>NW_026988432.1:835000-3270000 GCF_030222135.1 Aotus nancymaae | reverse complement strand
ACGCATTTTCCCCAAAAAACTGCATAAAGAGGAGTTTGGTTACATTTTAAAATCCAGTGTTCATATTTACTACTAGAGAAGCCTCACGGAAGCATGAAAACCTAAAGACTTATGTTTGCAGGCAAGGTCCTTCTGCATTTAAAACACTGTGCTCCATGGAGGGCTTAAGTGATGGCTGATAGCAACTCAATCAAAATATCAGTTTTTTTGTGTGTGTGCCTATTTTCTTAGGGGACATAGCAAATAGGTAAGCATCCTGAAACAGCTCTTTTCTTACATTTTAACTTCACTGAAGAGATATATTGTTAAATTCTTGTACTTAGAAAAAGCTAACAGTGTGGCTTACTGAGAATTGGAATAAACAGGCCTCCAGTTACCATTTTTAATGGTTATTGTCAGGCAAGGAAAGAGGATCATTTCTTGAGAGATTTTTGAGCTCAGTTATGCTTTGGTACTTCCTCCATTAAATCACCTGCTTGGATTTTCTGGTTTGGGAATATCTGGATTGGATTTCTATTTTAATTAGCGTTAAACTGTTTATAGATTCCATTGTTCACTGTAAAATAAAACTAAAACATTCAGGTGGAATCACAACTGTGATGTTCTTTTCAGTTCCTATTTCCTAGGAAGGCCTATTCGCTAAGCCGCTTGTTTAACCTTTTCGTGTTTTCCTGCTCTCGTTTCTGGGTTTGCTTTTGTTGTTCATCCACCACACTGCTGCAGCAGTAAGCAGTTTTCTTAGATGATAGACATTTTTTTTCTTTCTATGTCCATTGTGTCTTTCTGAAATTCTGTGCCAACATGAACAAGGATTTGTCTTCTGTTTTTAAAGGAAAAAAGTCAAGAATCAATTACATTATTGTAGATTTTACCATTTTTATTTTCTCTGCAAAATATAAGCCAGGCTTTCCTCACTCTTGTGATCGTGGCGCATTCTGCAGGAAAATAGCCAAGTAGAATCCCTCCATGCTCCTGGGCACAGGCTGCTCCCAGCTCGGCCTCCCAGCAGAGCCGGCGTTAGCCATCTCCATACTGAATCCGATGTGTGCTTCCAAATTTGAAATATAGGCCTTTCTGCCTCAACTTGCTGGCTGCAATTTTAAAAGGTGTGTTCTGTAGCTCCTTTCTGGAGAAAATTAGTATATGGTAAATATAGGCCAAGTACTTACATGCTTATAAATTCCACTTTAAAGCTGGCTCGAAGGCATGGATCTATAGGAGCAAGCGATGGGCACAGAGTGCGTTGAGTTTTAGAAAATTTGGTTGCAAAAAGCATCCTCAGTTTTTAGTTAAAAGTAAAGTGCATCTTCAGCAGGATCATATGATGAAATAAATTAAATCAGCAGTGAAGGTCAGTATACATTCTGACTTGGGAATGTGAACTTTTCAGAAACCTGTATTTATTACATTTTACTATTTTTAAAAGCCAGCTGCAAGATTCATAGCGAGAAATGGTACGACATACCAATGAATGCCGAACTGAAGTGAAGGCTCTTTTCAAAGTAGTTAATATGCCTTATTGGCAAGTCATCCCTGGTGCCCGTGTCATTGTTACAGCTGGCTTTAAAATATATGGATTTAAAACGCACGTATTGTGACTAATATTTATTTCAAGTACAGAATGTGTCACAGCAGTGGGGCATCCTGTTATTAATGCAGTAAACTGTGTAATGCTACATAAGAGCCTGCCCTGCTTCACTTCTTAGCTACATGAAAATAACAGTAAAACATGTCTGTTTGCTTCTGCCTTGCTTTATTGTTACCTGGGAAGGTACTGGCATCAAGAAAAGCCGAATCCGGGCAAATAATATGACCACGAACAACACTTTAGCATTGCTGTGCCGCGCACAAATCTCCTCGAACTGCCTCCAAACTTTGGGAGTATATACGTATGTATATATACTAATATAGGTGTATATATTTTAAAATTTTTAAATTGAGGGAAGTGGCTATAACTCTAGAAAGTAATGGGAAATAAATATTTGAATAAATATTCCAAGTCAGCCAGGAAGTAATTCAGATTGTTAGTGCTAGGTGCATTGTCTGTATATGAAACACTAATAATCTTAATGAAACTAGCACACTGGCGGTTTTAAAGGAAGACGCACACAAAGGTCTGTGTTTTGTAGCGGCGCGGCTGGAGTGCTTGCATTAAAGGGGGGGTCGTGCTACCATGCAGCATTTTATTTTTGCAGCAGAAAAGTTGCCTGACTTTTTTTTCAGCAGGTATTGAACTCGTTTTATTTGTCAATTTAAAATCAGTAATGAGAATTTATTTGAGAGAAAGGAAGCAGAAAGGATTTCCTGCCTGGGTGGGGAGTGGGTGCGTAGAGGGAGTTTGTAACTCGTCTTTTCTCCCCACTTTTCATTAACTGGAAAAATTAGTGTCTCAAAAACTCTTGAGGAGAACCAACTTAAAACTGCGAGGTTCACAAAAGATCCTTGTCTCGGCTCTCTCCTCAACTCCTCCTCCCCTCTCTACGCAGAGCTCCGAGAAGCTGGTGGAATGGAGTTGAGGGATGGTTCAGGGCTTGGGTGCTCCAGGAGCTCAGGTTCAATGCTGGTGACAGCCACCCTGTCCTGACATCACGGGAGGGCGCTTTCCGTCCTCCTCCTCCTCCTCCTGGCTTACTCTGAATTCTTCGAAATGAGATGCTAACTATTTGCTCCAGGCAGACTATGTGTAAACCCAGTTCTCAAAGACTCCCTCTTCCACCCCTCTATTTTTTGTGGAGGCAAATTCGACTCCAGTAGGTGCCTGTGTACATGGTAACCGAATCCCAAGGTTCTCAAGCAATTTTCCGAAAGTAGGATCTTGTTGTGATGTTTGGCTAAATTTCTGGGAGTAACTGGCTGAAGGCATTAGACTACTGAGAGTCTGGCCTATTCCCAAAGGGTCTCTGCAAATTAATCACCCTGTGAGCGAAATTTGTTTATAGACATATTTGGAATGGAGGAGAACCACATGGGATCGTTCCCTTCATTTGCTCTGCAGAGCACCTGCTCGGAGTGTTCTGTGGCACACCTCCCCGCTCCCCTCACACTGCGGCGCTTGAGAGCGCATGATGGGTGTGAGGGTGATGATGGAGATAATAATACATTTATTCCTCCGTTCTTCCTCTTGGGAATTCACGGCACTCAGTTATCTCAACGAGAGTGGAGGCGGTACAAGGGATTTAGGGATACATGGAAATTATATATATATAAATCCGTTTGTCTGTTTCTATAGCAATTGCTTCTTAAAAATAATTTAGTAGTTTAATACAAAAGCAGTAGATGGGTTTTTATGTGCTCGTATAGGGAAGATTTTTTTAGTTTCACACATGTTCAGTTTTAATGGGTAATAATTACATCTTTGTATTTGGATGTCAGGCTGGTTATGAGGCCTAATTCTGCAGGCAGCCTCCGCATTGATTTGCTCCTCACTGCTGATTTTAGAGAGAGGGAGTGCAGACCAGGATCCCCTTCTGTTTTTCAGATAAGTTAACACATAAGTGGCTCCTTTTCCATTTCTACAGACAGTTGCTTTCCTGGCCTGTCTTCTCCAGGCCCCAGAATCGAATATACATATGGTTTTGTGGTTGGGGCTTTCTTGAAAGGCGGATTCCTTAAAAAAAAAAAAATTGTCCCCCACTCCCCCACCCCGCCTCTCTTGCTAGGCATCCTTTTCCCACCTCCTCACTGGAGTTTGTAGTTTGCAGGCCTGATTCTCTGCAGCCCTGGCCCTGCATGTGCTGGGAAGGCAGTAAAAATGAGCACTAATCAATCTTCCAGAGAGAAGCAATGGGCATTAGAAGGCCACTATCCTGTGACTAAACACACCCCCTTTATGGAGTGTTGGTACTAATAAAGGCCAGCTTATTACTGAGGCAGAGACCAAAGCCTGGATGAGGTCAACCATGACTGACAGTCATCAGTCATTCTTAATGATACTTTTTCCCGTGCTTTCTAAGGGATTCTGAGCAGAGTGCAAATCATTCGGGGTCATTCATAGTTCATGTACCCACAGATGGCAAAGGTTTTGAAAGACTTCAGTTTAAACTTGTTAAAAAAAAAAAAAAAAAAAAGATCTTCACTTTTTTTTTTTTTTAAAGGAAGGGAAAATACCCCAAAACAAAACATAGATTTTTCTTATTGGAACACTTTCATGTTCTTTCAACCTAATAGATGTTTTACACACTACGGTGCTTGTGCATTATTAAAAGAGACATAAATTTATGTTTTATGACGTCTGTCTTCTTTAATTATTACCTTTGATGTCTATTGGTGACTAAAGAGAGCTTAACAGGATTTCTTTCTCTTCTTAAATTTCGCATCGTGAAACCCAGCTAGTCCCTGACAGATGTCTGTTCCTCACCTTCAGGATTATTTTATAAATCCCTTTCTGATGAGCGGAAGTGTCAAATCAAGGACAGGTCATAAAGTAAAAGTATAAACCTTTTAAAGAGAGACCTTGGTAATATATAAACATTCTGCACACTATCTGAATTTTTTATGGACTAAAGAAAAATTATATTTCAGCTGGAGGAAGGGAGAAGTTTAAACATCAGCTCAGATTTTAATGTATGATCCCCCCTCCCCGCAATACTCTTATTTATAGCCACCTAAGAAACCATTGGCTTTATCGGCTATTTTAAACATTTGGACTCGATTTGGAGCCTGCCTGTTAATTGTCCATGTTTAAATTCAGAAGGTTGACTTTGAATCAGTGCTTGCACACAGTATAGGATATGGGGCGGTGGGGGTGGGGGGGGGGTGGGAGTTGGGGGTTAGGCATTGGATGTAGGGTAAGGCCTAGGTCTTTGTTCTTTCACTAATTTCTTCTTCCTTTTTCCTTCTCAAGCCTCAGTTTCCTTCCCTGTAAACAAAGGGCTTATATTATTAGGGAATTCCTGACGTGAGCTGTTCTACAGCCACTCGATTCACTGCACCCAGCTTTAGCACCTTGAGTTGGAGGAAGTTGCCATCATGAAGCAACAGCTGTCCTTTGTTTTTCTTTTTTAGAAAAGCTGGTTGTGCTTAGAGAATTTGCTTTTGGTAAAATTTGAGTTTATTTCTACTTATAAAATTGGAAATAAGCTGAGATCAACAACTTCTGGGCCCTCCTGCCATCTGCACGTCAAAGTATATGGAGACGTGTCACTGCACACAGGGCGCAGAAGCCTCACAGGAGCGCGGTTGGGTGTGGACGTGCATGGCGGGTGCACGGGTCTCTAGGAAATGCTTCCTGGGTTCCCGGGCACCTTCAGTCATAGATGATGGGGCTGGAAACTCACGTATAGCTTTTTAAAGAGAAATATTTGGAATTGAATTCAGCAATTTCTTGAACACCTACTGTGTGCGAGTGAGGCATGGCGGTTGGTGAGCCTGGAGTGGAGCTCATGGGGGTGTTGGAGATGGGATTGCTTCTGTCTGTGGGTCAGCGTGATGGTCCATCCACGTTACTTTCTCCTGACTGTGTGCTGGCCCATCTCTGTGTGCTTGCCCCATGATTTCAGCCTGCCCTTTGGAATGTCAGGAAGACCCCACAACCTCAGCAGGTCTTCTGAGCACCAGCAGTTAGAATCCCAGCATCTTGGAAATAAATCCATCATCCTGCAGGGCTGATGATGAGACAGCTGACCATCCTCCACATTCCGAGCCTGAAGGGGAAAGGTTTTCTCAAGGAGAGCTGCTGGTGGGCTCACACGCCATCCTGAGCACAGCAGACAGCAGCTAATGGAAGACTGTATCCCGGCGGTGGGTTTTACTTAATGTTCTTTATTATGAAGAACAGCGATACCTCAAAGCCATAAATTTTTCAAGAGTAGCTTCTCCATGTTGATTTTTCTTTGGATGCGTTGCTTAGAACTCAGCCAAAAGAGAGCCACTGGGTGGAGAGGCAGGTTTACACTTTGCCCTGTTTTTGTCTACGTGGATGTCAAATGTCAATTTGTTTGGTATAATGTGAAGCTGAATTTATAAATGTGTGCTAAGTGATGAGTCTGGAAATAAGTGCTATCTCTAGGAAAATCCCCTTAGCAGGCATCAGATTCAAAAGATGCAGCTCAGTAGGTGTGGGGGCAAAACTGCAACATATTTTCAAGGCAAAATCTTTCAAATATAAACATTATATCGAATATAAACATGTTCGCAGCATACAAATGTCTTGTATGTTCAAAGCAAGTAAGTCCTGATAGGGGAGAAAGAAGTCTTTGGATGTAACTGTTGTGTTGAATTTTCCTCACACAGTCAGCAGATACTCTGTGTCTGCAAAGGGTTGGTCTTGCTCCCCACTCACCCAACTCTGTGGTTCTAGAAACTTCTATTAATTCCCATGGTGAGCCCAGGAAGTCTTTGATTCCTTCCTGATGGCTCTCTGAAGATGCCTATCAGGCACGGCCTTATCTGTTTGTAAAGCAGCTCAGGCCCCAGATTTAAGTCATGGGTCTGGCTACAAGTTAGAGTGTGATTAATAATTGACTAATGTAGCTTTTATTTATCACAGGCTAGCACATTTTGCCATTACTGAGTTAATTTATGTTAAGTGTAAGCTGTCGTTCAATCTGTTTTTCAACTTTTTTTTTTTTAAATCCTAAGTCTATCTTTCACTTTTGGAGAAACAAAATCCTCATCTAGGGCACAGACACACTCGATGCCAAAAAGTTGATTTCCTTTTCCCTGGAGCCATGCATCACCAGCCCTCCCAGCCGCAGTGTCAGCCCCTGACAGAATGACATGTGTCATTTATCAAAGGGGCCAGGCCGGGCCTTGGGAAACGCCGCCGACAAAGCCTGAGAGAGTTCATTTTGCAGTCCCTTCTACCCTCTGTGAGCCCCTTGCCAGGAAAGCCTGTGATGTTTCTGTCTTCAGAGCATTACTGTAAGTCCTTCAACCTTCACAGAATTAACCCTCCCCACCTCAGCCCGCTGCAGCAGCTCCCAGGTCCTGCCCAGAAGGTTCTGAGACCCAAACGAGTGATCGAGTGATCGTTCCAAGCCAGGAACACAGAAGCCCCCGGCTCTGGAGGGACACCCCATGCGGTCTGTGCTTTCCCCGCAGAAAGCTTGACCTTGGTCCCCCTGTGTCTCCCCACTTTCCAGCAGGCTTTAAGGATTCCAGCCCTGAGTAATACTCAGTGAGACAAGGTCAGAGGCATAAAGAACCAGCAGCAAAGCGTTTCCCTGGCATCCAAATTTGCAGGTCCCCCACTCCTGCGGCACAAGTTTGGTCTTCTGTTTTTTTAGAGTCTGCCTAATAAGTGTTTTACTCCAGGCTATTTTTGAAACCACCTACTAAACCCGATAGATGTTTCTTCTTTTTCTCTGTTGCCTAGAATTTGTAACCCCATTCCCGCCTGCATAAAGACAGTGATGAGGTTCGAATCTAAAAGTTGCTAAAAACGATATTTTGGAGGAGGAAGAGAAAGGGCCGTTTTTACCCCCAGATTATTTACTTTTTATATGGCTTCCCAAGCCACTAGAAAACCACCAAAAAGTGTAAAGGAAAAAAAACTCAGCCAGAGGAGAGCATGCTGTTAAAATATAAAAGCGTTTGGCTAAAATAGATGTTTTTTTTTCCCCTTGAAGAGTAGAGTTTTGCATTGTAATCATGTGTGAGAATGTGAGAAAAGTTATTGTTTCTCTCATCTTCGCCCCTTTGTACTTTGTACCGTCCCTACCACGCTGAAGTTATTTACAGCATCAGATATCATTTAAAGAGATAGTGAAGGAGACTGTTGCCTTCGCCAGGAACTTTCCAGAAAGAAGTCCTATAAATTAGCCATTGCTCGGGAGTGGCTGTTTCCTAGGCGGAGCTAGCCCTTTCATTTGTCTGCATAAGGCTAATTTATTTTTGCAGCCAGATGTGGGCTGACAGCCATCACTCAGGGCTTCCTTCCCCCGCCGTTAGGAGGTCTGGAAGACAGTCACGTTCCCCATTTTACAGAATCCCCATCAACATTATTGAAGATGGATGTATCTTTAAAGCAAAGATTGATTGTGGATATCGGAGTTATGGTGTCATTTATCATGGTGAATATTATTTAGACTTGGGCTGTACAAGGCTGTAACTTGAGACACAGCCAGGGGAGGGACAACCTGAAAACGCGGATCCATGAACTTTAATGGATGGATGCTTTTTTCAAAGCTCAACTCACTATAGCATGATTTACTTTTCTTACTGCAAGGAAACAAGCATTTCAGTCTTAAAGGGACAGCAGGCCGGATTGTCCTGTTCGTGGGTTCCACACTGGAACGCATTACCGAGGGCAGTCAGAGCCCAGGCAGAAATGCTGAGAAGGCCTGAATGGTGCAACAGACTGGCCATGCACATGTGCATTAAAGACGGCTTTCCAAATGGATCTCTTCCTCTCTATCCTTAGAGGACCCTGATAGTATTAGAAATGGAGATGTACCCCAGAGCTCGCCATTATCAGGGCAGCAGTTAAGATGCTATTTATTTGAAGCCAGCTAACCTCTCCTAAGTGCTACAGATAGCGGCCATTTGTATTTAGGAAGACAAATGAAGCCCAGGCTCTCCCGTGTCAGGAGCATGGTGCTGTGGGGAGAATGCACAGTTAGCTTCGCGTGCCTAAAGGTAGTAGCATATGCAATAGAAGCAGTCTCGTCAACCTAATTAATATCCGTCTTTTTCATTTTGCTTCAGGATGGCAGACTTATTGACATTTGCTCAGCAGGGAGTTGGTTCTAAGGGAGCTCGGTATACAGGATCGGTGTAGCCAAAGTTGAACCTCTCAATGACTGGTCCTCACATCTCTAGTCCTTGAAAATGGTGGAGCACGATGGTCTAGGGCGTTTGTTCTTTCTTCCTGGAGCACAGAGCCCAGAATCTAGGCGTTCATGCAGACACCACGGAACAAGGTGCACGCATAACGAGAAGCTTCATGTACCTGAAACCTGGGCTGCTGGTAGCTGTTAGCTGCTTAGGTCATGGCCCTTCGGCACCTAAGTCATTTTTTTGTTGTTGTTGTTAATATTGTTTTATATCATGTTTCCATTTCAGGGGTTTTGGTGCATATGGTGGGTGGAGGAGCTCTCTGAGTGAGTTGGGGGTTGGCCACAGTCACCCTGGGCAGGGCAGGTGTTGGGTGTGCAGCCCTGACCTGCCTGCAGCCTTGCGACGCACCTTCCCCAGGGCAGTACAGGAGCTGGGCTACTGGTGGGTGCTGCTCGGCCTGCGGGCCCTCCCCAAAGCCCACCTCAGCTCTGATGCTCAGGGAGTGTGGCTTGCACTACAGACCCTCCAAGCCCTCTTTGGCTCTTTACATAGAGAAGGTTTCTTGGAATTGTACAGTCTATTGAACGAAAGTAACTTTCTTTCCAGCATTGCTGCTTCTCATCCTTGGGAGCTCCCAGTCTGATGGTGTGAACTCCTTTCTAGTATAAAGGCATACACCGTAGGTACCACGCGGGGGACCCATGGCCACTCCCGTCTCTGTCTATGAAATGGATCGCTGACTTGTTCATGTCCTGGTAGACCCTGTGCTCCATGAGGGCAGGGCCATCTTGTTCTCCTTCCTCCCTCAGAGCCCAGTATGGTTCCTGGCTTATGGTCAGAGCTCCTGGTGCTTGTTTGGGGACTGAACCCCTTCCATGGGGAAGCCCGGGCTCTTGCGAAGACAGGTGAGTGCGACAGGCTGTGACATGTGGTCTGTGATGTGCCGACCCTGGGTGCTGGCGATAGTGGGTGGAATAAGAAAGCAGGAAGCTGTTTCTGGTTTCAGAGTGCTAACCCCAGGCAGGCAGTGGACTGGTTTTCTGGAAGCTACCTTCCTTGTAACATCAATCTAACCTAAAACAAACAAACAAAACCCAGTGTAACAAGAATGGGGGGCAAAGAAAGATGGTGAAAGGAATTGCCTGAGCCTCCTTTTGACTATTAGGTAAAAACAGGAAAATACATGTGGAAAAATAATCTGTTCATCATTAGACATCTCCTTGTGGCAGCGCTCATAATGGTGGTAGTATTGGGTGTTTTAAAGGACAAATACCAAGACCTCCTCACAGTCTTATTATGGTTTATAGGTCTGTGTTTATTTGCAAGTTAAAAGCACATTCTTGGCCTTTTAGGAGCAGATGACATGTCTACAAACAGGAAGTAGTTTATCAAATTCCTGTGAATCATGGCATCTATAATGTTGGCTGAGGTCAAATCATTACACTAAATGTATTGTAACCGTTATTAATGCCCGGGGTCCCCTGCCATGTTTGTGATGTAGGACTGCCATTTCCTGATTAAACGCTGTTTGGTGATGAAAGGTTCCGCAGCTCCTGTCTGTCCTGGAGTGACTGACAGGTGCCCAGAGCTGCAGCATGCTCCCAGGAATGCACCTTACGGAGGGTCCTGGGCACCAGGAAATACAGGAAACGGGAAACACAAACAGAGGTGACTCCACTTTAGCAACCACAACTGTGCATCCGTAAGGAGGCCAAATTTATCACGGCACATTATGGAGCTCAGCAAATGTCATGAAAACCATTGTTTTTTAATTTTTTTTCTTGGAGAGTTTGAATGAGGTGATTTATGGTAGTTATTCATCTTAAGGGTCATCCATCAATTTTTAGTTGCTAGGCAATCAACCCAGCAGCTGTTTGCTTTGAATCAAGCTGAAAAGTTGTCAGTCACCACACGCAGGTATGACCTTAGTGGTTGCAAACATCATGCGTGCAAAATTAGAGACGTCGTCTTTCTTCCTCGATTCCCCTGACTTCCCCGTGATTTGTGGAAGTGGTGCTAGCCCTTCCTGGCTATTACAAGAAAAATAAGAACAAAGGAGTGCGTGGAAAATTTCATAACTGGAAACTTGCAGATATTTTTCCAACACTATTTTATCAGGTTCCCTATTTGAGCTGCATAGGATGGATTATCGAAGTAACTGCCATCAGTGGATAGGAGGTGAACCACTCAATTTATAATATTTAAATAAGCCAGTTAAAAAACCCATTAGTTCCCTTGTGAGGAGAAAACCAAATACCAGCATTTTTCAATGCGCGTCCCAGGTTGGAGGCCAGCCCGACAATGTTTTTGGGTTGGTGGTGGGTGGCATGTGAGGAGATGCGGTTTCTCTCCAGTAGTGCAGGGTGGGAACTGCACAGGGTCCTGGCAGGCTCTGGGTGGATGGGGCGCCGTAGGTGCCTGGCCCCAAGCCTGGCACAGAGTGGGTGCCCAGCCAGTGCCCACTGGCTCCCTCTGCTGAGATCTCAGGCAGCTCTGCTGGCAGGGGCAGCTCAGGCTGGCATGGCCCTGGAGCCAGGCTGCCTTTGCTGTCACCACAAGGCTGTGATCCCACCCGGGGCATGGTCTTGCCGGAGGCGAGTCATTTCTACGGCTGCTTGGTGTGAGTCCTTCTCTAGCCTGGAGCTTCTCCCCAGATCTTTGCATTTCTGTCCGCTCCCGTGGACGTTGTGAGTCTTGTTCGCATTGTTGACCCTGAGAGGACGTTTCTAGATGCCTGTTCCATGCTGGCTAATGTGTAAACAGTGTTTCCTGCCTGCACTCTGCAATGTTTATTTATGTATTTATTTATTTACTTTTTGAGATGGAGTCTTGCTCTGTCCCCAGGCTGGAGTGCTGTGGTGTGATCTTGGCTCACTGCAGCCTCCGCCTCCTGGGTTCAAGCGAGTCTCCTACCTCAGCCTCCTGATAGCTAGGTGCACACCACCATGCCCAGCTAATTTTTGTATTTTTAGTAGAGATGCTTGGTCTCGAACTCCTGACTTGGATGATCCTCCTGCTTCGGCCTCCCGAAATGCTGGGATTACATGTGTGATCACCACACCTGGCCCACTCTGCAATTTTAGATCTTCACAGGGCTTCAAAAATTATCCCTAGGAAGGAAAATAAGTGCATGTGATGCCTTATTTATTTATTGAGACCAGTCTTGCTCTGTCGCCTAGGCTGGAGTGCAGTGGCGCGAACTCGCCTCACTGCAACCTCTGCCTCCTGGGTTCAAGTGATTCTTGTGCCTCAGCCTCCCGAGTAGTTGGGATTACAGGCCACCACGTCTGGCTAATTGTTGTATTTTTAGTAGAGACTATGTTTCATCATATTGGTCAGGCTGGTTGTGAACCCCTGACCTCAGGTGATCCACCTGCCTCAGCGTGCCAAAGTGCTGGGATTACAGGCGTGAGCCACTGCACCCAAAGTGCTGGGATTACAGGTGTGAGCCACCGCACCCAAAGTGCTGGGATTACAGGCGTGAGCCACCGCACCCAAAGTGCTCGGATTACAGGCGTGAGCCACTGCGCCCAAAGTGCTGGGATTACAGGCGTGAGCCACTGCGCCCAAAGTGCTCGGATTACAGGCGTGAGCCACTGCGCCCAAAGTGCTGGGATTACAGGTGTGAGCCACCGAGCCCAAAGTGCTGGTATTACAGGCGTGAGCCACTGAGCCCAAAGTGCTGGGATTACAGGCGTGAGCCAACGCATGCGGACTTTTTAAAAAAATAATTGTGGTCCGGTTTCCCTCATTTGTGAAGGTTTCAAGCAGGGATTTTACTTTGCTTCTCAGTTGAGTTTTAATATATCAACAAAGGTAATTTTACACCAATAAAGCGAAATTTTAGGGAGCTATGTGTTGTATCCTAGTACCTTTTTGCATTTGATGGTTTCAATGGACTTGGTTTTGCTGATGGTCTTTCAGACCATGTAGCTCTAAGATGCTTTGCATATATTTTGGAAAGTCTAAGATAAGTTTAATTTGGAGTTAGGTTTGTCTTTCTCAACTTTCCATTGAGAGAGAGATATATATATATCTTATTTTTTATTTATATATATAAATCTACATATAAATTTAGATATATATAAATCTTATTTAGATATATATATAATTATATAGATATATAAATCTTATTTTTTATTTAGTAGGTATTTCTGAGGGTCTGAGACACGTCCTTTTAACAGATAGTTGTACACACTGAAAAAGAGAGTTTTCTGATCTAGGCTTTTCAGACAGCAGTTCTATGTCTGGACTGCAGGTAAACCGTAAAGGCAGCGGCGCGTGCTCCCGATTCATTCACATTTTCAAGAAGGCCCCACATCTTGTACTTGAAATCACTGGGACCAGATATGTTTTGGAATTCAGAACTTTGCAGATTTTTGAGAAGAAATTTAGTGCATACACTGTATATTTTGCAACGACCTCAGCTTAAACATGAGTTTTTCTACAGATAAATGGATTAATCGTCACAATACTTGGGTGAGGAAAGACCGACAGTCACCTCATCCCCGTTCTGGTCAGGTTAAGTTTGCCTTGCAAAGTTAGGAAGACTCTTCCCGTTCTCAGGGCTGTCTGTGCTGAAGGGACTGGGGGTCTGTGTTAGCGCACAGCGCATTTCACAGGCCGTCTATCCCGTTCTCTGTAGGGCTGGTAGCCTGCCTGCGCCCAGCGGCCTGGAGTGGTTATGAGCTGGGCCACAGCCTCAGCAGCTCTGGAACTCCGGGCTGCTGTCAGAGTTTTTCTGTGTCGTAGGAGTTCACTTTGGCGTTTTTTCCCACGTTCACATATAAAAGTGGTATCAGTCATATCTGCAGCCTGCTCTGTTATCTCTTTAAACCATTGAACTGTGGAAACATTTTACATCCCAGTATATTCTCATGAGTCTTGTAAAGTACCATCTTTTCTCACTTTGGGGGGATTTTGGAATTAGTATTGTAGCACACTTAGGAAAAACCTGAAAACTTCCCCTAACAATGTTCCAATATGTTTCTGCTGATTTTCATGGCGAATGCACAAATATAGCAATAATATGAAAAAGAGCACCTTGCCAATCATGTCAGCTCTTTAAGAAATACAAGAAGACGATGTGAGTGTTTTGTGTGTTGGGGGATCGCTAGTCATTAACATCTGGGAAGCACTGATGTGTTGGGATGGTTTCGTATTTTCTTTTACTTTTTGGAGTAGGGGGACATAGTATGAGTCAGCCTGGCGGATGAATGTGAGAAATCTGCAGGTGCTCATGGCTTCGGAGTTTACTGAACCCTGAAAGGGAAACTACCTGTTTGCTGGTGTGATAATCCCTTTCCTAGTGGCCTTCCTTTCTGGGGAGTGATGTGGGGCTTCCTTACACTTTTCACTTGGAGGGACTGTTGTGTCCTCTGAATTGTTGTGGCGCCTTTTCCTGGTGAACACCTGCATGCCTGCCCTGTGCACCGTGAGGGATGCAGTTCACTGGGTGGGAAGACGGTCGTCACGCAATGGTTTGGGAGGATTCATCAGTTGATTTTTAGATGCTTTTACAAACCCTTTTGGTGACTTGTATTTGCACATATACCGATGTTCCTTTTTGCTGTCTTCAGAGCTCTTTGACATGGAAGGCCACACTGGAGGCTTTGTTCTTTACATTCCATTTACCCTCATTTAGAAGGTGCTAATTTTAGATGGGCCCCTCTCTGCACACAGAGAGAGAAGCTGAAATCGATTCTGCAAGTGTTGGGAAATCGTGCATGGCAACAGCCACATGGCCAGTGAATATATGATGGCCCGAGCCGGAGCCCGTGGGCCGGAGAGAAGCAGGGCAGCCTGGGAGCCCTTTATGCAGAACCGGGATTGTGGGTTTCCTGCACACCTTCTCCCTGGGGCTGCCCTGGGTCCTCTCCTGAACTCCTTTCTTTTCCTTTCCCTGCTGTCTTCCTTTCCATCCACTTCCTTCTCTCTCCCCTGCCATCTCCTCTAGCAATTTCCAGTGACACTTTAGCTTTAGAAGTGTTCCTCGTCAAGTTTTTGCGCAGTTTAAAAGTTGTAATATTTTGTAGTATTTTGCATTCTTCAGAGGACAATTGCTCCAAAATCTAATAAGTCATAATAAATATAGTTCCGGGGGACGGGATAGTGACGATGCTCTGGGAATAGTAACTGCTCTGCCAGGGCTTTCATGTGGTTATTTGAAAGGGTTTTTTTCCCATTAAATTTTGCATATTTTGTATATGAGATGACCTTCATTATTGTGTTTTTATCGTATTTGGTTGGTTACCAACTCAAATTAAAAAAATGCTGTGAGGTTCTGGATAGTTCTGTTAACTTTTCTGTTAAATATGACACGTTCACACATACATATTTCTGTAAACTTTGTTCAAGGGTATCAGTAAAAGTATTTTTCCTCCTCCCATTTGCTGTTCATAAAACACTCGAGGGAGAAATTGTTTCTGTGATATTTTAGATGGGTTTTACAATAAATTTTAGATATTGTGCTACACCACAGCGCCTTTTATTTCATTTTCTCAGTAGACCCAGCACATCGAAAGATTTCGTCTATTGAAAAACTGCTTTTGATGAGTAATAATCATTAGGTTTTTTTTTCCAGTGGTAAAAGCGTAGACCCTGACTCCCAGGGTTCCTGCACTCGTGAGCCGTCAGTGTGTCACACCCGTGTCGCGAGAGGTTTCCATGCTTTACCTCCTGTGCGTGAATGTGAGGGTTTAATCAGCACGGCCTTCATGAGCATAAATCATGCTGCCTTAAATCCTTCTCAGAACCAAGGCAGGGATGTAAATAAGAAATAAATATTGACGTGAAATGTTAAATCCCCTTGGTTTCCTGACATGTGGCGTTGGGTCCCTTATGCTCATTCTTGCCTTTCTAGAACCTTCCAGGCGGACCACCGGTTGTGTGTTGACAGTGGCTTTGATCTCAACACCAAAACTTCCCGGCTTTGTACCTGCAGAGAGGTGCATCTTTTCTTTCGCTGTTAGATTACTCAGCTGTAAATCGGAATGATAATACCTGGGACTGATTTCTACCTTGCGGAGTTCATGTGCTAATTTCTTCAACTGCTGGCTCATTCGTTGGTTTATTTATCCAAACATACCGTTTTGAGTACCTGCTTATTTCCAGACAGTTCGAGGACAGAAAAATAGCTAAGAAAGTCCTTGAAGTAATCGATCTCACGGTGTAGTGAGAGTATCTTGAAGACTGAAGAGGTTATCAATATTAACTTCATATGAAATATTTTATTACGCATCCTGTGGATGTAAACATTTCATTGAGCAATGAAATAAATGTTACCAGGATTGAATATGGGAATCAAAAACTCCATTTTCCAGTCATCTCAGTTGTGGCCTCCCCCATGCCTCCCCGTGGTTTGCCAGCCTCTCACCTCTGCCTCCTCCAGCGTCTGTCCGGCTCCTTCGTGCTCTTCAGCCAGCTCTTCCGTTCTGAGATGGGAGGCCACTCCTGTGCTGCGATGCTGACGCTGTTTTCACTGTCTTCAGGTTCTGCGTTTCAGGCCTCACCTCCACACCTGCATTGAACCAGCAAGCTTGCGCGACAGGAAGCGTGCATGTGTAACATTCGAGGGGAGCCCTGCAGTTGTCTGAGGGTGCTGGGGCCTCCCAGGTCTTTCCCATCTGACCAGGGGCGTGTGTCTCGGCTGTTCTTCCCCTTGACCATCCCACAAACCATCACAGGAGGTAGACAGGGTTCTTCGGGCAGAGCCAATTGTAACAGCTTCCCCTTTCTTTAAATCACACCTCACTGTAGCTGCGTCTTCCCCGCGCCTCTCACTGGGAGGGAAGGGGCTGGGCAAGAAGATGGACAGCTGTCAGGCGCACCTCTTCCAGTGATATTCCAAAGTCGCATTCGCACCTTTTAGATTATAAAACACATTGAAGGGATGATGTTCATTATACATTTATAAATATTAAATGTAGCATTCTTCTGTTTTCACTGTACCCTTGTGAAGTGCCGATATCTGATAATAACAATCGCTATGATACTAATAACAGCACAGAGTTTGGAATTTAAACCCCACAGGGACAGGGGTTTTCTCTGTTTTGTTCATCGCCTGTACACGCAGTGCCAGGAACGCTAGCAGTACTGGGTGGCAGGTGATAGGCGCTCACTGAGTATCTGAAGTTGCTGAATGACTGTGTTCCTGGTACACTCCACTTGTGTTATGTAATTTCAGTTTTATAGTTATCTTTTTCTCCTCATTTAAAGTGAGACTTGCAGAACTCAAGGTTCTATAGATAGCGCACATAGGTTAATGTCATGAGGTTATTTAGAGTAAGACAGATATGGTCATGTAAGTTAAGCTCAGGAAGCTCTGACTCCTTGACCTCTCAAACCATCCAGAGGTTGTTAAAGCTTTAATTTTTGTCATCTGTCTCCCTAGACTTTTTCTTGGGCTGCTGTGGCATGGGGAATAGGAGTGGTGTGGGATTCAGGGTACCTGCACGAGCCCTGGCCTTCCCACTAGCCAGCTTCTGGGTGGCCATTAGTGCCTCATTTCTTCAGACGTGGCAACAGTGCGTTCACCCAAAGGATCCTAAGATCTGTTCTTGATCGAGAGTTGCGTGTCAGGGTGGTTCCTGCACCTTGGTGTGAATCTTTCTGTTATGCTCTCTCTGTGTATGAAATAAGAACTGTCAGCCAGGTGCAGTAGCTCATGCCTATAATCCTAGCGCTTTGAGACACAGAAGTGGGTGGATCACTTGAGGTCAGGAGTTCAAAACCAGCCTGGGCAACATGGCGAAACCCCAAAAAATGCAAAAATTAGCCTGATGTGGTGGTGTGTGGCTATAGTCCCAGCTACTTGGGAGGCTGACGTGGGAGGATCACTTGAGGCCATAAAGTTGAGGCTGCAGTAAGCCATGATTGTGCCACTACACTCCAGCCTGCGCAACAGAGCAAGATCTTGTCTTCAAAAAAATAAAAGAAGAACAGTCATATCTCTTACATGCATGCATATATATGTGTCTATATGTATACACACAGGCAAACATATATATACACACCTTTTTTTTGTTGTTTCTGTTTTTCTCTTGCCAGTGACTCCAAATGTTACTTTGTAGTAGAGGCTGAGTGTCCTTGCTCACATCAAGCTTAAGGGTGAGAGATGTTTTTAGAAACAGTCCTCATTCTGAATAACTCACCATGCATCTCATTTATGAATTAGACTGAAGCCTCCTTCTTCTTCTTTTTTTTTTTTTTTGAGATGGAGTTTTGCTCTTGTTGCCCAGGCTGGAGTGTAATGGTGTGATCTCAGCTCACTGCAGCCTCCACCACCAGGCTTCAGGTGATTCTCCTGCCTCAGCCTCCTGAGTAGCTGGGATTAGAGGCATGTGCCACCATGCCTGGCTAATTTTGTATTTTCAGTAGAGACGGGGTTTCTTTATGTTGGTCGTCAGGCTAGTCTCAAACTCCCGACCTCAGGTGATCCGCCTGCTTCGGCCACCCGAGGTGCTGAGATTACAGGTGTGAGCCACCGCACGTGGCTGACTGAAGCCTTCTTAAACAGGCTTATGCTTTGCTTGGAACTCTTCCCAGCTACCCACTGGTAGTGCCGTATTTGCAGCCTTGCATGTGAGAGATGGAAGCAGAAGTTTCCATGTGGGCACTCTGGATGCTACTGGGTGCAGACGTGCCCCGTAGACTGAGACTGGTTTCTCTGGACACCCTCCAACTGCCCCGGGCAACTGTGATATGTGATGGAACTCCCACCAGTGAGGTGTAGACGTGCAGTAGAGTCGTTGTAGGCAGATCTCGTAGCCACCTGTGCGGGATGTATTAGAAGCTCTAAGGTGACTAAGAATTGGCAAACTGGGACATTAAGTCACAGTAATCTAGGAAAAACATGGACATGGATGGTATCTGGCTTGCTTTATGTACAGGGGGAGTGTGTTCTTGGAATGAGAGTAACTGAAAAGATATTCTCCAAGGCAGGGGCCAGGCTCTGCCTCCCCGCAGAGCCCCTCAGTAAAGGCGTCAGGATGCAGACTAGAAGAGGGAGCCGTGCGTTTCCGCAGGGTTTAGTGCTGAGGGAGGAGCGAGGATTTTGGGGGAGGGGAGTGTCTTTTTAAGAAAGAAAGTACCAACTCGTGAATGCAAAGTTAGGTATGAAGGTGACTGATTGTTTAGTATGAGAAAGGAAATCACAACGAGAAAATCTTAAAAAACTGAAAATGTGGCAACATGCCCCAGAATAACCTGATTATTAATCTGTTGCCTGACACATCTGTTTTCCTGCGTGTTTGGCTGCATAGGAAGGTAATTCAGTCATTCCTCTAGCCCGGGTCATGGAAAGTGGTTGTTTATTCCTGAAGGCTGGGCCCATGAAACACGTGGCCTCATGCACAGCCCAGCCCCTCCCTACAGTCTGCACAAGGCTGCAGCCCCAAGTTGCTGCCCTGGCAGTGAGGCTCGGGGTGGGGATGCGGTGGAGTGAGATGGGAGGTGGCAGCAGCGGCATCTTCCCCTGCCCTAGAAGAGCACGTAGTTCTGCACATTTTGGAAGCCTACATGGACACTGGGTCCCCAGCGCTCTGGAAGGGCCAGCGCAGGCCAGGGGCCCTAAGGCTTCATTTGTGGTGAGCAAATCCATCTCTATTTAGAACCCCGTCTACTATGATAATCGTCTTTGTTATGTGAGTAGTTGATGTGTTAACGTTTTTATTTTATTTTGATTAAAATCTCATGGGAACGTCGAGTTCATTTCTTAAGAAATCATACGATTTCATTATGGAAGAATACGGACACCTTGACCAAGCACTTGGTTTAATTTGCAAAATTAAATTTTTGTTTTAAAATCTTGGTTATAAAACATCCTTACCCTCTCGAACATGTCTCCTTGAGTGAGATTCAAGTCCCAATCCTTTTCTTTCTTTTAAGAGGCTGGGTCTGGCTCTGTCACCCAGGCTGGAATGCGGTGGTGCAATTATCAAAGCTCACTGCAGCCTTGAACTCCTGTGCTCGAGGAATCCTCCCACATCAGCCTCCCATGTAGCCGGGACCACAGATGTGCCCTACGACACTCAGCTGATTTTTGAATTTTGTTTTGTAGAGACAGAGTCTTGCTGTATTGCCCAGGTTGGTCTCAAACTCCTGACCTCAAGCCATTCTCCTTTCTCGGCCTCCCAAAGTGTTGAGATTATAGGCATGACCCACCAAGCCTAGCTGCCTTTTTTCTAAATGGATTTTAGGTTTCTTCTTCCCTGCATGGCACGTGTACACTTATGCTGGAAGCAGTGAACTCAGAGCACTGAGTACGAGGAGGCACACGATGGGCGCTGGGGGCAGCCCAGCACGCTTCCACCCTTTCAAGAAAACTCTATTTCTTGATGGTTCTAACATGTGTGTCAGGGTTGTGTTCATTTGTTTCCCTGCTTTTCTTTGTTGAATGTTATGAATATGGTAAAAAATCGGATTAAAGTGTTTGACGTCCTCTCCTTGATAGAATTTATCCTTCAACAATAAACTACGAACTTTTGACCTTAGGGAATATAAATATTCTTGGAGAGTTTAACATTTTAAAAAGCTAATTGTAAATTGTAGTTTTAACAAGCAAAGCTAAAATTCGCTTACATTGTCTAAGTACGGATTTTGTTTTAAAGGCCGCCCCTCTCTCTCTTGCACATAGTTTTAGGGTGTCACTTTCTTCCTGAGAGTGGTGTTTCTTACACATTTTAAGGATAGCGAATCAGCTTTTACTTTTTATTTATTTATTATTTTAAGACTATATTAAAATTCAGATTTTTTTTATTGTACTTTAGGTTCTAGAATACATGTGCAGATCATGCAGGACTGTTGCATAGGTACATACATGGCCAGGTGGTTTGCTGCCTCCATCCGCTGTCACCTATATCTGGCATTTCTCCCCGTTATCCCTTCCCAACCTCCCCACCACCTGCTGCCCCTGCCCAGCCATGCCCCGACAGACCCCGGTGTGTGATGCTCCCCTCCCTGTGTCAGCTTTTAAAGAGAAAAAGACATTGCTCCTTTTTTTGATGAGGTTTGGAATATTTGTGAGTCACGTAGATCATGTGAAGTGCGGATTTCTGGCTGGGGTCCTGCGAGTGTCCAAAGGGTTGGGTTGCTTGTGTGCTGCATCCTGCCATGGGTCCTGCCCCCCGTACGCCTTGGGCCTTTCCTTGCTGTGGACAGTGAATTTTATCCTCTGGGTCCCTCCGTTTCTCTCACCTGGAGCACACTCTTTCTCTCCACTTAGCAGCAGCACAGGCTCCTGTTTCGACGTTGTCTCGGCTGGTTCCCCCTCCGCACTGGGGGCAGCCTTAAGCTCCTTAGATGCGTCTCATTGGTCCCCCACTTCATAATGTGCCTGTGACCGCCTGGACGCTCCCTGCGCGAGGGTTTCCTCTTCTCCTTTACCATAAGGTACTTCAACGAAAAGTTGTGCCACGTTGCAACCATTACAAAACACAAACCTACTCAATTTTGATCTTAAGAATCACTCAGTAATTTTCAGCAGCCAGTCAAACCTGCTATTTAGTTTATGCATTCAGAACAGTGGCTCATTTGGGAGTGTTTGTCGTTTGTAAGTACGTGTTTTAGTGTAGGAAGATGGAACTCACCTGCTGGGCTCTGGGGATACCTGCTGGGGCACCTGCACCCCGGGCAGAACCCCCATGACATTTTCTGGCCATGGGACAGTCATTCACCTGTTGGCTGTTCCATGGCAATTTTTTTTTTCTATCATCAATCATCAGATATTTATTGAACGTGTGCTATTTTAGATGCTGGGAGCACAGTTGCAAACAAAACATCTTCCCATGGAAGTGGGTCGTCTCTCCAGCAGGAACCTGAGTGCTCTGCAGCTTGTGGGGTCCAGACTGTGGAGTGGGTGGGGGTTCTGCTCCTGGCATGTTTCTGGGATTAGAAGAGCTGTCCCATCTCTTCCCTGCAAAAGCAGTCAGTGGCCTTGCTGTGAGCTTACAGTTCAGATGGTACCATAGGACTGGCTGGCTGCGGCCTGGCTCTCCTGTGCCATCTGGGTGGCCGCTTGCTGCATCGCTGATGGAGGCAGATCAGTCTCCCCCTCCACATAAGGAGTCATAGGTGAGGGTGGGGTGGTGTGGTGGCTTCTGTGCCTGCAGGTGGACAGGGAAGCCTGGGCAGAGAGTTGATGCACACGGAAGGGGAGGGCCACGCTGCCCATTTCATTCTATAATTGGGCTACTAATGTTTATTCCATTTTATTTATGGTTCTTTTAGCCAACTTCTTCCTTATTCAGTGACATTCATAACAAATAAGTACAAATTAAAACCACAGACCAATAGTTAAAACAACAGACGTTTATCCTCTCCCAGTGCTGGAGGCCAGAAGCCTGAGATCAAGGTGTTGGCAAAGCCAGCGTCTCTCTCTGAAGGCTCCAGAGGAGAACCCTTCCTCCCCTCTTCCAGCTCCTGGTAGCCCCTGGCAAGCCTGGGTGTCCTTGGCTTGTGGCGCATCACTCCAGTTGCCGCCTCGGTTTTCACGTGTCTGCCTTCTTCTCCGTGTGTCCTCTCCTCTGCTGTAAGGTCACCGGCCATTGGACGCAGGACCCATCCTCATCCAGTATCACCTCACCCAGCTTAACTAATCATATCTGCAAGGACCCTGTTTCCCAACAAAGTCACATTATGAGGTTCTGGGAGGATGTGAATTTTAGAGGACACTATTCAATCCATGATAGATACCAAAGGAGAAAATTATATTATCTTCTATCATTTGGGCAACAGCCTTTATTGAGGACTGGAGGTGGAGAGGTAACCCACTCTAAATCATAGATGTGCTCAGGATACTTAATAAACCAGCCATTAATTTGGTTTGATAACCAAAAGTTGTTGATAACCCATAGTTATTGTTGATAATAAGCAACTAACAGAGTGTCCTCTTGACCGTGTGGTGTTTTGACTTTGGTCACTGTTGGCCCCACAGTGACACAGGAAGGGGCTGGCTGGTCCCAGTAGAGCATCATTGCATCTGCAGGTGCTTACTTAGCAGCTGCAAGGAACCTATCACTTCACCAGGTGGGGAGGGTGGCACAAAAGAGAGGTCCCCAATTGCTTATCCTCAAGAAACTTGAATATTGTGATACCATGGTACGTGTTGGAGCAAACTGAGGTCAGTAAATAGGTGTACCACTGTCATTCAGAACACATTTCTGTGAAATTTGGCAGCTCATTAGCAAACTGTTTCTTTTTTTTTTTTGAGACGGCGTTTCACTCTTGTTACCCAGGCTGGAGTGCAATGGCGCGATCTCGGCTCACCGCAACCTCCGCCTACTGGGTTCAAGCAATTCTCCTGCCTCAGCCTCCCGAGTAGCTGGGACTACAGGTGCGTGCCACCACGCCCAGCTAATTTCTTTTGTATTTTTAGTAGAGACAGGGTTTCACTGTGTTGACCAGGATGGTCTCGATCTCTTGACCTCGTGATCTACCTGCCTTGGCCTCCGAAAGTGCTGGGATTATAGGTGTGAGCCACCACGCCAGGCCAACTATTTCTTTTATTTGATTTGGGTATATTGACCTAGATATCATCTTCAAACAAAATGGTAGCTGATGCCCGCTACATTCATTGCAGACGTCATATAGCTAAGAAGTTTTTCTGCATAGGGTCCAGCTTTTGTAGAATAAATATCAGGAGAGCCATCGTTACTAGATTTGGTGATGATAGAGATGTAGGCAGTTCAGCGGTGAGCAGTGATGACTTAAACTGGGAAGGGGTTGGGTGAAGGGTACTAGCTGATTGTAGCTTGGATTTTATGACTGTAATGCATGGTGTTTCCATAGCTTATGCTTATTAGTTTGAAGCAGATCTGTTCCTATTATCTGTGGGTCCTAAGTCTTGACATTCTTTGCTTGCCAGTTCTGTCTTCCTCCACCCCATGAGGGGCCTCCTAGTGAGCGTGTGTCGCTCTATCCTGCATGCTGCTCTGCTGTCCCTGAGGTGCACACATGGGGGATGCTGTGGTCCTGCAGGAGAACAGGCCCGGGAGATGGGGCCTGTGAGTTCTGGAGGCAGATCAGGGAGGTCTTGGGGGCAGATACCTGGAGCACAGCCTGGGATGCAGCTGGGGCATGACTGGGACCTTTCCATGGGGTTCTGAATCCAGTCAGAGACAAGAGAGGTACTGTAGACTTACCTGGGCCGGGCCGTTTTAACTCTTCCTGGACTTTTATATCACCCCCGGGTAAGGTTGTCATTCACACCATAAAGTGGCGTTGCTCCGATGGTTTCCAGTTCATTCTTCCAACAGCCGTTTTTGAGTGTCTGTTGTATCTGAGGCATTCTACGGGACATTTTGAGAAATGCAATGATGAACAGGACGGATCTTGCCCTCAGTGAGCTTGCAGGTCTTGTTGGGGAGAAAGACGCACGTGCATACATCTCTTCATGAAGTGGAAAGTGATAGATGTACGGGAGCTTCCAGATCACTTGTTATGGGAGTCAAAACCCAGAAAGATGCTTCTTGTCTGGGTGGGCTGAGGGATGGGGAAGGTGAGATCAGGGACTTTGTGGAGCAGCAGCTTGTGTATGGTTTCAAAGGTGAATAAATGTGGATTTGTCATTGTAAGCAGCAGTAGGAGAAGGGTCCCCTCCCTGTGGCATTTGTTAGTGGATTCAGCAGGACGAGCTGAGGAATGTTGATTTAGGAGAATGACAGCCACCATGTATTTTCACCTGCAACATAAATCTTTTGACTTAGCAACCCTAAATTAGCCGGAGAGTCCAAATGTTTTTGTGTATTTTGTGTGCATAGTCCTCCTTTGAGTTTTATGTATTAGGTGTGCATAGTCCTCCTTTGAGTTTAACTTGGATACTTTTGCGTTTCCTCAACATTATTAATAGGGTCTTGGTACAGACTTTTCAGTTATAACACAACATGTATGTCCTGAAGGAACAGGGCTTATGGAAAAAATAGAGCTGGGGCCAGACCGCTCAAACTCCATGCAGCTTGGAAACAGTATAAAAAATCATAAAAAATACATGCTATATTTCTAATACATAAAGCAATATGATGGTAAGTGTGGGCCTTTATATTAGGAGCAAGCTTGTTGGAAGGGGCTGAGGTTGCTGGACCAGCTGGATCGGAGCAGGAAAGAGCGAGTGGAAGCAGGTGAAAGGCAGCGTGGAGCTGCACTGCGCGGGGACAGGCATCGTGCTCGGAGACCCGGGTTCCCTGCACCCCAGAAAATTCCGAGGCTGGTGACGTTTGCTGTTGGTGGCCCTTCTACGGTTATGCCCATTTTAACTCTTCCTGGACTTTTATATCACCCCCAGGTAAAGTTGTCATTCACACGGTAAAGTGGCGTAGCTCTGGTGGTTTCCAGTTCATTCTTCTAACGGCCATTTTTGAGTGTCTGTCATATCCAAGGCATTCTACTGGATATTTTGAGAAATGCAGTAATTTCTTAAATGCAGTGATGTCTCATGATATGGTGCATTCCTATGCTGGAAAAACCACATGTGAACCCAAGGGCTGTCACTTAGACTGATATGACAGTGGCCCTCTGTTGGCCGGTGGACGAGGCACTGGCCTGGTTACAGAGCCCGCCTTCTGGCAGGTGGGCCAGGCTAGCTTTCTCCTGTGTGACTGGGCTGCCATCCCGGGATGGTGAGCCTTTCTTTGTGGTCCTTGCTCTGCTAATCTTGAGTCAGTCCGTGCTTTTTCCTGGCGAAACGTGCTTTGGGTGTTCTGCGCTCTGAAGGCTGAGTGCAGCTCTGGGCGTCAGTCCCCGTGTTTCCTGGGGATGAGCTTCCCTATCCCTATGACTTGGAGACAGTGGATCATAGTTACAAAAGGAGGTCTTGGTTTAGTGAGAGCTGCTTAAGGTGGCTGCAAAACAACAACTATTTGACTGAATTCCTTCCAAAGATTTATAATCCAGCCCTAAATATGTGAAAGTTTCTCTCTTCTCTCTCTCTCCTGTCTCTCTCTCCACCTTCCCCTGTCTCTTTGTCATGTCTGTGTCTGTCCCTCCCTCCCTCTCTCTGCCCACATGCCCCTGTCTCTCTCTCTGCTAACACTGAAGGAGGGAACTCTTTTAAAAGTTAATGAACGAGTTGCAGTGGAACCCTATTAGATTTTCCTTCCATTAAACGCCTGCTACAGACTTTTAATGGATGTTTTAACTAGGCATTGTTATCAAAAGGACTATTGCACAAATTAAAACCAGGCCCGCAATCTGTGAAGAGAAACTGGATTTACTTTTTGCCTTCAGGTATAAAAGAAAAATGCAGGGACAAGGTGAAGTCTGCATTGGTATTTTTAGAAGTTGGATGCGGGAAAATAGCCAGTGCCACCTGAAGCTCTGGGAACAAACAGGAGCTTGCATGTCGCAGGCAGATCTCTTTTTAAAGTGGAGGCATTTACAGGAACCCCTGGATTTTTAAGCATGTGTCAGTGTTAATTTTTAACTATTTAGTTGGTATTTAAAATATCTTCTTAGTTTGTATGACGCTGCTGTGCAAGTTCCAGTTTTAAACAGGAAGCTCTATTAAAGGGAAAAGGTCAGGCTTTCCAGGGGCCTGCTGCACCAGACAGGGGTTGTCTCCTTGCAGTCACCGCACCAATAGAGAATTTTTCAAACTGCCAGATTTTTGGTTTCTCATTTTGTTCTGATTGATTTTATTTTAGCAAATTGCCCCCTTTGTCCCTATAAAATTTGCATAGTCAAATAACAGATTTTGTGTTTCACATCCAGGAAGTTCTTGTCTTATCCAGGCAGGTCCTGGAGACATGAGTGTTCTTTTTCTCCATCCACGGCTTTATGATCAAGTCACTGTCAATTAATTTCTATCGCAAGTTATTCAAATCATGGTGCTTAACAAACGATGCCAAGTTCGCAATGGATACCTACTGTATGTACCATAACAGAAAAAAAGTTGTGTTTTTACTAAGTGTCATTCTGATTAGTCTTAGTGTTGAATCTTGGTTAGCACTTGGCCTCTGACTTCCACAAATGCAATGCTCTGAATAAATAACTGCCAGGGGAGAGGTCTTCCCTTCTTCCCCAGTAAACATGACCTCACCGCCCTTCCAGGCACATCACCAGCACTGAAGCGGCCTTACCTCCTCAGCGTGGATTCAGCCAAGACTGGCACTTCACATTCTGCTTCTCGAAAGCCGACATTTTGAAAAGAAAGTCAGACACAGAGCATTTGTTAGTTGGGCATTTCCTATGAAAGACCGGTTCCAGTTCTTTTGGAGGAAATTGGCTACATGCATGCACTATTCAGGGCTTGTTTTAGTGCTAAAATGTAGCTGAAGTGTGTGGCAAAGGTGAGGAAGTTCTGTGAGCTTCATCGTGGGGAGTGTCCCTTCTCATCTCAGGGAAGTGGGGGTGATCATGGGGGCCCTGGCTCTCTGTTCGACCCCTGATGGGGTGTTGTTGGTTTCTGGGGGGTGTGTGTGTGTGTATGTGTGTGTGTGAGAGAGAGGAGGCATATCCCTGTATCAGGTCCATCAAGATGCACCCAATGCAGAACTCTCGATCCCTTGATTGCTGCAAGCTCAGAGCACACAGTGATAACTGAAATCTCTGAGAGTAGATTTAATTTTATGAGCTGTATTATCCAGAATACTAAGCTGTGTAGATCATGCTCCAGTCATGGGGTTTAAAGGGGTGAAGCTCTCTGTGTGGGGGAAGAAAGCCTGTGGCCTTTTTTTCTTTTTAGGCACAAAGCTAGTTTAATTGAAAGAATAATTTGATTTGCTGCTGCTACAGCAGAAGAGCTTGAGATGTGGCAAATTTTCTCTCCTTTCACCCAAACTCAAGAATTTAATGCTAGCAGGTGAACTTCTGAAGGCTGCTATCAAGTATACAGAGACAATAACTGTCTTAAAAGCGGAATTTTGTCAATATTTTTTGCTGTGGGCCAGAGAACATTCACAATAATGGAGTACTAAAGGCCTGCTTGAGAGTGTTGCAGAGGGAGAGGCGGCGGAGGATTTATTCCGAGTTTGAGCCTGCAGTGTTTTGGTGGTATATATGGCTTCTGAATAATCTTTTTGCTCTAGCAAATGGAGGCACCCACATATAATTTTCTGCTCAGGAAGAGCATTTGGTAGACATTTCTACCCAGGGTTGCTGGATGGGAAGCGCCTGAGCCTTAGTTTTTTTTCAGTCACCGCATCAGCCCACCACCGACTGAATACCTTTACCAAATGCCAGTATTTTCTGACAGATAAAATGGGAGGTGGAATGGCCAGGCGCAGGCCGTGTGGTCAGGCTGACGCAGTGGGGCTGGTGTGGGGGAGGTACCCCAGAGGGCCATTGCTCCTGCCAGGGGGCTGTGCCTCTTTGCACAGGGAGTGGAGTCCCTTTGCCCTTGGTTTTAAACATGCCATTTCACCATGCTTTTGTAGAAAGTTGGTTAAACAGCAAATTGCACAACCCACAAAATGTAATGGCCTTTATGACTGAAAACAGATGCTAGATTCAGTTGCGTGAATTGCCTTGCCCCTGAAGTTATCTTACTTTCCGAAGAATGATTCCCTGAAATTTCATTTTGGGAAACGTCGCTTCCCTCATTCTGCTTATGAGAACTGGTGCCTACATTTTTAATGCTGTTTCAGTAAAGCGGTTTTCTGATCTAGATAGAGGTGAAGCCATTTTTGTAATTTTTCCAGTGTTCTCTGTATTTGGAATAATTAGAAGGGAGAGACGGAGGAGCAGCCACACACACACATATGTGAGCACACACACTCACCCACAGCAGAGAAGCACAGCTTTGTCCTTCTTTTGAAGTGTGAAAAATATCAGTGACCTTATCATTAAATGTACTTGTTGCTGTATTTATTTGAAATATTCAGACTTACTATTTTTTTTTGCTTCCTGTTCATTTTAGTGGAAAAGGGTAATGCAAAAGATTTTATTTATTCAGAGCCACAGTGCAGGCAAAGTGAAAGTAAATCCTAGGCTTCCGGTGCATTCAGAAACCGCAGTAAGAAAGCAGTGTTTTCTCAAATATAAAGATAGGAGCAATAGCCACATACTTCTCTTGAGGAAGTTGGGAACAATAGAAGCCATCTAGAACTATTGTTTGAGACTATATATGAAAAATATATGCAAGCTTACAAAAATGTTTCTCATACTAGAAACTGTGTATCCATCGGACAAGATTTTCCTCACGTTTGTAGACAGTGATATTGATGTAGCTCTCTCATAATGTCAGTGGCCTCAATAACTGTATTCCACTTCAAGCGTAAGGTTCTTATTTGGGTGCATCTTAATACTTCTGTTTTTACTGAAGACTTTTTACCTTCAAAAATACTATATGATGAAGTTGCCTGTGGCATGTGGTAGATGTGTATCCGTCCTCAGGTTCATCTGGAAAGTAATAGATTGTGGCCCACAGGTGTCTTTCATGCTCACCTTCCTGCATACTTCAGGCATCACCTTGTGATTGTATCAATACTCTTTTATCATTATACATCATCCATGGGTTATTTATTGAAGATAGATTGAATAATGCTGAACTCACAAATAAGGGACTGAAAATGTAAACACATTTTTGTAAATACAGTTGACAGTTAATTGGCCCACAGTAATGGAGGGTGGAAGTGAAAGAAAATAGAAAACCACAAATTTCTAAAAGAAAATTTTTTCCTCTCATTTGGAGGAAAAATTTTATACGTTTATGGGAAGCTAACGTTTCGGTTAACTATGACATACAGACATACGTTTACTCGCCTAATTATACTTCCTGTTAACAGTACCTCATCTGTTTGTGCGTCCAGCTTTGCGAGGGTGATGGTTTAATTACCCTCTGCGGTGTCTGCACGCTCTGCTAAGTCTTGCGTGAGGGAGCCAGGAATTTCTTTATGAAAGGTTAGAAATAGCCGCAGAGGCAAGGATTCAGAAGCCGGTGTGCTGTGAAGCCACAGGGTCACCCACTGGCAGCAGTGCAGGCAAACCCCTCGGCGTGGGAGGAGGCCCAGGCGCCTGCTCCCTAATGCGGGGCCGGAGCTGGGCTTCCTGGGGCGGAGAGTCCTGGGTGGGAGCCCCAGATCTGGGCCACTGTGGTCCCTGGGCTCCTTGGGGGAAAGCTGGGTCCTGTGCCGCCTCCCGCCTACCCGGGGCTCCGGGCTCCTGGCCCTGGCTGCGCTATCTCTGTCCCTTGTCCCTGTGGCCACCCGGGTCCCACCTGCTACCTGGGCCGGCCGCTCAGACAGGCATCCTTCCCAGTGGTCTTCTGCAGCTCCTCCTGAGGAGCCACAGAGCCCCAAGTGGTGAGAACCCTGAGCGCCTCGCCAGCCCCTGCGGCATCTCGGGGAGAGGGTCACCCCTGCGACTCCGTGTCCCTCTCACCCCTGCGGCGGGTGGGGGCAGCTGGCCTTCTCTCCGCCTTACCCCTGCAGTAGGTGGTGAGGGGCGGGGGTGGGGGGGAACACATGACTTCCTCCTCATCTAACTCCTACAGTAGATGGCGGGGGGAGGGTAGGTAACTTCCTTGTCCCACCCCTGAAGTAGGTGGGGGCTGGTGACCTCCTCTCCATCTCACCCCTATAGTAGGTGGGGGATACAGGACCTCCTCCTCGCCTCACCCCTGCAGTTGGAGGTGGGGTCACATGACCCCCATCTCACCCCTGCAGTAGGTGGGGGTGGTGCATGACCTCCTCCCTACCTCACTCCTGCAGTAGGTGGGGGGATGTGTCGTCCTCCTCTTCACCTCACCCCTGCAGTTGGTGGGGGGCACATGACCTCCCCATCTCACTCCTGCAGTAGGTGGCGGGGAAAGACTTCCTCTTCCCTGCCTCACCCCTGCAGTAGGTTGGGGGTGCATGACCTCCCATCTCGTCCCTGCAGCAGGTGGGGGGGGGTGACCTGGGCGGCCCTGCCGGGCTCCTCCGGGTCCTCAGCCTCAAGGGTGCCCTCCCCACCTCCGCGCCCACGCCCTCAGCCCACCTGCCCAGCCCCCGCATGGGCTTCTCTCCGCAGAGTCCCCAGTCTTTCTAGAAGCCTTAGCTCCCCCGTGGGCTCTCTCTTTCGCCCCACGCTGTGCCTGGCATGCTGCCTGTCCTCGCTGCAGCGAGGGGCCAGGGTGGGCACGAGCCCTTCTGCCCTCCCACGTGGGCGTGGACGGGGCGGCGCGGGCCCGAGGTGCGTGGAGCGCGGTGGGCCAGCAGGCAGTGCAGGGCGGGCTCAGCCGGTGCCCCCGCTTCCTGGAAGCTGAGCCCGGAACGGCCTTGGCCCCGGGGAAGACAGGGCTGAGCGCGTCTCCCCTCCGAGAGTGAGGTGCTAGTCCAGAGCTCGCGGGCCTCGGCCTCCCGGATGGGTTGGGATGAAGGAAGGCCGCAGGTCACCTGGAGCAGGACCCGGTCAACAGTGGCCTGGCATCCTGGCACTGACGAGGGTGCGGGATGGATTCCTTCAGTGCCTTTGGGAGGGCGGAGGCCTGGCCGCGGTTCTGTAGCCCACGAAGGGTGGTCTGAGGACGCCCCACGCCTGTTCCAGTGCCTGTCCCTCAAGAGGCACCAGCCCCAGGCGTGTGTGCAGGGGACATGCCTCTTTGCAGTCAGAGTGCAGTAGTTAATCCTTGCACACGAGCTATTTAGACCACACTCTGCTATTTTTGTAGAATCTTTTAAAAAATTACTTTGCTTTTATCAGTGTTCTTTTCTATTTCTTTTTACTGGTAAAGTCAATCACTGAAGAAAAATAATTTCGAACTAGAAATTATCTTTTTAGTTTGAAATAAAATTATGGGCAAGGAACTTCTACTAAATTATCTAATATTTTTTCCTCTTTGCATAAATGTTCATATTATATGGAAAATTGGAAAAAAAATACAGAAAAACAAACCAAAAAAGCATTATTCAAGATCATCCTACCCCAGTGTAGCTTATTGTGAACATTCTTATCTGAATTCGTTCAGGGTTTTGTTTTTTCTCTATAGATAGTCTTAAAACAAAGATGGGGTGATGGTAGTATTTATTGGCTTGCTTTTTCACTCACTAAATGGTGAATAGCTTTTTACACAATTCTTTATACATTTTCACTATTCTTTCTTTAGGTTTTTTTTTTTGGACATTGCTTTGTCAAGCTTTGGCACCTACTGCAAACCTGTCTTCAACATGTATCCATCTATCTTTCCATTTCTAGTACATGAAAACGATCATGTTCCTGGGCCGTCGCCAGCATGGGTATTTTTTAATTTGACAATCTTTGCCAATTTAGTTACTGTGAAGTAGTGTTGTTTCAGCTTGCATTTCTGGGATTACAGGTGTGGAGGAACAATTTTTCCACATATTTTATGAGACAAATGTGTTTTTCCCTTTTTGAATTATTTTTGATCATGTTATTTGCTCCTTTTTCTGTTGCTTTGTTCAGTCATCTTACTCATTTGGAAAAGCTATAACAAAGGTGTTAACTCATCGCTTTAGTATCTCTGTAGTTGCAGATGATTCCCTTTGGTTTGACATGAAATAAAAATAGTTTGTGGTGTTTTTCCCACCTTCTGTTGTCTTTTAAGATTATGCAAGTGATACAGGCTTATTTTAGAAAAACTTGAACAAAGAAAAAATTTAAAAATTAATGAAACTTATTTTAAATCTCATCATCCAGAAATTACCAAAATTGATATTTGGATGTATATTCTTCTGGACCACTCCCTATACAAATCTATTAATATCTGTCTATCTGTCTATCTCTGTCTGTCTATCTATCAATATCTTTGTATTTTCAGTGCTTATATAGCATCCCATGTTGTTGTTATGCACAAATTACTGGAGAAATCAACCACTGTTGGAAGTGTGGTTTTCTCCCACTTTCACAGCTGTAAGCCACTGTGTAATTAATATCCTTGTATGTATATCTTGGGCATAGTCTCATCATTTCCTTGATAAATCCCACAAGTAGAATTACCAGGTCAAAGGTTTTGGATGTTTTAAATTATTCTGGTGCGTGTACTGCCAGCTGGCCTTCTGGGAAGGTCGTGCACGTTTTCAGTCCCACCAGTGACGTGCATTTCTCTGGGTTATGGCATTTTTCGATATATTGAGTTGTTTTTATGTAGTTTAATTGGTCCTTTCTTGCATAGTTTCTGCTTTTAAAGTGATGTTTAAAGGTGCCTTCCAATTTTCAAGATTATATAAATATTCAGTTTTATTTTCATGAGTTGTTTTATATTTAAGTATTTGATATATCTCAAAGTAATTTTGGTATATGGTGTGAGGAGGGCATCTCACTTTATTATTTTTCCAAATGCCATTTATTTAAAAATATGTCCTTCCTAATTGGAATTCTAAATGCTACCTTCATTGTACGCCAAGAATATAGACTTATGTGCATGTGTATGTATTTGGGATTGTCTTTCAAATTCCACTTTGATTTCAATGAGCAGTCTGCCTCTGTTCCTGCCCTGTGTCCTTTTGTTTTAAGTATTGTATCTATAAAATACAATTTAAAAAATACAGCTTTCCACTCACCCCTGTGCCCACTGCTTTTCATTTTTCAGTGACTATTTTTTTCTGTTCTCCTAAACAAACTTTAGAATCATTTTTGTCATACCTTGGGGGATTTGACTGAAATGGTATTTAATTAATAAATTAATTCTGGAATACTCAGCATCTCTATAGTGGTAAATTTCCCATTCTAAAAATAACATAGTTTCAAGGTTATTCAAATCTTATTTTACTGGCTACTATAACGTTTTGTGAGTTTTTTCAAAAGTAATCTCCTAGGTTATTTATTTATTTATTAATCTGTTATTTATCTGTTTATTCATCTGTTTGTGTTAGCAGATACTGTTGTTTACCTTTTTATGTGGTAGCTAGATTTCAGTGCTGTGTTTTAGTACTTTCTTCTCATGACTTTGTCTTGTGGCCTTTCTGTTTTGAGGAAATACCATAGCCCTTCAGCATTGATGTATTAATAGGGGGTTTTGGGGTTTTTTAAAAGTCAAATATCAGTTGGCAATGATGCCTTAAAGCATCTTCTTTATCTATAAAGAACCAATGGTTGAACACAGCCCGGGCTGCAGCAGTATCGGAACTCCCGCTATTCAGTGGAGATTTGGGAAGCAGAAATTTTACTTGGCTGTTGTAGAATCAGTGAGATACTGGGGTTATTTACCCTGGAAAAGGAAACCATCTTCAAGTCTGAGAAGGCTGACTGTTTAAAAAGTGAAATCTTTTCAGAGTGAATTGGGAGGAAGAGGGGTGTAAACACAGTGAAATAGTGAAAGCAACTGGATGTGGAAATACAAAGTGCCCACTAGATAGAGGGCTCAGGAAGTGAGGGAAAGGAGCTGAGGGAAGAGGTGTGTTCATAATGAAATCTTCCTAATTTTCTCACAGTCTGCAGTTTTAGGGAAGGCCTTTTGCAGATATCTTTCAGATGTGCTGCTTTGTAAAACATCCACAGTTTTTCAGCTCAGTGTTATCTCGTAGTGGTGAAAGAATCTTTAAAAACATAGGAAATGTTATGGGTTTGCATTTGCCGCTGTGCAGGTGAATTGCTGTTGCATAATCTGGAGATCTTTTAGCCCCCGACCTGGGCCTGACAGAGCATTGACTGCAGTATTCATGTGTTTTGGGTAGTTTTTCAGGGTCGTCTTTAACCTAATGTAAAATAATCATCCCCTCTTTTCATGCTTCTATTTGGTTTTAAAAATGAAAATTAAATCTTGGTTTGTCACTTGAATACACTGTGTTTTAGAAGTTAAAGCAGGGAATTGACAGTCATGTTTCTGCTCAGTTTTAATAAATGTGTCTCTTAGAGCCACCATTTCTTCTCTGTCTGTTGAAAGGGAATACTACTGCTTTATGGGACTACAGGATGCTTTAATATGATAGTACATAAATAAGGATTTGAGACATTAACAAAAATATATTTTTGAAACACAGTAAAACCTCATCTATGCAGAAACCAATTAACTACCATCTTTATTTTTCTGGATCAGAACTAAGAAGGGATCGAAAGACACTGAGCATGAAAAGTCCGTGTACTGAATTTGTTATTTACTCATAGACAGTATCTCCAGGTTTTCAATGATTATTTAAATTTTACTGTTCTGTTACACACAGTTCTAATATTCATGAGTATCTTCTAGGCTACAACAAATTAAAGGTAGTAAATTGGAAGTGGGAAAAGACTCACAGATAACAGGGAGAAATGATAGCAGATGACCTAATATGAAGGAGAAAAGAGGGAAAAAAACCATAGTGAAATAATAATAATATGAAGAGCACAGCACTGTCGGCCTTTTCTCAGAAATGGAATAGTTCTTCGCCCGTTTATGGTTATCACTGATGGTTCATAGGTTTTATTTCTAGTTGTTAGAGAATTTTAATTTTATTCAGTATGCTTTAAATAGTGTGGCAAAAGCATGAAGATTTTATGTAGATTTTTCCAGTGTTTAAACATTTTTATAAAATTCTGTTTAAAAAGGTAAACTTCCAATTATCCAGAAAATCTAGCCTTCAGAAAAGACTCCTCATTGGGGTTCTGAATAGTTGTGATTTTTCTTCATGATATACTTTCAATCATTGATAGCATACATTCTTTAATTATTTTGTGGAAACATTTTTGCAAATAGTCTCTCATTGGTGAAACACACCTTCTGTATCTGTTTTAATGTATGTATCCTTTGAGTTGAATTTGCTGAAAAAAATTTGGTTCTGTTCCTCTGACATGTATATTTCCTTTCTTCCTCCTCTACCATCTGGGATGCTTTCTCTAATATTGCATTTGGAAAAGGAGAACACTCACTGTGTTTCTTCAGCATATGTGGGTCTGGTTGAGTTCACGTCTGCCTGTTCACCTCTAGTTTTTCATTTTCACACCTCCATGGAGGTGGTATGCTGCTCTTCCATGCCTGGTAGTGCTGTAGGAAATGTTACTTAAATGTGTGAATTTGACCACCAGGGTACATTTAGCTCAATAGGAAACAAATATGCTAAATACAGGTAACATGCTATTTACACTTACAAGTAATAACTTATATTTTCTAACCAATCATTTTCCCCCCTAACATAGCTGGGGATATAATATGAGCCAATTGTCACTTTAAAAAATATAACTGTTTTTGATTTTATGTGTGATACAATATCTAATAATAGTCCTAGGAAAATGCTACTTGTATTTTTTAGTACCTGTGTGATTTTTCTCGATTGTTAAAATATACTCATGTAGATTGGACATAAATGAAAAAATTAAAGTCTGGTTTTAAAGATTTCTAGGAAATTACTTTTCCTTGAACACAGCTGCCTGAATTGTTTGATTTCTGTAAACACAATGGAATTGTTGCAGTGATGCTGCAGTTACAAAAACAACAGATAACAAGTAGACCACGTTTTTGCATGTGTATTTTACTTCTTGTACTCAGGAAGAGACTGAGCTAATGAAGAAAAATAACATTTGTACTTATGTCCTAGAAGAATGTCATCAGAACTATTTATTGCTCACTAAAGAAATTAAATTACTTAATGAAGGTGAATTATTAACTTAATTTATTAGGAATTTAATTTGGGAGCTATTTTCATAGGGATATTGGCCAGGGCAAGAGCGATAACACTTTAATGAATAAAGACACTCAGATGACTTTAAATAGGCAACTACAACTATTTCAGTGGAAACAGATATTTCTATGCTTTTAATAACAATTTTTTAAAAAAGATCTATTATCAATATAACTATGCAATCATAAGGAGTATGACTTCTTTAAGAGGAGTTAATTTTCAACAGTCGTATTGCTTATCATTGACAGGCATTGTGTCATTACTTTATAAATTAGGTTCTATTTCTAAAATAATTGTAAAGCAGTTTTTGGTAGCAGAGGAGCTGTTCATTGTTAATTTTGAGTCATTGAAGCCCAGAAATCAGACAGATCAAAGTGTTCCAGGTCTGGTCATAGCAGATCAGCTGGATTGCAGAGGTTTCTGAACCACATGATCCATGGTAGAGGGGTATGTGTGTGTGTGTCTGTGTGGTTATTCTGAAGGCTAAACTGAGTCTACTTTCCCTGGCCTTAAATAAGATATAATATCATTGCCTTTACTGGATATTTTCACCTTCTCCTATTAAAAATGCCACAAAATGGAGAGGGAAGAGATTTCTTGATATCTACGTGTTAGTGATCACAGTGAAAGCCAGAACTGGCAACTGAAGGGCAATTCACTGGAATTTTCTATAAATGTCTTCATATAAACATCATTTTAGTGATTCATGAATTAGATGAAAGAAATGTGGAGAAAAATCTCATTTCTTCTTTAAATTGTTGTTTCTGTCTGAAATTTTTAGTGATTTTAGTAATTTTCATGATTATATGCAATATGAAGTTTTTGGGTCATTCCTGAAGCAACATATGCTACACGGATACAAAAACATCTCAATGCTGTGCATTTTACCTTTTCCACACCCAGGTACAAACCACAGCTAGCTAGGTAGCTTGGAGCATTTTTATGCTTGGGATTAAGATTTTTTTTTAATCTTTAAGTTTTGATATTTCAGATGAAGTATTTTTACTTATGATAGATGTTTGGGGAAATACTATTCTCTTTAAAATACTTAAATAACTTGACTGTATTGCCTGTTTATCAAAAAATAGTGGTGATGTGTATTTATTGCTTCAGAGATGTATGTGAAACACCCTACTATATCTGCATTGCTCATGAAAGGGCCCCATACTTCTATTTGCTGGAGTTTTAAAGAAGACAGCTAAAGAGCTTTATCAAATTGACCTTCAGTTGGGGGATCATTAATGAGCTTACCTCCCTCATTGACAGGTCACTCAAGGCCCCGCAGAGCGTGTGACTTCCTTTGTTTTGCAGTAATTCATTTGAAACATTTACCAAAAACCTTAATGTCCACAGAAGATGCTAAACTTTTTTTAAGAGATGGGTCCTTTTTATTGCTGTTCTATGCCATGCGTCTTCTCATGATGTGCCAAAACAAAAAAACAAAAAACCCACACATAATTCTGCCCATGTTTCAGAACCTTGGCTAGGACAAGGCGGAGAAAGTGAGAGTTTAACCTACGAATAAGAGCAAGTGCTTGAGCTGATACAACTTTCTATTAGAAAATGTTTTTAAGAATTATCTGAGGATATTTTATAAGTTACTAATTTAAGAAATTTTTCATTTAAAAAATTCAGTCTTAAGTTGCTTTAAGAAACTTAGCGTTAGGAGACCAAAAAAAAAAAAAGACTGGTATCTGCAGATGAATTAATGAATGACTTTGCTTTTGCCTCTGGGATCTCTCTGATTTGGTATTCCTGATGAGGAAGCATCAGCCCAGAATGTTTGTACGCTCCCTTCCTCCTCCTCATGGATTCAAATGCCACTTGTTACCTTAATCATGTTACGCGTGTTCCCGTGGTAACAGAAGCTCTGCTACCCTCTAGCTCTGTGAGCTTGGGTGCCTCACCTGCCTCAGTTTCTTTGTAAATGATAGAGCTATTGTGTAAGGTAAATGATAGGATTGCTTAGAACTGGGGCTGCACATGGGGCTGTGGATGTCACTGCTTCATCATCAGAGGGGGCGTCTGGACTCAGCAGAGAGGGAAGAGAGGAATTCCTGGCCTGTCGAGCAGTGCTCTGGGGGTGGCCTGGACGTGCTCCTAGGAGCCATCTGCCAGATGCTGCTCCTCTGTCTGGGAGACTCTCTTTTGCCTGAGCGTGACGCGGTGTCTGCAGCTTCACTGCAGTGTGTGAAGGCCAGTACAGGGACCATTCCTCTGTGCTCCTCCACCGTGACCACACAGGTTTTGTTGGGATGTGTTGATGGAGTGGACATGGTACACACTGTCAGGGTGCTCTCTGCAAGCACCCCACCCCCAAGTGATGTTTGTTTTGTACTGAAATAACATCTCTAGTGTCTACTATACGAGCTTGTCTCTCATGTGCACCCATATAAACTTGCTTCACACTTAAAGTCTCACACGTAATAACTGTTGATTTCAGTAAGTACGCATGGGAATGATTTGGTACAAAGGTTAGGTAACTTTTGCGTAATGTTACAAGTATTTGCATACTTTATAAATACAAGAAACTAAGCTTTGCTGATCTCGAGAAAAATAAAGATTTCTTTATTTGGGCAAAAGGAAAACATTTTTTTCTCCTAGAGAGTTTCTGTAATATTTTCCACGATGATATAGTATATAAATGTGGGTGTCAGTGTGTCAGAAACATACTAGACTTTACTACAGGTGAGGTTGCCAACTTTTCTCTTTTATTAAAAAGATGCTACAGAATTCATTTCATGATCCACTAATGAGTTATCAGCCCTCAGTGAGAAAAACACCACCTAGAGTCAGCATCCAGGAGTGCCTCCTCACTTGAGCTCACAGTGAAGATCAGGGCAGGTGACTGTGCCATCCATTGACGATGGCAAAGGTGTGGTGATGCTGATGATGCCAGTGGTGATGTCAGTGCCAGCTGTCATTTATTCACATGTTCTTAACATTTTATTTTAAAAAAATTATAAAAATACATACTTAAAAAATAGTAATATAAAGTTATATAATAAAGAAAGTATTGACATTTCATAAGAAAAGGCCAAAGAAGGTCACTCATCTTTTGCCCTTTGTCCAGTTCATTTTTTCCCTCCCCCTAAGGTAACCAATAGGAGCTGCCTGGTTCTGTCTTTCTCAGCTTTCTTCGTGCTCACACAGGTCTATTACAACATATGAAGGTGTGTGGACTTTTCTTTATTTTCTAAAAAATGAATTCATTGCTGCACAGTTTTGATTTTCGCACTTAAACGTAAGTCACGATCATTGCTCCAGAGAGAGATTTCACTCACTCTGTTTCATGCTGCAGACTCTCCAAGGTGTGGCCAGCCCATGTGATTGGCCATTGCAGTAGCCACCCCGCTTATCCTCAGTTTTGCTTTTTACGATTTTATTCACCTGCAGGCAGCCAACCATTGTCCAAAAACATTAAACAGAAAATTCCAGAAATAGATGCATAAGTTTTAAATTGTGCACCATTCTGCATAGTGTGGTGACATCGTGCACAGTCCTACGTGGTCCCTACCAGGACGCAAATCACCCCTTTGCCCGGCAATATCTACACTGCACATGCCACTTGCCCCCATTAGTCACTTAGTAGCTGTCTTGGTTATCAGATCAACACATCACAGAAGAAGGGTGAGCAAAGTGTGATATTTTGAGAGAGAGAGACTCCATTCATTAACCTTTTATTACAGTGCGTACTTATAATTGTTCTATTTTATTATAATTGTTAATCTTTTACTGTGCCAAATTTATAAATTGAATTTTATACTGGATGTGTATATATAGAAGAAAAAAAAACTGTATGATGTAGCCCCTGCAACTAATGGGATACATTACTGTACCTTATTGGTGGATGTCCAGGCTGCGGGTCACCCCAAACAGTGCTGCTGGGTTTACCTATGAGTGCTTTTATTTCCAAGGATATAAAAGTAGGGTACCCTGGGGTCAAAGCGTATGCGTACTTTTAATTGCCGAATTGCTTCTGGAAGGGAAACCTCTCTGGATAGATTACAGCAACTTTCACTTCTTGAGTGTGTGTGATGTCCCAGCTCCATGCAGCCCTTTGTACTGATGCCTTTCGGGTCTCAAGTCAGCTCTGTACTTCATGGCAGCTACTGGCCCATGATTCAGCCTTTCTCTTCCTAACCTTGTGAATTAGTAAGTGAATAAATGAACAAATGCATGAATGAGGGCAGGCCTGGCCCCGGAGGGGTTCTTTCTGTGCCCCAGGCCAGCCTCTTAGCCTGCAGCTTCTCCTACTTCCCTGGCCTTTGGCCACTAACATGTGAATTCATTTCAATAGCAAATATTTATTTTTATCTTCCTGGACAAAAGAAAAATCTCTTCTGCTTTTGCATTTTCCCCAGCATTCGCCTATAACTCCAGGATGTTGCTTGCAGCATTTTGTTGTGTATTAAAATGGGTTGAGGGTATCCTTTTTTCACATCCTACCTTTAAGTTCTGTAAAGACAAAGACTGTCTTCGTCTTGTATTCCCTGCAGAAGTAGTCTGGTGCCAAGCAGCAGAAGCTCAGTAAACGGTTTTGGAATACGCAGGAGAGCACCCGCAGAATCTCTGTCTGTGTCTGTGAACGAAGTCATCTTTCCCTTCTATTTTCTCATACCCCGATACTATGCATAAAGTTCAGGCTGTCTGTCCTGCACTGGAGAGACACAGACAGCTGCTGCCTGATCTTCGTGAAGGTGTGCAGAGGGCAGAGTCGGGGAGGGAAGGGGAGGGCCACCGCCCCAGCCTTTTCACTGGGAGTTTCCTGGATGCTCCTTAGTTTTGCCTTTGTGGCTTCTTCACTCAACATTGATGTGAAGCACGCCTTGGTTGAATGCCCAGGCATCAGATCCAAGCTTCCGGCCATGGTGGTTGTATACCAGGGAAGCCTTACCTCCCCAGGTTTGAGGCATCCACAGGCGGCTTGACTTCAGGTGCTCTCTCAGTTTTATATGTATTCTCTTTAAAGGAGCTCTAATGTCAAAGGAAAATGGGTGGAAATTTCTCAATCCATGGGCTGCGTGTCCCTTTTTCCTGGCTGCGGCTCTCGGCCTGAGTTTCCCCCTCCCTGTGACCGCTCTCTTCAGCCAGCCCCAGGTTCCTTCCCCAGGGGCATCAGCCCCAGGAGCTGTTTGGCCACGCAACCCCATGACCTGGGGGAGGCAGGAGTGGGAGGGCTGTGCCCAACAGGATGTGGGGCCACCAGGAACACCCCCCAGATCTCTGTGGCTGCAAGCCCCTGAACTTGAGTTCTTGCCCATCCTCTGTGTCCATCTCTGGACCCTTCATGCCATCCTCCCACAGCACCCAGGCTGACAGCACCCGCCATCAGGAATGTTGCTGCTGCTGGAGGCTGTAGTGGGGGAGGAGTGTGGTGGGGTGTACGTGGATTTCCCCGGAAGTGAATCTATATCACTTCCTTTCACCTTTCATTGGTCACATCTCCCAAGGAGACAGAGAAGTCTAATTCCACAATGTACTCAGGGGAGCAGGACCTGAGTGCTGGCAAACAACCCTAAGGCCTACTACCTGGCCAAGTAGGAAGATGAAAGGAGAGATGGAAAAGGGTGGAGGATTTGGGATGGTAGGTAAGAGAACTGTATCTCTTAAGAGACCTGCTTGCTGTCTAATTCTGCCATAGAGACGTTCCAAAAATGCTTTGACTCATGGCAACATCATTGTAACAAATTTATGGCCTTTCCAGGTGATTCTTTTGAAGGACAGCAGTCATTTCTTTTCAGAAAGACATTCTCTAAAGAATGTCAGGAGTCTTGTCAGCTCATACTGGCATCTTTGATACACAGCCTGACCCATGCACCACCACCATCAGCTCAACCTTTGATGAGACGGCCAGAGGTGAGAGAGCCTTAGTTCCTCATCACAGCCACAGAGTGAGAGGGTGGCCACTGCCTCCAGCAAGGGCTGCTGCCCAGACTGTCACATGCACAGCCTGTGACTTCTGTGTGGCTTTCTTCAAGGCTTTTGGTTGTATCTTGTTTACAACATAATTTCTCATTTTATAGTTACATAGTGTATTCAGTTCTTAAATGACTGATAAGAGAAAGTCGCAGTGTATTTCTAAGAGCTGCTGTCATCATTTGAATGCTGCGGGACCTTTGGCTGAAATGAAAAGACTTGCTTTTGGGTATTTGAAATCAAATGAGAGTTTTGACGTCAGGGGTGTATGTTAATTTCCATATAGGATAACCTTACAAATCAACTTAAAATGTAATGAACAAGCAAATAAGTAGCTACAGCTCACATGGCATTTGGCCATCATTCAAGCCAAACCCTTGAGGCTTTTGGTGTTGAGAAGGAAGAGTTGGAGGACTGACCTGTATTCTCTCCAGGAGATAGGGGTTGTGCCTGGTGTGACTTCAGAGTGCAGGGGGAAGCTGCTGGTTTCAATGAGATGGTGGCCTGAAAAAGCTGACACTCTCAGAGCCAGTTGAGAGATGCAAAACTGGTCTCTGAGGCTTTCCTTTTGGAGGAAATTTACACTGAAATAAGAGCTTGGTGAAGCAAAACTCCTGATTTCTCAGAAAGCATTTATTTTGCTCCAATAGCTTACCAGAAGATTGTAGTCACCTGTAGACATTAAGGAACTGTCTTCTCCTTTAGTGATACTATAAAAAACACAAAACAAACAAAAAACCATGACAGGAATGATGAAATAAGGTACTATGTTGTACTACATGACATTGAGTCATATTAAAGACAATTGTATACGTGTTTCTGTATTCTTTTATCTATTCAACAAATATTCACCAAGTGTATGCCAAGCGTTGTTACAGGTGCTACACAGCCTATGGCCTGTACAGACACAGAGAGTGTGACTTACAGGCTTATTATAAATGTAAATTGTCAATTGGCCTCTTGACTAGGACCATCAGGTTTGTTCTTTAAAGCCTGAGAAAATATAATTTAGTCTCTTTAAAATGCATTTGCATTAAGCATATATCCAGCCTCAAGAGTGGCCCTGTTATAACAAAAGCAAATGCAGTCTTTACTCTGAAATGGCATCAAGGCACTTCTCTGTTTCCAAGTGCCACACAATCTCTGGTGGCCATGCCTCCCTTTACGTAGTCCCTCTTCTCAGTGTCTTTCCTGTTCTTCCTCTGCCTTTGGAAATCTGTGTGGAAGCTCCGTTCTTCTCCTTGAAAAGCCTTTCTTACCACCCCCTCTTCCTCCTGGGAGGCTGGAGCACTGCCTCCATGGTGCCCCCAGCGTTTGTCATTCCTGTGCTCAGTGTATCACTTTGAGAGAGTCCACTGGCGCCCTGTGGGGACCTGCTGGGCCCACTTCTTAGCCATCTGTGTCCTGTACATGGCATCATGCTTCTGGCCTTCAAGGGGCTCAGAGAACATTTTTTCAGGTTACAGTGGGTTTTAGAGATCATCTGCTCCAACTCTGCCATCTTCATTGATGAGGCACGGAGACTCAGGGTAGATGATGGACCCTCTTCAAGTTTTCCAGCCATGTCTGTTGTATGATTAAGGGTTCAGTTTTCTGGGTAACGGTCCAGAGCTTTTTATATTAAGCCATGCTGCCTCCATAGTCAATGTGTGTGTGCATCAGGAAGCTTCATACTATTCAGTATGCAGGTTCATTAAATAGTTGATTAAATATATTACTTGTGGTCATATCTTTTTTTCTTTTTTAAATAAAGGACATGAAATCATCTGGAATATAATCTAGCAAGCTAACATTATTTCTAGGGTGAAATCAAATTCAACTTTTATCGCTTTGACTTATGACACCTTTCTGAGGACCGTGAAGTGCTGTAAGTGCAGGATCTACCTGCACTTCCATTTACGTCACTGCCTTTTCAATAATCTTCTGTCTCCTTTGTTCTTTCTCAGTCTGTTAGAGAGATACACCCATTTGTTTTGTGAGAAATATCAGTATAAATAAGTTATCAATAATCAATATATTCTCTGATACCATGTTGTGTATTTTATAAATCCCTTTTCTTGCAAGTGAATGTTAGCATTCTTAATTCTTAACACAATTAAATTGATTTAAGTATGTACTTCTCAGTTAAGGAAGTGGCTTGCTTTAGTGATGGTGCCAAGAGATGGTAACCATGTTCAATATGTCTGTGTTTCTTATTTCATCTCGGGGTTAAACCACAGAGATGGTATTTTTTGTTAGCTGTGGTGTTTGTATCAACATTTCGTACAGATACAATAATTTAGTGTGAAGGAAAATCAGTGTTTTTCTGAGCTGATTTACATATGCATGTCAGATCTAGCTACGCTCTTTTTATGGTATTGAGGAAAACAAAATGACCTTTTACCAAGTTTTTGATACTGGAAGATTCTGTGGTTTGAATTTGGAGGGGAGGAAACTGCAGAGGGAAAGGAAAGAAGCAATCGTTGATTTATACCATGATGCTAGCAACAGTCAGGCGTCTAGATGCTTTTCAGCTGTAACTGTGTCTTTGCTCAAGGCTACTGTAGTTATGCTACATTCCATTGTCGGTCAACTTCACCCGTGTCAAGGAGCTGAAGCTGATACTAACCATGGAATAGTCCAGAATATCCTTTATGTTTCTTCTCTTGCTATATAAGTGCAGTGTTATTTTATAGACTGGAGATATTGCTTCACAGGATCACATAGTACCACTCATTTTTAAGATTAGAGTCCCATAATTAGAAGTATATGTTAAAACTATATTTAGCTGGCTGCCCTCTTAAAGTCCCTGTTCTTTGATATGATTATTTTTCCAAAAAGAAATGGAAAACAAGGTGTCATCCAGTAAATATGTTCGTGGATAGCATATATCTGAAATGGATAGTTTACCCTTAACGGGGATAGTAAAATACACTACAGAAGCTTTCATCTGGCTTCTATCAAAATAATTATTTTAGCAATTATTCTCTGCCATTCAGATAACTTCTGCATGCGGGTGGTGTTGCTATGCCTTTGTGTTCATCAGCCTCATGCTTAGAGTTCTCACAGGAACTATTACACTGACAATTTTTTTCTTTTTAAATGTAGGAGAAGGAGAAGAAAGGGAAAGGGCTGTTAAAGGAATTGCACTCTGATACATCAGTAGTTAGCAACTTATTCTGAGCCGAAGGTGATGGTGCTATGAGGTGGGGTTCTTTGGCAGTATCTCCTGAATCAGAAGCATGATACCTGGGCCAACTGAAGGCCAGCCAGTGCGTTCAAGGGAAGGAACTGTATAGATACAGGGTCATAGAAGCAGGTCAGGATAAGCTCATCAGGGCGCGCATTCTTAAATGTCTTTTTAAAAGTTTGTTCTTAAACTTTAGTGTCAAATCTGTTATTTTGTGGGGATTTTTTTTTTGAGATTGAGGAGACAAACATTTCTAGTTATGAATTCTAGGCATCTTTTTGCTCGATTACGTTTTAGGCAAAGATGTACTATACACAGCAAAATAAATTTCTACTTTCTGTTTCTTCTCATTTCTCACAAGAGTTCAGCACAAAACAAGTATTATTAAAAGAGATTTTTTTGGCTTAAATTGGTATGTTAAATATGCTTCTGTTTTAAAATATTTTAATTGGATAGAGCAATTTTACATGGAGAATGTGATCCCATTCGTTCAAACCTTGGACCGTGGTAGAGAAATGTTTTGGTAAGGAGCCCACTTTGACCTTTTCCTTCCCTTTTAACTCATCATCTGTGAGTTTTAAAGCAAAAAAAGTAAGAGAAATCTGTCTTTGAGTGGAATATTTCTTGCAGTTCACTGAGGTGGGGTGCCTTTGGCTCGTCATGTATGTGTGCTTGAGTAAGTAGAAACACTTTAAGAAAAGTAAACTCTGTGCTTTTCTACTGTCATATTTGATTTGGGCTGCGTCCTGATGGTTGTTTGAAGCTAACATGAAATGCAATGCCTGCCTGACCCATTTTAGCAACCCATTATCATAATTTCACTGTCGTATGGCCACTGAGTTAATGTACTTACAAATGACAGAGAAAGTGTGTTACATGACCTTAGGGTTTTCAAAAATTAAATGACGTCTTAGGTCGTATTTCAAAGAATAGCTAAAGAGAATGGTTTTCTTTCCTGCATAAAGTGTCACTGTGCATAGCAACAGGATATTGTATTTCTTTTTTATTACACAAAAATGTGAAGCTTTTAAACTCCTAGATTCCCCACATAAAATTTAATATTGGGGTAGAGAATGAAATAGCCAGCGGATAAATCTGCTTTTCCCCCATCTCGTTACTTTCTAGACAAGACCCCTTCAAAGCTCAGAAATACAGAACTGCTTTGTAATTGTTCTTATCTGATGATGAATTTAATATGTCCCCCCTTACACGAAGCTTGTGAATTCCCTTACTGAAATGCACTTTTCTAGGATTGCTTAACAATAGACTGTTTTTGTTTTTCTTGTCGGATTTGCAAATCAGTTTTAAAAAGTGTTCTTTGGAAAGCATTGAGTCTTCTAGCCTGAGGTTGAATGAGATCTGGATGAAACTCCTTTTTTTTTGAACTGTGAGCCAATTACAACTCTTTTCCTTTTCTTTTCTTTCCTTTTTTTTTTTTTTTTTTGAGATGGAGTCTCACACTGTCCTCAAGATTGGAATGCAGTGGCATGATCTCAGCTCACTGCAACCTCTGCCTCTCAGGTTCTAGCAATTCTCCTGCCTCAGCCTCCTAAGTAGCTGGGATTACAGGCACATGCCACCATGCCCAGCTACTTTTTTGTATTTTTTTAGTAGAGATGGAGTTTCACCACATTGCCCAGACTGGTCTTGAACTCCTGAGCTCAGGCAATCCACCTGCTTTGGCTTCCCAAAGTACTAGGATTACAGGCATGAGCCACTGTGCCCTGCTGGAAACTCTTAATTAAAGCAAGTGATACTGGCATTTTATTACTGCAGAGACGTGTGCTTCTCACCTCTTTTGGTGTCTTGAGCCTAGACCACAGAGGCCCCCATCCCCAGGCCAGTGATTGATGCCATCCCATTGGACAAGGGGTTACCAGAAGGGTGACAGCCCATGGCCCATGATACACGTGTGGTGTTGCAGCCCAGTGCTAGGGCCTCACCCTGTCTTCACACTTAGCTGTCGAGGTCAACTCATCTGTTCTAGAGTTCTCTTTTCAAGTAAGGAACAGATCAAACAGTAGCTTTTTGAGGAAAGCCTCCTGACTTAAATTCAGTGGTTTGACTTATAGATTGTAGATAATACTAGGCCTCCATGTAAAAACAGGAATTCATAGAGTTCCTTCTCATTGAGTTCATGTGCAGATAACATAGGTCCCCATATAATGAGGCAGCAGCTTCAGCGGGTGTGAGTTGCTTACAAACCTTGGCTGGAGTATTCATGAACAGAAATCCAACTTGGATGTAGAAGTAATAGTAATTAATGCAGTCCTCAGGAAGCACAACAGAGTTCAGGAAAACAGGTCACAGTCTTGTATTCTCTTGAAACATAAGGATGTCTTTTGAAAGCCAAAAAGTGGCACTAAAATTGAACAGCTTAAATTTTCTTTCACCTACCACCTGCAGACTGCAATTGATGGTGCTTGAGTCAAGAACTATAGTTGTGGTCTCCTATAGATCACCTGCAGGAGTCGAGTGCTAAGTCCTGGCAGGGACTCCCTGGGAGTGTGTTCAGTGCAATTTGTAGCCTTACAAATGTCAGGTCTTGTTAAGCCCCTGGCAGTATTGACATAAAGAGTATTATTTAAAGTTACTAAAATTTGATGGAGCTTCTAAATTTAATCTGCACTATATTATGCACCAAAATTAAATTGCAGGGGAAAAAGATGTGGTTGCAATGTGTGCTTAGAAATGACTTGTCATAATGAAATTTCTTTTACCCAAACAAGAGCATTTAAAAAATTTTCTGACATAGTCAAAAAGTTTTTATTTCTGTTATAGACTTAGTAGCTCTGAAAATTGCTTTATTTCCCTGATTTCAATGGGCGCAAATTACATGGCTCTATGTTTTCTTAAAATGAATGTACACCATGATTACAGAAATATAAAATGTGTCCCCTGGGAGGAAGCCTCATTTTACATTGCAGCTCTGCCCATGATCCTGCAAAGGCTGCTCTGAAGTGGTCTTTTCCCAACTTGAAGAAATGATGCCAACCGAAGCAGGTTGATGCTGCATCTTGGACTCATAGGATGGTCAGAGAACACAGACCCCATCTCACCCACAGACCGTGGAGTCAAGCCGCCACACTGTGTGTGGGTTTATGGCAAGGGTTCCTTCAGAGGTTTAGCATGAAGTGAGAACCAGAGATGGGATTCAAGGAGCTGGAAGGCTGCTCATTGCCTCCAGAGCGCAAACAGTGGTGGGACAGCGCCAGTGGGTCCTGAAGCACATCACAGGCAGTAGGGTTCGAGTGTCTCTGAATTAGGGAGAGACATTAGGAGTGGAGGGGATAAAGGAAAGGGAAGGAGTTCAGTTCTTTCCTGAGCTAAGTGAATGAGCATGTACTGTTAAATGATAGCCATTTGTTACAGAAATGATGCTGGGTGTCAGAAATGCTTCTGAAAAGAGGGAGAGAGACCTTTCGTCTGCATATTCAGTTCTGACACATGCTTGAGTAGGAGGAAGTTGGTGAATGTTTTGCACAAGTGGAAATGCATAAAATCGGGCATTCTGAAACAATAACAGCAGAGTATCCGGTATGACATTTTACATCGTCTCCTCGACACAGGGCAGACAGCAGTACACCTCATGACTGCAACTTCTAAATGAATCTCGGGGACAAGGTCAGAATTCCCCCTCCCCCCTGAGTCAGCTTCCTTAGAAGAAGTGGGTTTGAATGGGGTTATTAGCACTATAAATCGCCCTTCCTGTCAGTCAAATGCTAAGAAATGCAGGACATGATACTGGCCATTTTGGTGACAGAATATAAATCACCAAAGATTAAATTATTAGATAATTTGGAAACTTAACAGTTTGCATTTTGCACTTCCAATTGTTTTGCTGACTTGCACTTTTCTTGGCTGTCCAGGATTTTATTAACCATCTTTAAGACGTCTATCACCCTCTTCCTCTTCATTTTCCAATGGGCAAATTTTCCCAGGAAGGAGAGTCGCAGTACTGATGCCTGCAGTCGCTGCTCCAAAAAGATTGCTGTATTTTCATTGACATGCAGTGCATTACCATAATTGGCTTTTCTACATGATAGGAGAGAGGAAATAATAATGTCATTTTATTTACAGCCAGAGTGTCGCTTTATGAGACTTCTCCAAGTTTCTGCCATGCTGTGTAGGTCAAATGACATCTTTTGATCAGTCCTGTCCAAAGACATCAAAGCTGAGTGGCATGTAATGGAGACCTAGTGACAAACCGAATCTAGAAAAGAAATAAGACTGCCAGTTTCCCATTAAACTGCCTGCTAAACAGCGCAGCTTCCCTGTGTCGGCTACGAAACCACTCTGACCACCTAAATCAGGGGAATGAAAGGAGGCTGAATTGGACATTAGTACTGCAAATGACTGCAGTGATTGCCACGACTTCCCTCCTCCCCCTCCCCAAAAAATCAGCGAGCAAACCATGCGAGTTACAGTGAGCCTGCTCTGTGCCCATTCATTTCCCTCCTGCCACTGGCTGGTTTTCTGATCTGGTTTATTTAGGTTTGACATCAGCCAAATGGTGTAGCGGGATGCCTCTGACAGATATTCTTACTGATTTAACGGGAGGCACGACTCAGGAAAGATGGATCTTCTGAGACAGGATTTCAGAGTGGCTGTTTTTCCCTTTTCCACCCCATTTTCTTCCCTTTATGATTCCAGTTGATGTGTTGTTCCTATTCACAGTCAAATCATTAGGGCCTTCAGAACTTGAGAAGAACTGTGTTTGATTGACGACAGTGAGGCTTCTTGTTGACTGCCACATGGGCTAGGTGGCCAGCATACTGGAAACACAATTTTTTTCAAGTCTCTTTAAACAAGTATTTTATACTAGAGCTTGATGAAAGCAGTACTTCCGCTCTCATACAGCAGAGTTCACCTTCCCAGGTGATTGGGCCACATGGAAATTTACATCACATATATGGAAATACCACAGCCTCCATGCATTTATCTGCATCAGTTTGCTTTGGATTACATGCAGCGTCTGCTGGTTCTTTAATTCATTATCCAGCCTGTAGTTATGGAACGTTTACTTTGTTCCAGGCACGGTGCTAGCTGCCAGGATCCAAGGTCCACTAAGATGTTGTTCTGTGCTCAAGAAGACCTGGCCCAGCAGGAGGACAGATCACTAGACCCAGGGTTACCTCCCCTGTGCTGCAATTAAGTGGCCACAGGGTGTGGGGGATGTTGGGGGAGGGCCCTGAAGGCTGGCAGGTGGCGATGCTGGAGAATGTTTGTTGGGGGGCAGCTGTCGGGTGGAGCAGAGCTGACTCCATAGAGGGAGCCTGGCTGGCGTGGTTGGAAACAGACGCTTTTTGGTCTCCCCATTTTTCTGTTGTGGTAAAATGTACAAAATTGATATGATATATAAAATTGTCATATTAACCATGATTAAATGTACAGTTGAGTGGCATTAAGTACATTTGCATTGTTGCGTAGCTATCACCACCCCATGCATTTCCAGAACTTTTTCATCTTCTCAAACTAAGCTGAAACTCTGTACCCATTAAACAGTACCCCTTGTTCCCAGCTCCCCTGGCTCCCAGCAGCCACCGTTACCTTCTGTCTCTGTGATGGAGCCTGGTTTGACATGGCTGGAAACAGATTCCGACAGGGCTTTGCAGCCATCCCCTAAATGGCAGTCTGGAAAATGCTGTCCTCTGTAGCCTGTCATGGTGGATACTTGTGACCAGAACTTTTAGGGAGAACCACCCAAGACCAATTTTGTTGACCTTCATGTAAACAAGGACGTGATTTTACAGTCTGTTCTGAAGTTGGAATCAGTTCTAAATTCATGCCACTTACAGTTGCTGGTAGAGATGGCCCATTGGGGCATTATGGTTGCATATCAGGAACCTGGCTCTGGGGTGGACCATCTAGGGAAAGCCCCTGCTCTGTGTCTTACCAATGGGTGTGGCCTAGGGCATCTCACTTAACCTCTGTGCCTCAGTTTCCTCATACGGGAACAGAGAGTGAAATAGGATCCCCCTTGTAGTGTTTGTGAGAAGCTAACACAGTTAATACATGTAGAGTACTTACAATGGTGCCTGGTCCAGAGGAAGGGTTCAGTGGATATTAACCCGTTATTATTATTGATATTTTATTGCAAAGCATAATACTGGTTGAGCAGATATTCTATGGATATGAAATGTTTATCCAAGAACAAATAATTTTTTTCTCTCAAATACAGTCCTCCCAAATAAATTACAAGTGTGCTGGGAAAATACCCTTCTCTATCCAGATGGATCATTATCCAAGAATATATTTTCTTCCAATTTGAGATTAGATTTCAGTATTGCTACTGAAAAAATTGCTTCTTATGATCATAGAAAATATATTTGCATGTGTATACTTTTTTCTTTCCGGCTACTGTCGTGACTATTTAGGAACTGTTAGCATCAAGCATCCTTTTTCCTGCTGCGACTTGACTTTAAGAACTTCCACTTTTTAACCCACTCCCATGGTGTAGTTCAGGTTTTTTTAGTGTGTGTCTTCTTTTTTGCTGAATCTTTTCTTTGCCCCTTTTTTTTCATTAAGTGAAGCATGCTCAACATTGTTCTCCAAGCATTTTCATGGGCAGAACCACAGGAGGCCGAAGGGAAAGAGAACCATGGCAGTGAAGTTAAAAGTTGCGAGTTGAGGATCTGTGCTTGCTTCAGCTGGTCTCAGTAAGAAAGACTTTCCTGCAGCAACAAATGGAGTAGAATTTGTTTTGTTGCTTATGTTCCGTGAACACATCGTTTCTTTTAGATATTGTGTTGCCCAAACCTCGAGCATTCTCCAGGAATCCCACGTATAGTCAGCGTCTAGAGATGTGCTTGAGGGGTGGACTCAGGGACTTCACAGGTAGCCATTCAGAAGAAATCGGAGAAACCCTTAGACCAGGTTTTGCCAAATTTTTTTAAATGCAGGTAATGACTAGTGTAAGGGCCCCACGTATCCCCTCGTTATGTGGGCATCCAGCCTCTCCTTCGGATATATCAGGGAAGAACGCTGCGAAGAATGCTTGAGGCTTGAACCCAGACTGGGACTGAAGCACCTTCTTCCATATTTTTAGCCAGGAAACTTTCTCTCTCGCTTCACTCCAGGATGCAAATGAAGAGTGAAATCCACTCACCTGCTCAATTCACTTCTCTAGGTGCCCCAGGCACCTTGGGCCTGCGTCTTCCTGAGCCCCATCCCCGGTGTGCTCAATAATGCAGCAGGATTTTACTCCACCAAAGTGTCACCTGTCTAGGTGAGTTGTGCCCGTGCCTATCTGAAGTGACAGCCATCTTTGAGTCCCTGCGTCTCTAACTGACTTCTCTTTCATCATTTGTGTTGGGAAGGTAGCATTTTCGACAGGGTTGTTTCCTCCTCCCCATCTTCTTTCTTCTTGCCCCTCCCCCCTTCCAGCTTCCTGGTCCCCTCCCCATCCCCTTAACGCACCTGATCAAAACATTATCACTGACAAAGGTTTCTCTCTCCAAATTAAATGAGTCCAACTAGCCTGGGAATTTCCACGAAGCAAGAAAGTGGAATGCTGATGTGCGAAGTTAATGAATCTGGTAACAGAGAGAACATTATTGAGCCTGGATAATATGATCTAGCTGCCTTCCTTCTCCTCTCGCTTCCTGTAAAGAATGTATGGAAGTCAGTTATGTGGCGTGATTCTAACATCTGTCCTACTCCATAATGGTAATTTGTATAAGTAATGGAAACAGGTTAAATACTTCCATTCCAATGTTGCCAGCAGGGACGAAAATGAACATTTCAATGAAATCATCTCGACAGAGCAGAGCGTGGAGGGGGCATAGACTGATTCATCTCCACTCCCTTTGGTGATGGGAGCCCTAATGAGAATGCTCGGATGTATAGTTTATCAGATAGGAGAGGAAGAGCACGCAGGTCTCAGAGATGAGAATCCTGCAGAACTGCGCCGGCACGCAAGGCGCCTGGGTCTCTCTTGCAGACCTTTGCTAATAACGTGCTCTTTTCATTCTAAAGGAGGATGAGAGGGAAAGAGGGGAGGAGGGGCCGGGGATCTGTGTGCTCCCCTCTAATGGGCTCCCCTGCCAGGCTTATCTTCAGCTGGGCGAGACCGCAGGGTGATTCTGCTAGATTTCTTAGGACTCTGCCAAAACTTAAAGGGAGGAAGGAGAACTGGCATTTTCTTCATTTCTGTGTAATTAGAAATAATCCTCTTTCAGAGTGGCCTTCTCTTTGCCTGGAGAGTCACTTCTTTAAGTTGTTAATGTGAAGAAGAGCCATTTCACTTGGCTTGCTGGTGCTATTTAAAAAGATTTTAAATTGGAACTCAATTCCTTGTCACTGTATCCCTGTGCGTGTACTCTCCTTCTAGAGAGAATATCAGGTCATCTAGCAAGGGGAATACGCGTCCCATAGCATCTTTGTCCATCCCAGTATGTTAATGTGGGTTGTTCAACATACTTTCATTCTAAAACGCTGCATTTGTACATTGCATTTTCCAGTATCACTACCTTTCTGTGATGTAGCCTGTTATTAATATCCAGAGGAGTTAGGAATGGAAACATCTAGTCAGCTGGCCTGTTACATTAAATGAATATCCCAGTGATTCCGGACATCCAACTTCGGGAGCGCTGCAAAAGCTGAGCACCTTTTATGAAAAGGACACACCTTCTGCTTTTCATCAGGATGTTTTGCCACCAAGGAGGCAGAGATGGGGTGCGTGGATGTTCCACAGTATGTGTGGATATTTAGGGTGTCTGCGGGATTTTTCAGGATAGATTTGAAGCTGACTTCTAGAAGGCAGAGCATGTCTGGGGAAGCCATTCTTCTAATGTTGCTTCAGCTCTTTAGCAAAGCGCCCACACTTGTTCATCTGTCCACGGAGCAGCGGTAACAGTGAGGCAGCGTTCTGGGAGTGTTCACCTCTTAGAGAATATAAAACAGGATGGTTAAGAAAACACCTTTACTCTGTGCATAATTGGGGTACAGATTAAGATGCAAGTTCGGGGAGAATACAAACCTAACTGCTCAGAACCAGTGCTATTAAGACTCAAGGGAATTTGGAACTTTACTATTTTTAGCCGTTAAAAAACAAATACAGCTGTCACTTCTCACTCACCCTTAAAAATAACTGTTGACTAGAGTGAGTCTTATTTCCTTTAACGAAACAAAGATGTTTTAAACAATGTTGGGCTATGAATTGAGAAATATAATTTTATCTAATTTGCTAAAGATCTGGTGTTTGTGCCTCATATAATTACCCCTTGTTCCCAGCTCCCCCTCATTTTCATTAGAGATGAGAATGCTTTTCAGACTGTGTGTGTGTATTTACACTGTAAACCCTCAGGTCACACATTGCTGGTGTCACATGAGGCTCTAACAGGGACTGTATACATTGCCTCATGTCCACTCGCATTAGAACACACAGAATTTCATGTTGCTCAGGATGACAGCGTATCTTCAGGGACACATTGGCATCCAGAAGGCACATTTTATGACAAAAAATATTAACAAGATTTAATTAAAACATGACGTCTAACCATAAGATCCAGTTGTCCCATTTCCATTTTGGGAGTGGTAGGGGCGATATAATTTTAAATTTTTTATTCACACCCATGCACACGCACACTCACACCTATGTGCACACACACATGCGTGCGTGTGACGCTGGTGGCGCCTCCTCCCGTGCTGCTGGTGCCTGCTGGTTCAGACGGTTCCTTGCCGTCTGTAGGGTGCCTGCGTGTCCCCTGACGGCAGGACACGCTGTACATGCTCACACTGTCACATTCTGCACCATCGTGCTAGGCTCAGGAAGGGTGGGGGAGTGATGGCAAAGCTGTTTTGACACAAAAAGAAATAGCAAAAATGATGTTTGGAAGTCTTTGTTTTATTTGATGGGAAAAATGTCATTTATTTCTATAAGTAATTGTAAAAGAAGAATTTTATACTGCAGTTACTGTTTTCAAGCTTACTCATTCATCAGATTTTTGTGAGGTCGGGGTGGGTGATGGTGGGGGGCTAGTGATGCCAACGGTGAGGGTGTAGTGGAGAAAATGCAGAGGTGGTGACTTTCAGCAGCCACCTCTTATGAAAATCTTTTAGGCTAAAACATTGTATTCATTCACCTGGTGAAGGATATTTGGATAGGTTCATCACTAGAAATAAGCAGTTTTGCAAATATTATAATATATTCCAGTATATTTGTACCTGTAAGAACTAAAGATTTTTAGAAAACCGTAGTTTATACTGAAAACAAAAGATTTTTAGAAAATTGTAGCTTGTAATGAAAACAAAGGATTGTCACAAATAATTACCTAAACTTGTAAGTTGTTATGTCTGTCTTTGTCTGTCTGTCTCTTTGCCAAAGTAAATTTTTTTAAAAAGGCATCTTGGAAAGCAATTATGAGAATTCACTGATAATAGTAAAAATAAACCTAATTATTAAGAGAGATAATTTTCTTTTCTATCATGATAGTGTTGATATGAATTTTTATTCAGACACCAAATATTGTTACTAAAGGGATTTAAATAAAAGTCAGGTGTTATGTAACCCTGTATTTGGTTTTCAGTCAAGTATAGAAACGATTATGCAGGATGCGTTAGCTCATGGTTATCCCACTGGTACGTAATTTCTGCTTGTGACCACTTTTAAAGATGAAAGTTCTGCCAGCTGTGCTGGAGGTTAGTGCTAGGCTCTCATCAATCGTGGCACGGGGGCCTGGCACACATCCTTGCCACCTGCCTACATCTGCGCTGCGATGGCCTGGGGATTGCCATTCCCATTTCGTGTCTGTATCCTGTGTGTTTATGAGAATAAGATACTGGCTTTTAAAATGGAGACATGTTTCTGAGACATAAGTCCTTTGTAGGTTTTGGACACTGTGGAAGACCCCTTTGCTTCTTGATCTCTCACTCCCATCCTCTGAGACCCTCAGAAAGGCCTGTAGAAGTTCACCTTTCAGGAGTACACTCTGTGTGAAAGTTTCACAAGAGGACAGTACACAGTGCTGTAAAGGTAACTGGGTTACCAGGCAGCAGTAGATTTGGCAACGTTTGTTCGTAATTCTTGGTGATGGCTGGCGGCATGTAATCAGGGAATGAGTTGGTACTTAATCTGAGTTATGTTTCTTTAGACTCATTTCAGCCATTTGCAGAGCTATGCCATGCACAGGTCTCCTCTCTGGATTTCTAAATGTTTCGCATTGGGGTGAGCCCTACCTTGGCTGATGAAAGTCCTTTTTTATTTTCAGGGGGTCAGATAATACGAAGTTGGAATCTGGTGTAGACCCAGACTCATCAGACTGCCTTAGAGTGGGATTCATTTATCCCCAGATGTGGGGTAAAAGATGACATCATCTGATGTTTCGAGTGCAGGCCATGGGGTGTGCACATCGTAGGGATGACTAGCTTGGTTTCTGGAAAAAGAGAACATTTCCACCACATGTTAGTGAACATGCACGCCAATCATCAGGAAATAGCCAAGCGCTCTCTCAGGTGCAAGGAAGTGTCACTTGCCTTTTGCTCTTCTCACTTTAACTTCTTTTAATTTTTTCAGATTCTCACATAGTATCCTCTTTTTCTTCCTGACACCACTGAAAATAAAAGTTTTTCATATTCTAAGTTATGGTTTAAGCTCTGATTTGTGCTCTTGTTAAGTACGTTGTTGACAAACTTTAGACAAAAGATTAACACCTAAAGTGCTTACTGGGAACAGCAAGAGGGTCTTAAATTAGTTTTCTTATTCCCCACTTAACTTGAAATTGAACTCGGGGGCAGTGAGAGAATGAAGAAATTATGTTTATTTTAAAACAGTTACCTGTGGATTCCTAATTAAAATGAGAATTGGGAAAAGTCATGAGGTCATTTTATGTGTAGACTCTGAAATTCTTAAAAATGGTTTCTATTTTTTTTAACATTTACTGGTTTATTATGTATATATAATAACCATAATAATATACATATATTTTAAAATTATATTTCTATTTATTTTTCGTTGTACATGAATAAGTTCTTTAGCGGTGATTTCTGAAATTTCAGTGCATCCATCATCTGTTGTGTTTTAAGTATATAAAATAGTTTCATTATAAATCAAATGCTTAAGCAAACCAGTACATTAATGATTGGTATCATCAGGAAACTAAAATTTGCCAAAGTAATAGGAAAATTTTTGTTTCTATCATGTTAGAGCAAAAGTGGCCTTTTGGCTTTGTTTGGCAGGGTGTCAGCCTTCCTGCAAGGGATTAGAATGATGTTAGTGAAGTAGTGCATGTGCTGTGTTGTCACCTTCTCTTCTGATGAGGAAGGGCTGGGCTCTGCCTGTGTCTGCTGCCTCCGCATTATTTGTTTCCCCGCATATTCTAACGTTCATCAAAATCACCTGCTCTCTCCATAACGAAGGTGACGTTTCTTTATGAGTGATCAATTATAAATGTGAAAGAAAGTGTGTTTTGTAAGATTCTACAACAAATCGAAGCTGTACATTCATCACTTAGGTGTGGGGGGCCCCTTTTGTGAACTGGCCCCTTGGAGTAAGTGTGTTTTGATATAATGGCCATCTGTTCATGGATATCACATTTGCCCGTCTGAAAACTAGTTTGATGTAGATAAACATGTAATTTGGTAAGATTATGTAGTTTCACCAGGTGGCAATACAATAGTGAAATTTGGTATTTACTGTAAGGCAGTCACCAAGCAGGGACTCAAGACCCGAGTTTTGTGTTTGTCACTTTTGAACACCCATTCTTCTTTCACAGCCAGCTCTCACATGTGCTAATAATGAGGAGAAGAGCTTGGGTAGACAGCCTTTCCTAACTTACGCCCTTTGTGTCCACCACCTCCTCCGTCAGGCCTCCGAAGAGCTGTTCACAAGGAACAGCATTTCCGCCTGGTTTCGGTTTCACATCTTCTCCCTTCCTTCCTCTGTTCTTTGGCAGCAAAGCCTCTGAAGGCCAGGCGCAGGGAAAAGATCAAGAAGGGCCCAGCCAGTCTGTGGCCCGAATTTCACATCTGACTGTCAGAGCAGCATCTACACAACAGTTGAGACTGGTGCTGGGTCAGCTTTACTGGGATGGGCTTATCGTTATTTTGTTCCCATAGTTCTCATTTATTTGGTATTAGGAGTAGCTTGAGTGGTATGAGGCTAAGCAGGTCCCCATAGCCATGGGACGCTGACCCATCAGTGTACAGGATGTTTTTCATGCATTCTGTGAGTCTGCAGGGTGTGAGGAAGAGGAGGAGCATGTGTCCTGGTTCTTTGGGGCTGTCGTAGTAACACAGCACTGTGGACTGTGTGACTGTGTGTGGACTGTGAGCCACAGACATGTATTACTCACAGTTTTGGGCCTGGGATGGGGAGATCAAGGCACCAGCAGATCCAGGGTCTGGTGAGGGCCTGCCTCCTGTGTGTGGATGCTGTCATCTCACTGTGTCCTCACGTGGGGGAAGGGGGAGGCAGCTCTCTGGAGCCTTTTTAAAAATAAAAACACTCATGCCGTTCTTGAGGGCTCTTTCCTGGTGGCCTCCTAGAGGCCCTACCTCCTACTACCATTACCTTGGGGAGTTAGGTTTCAACATAGGAATTTGGGGGTGAGGGTACAAACGTTCAGACCACAGCAGCTGACAAGCAGCACACAGTTGGGCTAAATATTGATGTTGATGATTCTGTTATTGCCGTAAATACTTCCTGTAACCCCAAAGGATATTGCTCCAGTGGGGACAATGATTGAACCACTGGGGAAACCGAGGTCCCAAGGAGTGAGTGAGTGTATCGGGTTACACTGCAGGCTCCTGTTTGAGCCTGGGCTCCTGCCAAGGTCTCCAGACAACAAATCTCCATACCTTCCATGTCTCTCTCCTTCTGCCACGCTAATGGGGTGGGTGGAGGGATCTGTTCTAGTAAAGAAACCACCGCAATGGCCGTGCTAGTGTAAGCCCCATAAAGGTGAACCAGTGGGGCGGCAGTCCCAGCCCAGCTCACTCTGTCTTTTCAGGCCCAGGCTCCTAGGGAGCACCCCTTTGGATCACCCCTGCTCACATCCAGGGTAGATTAGCGGAACTTGCTGTGTGTGACAGGTATAGCCCGGGGGTGAGGGGCTGGCTTCCCAAAGTGGTTTGGCACATTCCTCCCTGGATACAGACTTAGCAAAATCGTAGCACTCCTTCTGTGCTTGATATGGACCCCAAGGTGCTGGGTTACCCTTCTTGTTTGCAGGCACCTTGGGTTCTTGGTTGGAATTTTTCCCTCCACCTTCTTCTCCCCAGGTCCTGAACTCTTAAAATGAAACTCTGTCGATTTTCGGTCCTACTGAGGGGTTCTGGCCCTGGGATGCAGGTGCTCTCTGCCTGCCACCTGGTTTTGGAAAGGTGCGGGCTCTCGTTAAGGGCGTGCGGGTGCAACCGAACAGGAAGGCTCAGCGCACTGTGTTGAAAGGACCAGGCGTGGAGGGAGGCAGAGGCTGCTTGGAGCCTGGCGTGGTGCTGCCCGGTTGAGCCTTGGGAAGGTCCTTGGCTGCTCAGCTGTGAGGGGCAGATCAGAAGCGCAGGCTGTGCAGTGCTGGCTGTTGGAGGTGGTCGTCCCTTGGTGGTCCTGTGGCTCCAGTTTCTATTATTATTTTTATTAGTATTGGGTCCTTGGAACTAAGCCAGTCCTTGAAGGGTCTTGGAGTGATGGAGGAAGAGGGTAAGGTGAGGCTGGCAGTCAGTCACAGATTTCATATGGAGTCTTTCATGGGACTCCCTCCTGCCTATCTCCTTCTGTGTGGCCGTTGAGTCCCTTGCACCCACTAACGTCTGTGGCTGTCCCAAAGAATCTTCCCTTCCGTGGTCATAAGAGCCTCAGACAAGAGGCCACCCTGACCAGCATTTCAGCCTCCGGGCCCCTGGACAGATGTGGTGGGAGAATGGTGGGGATGCACTTTATCCAAGGAGGACAGGAGAGCTGCTTGGGGCCAGGAGGGCGGGTCTGGGCCCGTGAGAAAAGGTGCCTGGGGATGTGAGGCGGAGAGCAGGCTGCCCTCCCAGCTGTCTTGAAGGTTTGTGCTTCCTCGCATCTCTTGAAAGTTAGAGCAAAAAAGTTAGCTAGTTAAATAAAATAGGTATGACGAGCTAAAAGAACATAGTAGAATAGTAAAATAGCTGAAAAATATAAGATCAGTGGGATTAAATAAACTGGAAGAGTATATGATAAAAGTCTAAATGCCAGAAGGCTCACAGGGCAAGGACAGCAGTGAGCAAACCCCATCAGCTAAGGCCCAGCATGGTGGTGTGTGTGGGTTGAGCTGCTGTGGGAAAGGCTCTGGGCCACCTGGCCTCCGGTTTGTCAGACTCTGCAGCCCCTCCCATGGGAAGGATGGATGGAGAACGCCCTAGAGCGGCTGTGGAATTGAGGAGATGGAGCAGGAGGAAGATGGGAGGCGGCCGCTGTGGTCAGAGACTTGGGGGAACTGGGGCAGAGCATCCCAGGGCAGCCTGTCCAACAGCGTGGGGCAGGGGCCCAGTCATGTTCTCAACCCAGACGCTATCTGCATCCCCGATCCTTCCAAGCCCCTTTCATTTTTAACATTAAAACAAAGTAACAATGAAGCCTTTCCCAATATTCCTGCCCCAGGCTGGGCCGTGCCATTCTCTGTGCTCCACAGTTCTCAGGATCTGACTGGGGGCTGCAGCTATGGCTGGTGACGTTCCGTCAAAGTTTGCTTCTAGCTAATTCATTCCAGCAATGGTGTTCAGTGGCTGGTCCATGGTGGCTGAACTGAAAATATTGAAGAAGATTTCAAAAATCCAGGTACTTCTCAAGAACCACTTCACTCAATGATACATAATCCGTGTGTTCCTTATCTAGGGAAAAAAACCCACTGTCACGTTCTTTGAAAGGGTTTTTCACTGTTCTGTGTATATAATGTTGTCTTTTGCTCTTTTCATTTAATGACTTCCTCCGTGCCATGAAAACATACTTTCTTGTGTTTGAAGGATGCTGCATCCTGGGAATAAACTCTAGTTCATGTAACTACTCCTTATAGTTGAAGATTTAGATGGTGGCAAGTTTTATGTGTGTAAAAGGACATCTTGTATAAGGGACATCTTTGTGCATGAAGCTTTTTCTGCATTTCATATTAACTTCTTAGGCTAACTTCAAAAGCTAAAATGACTGGGGTAAAGAGTATCAGTGTTTTCATATTTCTCTCCCTTTACTCATTTTCTTTGAGATTCTCTCATTTACAACACCGTGACTGGCACATAATGGCTGTTGTAAATAGTTAATACAGAACTACTTTTGACCGTTAATTCATTCAAAAACATTAACTCCGTATCTTCTCTGGCATCTACATCTTAGTGAGACTAAAGAAAATCACTTGGTCCCGACAGTGGCAGAGGGGAAGAGCTGGGGCCGGGTCAGCTGCCTCGCCTTCAAACTGTGTTTCCGCATTTGTTTGCTGTGTTCCTTTGGGGAAGTCAGTCAACCTTCCCGAGACTCTGTTCTCTTTCCTGTGGAGTAGGTGATACTTAGCTTGAAGGGTGGTGAAAATTAAATGAGGCAATGGGATGAAAATACTCAATCCAGAGGCACAGGAGCTTGTGCTGTGTTAGTTGAGTAAATGAGTTCATAGCTTGATGAAGAGGACAGACAGAATCTGTCTGAATAGCTCCAGATTCTTCTGGGAGTGGTGAATTCTGTGAGGGGATTGAGAGGATGGCATAAGGAGATAGGAGGGTTGAGGTCCCAGTAGCTTGCACCAGGCAGAGAGTGGGGGAGGGCTGGCATCCAGACCAGGCACTCCTCCACTAGGAAAGGGCTTCCTGGGACCAGATAGATGGGGTGGGCTGGGCACGGAGGGCTGGGCACAGGCGGGGCAGCTGTGAGGGTCCAGACACCCTGCCTGGGACTCACAGCTTCAACAAAGGCTTGAACTCAGGGTCATCGGGAGCAGAGCATCTGCTGGAAGGGAGAATATCGGAGACCAGGAGTGGAGGGAGGTCAGCTGGGGACATTGGGAGGCTCTTGCCGTAGTTGGTGATCAGTGCGGGGCCAGAGGACCAGGGGGCTTTGAGGATTGCGCTGCTTTTCTGGCTCAGATCCTGTCGTTTGGGTTTATTCAGTAACATCTGAATCTGGAGATTCAGAAGGAGGAGAGAGTGTGCTGTTGTTTTGAGGAGGAGGGTGCTGGAGGGGGCAGTGGGGTGTCATTTTGTTTGCATACAACTGAGGCGTGGTGTGGAGCACCGTGCCATGTTAGGTCTGTGTCAGAACAGTGGGGCTCCTTCCATTGGGCCTACACAGGGCCAGGCCCTGAAAGCACCGTGGGGGCAGCATGACAGGCACCCTCCCTGATGGGCCTGTGTCTGGCAGGTGTGCAGGGGTGCCCATGGCTATGGTGGGCATAGGCACTGGGGTTGTGGAGAAGGTGAGATTGGCCAGAGAGAGGCTACAGGAAGGACGGGCAACAGCAGGAGGCAGACCCGGGGGATGGGGCAGCTCAGAACAGGGAGGGGAAGCGGGCACCGAGGATCCGAGACGAGGGACAGGGCCATATGCTGCTCATAGGTGCAGCCAGGTGGGGAGCGAGGAGCTACCTCCAGATGGCATCTGGAAGGTGGGCATGCTGGCCGCGGGCAGAGAGGGACTGAACTGGTGGGGGCCAGCCTTCACCTTTGTCCACACTGGGGCTCCCTCCCTTCCAAAAGTGTCCCTGCCCACCCGGTCACACGCTGCCTGATCACTCTGCTTTGTTTCTTCCCTGGAACGTGAGTGCAGCGGGGCAGGGACTTTATGGACCCCCCCAACCTCCATATCCACACACCCTGGAGCCCACAAAGGGCCATGGGCATCTGTGTAAGGAAATGGCTTGCTGGAAAGATGGCCTCTTAGGTGGGCCTTCTCGTTCTGTGGATCTTTGAGGTCCAGTCTGTTCTGACACAGATTGGCAATGTGATGCATTTTAGCTCAGCCTAGGAACTCCCAGTGCGCAGAATGGACTGTCTTGGAGGAGGATGGCCCGAATGGAGTCTGCTCTGATGACACTCTGCGCCTGCCGGGAGGATAAGGGTGCGGGAAGAGACCATCACCTTGTGGTCCTGATGCAGGGCCAGGCCCTGAGACGCAGCCCCGACTCCTGACCCTCATCCTTTGTGGGCGCCTGCTCCAGCCAAGAGGACGAGGATTGGCCAGTGTTGAACACACCCTGGAGGCATGATAGCAGGTTTCCCATTTCTGTGTTTTCAGAGTTGAGATGAAAGCCTGCTGTGGACGGAGTTGTGTCCCCTTCATTCATGTGTGGAAGCCCCGACTCCCATCGTGGCTGTATTTGAAGGGGCCTGTAGGAAGTAATCAACGTTAAATGGGGTCACAGGGCAGGGCCCTGGTCCAACGTGGTGACCTTAGGAGAAGTGCAAAAGCTGTCTCTGTCCACATGCTGGAAGAAGAGCCATTCAGGGAGGGAGCTGCCCTCCTCAAGCCAGGGAGAGGCTTCGCCAGAAACCAAACCCTGCCAGGCCTTAACCTGGGATTGCAGTCTCTAGAACTGGGAGAAAGGAAGTTCTGTTGGTCAGGCTGGCCCATCTACGGTATGTGGATGTGGCAACCCAGGCCGACGATCACAGAGTCGCTTATCAGCACACACAGGTGGCTGCCTACTGTGGGGTGGGCCATGGCTGGGGCAGAGGCACACAGAGCAGCGGGCCAGCAGTGATGGGCTCCCCTAACTGAGCAGATCCAAGTCAAGCGAAATGTTTCCTTCACATTAGTGATGAAGCCATGAAACTCCCCTTCACAAAGACAGGTCGATGAAAGCCATGAGGCACTTTCCTATAGCGGATCCTGATAGAAGGAACTGTCTGAGGGCACACGACGGGAGGGGCCTGGGCCAGCACGTGCTCAGGCCTCCCAATACCATAAAGCCGGGTCTTCCACCTCACCCGGGCGTTGTCCCACCCAGCACATGCTGCAGCCTTCCCAGTCACCCTCTGAGTCCACCGAGGAGCTGCACCTTGGGGCCTAAGCCATGGTGGCCCAGGCCAGGCTGGTTCAAAGCTGACGAGTCTGACCAGTGGTTCTTACAGTGGCGTGCCTGGGCCCCAACGGTGAACCCTCAGAACTGGGCCATCCTAAACCTTTAATAACTACCAGCAAATGACAACTGCCTGAACTTGGCAACTCTCTCTTGATTTTATGAGTGTTATATTTCACAGGAGGGTCAGAATCATCTAGAGCATTCCCCAGATGTTGATGCCTGTAGTTGAGGCCCGGGGTCTTCCATGATTGGGTATTTTCCACATTCACAGCACAGTATGAACAGGACTGTGATTCCTGGATTTGCTAGTAGATTGCTGTCCGTATACCGCCGTGAAACACATGAACACAGGTGCTCAGATTGCCTTCTGCTCTCACTGGAGGTGGGGCTGAGGCCATGTGCGGAAAAGGGCCTGAGCTAGAAGAGACGCTTCACGTGGCCGATTCAGTCGTCTCTCATTGTGTGTGTGTGTGTGTGTGTGTGCGCGCGCGCGCGCGTGCGCGTGCATGCTCATGTGTACACATGTGATTGTTCGTGTGCCTGAGAGTGCTGGCTGCCAGTAGAATCTGAAGGCCTGCATTTGCAGGTGCTGAGGCTCTCACACGGCTCCCCCGCCCCTGGCATCCTCCCTTTGGGCAGCCAAGATGTTTCCTGTCCCTCCTGTCAGTCCTCCCTGGAAACGTGTGTGCTCTTTGCCGTGTTCCCTTAGGCCCTGGCTGTGATGATTGATAATGAATGATGATATTTCACGAGACACCTCTTTCAGGTCAGATCAATACATTTTTTAATAGGGACTTTCTGCAAAATATCTTAACCCCAAATATCCCAAGTTGTTGAAGGAACTCCGGTCCAGCTAGTTGTTCCCTCAAAAAGAGAAAAATAAGTGAAGCACCTTGGTCAACGAAGTGTAGGCAGTGTCAATGCAGTCATCTCCCCTTGGGATCTGAAGTGTCCTGCAGGCATGTCGGCATCTGTGGCCTTCAGCCTCTTCCATGGGACCACTGCTGTATCCTGCAGGCCCCTCTGGGAAGCGCCACCTTCAGCCCATGACATCGCTCTGCTGTGCAGTGGTGGGCCTGTAGTAGGCGGATGGAGTGTGGACCTTTGGCCTTTTATAATTAAACAGTTTTTATTGTGATCAAATATATATAATATGTAAGTGACCGTTGTACACGCACAGTTTCGTGGCATTAAGAGCGTTCATATTGTGCAGCCATCAGCACTCTCCATCTCCAGAACGTTCTCATCTTCCCAGACCGAAGCTCCGTTCCCACCAAACAACAGCCTCTCCCGGCACCTACTGCCATTCTGCTTTCTTTTTCTGTGACTGTGGTGACTCTCGGGCCCCCATGTGAGGTGGGCTGTGTGGTGCGTGTCCTTTTGTGAGGGCTCCCCTCACTGTGCACTCTGAGCTCAAGGGGCATCGCACTGCAGTGCATGGAACCCCCTTTCCGGTGCTGAGCGACATCACGGTCCATGGTGTGGATGGACCACACAGGTTCATCCCTCCAGCCAGCAGTGGACACTTCGGTGCTTTCCAGCTTTAGGCTGCAGTACATGAGGCTGCTGTGGGCCATGGTGAACAACGTGGCTTTTGCCATCTGTCTGGCAACCCCATGTGGGTGATGCTTTGCTCTGTCCAAGCAGGAGATTGGTGGTGCTGTGTTGTGTTCTTGTTTTCGGTGAAGACCAGAGTGTTTTTATTGCTTGCTATTGAGGACTATTTTCATTTATGGAAACTATATAATACTGCCTCTGAGTATCCTGCTCTAACAACTGATCACCGGGTCCTGCCTGGCGGGTGTTTAAAAATATTTGCCACGTGGAAGTCATGAGGGGACTCACGTGTCACTTACGGAGAGAAGAGCCTATAGGAGGGGGACTTGGCAGGAGGTGACTGCAGTCCCACGCCCCCACCCTTCCCACCGGGCTGCAAGGGTCAAACTGACATCTTTGGGAAGAGCACGGGACATCATCCTCCAGTTCAGCCTCCTTTGCTAAAGACACAGTCACTCAGGAGGGGCTAGCGCCTTTTGAAACTTACCTCCTGCAAAAGGGTAGATGTATAAAGTTGGGGTGGCCTTGTGTCCTGGGAGCTTGGCTGAAAACTATTTTTTTAAAGATCATCTAACTGCTGGGGAGGCCGCGGCCTTGAAGATGATTTATTTCTAACTGGGTTTCGTTTTTCTCTCCCAGCTTATGTTCCTGAGGAAGAATTGAAGGCAGCAGAAATAGATGAAGAGCACGTGGAGGATGACGGGCTGTCTTTGGACATTCAGGAAAGTGAGTACGTGTGCAATGAAGAGACGGAGATCAAAGAGGCCCAGAGCTACCAGAACTCCCCGGTCAGCTCTGCCACTAACCAGGACGCCGGCTACGGGTCGCCCTTCAGCGAGAGCAGCGACCAGCTGGCCCATTTCAAAGGCTCTTCCTCTCGAGAAGAGAAGGAGGATCCGCAGTGTCCCGACAGCGTCTCGTACCCCCAGGACAGCCTGGCACAGATCAAAGCTGTGTATGCAAACTTGTTCTCTGAGTCCTGCTGGTCCAGCTTAGCTCTGGATTTAAAGAAGTCGGGTTCCACCACCAGCACCAACGATGCCAGCCAGAAGGAGAGCTCCGCCCCCACCCCCACGACCCCCGCCTGCCCCGCCAGCACCACCGGCCCCTCCACGAGCACGCCCAGCACCAGCTGCAGCTCCAGCACCAGCCACAGCAGTACCACCAGTACCAGCAGCAGCTCGGGGTACGACTGGCACCAGGCCGCCCTGGCCAAGACGCTGCAGCAGACGTCCTCGTACGGGCTGCTCCCCGAGCCCAGCCTGTTCAGCACTGTGCAGCTCTACCGCCAGAACAACAAGCTCTATGGCTCTGTCTTCACTGGGGCCAGCAAGTTCCGGTGCAAAGACTGCAGCGCCGCGTACGACACGCTGGTGGAACTGACGGTGCACATGAACGAGACGGGCCACTACCGCGACGACAACAGGGACAAGGACTCCGAGAAGACCAAGCGGTGGTCCAAGCCCAGGAAGCGCTCCCTGATGGAGATGGAGGGGAAGGAGGACGCCCAGAAGGTGCTGAAGTGCATGTACTGTGGACACTCGTTCGAGTCCTTGCAGGACCTCAGCGTCCACATGATCAAAACCAAGCATTACCAGAAAGTGCCTCTGAAGGAGCCAGTGCCAGCCATCACCAAGCTGGTCCCCTCCACCAAAAAGCGGGCGCTGCAGGACCTGGCGCCCCCCTGCTCCCCCGAGGTGGCAGGAATGGCCACAGAGGTGGCCCTGAGTGAGTCGGCCAAGGATCAGAAAGCGGCGAACCCGTATGTCACGCCCAATAACCGCTACGGCTACCAGAATGGCGCCAGCTACACCTGGCAGTTCGAGGCCCGCAAGGCGCAGATCCTCAAGTGCATGGAGTGCGGCAGCTCCCACGACACCCTGCAGCAGCTCACCGCCCACATGATGGTCACTGGGCACTTCCTCAAAGTGACCACCTCGGCCTCCAAAAAGGGCAAGCAGCTGGTGCTGGACCCCGTGGTGGAAGAGAAGATCCAGTCCATTCCCCTGCCGCCCACCACCCACACGCGGCTGCCGGCCTCTGGCATCAAAAAGCAGCCTGACTCTCCCGCGGGGTCCACGGCTTCTGAGGAAAAGAAGGAGCCAGAGAAGGAGAAGGTGCCAGTGGCTGGCGACATGGAGAAGATCAAGGAGGAGAGTGAGGACAGCTCGGAGAAGTTTGAGCCCAGCACCCTGTACCCGTACCTGCGCGAGGAGGACCTGGACGACAGCCCCAAGGGAGGGGTGGACATTCTCAAGTCCCTCGAGAATACCGTCTCCACAGCCATTAGCAAAGCCCAGAATGGCGCGCCCTCGTGGGGTGGCTACCCCAGCATCCATGCGGCCTACCAGCTGCCGGGCACTGTGAAGCCACTACCTGCAGCCGTGCAGAGCGTGCAGGTGCAGCCATCCTACGCTGGCGGCGTGAAGTCGCTTTCCTCCGCCGAGCACAATGCCCTCCTGCACTCCCCAGGAAGCCTCACGCCCCCACCGCACAAGAGCAACGTGTCTGCCATGGAGGAGCTGGTGGAGAAGGTCACGGGCAAGGTCAGCATCAAGAAGGAAGAGAGACCCCCCGAGAAGGAGAAGAGCTCCCCGGCCAAGGCTGGGTCCCCCGTGGCAAAAGAGAATAAAGATTTCCCTAAAACGGAGGAAGTCAGCGGCAAACAACAGAAGAAGGGCCCTGAGGCCGAGTCCGGGAAGGCCAAAAAGGAGGGACCGCTGGACGTTCACACCCCAAACGGCACAGAGCCTCTCAAGGCAAAGGTCACCAACGGCTGCAGCAACCTGGGGATCATCACGGACCACTCGCCGGAGCCTTCGTTCATCAATCCGCTGAGCGCTTTGCAGTCCATCATGAACACCCACCTGGGCAAGGTGTCCAAGCCCGTGAGCCCCTCGCTGGACCCGCTGGCAATGCTGTACAAGATCAGCAACAGCATGCTGGACAAGCCGGTGTACCCCGCCACCCCTGCGAAGCAGGCCGACGCCATCGACCGCTACTACTACGAAAACAGCGACCAGCCCATTGACTTGACCAAGTCCAAGAACAAGCCGCTGGTGTCCAGCGTGGCCGATTCAGTGGCATCGCCTCTGCGGGAGAGTGCGCTCATGGACATCTCCGACATGGTGAAAAACCTCACGGGCCGCCTGACACCCAAGTCCTCCACGCCCTCCACGGTTTCGGAGAAGTCCGATGCGGACGGCAGCAGCTTTGAGGAGGCGCTGGACGAGCTGTCGCCGGTCCACAAGAGGAAGGGCCGGCAGTCCAACTGGAACCCGCAGCACCTGCTCATCCTGCAGGCCCAGTTCGCCTCGAGCTTGCGGGAGACTGCGGAGGGCAAGTACATCATGTCGGACCTGGGCCCGCAGGAGAGGGTGCACATCTCTAAGTTTACTGGCCTCTCCATGACCACCATCAGCCACTGGCTGGCCAATGTGAAGTACCAGTTGAGGAGGACAGGGGGGACGAAATTCCTAAAGAACCTGGACACAGGGCATCCTGTTTTCTTTTGCAACGATTGTGCCTCTCAGTTCAGAACTGCTTCTACGTACATCAGTCATTTGGAGACGCACTTGGGCTTCAGCCTGAAGGATCTCTCCAAGCTGCCACTCAATCAGATTCAAGAACAGCAGAATGTTTCGAAGGTCCTCATCAACAAAACTCTGGGCCCGCTGGGGGCCGCCGAGGAAGACCTGGGCTCCACATTCCAATGTAAGCTCTGCAACCGGACTTTTGCGAGCAAGCACGCAGTCAAACTGCACCTCAGTAAGACGCACGGCAAGTCCCCCGAGGACCACCTGATCTATGTGACTGAGCTGGAGAAGCAGTAGCGTCCAGGTATGCAAGTGACCGCGGAACATTGCACTAAACGTCGTCGAGCTGCACTAGGCCTGGCCTGAGCCTCTAAAATCGGTCTTTCCTTTGTTGCTGGACTGCCTGTCTGGACCTTGGTTTTTCTTACACAGATTTTGTAGTTATATTTATATGCTCTTTGTCTGATCTGTGCATGTTATTTTTCTTTTTCCGTGAGTCAAAGTCTGACCTTTATTTTCAACATCTGTTCTTGATGTGAAGCTATCTTTTGTAGGAACTAGTGGGGCACATTACTCGGAGACATTATTTAGCAGTAAAGAAAGACACAAATAACAATGATAAAGAGACATCCCAAAATGACGAAGTTGCCATGACAATAAAGGTCATAGAACCTGGTAGTGTCAAATTTAACCCTTTGAGGACTGTAATTGCATTTCTGTGCCTTTCACTTGAAAAAAAAAGAAAAAGGAAAAAAAGGCTTAAAGGCATTTCATTCAGATCAAAAGCTGTGTCAGACGCAAAACTTATTTAATAATTAAAAAATGAGCTTTTATATGCAGAACTGGTTTGTGAGGGAAAGATGCATGCAGCTGTGGGAAGATAGGAAGCTGTCTAGGACTCACGGGTTCGGAAGCCACAAGTCTACATGTTTAAAACAAAAAACAACAGACACCCACTCGCCACTATGCCCAAACCCTCTGAATGCTGAAAAATGCCACTTTTGGCAAAAAAAAGTATGCAAGCTATTATTTAAAAATGTGTAAAAATGCTATTTCTTTTCTCCTGTAAAATATTACGGTTTATAGTTATTTACAAATGTAAGCTTTGGTACAAGCTGACCTTTCTATAGCGTGCTGCATTGGTAAATGAAAAAAAAAAAAAAAAAACAACGGGGCAAACGTTGGAGTCCTTTCCTTGTAAATTGCCAGCATCAGCTTAAAACCTCCTGTATGTTACATATCGTACCATTTTAATCTCAACTTTCTTTGTACCTTCTGGCTGTATGCTTTCTCTTTTAACTTTTTATATTGTCATTTTATATTAAATTTCTGTGTATATAATGTAAAACCACAATTTTTGAATAAAATTTCGTTCCTGCAGCTTGATTTAAATCGAGGACTTTTACTGGCACTGCATCTCTCCAGATGCCTGTACTCAGAGGGACTGTCAGGCAAAAATACGTACGTAAAAGCAAAGCAAGCAATGCACTATTAATTATACATTTTCATGTCCTACCATTAATATTGTACAGTACATCTTGGCTCACACAGTTAAATCCGCTGTTTTCTCAGATGTAAAATAAACCCACATGCAGTTCTTGGTTTACATGGATTGTCATGTTGTCATTATTTTGCCTTTGAGATGTTATTTCAGCAACAAGAGGTATTGCTTATGCAATCAACCAACAAAAATTCTATTCAGAATCATTATTTCATGATTTGTGTGCTGACGTGTTTCATTCAAATGATAAGTATCGTGTTTTAAAAAATGATAATTAAAATTTTTAACTCCACTGGGTGCCAAGGATTGCCGAGTTTAGCCATTGAGCGTTCGCGGTTTCGTACTTAGGTGGGCTGAGATGCTTCCTTCAGAGAATCCTTTGCAGAATTGAAAAATATGTATAATTAACCTGTGTGTCTATCCAGAGATTTAATGATGGGAGGAGAGAGGTAGGGCTTACTCCACCATCGAAGACCCCAAGGACCCGAGAATCCATTCTGTGTTCCTCTAAAGAGGCAAACCTGAGCTTTTAAAAATCTACAATTTTTTAAAGAAAGCTGGCTGCTCTTGTATTCAGTGTTTGAAACAAGGCTTCTGCAGATGAGAGCATGGAGGACTCTACCGAGAATGCCAGGACCCTTGCCATGTAAACGCCTGACCTCCAGGGTGACCCCCATCCCTGAAAGCCCAGGACTCACTGCCCAGTCTGTATTGAGGGAAGCACTGACATCAAGGCCCCCTGGCCTCTCCCCGCAGCCCCAGAAGCCCTTAATGAGACGACCAGGAAAATTTACTTTTCTGCCTTTTGCTTAAATTTTCATAAAATTATATCCTGAGAAAGGTTAGAGCATATAGCGCTCTGTTCAGAAGCAGCTAAGCAATGGTGATATTTTAATTATTTCTCTCACATTGCCCCGTGACAGCGAGGATTGTTCTGTTTCCATTAATGATTTGAGGAGGAGGAGCAGGTCCAGGTGGGTCATATTTACACAGTCTTTTGTACTAACGCAGCAGAGTGCCAGGGAGGTTTGCTAAATTTTTCTGACTTTTTTCATTGGTAAATAGCTATGTCCTTTAGGAGCCTCAGCCATTTAGACATTTCAGTTCAATTACTGGGTGATTATGTACTTTGGGCTCAAGGGGTGACAGAGAAGAATAACAATTAGGCTTACGGCACTGGTGTGGGGGCTTTGCATAATAATCCTTTGAGGTTATGTTTATTTTACCACAAACCCGCAAACATATGATTATGTGATTTCACCCTTATAGCAAAAGTGTTCGCAGCAGCAGGTGAAGTGGTACAAAGGGAGGTGAGCGCTGCCCAGAAAGGGGTCGCCAGGCACATTCGCAGTGTGTGGCTAAGCAATGAGTCATTTTAAAGGCACTTGCAACTTGAGCTCTGATCTTTGGGGGATGGACATAAAATTAGGGTTTTCCTTTAAATTTTTTTCTTCCAAACTCATCAACTGTGTTGCCACGTTGTCATTGACCCTAATTTCCCAACCAATGCACAGGAGACGAGGTTATCTCAGTCACACCACTGACAGCGCTAGTGAACGTGACGACCCCGACTAACGTTTGTCGAGTGCTTCCCCGTGCCCAGGACTATTCTAAGTGCTTCACACCCATGAACTCATTCACAACTGTGTGCAGTGGGTTCTGTTACTTTCACGCTCAGTTTACAGGTGAGGAGCCAAGCACAGCAGGGTTGAGGGATGGACCCAAGGCCACATGGCTTACGAATGACTAAAGGACTCCACTCGGGCTCTGAGCCCCTAAAGCTTTTGCTGCAGAAGCACACTCTGAATGCCTCCTTACAGGCCTGCTGATCCAGCTGCCGCAGGTGAGGCTTTCTGCTGTCACCCAGAGGCAGGGTGTCTCCTATGGGGTGGGGAGACAGAGGCGAGGCTTCAGGATGGTGCTGGGGGACGTGGGACACGGCTGAGGATCCAGAGCTGCACTCACCTCCCACAGCAGCCCTTGGGGCTGCCAAAACGTAACCGCCCTATCGTCTGCTGGATTTAAAAAAATAAATTGAAAGATGTTTTTATGATTCTGTAGCAACTTAAATTGAATACAGGTATACTTAGTAATACAGGAACTCAATTTGTAAGGATGCAAATGGATTGAATAATCCAGGAAAGGAATCGGATACCTACAATCTGAAGATTGACTTGACACGTTTCCCCTTTCTTCATTTCGTTGGTGTCCGAGTAAAGGTGTCCACCCTTCACTTCATCTAGTTTTGTGTGTCCCAGCAAATGAACGCCACACATGGCAGTAGGTCCTCTCTGGACCTCTTCAGACCTCCCTCAGCCCCAGGGAACAGATCTTCATCTTCTGTGGTGTGAGGACAAAATGGCCCTAGGCACCTGGAGAGAGTCGGCCACCACCTGTCCCAGCCTGTGGGGCGCTGGCAGGGAGGCCGGGTAGAGGACAAGTGGGTTCTCAGCCCAGCAGTCTGGTTGGGCTTGGTGGTCGTCACCCTGAATTGCACTCATATTTGTAGTTTGAGGCTTGGAGTTAATAATTAATAATGCATTTTTTTTTTTGCTTCAAATGTGGAATTTTTTAAACTTTGTGGTATTCCTCAGAGTGTGTGTTGGGTGAGGATGTTGCTTGATGTGTAGTCAGTTTTTAAAGGAGATAAAACCTGTGAAATAATGATAGAAATATGGTTTATGTAAGCGAAACAAACTTTTTTAGGCAGTGTACACAAAAAGGTGATTAAAATTTCTAAGGTTTCTGATTCAGCATTTCTCTAGTTGACAGGCTTTGAAAAGCTGTTACCCTTAAAGCCTGTCTAACCTACTTCCAAGTGTTCAGACACCTGTATATGCAAATAAAGGTTTCTGCTTTCTTTCCAAGGGAACATTTCTTATTTATTTTATTATAATTTATCTGAAGATAGTGGATATCATTGAAAGCGAATTATTGAATTGTAAGCTTAAAAGATACCAGAAAGTAAAATGTCTGTTGGAGAGAATTTGTGCTTTTTACATAACTTTTATTCTTATGAAAAAAGTGATACATAAAATAAACATGAAGTTAAAAACTATTATTTTCATCTAGAGAAAAATCACTGCTAGTATTTTAGTGCTAAGATCTAGAGATCATGTTCAACATACTTTTTGTACCTTGCTTTCTTTACCTGACAGTAGATAACGCATATTTTCTTACTACATATCAAGGATTTTTAAATCTTATTGCGCTGTACTATAACTTATTTAATGAACTCCCTGTTAAAATTTTAAAAAGCAACATTTAGATTTTTCAAGTTTTCACTATTACAAATATGAGTACAAAATATTCAACTCAATATTATTGTGAATATTTTTTATTATTTTCTTACAACAAATGCCTAGAATTGAAGTCACTGCATCATAGTGCGATTTAATACACAGGATCGAATTACCCATAAGAAAACTTGTACTGGTTTACACTTATTTGCATGAGAATGACTGCTTCTTGTGAATACAAAGGTTTGATGTTTTTAAGTTTTTGACTTTCACTAATTAACCAATTTAATCTTGACGTTTTAATGTATAATATTTTTAATATTGGTTGTTCATTTATGTTATTTTAAAAAACCATTTGAGGACATGTATGATTTTTGGAGTATTTTTACATGAATTATGATTAATTAATTAATTTATTTTGAATCAGGGTCTTACTCTGTTGCCCAGGCTAGAGTGACATGATTTTGGCTCACTGCAGCCTTGACCTCTCTGACTCAAGTGATCCTCCTACCTCAGCCTCCCACGTATCTGGGACCACAATTATATACCACCACGCCTGGCTAATTTTTGTATTTTTTGTAGAGATGAGGTTTCACCATGCTGCCCAGGCTGGTCTCAAATTGCTGAGCTCAAATGATACACCTGCCATGGCCTCCCACATTGCTGGGATTACAGACGTGAGTCAGCATGCTCAGCCTGATGACTTCATTAAAACTCAAGTGGCCACAGACAACACAACAGCAAAAAGGAGAGAAAGAAGTTAACTAAGACCCTATGGCTCCCCTGTGGATGTGGGACTAGCACACGACAGTTATCTTCCAGCTCTGTTCCTCCGTGTTCGTCCACAAAGCTATGTCCCATTAAAAGGTCCCCAGTGACTTCAAGTAAATATTGTACTTTGGTACTCTCTTCAAATTTTACTGGTTCTATTGCTGATTTCTGTTGCTGATTTACAATGATTATGGATTAGCAAAACAAAGATAATCTCAAAATAGGGTGGTCACCACACCAGTAGGATGAGGTTTGATCACCTAGAGTAGACTCCATAAAACAAAAACAGCTGGATTAGACCTAGAAGTCAAGAGAGAGGAACTGCCTTTAAATCTGTATTAGAATATCTCCCACAGGTGTGTTTGTTCCAGAGCTGAAGTTCAAGGGCACTGTTAAGCCCCCGATATCTTTGACCCAGATTCTTGATAGCCACATGCAGAGGCCAACAAGCAAAGGATGAGGATGATGAGGAAGAGCGGTACCTTGAATAAGACCAGGTTGCACTGAAGAGTACATGGGACTCATTTTCCTTCATAAACAGCGATAGTGTTTCACCAAAAGTATTTAGAAGATGGCCTGTAACTAGTCAGTCATTATTTTTCTTACGTCACCCCAACATATTTATAATTTGATCTGACTGGTTAAAGGCTGTCTGATGACTAGAATGTATTTTACTTTGAACAGACAGTAGAAACAGTGGGCCCACATACTTGATCACATTTTGTTAAAATATTTCAGATATAGCATACATCATATTTAGTGGCTGAAAGTATAGTTTTCTGGTTAGAATGCAGTGCTTAAAGATGGATTTAAAAGGTCTTTAAGACTGAAGCATTCTGAACAAAGCTGAACTTGCTGTGATATTTTTCCTTGAAAGCTTGTTTGACCAAAAGTACATTAGTGGCGAGGAACTGGGGACAGATACATTGGGAATACCAGTTTTTAAAATATGTAAATAATAAGAAAAAGTCCATTTTGCATAACTGTAACCATTAGCCAAATTCATCCAATCAATTCATACACGATCGGCTTTCCTATGGGCTGTTACAAAACCCTGACTGGTCCCAAGGTTAAAACATTTTGTTCCTTTCAGTAAATGTTTCTCCTTTAGATACATTTTAATATATTTATGCATGTTTTTGGAGTAATTTTTCCAATGTTCTCCAACAGACTAAAATTTTCCTCTTCTCCTTGCAGAACAACAGAGTATGTGAATGTGTGGTAAGCACGATATGATAGCAAAGCCAAGAAGGATGGGTATTTGGGAATCATTCACTACCTGTGTAGTTTAAAATCATATATTCAATTGCATTTCTAAGCCATAGCGTCCATGCCATTTTGCCCAATTGATTAATGATTGGGCATTAATCCAATATTGAATAATGATTGATTATACATTATACTTACCGATTTCAACTTTTGACTTTTTTATGTTATTAAAATTTTAGGAAGCAATATTTAGTTCTGTTCTGATTTCTTTAAGAGACAATAGTGCCCTAAATACTTGCATTTCGTTTGTAATATATTTATTTACAAATTAGTAAAATCTAATCTCCATTTTTAAAGCAATCAATTTTCCTCTCAGTTGTTCCGTCCTTACTGTTTTAGAGTTGTGTAATTAGCAAATCATTCACTTGGATACACAGGATTCCAGGATGTGGAGCTCAATTATTGTTTTTTTTTTTTTTTTTTTTTTTTAGTGGAACCATGGTTTTTTGCATTGTTGAGTGTATAAGAAATCACCACATCTCAAAACTGGACTCTAGACATATTGATTAGAAGGCATTCCATTTTCCATAAATCTTTTCATCAGTTAGTGGAAACCAATGGCATTAAAATCTAGAATAATCTGCAAGCAGAAATTTGACGGAAAGGGCTTTGTCCAAACTTCAGATCATGATGAAAAATATATTTTTAAATAGGAAAGAATTTAAAATGGCAATCTTTTGCATGGTGACTGTTTTCTTAAACGTAATGTGAATATTTTTCTTTAAGTTCTGGTTAGATAGTTGGAGCCTAACACTATGTAATACCTTATTTGTTGCCTTGGAAGCTTTGTAATATCAGAGCATCCTCCTAAGGAAACCAGAAAAGCTGCAGAAAGGTACCACCAGTTCTTGTCACTGGAACTTTGCAGAGAAAAACAACAGATTTATTAAAAAAGGAGTCACAAAGTTAGTATGCCTGGATGACCTCTCACTTTTCTTAAAATGTCAATTTTGATCCCAGCATTAAAGATGGATTTGTCGCTTCTTTTGGAGACTCTCGAACTTGTGCATTCCTAGATTCCTGCTTCTGGTGGCTTATCTTTTTTTTTTTTTTTTTTTTTTTGAGACGGAGTTTCGCTCTTGTTACCCAGGCTGGAGTGCAATGGCGCGATCTCGGCTCACCGCAACCTCCGCCTCCTGGGAGGTTACACAGCAACCTTCTGCCTCGGCCTCCCAAGTAGCTGGGATTACAGGCACGCGCCACCATGCCCAGCTAATTGTTTGTATTTTTAGTAGAGACGGGGTTTCACCATGTTGACCAGGATGGTCTCGATCTCTTGACCTCGTGATCCACCCGCCTCGGCCTCCCAAAGTGCTGGGATTGCAGGTGTGAACCACCGCGCCCGGCCGGCTTACCTTATTAAGAGTGAAATCCAACATCAGAAATAGAAAGTCTGGTGTTTCAGAGACTGGTTTGGGTCATTCTTTTTGCCAGTGGTTTCCACGTGAATTGCATTGCTTTGACATGAATAACTTTTTGTGTTTTTTTTTTTTAAGTGGAATAGGCTATGCTCTTGCGCCATGCATCCCTGGCAGGTAGCACCCTGGCTGCTTTCGCTCTCTCCACAGTGAGGTATCATCACTTCTCTTCCCAAGACCAGATTGGGCCTTTCTTAAGCCTGAACTCCTCAAAGACAAGATAAACACATTTCTCCTGTAGCAATAATATTTAGCGTTCTTATTCACTCTCCAAGTATTTTCTTCTTGAAAAGTCCCCACTGCCCAGAATCCTTCAGATTAGTCCAGCGCTTCAACATTGTAGAGAAGCCAGGAGAACAGAACCGTGGGAGAGCAGGGAAGAGCCTGTGCAGTCCATCTCTGTCCCTAGGGCCTCACCTGTGTGTGTAGGGCAGGGAGACACGGTCTCTTTGTGTCTCAGCATGAAGAACAGCAGGAGGAAAGCTGAGACTCTGGGGAGGAGAGGGCAGGCCCTGTGCAGGTTAGACAGGCTGGAGAACTGTTTTGTGTGGGACTGGGTTTATGGCTTCCATTGTGATTCTCAAAGGTTGTGACCCTTCTACCACCTGTACTAGGAATGAGGGAAGAGCAGATAAATCTACCTGCAGGACAGAGACAGCGCCAGAGACTATGAAGGCAGACTTGGGCCGTGATGCCAGTGAGGCAGCATGAAATGCTCCAAGCACAGCCCTCTGCCTCAGGGCTGGAGCTTGCTAGGGCTGTGCACCGGGAGTGGACATCACAGACCATGCCTCGCACATGGACCCAACTAAAACTAAGCAGGTGGAAGCAGCAAATGAGCAGGAATGAAGGTGACTGGAGGGTGGGAAGCCCAGTTACAACAAGCGTAGATTGAAGATTTCGTTTGTCAAGGAATAAAAAAATCACAGAAAGAGCATGGGACTGTGGCCTTTCTAGGGTTAAAGATCCTTAAGCTTTAGAGAGAATATATAAAAGAAATTTTCTTTCTGAAATAATTTATGGAAATGCCGTGCTCCCTTTGAAGGCTCCATGTCACCGTGTGGCACTGCGCAATGTTCTCTTTCTTCACCTGTCAGGCAAAGACCACCTCGAAGAGTCTCACTGCTGATTACTAGTTAATTGTCATTAATAAGTGACAACTGACATTATGGGGGCTTAATGCAGAGAGAACAGAAAAGAGCCACAGATATTCTAATGAGCTGACTCCTACGTGCCCTCTTTTGTTGTCGAAAATGAGGAGCTGTCGTCATTGTTCAGGAGATGGGCTTCAATTGCTCTGGAAAATATTCTCTTTTAATTTCTTTATGCATAGATAATTCCTGGTACTCTGTACTTCTCTCTCTCCCACCCCCCTCTCCTTTGAACACGCACACACACACACACACACACACATACACACACTCTTCCTCACTGTCTCCTATGAGTGTGCTAAAAGCTCCCAACTTAGGAAGAATCATAACTTATTTCTAGACAAGGAAGTAGTGTGCTCTTCAAAGCTTGTATTTACAGAGGAGATAGAAAAGGAAGGACGTTGAGTGTCATAGTTTTTGTTGCCTTGGATGGGAACAGAGGTGGAGAGGTTCAGCACTGAGGAACGAAGGGTGGGAGGCAGGAGAAGGGGAGGAATTGATGTAATGAGAAAAGATCCACCAGTCACAGGCGGGAAGCTGAAAGTGATGATCAAGAACATATGAACACATGTCACAGCCAATCTGCCGGAGAGAAACGTTACTCTTCCCAGCCCTCGGAGCTTTAAAACAATTACAGCAACAAAAAAATCCCCACAGAATCTTCCAGAAGAAAAGCCGGAAATGAGGGGAAATGATTCAATAGATATTAAACTTTGAGCTATGTCTGTTGCCATTTGTTTTCGGTAAACTTTAACCGAACAGAATTTGCGTGTTAAAAATCCTTACTCATCAGGACAATTGAGCCCAGACTCTGAGATCCTTCTTGTGTGTGTGTGCTATGTGTGCACACACAGAAACAGTACAATATTCAAATATTAGAGTAGAAAACAAACCCAGAAACATACAGCAACACCCCCCTTTACCTGTCTACCCGCTTTCTCTGCCCAACCTCTGGTAACCATCCTTCTATTCTCTGCTTCTATGAGTGTAACTTTTGGAAAATTTCACTTATCAGTGAGATCATGTAATACTTGTCTCTCTGTGACTGGCTTAATTCACTTAGCATAATATCCTCTAGGCTAATCCCTGTTACGAATGAGAGAATATCCTGCTTCTTGAAGGCTGAATAGTATTTCACTGTGTATATATACCACATTAAAAAATAGGTGATGTTAATTAGCCTGATTTGATCATTCCACAATGAAACATCACATTGTACCCTGAAAATATGTACAATGATGTGTCAGCTAAAAATAAAATGAAATTTAAGAAAGAAAAACATATAGCAAGTAATTTCTGTGTCTACTCAAGCCAGTTAACAGAATGCTGTGTCTGTCAAGAGAGGGCAGCTGTGTGCATGTTGCTCTTACCGTCCGTTCTAATACTGAAGATTTCCAAATAGGACCATTGCAGAATATCCTTGGAGTAAGCTCGGACTGAAGCCAACAGGAAGAAGATGTGTTGTTTTTCAAGTGCCAACACCTCCTAACAACAATTTTTCATGCTATCAGATCGTTTCACACCGTGCCATTCCACCTTCTCGCAAGTCTTATCACACAAATGCAGTTTCAAGCTTGATATTTGATGGCTGCACCGCTAAAGGGAGATATCCTGTCTTGCTCCTTAAAACGCTGCTGTGGCAGTCATTTCTGTATGCAGTGGGAAACCCTCTGCCCATGTTAATTTCTGTTCAGTGATGGGGTTTGGGAGGGGGCAATATTGGAACTGCTGTGAGCCACCGGGTCTGATCGCCTCCCATGTCGGAGTCAACCTCCAATTCCAGACGATGGTCCTAACAAGACAGAAAGAAAGGGTAAGAAATGACCATCCTGCCCTTTAAATCAGCTAATGGGCACCCACGTCACACTGTTGACACATGGCGGGTTCTCAACTAAAGGTGTTTAAGTTTCCGATGCGTGTGCTGGTGTTGAACCACATCGGGAGAATTGCACTCTTGTGTTGTTGGGTTTTGGGACCTAAGTTCTCAGCTTTACATTTAGATTTGGTTTGTTTTATTTGAAAATGCTGCTGGCGCTTCAGGAGTACTTTGGGAGGCTGAGGTGGGCGGATCACGAGGTCAGCAGTTTAAGACCAGCCTGGCCAACATGGCAAAACCCCGTCTCTACTAAAAGTATAAAAAATTAGCTGGGTGTGCTGGGGGATGCCTATAATCCCAGCTACTTGGGAGGCTGAGGCAGGAGAATTGCTAGAACCAGGGAGGTGGAGGTTGCAGTGAGCCAAGCCTGCACCACTTCACTCCAGCCTGGGCAACAGAGTGAGACTCCATCACAAACACACACAAAAAAAAAAACAAAAAAAAGAAAATGCTGGAGATTGGTCCCAGCTTGGTATCATTTGTGACTGTCAGCGGCATGACACCAATATCCTTACCTAAGTTTTGCACAGAAGTGTGGAAAAGGATATGGTGAGCTTGCACCAGGCACTAGATAGCCGCCCACAAGTGCACGATAATCCATCGTTAATCTGTACTGTTTTGATATCATGCTATTGTGGGGAAAACCTGGGATTCAGAGGCTTAAGGCCGGACTACTGCAAGAACCTGTTTCTTTGTGCATCAAAATTTTAAAAGCACATGGGATGTCCCTCCCTCTGTGCTCAGTATGTCGAAGGGGCCTAGTAAACTGTATCGTTATTAGACTTGCTCGATCAAGTACAAACACACCTTTTTGGTCAGCTCTCCTCTCTCATCTCTTGTTCACAAAAGTGTCAATAAAGACATTTTCAAATGCTTCTTTTAAGTTGATAAATCACCAAATGCACTGGTGGATACCTGAGAGCAATCATCCGTTTGAGTTGGAAGAATAACATATTAGCTGCCTCGTGGGGTTAGGCTACATTGGGGTGTCCTCCATTACCACCAAATTCCAGCTCCATGACAAGAAGAAAGGAAGTTGTGAAAGATTTGGGTTGACTGTCCAAGGCAGAAACAAATAGATATCTGGCTGGAATCCAGAATTTCTATGTCCTTCACCCACTCACTGCACAGATTTCCAAAAGAGATGTGCAGAGAGGTTACGTGGCCAATGAACAGTTCTTCTTACCATATCGTTCTAATCACAGGCCTCACTGGGCTGGCCAGGGCAGCTAGATCAGAGTGTGCAAGGGTCAAGAGGATTCCTTCGGCCTTGAGGAGACAGGTAGAAACCCTGCATCCTTCACCATGAGCCCCTACAGATTCCTGCTTGGGCTCACTGGGACAGGTATTCCCCAGAGAACCAGAAGCCAGGGGCTGTTTCCTCTATTCTCCAAAAGTCCCGCTGGAACCACATTATTATATGTGGCCCAGAGCCGAATCCTAACTCCTCTCCTTGGGTTGGGATGAGGGTGCGGAGAGCAAGTCCGTGGCTCCCTCTTGAGTTTAGAAGGTAGATTCAACAGGTGGATCCAACAGGTGGCAGATCCAGCAGGCTTCAGGCTTCGTTCTGCCATGTTGAAATCAATGGGATTTCAGTAGCGCCACCAGCGCCCCCCCCCCGTCCCCACCATCCAGATAACCAAGGAAACATCAGGCCATATTCTGGGACTGTTGTGATTGTTTTATGTCTGGTATTTTGGTGATGTTCAGTTCATGTTCCAGACTGTGTATCCTTTAGTCACTCAATTTGATAGCTACTTTTGGACTAAATGTCGACTTCACTCTGCCTTCATCATGACCAGCTATGGGCACTTCCATGTTTTCAGCTGTTTGAGTCTTTGCTTATCTTTGCTTAAATCTTAACTTAGTTCACCATGCTTTCTTTTAGCTCTACCAGCCTCAGTCAATGAGGTTGGTTGACAAGCTCACAAAATATGGGTCCCCCACGTGACAGGATATGGGCTAGGAGCCCAGTATCACTTATGGTGATGATGACAGATACATTCTCTGCCCTCCTGTAGCTTCCAGTGAATCATTACTTGTGTTCAATTTCCAGGTATCTAGAAGCAAAGACGTTTCCCTCCTAAAATCTCATTCATGCATATGTTCACTCATGGAACCAACATTTGCTGCTAGTTGTTTGGTATTTTCACAAATACTAGAAAACAACATGAAGACTACAGTTGCAGGTTAAATTCTGCACATTGGCTAAGCATAGAGTCATGGGGGCTGTGGTGGGGATCACACAAGGGGCCAGGATGCCAGGAGCTTTGGAGCTCTGGGAAAGGTTTCTTAAGGGAGATGATTGTCACATATTTTGGTTGTAATTCTTTTAATTAAAATAAGTCTAGATTGAGTTCATTGCAAAATCAGCTTTAATATCAATATTTCATAAAATGAGCTTCATACTCCAAATGACACTCCTCTCACTTCCAGTGATGGGTGCTGCGAGCTGCTGCGTTGGGGAGGGGGTGGGTGTAGCATCACTGCAATGGCATCAGCATGAGCTTGAACTGCACAGGGTTTTTTTGTTCATGGAGCCCCCCCACCCTTTTTCTATTGCTTCTTTATTTTTCTTGATGACTTCACGTATTTCTTTTCCATTGCTACATAACAAATTAATCCCAAACTTACTGGCAGTAAACAATGACCTGTAATCTCAGGTTCTGTGGTTGGGAAGTCTGGGTTCTCGGTTCAGGGGCTCCCTGGGCTGAAATCAAGGTGTTGGCCCTTGCTGTGAACTTTCTGGGGGCCCAGAGTCCTCCCTTCCAAGCCCTGGAATCCAATTGCTTGTGTTGTAGAATGGACACCCCCAAAAACAAGAGGCTGCTCCCAGTCCCTGCCACGGGGCCCCTCCACCACATGACAGTTTGCTTCTTCAAGGCCAGTAGGAGAACATCTCTGTGGCTTTCAGTGTCTTTAAGGGCTCACCTTCTTATGTCAGGCCTATGCTTGATGGTTTCCTTTGATGAACACAAAGTCCTTTGTTGGAGGGCCTTGATCACACTTGTAACATCCCTTCACCTTGGCCAAGTAAGATAACCAGATCACGACTATCCTGCTGATTCCCAGGCAGTTAGCACAAGGCCAAAAATGAAATGAATTTGCTCAATGTTGATTGCTTCAGAGATGATGGTTTCGGGGGGAACCCTGGACGGTGGGTGCCCTTGGTGAGCCTGCACACTCACTTTGCTCTGTCTGCCCGTGATGGCTCTCCACAGGTGAGCTGCCCCTTGGCCAGGTGGGGCGACATCACAGGCACACCCACCTGGTCCTCTGTTTTGGAATCTTATAAATACCTTGAGCAGCTCTCCTGGCACACTGTGTCTCCCCTCCTCAGCTGACTGAGAGGTGCTGGCAGAGAGGAAATGCCTCTTCATTCCTGGGCCACGCAGAGGGCTTGACCCAAATGTGCTCAGCACACATCTGTGCCTGCATCAGGACTGAGGGCAGCTCTGGTGACACTTAAGAGTGCTGACCTTGAAGCCAGGTCAATGGCTTACCTGTGTGATGAGACATGTGACCTGGCCATTCTTTTTTTTTTAAATTTTTTTGAGACAGTCTCACTTTGTCACCAGGCTCCAGGCTGGAGTGCCCGGCTATTCTGTAATCTCTTTGAGACTCAGTTTCCTCATCTGAAGTTTGAGGCTGACAATAGCATGTCCTTCCTCAAGGAGCTGGGGTGAGGATTAAATGAGATAATCTACATAAAGTCTGGCCCAGGGCACGTGCTCAATAAATGGGAGCCGCACTTATTTGTACATAAAGCTGACCTGTGTTAGCATCATTGATAATTTGTAGATATAAGTATTGTACCTAAAAGTTTAGCTATTAAACAGTGAGAAGCAGCACAGATCAGGTCAGGGAGCAAAGAAGAGAGCTCCACGTGGGCTGTATGTAAGGGCTGGAAATCAGAATCAGGAGCAAAGTCACTTAGCAGCATCACTTCCATGGCTGAGAGGACGGAACTTCCACATGAGAAAGGACCCATGGGCCACAATGATTTGGAGACAAGTGGAGGGGTAGTGTGTTTTTAAAACAGGCCCTAGCAACACAGTGAATCAGCACAGATGTGTCCAAAAATAGCATGCCATTCTTTTAGTACATGGCTTGATAATATCTTTTTATTTATTTATTTTTGAGACAGAGTCTTGCTCTGTTGCCCAGGTCGGTGTGCAATGGCACGATCTTGGCTCACTGCAACCTCCACCTCTTGGGTTCAAGTGATTCCCCTGCCTCAGCCTCTCAAGTAGCTGGGATTACATGTGTGCACCATCACGCCCGGCTAATTTTTGTATTTTTAGTAGAGATGGGGTTTCGTCATGTCAGCCAGGCTGGTCTCAAACTCCTGACCTCAGGTGATCCACCCAACTCGGCCTCTGAAAGTGCTGAGATTACAGGCGTGAGCCACAGTGCCCACCAGATGATATCTTATAAAAATTACACATGCATCTTTCTTGCTGATAATTGTTTCATGGAGCATTTATAATTACAATGTAAGTACAATTTAGCTAAATAAATATAAGATGATCGTGAAATCTGATACCAGTTAATAACAAATTTGGTGAACGACATGATGAAGTGGCACCCCACGCATGTTTCCGTGGCCGTCTTGACAGTGCACGTGGGGCTAAATGGAACCTGCGGCTGAGATGCAAACGCCACCTTCAAGCTCGTCACCCCAAATTCGCCTGGCACAAAGAGTGCACCTTAGCGAAGGTGAGCAAAGCCCATGGCGTTAAATACCCCTGAAATAGCATGGCAGAGGTGACCCGCAGGGACTGAGCTGCCGCGTTCTCCAAGACGGACGGCTAACAGTCCCACACGGAAAGACGTTATTTGTCCAAGGTGGTCATTTCCGCCAGTGGAGAATGGGGAATAATAAGATTTTTGTTGTTGTTGAGATGCTGACTTTCGTCAAAACATTTTAGAAAGTGTTCATTAGGAAAGAGATTGAGGGGAGAAACTGGGCAGGACGTAACCACTCCGCGTGGGGAGACAGCAGAGCAGGCGCTTCCTTTGGCTTCTTCTCATTCAGTGGCTGGTGTTTTGATTAGCCCGTGCTTTAGGCTATGATTAGCGTCTTGTGGGGGAAAGTATTCTATCCATAAATATGAAAATAAGCCCATAATTGACCCTTGGACTGGATGTGTTTCCATTGGATTTTGCCATTGAAAAGGCACCTATTTGGAGAGTGCTGTGAGAGGGGTAAGCTGGGTGCACCCCACATCTGATAACAAAGACGGGCCCTTGCAAAGCAGTGCACCCAGGAACGGAGGAGAGGGGGAGGGGAAGAGAGGGAAGAGCAGATGTGTGTGTTTTTTTCCCTTTCTAGCTGTAAGCACAATTAGGCATAACTTGGAAGTGGTTGCCACGTATGTGCCCTCAGTGCTCATTAACTGGACAGCTATGGAAGAGCCACTCGTAAGAGCCAATCGGCATGTCCTGCCCTGTGTCGTGAGGGTCCAGGGTAGACACACGTGGGGCAGGTGGGGAAGGTCAGCATGCTGCATACAGTTGAGATGAAAGATGCAAAGTAACAAAACAGGAAGTACAGAGGGCCTGTCGGCGTGCAGCCTTTACTGAGACCCGTGAATCCAAGGGGCCTTCTGTGCCATGCCTCAGCCTTCCGGGAAGGGTTCCAAGCTGCTGCCTGGCCCGACCTGGGGTGCAGTATTCCAGTTGTTGTCTCGGCTTGCAGCCACAGCTGTAGAGTTTTGCTGCACAACTGAAAGGGTCCCTCCCCCCATTTTTAATTTTGCTTTTTCAGGAATTCCCACCACTGACTGAAAAGAACATATGGCATTGCAATTGCATTAGGATCATTTGTGCATTTCACCAGAATGGGGCTCACAGTGAGGAAGAAGCCATCACTCCAAAGCCTGGGGTGAAGAAGGTTTGAGGCCCCAAGTTCATATCCTTCCCAGAAACAGATCCACCACGGGTTCCAAATCAGGGAATCTGAACTCCTGAGTGTGTTAGGGGCTCATGAGTGCTGCTGCTCCCAAGATCATCTGGCTGTAAGTCCACATCGACTGCCACCTCCAGCCACCCCAAACGAGCTTTTGCTTTGCCACTTCTCCTTTGCTACTCTAAGAAGTGCTGGGCATGTCTTCTGCTTTATACCTCATAGCATAGATTTTCTTCCACGTTTTGTCAACCAGGAAAAAAAAAATACAGGAACCATGACTTCTTTAGGAGAGGAGGGACTCTTCTGTTTTTCCTCCCAAACCCAATCGCCCCTTTCTTTCTTCTCTTGGGATCTTCAGAACCATCTTTACATGCAAATGTTCTGTTCTGCTTCAAAAACACAGCCCTAATAAACTCTTTAATTTGACTGCGTGCATCAGGTTAGCAGTGACTTCAACCCTCAGTGCTGTCAAATCCCCTGAGAGCCACTTCTGAACCTGGAATCCCTCTGATCACTGCCCATTTGCAGAAATCAACAGACCGATAACGGTTCCCTGTTCAAGTGTCTTTGAGAAACACTGGGCTAAACGTGGAGTTCTTCATGACAAGATTCAATACACACTGTGACTTTCCAAGATTGACATGGTCTATAGCATCGCACTACATTTTTGTTTATTTTGTGATAAAATACACACAACATATAATGTATCATTTAACAACTTTTAAGTATGCAATTTGGTAATGTTAAGCACATTCACACTACCACCACCACATAGAATTTTTCATCTTCCCAAACAGAAACTCTCTGCTCATTAAACAGTACTTCCTCATTTCTCCCACCCCTCAGTCCCTGACAATCACCATTCTACTTTCCATCTTTATGAATGTGACGACCCTAGGGACCTAATGTAATGGAATCCAATAGTATTTGTCTTTTTGTGACTCAGTGGAATGCCCTCAGGGTTTGTTTATGCTGTCGTGTGTATCGGGATTCCCTTCCTTTTTAAGGCTGAATAATATTCCATTGTGTATACACACCGCCTTTGTTTATCCATTCATCCACTGGTGGGTTCTTTCCACATTTTGGTTATTGTGAATAATACGTGATACTGTGGACACTGATGTACAAGTATCTGTTTAATCATTTCTTTCGACTCTTTTTGGAATATACCTAGAAGTGGAGTTGCTAGATTATGTGGTCTATGGTTAACTTTCTGAGGACCCATAAAACTGTTTTCCGTAGTGGTCGCACCATTTTGTATTTCCATAAACAAGGATCCCAATGTCTTCACATCCTCCTAAATACTTGTTATTGTCCATTACTTTTGATAATAGCCATCCTAATGGATGGGAAGTGATGTCTCATTGTGGTTTTGATTTGCATTTCCCTGATGACTGGTGATGTTGAGAGTCTTTTCATGTTTATTGCCCATTGGTATATCTTCTTTAAAGAAAGTCTATTCATGTCCTTTGCTCATTTTTGAATTGAGTTGTTTTTTGTTGTTGCATTATAGGGAGTTTCTTATATATTCTGTGTATTAATTCCTTGTCAGATATAATTTGCAAATATTTTCTCCCATTCTATAGATTGCCCTTTCACTCTCTTGATAGTGTTCATTGATGCAAAAAAGTTTTTAATTTTGATGAAGTCAAATTTATCCAGTTTTTCTTTTGTTACCTGTGCATTTGGCATAATACAACAAAAATCATTGCTAAACCCAATGCCATAAAACTTCCTGTATGTGTTATCCTAAGAGTTTTTAGTTTAGTTCTTATGTTCATTTCTGTGATTCATTTTGAGTAAATTTTTATATATGGTGTTCGGTAAGGGTTCAATTTATAATTTTGCATGTGGCTATCTACTGGTCCCAGTGCCATGAGTTGAAGAGACTGTCCTTTCCTCCTTGGATAGTCTTGGCAACCTTGTCAAAAATGATTTGGTGACTGAGCATGGTGGCTCACACCTGTAATCCAGCACGTTGTGGGGCCAAGGTGGGTGGATCACCTGAGGTCAGGAGCTTGAGACCAGCCTGGCCAACATGGCGAAACTCAGTCTCTACTAAAAATACAAAAATTAGCTGGGCATGGTGGTGTGCTTGTAATCCCAGCTATTTGGGAGGCTGAAGCAAGAGAGTGGCTTGAGCCCAGGAGAAAGAGATTGCAGACAGTCAAGATCACGTCACTGCACTCCAGCCTGGGTAACAGAGCAAGATCCATCTCAAAAAATAAAAATAAAAATGATTTGGCCACATATACAGGGTTTATTTTTGGGCTCTCTACTCAATTCTGTTGGCCCATAGATTTGTTCTTATGCCAGTATTACACTGTTTTGATGACTGTAGCTCTGTCATAAGCTTTGAAATCCAGAAGTGAGAGTCTCTCAACTTTGTTCTTCTTCTTTCAAGATGGTTTTGGCTATCCCTCAATTTTTTGATTATCAAGCACTTCTTTTTTTTCCTGGACTTGTTAACATTTCTTAGATAAATAATTCATAGAACCACAGTTCAGGCAACTTTACTTCAAAAGTATGTTTTTGTCAGCCTAGGTAAAATTTGTCTTTCCAACCTTCTCAAGAAAGCTGTTCAACTGTTTATGTTCAAGCTTGACATAAGAAAGTGATGGTCCTGACTGTTTAAAAAAAAAATAAGCAAGTTGAATTTTATTCTTGTCCCTGAAACCTCACTGGTGTATAAGAGCTGAGCCTTCTTGCTGTCCTTTGGGTCCAGTGATGTCACTTCTCCCTTCCTCACTTTCTCTCTTCCCCACTTATGAGCCTGGATGGCAGCTCCAGATGTTGTGACAATTAATGAAATGGAATCTGCAAAGTGCTTTGAATACTTTGAAAGAAAAGTGTCATGCACATTCAAGGAAAAGAATTAGCACAACTCCTGAGTCAGTGCAAACAGAAATGTTCCCAGATCATGTTATGGAATATTGCAGGTGGCATGTTCCCTTTTCTAGAAATACTGAGATTATCTGAAATCTAGGGCAATCACTCTAAGTTACATTATGAAATTTTGTTATGAAAAAAAAACTGCTTAAAGTAAATCAAACATGAATTGCTTCCACTGCAATTTAGACATTGAGCATTCCAGGACCATTTCAGGCTGCAGTGCTGAGGTATGGAGGATTACCTGCCAGGTTTTAAGTCCACTTGGATACCCAACTCTCTTCTTAATACGTATTAGTCTGTTTTCACACTGCTAATAAAGACATACCTGAGACTGGGCAATTTATACAGAACAAAGGCTTAATGGACTCACAATTCCACAAAGCTGGGGAGGTGTCACAATCATAGTGGAAGGCAAGGAGGAGCAAGTCACGTCTTACATGGATGGCAGTGACAAAGAGACAACTTGTGCAGGAAAACTCCTCCTTATAAAACCATCAGATCCCATGAGACTTATTCACAATCACAAAAACAGCTTGGGAAGACCTGCCCCCACGATTCAATTACCTCCCACCAAGTCCCTTCTACAACATGTGAGAATTCAAGATGAGATTTGGTAGAGAACACAGCCAAACCATATCAATATACATAATTTTAAAAGGCAAATAGTTTCATAAGGCTTACTACGGGGGGAAAAGGCTATCCCTCAATTACCCCTCCAGCTTCCTTATCCCAATGACAATTATTTTGTTTCAAGATCTAGATATTATGTAATGACTTTCTACTATGGAGGGAAACACTGCCACCTTACACCTGCCTCTCTCCCCTCTCTCCATCTAATTTGTATATCTCTTGACACCATTCTCCCAAGTGAGCTACATGGTCCCTTTTTGGCTTGATCAATAGTCCACTTTTACACTACTGTGACTTTGAAAATATATTATTTAGAGCTGAGCCATATAGTGTACTAGGGTTGCATTTTGCTTCTTGTACAATTGTTTATTTTCCTGGTGTGTGTGTGGTTTGGTTTACTTCTACATTCCTGTTACTGATTCAACTTGAAAGGATTTGGCAAAGTTAATCATTCCCATTTCCTTGATGACTTTTCGCACTTAGCTTCCGAGACACCTGCCTCTTGTCTTCCTTTGCTTTTCTTGGCCTCCTTGCTGATTCCTTCTTTCTCCCTGAGCTCTCAGCCCCAAGGTGCCCTAAGGCTTGGTGCTGGGCCCTCTTCCCTCTGGTCCTACACCCCATTCCCTTGGTGCTCTTATTCTGTCTTTGGCTTCATATACCATCCTTGTGCTAAAAATCGCCAGGTTTATGTCTCCATGCAGACCTTGCTCCTGACTCCAGCCTCTTATGCCCACTTCCTATGTAGCACGCCCACGCAGATGGTGTCTGGTTTCCCAGGGCTGCCCCAACAGAGGACCACGAGCTGGTGGCTTAAACAACAGAAATGGACTCTCGCTCAGTGCTGGAGGCCAGCAGTCCAAGATCAAGGTGTCGGTAGGCCCCTGCTCCTGCTGCAAGATCTAGGGGGGATAATTCTGCCTCTTCCAGCTTCTGGTGGCTCCTGGCAACACTTGGCATTCCTTGGTCTGCAGCTGTGTCCTGTGGCCTCTGCATGTCTCCCTGTGGCATTCTCCCTGTGTGTCCCTGCCACACACATCCTTCTTTCATGTCTACAGCAGGCCATAATGAATTGGATCCACCCTGATGACCTATTCTCAACTTGATTACATCTGCCAAGAACTCCCTTGTTCCAAGTATGGTCATACACATAGGCATGGGGGTTAGGACTTCAACATACCTTTTGGGGAATATAATTCAACCCATAGTAGATACCATTACTGGGCATTTCAACCTTACTTTGTCTAAAACAGAACATCTGATTGCAGCCACCCCACCACGGCCACACATGCAACACCCACAGTGAAAACCTCTGTTTCTCTCCTGACCACGTCCAGTCAATGAGGAAAGCTGGTAGTTTCCACTGGCAGAGTAACCTAGAAGTCTTCTTCTCCTCTCTCTCCCTCTCCCTGCCCACCCCACCCTCATCTGGTCCACACCCAACACAGCAGTTAGATTGGTTGTTTACGAACCGAAATCAGACCACATCGGCTGCAGTCCAAAACCCTCATGACTGACTAGGCTCATGTGACTTGGCCCCTTGTCTTTTCTCTTACTCCTCTACCCCCCGCTCTGTCTTCTCAGCAACGTCAGCCTCCTTCAGTTTCTCGAGTTTGCCAGGTGTGGTCCAGCCTCATGGCCTCTGCCCTGGCAGCTCCTGCTGTCTGCACTGGCCTTCTCCAGGCACCTGCCCCACCAGCTGCCCTACCCAATGGTTCTGCCTGAGATGCCAACTCACACACGCTGCCTCCCAACTCCACCTCCGGAAGTCTAGTTCCTTTAATTGCTTCATAAATAATTTTTACTGTTGTTCTCATTGATTCTGTAATCTGCATCCAAATAAAATCCATACATTGCAGTTGATTAATATGTTCCTTAAATATCTTTTAATCTCTAAATTGTCCTCTCTCCTGCACCTCTTTGTTTTCTTTGCAGAGTGTTTGATGAAGAAGCTTTGTCGTCTGTCCTAGAGTTCCCTTCAGTCTGGGCTTTGCTGATGGCACCCCCCTGGTGTCCTCTGACATGTGACATTGTCCCCTGTAGCTCCTGTTACTGGGTAGTTAGATTTAGCATCTGGGTAAGACGGAAGCCTTTTTTATGCCTATGGAAGTGAATATTTAGTCTTTCTTCTTCCTTTCTCACATAAAAATATGTACTTGCTTCTTCAACAGACTTTCAAGTAATTATCCTTATTTCAGATCTATTCTCACCCCTACGTGCAGGATTTGCAGGAGCTGCCAGCTCCTGAGCTCTGGTTGGGGGGCTCTGGCCGCACATCAGCCTGCTCTGGGCTGTTCTACACTCCCTGCTCACTTCAGCGCTCTTGGGTCTGCTAAGATGATTGCTGTAGTTCCATCTGCTTTATAGCTTCCCACATTTTGCTGCTGACGTCTCTCCCCTTCTCTTTGTCCTCGTGGGTTTATGGTTCCCCCTCTTGTTTTCTCATTGCTCTCCTCTCACACCAGAGTGGTTTCAGTAGGGAGTCAATGTGAACATGTGGGCTTAATCCACTGTCTTTAGCAGGAAGCTGCTCCCCCCTTCCTTCGCCATCAGCCTTCAGTGAGCAAATGCACTCAGCACCTCCTGGAAGCCACCAAGAGCACTTCTCATACCTGTGCACACAAGGCCAACCCCACCGCCTGCTGCTCAGGCCACGGCTGCCTTCGTTCCTTCCAGGAATTCACGCAGGCACCTGGGAGAAGCTGTGTTCGATGCTGCCTGCTCTGTTTAAGGAGAATTCCATTTTCTCTTTAGTGGCCGCTGTCTTATCTCAGATCTCTTTGCCCAAGTCTTTAGTTCTTATTTTTAATTCCAGCCAGTCATTTAAAGTTTATGGAACTTTTCCTGGCAAATCCGTAGATTATTTTTTCCTCCGACTATCTCATCATGACCGTAATTTTAACCCTGACCCTAATCAGGGCACCTGCTGTGGTTCTCCCATTTACAGTTCTCTTGAGCATTACATTCATTTATTCATCTGCCATTCTCTATTCTAGAAACCTTTAGTAGCCTTTGTGCTTAATCATTATATCGATGTTGATTTTGGAGACTGTGAAATATTTTATGATCTCAGTACGTCTCATCAAAGCGATTGTTTTGTGCTTTTCAGGTGCAGAGTTTGGAGCTCTGGTAATAGGTGCTCTAACCAGTCTGAAGTTCTCATTTCATATACTGTTAATTTCCACTAGAATTAATGCTGTCAAAGCACTTATAGAATGTGTTATTGACCTTGGTGGTAATTTGTGTTTGCTTCTACCTCAATTATATAATCTTAGCAGAACTACCCAAGGATTTGTCATTGTCACATTCCTATAAGATTCTTCTGCTACCTGGTCTTCCAAGGTTTAGAGAGTAAACACACTGTCAGCTGGTGTCAGAAAATCTCACACTCTCATTTGAAAAAGACAACTATGGAGTCCTCTTCTCTACACGATAGTGTTACATAATAATTATAATACAAATAAGCTTATAGCTTGGCCTTAGGTTCTCAGTACTTTCCCATCATTTCTTTAAAAAGAATGATTTAAAAAGTATCAGTGGGGAAAAGACTTACAGAAATACTGCTTGAGAAATAGAAGGAGGTTTGCATGTAATGTTTTTCTCTATTGTCAGAGATGGGGCAGTTAGAGATATTAGGACGCACACACATACACACGCACACACACACATGATTTATTCTCAACAAGGGGCACCGAGTGAGCTGTTAACACACAATTTCTATTAACAATAATGAGAATTGTGTAAGTGAGTCTCCATTCATGCCACTGGAAATTTACCCCTTAGGGTCCACATAAATTTGAGCTGTTGACCATGTGAAATGTTATTTTATGGGCAATAAGGGCACTGAGAAGCAGCTGCATGTTTTCCTAAACCTGGCCACCCACCACCAAATATGTCTGCATAATTCTTCCATTTTTCTTCCTGGAATCCAAATATAGTATACACCTTGTTGATGAGATACAGGCAATCCTACTCTTCTCCATCTCCATGGAACACCTGCACCTTTTGTCGTGAAATCTGACAGTTGCCTATAATTCCTCCTTTTAGGTGTTTTGATTAGAAATCTTCAAGCTAATGTAAATCAGTGAATTATATTCCTTTATTTCTGTACTATATGCCGTATTTGTAGAATAGCATTTGAAAATGAAGGCTCTCACCCCAAACAAATAGATAATTTTCTACCCACACTCAACCCAACACACACACACACACACACACACACACGCTGGACAATTGCTGGGTACTGTGTTAATCTTATGGAATTTTTTCCCTTTATTTGGCTTATATAAGTGCAGAACGCTATACCATATAGTTTCTGAAATACATAGATACACAATGGAATACTACTCAATCATAAAAAGAATAAATCCTCTCATTTACAATATGGATATGATTTCTTGGTGACGTGAATCTTCACACACAAATGGAGTGTTGTTCACTTCCCTGTCCCTGTGTCTGCAAATCTTCAATCAATAAGTGGGAGTCCAACATGTTCTTGGGCTTGGGATCTTCACCTCAAATGGAACAATTCCTCCGTCACTCGCCCCTGTAGCCTCAGTGGGCTTTTGTGCTTTCACTTAACTTTACATAAAGGCTTCAGGGCTTCAAACTGAGCCTGGAGGACATTATTGAAATTGGTCAGGTTCGGAAAGGCAAACACTACATGACCTCCCTCATATGTGGAATCTAAAGAAGTTAGTTTCATAGAAGTAGAGAGTAGATCTTGAACATGGCGAAACCCCGTCTCCACTAAAAATACAAAGAGTTAACTGTGTGTGGTGGCTTGTGCCAGTAGTCCCAGCTACTTGGGAGGCTGAGACATGAGAATCGCTTGAACCTGGGAGGCAGAGGTTGCAGTAAGCTGAGATGGTGCCACTGCACTCCAGCCTGGTGAAAGAGTGAGACTCCATCTCAAAAAAGAAAAAAAAGAAGTAGAGAGTAGAATAATGGATGGTCGCCAGGGCCTGGGTCTGGGGAGGTCAGGAGGAGGAGGGGCTGGGGAGAGACTGGTGAAAGTGCAAAGTTACAGTAGGATGGCAGGAATAAGTTCTGCTGCTCTGTTGCACAGTAGGATGACTCTGGTTGACAATATTGCATTGTATATTTCAAAATAGCTAGAGGAAAGGATTTTGAACATTCTCACCACAAAGAAATGACAAATGTACAAGTGATGGATATATTAAATACACTTGTTGAGTTTTGTACAATGTATATATGTATCGAAACGCCACACTGTTCCCCATAAATATATGTACAACTATGTGTTCATAAAAGCAAAATTTTAAAAAGACAAAAAATATCTAAAAAATGAAAGTATCAGCAAATAAGCAGCAGTCTCACTGTTTACCAGCTCACTAAGGCATTACATTCACAATGCCCTAAATTACCTACTGCTTGGGTTTAAATGTGTCCTGCAAAGTTCATGTGTTGGAAACTTAATCCCTAATGAAACAGTGTTACGAGGTGGGGCCTAATGAGCGGTGTTTAGATTGGATTAACGGAAAATGCAACTATAAAGAGGGCATGCAGGAGTAGGTTTCCTCTCTTTTGCTCTTCTGCCACAGGAGGGCACAGTGTCCCTCCCCTCTGGAGGATACTGCATTCAAGGCACCATCTTGGAAGCAGGGGGCAGCCCTCATCAGACAACCAAATCTGCCAGAGGCACCTTGTTCTTGGACTCCCCAGCCGCCAGAGGGGCGAGAAATACATTTCAGGTGATTACAAATGCTCTACTCTTTGGTACTCTGTGATAGCAGCACAAAATAGAATAAGACGTCTACACAATTCAGAGTGATTCCACACAAAGCAGAATTCCCCAAATGCAGCACTTCACTTCGGCTTCGAAGACTGACTCAGCAGATGATTAGTAATCAACAGATGCTGTTATTCACTATTAGTGTTTTGGTATTTCTTCTGTTTTTGTTAAGTATGTGTCATCGGTCTCTCCCACCTTACAGTCTGTGACATCCATGCAGGCAGGGGCCGTGATTATCACACACCGTGTGTCTGGCTCACGGTGGGCTCTCAGTGTGTGTTTTCGAGTGATGAAAGCATGGCCACTATCACCCCTGTCACTCTGTTCTGAAAGCCCAGAACCAAAGGGCAGGTTGATATTGGCCCCACCTCCCACTCTCAACTGATTTCTTGGTGACGTGAATCTTCACACACAAATGGAGTGTTGTTCATTTCCCTGTCCCTGTGTCTGCAAGTCTTCAATCAATAAGTGGGAGTCCAACATGCTCTTGGGCTTGGGATCTTCACCTCCAGTAGAACGATTCCTCCATCACTCGCCCCTGTAGCCTCAGTGGGCTTTTGTGCTTTCACTTAACTTTACATAAAGGCTTCAGGGCTTCAAACTGAGTTTGGCTTAATTCCAGTTAAAGGTCTTTTATAGTATTTGCTTAGTGTAATTCAATTTTTAGATTCTGTCTTTAAAAAAAGGAAGAAAGAAAGAAAAGCAATTGACTTCAGTTTAACCTTTCACAAATAAATGCCCTTACCTTCTGGGTTTTGTTTCAGTCCAATGTGATATTATCGTGGTATTTGTCATAGACATGAGGACATGGGATATGGGGGTGAAGGTGGACATGCCACCATGCCAGCCAGACCCACAGAGGGTGGTGCATGGAGACTGAGACCTCCAGAATGTCCCCACACGTTAGCAGATGTTAACGTTTCTTCCCACCCTGCTATGTGGCCTAGAAACAGAAGGTCTGGTCCTCGGAGTTCTTGAAATAAAATGAACAAACAAATTTGAGATGGAAGACAAGAGGCTGTTTCTCCTCACTCTTCAGGGCCAGGCCTCCCCCTGCCATCTCTCTTGTGTCTGCCCAGCAAGGCCAGAGGGTGGCTCTAGGCCAGGGCCAGGGAGCATATCCAAGTTTATAAACTTTTTTTGGCAGGGTTTTATTTATGTATTCCTTTTTAAAAGCTTCATTGAAGTACACATGAAATACAAAAACAACTGTACATACTTAGTGTGTGCTTGGCGAGGCTGGACATATTCAAAGCCCCATGATACCATCACCAGTCTAGATAACAGCCGACGTACCCACATCCCCAGTTTCCCTGGAAGTTTCCTTCCTCTTTCTCTTTCTCTCTCTCTTTTTTTTCCTGGTGGTAAGAACACTTAACATGAAATCAACCCTCTTAAGGTATATTGAAGTACCTGATATCTGATTTTATTAGTCTCTGGTATGCCCTCAAGCAGACTTCATTTTTTGAAATACGGTTTTGCAATAATTTTACTAATATTAGTAGAGAATAGAAGATTCTGTAGGTTTATGGAGGGAAATAAATCTTCCAGCTCGCTTCTTACAGCTGTTTGGTTACCCTGAAGAGGCAGCCCTTTAGCAATGTCTTGCATCACCTAAAATAGGCCCCTAGCAATACTTGCTGACTTCCTTATTTCCTTAGCAGGTCAGAGATGCCTTCCACCTGCTCCCACGGGCGCCTTCCTGCACCCAGCTGAGAACAGTTTTGGAGTAGGAGGCTGGTCCTCAGCAGTCCTGGTTTCTCATGAATGGGCTGATAAACAAGTCATGCATCCGCCACGTCTACAGACAGCCCGTGCTGTGCTCAACCGTCGAGAGGTATGAACTCGTGTAATTCCCTAAAGAGCCCTGGGAGCCAAGTAATACTGTACAGCTCACTACAGATAAGGACAAAGCGGAGGCCTTCAGTTATTCTAGCCGGGGAAGGGACTTATCTGGGGTCGCACAGCCAGGACGCAGCAGGCTCAAGTCTCTTGCAATGGTGATTCCAGATCCACGCTCCTGTCCCTGGAGCATGTGAGGTGCTTTGCTAGAAGCTTTGACATCTTTGGTTCTCAAGCTGTACATTCTAGGTTCATATCCTAAACTTCAGCCCCCAGCAGGCTGAAAGTCTGATGTCACCTGCTCCCGTGTGTCTTTGCTGATCCTGGACTGAGAGTGATTCCTTCCTCACCACCCTGTGTGTCATGTGACACGCCTACGGAAGGAATCAGGCACTAAGTTAGATTCTCTCGTCCACACACGAGGGGGCCTCCTGGCCTGGAGTATAGGTCCCAGGGTTGGGTACAGTGTCCCCAGAGCCAGTGACAAATTTGTAGCTGGTGCAGAATGTGGCCAGCCGTGGCAAGTTCATGAACCATGCTGGTCGGTCTAAGAGGCCTCTCTAGGGAAGGCCTTGAAACCCACGCCAGAGGACAGGCTAGTGATGGCCCATCTCAAAACCCTGCGTAGATGTGGGACCATCAGGCTGAAACCAGCATTGAGGGCATGGAATCGGCAGGAACAATGGCCTTACCCCTGTGACGCAGGGTGCTGTGGGATCTGGAGCGGGGCCCTTAGCCGTGCTAGAGAGAGAACTAATGACCTGTACCTGGCCCTGGCCCCAAGTGCTTCCGTCGTGAAGACTGTGGGAGCCACAGAGAAGTGTGTGGCAAATGCCGGCTGGTATCACTAGCGCCTGTGTGGACTGTGGCTTTCAAGTCATCCTTCTATTTTGACTGGAAAAAATTTCATATTAATGTGACATCTTATATTCATGGTCTAGCTCTGCGCTGAGCTTTAAGACTTAATTGAATTGGAGGTCTCCGAAGAAATGGCCGATCACAGAGTGTGAACCCCATTACAGGGAAGTGATAGTTCCAGCAGATAGCAGCTGAAGTGGAGTGAAAACGTGGTCTGCCGTGTTCAGCCGCACTTCCCCCTGGGGCATGGGTAACGATGCCTTGGGGCACAGATGTGCCACTTCCATGCCTGCAATGCCCTCGATACACTCCGGTTGCCCTCTGACCTGTCCCAAGTCTGTGTAAAGAGAATGAGAGAATTTCTCATTATTTGGCTTAAGTTCAAACAAAATGCTCATATCTATTATTGGAGCAGAGACCGATTCGGCTATATTACTCTCCGTGATGTGGAGACTTACTGGCTTGGTGTGAAGATAGCAGGTTTTTATGGATAATTTAAGTCCCACTCCCTGCCAGAACTCCCTACAAACAAGTCCAAGTGGTATCAGCTCCACAAATCAGCTACAGACTACACTGTCTTCTTCGATGTGATTTTCTATAAGTGGAACGGGGTCTTTTAGGGACTTTTCTTAAGTGCACCAAGTTAGTACAGTCTGAGGAACTGCAAGTCATTTTTCAAGGAGCCGGTAGGTGCTGCATCAGAGCCCACTAGTGATCGGTGCAGGCATCACGTCTCCTCTAATTCTGCTGGAGTATTTTATTTTTGAGTTGGGTGTCGGACTACTGTGTTATAAATGTATTCATCCATCCATCCATCCACTCATCCGTTCATTTATCCACCCTTCCATTCATATAATTAAATAATTGCATGGATATATGGGTAAGGATCTGAGTGACAAATTTACCAAGGAGAGAAGCAAGCATTGCTGTCATGGGAACCAACAATAGGGGACTCTGTGAGGTTTCCCTGAGGAGGTGATGGTTTAGCTGAGCTTTTTAGGTTGGGAGGCAGACAACAAACATCTTACCAATGTGCTTACCTTTCTTCCCTGCCCCTCTTTGACACCACACTTGCCTGAGTGCAATCGAAGGGTGATCGTTGTCTGGGGCACTGTCCCTGTCCCCCAATGCCCTTCTAAAACTGTAAAGGCCACGTCCTGGGGCACTGGGGTCCTTCTGGCTCACCAGAGGGGCTGCACACAGCTCTGCTCCAGGTTCAGGAGAGGAGAGACGTGAACTCCAAGAGAGCCCTCTCTCATGCTGGGGACATGGGCTGAGTTCTTTCGCAGATAAAGAGACACAGAGCAACAAAACGAAGCAAAACCACAAAATCAGCTTTCTGAGGTCTGCTACTTTGCTAATTTCCTCCTTCCATTAGGCATGGCTTCGACTTGCTTTGGCCAGTAGAATGGGAGAGCAATCGTTGTGAGTTACTCCCAGGTAACTCAAAATAATTTTTTTGGTATGTTTCGAAGGACACACTTCGGCCTCTAGCCATGATTTCCTGTTATTTATTTTCCCTTGGTACAACGTCCAGGTCCACCGGCCCGCGCCTCCGACTCAGGACAGTGTGAGCAGAGTCCCAAGTTGAGCATGTAGCCTGAACAAGGACAAAATCTTTTTAAAAACTTTTAAGCCACTGAGGTTTTTTGATTATTTATTAATAACAAAATTTTGTGCTAACTGACCAGCCAACATAAATCTTAATACCCTGCTTTTGTATGTTGTTGTTGTCTATAACTTTGTAAAATATCTATTATCTTACCGCGTCAATTCTCTTTCCTCCCCCAGCACGTTTCAGGGGCAGCTAGATGTAGCTCTGGGATTAGATCTGGCCACTGGGATGTGAGAAGCAGAAATGTGAAATTTCTGGGTCACATCCTTGAAAAGAAACGGCTTGTCCTTCACCTTGCCCCCACATCAGATGGGCTGGAGGGGCAGCCAGGTGCACCCGACAGACAGGGCAGCAGGCTGCGAACGACTGGGCAGGGTGGGGAAGGGTCCTGGCTCCAGGAGGACTCGTGGAGAGAGAGCCCTTCCTGCCCTGCATTACCGACTGACCTTAGAAGGGAGGAAACAGCGGTTCCCTCACTCCAGCCATGTCTGTGGGGTGCACGTCTTGTTAATACCACGGCGTGGAGGGGGCCCAAGTGGGTTTGCATTCCCACGTGAAATGTGGGGGCTGAATGCACCCCACCAACCTCCTCTTCGTGGCCTCTTCACAGTGCCTGGCATTACTTGCATTTATTTATTTATTTATTTATTTAAACATGGGGTCTGGGTCTGTCACCCAGGCTGGAGGGCAGTGGTGTGATCTTGGCTCACTGCAACCTCCGCCTCCCGGGTTAAAGCAATTCTCCTGCTTCAGCCTCCAGAGTAGCTGGTACTACATGTGCCCACCACCACGCCCGGCTAATTTCTGTATTTTTAGTAGTGATGGGTTTTACCATATTGGTCAGGCTGGTCTTGAACTCCTTACCTCAAGTGATCCACTCCCCTCTCAGCCTCCCAAAGTGCTGGAATTACAGGCATGAGCCACCGAGCTTGGCCTGCTATCATTATTTTTAGTTTTTCTTATGGTTGCCTTTGTGACTTTAAATAAAGAAAACGCCCTTAAACCTCCATGTCTTGCTCCCTCTGCCTGACGCCCTAATTTGTAAGATGAAGATATTAGCACTCCTACCTTTTCTTCCACATCCTGCATTCTGTCAGCTGCAGTTTTACAAGGTTCTTAACATTTACATTATGTCCTACAACCACAAACAAATTTGTTCAGGTGCATTCCCAAAGTTTAAAACGAAAACGCTGTGTTTATGTGCTGTATAAATAGCGCTCAGCGAGGGCTGAGTCAAGTATGTGGACGGCTTCCTGCTCCAAGCCCAGTGAGACCAAGGTGAATCCCTGATTCTTCAGTGGTGGCAGCGCCCGAAAAGCAAGTTCATTCACTCCCCACACGACGTGTGGCGTCCTGTGGTGGGCCTGCACTTTCTAGGGGCTGCAGACACACATGTGAACGAATGAGTCCCAAATCCTTGCCCCGGCGGACTTTCCAGTCCATCGTGGAGAGACGGGAATTAACCTAGGGGCTCAAGGCATTCAGGAGACCCGGGAAGCCGGCAAGGCGGCAGGCAGGCTGTGGGTGGGTGTCAGGGCCAGACGGGGCTGCAGAAGGACCTCACTGCAAGGGCGACATTTGAGTGAAGACCAGAAGGAGACAAGAGAACCCAAGGTTGACACTCTGGGGAGGAGCATCGCACAGAGCCAGTGAGTCCAGGGGGCCACGGTAGCCGAGGTGTCCCCCACAGAGCCCTGCGAGGAGCGGGGTCCCAGAGCCACAGGGTGGGCACGGGAAGGTCACCTGCAAGGGCACGGGTCTCTCCTAGCTGCAGAGGGAGAGTTGCGGCTGGGGGCACGGCGGCTGCCTGAGAAGATGACCCACCTAGGGCGTGGTTCGAAGCTCAGTGCTGGTTAGGAATGGAGGGGACAGAAAGGACATCACCCCCTGTCAGGCCCAAGGGCAGCCAGCTGAGCAGGGGTTGAAGGGAGGAAGCTTCTGGACAGGTGAACAGAGACGAAGCAAGGAGGGAGGTGGAGCAGAGCAGGTTTGCTGGTGCCTAAGAGAGGGTCCTGGTGGCCACAGTGGGGGATGGGTGGCCTGCCAAGCCTCCTGGGGTGGGAATTTGGGGCAGGGTCTTGAGGTGACTGCTGGGCACTGGGAGCGGTCTAGCCTGGCAGTGTGAGGAGGGTGGCCACTCGGGGGGCACTGGCAAGGGTGCCCTGTGGGAGCGGCCTGGAGTCTCCAGCGAGCCCTCCAAGGCTGTCAGTGCTGGGCTCGTCCTCGGTCCTCAAACACCCAGGCTCCCTTCTCCCTGTGAGAGGGCACAGGGGGCTCACCCGCCTCGAGGTGCTGCCGCCGAGGACATGCGAGCCGGGTACACACATTCGCTGTGGCGTCGGTGGGAGGAGGACGGGGTGCACTCCTGGGGCCTGCCCTGCACCCACGGCCAGTCCAGCCTGACCCGGACTGGCTGGCGTTTGTTCCCTGACAGATTTAGGCTGGCTTCTACTTTTGTATTATACTGGTGTGATTTAATGAAACATGCTGTAAACTCCTTACATATGCATGTGGAGAAGGCACGGCTTCCACTAAATTTAGGTTTACTCCTTTGAAAGACTGATAATAGCAAGTTACTAAAAAACGTTTTCCTGCCAAACTAGGTGTGAGGAAACGGCTGACAAAATCATTAAATCTGGAAGAACCCCACTCGACACCGCCTGCCGCCCTCCCTCCCATCCCGCCTTCCTTTTTATTCTGCTCTTCTGAGCTTTTATCCCCTTAGGGCCCCGGGAGGGCCAGGAGACCCCTGCCATGCAGCCTCCTCTGTCTTCCAGACCTGGGGTCCCCCTCTCCTTCACCCCTTGTTCTGAGCTCTGAGCGTTGGTGCTGAGGCTGTCCCCGCAGGTTGGAGGTGACGCCAGGGAAAGGTGAAGAGAGCTGCCGTGGCATCAGTGGACCTGGGTTCCCACGCCAGCCATGTCTGTTACGTGGCAATCTCCTCAGCGCTTCTGAGCCTCAGGGGATTATCGGAAACACTGGTGTGATAATAACTCAGCTTTTAGGGTGGGAGAGAGGGCAACAGCAGTGTTAGTCGGGAAAGCTGTGGCTTTGGAGGTCAACTCTCCTTTGAATCCTGGAGCTGCCTCCTTTTGGCTGTGTGACTTTGACAAGACACTCACCCCCGTGCGTTTTCATTTCCTCAAGAGCAAAATATTTGAGACAACATCACGTGCAAGAAGCACTTTGCACCGTGTGTGACTCACGTAAGTAGTGATGGTGGCGGCGTGGTCATATTTACACATGGAAGAAAGGCTGAAGGAAAATTCCAGACGTTGTGGTGGTGGTATGGTATGGTGAGTTTAACATTTATTTATTCATTTACTTGAGATAGAGTCTCACTCTGTCACCAGGCTGGAGTGCAGTGGTGTGATTTCAGCCCACTGCACCCTCCACCTCCCGGGTTCAAGCGATTCTCTTGCCTCGGCCTCCTGCGTAGCTGGGACTACAGGTGTGCACCACCATGCCTGGCTAATTTCTGTATTTTTGGTAGAGACAGAGTTTCACTATGTTGGCCAGGATCTTCTCGCTCTCTTGACCTCATGATCCTTCCTCCTTGACCTCTCAAAGTGCTGGGATGACAGGCGTGGGCCACGGTGCCCAGCCACTTAACGTTCTTTAACAATGATGCACACCATAAATATATACAATTTTTATTTGTCAATTAAAAAAAGAGGGGAATACAATTTTTCCCAAATTTTATATAATGTATAAATGAACATATATGTATATAATATGTATATAAAATACAATGAATAAGCATTACTTGAAACACCAGAAAAAATGTCATAAAGTAACAGCAACAACCAGCTGTGCCCGCACGTCCATCCCACAAGGCTTACCCGAATCCTCTCTTTCTTCTAAAACCTTTGCTTATTATTAATAAAGTAATTAAGTAGTGAGGTACATACGAGTTTACGTTTTTCCAACCTAAAAAATGATTAAGTTAGGCACATTTGTAAGCTGCAAAATATTAGACTGAAAATTCAACAGAATGTTTACAATACTTAAGTGGCCACGCTGCATTAGAAAGAAGCTTGGCAGGGGGAAAAAAGACATTTCTGTGAATAAAAGGCTTCCAGAGACCTCATACTGGCCTAATCGACCTTCCCTGGATGGGATCACTATTCAAATCTGCCAGAAACATCAGCAGACTCTTTCTAGAGCTATTGGCTTTGTAAGTGGGAAGTTAGTTCTGTCTAAAAATATGCAAAATACATTAGAAGGTAATTGCAAGACATTCAGGATTTCAGAAACTTGCTTTGATGACTTTTAATGGCAAAATATACTATCTTCCATTGGGCATGAGTTTATTTTGTTAGCAATGCTAATTGTTCAAACAGCCTTAAATGGCTTAAAAAACCTGGCAAACACTTGTCTAATACCTTGAAGCAGATGGACAAATTTCTAATTAAATCTAAATTTATTCTTGATCTCTAACTTCCTTCAGTAAAAGACAAGGATCTTAGCGCACTTTGACTTTGCCGTGAACCCCTCCCCCTTGGGGTCCCCCTCCTGCTGCTTGGAGAGCAGTACTTCCCAAAAGCTCCAAGGGGAAGAAGAATCCACCTCATTACTTTTTACACATGTCCCAACTGGATTGGGAATAGCACTGATTTAGACCTGTTGCTTCAGCATTTTAAAAATCCACAAACTTTAGTCTTTTCATTAGTTTCTTCTTTTTAAAAATGTATTTTAAAATTAGCAGCTAGATTTATCAATGTTTTTTTCTTTTACTGATTTCTTGTTTGCTGTTATACCTCCCTCTTTCCTTCCGGGTTTACTTTCTTTCTTGCTAAGCACATATTTTTGGTAGTTTTTTTTTTCTCTCTAAGGGAGGGTTCTTAATTAGTAAATTATTAGTTTCATAAGCCTGGAAATTTCTTTATTCTATCTTTATTATTGAATAATCATGTGTCTGGATACAGAACTGTAAATTGATAGTGTTTTTTCTTTAACATTCCAATGATATTACTTCATCATGTGCTGACATCTTTTGTATCTGAATTGAAATCTGCCATCATTCTAATTGCATATAATCTTCCTTTCTAGTAATGTGTGTAAGATTTTCTCTTTATGCTTGATGTTTGGTCCAGGTGCTTTCCCCACTTCTTCCCACTCTTGCACATATGCCGTCTACATAAATGAGTTTTCAACAGCCCCTATTTGTGGCTGGGAGAGCTCAATGTCAGCTCCTGAAATGAGAATGCCTTCCACTCCTTGTACTGGTGGGTGCTTTGGACCTGTTGCTGCACAGGAACCTGGACTCTTAATTGCTTCCGAGTGTTTCTGGATGTAAAACCTTCTCTAGATTCACTCATTTCCATGTGGCTTTTTTTCCTTCCTGTTTAATTCTTTCTTTTGTCGGGGGACATAGATGTGCACTTTAAACTTTAGCTAGGCTAGACTTTTCAAACATAAATTTTATATATGTTTTGTTGGCTGTTTTCATTTTCAGGCAGAATAGACACTTTTCCTTTCACTAAGTAAACTAAAACCGCTAGTCACTGTACAGGAAACAAGCATAAGGACACTGACTAATGGAGAGAAGAAAGTAGATGCCCAGAGATGTTGGGACCCAAGAAATGGCACAATGGTATATTCTATGGGTTTCTTTTTGTTTTTACCTCATATATACTGAAGAAGCTGACAACCCAAAAAATGCCAATTGGCAGAGACAAAAAGCCCTCTTGCTATAGGATCAGAAGAGCAAGCTAACAAAACAGAAAACTTTTACAATAACTTCTCTTCTCTAGCAAAAGATGACAAAATAGACATAAAAGACATAAACCAACAAATTCCAGAAGCTGCATGAACCTCAAACAGAGTAAACCCAAGTAAATTTACACCAAGACATAGCATCATCAAATTTATAAAAACTAAGGACAAAAAAAAAATGAAAGCAGCAATAAAGAAGTGAACGTTACCTAAAGGAAAGAAACAATTTTGATGACTTTGGATTTTTTTTTAATGAGAACCCATGGAATGTTTTTCAAATGCTGAAAGAAAAGAACTGTCAATCAGTGAAATTATCCTTCAGAAATACAGAGGAAATCTAAACAGTGTCAGATGAATGAAAACCAAAATAATTTGTCTCCAGCAGACCCACTGGAAAGGAATGGCTAAAGGAGTTCTCTTAATAGAAAGAAAATGATAAAAGGGAACCTTGGGCCATCATAAAGCCAGGTAAGACAAGGCAAGCAAAAATATGGAAAAATATAATAATTTGTTTTTCCTCTTGACTTTTCTAAATTGTGTTTAACGATTGAAACAAAAATTAAAACACTGTCTGATAAAGTTCTAATTATATGAAAAGAAATATTCAAGATAATTATAATCGGGGAAAGTAAGGAATATAAAAGGAGGTAAGGTTTTATATTTTATTTGAACTGGTAAAATGATAAAACCAATAGACAGTGATACACTAAGAAGGATTATAGATAAATTAAAACCAAATTATAAAAAATGTTCAAGTAATCCACAGGAAGACACGAACAAGAACAGAGAGAAACGACGACAAACAGTGAGAACAAGCAGGAAGAAAAAAGTCAGACATGAGACCTAACATATCAATGATTACATCAAATGTAAATTGTTTAAATACATTAAGTAAAAGACAGAGCATGGCAGAATAAATTAAAAAGCATGACATAACCATATGTTTTCAAAGAAACTTACTTTAAATACACCTATATTGCACAATTGAAAGGATGGAAAAAAATACATCACGCAAACATTAATGAAAGGAAAGCAGTGGTGGCTATGTCAGGATGAGATCAAGTAGCTTCAGAGCAAAGAAAATAACCAGAGACAGAGACGGACACTGTATGATGATAAAGCGTCAGTCTACCAGGAGCACATAGCAGTTCTAAATGTACCAAACTAAACTGCAAAATGTGTAAAGCAAACACTGATAGAATCAAAGGAGAGAAATCCACATTTAGAACTGGGGCTTTAATACCACTGTATCAACAATTTATAGAAAAACTAGACACCAATTAAGAAAACATATAGAAAAATGCATCAAACACCATCAAAACACAAAATCTAATCAATATTTATAGAGTACTTCACCCAATAACAGCAGAAAACACATTCTTTACAAGTGTCCATGGCGCATATACCAAAATATACCATATCCTCAACTATAAAACAAACCTCCACAAATTTAAAAGAACTGAAATCATAGAGTGTGTGGAAACAAACTAGAAATCGGTGGAAACAAACTAGAAATCGGTAACAGAAAGATAACAGGACAATCCTTAAACACTTGCAAACTAAACACACTTGGAAGTGGGGATAAAATCTCAAGGGGATTCAAAATACATTGAATTGAATGAAAATGAAAATGTAACATATCAAAATTTAAAGCATAATGAGGGGGAAATTTCTAACATCAAATGCATACATTGGAAAAGCAGAAAAGTATCAGATCAATAATATAAATTCCCACTTCAAGAATCTAGAAAAAAGGTAAAATAAACGCAAAGCAAGCAGAAGGAAGGAAATAAGAGCAGAATTCAATAACAGAAAAATACTAGAGAAAAATCAATGAAACAAAAAGCTGTTTGTTGTTGTTGTTGTTGGTTTTTTTGAACAGCCCAATCAAAAAAAAAAAAAAGAAAAAGAAAAAAGTTACTGATACTAGGAATGAAAATAGGGTCTTATAAACCTCACAGGCATTTAAAAATAATAAGGGAATTCTGGGAACAATTATATATCCATAAATTTGGCAACTTAAGTGAAATGAACTAATTCTTTGAAAAACATAAACTGTCACAACACATCTAATGTAAAATGAATACAGGGAATAGCTCTATATCTATTAAGGAAATTTAATTCATAGTTTAAAATGCATCATAAATTAAATCTCCAAGCCCAGATGGTTTCACTGGAGATTTCCACCAAATGTTTAAAAAGTATTGCCACATTTACACAATCTATTCTAGAAAGTAAAAAAGGAGGGTAACATTTTCTAATATTTTATGAAGTGAGTATTACTTTGATGCCAACACTAGACAGTACAAAAAAAGAAAACCATAATCCAGTGTGCTTCATGAATATAGATGCAAGAATTCTTTACAAAAAAATTAGCAAATAAAATTCAGCAATGTATGGAAAATTATACACCCTGACCAAATAGGGTTTATTTCAGGGATATAAACTGGCTCAATATTAAAAAATCAATTAAGGTAGTTAATTACTTTAACAGGCTAAAGAAATCACATACTCCTGTCAATCAATGCAGAACATAACAAAATTCAGCATCCATCCATGTTAAAAAAAAAAAAAACAACTCAGAGAAACAGAAATAGATGGCAACTTTTCAACTGGATAAAGGGCATCTACACAATTCCTCCAGCTAACATTATATCTAGTAGCAAAATACTGAATGCTTTCCCTCTAACATTGGAAACAAAACAAAGATGTCTGTTCTCATTACTTTTACTCAACATTGTGCTGGAAATTTGAGCCAGTGTAATAAGGCAATAAAATAAAATAAAACACATATAGATCAGAATGAGAACAGTAAAATTCTCCCTGTTAGATAACATGGCGGTCCATATAGAGAATGCCAAGGAATCTTTCAGAAACCTCCTAGAACTAATAAATGAGTTAAGCAAAGTGGCCATATGCAAGACAAATATATCAAAACTTCTATATACTGGCAATGAACGCATTGAAACTGACCTTAAAAAATACAAGTACTGTTTCTAACCACTCCCCCAAAAATGAAATACTTAAGTGTAAACCTAACAAAACATATATAGGATGTATATGCAAAATACTGATGAAAGAATTAAAGAATATTTAAATAAACGAAGGATCATACTGAATTCATGAATTGGAAGATTCAGTATTTTGAAGATACCATTTTCCCCTAATATTAATAGACATAAAAGTTTAACACAATTCCTTTCAAAAATCCCAGCAAGGATTTTGGTAGACATATGCAAGATTATTATACAATTAATATTGAAATGCAAAGAAACTAGAATAACTAAAATAATTTTCAAAAAGGAGGTTAAAATGGGAGCGATCAGCCTATTGAATTTCAGACTCATTATGTAACTACAGTAATCAAGACTGCATGGCATTGGTAGAGGACTAGCTGTGTAGACCAATGCAACAGAATAGATCATCCAGATATAGGCCTTACACAAATATAAGCAACTTATTTTTGAAAAAGGTGCAAAAGCAATTTAATGGAAGAAAGACAACCTTTTTTTTTTTTTTTAACAAATGGTGCTGGAGTAATTTGACATTTCTCTGTCTAAAAACAAGCAAACAAACAAACAAATCCTGCAATCTAAACCTCATGTCCTATATAAAAATTAATGCAGAATGGATAAAAGATTTAAAGGGAGAATGTAAAACTGTAAAAGTTTTAGAGGAAACATAGAGAAAATCTTTTAACCCAGTGCCATCTAAAGAATTCTTAGATTCTAGTATGAGCCACAAAAGAAAAATTTGATAAATTGGATTTCATAAAAATGGAAAACTTCTTCTCCATGATAGACCTTGTCAGGAGGATGACAAGACAACTTACAGAAATTGAGAATATATTTGCAGACTATGTATCTGAAAAGGATTAGTATCTAGAATATATAAAAAGTTTTCAAAATCCAACACTAAAAGAGCAAACAAGTCAATTAGAAAATTCACAAAAGGCATAGAAAGACATTTCATCTAAGAGGACATACAGATGGCAAATAAACACATGAAAATCTGTTCAATATCATTAGCCATTAGGGAAATGCAAATTAAAATTGCAATTTGATATTATGCATCTATCAGAATGGCTGAAATAAAAAATAATGACAACACCAAGGCCTGGTGAGAATGAGGAGAAATTGGGTCACTGAAACTTCTCTTGTGAAATGGAAAATGCTGTAGTCATTTCGTAAAACCGTTTGACAGTTACTTAAAAACTAACCCTGCAACGACCATTTGACCCAATAATTTCACTCTCAGGCACTTTTCTCAGATAAATAAAAGCATATGCCCACATATACGACTGTATACAAAAATTTAATTTTAAAGTTTTTGAGACAGAGTTTCTCTCTGTTACCCAGGCTGGAGTACAGTGGTGTGATCTCAGCTCACTGCAATCCCTGTTTCTCGGGTTCAAGCAATACTCATGCCTCAGCCTCCCCAGTAGCAGGGACTACAGGCGCATGCCACTATGGCCAGCTAATTTTTCTTTTTCTTTTTTTTTTTTTTTTTTTTTTTTTTTTAGTAGCGATGGGGTTTCACCATGTTGGCCAAGCTGGTCTCAAATTCCTGGCCTCAAGTGATTCACCTGCCTTGGCCTCCCAAAGTGCTGGGATTATAGGGTGAGCCACTGTGCCCAGCCAGCAGTTTTATTCGTAATAGGCCCAAACTAGAAACAACCTGGAAGTCCCTCACCTGTGAATGGTTAAGCAAGCTTTGTTGCACCCTTGCTATGGAACTCTACTCTGCTAATGGGAAGGAGTGGATTATCAATGTGCGTAATACCTTGGATGGATCTTCAGGGATTTATGCTGTGTGGAAAAGAGTGCTTTTGTATTCTGTGACTGAAATGACAAAATTATAGAAATAGAGAACAGAGGAGTGGTTTGCAGGGGCTAGAGATGGAGTGGCAGCAGGAGGAATGATGAGAAGGAGAGAGGGGTGATCCCGGGGGCTGGAGTGTTTGGTATCTTGCCTGTATCTGGGTCAACATCCTGGGGTGGTGTTGTACTGTAGTTTTGAAAGATGTTGCCACAGAGGAACTAGATAAAGGGTATATGGGATCCCTGTGCATTATTTCTTACAACTGCAAGAGAATCTCAAAAGTTTAAAGACCTTTTATCTATACTGGGGGATTTAGAGCAGAATGAAGAGATCAAAGTGTGGCTTTCCAAGGTCATGTGACTAAAAACGAACAAACACGTTGGTAAAATATGATAGTGAATCAAATTATTGCCTCGAATACGTGTATAACATGAGTACCAGCCTATTAGTGGTAGCAGGAAGATGCTTGACTTCTAAGTGAATTATTGCTAAATTATCTGCTCTCGGCTAAATGATGTCTATGAAACAATTATGAAACAAAACTCTAGAAATATTTGATTAACACGATCTTTCCCATATAACTTGTAAAAGTTGTGAAATAAAATAATGAAATAAAAAAATGAGAAGACTTGTCTGAGAGTTTTTTTTTTGTTGTTTGTTTGTTTTAAAGAACCTAGGCTCTTTGAAGGTGGGATTCCACTTTCCAGTTAGGCAAATGATGTGCTGACTTCTCTCAATAAATGTGTTTTCTACTGGACAGTGCTTGTCAGGTTGGCGCACTCCCCAGCTCCAGGCTTCTCCCTGTGAAATTCAGCACACCAACAAAATTGCCCTTCTTTCTTTTCCTCTATTTTTAATGCAAAGAATATTGTATTTTATAATGAATCCAAGAAGGCTGTAAAACAGATTAAAATGTTTCGTGTTAATTTCAATGCTTAGCATCGCTTCTCTTCAGCTAAATTTCCTACTACAACTTAAATTTAAATATTCTAATCAATTTGTTGTAGAAACTCCTATGGCTCCCTGGGACATTTGCAGGAAAACCCTCTTCAGTTTCTCCTTTTTTTTCTCCTCTGCCTTCTGGTTTTTCCCCTCTCCTTCATCTTCCTCTTCCTCTCCTTTTCCCCCTCTTTCCCATCCCTTCTCTTCCTCCTCCTCCTCCTCATTCTTTTTTCTGTAGATGGAGATGTCATTGTGCTTGGGGTGACTGATTGAATTTTACCTGAGCTAAATTATAGTCGCACATTCTAGTAATTGCAGGGGGCCACACAGAGAAACAAAGCATTGACTGCTGTTGTACTGGGATTTCCCAGATGTATAATTTCAAATTGATATGGAAAGAAGCCTTGCAATGCATTAATAATAGCATAAAATGTAACTCAGTTGGCCAAGGGTGAGCATGGGCTTTATTTTCTTAGCTACAAAACAAGCTATAGACCTCAGGTGACTAGCATTTACTGTTAGAATGGGTTTTCTATTGCATACCTTCTGAAACACAAAATAAGAAAAGATTTATATCAAATCCTGCGCTCATTCACAAAGCCCTGCACTGCATACCCAGAGAGCACATGTGAAATGGTAAAGCATTGGGTTGTGATGATTTTTTCCCCTTTTTACTCAGTAGTTCAAAAAGCAGAGGTTTTTCTGTGAATCAAAAGCACTCATCCACATCTCGAGGAAGGAACAGGTCACCCAGGCTATTTCTTTTATATGGTGTCATTATTCTCTACCTAGCATCTGACAAATACCATTCTTGTGACGTCAAGAAAAGGAAGGAAAAAAAAAGGAAAGGAAAGAAGAGAACAGGAAAGCAGAGGAAAGCCATACAGTTTCCTTAATGTCTGACAGCCTTGGGCCATGAAAGCTTCTTGTATTTTAGAGCATTGTGTACGTGCACATGTGTGTGCCAGGCCACGTATGCACAGGACAAAGAGAAGGCAAATGTGTGTTTCTGAATCAAGCCCAAGTTACAGGAATGAAGAAATTTTGCACAGTTATGTACTAGACCCAAACTCAAAGGGTATTTTTAAAAGTGTAGCAGAAAGTGTATTTTGACGTCATGTGTGTGCTTTTTACCAACACACAGACTGCTTGGGCTGTCCAGGGGGAAGTCACCAGAGGGTCTGAACAGAATGAGCTATCTGTTGAAGCCAACAACTGGTTAACATACAGTATTTAGGTAGTGTTTCACCAACATCATTTCTTTGGCTCTTCTCGATGACTGGGGAGTAGCTTTGTTTTTCCTGTTTCATGGTAGATGAACCTGTGATGCAGAGAGATTGAAATTCTAAGAAGGTGCAGAGGCTGGAGGAAGCACTGGGCATGTCTGAGTCTAGAGACGGGTCCTCTACCTTCATGACGCTGGCATCTCAACGGCTCCATCCAATGGTTGGGCCAGTTCTGTGGTTTGCTTCTGTTGAAGTTCTGTGAGACAGGGCAGGCGCCTCGTCACCATGGCAATGGTGTGGCCTTGTGTCCAGGACCCTCCCCACCCTGGTTACCCTGCCCTTAGATGAGACGCGCAAGAAGGCAGCAGGGACAAGTGATCCCCAAGGACACTTCTCTGTTTGACACTGGGCCACGATTTTTCTTTCGCTGTGGCTTGCACAAGCTCAGGACTCCTTGTAGGGTGGAACACTGGAGAGTGCTCTTCAAACAAGAGGCTCAGTGTTCTTCCTCTCTCCCGGGAAATCTGGTGTAGGCATTTATTTTCATCAAGCTTTGCATCCTAGAGAGTGGTGCTGGCTTTTTGTTGGGGATGCAATGTGGTAACAGGGGTTGGGGAGCCGATCGGACCCCGGTGTGCGTTCCTGGTGTGATGCCTGGGGCCTGGGACTGGGCCAGCCAGCTGGGGGAGACACTCCTCCTCCTCTTGGCTATGTAACCCTGGCTGGGATGGTGATGGACGCCCACTCCCAGGGATCCTTGAAGACAGGACCCTTACCATCTCCTCCCAGCGGTCTCACTGCCTGACCCGTCCCGTGTTGACTGCCCCACACGCTCCTTAGTGACATCATTTTACCAATTCTCTTCCCTGGCCCTCATCTGAATTTGAGCTGTCTGAGGACACAGGGTGAGGACCAGAGGAGCTTCTGGCAGCAGCTGACATGCAGCAGGTATTAGAGAGAACAGGCAGGGTCCTTTTCTACCCTGAAAATGTGGCTGCCAGCACTGTTCTCATGTACCTGGCCTTCCTAACTCTTGGTTCCTTTATTTAGATTCTACCTTAGAGCTGTTTGAGGGATTAAATACATGTATGAAACAATTAGTTGTTAGTAAGTGCTCGGTAAACACTAGTTCCCTCCCCACCTGAGGCTGCGCAAGTGGGTGTTATGGTGTGGGGGACATTGCCATGCCTCAAGGAGGCAGGGACAGCTCTTCGCCATGGCTGTTGGAGGCCATTTGGGGTCTCACTCTTTGGGATCAGGAAAGCAGGATCCCCACACCACTTCCTCCAAGATCCCTCTTCATTAACTGTCCCAAGCCCAGCTCAAAGGTCCACAAAGAACTCGTGTAAATGTTACCCATGTGATGTTTTCCTGATCACACAGGTTAACCGATTAGCAATAATCTGATTCTACTAGACAGGGTAGACCAGCTGTTCTCAGAAACAGCTGGGCGGCCTCTGGGGATCTGCGAGGGACTTTTAGGGGATCTGTGAGATCAAAATTGTTTTATTTTTATTTTATTTATTTGTTTTGTTTTTTGAGATGGCATCTTGCTCTGTTACCTAGGCTGGAGTGCAGTGGTGCGATCTTGGCTCACTGCGACCTCTACCTCCTGGGTTCAAGCAATTCTCCTGCCTCAGCCTTCTGAGTAGCTGGGATTACAGACACCTGCCACCACACCTGGCTAATTTTTGTATTTTTAGTAGAGATGGAGTTTCTCCAGAGTGATCTTGGCTCACTGCAACCTCCGCCTCCTGGGTTCAAGCAATTCTCCTGCCTCAGTCTCCTGAGTAGCTGGGATTATAGGCATGTGCCACCATGCCTGGCTAATTCTTTTTGTATTTTTAGTAGAGATGAGGTTTCACCTAATTGGCCAGGCTGGTCTCAAACTCCTGACCTCAAGTGATCCACCTGCCTCAGCTTCCCAAAGTGCTGGGATTACAGGCATGAGTCACTGCGCCCACCTATCAGTAGTTATAACCATACAAACTGAAGTTATTTGCGGTTCTCCATAGTTAGATGTAAAAGAGTGCTGAGCCCCAAATGCTTGAGACCCACAGTAGTAGAAGATTCTAGAATAATTCCTTGGAGGCCACATTATACTCAGTTGTCTCCTCTCTCACTCCCTCCTCACAGACACCTGTCTGTGAGGTGATGTCTGTGTCATTCTTCACCACAGATTCTCCTGATGCCAAAATTACCAAAGCCCCAGGCTGAGGGGGCCGAGGTTCCCTGACTCTCGGGCCCCAAGAGCCCCACCTTCCTGTGTTCTGGAGGCTACTGGGGTACAGTGTGGCCAGGGTGACATCCTGTGTCAGCCTTTTCAAGGAGTAGCTGCTAATATGGCTTCTCACCTGCCAGCACCCTGCACAGGGTCTGCCTCCTGGCTCCGTGAATCATGCCATCGGTGTGGGTGCTGGGTAGGGCCTCCTGTGAGGGATGTCCCTGTTACCACAATCTCCTTGAAGCTTCTCCTTCTCCCACTCGCCTCCCTGATGCCATCGACCTCAGGCCACATTCCCACATTTCCCTCTCCCGTGTTTCCAGGAGGCTCCACCACATCTCCAGGCTTCTGCCCTGGGATCCCCGCCAGCATCTGAGACGTGTGACTCCCAGGTGAGGCAGGGTGAGATGGAAGAAGAGCCCCATCGCTTGAATGTCGGCTGTGTGTGTGTGTGTTGTGTACTTGTGTGTGCACTCACGTATACTTGTGTGTGCATGTGTTGCGTATTCATGTATGCACTTGCACATGTATACCCGTGTGTGCTGTGTGCTCATGTGTACCCATATGTGTGCACTCATTTCTGTGCATGTATGTTGTTTACTCATGTGTGTGCATGTGTTGTGTAATTGTGTGTGTACTTGTGTATATGTACTTGTGTGTGTGTTATGTCCTAGTGTGGGCAGTCTTGCATGCGTACTAGTGTGTGTAATGTCCTTGTGTGTGTTCTTGCCTGTTATGTGCTCGTGTATGTGTATGAGAATTCATGTGCACCTTTCACTGTAATCCCGTGTCCCGTCACACTGTACACTCACTGCTCTGACGGCACCGTCCTTGCGGCAGAGGAGGCGTCAAGTGGGCTGTGGGTCTGCACGTTCCAGACCTCTTGCTGCATCCCAGTTGTGAAGCGTGTGGCATGTCCACCAGCTTTATCTTTTTGTGCTATTTATTATCCTCTGGGCTCGCGCTCTTTTCTCAAGACCTTCCAAGAAAATAGATGTTACCTACTATTTGCACCCATGTGAGATTATGTTTCGTATTTTAAATATTTCTTTAAGAGATAAAATAAAAGGCTCTATTCTCTCAAAAAAATGGATTTTGAAGCAGGGGTGTGGCTTGTTATACAGGGTAGAGGGATGCCTTTTCATTATTTTACTATAATTTGTAGTAAGTTCCCACAGATGACTGAGCTAGAGCAGTTGGGTTTTATTCTTCCTGCCCTTCACCCTCAAATAAAAAGAAGACGGTATCTGAGAATAACAATAAAGATCTTCATTTTGTGGGGAAGGGGTTGCAAAATACAGCTTTCTTTAGGAGATGCACCCCCAACTTGAAACTATCAAAGCAGAAATGGCCGATTAAAGTCCTCTCTCTGCCCCCTTCCTGGCATCCTGCTTCTGTGGCCTGTCCCTAGGGGGGTGCCCACCCATCCTGAGTCTCGCAGCCTGGCGCCTGCTGACCTGGGAGTGCCCTTCAATCTCTAATTTCTGTGATTCTAAGCCCGAGTTCATTATCTAGGAAAGCACATTAAAAATAATGGCGAGAAAAGCATTTCAACACCTCTCACAAACCACAGCAGTCGGATGCAATTTGGATGAGATAAAATATATATTTATTTTATGGAACAAACATGCAGACAATAAAATTTTGTTTGATGGTAACCATATTATTCAGTGACTCAGTAATGGAATTCAAAACTTTATTATTGAATATTACTTTTGAGGTCGAGTAATTGAACCAATGTCTTTCCCCAGTTGTCTTTAGAGCTATTCACCTTCACTGCTGATCATTGATTCAGGTGATTTTAGAGGGCTGATTGCCAGCACAGATGGGCATCAGGACATTGGACTAAAGGGAATATATGCTGTCCGGACTGAACTCTCCTGGCAGTGCCCTGGGAATGGGGCTGGGGCCACGGGTGCTTGAGTTGCCATCTCTGATGGGACAGTCTCCAGTGGGGTTGTTGGTGCATAAATGGTGAGGGCTGGAGGGTCCAGGCAGCTGGAGGGTCAAACGTCTGCCTGATTTAGGTGCAAGTCACAGGACATCTGGATGCAGCCTGGTTCCAAGATTGGAGGCAGAGTCTTTTTGCCCTGAATCCTGCCAGCCAGACTTCTGGCCATTGCACATCCCAGGAAGAGTCTAGTGTCCTTTTTCAGAATGAGAAAACTTTTCCCCAACTCTCCTTTCTCCTCTAGGTCTTATTGGCCAGAATGATGTTGCAGGTCCAGACCCAAGCCAGTCACTCAGCTCAGACAGTTACAATCCCTCTTTGGGATGGGGAATGTGACTCACACCTGAAGGATGGGACCAATGGCAGGAGAGAGGACAAAGTTCTCTTGTTAGGAAGGAAAAAGCGTGGTGGTCGAGGGGCACAGGGAAGGTCAATGAGTGGGTAACCTCAAGCGTCCATCGTGATGTATAACAGAAAACCAACCAGGGTCTAGCCTGCTGCTGGGAAGGATGAGAGAATATTGGAGGTAGGAGCCAGGTTAACCCAACATGGGTCTGCAGGTGGGGCCAAGGCAGGTGGGAACAGGACGATGGAATTCAGGTGGCAAAGAATGGGTAAAGAAAGTGCAAGGGGCTATCTTCAAGTTTCAGTCTCAAGACTGTTTTGTTGATCACTGACTTTAACAAGGTAATAAAGCTGTGGGGTCTACGTTGACCTGTGAGGTTCTTGGTCTTTTCTGCTCTGCTGAGGTTGGAGACTTGAGGTAGCCCCGGCCCTGCTCACCATGCGTGTCTGAGGAGCAGCCACAAGTGAGCATTTGGTGCTAGAAGCTGCTGCCGGACCTTATGGCATCTAAGAGGAAAATAAACAATAGCAACAGTGCTGTAGTTGCTGAAGACGTGACTTTGTTTTTGGGACACTCAAACTAGGGCAGGGTGAAAGTCCATCTGTTGCCTCTGCTGGGTCTTTTTGCTTAAAGTATGGGTGAGGCAATGTTGGTGGATGGTGTCTGCAGTATCTTTAGATCTTTTTCAAGTGCACAAAATTCCCAAAGAGTCTAGATCGGTCTCATTCAGACAGCCTCCATTTCTTGTTAGTTTATAAATTGTGTAACTCACACCAGGTTCCCCTGAGAGTGGTCTTTTCTTGTAAACACTGAACGCATACACACAGGTGGTCCCGTGACCATCAGCGATAGTCATGGTCCCTGGCGTGCCAGAAGCCAGCGTGGCATCTATTAGCCGTTAAACACAAATATTCAGACCTTGCCCTTTTTTGCCCAGTGAGGTGATAGTAAAAATTTCTATTAGAAAAGGTTTGGGAAACAAAGTAAGGCAGAAAATACTTGCTACATACAACTCTCTTGGATAGATGGATTTCTATAATGAACGTGGTCTGGTTTCTCCCCATGTGGTAGGGAATGCTGATGTGCTGAAAGGCAATTAGCTGAAGACTTGTTGAATCTTGTGACTACAGAAAGTTGAATTGCCTCTGGTGACTATCTCTTTAAGAAGGGAGAAAACAAAACAGGAAGAAAAAAAATCACATTATGAGGGTCCATGATGAAACCTAACTCTTTGTCCGGTGAATTTGCTAAATCCTTAAGTAAAATAATTCAGGTGTTGGGGCAGGGGGAGAAGAGCTGTTTATCTCAGCCTCTAATTGAGCAGATCCATTGAATTAGGCTTTAATAATTAGCCAAAGAAGACAGGCCTGTGATGAGAGGTCCCAAACATACAGATTACTTACATTGAGCTCATGAATTCTCATAGGAATCATTTCTGTTTCCAGACATGAGACATTACTCTTTCTGACTGTTATGACGTAGAACTCCTGCGGATGGAACACACATTCCGAGCGCGGTGCCTGCGTCGGGAAGTGGCCTTTGACGGACTGCTCCCCCTCCAGAAGGGCTGCACCTGTACCTGTGAGTGGACCCGGCTGACATACACGTCATAAAACAGCCTCGAAGTTCCTTTCCTTCCAAACAGGGCCACAGGAAGATGGGAACCGTCCACAGAACAGGGGTGAGAGAGGCACGTGGACGCCTAAGTCCATAAAGAACAGAACAGCCTCCCTTCAATAACGCTGTAGTTACAAAAATCATACAGAAGATACAGGGTCTTCCCTTCAATAGCACTGTATCTACAAAAATCATACAGAAGATACGGGGCCCTCCCTTCAATAACGCTGTATCTACAAAAATCATACAGAAGATACGGGGCCCTCCCTTCAATAACCCTGTATCTATAAAAATCATACAGAAGATACGGGGCCCTCCCTTCAATAACGCTGTATCTACAAAAATCATACAGAAGATACGGGGCCCTCCCTTCAATAACCCTGTATCTATAAAAATCATAAAGAAGATACGGGGCCCTCCCTTCAATAACGCTGTATCTACAAAAATCATACAGAAGATACGGGGCCCTCCCTTCAATAACCCTGTATCTATAAAAATCATACAGAAGATACGGGGCCCTCCCTTCAATAACGCTGTATCTACAAAAATCATACAGAAGATATGGAGCCCTCCCTTCAATAACCCTGTATCGATAAAAATCATACAGAAGATATGGAGCCCTCCCTTCAATAACCCTGTATCGATAAAAATCATACAGAAGATACGGGGCCTTCCCTTCAATAACACTGTATCTATAAAAATCATACAGAAGATACGGAGCCCTCCCTTCCATAACCCTGTATCGATAAAAATCATACAGAAGATACGGAGCCCTCCCTTCAATAACCCTGTATCTATAAAAATCATACAGAAGATACGGGGCCCTCCCTTCAATAACGCTGTATCTACAAAAATCATACAGAAGATACGGGGCCCTCCCTTCAATAACCCTGTATCTACAAAAATCATACAGAAGATACGGAGCCCTCCCTTCCATAACCCTGTATCGATAAAAATCATACAGAAGATACGGAGCCCTCCCTTCAATAACCCTGTATCTATAAAAATCATACAGAAGATACGGGGCCCTCCCTTCAATAACGCTGTATCTACAAAAATCACACAGAAGATATGGGGACCTCCCTTCAATAACCCTGTATCTATAAAAATCATACAGAAGATACGGGGCCCTCCCTTCAATAACGCTGTATCTACAAAAATCATACAGAAGATACGAGGCCCTCCCTTCAATAACGCCGTATCTACAAAAATCATACAGAAGGTATGGGGCCCTCCCTTCAATAACCCTGTATCTATAAAGATAATACAAAAGATATAGGACCACAGCTTTATGGCATTTATGGAACGGGCTGCAGAACACTCCCTAGAGGTGGGTCTCACTTCTTGGAAGCCTGAGTCTGTCCCGCTGGGTACCGTCCGGTCACAGCTGTGTTCTGTGCATAGAGAACCTGGGCCATCATGGCGTGTTCCTGCGTCTCTGCCATCTGTATTCTGCTTATATCTGTGTTGAGTTCTTCAGGTTTGTTGGATTTCTTGACATTTGCAAAAAAAAAAATTAACTTAGTTCTAACAGTAGGTGGCTGCAAGTATGTCCGTTACTAACTTTTCAGGGCTCCTGTTTCGTGGAAGTGACACAATGTTCTTGAGTGGGGCTTGTGTTGAAAGAACAAAGTGCTGTTTGTGATCCTCGGTGGGATCATTCACCTCCAGGTTTAACTCTACACTGAGACCGTATTTCCATCGTTCCTTTCTTTCCTCGAACGCATGGGGGGAGTGATTGTGAAGTTCCTGTACACAAGAGCGTCACTGATGGGCTTCATGTTTGTGCGGACAGAGAGAGCGTGTGCTGGCTCTGCAGCTGCGGACTACGCAGGGGCCCTGGAGGTCTTAGACGACCTGATCCCATCCCACGTTTATCCCTGCAGCCAGTGTCTTCTCCGTTGCCAATGAAAGAATCTCCCCGAACTGGCCTAGCTGAGGCTGGCCGCACAGTAAAATCATGCTTCTGGCTTTCATTCCATTTACATCCACATTCTTAGAGGGTTTGTGGCCACATTTAGAATTTCATCCAACTCTTAAAAAATGCCTCCAAACACCTACTTAAGTAGTTGAAAATGATAACGTTGATAACGTTGGCTAGTCATTTTCTTCCTTTTTGTGTGTATAATTTTCTGCAGCGGGCCCAGCCACATCTTTTGTGAGTGCTAAGGCAGCCATCTCCTGGGAGACAACCACCTCACTCCTCCAGTTATCCCGGCTTGGAGCCTTGCCCATCCCTTGCTGTGCCTCTTCTAAGATCTGAACTGACTTGGCCATGGAAAAATTCAGTGCTTTGACAACAAAACAATCCCCCAGAACACCGCTGATTGAATAAGCAAAGGTTTACAAGTAAAAAATGGAGATGCGTCTCCCCAAGGGAGCCAGGCATGAAGGGTGCTCAGGCTGAGACGGAATTTGGAGTGGTGGCTCCCAGTGCCACCGTGCACCTGGCTGCAGGCCACCATGGTGAGGCTTTGCAGCCTCCTGAACTGGGAGGATGGACGGCGGAGGAAACACATGATCAGAACCTTTGAGACCGGAGCACTGGATCCGTTGATGTGTCCTGATATACATATTCATAACCTGGCGGTTCTAGGAGGCTGGGTAGGCAGAAGGGACTGATGAGGAAAAAGTTGATTTATGATGATCTCAAAAACATGGTCTCCAAAGATGTATTCTGCAGCTCTGAGACCTTAGGTTTAAGCTCTATTAATTTTCCAAAGCTGTCCGGGACGACCCATCTGTTTAAAGGTTAACTGTCTTCACGCTTATGAAATGGGTATTTCTGTTTTGCTTCTTACTTTGTTCATGTTAATGATTTATAAAATACAAAATGTATAGCGAGTGAAATAGCTTTAAATCCTTAGTAGGAAACATCTACCTGACCGAAGTTTTGAGAGACATGAAGTATGATTCAAGGCCTTTGCAGTGATAACTTGGAAATTCTGCTACTTTACACATCTCATTATGAGTAAAGCGAAAGAAAAATATCAACCATGCAAAATCATGCATTTTAGAAAGGAAAATACATGTGGGCAAACATTGTATATTATATGTATGTGGCCGTTTCCAGTTTCTTCTTGAATCTTCTTTTCATATTTTCTCTACATAAGATATTATCCAAATATATGCTTTGCAGTATCTGAACATCATTGTGTTCTGACATGAAATTTTGTTACATTTCTGGAATTTCATTTGCTCATAAAAGAACCCAATTTTTTTTTCTGTTGGTAGTTTTGAAAGTATGAGAACTTGCTTTGTAAATTTGGTTTTGAAGATTACATCTTGAAAATTCTGTGACCTCAGACAATGTATTAGTTCCTCCTTTCACTTTTGATACATTAATAGGATCAACTCATGGTGGTAATTATGCATATTTCTTTAGATGCAAAGCTTTCCACTGACTTGGAGTGATGGCCACCCCACCTGAGGACCTGATGCCTCCAGATGCTCAAGGCCAGCCCTGCAATGATACGAGGAGCCGGGGCGCACTCGGGTGGACACGGGTCCGCCTCGCTCTGTCCACCTTCTCCTCCCTGTCTCCCTGTTGAGTTGCTAAGCTTTTGCCAGACACTTGGTCACCGATTAGTGTTGCCATGGTTACCTGAGAGTAGCCCCACGGGGTGGACTAAACTCTAGCACTGTGCTTGATTCCAAACTTTTTTGATTGCATAATCCCATCAGTGAAAGATTTTTGAGCATTTCTCTCTCTCTACGTGTGGTTACTGTTTGACAAAGTAGGTAGATATGCTAAAAATTTAAATGCATTGTAAGACACATATGACAAAGATTAAATGATCATGTGTGACAAAATATTTTTAAGCTATTTTATTTATTAATTGTACAAAAATATTTTTGCTTTTAATTCACAGAGGTTTGTATTCATGTTCCGGATGCTTAGTTGCAAAATGTCTTGTGAATTCTAATGGCTTCCTACTGTCATTAACTAACATCTCCATGTATAAGATAAACTCAAGGCAGGGTCTATCATTAACGATGGAGGATGGATTACATTTTCTTTGCTTTTGTTTATTGATTTGGCTGAACAGAGGAGGACCATGGCTGTTTGTTTTGTCACTAGTCTTGGCATTATTAGTACCATCTTCAAGCCCCAGACTCTTCGTACGAATCTTTTCTTATGACCTTGCTCATTTTGTGAGGGCAACACTAAGCCACATCATCTGTAAGTTCACTTAGCTTGTCACAGGTAAGTGTGGTGACTTGCCAGCTTGCCCTGTGCTCTGAGCACTTCTGCCTTCCCGGGGATGATGCCGTTGGGACGTGTGCCTTCCGCTCGGTTGTCACGGTTTCAACCTAGAACGCCGCACGTTTGGAGGTGATTTATTGTTGGCAGCCTGTTTTTGCTGATTGCAGAGCACAATTACTGGAGTCGCAAGTCCAGGTTGAAAAACACTCGACCATTTATGAGCCCTGTAACCTTGAGCAGGTCGTGTGAACTGTGGGTACTTCACTGTCCTCATCTGTAAAATGGGTATAATAATGATATTCACCTCTTCAGGCTTCTGAGGAGTAAATGAGTTAAAGCATTGAAAACAATGTCTGGTGTGTGGTGTCTGCTATATAGTGCCAGCTATGATTACCATCATTATTATTCTCTTATTACCAATCAGCATTTTATATTAAACTTTAAATGATCGTGGCGAAATATAACAGATTAGACTATAAGCCATGGATATTTAATTTAAAATGTCAGGACTTGGTGATAATTCATGTGGGCACTTTGGGCTCAAAACATACATAGTTCCAAACTCAATACACCAGTGACAGACTTGGTGCCTCTCCCCTCCCCGCCCCTTCACCCATGCCCCTCCCTAACCCTGCCTAACGAAGGTTGCAATTCAGCACAATGAAAAAAGGTCTTCCTTGCTTGCCAGTGCTCAATATTATATTCAAGATATAGTTGTATTCCTAGAGCACCTCCTTGATATCTGAACCTCCAATTTTTTAATTCTTAAAACTCAATAACAAGATGCTCTTAAAAAAAAAAAAAGCTTTGTTTTTGAATAAAGTAAAAGGCAGGGTAATTTCTGATTAACTGTGCTGACAACACAAAATGCTTTTCTGCCTTACCTTGCTAGTCTAACTGTGGCTTAGCGGAGAGCATAGCTGTAGGTATAGTAATTAATAACATACCATCTGAAGACTGCAGACTTCTTTAGACAAGGGAGGCTGATGATTACTTTTGTGTCTATCTCTGTCTTTCTCCCTTGCTCTATTCTTTAAAAGTTGCCTTCTGCAAATGTTCTCCAGCTGTTGAGAAATTGTTTTTCATCTGGAGCGGCAATTGTTTTTAAGAGATTGATTCAAATGCATAAGGAGTCTCAGGGACTAGTATTTGCATTTGCAACAATAATTATTAGATGCTAAAACCATGGCTACATGAGGCAAGAATTTCTAATTATTCTTTATTATTTGGGCCCTAACTTTTCTGCAGCTCTCCTGCATCCGCTCAAGCTGCTAAGCGCAGACCGGGAGACGCAGGCTGGGAGTGTCTGGCCCAGCAGCCGCTGCGCGGGTGTCCCCAGAATGCCCCTGAGCTGACCCCAAATTTGTTTTGTTTCATTCACGATCCCAAGGACAGACTGCACCTCAAAGCACTGCTGAATGGTGACATGACCTCCGCTGTCCTTTTGCCTTTTGCAAGATATTTGGGAGAGCTGGGCTGGGGGAGGGCTGCCCCGTGCTGCTTCCCGGAAAGGGCCAGGAGCAGCCACTTGGCTGAAATGGTCACAGCAGTTGCCGGGTGGCTCAGTTTCAGTGGTTGTGTCTGGTGGCCTTTCTGGTGACAACAGGGCCTAGGCAAGAGGACTGTGAATTTCCAGTGGGCAAAACTGTCATTCGGAAGGGGCAATGCTTGAGTATTGGTTGTTTTAGTGATATAGCATGACCCTGGCTATTGGTGGGAAATATGTAAAAATCAAATATAAATCGATATAATTTGTTATAACGTAGCTATATAAATGCTTGCATAAACACAAGTAAAATAAATATTACATATGAACATTAAATAAACACAATTTTAAAGAGGTTATGCATCATGAGCTTTTAAAATAATAACAACAGAGCGATTTTTTTTTTATGTTTCTTCTGTGAGAGCCACCCTTTCAAGTTTCAGTTGAACAGAAGGGTGATTCGTGCATATATTCTAAAGCAACGATTTCCTCTGAGAATTGCAGGCAGAGTTGCTTGTGTTCACAGGATCTGGGATAGAGGAGAAAACAACGCCCAGTCTAGTTTTATTCCACGTTGCCACACATAAACAACCCCCAGAGAGAGCAGAGTCAATCATGCCAATCATGAAGACACAAAAGCAAGTCCGGGGCAAGGTGCCCCGGGAGACGCTGGCATCCAGTCCTCAAGGCAGCAGGACAGGCATGCAGAGCAGAGGCTGAGGGGCGCTGGGGGTCTGCACTGCTGGCTTCTAATGCCACCCTGAGTTTGCATTTTGTTGTTGTTGTTTTTGTTTTTGTTTTTTGTTTTGTGATGGAGTCTCACTCTGTGGCAAGGGCTAGAGAGCAGTGGTGCAATCTTGGCTCACCGCAACCTCTGCCTCCCAGCTCAAGCAAGTCTCGTGCCTCAGACTCCCAAGTAGCTCAGATTACAAGCATGCACCACCACACCCAGCTAATTTTTGTATTTTGAGTAGAGAGACGGGCTTTCACCATGTTCCCCAGGCTGGTCTTGAACTTCTGGCCTCAAGTGGTCTACCTGCCTTGGCCTCCCATAGTGCTGAGATAACAGGCATGAATTACATCGCCCAGCCTGAGTTAGGAGTTTGCCTTTGAATGGAAGGAGCCAGGGTCTGAGGCGGGCACTGGGTGAAGAAGAGTCCAATGAGGCCCTGAGGTTGGGAAGGCTGTGAGGAGACCAAGTCTGGCCCCGGCTACCTCCACTCCGCCCCGGGCTCCCTGCCTTCCAACCCTTCACGCTCAGGAATCTGCAGCCCACGCTGCATGGAAAGATGGAAATCCTATTCATTCCATGCCGAGATGGAAATCCTATTCAGTTGTCTGCAATCTAGTTGGGGCTCATATTTCTTTTAAACAAGGTTGAGATGAGGGAGGCACAGACTGTAAGGAAGGATCTAAACTGTCAATACCTGAACTCAGAGAGGTGTTGCCTTCATTCCCAGTTCACTCCAAGCTCCACCTTTGGGTCTGAAGACACATTTCAGTTGTTATCCTCTGCAAGAGTGTACCATTTCAGCCAGGCCAGCCAGTTTGCCACAGTTCCTCTCCTTGCCCAGGGCATGCAGCTGTGACATGGCGGAGCAGTAACCACAGGGGGAGATGACTTAGGATGCTTGTAGGGGGGCTGGGGTCACCCTGCCCCCAGCACAGGCAGGGCTGCAGCTTCCCTATGTCAGTAAAAACCGTGCTAGGAAATGCAATACCGAAGGCCGAGCTGCCAAGCATCGAGTGATTGTCAAAAGCAGACAGTGAGAACACATGGACACAGGGAGGGGAGCATCACACACTGGAGTCTGTCGGGGGGAAGCAGGGGAGGGACGGGGGCGTGGGGAGCTGGGGAGAGATAACATGGGGAGAAATGCCAGGTATAGGTGATGGGGAGGAAGGCAGCAAATCACACTGCCATGTGTGTAGCTATGCAACAATCTTGCATGTTCTTCACATGTACCCCAAAACCTAAAATGCAGTTAATAATAGTAATAATAATAATAATAATAAAAGAAAAAAAAGAAAAAATCATCATATATAAAAATAACTGGAACAAAAAAAAGCAGACAGTGCAGTATCTATCTGTATTCATGCCCGACAGGACCTTTTCTTCAGTTCACGTTCCCCTCCCAGGCTCTTCCTCACTAGTACGTCTCCATCTTCCACTGTCAAGCATTTTAAAATTATTGTCAAGAAGGTTTTGCAACAGTGTAAATATCTCTAATTGTGAACCTGTTGGAGAAAAGACAAAAAATAGTGCAAGTCAAGAGTTGCCAGATAGAAAGCAGGCTTCCCCGGCTCACCTGGTTTAATACGGCACCTATTTAGGCTCTGATCTCGCAGAGTTTCAATCATAAGGCAAATAATTATTACCTGGAAGACTTATTCTTAGGAAAGAAAAGTTTTCTTTTTTAATTTGGTTTAAGGTCAAGAGTCTCTGCTCCTCCCCCGGGAAGGGAAAAATAAACTGATTACTATTTATACAGCCAAGTGGATATTAACAAGGGCCAAAAATACTGCCTAAGTGAGAGAATCAGAACTAAGTCTGATCGTTCCAGCCTACTGGGGAAAATTACAATTGTTTTTGTTTCCAAAACATGTGTCTATGAGAAAGGCATTGATACGGATTACTAGAAAGACTGCTTATGGTTTTCAGAGGGCAGCTCTTAGCCAAGTAATTAATATAAAAGATTTATAATTCAGTCTTCGTTTACACAGTATCTGCCACATTGCAGTGGTGCCACTGTGATTAGTCATTGCCCTGCCCAGCAAAGGGGATACTGTGAACCTGAGAGGGAGACAGGTTAGGCAGCTTCTTCAGAGCCACGTAACAAATAACAAAGAAGCACTTGATTTTCATTCCTAATCTTCCCACCTGGCCCTTAGGACGGCACCACCGGCTGGCATGTCAAGGAAGCCCTGAGAAGAGGCATCTGCTTCATTCCAGCATTCAGAAATTCTCGTGCAACCCGAAATATATTTTCATTTGCTTTTAAAATAAGAGAACTCTAAAAAAAAAAGATAAATAAAACAAAATGGTCCCAGTTCTCTTTTAAATTTCTTTGCAAGTAGGAGAGGTGCTAAGATTTTCAAACTCATTTTAACCCAATTCTGAGAAGCATGGAAGAATTTTTTTTTTAACCTGAGAATTATTTAGTAGGGAGATTGTATATAATTGTTCTCATTTTTTTCAAAAATATGGGGTAACATTACGGTGAGTTTTATTTTCTCCTGTGTTGTCGTGTTTGTGTTTTTATTAAGTTTTTGCAATAAGCATCTATGGGTTTGTAATAAAGAAAGCATGGCTTTTTTAATCAAGCAGAAAAAGTGCTGCAGTATGTCAGACAGGACGGGGGAAAACTCAACCTGCTGCAGTGATTTCTTTTTATAGGGCCTCCTATGACCCCTCATGACCCCAACAAATTTATCTGTTGAAGAGATTCCAGGCAGGGGGCTGTAGGATCCATTTCCAGCCTCCTTGGAATGATGAGACCCAGGCAGCAAGAGCCACGCGAGCGTTGACTCATCTACATCTGAGAGCCCCGGGACAAGGCCTGGGCTCCTGTCTGAAAAGGAAAGTCATAATGGTGGGATAATGAGTCCTCTTTGCAATGCTGACCTCTACAACTCAGCCAGGGACTTTGGGTTCTTTACAGCAAGACAGAGATGGCCACAGAGAGGCTCAAGCTCAGGAGGGACCACTCTCAGCCATTTATAAAAATATTTATAGAACATTTAAATATGTGCAAGATGACTGGGCGCGGTGGCTCATGCCTGTAATCCCAGCAATTTGGGAGGCGGGCAGATCATTTGAGGTCGGAAGTTTGAGACCAGCCTGGCCAACATGGTGAAAACCCATCTCCACTAAAAAACTATAAAAAATTAGCTGAGCATGGTGGTACACACCTGTAATCCCAGCTACTCGGGAGATTGAGGCATGAGAATCGCTTGAACCCAAGAGTCAGAGGTTGCAGTGAGCCAAGAATTACCACTGCACTCTCGCCTGGGTGACAGAAAGAGACTCCATCTGAAAAAAAAAATGTTCAAGGGTAGAGAGAACAGTGCAGCGAATCCCACCTACCTCCCACCCATCTCCAGTGATGATCTGCTCTTGGCCGGCGTCTCCCTCCCAGTCCTGGTCTGTTTGCACTGCTAAGAAGAAATCCCTGAGGCTGCGTAATGTATAAAGAAAGCAGGTGTATTTGGCTGACGATTCTGCAGGCTGTACAAGAAGCATGGCATAGCTTCTGCATCTGGTGGGACCGCAGGCCGCTTCTCCTCCTGGAGGAAAGCAAAGGCAGCCAGGCATATAGTGTACAATGTTTCAGGTGATTTTTTAAAACAAGGGTCCTTAAAAAAACCCAAAACATAAGCACAATGCCATGATCATACCTTAAGCTTAACAGTAGCTTCTTAAAATCATTGAATATTCAGCTAATATTGTCTTCAGTTGTTTTAGGTATATCTCACTTTTTTTTTTCAAACGTACATTGTTTTTGGTTGATATGTCTGCTAAGGGTCTTAAGCTACAGATTTACCTCCCTCTGCTTCCCTGACATTTGTTTTTTGAAAAAGCGAACTGTTTGTCCTATAGATTTCCCCATGTCCTTGACTTTGCCTGACAGCCTCTCTTGTGTTGTTTAGCAAGTTATCTTATCCCTTGTATTTCCTGTAAACTATAAATTAGGTCTAGATTGCTTTCGAATTTTTTTCAAGAATAATTTACAGTCCACTGACACTGGTCCAAAGAAAGTCTGGACTTGCAAAAATTCTGAAACTGTTTTAAGATGCTTCAATGCTGATTATTTCAAATACAATACTTTCAGGCATGTTGATTTGCTCCAAAAATGTGGTCATTACTCTCTTAGTGAACTAATCTTCCACCAGGCGATAGATTCCTTCCTGAAGATTTTTCTTTTCTTTTTGAATGCTATGTTAAACCCAGACAGAGGCTGATGGAGTTCTCAATAAACGAATACAGAACTTTATGGGAACTTCTCACAGGCACTTTTCAGAATTTCAGAGGCAGTGGCAGCTTCCTGCTTAGCGCTGGGTGGGGGGCAAGTTATCCATTTCTTTTTCCCTTAGGAAGTAAGGAGACACGAAGTGTGGCTCCCACTGGAAGGATATAAATATTAAAGCAGGCCGGGACAACTTGGACTGTGTAGACACAATTTGTGTAAACTTTTTTTTTTGAGACAGAGTCTTGCTCTGTTGCCCAGATTGGAGTGCAGTGGTATGATCTCAGCTTACTTCAATCTGCACCTCCTGGATTCAAGCAATTTTCCTGCCCCAGCCTCCCAAGTAGCTGGGATTACAGGGGCCCGGCACCACACCCAGCTAATTATTTTATTATTTTATTTTTAATAGAAACGGAGTTTTGCCATGTTGGCCAGCCTGGTCTTGAACTCATTACCTCAGGTCATCTACCTACCTCGGCCACCCAAAGTGCTGAGATGACAGGTGTGAGCCACCACATCCGGCCGACTTGTGTAAATGTTGTATAATTATGAGTTATACAGGCTGTTGTCCAGGCTGGAGTGCAGTGGCACGATCTCGGCTTACTGCAACCTCTGCCTCCTGGATTCAAGCAATTCTCCTGCCTCAGCCTCCCAAGTAGCTGGGATTACAGGTGCCCAGCACCATGCCCAGCTAATTTTTTAAATTTTATTATTATTTTTTATTTTTAGTAGAGACAGAGTTTTACCATGTTGGCCAGCCTGGTCTTGAACTCGTGACCTCAGGTGATCCACCTGCTTTGGCCACCCAAAGTGCTAGGATGACAGGTGTGAGCCACCGCGCCCGGCCGACTTGTGCAAATGTTGTATAATGATGAGTTAGTTGACCTGCGGTTGTGACGGTGCTTTGTATGCATGGCATCTCTGTTTTTACCGAAACCATCCATTGGTTGGGTCCAAAAGGAAGGAGACAGGCACACCTGCCCGACGGTCTCAGTCCCCCACAGACAGCCCCCACCAACCCATATGCCCTGGTTTGCCACTGGACTGACCACAGGCAAGCTAATGGGATGGCACTGATGGATGTGTAAACAACTGTTTGAATGCAGATTTAAGGTGGGTGTGCCCTAGCTACGTGGCCCTCCTAGAGATGTTTGTCTCTAATCATGGACTGCCTTGGAGAAGCTCTTCTGAAGACCATAGAATGCTTAATTGAAAATAGTTTTCCTCAAGATGATTTGAGCGGTTCCTATAGTACAATCCTGAGTTGGACTAGCAGCTGATAAGGCCCAGACACCAGCTCCAAAATGTCACTCTTTCTAAGCTTCTGAGAGAAGCAAAGGTGACTAGAGCACAGACCCGTTGGTGCCAAGACAAAGAGCAATTTGGAGTGAGGCCCCCAGAGGAGGGGGCTCCCTGCTCCCAGGCATTGGCCGAACGGTGATGCCCACCCAGCAGGAGCAGAGGTGAGACTCTCGCGTGTTGGGCTGTGAACTGGTTGTCCTACGCTGTCCCTCGATTTTATTCTCAGCTGCTTTTATGTGTCTGGACCGACTGTCAAGGACTTGGGTGCCCCATGTCCATGTGTGGGAATCCTTCAGTGAATCTTCCCTCTTGATGGGCCTGTTTTGCCCGGAAGCAGGTGGTAGAATTCAAAAGGCAAATGTCCAGAGACTTTTTGTTGCTGTGATTAATTTCCCTGCGTCACTTGGGCTGGCAGCGGCTGCATCCTGATGGAGCCGGTCCACAGCAGAGTGACCATTCGCTCAGAAGCTCCTGTTGATCAGATTGGTTCAGAAGTGGGGGCGGAAGAGGAATATTTTCTCCTCCTGGTTGCCTCTCTCTTCTGGGCTAGAATGATTCGTTTCTCCTTCACAGACAATGCTGCCTCATTTAAAACTACTTTAATTAATCTTTTTGGAGAAGGAGGTGTTTTGAAATGTGACAGGCACTCATGAGAGAGATAATGGATGGATGGTGGGCACGTGAGGGGCCCCAGCATGCTCCTCCTGGCGAGGTGGGGTGTGTGCTACATAATTTGGGTAGGATCAAGCCCTCCAGGACAAAAAATGAAAGAGGCATTTAATTGGAACACTTAGCAATCACAAAACCAAGACAGAGGTTAAATTGTTTTGAGCAAGAGAAATTAATACATTAAAGGTTACATTTCCAACTGTGAGGCAGTGAGCTGGGCTCTTCCGCAGTGTCAGAATTACATAAGGCAGGAGAAATGGCTCTGAAATGATTGTGGAATCATTAACAAAAGGCAAGGCAGAGTAAGACACTTCCCAGCAGGAGGGTGCAGAGAAGAATAAAGACATGGAGGGAGCTCATTAAGAATGAATTGCAGACCATAAACATTTGAAACCACTCAGTGTGGAGTTCTATCTGTTATCTAATGACTCAGAAATTATAAAACTAGCAATGACTTTCAGAAAAGGAGTTGACTTTGCAGGAGGTTGTTTGCCATTACACATGCAAAAAGGTATTTTTTTCCAGTGGGGGGAAAATCTCTTCTCTTTGTAAATCAGCACAATTTAAGCAACTTCAGCTATCCTCTGACAGATTTTTCCTCTGTGTAATTACACATTGTCTCTGATTTCGTTATAAGCGTATTGAAAAGAATGTGCTGGGAGAGGGAGGGGAAGCAACGGAGGTAGGGGGAGGAGCAGGAGTAGACAGAAGTCCACACCTTGCTGTCTCACTACAAATCGACTCACCACTTTGTCTTCAGAAAGATCTGGAAAGCTCCATGCAGAAAGCCTGGGCAGTAAATCCTCTAACAGGGAGTCATGCTTTGTTTTGAAGGAGGGAGGCTCCATTTGTTCTATTGTTAATTGCATGGTTTGATAGACGAAGAGTCAGGATAAATAAAATGAGGTAATCCATCCGTGGTGTTCCCTCTCCCAAACCCCTTGCACACCTTCTTCCCTGAAAGAAAAAGGAACACTTGAAATGATGATTTAAGACTCCAAATGCTGGCCATGTGTGACCTCTTTAATCTTCCAGAATATTCAGTGCTGTGCTTCTAAATGCTCTTTACTCTGTAGTTCACCCAAGTCAAAAATGGTAGAAAAACATCAAATCACACGAATGGGCATCACACCCAGGGCTCTAAAGTGCCTCTTGGGAAAATAGATGATGATCCAGTAATGCGATATCCTTCTGGAAAGAGCAGGGTTCAGAGAAGCCGTGGGAAGCTTTGTAAGGAGCGAACAAGGCTCTCACCAGGCGGTGTGACTCCCAGCCAGCCCTAGTGCTCAGAGGGGAGGCATGTGTGTGGGCAAGCCTAAGATCAACTAGCACCATTTCATCTTGTAAGGGCCCCACGAGAAACGCAGAAGGGGACAAGGCCTGTGTGGCTCTTTCTCAATGCCTTCTGGTCTTGGTTGTTTATCTTTTAAAGTACATGGTAGGGTGAGGCCAGCTTCCTCATCCATCCAGAGCAACCAATGAGAGGGAACAAGGTTAAAGTGAACGACGAGATATTTGAATAACTCATCACGTGAAGAATTCACAAGTGCAGATGTTCATCATAAAAGGAGATTACCAAAGGACACTGAGGAAGCTCCTTTGGGAGAGCCACTCATCTGTCCTCCACCTCTACAGCTCTAGGAGGAGGCGTCTGGACTTCGACATACAGATGTTGAGGAGGTTTGTGAAAATGTAGAGAATGATACTCCTCTCTCTCTATTTTTCTTTGCTTTATAAAATATACCTATTTTATTAAAATATGTTATTTTTGAAATAAAATATGCTGTCTTATACCCACCCTCAATGTGGGTACTGGACATTTCACAGATGACGAAAGGAAACTCCATCCAGTTCCTACTGTCTGCCAGCACCTGTGGTGAGCAAGGTCATGTGGGGAGGAGCGCTCTTCCAGTTGACTGGTGGAACCCTTTATCCAGTGAGCCTCACAGTGCGAGTGTAGGTAGCACACTTGGTATGCTCAGTGATTTATTGGAGAGTGAGAAGATTGTGTGTGTGTGTGTGTGTGTATCTTTTTTGAAAAGAAAGAAAATTTTATAAGCATGACTAGCTAGGTTGATGCTGGTGTTTTGTTCTCTTGGGGTCTTAGATGATTGATCATGTGTCTTCCATGGCCCCTGTTAAGGGCTTAACGTTTGTGTCACCCCCAAGTTTGTATGTTGTAGCCCTAACCCTCAATGTGTTGGTAGTTGGAGGGGGGCCTCTGGGAGGTAACTAGGTGTAGATAATGTCAGGAAGTTAGGGCTATTAAAATGGAATTAGTACCCTTATAAGAAAAGGAAGAGACAAGGGGTCTCTTTTTGTAACATGTGAGGACACAGAGAGAACATGGCCATCTGCAAATGAGAAAGAGCCCTAACCAGCCACAGCAGCTGCTGCACCTTGGACTTCCCAGACTCCAGAGCTGTGAACAAATCCATATCTGTTGTTCATACCACCCAGTCCAGGGTTCTTTGTAGTGGAAGTCCCAGCTGACTCATATGGTCCATGAGGTAGGTGGGGGCAAGGCGGCACTCTCCAAAGCAGAGGGCACATCAGCAGTGACCAGTGACATTAGTAGTATTGTAGTTAATGCATGCTGATATGGTTTGGCTGTGTCTCCACCCAAATCTTGTCTTGAATTGTAGTTCCCATAATCCCAGGTATTGGGGGAGGAACGAATACCTTTGGAGGGAGGTAATTGAATCATGGAAGTGGTTACCTTCATGCTGTTCTTGTGATAATGAGTGAGTTCTCACGACTGATGGTTTTTATCCCTCCACGCTGCACTTCTTTTCTCCTTACTGCTGCCATGTGAAGAAGAAAGTGTTTACTTCCTCTTCCTCCATGACTGTAAGTTTCCCGAGGCTTGCCCAGCCCTGTGGAACTGTGAATCAATTAAGCCTCTTTCCTTTATAAATTATCCAGTCTTGGATATTTTTTATAGCAGCATGAGAACAAAACAAATACAGTAAATTGGTGCCACAGAGAGTAGGATGCTGCTGTAAAGATACCCGAAAATGTGGAAGTGACTTTGAACTGGGTAACAGGCAGAGGTTGGAACAGGTTAGAGGGCTCAAAAGAAGACAGAAAAATGTGGGAAAGTTTGGGACTTCCTGGAGACTTTGGAGGGCTCAGAAGACAGAAAGATGTGGGAAAGTTTAGAACTTCCTAGAGACTTATTGAATGGCTTTGACCAAAATGCTGATAGTAATATGGACAATGAAGTCCAGGCTGGGGTGGTCTCAGAGGGAGATGAGGAACTTCTTAGGAACTGGAGCAAAGGTGGCTCCAGTTGCATTGTTTTGGCCAATTTCTCCTATTTGGGAAGGCTGTATTTACTCAATGTGTGTACCTCCATTTTATCTAGGAAGTAACTAACATGCTTTTGATTTTACATGCTCGTAGTCAGAAGCGATGTGCCTTGTCTCAGTTAAGACTTTGGACTTTGACTTCTGGGTTAATGCTGGAATGAGCTAAGACTTTGGGGGACTGTAGGAAAGGCATGATTGTGTTTTAAAATGTGAGGAAATGAGATTTGGGAGGGGCCAGGGGCAGAATAATACGATTTGGCTGTGTCCCCACCCAAATCTCATCTTGAATTATATCTCCCATAATCCCCACATGTTGTGGGAGGGACCCAGTGAAAGGTAATTGAATCATGGAGGCAGTTGCTTCCTTGCTGTTCTCTTGATAGTGAGTTTTCATAAGATCTGATGATTTTGTAAGGGGGCTCCCCCCACCACTTCACTCTGCATTTCATGCTGCTACCATGTAAAGAAGGATGTGTTTCCTTCCCCTTCTGCCGTGATTGTAAGTTTCCTGAGGCCTCCCCAGACCTGAGGAACTGTGAGTCAAGCAAACCTCTTTTCTTTATAAATTACCCAGTCTTGAATATTTCTTCATAGAAGTGTGAGAATGGACTAATACGCATGCCCAGTTGGTGACTTTACAAATCACATTTTCTAGTCTTAAGCTAATGCTCACAAAATAGACAAACGGCTTAATAAATTCTTACAAAGAAATTACAGATTGACGGTAATGCCAATAATGCAGGAATAAGCTAATAAAAAATAGTTAACTTTGAGGCTTCTACTTTTCATAGAAGTGTTTCTTCTTCCAAACCAAAGGTCTAATATGATAAAAAGGTGACCAATTAAATTGAGCAGGGTTTGAAATATGTATTCACAAATTAAAAATGAGCAGGGTTTGAAATATGTATTCACAACCATTATCCTTAAGGATGAAGGCTGTTCTGTTCTAAATGTTAGTTATATGTATCATATTTTGTGAGGCATCATTTTCAACAATGATGACAAATTCAACAAAATAAAGGTATAAACTGAATACTTAACAATTGCTTAAATTGTATCACTACAGCTTAAATTGGTGGTTCTCAAACTTTTTGACCCCAGGATCCCTTTATACTCTTAATATTTATTGAGGACCTTAAAAGCTGTAATTTATATGGGATACACCTATTAGTATTTACCACATTAGCAATTAAAACTGAAAACATTTGAAATATTATTTTAGAAATTCATTTAACATGTTGCTATTTATTTAAAGTTAACATAAATAACATATTTTTGTGAAATAGCTATATTTTCTAAAGCAAAAGAAATATACAGAGAAGAGTATCATTCTTTACATTTTTGCAAATCTCCTCAATGTATGGATTAATACCTATCTGAATTGTTGTATCTGCTTCTGCATTTAATCTGTTGTGATATGTTGGTTTCATTGAAATATATGAAGAAAATCTGGCCTTATCCAACACATAGCTGGAAAAGGGAGAAATATTTGAATAGCCTTTCAGATCACTATAGACCTTCTTCTTTGATACTATACCAAAACTCAACAAATGGTTGTTTCTTACTGGTAACATAGAGTTTGAACCTTTGTATCGTAGCAGTGGACCTTCATGTTCAGCGAACCTTGTACTCTCTGACATTAAAATCCACTGGTCTCTCTTGCACTTTGAACAAACTTTTTATTCGTGTATAATTTTGTAACATTTTGCATTGTTTCAAAAATATTGGCCCACTAAGCTGTGCAGATCTTCCAAATGTTGAAACATTTTATTATATACTATCAAAATATCACATTTGTTAGTATCACCCAATCTCATAAGAAAAGTCTTTAAGTTTTGGGAAGCTGTCAAGCTCATGGTGGTAGACAATGTTTTTCAAAATTCTAATTTTCACTCGAAAGATTGAATTTTATCCTTGGCAACAAATGCTGTCAGTTATTTTTCCCTGTAGTTACAGGCTCACTTTGTTCATTTTGAGAAAATGTGTGCCAAATATCCAAATGTGAATAACCATAGTTTTTCTGTCAGTCATTCTTTTGAGCAGAAATGGTGTTCCATGAAAAAAAGTGGCTGGTTCAGCTCCCAGATCCAACAATCACGCAAATGCTTTTCCTGGAGACAAACATCTTCCTTTGTTGTGAGGCACAAGTTCCCATTTCATCACTCAGAATATTAAAAAGACATGTATTTGAAGATCAAGACTGAATAAAATAATAATTCTTACAGATTCATGCTAGTGAAATTGGCTCTTTTTTTTTGTAACGTGGATATGACAGTGAAAAATATGACTACGGTATAGTTGTGCCTAAATGCCCACAGTTTTGTTCACTGTTCATTTTGTACCACCAGAGCAAGATCCACATAGTGAAAAGAGCAAATTAAAAACCGGTATTGGGGGCCCTAAGTGACAAGTCGCACTTTGATAAATGCTGGTTTACAGCAAGATTTTTAATATTTCAAATAATGATGCATACTCAATCATGTTGCCTAATATTAAAAAATTAGCAAAAATAAATCAGTTTATTAAAGATATGTCATTAATAAATAAAATAATTTAAAAGATGATTTATTGATATGGTTTGGCTGTGTCCCTACCCAAATCTCATGCCAGACTGTAATTCCTAATATTGGGGGAAGGGCCTGGGGAGGTGACTGGATCATGGGGGCGGATTTTCCCCTTGCTGTTCTCATGATAGTGAGTTCGTTCTTCTGAGATATGGTTGTCTGAAAGTGTGTGGCACCTCCCCCTTGGCTCACTCTCTATTCTGCTGCCAGGTGAAGACATGCTTGCTTTCCCTTCGCCCTTCTGCCATGACTGTAAGTTTCCTTTCTAATGCTAGAACTTCATTTTGCCTTTAGAAGTCTTTGGTGTTCCTGTGACCTCCAGGGAAAAATTCCAGCTCCTTAGTGGAGCAATCACTCTGGGTACCTGGCCACTGCTTCCGTGGCCCCTCATGCTCCATGTGGAACTCTGCTTTTGTATATACTGTTCCCTCTTTCAGGAATGCTCTGACTCACTCTCTGCCTGTCCTCTACCCCGGCCTTTTATTCCTCCAAAGCTACTCCCCAATTCCCTACCTGGGTTGGCCCCAACCCTTTAATAATGGACCAAGTTTCATCTCCTCTTGGAAGATCTGTCTTATGTAATTTTGGGATCAAATCTTGGTTTTGCCATTTTGTAGTTTCAATTTCTTCATCTATGAAAGGGTCTATCTCATTGCTTATTGTGGAGATTAAGTGAGATAAACACATGCGAAGTGCATGGTACAGCTCCCAGCAAAGACCTGGAGCTCCACTAATAATTGTATCTCTCTCTTTGTCTTATCCTCTTAGTCTCTTTAAAAATATGCTGCAAATGGGTGCTTACATTCCATTGTGATGATTTTCTTGACACCAGGGCCTTTCCTTTGTTTATTCTCTCTTTAGCACTAAAGTAGAATACTGCAGGCACCCAATAAATGCGAGTTAAATGAATAACAAAATAAAATCAGAAATAAGAGGCAGAAACACAGCCTGCACTATTCAACATGGTAGTGAATAGCTACGTGTGGTTTTGAAAATTTAAATTGAAATACATGTAAATTAAATCAAATTAAAAAGCAGCTCCTCGTTTGCACTAGCTACATCTTATGTGCTCAGAAGACACATTTGGCTTGTGGCTACCACACTGGGCAGCACAGACGACAGAACATTCCATCATGCAGACAGCGCTGCTGGATGGTGCTGCGGCCTTGCATTTTCTAGCTAGTGATGTTGATTTTCTATCTCTCATTCCACAATAAAAGGCTTGCATGCAAATGCTTTTGCTATGGAAAATAATAACAATACTAATATTAATAGCACATCAAAACTTGGATAGTCAGCAAGCTGCTCCAGAATGCTGCTGGCAGAGCACGTGTAAGACGTTATCATGCTGTGAGGGAGGGAGGGTCTTGGGACGGCCTACTCACCACTTCTTTTCAACCCAAGCAGGGTTGTCCACCTGGACAGGGTGTACAGGGCAGGGAGAGAGCCCTGTAAATCAGAGCCCATCATGAGCTGATCAGCACTCATTAACTTGACCTGGCGTGAGAATGGGCGTGATTTCCATGCCTGTTTTGCTCTGCTCCTGTGTGTAGGCCTGGTGAGAATGGGCATTCAATGGCCTTTGGGGGAGGTGTTTGACCGCATTTTATAGGGCATGGCAGCACTGGATGGGTGCCTTTTCCTTAGAAGCGATACAATGTTTCTTTTTCAAGTGAGCCTCCCCCATCTCTGTGGGCTGCAGCCCATCTCTACCAGCATGTCTCTGTTGTCATGACGATGCCGAGTTGATGGACCACTCCAGGAACTCATGATTCATGACCTCCATTTGGTCTTAAGCTTCTGCACGTACAGTTTTCCCAGAAGCTAACCGTGACATCCAGAGTTCATGAGTGGATGGTTGGTGAGACAGCCATGGTGTCACAGGCTTTTCTCTTGGTTTAGAACTTCCTCTCATGCCTGTGCCAGACTCTGAGAGTCTGGCCTCGTGTCCACTGGCTTCATTTCCCATTTTCCAGCTCCTTGGATAAGACGGTACTGCTTGACTCTGTCCTGCCAAGGTAGCAGAAGTCAGCGGCAGCTTTCAAGGCATCAATGCCAATGAGGACTTCAGTGGCAAGGTGGCCTTCACTGGATGTGAACCACACAGGACCCAGGCTTTTAGGATGATGAATAGTACAGCATGGCCCTCATGGGGAAATGTGACTCAGTGGCTGGCAGAATTCTTGGGTGGGGGGAAAAGTGTCTCGGGATCAGGAGTGCATTTCAACGCCATCTCTGACTCATAGGATGCTAGAGAGTGGAGAAACACTAGGGGGCATGTAGCTCAAGTGTCTGATTTTATAGATAAGGAGGAAGGGAGCTGGTGAGCTGGAGGGGCTTCCCCAAGGGCACAGAACCAGGACCCGAACCACATTCTTTTGACGTCCAGTCCTCTGTTCTCAATATGGCGTGTGGAAGCTTGCTTCCTCATTAAATCAAACCCTTTAATGTTGATCGTTCTGATGTAAAGAAGTTTTGTCTCTGCAGCTGAACTGTAAGCTTTATGAGGATAGAGACCTTTTTCTAGTGTTCTTTAGCATCCTGAAGAGATTTACAGTACAGCTAGGAAAGACAAAACCAGCACATGCAAAATCAATAAAGAATCATTGTGTACTAAACCGAGTGTCTAGCAGAATGGCTATTCAGAGAAAGGAGATATTGGTATGGATTCAAATAATTGGAAAATCTTAGAATCAGATTTGCCTTAAGAAGTGGAAGGGGGGTGCTGGGCGCGGTGGCTCATGCCTGTAATCCTAGCACTTTCGGAGGCCCAGGCAGGTGGATCACAAGGTCAAGAGATCGAGACCATCCTGGTCAACATGGTGAAACCCCGTCTCTACTAAAAATACAAAAAATTAGGTGGGCATGGTGGCCCGTGCCTGTAATCCCAGCTACTCGGGAGGCTGAGGCAGGAGAATTGCCTGAACCCAGGAGGCGGAGGTTGCGGTGAGCCGAGATTGCGCCATTGCACTCCAGCCTGGGTAACAAGAGTGAAACTCCATCTCAAAAAAAAAAAAAAAAAAAAAAGAAGTGGAAGGGAAGTAAGAAGATATCCTAGTGAGGGATGCACATCTGAGGGTTTGAGACTGGGAGGGGAGTGGAAGTGAGGCAACATGGCTGGAAACAGGGACCTCCCTGGGGAAACTGTGGGGATAAGGCTGGAAGGATAGGGGGGCTCAGGCTCTTAGGTGCCAGGGAAGCCAGGCTGAGGGGTCTGTGGAAAATGAGGAGCTTCCGGGAGCTTTTGAGCTGGAAAACAGCTGGGTGACATGAGCTGGAGGCAGTGTCTGGAGGCAGGCAGAGGGGCTGCGGAGGAGGAGGTGAGGAGTGCGTCGGGAGACTACACAGAGGGAATTCCTTACAGTAAGGAAGGCTGAGAGCTGGGAGGTCCTCCTTAGGCAGCCCCAAGGCCAAATCCAAGCCCCACGCCTTAGGGGCATAACCTTGAGCAAGGAATATGTTTTCACCCACCCTCAGTTTACTCTTCTGTAAAATGGGGATAATACAATTTATTCCCATGAAATGCTTAGTTTGGTGACTTCTATGTGGCAAAACACCCAGTCCATGGGGGCTGCATTAGTTTCCTGTGGCTGTTGTAACAAATTATCACAAACTTGGAGGTTGAAAACAATAGAAACTTTTTTTTTTTGAAATGGAGTTTCTCTCTTGTTGCTCAGGCTGGAGTGCAGTGGCACAATCTCAGCTCACTGCAACCTACACCTCCCGGGTTCAAGCGATTCTCTTGTCTTGACCTCCCGACTAGAGGGCATTGCAAGCATCCGCCACCACGGCCTGGCTGATTTTTATATTTGTAGTAAAGACAGGGTTTCATCATGTTGCCCAGGCTGGTCTCAAAGTCTTGACCTCAGGTGATCCACCTGCCTCAGTCTCCCAAAGTGCTGGGATTACAGGCGTGATCCACCGTGCCAGGCCAATAGAAACGTACTCTCTCCTATTTCCTCGAGGCCGCAAGCCTGAACTCAGCATCGGTGAGTTGAAATTGAGGTGCTGACAGGACCTGACTCTCCCTGGAGGGTCCAGGAGATAATCTGATTCCTTTCCTCTTCAACATGGAGAGCTGCATTCCTTGTGTTCTGTGGGTCACGGTCACTGTCCCTGTTGTCCAAGTCAGCAGCACAGCCTCTCTGTGAGTTGGCTTCTCTCTGCTTCCATTGCTTGGCCCTGTCTCCTGTGGGCAAAGCCCCTTCTGCCTCCTTCTTGTGATGCCACATGCAATTGCGTCAGGCCCGCCAGCATGGTCCAGGACCCCCTCCCTGCGCTATGCTGAGTTCTATGAGTGAGGACTCTGATCACAAACTGCCACACACCTGGCGCCGTAGCACAGGAATTCATCGGCTGACGGCTCCGGGGGTCAGATGTCCCAGATCACGATGTTGGCAGGGTGGGCTCCTTCTAGAGGATTGGAGGAAGAAGCTGCTCAGAACTTTCTCCTGGCTTCAGGCGGTGGCTGGGGTGGAGGAGGTGAGCAGGTGGAGGAGCTGCGAGGTGGGAGAGGTGGGGGCAGAGAGGGAGTCCAAGAGCAGCAGCCCGGAACTTGGGTGATGAGGACAATTCGCCTTCAGTGGAGGGCCCATCTCCTGGAAGGACTCCTTTTGTTCTCCAAGGTGGGGGAAGCATTAGCTGAGTGATTTCTTGCATTTGTCTGAGACTAGAGGGGTGTCCTGGAAGGTTCTTGGGTGTCTGCAGTGCTGTCTTCCAGGAGACAGTGGGTGTGGAGAAAAACATGTGTCCATGGCCACAGGACCAGCTGGCCGCGAGGGGACCGCCTATGTGGTCCTGTCGCAGTGGTTCCCCATCCAGACGGTGCAGAGGGAATGTGGGACTGAGGTCTTCATGGGAGGTCACATCGGGTGGCATTCCACGGCCACACTCCGTCCTCGTGTCCTCCAGGCATGAGCAGAATGAACAGGTGAACACAGAGACACTGGGGACAAAGCACTGGTGACAACCCTCTTCCTGACAGTGTCCTGAGCGTGGGAGAGCAGTGACCACCAGTAAGCAGGGGCAGGAATGAGTGTGAGTCACTCGTAACAAACTCTCCCATGATCGAGTGCCATGATCGAGTGCCAGGGTGCATGAGTGGCTGAGTGTGTGAGGCGATGAGTGTGTGTGAGTGGCTAAGTGTGTCTGTGTGAGTGAGTGTGTGTGTGAGGCAACGAGTGTGTGTGAATGGCTGTGTCTGTGTGTGTGTATGTGAGGGTGTGTGTGAGGCAATGAGTGTCTGAGTGTGTCTGTGTGTGTGTGCATATGTGTGAGTGCATGTGTGAGAGTCACTCATAATGGACTCTCCCATGAATGAGTGCGAGGGTGCATGAGTGTGTGAATTTGTGTATGTGAAGGGATGAGTGTGTATGAGTGGCTGTGTGTCTGCATGAGTGTGTGTGTGAGGGTGTGTGTATGAGGTGATGAGTATGTCTGTGTGTGAGTGTGTGTGCATGTGTGAGTGTGTTATGTGTTGCAGGGAAGTAGGGGTCAGAAAGTCTCACTCAGGTAGTGACAACTCCACGAAGCCGGCAAATGCTCACTTCTCCTGTACCCTGAACGTGGGTTGGGGGAACCCATGAATCCAGAGGAAATGGACACTTTAACCACAAAGGGAAATTGCTGGTGGGTGTGGTGGCTTACACCTGTAGTCTCAGCTAACTGGGAGGCTGAGGCAGGAGAATCACTTGAACCCAGGAGGCAGAGGTTGCAGTGAGCCAAGATTGTACCACTGTACTCCAGCGTGGGTGACAGAGCAAGACCCTGTCTCAAAAAAAAAAAAAAAAAGAAAGGAAAACCACCCAAGTCCTCCCTCTGTTCTGTGTGTCTCTGTGTGTGCAGCTCCCATCCCAGAAAACAGAATCTGTCAGCCAGGATGAAGTAAATTCCAGTCACCAGGAACTCTATTGAATAATTCAAAATGGGTAAAACAAGAATATCTCAGAACCACAAAGCACCAGCTCCTGTAAGGAGCCACACATTCCTAGAAAAGAGAAACAGTTCTTCTGAGAGACCCACTTCCAACACCCACATCCCACAGACACAACAAAATAGGAATGGAAAATTCAAGATGGGGGAAAGACCGGAAGAGCAACACCAGAGACGAGACAGCGACCAGCGTGACAGTCACTGGCTGCTGCTTCAGGGTGACCCACGAGGTCGTCCTCACTCAGGGGAATGGTCCTGGGAATTCAAGAGCCGCTCTGCCACCTGTGCGAACGCCGTGGCGTGGGCTGCCGGAGAAGCTGGTGGGTGCTGAGCAGCACAGCTGTTGGGAGCCTCCGTGACGGATGCACCTCGGGCCATGTGAGGCCCTGCAAATACCGGCGTGTAAATACACCCAGGTTTATTTACAGCCCTAAGTGCCCAGTATGACTGTCCGCATAGAAACACACGCTGTAAACATGATGCCCAAGCTTGGGGGAAAAAGGAGACAAGAAATTCCAGCAGCTGGACCCCAGGTTACAAAAGTAAGGGGTGATTTACCCTTTATTTTAAAACCAGTGGCATCTTTTTATAGGAACTCTTGAAAAGAAAAGCAAAGGAAAGAAATGCTTTGGGATTTTGAAGTGAAAACTCATGACCAGCATGCCTTTACTTCCTGTCCCCTCAACCAAGACATGCTTTGCTGGAGTCCTTTATCTGGTGCTATGTATACATATTTTTAATCCTATACAAAAGTGATAGGATGTCAAGAAGGGTCTATAATAACACCATTTTTTTATTTCACTTCAAAGACTTGGCAATTTCTGATCCATGTGACATTCACACTCCTTCAGGGTCAAACAACATCTTGCAGCCTTCATAAAATGATTAAATATTTTAAACAGCTCCTGCTTACACCTCCATCGCCCCTCGAGACTGATACTGTTATCGTTTTTGTCAAAGCCAGTTTCCATCCGCATTTGTCATTCCTGCTTGCATTTATGAGTTATCAATCGCCACGTCAAAATGCAAAATAACTGATGTTCTTTGGGCGGTATTGGATGGTCTATCTGGGGCTTTTAATCAATGCTGATTTTTATTTTCCATACCCATACATAAATCTTTACCATTCTGGGCCACATATAATGCGTTTGTACAAAACGCAGTGACAGAAGCGGTGGTTATATTATCAAACATTATACCTCGCGGCTAACGGAGTACCCAGGGCTTTCAAAAGGAACCCTGGGAATTACCGTGCAGGAGACATGACCGCAGTGGAGAATATAAGGAATTGGTTGTTGCCGTTTATAAATCAACATCCTGCTAGCTAATCCCTCTCACTTAAATACAGTCCAGATTCTTTCCCTGATCCTCTGTAACTTAGTCATTTTTTTCTAAAAGGCAAAGTTTGCATAATCTACACAAATAATAATGAGCTGTGTGTTCCGATTTCTTTGACTTTTCCCCAGGGGCATAAATTCAAACGGCAGCATGGAACTTATTCAGGAATAGCTTTTTTTTTTTTTTTTAACCTATACTGGAATTTTCCATGTTATGTCTCACCCCCAGTTGATCTAAGAGAGAATTGGCTTTGCCCTTTAAAAGGGCATTTGCCTAGTCGAACAGCAATCATTGCAGAAATCATTCAAACAAGACATTAGTGCCCAGCGGATTTCAGTGCATGTGGGTACCCAAGGCTGTGGGAACTCACACAGTACCTTTAAAATGAGACAAGGGAGTGTACACAAGGTCAGAGCAGAACACAGCACAGGTGTGGAGCCGGCACAGCCCAGGAATACACAGGTGATTCACCAGCTTCCTCCAAAGATCAAAACGTGTGAAGAGTGGCCTCCAAAGTTTTTTCGTTGTGATCAGCTTGCTTCTTCATGGACCTTGCTGTGAACTAATTGGCCTCCTGCCCCTTGCCGCCATCCCCATTCCAGGCAGTGTAATGGCTGCCAGTTAGGTCCCCTGGCAGCAGACAGTGACAGGGCAAGGTTTTCAGTGGAAAGGGCTCTGGCTTAACTAGTTCTCTGGGATTTGCAGCAGAAATCCGGAACCCAAAAGACCGCTGCTATAACAAACTTGTATGTTTAGGAAATGTTGCAACTGCAAAGATGTCTTCAAGCATTTGAAACAGGAAATCGAATACCAAAGTCAACAGCAGTGCTGTTGAGGGATTCATGGCGGTCAGCAACTAAGCTGAGAAAACTCACATGGGCTCATCTATCAGGATGTCCTCTGAGAGGCGGTTTCAAAAGGCAACTTCGAGTAGCTGATTCAGAATAGTACCAGGATGATGAAAATGGCTTTCTGTACTGTGTTTCAAGAGGCAATATGTTCTGTATTGAATTCAAGTACTCACAGCTTAACAAAATCAGTGAGTAGCCAGCCTCATTTGGCAACTTGTGTGTTCAATAAGCAGCATGTGATAACTTCAACATTTATTTATCTGAACGTGGGGAGGCTCACTGAGTGAACGGGAAGTCCCTGCCATCGCTGGAGTTTCAAAGAAGACTAATGCCATGCGTCTTTGGAATGGTCGTGTGACGTCATTAAGCAAGGCTGGGCTGCCGACGCCTGAGAGTGGCCTCGTATGCCTGGTGCCTGTCCTGCTTCTGTCCCTTGGAGCCATCTGGACTGAGCCTCCTCCTCAGATATTTGGTAGGTGTTGGAATATTTGAAGATGCCTGTCTAGTTCCCCTGCGTCCTCTCGTCTACGTACCTTTCAGGTGCTGCTCACTCGTTTTGGTCTTGCTTCTTCTCCTTGTTTTTCCTTCCCTCTCCTCGGTGTACTGTCGGCACTGTTGCTGCCCTGGGAGCCACCGGCACTGACCAGAGCTGCCATGTGCATTTGGATCAGGTCACAGCAGCATGGCAGTTTCACACTGACATTCTAAATGCTGTTTTTCTTTCCACATTGCAAGATGAAATTATCATGTACTCCACAAGTGCAGAGAGAGAGCACCTACTGTGCGCCAGGTGCAGTGCGCTGTCCGGAGGCCACGGTCGTCTTGGCTGTCACTGCACCCCCGACGGCTGCACCACTGTCCCACGCATGGTGGTATTTTTCATGTGGCCGGTACTTCTCAGTGGGAGGCCCTGTCTGCCCATTCCTCGTGGAAAACACAGCCAGCGCCATGGGACACTTCTAACAAAGACTTCTGTGGGCATCTCAGTGGTTGCTTTTTCTGTGGGCATCTCAGCAGGTTGTTTTTTCTGCGGGCATCTCAGCGGTTTGCTTTTTCTGTGGGCATCTCAGTGGTTGTTTTTTCTGTGGGCATCTCAGCTGTTGTTTTTTCTGTGGGCATCACAGCGGTTGTTTTTTCTGTGGGCATCTCAGTGGGTTGTTTTTTTCTGTGGGCATCTCAGTGGTTGTTTTTTTCTGTGGGCATCTCAGCGGTTGTTTTTTCTGTGGGCATCACAGCGGTTGTTTTTTCTGTGGGCATCTCAGTGGTTGCTTTTTCTGTGGGCATCTCAGCAGTTGTTTTTTCTGTGGGCATCTCAGTGGTTGTTTTTTCTGTGGGCATCTCAGTGGTTGCTTTTTCTGTGGGCATCTCAGCGGGTTGTTTTTTCTGTGGGTATCTCAGTGGTTGCTTTTTCTGTGGGCATCTCAGCGGTTGTTTTTTCTGTGGGCATCTCAGCGGTTGTTTTAGGACTGAACTCGTTCTGCCACCAGAGGTTTGGTTATTTTGGTTGTTTTAAGAGCAGTTCAGAGAGGACAGGATTCCTCAGTCATTCCCTGCAGGTTAGCCTGGGGTCGTGGCCTCTGAGGGAGTGAAGGGAAGAGAAGCCCTAATGGGGGTTCTGGGGCTACCTCCTGGGCTTAGAAGCTGGGGGATTTGAAGCCTCCCCCAGGGGAGGGTCCCTCTCCCTGGAAAAAGGCCCTCAGATGGTGGAATCCTGGGAGGAGAACTGTTGAATTTACTACTTGTTTACTCTTTTAATTTCTTTACTAAGTCATTATTTATTTGAATGTGGCTTGATTCCAACTCAATATTCAGTCTTTCAACTCAACACCAAAAGAATTTGGAAACGTACCTATTTCCACTATAGTAAATGCACCTGTTTCCCCACCACGGGCACTGTTGCCCTTTCCTCCCAAAGAGTCCTTGGCAATGTCTGGAGGTGGTTTTGGGGGGCAGGCTGACGTGGAGCTCACTACAGGCATCTGATGGGTGGTGGGGACTCTGTTAATCAAACATCCTACAATGCATAGGACAGTCCCCCAAAACAAAGAACGGTCCCAAACGTCATCAGTGCTCAGTTGAGAAACTCTGATTAATACACAGCAAATCCCCACCAAAGTGCATATTTGCATGGAAAAAAAGGAAGAGGAAAGCAAGAAAAATGAAGCTGTTTGTAATATGAATTTATGTATTCTAGCCAGTGTAAGATAAGAGGACACAATATGTTTTCCTTTTCCGCTGGGTAAGAATTGATAAATGTTTATTAAAATGATATTTTTAAACCTGAATTTTTTGATACTGAAGTACATACGCTAGAAGCACTGTTTCTATAAAGGCTCAAGGTATGGACAGAGATACGGCATCACATATTTAAACATCTAAATCCCGTTTATATTGAGATGACTAGCTTCAGAAAAATGCAATGCTTTTCATATTCATTTTAAATTTTGGATGAATTACAGCAAATGCAGTTAATTTAATTTCTGGATTCATCAGAAACTAAGCATGATGACTGTTTTGCCTTGTCATAACAGCATGTGTGTCAATATTTCTGGGTGAAATCAAAGACAAATTCCAAATCATAATTTTGCAAAGCATTCTAAAATGGGGAGCACTGTGAATTTTGGCAAAGAGTCTATGCTGTCTCTGTCTACAACTTTGGTAAAAATCTTTGTTATTTGCAAAATGTATGCATATCTTGTGCTGAGGTGAATGTTCTGGAACACAGCCTGGGCTTTTGGATCCCTCAATTGATTCCCTATTCTCTCCTTGTCTACTGGTCTGAACTTAACCAAGTCATTTTAACCTGCCGCTTTGTTTACTAGTTTGTAAATGGGGTTAATAATGGAGGCACCTCCTTCATGGGGCTATTGTAGGTATTGGTAGAAGTCCAGGACACAGAGGAAGACATATGTTGCCATTTTATTGTTATTAATATTACAACTATTCTTTTTTTTTTTTTTTTGAGATGGAGTCTCACTGTTGCCCAGGCTGGAGTGCAGTGGTGTGATCTCAGCTCACTGCACCTCTGCCTCCTGGGCTCAAGTGATTCTACTGCCTCAGCCTCCCAAGTAGCTGGGATTACAGACACCCACCACCACGCCCAGCTAATTTTTTATATTTAGAGATGGGGTTTCACCATGTTGGCTAGACTGGTCTCGAATCCCTGACCTTAAGTGACCTGCCTGCATCAGCCTCCCAAAGTGCTGCGGTTATAGGCGTGAGCCACCGAGCCTGGCCTGAACTATTCTTATTCCAACAATGTCTCACCATATCCTCATCCTAAATATATTAGTTTTCGAGTGCTGCTATCACAAAGTCCCCCTCACTAGGTGGCTTATAACAACAGAAGTGCATTCTCTCATGGTCTGGAGGCTGGAAGTCCAAACGTGCGGTGTTGGCAGAGCCCCGCTCTCTCTGAAGGTTCTGGGGGAGCTTCCCCCAGCCCCCTCCTGGCTCTGGGGCTGCTGGCCATCCTTGGTGTTCTGTGGCCTGTGAATGAATTGCTCCAGTCTTTGCTTCTGTCTTCACACAACCTTCTCCTGTGTGTCTCTGTGTCTCTCTTCTTAGAAGCACACAGAGTCTTCCTGGATTAGGGCCCACCTCAGTCCAGTATGACCTCATTTTAATGTGACTACATCTGCATAGAGCCCATTTCCAGGTACGCTCCCATTTGCAGTACTGGTGCTTAGGAGGTGGACACATCTTTTTTTTGGATCCAATATGACCCCCACAACCAAGTGTCAAAACAAGTCCCCAGATAAGCTGGCTTTGTTTAATGTAAATGGAGACTTGAAGAAACGCCCCACTATGTCAAGGGGTGGTCGCATGGTGGCTGTCTTCGTGCTTCACAAAGCATGAAGAAGTGTGATGGAGAACCCAGCATGGGAGGCAGACAGCGAGGCCACTGTGGGAATGTGGGGTGCGGCTCTGTGGGCCCCGCACATGGGCTGTGAGTGGCACAGGGAGGTTTTCTGGGGATGGAGGAGAAGCTGCTTCCCAGGGGCTCCGTGGTGTTGGGGAAGCGCTGACGGTGACTGTGTGTTTCTCAGCTGTCATGTGTGTCACATGCAGTGAGCTGCAGGATAATCTTTAATTCCTGGAACTCGGGTGAGGGGCTTAGAAACGAAGGCCTTTCTCATTTCGTGGGTGGTGGCAGTCCTGTGAAAAAGTTCACCTCGTGTTACTGCCCCCTCAGGTTTTAACAATTTTGTCTTCCTGGGTTATTGAAACAGCCACACCCCTCAGGTCAGCAATACACTGTGACTTAGACCTGATGGGACAGGTTTCTGTCATGAGTTGAATTGCATCTCCCTCGAATTTATATGTTGATGCCCTAACACCCACTACCTCAAAATGTGGCTTTATTTGGAGACTTGATCTTTACAGAGGTAATCAAATTAAAATGAGGTCATCAGGGTGGGCCCTAACTTAGTGTGACTGGTGTCCTTATGAAAAGGGGAAATTTGCAGACAGACAAAGACAGAGAGAACGCCAGGGGAAGATGAAGGCAGAGATCTAGGTGGTGCTTCTACGAGCCGATGAGTGCCAGTGATTACCAGCAACAGCCAGCACCACCGCAGCCACCTTGATCTTAGGCTAGACCCCTCCCCAGGGCTGCGAGCCAATCCATTGCTGTTACTGAAGCCACCCAGTTGGTGGAAGCTGTTATGGCAGTCCCAGGAGACTCATAGCAGTTCTGTGGGGGCTTCGAAGAGGGAATCCCAGTGCCCTGTGTGGGAGGAGCTGCAGCTCGTGCCCCTGTGCCCGAGGCGGACATTCTGTACAGACGATTCATTTCACCTTTGCTTAAATACCTCTTGCAGCAGGGAACTCTGCCTCACACGGCAGCCCATTCCTTTTTCAGGCGGTCTAATGATTAGGAAGTTCTTTCTTCCTTTACCAAAATCTGCTTCCTGATGTCATGGTCCTGCCCCCAAAAGGCTTAGTAGGATCACTTCGTCTTCCTTTTGGCCACCCTTCAGACCTGGGAAATTGCAATCAGTCCCCTCCCGTCTTCATCTGACAAAGCACCCAGAGTTCCAGAAATCGATATCATGCAGGGAAATCTGCTGGACGCTGGTAGCCGGCCATGTGGTGCCTGTACAGCCCACTGGGGAGGCACTTCCACCGCCCGGCGCTCCCATCGCTGGTGTTGAGGCCTGCAGTCATGATAGCCAAGGGCGGCTCCCAGAGCCCAGGCACCGGCTGCTCTTCGGAGGCTTGTCAGACGGGTGGTGCTGGCCTTGCTTGGTGGATCTACAGCGCACACTGGGGCCTCAGTCTTCTCCGAGGCAGATCTGGAAGAGGTCTTGGAGCAATGTTGGAGTCCGGAAGGAAGCTTCCTTTCAGATAACAAACCTTCCCTGTGTGGAGAATGTTTTAGCTTCAGTAGGCTGAACACTGGCAATGACAGAGAGCTGTCTGATCCTGTTCCTAGGGGGACCTGCTTACAGAGATGGCCATGAGCACTGTTTGTCCTGGACACCTTCAGACCAAAAGGCTGATGCAGTGCTGCTCTTCATTCAAGTGTGTAAATACAATTACTAACCATGCAGGATCAGAGCATCTTTCCCTTGCTGTTTGCTGCTTTGCTGAGGCTTCGTCCCTATGCTGAATCACAATGAAGGCTAATTTGGCTTCATAGAAAATAAACCACATGGCCTGAGAAGGATTTATTGAGTGTCTGCTGTTGGGCAGCTGTTCTGAAAACTCACATATCCTGAAAAGCAGAGCATCTGGTCTTGTCACTTCCCTTCTCTCCCCCGCTCTCTCTGTCCCTGCCCCCCTCAAATATCTCCAGACCCCAATCCTTTGACAAAAAGGTCTTGTTGAAAGTCTCAGCTGGAACCAGACCACTTCCACAGGGACCAGCATCTCCGGAACCCTGCCAATAAGCTTGTGGCACCTAGTTTCACTGAAGTGTGGATGAGGTGCTTTGCCCTGCTTGTGTGTGGCTGTCTTTCACGAAGCCCTGATACATTGTGTGTCCACTCTTGGCTAGGGATGCCAGACATTAGTTTTTTAGATAAGCATTTCTCTGGAAAGCCAGTGACATCACATCCTGTCTTCTGACCACTCATGAAACAGGACTCATATTCCTTATGATACATCCCATGAGATGCTCAGACACACATATCACTGGGGGAAATGCTGGAAATGCTGTTTGGAGCCATAGGCAGAGGATAACTGCTACACATTTACAGTTGCAAATGTCTGCCTGGGCAGACATAGCCAAAAGCAGTGCCCAAGACCAAACTTTTGTATGACGAAAACTATTCTCCCGTATGAGGTCATGGATAGTCTTTTTTTTTTTTTTTTTGAGACAGGGCTTGGCTCTGTCACCCAGGCTGGAGTGTAGTGGCAAGGTCATGGCTCACTGCAGCCTCAACCTCCCAGGCTCAAGCAATCCTCCCACCTCAGCATCCTGATAGCTGGGAGCACAGATGAGCACCACCACACCTGGCTACTTTTTGTATTTTTGTACTTTTGTTTTGGAGAGAGCCATCGACCCACCTTGGCCTCCCAAAGTGCTAGGATTATAGGTGCGAGTCACCATGCCTGACCATGGGTAGTCTTAAAATTGATAAAGTGATGTCTTTGACCAGTGTCTTCTTGTGGCATCAGTGGCTTCACTCTCATGGAGCCCCTGGAACGTGGCATCTCTAAGCCACAGGGAGCTGGCGTCCGTCCTGAGCGCTCTTCCCGGCTCCTCCATGGTGCGTTCTCTCCTCTGAGCCCCTGCCCCTGCGATTCTCACTCCCACTCACCACTCCATGCCTGGAGAGCCTCAGCAGGCGTCAGGCGAGGCTCTCTGCTGTCCCCCCTTCCTGCTCCAGTTCGTCCTATACATAGCTGGCAGGATAATCTTCCAAGAATGCTATTTTCATCAAGCTACTCCCCTGCGTGGAGCCCACAATAGCTCTGCACCATCCTTCTCCAGCCCACTTCCATTCTTCTTTGACCTTGCTTCTCTGACCCAGAGCCCCCTCCTCTCTGACCCTGGGCAACCCTCTCCTGCCTCCTTCTGGGTCTTACTGGCTCCGGCCATTGCACCTGCAGAGAGAATGAACTCAACCCCAATTTTCCTTTTGCCTTCTCTTCGTAGTTTGCAGTCTCACCTCTAGCTAAGATTTCTAATTTCCAGCAAGCCCAGCGGAGCCAATCCCATGACACAATGAGCTCCCTCAGAGGATCTGTGTTGTGATGCAGTGACCCATGTCGGGTGAGATCTTGAATGTGGTTTGCGTCACAAATTCCAACATGAGACACTCAACACTTTTCTTTTTTTATTTGACAGAGGTGTTGTGATGGGTACTTCAGCATAATGCTTGGGAACCTAGGCTGGAGTCTGAAAGACTCGAGTTCAGTTTTGATTCTGCTATGTGCTGCCTGTGTGACCTTGAGCTTCGGTTTCCTCATCTGTGAGTTGGGAATGGTAACAGTAATGAAGCCGGCTTCTTAGGTTTTTCCTGCAAGGGTCAAATGATATGACAGACTTACAGCGCCCGACAGGTGCTCAACAAAATGAGCTTTTCTGTTCTTGCAGTGTGTGGGCAGGCACTCAGGACATGTGATTAGAACTCAGCACCCAACATGCTGAGTAGAGCTGCACTAAGAGACAGCAGTAAGGATGCCAGCATTTAATTCTCCACAATACTTATGAGTATTGCTTTCCTTAAGCTGGGCTCCCACACGCTCTCTTAGGAACTTCTCACATATCCTGGTGTCTTGCTCAGGACGTTTCCTCCACCAGGGCTCAGCCTCCCAACCAATTTTTCCATGTCAAGTGTGGACTTCCCACCTCATCCAGGTGCCTGTATATTTAGACTGAGTGTTAGAGCAGCTGCCCTTCTTAAGGATGGAGACTGTCTCACTCCTCTTCACAACTCCAGCACCAGCCATAGTGTCTGGTGTGCAATCCATGTTGATGGATAAATTTTGGATAAATTAGCTTCATCCATGAATAAATATTGGAGTTGGTGACCTCACAGGTCACTGAGCTCCCTCCCTGTGAAACCTGAAGGAGAAGCTGTGTATCCAATGGCCACCTCTCAGGGAGGTTGGGAGACAAACTTCCTGCAGAAGTGAGGTCATGGGTGCCCACGGGGGAGGCCACCATGCGTCTCCTGACAGCTGCTCTGAGGTGGGATGACTCTAAGATCCCATGGATGAAAGAGTCTATGTGACAGGGTGGTGGAGTGTCAGTCGCCTCAGTTTTCTCATTTTGAAAAACGATGTATTTCCTTGTGGAGCTGTTTTGAGGGTAAATGGAAATGATACAAGTGAAGCAGCAAGCAAGTGCCTGGCAAGTAGAAATGCAAAGGAAGTTCACTGCACAGAGCACAAATGCATCCTACCAGCTCTCCACTACATCATTTGACTTATGTATCTCATGGGTGCCCACACTCAGCATCTTCAACAAGGGGTTTATCGCTCCCAAGCTCTGTTCTCCTCCCAATTTATTTATTGCAACCATCCCCACTTTATCTCCTTTGCTGTGCGTGGGGCTGGGTAACGTTCTTTCTATTTCAATAAATTATTAAGGCTTCCCCACTTCCTACTGTTCCCTCTTACCCACATTCTGCCAGAGGGGCCCTTCTAAAATGTGGTTAGATCACAAGGTCAGTAGAGAGCCCCATTTTTATTCTGAAGTGGACAACTGCTACCACCTACTGGGGCTTGCTTCAGTTTATTTATGTTGTTTGATGGGTGATTTACATGCATGCTCACTGTATTTAAAAAAGTTCACCTCCTTCATTTTCTCCATAGGGAACATTCTGAACTGAGGGGTTTCATGAATTTATCCCACCAGGGGGCTGTATTCTATTGTAAATCTGCCTATTGAAGAGGGTAACTCAGTGGTGATCCCTGTGTATCAGTTAGCTATGCTGCATAACAAAGTATCCCTAAACCAGTGACTTCAAGCAACAAGATGTTATTTAGCTCATGATCCTATGGTTCAGCAATGTGGGCTGCACTCAAGTGGGAAGATCCTCTGGCCTCAACTGTGCTCCCTCAGGCATCTCCAGCAGGTGAGCCCAGGCCTGCTCAGGTGGTGGCTAGGCAGCAGGTTCAGGAGCATGAGGGCATGAAGGGCCCCTGGAGCCTGGGCCTTGAGCTGGCCTGCTGTTACTTCTGCTATATTCTATGGGTCAATGCAAGTCACTGGCCAGCCCAGATTCAGGTGATGGGGAAAGACTTCACCTCATGACACGAAGAGCTTCAAAGTCACACTGCAAAGGGACATAGGGAGTGGAAGGAGGACAATTTGCAAAGAATTTCTGGCACCCTGATCTACCACACACTCCCTGCCCCAACCTGAGTGAGAAGCTCTTGTGGGAGATGAATGGGGAGGAGAAGATAGCTTCTGCCCTTGAGGAAATGACAAACCACAGTTTCCAGTGTGAGAAGGGATATCAGTCTGATGTGGAAGAGACCACTCTCTCTTTGTGAGCTAACAAGGGTACAACTTGTTACCTGTATATGTGTTTTCCATGTTCATCTATGTTAGGGCTTGGCAAACTTTTTTTAAAGGGTCGCATAGTAAATATTTTAAAGTCTTTGCTGCCTACCCACCTCCACCATTGTGGCATGAAATGTGTCATCAAATGGATGTGTTCCAATAATATGTTTTGGAAAAACAGCTGGCAGGCTGCACTGGCCTTCAGGTCATAGTTTTCTGACCTGCTGATCAATTTCAAATCTATGTCTACCTTTCAGTTTTCTTTCTAAAGGGGCTTTTTTATGGCAAAAAACTACGTGTCAGACATTATTTTTCTGGTTGTTGAAGAGCCTCTTTCCTGGTGTTTCTAGACTCTGTCGGTGATGAGGGAGTCGCAGATCCACCTTTCTGAGCTTATGTCCACTTCAAGGCCTGCTCCCATGTTCTGAATGTGTGTGACTTTTGAGGCCAACACTGTTGTCTGTCTCCTAAACGCTGGTGTGGCATCTCCTGAAAATGAGCTTTGGGCCACAATTGATTTCCTGAAATATCATCACAAAGAATATTACAAATAAAAGAATTCGGAAGCATCATTAAATTATATCATCTTCTTGCTAAAAAGTGAGATCGCCTTCCTGGGCTCCAGGCTGGAAGGAACAGCAGAGTGTTATTAAAGAGTCAGCTATGACAAGTGGATAAAAAGCAAAACCGAATGCAGAAGTCTGCTATTTAATGTAGTGTGTGCCGGTGTTTACCCAGGTCTGTGTCTGTCATGCACGGCTCTTTTCTGAGAATGGCACAGACTGTTCTGCATTTGGTTTCCAGAATCAGCAAATTACATTGGCAGAACAAAGCTGTCATATTTGGTGGTATTTTGTTACATCCATTATTTCACTTAAGTTTAAACATCTCTTTGCAAAATCAGATCCTACTTTAAAAAATTGCCGTGTTTTGCAACATTAAACAAAATGACAAGCTGGAAAAAAAGCTGATTAGTAAGCAATGCATTGAGGAAAACTCTCCTTTAGGTTCAGAAATGAAGACTTAAGTCAACAAATCCAGTCACCTTTCTTATAAACAAGAAAGTGGTTTGGAACTTGCAAAAATTTCCAATTAAGTTATGCTCAGTGAAACCACAGAGCCTGGACCACCAGCTCATGGTGGTTGCACAGAGGCTAAGTGGGGCTTGTTGCTACCAACACAGACATGCTCTGGCTCAGCCAGCATGCCCAGCACCTCGTTACCCAGTCACCAGCACGTGCTGATGGGTCTCGCCCATGGAGACCAAAACACCCGCCAGTGGACTGAGTGCTCTCCTGTCCCATCCTCTTGTTTGGCTTCATAGAGACACAGCCTGTGTCTAAAGCCACCACCTTCTGAGAAAGGAAAGATAATGCAGATATTGTCTACGTCTAAGTCAGGGCTCTCCAGAGAAATAGAACCAACAGGATGAAATATACATACAATGGGAATTTGCTCCAGTGGTTATGCAGGCTGAGAAGCACCATAATCTGCCGTCTGCAAGCTAGAGACCCAGAAATCCTGGTGGTGTAATTCAGTTCAAGTACGAAGGCCTGAGAATCGGGAGTACTGACATCCAAGGGCAGGAAAAGAGGGATATCCCAGCCCAAGCAGAGAGAACACATTTGCTCTTCCTCCACCTCTTTGTTCTAAACAGGCCCTCAATACCCACCCACACTGGGGAGAGCAATCTCCCCTCTGTCTAGTGACTCAGATGCCAATTTCTTCCCAAAACACCCTCACAGACACACCCAGAAATCATGTTTTGCCAATTATCTGGGAAACTTAAAATTAGCCATCATAGTCCAAATCTTTCTTTTCCCTATTTTTATAAACAAAGCATAGGGAGCAGAAGCACGCTTTACAAATACACGTGTGATGGCCATGAAATTGCTCAGATAGTCACAGCTCGTGGTCGCACCTGTCTGCATCTTGGGTGTCCTCTGTCTGCGGGGGAGATAACTTGTTTCCCACAAATGTCTGTGGTCCAGATTCTGCCTGCGCCATCCTCCAAGCGTTCAGTGCTCTATTCTTGGATTCTACTCCTCCCTACGTTCCTCCGTGGTTTCCAGTCTTGGAGCCTGCTAATGGGGCCTGGCAAGTGTCTCCACACTTCACCTCATCTTCAGTCTCTCTTTACCAAGCCAGATATCAGGGTGGGGTGAATTTCATTCCCACTTACCTTCTGACCTCTTCCTAAATGAGCACTTCCTGCTAGGCCTGGTGCAGCCTGTTGGTATGGTGCTGAACAAGACCCAAGGCCCTGGAATGTGAAGCCCCTGTGCCAAGGACTAGCAGGTGTGGAGAAGGCACTGGTTTTACCAGGACAAGCCTGGGAAATCATGGTGCTGATAGAATTTCAAATGTGGTTAAAGAAGGGCAGAGACTGATGAATAATATTTATTCGTTCTCAAGGGAGCAGATGAGTTTGAGCCATCAATTAAAGCAGGCATCATCGAGCTTATTCTATGAAGAGGCAAACAGTACATGTTTTAGGTTTTGTGGGCCACACAGTCTCTGTCACAGTGACTCAGCTTTGCCATTGTAGCATGCAAACACCCGTAAACCCTATGCAAGCAAAGGGGGTGTGGCTGCATGCCAATAAAACTTTATTTACAAAAGCAGGAGGACAGTGGACTTGGCTTACAGACAGTCATTTGCAGAGCCCTGATTTAAAGTATAAAATGGCAGAAAGATGGGATCTTTAAGTAGGTGTGTTTGTGATTGGAGCAGAGTAGGCTTGTTGGAGTGGAGATGACAGCTAAGAGGCAAATGTGAATGTGAGATTTATGGACTTAATTTATATAGAGACGGCAAGGCACTTGGAGCTCCTTGGAGGTGTTGGGATGGACAAATCACGGGCAGAGAAAACAGTGTGTTACATTTTCTACTTTTAGGACATCGGTGTATTATATTCTAAATAGTTAATTCCTTGGGAAGGAGGAAATAAAAGGAAACCTACAAGCGATTATTGTTTTTTTTGTTTGTTTTGAGACGGAGTTTCGCTCTTGTTACCCAGGCTGGAGTGCAATGGCATGATCTCGGCTCACCGCAACCTCCGCCTCCTGGGTTCAGGAAATTTTCCTGCCTCACAGCCTCCCGAGTAGCTGGGATTACAGGCACGCGCCACCGTGCCCAGCTAATTTCTGTATTTTTAGTAGAAACGGGGTTTCACCATGTTGACCAGGATAATCTCTATCTCTTGACCTCGTGATCCACCCGCCTTGGCCTCCCAAAGTGCTGGGATTACAGGCATGAGCCACCGCACCCGGCCCTATTGGTTTTAACCGTGCTCCTAGTGAGGTGGACTTTGTTATCTCATTTAATGCAAAAGAAAATTAAGAGTCTGAGAGGTGGAAGAAGTTGTCTGGGGACTTTCCTAAGCTCATAGTTTCTCCTCGCAAACACATGTCCATGGTTAGTTCCTTTCGAATTCTTTATGGCACCTGGCAGAGCTCTCACTTGGACCGAGCAACTAAGAAGTGTTTGTTAGGGCCAATCTTCCTTCTCTCTGCTGCAGAAGTCTCACGTGGAGCCTGTTTGCCCTCCCCTGCCCTACTGTGTGTCTGAAGGCTACATTTCCTGGGGCTTAGGAGTCGGTGGCCATTGGCTAGGTCTGGCCCATGGGGCATGAGTGAGAGATGGAAGAGCAGGAGGGAGAGGCCTGGGCGTCCTTCCCCCTCTGCCTGGGGTGCTGGGTCTTCTCTGTGGGTGGTCGTGTTCTGGCCTTCCTCCAGCCTCCAGCTGTTGTGACTTTCTGCTCTTACAAATTTGGAGCCTGCCTCAATGTTCCCTATTTGGCTCTTAAGCAACTCCATTACCTTCCTGGCTAATTCTCTGCATTTAATTCCTGGTTGGGCCATGCCCAATGCAGAGTCTGTTTTCTTAAAGCCTCACTTATTTATAAATGTATTACTTCTTTCAGGTACTGTTTTTATTGTAGGCTAAAACATTGACCCAAAGGAACAAATGTAACAGACCATGTCTGTCTTGTTTTCAGATAAGCCCATGGAGCAGATGTATTCCAGGAAAAACACTTCTTAGCCCTGGCCCCAACGGCTTCATCCTGGCCATTTGGGTGCCGAAGTATTCCACTCACAAACCACACTGACCTTTCAAATACCACAGGACCATGCCCCTGGTATCTCACATGAATTGACTGTGGTCTTCTTAGTCAATTAAATGTATTTAAAAAAAACCCCAATTTCTTGCTAAGACTTAAAAACTCTAAGGCTATTGTTAAAAAAGAGACTACATAAATAATATTGTTTTGAAAAGTAATTATTCTGCTTCTGATTTTAGCTCTCATTTTGCCTACGTGCAGCAGGGGAGAAGTTTCTAGATCATCATTAAAACAACAAAACAGTATCTAGATCTCCTTTCCCTTGTTTTACCTTTTGATTTCCATGAATTGAAAAACAAAATTCCAATTTAAGAAGAAACGTGACTTAAAACGTCCAAAATGTGCAAAATAGTCCATTCCAGACCTTCTGTAAATTCTTACAACTTGGAGTCCAAAGCGAAGCAGCGAGACCACGGCCCTGTAATTATCCAGCCCTGGGGACAGCCTGTCCTTGCTTGCATTCGGAGTTCACTTCAGCTGCAATAATACAGACAATGAATGTAGCCCTGGCCAACCCTTTCATTTTAATGAAATCCACACTTCTGGTATCAAAATGAAAAAGCAAGACTCAAAGATGCTCAGAATCATCATGTTTTTCCAAAAGGCAACCGTGCCGCGGTGTCCTGCGTGTGGATTTGCACTGTGTGCATGTGCTTATGTGGGTGTGCTAATGCGTGCGCACTCGTGTGCAGCCGTGTGTATGCGTGTTTATTCCTAATCTAATGGAAGGATGTTACCACCACCTTGCTGTCGGCAGACAAAATAAAGCCCAGAACAGGCCAGTTAAACTTTGAGATTCTTGAGGCTTACCAAACTCAGACCTGGAGAGAAGAGAAAGAGGGAGAGAGAGGAGAGGATGAAAGTGGGAGAAAGAAAAATTCCTGGTGGTTGGGGGGAGGGATTGTGTTTTTTTTCTTTTCTTGAGAAAGTGAATAATGTCATCGTTGATTTAATTAGCAAATTCTAGATGTGCTGACAAAGGAGATTTTCTTGGGAGATGCACTGGGTTGTGTCAGTGCTCTAAATGAATAGGCAGACTGAGTTCCTGGTAATAACAGATGAACAACACAACTCGCCAAACCTCAAACAGTGCATAAATCAATTTGCTGGGAATTAACCACTCGCTTCAAAATTAGGGGTTACTTGACAGGGTTTCAGTGATTAGGTTGTCAGGGACCTGTATTTCTAGCTGGGATTTATCTATCATTGATATGAGCGTATCTCCTCCTGGGCTGCAGACTGACTTGCATCGCCAGCTTGCGGGCCGAGCTCAGAGGGTGGGGGCCCTGCCTTCCGGGAGCAGATGGCCCTCTGGAGGTCACCCGGGCAGGGAGGAGAGGGAAGACGTGCTGGCTTTTCACACTCCTCCTAATGCCTCTCATATTAGCAGGAGAATTGAGAATGAGGGAATGTGTCTTAGAATCCTTCTGACATCACATGACCCCTTTGATAGCATAAAGAGCTTAACAATTTGTTAAATGAGATGCTTAAAAGTGTACAATTGCCCCAGAGAAATTAATGAAAAGCAATAAGGCACCACAAGGTCACTGAGCTCAGGGGGTTGGATCCATGGTGTCGTCAGAGTGCAGTGCTCTGGGCCTTCTGACTTCACGCTGGGACTAGGCTACTTCCCTGACCCAGGGCCTCACTAGGGGACCTTCTACTCTGGGGCAGGCAGAGGAGGAAGGGCAGTGTTGATCCACCTCCTCAGACCAGACTGAGCATGAATCGGGGAAGGGGCACGCCTTTGGGCCAGATTTCTTATCTGACACATTTCCTTTATCAGCCAGCCCTTCATTGACCATTATTCAATGCATTCCTGCCCACTTAGAAGTGTACACTCCCACTTGACAGCTCCTTGCTCTGTAAGAACAGTCCAGGGGTTCTATTAAGTTTAACCTATAAGGACTACTCTTAATTAGGCTGGGCCCAAGGGCATTAACCCGGCAACGCTGTCAAACAACATGGAAATTGGGTCCCTGGTCCCATCACTATGATGTGACAGCAGCAGTGCCTGAATCATTACCCACAGTTCCAGAGATCTCTTACCAGCCCTTCTCTTTCCCTCTATTTCTTTTCCCTAATTCCCTTTTTCTTTCATTCTTTTCCAAGTCGCCAAAACTTAACTTGGGCTCCCTCTTCCTGTTTGGGATTTCTGGAAGGGGATTTGCTTGCTCTACGCATGTGATTCATTCATCCTCCTCTCACACTCACCCCCGGCGCTCTTGGAAAGCAGGATGTGCTTTTCTCTTCATTAGGTGACCTTTGGCACCTCAAAATCACAGCCTCTCCAAGAATCCCTACCCAATTCTTGGGTGCCCAATCTGAGTGTCAAGGTCAACTTAAATAGAATGGGTTTGCTTTACGGGAGGTAAAATAAAACGTTCCTCTTTCAATGACTAGAAAATGCCATTGGATTCAACTGTAGCAGTCTCGGTGTTTCTTTCCTGTAACAGCTCTCCTACTAATCATGTTTCTTTCTCATATCTCGTCCTGTTCACTTACAGCCCATTAATTGATCATTAAAGTCTTCCTCAATTTCATTGAGTATCCAACTTCCTTATTCTGGTGTCTTCACATGGCAAATGTTTACAAGATTATTTTTCTACTTCACTTAAAAAATGAAACTGACCCATCGATTTCTGTGAATCTTTCTGCCACCCTCCCTAAAGTCCACTTTACATTAGCCATATCTGTGGTCTACTAGGGCAAATATTAAAAAATCTCTAAGCTACTTAAAAAATAAACCCAGATTTATTGATGTATAATTTACATTCCATCAAATAGTTACCTGTTTCAACGGTACAACTCAATGAATTATAGGAAATTTACATAACTGTGCAACCATCACTAATCTAACTTTATTTAAAAAAAAAAATTTTTTTTTGAGACAGAGTCTTGCTCTGTCACTAGGTGCCAGGCTGGAGTGCAGTGGCGCAATCTTGGCTCACTACAACCTCCGCCTTCTGGGTTCAAGCAATTCTCCTGCCTCAGCCTCCTGGGTAGCTGGGACTACAGGCAAATGCCATCACACCCAGCTAATTTTTTTTTTGTATTTTCAGTAGAGATGGGGTTTCACCATGTTGGCCAGGATGGTCTCGATCTCTTGACCTCACGATCCGCCTGCCTCGGCCTCCCAAAGTGCTGGGATTACAGGCTTGAGCCACCGCGCCCGGACCAATCTAACTTTAGAACATTTTCATCAATGCCACAAAGAAACTCCATAGCCTTTAGTAGTCATTTCCCACTTGGTCTCTCCAGCCCTAGGCAACCACGACTATAATTCCTGTCTTAATTGGTTTGTTCTTCTGGACGTTTCAAGTAAACGGAATCAAACAATATGTGGTTTTGTGTGTCTGGCTTGTTTCACCTGACATAATATTTTGAGGCATATCCATGTTGTAACTTGTATCAGTACTTCATTCTTTTTGACGGCTGAATAGTATTCCATTGTATGGATATAGCACATTTTATTTATCCATTACCAGTTGATGGCCATTTAGGTTGTTTCCACTTTAAGCCATCACTTTACCCAGGTGCCTGACTACTTGAATAAGTCCATTTTACGAATCCTTCTTTCTCTGTTACAGGCCATACAGATTGCCTATTTCTAAGAAGCCTGGAGGTCACTTAAGCACATATGTATTTAATACCTCGTCTTTCCTGGTCCTAATTTCCTTCAGCAATCCTCCTCCTGCCTCTCCAGCTTGTGGTCTGTAATTAATTAAGTCAACCAACTAATGTATTTTGTATAAAAAAGCCAGCAGATAAAACTGATTGCTTGATTTAAATTTGGTCAAAAAAGATGAATAAAAACAATGGATGCAACCCATCCCTGGACAGCACAACCCTAAAACCACACCTACTCCCTGATTTGTACCTCTTTGCTCACTGACCACCTGGACCTTTTTCTTGAATGCTGACTGCAAACGTCTCTCTAATACAGCAAGCTGCTGAACTCTTTAGCCGAGGATCTTCTTGCTAATTCTGAGCCCGTGACATTTTTGAAGACTGGTCTCTGCTCTGCCTCTGACACTGAGTCCCCATCCGGGCTCTAAGGAAGCTGCTCTGTTTCCTTGCATCTAGTTTGAGTTCATTAGGATCTGAATACTTTTGTACTAAAGGAAATAAAACATATTTTGGAGTAGTTAGAGCATTTTGGAGAGTTGAATTTTGGGAAAATGTTTGTGCCTCTCACTTCTCATAATCAGTAATTTGCTAGAACCAGGGATGTTAACGTGTAGCTTTGAGAGATGAGTCCTGCCAAGCTCCTCCATGTGAGCTGCTGCCTTCCACGTCTGACCGACATGGCTTCCTCTCTCCATATTTCCTTTGAGATTACGAGGTCACTCTCTTTTGACATACTCAAGAGCCAACCTATAGGATTCTCTGTCCCTCAGGAGGAAATCGGGTCAGGAGCAGTAACTGAAGATGGGAACTTTGCTTGTCGTCTGTTTTCTGTGATCACACCAGGGTCACAAATGGAGAACCCCTCACAGAAAGGGCTGTGGTTTGTCCCTGCCACAGCCCTCGCTGGGTCTCTGCTCGAGAACTCACTGCTCCAAAGATCGGCCCCAAGGCGGGGCCTGTTTCTTTCCATTGATGAATCTCTTCTCTCATGACAAAAATGGCTACAGGAACAGAAACAGCTCCAAATGAAGCCATTCTCATGACAAAGACGGTAATGAGGACCAAAAAGTGGCACAAAATCAATTTATTCTCATGACAACCTTAAGATTGTAATGAGGACAAGAAAAACAGTCTGAAATTTATCAATTCTTGTGACAACCTTGAGACAGTAACGAAAGCGGCAAATGGTATAAAATTGGCCCACTCTCCTGACAAACAGCGAGACAAAACCAGAAAATAGTCCCACATTTACCTACCTCATAGACAGCCTGGAGACTGGAACAAGAAGAGAAAAAATTTACAGGATTAACCCACTCCTGTCAAAAATCATCCTGAAGGGTAGCCTCCCACATGCCCTTTAAAAATGACTGCACCCAGGTGAGTTACGTTTTAACTTCAGATTTTGCTGTGGGATGGAATACTTTTTTTTTTTTGAGATGGAATCTCACTTTGTTGCCTAGGCTGGAGTTCAGTGGCACGATCTTGGCTCACTACAACCACTGCCTCCCAGGTTCAGGCAATTCTCCTGTCTCAGCCTCCTGAGTAGCTGGGATTATAGGCATGCGCCACCACGCCCAGCTAATTTTTTTGTATTTTCAGTAGAGACAGAGTTTTGCCATGTTGGTCACGCTGGTCTCGAACTTGTGACTCCGTGATCCACCTGCCTCGGCCTCCCAAAGTGCTGGAACTACAGGTGTGAGCCACCGTGCCCGGCCTATGGGATGGAATTCTTATTGGCTTGGATTCCCAGTTGATAGTCACGTTTCTTTAGGATCTGTGAAAATTAACTTGTATTGATCTTATGGACTCAGCAATGCAACAGTCACTCTAGATCTGCTTTTATTTGATGGTCTCAAAGTGCTTTGTCAGTGTGGACTTATTAAAAGGATAACTCATAAGGCAAATAAGCATTGCAACAGCGATGCAGACAATCATTCTGGAAATATCCATGAAGGTGACAAGTGACAGGGACAGAGAATGGAGGCAACTTTCCGAGTCAGCGAAACAGTTGCTGCTGCATATTCCATAGAAAAATGGAGTTCTGGGGCTTGTGTTACTCAACCAGTATCTGTTCCTCAACCTTCAACTTAGCTTTCTCATGTGTGTAGGAACTGATAGATATTCCCAAAGAAGATACTGGAGTAGAGGTCCTCAGCAGAGTGAGCATTCACTACAACACTACTCAATGACTTGGAACCACCTGGTTGCTAGTTAATAATCCAGACACCTGTTTCAGTAGGTCTGGAAGTAGGGGCTAGGAATACCAGGAATACACACATTTAAAAAAGTAAATGTCATTCTTGAGCACGCTGAAGTTGCAGAAGCATCAATTTATTGTGTACAAAGGTACTGGTTTGAAGAAGCTGGATTTATGACTCTGAATCAAAGACTTCACTCACTAATTCCTTCCTGCTAAAACTTGACATCCTTGACATCGCTGATGAGTAAGTAGTAGAGGGCCAAGTTTTAATGTCAATTCAGTTGCCAGTCAGCTTTTCCAGGGCTTATAATAATTATTGATGAGTGATTGAGTGACAGAGATTGGGAGTAATGGCTTGCTTTGCTTGGCTGGCAAGTACAGAGAATAAAGAGACGGAAGCCTCTCCTGTCTGACTGCTGGTTTTCATTACATGAAATGTGAAGTGGTCAAGTCTTTCTCTTTGTCTATCTGCCTATTTACTGTTCCAATTGATTTGGTAGGTGTTGAGTGGTAAGGAAGGAGAATATGTTTTGTTCCCTGAGAGTAGATCCATTTCGTCATAATTGCATTCCTTAAACAATTGGATGCTAACCTGAGTTCTAACATTTCTATCTACTGCAGTTTCTACATTTCCTCCTTTCTCTTTTGTTGTTGGTGGGCTTCTAGTGTTGTTTTGCAGAGCTCAAGGAGTTGGATGTGAACTGTAAGGTTTTGGCAAAGGCGCTGGGGTGCAGCGTCTCATCTTTCCTCTGCTTTGCAGAGTCCTATAATGACTGCACAGACATGTCACTGTTGTTTCCCCAGGCCTCTCTCTGGAGACCTCTCTTAGTAGGATCAGTGGCCTTGATGGTCTGAAAATTTTCGGTCAAGTTCGAGGTCAGGACATTGCTGAAGGAGCTACTACACTAACGGATAAAGAGGAATCTATGAGGATTCCTTTCAGGTTAACATGAATTTTGTCATATGACAAGTTTGTACAATTCTGTATTTTATTTTAACAATTCTAGGTGGCCCTAGAGCCAGGAAATTGGATACAAGGTTGGGGATTTTCAGATCAATGTCAGTAGACATGCAAGTGGCTGAAGGGAGTTTAAGGTGGTAGAGGAGGCAGCTTTCAGGTAGGTAACCTCAATTTAGGGTCCAACAAAGTCATGAGGCTAATAGTTTGGTTGAGCTGGGAGGGGTTGAGTGATAGGTAAGGACAGAGTTTCTTCTTGTTGGTCAACACTGGGAGGGGGAAAGAGAGAGAGGAGAGGGAGAGCAGCTGGGCATGCAAGAGAAAGAGAAAAGAGAGAGTGATGCAAAAATATCGTAAAATCAAGATAATAATTAAGTCACTTTTTGGTGTTCTCTTTTTTAGTCTAAATTATCTCCAGGGTCTCTTAACCTTTGTTCAAGGAATCTAGCTTCTTCTTAATCATTTTTGTCACTCTTCTCTGCGTTCTCTCCAGGTTTCCCCATAAGTTCAGAGGTGTTATCTCATTTCTTTCCACAGCATACCCATGAGGTAACCAGGGTCATTGCTAAGCTCACATGTACAGATTGGATGAAAGTAGGCACATGGTGAGTAGATGATTTACTCAAGGTCAAACCACAAGGAGGCGTCAGGGTCGGAATTAGACTGAGTCCCCAGATTCTGCTCTGTGGACCACGTCTCTCCTGCTCCTTTCTCCGGAGAGGCATAACAATTACTCAGTTTCAAAACTCCTTCTAAAGGACTTTCCTTTCATTTCACTCAGAATTTCACTCGTAGAAAAATAAATAAAAACGTAAAAAGTGCTTTAGTGTGGCTGCATAATTCTGTTTCTTTTTCACACACTTATTTAGACTGTATTTATACACAGCATCACTTTTACACATGCACAAATGCTTTGTAACTCGTGTCAGTCAAACAAATGGTTAATTTTAAAATCAGTAAAAAGTTCCTGATGAGTTTTGATGGCCATGCAAATTCTTTTTCACATTGGTTTGTGGGTGTTTAGGAAGTCCCAGAAAAGATACCAAACCTGAGGTGGTGAGAGAGTATGTCCAATTTTAGACCTGAACCCAGTCTAGGCTAGGAGAAGGTCCTATTTCATTTCCATATTGGAGAGTAGCTCCCTCCAAAATTCTTCCCTAAAGACGGCCAATCCAGGAGAAATGTTGATGCAGACAATAACCAAAAAATTGTCCAGATTTTTTTCCTGTAATGAGATGTTGCTGTCTTGGAAACTGCATGGCAGGTAGCGAGTTGTCAAGCCTGCCTCCCATGGGGTTTACAGCAGTGATGTGTTGTCACAATGGGCTTTGCTGAAGCTAAGTGGCCATGTCCAATATAATCCCTTCTACACAGGTGATACTCAATGAACTGTTAAGAAATCTTTAGTTCACATTTATCTATTGTATTGGAATGGGCAGAAGCCACACACTTTGGAGGTGTTTGAGTGATTCTTTGCCTGCTCTTTCTTTGACTATTCAATGAATTCACTTGGAGAAGGGAGTCCTCCTGTTTCACCCATCACTGCATCCCTGTGCTCAGTATCATGCCCTGAACATAGTAGAGTCTCAATAAGTATTTGCTCAATGGGTTAAATGAGGGAAACATTGAATGAGCCTACTTCTCATCTTTTCCAGATTTTGAGAGGAAGGAAAATCTGATCTTGTCACAGCTCTGCCTAAAATTCTTCAAAGAGGAGAAGAGGAAAAGAGTTGCTGCCCTGTGTCGGGTCATGGTCTACAAGATGGACCACTGTAACTGAGTGACAGCTGGGGAAGGATGTCGTGGTGCAGCAAGAAGAGAATAGGAGGGTTCATTCAAAGGCTCACAACAGTGATGTTGTACCAGGATATTGCAGTGAACCATGAAGGCTGATGGGGCAGAGGAGCTCCAATTATATCCTGAGAAAAGACAACATTGTGGAAACACGTCCACACGCCTACCTGGAAGGAAGCAATGGTCACTTAGTGGTATGGCTCTTGGTATCTTTTTGAGAGAATTACTACATATTCAAAACAACTAATGAATTATTTTAAGGGAATAGAATTAGGAAACATTACAAATCTCAGCTGCCTAAATTATAAATAAACAAAGATCCCAATGTCAAATTTCAGAAGCCCACACTGTGTGAACGCAACGATACATTTTCAAAACATCCTGCAATAAACAAGAGCATTTAACTCACCAGGGATCGAATGTTAAGTTGTCCCCTTCATTTGGTGACAAATGTGATTCCTGAGTGTGTGTGGGGCCATGTTGCATTTACCCAAGTGAAATAAAAGAAGGATGAGCAAGATAAGAAAATCATTTTACAGTCTCCTGTTATTAAAGTCAGCATTTCCCAGCCTGGGTAATCCAGCCTTTGAAAAAGTGTTCATGCTTAACCTCAGTACCACAGAGTCACGCGTAAGACCCCAGCTGGCTCACAAAAACCCGCGGAGGAAGAGAGTGGCTGCAGGCGGAGGGGTGGGGGCACGTGCCTCCATCTCCCAGGACAGGGCTATTCTCTCCTCTCTCCTGCTCCTCTCTCTAGGAATGAATGATGTCAGAAGACACCATTATTCCTTTAGCAAAAAATCCCTCCAGCACTAAGCATAGAGAAACGAAGATCTAAAATTTAGACTTTGCATAGATTCGTGTGTTTGTTTTGAACGGTAGTTCCTGGGTCCATGGGTCAGGGTGAGGTATTTATCCCCTTGTCTCAGTTTCCGTGACTGAAAATGGGATTGATAAATTTCCTTCTTAGCTCAAAGGAGACATTATACACATTAATGAGTAGAACAGGCTTAAATCTTCTTTATGTTCTATGGACAACTATGCAAATATACAGAGTTTTTCTTTTTCTTTTTTCTTTCCCTCTTTGGATTTCAGCCGTATTTCTTCTTAAGGAAAATAAAAATCCGTTGTTAAAATCATTGTGGCTCTAGATGCCTCCCGCTAATGTGCTTCTGGAGGAACAGTTTTCAAATGAGAAGTAACGGGAGCCAGTCTGATTGAAACAAACTGGTGTTGATTGCAGATCAGCCATCTGTAAAGGAGGCCACCTCGGGAAGAGTGTGAACTAATGAAAAGATGGGCCTGATTTGGGAGCGTGATGGGCTTCGTGCCACCAACCCCTGTGAGTGGCATGAGATTATAGCCGTGCGAGGAGAGGTAGATTGAGAATAAGTAACTTCTGTCTTAAAGATTAAATGGCAAATTTGCTATTAAATGTGAAAGACATAAAATGTAATTATGGCTTTGAGGATGTTAGCTGTGGCCGTGCCCACTTGCAGACAGTGTGGCCACCTGTCCTCCCGTCAACAATGCACCTGTCCTGGCGTGCCGATTACAGGCCTGGAGAACAGAGTGCTGAACCCTGGGAGTGGCCCACACAGCACATTCTTTGCAGGGCACTTTCTATGGCCTCCCTTGCTCCAATGGCCTTCTGGACTGGTGAATGTTATTGATGAAGTCATTAGGTAGCCCGGAAAGCCAACTGATAATTCTCAGGGATGTTGGTGATCAGACGGTGGCCTGGGAGGGGACAATGAGAGCCTTCCACTGACCGCTGGCCTAGAGGAGTGATCCTGGAGTTCCAGGAACCCAGGCTTGCGTGATTATAACAAAGGCAGAACCAGAGGTGAATTTAACAATGCACCCAATTGCCAGGGCATTTGGAATCAATGCAGCAGGATCCCAGAAGCTGCCCCACACAGTGGAAGGTGTTCACATTGCACCTCAGTGCCTGGGGAGTAAGCACCCCACAAATTTTCCTTGAAAAAATAAAACGTCAATGTGTGGTCAGACGTAGGGTCTGTATTGCCTCGCCTGGCTCTAGACATAGCTTGCTTTTCTTACGTAGTCTGTTTGCATGCACTAGCTATAGGTAGCATTTTCCTTGGTCCCCATGCCCTGTATTTGAGACTGTGACTGTTTGAACTTTTTGTCTGACTTGTCTTCCTGATTTCTGGTCATTTTCTCTCAAGTTAGAAAATTTAAAGAAGAAAATTCTAGCATTTCTCTGGTTCTACTTTTCAGGTCAATCCAGATGTCAACTCTAGTTGTTGGCTTGTGTTATGTTGTTCGTTGCCGTAAGCCAAAGACTGGCGTATGCCATGGCAGAGGGTTCCCCATAGATTGTCAAAGTCCCGAGGCATTTTGGGGTCAGACTCGGACAGCCTGGTTTCTCTGTCTACCCTTCCAGCCACGATGGGGTTTGCATCCTTCCCTTCTGGTGCAATTGCTGCCTGCAGCCCACCTTGCCCAGACCTCATTATCTTTATGGGGCTGTTGGAAGCTTATCTATTTGCATTGATTCCAGCCTGCAGGAAACTCCTGCTTAGCATATCTGTTGATTTACCATGAAATACTGAAGAATGGGTGAATGAATGAATGAATGAATGTGAGAACCAGTAGCAGTCCCTTACAAACTGTCCTGGACCAGTTGGCACCAGAATTCTGTGCTCAGGAAAGCTGCACACGACTGAAGGGAATGAGAAGGGGCTGCTAGATCTTTCAATCATTCCTGCGCTTGCGTGAGTGGGTCGACCAGCAGAGATGCGATGGGCTGTGTGGCGTGCGACTTTATGTGTAAAGGCTTATGTTCTGCTGTATTGCACCATTTTATATGCTTATGTGACTCAAGATTACAGGGCACAATCAATGAATGAAACACAAGTAGTGAAACAGGGTAGATAACACTATCTTTTAGATCGGATATGCATCATTAATTCCTTTCTTTTTCTTTTTCCCCCTTTAAAATTGGCCCGTATGAATTTACTGCACGTGAACTCAGAGGGTGAAAGCCACTGGCTTGTGCCACTTGTGTAGTGTGCGGACTGCTTCCTGGAAATTCCCTTCCCTGCTAAAATGTGGCCTGGATCTGCCACCATGCCCTACAGCATTGGGTTGGAGACTCTCTTGACACGGCCTGGTGGCAATGCCAAATAATATGATAGTTTTGTGATGACGACAATGTCAACAGGGATCAGAGTGAGAGAACCAAGCTCATTTTCACTTTTGACCCAAGAAGGACTCATTCCCAGATTTTCAGATGTGAAAAGCTCATGCACTAATTAGCACTGTCTCTTGCCCTCAGCATCAATTTTGAAAGTCACCAGTTCAAACTGAACACCAGAAACTTGGCAACATAATCCAAAGGATATCCAAACAGATTTCAAATTAATCAGCTTATGAATCCAATTTGTTAGCTATAATAAGACTTTATATTTACATGGCACTTTTTTCTCTTATTGTTCTTACAGCTAATAATGCTGGAATAATTATTGATTAAATACAGTTCGGCATACAATGGACTTGCTCTCTTACTAATTCTCAAAACATTTCTTCTAGAAGGTCACTACGTGCGCTTGGGCTCACACCTTCTCTATCCACCAGTGCCCCTTGCTCCACACGAGAAAACTCTTACCTTCCAAAGACTGGATCCACTGACCTCTCCCCAGGTTTCCTCCCTTGGGTGCTGGTCTGGAGCTGTCCTGAGAATCCTCTTTTACGTCACTCTGTTTTGGGTTCCACAGTTGTCTTTGTTGCCGTCCTTCGTAGGAGTCACCACGTATGTGTGCCCCATGCTGTCCACGCCGCACACCCCTCACCTCTGTCTTGACTTTGTCCTGGCTCCCGATGGCATCCACCTTTTTGCCACCCATCAGTCCAGTTTGCAGTCCGGCTCCAGGATTTCCATCTGTCCTGCAGTTTCAGGTGCTGAGACCTTGGATAACATGCTCATCATCTATGGCCCCTGGAAATTTCTAGAGTCTGATGGCCCCTCTCTCTAAATCCATGTCCCAAAGAGAAAGGGGGCATACACTGGGCTAATGATCCTCCTTCTACTTGGAGTGTTTTTGTGGTGGCAATTCTTACAGAGTGATTTGTGGTGGTCGGTGAGAGATAAGTCCCCATTCTACGTCCTGCAGTACCTGGCACATGGTAGACACTCAATATATATTTGCTAAGGGATGAATTTCCCAGTAACTGAAGGGGAAATGCTGCATATTAAATACTACATTCCTTCATTCATCATTCTTTCAACATGTTTACTGAGTCTCTACTATGTCTCAATCACTGCTCTAGGCAATGACCCCTGCTCTGAAGGAGGTGACTTTCAAGGGAGGAGAAATAGATGATGAAAACAGAGTAACTCAGTGTATTAAACAGCATAGGACAAGGTGATAAATACAATGAAAAACCAAAGGTGAACAGGGTCAAGTAAATGGGCCGTACCAGGAAGAGCAGGGGGCTTGTTGCCATGTTGAAAAGAACATCCCGGTGGGGAAGTGGCCTTTGACCAATACAGGAAGGAGGGGTGCTGAGGGGACACCTGAGGAAAGGGCTGTCCAGGCAGGGCAGGTAGACAAGAGCCCTGGGGATGGCATACCCGATCTCCTGGGCCAGGGTGTGCAAAGGGAAGGGAGATGGAGGAGAGGTCGGAGAAGCGACGAGACTGCATCATGGGAAATGAAGGACCCCATGGACTGCCATGAGGACCCCAGCTCTCCTCAGCAAGGCCTGGAGCCTCTGAAAGTTTGGGCAGAACAATGATGGGACTTCACTGCAGGGCTGAGTGGATGCTGGGAGAGCTGATGGAGGCCTCCGTGACAATGCAGGGGAAGGAAGAGACAGGCTCTGGCCAGGGTGGCAGTCATGGAGGGGAGAACCGGTTAAAGGCTCTGAGAAGTTCTGCAGTCAACAGTCCTGCTCAACTTTATCTCAATGCTTTCCAGACTTTTTTGGGCACAAATCCCTGTTTTTTTGCATAACACCCTCTGATGCCCCATGGCTCTTGTGTTCTGCAGAATACAGTTTGAGAAACACTGCTCTAGAGATGTATGTGTGTGCCAGGTGCTGGGGGTCATCCACAGCCTCCTCGGTCTCTGGGAATAGGTGTCAGGCTCCACCCCTGCTCCTGAGGTCTCCTGTTGGCTTGAGAGATGCTCTCTTGTGGAAAGGCCATAGGTCCCAGCAGAATTGGGTTTGAGCCTTAGGCAAGTAGGTTCTGATCTCAAGGCTCCTGCTCCTCATCTCTCTAACAATTATAAGAACAGCAACAACAATGGCAAAGGCTGCTTAGACCACCGTCGGGAGTGTATTTAAAGAGCTTCGAATTCATCTGGTGCATAGGTAGAGCTCAGATGCTATCATAGCTACTGCCGTTGCTTCAGATGCTATTCTGCCTGCTGAAATCTCAGAACCCTGCTCTCTGTGGGATTCCCTATCAACGTGCCCTGCTCACAATCCAGGGACCCTGTTCTTGCATGTGGGTCCTTCTGGCCTGCTCCATGGCAGAGGGTGACTGTGTCTTCATTACCCAGTTATTGGTGCTACCACGCCCTGCAAGTAGAATGTACCTTCACCCCTGCAGCTGGGGTGGCCTCCTGGGTACCTGCTCCAGACCTACAGGGGAGCCCAGTTCTGAGTAGACCCCATCCCCTGACCTGGCCTGTGCTCCGCTAAGAGCTCAAATATGACAGAAATAACATTACATGTCAACTAAATCAAGTGTGACTTACAAGTGACCTTTGCATTGAGAACGCCAGACTCCCAGCCACTCCTCCTTTCTGGAGGCATCGAGTCCAGCTTCCTTCCACAGCACTCACTTTCTTCTCCTGCTGACTTGGGGGCTTAGAAGCACACAGGGTCTTAGTTTTCACTGGGGTTATTGATGGACCGGAATATTTTCCTGAGCACATAATTTAGTGTGATTTGAGTTTCGTGCTGGATTTCCTGGACGTCACGGCAGTTACTGTGCCAAGAGCCCTCCCTTCCTGTGGCAAAATCGCCATAGACAAGGCCCACAATGTTCCTACCTGGGGCCGCAAAGGGGGCTGTTCTCAGAGGACGAGGAAGGAGGAAAAATGTCCTCTGCAGCTGGGTGACTCACGGAATCGCCCATCCTCTCTGGTTCCAGTGCAGAGCTATTTGGGGTCGCTTTGAAAGTGAGGCTCTTGAATTGCAGTGTGTACACCTCTCGGGTAGGGTGTCGCATTTGTGCGTTGAGCCGTTTGTCTTCTGGGACTCTGCTCGTCATTCCATAAAACCCATTGTCAGTCAACAGCCATCAATCACACAAAACTCACGTGCACTACGGATCTGTCAGGAAATCAAAAGGCTGTTAGGGTTGTTGTGATTACCCATTCATGAGCCATTTTGACTGGGAATTTCACAGACCTTCCCTCTTGCTACAAAGAAGGGGGAAGTTTAAATCAATCATTTAAACAATTTGCCAGTGAGGTCTATTTTTGCCACTGAAAACCCCTTTCCCACCCTGTTGCCTGGTCTTTGGCTTCAGCAGTTTTTTGCCTTTTGTGTAGACGGGCGGCATCCGGTTACTGCCGGGTTTGTTTCTGGAGGTGGAGGATCCACAGCGATGCCTTCATGTCACTCAGTGTCGTGAATGTGGGAGCAGGACCTGTTCCTGGTCACCCCAGGTCCTCCAGTTCCTGCTCTGGATTCACATCTCAGACAAGGAGGGAGGAAGGTGTTTGGAGGGGAAGCGGAACGGGAGGGCAGCCTGGGATGACTCCTGTTCCTGAAAGGGAAAGGTCCCTGACTCTCCAGCTTGGCATTTGGCAGTGGCTCCAGCTCCTTCCTGGCTGTATGCCTTGGAGTTTGCCTCTGAACAGGAGGGTCGCCGTGGGCTGGGCTCCCTTGCAGAGCGGGCGGTGCCTTCCCTTCATCTGTCTCCCTGCTTGTCCCAATGCGCCTTGGCATCTTCTGACCAGCGCTGATAAATGAACTGTGGTCCAGCTGATAATCACTTTCTGTGTCGTTTCTTCTTGTCTTTGCAGCAAGCGTGCTCACAGAAATCCTGGAACTGCCGCATCGAGTCTTCTGCGTTCAGGCGGACAAACGTCGCTGGGTTGGAGGAGCTGGCGGCTGGCGCTGCCTTGTGACCCCATGCCATGCCGCTGTAGCCGAGGGTGCACAGGCGAGGCCGCCAGGTGCACAGGAGTTGCGATGCCAGGTCAGACCCTGGAAACGCGACCATTTCCCAACCATGAGCCTTCCTGGTAACTTGTCCAGCTCACCTTGGCCTAGATCTTCTCCTCACAGAGGGGATCACATAGAAAGAACTATTAAATAAATGCAAGCTCATCAGCCAACCAACTGACCGACGGGCCCAGATTTCCAAACAACCGTGAAGCAACAATGGGATTAGAAGACAAAATATTGTTAGATAAAATGAGCTCAGAAAGAACTGAGGGTCTGACTGCACGATATAGTTAAGAACTTTGGGAGGCCCCTGTGTAAACCACTGGCTTCTAATAACCCCATGTGAATGTAAGACTCCCAACTTCAAGGGAGGGCTGCTCCCCCTGTATCCTAGCAATGCTCTCCCTCTCCTGGCTGTCCAGATATTGATGATAATGAAGCATGCTGCACACACGTGCGTTGTGCTCGTATCTGCTGCCCCTGGACAGCTGCTGCAGTTACATGTATCTCAGCCAGCATGGCAGGTGAAGGCATGCACCCTTCCCTGGAGTGACAATGGCAACCTCCTTGCCCCTCCCCCAGTCTGTTCCCCAGTAGTCCTCCCCTGACTACTGCAGCCATTTCTGCTGAGCACCGAGCATGCCTGCAACTCTGCAGTGGCCGAGTGCCCGCCAGGGCTCCAGCCTGCCATCCCATCCAGCAGTGACTCTCCAGGTGGGGGACGGGACATCAAGGGCACTGCCGTGAATCCTGCGTCCTTGATATCATCTTGACCTACTGAGATGCTACTGCTGTTAGCCAGCTCCAGGATGCAACCCCTAGATACTGGCATGTATTTTAAACCAGAAAAAATAAAAAATAAAACAAGAAATCAGTTGGAAGGTGACAGCTTCCAGAATCTGGATCTTATGTAGTAAATGTAGTCACACCTGGAAGAAAGGAGATATCTTATCTGAGGTCCATCAGACTGCATTTGCCTGCAATCTGTGGCCAGTGCTTAAAGGAAGGGGCCAGAAGTAGGGTTGGAAGGTGGAACGTTTGAGGTTGCTCTTCACCCTGGTGATCTCTGCCAGTCAACAGAAGCTTTGAGAAAGCAATCATCACAAAGGCAATTCAGAAGGGAGGTAACTCAAACAAATAAAATAAATAAATTCAAAAGGCATAGCAGCTAAATATGAGAAAAAAACAGCCTTGGCTAATGTTGGGGATTTATGAGCATGAGATGTGGTTTGAGTCTTATATGGGGTTATAAATACAGATCCTGATGACAAGCAGAAGTCCTTCCCTACGTCCATGTCCATGGTGTTCCTAAACACTTATCCCTGGAATCTGCTGGAACATCCAAAGCTGCTAGTCACATGGACCTGGCTCAAAGTCACGATTAGCAGATGCCCCGTGAGCCACCTTTGCTAGGGTGAGGACAAGTTCAAATACCACCAGGGACTTCTCTCTCTCTCTTTCTCTCTCTCTCTCTTTGTTGGAAATATTTGGGCTAGAAATGGTTTGGCTCTTGGTGCTAATATTAACTGCATAATGCAATGTAACACAGGCTCTAATTGCTCACATCTGATATTCCATTTAGATACGATCATAGAAATGTCAACTTTACCCATGATAAAAAAACAGAAATGTCATTAGTAGTTTGCCAAATAATTTGTCCCTGTGATTTTTAGCAATAAATAACACAGACCTCTCCGTTGCAGAGACCGGCATCCTGCTTACCTCTTTTCCTCTCACTTCTCTCTTGTCAATTGTTTTATTTGGACATTCATGTCCAGTGAATAAATTCATCAGCAACTATTTTTGGGCTTCTGTATTGAAAAGTTAATTATTTTAGAGGAAGTACATTGTGATAAAAAAACTCAGTTATTGTAATTATAATTATTTGGGGAACTACTAATGACATTTCTGTTTGTAGGAAGGAAAGATAAATATTCTCTCCTTCCCTGTATCAAAATAGGAATATGCCACTTAAATAATCATGCCGAAGATTAATTTTCAGAATGGATTGTGAGTAAAGCAGCAAGTGTCAGATGTAAAGATTGTTGCAGTGTGACCAAAGTGACTGTTTACTAATGGTTTCATGTCGGGATTCTTCGAGGATGTCAACTACTGAGCAAACCTGGACTGGGGCGTGAGAGCGAGTTGGCACCTGTTCGTTGCTGGGGTCAATCTGGCCAACTTGACTGCATGGGGAGCTTCCTTTCCCTGTCTTTACACATGAGTATTATCTGGCTTTTCTGAAGAACAGCATGTTCTACAGGAAAGGAGCAGAGGTGTGCTGTGGGCCAAACCCTCTTGAATATTTGAGCAGGCTCTCAAAATCCATTTGTGGAAACAGTAAGAATGATCAAGGAGTTTAATGAATCTTTAATCCCTCCAAGAGAATTTGTGATGGGACAAGATGAGATTTCCCGCCTTCTAAATTGTGTTCAATAATCCCGGGAAGAACCTTCTAAATCATGTATAGATCACAAACTTTTCTTATTAAAAATGAGTAGAGCAAAGCTCCTCACACTCAGGAGAGAGCCGTGTCTCTGAAATTTTCACGTGCTCATCAATTGTATGATTAGTGAGCCCGGGGTTTTGTGTTTCAACCTACTCCCAGGGAGCTACCGGTGCTGATCCGTGGACCACCTCTGAGTAGTGAGGTCTTAGAGGAAATGCAGGTTTGTTACCTTCGAGGGCACACCTTGAAGGAGGCTGCTGCTGCATGACCTGGGCAGCCCTGCCCTTGCAGAGCTAAGATTTTACAGAGAACACATTTGCTTGTTTTCCCTAACATTCAATTTCAGAATTTGCTGCATGAAGAAGTCAATATTTCTAAATGCTTAAAACAGGTTTTAAAAAATCTTAATTGGCTGGGCACTGTGGCTCATGCTTGTAATCCCAGCATTTTGGGAGGCCAAGACAGGCAGATCACTTGAAGTCAGGAGTTCAAGACCAGCCTGAGCAACATGGTGAAACCCTGTCTCTACTAAAAATACAAAAATTAGCTGGATGTGGTGGCATGAGCTTGTAATCCCAGCTACTCAGGAGGCTGAGGCAGGAATCCCTTGAACCTGTGAGGTGGAGGCTGCGGTAAGTGGAGATTGTGCCATTGCACTCCAGCCTGGATGACAGAGCGAGACTCCATCTCAAAAAAAAAAAAAAACTTAATTAGCAGAACCTTCCTTAAATAAGTACTATTTATGCTGTTTATTTGCATAGGAAATCCATTTTGCATTGATAATGCTGATGTAAACTCTATCCCAACCCGAAACAAACCTTTTAAAAATTCTGCCTCTTTAAAAGATACCATCTACTATAGAGTGAAGTTTAAGATCACACTTGAGTGTTCTGTGTCCCAGTCACAGAACTGGGACAGTCACAGAACACTCGAGTGTGAACTTAGTTCCCGAAGGAGCAAACCTTTCCAGAGAGGACACATCTACCTCAGCAGCAGTTGCCCTGGAGGGGCCTGAGGATAAGACATTAGTCCAACACAGAAGGCTCTCCCCTCTTCTCATGCAAGTTGTGAAGTGGAGAAGAGGAATGTATTCTACTTGCACAGTAGAAGGAATGTTTTTCTCCTTGAGTGAATAGGTTCTGTATTTCTAAGGTCATTTTAACTGAAATATCTCCTGGTACTGTATTGGTATTTTCAAATACTGTATTTATTTTTGAATAAAAAAGGGGGAAAAACTAAAATATTTTCTTTGGATGACTTTATCCCTCCATCAGCAACTACACCAACATACTTGTAACCATACTCAGGTCAGTTACTGACCGGCTTGGACTACGCTGTCTTCATTGTACATTAAGTCATTAAGAATTGGTGGATTGAATTGAAACCATTGAAGGTATTCTAGTGAGGCCAGATGTGATCAGTGATTCAGGTTGGACAGAAGGCCAAGTTCACTTCTCTTAACTCCCTCTTCCTTTGTTACTAGTAGTAAGACTGGAAAGTACACAGAAATAACTACATTAGAGTATATGGGAATGAATACTTTTCTCAATATTTTGTGCTCCATAAATATTAAAACCAGTGATGGATGCTATTAATCATTTGACCCCATCTATTTGTCTACTCAAGAGAAAAGTCCATCTATGTAGTTTGTGAGACTCTCACTCAGGACATGTGTGTGTGTATGTGTGTGTGTGTGTGTGTGTGTGTATCAAAAAATCTCCCTCTATTTCAAAAGTAAACAATTTATTGAGCATTTGACCAAGGTAGTTTTATTTGGAAGCTATTAGGTATGAAAAGATGCATTCAGTAGGAATTAGAGTATCTACTATATATCTTGAGAATAATATTGGGTGTTTCTCAGGATATAGTAGATACTCAATAAATTCCTACCAAATATATCTTTTCATATCTAATAGCTTCTGTATAAGAGGACATGGGCCCATGGAATCATTACCTAAATAACAAACCCTTCAGGGCATGAAATCTGGTGAGTGGGACAGATAAGTAAACAACTAGCCGTATGAAAGGAAAGAATAAAGTAGATGCTGTAACAGAAACGCAGGCAAAGCGCTGTGGGGCAGGGAAAGAGATGGAACGCCAATAGTAACAACAACAATATTGGCGAAAGCTTTGGAGAAGGCACTAGGGGACCAGAATTTTGTAAAAATATACTGTATATAAATTGTGAGCAGATTGCTAGCAGGAGTTTGATCTATAATGGAAGGTTAAGGGCCTCAAATTCTAGGTTAGACAGTTTGGACTTTCTTTTATAGGCAAATGGGAGCCATTGATGTTCATTGGGAAGGAGAGTGCCTTCCTTTGTGTCCAGTGACAAATGGGAAGTCGGCAGCAATGTAAAAATCACATACATATTGTCAGCCTCAAACTGCGATTTCAGCTCCTTTTTGTTGGTAAGAGGAAGAACTGTTGGCCTGGATATTAGTGCATCAATTCCAAGTACCCTTCATTATATTTTCTTTCACAGCAAAATACTCGTGGGAAATCATTACAGCAGAATCAAGCTCACTGGGAATGGACATACGTATTGGGACAATTCTTGCTGTACTAGTCTCTTCCCTAGATTCTTCAGGAATTGTTCATTACTTTTTTTTTTTTTTTTTTTTTTTAAGAAAAAAACAATTTAAACTTACAGAAAAGTTGCAGGAATAGTAGAAACAACATCCCTGGATCCATTCCTCAGAAACTCCTTCCAAATTTACCAACTATCCCACTGATGCCCAGTGAACCCAGGCCCTGTCTCCGCACCCAGTCATCCTGTCTTTCTAGTATCCTGCAATTTTATTATGGTTTCCTCAATGTTCATGACTTTAATGCTTTGGAATAGGCTAGGCCAGCTCTTTTTGTAGATGGTCCCTTAATTTGGATGTGTCTGATGTTTCTGTAGAAGCAGACCAGGGTGTGCACCTTTGGCTGGAACGTCAGGGAAGGAGCTGCTCTGTTCTTTTCAGTGCATCCTCTCAGGTACACAGGATGCAGGCTTGTCCCACTGCTGGTGAAGTCACCTTTTCCAAGTTCCTCCATTGAAAAATCACTTTGGATTTCTCAAAAAGTTGCCAAGTATTTTGTGGGAAGATGCTTTGAGAGTATGTGAAAGCCTTTCTTTGACCAACTTCCACAACCTGGTTTTAGCATCCAGGATGGTTCTCACCTGAATTATCATTGTGATAGTTGCCAAACGGCAATTTAAAAATTACATCATTATTGCGTCATTTATTAGTTAGTTTTCGTTACTAGAAAGAGACTTATCTTTTCCCCATTTATTCATTCATGTATTTATGTCCTTATGAACACCGTGATTACTATTTTATCCACTGGGATACAGTCTGCTTACTACCGTTATTTATTTTGACTCTCAAATTGTCCCAGCCTTGGCCAAGTAGTAACACCTTCAAGCTTACTGCTATGTCTTTTTGACGTGTCCTTAACATTCTTTGGGCAATTTATTTCCTTCTTCCACAAAAATCGATTCTAAGCTCATCTTATGTTTTCCTACTCTGGTTTGATATTAGCTATTGCTTCAAGGAATATTTGCTGTTCTAATGGAAAGTCATATTTAGAAACCCAGAACTGGGTGGCAGATGTACTCATTGGTACTTGTAGTATTGCTGATCAGGCCTTTAAGGCTAGAAAATGTCTGTCTACAAGTACGAGTAGATGTGCATACATACAGTATAGGTGTACACATACTCACATTTATATTTTTCCCTATATCTACCTATTCATTCATCCACTTGCCCCCTCCCCGCTTCATCCACCATTGGTCTATCTGGTCTATCTATCTATCTGTCATCTATGTACCATGAATGTAGATCAATAACTCTAATTGGAATCTAACAACACAGGCCCCTTATAGCTTTCTCCCTTTTCATGTCGGTACCATCTTTCTCCAACAGTCAGAACACAGGCTCCTATGGTGTTTACACACACATGAAACGCTGACATCTGTACTTCTTCTCCTGCATGAGGCTGGTCTCCACCCTGTCTGCTCCTTCTTCACCCACCTGCCATCCTCCCATGGAGCATCCACTGCTGCTGGCTACTGCCTTCCAGCTCCTAAGCCAGCCTACTCAGCTCTTGTCTGAAAGTAAAGGAAGAGAGAGGTGAGGGTAAAGAGAGAGGGAAGAAAAGAAGAAAGTCAAAGAGGTAGACATCCTGAGAAATTTTAATCTCAGTAGCCCCTATTTTCCAAATTAATAATCAAGGTAAGTGAAAGTAGCCTTTTTTATGCTACTGTTATTTCTATCTATTGTGGAAGAATCACCTGTCTTATGACAGGTGCTGAAATATTTAAATTCTAAGAGAAGGCTCTTAATAGAAAGGTAGCCAGTGCTAAGCATAGTTGGTTTATTTGTGTCTATGTCTGGGAGTGCCTGTGTGTGCCTTGAAAAATGGAAGCAGCAGGTGTTTAGACACCATAGCATCACTCTTCACAGAACATACTTCTTTAAATCCAGATTAAATATGCAATTTGAAGCCTGACCTTTCTGAGTAATTAAAGATTTCTACTTTATGGTTTTTATAGACATGGTACGGTACAGGCAAGATGAAGGCCTTTAATGATTAAGGTAGAAAGTGTGTGGAGCTTTCTTGCTGCCTGGATTTTAAGGGGGTAAACCCTGGGGAGAATTCCATTCCATTACTCTTGCTTCTGCTGTAGTGATGGTTTTGGTGTCCATGGTCAGAGTGGACCCAGTACTCTCTCCCGCTTACAGGAAGGAGACCACAGAGAGGAGCCCTGAGTGATGGCTGGATTATAAAGTGGGAAATAAAGACAATTTGAGGCTCATGCCTGGCATCTTGTAATGCACATGAGAACATAGCGAGGTGCCAGGAGGGATGGCGGTAAGATAGAGTCATCCTTCCCTGGTGGGCATGCTACAGACCTGACATGCTTTCCAAAGTGCACCGCCTCCTTGTCTCAGAATAAGCACGGCAGGAGATGTCTCATTTTACCATTTGGAAAAGGCCTGGACTAGAGGCATAGCAACCTTGCTGGGGAGAGGACGCATGTCGAATGCTGCCTACAGAGCCAGACTAGGTAAGTGTGGGTGAGCGTGGCCCCAGGCGCCTGTATTTCTTGCTTTGTAGCTCAGTTTCTGTATCAGTAAAATCCAATGGTTGGATAAGACCATTGTGAGGGGGCCTGTCTAGCTTTGACATTCTAGAATTTTAGGTGCTCATATGGATTCATGCTGGTCAGTAGATTCCATCCAGAGGGAGGACATTGAAAGGGGAGAGGTGCAGGTTTACCTCTAAGGTGGAAGGGGAAAGGCTGGGAGGGAGCCCGCAGTGATTGTGTGTGTTGGGGCTGCATGAACATTGACAGCCCCAATTCCTTCAATCCAGTTCTGTTCACCACAAGCCCACCTGCCCTTGTCAGACACAGGCCACGCTCATTTCCCTAGAACTGTGGTGCTGCACCTGTGCTTCCTGCCTGGGAAACCCGCCACCGCTGCTGCTACCCTCCTTTGGCAGCAACTCCTCACTGCAGAGCCACCAGGGTGCCCTCCACCTGCCACAGCTGTCCTGACAGTTGTCACCCCGGAGGAGGGGCAGTGAGGAGATCCCAGCTACATGAAGCAGCATTTGAGCAGGTCAAGGTCTGCCCTTGGTGTGTCATTTTGGGCTTCTTTTGCTCTTGCCCTATCAGAGACTATTTTATCCCTCCCTCATGTAGTGTTCAAATATTTCTTCACCTCTTCCACACCAAACAAACACAGCTATCTCTCAGGCCCAGAAATTGATGGGTTGCCCAGTCATGTGAGGTGGGGGTCAATGTATTCCCTCCCCTGTAGGTATCTTCCTTTCACATCTGACTGTGGAATACCAGGCGAAGTAGTTTTTAAGGAACTAACATCATTGCCTGTACATTTATTAGGTATCCTTATGCTGACAGGAGGCATGTTTTGGGGACGGGGTGGCCCTAATGGTCTTGGGAGAGACATGGGGACTATGTACCTAACTTTATTCCAAGGTCAGTGGAGATTTGTAGGGAGCAAGGACCAGGATGCTCTAGAAGAACCACCAAGGCCTCAGTGGTTGAAACTCCCAAGGGCCCCTACAACTCAGGTAGCCACATGATTTTAGAATTCCTTTAACTGGATATTTCTTCCTCTTGATGTTCATGAAAAGAAGACATCATGTTTGAGGACCTCAGGTACCAAAGCTGGGGCATAAGGTGGATGATTTAAAGCTGGCATCTGTCAGGTCAAATCCTGTGATTGGGGTATCTATAATGACAAGGGCCACACTTGGAAAGGAAGCTGTGTATATGTGGAGGGAGACAAGCTCCACCGCCCTCAGGAACTCACAAAGCGCACCCAAGCCTCACGAACCCATGAGCTCAGACTGTGATCTTTATTTTTGCATTTTGAAGCTTAGTAACTCACCTTTAACAAACTGCTGTTCTTCACAGGCCCAGCAGCATATCTTTGATCTGAGGATGAATGTACATTTTACCTTGATATTGCCTGCAAATCCCTTTTCTAGAACAATCATTTAGGAAAACAAGATTTGGTATCTAATAGAAAAATGCATGTTGTAAATGAAGCAAATAAGAGATAGATAATTTAGGACATAGTTGATCTGCATATAAACTGAAAGAAAAATGCTGAATCAAATGCCAGGTTGTCACAGTTTTGTTTTAAATTCAAATCATGTTCTCAAAAAGAGAGATAGTTAAGACTCCTGTGTTCTCATCTTGGGCTAAGTTGAGTTTCTACAGTTTCCAAACTCCATTGCAGCATCTCAAGAGTTTTTCACACTGAAAGGGATTGCCCTCAAGTCTCTCATGCTTGAATGCATTGATCCCTTTTCTGTTGGTGACCCTATTTGGTAGCACATTATTTTAAATATCCATTACTATTAACATCAACTAATAGTTAATTACAACAGAATTCCTGTGGAAGTGCATAAGAGAGTCATATGAATGCCAAATGAGTACATTAATAATTGGTGCTATCACAATGAATACAAAATGATTTCATGATGACTGGAAAGATAATATATAATAAAAAAGGACTGCTTTTACTCTTACTCACTTATCCCAGATTTAAAATTCATTCTTGGCCTCCATTCAGAAACCTGAGAGCTTGTCCCTGACGGTTTCTCAGGAATCTATATGTTCTCAACCAAAATCTAAACAGTGTTACTCATTATCAAGTTAAACTTGAGGGTAAATGTCATTTGATTTCTCTTTACAAAGGGCCCTAGAAACACTAGCTTATTGTCTTTGGTAAATTCGGTTTGTTTATTTATTCATTCAATCAGCCTGTAAACATTCATTGAACATCTATGATGCCCCTGGCATTGTGCTAGGTACAAGGGCTGCAAAGAGAATAAGACAGGACTCTTGTCATTGGGAAAAGTCAAATGGAAGAAGATATGCAAAAATATAATTACAATGATGTGTTTCATGTGCTATAATAAAGAGAAAAGGCGAAGTGTTGGGGGAGGAGAGAAGTAGCTATTATACTGTCAGGGGTTTTGTGGGGAGGTATCACAGACAAGGAGACCTTTGAACTGGTCTTTAGTGCCCGGGTAGGATATTGCTAAGTTGATAATGGGTTGGGAAACAGGTCATTTCTAGTAGAAATCTCAGCAGAAGCAGAAGCAGAGTGGCATGAAATTATACAGCCATGCAACAGCCAAACTCCTGAAACAGAAAGGTAAAGGGGAAATGTGGAAAGCATCCAGAGAAAAATGAGGTGTTACATCCTGGGGAACAATGATACAAATGGCAGCTAACTGTTCATTAGAAGCGAGGAGGCTAGAGGACAATAGAATTCCTTCTTCACATTAGTAGAAAAAAAATCTGTTAACCAGATTGAAGTGAAATATTCAGAAAACTGGAAGAAAGTCAGGACATACTGATATGTAGCAAAGCTACCTGTCAATATTAAGATGAAATAATGATATTTCAGATAAATGAAAACTAAGAGAATTTGATCTGAGGATGAATGCACATTTTATCTTGATATTGCCTGCAAAACCCTTTTCTAGAACAATCATTTAAGAAAACAAGATTTGGTATTTCATAGAAAAGCACAGGTTGTAAATGAAGCAAATAAGAGATAGATAATTTAGGACGTCCTTGATCTGCATATAAACTGAAAGGAAAATGCTGAATCGAATGCCAGGTTGTCACAGTTTTGTTTTAAATTCAAATCATGTTCTCAAAAAGAGAGATAGTTAAGACTCCTGGGTTCCCATCTTGGGCTAAGTTGAAGATTGAAGTGAAATATTCAGAAAAACTGGAAGGAAGTCAGGAGATACTGATATCTAGCAAAGCTATCTGTCAATATGAAGATGAAATAAAGATATTTCAGATAAATTAAAACTAAGAGAATTTGCTACCAACAGATTTGCATTACGAGGAAATCATTCATCATGCTGAAGTAAATGACACCAGATGAAAACTCAGACTTTCAGGAAGAAAGGAAGACTGTAAGAAATGGTAGGTGTGGGTAAAAATATACGAAATGCATATTTAAGATACACACATATACATATATGTACACATATATGCTATATATACACATTTCTTAATTTCTGCAAGGCATATGGTATTTAAAGCAAAAATTCTCACATTATATTGTGGTACTTATAATATGGACAGACTGATATTTGTGGAAACAATAGCACAAAGGATGAATAGGGCAATAAATGTAATTGTATTGCTGTGAGCTTCCAATGTTTCACTTGCAGCAGTACAATATTACCTCCAATTAGATGGTGATAAGTTAAAGGTGCACTTGTAATCCCTAGAGCAACCTCTAAAAAGTAATGCAAGAGGTACAGCTAAAATGCCCATGGAAAGATTACAATGCAATACTAAAACTATTTTATTAACCCAACACAGGTAGAGAAGGAAGAACAGAGACACCAAAAGAGAATGGACAATAGAAATAATAAACAGACAAAATGGTACACCTATGCTTAACCGTATGAATAGGGTGGTGAGGCTTCTTACTGTTACTACTTCTGAATTGCTTCATTATCCCCTAAATGTCTTCCCACAGTCCTTTACTCACCTTTGTAACCAATTAATTGCATTAAATTCCCTGTGTTTTAAATAGTAGAGTTGTTTTATTTTTTTCTATTTTGATCCTCACTGAAATATATTGAATGCTAAGGGATTGTTTAACTGAATAATGCTGCGATTAGAAAATGGTACATTATGCAGCCAGTAAAACTGATGTAGGAAAATATAAAATGATCTGAAAAAGCATCCTGGGAACAATACAGCTAACAAAACTGTGTGCTCGTTTGACAGTAACTTCTAGTACTTACCTACATATTAATATTAGTTAACTCTAGAGGTGAATATTACGAGAAATTTTTGCTCTCATCTTTGAATTTCTACATATTTTTTTCTGTTGAAAATGTATTATGTTTGCACTTAGAAAAATGAAATAAAAAGAAAAAATTGGTAAGGATTGTGATCTAAGGCAACCGTAGCAGGTATAAAGGAGAAATGGTTAAGGTTAGGAGACACTTCCAAAGTAGAATTGAGATGACTGTGATTAACTGATCACAAAGGCAGAGCACCATGGAATTAAGGGGAATCCCTAGCTTGGAAACAAGACATATTCTCAGAGAGGAGGAGGAACAGGTGTCTGAAAAGCAATGTCAAGTTTTGGTTCATGTGGCTCCAAAATCAGTGCAGGCCTCCAAGAGGCAGCCAGACCTAAGGTTCTGACACTTTGAAGAGAAGTCAGAACCAGAGACATAGATTTCAAAGTTATTAACATCTAGAAATAGTAATTAAAGCCAAAGGAATTAATGTGCCAACACAGGGAAAAGATATGGCTTCAGAACAAAACACCAGCATAGAACCCCTTTATTTCATGGTAAAATGCCAAAATTTGAGGAGTAGGTGGAGGAAGAGAATCTATCCCCAAGGGATTGAAGTGGAATCTTCAGAAAACGTGGCAGAAAGTCAGGAGATACTGATATCCTAGAAACTAAGGGGAAAATGTTTCAAGAAGTAAGTATCAAATGCTATAAACAGATTGTTTAAAAGATTGTATAAAAAAGATTGTTTAGCATGTACATCCTTGGATTTGGCAACCAGGGAATTACTGATTATTTAGTAGAGAGCTATCTCAGCAGTGGTGTCAGCAGAAATTGATTTGTAATAGGGGCAAATGAGTTTCTATTTCTTTGCATATATTTTCCTTTCTAGTAGTGAGAAATAAAGATGGTCCTTATACTGAGAGAAAGTTGGAGAAGTAGTTTTATGATTTGGTGCACTTATGTTTTATTTTTAAGAAGAGTTTTGAGCATGTTTACAGATGGAAGGGAAAAAGCAGATGAAATGGAAAGATTAAAGATGTGTGTGTGTGTGTGTGTGTGTGTGTGTATGTGTAAAGGTTGTGGGGAGAGAGACTGAAATAGTCAAAAGTAGTCTGCTCAGATTTGGAGAAGCAGAGGGGTGTCTTTTTCTCTAGCAGAAGTGGAAAGATAGGTTGGGTGGGCATAGGGAAATTCTAGAAACTCCTTATCTGGTAGTCTGTATTACTGTGTGGAAAGTGAGGAATTATAGCTTCTACTAAGAATGATAGGTAGTGTGAGGTAGGATTTAGGAAGTGTATTTCGAAGGACCACCAAACTTGGGGCTTATAAAGGGGAGATGATCCCAATTAGCCATGTTTTGTGTTTTTTCTCAAATCATCAGGATCCTAGATAGATGCTTCCAGCATTACCTTTTTTTTTCATCATAACTGTCAGGACCTTAACAGGAAGACGTGTGCCCCTGTATGCACTTTAGTTGTCTCAGTTTTGCCTTCCTGGTGGGTAACAGAGTCACACATGGTGGGTAAGGTGTAGAGATAGAGGGTAAAGGAGGTAAAGGAGGAGTGACAGCCTATAAGGGAAATGACCTCGTTTGGGCCACTGGTCATGCTAGCCTTGGAAAATCCACCCTTTTTACTCATCCACTTGTTGTTTCTTCATCTACTCAGCAAATATTTGTTGAGAACCTCTGTTTCAGGCACTAGAAATAAAATTCTGAGCACAAGTGGCAAAGTCACTATTCTTGTGAAGTTTAAAATCTCACTGGGAAAGACAGACAAGCTTCAAATAACCTCCAAGTACAGACCAACAGCGACATCAGCTACCTGCTGTGAAGGGGAAGGCCAGGTGCTCTGGGGGTGGCACACGGTCTCTTTTGTTTGTGGCTGGCACTACAAATCCAGACTGGGGTCTCTGTCCAGGACACAGCATCTTTTGGAGTTGCCCGGCTGTGTGTGAATGAAGGCAGGCCTCTCAGGACCTTAGGGGAGGCCGCCATGGCCCCCAGCGATTTTCAGAAGACAAGTCTTTCTTGTGTCAGGGCACTTCCCCAAATCTGCAGCGCATTGAGCTCTTCTGCTCAGACGCCTGCTGGGAAGGCCAGCCTGACCCCTGCATGGTTGATTTTCTTTTGAACTCTGGGCAGCTGATTTATACTTTAATGTCTTGGCTGTTTCTGTGAAGGAGGAGTTTTTAATATATCCCCAGAATGGTCTCGTGGGTACACCATGGTTTCCTCCACGAACACACAGAGGAGTAGGAAAGAGAGGTGGGAAATGAACCCAGACCGTGAGCAGAAAAGGCAGAATATTCCTTCCCGAGTTTGGTCTAAAGACCATGGTTGACAACTTTCAAGAGATCTCACACCGTATGTTGTGCCGTTTTTGAAATGGGACTGAGAAGATCGAAAAGCAATCCCACAAAATGCCCATGTTTATCTCAAGGCTGGGATCATCTGGGGCTTTCAGTTTCGTTGTACTTCCTAATTTCTTGCAAATACTCTATTTTTGTGTACTCCTGTGGCAAACACAAACGTGTTTCGTGTACTCCTATGGCAAACACAAGATAAACAGCAAACGTGATTTTTTCCAAGTGGCATCTGTTTGGGAGCAGACACGCCCTAAGGAGATGTTTCCCTGCTGGTAGCTTCTTTGAGGCGAGTTAGTGTGAATCGCAGCCTCGGAGCCCAGCTCTGGGTACGGGATGTCAGTCTCCCTCGGTGAGCGCGGCGGGCGGCAGGGATGGAGGAGGCGCCTGTGTCAGGAGATCCGAGGAGCTTCAGGGAACACCTGAAGGATAGGTCGTGAGGCGCGGCCCCACACGCTCTGAAGCCTCCACGTCAGCTTGGGGGCGGACCTTCCAAAATGACGTTTGTTTTCAATTAAACGTTATCTGCACCGTCCATGCGGCAGAGCTGTGCTGTCCAGTGTGTGGACGGGGCTCGACTGTGAGGGGCTCAGACACCAAGCATGCAGCTTCCGGAAAAAGCTCGGCTCAAAATTACCAACTTCTGGGTCAGGCTCCGGAAGTCAGTCAGGCTCTGGAAGTCAAGTTCCGGAAGTCAGTCAGGCTCTGGAAGTCAAGTTCCGGAAGTCAGTCAGGCTCTGGAAGTCAAGTTCCGGAAGTCAGTCAGGCTCTGGAAGTCAAGTTCCGGAAGTCAGTCAGGCCTCGGAAGTCAAGTCCCGGAAACTGACCTTGCAATCATTAGGTGGAGGTATTGTTTGTTCTGTGCTCAGATTTGTCATCCTCCTTAAATTCAAAGGAGGTAGAAGCTGCAAATACTTGTCAGAGTTTAGGGGTGATTGGAAAGGAATTTTAAGAAACTGTTATTATGTTTCAGACAGCAGCAGCCTCCCTCATGATGCGGGAAGGCAACATGGGAGGGAAACCCTCGGGGGCCTGATTCAGCTTGGCAAGCGTGAGAGAGCACCCGATGAACTTCTCGTAGGTATCCAGAAAAGACCAGACCCAAACCCAGACAGAATCTTCTTTTCATGTTGGTGGATGGGGGTGGGGAGGAGTAGGCACATGCGTCCAGTCCTAGGCATTCCAGAGATTAAAAACACAGGAGCAGAGGAGGAAAATTGGAGAGCTTTTAAACATCAGGAAATGTCTGCATGGGCTATTATATAGTCTTTGGAGGAAGTGGAGAGAGTCCCTGCGCAACCCCTTCCCTGCTGCCAGCCAGCCTCATCGTAAAGGGACTTGAGAGCAGCCAAGGGGAGGAGTATTTACAAGTCTGGCATTGGCCAAGAGGCGGAGGCGAGCAGGATGAGCAGGATGCCGCTTTCTTTCTAGGGCTTGCATTTCACAGTGAGGATTTTAACACTAATCCTGGTAAAGCCTGCATATCAGCGGGGAGTCAGGGTAAAACAATCTAAAATGTGGCCCTTCGCATTGAGTAACCTGTGACCTTATAGCAATTGAACTATTGGCTGCATCACTGTAAGTTAATAACCTATTTTACAGAATGGAGCCTACAGACTCTGTTTTAAATGGCTGTGCTTTTTTTTGAACAACATTCCTGCAGAATTCCCTGGAGTGAGACTCAGGACAATATTAAATCCAATGAATCACCCAGCTTTCAGGAGGGCAGGGCGGCATGCTGCAGAGCAGCACTGAATGATGGCTTGGCTTGCTGTCCCTGGTGGCAGCAGTGGCCACACAGGCACCGTGTTCTCATTCAACAAAGACTCAGGTTAGTGAGGGAGACGCCTGTGCCAAATCTTCCTTCCCTCTTTATCAAGTTTTCAGATGTTGTGCAATTCTTTTTTGCAGCCCTCAGTTCTGCAAGAAGCCTAGTGAAGCTTCCATCAGTGCATCAGATGCAAGGCATCTGACAAGCGGTTGCCTCATGGTCGGTACGCAATTCGTTGATTTGAAAATTACTCCCTGTGTGTACCTTGCTCTCAGGTCAGCCTCAACTAACTCTGGGGAGTCTCATGGTCAGGGCAGGGTACACAGTCCTGGATGGGTTTACTTTGACTGTGCTGTGCTTGCCTAGGCCTGATCAAAACCTACGCTCCAGCCCCTGGGGAATTCTGCTCTGCTCCTTACCACCTATTGGCTTGCTTGTGTGAGAGCCTTGAAGGCCATGCTCCCAAAAGTGGGCCTTGAAGACTGGGCTGGTCAAGGGGCCTGGTGCTCCAGATCCTTTCTAGAGGAGTCGGCTCCATCTACCTCCTTTGGAGTGGTAAGTTGCTCATAGGACTTATGATTGTGTTCATAGGATGTAGTTAGAATGTCTAGTATGTGTGCCCAACTGGATGAGGACCCTAGAGGGAGGAACAGAAGCTTTAAGGCCTTGATGCTGGATAGTTCAAAGATAGGCAAGGCCAGCGGCATTGTCAGGGATCTGTTAGAATTGTACAGTCTCTGACCTCACCCAGGCCTGAATCAGAATCTGCATTTTACTAGGTGATTTCTGAGAACTGTTGCCTTTTAAAACTCATCTAAAGTTGGGCAGAGTTAAGCATGCCTGCCCCTGATTTGTGGTGTGTGGCTGCAGTGAGGGACATCCTTGCCTTGCCTTGGTTTGCCGACTTGCTGTGGAGGGGATATGGCCTGCACAGACCATTCCTCAAATGCCCATTTCTCCAGACACTCACAGCTATGACTCATTTGTGTGTCAGGTGTTTGAATGATGACTCAGTACTGAGAAACCCCTTCATGAAGTGTGTCCTTGTGGTCTGATGATGCCACATGCAGTGCTGATGGGACTGATTCATTGGTGACGTGGGGAAGTTAATCCCACTCTCAGCCCTTTGTGGGAAGCACCCAAGCTGGCTTCACAGAGCTTTGTGTTGACAGAGCCTCTCCTCTCCTCTCCACATGCCTGTTGGGAAGTGCAGGTAGTGCAGATGCAGCCTGGGCGTGTCCTCTGGGTAGGACTAGGTCCTTCATGGGAGGACTGAGGAATGTGAACCTGCCTGGATTGTTGCTGGGCCACTGCTCCTGGATGCTTTCATGGCATTGGAGGCCAGCGCACACAGGATTCATCTCCTAGTCTGGCAGTGAAGGAGCCTGCCATGTTGTGATTTGATGTCCTTGCCACCTATGCATGTGTGAAGAGAAGAACACTACAGTGACAAATGAGCTGAAAAATGGCTCTCAAGAACTTAATTCAAATAATGGGAACAGGTCCCTTTCCATAAGCTGATTTCCTTGTGAACACCATCCATTCATTTCGACCTCACTGGCTACACCTGTGATACAGGCAATGGAATCTGGACATGACTGTAGGAGATGAAAGACAAAGACAAGACTGTTCCATTGGTGACGAGAGCTCTCTCTCTCTCTCTCTCTGTGTGTGTGTGTGTGTGTGTGTGTGTGAGAATAGCCTCTGTGACACACAGATGGAGGCTGTGGAATAAGAGTTACACCTCTGTCATCCCTCCACTTTGTTCCAGGGAGCCCAGCCATCTGCACTCAGGTCCTCAGGTGGATTTGCCCTTTGGTAGCTGGGTTGCACTGTGAGTTCTGAATCCCTGACTCCCCAGCCGGACTCTTCAGTGCACAGCTGCCACAGGCAACCTGGACAAATCCAGCCAGGCGGGCAGCGCAGGGCTCACCTCGTCAAGGACTTTGCAGCCGCCTTAACTTTGAGTCTCCTTGCTTCTGTCAGGAGGTGCCACAACCTTAGACGTAGCTCTTGTTGGTGTTAATTATTTCCTTTTCATTTCCAGCTGGCACAGAGCTTTAGCACCTTAAGTTGCTCAATTTGATCTCTGCACTCAGGAACAAGGTAATTAAGTCAGCCACAATATAAGAAAACTCATCTGCCTCGACTTGTTGCCCGTCTTCAGACAGTGCTCCATCCTAAATCATTTGATAATGTAAGAGGCTTGGTGCAGTTTTCTACTTGACTGAGGGTTAGTTCATTAGGTCACAATCAGTAATTGATTCTCAGTGTGTCTCTGCTGGTTTTATTACAGTAATGAGGACTGTCGGTTTTTTTTCATCTCCTCTAATACGTTACCCAAACCATCAGCTTCTCAGTTTGGTGTCAGGATGACTTTGACAGGTTGTTAGCAACTATATGATGTACAGAACATCACAGAAATGTCTCAAACTGTGTTGCTGTGTACCACACAGAGCCTTAGGTGGTCCCGAAATAAGTGAAAGCACTTGCAAGGAAAAAGTTATAGCAGCAATTGAAAATATGACTACAGGCTTGATGTCCTAATGAAGAAGTTCTTTGCACTGTCGGATCTGTTTTGACTCTCAGGGCAGATTTTTCAGGGCTGGGTGGCATCTGCAACTCTCCTCCGGAGTATTCCTGAGCAGAAAAAGGAAGAGTGCAGCTCAAGAGCAAAGCAGGCATTTCATTGCAAAAAGTTACACGTTCTTCATTATCTCTGTGGAGCTCCTTTTTAAAAGTGAGCAATAGTCTGTTATCTCTATGCAATCTGATTTCCTCTTAATTTCTTTTTATCTTGAGAAGGGGAAATCCATGGTATGAAGGCCAGGAGAGAGAAACGTGGTGTCATTTATGGTACTTCTGCTGTGTTCCTGGATGACTTCAAACGTAGACAGCCACAAGAGACAAAGAGGGAAAAGGCATTTTCTTTTTGTATGGATATAATAAAAATATTACAATAAAATTGACCTTTTGTTTTTATCTAATGAATATATTTTAAAATTTAAATCTTTTCCAAGACTTTGGAGTGTTTTGAGGCTGAGGATTATACTCAGCAGAGCTAGTACTGTCTAATGGTAACAGGAATTTTTAGTTCAGAATAGCTAGGAATCCTGGAATAACTCTCTAAGAACAGGACGCAGAAGGCCACAAGACAGTGATGTAGCACTGGCTTCTCAAAGCCCTTACTAGTCTTGTATAAAGGATGACAGATGTAAGTTGAGTATGTGTGAACTGTGAAATAAACTGTATTTGTATTTGTGAACCTTTTCACAAAGAAGCAGCACTGAAATAGTAGGCCAGTCATAATGTTCCCCTAAAAACCAGAAGTCATGAGACCATTGGGCAAAGAACAAAGAGGCCAAGGGTTTAGTCTGGCAGCCTCAGGAATGTTTTTTGTTACATGGTGGACACGGCTAAACGTTTTGCCGTCTAACATACAAATGACGATCCTTGGAAGATGAGAGCCCGAGATGTGTCCAAAGTTAGATTCACATGCGTTAAGAAAAACATTTCTCCTACCCTGAGATTGCAGAAGAGGGACGGAGGCCTGGAGACAGCTCAGGGGTGGGTTTGCCTCACTGACATTGTGGGTGACATCATTAGCCAGCTCCAGCATGCCGGCATAGCATCCAGAACTGCCAATTTAGCCTAAGTTTGCAGCCTGAGATTAGGAAAAGCTTTTATCAACACTAAAAATAATATTTAGCAAGCCTCATCGATCCTTCTTTAAATAAAGCACCTATTTTAGGTGAGGCTAGCAATTTTGCCATAGGATTAATTTCATCCAACAAACTGCTGTGCAATGTCTGACAAAAGATCTTTTTATAAATTCAACATTGGAAAATAAGTCATAATCCCATTGGCTCCCTTCATTTCTCTCTACTCTATAGAAGGCATGCAGCAACACAAGGTCTCCTGCAGGCCGAGACAGGTAGAACAGATATTAATAAATCACCAGCAAATATATAGATGAAGGTGACAGAGGCTACAAGAAATCAAATCATTACACTTGTTCTGCTGCTGCGCACTGAGTGACTAGTTCTTGGTAAAGAACTCGGACACCAGAATATCTAAACTTCCCAGTGTCCCTCAGGATTTCCTGAGCTTCCAGATTCAGCATAGTTCTGACCTCTGGCCTTCAACAGATGAATCCAAATTCTCTGAGAGGGCAAGTACATGTGAAAACAAACAAGGTTTAGAAGGATTCTCAATCTCTGTATTCTGAGTTTTTACAATAGTTGAGTGTGGGCAACTTTGTTAAAAATAAAGAAAGAAGGAAAGGAAGGAGGGAAGAAAATACTGGTGAATTTAAAGCAGACCCTTAAATAAAACAATCAATTGCTATATAAAACCCAAGTTAAGCAAGATTTCTATTTGCCAGTCCCTAATTAGGTTTTGAAAGAAAGGGAATCCCTGCACCACGTACTAAGAATATTTTGCTGCCTGCTGCTTTTTCTGGCAGAATCTTTCTGGTTTGTGTTAAGAGCGCTATTCTGACATTGGATAGTGCTGAGAATTGGGCAACAATCAGTGTGGTGACCATCATCTGAGGAGGTATTAGGTTTTGAAGTCTTACTGGGCACTGGGCACACAGGCTCCCACGTTGCTGTAACATCAAACATTGACCAAATGTCTTGGCCTCCCTGTGCCTTGAGTCACAGTAAAGCTAGTCTCCTGATGACAGTGATGAGTGCTGCATGTGGATCCCAGAAGCCAGGCTCTGAGTGTCAAGTCTCAGGAAGACTATCCATAGGTTTACAAAACCCCCAAATCCTAGAAAAAGATTTGATTGAACACACTTTATAGATTTCTCTAATCAGTATCAGTTTTTCTCTCTCCTTCCCCTCCCCCAATCTGATTGCTGCTCGTTTGTACCTTGAATGTTCCCATTGCCTCTATTTTCATTCAACTCCAAACTATTATTTGAATCCAATGCAGTCTCACCTTTGGGCCTATATATAGCCTCTTGTCTGTGAACTTTTTGGCACAAATGCATCCTCGCCTCTTCTTGGACTTCCTGTGTTCTGATTATGAGACACTCAAAAACGTGCTGGCAATCACTGAGGTCCAGGCTGCAGGCCTCCACGCTGATGGTCCTGGGCCCTTCCACCTGGGTGTCCCTTGGGCATCCTAAGGATGCTTCCTGAAGAAAGTCTGAGGTGGAATCCAACAGTGCCTCCCCCAGAGATGCTTCCTTTGATCCCCATTTGAGCTTCCAAAGCCCTAGCCCATGCCAGATACTCATTTGCCAAACTTTCTGTCTCCACACTTAACTCAGTCCATCTTGAGGCCCTATCACTGTGAATTCTAAATGTCTTTGATTTTGTCTGCTTTTATGTTCTTCTGACGATCTCCTGTGAAATTACCTGCCTTAACCAGCGGTCTCTGGCTTGTATCTGGAGAAGACACGTAACTATCATCCTGCCTCTAATCTTGCCTGCTTCAGTAATCTCCCATTTTGCTGCGGAACTGTTCTTTACAGAGCAGGGATCCAATTTCTGTACTTAAACCCTCTAATCACTCCTAGTGCTCTCAGGATGAAATGGAGAACTGCCATGGCTGATGAGAATGTATTCAGTCGCCTTCTGGAAAATCTCCTCCAGCTGGTCCACGTCATCCAAATCCTCAACTCTCACTAACAGTGGAGGATGTTTCTTACTGTTGTTTTGTGTCTGATTGTGAAGAGAGAATAAGAAGAGCTGGGAGACTGGGCATTTGGCAAACACAAATGTGGTGTACTGATGCTTTACCCCGGGTGGTTTTGGACCCTTTGACCACATAATTGGCTTTGGTACTTTGCATTCCTTACTCGGGTATGTGACACCAGCAAAAAAGACGGGGGAAAGTTCATGCTGATTTTTGAATTCTGAGAGCCTAGAATTCAGAGAACATTCAGAGAATATTAAGAGAATATTCAGTTTATAAAATGTATTTGTAAGAATGGCTGACAAGTAACAGTCATGCACCCAATCTTGACAAGATCAAGATTCACTGGGACTTTTGGATAGGGAGAGAGGGGTGCACAAATACTCCTTCTTCCATTAGTGGGTTCCTAACAGAAGAGATGCTGAGCTCTGTCCTCTTTCTCCTTCACCATGAACACCTCGTATGGAGCTAACAAAAACCCCAGAAAGGATTGGGGAATCTGGGCATAGAGAGAGACCCAAGCACTAAGAGCTTAAAAGTGAGAGTGAATATAGGGATCTCAGCGCAGAGGGGCCTTAACAGCTGCCCAGAGCTTCCCATGGCCAAGCAATGGTCAGCAGTGGCAGAACAATTCTCTGTATTCTCTGTGTGGAGGTGGGTAAGAGCTTGTAGAGCAGGAATGGGGCTGAAGGGTCCCTGATCCAGTGACTGGCTCTCCCACCAGAGGAGAGGTCTTTGCTGCTGGGAGTCTCTGCTGATGTCAGAATGGATGGCCCTGACATGTGACAACATCATCTAGTCCTGGGGAAGGATGAGCATCCTGGCTTGCCTGGGAGTGTGCTCCCACCATCAGGTGAAACTAACATGTGAGCTTCTAGATGCACACATAATGAACGTCCACCGCCACTAACAATTCTGAGGGTCCTTTCCTTCCGTGGACACACACACAGAGACTCGACAAAAAGTTACACGGGGTCTATCTAATCGTCCATCAATCATCTGTTTATTTACCTATAGTATCTATCATTTGTCTACAATTTCCTTTATTCACTTGAGGTGGCAAAGAGATCTTTCATCTACGTAAAGCTCAGTCTCATTCTCTTTAGAAGCTACACAACGTTCAGCTTAATGGCGGCACCACAGTTTATTTAACTGTTCCCTTATTGATGGAAATTTGGTTGTTTACAGATTTTAATGAGAAGACAGCATTCCATTTTATGAACTTATCATAATTTCTGAACACATGCTCTTACTGGTAGATACTAGGCTGCAGACAATGTTTCCTGTTACAGGACTCCATCAGAATCCCTGTCCACATACCTTTATAATGTTTTTATTTTATTTTTTGTTAGATTCATTAAAGTGAGATGGCATGGCCAAAGGGTATGCAAATATATTTTATTAGATAATCCCAAATTGCCCCCAAAATATTTTCCTGCCAACGATTAGGAAGCTGCCTTTTTTTTCACAGCCTCAACGGCAATCAATGTGAACAATATATGACATGTTAACAATCAGATTTGGCAAAATCTGTTTTGTTGCTACTCACTTCCTCATTCCTTTAATCAATACTGTGGTTGAGCATCTTTTCACAGATGTATTTGCCATTCGTGCTTCATTTTTGCCTATATGTGTTCTTTATCCCTTTAGTGTACTGTCTGTCATTTTCTTTCAATGAGTTGGATTTCTCTAAATATGGGATATTAATAGTCAGCTGTAAATGTTTTCCCTCCCTTGTTTGTCACTTGTGTTTTAATTTTGTTTAGTCCTGCTTTTATTAGGAAAACATTAGTCATTTTGTTCCTTCTTTCATTTTGTTGACTCTCATTGCAAGGCTACAAAAATGTTCCTTCATATTTTCTTCCAGAATTCTTTTGGTTTTTATTTTTTACACTTAGGTCTTTGATTTAACGTAAATTTATTTTTGTGATAGAAGGTAGGGATCTTCCTTTTATTTTTTTCCAAATGCATAGTCTATTGTTCTCATTCAACATGTTTTAAAAAATCATCCTTGCCCACTTATTTTAAATGCTGCTTTTATGATAGATTAGAGACCCATGTGTACTTAAATTGGTTTCTGTACTGCTTTTTCTGTTCCACTGGTGGATTTGCCTGGTGTCAAACTCTCAACATATTTTCATCATCCTTACTGTAAGTTGGGAGGCTTTTCAACCCCTGGCGTTTCTGGGAGCCAGAAACGACGCATTGGTTCTTCTGTTCCACAGGGGCAGAGCACACTACTGAACATGGAGCTTCCTTTAGGAGAAAATTTGGATTTTTACACATTCGAAAAGAAATCATGAAACTAATTAGCTAAAACTCAAGGTTATAAAATCACTGCTAATGGGCAGAAAGGCCTCTCCAGAATTTAAATGCTTCCTGGTGCTCCTCCTGTGCATTTACGTGCAGATAGCATCCTCCCAGGGCAGGGAGAAGTGCCTCCAGGAGAGCCTTAGTTTACCTTCCAGGTTCTGGGGTGCACAGCCCTTCCAGTTACCATCTGAAGCAAGGGAACACCTGCCTCAGGAAGAGCAGCTCCCGTTAAATCTTCAGATCTTAAAGGGCAGTGAGAAACGTCACAGTCTCCCAGCAGGAGAGTAGAGACAGCCAGTAGGTGTAAATCTCAGGCAGCCAATTGTTGGAATCCATAAGCCTTACCTTGTAAATAATTCACTTCAGTGCAGGAAATCTGCATATGAGCATGAAATGTCATTTATAACTCATAGGATATTGGCTTGGCTGGGAACAACTTTCCAGTCTCTTTGACTCATTAAGTGCTGCTAAGGAAGAGAGAATACAGCTGATGTAGAATAAACTCCCTGCAGTAAGCCTGCGACTGTACAGACTAGTTAGCAGTACTCAAACTGAAAATAAAACTCAAGACTATGCTGGCATCATCACTCAGCTCTCTGTAAGCTCAGCATCTCTCCGGGGTTAGCTTGGCTCTACCTCATTTCCCAGGTGCTTCCAGGCCTGCCCTTCACTGAAACCCCGAGCAGACCAGGAGAAATGTTGGCTGTGGTGCTTTCTCGTGAAGTGATGCGTGCTCACTGGCTGCAAAGAGAATATATAATGTTTCAATTAAGAACTTATCGCCCTGAAATTCTGGAATCTCACATAGATGACTTGAGGAGAAACAAGATGGCCTTTGTAATGAGCTCCTTTTCTCTCTTTATTAAATATTGATTGACTATGGAAGAAATTCAATTTCCAAATAGAGCTTAAGTCTTATTCCTAGGGTATTTGGTAGTAAGTCTTTTATTTTTTTTGTTTGCTTGTTTGTTTCAGTTTTGACATGAGGACTATGAACATCTCCAGAACAGGAGACATTTGGAAGAGCTCATGCCCATTGGTATCTGAAACTTGGCTGCTCATGTGAGTGGGTGCTTTTTTTTCCTTTTCTTCTTTGAGTGAGGGCCGGGTATGTTGAAAACACAAAAAACTTACAGTGGGAGAAAGAAAAAGGTTTTTACCTGTGGAAGGAAAAATAAAATTAATATGCCTTCAAGTTTGACTAGAAGCCTCTGAAAATGTTTCCAGCCAATTTTACACCTATCTGTTGATACACAGAGACCTTAACTAAGCACAACTGTAATCACTCTAGAAATAAACTCAAAGAACGGCTGAGTTTTCTTGGCCTTCTTCCCAAGAGAGTTATTGACTAAAAGACCAAGAGGGATTCATTATGAAATGGTTTACCTATTAGGAGGTCTGATGTCACTGGCTCTCAGAGGTGATAAGAGATTTGCAGGCTCTCACTGATGAAGTACTCATCCTGTCTCAAGGAACGACTTCCGATAGAAGGAGGTCGCTGCAGAATACATGGTTCACTCTGTCCATCGGTGTAGCCCCTGCTCTATCACGGATGGCTATTAATTTCCTCTGGCCTAATTTCCTTTTTACAAAGTAATTTGATAGCAATCCAACATTTGCACTCTCCTAGGTGGCTGTAAATTGATTGCTTGATGAATGTTCTAGTATTTTTTTTTAACTGCTAAGGTTATCATCTACCCACTTTCAAAATATGCTGTTTGCCCTTTTCCAGTCTTCAGAAATACCTTGTATCCTGCTGTGATCCTCAGCAACACCAAACACATGGAAAAGAACCAACAATGTGAGGAAACATGAATATGGTGTTCATTTTCAAACTGAAAAAGGAAATAATTACAGTTACTATTCACTGTAACTGGCTTTTCAAGCTTCATGCTACACGCAGCTAACTCTTTATCAAACAATTAATTTTGTTTAAAATAAATAAGTTTATATATTTAAGGTCATGTTTCAGAAGTAAAACCAGAACCATGTTTTTATTGAGTTATAAAAGTAGTTGGGGAAAAGGTAATGCATCTAAAACAACTCTTGAGATCTTCCATGCAGAATTTTAAGTATCAGTGTAGATTAAAAGCAGGTTCACAGAGAGTTCTATGAGACAGAGTTCCCTATGAACTTGAGGGTGCCAGATTGGATCATTCCTCAGGTTTTTTATGGCTTTTAAATACAATAAGTACAAGCCAGATGGGTTATCAAAGGGATCTGTGGCCAGTATGGCATTAGTGTTCCAGTGTGATTTAAGCATATACATCACTGACTGATTTTTTTTTTTAGTGGTAAAAAATACAAGTGACAATGTGCCAACAAAATTTTTCTCAAATCATACCATATATTGTTGGTTTAGCAGAGGTTACAATTCATAGCAATAAGTTTTGTGCCTTTTATTCTGAAATTCACAGTCTTTTAAAAATTTTTTTATTTTTTAAATGTCTCTGTATTTTAATTTTTGTTTACATACTTCTTAAAGTTATTTACTTATTATTATTATACTTTAAGTTCTGGGGTACACGTACACATGTAGAACTATATAACAAACTTTCACAGTCTTTTAAGGAAGCATCTTCACTGATAACTGGCTGAAAGACCATAAATGAAATCAATGAAAACTAATATCAATGAAAATAAATCTAGTTAAGGTGATGGCCACTGGAATAACAGGATCCCTGAAGTTAAGTTTTATTTAGCATGCTGCTTCTTTCTCAGAAAGAAAAAGAATAAACACACATAAAGTTAGATATGTGATCCCTAAGCCAACTATATCCAACAATTCTTGGCTAAAAACTTGTAGATATACTTTCAAGAAGTGGAAAAATGGAAGAAAATGATTTCCTTAAACTAACAAATGAGAAAATAGTTAACATGGGGCCTTATCCTTTCGGTGGCCAGTGGCTGTCCCTGGTTGCAGATTGTGTGCACAGGGAAGGACAGTGCCTCTTTCATGTTATGAAGGGGCACTGAGCCACCGTGGGAAGGAAGGAACTCAGATTACCTGCTGTTAACTAGTTGAAGGAAAAATTGTTCTAATTAGGGAGGTTCTCCCAGCTCCCTTCCCCCAACCCCAGCATCCATCTACTGGTAAAATAGGGCTAGGCACCATTGAAGAACGTGGGTTGGAGCTCCCCATAAGTTGAAAGTAGTCAGGCTTAGGGTCAGGGCTTGACTGATGATGGGAGGAACTGGACTGGCCTCGATGCTGGAGTATTGCATTGAGAGAGAGCAGGTACTTAGTCACCCTTCTGTTTCAAAGCTGGAGTACTTGGGTTGTATCACATTTGCATTCTAATAGTCTACCAGCTAATAGGCCTCCAGCCTTGAGGAAGTCAAGGAGGAAAAGGAGAAAGATGGGATTTCTTAATACTGCTAAAGTCTTTATTCCATTTACAAAGAGATGGAATTGGTGGATTTAATTCTTCTTGAAATATGTGTCATTGCATCTTAACTACGAAATCAGGGTCTCCATCTCTTTTTGTAAATTCAAAATGGTGTCCAACATACAACGATCATAAACTATACTTAGATCTGTACTGCTTGATTAAATTGTGCTTTACTGTTGCAAAAGGGCCAGCTGGAGGCATTTGCAAGGGTGGAAACCTGGGAGCTTCCTCACTGGGCTGAAAGGTAAGTGACTAACGAGAGTCACTGGAGTGTTGGGTCTCAATTGCTTCTTTCTTTACTTCTCCACTTGTCTTACGTTTGAAGCCAAGGATAACAACAGCAATGCTGTTGTCCAGGCATTTATGCAAATAAAACCAAGCCAGAGACAATGGAGCAGAAGGAAATATTGGGAGCTTTCCTGGGCCCTAATTCCAGGATCCTCCAGTTTTAGAATCCTTGGGCTTTGCCTAGAGATCCACAGCCCTGCAGATCCACAGGTATTTGTGATACTCCACAAATACCACCACTGCTAGTAGTGAGAGAGAAGTACTTCTACGGGAAAACCAGAAGCCAGTGAGCCATTCTTAAGGGGAATCCTCAGAGCATGAACGACATTCTTCTTCCAATTAGGATGTCATGCTGTATGAAGTGCATGGAGGCACCTGGACTTCTCTAGAGCCTGAATTTGGAGAATCTTTTGCTTTATTTGAGTTGACTGTGAAGCAGTTTTCCTGTAAATGTGACTGACTTAAGTAAAACAAATACAAAACAAAAATCAGCTTTAGGTCCCATGAGGAACTTCCAGAAATATCTAAAGTCTGTAGTCACTGAAGAACAAGTATAATTCCTAATGGCAATGCTTCCTACAGCATTCTGTGTAAACCTGGAACCCCAAGGTATTAACAGGTTATTTTTAAGAAAGGGGTTTTTATTAATTTGGGAAACACTGGATAAAATGAAGTGACAGTATTTGAGAGCATTGAAATGAAATCTTTCCTCTATGATTCTGAGCTGCAGGTTCTCCTCTGGCTCCCACCATGAGATAGCTGGCAGGACCTCTGCAGTGGCCACAGGTCAGGAGTGGAGAGAGCTGAGGAGGTGGCATGTGTAAGGTCTCCATGATCAGGGAGGGTCAGAAGAAATCAAAGGTCTCATCCTGGTGTTTCTCCCACGTGGAGCTCTGTGGGGTCAGGGTGGGGGACATGACAGGAATAGCAAAATGGGTGTAAGGTGCCCAAGAACTTTGGGGCTAGCTGCTCAACTTCCATGTGTAGCTTGCAGAAGGCTTCAGGCTTATAGGAGAAGCCTGTGTTCCACTCAGCTCCATGTCCAGAGGAAAGAAAAATTATGAGACAAATGGGACTGTTTCACATTTTGACAACATCTTTAATGCCCGGCTTAACTGAAGGCAACTGGGCTTTCTTATCTGTTTCTGCACCGAGTCTTTTGAAATACCTAACCTCATGCAGGCTCTGGAAAACCCTGCTGCACATAATACTAATGTCTTAGTATTATCATGCAGGTAATTTTGAGACTTTGGATCCCTGAAAACACCTCACGGACTCCCGGACTTCACTTTGAGAATCAATATGACAGTGACTGGGGTTGAAACAAAGAGACAACAGGACCTTTACAACTGGGCAGCCAGGGTCTGGACTCCTTGGGGGACCGGCTTGACTCTCAATAGTCTAGCCAAAGCCACCCACGCAGGAGGGCCACTGGCCCAGAAGTCAGCATAACAACTGTGCAAGACAGGCCAGTGAGTGTCCATTGGACACTGTGGGAGGCCAAGACCCCTTCCTCGTAAGCCAGGGGGCACCATGGAGAGGGATATAGGGAAGCAGGGAGGCAGGAATTTGACTCAATGGGCACCTGAAAGATTGTGTCATCCAAGTCACTGAGCATCTTTGGCAGGGCTATGCATCGACTGAACATTTAAACCCCATTTTTTTTTTTAATCAAAAGAAACTAAGCCGGTTCACTTTAAGAAACAGACTGGTAGTCCCTCAAAATATTAAATAGGGTTATCATACAACTAGCAGTTCTGCTTCTAGAAATATACCCAAGAGAAGTAAAAACGTATGTCCACACAAAAACTTGTACACAAATGTTCAGAGCAACGTTACTCATAATAGTCAAAAGGTGGAAATGATCCAAATGTGCATCGAGTGATGAATGGATAAACAAAAGTTGGTAAATCCATGGAGTTGAATATTAGCCACAAAAAGGAATGAAGGCAGACACATGCTGCAATGAAGATGAACTGGAAAACATTACACTTAGTGAGAGCCAGTCACAAAAGACCGCATGTTGTATGACTGAATTTATCTGAAATATCCAGAATAGGTAAAGCTGTAGAAACAGGATGGTGGTTATCAGGGTCTGGAGGGGTGGGGAGGAAGGAATGACTGCCGATGGGCATGAAGTTTCTTTATAGGGTAATAAAAATATTCTAAAATTAGTTATGGTAATGGTTGCACAACTCCGTGAGTATATTAAAAAAAACCACTGAATTGGACACTTAAGCCTACATTTTGTAGTATGTAAATTATATCTCTACCTGCTATTAAAAACATTTTGTCCTTAATTTGTCAAAATAGGACTTGAGAATTCAATAAAAGACTTGAGTTCTCACTAATTGAGTTCATACATTTTACTGTGAGATCAGATCGGTTTTGAAAATTAAAATGCTGAATTAAAAATAATGCTACTTTTTTCTCGCAAATTTCACCCCCCCCACAAAAAATTAATCAATCTTTATTCCTATAGGACTTCCCAGAGATTTTACGCATATGTCATTATGTCCGGTGAGGGTTCAAGGTTGCAGTGTTTCCAAAAACAGCTGTTCCCTGCACCTCTGCAATCTCAGAGCATTTGGTGTAGCTCTCTTAATGTCCTAGAGAAGTCAGTGGAGAGGTTGTCCTTTTAACTTTAAGGGAAAAAAGAGGCTTTACTGATTTATATGGAATGAGAGAAACCTTGGAAACAGAGTTAGTAGATAAACTTGTTTCTATAGAACAGAAACATTTAATTTGAAGGGACCTTACAAGGAAGGCAGCCCCAGTGACCCTTCCCGGGGTGAGGGCTGTGCCAGGCTCGTTCATACCACACCCCTCAGCTTTCCAGCCAGACCGTGAGGCCAGCGTGATGTCCCAGGTAGCACAAAGAGGTTTGGAGAAGTCACTTTTCTTGTGGGCAAACAGCAAGGAGGTGATGGGATGGGACTCTGGCCTCAGGGATGTCTCATGGTTCCTGCGCCCTTTTCTTTAAACTTTGCAACCACAAAATATGGAGCCAATAGCACTGGCTTAAGCACATTTCAGGAGAGAACAGCGAATTAATAAATTACCTATGCTGTTTTCACTCTGCTTTGATTGGCCCAAGTATTTCTATTGTGATAAGTGAAATTTACCCATCACCTGTAAATTTCAAGTGTACAAGAGACATCAAAGTCCAAATGTTTTTTACTAATGGCCTTAATCAGCAAAGACACTGTCATTTTAGTGACACGCTTTTGGAATGCAATCAGTTTGCTACTCATTGTCTATAACTGTTTAGTCTTTTAGTTTTTAAATCTACCACTCAGATTGAAACTGTTCTTTGCAACACATTACATCAAGAATGTTTGACCATTTTGTTTCTTCTTCATTTGACAATACAAAAGAGAAGACCACCTATAGTTGTAATCTGACTCTTCTAGCTATTCAGTTATGACTTCTCTGAAGGTACAGGCATCATTTCTGATAAACCAAGTAAAACCAAGTCATAGTCTGAATGCACTGACACTTAAAAATAAGTAGCAAATACAATCAAGAAGATTCTTATTAGTGACTACATTTTATTAGGGGTGGGTGTCCATGTCAGATTTGAAAATGGAATATTTACTTTTCTTTCCTTGACCTGCAACTCTATGAATTATTTCATGATTACACATACAAGTAGAAGCAATGTAATATCAGAAACCTGATGAATAATGTGCAGTTTATTTAATTAACTCAGAGGAGGAAGGATTCCTTTCTGTTGTTAGGGGGTATGTGTAGGATACAGTACTTGGGAGTTTCACACTAATAATGTCCTTGCATGGGGTGGAGGATCACTCTTCCTTCAATTGATAGAACTGTTGAAACCCCTAAAAAGTTTGGAAGAATCCCAGTGCACTTGTTATCCTGCCTGCCTGATGCCTGCATCATTCCAAGTCCTGTGCATAGTAATGAATTTTAAAAATCACTGTGACAAGGTATGCAGTGCATGTCCCTTGTCCTAATGCCTATGTCACAATGTAGTAGTCAGGTATGTTGTAGTGACAACAACCCCCAAATGTCAGTGGTTTATGACAATGAACATTTCTTCTTGTTTAAAATATCTCACTACTGTGACACTGTGTGTCTTCTCATTCCAGAACTCAGGCTACGGAGCAGAGATCTGGGGGGCAAGCCCTTTTCATGGAAGATGAGAAGTACAGGGGAGGAACCAAACCACACAATTGCTCTCAAAGCTTCTGCTCAGATATGCCGCACATCACACTGCTCACGTTGTCGTGGCCAAAGCAAGCCACAGGCCAAGCCTGGTAGGGGATCTGCTCCCCCAAGTCGCAGGGTGATGGGCAAGTGTGTTTGCTGTTACTGAGAAAGGGGAGGGATAAATAGTTGTGCCAGATGATACAAATGTGAACACTCAGCCTGACACAACTCCAGTGGAACAGGCTATTTGTTTTGCTAGAACCCATGTCAGCTTTTGGATTTTCATCCTCTGTGCATGACAGATTCCACTGGACACCAGACTTATCCACAGCATCCATACAGAGATATTTGGACTCACCAAACACTCAATCACCGCCTGCAAACAGGAGATACTGAGTTTCCAGTAAATAAAAACTCTCAGATGCATCAATACCTAAGAAGAAATTAAATGTGAAGATCTGATCAGAAACATGGTTCTGGAACCAGTGAACAGTGGCCAGAAGAACAAAACAAAGTCCCATTCCACTGCCTGGACAATATTAGCAAGGAATTCCTTGTGGTTTCATACCTTGTGTTGGCTTTAGAGTCATTAGTGAATGGTATCTATGTTGTATGATCCATAAAGTAGTGAGAATTATTCACATTGAAACCATTTTCCTACTGGCTACTGAGACGTTACCATCATCTGATTTATTATTAAGTGTTATTTTCCTTGTCAACATTCTGTGGTTTAACAGCATACCTAAGTGTGAATTAGTTATCAACTGGCTTTCTTATTGAAAAGACAGATGAGGCTGCATGAAAATGCTTAGCACATGGGTAGGAAGCAGTGGATGAAAATAGCAGAAGTAGGACCCAGAAGATGAACTCTTTTACTTTTGGTTATTCAGATTATACATAAGTTCCCATGTTGCTGAAATCTCTTCAGCAGCAAGTTAACCTCCAACCTGAAAAAGATGGAAGAAATTAAGAATTGAGGATGGAGGGGACAGGGATGGTCTCTGCATTCATGTGCTCCCAGAAGTGGGGGCCCCTGCCTCACCCATCTTTGCATTCCTCATGTCTGCTGTGTACCTGGTATAGACCACCTGCCCTGAGAGGTTTGAGGTATTGTTTTTACCATTGCCTCTCTGGATTTCCCACCGAGTGCCTCCTGAGTCATGCACCCCATCACAGCCTTCACGCAAGGCCTGGAGACTAACCCATAACACACTGGCCTAGGATTAAATCATAACCATCATCATGTACCTAAGCTTCTATCTATCTGGATGTTGATTGATGAAATTTATAAAGTGTTATAAGGACTTCAAATCCACTTATAAATATGACATGCAAAATGCACAAAACCAGCTTCTAAAGCCTTCTATGAGGATCAGTTACATTTATTTAAGACTGAAGAACTTTAAGATCCTTACTTTTAAAATGTAAAAGAAAAAAACAGAAAAGGAAATAGAAGAAGCAGTGTTGGAAATCAAGAGAGAGGAAGGAGATGCTTCCTGCATTCTCCCATCCCATCTCCTCTTCAGTCAGAAACACCAAGAGGAACCCTGTGCTACAGGAGAAGACTTCTAGAAAATTTGTCTTAGGACTTTAACCCTTTTGATATATGACTGGGTCAAAACTTCCTTTTCATAAACCATTGAACACCCCATCACCTCTGCAAATGGGGTGTCTATGAATGGGGTCTGCTGCCGGCACATAGGCTACTCCTTCATAAATGCTGAAATTCATCGCAGCTTTTGCTTCTGTCCTGTAATGAAGGAACAGAAGCTTTCTGCTAGGAGTGCCGTGTCGAATCTGTCTGGGTAGGTTGAGTCTGTAGGTGTTGCAGGCGCACTTAGGCTTAAAGCACTTGGAGGCATCCTCGCTTCTGTGTTAAGAGGATCTCTGTGTAGGGGAGAGAACATGGACTCCTTGGCCTGTACACTGATGTAATGCCCAAGGGGAGGGCCCAGTACCTTGTCTGGAAGGGGCTGCTCTTCCTCAGATTGGGAACTGGAATTGGGAAGTTGTCTTGGCCAGAACCAAGAAATAATGAACTCTGGACTGACGTCTCAACTTAAACTTTGTAGAATCTGGCTTTGAGAGACAGAGCACTCACAGGAGGTTGGGGCAAAAGAGTGCTTTGTAGGACCATAGCTCAGCAGTGATACTTCCCTCTTTTCCAAAGTTAAAGACGCACAAACTCAATGTGGTAGGTGCTTCCTTCTGCAGAAAATTCCTCTTGAATATCCATCCCTTTCCTGCAGAGTCTTGTTTAAATGTTCCCAGCTGTGTTATGGGGAATTGGGGAGGAGCTGTGGGAACATACTGGTCCATGTGGGGGCTGCAGCAGCGACCAGTGAGAGGTCTCCTTGATGACATTGACTCTGAGGACACAGAGCTGGTGCTATGACACCTGGTAACTAAGTTCTCAAGGAGTTTTTCCTTTTCTTTGCCAGCCTTGAAGATCCAAGTATTATTTACAAAGCCAAATGGAATCTTCCCACACATAGAGTTCTCAGGTTTATCAAGTTGTTCTATGACTCAGTGATGCTACACGAGAATATTTAAACATATCTCCAAAGCACAATCTTTGGATCTGATGGCAAGAAGCTTTTGTGAATATTAAAAACAATCTGCATCTTCCCGAATCAAAATAAATACTACTATATGCGTTTCAATGGAAACAAAATGTAGGATTATTTTTGTGCCCTAAGCAAAATGTAGAAACTCATTTTCCTGTCAGACTTGGGATGTTAGACACCTAGGAAAGTTATTTCAGTGACTTTCCTTTAACCTGATGAGACACTCCTTAGGAGTCTAACATTTCTTTCACTGGATTCCAAGTGTAGGTTTCCTGGTTGTCCATTTAATTGTTAAAGTGGGAGAGATTCTGCTGGAAGATAAGCATCACAGAAGAGCAAGAGGAAAGCTGAGTGAAGGAGGTTACTTCGGAGCCACCCCTGGAAGCAGCCCTTGTGCAGACCATCATCGCGGGGTGGAGAGTGACTTTGAGGCATGTGGTGGCCTCTGGATGCTTCTGTGCTGCCTCCTGGGAATATTCACAATCTTCCACTGTTTGTAAATGGTGCCCAATGAGTGGAAAATCAAAGGGTATTTACACACACACACACACACACACACACACGTTCACTGAACACTTGCTGCATTATCTCCTGAGTGTGTGTGGCTTTTGACAAGGTGCCTGATGAAGAGAGATGCATGTGGTTGTGAGTCCCAGCCTACAGAAGTTCATGATGGGTGCCCCACAGTGTTGGTGTTGAGTAAAAGTGCCCAGGACAATATTCACTGTGCTTAACGCACAGTATAACTAATAGAATATCTGTTACTGTGTGGACAGTGAGCATATGGGCAGCATGCAAATCAGTGGCCCAGTGCTGTTCTGATGGTCTTGACCTGAGTGGTTTTTCTCATCTAGTTGGAGACAAGACTCATTCTCTAGAAAGAAGAGCAAACAATGGTGGGTCCCACCAAGGCCATGGACAAGGGAAGGCAGAAATGTGCAGAGGGTGAGGGACAGAGGAGGCTTGAGACTTGCGAGGAGGGACAAGAACGGAGCTCGGAAGCTTGTTTTTTAGCAGGTCCCAAGTTGTGACAGTCAACGGTTGTGGACCACACATGTGCAGACTGACACCTGGAATTCTCAGAGTTGGTGACTTAAAGAGAAGAAAAAAAGCCCACAGATTAAAAATTAATCCTCAATTTCCCACAGATCTCAAACTTCCAGCTGCTAAACGACAGTGGTACGTGGGGGGCGGAAAGAGACCTCATCTAGGAGGGACAGCCTTGTCTATTACAGTTGAGACGGGTGCCAAGAAAGGACGAAGACGCTCTCTGCCAACTAGACTTAGAGGGGGAAAAAAACCATAATCATGTTTATTTTCATGATAATCATATGCAAATCAGGTCACTATAACCTATAAACATGGCAATTCCTTTTTATGGATAAGCACAACTTAAAAGTTGTGAACAAGAGCAAAGGGATATAATTTTCTAGTTTTCTAACGAGCTCAGAGTTTATGCCCAGTTATAGTTGTGCTTTGGAATGTTTTTCTGTTTCCTCCTGCCCTTCTGTAGTTCTGGTAGAGAATCTATGAGGACTGGAGATAGAGCGAAGATGGTTGAAATCCTGGCTGCGCCAAGTGCCCTCCACATGATCTAGGACAACTGACCCAAGCTTTGCAGATCTGTTTCCTTTCCTACAAAATAGGCAGGATAACCAGAAGGTCAAAGTGAAGTGACAAGGTGTGAACTTGCTCCGTATGATGGTAAGAACTATTTGCTGGGAAGGGATTGTGATCTCTTAGCTGTCTTTTAAATGTGGTTGTCTGCGCATTGAGAAAGGAACATTTTAATTCCAAACAGCCCTGTGAATCAGCTGGGGCTGAAGACCTGGGTGAAGGTAATCCATAGTCAGTGGACTTTAGGTAGTTAACTTTAAATGATTAGGAATAGCACTGACATATTTGACCATATTTAGTGCATCTGCTGAAAATTCTTCTTGGAAACTTAAACCGCGTAGTAGGTTGAGCCAGCCTTCTACTACAGCCTGAAGCATGTGCCAGTGCAACATGGGCCCGCTAAGGCAAGGCATGTACCAGGTGATAGAAAACAAAATGAGTTAGGTGAGTCTTACCGTCCCCATCCTCTCTCCTTTTCCTTCCTTCCCTCATTCCAGGTCTAGATGTCCTGTTTCCTGCAAACTCTCACATGGCCTGTTTTTGATTGAAGCGTTTGTGATTAGATGAGGACATGGATAACTAATGAGAAGTCTTGTCGCCCACGCAGGACAGGAGCAGTGAAGAGATCACTCCTGAATATGTGTGCTGTGCTTAACATAGCAGCGCGGCATCATAACCATATGTGGGTGTTTAAAAATGCCATTTGGTGATTTTTATGATGTCAGTTGGGCTCCTCCCACACCTGTTATGAGGCATGAGAATGACAGATCCTGTGGTTTATGGGCTGAGCTGCAGTGGATGATTCATACGATTAAGATTCATCAGTGGCCTCTGATTAGAGTCTTAGTTAAATGAACCTGCTCCCTCCATGTGTCTTTTGTATTTAGAGACTTGGTCCAGGTTATCCTGTTAACTCGCTTTATTGGAGAATCTTACTGCTGTATTTATGGGATGTGAGAGCCCAAAGGTTTTTACTTTTAGCTGCTGCTTCTTTTTTGCCCCTTAAATGTAGAAAGTAAACCCTATTTTTTTCTATGGAAGAAAATTTTTTCTTTAATTTGTCATAGAAAAGGAGACTTTTCAAGCACATAGAAGTTATTTCAACTTCGGACTTGTGAAGAGAGCTGTCAGCATCTACTGCATCTTGATTAAATAGACACGATTACTTCCCTCTGAGGGGTCTGTGGCATCCCAGTCAGTGCAGAGGAGTTCAGGACACCGGTTTGATGCTTCTGAAGGAACGAACAGCCAGCATCATCCCTGGAAACGTAGATTGTTGGTTGGTAGAGGTTATTGTTGAATTAGAAGACTGTGCATCAGACACTAAAGCTGGTCCTTTCCCAAACTGGGGTTTGGAGGCTGCATGTTGCCAGAAAGAACCTGGCTTGCATCGCTTCCCCCTTCGTCACTCCCTGGCTTTCAGAGCCTTTCATTAGGCTTGCTCATGAAGTGCATCCCTGCTCTTGGGTTCTCTTTCTGGGTCTCACTGCCCCTCTGATTGTCTGGTCCTTACTCTGAGCTTCACTCCTGACTCCATTTTCTGAGTTCCACTACCTAATTCAAGCTCCAAGTCTCAAGTTCCCATGCAGGCCCCAGGCACACAGAGACACATGTTCACTGTTGGGAGGACTCTGCCCCACCTCTGTGGTGCCCATGCTGTGAGGCTGTTAAGAAGCCACACACTATGTCAGCAGCATTCTGTTCCCCCAGACCCTCATAACCTGTGTCCCCTCTCTGCACCGTGACCCTGTTTGTGGGACCCCACTTTGGCCGTTTTGTCTCTTTGTTCTTTTCCTCTTGAATAGTAGACTCCCCTGGAGCTGTCCTTGACTTTCGTGTGATCTTGTCCATGTTCCCTTTTGTGTTTTATTCACTATTTTCAAATGTGTGATCGTCTGCCTGCAGACCACGTGTAGAGCTTCTCCTAGTCAGCCTGAGAGCCACTGGCACCCCCCAAACACTCCGTTTTCCTGGCCAACCTCTACCTCCACCTCCACCTTCTTGTGATTTCCCTGCTCCTGTGAATGGTGTCACCAGCCTTCTAGTTAGCCGCTGTCATTGTTAACTCAGCCATCCCCTGCCCCCCACCCCTGCTAGTTCTAGCTTCACATCCCCCTTAACATCCCAGAGTTCTGCGCTAATTCGGATCCTCATGCTGCTGGAGGGCATGAGTGGCTGCGATGGCCACTCGGTGGCCCAGCCATCTCCATAGCATGGCCTAATGCCCATGTCTAAATCATGTTACTCTTATGCTCAGCCAACCTCAGACCTTCAAGGAGTGCTCGCAGGTTACAAAAGGAAGCCCAAACATTTCAAAGTATTGGCCATGCCCCGTATTCCCCGTCCTGATCAACCTGTGGTTGTGCCAACCCCCTTTACCTCATATAGCCTCCTGCTGGTCCTGGGGACTGTCCCTTAATGTTTCTCCTTTTGTGTCCTTTGCTTATATGAGTCCTTCTGTCTGAGACACTCAACTCTCCTGACCAAATCCCAGCTCAAACACAGTCTCCTTCAAGAAGGCTTTCTTGGTCTCTGAGGAGACCCTTCTTCCTCCTGGCTTCCCCAGCCTGCCTGCTGAGTTGCGTACCCTGGAGACACTTGCCCCAGCCTCTACCTGCCTGGGAGTGATTTGTGTTCCTAGAAGCCTCATCTTCCTTTCAACTCTAAGCCCATTGAGTCGAGAATCTTGTCTTAATGTATGTTTCTTTCACTTACTCTATGAACTTGCTTTACTATGATGAGCCCTGAAAAATGATTTATTTCATCTTGTTGGAATAAAGACTGCCTGGCTTCCATGAGGGGAGTCTTATATGTATTATGTGCTCTGCAAAAATCCTGGTAAGAGTTTCTCCTAATTTATATCAGACTCCAATTTGTGGATTACAATTAGGAAGTGACGTGAAAGAATTTACAAAACATGATTCTTCTTGGGGCGTAATTTTTTTGAGTAATATTTTTTCTTAATTCCATGTACATATGTCTCTTTTGGTGTTTTAAGATCTTGAACTGGGGCAAGCCCTTGATAGTTTCTTTAAGGAGAAAAGAGAAACATAAATTTGAAAATTCTAGTAGCTAAAATGCTTCCAAAAGTTAAGCTAATAGAATTAGCTTAAGAGAAATTATGATAATCTAAATATTCTGCAGTTAAGTATAATTTGCATAATCTCAGAATGCAGTGTGTCTCAACTTTCAGGAAAAAACTAATCAGATCAGCATTTATTATTTTATTTTTTGTTGCTTCTGAAAAATTGTATTGGTATTGCTTTGTATGAATAGGTCTCCATGAGTAAATTATGATCAAAATTCAAAGCCATCATAAATTAAATGTGTTTTTTTCCCTGCTTTGGTATACAAGACTTTCCATTAAGCTAGCCTCATATAATATACCTTGAATGTGTTCAAGAAAGCCCTGTAAATTATAGTAAGTATTTAAAATGGTAAGTAGACATTGGAAAAGGCCACATTAGGATTAATGAATGAAGGGGTTGATACTGAAAATGCACTTGTAAATAAATAACATAAAAAAGTAAAGATGACACATTGTTAGGTTAGAGTTACAAGTAGAGTATGACACTAAATTGCAGGGTGGCAACAGAGTGTTCATGGAACTTGGATTTCTCTGTAGGAGCATTTCTAATTTCTATCTAGCGAAATCTTCCTGCTTCAACCAGTCTAGGTTCCATCCTGAGGCTTTTCCTGTGCCTTCCTTTCAGATTTGGGAAGTGCCTGAGAATTCCTTCCTTAGCAGTCAACCCCCTTCCTGCCAGCATTTGGAGAAATATTCACCCAACAGTAGGGGCAACTAGAAGGTAGAGCCAGCTTTGTTGTAGAGGTTGCATTTTCTCTCAGCAGTCCAGGACTAAATGCTCTCGGGAAGGAAGAGGATGCACGAGTCATGGCACTTGTGACAGAATGGAAGTGCACACACAGACCAGGTGCACTTTAAATACATGCGCTCACCTGCTTCCAGAAAGGTTTGGGGCCGTGAACTGTGCTTTGAGGAAAACATAAAAAGAGGACAGTGCATATCTCGACTGCTATTTAAAAATTTGTGTGGCTTTGACAGAGTAGAGTGGAGACACTTGGAAAAGTATCTTGGGTATATTTAAAGTTTTGGCACAAAGTTCAGTTAACACTCTCCTTAGGCATATAGACTTGCAGCTATATACACTCGGCTTTCCCAAATTATCTACACATATATATGAATATGCATATGTTATATGATGAGAGAGATTTCCTTCTGAGATGTTCATTTTTTCTAACACCCAAGTTTGCATAGCCCCGATTATGTGATTTGCAATACCTGTTAAATTTCCCATTTGCTGAAGAAGATGACTTCAGCTTGAACTACTAGAAATATGCTTTTAGAATTTATGCAGAGATACTTCACTCAGGTAAGTGGTAAGAAGAAATTCAAGAATAAAGGCTGGATTCTGTATCAGAGAAAGAATAACAATGTGGATGGAAAGTTTACAGTGTCATGTAAAATACTGACAGGAAGCCTGAAGCTCTAAGAAACCAGGAGAATTTCTAGATTTAGAAAGATGATTAGAGAAGCTCTGCTTCTGATGATAGTGGAGAAGCTTGCCCCAGAATAACCCTGCCACAGATAACAATTACAGAGTCCAGACAAGATATAAAAACCAGCTGTTCAAAGGCACAGGAGAACGATGAAAGGCAGGCAGCAACTGGGGAGGCAGCCCTTGAAAGATGGGAATCCACTGGGTACCACTTGCCTTTCTTCTTCTTTTTGTCTTTCCTTAAGGTACTCCCAAAACTTCTTGGGTTCTACCCGTGTACAATAGTAAATAAATACTATAAAAAAGTAAAGATGACACATTGTTAGGTTACAGTTATACTCTACATGGGTAGAACCCAAGAGTACAGACAGGGTAGCAACGAAATCTGTGCATGCACTTCTTCCTACCCCTGGATAACCGCTGGACTGCACGTGCGTGGGGAAGCCCCCACATTTCCCAGCGAAAAGCAACAGCTGTGAGGATGGAGACTCAGCAGTGTCCCCTCCTGCCCACTGCAAGGAGGACAGTTTGGAGTTTGAGTTCAGTCAAGTGAAGTGGCTGCTATTGCAAAAACTGATGTGCTTTAGAGGAACATAACAGAATCCGAAGTCTCTAGAGCGGGCATCCACAGCATGTAGTCTAGTAGGAAATCATTGTGCACACATAGGAACCAGAAAATTCTACCCAGAGCCAAGAGAAATGAACATTGATTTGATCTAGATGTTGGATTTAGCAGTCAAGGACTTTTAAAACAACATTTATAAGTATGTTCAAGGACTTAAGGGAAAATGTGATTATCATAAGTGGACAGACCACGAATCTCAGCAGAGAAATAGAAGTTATAAAAATAAATGGAAATTCTAAAATGGAAAAGTGCAGTGTTGAAGTACAGATGATTTCTGGATGGATCAAAGCAGTGATGGAATGAGAGAACCAGCAATAGATGCAAAAAGCAGTGGGTGAAAGTTAAACGAGGAATAGGACTCAAATTATGTCTCCATAAATTACTTGTTAATTACAAATGGAAAAGTAGAATCTCACAGTTCAGAAGCCTGGCGAAATTCACTTTAAATAGGTGATGAAAGCTAACATCACTAACATTGGGACAGTGACATCCTGGGCCTCCTCATGTGTGCAATGAGAATGCATAGTTCCTGCCATCGTGCAGAACCGGAATTTAGTCATGAGGAAACCTCAGCAGCTCCCAGTGAAGGGACATCTACAGCGTAAGTGGCCTGTACTTTTCAAAATGTTAAGATGAAGAAAGGCACAGGCTGAGCTACAGTTCCAGATGCAAGTGGACAAAGTAGAAGTGATGAGCAGATGCATGTGGGATCTCGCCAGTTCCTGGGCTGGAGGCGGGGAGTTTTAAGGACATCGTTGTGGCAATTGACACATTTTACATCTAGGCTGTGGATTAGATAATCACATTGTTTCTATGTTAAATGTTCTGATTTGGATAATTGTACCTTGGTCATATAAGAGAAAGCCCTTGTTAATGAATGCACATTTAGGGGTAAGGGGACACAATGTTACTTTCATTTCCATTTTTTTTACCTCTCTGTCTCTGTCTCTGTCTTTCAACTGATAAAGCAAATGTATAGCGAAATGTAAACTGGTGAATCTGGGGAAATAACATTGAATGGGCTATGCACAGTGGTTCACACCTGTAATCTCAGAACTTTGGGAGGCCCAGGCAGGCAGATCACGAAGTCAGGAGTTCAAGATCGGCCTGGCCAATATGGTGAAACCCCATCTGTACTAAAATGTAAAATCTGGCCTGGTGTGGTGGTATGTGCCTATAGTCACAGCTACTCGGGAGGCTGAAGCAGGAGAATCACTTGAACCTGGGAGGCGGAGGTTGCAGTGAGCTGTGATTGCAACACTGCACTACAGCCTGGCAACAGAGCAACACACTCTAAAAAGAAATAAATAAATAACATTGAATATTTCTTGTATTGTTGCAAATTTTCTATAAATTTGCATTCATATCAAAATTAAAATGTTATAAATAGACATAAATAATCAATTTTGAGCTCCTTCATTACTAAAACCAGTGACTTCCAAGTTCATCTTCTCCTCACCTGCTGTTTTGACACAATGAAGTCCTTTCATTTTATCTCACTTCAGCTTAGGAATCACCTTGTCTTTCAGAATTCTTCTCACATATTTTGAAAAAATACTTTTTATTCTTTTGTCTTGTGAATCCTTAGTCCCGCTACCCCATCTTGTTAATTTAGGAAATTAACTAGAATTTCCTAAAAGATTTGCAAATGAATGAATTTTGAAGTACTTAAAAATTAATTACAATTTTCTCTGAACCATTCAAAGTAAAAATATTTACATGCAAAATTTTTATAAAGTGACAATATTATGAATGCTAAATTCTTTCTCTTTGCACTTCATCTTCCTCGGTTTTTCCCCTTCCCTTTTCACATTCTCAATTGGTATGTGACTGTCTCACTCCTACCAACTGCATCAGGAATTAAGGGGCATTAATTTATTTGATGTGTGTGAAGTCATTTTACTAATAAGTAACCAAAGCTATTTGCAGACATTCCTCGACACTGATAAGCACCTAAAACTCTGCTGTCCTTTCCTGGATGCTCCTCTGGCTCTGGATCATTGATGCCACAAGATAAAATGTACTCACACAGTGAATATGCATTCTGTGTCTTCTTACATGAGCTGGGCTCCAGGATTCAGCAGAGAACACAACGGAAAAATATTTTTATCCTTATGGAATTTCTACTTAATGAGAGAGCCAAACAATAAGAAAAATAAAGAATAGGTTAGATGGTCCACTGTGGGGAACAGTTTGGAGATTCTTTGAAAAACTGAAGGTAGAGCTACCATATGATCCAGCAGTCCCACCACTAGGGGATACACCTAAAAGAAAGGAAAGGAGTGTACTGAAGAGATATCTGCACTCCCATGTTTGTTGCAGCTCTGTTCACAATAGCCAAGATTTGGAGGCAACCTAAGTGTCCATCAACAGATGCATGAATAAAGAAAATGTGGTACATACACACAATGGAGTACTAGTCAGCCATGAAAAAGAATGAGATACAGTCATTTACAACAGCATGGATGGAACTTGACGTTATTATGTTAAGTGAAATCAGCCAGGCACAGAAAGACACACATCATATGTTCTCATTTATCTGTGAGAGCTAAAAGTCAAAATAATTGAATTCAAGGAGATAGAAAATAGAAGGATGGTTAGCAGAGGCTAGAAAGGGTAATAGGGGAGTGGGAAGGGGAAGGTGGGGATGGTTAACGGGTACAAAAAATTAGAATGAGTAAGACCTACTATTCAGTAGCACATCAGGGTGACTATAGGCAACAATAATGTAATCATACATTTAAAAATAACTTAAGAAGCACAATTGAATTGTTTGTAACACAAAGGATACATGCTTGAGGGGATGGATACTCCAGTTTCCATGATGTGTTATGCATTGCATGCCAGTATCAGAACATCTCATGTGCCCCATAAATAGATACACCTAGTAAGTACCCAGCTAAATTAAAAGTTAAAATATTAAAAGACTAGGTTAAACAGCGATAGGTACTCAGGAGAAAAATGAGGCAGGAAAGGAGCATAAAAAACATTGGTAAGGAAGTGGGTATGTTTGAGAGTGGTCAGGGAATGCGACCTTGAAGTTAAAATGTGAAGGCAAAGAGAAAGGGGCCATGTGGCCTTCTGGAAGGCCAGGTAGAAAACAGCAAGAACAGAGGTTTCCGAGCAGGAGGCTGCCTGACTTGGTCAAAACCAGCCAGGAGGTGGGTGTGGGGAGGCGTGGAGATGCCATCAGGGAGGTGTGGGTGGAGCACTGAGCCCTCGGGGGTCATAGAGGCATTCAGTATTTCCTCTGGATGAGGTGGGAAGCCAGTGGAGGCTTCCGGAGCAGAGGAATGGCGTGATCTGACGCAGGAGTGTAAATGAGAGAGATTCGTGGGAGGAAGCAGGGAGAATGTCAGGAAGTCACTGCCAGGATCTAGGCCACGGTGTTAGTGGCTTGGACCAGGGTAGGAGAGTTGGAAGTCGTGAGAAGTGGCTGGACTCTGGGTGTATGTTGAAGGAAGAACAAATAAGACCTGTGGATTGACCCAATGCACATTGAGAGTGAAAGAGGAGCCAAGGAGGATAATAAGGTGCCTGGCCTGAGTCACTGCAAGAATGAGGTTGCCATTTGCTGCCATAGGGAAGGCTGTGAGGGAGGATGCCAGGAGCTCAGGGTACCAGGGAGGATACCAGGATGTGAGGCTTGAGAGCCTATTAAATATTCCCATGAGATGTCAAGGCCATAGTTTGATTTTTAAGTCTTGGGTTCAGGGTAGGGGATCAAGCTGAAGATACGTGTTTGGGAGGCATCAGCATGTAAACACTACTTATGAGACTGTGGGAGATGGTTGAAGGGGCAAGTCTAGCTAGAAAGGAGAAGACTCAAAGATAGAGGTCTGGGCAGGCCAATGGTGGTCCTGATGCCCACTTAGCAGCAGTGTTCGTGGGGACATCCAGGCCAAGGAGTGGGGACAGCCACAGGGAAAAGGGAGCAGACTTGAATCACCGCCTCTGGCTGAGACGGACTCTATCCTAATTGCGGTCACCTGGAGCTGACTTTTCAAGACCGCTCCTATCCCAAGACTGGAGCCAAAAAACACTGAAGTCAAAGATATTAATCTGATCCCTGGGTACCCACTTTTGCATTTCTAGACAGAGGTGCCTCCTGAGCAGGTGAAAGCATTAGAGAGAGATGGGAGGGCATTTGAATTGTCAACAGGGAAATCACCTAATGGTCTACAGTTCCCAAATAGAGCCTCTCTGGGAGTTCGCCCAGGCAAACACCAGCTGCCAGAGGTGATCCCCTCAGTCACTGAGCCACCCAGTCCAGGGTCCCGCCGAGGGCTCACCCACTTGGAGACTAACTCTAGAGTGTGCTCATTTTCCCACATTCTCTTTCTGGGAGCCTGGATGTTGGCTCACAGCTTTGGCATGTGAAGGTTCATTTGTCTCCCTTCACCTTCACAGTGAAGCACACAGACACAGATGCAAGATGCAATGTGAAGCACTGAACAGATTCAGTTAAAAATGCTCCCTGACACTCCAGAGGCCCAGACACTCACCGTGTTTTTCCATCTAAGCAGGTGTCTGTGCTGAACTGCTGGGACAAATACACTGAACACTGACTTCACCTTCAGCGTCGCCTTCTTTCTGCCCCCATCGAAATAGGCTAGCATTTGTCTCACCAGGGAACTGGCAAAATAAGTAACTGGACAAGGAGGGAAAGTGAAATTCAGGGTTGAACATCCTTGTTTTATTGATGGCACGCATCCCCTGTTGTCCCCTGAGCAGCCTTGCGTACATGCTAAACAGAAGTGGCTGTCCTGGGGGTAATGGATGGTCCCCTGGGACTTTCTCCAGAAGGAAACTGACCGTATATGGGCATCAACTGCTCTCAAGAGGGAGGGGACTTTATTCATGTTCCTCTGCCATAAGCCCGGGCCCCAATGAGAACCCAGCTACCCATCCTGGAAAAAAAAAATCATTGTTTTTTTTTTTTTTTGCTTTGCATTTTAGGAGTCTCACCTTGAGCAAAGACCTTGATCAGTTCAGAGGCTGGTGAGCTTCCTTGGTTCTTGCTGATGAGGCTAACTGTTTCCATTCAATTCCAAGGCCAGTTAGCTTGGATCTGTTCTAAGGGTGCTGGCAACATTCTTATCCTGTGTGAACACTTTGAACCTTGTGGGTTGTTGGTCATGAATGGTGACAACTGTTCTTTATACCTCTTCATGTCACAGGGGAAGATGCGTGTGTCTGGACTCCGAGGGTGGCAGCATCCCCTCCATAGAAAAAGCATCCCATTTGTTTTGATGAATGCTCTCAGGACTTGCAGGAAAGCATTCTGCTGGAGGAGTGATGAGGATGGTGGCACTGCTAATGTTGACAGAGGTCTTACACCAGGGTCGTTTTGAAGGAGCTTAGTCACTTTTCACATGGGTTCCTGCAGATCTGTCTGTTGTGAAATCTTTCTACATATTCTTTCCATTTATCCTGAAGATTTATTCATCCAAGGAGCACATCCCTCCACAGTTCTGTGCCTTTTTAGTAATTCAGAAATCAACCTTAGCAAGCAAGCAATTTAATTTGAAATCGCCATTCCTCAGACTCTTTAGGGGATCTCAAGGAAGGATGAGTCAATGAGTGATAGAACTGATTAGATAAAACTGGACTTCTACGGCTCATGACACACAGGGGAATGATTCAACACAGGGCAGGAGACTGGTAGGGTGGGGTCCTGCTGAACCCTAAAAGGCTCCTATCGGTTCCGCAATCCTCTGCTCTCACTTGTTTGTGTCTAATCTCAGGACACGTTCTGGTCTCTGGCTTCTTCATAACCATTGGTCTAAATTCCTTAAAATACAATCTTTTCTCTTTGGTGTTCAAAAGTGTGAAGCAGATAGCTCTACAGGAATTCAAGTCGCCACCATAAATCTTGAGTGATTTTAGAAAGATATATAATACTCCTAAATGATGACATATTTCCAGAAGATCAGTAAACCATTTCTGAGTGATAAACGGTTGGACAATTGTGTCTCTGCAGTGAACCTAAGGGGGAACATCCAGCAAGCACAATATTTTATGAGTATTATTGGTCATAGCTTTTGTTTTTAATCTGCCAAAAGTGTAACTAAAGAGGCTGGCCACATGGAAAATTGGTCTACTTTACACGAAGTCTGGCTGGGAAAAGCTCTGGGATATTTGATTTGCCATCAGAACAAAAGGTTGGTGTGGGACCAGGATGGGAGGTGTGGCCAGGGAGGGATGTAGGACTGCAGGGGGAGTTCAGCGTCTGGGGAGCAGCTGACAGCCTTTGAGACTGGCTCCAGCATTTAAAAGCAATTACAGAACTCTCTCTCTCTCTGTGTGTGTGTGTGTGTGTGTGTGTGTGTGTGTGTGTGTGTAGATTTATTCACGAAGTCTGTGCTGTACATTAACTAAATTTGTAGTTTTAATCACTGATAGAAAAAACACAACATACACACTCGGAGCCATGAAATACCCAAAGCGGCAGGCCATTTTCTGTCAATCCCCGGAGACCTGCGTCTGTAAGTGCTGGTGTGGGAAGAGGCAGCAGGAGACTGGGGCAGCTGTTAACAAAAGTCAGCAACAATGGAAACACCATTGTGATAGGTGAACTGGGAAATGAAATTATAGCTAGTTAGAATTATGCATTTATTTGGCTTCCTGGACAAAGTAACAAAAGGCTAGGACAGGAGGGAGCGTGCATGGGCTACACCGAGGGGGCTGAGAAGGAAGGAAGGTTTTCTCCTCTCCGCTGGGTTCAAATAGGGCGCACGCGGCTCACCCTCAGCCTGAGGCTGCACCAGCGCAGAGCACATCTGGCAGAGCTACTTTGAGGCATGTGATGCCACTTTCAACCTTATGTGGGCCTTTGGTAATGGCATTCTGAAAACGAGGAGCATTGTAGCTGACTTACACGCTGCTGAAAGGTCCTGAGGAGTTGCAGAAGCCTCCAGAATTAAGAATTGTGCCTGTGAAACTGCATTTATATGGAACGTCCCTACATTTCCTTGCAGTGAGTGATCTGCTTTTGCAATTCGGTAACCAGCTCTCCCACCGCCATGATGGCCCCTGCACGAACAAGCCTCACCCGATGAAAAAGTGATCAAAAATAAACCCAAGGGGGGAGTTGTTGGGAGTACGACCATATTATACCAAAAATGGAAAAATAATTTTCCTTGAAAACCACAAAGGAAAACTTCATAAATCATAAAGGTCTACCAATACATATCCTGGATTTAAATATCAGTGCAGTTAGATTTTGTTATACGCAACTTTGCTACTCACTTGTTACTTTACGCGCTCCAACAGAATAATTTCCCATGGTGAAAACTGAGTCATTGAAATGTCCTGCTTTCCCAGAGTGCCAAGGAACACATCAGAGCATATTTTCAGACATACTCCCTGGGAGCCAGTTGTGGGGGCTTTGTGTTGGACCCAACAGCAGGGCAAGCAACGTGTGGCATGTGTCTAGGTGCACGTGGTGGGTGGGGATGGGCCCAGGAGGCCAGCAAGGATGGGTTCCTGACAATACACATTTAAAATGTCTCAGGAGTCCTCATTTAATATTGTTTAATAACAAATGACCTGTGAATTTAGAATAATCAACCACCAGGATTTTGCTGCCACTTCACTCCCAAGACTGTCCTCCCGCATTTTCCAGTGCCAGCTTCAAGTCATCTGGTCATTTCAAGACCCAGAGACCAACAGAGAACATGAGGGATCTGTTCTGAACTGGTTCCTAGTTTCCCAAAGTTAATTTGCTTTAATTAGATATTAATAATAACCGAATGGGCAACTGTCCCTTTCATGGGAATCAAGGGAACTGGTTTCAAGGCGGATCCTTTTTACCCAGTGTCCAGTTTCAAGGAAGCTCTATCCAGCGTGGTAAAGTTTGCTGGATTTATTAAGAATTGTCTTATGCCTGCTTGGGCCGGCTGAGCTGTTACATTGTCTGTTTGAGGTCAAGGGCTGGTTTGCCGTCTAATGTGAATTATGCATTTGTTCCCGATTTCAAAGGTGTAGGAAGAAGGAAGGTCATCCTACATTCCATATCCTATCGTTCAGTGAATTGCAAGAATAGCTCTTACTGTAGAAATGAATAATTGTAGAATTAAATGTGGTTCCCAGGAAAACTAAACCCCACATGCATCAAAGGTTCAGAGAAGTTTTCCTGCAATCTAGTCCAATAGCATACAGGTTTTCTGAGTCTCCATTCAGCTGTTTTGAAATGCTGGCTTTAAAGGTCCCCTGAGTCCTACATTGCACCCCTGATTATAAAAATATTTAAAGCCACAGAAAGAATATATAGCTGTTCAGACGCATGTGCTGATTTATTGTCTACCATGGTTTGATACAAACTGGAAGGCAAGCTTTCAGGCTGACAAGAGCATCGGAGGAGCAGGATTCAATCCATATATCACGGTACCAGCCTCAGAACAGGAGCAGCCTAGAGCAAGCCCGTTATATAGGGTTTCTGAAACCTCCCCCACATAAGCAGGAGACAACATAAAAAGTTACACGACTATTTATGTGACATGGAGTCGTATTAGTAGTGACGTGCCCACATAAATAGTATTGTGAATTTTTGGAATATGGAAATTAAAGAAAAATATTTCAAACCTAAACTGTGTATTATGAAAAATAACAAATCTTCCCAAATGCCATAAAAAGAAAAAAGAGGTGGAAGGACAGACAAAGGGCTAGAAGTCTATGAGTATTCTTTATTGATATAAATTTAGTTTTCTAAAAATATCTCTAAATTTTATAAATCGTAATTACATGTTTTATGAAAGGAAGATATCTGGGTTTCTTTTTTTGTGTGCGAATGTCACCCACAATTTCTGGGGTCATGTTGAAATATTAAACCACGAAGTCTGCATGCTTATCTCTTAAAGCGTTTCCCTATTGCTTTCCTGCATGGAATCTCAGTCTGAGTACCCCTCCCTGTTCCTGTAGTGCCTGTCTCTTCAGCTCACCTCACGCCCCTCTTCCTGTGCTCCCAGTGCCTTAGGAGGCTAAAGTGGGTAGATTGCTAGCGCCCAGGAGTTTGAGACCAGCTTGGACAATATAGTGAAACCTCGTCTTTACAAAATATATAAAAGTTAGCCAGGCATGGTGGCATGCACTTGTAGTCCCAGCTACTCTGGAGGCTGAGGTGGGAGGATCACCTGAGCCCAGGGAGGTCAAGGCTGCACTCTAGCTTGAGCTTTGTTCTGTTTCTGAAACTTGTCAAGCCGGTTGCAGCTGTGGTCTTTGCACTTCCTGTCTCTGTCTGGATGTTCTGATCTCAGATTTCCTCATGTCTTTCTCCTCTTCTCCTCCAAGCAGCCTCCCCTCCCTAGTGCAGTACCTCAGCCCTTTCCTGTTTCACCTCTGGACTTCCCGCAAAATAAGAAGTAACCAGCAGGTTCCCTCTCCCACATGACCCCAACATAATGCCAGTAGCCTTTTGCAAATGAGTTTCCTCCCAATAGGAAGATGCTGAAGTACACAAGGACAGAGAGAAGGAATGGAGAATTCTTATGATGTTTGAATTATTTTAACAGTAAAGAACAGTGCTAGATACATAGAAAATATATGTTCCATTCCTGGATTATGAGTTAATAAATGAATGACATTATTCAGTAAATGAATAAACACGTCTACTGCTAGGGAATACAAGGCTGTATTATGAGGATTCCCTAGAAGCTTATAATAATAATAATAAGTTTAATAAAAATCAATCATAGATAGCTATAATCAAAAGAGAGTAGAAAATAACTATTTCATAAACAATATAACTGCATCCTTAATGTTCCTGTCACTATATGTGAAACCTTCAGAAAGTTTGAATTTGTTGACAGTGATCACAAATTTTTGTTAAATATAGTTATGGGAAGTGTTCCAGTGTAGCAGTTTAATTACTGACACATTATACAGAGCTGGATTATTTTCATCGGTAGTATGGTACTTGCGTGGGCAGGAGTGAGAGCAGTATGAAATGAACCCATTGTTAACTACTTATGAACTGGTACACTTAACGATTTGAATATCTGACTACTTTATATAAAGCCTGAGAAGTGATTTTGAAACATTACAAATAAGTTTCTGGCCATGTGTGGCGTCTCACTACTATAATCCCAGCACTTTGGGAGACCAAGGTGGGTGGATCTTTTGAGCCCAGGAGTATGAGAAAAGCCTGGGCAACATGGTGAAAACCCATCTTCACAAAATTACAAAAATTAGCGAGCTGTGGTGGTGCGTGTTTGTAGTCCCAGCTACTCTGGAGGCTGAAGTGGGAGGGTCACTTGAGTCCAGGCAGGTTGAGGCTGCAGTGAGCCATGACTGCACTCTAGCTTGCATGACAGAGTGAGACCCTGTCAAAAAATAAAAAAAGAGAGAGAGAGACAAATAAAAAGAAAAACAACTTTCTATTTCAAAATCCCATCACCAGTTCCTGAAGTTTTTGGAGACAAGGTTGTAAATTGTCCAAGTACATTTAAATCTGTTTATGCCACTTATTCTTTTTATTATAATTAAGTTATATAAGAAAATACCAAATTAATCAAATAAAGTTATTGTTTTTATGAAAAGTGAGTTGAATTCTTTGCAAAGACTTAATAAAGTCAAATTGATAAATTGCTGATGACTTAACTGTGAACAGGAAAGCTAGTAATGTTTGGGGAAAAAGCCTGAGAAGTCAAGCATTCTGCACCTAAATTGTTCCCCTAGTCCTTTTCTCCTGCTTTAAAGGAATTCATAGAAGAAAACACAGTGGAAGAACGAGGGATGTGGTTTACACATAAAAAAGAAGTCACTGATGGATCCAGTCTCAAAAAGAAATGTTTGCCTTCATTGGTTCAGGAGTATGAGTATATATAAGTTTTGATTAAATTTTTAAACTTTGAAGATGTTTAGGTTAGACAGTATTGTAATGGTTTTCTTTTTTACCCAACTTTCTCTCATGGCCTTGTTGTATCCTATAACAGGATTTCTACTGTGTTTCGATAGAGGAACAGACTTGATGAAAATTTTTTTTGAGCATGTCTTTTGAGTAAAAGTATTTTGTTAACTAGAACAACTACAGAAAAGCCAGATCATTTACGTTTTATGTCATAGTTATTAAGGCTAATCATTTAAGTTGTCTTGCTTTGACAAGGCCTCCAAAAGCAAAGAATAAAAAATAATGAATTGGAACAAGTTTTTTTTTTTTTTGGAAAAAAACTCAAATTGATGTGTAATTTCCTAATTACCAAGACTGGATACTAAATGCTGAGGACAATGTGTTCAAAATTGTGAGGGAAGAAAATTTGAACTTAAAATATCACACAAGTAAAAGCAGTAATTAAGAACGAGAGTAAAAACAGTTTCCAATTATGAAAGACTCAAAAAAATTGCTTGATCTTTAAAAGTTACTCTAACAATATTACCCCAAAAATTGAAAGTGGAGGGCACAGAGGACAGGTGGAAGCTAGGTGAATACATTGAATTCCTCATCTTTCATTACAGGAGCAATTTGATAAAATCTAAAATGGACAAATCAGCATTTTATACCCTTTTGTATTATTAGGCATTGCAACCATACCTATGCATTATTTTTATAATGAAATTTAATATGTTGAGGAATGTGTTTTAAAGTACAGCAATATCTTAAAGTTATATGGTGACTTATGGCTTAGAAAGAAATTATACCTACATTATAAAGTTATTTCCGGCTGTTTCTAATCCATCATTCCAAGAGCTGAATAGAGCAGAAAAGAGAGTAAGATTGCTCACAAAAGAACTGAAAACTGTAGAATCTGATTTTAAGATGTTTCCTTTTGCAAATATTAACACTGGAACGTGTATCTAATAAGATGTTATTAATAGTTCTTCAAATTTATCTTTCAGCTTACTAACAATTTTAAAGGCAACTTTAAGAAAAAGCCCCACAAAATTATGAAAGTTTAACTAGGCACCAAAAGTAAATCTTTATTTAGAAAGAATAGATATCACAAAGGTTACTTTATAAAATTTGTGAGACTTGAGGATTATAATTTTGAGTCTCATTTTAAGGCAAATGAAATACGTTTATGGATACAAAATTAAGTAAGAGACCTAGAAAGGGACTCGCGAAAATAAAAATGAGGGCCTCAAAACTTACACTTCATGAACTTCATGGTTCATGTATGTTGCTCTAATATCCAGGTCATAATTATGGGTGCTAGGCCTGCATCAACAGAGGCAAGTAATACATTCCTAGAAGTCATTGGACATTGCAAGAGAGTTAGCAGTAACTTATATTTGGAAGTGACTGTGAACTACATAAATATATTGCATTAATCGTAAACTAAATAGATCCTCAATTCAAATTCCCTTTGGTCAGATCCCCAAAATGCCTATGAACACTCAATCACCTGATAAGCTTGCCATCTGTTGTGAGGACAATGTGTCAGAGAGTTCAATATGCTTAATGTTTATTCACCATCTCCCAACCCAATAATTCATATGTTGAAATCCTAACCCTCAAGGTGATGTTTTAGGAAGTGGAGACTTTGGGAGCTATTTAGATCATGGAAGTGGGGCCCTCATGAATGGAATTAGTGCCTATGTTAGGGTTCTCGAGAGAAACAGAGCCAATAGGCTAGATATAGGATATATGTCTATATAGAAAGATGAGGGGGGTTATTAGGGCAATTGTCTCATGTAATTGTGTAGGTTGAGAAGTCCCTTGGCAGGCTGTCTGCAAGCTGGAGAGTCAGAGAAGCCTGTGGTCTGGCTCAGTCCAAGTCCCATAGCCTGAGAACCTGGGGAGCAGACGGTGTAACTCTTAGTCTGCAGCCAAAGTCCTGAGAACCTGGGGGATGCTGGTGTATTTCCCAGAGTCCAAAGGCAAGAGAACCTGTAGTTCTGATGTTTAAGGGTGGAAGAAGAAGGGTATCTTAGCTCCAAAAGAGATAGACAGAATTTGCCTTCATAGACATACCTGGAAATAATGTTTTACCAGTAATCTAGGTAGGTATTCCTTAATCCAGTCAAGTTGACATCTAAAATCAACCTTACAGGTACCCTTATAAAAGAAACCCCAGAAAGATATTTCCTCCCTTTCACCATTTGAGGTAAGAAGATTGCTGTCTATGAGGAAGCAAGCCCTCAGCAGACATCAAATCTGCTATAGCCTGTAGCCTCCAGAACTGAGAAATAAGAGTGTGTGTGTGTGTGTGTGTGTGTGCATGCACGTGCGCATGCAATGGCATTTTTGTTTTAGGAGCTAAGATGGACTAAGATGGAGAAAGTAAAGATGAAAAGAAAAAAACAGTCTTAACTGATTGTACTTGAAACAAATCTGTTTTCGGTTATTGTTACAAATTTTGCAAATGTGACCTTAAGTGCATATGTATAGGGCTCCTCCCAAGTCTTAGAAAGATTTGTGTAAGTGAGGCACCTAGAAACTTGTGTCATTAGTTCAACAATGAATCCGATTTTATAGAAAAAATTAATAAGACATTTAAAAATCATTGTAAGGATCTATCGTTGTCTCTTTTTTCCCTTGGTTCTGTTTCAAGTATGTCTACTAAATTTTGACTGAGTGTTAGGCATTGTATATAAAATAATCATTGAGGCTGTGGATAATGTCATCTTTCTCCAGAGAGAGTTCACTCTATCCTTTTTGGCGAGTAGAGAGTAGGGAAAGTTTATCTTAATCTAATTAGGAACTGGACCAACTGGTGGCTGAAATTTCTCCAGAGAAAGGAATGGAAATCTTGGGATTTTGACTAGGGGTGTTACTCCCTGGCAGGCTCTGAATTTCAGTTGTATCTTCTCAGAATCATGAAACTGCCCACATCCTCCTTTTCCATTCAGCAGCTATCTGCTTAGGTTCTTAGATCTTTGCCTTATGAAGTTTAAGAATTCAGCAAATGATTAGAAATGAGGAGGAAGTTGCTTGTCTCTAAATGTGACTTTTTGCATAGTTTTAACTCTTAGAACCCTAGTAATGTTTTACATATTCCCCAAACAAATAAGTAAATGAACATATAAAACTAATTAGAATATAAGGGGAACTCAAAATGGAATAAAAACAGTAATATATGATCCTAACTGTACTATAAATGGGTATGTAAGCAAAACCAAAATTAATGGGGATGAAAATAACTAATATCAATAACTTTGGAAAATAGTATTTTTCCTTTATAATATAAAGCTAAAGATAAAAAACTTGACCAAAATGCCATTGTTAGTAAATGTTTTTTCACAGGGTATAGGTTAGAAATTCTGTAACTACTTTACGTGCATATTAGGTTTGAACAAATAAGTAAATAAGTATATACATTGTAGATGGTGAGAATCAGGCTTATCACAGTGAGGGAAAAAAGATACAAATAAATGGGGAAGACTAAAATAAAATGTGTGGTTTTTTATTATGAACTTATGATTTTACATATTTATGCAGGTAGATATAATGTAGATGTGTATACAGTATGTATACATATATTTTGTAGCTCTGTCTGCTAAGAGGAGAAGAAATTACAGCTCAATAGCACTGAGCACACAGAGTCTAGATCTTGCTTTCTAAATACCATTTCTAATAAAAAGTACCATGGCTTCTTGGAAAAGTGATTGATTTCAGAAATGAAGCAGAGACAACATCATGTGAGCCTAGAACACTTTATGGACCAAGAAAATAAGGAAGAGCTAGAAAAATGGTGGAAACATGTCAAAAAGGGCACAGGACTAATCTGACAAAGCTCTCAATGGCTAACACTGGAATAATCTGAGCAACAAAATAAAAAATGATGTATTAAATTAGAATTCATAAAATAAAATAAATATTAATGAGTCTATGCTGATATAAAAATGAATAAATTAGTAAGTTGGACAGAAGTGACAAGTCTTCCTTAAAAAAGAATTAAAATTAATACATGTAGAATAAATGAGGGAAATAAAAATTACACTTAGGCAAACCTCAGAGTAACAACAAATGCAGGGAGTAACCATTGATGGTTACTGAATACTTGGTCAAAAGCTGGAAGAGAAACAGAATATTGGCATATACTCAAAGACTCTTTCAAAAGATATTTATCAACTACCAAGAGATAAATTATAATTTTGCAGTGGAGAAATATGGTAGACAATGCATTAACCAAGTGATCAAATCAATGTTGACATTAGGGCTGGGCATGGTGGCTCAAGCTTGTAATCCCAGAACTTTGGGAGGTCATAGTGGAGGGGCTGCTGGAGCCCAGGAGTTCGATATCAGGCTGGACAACATGGCAAAACCCCATATCTACAAAAAATACAAAAAGTTAGTCAGGTTTGGTGGCACACACCTGTGTTCCCAGCTACCAGGGTAGTTGAGGTTGGAGGATGGTTTGAGCCAGGCAGAGGTTGCAGTGATCAGAGACTGCACCACTGCACTCTAGCCTGGGTAAGAGAGTGAGACCCCGTCTCAAAGAGAGAGAGAGAGAGAGAGAGAGAGAGCGAGAGAAGAGAGAGAGAAATTGACATATCTCTTGATACAGCACACTGGAAAGAGCACATCACTTCTGTTGAACTTTTGCTGAAAATATAGGTTTCCAATCTAATCATAAGCAAACTTCAGATGAATAAAATCAAAGGAGATTCAACAAACTAACTGACCAGGTCTCATCAAATAATAAAAGGTCATGAAAGACAAGGAAAGACTGAGGAACCATCACAGATTGATGCTCTTTAGGGAGTCACAAGTCAATGCAGTGTGAATTCCAACACATCTGGGGAAATTTGTATAAGGTCAGCATTTTAGTTAATTATACCAAAGCTACTATCCTTGTTTTAGTAAATGTACTATGTTCATATATGTTGTTAATATTAGAGCATTAGTTTTCCACCAAGAGTGATTTTGCCTTCCAGGGGCCATTTGACAATGAGTGCAGACATTCTGTTCTTCATGACTGGGGAGGGTGCTATTAACATCTAGGGAATAGAAGCCAGAGAAGCTACTGGGGGAAGCCGAGTGAAGGGTATATGTGAACTATCTGCACTGTTTTTGCAACTTTTGTGAGTCTAAATTACTTCCAAATTTATATATATATATGTGTGTGTATGCATGTATATATATATATATATAGAGAGAGAGAGAGAGAGAGAGAGGGAGAGAGAGAGAGAGTTCAGCAAATGCTTGAGGCAGACTTCTCTGGATTTTGAGCATTTTTCTCTGAGCTTTTATTTCAATACCTTGACCTCTTAGGATCCACTTGTTCTAGAAGTTCCAAAGTCCATTTTTTCTCTCTCCAGCATTGTGAAGTGACCAATCAAATTCTCTACTGAATTATACGAATTCCAGTTGCAGCCTTCTGCTTGGATTCTAAGCCTCTTGCTTGGCATTAATAAGTGGCAAATGCAGCCTTCACTTTTTTTACTGAGTTTCTCTTCTCCCCACCGAGGTAATGGCCCCTCCAGTCCTGGCAAGTCCAACAAACATTTTTAAAAAATTAATCTAGATTTCCTATTTGTGTGCAGTAAACCAGTGGTCTTTCACAAACTATGCAATCGTGGCTGAAAGTAGAGTCTCATTGCCATTTTATATAACAGCTTTCTTGGTGTATAATTTACACAACAAACATAAAGTTCGCTTGTTTAAGTATACAATTGAATAATTGTATACCTTTTTTTTTTTTAATTAGGCAGGATCTCACTTTGTGGCCCAGGCTGGAGTGCAGTGGTGGTACTCAAGAGATCCTCCCACCTCAGCCTCCAGACTAGCTCAGATTACAAGCAGATAATAGCATGCTTGGCTAATTTTTAAACGTTTTTGTAGAGACAAAGTCTCACTATGTTGTCCAAGCTCATCCAGGACTCCTGGGATCAAGTGATCCTTCTGCCTCAACCTCTTAAAGTCTAGGATTAGAAGGCATGAGCCACTGTGTTTGGCCCTTTTACCTAATTTTAATTGGACTATTTATGAGACTTTTATATACTTTTACTCTGGAAACAAATCTCTTTTAAAATATATGATTTGCAAATATTTTCTCCCAGTCTGTGGCTTGTCTGTTTACTGTATTACTGGTATACATTTGGAAGTGAAAAGATTTTAATTTTTGACTAAGTTTAATTTATTGACTTTTTCTTTTATCATTTGTGCTTTTGCTATTTATCTAAGAAATCTTTGATTAAAGAAGGTCACAAAGATTTACTCTTATGTTTCTTTAAGGAGTTTTACAGCCTTAGCTCTTACATTTTGAATTAATTTTTGTGTGTGGTGTGAGGCAGGAGTCTACCAAAATCCACCATTTTCCATGTAGATAATTCAATTGTTTCAGCATCATCTGTTGAAAATCTTTCCCAGTTGTATTGCCCTCACTTCACTTTTTCAGTAGGATTTTCACTTCCATTTCATTTTCTAATTATATGTTGTCTTGGCATAAAACAGACACCTATTGATCTATTATTTTAATTTGTATTTAATCACTTTACTGAACCATCTTAACTTGATTTTTTTTTATATAGTACAAATAATCTCCAACTAATGATAATTTCACATATTCCTTTCCAATAATTGTATTATGCATATATTGCTATCTTCATTGATTTGGGATTCCTGAGTGACATCGGGGAAAAAAAAACAGATGGCTTTGGTTATTCTGTCTTACTCTTGACTTCACTGGAGTACCTTTATTGTTTCATCATTTAGTATAAAATATTGGCTGTGCATTTTGGAAGATATTCCTTAGATTGTTTAGAAAATTTCTTACTAGCCTAATTTATTATATATTATTTAAAACAGAGAAAGCTATTAAATTTTATTTAGCATTGTTTATTTTTGCATCTGATGAAATTCTTACATGAATTTTCTCTTTTTAACACTGAACATAATAAATCATGTTAACAGACATCTTAGATTTGATTTATTTAGTGTGGAATAAACTCACTTTTTCCAGAATATTGTCTTTTTTCTACTTTGTCAAATTTCATTTGTTAATGCATAGAATTTCTTTAAACTATATTACTAAGTGAGGTAAAACTATACTTTTCAGTTTTTCCTCTATTTATCTGGCTGTGTTTTTGGTACTATGTTTGCTTCATACATTTATTTGGAAGGTTTTCCATTTTTTACTATGCTGTAAGAGTTTAAATGACAAAAGGAACTATATATTTTTTAAAAGTTGATAAATGATCTAGGACTGAAAGCTTTTTGTGATAGATATTTGATATGCTTTTAAATTTCCTTTAAAATGATTGATCTAATAGGTTTCTTGCTGTCTCTCACTTTTTGAAGGTAAGTTTGGTAAGGTGTTTTCTAAAAATATTCTATTTCATTTAGTTTGTATTCTCAAATGATTGGCATGATGCTATGCACATATTATTTGTTATGCTATAAAATTTTTATGTTTGCCTGTTTATTATCCTGTTTTCCCATTTTGTTGTTAGTAATGTATAGTTATATACTTTTTCTCACGTTAGTTTATTGTCTCTTTTATTAGTCATTCCAAGGAACTTCTGTTTTGCTGTTCATTAATTTCTAGTAGTTATTAACTTTTATATCTTCATATTGCTACTTTTCAGCTCGTAACACTTGCTAAAAAGAAATTTGTTGAATGAATAAATGAAATCAAAACACAGTTTTCTTCGGGAATATAGGAACTCAAGAAATCATGTTTTTAAGATGGAGAAAATTGTCGAAGCAGAGAAGCAGAAAAAGTGATGTGTAAGCAATTCTAAATTTCCAGACTTCGACCCCCAAGTTGTTTTCATATCTAAACTTTTAATAAACATTACAATCTTTCCTTTTGCAGAGTGGTATGTATTTTTACCATATGAAAATCAAATGTTGCATCTGCTTCGATGTTTACATTGCTCTTGTTTTGAAAAATACGCAATCAAATAATCATTTATAAGTAGAGTTACTTGAAAAGCATTCAAACTTTTGGAGAAACTCCCAAGGACCTTGGAATTTGAAAACACAATAAATATTCTGCCTCGGGTAAGGCACATTTGAAATGGAATCAAGCATGATAATGCAACGAAGCTGTGAAGGAAGCCTGTGCTCGTGTCTCTGCCAAGTCAAAACTCCATCCTTCATGATTCAGTAGCCTCATACTCCTCAGCTCCCTTTCAGCCTCTAGAAGAATGGCATTTGCAGCTGTCTCCCTAACCCCAGGGCGAGGAGAGGGAGAAGGACCCGAACCCTTGGCTGCCCAGGAGCAGGGGAAGACTGCCACGTTCTGTGCCCTTATTGCTGATTCCAGGCTGCCCACTGATGCACCCTGACAAAGCCTCCGCTGGCTCATGTGTCCCTGTTTTTGGAGCTACCCAGAAATATCCCTTTGCTTTGTCTCCATTTCCAGAGTCTGTCTTCAACTTCCCCAAGACACTTCCAGGGTCTGGGCAGGGGTCAGGAGCCAGGCAGCCTGGGTGGGTGAACCAGGCCCCAGAGCCCTCACCCAGGCCCCAGAGGGTACATACACCTCCCCTCTGTAAACTTCTCCATGGGGAATTTTAACCTAAAATAACTTTCTCTTCACAATTGAAGAAAAGTACTTCCTAGAGTGAGCTTAACTACTTCCCTTCAATGTTTCATAGTCAGGGAAAGCGGTACAAAGCCACGTGTGTAAGTAGTCCCTTACTACGTTGACAGAATCCGAAAATCACAAGTGCCCCTGGTGAGGAATGAAATGGTATCTCCACTAAGGTTCCTGTGTTTTAGGAGTTGATGGGTGGAGGCCTGGCCTGTGGCACAGTGCACTGCCCAGGGGTAGGGATAAGGTAGCCGAGAGTGGGGATGAGGGAGCAGGAATGGGAATGAGGGAGCAGGGGATGGGGGTGAGGGAGCAGGGAGTGGGAATGAGGGAAGGGCGTGGCGATGAGGGAGCGCGGTGAGGACAGAAGAGAAAGCCGCCCCGCCCCGCCCCGGGCTTGGGCCAGGTGACTTCTGGTCTGTCCTCCAGGAGCTGGCTGACTTCCTAGCATCCTGCTTCTTTTGAAAGAGAGTTTAAAGTTGTTTAGTTTCCTAGGACGTTCTCACTGGGACTGTTGAAAGCCGGACAGCGCCCGCGGTGCGCTCACCCCGCGGGGATGCGCGGGGACGGGATGCGCGGGGACGGGATGCGCGGGGACGGGATGCGCGGGGACGGGATGCGCGGGGACGGGATGCGCGGGGACGGGATGCGCGGGGACGGCTGCTTTCCAGGGAGGCCCGCGGTAAGGACAGCCTGGGAACCCGTGCAGGCCCAGCCGCTTCCGTCCCCAGCCCCGGCCTGGAAGGCACGGGCGGCCAGGCTGCGCACTGCGGGGCCCTCTCGGCGCCGGGGTCGCGGACCCGGGAGCGCGCGGCCGCGCTGCACGTGCAGGGACCCGGCGGCGCCGGGGTCAGCGCGGGCGTTTGATGCGCGGCGGGAAGCGGGCCGGGCCGGGGGAGGCCGCTTCGCACCTCCCGGTGTGTCCGGGTTGAGCGCGAGGTCAGGAGGGGACGCGGAGTTCACGGCGGAGACGGATCGCGGGGGCGCGTCCCGCCTGGGTTGCGCGCAGCGGTGGCCGCGTGATGGATGGGCCGGCCTGGGCCCCCGGGCACCCCGCGAGGCGCGGGGCTGGGCTCGGGGTGGCGCCGGGGGCCCCGACTCGGTTACGGATCGGCCCCCAGGCAGGAGAACTGACTCCACAGTGCGTCGCCCGCCCCGGAAAAGTGTTTGCTTTTGTGGGAGCAAAAGGCAACTTTCTGCCCCGCGCCAGAGCGTTGCTAAGTGAGCGGTAATGACCGCGCTAGAAATTTCACAGGGAGAGGCTCAGGGCAGGCTGACTCTAAAGTGCTTTTATGTGCAACTTCTGCCTAATCCCTGGAAGGGGAAGAAAACATCGGCCACTAAGAAGGTTCGAGTCGTACAGGGCCCGCGTTTCCAGGGTCGGGGTCACTGCTGCTCTGCATGACTTTGAAGAGGAGGACTTGCGTTTTTTCCAGTGGATTCTCACACGTGTTTTAAGGAGAACTCCGGGCTCCTGAAATGAAAGGCCCACCTGCAGCGTTTTGCTGCCTCCTCTCTGCCCACGCCCCACCCCCACAGCCTGGATCAAAGCGAGCAGACAAATAATTCAGAAGTAGCACAGCCCAGAAACGTTCCTAACCAGTGACTATTTGAGGCGATGGATTGGGGGTGCTTCCCCTTCTCACTCCCCAGGTCAAAATGTGACTCTGGCAAAGGACTTGCAGAGGTGGGTTGGGATTATGTGTGGTTCTGATCCCTGTTGATTTTAGGACAGGCCTTCCTGTTTCTAGGACTGCGGCGTTGTCAGACAACCTCGCCAAGCATCCGGCTTTGCAGATGGACCTTCCAGATACGATTTCAGTCCTCGCCAAAGACACTTCTTTAGGGTGACTTTAGGATTCTGTCAACTCTAGTAAGGGAACTACTTAAACATGTTGATTTGTATCGCTTTCCCTGACTATAAAACATTGAAGGTAGGTAGTTAAATCTCGCTCTAAGAAGTAGTTTTCTTCAGTCGTAAAGAGAGAAAATTATTTTAGGTTAAAATTTTCCATGGAGAGGTTTACAGAGGGGAGCTACTGGTTCCCTCACGACTTCGGGGCCTGGGTCTGGGCTGAAGCATTGAGGCTGCCTGGCTCCTGACCCTTTTCCTGCCCATGAAAGCATCTCCCAGAAAGGTGAAGAGGGACTCTCGGGGCTGCTGTGGTCAGGCCTGAGGCGGCCCTCTGAGTCTCCAGGGCAGATCCTGAGGGGCTGCAAAGCCCCAGGAAGCCCCACACTCCATAGGAGGGCTCTCCTAGGAAAGCTCACAACTTCTAGGAAAAGAAATTCCTATGTAAAAATAAAACCATTGCACACATGCTGCTTAAACTAGTGCAGCGTGATTGATATACGTATTGGTATATATTAATCACTGACAGGCTGCCTTAAACCACTGCCAACATGTGGATTCTACAGCCATTTCATAATTTAGTTTCCATAAATGTGAGTATATTTTGGTCCCCTTAAGGTCTCAAATTATGATAATATTGTAAGTTACTTTGTACTTACTTGCTCTGTTATAACCATTGTGAATGTAGGTATATTGGGGATGTAATTAGTCTTTAGCATGAAAAAATGGTATAATTGGACTTTCTAGCTCAGTATTTATAATTGGATAATTTGACATAGGCATAAAATATAGCTTCATATTTTTCTATCATGTGTTCAAATTTATGAAAGAACAAATTATAAACTTCATTAATTATTGCTGTTTAAAACATTATTTGTTTTGAGTCATTGGTGGCTAGCAATATAATATTTTAAAATACATAAATATATTTGAATTTCACAATCCTCCTAGAATAGATTGAATTTCACAATCTTCCTAGATCTAAGTCCAAAAAGAATAGGCTCTTCCTTGAGCTTAAACTATCCATGCTAAATGAAAACATAAACAAGATCCTGCTTTAGGATTTTACTTGTGGTTCTATCTCAGGCATAGAAGGACTTATTAAAAGGTAAAGAAATCATCATGTAGGCTAAAGTGAGAAAGACCAACACCATCAAATGTTGGTGGGAATGTGGAGCAACTGGAACTCTCATACCTGACTGGTGGGAGTGTGAAATTGTGCATTCGTTGAAAAAACTGCTGCAGTTTCTTAATAAGTTAACCATACTTACGTTTTTTATAACTTATGGTTCACCAATTCCATTTGTTCACAAAAGGCATTATACCAAAAATGTTCACAGCAGCTTTATGTATAATAACCAAAAATGGAATCAAATCAGCTATCTAAAAACAGGAGAAAAGATAACCAAATTTTGTTTATCCATCCAGTGGAATACTACTCATTAATCTTAAAAAAATAAACTTCTGATACATCTCATGAATGGATGGATCTGAAAAGCATCATGCTGAATATAAGAAGCCAGACATGAAAGAGTACACACAATATGGTTCCTTTTATCTGAGGTTCTGGAACAGGTAAAATTAATCTATGATAACCAAAATCGGAACTAGGAGTACTTCTGGTGGGAGGATTTAGTAGGAAGGGGCATAAAAGATCTTCATGTATCTTGATAGAAGTGTGGGTTTTACAAGTGTATGCATTTGTTAAAACTCATTGAACTGCATGCTTAATATTAGTGCATTTCACTCTATGTAAGCCATTCCTCAATAAGATATATGAACAAAGAAAGTCATATAAAAGTCATAACATAACAAAAGAGGAATTCTGGAGTTCTTGTGGAATATGCTATGTCAGAAAACTGCTAAAGAATAAATGGAATGAATTTTTAAAGACAAGGAATCAGATAAATGTGAGAATTTCAAAATCAAAGAATGTATTGAGTGGTAGAATTGCAATATTAATTATTCCTTAGAGTTACATTCCCCACAATGTGTTGTTTGGCATATTAAAACGTATTCTATGCAAAATCATTCCATGGTCATAAATTTGGGAAGCTGTAGGTTAAACCAAGTTAAGTTGGATTTCTTCTCTAGTGCTTCTCAGACTCTTTAATTTCTTAGCATGTGGAAGCAAAATCCATTGCAGCCCTGAAAATGAAGATTTTTTTTTTGGCACAACATTCATAGGATTTGACATCAGGATTCCAACATGTTTAACTGTATTCTAACAAGGAAATAAAGATTCAAGTAACTCATTAGCTAACTGGCCTGCTGTCCTAGCTCTTCATCATGTTCACCATGGGGCTTGGTTCTCCAGCCTGCAGCTGAGGCTCACCACATGGCAGCTCCTCTCAGGTAAACTATCAACCAGGCACCCAATAAGCACGCAGTTGAGGTCATTGAGAAAATATAGGGAACATGGACACATGCATGCATACACAAATGCACATGCACAAACAACCCACACAGGCACACATATGCAACAATCCACACATGCACACGATACACAGGCAATGCAGAAGCAGCCTATGCATGCACACACACATGCCCTGGGCTCCATTGGATGGAAGAGTAGCTACACTGTGAAAGGCAGAAGAAAAACATTTAGTTGCCCTCAGATGGAGAAGGAGAGTTAACTGGGATGGAGCTCCCCTCTACCTGAGACTCTGGGGAAGGTCAGATACATACACCCATGCTTACTCTGCAGATTCACCATCACTTTTCCCATTGAGGGCGATGCCAGCAGGCCCCTGTTGTTGTTCTTCATTGTTTTTTCATGCTTTGGTGGTAGATGGAGTGGAGCCATCCCTCTTGGGAAGCCCAGTGTGCTTAGACATGCCGGTGGCCATCTCTTCCTGGGCAAGAGGGCGCTGTGGCTGCGGGATGAGCCTGTCTGTTACTTTTGGGTGTGCACAGGGTGACAAATTAGGAAGGGTGTGCTCAAAGGTTATTCAAATATTTCAAATAAAGCATATTTGAGCATGGAAAGGCCAGGGAACACTAATCAAATGTCAGCACCGAGACACTTTGTAGGCTATTTCTGGTACGTGTTTGCTGAGCGGCAGTCTGGCTTAGGTTCCGTGGGACACGTGATCACCCCCGTGTGAAGAGACGTGGAGCATTATGCACGGGAGGCCTGGGAAGCACCGGGAATTTGCAGGTGGAGTGCCGGGGACAGGATGTGTTCTTAAACAGCCCGGAGTCATTCCTCCGAAGCACATACAGAGGGATGCACCGTCGTGTTGACTGACAAGGCCGGAGTCTATTTCCATTCCTGCCCCTCTTGGGAAGTTAGATTAAAAGGGGAAATATTTTGCATAAAAATGATTTTCAGGGAGTAATGACTGAAATGATAATATGCCGGCGATGGGCATCCATCATTGTAATGAAATAGCCTCCTACAGGAGTCCTGCAACTGGCCGTTTCCCCCCAGGAGCGGTGTTCAATCTCAGCATCAGCCCCTTGGATTCTTTCTGATCTGCCTCACTGAGGCTTCCTTCTTCCGAAAGCCAAGCAAGCAAGCAATATTGCCTTTCTCTCCTTCAGCTCCTATCAAAACAGTGCAGCAGCCCCAGTCAAAAACTCAAGAGTCTTTTGACAGCAGCAATTAAGCAACTTAATTAATGAGTGAATAAAAACGATAATATTTACTGAATGAGAGCATCCTGTTTTGCATTTTTATTCAAACTCTGCACCTGAAGAACACCACTGAGGAAAGCTCCCCACCCCCCTGTTGTGGAGACACCCCTCTCTCTCTGGCTTCTCTCTCTCTTCCCTTGCTCTGTCTCCTTCTCTCTCTGTCTTGCTTCCTTTGGTTCTGGCCTCATAACACCCCAAGGGTGACATACACAGTGTAAGATACACGGTCCTCTTTCCAGGGGGAGTACACTTCTATCTTTGCCATGATCTTAGTTCACCCCTAAAAAACCTCATTTGTACATGAAGGACAATTTCATGATACTTTTCGGAGGCTGAACTTTACATCAAAGTGGGTGATTAATTACTGATAAGGGTGTAATAAAACATTAATGCATTTTGTAATTAACCAACTTAGGAGTGACATCTCCCATCTCTTCATGAGTGACATGTTCACACACACATACGTGAACACAGAGAACTTCTAAAAAAAATTCTTTATTTGGCTGTGAATCTCAGCAGTGCCCTCAATACATTACATTCTTTTTAAAAGCCACGTATCTTTTCCTCGATGAAATATCTAATCCATCTTGAGTGTAAGGGAAGCCCATACATAATTATTCCGTCGTGACAGACAGTGAGCTTTCTCGCTATTATTTTTGATGGTGCTGTCATGGATGCCAAATGTATGTTGGGGTGGGAGCCAGCCAGAGTCGGGAACCCACCTGGAGAGCAGCCCCTTTCTTCTCTCGGGAGAGGTTCCTCAAGCCTGACAGCCCCACCATTCTGGTTAAGCTTAATTAGTCAAGAGAGAAAAAGAACTGACTTCAGAGTGCTGTGGTACGTTTGCGGCTCCCCCCTTCTTTCCCCTTTCCATTCAAAATTTGACATTCTTTGGAGAAGATGAAGTTCCGAATGGGATCTGTGTTCGTGCTTCCCACCGTCTCGTCATCCTCACGCGGGACGCGCTTCTCACGGCCCGTCTTTTGTCTACCAGGGGCCTTGCAAGACTCTGCCCAGTCCGCCCAAGGGACGTAGGACTCTGCACTGGCAGAACTGGATGTAATGTCGCCTTGAGAAACACTAATTTATTTCAGTGTGAAACTGGTTAAAGTGGAAGTGGTTAGGATTTGGGGTGGCTGGATGCAAGCTTCCCTCTGCAGTGGACGAGGTACACTGGGCTCCTGACATTCACTGCCTCCCGCTTTCATGCCTCTCAGCCTCTCAGGCCTGTGCCTTCCTGCATACATGCTGGCCTTGGTCAAGCGATTGTCCTGGTCAAGGGGGCAGCAGGAGTCAGATCCTTACTTCTCTGGCTTTAAAAATCGGCTTTTGTGTTTTTACTTGCTGTCCTGGAGGCTGCCACTACAGGAGCACGCTGGCCTGCTGGCTGGAGGGATAGATACCAGAGGAGACCTGAGTGTGTCCTCAAGGCAATGTCCCATCAGCCATCCCCGCAGAGCCCACGGCCACCTGCGAAGGAATGAGGACTCCCCACGCAGGATCACCAGAACTGCACCACTGACTCACAAACGTATGAGGAGTAACTGGTAACATTTTGAACTGTGAGCCTTTGAGTCTGGGAGGTTTGTGATACAGCAGTAGCTCCCTGCCCCTTGAGGCTCTTCAGCACGAAGTTGCTGAGCTGTGCACCTGTGCAATGCCAGACTCTGCACTAGGCCCGCTGGGGTGTGCAGAGAGAGAACTGAACAAACCGTGGTTCCCCGCAGAAGACCCAGAAGAACATTTACGGAGCAGTCAGTGCAAGAGGCGAGAGAGTGTGTGTGGAGACGCTCGCACTGTGGTGTAGAAAAGGAGGCCAGAGGCTCCCAGGCCACAGTTCTTTGCCTTTATGTGTTTCTTATGCATGTTCAATCTTAAATCTGTTCATGTATCATTGAGATTTCTGATTGAATGTCTGCAGTTCCCTAAGACAGCAGGCCCTGTGTGAGTCAACACCTCCATCTTCCTATGCCCTGGGTGTGGGCCCAGTGAAGGACAGTTATGGAAATTTAGAGGAAGAAGAGGTCGCCGGTGTGGTGGGAGTGGTGAAGCTTCAGGGGAGAAACGAAGCATGGTGGAGAGGGCAGTCTCTGGAGGCCACTGCAGAGCGCTCCCCAGGCTACGAGGGGCACGTCATGCTGCCACTGGCCTGTGTCTGTGTTCATTTCAATTGACTACCCTGTAACAAGGGAGATGGGCTAGGTTACCAGTCAGAAATCCATGGCAATCATTAAGAGCGCAGGGCCTGAGATGAAGCCTGGCGGGTGAAAGGCACCTGGCTTTGTGCAACCTGGTTTTGAAGAAGCCTGTGAGAGGGACCCCAGGGAGAAGGGAGCAGAGGGCAGTGTCGGCTCTGGTTGCCCCAACAGGAAGGTGGGCTAGAACCTGGGTCAGGAGCTTCGCATCTAGAGCCAGACGTACCTCAGTCCAGATCCTGCGTTTATCAGCGTAGGGGCTGTTACCGGCCAGTGGGTATGGTAAGGACTAAGTTCAGGAAAGTCATCAAGTATCTTCATTCATCGCCCACCGCAGAGCAGGCACTCGATGGAGAGCAGCCACCAGCGTCTGTGTTGTTAATGTTGCACCTGCAGCGCTCGGTTTTCTGGAAAGACTCTAGAGTACAGGAGCTGGTTAAGAGCCACAGCCAGGAAAGAAGACGCATCTGAGAGAATGCATGGGAGTTATGGGAGGATGTACAAGGCCGGGTGTGGGAATCCCGGCACTTCGGGAGGCTAAGGTGGGAGGATCACTTGCATCCAGGAGTTCGAGCCTAGCTTCAGAAACATAGTGAGACCCCATCTCTATGAAAAATAAAAAATCAGCTGGGCGTGGTGGTATGTGCCTGTAGTCCCACTTACTCAGGAAGCAGAGATGGGAGGATCACTTGAGCCTGGGAGCCTGAGGCTGTAGTGAGCCAAGATCACACCACTGCACTTGTTCTGGGCAACAGAGTGAAATCCTGTCTCAAAAAATAATTTACAAGAGGGCAGTTTTAGTGATTGAAAAATCATTCACTCCTTCCAGGAACAAGAGCCTTGTCAGTTTTCTTCCTGTTCTTGCCCAGGATGTCTCTACTGAATCAAAGAATCCTTGTAAGAATGCTCCCGTAGTATCGTTCAATGTGTTTATAAATCGTGATTTTACAAAGGAAAAACATGTCACAGAACAACACAGCTGTAGTGCAGGTACAGATGACCATGTAACAGCAGCCTGGTGTTTTCAGTAGAGCATTAGGCAAGAGCTCCCGGGCCTTGGAACCCCCGCCCTTTACCACCCAATACCATCCCTGGGCAAAACACCAAACTTCCATCAGATCCACATCTGGAAAATGGGCGTAATTATAACTGTGCCCCACTCTCTATCTCTCAGCTAAGGTGAGTAAGAAATGTGAAAATGCTTTGAAGTCTGTGAAATGTGAAGCAAATGTGAAGCGCGTGGAATAATAAGACTCTAAGGACTCACACTTGGGTGCTTGCTCTGAGCTGGCCCCTGTCCTCCACACTGTACCTACAGCCTCTCCTGTCACCTAATCTGCACAAAAATCTTACAAAGTAGACACACTTACTACGCTGGCCTTCCCAGGAAATTTTATGTCTTCGTGTTGTCCATTACTGGTGGCGTTTCATGCCACAAGTTTGGCCATCTGCATCTCCAAGCACAGGGTCACGGAAGACTTAGTCCAGTCCGTTGGGCTGACTCAATGGCTGATTTGGGTCCCCCCTGTTGTCCCTTTGAGTGGCTCGGGGCAATGGTTATGGGTAGGACTGAAAAAACCACCTGGCTGCAAACCTGGTGCTGATACAAACAAGGCCTCGTCAGGCACTAAGTGTCTTGTGTTCCTCAAAGAGATGGTAGTGAAATCCCAGCATGCTGCTGACCCCTACACATAAAATACCTTTGGCAGGAAAGGGCTTTCGACTCCACCCCAGCCATGTGGATTCAGAGAGACTCCACTGAAGATGCACAGCTTTTCTCTAGCACAGGGGCTGGGTATCCAAATGCAGAGCCTTCTCCAGACTCTGTCTAGGCTTAGCCTGGCTTGGTGGGCTTAGGAGAGATTCGAAATTATTTCATCCTTTATGTCCGTTCGATGAGTTTATCATCACTGCCACCTCAACCTTTTGTAGTCACACATCATAACCAGCACCACGTGAACTTCATCACTGACGCCACGTTCATTTTCTCGGCTATCACTAGGCTCAGGTCAGGACTGCCTTCCCGGCTGACGTCCCCGACTTCCTGTATCTCCTTTTCAGTGTGCCCTAAAATGACAGCTAGACTTCTGACAGTGTTTTCATCTGTGGGATGCATGGCGCTTATACTCTGGGTGGCTCTGATTCCTTTATTGCCAGCGGTTTGATTTTCCCAGATCTATCTCCATGCAGGCAGTGTGAGGTTGGACTTCATGCGTCAGGTTCCTGATCGAGGCTTGGAAGCCCATGCCAGCTTGCTGCCATGCCACCCCCCACTTACTCAGTGCCCGGCCTGCAGGTCCTAAGTTGAGCCCGCACACCGCACACTCACCTGGTCTGTGCTTCCAGCTGCGTTGGAAATGGAAGCATTAAACACTTCTCCACTGCCAGCCACCTGCTAGCTAATGAGTGACATCATTTAACGCTGTTTTGAAAAGAGAGATTTAAAGTTGTTTTGAAAACTGAAGGAAAAATACAAATGTTTGAGTGTTAAACATTTTGCTCAAATAGTAAAATGTTAATGTCTTTTTATTATGACAGTTCTACAGGAAAGCGGGCTCCAGCATGCCTGTGCTTGTCAATGAAAATCTTAGCACTGAGTTTGGTAAACATTATGGCAGTCGGGAAGCCACTTAAAAATAAAGTTTAAAGAAAAGAAAGAGAAGTGTTCACTTTCCTTCTAATTTTCCCAGATACATTCAACATTCCGGTTTATTTTTTAGTGTTTTAACTAAAATAAGAAAACTCAGATTCTACCTCTATGTGTCCTGTGATTGTTGTTGATTGTTTTTTCTGATTATAAAATATATGTTTGTAGCAGAACACTTGGCAAAACAGAGATATGAAGAATAAAATAAAAACCACCCATAGTTCAAAGCCATGAGAATAATCATATATATGTTTCCAAGGTATCCTGAAGCATATGTATTATAGTCCAAATATTTAAAAACAAAATTTGGACAATACTTTAGATAGAGATTTGTATTTGGATTTCTTCTATTAATATTATAATCTGCAAAGAGGGACTTGTATTGCTTTTATTTTTCTTTACTATGTAATTATTTATGGTCTTTATAAGAAAAATAAAAAATGTAGAAAAGAAAGATAAAATAAAATCAGTAATAATCGCCTCACTTAGAAATGACTGCTATTACCTTTTTAGTTTTTTTGTTTCTATCTATTTATTTCCAATTTGAATGAAAATAATATAATTTCTCTGTCTCTATATTGCTTGGTAACATAATGATTTAACTGTGTAATAAATAGCATATTACATGAATATTTTGAATAATATCTGTGTGATAATTTTTATTAGCTATATGATGTTCCACTACATAAATGTATTATAACTAATTTCATAAATGACTCTTATCAGATACTTACATTGTTGTTAATCTGTGATTTATAATGAAGCTATAAACATAACTTTTGCTAAATATTTATGGATAGTTTTCATTATTTATTTCTGAAATAGTAGAAGTAGAATTTTATGGTCAAAGGATAAAGACATGATTTTCTTACATTCAGCAGATATTCTATTATACGGCTATACCATAATTAAGTAATTAATTTATTTTAAATGTGACAGAGTCTTGCTCTGTCTCCCAGGTTGGAGTGCAGTGGTGTGATCTCGGCTCACTGCAACCTCCACCTCTCAAGTTCAAGTGATTCTCCTGCCTCAGCCCCCAGAGTAGCTGGGACCATAGGCGCATATCACGACACCTAGCTAATTTTTGTATTTTTGGTAGAGATCAGGTTTCGCTGTGTTGGCCAGGCTGGTCTTGAACTCCTGACCTCAAGTGATCCACCTGCCTCAGCCTCCCAAAGTGCTGGGATTACAGGCATGAGCCACCATTCCCAGCCTTACCATAATTTATTTAACCATCTTTTCATCTTTTGACATTTAATATATTGCAATGAACATCCTTGTACAAAATTTTGGTACTGATTATAGATGGTAAGGGTAGTTTTTCTGAAGGGAATTATAGGGCCAAAGAAGAAGAAATTAAAGATTGAAGTGGAAATTGCCAGGTTGCCCACCTGTAGAATGGGAGTAATCATACAACTTACTGTAGAGTTTCTGTCCAGACATGGGACTGGCCCACAGCGTGTTCCTGTGAACACTACTCAGGTTCTCATCCTCACAGCTGCACCTGGAGCCCTGGTGCATGCAGTGTTCAGTTGCTGTTTTACTGTGACTTTGAAGTGCCAAGAGAATAAATGAAAGAAAATAGCTGGTGTCTCAAAACAAAATCAGACTATGCACAGAAGTCGGGCTTGCAATGTGGAGCCTTAAGACTTTTGAATCATAGTCCCAGAGCTGCTGCTACTCAGTTCTCTGAGCCATTTTCTCTCCTTCTGTAAAATACAAGGCTTGTGCTAAAGAATCTGAGGTGTCCTTTGGCTCAGGAATTCCATCTTCCCATGAGTTGTGACTGCTTTTGAGAGACCTCCTGGGTGTCCAGGTGTCTCAGTAAATACAGTGATCATCTGGGTCTGATGAAATAAAAATAAGTTATTTCAGTATTTTTACCTTTTTTTCTGTGTTAGTGAGAAATACTAGCTATCAAAGAGACCGTCTGACTGATTGTATGAAATAGAATGAATGGCTTGGAGAGTACCTGATTAAACAACAGGTGGGTGAGCTGGTGATGAAGATCAACAGAAGAGAGGAGAGAAATAAAAAAGGTGTGCCACGGAGAAAGATGAGGCGATAAAAGAAACTGCTCAGTACAGTCTTCTGTTGGTTGCAATGGTCATCAGTCTTCATTTGTCCCCCAGTGTGAGTGAGTTTTACTCATGGCACTTTTAGATCATACTCTCGTCAGAACCACAAAGTTGACTTGTGGAATTTAAAGTAAACATTTAGGTGCAAAAGAAGCCGAAGCAAAGTGGAAGTCTCTGCACTGACGCAGAGTGTCCGCACAATCGATGCTGAGGCTTGGGTGTCTCATGACCTCCTTCACCAGGACATCCAATTCTGTGACCTGCTGGGACTGAGAACCTGGGAACTTAAAGGAATTCTTTGGGGACTTTGCAGGACAGTGACGCTATCAATCATGAGAGTTCGGCATCTTCACAAAAGAAAAGGTCTCACAAGAGGTAATAAGGTACTGGAAAACCACGTCAATAACGCCACATGCAGCATGTTCTGGCTTTTTGGCATTCCTCTGCACAGCTTCACCGAGTGCAAGAATGAGGTGTGTGGCAGGCTCTGCTGTCGGTGCCCACTGGGTTTTAGAGACAGAGAGAACTGTGACCTCAAGAAGCTCCGTGCTTAGTAGGGAGGTAGACGTGTCAACTGATAATTGCATGATCGCTCACATTGGATGGATGCACGTAGATAGGATTATAGCTACTCTTGACTTGAGCCTTTCATGGTAACATTGATGCTTGAAAACCTGATCTGCAAGGCCAACCAATGACAGCTCTCTTGAGGATTTGGAATTTGCCAGAGTCCCTTCTGTGGGTTTTCTTTGAAGGATGACACAGTCTCCCTGGATCACAGTGGTGGGCTTCTAATATGCCTTTTGGGAGAAGGTCTTCAGGCCCTGTGAGGACACAAGAGCCTGGCAGAGAGTTTTAAAACTCTGCAAAGGAAGAGCAGACACTGTCCCGCCTTTCTCCACGGTGTGGGCTGGGTGGGGCTGGGTGGGGCTGGGTGGGGCTGGGGGCTGGGGTGAAGGCAGAGGAGTTTGGTCCTTTGCGCAGGTTGCTTCACTCTGGCAGAAACATCACATCCTGCCCTTGTCATCACACGTCTCTGTCCACAATTACTCATCATCTGTGGATAGACAGCCCTGGAGGAGATCATCAATTGCCAATGCAATTCAGCAGATACACTTCATAAATTTTAATTACCTTCCCACTGAAAATGAATGGTCAGAAAATATAAAACATCTGCCATCCAGATCATTTACATTTTTCATACAATAAATCATCAACAACATCCCAAACCATGGCTTAAATCATGTGAGTGTGGTAGGTCATGGAGAGGGAACGCCATCCATCGTGAGATAACTATTTGGATCTCAGCCCTTCCTTGGATGCAGGAAGTGGGACAACGAGGGGCAGACCCAACAACTTATTGACGGGCGGGAGAGCTTTTTGGCCCAGTTCTCATAAATATAAGTTCCCAGGTCTTATCTTGAACCTGCTAATGGATGTATTTACTATTATTTTGGCCATAGTAAAACAGGGTTCAAAATAAGTAAAAGAATATTTGGCCCATTATAACTGGGAAACACAGGCATTTATCACTCATGTGGCTTATTTATCTAACCTGCAAGTAGTATAAAGATGATTCATTTTCAAAAATCAATTTTTATTAACATTATATTAATAGAACTCCCATTTGCCTGTACACATCTTCCATGTCGTAAAGCACAGTGTGTGCATTCATGTGCTGCTGGCCTCCCTCGCATTCCTTGGGCAGAGACAGGAGTATCTGCTAGTACAGAGGTCCCTCTGCGGGACCCAGCAGCCTGGCCAGGGGGTCCTGAATCACCCGGCTTCAGACGGGACACACCTGCAGTGAAGCCCTGTGCAAGCTGCCTCTGCCTTCTGAGCGGGGCCCTGCACAGCTGCCTGAGGAGTCACTCAGGGCTTTTCTCCATGCATTGTGAGTTTTCTTTTTTCTGTGTCTTTTCTAAACACAGCCGCCTCTATAGACTGAGAAGTGCGATTGGGAGCCCTCACTCTCCTCCTGAAGGCTCTTTTGCTGGAGTCTGGAGAAAGCCTTCTGACATGCAGTCAGGGATGTGCTGTACAACTAGAGAAAGTGAGTGGTGAGCAGGGGCTCGGCAGCTGAATCTGAGGAGTGAGTGCAGATGAAGGCCACTGGCTTTCCAGGATTCTTGATATTAAATTCCACAAGAATAACGAAGACGATTACTTTTTTTAAGGTCAAAGAGATTTTAATTCAGTGTTTTTATTTGACTGTTGAAGACACTGGGGCCCGCAGAGGTGAAGTGACCTGCCCACAGTCCTGCTGCAGTCGCCAGCACTCTGTGGTGAGAAGCTGTCCCTGGCGGCCAGCAGATGCACCTGCTCTTACTCTCCTGCACTGGTCCAGCTGCCATTGGCTCTTCTGACTAAGCTGTGTCTTTACCACAAAGCGTTCACTTCTGTGAGATGCAGAGTTGAACTAAGAAATACAGGAAAGTGGTGTACTATATGGTCCACCTGTCAATAAAGCAACCAGCATCCTCTGTGGAATGGTGCACCATGGAAACCGGAGAACGAAAAATAGAATCCTACAGTGAGCACTATTTAGAGGTGCCAGGTGCTGGGCTGGTGGCACGAGGGGGCTGCACACGTGCCCTGTGGGCCCTTCCTCGTCCCACTGCAGTGCCCTCCGGTCTTCTACACAAGGACACCAGATATACGTCTCCTCACCGTCCCTTTGACCATTTGGGACCATGGTGTCCAAAATTTAACACACAACCGAGCTCTTTTTCTGTATCCCCAAATTCTGACTCTGTATCCTGGATGTGGCCAATATTTCTCTCCCCTGCAGGGTGCATCCCCTTTGGGCGTGGTCTCAGGATCCCCACACGGGAAGACTGACCTTGCCAAAGGCCTGGTGAGGTGTGCCTGGGCCTCCGTGCAGAGGCACAATAGACCTGGCCCCTTCCTCCAGGTCCACTCCGAGGTCAGGTCATCGAGCTAGACATGCCTTTCACAAGCTGCTTTCGCCTCTCCCTCTAAATATAAGCTGAGATGTCTGGTGGTTTCAAACCATAGAGACTACTTCATATACATGAAAACTTGATAAAATCATTAGAAGACGTCATTCAAAGCTAATGTGTAATTTTTCTCTCTAGGGTAGGTAATTATTTTGGTAGGCGTTTTTTGAAAAATAAAATCTTAAAGTTTACTGAACAATTATTTTTGTTGTTGTTATATTCTACTTCCGGTAAGGATGTTCTGCTTGACTAACGTTTTCTTTTCGGATTCAACTGGACGTGGTTCTCCAGTGTTTCTTGGCTCTAATTACAGTGGAATGTGCCTGTGAGTTGTCCAACAGCTGCCACAACCTTGTTAAGGTTAGCTGCTTTTGAAAGGTAGTCTAAAGTTAGATATCTCCAGCAAAAGTGAGCTGGAAGTTGCCATATTTGTCTAGATAATTAAGAATGAGATGTGGTAAAAGTGGGTCTGAATTTCAGATAGAGATTTCCTTTCCTGAGTTAATGCAATTGAAAATAATGCAATTGATTTGGCATTAGCATATTTTTGCTTCCTGGAAAAAAAAAAGTTTTCCACTTCAACCATTTCTGACAGTTCTAGAATTCTCTAGAAGACCGTGAGTCCTATATGCCTAACAGACGAATATATCCAACACACATGTAGAATGTAATATTGAGCGTGAATATTTTTGCTCCTATTCAGTTTGATAGATGATTCTGGTAGTGTGGAATTATGGAACTTTATTTCTCTCAACATTTTCTAAAAAACAGGAAAGGAAAATAAAAAGAAAAAAGTAAATTCTTAGGAAAAATATTTCCATATTTTTTATTTTTTCCCAAAACTTAATTTTTGGAAAATCCTAAAACAAATCTATTTAATTTTATTATACTTCAAAGACTAAATTTAGAAAACTGTATAAGTAATTAAGGTACATTTTGGTTAAGTGAAAAAATTATCTATTAAAACTTTTCCTGGTTTAAACGTTAATGAGAAAAGATCTTGTGAGAAATTGAAAGAAAAAAGAAAAAAAATATTGCAGTTGCAAGAGAAAAATGATGCCTGCTCCGTGGAAATAGTCAAGCCATGAAAAACCAGCCACCTCATTTCTTTCCTGGAAGACCATAAGCACATAGCATCTCCCTTTGAGGGGCAAATTCTGAGGTTGGCACTTTATTTATATTTTATTAATGTAAACAACAACGACACACGTTCAATCATGAGTACTCAGCCAGCTTTATATCTACCTCTGAGTCAACATGCTTCTGAGATGCTCCTCAGTTTTAGGAAATGCTGGCCTGGAAGGCTTCAGAGCCAACCGGCAAGCTCATGAGAGGACCAAGAACTGCATCAGAAAAGAGTGGGACCAAGCGTGTGGGCAGTTATTTTAAAACATTATAAAAACTCACTGTGTGTTTTTCTACAAATTGTTGACAAAGTGCTTAGTAATAGGATAAGTGAAAAATGAATGAATTAGGTGAGATTTACTTACATTTTACTACTAATAATAAGATAATTTACATGATGTCAGATGAACAACATAATCAATATAGACACCCCTATCCTAGAACCAACAGTCTCTGTAAAGGACACGTAATGATCATAACCATAACAGCAGCAGCAGCTCCACAAAAAGAGTGGCCCCACAGGTTTATGGAGAACGTGGGCCACACAGACACCATGCTTAACCCATGAACACGAGTGCATTCAACCTCTCCTTAGGAGTGACGTAGCTACCAGTTTGGGGAAGAATTGCTAAAGACATAGAGGCTCCATGGATGAGGTCAACTGGATGTGTCATTTTTCTGTTTAATTTCTAGGATGGAGTCCTAATGCCTTTGAAATAAGATGTAACTATGTGAACATCATGTAGGAAATTTATACTTATGATGACGTCTTACTCTATGTGTCCAAGACAAAAAAATTATGTCTGCTCTTATTTTTCCTACCACATAGCTCTGTGTTTATTGCTTCCTGAAAATTAATGTTTTTATTGATCACTCTTCAAAAAAAACCGAGTGAAAGGAAACTGCTAAGCTGCTTCAACTGGTCAGCAGCGCTGTGATCTCTTCAGCCTGCTTTATCATGATGATAAGACTTTGGTCTTATTTTCCAAATATCTGTAATGCCTCAAAATGAACCAATGATGTTTTGACCCAATGACTCAGCTTTTTTTTCTTAAAGACTCTTGCTGAGTCACTTTCCTAATACTATTCTTCAATCATGGAAGTCAGTCAGCTTTGTAATACTGTCTTACAGATGCTCTTCAACTTTTATTGGTCACGATCTGTTTCCCTTAGATTTGTATGCCTTTCAAATCTTCAAAGTTAGTGAAGCTTTCTTCAGCCAGGATTCATCTGTTTATAGAGCAGAGTGGGTGGCTTTTGGAAAAGACTTGACATGTTATAATATTGGGCTGAGGAGTCGCACACCACTGTCCAAGTGTGTGTCATTGAATGTGCACTTCCTCTTGGGAATGGAGTCCTTAAAACTTTGAGTCTTTTACCAATAGCAAAAACTAACAATCCTTAACATTTTGACCTGCCTTGATATCGTGGCCTTAATAGCTGCAGACTTCCAGCTATTAAGGCAGTTTATTTTTCCCTGACATCATAAGCTACCCGCTTCCCACTCAATTCTGTCCTGGCCAGCAAGTACACTAGTCTTTTGGGTTGCTACTTTAAATCACAATGAAGACTATGGTTGTGTATTCACGCGCAACCATGGCATGTGAGTTGCTCCCGTCCTCTGAGCCCAATCTGTGTGAAGGAAAATGTTTCCCATTAGAAAACCACTTTGTTGTGATCCTTTGGAACAGTTTCTAGTTTGTACAAATAATTCAAAATAGACATCTTCTCTCTCCCTCGTCTCCACCCCTACCTTGTCTAGCTTTCTGATGCTTCCAGAAGTTAAACAAGCAGATATTACAACAATAACAACAAATCACAAAAACTCCAGAAAACAAAAAAATGAATAAAAAATACGAAAGACAAAAACAAACAAAACCACCACCACAATGAATAAATTTTGTCTTCTGTGCACTTTTGTTAAAATTTATAAATTTTATATTCTCCATTAAATCTGTGAAGATAATACCCGACTATGTTAAATCATTGATATTCCTGGATTTTAGGGAAAATTCTAACAGTACTGATGACTTAAAGTACGGACTTAAAACTGTAAAATTGTCCTGACACTTGAGGCTAAAGAACATCTTAGTAAGTAATTTGCTGTCTCTTAACATTTTGGCAAGATGTGTAGGTGAGTACTTTATGTTTGGGTCTGAAGCACTTTCTCACCTCTGAACTTTTTTCCCTCTCTGCCCCGTTAATGATGGACACACAAATGCAGCTGCCCTGTGTGTGTCATCTTCATCCTGCTGGGGGACAGGCACTGGCAAGGAGCGCCCGTGGGGTAACACATGGGCATATTTGGGGTCTGATGAAAAAGGCTAATCACAGACCCACTGGGCAAAAATTTTTCATTGGAAGCCCTGCCATTTTGTGAGCTTATCGGAAATAAAGAGATGTACTGTTAGCCTCAGGATGTATCTCTTTTCTTTAAGAAAAAAAGAAACCCATTGATAAATGTCTTCGAAAGGCTAACTCTCACCACTTCCTGCTGCTCCAGTGCTTCTGCACTGCCCTGTGCAGGCTTGAGTGATGTGGGTGTGCCACGGAAGGGCCATGGGTAGGAGGTGCCACTGATGGGCCATGGGTAGGAGGTGCCATGGAAGGGCCGTGGGTAGGAGTGAGGTGTTTTCCGAACACCTGTCACACCTTTATTACCAGTTATATGACAACATTTGTGACACAGAACCAAAGGATCTGTGCCAAAGATCGCTGCCGCTGATCCCTGACGCCAAATTCTCCCTTCTGGTCCTCGGCGTCTCTTCTTGAGCAGGGTCTTCCCATCTTCTTGGGGTGCTTTCTCTATGTTATCTTTTCTCTTCTTCTTCCAGTTTATGGAAACCATTCCTACCACAATTTTCTCTTCTAAATTTGGCTTAACAAAGCCAAATATTTTTCATCGTTTCACCTGCAGTGATCTTTTTCTTAGACTTTTGCGTTTTGTATTCTTTTAGTTTTGGCATCTATACTGGCATTTCTTTTCACACCATGCCCACATTCTACGGTGGATTATACGCTTTCAATGTCAAGATCCAGCTATATGAGGTAATTTGGGCTTATTGAAAGGACAATAAGAGGCAGAGTGACCATGTAATTTATTATTCAAGTTAGGGCACTTTTGAGAGTAAAAAAGTACTGTTAACAATGTCACACCACGGATGTAACTGGGGCAATTCCAGCCAAGAACTGAGATGGTCTTTTCTTTCCTCCTCTCCCACCGTCTTCCTTTTTCTTCTTCTTCCTCCTCATCTTCCCCATCCTCCTTTTCTGTTCTTGCTACTGCCTGTTCATAGGGGGGCAATATGTATGTGTGTATTAATATCTATCCATCTATCTATCAATCATCCATCTGTCTCCCAGATGCAAACACTGAATCACCAGTCAATAAGTCTCATTATAAATTTTTGATGCTAGCCAAATGCTGGGCTAACTTTCTTAACCCCTAGATAATTCCACAATAGAAAGAAATAAGGTTTCTGGTATTATTTTAGGTATCCTAAGATATTATTAGTATAGGATACAGGTTAAACTGTGGAGACAGAAACACAAAATGAGACTAGCCTGAGCAACTTGGAGACTTAGTCCTCTCTCACAGCAAGGTCAAACCTGATTTGGCGGTTCTGCTTTGCAAAGTGACGAGGGGCTCAAACTCTTCCCACTTTTTTGCCTCACTCTCCTGGCCTGTTGTCCTCTCCACATGGCCCCAGATGCCTCACCATCATATCTACCTTCCAGCCATTGGGAAGGGGAAATGGAGTAGGTAAGAGCATGTTCCTCTTTCTCATGTGCACTGCGACTCTGCACAGCCCGTCTGTTCTTACCCCATCGGCCAGAACGCAGTCACCTTGCTTCTACAGGCTGCAAGGAGGCCTGGGAATTGTAGTTTTTCCTCTGAGAAGCCATATGCCCAGATTAAAATTGGTAACTGTGTTATCAAGAGAGTGGGAGCAACCTGGGGACCTGGACAGTTTCCGCCACACTTAGCAACGTGATGCACTCATACAGGGATTGCCTCTTGATAACTTCACTCCGTTATTTTGTGGTCTTCAATTTACCATATTGTGACCATATTGTGATATATACTATGTACTTATATAAGGATTTCATTACTTTCACTCAAAAGCTTCAATAAATAATCATTCAGGCTGGGTGCAGTGGCTCACACTTGTAGTCCCGACACTTTGGGAGGTCAAGGCAGGAGGATCATTTCAGGCTAGGAGTTCCAGACCAGCCTGGGCAATATAGGGAGACCCCATCTTTACAAAAAATAATAATTAAAAAGAATCATGCAAATCTCTAATTGTGAAAGTATTATTTTAGCAAATTACGTGAAAAGTTTACAAGATATACCATTCATTTCCTTACCATGACATTTTATTTAACTTACCTACAAAATCTCAGAGTCAAATACTTTCTGAAGCTCTTTTCATTTTGTGCCTTTCACATTATAATTTATAGCTTAAAGCCACCTTTCTCAAAGTCTAAAAATCTGTTAGTCTATTTTTTCCCTTTTTATAACCTTTCCAAAAATTCTGTCATATTAAGGAGATGATGAAGCCCATTACGGCCATTAGAATTCTGATGCAATTAAGTTTTATTCCACTATAAGTGGCAGGTACTTGATTCCTTCTTGGAATGGGATAATTTTCTACAGGCCTGCAACTTTTACACCCTCATTAATTTGCAAGGCTGTTTTAGAAAATATGTTCTCATGCTGAATGAGGTACATCTCCAACTTTGAACAAATCATTGTCTTAATGTTCTTCAGGTTATAACATCCATTTTTTAAAAACCTCACCATTGTCCCCAGGAGAGTCAATAAAAATGCTTCTGTGCTTTGTTTGTGGACACTTAAATAATAGGAGAGCTCCCCCTACTGATTGACGTTAGGGAATTATGGAGGAGGGGCTAATCTCAGGCCCATGGCTCCTGTTAATTTTTCTAATGCTTATGCACAGACCAAGATGAAAAATCAAAAGCAAGCCTGTTTGACATTGGTTTTTGAAACGCTTAAAAACATCAGCATTTGTCAAGTGGAAAGATTTTCATTTCAAAGTTCTAACAGGTTATTATTATTCCAAGCAATGGAGAGTTAAAAAAAGGTTGAACAACTATAATGGTGGTGTCTAAATGTGGGGGGTGATTAGATTTTATTGTTTGTTTGCATAAAATGATATCACCTGGCTTTGTGTTGGGTTTGTTTAAGAAATGTAGGCTAATTAGACCATACGAGGCACTTTGTTTTCTGAAAATTAATTAAGCTTTTGTGGCCTTACCAGGTTACAGGGCCAGGCTCACCTCCCATGCAGTTGCTCTGGAGCTATGTAGGAGGCAAGCCTGTCTCACGCTGAACTGCCAGGTGATGCCGTCACGGGAAGAATGGAGTTTAGTAATGCCGCATTTGAAGGCTTGTTCAAGTTGTAAAATGTTGGATTCTATTTTTATTAAATCGCTTAAACTTTCAACATAGTGAAAAAGATTTATTTAACATACATTTCGCAAGCCATTTTGAATGCATATTTTTTTGGAAAAAATACAGCAGAGGACATTTCTATAACTAAAGCTATTGTCCTGGAGGGAGAAAACAAACGAATTAACTATTGAGGTCCTATTGTTTCATCAGGCTGTCAGTAGAAACGTTGAAAATATTATATTTGTAGGGTTGCGAGGAAGCTCTACCCATCCCCTTCAAATGAGACAGACATAAATTCTCTTTATGATTCAAGAATCTCATATAGAATCTACATAAAGTCGTAGAGGCTGTAGAGAAATAGGTTTTATTGTAAGAACCCCCAAGTAGAGAAACCAAACCAGGCATCTGGAGAAGCATGTGATGTAGTGAGCTTGATAAAAAAACGCCTGATCTATAGGAAGAAGGGCTGTTTTTAGCAACCTCCTTTTTGTATCTGAACACTTTTTTAAAACAGCTTTATTGAGATGTAATTTACATACCATAAAATTCTCCCATTTAAAGTATACAGTTCAATGCTTTTAGTATATTTACAGAGTTGTGTAACCATGATGAACTTTTTTCATCACCTCTGAAAGAAACCCCATATCTGTTAGGTGTCACTCCCTATCATCCCCCTCGATCTTTAACCCCATACCCATTAAAAGTCACTTTCTATCACCCCCTTAATCTCCATCTCCATACCCATAAGTCACTCCCTATCACCTCCTGAGTCTTCAACCCCAGTCCCTGAAAGTCACTCATCTACTTTTGTCTGCATGAATTTACCTCTTCTGGACATTTAACATAGATGAAATAATAATATTTGATCTTTTGTGATTGGCTTTTGTTTCATGCCCTAATATTTGAGGATTATCCTTATTTTAGCATGTGTAAGTAATTAATCTTTTTTTGCCAAATAGTATTCCATTGTATGGGCATACCACATTTTGTTTATCCATTTATCAGATGAAGGACATTCGGGCTGTTTACATTTTTTGCCTGTTAGGAGCAGTAGCTGCCCTCAGTCTTCATCCAGGAGTCTTTGCAGGGACATATGTTCTCATTTTCCTTGGGTAGTTACTTAGGAGTGGAATTTCTGGGACATATGGTAACTCTATATTTAACATATTGAGGAACTGCCCAAATGTTCTCCAGTGTTTCTGCACCTTTTTACATTCCCACCACCAAGGTGGGTTCCAATTTCTTCAAGTCCTTACAAACCTTTATTATTGGCTGTCTTTTTGATTATAGCCATTCTATTGGATGTGCAGTGGTATCCTATTGTAGTTTTGATTTGCATTTTCCTAATGAATAAGAACATCGAATATCTTTTCATGTGCTTTTTTGCCATTTGTATATCTTCTTTGGAGAAATGTCTGTTCAGATCATTTGCCCAATTTATGACTTGGTTATTCTTCTTATCATTATTGTGTTGTATGAGTTTGCTTTTATATATGCTGGATACAAGTCTTTTATCAGATATGTAATATTTTCACTAATTTTATGGGCTGATATTCCAATTACTTGATGATATTGTTTGACTCATAAAAGTTTTTAATTTTGATGAAGTATAATCCATCAATTTTGTTTTTTATTGTTTCCGCTATTGATGTCATATTTAAGCAATAACTGCCTAACCTAAAGTTCCAACAGGTCACAGAGATTTACTTACATGTCTTTTTATAAGGGTCTTATTGGTTTAGTCTTTACAGTTAGGTCTATGATCCATTTTGAATTTATTTTGTGTATGGCATGAGGCAGGGGCCCAAATAAAACCTTATTTGTGGATGTTCAGTAATCTCAGCACATTTGTTGAAGAGACTTTTCCCCCCCATTGGCATCTTTATGAAAATTAATTGACTATAAGTGTAAGGTTTTCTCTGGACTTTTAACTTTATGCCATTCATCTATATGTCTATCTTCATGCTAGTACCACACTGTTTTAGTTATTAAAGCTTTGTAATAGGTTTTAAAATGGGATAATGTGAGTCCTCTTTGTCTTTTTTAAAGCATTGGTTTAGCTGTTCTTATTCCTTTCATTTCTATACAAATTTTAAGGTAAACATTAATTTCTGTACAAAAAGTGGCTCCTTTTATTGATATGCCCTCTGTAGCAGTTTGGTATATCTCTTAGAGTCATGTGCAATTTTTCCACCTCTATCTCCTGCTAACTCAACCCACTGTACTTATGCTGTAAGAGCCCTCTGGTACATGGGGGACACCAGGGTTATATTTTTTACCACCTTGTGTGTCCTTGTGAAATCATCTGACCTTTTCAGCCTCAGTTTCCTCATCCATAATATGAGAGTGATAATGCTTCCTTCATGGGATGATTGTGAGAAGGAAAAGTGATTCTGGAACTTTTGGTTTCTGGTCTGGCATATGAGGCACTTGAAAGTTATTACTCCATTCTAGCAATAAGCAAAAAGCTGAACAAATGGCACAATCAGTGACTCATTAGATCTGTCAGAAAAGTGAGGTAACTGAGCAAACAGGATGCCTCCAAAGTAGAGAGGCAGAAAAGTAAATACAGACAAACACTGACTGGAGCAAAAACCCATGAGCAGAAACCTCTGTGGGGACCAGAGCCCAGGGAGGGAAACCTAACCTGCAATTGAAGAATTGCTGGAGGCTCAGAATGGACAGGGCTGGGTTAAAAACTCAAGAGGGACACTGTTACAGGGAATGCCCCTTCTCCTGATATTTGTGAGTTTTACCTCCAGGAGCTTGATCCCGCTTTCACAGAAAAATCCTCTTGTGTTTCTGGCAGGGGGAGAAGAAAAGTAACCATTGTGGAACATTCTGTTCTTAACAAGGCCCACCCTCAAGAGAGACAATTTTACAAGAGCCTAAATTATTGTGGTTTTTCTTTTTTGTTTTTGATTTTTTTAGACCCTAGCCACCCCTGGGGAAGGAAAATGCCCAACTCTATTCCCTTTTAGCCTTCCATATGGTAGAAGAAAACTATACAACTAACTTCATCCAGTCATCCTGTCTCACATGGCCAGGGGGTGGGGGGGGCTACTAAGAAACACTTGTGAAGTTTATAGCCTAGAGGCCTAAGCTGTCTAAAAGACTGAGACTTAATTATAGGACTACAGAATACCTTACCTCCCCCCACACCTTACCACCACATTACTAAAGGCTTATTTATTTACCACAGTTCCTTTTAATTAGAACGTCATACCTGGCTATCAAGAAAAAAAATTACAAGGCATACTAAAAGGCAGGAAAATATACTTTGAGGAGACAAAGCAAGCATCAGAGCCCAATTCAGATAAGGCAGGGATACTGGAATTATCAGAGCAGGAATTTAAAACAACTATGATTAATATGACAAGACATCTGCTAGATAAAGCAGACAGCATCCAAGAGCAGATAGGAAATGTAAACAGAGAGACAGAAATTCTAAAAAAAAAATACCAGAGGTCAAAAAACACTGTAACAGAAATGAAGAATGCCTTTGATGGTTCATTAGTAGACTGAACATGGCTGAAGGAAATAATGTTTGAGCTTGAAAATGTCAATAGAAATTTTCAAAATGAGAGCGTGAGAGAGGAGGCAGTTAGAGGCCCGCTAGGTGGATAGAGAAGGAGGGTCTCTGAAGAGGAAAAACTCGCAGGACCACACCTGCATCTTCCCTGCAGCTAGCAGAAAGAAGTGGTAAAGAGCTTCCCCTAATGCCAGCATGTTTGCTTAGAAGGGACTGTCCCAACTTAGGCACAGGTGCAATAAATCAATTTAATATCCTTAACCCAACTCATTATAATATCATTAGCAAGAAATTAGCACTATGGTTTTAGCCCTGCGGTGGGTTTCGCTTAGGCGCTCATGGGTAATAACCAAGACAGAGTAGCTATGGACAATCCCAGGCATGTGCTGAGGAAACTTTAACCCTCCCCTTAGGGTGGAAACCAAAAGAGGCTTCCTTGTTTTTGGCTCACAAGAGATGCAGAACTTGCCCAATTTCTGGCAACCCTCTTCAGGTATCCTCTCATTGCTGAGAGGTTTTCTGTTGCTTAGTAAAACCCTGCTCTGCCTCAGTCACTCTCCCATGCCCGCGTGCCTTATTCTTCTTGGTCTTGGGACAAGAACTCAGACCTAGGTGAACAAAGGAGCAAGAAAATTGAAACAGGAGCAAAGAGAAAAAAAGACTGGGAAAGAATTAAAGCACAATGTCCGGGAACTGTGGAGCAACTGCAGAAGTAGCATATGTATAATGGAAATACCAGAAGGAGAAGAGAGAAAGAAACAGAAGAAATACCTGAAGAAATTCAACACAGACTGTCTTTAAATTAATGTTAGAGAGCAAACTACAGCTTCAGAAAGCTCAGAGAAAACAAAGCAGGATAAATGCCAAAAAAACCCTATACCTAAACATACCATGTTCAAACTGCCAAACAGCAAAAGTGAATAAAAAAGTTCTGTAAGAAGGCAGAAGATAAAGTCCCCTTAGTAAAGATAAGAAATACTTTCAGCAGTACCCTAATACCAAAAGCAGAGAAAGACATTATAAGGAAATAAAACAAATATATGTTCTGAACATAGATATAAAAATCCTCAGCAAAATATTTGCAAATCAAATTCAACAATGTATAGAAATAATTATAAACCACAACCAAGTGGGGTTTATCCCAGGTAGCAAGGCTGGTTCAGCATTTGAAAATCAATTAATGTAATCCATCACATCAACAGGCTATAAAAGCAAAATCACATGATCGTATCGGTAGATGCCAAAAAGGTATTTGACAAAAATCCAACACTCATGATAAAAAAAAAAAAAAAAAGAAACCTCTCAGCAAACTAGAAATAGAAGGGAACTTTCTCAACTTGGAAAAGAACATCTACAAAAATCCTACAAAGAACGTCATACTTAATGGTGAGAAAATAGAAAATTTAGCACTAACATCAGGAACAAGGCAAGGATGTTCCCTCTCACTACTCTTTTTTTTTTTTTTTAGATGGAGTCTTGCTCTTGGTTCCCAAGCGACGGCATGATTTTGGCTAACTGCAACCTCCACCTCCTGGGTTCAAGAGATTCTCCTGCCTCAGTCTCCTGAATAGCTTGGATTACAGGTGCCCACCACTACGCCCAGCTAATTTTTGTATTTTTAGTAGAGATGGGGTTTCACCATGTTGGCCAGGCTGGTCTCAAGCTCTTGACCTCAGGTGATCTGCCCACCTCAGTCTCCCAAACTGCTGGAATTACAGGCATGAGCCACCATGCCTGGTAGTCTTTTAAAATATCATACTGAGAGTTGTAGCTAATGTAAAAAAACAAAAATAAAAAATAAAAAATGAAATAAAAGTTATACTAATTGGGAAGAAAGAAAGAACTATCTTATCTGCAAACAACATGATTATGTAGAACATCGAAAAAAATCAACAACAAAAAAACCTCTTGGAACTAATAAGAACTTAGAGAAAGTTTATAGAATACAAGGTTAACAAGAAAATTGATTACCGTCCTATATATCAGCAATGAACAAGTAGAATTTGAAATTTAAAACATATTATCATTTGTATCACCAGCCCCCAAAATAAAATGCTTGGGTATAAACCTAACGAATGAAGTACTAGCTTTCAATGAAGAAAACTACAAAGCTCTGATGAAAGAAATCAAAGAACGAAATAAATGGAGAAATATTTCATGTTCTTGGATAGGAATACTCAATAGTGCCAAGATGTTCATTTTTCCTAATTTGATCTATAGATTCAATGTATTTCTAATCAAAGTTCTGCAAGTTATTTTATGAATGTTAACACACGGATTCGAAAATTTTTATTGTTATTGTAGCCTTGTAGCATAGTTTGAAGTCAGGTAGCATGATGCCTCGGCTTTGCTCTTCATACTTAGTATTGCCTTGGTTATTTGAACTTTGAACTTTTTGGTTCCATATGTATTGTAAAATAGTTCTTTTTTTCTAATTTTGTGAAGAATGTCATTATTAGTTTGATAGGAATATAACTGAATATTTAAATTGCTTTGGGCAGGATGACCATGATAACAATTGATTCTTCCTGTTCCTGAGCATGTATGTCACCTCCAATTTCTTTGAGCGGTGTTTGGAAATTTTTTTTTTTTTTTGTAGAGATCTTTCACCTCCCTGGTTAGCTATAGCCTAGGTATTTTATTCTTGTTGTGGTGATTATGAATGGGATTGAATCCTTGATCTGGCTCTCAGCTTGGAGATCGTTAGTGTATAGAAATGCTCTTGATTTTTGTACATCAATTTTGTATTCTGAAAATTTGTTGAAGCTGTTTATCAGATCAAGGAACTTTTGGACAGAGGCTATGGGTTTTCTAGGTGTAGAATCATATTGCCTGCAAACAGAGATAATTTGACTTCCTCTCTTCCTATTTGGATGCCTTTTATTTCTTTCTCTTGCCTGATTGCTCTGGCTAGGACTTCCAGTACTATGGTGAATAGGAGTGGTGAGAGAGGGCATCCTTGTCTTGTTCTGGTTCTCAAGGGGAATACTTCTAGCTTCTGCCATTCAGCATGATGTTGGCTCTGGGTCTGTCATAAATGGCTCTTATTATTTTGAGATATGTTCCTTCAGTGCCTAGTTTGTTGAGGGTTTTTAACATGAAGGGATATTGAATTTTAATGAAAGCCTTTTCTGTATATATTAGATGATCATGTGGTTTTTGTTTTCAGTTCTGTTTACATAATGAATCACATTTATTGATTTGTGTATGTTGAACCAACCTTGAATTCCAGGGATAAAGCCTACCTGATCATGGTGGATTAGCTTTTTGATGTGCTGCTGGATTCAGTTTGCTGTATCTTGTTGAGGATTTTTGCATCTATGTTTATCAAATACATTGGCCTGAAGTTTTCTTTGATGTCTGTGTCCTACCAGGTTTTGGTATCAGGATGATGCTGGCCTCATAGAATCAGTTAGGAATGAGTCCCTCCTCCTCAATTTTGGAAAAACATTCCACACTTATGATAGGAAGTCTCAATATTGTTTAAATGGCCATACTGCCCAAAGCAATTTACAGATTCAATGCTATTCCTATCAAACTAACAATGACATTCTTCACAAAATTAGTAAAAAGCTAGTTCAATAATACATATGGAACCAAAAGAGAACTCAAATAGCCAAGGCAGTCCTAAGCATAAAAAAATAAAGCTGGAGGCATCATGTTACCCAACTTCAAATTATACTGCAAGGCTACAGTAACCAAAAAATGTTACAATCATTTCTCCAACCCCATCGAATGTATAAGAGTGAACTCTAATGTAAAACATGGACTTTGCATGACAATCATGTGTCAATGTGAGTTCATTGACTGTGACAAATATACCAGTCCAGTTTGGGATGTTGACTAGGGGCAGTCTATATATATGCAGGAGGAGCAGGTGTACAGGAAATCTCTGTATGTTCTGTTCAATGTTGCTGTGAACCCAAAACAGGTCCAATAAATAAGGTCTATTAAAAGGAATTAAAGCAAAAAAAAAAAAAAAAAAAAAGATAATTGAAAAAACTGTGATTGTGCATGTAAAGTGTTTAGAGCTGTGGTACCATGTGGTGACATCCCCATAAATGCTGGCAATGATTAATATATGAATCTCCCCTTGGAATCCTGATGAAGTTGAAAGTTGATTCTACTCCTGCTGGGGCTCCATCTTCCCCATAACCTGAACAATGAGAGCTTGAACAAGGAGTTAAAATGAAAAGCCTGGTCTTGTAGCGATGAACCTATTCTTCCTTTATTTCTTCTATGTATCCTTTCTTGTAATACATCCACTTAGACGTATTTTTTTTTTTTTCTGTTATCTCTCCTATTTAATCGGCCATTTCCCTGGCTTCAGCCTACTGGAAATCATTCCTATACAATATATTTTAGCCATGTAAATGAACTCATATTCTGCATCAACACCGTATGTTCTCTTAAAAAGGATTTTCACCAAACTCTTACATAGATACCTTATTATTATCTGCATTGATTTCATTGTTTGTGAAACTGATCACATTTAACATGTTTTAAAATCATTTATAAATTTTCTTTTCAAAATATTTGCACATTAAAAATTATGGCTTAGTGGACTAAAATAAAAATTTAATTGTTACAAAATATTTTTCTGGGTTTGAAGCTCACTCTTAAAGTTTCTTTTGATGGATTATTTTGTCATTCATTTATTTAAAAGTACTCATTGATCTCCTTCTGGCTGGCAGCAGAGTGCTAAGATGCCCCCAGTATCCTGACCCTCTGGACATGTTCTGGACAATCCTGTCCCCTGAGTATGGGTAGAGCTTGTCAATCTCACAGGATTTTGCTCCCATAAATATTTTATGGCGAAGTGAAGGGCTTTTGCAGATGTATTTAAGGTTCCTAATTCGTTGACTCACTCTGTGTTGGCTTAACATAATCAGGTAAACCTTTTAAAAGAGAACTCAGGCCTTCCCTAAAGAGAGATTCTAAGTAACATTCTCCTGCTGGCCTTGAAGAAGCAAACAGCCATGTGTGAATTGTCTGCAGAGAGGGACATGTAGTGAGGACCTGGGAGAGACTCCTGGGTAGCGAGGGGTTCCTAGATGACAGCCGGTAAGAAAACGGGGGCTTGACCACACCGCAAGGACTTGAATTCTGCAGCCATCTGTGGGAACCTAGAAGTGGATCTTATTTCTAATTCAACTTCGAGATGAAGATCAGCCAGGCAACACCAAGATTTCAGCCTGGGGAGATGCTGAGCAAGGGCCCCAAGTCGAATATATGGAATTGATGACTCACAAAAATTGTAAGATAATAAATTTTTGTTCTTTGAAGGCAGGAAGTTTGTGATAATGTGTTACTTAGCAGTAGATAGCGAACACAGCCTCTATGACAAGTGCTGTGCTGGTGTACGCCTGACTTTAAAGAGATGCTCCCCATCTGAGTCATTGCCTTTATGGCTTGGCTTTGATTTCATGTTTACAGACACTTTGTCCTCATTCCAAACTTTTGTAATTATTTACCTTGTAATTTCTTATTTGTATGGTTTCAGTTTTACATGAATATCTTAAAATTCAATTGGAACTTATTTTCCTTGGAGGTATAAGACATCTAACATTGTTTTCCCTTTGTGATTAGTCTATTGTCTGAAGAACATTTTTCTGAATAAACCACCCACTCCTCATTGCTTTGGCAAGTATCTAGGTTTAGAAATACAGTTACTTATTTCTAGTAAGGTATTATTTATGAAATCCCAACTTGAACTATGGGTAAAGGATGTTTTAATTGCTGATTACTTCATTATTATAATTATAACTCAAGAAACAACTCAAGGAGGATAAAGATACAGTAATATTATCTCTTGCCTTTGACATCTTGCTTTTTTGTCCAGGTAAACACCTATTTAAAGTGGTTTTGTATAGACCAATTAACGAAAATAAAACACTTTAACAATTGTCTAAAATAATTTGAATGTATAGATTGCTTACATTTTCTAAAAAAAGAAGTTGTCCTTCAAATCAAATGTGATTAAAACCTGGTGGATATTTTTAATAATGTGTGACTAGACTATAAATTTTTGAGGACAAAGACTATGTCTGAATCATGCCTTTGTCCCTAGTATCTAGTACAACACATGTTTAATAGTATTTGCTTAATAATTTTCAAATGACTGAATTATTTTAGCTATACTAATGCTGCTATGAACTTTATAGTGCTGGTGTATGTATTATTTTCTGTTAATCAGTAATAGTAGGAATGCAGAAAAGTAAAACCATCAATTTGGAATTTGATCATTAAAAATAAATACATTCATCTAAAATTAAATTTAAATATCTTATACAAAATGATCCTTGGAGCTTCTTAAAATAGTCTTCGATACTTTTGTTTTGACAATGAGTAGATCTCACTGTTGTGTAGCATATCAAACTCGTCTTCCTTACCTTACGCGGCTCGAGTCTTTCCTACATTGCTTGTCGTCGGCTCTATCCCTCTCTCTGTCTATCTTTAATCAGTCTATGTCTTCAGTATTATCCTGGTGGGAAAATTCTCCAAAATATTATCCTGAAAACTTTTAGAATCATGAAATTTTAAGATGTACACTCTGTAAACAAAAGCAATATGATGAATTATATATTCTGAATACCAACGGGTTGAAATTTCCAAACCAAACATTTAAATATTAAATGAGCTGTATTTTGTGTCTGCCTCTATATCAAATGCAATTGTTTTTGTTAGATGCTACTCTTTATTTTCCTGTGCAAGTCATCTTTTATCTCTTCAGTGCTGAATATGAGTCTAAAGTGTTCACCTGCTTATTAATGGGGAAATGTACCGGGAGAGAGAAAGAAGCATTCATAATTTGGGGGATGTTTTGCGGTTCGCGGTGGGGGATGGTGCCGGTGGGGAGGAGCAACAAATGGAATGGAACAAATTCTGAAGATGCCTTCAGATGGCTGACTTTTTTACTTCCGTTTTTTATCTGTGTCAAATAAATAAGTGTATTATTTATGGGGAAAATGGGGAAATGGGGACAGGTTCAAAAATACGTTCGATTATTTGTAAGCACAAAAGTCATTAAGGAGACTGGCACTGGTTGTGGTGGGCTATCGGCGCTACGAATGAGTGGAATGGTTTAGATGCACATTAGTAGTAAACTGGTTTGTAAAAGTCAGCATTTCTCAAGCCTGTTTGACCACAGACCATACAGTTTTCAACACATCCATGAGTATCCTCTGGGTCCAGTGTTCCAGAGTGTATAGCTTCCTGGAATGCAGGTGCACAGCAGACCTGAAGCAGACTCAGAGTCCGTTCCTGATAATGCAGTGTGTGCATGGCATATACAGACATGTATACACCTCTCACTAGGAGAGTCTGGAGTCCTATTTGTAAATACTTCTTAGTAAATAATTTTCTCTGGCTTTTATTTTTGAAATATTTCCATAAATGTGGTTATATTTGCAAAATTGTCTTTGACAGACACCCCCACTCTATTTGATCACCCCCTTTAGCCTGTTTTCGGGGAAAGGATCCCCCCATTCTAAATAGTAGGAGATGGCTGGACACATGACACCCAAGATCTGACAGGGAAGGTTAAGCAGAAGTTTATTAATTAAACATACTCAGGGCCCCAGGAGAGGACATCGCATGCCACACAGGGCCACCGGGGACTGCACTCCACAGCAGAGACCCCAGCAGAGCCAGCAGGGACTTTGTAGTAACAAGACGTGGGGTGTCCCCTGGTTCCTGTGGGGAGGTGGGCTTGTGTGCAGAACTCTGTGCACTGGCAGGGAAGTGAAACTTGTTAGTTAAGGTGTGGGATCAGTGGGGTGAGGCTATCTGAGATGATAGGGGAATTAGCTGGATGGAGTCTTTCTTGCTGTGTGGGGTCCATTCTGGCCAGAGCAGGGATGCTCATGGTTAAGCTTCTGGGGCCCCATGAGGCTCAAAGATGAGAGGGCAGCACATGAATTCTAGGCCTTCCAAGGCCACCTCCTGCAAGTGTCTCAAGGTCTGTGTTTGGTGTGCTCTGGGTGCAGCGGGCAGCTCACCGCTCCTTCTCCACGGCAGAATTTCTCTCACCCACGGCGTCAGCTTCTCTCTGTACCAGACCACAGTGTCAATTCACTTGGTATTCAAAGCCAGCCTGATTTTTATCCAATATAGTGCCTGGCACTCCCCTGGTATGGCTCTCTGCTATCGCAATTGATGGTGGCTATTACATTTGATTCATTACATGCCATTGATCTTCGAAATTTTGATTAATGACAGGGAAACCTGAAAAGTTCAGAGTTTGGCTTTGGTTCAAATGAGCACCCGGAAGTTCAAATGCTTAATTCAAACTGTCTAAGACTCGTGGATAAGCAAATGTGGTTATGCAAAATTAGTCTGAAAAATCTCCTGGAAACAGCCCCTCTCTTGGAAATTTCTGGTATTTCCTTCTACTTAGATCATGGACCATCAATATTACAAAGACCTTTTCTTTCTTTCTTTTGTTCTGCTCACTTACTTCTGGCCACAGCCCAGGTTCTTAGGCTTTTGGGGACAGGTCGTGAATCATGGTGTGAGAGCTCAGGGTGGCATTCTTGTCCACCACTCTTCACCAGCAGTTCATGCACTTCCCATGCACCTGGACACGCAGAGGCACAAGCGCATCAGGTCCCAGAGTTCAGAGTAAAGAGTTACCTGTTGATCCCTGGAGAACTGACTTCTTTTTCAGATCCATGAGAATGTGGTGATGCCATGTGAATGAGCAAGCATGACCTAGGCAAAGCAAGGAGTTGACAAATGATGGTGGGAGAAGTTCCCTCTAAAATGTACAGTTAACTCTTCTCAGCTCTCCTTTGCTTAATTCAGCCAGGGAGCCCTGAGTAACAGAGACTCTGAGGACTGCTCTAAAGGCCAGCAGAGATGCTTGCTATCAGGTCCACGGGGAAAGACTCTCCAGAAAAAGGGCTCTTGAATGAGGACATTAGAGGACCTCACCTACTCCAACCTCACCTCCAACACACTCCCTCTAAGTTCAGACCAAGGGTTCCCAGTCAGCTTGCCCTAGTCACCCTGGCTGCTGGGTTTGGCATGCTGAAAGTTTTGAAAGGTACCAGGCTAGGTATGGCAGAATATAGTTCCATGGGGCTCATCTGGAACAGATGCCAATGTATGGTTTCTTCTAGTCAGTGACTCATTTCAATCCCTTTGAGACCAAAGTATAGAAAGCAATGTGTTCATTATAATGATAAATTCTATTTGGATTTGGATTATCTTGAAATTAGAAAAGACAAATTAAAATTTCTGACATTGGATATATGCATGTGTTTTAAGTATGTTGCAGATTCCAGGAAGCATAAAATGAACACTGAGCGTAAACTCTGCAACCCAGAATTCCAGTAGAGGTTTTGCTCAGGTCTTCACTCTGTGCAGACAGCTCATCTGGATGTACATGATGGGTTGTTCACACCTGGACATAGCATAAGAGAACTGCGAATAATTCATACTGTCCCAAATTACAAAACTATTTTGAGTCAAACAAAACCCAAAGCCTCCGGTGTCTAATGAGTGAAAAAGGAGATCACATTTGAACAGCAAATATTATCATAGTATTTATAGTATTGTTACATTATACCCATGCTAGGGTTCAAATTTTTAATTGAACAATAAAACATACAGTAACTTTGGATTTCAGTTACATGTTCTCTTAGAAGAAAAGACACAAATGTATTACTCCACCATGGATTAGTAAATTCTGAATGACTAGAGCGTTACTATGAAAGACCAATAGAAAATTTTGTTGGCCGGGCACGGTGGCTCAAGCCTGTAATCCCAGCACTTTGGGAGGCCGAGGTGGGTGGATCATGAGGTCAAGAGATCAAGACCGTCCTGGCCGACATGGCAAAACCCCATCTCTACTAAAAATACAAAAAAAAAAAAAAATTAGCTGGGCATGGTGGCGTATGCCTGTAGTCTCAGCTACCTGGGAGGCTGAGGCAGGAGAATTGCTTGAACCCAGGAGGCGGAGGTTGCAGTGAGCCGAGATCACGCCATTGCACTCCAGCCTGGCGCCTGGCGACAAAGCCAGACTCTGTCTCAATAAATAAATAAATAAATAAATAAATAAATAAATAAATAAATAAAATTTGTTACATTAACTTTATTTGATAACTTATTTTTAATTATTTTGAAATTAAAAGTTAATGTTTAAAGGCCATATATTTCTAGTTTATTATTTTTATAAATAGAACAATTTAGAATTTTCTTTTTCAATATGTATTATGTGTTTATTTTATATTAAAGTATAATAAATTTTAAATATAAATGCTTAGAAAGCTAACACACGGGAAAGCTCGTAAATAGACCTTTCTGTGCTGCTTATCCAGTGGGTTCTGTTCAATTATGTTGCTATTATTTTAATTAATTTATTAGACTGTCACAGTTTTTTTTCTTAGGCCTTTCTATGGTAGAATTTATTTCAGTAAACGGTTTCTTATTAGATTGACATGCAGCCATTTTTTTTTTTTTTACACAAAATTCTACCGTATCAGGTGCTAATATGGAATGTGGATGGTAAATATTAATGTTTTCTAAAACTCCCATGTCTGTCTCTACATCTGAACCCTCAAGACCCAACAGTGTCAGTGGAGGAATTGTGTGACCTTACTTGCTTTTGTTTAGAATGCTTGTCTCCTTACCTAACAGGACTTACGGTGGCCTTGTGATTAGCACTAGTACATCTCTCTGCTGTGAGTTCACACAGGTCTCTGTGGTCAGGAAAGCTTGCTGTTTCTTACACCCAGGCAGGGATCTCCTTTCAGCCCGTTGCCCTTCGGCATTGCCTTTCATGCGGACTTTTCCCAGCACTGACCTGGCAAGCAGTGGATGTCCAGGCAGAAAAGAGGCTGCGGGAAAAACACAGGAAGGGGCCCTCTGGGTGAAGGCAACTTCACCAAATACCAGGAGCCTCTTTAAAATGGAAAACGTGGTTTCTCCAATGTAACTCTCAGAGTAAAATTAAAAAGTCAGGAAATAGATGGCTTAGATAGCAACTACATCCTTGTTTCCAAGCTATTTCCTGGAAGTACTGATGACTTTTTAAAAAAGTATATTTTTATTTTTGTCTCTGAAAAGCCACTTCTTATTCCAGCAAAGCATAAAAGTCACAGATTACATTTAGAAAAGAAAAATGAAATTTGAAAGAGTTTTTTTAAGCTGTCACAGCCAAATAAAGAGAGGCCATATGAATTTTCACAAGAGAGTGAATCATTTTATTTTCACAAACACAATTACTTTTTTTTTTTTTTTTGCGATGAAGTCCTGCTCTGTTACCCAGGCTGGAGTGCAGTGGCACAATCTCAGCTCACTGCAACCTCCTTTTTTAGTCCCTTTAATTTCAAGACTCTGCTGGGATTAGAAAGATCCTGCTGTGATTAGAAAGAGCAGGTTCAAGCGATTCTCCTGCCTCAACTTCCTGAGTAATTGGAATTACAGGTGCACGCCACCACACATGGCTAATTTTTGCATTTTGAGTAGAGATGAGGTTTCACCATGTTGATCAGGCTGGTCTAGAACTCCTGACCTTGTTATCTACCTGCCTTGGCCTCCCAAAGTGCTGGGATTACAGACGTGAGCCTCTGTGCCTGGCCCACAATGACTATTGTCTCAAACAGCATCATGCAGACCACCATTGTACCAAATCAAGTGATACTCCCGAAACACATGATGGGTGAGTCTGTAGCAGCTTTGTTGGTGCAACACCACATTAGAAGAGCTGTAGCTCACACAGTGAGCTTTTTATATTCTCCTGGAGGGTCTCTAAAGAAAGGAAAATAGAATTGATCAAGAATTTGGTATCTAAATATTTTCACTCTTTGTAGTAGCCACGGTAGTATGAATATTCTTAACGTTGGCAATTCAGTAGAAAAATTTGGTAATAGTTTTCAGGAAACATAAAGTGTTTTTAGAAAATGTAGATGCCGGGCCGGGCGCGGTGGCTCACGCCTGTAATCACAGCACTTTGGGAGGCCGAGGCGGGTGGATCACGAGGTCAAGAGATCGAGACCATCCTGGTCAACATGGTGAAACCCCGTCTCTACTAAAAACACAAAAAATTAGCTGGGCATGGTGGCGCGTGCCTGTAATCCCAGCTACTCGGGAGGCTGAGGCAGGAGAATTGCCTGAACCCAGGAGGCAGAGGTTGCGGTGAGCCGAGATCTTGCCATTGCACTCCAGCCTGGGTAACAAGAACGAAACTCCATCTCAAAAAAAAAAAAAAAAAAGAAAAGAAAAGAAAATGTAGATGCCACTAATGGGAAATTAATTGATTAGATAGCTGAGGAGTCACATTCAGGAAGTGGTGCTAGGTACCGCAAAGGCCATAATTTTCCAGATGATTTACAGTCTAAGAAGCAGGAAGATGGTACACCAGATGACTTCAGCTCCTTTCAGCCATGATTGTGGGAGGGAATTCAGCAGAAAAGGCTTCCAGGGGCAGAAAGCAGGCAAGGAAAGGCTGAGCCTCCCCCTCCTCCCTGCTCTCCTTTCCTCTCCACCCCTCTACGCCCCACCTCCCACCTGAGGTACCATTGAAATTTATGTCTGTTTTGACACATCTAGAGTCATTGCTAAAACTTTGACCCTGGCTGTCATTCCAAAGCTCAAAACATGTGTTTATCCACTGATTCTGGTTTGAGACTGTGAGTTTGGATTAATATCGATAGGAGATGAATGAGCAACATCTCTAAACATCATAGCACCCTAAAACCCTCCGTATACTCATATTTCTAATGACCAGTGTATATGTGGCTTTGTCTAATAAAATACTTACCTGTATCTCTCCATAAACAGCTGTTTTGCTTCTAAAAATGTATAGTAGAGGCTGGGCATGGTGGTTCACAACTGTAATAGCAACACTTTGGGAGGCTGAAGAGGGTGGACTGTCTGAGGTCAGGAGTTCAAGACCAGCCTGACCAATATGGTGAAACCCTGCCTCTACTAAAAATACAAAAAATAGCTGGGTGTGATGGCAGGTGCCTGTAATCTCAGATGTTCAGGAGGCTGAGGCAGGAGAATCACTTGAACCCGATAGGCGGAGGTTGCAGTGAGCTGCGATCATGCCACTGCACTCCAGCCTGGGCGAGAGAGTGACACTTTGTCTCCAAAAAACAAAGGTATGGTTAAAAATGAACAAACCCAACTCTCCTTGCTGAAATGGCTGTCCTGGTGTGACGCAGCCCCCAGCTCACTCAGTCTCTGAGCGATGGGTCTCCATCAGTGTTTTCTGTGATTCTAAGGACTTGGTTCATGCTGTTTCTTATCTGACATTAGTCACATCTACCCTTACACAGTGAGTTTATTTTATGTAATTTCGCATTAAACAATTCAAGGTGCTGGAAGGACTTGTCTTGGTTTAGTTTCCTGATCTTCATGTATTTTCCTGGATTTTCTCTTCTTCCTTTCAACTACTATATAAAAGTTTCTTTCTCCAGCATCAGTGTGACAGTGAACTCTGCCACAGAACGATTTGCATAGGAATTATTACACTCAAACCTTGAAACAAAGCTGAGGGAGCTTAAAATATCACTTCCAGTACCTGCTGACTCTCACATGTACATAACTGAAAACCAAACATTGCTTTATTTCTTGTCAGTGATAGAAACAGCACAGTGTAGATTCCGTTTGTTAGAAACCCCAGAAGGTCACACATCATTTCATTAAGCCTTTGTCCCACTAAGAAAACTTTATATATAATAAATATAAAATGTGAAAGACAACCCAGGTTAAAGAAATAGATCCAGGAGCTGCTTTCAAAAGTCATCTGGGCCATATTCCTGCATCCAGGAGGGTCATCCTCCCAAGCTGCTGTTTCTCTGTCTCCCAAGAAGAAACACCTCGCCACATATTTGAGAGTGCATTTAGGTACAATAACTTCGCTAGCTAGCCCTTGGATGAAGGATAATGGAATTGTTTTGTAGGATCTGAATTTAGAAAAAGGAGACACACCTAATTTTTAATAAGAAGAAAAGCAATGATAGGTTTAGTTTTGTAATACAACTGTAATAAAAACATCCTGTAACAATCCAAGTATGAAGTGCTTTCTGGGAATGAGAGTCACTCTGGACATGGCGTTTGACTCATTTAGGCTGCTATCCACTTAAAGCTTTTCTTTTTTTGAGACTGAGTGTCACCCTGCCACCCATGCTGGAGTGCAACAGTGTGATCTTGGCTCACTGAAACTCTGCCTCCTGGGTTCACACAATTCTCCTGCCTCAGCCTCCCGAGTAGCCGGGATTACAGGCGCCTGTCACCACGCCCAGCTAATTTTTGTATTTTTAGTAGAGACTGGGTTTCACCATGTTAGCGAGGCTGGTCTCCAACTCCTGACTTCATGTTCTGCCCACCTCAGCCTCCCAAAGTGCTGTAATTACAGCGTGAGCCACTGTGTCCAGATAGAGCATCTTTCTAATCAAAGCAGAGTCTTGGTATTAAAGGTACTAAAAAAAAACCATCGGTCCAAAATAAATAAATAAAATAAATAAATAAATAAATAACCTGGCAGAGGAGATATCATGATCACGAAGGTGGTTTTCCCAGGGCGAGGCTTATCCACTGCATTCCAGATGTGCTGACCCCTGCGATTTCCCCAAATGTGGGAAACACCGCTGCATAATTTGTGGTAGTGGGGGACTGCGTTTGTGCTTTCCTCTGAATTTAAAAAACAAAAACAAACAAACAAAAAAACCATCAGTCCACCCAACTCAGTGTCTGAATCCACAGAAGAATTTGCCACGTTTAGATAACAGAGCAGAGACTGTTTATACATTACAAGTTGTCTGGACTAATAAGTTATTAAAGGAATTAGTAAGATGTAAATACTTCAGTCCCCCCGGCCCCTGCATGGGACCGAATACATAGTGAAGCTTGAATTGTTGTAAATTGTCTCAAAAATAAATTTTGTTACAGCGTGAATTTGAATGGCGTGACTGATTCACGGTGCTGCGGATTTAGAGCTTTTCTGTATTACTCGGGTGGTCCTTCCGGCTGATTTTCAGATTTGAAGTTTTATCTTTATTTTGGTTTGTGTGAGCTAGTTTATTCCTGGAACATCAAATACAACATTTTAATCAAAAGAAAGGAAAACAATATCATGTGATTTCCATACAAATAAAAAAGAAAGGCATATTCAACATAAAAGTCAATAACAAAATAAAATTGGAACTTCCTAGAATTCGTGCATTTTAAGATAAAAAGAGAAGACTTTTAGAAAGGAAAGCTTTATGAAATAAACATACTTTAGAATATTAAAGAAACAAAGCTTTACCAGTGATCTAGGAAAAATTTAAGATTATAAATAAAATATATTTTTTTAAACTGAGATTGAGAAAGCAGACTGTGACTTTACTCACTTTTCTAGGTCTTTCAAATATTGACCAAATTTTATTTTTATATTCATTCACACAAAGTCAATATTAGATTATATTCTACTTTCAATTCATTTATGAGCGTATACGTGTGTGTGTTGTGGGTAAAATGGGGTATTGCCAACATTCAACTAATGTGATTCCTTTAGGGGTTTTGGAAGTTTGAGACTGACAAAGTAGTTGTTACTTTTTTTTTTAATACTTTAAGTTCTGGGTACATGTGCAGAACGTGCAGGTTTGTTATATAGTTATACATGTGCCATGGTGGTTTGCTGCATCCATCACCCCGTCATTTACATTAGGTATATGTCTTAATGCTATACCTCCTCTAAGCCACCCAACCCCCAACAGACCCCTGTGTATGATATTCCCCTTCCTGTGTCCATGTGTTCTCATTGTTCAACTCCCTCTTATGAATGAGAACCTGCGGTGTTTGGTTTTCTGTTCTTGTGTTTGTTTGCTGAAATGATGGTTTCCAGCTTCATCCATATCCCTGCAAAAGACATGAACTCATCCTTTTTTATGACTGCATAGTATTCCATGGTATATATGTGCCACATTTTCTTTATCTGGTTTATCATTGATGGGCATTTAGGTTGGTTCCAAGTCTTTGCTATTGTGAACAGTGCCGCTTAAATTTAAATTGCTTGGTGCACTTTCTTCCTTTAGCAATGGCTTTCTAAGTAGAGTTGTTGTCGACCAAAAAGGAAGGTGTGCAATTTGGTATTTAAGTGTTTGCAGCTGCAGAAATTCACAAAATAATGGCCTGAGGTTTGCATTAATAAGACAAGTGAACACATTTTTAACCACATTATTTTCCTGGCCTTGGGTAACTGATTCCTAAAAACATAACCTTAATCTTAAGTTGTTTTCTACTTAGGGGAATGTAAAAAAAATACATTAGCATTTACATTTTCTATGAAAAATCCAATGCAAATCATTTTGAAATAAAAAGTGGAGTAAAGAGTTAGTTAAATGAGGCGATGCTTGCATAATGTTTCATAAATGTCACGTCTTTATTCTCGTGAATGACCTTCTAATCTAAAGATTTACAGTTCTGACCAGTTTATAGATTCCAGATTTTTCTGGGGGGAGCTTCGTGAATTGATGATGTGGTGGCCTATGTTTTATAAGAAGATCCAAGGGGGTTCCCTTTGTGCTCCCGTCCAGGGGCTGTGAGCCTCTGAGCCACTCAAGTACGCAAACCAGTATGGTCAGCTGCAAATTATAACTGGCAATTTACACACTGGTATCTCCAGAAAACATACTGTCAAGAGGTTTTAAATCCAAAATATTAATACTTCCTTGCTGATAAAGACAGTAAGAAAAAGAGGAGAAGAAGAAGATGAAGACATAAGAGGAGGATGAGGAGGAGGTAGTGGAGGAGGAGAGGGTGAAGGAGAAGAAAGAGGAGGGTGAGGAGGAGGTAGTGGAGGAGGAGAGGGTGAAGGAGAAGAAAGAGGAGGATGAGAGGAAGATGAAGGAGGAGGAGAAGGAGAAGGAAGAGGGATGTGAACCTTTCCAAATGCTGTGTAAGATTCTACTTGGCTTTCAGTGACATACATCGTATGTTAATTTTGCTGGTGAATAAACATAACTTTGCTACTCAAAGAGTGGGCCTTGAGTAGCAACAGCAGCAGCAGCAGCAGCATCCAGGAGCTTGTTAAAAACAGAGACCGTCAGGCCCTTCCTTTCTCTGCGGAATCAGAATATGTGCTTTAGCAGGGTTCCTCCTGGGTGATTCGTGAGCACATCAATGTTTCAGAAGCACTGATTTCACTTTCTCCTGTATCTTCTCAAGCAGGAATATATTCACACGTAGACGGGCATTAAAAAGGAGAGTTTAAATGAAGAAACCAAGCCGTCTTATTGGAGTGTTTAAGATGCACATGCTCTGTTTGCAAGTCATGAGGTTGTTTTGTTATTTATGTGGAACCATAAAACACAATAGGATTTTAAAGTCTATTTATATGCATAAAGCTGGCATACATAGTCTCAAATCAATGCATTTATTTTCATTATCCTTGCATAATAGCCAATAACCCATAAATTATCAATCCTGTCATCACAACTTTTGCAAATCCCAAAATTGGCCATAATAAACTTTTTGGATGATGAAAATGTTACCCTAATCATTTATAACAATTTTATCTCCAGCCCTTGGATTCTATTTGATCTGCTTTTACATGTAGTTGTTAAGAAAACCATGCCAGTATGATTGCACACCAACATCTGAACCAGAACCTATCCAATCGCTGGACTATTTCAAATTTGACAATCCCAGATTCTGTGTGTGTCACATAGCAATTCCTATGACTCAGAAAGGCAATTTGAGTAGATCTGCTGTTACAGCAGAGACCTAGCAAGAAGACGAGAAAGCTCAGTGGTGGAAATGTAAACACATTGTTGATGAGGTTACATTAGGCAATTTCAAACATTATTTAAGTGCAGAGAAAAGATATCTGCTGTTTTGCAAGACAACCCAAAGTTCTTATTGATGGATGACTTGAAAGAAAGCATGAACTGAATCCAGGGATCAGAAAGTCAAAGCTATAAGGATCCACTTAGGTTAAATAAAACGACTGCCTATTTACAACAGTCCTTCTGTCTCATATGTGCAAAAGCACTAATGGGATATGAGGCCTTTTTTTTTCATGGCCAATTGTCTTTCAGAATTGACGGATTTTTAATTATCTGAGATAGTTTAGACATAAGTCTACATTAAATAAAAAATGGCAATCCAAGTATAATATGTAAACTATTTGTGTATTTTTATTTCTCTTTGCTAAATTTAATCAGTGTAGTACAAAAATAACTGGTTAGTGAGTGTTGTAGTGCAAAGTGATAAAGAATAAGGCATTGGGTGCAGATCTATTTTTTGCTGTTGTTCAAAGGGTGGCTCTTTAAGAAACTAAGATAGTAAGAGCAGGTAGAAAAAGGCAAACAATGTTTAATTGCCTTCTTGTTTTCTTTTTAGATCTGAGCACATAACTGGCATCAATTGCACTACGTCTCTTTGCCTAATTCCTACTGTTGCTAAGTAGCCACAGAAGCCCACCAGACAGGGAAGGTAAGGTAGCTCAGTGCCTATTTGTGCAGGCTGTTTTTGTGCTTGGGTCCAAATGCCACCTTCTGTGCTGCAGGAGTAGGAAACAGCTACTTGCATTCTGTAAGACACATTTTGTCTCTCATCTGTAAGATACCTATGTCAAATAGTTATTTCATTTTAAGAATTAAAAATTATATGTAAAAGTACTGAATATGATGCCTGGGATACAGAAGGCCTCAATATATAGCAATATTTTATCATTGCAGGGGCCGCAATGGAAAAGTGCTAGCACTATCTTTCCCTCCTCAGTGCTCAAGGTGCTAGGGTAGCAAAGACAGATGGTGGAGAGGGGAAGATGCGTGGATAAAGGTACCATAACTGTTGCTCCAGAAGTAAACCCCTGCCTTTATTATTTGTTCACATGCTCCCAGCACGTATGGGTCAGCAAGGGAAACTGCATTTACGTGTTATGTGACTGTCTCTTTGTAACCCCAGAAGCCACATCATATGCCATCTTCCAGTAAGGTTTACTTTCAGTAGCTAAATCCTAACATTCCCCAGATACATTAAGAGTAAATGTATCCTTGAGGTTCATTCATATTGTTGCAAATGTCAGGATTGCCTTTTTTGTATAAGGCTGAGCAGTATTCCATTGTGTGTATACACCATGTCTTCTTTGTCCATTCATCTGTTGGGCATTTAGGTTGATTCCATATCCTGGCTATTGTAAATAGTGCTGCAGTACACATGGGAGTGCAGATATCTCTTCAACATGCTGATTTCGTTTCCTTTGGCCACACGCTCAGCAGTGGGATTGCTGGATCATATGGTAGTTCTAATTTTAATTTTTCGAGGAACCTCCATAGTGTTTTCCATAATGGCTGCATTAATTTATGTTTCAACCAACACTGTCAAGGTTCTCTTTTTTTCTACAGCTTCACCAATGCCTGTTTTCTTCTGTCTTTTTGATGATAGCCATCATAACTGGAGTGAGGTGATATCTCACTGTGGTTTTGATTTGCATTTCTCTGGTGACTAGTGATGAGCATTTTTTGATATACGTCTTGGCCATTTGTGTGTCTTCTTTTGAGAAATGTCTATTAAGGTCTTTTGCCCATTTTTAAAAATCATGTTAAGTGAAATAAGCCAGACACAGAAAGATAAATAACACATGATCTCACCCATATGTGGAATCTTAAAAAAAGCTGATATAGAAACAGAGCAGTGTAGTGGTTATCTGAGTTCGGGGGAGGAAGGGAAGAGGGAAGGATGGGGAAAGGTTGGTTAATGGCTACGAAGCTACAGTTCAATAGCAGAAGTAAGTTCGGATGTTCTATTGCACAGTAGGGTGACAATGGTGAACAGTAAGGTATTGTACATTACAAAACAGCTAGAAGAGAGGCTTGTGAACGCTCTAACCACAAAGAAATGTTAAACACATGAGATGGTGGATATATTAACTACCCTGACTGGGTGATTATACAACATATATGTATCAAAACCAAAACTGTACCCTCATACACATGTACAATTACAATGTGTCAATTTGAATGGGTGCATTAAAAGGGTAAACCGTGTCATTGCAAGGTACGTTAGTATTTAAAAAATCCCAAGGATATGCCCAGCCCTGCACCAAGTTCAGTTCCATTTTCCGGAATGTTCAAGAAAACCACCCTGGCTAATGTTCGAGTCCTTTGATTTCCTCAGTTGGGTAAAATAAATAATCATTTCAAAGAAAATACTTGGATGAATTTTTTAAAAAAGCAAAAAGGTTTAGTGAAAAGAGGGAAAGGAAGGAAAATGTGTTTACTGCTGTTTGAAGAGCACATGACCTTTGTTTTATTACCCTGAAAAGTGGACCCCGTATATCAACTATTGAAAATGTCATTCAGTGACACAGTTCTGCTTTCTTCTTTATTCTAGGTGATGGCCCTGTGAGGCACAATTATCTATAGTTTGAACCTCAGGGAATTATGTTTAAGATTCTCAAAACGGCACATTTGGCAAATCAGGAAACTTATATTGTATTACCCCATCATTGACCTGTTTTGAATTGTGAAGATAATTTTAGCTCGTTTTTCTTAACTGCATTTAAGACACGATGCGTATATTTGTGTGAAGCTTGTTGAATGAAAATAAAGCTGCTTGGGATGACTATGTTGACATATGCATGTTAGTGTGTTCTCCTGTACCCCTGATACCGTCATCTGGTAGCATTCCAGCAAAATCATTGCAATTCATCACGTATTGTCTTTTTCCTCTTACTATTTCAAGATGAAAGTTTTCAATACTAATGCTGCAAAGTGGGTATTATGTTGATTTATGCTAATCAGCTTCATGGATGCTGTCATATTGCATTGCTAAGCAATGACACTGGTGAAATATTCTTGCGTCTACTGTTATCGTGCAGACAGGCCAGTAGTGCCGAAGTGAAACATTCAGGCACCTGCCACCTTGGCTTTCTGATGGTTTCTGTCCGGAGTGGATTTGGTAAGAATAGTGACAAGGGAGGCAGAGAGGGTTTTGTCTGTGCAGTTATATGTCCCCTTAAAGAAAGAAACAGTGTAAAATAAAGGGTTTTTTTGGGCACACATACGATGTATTGTACGTGCATGTGAGTGCCTGTGAATTTATAGTGACTTCATTGCCACGTATTATTTTCATGGCAGTACTTCTGTAAACGGTGTGTTAGTATCTCCTAGAGGAGCTGCTGGCTTTAGGTTTTTACCACCAGCCCATAAAACAGTGAAGCTCTACTGTTAAAGCTAAAGCTTCAGGAGGCAGTTTTCAGAGATAAGTTTATTTTAAAAGAAAAGTCTACAAGGGGAGATTGATTTGGCGGTTTTAAATGCTGCTTCTGCAAACCTTTTTGAGCTGTGTTTTCGCCTCTGAACATCTGAAGCCACTTTATAGGGAACTAGAGAATTGTATGGACGGAGGTATTCTTTCCAGTAATAAAGATATACTGCCAATAGAGTCGGCTCACGGGAAGCTGTTGGGTCAGCAAGGTTTGTCTTTACTGCCCCTCTGCCTATGGGCAGAGCCTGCCCCACTCCTGGAGTCTCAGGAGGTCCCCAGGGTCCTGGGCCCGGTGTTCCGGAATCCTTCACCACAGAGCCCTCTTCCTACACACGTACACCTGTGCCGTCCACTCGGGATGCACTTGCGTGTCGGCTATTGAATCGAGTAAGGTAATTCAAAAGGAGCATTCATGATCGGCAGGAGCTTTATGTGCTGCTGCTCAAAGATGTCACGTGCCTTTCGGCTGCAGTCCAACGTCCTGAGAGGTGCGGTAAGATCCTCCAGAGCGAGACGATTGTACTGCCTTCTTAGGCACCCCAACTCCGCTCACGTGTTACGTAGGTGACCTGCTGCCTAATCTGTGCCTAAAAGTTCTCCCTTGCTGTCCAGGTGAATATTATCATGCCGGGACGGTGGCTGATTACCCATCATGTGCAAAGCATTGTTCCAGGAACTGCGAATTGAAGGAGAAATGAGAAACAGTCCTGATCTCGGAGGCACTGACACCTAGAAGGTTATTGAATGTTATTGTAATTGTTGAATAATGTGTGTGTGCACGCGTGTGTATGTCTGTGTGTGAATGCACCTCTGTGTGTGTGTGTGTGTCTGTACGCTTGAATTGTGTTTTATCTTTCTCCATATCACAGGATCCTCTATCCAAAGGTTTTGGCAAAGTAGATACTTTATATGAGTTAATTAGGAACCAATAATGGTGTAAAGAAAACTGTAATTACAGTGAAACATAAGTAGTGGTGAGCTTCTTGCATATCCACAGAACATGAGTAAGTACGTGAAGGAGGGACTTGTGTTCTTTTATAACAATGGTTGAAGAGATGCCAAAGGGTAACACATAATGTGACTTAATGGGAAACTCTGGTTCATGAACTTTAAAAACTAATCACTGTGCCGGGCGTGGTGGCTCACGCCTGTAATCCCAGCACTTTGGGAGGCCGAGGTGGGCGGACCACAAAGTCAAGAGATCAAGACCACTCTGCCAACATGGTGAAACCTGTCTCTACTAGAAATACAAAAAATTAGCTGGGTGTGGTGGCGCGTGCCTGTAATCCCAGCTGCTCAGGAGGCTGAGGCAGGAGAATCATTTGAACCTGGGAGGTGGAGGTTGCAGTGAACTATCACAACACTGCACTCCAGCCTGGCAACAGAGCAAGATTCTGAAACAACAACAACAAAAAAAGAACAAAAAAACACCTAATCACCAAAAAGGAGTTCTTCTTGGGGTCTTGTCTTCCACTTCAATATTTAAAAGTCATTTTCACATAGATCCGTTAAAGTAGAAGAGTCCTGCTTTGGCTTTCCCACCTGTTGTGAAGTGTCACCTCAAAGCCTAGATTTTAGTTCAGTTATTTCTCAATGAAAGCAACTGGAGATTAATTATCTACACGGAGCTTGCTCCTGGGGTCTCTTTTTGATCACTATATTAATTTAACAGGAGAGCTTCTATCTAAAGCAAAAGGAACACTGGTCCCCTGGAAGAGGAGGATGCAATAAAGGCTGTGAAACGCTACGTCTGGGGAGTAAGCGTGGCCTGAAGAAGAAGCCGGAGACCCAGGTCCCTCCACGTCTACCGTGTTACAGAGATAGAGGGCAGCCCTCGGCCACTCCACTTCTGACACAGTTTATTTAAAAAGTGAGCTAGGTTTAACCAAAGAAATTCAGTGATCATTTAATAGTGAGGACTTAGCCTTGGAAAAATAAATGTCATGTCACTGCCAGTAATCCCCGAGGAAATAATAAATGACAAACAATGGGAGGACACCCTTTCCACCCGATTCCTTCCTTCTCCGATGCTGTTTGCCCTGCCTGGTGTTTAGATTCTGAGTTAGAATAATCACGATGCCAAGTACCAACTAGAAATGAGCACACTATTTTTCTTTTGACATTCGTGATTTATTTTCCTAAAGCGTGTCTATATGTGTGGTTTGTAAGACTTGGGGAGGGGGAGATGGAAAAGGAGGTCTGGTATTTACCTCACGAGGAACGTTATTCAAAGACCAGGAAAGAAATCCGATGTTTGCTGCAGCTAAATGACAGTATTTATTATGTACTCACAAAAGGGTAAAAAAAAGTGCCTGTTGATTATTTTGACATAAAATTGCTTGCAATACATGAGGGATTAATTATGACATGGCAGACTTCATCCTGCAACCTGAATTAGCTGGAGTTTTAAAGAAGGGTCCGTGTTCACAGGCTCATTTGTCACATGGTGAGAATATGGGTTTCTCTGTGCTCTATTCTTTACCAGGAGGTTTGATCATAAACTCTGTGGCCTCATCGAATGGAAGCATTTCTTGCTCAGATCAAACAAAGGTATACAGCCAGTCTTTATGCATCATTCTCTTTCATGCAGCCAGGCTTTCATTGACTTGACTTCTAACTCAGGTGTAAGTCGAGAAGGTTCCATCTCATCATCTGCCTGGAAGGTGGTTACAGACCCTTGCAACCAGCCAGTCTCCCAGATACATATGTGGGCACATAGAATATGACCTGCTGCTGGTCCTCAATTAGACGACTGTTGAGTTCTGTTGGTAGAAGAGATGAGGTCCAGGCATGCATGCGTACTTACGGGAACGGAGGTTGAGAGGAGAGTGTACCAGGTGACAGCAGATGACAAATGGGAAGACCCTTTATGCCCTATATTGTTGAATGACCAGGACAACTCTTGCCTCACCTTGTTGCTTGAACAGGGAAGGAGATTTTCTAGTCCAAAGCCACTGGAATGGAATGCAGCTCTTAGATGCAAGTGCGGAGAGTTTGCGGGCTTGTTATTCCTAGTTCCCAAGCTACAAGTGGGAAACCCCAAGCTTGTCTGGAAGACCACCGTCATCCCTGAGAGAAGAAAGAACTGCCGGGTGGAACGGAGTGAGCAGGGATGGTGCTTCCCTTTCTGTACCAGAATCTGCATTGCCTGCAGGCATGAGAATGCAAATGCACAGCAGCTGTAGGTAGAAGTGTGGTTAAGGGAGGAGGGGGCCAGCCAGGAGCTTCCTTTATCATCATGAGGGCCTGATAGTTTCTGACCACTAGTTTTATGGGTTATTCTATACTGAATCCCAGTGAATGCATCCCTAGGTAATTGAGAGAGCCTAGTTATTGAAACAGACACAAAACCCTCTTAAACTGCTGAATTATAAAGAATAAATGTAATGAGAGGCTTGGTTGGTAGTGGTAGCTTGAAATTTTCATCCATGGCTTTTAGAGCACTTTTATATTTGGAAAATATTTTCCAATCATTCTGAGCAGTTTTCGTAATGATTCAGTGAGGTCACCTGGGATTGCCCCTGAGTGACAGATGACACCTGGGCGAAGCAATTTGCAAAGGCACAGAACGGGGGCCTAGACAGATGTGGGACCAGGTCCACGGTCTGGGGGACCCCAAATGTGCCATGCCCCCAGACCCCAAGGTCCCTTCTAAGGAGGCCCAGGATGAGGAGCTGGGCAAAGCAGGGCCCTGTTCTTTCCACCAACCACACGCTCCTGTTTGCAGCTGACTAGAAGACGTCCCTGTGTGTCGGGAATTTGTGCATTCTGGTCTCAGAAGCCAATGAGTGAGAGACCTGGGGAGAATCCAGTTCAGAGAAGGGACTTGGAGCTCCAGGCTCAGAGAAGTCACAGGATTCTGCCGAGGGCAAAATTCCTTCACAAGAAAGAACTTGAGCCTACAGGTCATGCTAGGGTATCTCTGTGGTTTTTTCATTCCACCCCCAGGAACTTTAGGTCTTGTGAAAAATGTATGAATTGTAACTGTGTGATGTAATTTATTTAGCCAGAAAAATGATCTTTTATTTACAAACTCATTCTGCTTTGCGAGAGATGCCGGAGTCTCTTACCTTGGGATTCACAACAACTGCGATTCTTGAAGGAAGTTTCTCGTCCCATTCTATTGGTCTGTCCTATTTCTATATCTAACATAAAAGAAAAATCCAATAGCATTGAAGTTAAATAATACATTTTTCCCCTCCTAGAGCCAATAAATCTGTTTAAAGATGCATTACTACTTTTCTTGAGGGATAATTTAGACTATGTATCAAAAGGGAAAATCAATAGTTTTTTTCTATTACAAATAATTGCCTGTTTGACTCTTTTCCACTTTTTCTTTTTTATTTATTTTGGCTTCAAAATATTTCTACTGAGAACATCTGGTGCTTTAAGCCTAAACTAGTGCGGGATTTTACAGGATGATGTCTTCCATCAGAGGAGCCTCTCCCTGTCCTGGATTTGTAGGGCTTCCCGTATTCCATAAAAGGGGAAATCAGAACAGGCCAGGCGCTCATGGGAATGGTTTGAGCTGTAACCATAAACTGACAGACCTTGCCCACAGCAGGCAAAGCTGCACTGAGTGAGCAGGCAGAAAAGAGTGCCCACCGATGCCAGGGTACGGGGCTCAGGGCAGAGCTGCTGGCCCAGGAACATGAGTGAGAGTTATCTTTCCTACCTAGGTTTAAGCTAGTTAATTACAAAACTTGTATAAACTGTGGCCTGGAATCCTCCACCCAAGGCCCCTCTTTAGGCAGTTAGACTGTGATCCGATAGTGATCTGAGACTTCTCTGTCCAAAGAATATGTGGTTGGAAATACCTAATAGGGATGATAAGAAGATGGCAGATAGGAGGCAAGACTAACTGCAGCTCCCATTTGGATGGACAGAACAGTGTTTGGAGATTCGCACCACAAACTTTTGCTCCAAGCACCACCGCAGGAAGACCGAAAGAATTCACAGATCCCTTGAAAGGGGTGGCACATCTCTGCGAAGTCTGCGAGACAGGTGGAAAACTGTGAGTCCCCATCCGAAGTGCGAGAGGGGAAAACTTGTCTTTGAACACACGTCCTCACTGGGGAATCTGAAAATCCAGGTCAAGGGAGAGTGAGGAGGAAGGCTTGGTCTGAGAAGTGGTAAGAAGGAAGTCAACAGAAGACAGTGAGTGCATGTGGACATGAGGGAGAGGTCACGTGCCGGAAGACTGCGGTGTCCGGGCCGGGTAACAGGAGAAGATGGTGATTTGAGCCAAAGCAAAGAAGAGGACAAGTAGGGTGTGGGAAGATGCCCATGGCACATATTCTTATATTATTTTTGAGACAGAGTTTTGCTCTGTCACCCAGGCTGGAGTGCAGTAGCACGATCACGGCTCACTGCAGCCTCAAATTTCCAGGCTCAAGCGATATTCCTGCCTTAGCCTCTCGAGTAGCTTGGCCACAGGTTCAAGCCACCATGCCCAGTCAATGTTTTTATTTTCATAGAGATGGGGGTCTCATTATGTTGCCCAGGCTAGTCTTTAACTTCTGGCCTCAAGCAATACTCCCACCTAAGCCTCCCAATGCATTGAGATTGCAGATGTGAGCTACCACACCTGGCTAGGAGCATCATTTTGAAGATATATAAATGTATCTTCATTTACAGCTGAAAAGAAGACTGTGGAGACCAGGAGAGGGGCTAGACTCAAGGCGTCCAGTGGGGTCAGCTGCACGTTGCTGTGGCAAGTGCCACAGGAGATGGGTTGAAACGGGAAGATAAAAAGACCAGGACTACACCCTGGGGACAGCCACGAGAGAAACATGGGAAGAGAAAGAAGAGGTGGGAAAAGATGACCCAAGATGTAGAAGGGAAACCAAGGGAGAGAAGCCTTCAAGGAAGATGGGGCAGCGGCCGCGCTGCAGAGAGCCCTCGTCGTGGGCAGCCTGGGTTGCTGTGGCCTTGGTCGAGCCAGGCTGGCCCCACTGGGAGCGAAGATTGAGGCTGGGAATAGAAAAATGACCAGGGGAAAGGAAAGGCAAAAAAAAAAAAAAAAAAAAAAAAAAAACAAGAGAGAAAGATCTAGTTTGATCCCATACACATTTTTATAAACCATTTCCAGGCCTGGTGACAGAACAAGACTCAGTATCAAAAAAAAAAAATTATGTTTTGGCATGGGGATAAGTTTGTGATTTAATACTCAGTGAAAACAACAGAACATAAACGTGTGATCCCAATTTTGTTTTTTAAGAGTGCATGAATAAAAAAAGTCACATATGAATTAAAATTGTTAGTTACATTTAAGTGGTAGGATTATATGTGATTTTATTTCCTGCTTTATGCCTTGCTGTTTTCCAAATATGCTATAATAAATGAGCTGTTTTTAATTTAGAAAAAGGAAAACAACAAAAGGTATTATGTTCTTTCTTTCTTATTTTCTTTCTTCCCCTTCCTTCCTTCCTTCCTTCCTTTCTTCCTTCCTTCCTTTCCTTCCTTCCTTCTTTTCTTCCTTCCTTCCTTTCCTTCCTTCCTTTCCTCCCTTCCTTCCTTCCTTTCCTTCCTTCCTTCCCTTCCTTTCATTCCTTTCATTCCTTCCTTCCTTTCCTTCCTTCCTTCCTTCCCTTCCTTCCTTCCCTTCCTTCCTTTCCCTCCTTCCTTCCTTTCCTTCCTTCCTTCCCTTCCTTTCTTTCTTCCTTTCTTCCCTTCCTTCCTTTCTTCCTTCCTTCCTTCCTTCCTTCCTTTCTTCCTTCCTTCCTTCCTTCCTTCCTTTCCTTCCTTCCTTCCTTTCCTTCCTTTCTTTCTTCCTTTCTTCCCTTCCTTCCTTTCCTTCCTTCCTTTCCTTCCTTTCTTCCTTTCTTTCTTTCTTCCCTTCCTTCCTTCCTTTCTTCCCTTCCTTCCTTCCTTTCTTCCTTTCTTCCCTTCCTTCCTTTCTTCTTTTCTTTCTTCCTTTCTTCCCTTCCTTCCTTCCTTCCTTTCTTCCCTTCCTTCCTTCCTTCCTTTCTTCCTTTCTTCCTTTCTTCCTTTCTTTCTTCCTTTCTTCCCTTCCTTCCTTCCTTCCTTCCTTCCTTTCTTCCCTTCCTTCCTTCCTTTCTTTCTTCCTTCCTTTCCTTCCTTCCTTCTTCTTCTTCTTTCTTTCTTTCTTTCCTTTTCTTTTCTTTCTCAGAATCTCACTCTGTCAGCCAGGCTGGAGTACAGTGGGGCAATGTCTGCTCACTGCAACCTCCACCTCCCAGGCTCAGATGATTCTCCTGCCTCGGCCTTCTGAGTAGCTGGGATTATAGGCGTGCACCACCACGCCTGGCTAACTTTTGAATTTTTAGTAGAGACAGGGTTTCACCGTGTTGGCCAGACTGGTCTTGAACTCCTGATCTCAAGTGATCCGTCCGCCTCAGCCTCCCAAAGTGCTGGGATTACAGGGGTGAGCCATCATGCCCAGCCTGAAAAATATTACTTTCAAAAAGAAACAACAGTGACAGGTTGATGGAGAAGGAGTGATGTCCAAGCCCTTGACTTTATGGTGAGAAGGGGTGAGATGGAGTTGGGCTGATGATGAGGATAGAGGGAGGGTTTTTAAAAACTATGAAATGTCCTCAGGCTCAAAGGCTTTAAGAAAGCAGACCATAGAGAGGAAAAAAATCAGATATGAGAACTACCTCATGGAGCAGCATCTAAGATGGAAACAAAGGGTGGGGTCACAGACACAGTGGAGGATGCGCTTTGAATAGGAGAAGGGCAGGTTCTTCCTCCGGGAGGTAGGAAAGAGGTGCAAACACAGGCATTCGGAGGAATGGCAGGTGGGCTGGGGGCAGAATTCAGGGCTGATTTGCTCATTTTCTTAGAGATGTGACAGCCTAGTCATTTTCTGGGGGTGCAGAATTGACAACGTAAGGAGGATGTCGCTGGAAGCATGGTGCAGCTGCTGCTCTGCCTGCATTCCCATCAACAGCCCCAGGAGCCCGGCGGGGACATGAAGAAGACTCGCTTAATGGAAGACTGAGGTTTGAGGGGTGTTAGGGGTGATGGCGAGCTTCGCCTTCCAGTGAGCAAGGGGCCCAGGTCTCAGAGCTAGAGCAGGTAGAAGTCGCGGTCAGACCCTGATGTGCTGGAGCTGTCCATTCCAGAGATTTGCAAGACAGAGACGCAACCCCAGCCCGAAGCAGCTCCAGAGAGCAGAGGCTCCGGATTTCCCCAGCAATGTTCTGGGATGTTCCAGGGCACACAGTACCTTTAATAAACTTTGTAAAATCTGAGATTCGACCAGACATTCTTATAAGGAAATTATGTGTGAGGAGTTACATATGCACATTGAAATATTAACAATGTGCACAAAATAGAGATTCTAGGACTTCCTGGGACTTCCTGGCCTGTCCGTGTAATTTCTGTCACCAGCATCTGTTGATGCTTTGTTCCGAGGACCATGAGCTCAGATCCCTTCAAGGACCTGCCAGGTCACAGAAAGGAGGAATGTGTTGGGGTGAGCCACAGGGACAGTGGGGCCTGAGGGAGGCTGGAAAGTGATGGATGCCCAGAGCAGAAGCCATTGCATCACTGCACCTGACCAGCCACATGTCTCCAGCCGGGAGTGCTGTCCTGGTTGGTGTGTGAGCCTCTGTCCTCCCGACTCTCCCTGGCCTCATGGTACCATGGGGTGGCTTCCACTGCCTGTGAGACCACTCTGGGTGTATCTTCATTGGAAAAATTGCCTCCCTGCAGCCACCAGAAGTATCCCTGTTCACAAACGGCATGCACCAAGTGTTTGAAGCATCCAGGAAAAGCCTCTTCCCTTCGCACCGGTACCATGGTGAATTGAAGGGAGTGAGTTTTCCCCCAGGGGACCTCTGGCAACAGCTGGAGACATTTTTGATTGTCAAAAGTCTTTGGGGACAGGGGTGCTGCTGGCATCTGTTGGGGAGAGGCCAGGGATGCTGCTATACATCTCCCAATGTGTGGGATAGTGTACCCAACCTGAGAAAGTATCCAACCCCAAACTTCAATTGTGCCGATGATGAAAACCTTGCACCAGCGGGCAGCTGTTTCTTTACTGTCCCCTGTTCAAAAACCATGAGCCCTGCAGTGGCTGCTGACCTGCTTGGTCCCCTAGTTCCACCTCTTCAGACCTACCAGGGATGACAACTAAATCTGTTGCACCAGCGGTCACCATATTTTTACTTCTGTTTACCTCCCGTCCTGTGGTTTCCTCTCCTCCTGGAGTTTCCTCACCTCCTGGGGTTTCCTCTCCACCTGGGGTTTCCCCCCATACTGGGGTTTCCTCTCCTCCTGGGGTTTCCTCTACTCCTGGGATTTCCTCTCCTCCTGGGGTTTCCTTCCCTCCTGGGTTCTCCTCTCCTCCTGGGGTTTCCTCACTTCCTGGGGTTTCCTCCCCTCCAGGGGTTTCCTCACTTCCTGGGGTTTCCTCTGCTCCTGGGGTTTCCTCCCCTACTGGGGTTTCCTCCCCTTCTAGGGTATCCTGACTTCCTGGGGTTTCCTCCCCTCCTGGGGATTCCTCCCCTCCTGGGGTTTCCTCTCCTCCTGGGGCTTCCTCACTTCCTGGGGATTCCTCCCCTCCTGGGGTTTCCTCCCCTCCTGGGGTTTCCTCCTGTCCTGGGGTTTCCTCTCCTCCTGCGGTTTCCTCCCCTCCTGGGGTTTCCTCACTTCCTGGGGTTTCGTCTCCTCCTGGGCTTTCCTCCCCTCCTAGGGTTTCCTCCCGTCCTGGGGTTCCCTCTCCTCCTGGGGTTTCCTCTCCTCCCGGGGTTTCCTCCCCTACTGGAGTTTCCTCACTTCCTGAGGTTTCCTCTCCTCCCGGGGTTTCCTCCCCTACTGGGGTTTCCTCACTTCCTGGGGTTTCCTCTCCTCCTGGGGTTTCCTCCCCTCCTGGGGTTTCCTCCCGTCCTGGGGTTTCCTCTCCTCCTGGGGTTTCCTCCCCTCCTGGGGTTTCCTCCCGTCCTGGGGTTTCCTCTCCTCCTGCAGTTTCCTCCCCTCCTGGAGTTTCCTCACCTCGTGAGGTTTCCTCTCCTCCTGTGGTTTCCTCTCCTCCTGGAGTTTCCTCCTCTCCTGGGGTTTCCTCTCCTCCTGGGGTTTCCTCCCCTTCCGGGGTTTCCTCACTTCCTGGGGTTTCCTCTCCTCCCGGGGTTTCCTCCCCTCCCGGGGTTTCCTCCCCTCCTGGAGATTCCTCACTTCCTGGGGTTTCCTCCCCTCCTGGGGTTTCCTCCTGTCCTTGTGTTTCCTCTCCTCCTGGAGTTTCCTCACTTCCTGGGGTTTCCTCTCCTCCTGGAGTTTCCTCACTTCCTGGGGTTTCCTCTCCTCCTGGGGTTTCCTCCCCTCCTGGGGTTTCCTCCCGTCCTGGGGTTTCCTCTCCTCCTGGGGTTTCCTCCCCTCCTGGGGTTTCCTCCCGTCCTGGGGTTTCCTCTCCTCCTGGTGTTTCCTCCCCTCCTGGGGTTTCCTCTCCTCCTGGGGTTTCCTCCCCTCCTGGGGTTTCCTCCCATCCTGGGGTTTCCTCTCCTCCTGCGGTTTCCTCCCCTCCTGGGGTTTCCTCACTTCCTGGGGTTTCGTCTCCTCCTGGGCTTTCCTCCCCTCCTAGGGTTTCCTCCCGTCCTGGGGTTCCCTCTCCTCCTGGGGTTTCCTCTCCTCCTGGGGTTTCCTCCCCTACTGGAGTTTCCTCACTTCCTGAGGTTTCCTCTCCTCCCGGGATTTCCTCCCCTCCTGGAGATTCCTCACTTCCTGGGGTTTCCTCCCCTCCTGGGGTTTCCTCCCCTCCTGGGGTTTCCTCACTTCCTGGGGTTTCCTCTCCTCCTGGGGTTTCCTCCCCTCCTGGGGTTTCCTCCCGTCCTGGGGTTTCCTCTCCTCCTGGTGTTTCCTCACTTCCTGGGGTTTCCTCCTGTCCTGTGGTTTCCTCTCCTCCTGGAGTTTCCTCACTTCCTGGGGTTTCCTCTCCTCCTGGGGTTTCCTCCCCTCCTGGGGTTTCGTCTCCTCCTGGGGTTTCCTCCCGTCATTGGGTTTCCTCTCCTCCTGGGGTTTCCTCCCCTTCTGGAATTTCCTCACTTCCTGGGGTTTCCTCACTTCCTGGGGTTTCCTCCCCTAGAGGGGTGTCCTCTCCTCCTGGGCTGTCCTCCCGTTCTGGAGTTTTTTCTCCTCCTGGGGTTTCCTCACTTCCTGTGGTTTCCTCCCCTCCTATGTTTTTCTCTCTTCCTGGGGTTTCCTCCCCTCCTGGGGTTTCCTCCCCTCCTGGGGTTTCCTCTCCTCCTGGGTTTTCCTCCCCTCCTGGTGTTTCCTCCCCTCCTGGGGTTTCCTCCCCTTCTGGAATTTCCTCACTTCCTTGGGTTTCCTCCCCTCCTGGAATTTCCTCACTTCCTGGGGTTTCCTCTCCTCCTAGTGTTTCCTCCCCTCCTGGGGTTTCCTCCCGTCCTGGGGTTTCCTCACTTCCTGGGGTTTCCTCACTTCCTGGGATTTCCTCTCCTCCTGGTGTTTCCTCCCCTCCTGGGATTTCCTCCCTTACTGGAGTTTCCTCCCCTTCTGGGGTTTCCTCACTTCCTCTGGTTTCCTCCCCTCCTGCAGTTTCCTCCCCTCCTGGGCTTTCCTCCCCTCCTAGTCTTTCCTCTCCTACTGGGCTTTCCTCTCCTCCTGGGGTTTCCTCCCCTTCTAGGGTTTCCTCCCTTCCTGGGGTTTCCTCTACTCCTGGAGTTTCCTCCCCTCCTGGGATTTCCTCCCTTACTGGAGTTTCCTCCCCTTCTAGGGTTTCCTCACTTCCTGTGGTTTCCTCCCCTCCTGGGATTTCCTGCCCTCCTGGAGTTTCCTCCCCTCCTGGGCTTTCCTCCCCTACTGGGGTTTCCTCTCCTCCTGGGGTTTCCTCACTTCCTGGAGTTTCCTCCCCTTCTGGGGTTTCCTCACTTCCTGGGGTTTCCTCCCCTCCTGGAGTTTCCTCCCCTCATGGGCTTTCCTCCCCTCCTTGAGTTTCCTCCCCTCATGGGCTTTCCTCCCCTCCTGGAGTTTCCTCCCCTCATGGGCTTTCCTCTCCTCCTGGGGTTTCCTCTCCTCTGGTTTCCTCCCCTCCTTGGGTTTCCTCACTTCCTGGGGTTTCCTCCTCTCCTGGAGTTTCCTCCCCTCCTGGGATTTCCTCCCCTCCTGGAGTTTCCTCCCCTTCTGGGGTTTCCTCACTTCCTGGGGTTTCCTCCCCTCCTGGGTTTTCCTCTCCTCCTGGGGTTTCCTCCCCTCCTGGGCTTTCCTCTCCTCCTGGGGTTTCCTCTCACTCCTGAGAGTGCCAGGTTGAAGGCAAGATCCCTGCCCTTCAGAAGCTCTTACCTGGAGGAGAACATAGATCCACAAACATACCAGGATTCAAATGTGTTAAGGACAAGTCAGAGAGACCTAAAGTGTCATTGAAGAAAGGGACGAATCCCTGGAAGAGTCTTGGGGTGGTTGAGGAAGAGGGAGTGAGCGTGGAATCTTAGAACAAAGATTTAAGAGAAATTTATTTAAAGTTTTTATAAAATGGAAGAAAAAGTTTTCATTTCCTTAAAAAATCTAAACGCCTACCAAGAGCCACACACTTTTTAGGTGTTTAAAATACAAAACTAAGTAGGAATGAAAGGTTTCCCTTCTCACTGAGTCCACCTTCCACTGGGAAATTAGGCGAAGGCCTCCGCTCAGATACTGACTGATGCTCTGAGACATAAATAAGGCCAGGGCCTGGGGACAGGCACACGTTACATCAGGCAGCCAGAGAAAAGCTGTGTTGGCAATGAGTATTAAACTGAAATCCACAAGGTGGGAAGGACTGACCGCGTAGGTGTGGGGAGAGATTGCCCCTGGCAGAGGGAACAGTGCGTGCGAAGGCCTGAGGCAGGAATAACCTAGGCTTCCTAGGAAGAGGGTGGAGCCAGCATGGCTGAGTGCCACATGCGAGGTGCTTGGGGGTAGCACACAAGGTGGCAGGGACAGTGGAGACTATCTCAGGGCATTGGGATTTTATTTTAAGTACAATGAGGAGCCATCAGAGAGTTTGGAACAGGGAAGTAACATGATTTGATTGTGCTTGTAAAGATCCTTATGACTTCTTTGGTAGAAAGAAAGTAGGGAGACAGCCGGAAGTCCAAATGAGAGATGGTGGCAACCAGGTGATGCTGGATAAAATAGTGGAACGTATTAGTTAGAGTTAGGGTCAGCCGCAAGTCACCCAAAACCCCAGTAAAAACAGTGTTTAAAGGAAATGAATGTTCATTTCTTCCATAGAATTTTAGGTACGCAGTCCAGAGCTGGTAGGGTGCTTCACCATACAAAAGACCCAGGATTTGCTATCTTGTCCCTTCCCCTTCCCTCTCTTCCCTTCCCTTTTTCTTTTTTCTTTTTTAAGACAGAGACTCAGTCACTTTGTTGCCCAGACTGGAGGGCAGCCACATGATCCTACCTCACTGCAACCTTTGCCTCCTGGGATCAAGCAATTCTCCTGCCTCAGCCTCCTGAGTAGTTGGGATTACTGGAGTGCACCACCACACCCAGATAATTTTTGTATTTTTAGTAGAGATGGGGTTTCACCATGTTGGCCAGGCTGGTCTTGAACTCGTGACGTCAAGTGATCCTCCCCACCATGGCCTCCCAAAGTGCTGGGACTACAGGTTGCCTTGTTCTTTTCTGCTTGAAACTTAAAGAGAAGGGCTATTGGAGAGGTGTTGCTGACTTTAGACCTTCTGGCACTAGCTGAAAATGGGGCTCATAGAAATGCACCATGGATCTACCATGGGGTCTTAGATGCTTCACTTTCTCAGAATTACCTGGCTGTGGCTGTGGGCTCAGAGCTGGCTTTGACATCCCTAGAGAAAGGGCTGCTCACCAGGCACTGTGGCTGCAGACAGGGCAGTGGCCCTCCAGTGGCTGCGCCAGTGTACTTGGTGAGACTGTGGGTGGGTCCAGAAAGCATTCTCTCCCTGCAGCAGTGCCAACAGCTGCTCCAACTCTGTCTCTTGTCTCATTTCTGGTTCTTCCAGGACTTCGGTGAAGAGTGACGTGAAGGCCATTCATTCTGAGATGTGCCCAGCCATAAGGCAAAACCTAGAGTCTCCTTGGAAATATGGGAACAGTCTCATTTTCCCAGTGTGCTCACTTAAAAGCAAAAAAAAAGAAAAAAAAAAAGAAAAAAGAAAAAAAAAATCACCATTCAAGCCCAAATTGACCACTTTGGAACAAAGTCTGGGATTTTTCTATTTTCCTAAAAGTAATAGATTTTTGTTGTTTTTTAATAGTACAACAAGTCCCACATTGAAAATCAGATTTAGATATTCCAGTAGGCCACGTAGGGGAATTCTTTGTTTTGAGGGATGAAATTGGAAACCTAATTCTGAACTGGGGGACATTCCACCTAGCAGCCCAATAGCAGGGACTGTGTATTAGTCCCTGTGATGGTGTGGGGGTTCCGAGCCAGTCCCAGATTTAGCACATGAATGGGTCATAAAGATGGGAGGAGGATACATGTATTTGTTTTCAAGGTCTGCTCAAAAGCTCGATAGGAAAAGTCTCCTGGAAATAGATGGTACTTTATTCTGGCCAAAACATCTAATACTTTCTATACAACCCATGGGAATATATGTTTTACAAGAGAGTTGAATATTATCTCACAATCTGCCATAATACCTAATATCCATCACATTTCAAAATGAATAAAATTACTGCATAAATCTCAGCATTGGCAATTTTCCTCTCTCTCTGGAAATGTTTTTTAATTGAAAGCATTTTAAGGTTTGAGAGAAAATGCATCAGTTGTTTCCATTAGATACTTTAAGTGTATTTGGTTACTTGGGAATAAAATAGCTCCTCCTTCAAAGAAAAAAATTCTTTAGGCTTCTGTGACAACTGCATTTGGCAGAACAATGAGCTGGTATTGGCCTTACTGGAGTTTACAGATTGAGTGAACGATAGCACAATCTATGCTACGCAACTTCTCCTCCAAAGGAATTTCTTTTACTAATTTGAGAGAAAAGCATTCACTTAGAAAAATATCTACATAGGTATGCTTTGCTCTTCACATCATAGCCACACAATGCTAGAAATCTTGAAGAAATACTAATAAAATAAAATTTACTATGTATTAGTCTGTTTTCACGCTGCTGATAAAGACATAGCTGAGACTGGGCAATTTACAAAAGAAAGAGGCTCAAAGGATTTACAGTTCCAAGTAGTTGGGGAGGCCTCACCGTCATGGCAGAAGGCAAGGAGCAAGTTACATCTTATATGGATGGCAGCAGGCAAAGAGAGAGCTTGTGCAGGGAGACCTCCCCTTATAGAACCATCAGATCTCATGAGACTTATTCGCTATCATGAGAACAGCATGGGAATGATCTGCCCCCATGGTTCATTTACCCACCACTGGGTCCCTCCTACAGCATGTGGGAATTCAAGATGAGATTTGGGTGGGGACACAGGCAAACCATATCGGACTATTAGCCATTAGCTTCCTATGTGAGAGCTTGCCCTTCTGATAAAGATTTAACTCTTGTTTTCTTCAGTGGATTGGGCAATAATACAGAATTATTCAACTTAGCACTGAGGAAATTCAATTATTGCCACTACTCCAACATTTGCTGTATTTTCTTTCAACCAGACCGGAAGTGTATTTTTCTTTGAAAATTGCAAATTACTCAAGTTGTAAAGCTATTGAGGTACCATTTTTTTTTCTACAGGAAGATTTCGTTCAGGATGCACAAAACACTGCCCCTAAGTTAGACACCTCGATTGAAATTTCAAGTGACACAATGAGCTCACAATTTTGACTGTTACTGTGATTTTAGCACTAACTAGTGAAATCACTGCGAATTCTTTGTTCTTTCATAGTTGACAAACAATCACTCCCCATTGTACCGGGGAAAATGTTTTGATTCGTAATAACTGCACCTCTGGGCTTATGGAGACTTTAAACCCCATGAGCAAATGAAAAAGAAGAAGAAGGACCTGAATGTGGTGTTGGTGGAGGTGGTTGCGTTCCTGGAACTGGATGCAGAGACCAACAAATGCAGCTGAGGAACAGGCAAGTCTGAAACCCCTTCCCCTGTGTCTTCTTCCTCTTTTCACTCTCTTTCTCTTTGATGAAGCACTTCTTCATTGGTTCTTAACACCAAAAATACTTTCAGAGGAACAATTTGAGGATTTCAGTTTAAATATAGTCATCAAAATCCTGGAAGATCTCTGGGAGATTTGGAAGACTTAAGATTTACTATCAGAGAGACATGGGTAGAAATGTTGGTCTACCAGTTTCATCTGCTAAAATTTATTAGCAATTTTGGCAGATTTCTAGATTTTTTGACTTTAAATTGCTCCAACTATAAAGTGGAAATTATAAAATACACTTTTCAAAGATTTTTGAAGATGAAGTGAACTAGTATGTGATGTACCAGGTATTAGCAGAATTATTTTTGGAGCTTAATAAAAATAAATCAAAAGTGCAGCTGGAAGAAAAATAATAGATATTCCTATTATTGGAAATACTTCCAGAAATCAAAAATTAACATCACAATAGAAATATAATTTTTTGTAAGAGAATTTAAAAAGCACTGAAACTTGAGAAGTCTAAATGAAGATCTAAAATGTGATAAAGATTGCATTGTAAAAGAAGAGAAGGGATGTTATCCAGCAAATAGCCTTGGAAAGGCAGCTATTCAGGGGAAACGAGCAGAGATTGCATCCTCTTCTTTCCAGTAACTATGTTCCAAAACCGTCCTGATAAAGTTAGGGATAAAAGTAAGCAGAGGAAGCCATCAAAACATGAGAAAAACATGTCCACTATTTGAGTGGGTCCACGGTAGAGCAGGACCGTCATACAATAAAATGATACAATCAAAGAGAATGACTGATCGATTTGACTGCATGAAGGTTAAGAGTTTATATGTCAAAATTCATAAACAAAACTCAATGGCAAATGACAAATGAGAAAAAGACCTGCAACAAACAAAAAGCTGAAAGGTTAATATCCTTAATACGTAGATAGCAATCCACACGAGAGACACTACCATCGCAATGTTTTATAACAAGGAGACATAGAAAGATAGTTTGCTAAGGAAGAAAATAAGAACGGATCAATATGTAAGAAAGCCATCCTTTTAGTACACAAAAATGGAAATTTAAACAACATGCTATTTAAACAGCATCAGACTGGCAAAGATAAAACACTAGAGGTAGTGCATTGCCCTCGGAGAGAATGCTGCTGTCCCGCTAAGAGTCCCTCTCCCATCTGAGCTGCTGGCTCTGACCCCGAGGGGCACGGGGGCGTCTGTCTCAGGAGGCCACTGTGTGGCCCCTGGTATCCTGCCTGGGCTGCTTCAGGATAAAACACTCAAAAATCTTCAAGTTTTCAAAAATCTTAAAGTTTCTAAAACTCCTGGAGGCTAAGAGGGGCACAGGGGTGGGGGCATGGGTGCTTTCACACTTTGATGGTGGGGTGTAAATTGAGGCTGCGCTCCTGGAAACCACGTTGGCGGATGTATTCGAACCCTGACATAGTTCATAGCTGCAGATCCAGTCCTGCGGTTAGGTCCTCAGGTAGCCTGACTTTCCCAGCTAGTTCATCAGCCACCCAAAGAGGAGTAACTCTTGCCCCAACTGCCCACGCACGACCTCCAGCCCTACGCGTAGCACCTTCCTCCTGCAATTATTTCTTAAAGACTCAGAAAACCTGCACCAAAGCGGGTAACAGCCACAAATACAGTTACCATGGAGACCAGAATGCCTTCGCTTTCTCCTGTGCTGCAAGCCGCTTGACGGCTCTGGCCCGCCCTGACGCCGCGGCCACCCAGAGGACGTTGCCGTCCTGCTGGGCACCCCGCCTCCCGTGCACGCTTCGCTCCGACCGACCCCGAGCGGCACCAAGGCCTCTGTCTCAGGAGGCCACTCTGTGCCCCTCGAATCCTGCCTGGGTTGTTTGCGTCCTGTCTTCTGGAGGCCCTCCTGAAAACAGCCATTCTGTTTTGACAGCAGCCTTTCTTCCCATGGGGCTCAAAGTCCACAGGCCAGGTGGTTAGGAGCGATCCTTTTTAAACCATCTACCCATTCTCAGAAATGCAACAAGGAAAACACCTCGCTTGTGTTCCCTCAACCCTAATCTCCAGCACTCAGCAGGCTCCGTGTAGGTTCAGGCTGTGACCTCCGTTACAAGTCCTTGATGTATTGGTTACAATGTCAAAAATGCCAGATAAATGACTAACAAGAGAGGAAGGTCTACACCACTGGTGATGAGCACCCCTGTGTGTTCACAATCCCATATTTTCCTCTCTCCATAACCCTCCGCTTCCTTTCTCGTGTCCCACTGTTAGCTGTAGGGCCTCGCTGAGGACCTGGCCCACAGTGGATATTTATTAAATATTTGCTTACAGCATTAATGAATATATCTATTAGATGGAATACTATACAACATTACAAAAGCATTTAAAAATAATGTTTAATAATGGTAGGTAATGCTCAAAATAAAATGTTAACTTTCAAAAGCATAATAAAAACTAGACATAATAATCTAATTTCATGAAGGAAATTAAAAAAATCAATGCTTGCAAAAAGAACTGGAAGGAAGCGCACACAACTGTTGAAAGTAATTATGTCCGTAAATGAAGCTGCAGGCAACACTTGCGTTTTATTCTTTATAATTTTCTGTATTTGTTTTTTGACAATAAGCATGTGTTACTTTTATAGTCGGCGGGAATTACATCTATGTTTATGTAAAGCGTACTGATTTATCCACAAAGCTTACGAGGTGCGCCTGAGGTCACAGGCAAGTGGCAGAATCCAGATCAGGATGTTCTGCTAACACCTTTGCCAAGCTGCTTTTCTTCTCTGAGAAGCTGCCTTGTCATCCTCACCAAAGAATCTTCTGTGCTACTTACTTACTGGACCACCACTGGCTCATTTTAGTTCCTTTCATCTACCTAAATGCACCTGATTTGTAAAGATAATCATATGTTCCTTCCAGGTCCACGCTATTAAATGGTGTTTTAATGTGGAAGTCATTGTGTTTGTACCGCAATTCAATTCCTATTGTTAATGAATGCCTGGTACAATGCCAGGTGCTGGAAAGTCGGCATGAAGAAATCCTTTCTTGTGTTCCAGAGTTTACAATGCAGAAAAAAGCAGCTACACATAAAGATCAAGGCATAATTGAGGCATACAATTCTTACCTTTCAGTGGCCCCTTTACGTGGTGTTTGCTTATCCATTATCTTATGATTTTTTGAGGTTTCCTATAAGGTTATCCACACAATGTGCATACCGCTGTGATTCCTTTTCCATCACCAACTGTTATATATTAATTGTGCATAAAATATCCCACACGTGCTTCGTCATTCTAAGGCTTTTACATTTCCCTGGCTCTCCTAGTCTTCTTTCCTTTCTTTGCAATAAATCCCACAGTGTGGACATCTGAGATGGAGAGGTTTCCTGCTCCTGATCATACTTTCTATTGTACTATTTTTTATTTTTTACGCTTTGAAATGGAACTTGCTCATCTTCCAAACACCACTGCCAATGTTTTTGGCTTCTGAAAAACTGATTTCCGCTGTTCCCATGGTGTCAACAGAAAGGGTGCTCTCTCCCACCTTGAGTGTCTCAACCCTCCCTCCAGGCACAGAAATCCCCAACTCTGCTGGCCTCCCCCTCTTTCCCGGAGGAGTCCAGCTCTTCACAGAGGCACCAATTGCTTCCTTCCTCCTGCAGCTCTGCAGGTGGAGAGGAAGGTGTTGTGAGCCCAAAGCCCAGGGCTGGTGAGCACACTGCTCTTTGCTGCAGAACCGCAGCTGACCAGGAGTGAGAAGCCTCAGGCACTGGCCTTGCTCATGAAGCCTGTTTTATTCAGCCTGGGTTTATATAGAGATTGCAGTGCCTTTCGCATCTCCAGGTACCCGCTTCATTCCTAAGTGAATGATGTACCTACTTCACTCTGTTCATCTACTCACTCCACAGTCCCGCCACCCACGTCTGCTGAACCAGGGATTGAGGAAGGCACAGCTATGGCGGGGAAGGCGGGCTGTGCACAGAAGCAAGCTTAGCCTGCTGTGGCAAATGCTTTCAACAACTCGTCCTTAACATGCTGTGCGTACAGAGAATGGAAGGACTCATTCTGTGGAAGATTTGGGAGACGGCTAAGCTGGACAGAGCCTTAGAGGATGGATAGGAGTTCACCAGGCAGTGAGGAGAAGCATGTCACGGAGGAGGAAAATGCATTTGCAAGTTACGTAAGAGGGAAGTAACAGAACCATCAGCGATGCCAGCAGGGTAAGCTCCAACTCATGGGTCTGCCCATTCCTGAGGCACCAGATCCCCTTGCTAGGATGTAGGCCCCATGAGGGCAGAGTCTCCGGTGGTTCTGCAGTGGCACAGAGTATCCTAGCGCCCTCTGCACTGCCTGGTGCATTGGAGGAGCATCAGCCTCCTCGACCGTCACAGTTGGGGCACATCAGATCCTTTGGTCTAGAGGTGCCTGGCTGTCTCTTGTCTCTGGAATTGCCCTTCCACTCCCTGTACCTGTATTTCCCAATTTTTCCTTCTTCCTTGATCCTCACTCATCTTTCAAAATGTAATCAGACAGAATCTATGGCCCTCCCATCTCTGCCCGTTGTCCTCCTCCATTCCGATGAAGCTTTGCCTGGTAATCTGTCTCGCTGCTCACAAGTTGGGGGTGGGACAGGGTCCTTTATTTTCCATTTTCCCAGGCCTGGCAAAGAGTTGGTCCTCGGAGGATGCCTGGTAAGTGTTGTTGGTCAATGATCAGGTGCGACAGGCTGGGCCTAGCATGATGGTGGCCACAGGTCAGGATGAGTCCAGAGACAGTCTGGCTTTAGCTCAGCGCCCCACGTGTGGAATTCCTTGCGCCACGTCTGCCTGTCTCTCAGGAGCCATGACGCCCCTCCCCTGTCGTGGATGGGTCTCCTACTTGTTGACATAAAGCTTCCACTTCAGTGGCAGAGCGGCTTCCTCACAGTCCCGCCTGCTGCTGGCTTGACCAGGCCACATTGATAACATGGGACCACAGGCTGGAAGGCCTAAACGGCAGACGCTATCTCGCAGCTCTGAGGCCAGAAGCCCAAGGTCAAAGCGTCTGCAGGAATGGTTTCTCCGGAGGCCTCTCTCCTTGGCTCAGATGCCGCCTCTCTCTGTCTTCACATGGTGACTCATCTGTGCGTGTCTGTGGCCTAATCTCTTTTTAAAAGGACACCGGTCATGTAGGATTAAGACCCACCCTACAGACCTCATTTTAACATAACTGCTTTAAAGACTCTGTCTCCAAGTACAGTCACATTCTGAAATACTGCAGGTTGGCGCTTCCACATATGAATTTTGGGGGGTGCGATTCAGCCCTTAACATCTGCCATTAGTTGTTTTTGTTTGTTTGTTTTGCCTTTTGAGTTATTCCCCTTCCTTGCTTTGTGGACCTAAGTGGAAGTAATTTCATTTTGAGTCAAGCCTCCTTGCATCTCACTCTATTAGACGACCACACCCCGCGTCTGGCCACACGTAGCTATGCTGCTTTTGTTTGGCTCTTTTTTTTTGAGTCCACAGTTTCTACTTCCCCTCCGTCTTTCTGAATCCCTGTCTCATTGCTTCCTCTCCTCTCACGGCCCAGGTGAGTTCCCTTCATTTATTTATCATGGCAGGTGTTACCAGCGTCTTCGTTTTATTTCCCCCTTGCCTCTGGCACTTCACACAGGGCCATCTGCGCCAGTCTTACTCATTATTTAATCTGCCACATCTTTCCCGGGCACCTACTATGTGTCAGGCACTGTGCTGGGGAGGTCCTGGCAACTAAAAGTGAAGAAGACCCATGCTGCCCTCCAGGGCCTGGGATTTGGTCACGGGGCTTCGCCCTGTAGCCAAGCACGGGTAAGACTCTCCTGCCATGAGCACTTTGCAAGGTTCTCAGCATTTGCTGCAGAGGCCACTAGCACCTGTGTGGCCTGGGATGCTCAGAAAACACACGCCTAGCGCATGAGCAGTCCCGAGGAAGGATCCTGGCGTCGGCACTTGGTGCAAGAACCACAGGGGTTGCTGAGACCAGTAAATGTTGAATGTGGTTTCACTGCCACAACAAATGGGGCAACAATTAATATAATCATTGTACGGCCGTGGTAATGTCTAGAGTAACGTAGAGAGAATGTGATGTGGAAGTGTGGCCTTCGAGGATGAGTAGTGGCTCACCAGGTGGCAAAGGGTGGGAAAACTCTGTTAAAATAATATTCTAATAGGAGAACAGAGTTAGCAGAAACGCAACGGTATGGAAGTACACGGCAAGCTTTTGGACCATGGGGAGGACACAGCCGAGTGGAGTCTCGGCAAGTTGGCTGGACAGGACTGGGAAGAGGACGGGTATGGCAGGCGCTGGGAGGACTGGGCTCAGATGGCTGTTGGGCATCTCGAGTAGGTGTGCATACCACGCCTGGGTCCAGTCCTGGCTTCTCTACCCCTCCCACATGCTAGAGCTGCTTATAGAGCAAATTTCTAGAAAGAAAAACACCCAGGGTTCCACTTCCAAAAACCCTGACTTAGTAGGTCTGCAGTGGACCCAGGTAGCTGCCCTTGAGTATCCTTTACAGATGATGCTGATAAAGAGCAACAATTGAGCACCACTGAATTACTTTGGCTCCCACTACATGATCCCCATCTGTCCCTCTTTTAACCCTAGTAACACTCACGGAAGATTGGCCCTGAGGGATTGCTGGGCTGTCCTCCATCCACCCCAAGTCTGGATCACCCTCTGTCCCTCCTGTCCTTCCATCCTGGTGCAACAAAAAGGAACAGTGGGCACCGTGAAGAGCCTGCAGATACCTGACTCGGATAAGTTTGGGGGCAGATCCCTGCAACCCCCGAATGGGAGGACATGCATAGCTTTCCTGTCCCTCTGACGTGAGAACAACGACACGTACCTCAAAGTTCATCTGCGTCCCCTGACTCTGGTTTTATTCCCTCGGCCCAGAACACTCCGATTCTTCACCGTGTCTTTTTCCATCGGTATTTACCATAAAACCGAGTCCTCAGCCTCACTGTTTCCCAGCTGTAGCCTGGGAGGAATGTTTACTTTGCCTTGATATGGGTCAGGTACCGTCACTCCTGGTCACTTTGAAGGCTGCTTTACCTGCAAGCTCTGCACACCATCATCTCCACATGCTCTGCTCTTCCCACGGTGGAACTGCCCTTCCTCCTCCTCCGCAGCTGCTGTGGGTATGATGCTTGTGCAGCGCATTTGGTCATCAACTGCCATGAGAAAGAGCTGAATAACCATGTTTTAAAAATGGAGAAACTGAATCAGGCTATCCAACGGATTGACCCAAGAACACACAGAAGATATTCTCCCTGTTTTCTAGCTTGGGGCTCCCAGAGAGAATTCAAAATTTTTCTGTTTGATTTATGGGCAGTTTTCTAGAGGATATTAGTCACTGGCACTGTTGCCGAAATGGAAATCATGGCAGGGGATGGGGAGGGATGCTGATATTTGTTTTTTCCATTCTTTGAGAGTGTTCCTATTACGAGTGGTGCACTGGAGAACAGGGGAGGTGGCCACAGACTCAGATACCTGGGGTCGATTTAGTCACAACTGAGTTAGGAGACAGCCCCAGCCAGCCCGGAGGGTGCCTGGCATCCTGGTGGTCCCTGCAGAGCCCCAGGAAAAGAGAGCAGGGATCTGATGTGCTGTTAGCCCATGCACCTGACCCAGGATCATTGGGTTAGACTCCTCCGTTCCTGGTGGGAGCAGCATCATCCGTTGGAGGTGATGCATCTGGAACCACACATTTCAGCACATCTGGAGAGTAGAGAAAAAATAACCCAGAAGCAAAGCATTGCTAAATGTCAGCTGTTTATTGACTTTCCTCTTCAGAAGCAAAATACTAAGCAAAACAGGGAGTTCAGCCTGGAAGCCCTCCCCTGTTGGCCGAGGGGGTGGAAGACTGGCCCAGTCTCGGAATGTGTGTCACCTGGGCCAGTGAGCATTTCCTGAGAGCTCTTCTTCCCCGCGCGAGCAATGCTGCAGAATCCTGCTGTAATGAACTCATTGCTATTGTTACACTAAACGCCAACAGTACGGGTTATTTTAATGGACATATTGCTTTACACTGAGCGTTCACCATCTGTTCAGTCCCTAATTTTGAATGCAAAAAGAACATATTTCACAATTACATCTGTAAGTAATGATATAAGTAATTTAAATGCATGTATATGTTCACACAATGCAGTAGACAGCTGGGATTTTTTTCCTGCACTCTTATGTTTCAGGCACAAATCAAGGGAAAATATTCACTTGTTCCTTATAGAGTGCATTTTCCCATTTATGTGAAGTTGTTTTTGCAGGAAATAAGGTTTTCCACCCTAACCGTACCTAGGAGTTCAAGGCAAGCTCAGTAAATGAGATCACAAAGTCATTTTTACAATGCTTGCCTTGTCTTCGTCCAAATCCCCGCCCTGGCTTGAATGACAGCTTGGCAGATGCGAAGCATTAGATCCATCGGTTTCAATAGATGTTCATGAGGGGCCCGGTCGGCCTGTGTGGCCAGCAGTTCTTTCAGCCCCTCCCATGGAGACAAGAATGCATATAAGGAGGAACCTGAGGGTGACTAGCATGCCCACCAGATGGGACACCCCAGGCAGAGGGATGACAGCAATACGGTGCCAAAGACAGTCACATTGCTGGGCACAGTCAAGGGAGTGAGCACTTGCTGTGGGAGAGGGGAAGACGTTGGTGCAGGGGAGAGGACGCCCTATGCTGATGAGGAAACTTTGCACCCGAAGCCTGGACAGGTGGAGGCTCCATGGCCCACTGAGTGCCATGTCCCTGGGCCCAAGCTCAAAGGCTGAGTCCAGAGAATGACGCCCACTGTGTGCATAGAGTAATGTAACTGGCGCTCATGCAGGATGCGGGGTGACTTCACCGGGGAATCTGCCAGATGGAAACTCCGCTAACTACTTTTCTCTTTTGAAAACTCAGTCCTTGAATACCGACCTGCTACAGAGAGCACAAACTATGCTTGTGTTTTTGAAAGAGATTTTTTTAACCCACTTTTAACACAAATAAAAAAAATTTGCTTTGTGATGTCCCAAGACCCTGTGTGAGATAGAATTGTTTAAAGGCTTTGTGTTGTCCACGTTCTCAGCCAGAAGTGGAGGAACTTATAAATCCTCCAGCGTGACATCATTGCTGTTTCATATCTACAGACTCCATATTTATGGTGCCTGCGTTTTTTTTTGCAGCTGTGCCATAGCTTACAGGAGTGGATTTGCATGGGGACTGATGTTACCATGCCCAGGGGCTCCCTATAGAGATACTTCCTGAGCTTGCGGTAGTTTTGATTTTTTAACTGCTTGTAGGCAACACATTTATTATGTTTTTCCTTAGACAAATGCGCTAGCTTGAACTGAAGGAAGGTTTATCTTGGAACATTATTAACAGCTTAGAAATTGGAGATGCCGTGCAAAGGGATGAAAGTGTATGAAGGATTCTGCATGGTGTGTGTTCACCGACATGCTTACAATGACTCATGAGAAAGGTTAACTGTGTTGGCCCCAATATAACAGATGTTACTGTGGGCACACTTTTCAGTAAAAGCTATTTACAATTTTTGACTATTAAAAACCTTCCGAATTTACCCCAATATTAATGTATTCAACTCTGAATTTACTCTTAATTTAGCATTCGTTCTAAATTTGATCAAAATTGTCAATGAATTACATCTCCAAAGAAATTGAATTTACTCTCTAATTACGCAGCGCATATAAACGGGTTACAAAAACAGTCATGAAAAGTGAAAATGAAACCATTGCAAAGGTATTTCTAAATCAGGCCGTAGTTCAGTGTACAGACAGCTTGCCGTGAGTTTTCCACTCACGGGTCTTTCAGGAGGGTTAGAGGAATGCTGCAACAAGACTCCACCAAATTCTCAGCCTGTGGCAGGGAGCTGGATGGACGGATATGTGTCTGGCGCCAGCCCTGCTGGGTTTTTGATAGCTGGTGAGGCTGTGGAAGTGTAGGCTCTTGCACCAGATTCCTGACAGTGCTTCACCCCACGCCTCAGTTTTCTGAGCTACAGAATGGGGACAAATAACTACACCAGCCTGAGACATAGCAGGTGCTTAGAGAAATAGCTTCACAAGAACCGGCGTGGTACAGCCATACAAGCCGTCACGCACGGGCGAGGCTGCGACTGCTTATGGCGAGGAGCCATTTGCCTCTTCATCCATATTTCAAGGCCAACATTTTAAGGACTTCCTATCGAATCCAAAGTTTGTCCTTTCTCTCAGACACAAAGAGGAAAAAAATGCCATGACTCGTATGATCTGTCCCGCCGTTGGTGTCTCTGGCTGCAGGCTCTTCCTGACATGGAACATGGGAATTTCATCTGCTTGAATGAGCTGTTGAAATGCAGGGCCCATATGCCCCGGACCCAGGGGAGGGCATCATGAGTTTGTACAGGACGATTCTACGGGTTGAGAAATGTGGACACTGTGGCCAGCAGGCTGTAGTTGTCACTCAACATTTGACAGTCTGAAAAAAAAAAGGGCAAGGCAATGTAATCAAATTAAGAGAATGAGTGAAGCAACAGATGTAAAGGAAAGTGGAGGAAAGACATGGAACACATTTTCTCTAGATATTTTAGATGAAAAAAGTTTCTAAGTCCTCTTGAAACACGTCAGATTGTCCACACTCAAGTCAGGTCCAGGAAAACCTGACACTGACCATCTGGGAGGTTTTGCAGAATGGGAGAATGTTCTTCCAGATGTAACTGAGGGCAAACATCAAGTTAGGCCTTGGGGTGTCATGTTTTCCATTGTGGAAACGATACTCAGGTATTTTCAGCAAAGTGAACACATTAAGCAGGCATATATGTTAATTTGATTGTGACAAGTTTGCCAGTTTGTGAAGAAGGTAAGCCGTCAACATCAACATGACTCCTTCAAAGCAAATGCTTGCCTGGTAGTTTAATAATTAATTTGGAAGTGATGTCATATCTGGAGTATTTAAAATTCTGTGTGTGAGTTACATTCTCTCTCTTGTAATGCTGAATTGGAATCTTTTATTTGTTTGTTTTCAATTCTAAAACATAAGAGAAAGGTGAAAGAATTTTCTAAGGGCGTTGGAAGAGCCAAATCCTAGAAATCCTTACCCACCTACCCCCACCCCCTCCACAACACCCACCAAGAAAACACATAGGATTTGTGGTTGGCTTGAGGCCATGATGATAGCAAGCAGATAGAGTTGACCCAGACATTCTAGCTCTCTGGCCTTTTAAGCCAGTGACAACAGAGGGCTTCGAGCAGGGGAGGTGTGAGTCCCTGTAGAGCACAGAGCAGCTGTGCCTCTAACCCAGCTCCCTGCCTGCTTAGGGGGTGGTGTCAGAGATCGGGTTGAAGTCAGTGAAAATGATAGATGAACTGTGGGAGGGAGAACCTGCCGAAGAATGGTACTGAGGGGAAGAATGGTACTGAAGGGGCCTTGAAATCAGATGTGCAGGGAGGGGTGACGGCAACAAGACACAACAAAAGTAATAGACTTAGTAAATACGGGCACTAGAATCATGCACAGAAGCAGGCAGAGACCTTCACCAAACCGGATCGCCCGGAGCCGGCATGGAGGAGGGTGCGGAGCAGACGCCACGTGCCAGATGCAACCTCACTGCCGGAATGGGATTCCCTCCCAGGGACCCAGCGAACTGTGTGGCCGCCTGAGTTTACTAATTAAGCCACCCTTAAGAGCACCTACATTAAATAGTGGATTTCCATATGGAGCTCTGGAGCTGCCTGCCGTGGGCCAGCTTCGCATCTCCCGGGGACACATCCATTAGCTTTCCTATGGCAAACTGAGGCATCCACGGGGCAGGATATGGCATGTGACACGTCTTCCAACCTGCATCCCCCACCACATCTGTGCTGACTTAAGCACGCGTGTTTTAGGGACGAAGAGGACCATGTGAATGATGAGCTTGAGGAATTCAGTAAAGATCTGTAAACAGAATTCTAGTCTATTTTTCCTACATAGACATGTATTCAGATCAGACATAATGATAATTTCATGCACATAAAGGGGACAGAATGGTGCTGACTTGATGGTATCCTTCTTTTGATGGGAATATCCTCTGCAATTTTAATAAGGAATGATTAAAATGATCTCTACGTATCTCACAGACCACTGGTTCTCACAGTTTAATACCAACCTCTGATGGTCTACACTCTCGTAGATACATTGCATTCCATAATTTGAATATTGGTAAAAGACAGAAAAAATGGAGTCAATAAAGTTTAAAAATAATTTTGTTGAATAGTCAGTGGGTCAGTGCTATTTACAATAGAAAATGGAGCAAACTGTTTTCCTTCCCTTTCCTTTCTTTCCTTTTTTTTTTTTCCTTTTTGGAGACAGGGTCTCTCTCTATCTCCCAGGCTGGAGTGCAGAGGCACCATCTTGGCTCACTGCAGCCTCCACCTCTCAGGCTCAAGCAGTCCTCCCATCTCAGCCTCCCGTGTAGCTGAGACTACAGACATGCACCACCATGCTTGGCTAATTTTTAATTTTTTTTGTAGAGATGGGGTTTTGCCACATTACCAAGGCTGGTTTCAAACTCCTGAGCTCAAGTGATCTACCTGCCTCAGCCTCCCAAAGTGCTGGGACTACAGGTGTTACCCCACAGAGTAAACTATTTCAAATGTTCATGATTTAGTGCATGGTATGAGACATTTACAGATAATTTTACCTTTATTTTAGGGTTTGGCCAAAAAATAGGTTTATATAATGTAATCATCGTTCAAAAATGCAGGTACTGAGCATTGCCAAATGCAAAAGAACCTGGTCCCTGCCTTCAAGAAGTTAATGATGAAATTGATGTGAATGAGTGTGTGTGTGTGAGTGCACGGAACTTGCTTGGAGGTTTGAATTTCCCTAGTTAGTATTGAGAGATACAAAACGCAGGAATCTTACTGCTGAACCCAAATATGACAAAATGACACTAGCAGGAAATAGAAAAGAAACAGATTGTTCCTGCCACACCGAGAAAAGCAAATGACGCAATTATGGGTAAGGAGGAAAGGGATTTCAGATAATTCACATTTTTAGCGATCGAAAGACAGATGACATATTTTCCCAAACCTGGCCCTGCGACGAGCTCCAGCCTTGATCTTGGAGAAGGGCTTCTTGGAAAGGGCCTTTGATTTTGTCTGTTGAGTCCTTAGTGTTAGGCGCACTCTCGGTTGTGGGGGTGAAAGCAGTCCTTGTGTTTGCTTGTTCTCTGATGAACAGCTAGAGAGCAGAAGATCGTGATCAGGTTGTGAATATTAGATTTGTATTTAAAAAATTCCCTAGCTTCAGCTTAGCCTTACAACACCCCCAAAACCCAACATTCTCAAGAAGAAGCATCAAGCATGCCTGTCCTTTATAACATTGTATTACGTAGATATACCATTATATCTGTATACACATATGTACACACACATATATACCATTGTATTTATGTGTATATATATGCATATATATACCATTATATTTGTCATATGTATGCATATGTATGTATATATCCCATTATATTACCATTTTAAAACCACGGATTTGCTGTATGATTTTTTGCTGCAATCACAGTTTTGTGTGGTTTTCTGAACGTGTGTTCTGGGGGAATTCTCTGTGAGGTGACAACAAGCTGCACACAAAGGGCCTGCTCGCAGCTGGCCTGGTCAACTGTGCACGTTTCATCTGCTTGCTCCTCCCATCAAGCCAGGGAGGCAGGCAGCATTTGTACAGTCATTTTTATAGCTAAGGAAACCAAGGCCCTGAAATCTTAAGCAACGCCTTCAAGTTGAGAGTGGAATCCAGGTTTTCTGGCCCCAGAGCCTGTGCTTATCATCTGAGATGGCCCTTGATGTGGGTCTCTGCCTGCCATTGTGGACTTCGGAGATATTTTTCCCTTGGTGGGTCTGAGAACTATTGTTTTTTGGTGACCTGGCCAAGCAAACATAAAAGACATTTTCTTGTTATAATTTGGGCTTTTTAAGGATGCATTTAGGGGTTTTGTTTATTGTCTTGTCTGTTTCTGTTCTGTGTTAATATTGGCTCAAAAAATTTTCAAAGCAATGGACAAAAAAAAAAAAAGATTCAAACACCAAATAAGATACATTTCTCATATTCTGATTGTAATAACTATTTAAATAACATAAGCTCTGCCTGGGCAGGGTTTGCTTGCTTTGTTCATGGTACATCCCATTGCCAGGACGCCTGGCTCATGGCCAGCCCACAGCAAGCACTTGGGGAAGGGATGTGGGATATGAGCTCACTATGCTCACCACACCAGGGGATGCTTAGGGGACGCTTCTTATTGCAATAAGTGTTGCCTTGTAAGAAGCAGGGTGTCCAGATAGGCTCTCAGCCTTCCTCCAATTTTCAAACATCTAAAAATCCTAATGGACCAGATGCTCCCCCTCCAACCAATACATGCTCTTAAAATACTTAATTTTAACAAATTGCCATTATTTCCCAGTGACCCCTTCTACTCCCTTCCGAGAGGGTCTCAGTCACGCAGGAAGGATCCCAGAAAAGAATGAAGGTCCATGCTCATCAGAGTTTGGGTGGCCCCTCCCCTTCTCCAAGTCTCTGGACTCCTAGGTAGGATGTGGGGCTGGGATGGCAGTGCACACTTTCAGCGGGATGAATGACAGTCTTGTTAGAATAGATGCTTCAGTCTGGGGAAACTGTGGCTCTGGCGAGCTGAGAGGGAACAGAGTGAGGCCCAGGAGAAGGAAATGGCTGTGGCTTTGCATTGCTTCTGGCCACCAGGCCCAAAAGAAAGCAGAGAAACACCAAGGTTCCATCCTACACAGGTTGTCCCATCTCTGCTGGGGAAGCAAAGGATGGTCAGGGAATGAAGTTTGCTTCATGGACATTTGGCAAGAAGATGTCACATGATCACATTTCCCAAAACGAATCTTAGCAGTAGGAGCCTGGAAAAAGCATGGAATTCCCAGAAACAAATGGCATTGGGGTCACCGACAAGGACCCAAGTGTTGTCAGCACTACAGCTTGCTCTGCCCGAGTCACAGAGCCATCTGCGGCCCGCGTGGGGCTTGTCCACTGCCACGGAATCAGAGAACAGGGCCCGCAAGGAGGAATGGGTTCATGGCATGGGCTTTTAACAGAGAAACAATGTTTTCACTCTCTTTGCAGTTTACAAGTTAGAAACAAAACTACCGATAAGACACAAGCTAAAATAAACACTTTTTGTTATTCACTATGAAAGTCATGAGAAAAAAACATAGGATTAAAGCCAAAAAGGTAAGCAAAGTATGTGGGGGAAAAGTCAATTTTATTAAGATAGAATACAATATGGTAATCATTTTCTTAGGTGGAGAATTTCATGACTTTTGATGAATGTGTAGAATTTCCAAATCTTTCTGCCCTACCCCAAGACCCTGGCATCTGCTGGTCAGATTCCCGTCCCTATAGTTTTATGTCTCTCTGTATGTCACATAAATTAAATAAGATCACACAACATACAACTGTTTTTCTGGCTATTTTCACTTAGCATAATGCTTTGAGGTTCATTCCTGGTATTGTGTTGATTGGATTTGTTGTTTTTCATTGCTGAGTAGTATTCATTGTTCCAAAAATTCTTCACCATTTACCTCTACATGAGCATTCTGGATTATTTCCAGTTTTTGGTAACTATAAATGAAGCGGCTGTAAACATTCATATATAGGATGGATGCTTTTATTTTTCTTGGGCAAATATCCAAGAATAAGATTGTTAAGTTATAGGGGAAGTGTATGCTTAACTTTTAAAAATGTGCAAACTGATGTCTGCAGCTATTATACCATTTTGACTCCCCCCAGGTGTGTGTGAGACTTCGGGTTGCTCCACTCCCCCAACAACACTCGGTAGGGCCAGTTTTAGAAGATCTAATGAGGATGCATAGCAGCATCTTGTTAAGATTTTAAGTCTCATTTTGCTGATGACCAGCAATGCTAAACGTCTTTCACGCACATATTTGCCATCTGTGTATCTTTTTTGGCAAAGTGTCCACATCGTTTGCATTATTTTAAATAGTAGGCTTTCCTATTGAATTTTGAGGTTTTACATTTTTTAGTATATTCTAGATATGAAACTTTTATTGGTTATATAATTTGATATATTTTATCCAAATCTGTGGCTTGTCATTTAATTCTCGAAACAATGCATTTCAAAGACCAAAAGTTCTTAATTTCAATTAGCCCAATCTACAATTCTTTTTTTCTTTTATGCATCATACTCTTAGCCAAAGGGCTCAAATAGATTTTCCCCTTTTTTAAAATTTCATAATTTTAGGTTTAATGTTTAAGTCCATGATCCATTTTGAGTTTAGTTTTGTCCAAGGTATGAAAAGGTACTCCTTTCCCTCATATGGCTCTTCGGTTTTCCAGCATCGTTTGTTAACAAAATCCATCTTTTCTGAATTTCCTTGTTCCTTGGTCAAAAATTGGTTCACTAGAATGTGTCTATCCATTTTGGACTCTCCATTCTGTTCCATTGATCTATTTTTCTATCTTGATGCCAATATCACACTGTTTAGATTATTGTAGCTTTAGAACAACCTTGAAATCAGGTAGTGTAAGGTTTCCAATATTAAAATTTAGAAGTCATTTGTCAATTTCTACAAAACACTGCTGGTATTTCGATAGAAAATGATGTGTTTCTTCTTTTGTTGACACCTTCTTTTTCTCAGCAGCATCATGGGTTTCACTGTACCTGTCTTGCACATCTTTGTCAGACTCATTCTCCAGTACAGGGTATTTCATATTTTGATGTTACTGTAAATGGATTTTAAAAGATTTTAATTCTCTGTACATATTGCTAGCATACAGAAAAGCAGTTTTTTGTGTATTTATTTGGAATCCTTCAATTGAGCTAAACTGACTTATTAGCTCTAGTGGGTTTTTTAATTTTAATTTTTTAGATACTATGGGATTTTCCATATTTACTATCATTTCATCTGCAAATAAAGTCAGTGTTAATTCTTCCTTCCAATCTGGATGCCTTGTATTTCTTTTCCTTGCTTTCTGAGTGTAGCTCCCAATACAATGTTGAATAGAAGTAGTAGGTAAGGGCTGGGCTCGGTGGCTCACGACCTGTAATCCCAGGACTTGGGGAGGTTGAGGCAGGTGAATCACGAGGTCAAGAGATCGAGACCATCCTGGTCAACATGGTGAAACCCCGTCTCTACTAAAAAATACAAAAAATTAGCTGGGCATGGTGGCACGTGCCTGTAATCCCAGCTACTCAGGAGACTGAGGCAGGAGAATTGCCTGAACCCAGGAGGCGGAGGTTGCGGTGAGCCGAGATTGCGCCATTGCACTCCAGCCTGGGCAACAAGAGCAAAACTCCATCTCAAAAAAAAAAAAAAAAAAAGTAGTAAGTAAGTATCTTTGCCTTGTTACTGATCTTAGGGGGGAAGACATTCTATCTCTTACCATTATTAGGTCTATGGTTAGCTGCGTTTTTAAAAATAGATGTGATTTTTCAGTTCAAGTAATTTCTCATTTATTTCTAGTTTTTTTTTTTTTTTTTTTTTTTTTTTTAAATGCACCAGAATTAGTCTCTTTTTAAGTTTGTATGCACTAGAAAATAATGTGTATTTTACTCTGGTTAATGATAAGTCAATTTAGTATATGGTGTTGGCCGAGTCTTATAAACTTACTGATTTTTGCTTCAGTTGTTCTATTAATTAATGGGAGAGGGGCATTGAAACCTCCAATTATAACTGTAGACTTATCAATTTCTCCTGGCAGTTCTATTCATGTTTGCTTCTTGTATTTGAAGTTCTGTTGTTTGATGTGTAAACATTTAGGATTGTTATGTACTTTTTTTTTTTCAAGTATTAACAAGAGAATAGACCAAGTTGAGGAAGGAATCTCAGAGCTTGAAAATTGGCTCTCAGAAATAACGCAGCCAGACAAAAATAAATAAAACCGCTTTTAAAGACTCATTGTATTAGATTAGGTACACTTGGATAATATTCCTGTCCTTTTTTTTCTTCTTCTTCTTTTTTGTACTTTAGGTTCTGGGGTACATGTGCAGATCATGCAGGATGGTTGCATAGGTACATACATGGCAATGTGGTTTGCTGCCTCCATCCCTGGTACATATATCTGGCATTTCTCTCCATGTTATCCCTCCCCAACCTTTTCTCTTTTAACATTATGAAATAACTGTCCCTAAAAAAATCTTGATTTTGAAATTGTCCTTGTCTGATATTAATATAGCCACTCAAGCTTTGTAAAAACGAATGTTTTTATGATATATACTTCTCCATTGTTAAAACTTTCAACTAATTTGTGTCTTTACATTTAAATTGGGTTTCTTGTTGCCAGAATATACAGCTGGATATGACTTCTAAAAAAATCAGTATGACAATCTCTGTCTTTTAATTGGAGTGTTTGTATAATTTATGTTTAATATAATTTTAATGTGGTTGGGTTTAAATCTACCATTTTGGTGTTTGTTTTCTATTGTGCCATCCAGTTTTTGTTATCCTTTTTGTCTTTTTCTGCTTTCTTTTGAATAATTTGAGCATTTTTATCATTCAATTTTGTCTCTTTTGTTGGCTTATTAGTTAGAAATTTTTGCTATGCTTTAATGGTTGCTATAGGATTTATGGTATCCAACTTTAACTTATAAGAGTCTACCTCAAGTGATATTTTATCACTTCTTATACAGAATAAGAAACAGGAAGACAGAATTTTGTTTCTTCCTAGCCTTGTGCTAGTGCTGTCATATTTTTTATTTCTACATGTTATATAGCACTAGCTACATTATTACTTTTGCTTTTAAAAGTCAATTAGCTTTTAAGAAATTTTTTTTTTACATTTATTCACATAGTAACCATTTCCAGGGGTCTTCATCTTTTGTGTTGGTCAGTGATTCTCAACTAAAGCAGTTTTTTCCTTGCAAGAGGAAATTGGCCATGTGTGGAGGCTTTGGTCCTCACAACTAGGGAGGGGGGAGTATTACCAGAATCAAATTGGTAGAGGGCAGAAATGCTGCAAAATGTCCTCCAGTGCATAGGAATCCTCCCACAACAAAAAATTATCTCCCCAAAGTGTGAGTAGTGCTATAATTGAGTAACCTTAGAATAGGTCCAGAATTACCATCTGGGATCATTTTCCTTCTCCCTGAAGGACTGACTTTAGCATTCATCATGGTGTAGTTGAGCTGGTGATTCCTTCAGCTTAGATGTATCTGAAAAAGTATTTGTTTCATTGATGTTTTTGAAAGCTATTTTTATTGGTACAGATTCTACATTGTCAGTTTCTTTATTTATTTACTTTTCTTATTTTCCCTTTAACTTCTGTACTTAAAGATGTTTCTCCAGTGTCTTCTGACTTGCATTGTTTTTGAATAGATGTTTGGGGTCACTTATCCTTGTTCCTCTGTATGCTAAGGTTGACCACATCTCTCTGATGCTCTTTTCATTTTTTAAAATTCTATTTTCTCTATTATTTCTGTGCCTTCAAGCTCACTCTTCTTTTCTTCTGAAATGTCTAATATTCTGTTAATCCAATTCCATGCATTTTTAATCTGACACTGCAGTTCTAATTTCTAGAAGTTTTCTTTGGGATTTTATTATATTCTCAATGTCTTCACTTAATCTGCTCAATCTATTTCTAGCTTCTTAGATATGTATAATATAGTTTTACTCACTGTTTTAATGTCCTTATTAATGAATATTCTATTTGTTTGTGTCATTTCTGAGCCAGTTTTGATTAAGCAAAATTTCCTCTTAATATTAGATATTATACTGTTGCAGGAACAGCCTTTTTGATGGATACAATATATTTTGAATTTTACTGTGTTGGGTGCTGGATATTTTTGCAAATCTACAAACATTCTTACTTTTTTCTCATGCAGTAAAATTTGTTGGAAAGTCTGTTACCTGCCTCTTTTGCTTTTTAGCATTGGTAGGTAGGCCTAAAATAGTATTTAGTCTGTTTTCCCCAATATTGATGAAAACAAATTCACTGAGCACTCTGCCAATACTCACCCAAAATCGTAGATGCCAGGAGGAAATGGAATAAAAATTTTCAACTGCTGAAAGAATAGAACTGTCAACCTAGAATCCTATATACAGAAAAACCATCCTTTAAGAATAATGGAGAAATAAGGACATTCTCAGAGGACAGAAAAACCAAAAGAGTCTGTTTGTAGTAGATCTATCCTTAAAGACTCACCAAAAGAAGTTCTTCAAATAAAAAAGAAACAGTAAAAGAAAAAACCTTGGATAATGCAGAAGGAGGAAGGAACAATGGAGGAGCAGAAAGATAGATGCATATGGTGGACTATTTTGTTCTCAAGGCTTTTATAAATCATATTTCATGATTAAAACAAGTATTTTAACACCATCTGATACTCAAGACAATTATCTATTAAATAAAAGGCCAAAGGGATCTAAATGGAGATAAGAGTTTCAGACTTAAAGTGGTAAGATATTGATACACTAGGTCATGTCAAATGATATATGTATATTTTAATACCCAGAGCATTGCTATGAAAACTATACAAAAAGATACATGTAAAAACTCTATACATAAACCAAGAAAGATTTGTAAAAATATGTTTAAATAACTCAAAGGACGTCAAGAACAAAGAAAAAGAGGAGCAAAAAATTGAGAGAGCAAACACATATAAACATGGTAGATTTTAACGCTAACGTATAATTACCTTAATGTATATGGACTTAATATACTAGTCAAAATGCAGAGACTGGCAGAATGGATGTAGCGTGTTATTCAAGGCTGGTCAGCAGGTGAAAATCAATCAAGGTATTCTACCATATGAATACACTAAAGAAGAAAAACGATATGATCACATTAATTGATATAAAAAAGCATCAAATTGTCAAAAATATGACACCATTAATGACTTAAAATATATCCTCGGCAAGTGAGGAATAGAAGGGGCTTACTTCAACTTGATAAAGAACATTTATTTAAAAAACTATAGCTAACATCATAGTCAATGGTGACTTAAAGCTTTCCTCCTAAGATGAGAAATAAAGTCAGGATGTTACTCTCACCAATTGTATTCAACCGAGTAATTGCAATTCTATCCACTGCAGAAAGGTAAGAAAATAGACCGAAAGCACCCAGGTTTATATGAAAGAAATTAAAATTTCCTCGTTTGCAGATGACATGATTACATAGAAAATCTCAAGGAATTTACACATACAAAAAAACCCTTATGTAACTAATAAGTGAGTTCAGTGAACTTGCTGGACACAAATTCAACAAGAATTTCTATATATCAGCAATGAATGTGGAAACCAAAATTTAAAACACAGTACTATTTATTATTGCCCTTGAACAAAATGAAATATAGCCTAAAGTATCCTCTTTACCAAATATGTAATCTGTATGCTGCACATTAAAAAATGCTGACTAAAGAAATCAAAGAAGACATGAACAAACGGAGAACCAAAGCATATTGATGAATTAGGAGAATCAACATAGTAAAGATCTCAATTCTCCCCATTTTGATCACAGGTTTGATGCAGCTCCCTTCAAAATCTCTCCAGGGTTTTCTTTTTTTTAATGTAGATATGGATAAAACTTGCTTTAAAATTCATGTGAAGAGGCACAAGCTCTAGAATAGAGAAAATAATATTGATGACAAGAATAAAGTAGGAGGAATAACTCTACCTGATATCAGCGCTTACTATATAGCTACATGATCTAGACAGTGTGGCCCTGGTGGGAGGCTAGATACATAGACGCTCAGAATAGAAAACCCAGAAATAGAACTCCACACATATGCTCAACTTATTTTTGAAAAAAGTGAAAAAAGCAATTTAATGGAGGAAGAATGAACTTCTCAACACAGGGTGCTTGAACAATTGAACAGAGATAAGAGAGGGAGGGAGAGGGAGAGAGAAAGAGAGAAAGGACCTGACCCGTGTTCCACACTTTATGCAAAAAATTAACTCAGAATGAATGAATGATAGACTGACATGTAATGCATAAAATTAAAGAAGTTTTAGGAAAAAAATGAATAAAACCTTTGGAATGTAGGGGTAAGCAGAGTTCTTAAACTTGACACTGAAAGTCCAATTCATAAAAAAATGCATTAATTGGCCCTCATGAAAATTAAAAATGTTTGTTTTTCAAAAGCTCCTGTAAAGAGAATGAAAAAGTATCTATAAATCGTTAGAAAACATTTGCAAACCACATACTCAAAAAAAGGAGGCGTATCTAGAATATATAAAAAACTCTCACACTCAAAATTAAAAAAATAAACAATCCAATTAGAAAGTGAAAAAAAGATATGAACAGACATTCACTGAAGAGGATATACAATGTGTGGACAATAAACACATGAAAAGATGTTCAACATTATGAGCTAATAGATAAATGCAAATGAAAACTGCATTGAGCTAGTACTATATGTCTATTAGACAGGCGAACATAAAATAGTGACGATATCATGGCTGGTGAGGATGGGGATCAATCATACATTGATGGTGGGAATTTGAAATGGTGCAGCCCCTCTGGAAAAGAGTTTTGCAGGTTTTAAATAAAGCTAAACTTGCAATTACCAAACAACTCAGCAATTGCACTATTCAGCAGTGAACCCACAGAAATGAAAACAAGTTCGCAGAAAAACCTGCACAGGAATGTTAATACTCCTTTTTTTCTTTTTTAACTGGCCCCAAACTGGAAACAACATGGCCATCTTTCAACAGGTATATGGTTAAATAAATCATGGAATACCACTCTTCAATAAAAGGAATAAAGTATTGATATACATAAGAACTTGGGTGAATTTCTAGTTATACATTTATAGTTATGAATTTGTAATTATACTTAGTAAAAAAAGGCAATTCATCTATAGAAGATTTTTAAATGACAACATTTCAGAATGGATAAATGATTAGTGGTTTTCTGGGGTTAGATGTGGCAGGGGAGAATCTGGAGGGAGGAGGTTATGGTGATTAAATGGTAACACAAGAAATCCTTGTGATGATAGAGTGTTCAGGATCTTAACTGTGGTGGTACAAACCTATACATAGAATGAAATTTTGGAGAGCTAAATTCACACCTATGAATGAGTACAAGTAACATTGGCCCGGTATGCAGTAATTTGTTATGGCAGCAATAGAAAAAAAACACAATGCTGTATGAGTCAACACGAAGCAAAAAACAGGCAGGATGATCTGATGGAAATCACAGCGGTGATGTGCATGTGGGGGGCAGGGAGAGACTGGGATCTGGTGTGATAGAAATGTTCCGTATCCTGATGAAGCCTTGGGTTACTTAGACACATGCATTTGTCAAAACTTATCAAGCCATACACTTAAGATCTATGCATTCCAGAAAATGTAAATTATACCTCAGTAAAAAAAAAAAAAAATCTAACTGATTATAATCTAAAAATTGAATTAAATGTTCTGAATATTTTGTAGCTAAATGAGGTCTGGTAGAATAATTTCCCTAACTCTTAATGGATATTGAAATCAAATTTAAATGCTTTTACTCCATCGTTAATATTTGTATAATATTTTCATAGTACCAAACCATTATACTATATATGAGAAATAGATGGTGGTAAGGACCAAACACTCACTTGCATTTGAATTACAGTTTTTTGGCTTATTGGTTCTTGGTTTTCAGCAAGTTACTTAGTCTCAGTTTCTGCCTTGACCAAAGGGGATATTAGTGTTGACTTTGCAAACTTACTTCGTGAGGATAAATGAGAATGTGTATAAAGCACTTAGTATATAGTAAGTTTTCAATAAGATTGATGACTCTTGTTATTTCAAATCACAAATATTTGTGGTTTTATTTATGTTATGACATATAAAATTAATCTTAATCTAACAGAAATCTAATGGAAAACAATAGGTGAATAAAAATTCTTGTTGTTAGGATTGTATTTGCTGCTCATCTTAAGATGCCATCTAATAGTGTGGATGTCTTGTGATCAACTACCAATATTTCCATAGTCAGTGAGATTCCTACTCAATCCATTTTGGGGCTGCAAGCAGTAATAAAACCAGAGTGTCAGATGAGATGCTTACATGAGTCACAGAGTAAAAACTGGGAATGTTCAAGGAAACTACAAAACCACTGCTGGGAACAATAGCACATGCAGCGGGACCCCAGCAGAAGCCAGGCAAATGTCCACCGCCGCTAGTCAGCCACTTGGTAGGACCAGTTGTGATGATCTCAACCAAAGCCTCTTATGTTTGAAAGAAGGAGCTGGCTTTTGCTGGTTGAAACTCTGCCCAGGGGCAGCCTGGGCCATCATACCCTCCACCATCAAGAGTGACCCCCAGCAACTTCACCCTGGAGGTGGGCTGCATGTGATGGGAACACCAGGCATCCAGAAACCACATTGTCTGCTGCTCTGCCACAGCCTGGTTATGTTGCCATCATCAAACAGGAATATGGCTTACCAATTGTAACCAATATTTTATCTTTTATTCTAATAGTGTAGAAGCACGTACTCATGTCTAAACACTGAATTAGATGGATTTGGTCATTTCCCTCAAAGATGGCTTCTGCTTGCATGAATGTCTTGGAGTTTGCAAGAAGTCCACAGCCCCGGTGAAGACACAGCTGTCCTATATTGAAATTCATTTGCAAACTCCCTGTTTTGCCGTGCTGGTGTGGACATTAATAAATATGCTGAAATGGAGAATTAAAATAAAAGGATTGGGGAAGAGAATTTTGTGCTCGATGTGAAATTAGGATTATGAAAGACTAAACAATGGCTACTCCTTGTAACATTAATTATCTGTGGAATGAAGCGTCGACGGCAGATGTGCCTGTGGTTCCATCTCAGCATCAGTTTCCAGACTTCAATCAGTGTGTGACTCACAGTTAGTGAAAGAAAAATTGTTCAGGCTATACAAGAAGAGCATAAATATTATGTGTCACTTGGTATCATAATTAACTGCATGCTTCAAATATTTCTTTCATGTCTGCTTTCACAATAGGTAATATAATTTACCGTTAATAGGATTAAAATGTCTTTTTTTTAAATAAAAAAGGTAAATACTTCAGTGGTTTAAACTGTTTTCTATTTGTTTTGTACTGATACATATTTTGCCACAGGCAATCTCTTTATACCCTGCAGAAGAAAATAATGAGGAAAATTGGAGATAATTTATGCGGTCCAGAAGGAAAAGCTTTGCACGATTATTATTTTTGCTTTTGCTCAACAATAAAGCAGCCTCTTTTCATGAAGCATTGGGAGAAAAACATCCTGACTTCCAAGCTGTTGTACAATTTAAAGATCTGAGGTAAAGTTAAAAAAAAAACAAACAAAACCCTATCATTGCATGAAGACAGGAAGTTTACCCTGGAGAATTAATGCAAGCAGTTCAGGAACCTCCAAAGAGAAGAGTGCTCATGTTCAGGCTCCTTTTCAAAACTGATAATTGAGAGAAAGGGAGGCTTGCTTAGATGATTTTTTTTTAACTTTCTATTTTCTATCTCACGTAGCACGCTCAGCACACTGTCATGCAGGCTGACACAAACCAGCGCAGGTTAGGAAACTCATTACAACTCTGAACTTGTGCAATGTTCAAACAGGTCAGAAATTAAAACCTATAACCTGTGGCATGGTGTCTCCTAAGGAGCCAAGTTTTAATTTGATCCAGAAAGAAGGAACCATTGTTTAACTAGGCCTATGTCTAAATACAGGATACCGTGCATCATAATGTGTACATGCTCCTGATAGCTCCTTTAAAGGTTAGGGAATGGTGTCCTTGGCAGGGTGTAGGGAGAAAAGGCATGGAATTGCAAATCAAAGAACATTGGAGATGAGCTAGACATGTCTCCTCTGCTTGCAGAAAAGGCACTGAGTCCTAGAAATTGTTAGGTGACTTGCTCAAGGTCACCTAGCTGCCAAATGGCAGAGCCAGGCATAGAATCCTGGTCTGCAGACATCCACTCTAGTGCTCTTCGCGTTATGCGATGGCTGTCTCCAATGTCTCTTTGGAAGTGATCTCTTTCCAGTCATTACAGCCAAGTGGAATTTGGCATCAACTGTTGGACGTGCTCACTTCACTGCCGATCTATCTATTGACGTTTCATTAGGGAGCCATGTGCATTTGCCAAGGATGAATGAGTTCATTAGCACTGAGACTAATAAACTTTAAAAAGTTAATAATGTGAATATGTTTGATTTGGAATTATGCACACAGGCATTAGGAGTCACAAAAAATGGCTTTCTTCATATGCTCAGTTTTTTCTCTAATTTTACTGGCGTGATAGACTCAGACTTTGTGAAAACTCAGAATGGCACTCATTCTCGAGCTATACCTGTCATCCCTGTGCTCCATTTTTGTGGCAGTATCTCCATTTAGTGCACTGCAGAAATAACTAAAATTAACAAATTTAAATAATAACAAAATAAACAAATAATAACAAAAATAAACAAAAAATAAACAAACAATAAATAACAAAAATAAATAATAACAACAAAACAATGAGTTTTATATCAACGGTGAATTTCTCACCCCGTTGTTTTGGTTTATATTCTTACTGGTTCTACCCCTCCCTTACTCAATCTATTCCCTTCCCTAGTGAGGAAATGGGAGTGGAGATGGTTGAGTCTTCATCCACATGACTCAGGAGGGAGTTCCGGGGTTCAGTACTGTGTAATATTGACTTGGATTCACTAGGGCAGGTTTTCAGGGGGCAGGTGGGGCCGCCAAGAATCCAGTACATTTTACCCCACTCCAGTAAACACTCTGAACGCGTTTCTATGTGGATATGGCATTAGGCTAATGACACTTGCTAAATATTCTGGATTTTCTGTTTCCTGCTGTCCATACGTGGGTGTAGGGAGCAGCCCAGTGAGTAATCTGGGTCAATCCCATGACATTTGGTGGAGAGAGATGAGAGGAGATTTGGGTCATGGAACTATCCTCTCATTGATCCCCCAAGAAATAATAACGTTTTGTTCCTGTAAATATAAATATTTTCTTCAACTAGTAATCAAATACAGAAAGGTTTTTTTTTCCTCTAAGACTGACCTACTCATGATTAGCCTCTATGAATAAAGGACCTGTTTACATTTTCCTTCCTTTTTATTTTGTATTTTTTTTTTAGAAAAGACAGGGTTTCCCCATGTTGGCCAGGCTGGTCTTGAATTCCTGACCTCAGGTGATCTGCCTGCCTTGGCTTCCCAAAGTGCTGGGATTACAGGCATGAGCCACCGCACCCGGCCCTACATTTTCCTTCTAAGATGGTTCTCAGATAATGGGAAAACCCAAGCTTTTGTTTGGAGGTTATTTAATAGAATCCCTGAATTTTTTTTGATAGTCACTTTTCTTAACAGACTTTCAATTTCAAGAAAATGTGGTCTTGATTACTCAACGATTTCCAGTGTTGGGGAACTTAAGAAGAAATGAGTGACACCCAACAGACAAACGCCGATGATGATGGCCCAGTGAGGGTGGCGGTGAGGCCCAGCTGCCTGAAACACTGAAGGGTAAGCAGAGGAAGGAGCTCCCCCGGACCAGGATGCTTCTGGCCTTACACAGCCCCCGACACCTCTCCCCATGGCTTTTACCCTGAGAGGTAGTTCTGCCTGGGGGTCAAGAGTGGGCGCTCTGCTGTCAAGTTCAACTCAAGTTCTAGTTTGAATAGGAATTCAGCTTCTTTGCTTCTCTGAGCCTCGGTTTGCTTGTCTGTAAAATGAGGAGACTGTTAGTGCCCATCTCATAGAGTGGAGTCGTGCGGACTGAGAGAGGTAATTTATTGGAAGCAGCTGCTGCTGCCAGTGCGCCATGGGATGTACTCACTAAATTCCTAAAACCATTATGATCACACCTCTCACGAGCCTCTTGACTCTTCTGTGTCCAGACCCTTGCCCCTCAGTTCTTCCAATATGTCATGGCTGAGCTTCATTTTGTGACTTTTCTACTAAAAACATCTGTCCATTGCTCTAGGATAAAGCGCAAACTCACCGTGTGGACTGACGTTTGTGGGTGGAATATGCCGCAAGTGTGCAGCTCCCACGCGTTCCTTCATTCATTCTTTCAGTGATTCTCCAATGGAGACTGAAAGTCAGCTATACCTTTTCTCTGTGTCCCCACCCTCAGATCAATGAACACCTCTCTGGGTATCCTTTCCCCAGCTCTGTAAAAAAAACTCTGCTGCACTATTTACAATAGCAAAGACTTGGAGCCAACCCAAATGCCCATCAATGATAGACTGGATAAAGAAAATGTGGCACATATACACCATGGAATACTATGCACCCATAAAAAAGAATGAGTTCATGTCCTTTGCAGGGACATGGATGAAGCTGGAAGCTCTCATCCTCAGCAAACTAACACCAGAACAGAAAACCAAACACTGCGTGTTCTCACTCATAAGAGGGAGTTGAACAATGAGAACATATGGACACAGGGAGCGGAACATCACACACCGGGGCCTATCAGGGTGTGGGGGGTAAGGGGAGGGAGAACATTAGAACCAACACCTAATCCATGCAGGGCTTAAAACCTAGATGTCAGCCTGACAGGTGCAGCAAACCACCATGGCACATGCATACCTGTGTAACAAACCTGCACATTCTGCACATGTATCCGAGAACTTAAAGTAAAATATTAAAAAAAAACCAAACTCTGCTGCCATGTTACACTGATTTCCTCAGGCCTCTAATGGTTTCCCGGGAGCTCCTTCCCCCCAGCCCAGCCCTGCCCTTCTCTCCTGGGCTCTTCTTCTCCTTAGTGGAGGCGGGGTTCAGACACCAGACCAAACTGAGGATTAGCTAAAACAGACAGAGCAGAAGCTGTTTCCCACAAGACACGCCCACCAGTGTGCCAGGTCAGTTACCATTGCCATGGCAACACAAGGGAGTTACCACCCCTTTCCATGGCAACGACCCAACCACCAGGAAGTCACCACCTCTTTCCTAGAAATTTCTGCATAATCTGCCCCTTAATTTGCATGTAATTGAAAGTGGGTATAAATATGACTGCAGGCCTGCCCCCGAGCTGCTGCTCTGGGCACACTCCCTGTGGGGTCACCCTGCTCGGCAAGGAGCAGGGCCTCTGCTGCTGCTGTGCACGCCGCTTCAGTACACGTTGCTAACACCACCAGCTCATCCTTGAATTCTTTCCTGGGTGAAGCCAGAATCCTCTGGGCTAATCCCCAGTTTGGGGGCTTGCCAGCCCCTCATCACCTCCACGGTCAGCATCACTCAGGTTTTCTTGTCCTTGCTTCCTAGCAGAGGTGTCCGGGAGAGGAGAGGGAAGAGCAGAGGTGGGGGTTTGCTGACTCCCCTTCCTCCTTCCTGGGACGCTGGCAGGTGCGGCCCCTCTTTGGACAGCCCTTCCTCCACAGCCAGCCCCAGGCTTGCAGGAACTGCTTCCTGCTGTCACCCCTCCAAGCCGTGTGCTAGCCATGGCTCCCACCAGCTCCCCGCCCTCTGCAGTCTCACCGCCCCTGTTGGTTTCTACTGCCTCCCACACCTGTGTGACTCCATCTTCAGCCAGCCCTGAATGCGCCCTCCCCACCCTAAAGCCCTGCCTGTACTTCCGTCTTCCGGAGAACCATTTACTGTTCATTCTCTGGCAAAATTCTCTGCATGACCAAGGCTCAGCTCCAGTCATGCCTTCTCCCTGAAAAGGTCCCTGCCCACAGGCATCTCATGTTTCTCTGAACACTGAGAGGTGACGGTGACGGGGATTCGGTGGATGCTTGAAGCGACAGGGATAGACGAGAGATACGTAGAAGGGAGAAGACACGGAGCTGCCTCTGAGAGTGGCTGACTTCCCAGACCTGGAGGGCAGGGGAGAGGATTCCAAGCAACTGGGTGGAAGTGCCGTCCAGGGAGCTGTGGAGCCCCAGAGAAGCACACTTCAGGAAGAAGTGGTTAGTTCAGTTTTCGGTCGTGTTGAGTTCGTGGTGCCTGTGAGACTTCCAGGTGTAGGTAACCAGCAGGCAGATGGATAAGAGCATCTGAGTCTTGGTAGAGAGGTTGGAACTTGAATTTATCAGCATAGATTAAATGATGTGGGAAATGTCACCGTGTTAATGGCTGTCCCCATAAGGCTTCTAAGAAGAGCACTGGTTTATTCAGAAAGAATTCCTTGACAGGCCTCTTGGGTTACAGGCTTGAACCGGAGGGCTCTGGCTGGGGCAGCCCCACTCTGCATACAGCAGAGGAGGAGTAGCACTTCTCACGGCATTGCCCAGGAGATGACTCCTCCCAAGTTACCCAATGCTGAATGCTAAGTTCTTCCAGAATTTTGAGAAGATGCTCATTACAGCAGTGTCTCTTACCAGATTGTATTTGGCTTGACTTAGGCATCAGAGTAGGATGGCCAGAGGGAAGCGTGAAGGAAGACGGGGATTTGCAGCAATCTCGGGGTGGGCTCTGGACTCACAGTCCCTGTGAATTTGGGTCACAATTTGTGAGTCTCTGAGGGATCAGACAGACTCAGTTTATCTTTGAGCCCCCACCCTGTGCCAGACCCTTCTGTTGGTGCTGAGGATAAAGAAATGAACAAAATGGACAGATTCCCTGCCCTCAAGGCGCATGTACTCAACTGGAAGCTGTGTTTATTGCTGCATAACAAGCTACTGAAATCTTAGCAGCTTCCAAAAGAACCCATTTATTCTCTACAGTCTGGGTGGTCAGGAGTCCTGGCACAGGTTAGCTGTGTTCTCTGCACAGTGTCTCACGAGGCTGGAATCAAAGTGTTAGCTGGGCTGCATTTTCCTCTGGAGCTCTGGGTCCTCTTTGGAGCTCACTCAGGTTGTCAGAAGCATTCAGTTCCTTGAAGTTGCCGGTCCCCTGGGGTTCCCATTTATTTGCTAGCTGTCAGCCAAAGGTTGCTGTCAGCTCTTAGGTCTGAGCCATGTGGCCCTCACATAACGTGGCGTTGCACTTCTTCAAACTTTGCAGGAGAATCTCTTTCCAGTCTGCTACCCCAGGACCTTATTTACTGGAACGCAATCATGGGAGTCCCTGCCCATAGCCTCCGTCATACAATGTAACCAACGTCAAGGAGTCACCATTCCACTGTATTCATACCAACTGTCCTTGCTCTGGGGTGTGTGCAGCAGGAGACAGTGATCTGGGGTCAGTTTAGAATTCTGCCTCCCACAGAAGGCTGAAGACAGCAAATGAATGAACAACAAATAAATAGCATTTCAAGCGATATAAAGGGCTGTGAAGCAAATAAGGGAAGGAGGAGGTAAGAGTCATGGAAGGGGCAGCTTGGAGGAGGCGACATCTGAGCAGATGCCTGATCGCACTGAGAAAGTGAGTGTATGTGAATATCAGAGCACAGTCTCCCGGGAAGGATAAAAAATGCAAAATCCTTCAAGAAGAGGGAGCTTGACCTTCCTTATGAATAGTACCTGGGGTTGAGGGTATCACCACGGGGAGCACACACGGAAACTCAGGAAACCTCCATGGCCAGAGAAGCTCCAGAATCTGAGGGAGAGGAGCCAGAGGGATGAACACCCTGAGCTTCAGCCCAGAGGATCAGGGAAGTGTGCTGCGGTGTCCGGAGGCAAAGGGAAGGAGTGGTGGAGGAAAAGGGGCTGGGAGGAGGTGCCAGCTGCATTACTGCAAAGCACAAGTCTAATAAGACTGGGGCGGCATCCACCAGACTCAGCAACATTCAGGGCTTCGGGGCTCTTCCCAGTGGCATCAGTGGGGTGGCAGACCAAGCTGAAGAACAGGTCTCATATGGTTGGTTCTTATTACTTGTGGATTCATATTTGCAAGTTCATCTACTCGATAAAATTTAGTTTTGATCTCAAAATAAATACTTATAGCACATTTACAGTCATTCACATACATGTGCAGAGAGGTGGGAAATGTGAGTCACCCAACAGGCATGTCCTAACCTGAGGTCAGACGGGACAAAGCTCTGCCTTCTTAGTTTCAGCTCAGACTGCACAAAGTGTCCTTTTTAAGGTCTATGTAATGTCATGTTTTTCAGATGTTTGTGCCTTTTCTTGGTGATTTTCCTGTTTGCAATGGCCCCCAAGCCTAGGGCTGCAGTGCTGTCTAGAGTTCCCAGGTGCAAGGAGGCAGCAGCACATCTTACTGAAAAAAATCTGTGTCAGATTAGCTTTGTAGGCATGCGTTACAGTGCTGCTGGCTGTGAGTTGAGTGTTCAAGAATCAACAGTAGATATTAAATAAGGTGACTTTGAGCAGAAGCACACCTCAAACAGCTATATGTCGACTGGTTGAAGACATGTTGTGACCGGGGGCTCCCGGGAACCTGGCTCTGTGTCTCCTCTAGGAACCAAGCTTCTATATTCTCTAGCTCAGTGTCAGAGGTGACTGTGCAGACCGCTATATAGACTTGACAGAACTACCAGAAATAATGAGTGTCAACTCGATTTTGCATGTCCCCTTATATTGTCTAAAAAGTTTTACCTATTGATGTTTAAAAACCAGTTTTCACCAAGTCGTGGAAGTATAAAATAGCGTTGGCTTCCATGTGCTTTCTCTGGGCTAATCACACAGTATTGGGTGATGCTGAATGGGAATTGAGAAGAGAAGAGGAGGGAGGACGGCGTGTTTTAGCAGAGTGCTGGTCCTGACCACGGGTCTCAAAGCCCCGCCGTCACTTGCTCTGCTTGGTGTCTGGTGGGTTAGCTAACCCCTCTGTGACTCAGTTTCCATGTCTGTGACACAAGGAGGTGGCAGCACCCACATCTCAGCCTGGGTGAGGCACGTGTGCACTCGGTGCCTGCCGTGTGGTGAGTGTTAAGAAGAGCGAGTGTAGGGCAGAGCAGGTCTTCAGAAGGAGGAAGGGATGGGTCAGCGGAGAAGGGAAAGGCAGTCTCTGGGTTTCTTTAGAGAAACAATTCAGTTTAACGGTGGAGGAAGGAGATGGATCCTCAGAGCAGATGCTCGGAGCAGGATGAGGAACACAGAAGTAGCTTGTGCTTTGCCTTTGCTGTGTCTCCTAGGAACCAGGCAACCGCCAGGCAGATGGGGATGGAGGAACCCTTAAGCTTACTTTCAAAACAGTTGTTGAAAAAAATCACCTCCCCTGGCCTCACTTTCAATAAAGGATCTTGGGCTTCTCCCATTCTAAGCCTTGAATACTGTTTCTTACCTGGGAACATTATCTTACCTGGGAACTAGGAGCCATCAACTTTATATTGATCTATTGCCAATAAAGAAAAGGAGGGGCATTATTACTTTTCATATTGACCACCAGCCCTCCTCAAATAAAACAATTTGTTCCACAGTTGACTATGTGCTCAGCATATAATCAGGTTTTTTTCCTTTTAAAGAGTAACTATAATGGGATCGAAGATTGACAAAAAAACTTTCGTTTTTACTAGGTCTTTCCTTGTGGAAATGTAGTTTAATGGGAGCAACACAAATCTTTCGTAGAGATGTTAGCCGATACTATTACAGTATTAAAGAAAACATTTTCTTTTTATGTTGTCTGGGATCCTTTGTTGATCTAATTTCAGAAACCCCTGAACCATAGCTTCCCTCTCCTACTGAAATGGCTAAGCTTTCAGAATCTACAGAGGCTAAAACCAGCTGTTATAAATGACTGAATTTCTATCACCTTCACTCCATTTACCAAAATGATTCTAGCAATGCTATTAAAACATTAGCAGTGTAGTCCCAGTACTTACCAAGCTTAGCTTGCTTAGGAATCACCTGGAGAGTTTGTTAAAACAAAGCTTCCTGAGCTCCACAGGCAGAAATTCTAGATCAGGGGTCTCAGAGGGCCCGAGAATGTGCATTTCTAACAAACTGGTGGGTGTTGCCGACGCTGCAGGTGGGGCATTTAAAGTCGCGGTGCCCTAGGGCCTGTGATTTCAGCGGGCAGCAGCCACATCTGCCTCTCTCACTGTCACGTCCCCTAGTGCCTACTGCTGTCTGGCTCGTATCGGAGCACCGTGGATTCCCGTGCAAAGGCTAAAAAAGAAGTAATTTGAACAGCAAGCTTGTGATGAGATTCATTAAGAAGCCCAGACCAGAGGAGGAGCCAACTACCACGTACTGTTTCTATTTCACGAGTCTCTTCTCTGCTTGATTGTGTGCATGAGCGTGTGAGCCCACATGTGTGTGCACGTGTGAGTGTGTGAGTGTGTGCACACACGTGTGTATGTATGCAAACACTGGTAGGGTTGGAAGTTAGTAAGGCAGAAATCAGATGTTGGCAACCTTAGCAATTACTAAATCACTGATTTTGCTGTTTTTTCTCTTTTATTTTTCAAGTCATTTGGGGGCTCTTCTACAGTAAACACAGTTATAAGGTTTTAAACCTCAGTGCCTGACATGTTAATTCATAATTTTCCATAATCAGCACTTTCCTAAGAATAATGTTTGCAGGCTTCATGCATGTAGTTGGGAGATAATTTGCATATTGAGTTTTTGCTGTTTAATAGACCTGGGCCCTGAAGAAATACTATAGGGCCTATCTAAGAGCAGGAAGTGGAGAACTGAGATGTGAGGCGTACAAAACAGCATGGTAAATTGGCTTAAAGCCAGAAAATTTACTTGCCAGTGGGAAGAAGCTGGTTTCCTTTCAAGACAGCTTTGGATAAAACGTCTTTTCTAAATGTCTCATCTGGCTATAAAGTGAGACTACAGAGAAATCCATTTCCCTTAAGCACTGTGTATATTGTAAATGTAGCATTGCAAAGAATCTTGCAAATGAATTGGGAAGGAGATTTTGGGGGAAGACAAGGTCAACAGGTGAAGACAAGCTAATGCATGTTCCCATCCTCAGCCTGATTCTCCAGCATCAGACACGGGTCAGTAGTGGCTGTGCATTTCCACGTTCATCAGTGTAACTGTGGGATTCCTAGTCTGGCATTTCTTGCATGGTATGGTTATCCTGGCTGCTTACAGGATGTGTTTTGTATCATAAAATACAAATCCTGTCAAAGCACAGCCAAGAACAAAAGCAGTTTTCACTTACCTAGTTCAAGAGGCTCCTTGAGCACTGACACTTGTCCCACCGCTGAAGACCCGCAGATCCCACCCATGGGGAAGCAGTTGGTCCAGGGCAGCCAACAAAGCTCGTTTACAAATGAGCTGCCCAAGGTGACTTAGGTCATGTCTACACTAAAGGCAAGTTTTCAACTTTGCTTGAAGAATTTGGTGAAGGTGGCCTCTCCCTCTCCCAACTCCTTTATGGCCTTTTGGAATGTGTATTGGAAAGTCAGTGGTTAAGAATACTCCCATGACTGAAAGCTTCACTTTGAACCCAAAAGGCTTGCATTTCATTCCCTGCTCCTCTGCTTACCAGCTGAGCAGTTTTCTCATTATAAACTGAATCAGTGTTCTGTGTTATTGTAAGGATTCTGATATTCCTCATGAAACCAAAAATTTAGGATGCTACCAAGTATCAGAGACAAACAGAAGCAGGGGCTGAGACCTTGTTGAAGCCGTAGCTACGCCTTTCATCCCTGCCTCATTCTGCTCATCTCCCCACCCTCCATCTTTACAGATGGTCTTTACTTCTTTGGTTCACCTACCAGATGATCCCAAGCTTCCTGCATTTTGGTCCAGACACCCAAAGGGAGACTGACTTGGCTTTCTTGGGACAAGCCCAACACATTTCTGGGAAGGACCCATTGGCCCAGGTTCGGTCACGTTCACACTTGCTCTGATCAACTGTAGCTGGTGTCTGGCCACATTGCAATGTGGCTACTTCTATTGCAAACGTGTGTGTCTGAGGTGTGGGAAAGGGGTTGCCGAGAGGCAGATCCTGATCATGAGGTCCTGGGTAAACTGTGTCATAGGCACCGTGTTGTGAGTATTTGATGAGATTACATAGTGTCAGATGTTTTTTAAAAAAGCCTGAATGAATGGTGTCCATTGTTAATAAGGCCAGGTACTGGGCAGAATAAAGGGACGAAGAAGAGATCAACAGCCACAAATACAGCCAAACTTCTGATTTTAAAACTTGCAGACATGTATCTTTAAGCTTTAACTTCATCTTTACTGTCTCTTTAGTCTTTAACTTTATAATTTTGACCTATCTCACTTACAGAAAAGTTACAAAGAGGTAGATGCTGAGGCTATCTGAAAATTAAATATTTTTCTGAGATTACCCAATGCCATTGTTAATACATTTGCTGTCTGTGTCCATATGTAACAGTTTGTGGCTGAAATGTTCATTGATTAGACACAAGACAGGGCTGAATCGGTAGATTCGACTTCATTCTTCCTAATCATCCTTCCCATTTTCTCTTCTCCTCTTCATCTACCTCTCCTGCCTGGCAATGGACAGACCTATGAGAATAGGCTTCGTTGTTTAAGGTAGTCCAAGGACATCTAACTAGGAATAATGGGATGGAATTCAGCAAGGGACAATTTATGCTGAATTATAAGAGAAATTTCCTAACAGCGAGATCTATTAGACTAGAGAATAGGCTCCCAGGGGAAGTAAGCACCATTGCCGGAGTCATTTAGACTCTGGCTCAAGTCCATAAGTAAAAATAAATTTGGTTGTCTCATTTTATTCTCCATTTGTGTGGACTCTGCAGCACCACTGGAAAGTTAGACAGAAGCGACATCAGGTAATTGACTTAAGGGAGGTCTGGCAAACTTGGGAACTATTTTGCCCTCGTTTTCTGAAGCACTGTTTTTGTTGCTGGAGCCTTCCTGAAGTCCCACCAACTAAATTCAGGTACTGTCAGCAGGTGTTTCAGAATGTCTCATCATGTCGGGGGCATGACTCCATTTTCCAGATTGGATCACTTCGAATGGCATCTGAAGGTCAATTCGCAAGACAACCAACCTGGGGTCCAGGGGTCTTGGGTGCAGAGATCGGACCCTGGGTTGTGATGGCCCACCAGACGCAGTGGCCCTCGGAAGGCGTGGCCTGAGCCTTCAGCTGACGTCCGTGAGCATCACGAAGACTTCTGTCTTCATCTCTTTAAAATTGATACCATACTTCTGGTTCAGAAAATAGTGTCATAAATTGTCATCCAGATTATCATTTCCGATGAAGTGACACACACTCTTTCTTCGGCATTTGAACGTGGTGGAAAATATTTTCAGAGTCTTTGCATTAGCAAAACTCCTGGATAATTTGCAGTAGTCTAGTCTAGCAGGTAACCAATGACATTTACTGGGTTCCCAAAATGCAAAAGAATTTATCAGCAGAAAGAAATGGGAATGAATTTGCATTATTCAGGCATTGGGGACCATGGAAAAATATTTGAAGGCTTCCAAACTTTTAACAAATGTTTACCTAGCAAGGTAAAATATGCTCATATCAACATGTTCTTAAGTACTGGAAAATCGCTCCTGTAGCATTTTCACTTTTTTTTTTGTTTCTTTCTTAGGGTTCCTGGAAGTGTTAGACACACAGAAAGAGGGAGAAAATCAAACAACTATCTTTTTAATTCCACCACAGTTTTTAATCCAGCAGAAAGCCATCAGAATTCTGCTCCCGATACGTGTTTTCATTGGCTAGCATGTGGGTCTACATACACGGGGCACGATGCGAGGTAATACCTCTCTCTTAAGCAAGACAAGTGTATGTCTCTCGAGTCAGCTTCCCTGTGGATGTGGCAGCGTTGTCAAATTGTCAGGATGGGCTCCGTCTTGCTGCTCCACTGGGCCGAGAGAGGCTGAGGTAACAGGGTCCCCCATTTCCAACCACCCCATCTGCATTCTGCCCGCAGGACGCAGGAACAACTAGAAGCTTGAACGTGTGACTTCTGTTCATTTCCACTGCTCAGAACTTTTGCTTATGGCCACATCTGGTCACAGGCAGGCTGACAGAAGAATTTTTATTCTGGATAATCATGTGCCAAGCTAGATATTTAATTACTATAAACTAAAGGGATACTTGCAAGGTAGAAAACATTTTCCACCATCTTAAAATGTTAGAGGTAAGTATGCATCTTATAAAAACCAAATAAAAGTGACACCTTCCACGGGGCTCTGGAGATGCCGTTCTGTTGTTTAGGTTCTCTGGAGCCTCAGTTGGTAGGGTGGCTGGAGCTACATGTATTGTATGTTTAATATAACTTAGTGGGGTGTGGAATTTTTTCTTGGTGAGGGCACAGCGGTATTAGTTCCTTAATTGCCGCTATTTCTAAGATGGCATGAAAGAGTTCCGCACCAGAAAACTGGAGTCCTTCCTCTTCATAAATTTCCAGACCCATTGTTTTCAGTGTTTTATAATTTTATACCCAGATAAAAATGTGTTATCTAGTTTCAGAGCCATTTGGTTCCTGCTTTTCTTCCCTTATTTTATCACTTCTGTTTCAGGAGAGAGAGCTGAGATTTAACCAAGGAAGTACAAATATAATAGGAAGTACAAATCTGGCTTTCTAATAGTGGGTCTGCAGCTGCCGGAACTGTAAATACATCTGTTTTTGTGCTGGTTGGAACAACAAAGTATCCATTATGATGATCTGACATAAATTCCAGCATCTCCTTCTGGGGATGGCAGATCATTTACAAATACTCAGGTATCTGATGTTACAAGTTCTCTAGGCTCCAGTTAAATAAAATACCACTTAAAATAGAGTTTTAAGCATTTTTTTGTTTAAACAAGTATATAAAAGTCAACAATGTCTTAATTACAGGAGTAAATAGTAGGCGTACTGGTGACATGGGTTATGATGGACTCACTGCAAAACACGCAGCATTATTTCCTAATCGTCACAGAGTAAATGCCTGGCAATTCCATGAGCACAGTGGTAACTGTGGAGGACATTGCACATTGGACAACATGATAAGTCGCTTGAGTACCTGCTGCAAAGACTCCCCACAAAAGGAATGCCTCCTCCAAATGTGGGAGCGACAGAAGACAAGCAAGAGAAAATGAAGGGCTACACTCAGACCCAAAGCAGCTTCAGACACATGCCTGATGGCACTCAGGAACAAAACAGTGTTTTTGTTTTTCATTTTGGAAAGATACAGATGAATAATGCTATATGGGAAAAATAGTTCCCAGGAGACAGTATTTACAGGGCCCTTACTCAACATGTCAGTGTGGAGAGCTCGTGAGTGTGGAATCATTTACAACCAGACTCAGATCCCACTCCACTCACTGGCTCTGCCAGTGGAGCTGCAGAGCATGGGCAAATGGGGTTCACAACCCCTAGGGCTGCTGTTAAGATCCGCAGAGTAACAAATGTGAAGTATCTGCCACATGACAATTATTTCATAATAATTAATACTAATTAATTTTGCTTCCTAGTTTTGTCTGACTTGAGGGGTGAATGCCACAACTAACATCAAGGTTTCTGCAAGTTCCTAGTCAAATTCTGGACAACTGTAGAAGCAGTTTTGCTTGGTCTTGAGCCACGTGGAATTACTTAGGTTTATTTATTCATTTGTTCATTGATTCATTCAACAAATATTCACTGTATTCTACTATGTGCAAATATGTCCTATATCTTACAGGCAACTAGTTCATATTAATCAGTAGTATCTTTAATTCTTATTGCCAGAGAATTGTCCAAGAGATATTAAATTACTATAAACCAAAGGGATACTTACAAGGTAGAAAACATTTTCCGCCATCTTAAAATGTTGGAGCTAAGTATGTGTTGTATAAAAACCAGATGAAAATGACACCTTCCACAGGGCTCAAAACTAAGCAAAGCTTATTCTTATTCTCATAAGAATCACCATGGCTTTTCCCAATCAGGCATTAAATAGGAATTAATTCTTTCCACAAAAAGGGGTTTAAAATGTGACTCCCATTACCACAATACACAGATTCTGAGAGAAGAAAAGTCGGGAAACAGAAGGCAGAATCAAACATGGAGAGGAAACAGTGCTGGACCAAGCAAATGGAGGCTTGGGAAGGGGGGTCTGCTGAGATGCCCTCACAGGGAGCCTGCAGGGTCTGCACATGCTCTCCAGGTGGCCGGGAGCAGCAGTGATCCCGAGGTTGGAATTGGGACTCGCGGGTCACCAAAGCCATGGGATACAGTGGGAGAACTGAAAGGTTCCGTCTGGGATGAGAAAAGTTATCATGGTCTCAGCTGCCCTGGCTTAGGCTTCTCATGGCTATTTCATAGGGAGAGTAATACTGGAATTCCACTGGATGGTTTCATGGTTCATGAGATATAATTGTAGTGAAATCTGATGTATAAGGCATACATACCATTCTAATTCCACAAAGGGGGTTCGGTTATTCTTAATAAATCCTTTTGCTCTTTTTAGAAGGAAAAAGTGAAGAAAGCCCTCCCAGGTGCGAGAAAGCAGCTCCCGGGCGGCCTCTGCCTTCGGTGGGACTGTGGCTGTCAGAGTGTGCTCTGTGTGGTGAGGGCTGCGTGTTGGCCGCCATGGCCTCCACACAGCAGAAAACAGGAGCTCTGCCCTCATGCGGCTGAGAGTCACCTGGGGAGATGCAGGTGCAACAGTCTCTAAGATGCTGACGAGGATTTGCCATCTTCTCCTCCTGCAACTCTCCTCTCAGCGTGGAACCCTGGCCAGCGCCACCATCGGCCTCTAATTGTTCCAGGCTGGACTGTGGGTGTCCCCATTGGACTGGGTTTGACTCGCCTTCCCTCGTGGTTAAATAAACACCAAGTCTGTTTGTTTTGGTCTTCCTAATCTCTTGCATCTCTGTATTTTCATTGCTACGTTCTTAGTTCAGGAAGAAATACGATCACACATCTGGGTGACTCTCACTGTCTTCTTGCGTCCTGTCTCAGCCAACTCCAGCTACTGATCCAGGCCCACCTTAGCTTGGGCATCTGACCTCTGAGCTGGCCACTGAAGCCTTTGCTGTCGAGGCTCCTGACAAGCGAACCTGCTATTCCATGCCAGTCTCTACCTGCCTCTCTCTCTGTCTTCCTCCTTTAGGCCTTGATACAAGCAGTTACTTCCTGGGTACTTCTGGGATGCTCCTGGATCCCTCCATTTGGTCAGGCCCCTCCCCTGTGTAGCCCCGTGGCGTTTCTTGCTCAGCCTGTGTCTGCCCCAGCAGTCTCTGGTGCACCCATCTGTTTACACATATGCTCTCCTCAGCTAGACTGGATGCTCCTGGAGTTGAGCACTGTGGTCTTGACTCCATGCTTCCTATCACCTGGCACAAGCCTTGCCAGTAGTCGAAGGTGGTTGAATGAATTAATGAACGAGTGAAGAATTGGCCACGCCCTGGGAGCAATTTGGATGAAGTGGGGTACAAATTCAGCCAAAGAAAGACTACTTCCTGTTGGGAGTTCAAAAAAGGTCCTGGGGGGTGTGGATAGGCTGTGCACTAGTGGCTAGCAGGATGTGCAGATTCTGAGGTCTGGGTAGAAGGAGGGCTAGGATAGGAAGGATAAGTTCAGCATCACCAGGAAAGTGGGGGCAGATGTTGGCATTCACTCCAGGTGACAGGGCTGCCTGATGCCACCGAAGTGAACAGAGGCTATTAGGAGAGGGGAGGTGGCTCCAGGGCTGTGGATAATAGCCCAATTCATCAGGCAAGAAGGAAGAGGGTGCACTGAAGAAGACAAGAAATGGTCAGCGCGGAGCAAGGGGAGATGAGTGTGTGTCACTGAAGCCCAGGGAAGAGGAATCGTCAGGAGGTCGAGGTACTAAACTATGTGGAGTGAGTGGTGGAGGCCGGGGTGTCAGATCGGAGCACTGGGAGCCCAGGGATCACTTGGAAACAGCTGCACCAGTGGAATGGTCCGAACACAGAGGGAGAAAGACGTGAAGAAAAGAGGGGTCCTGGGAGACGCAAAGGCTGCAGTGATGAGGCAGCTCCTGGACGCAGCAAGAGCAGGTGAAATGAAGCAAGTGCAGGCACAGGGAAGGCCAGCCTGGCAGAGTGGGAGGCAGAAATGCAGAAACCTTGTGAGGCAGAGAAAAGAAGCCAAGTTAGTATGAGCACAGCTTTTCTGCTCTGGAAAGCAGGCTGCAGAACTATTTGAAAAGGCTCAGGGCTAGGATTCCAGCCTGAGGAAACTCCAGTATGCTGAGAAGTTACTAAAAAGATTGACAGGGAGGGTTTGGAGCTTGTTCTCACCATGACCTGCAGCAGATCCTGTGGAGGCTGGGTGCGTTGTTCACGGTGGAGCCAACATCTTGGTTCTCTTCGGCAGGTTGCAGGCCCGGGGCTGAGAGAAGGCAGCCCATGGCGTAGCCAACTGGGCTAGGGCCAGGTCAGCAAGACCAGGCTTGGGGCCAAAAAGGACTTAGTGGGATAAGGATTGAAAAGTATTTGAAAACAATATAACAATGTTTCATCCAAAATAATGCAGTGCACTTCTCTTTTTGCGCCTGTGGCTTGGCTCATTTGTACAGTTGTTTGCCTTTTCAGAGAAAGCATGATTTCCCTTTGCAATTCTTCTTGGTGCTGGTTTGTATTCATCCGACTGTCTCTGCTATCAATATGTGTTGATAATGTGCATTTTATAGGTCATTCAACAATGTATTTCGGTTCTTTTGGTCTCTAAGGTAGAATACCTAAATGTAATATGTTAACTATGCAACTCAATTTTATTCCTATGGAAAACACGTTCAATATACATTTCCTTGCAATTTAATGTTCTAGGAGCATATTTGTGACCCAGCGTGCTTCTTTATGTTGACATATTGTTCATTGGGTTTCATTAGTCAGATGCTATGTCACATCACATATGGAACATGAGGAAAAGTGACATTAATGACAATCTGGTGACATTCAGTACTATGCGACACATCAGGTTAAAAATAAAACAGGCAAACAAAAAAGATCTTTCTTATTTCCAGTAAGGTCTTTTCTTGTTTTCTTTCTTTCTTTGCTTTCTTTCTTTATTTTTTTCTTACTCGTGAAAGAACTGTGCTCTGTCTGGATCAGGCATGAATTATTATTGGCAAGGTTTTGTGGGTAACTAGTGATGCAGATATCAGCCTGTCCACTGCATTTGTAGGTGAAAGGAAAGAAGGGAAGGATTTCTGCTGAAGTGTTCATTGCATCTAAGTGTCCATTTTTTCTCTTTCTTTCTCTCTCTCTCTCTTTCTCTCTCTCCCTTCCTTCCTTCCCTCCCTTCCTCCCTCCCTCCCTCCCTCCTTCCTTCCTTCCTTCCTTCCTTCCTTCCTTCCTTCTTACAGAGTTTCACTCTTGTTGCCCAGGCTGGAGTGCAATGGCACGATCTCGACTCACAGCAACCGCCACTTCCTGGTTCAAGCCACCCTCTCACCTCACTCCCAAGTAACTAGGATTACAGTTGCCTGCCATTATGCCCAGCTAACTTTTGTATTTTTGGTAGAGACAGGGTTTCATCATGTTGGCCAGGCTGGTCCTGAACTCCTGACCTCAGGCGATCCGCTGACCTTGGCCTCCCAAAGTGCTGGGATTACAGGCCTGAGCCACGGTGCCCAGCCCTAAGTCTTCATTTGTCCAAACCATTCAATTATAACACTAGTTCCTGTGCACGTCTGCTTGTGTGCCATTCAGCTTCGGCGAGGTGGGTCTACAGAGAGCTGGTGGGTATCCTGGAGCAGAGGCCGGTCAGACTGACCAAGAAGTAGCTCAGAGGCAAGTGTGGACTTCAGATGAAATCACTGGCAGACAAAGCACAGGCTTTCTTTAATTTGTGAGCTGCAATCTCTGGCATCCAGTGAAGAAAAGTCACAAAGTATTGAGACCTCTGATAAGGCCACCCAATCACAGAGGTTAAACACCAAAAGGAAGGAGCCTTCTGGAATCTCTTCTCCACAAAAAAGAGGGCGTTCAGCTCAGCCACAGGGTCTCCAGCTCCTCCTCCTTCTCTCCCGGGGGCTGTGCCAGAAGGAATGGCCCCATTGCCGCTGAATTCATCCACTCCAGTCCTAAGACGTTCTGGGTGAACGGGATGACGTTCCTAAGACTCTGGTCCTAAGACGTTCTGGGTGAACGGGATGACGTTCCTAAGACTCCGGTACTAAGACGTTCTGGGTGGCTACCTGGAGGTGGGGAAGTGAGTGAACGGAATAGAGCATTACTTTCTGAATGCAAGTCAACCCCTTAATGTTCAGGTTCTGTTTTTAAAAATGCAGAAATACATGAAGCTCTTCATTTAAAAGGTAGGTATACTGTAATTTTCTACTTTTAAAATCCATGTGCCTCATTCTGATACTATTTTTATATTTATCACAGTATGTTTTGGGCAGCGTTTAAACTACTGGCTGCCTGGACTTCTGGATGCCAGATTTAGAGATCTGGGTGGTTCATGCTGTCTTACTGCTTCTGCTAACCCCTGGATGCCACCGAGCAACACCTCACGACAAGACCCACGTCTCCTGCTTCTGCTTCTAATTTAGAGACCAAAAGAACCAAAATACATTGTTGAATGACCTGTAAAATGCACATCTTATCAGACGTTCTTAAATGTCTTATCGTGAGTGTGTTAGTGTTTTCGGTGCTGTACCATATTACCACAAACTGGGTGGCTTTAAGTGTCAGAAAGGGATGCATCACTCTACCTCATTTCTTCCGCGTTCTCTTTGAAGAACATGATGTCCAGATACCTTGGATTTTTCTTAATTGGCTGTGTGTACCAGGGGAGTATTTATCGTGCAAGTTTTGTTGTAAGCAACGGTCTCTATTTTCCTCTTTTCTTGGAGATTTTTTGGAATGGAGAGGGGCAGAAACCAAGTGGTCTCCAGTCTCCAGAATTTCATGGACCTGGTACATGTGCCAGGGGCTCTGTGGTTCCCTCCTAATATTTTAGTTCCCTTTAACATTTCTACGATTGTCTGTGGCAGTAACTTAGGTGGAGTTAGTTCGAAATCGTGTTGTTTCCTTACCTTTTGTTTGTTCACTTACCATTTACTTCCTATTCAAAGTCCCTTTTGCAGATACCCCACCTGACAGGACCAATACTATTGCATTTTAGTGGGAGGAAGGGGTTACTCAGGCAGGAGTGACATATGATTCAGTTGATTATAAGCAGAGGAAGTGTGTACTCAACACAAAAATCATGCTTGGAGGAATCATCTTGTCTAATTCTGTGTTTTTACTATCATGTGTCTGAATTCGTGGACTGCATTATCAGACATTCTTCAATGTCTTATCGTGAGCATGTTACTGTCTTGGGTGCTGTAGTATGTTACCACAAACTGGGCGGTTTAAAAAGTCAGAAAGGTGTTCCCTCACAGATCCGGAGGCCAGAGGTCTGAAGTCACGGTGTGACAGAGCCAGGCTTCCTCTGAAGCTGTGTCGGAGGAGCCGTCTTTGCCTCTTCCGGCTTCCGGGGTTTGCTGTCAATTCTTGGCGTTTTGCTGGGACGTTCCTGTCTCTGCCTTCGTTGTCACTTAGTGTCCTCTCTGTGTGTCTCTAGCTTCAAAAGTGGCCTTCTGATGAGGGCACTAGTCGTGTTGGAGTGGGGACTGTTCTCCTCCAATGAGACCTCTTCTCATTAGAATTGTGTACAATTCCCTCTGTAGAGATGCTGCTTCCTAATAAGGCAACGCTCCGAGGCGCTGGGGGTGGGACTTTAACATAGCTTTTTTTGGGGACCACAGTTCTGTCCACAGCACTGGGAGCTCAGCTCATGAATCCCAGCAACCAGGGCCATCAGCAGTGAACCCACGGGTGCCGGGTGTCACCTGCTTTGGTAGAGCCGGCTCTGCAATTGCCCCTGGCAGAGTCCTCTTCTTCTACAGTTCTTGGTGGACTCTGTGGCCTACCAAAGCCAGGATCTTCTACTCCCCAAACAACTACAGTCATTGAGTTTAGAAGCATTTCTTGAAAACCAATAAGCATACACTAGATAATTTTACAGGACAGTTGGAGTGGATGTATGGACGATGAATTGCTCTTTCCCATTGCATGGGGAGTCCTGTTTGGTTCGCTGCTTCTTTGTTTTCCTTCTCTTTAAGCAAGTGCTGTGCTTTCCCAGTGGGAGCCTGCCTGGGTCCCCTGCCCCTGTTCTGTCCGCCCGGCTCTCTGCTGCACTGACCACGAGCCTCACGTCCTCTCCTGGGTCCATAGTGCTGGCTGGAACAGGGCCCAGAGGGATGCTTCCCCTCTGGTGAAAAGCAGCCTTCCCACCTCAACCACTTCTTTCTCCTTCCCTTGTGATGCTCTTTCCCTCTCGCAGGTCTGCGCTTTTGTACTTTAAGCAATGTCAAAACCATCCAACTGCTGAACAGGCCCACGTTCTCAGCGTCCCTCTTCCTCCGAGGTTAGTGATCTCTCATACTGGGACCTCAGCGTTCTGTTCACTCAGGCTAGTTTTCTGTTCATCGATAAAACTGGTCAAAACACAAAACAAAACGACTTTTGGATAAATATAAACACAATTGTTTCTCTTGTTCATTCACTTTAAAGTGGCCCCATTGCACCTACCTTGTAAGGTCAATAGGATGCCTGGGGCGGGGTCTGTAGCTCTCCGTGACAGGGGCTAGATCCTTACAGGGCTTCTTGTCCTTGGGGAGTGAGCCCCACCTGCTCCATTGAGGACCCCGATCCCGGCACGCTGAGGCACAGAGATGAGCTACTGTAGTCGCAGGAATGGTGGGCTTGGGGTGCGCGTGCTGTAAAAGAGGGCAGGAGGGACAGTGCTGGCCACCGTCACACTCTGCAGAGATGAGATAGGCTGACCAAGGCATCAATGACCTCATCAGAGTGCAGCCAGAGTGGCCAGCACTGACCAGAATGAGGTCAGGAGGGCAGTAAGCAAGAAGACCCAGTAAGGAGTGCAGGGCTGGCAGCTCTCAGATGATCAGAAAGGCCAGTGTCATTGTTCAGTAGCTCTGCACCGGCTTGGGATTAAAGAGCAGAGTTTTACTTATGGGTCTGTCATGGGCTCAGCGGAGCCCCCATCATCATTGCTAGTGAAAAAGAGTAAGAAGATTGGGATGAGAGGAGCTACCTATGTGGTACAGTCTATAATTCTGGTATCACCATACTGGCAACACATTCTAGGCTTTGGAGTGTTAGGGTTCTTTTTAAAGGTGAGTAGGTGGATGTCAGACACACTGGGAGGACCAGAGAGCCAGTCTGTGGAGTATGGAGCCAGGGGCAGCATCCAAGCTCACCGTGGGGACCTCTAGTGACAACTGTCCGTGGGCTTCATGGATCTCGGAAGTGAAGGTAAACACTCCAGGAATACCCACTACCTCTTAGAAACAGGACTCCACAGCCGTGCTTGTGGCTGCTTCGCACCTGGCTCACTTGCTCTCTTGATTCTTGGGATTCAGGCCACTTGGCTGCATCTGGCAGCACAGACCCTGAGCTGGGAGTTTCTGCTTCTGCTTGTGGGAGGTGGGGATCAAGACACAGGCTGTTGAGCACCAGGACAAGGAACGTGCTCCATAGCCCCCATTGCCCAGTGAACGGCCATTTAGCACTGCCGGAATTTGTCTCGGGTGGGTTTGAAGACTGAATTCTAATTCATGTCTTTAAAGGTAGAGAGAGAGGGAACGAGGTGTGAGTGGGCTCAGCGCCTCTGAAGCTGGGCCTCTACCCCGTTACTCATGCCATAGGATAGTGCAAGGAATCCATGATTTACAAACATTTTGGTTACCAAGGTGTATTTGTTCAGAACCTACACTTATTTCTTTTATAGAAACCAAAATAAACATGGTGCTAGTTTCCTTAGCTGGCCCGTATGTTCTTCTAACCTGCAAACTGATGAGATAGCTCTATTAATACTAACCAGATAAGATCCATCTAGCTCTATCTATCTGTCTGTCTGTCTATCTATCCATCTATCTATCATCTATCATCTATCTATCTATGTATCATCTATCTATCCACCTATCATCTTTCTATCATCTATCCATCTATCATCTATCCATTCTTCTATCTATCCATTTATCTATCTATCTATTATCTATCTATCCCTTATATACATAATACATAATTATAATACATAAGTATGTTACTTTGATGTTGTATGCTACATGGTATTATTCTTTACTTATATTATGGTTGATCCCAGCAAGTAGCTCACCCTTCCATAGAAGACTTATCTCTCAGTGTAAGTCCATGTCCTCTCCTGGACTCCCGAATTATGAAGCTCCTCCGTGCTCAATTGCCACAGCCATGCACCTAGGCCCACAGGCCTCTTGCCGTAGACACCTGTCTGCTAAATGGAGTGGGCAGGAAGTGCTGTGGTCATCAGAAGACAGGGATATCTGAATGGACAGGAATGCCCAGGGAGCTTCACAGATGGAGCTGTGCCTGGAAAGCTCAGGGGAGGGGTGTGATTCAACAGGCCAGTGGGTGAGCAGGGGTGAGTGGAGGAGTGTGAGTGGGAGGGAAGCGTGGTGCTGGCTCCAGGATGGGACCCATATGCTTGTTTGTTACTTTTCAAGCCCTGGCAGAGGGCCTAGAATCTAGTCAGTCTCAGTAACGATCTGTTGAATGAACAAACGGTGAGCAAAATAAAATCGGGTATTTTGTTTGTTTGTTTTAGAATATTCTTATTTTGAAGATTTTGGGATCATTTCATGTGCATCCGTGAAGTCAATTATAGTCATAGTGTCCACTGGCTTTCTTCCCGATTGTGCCATGTTAGCTGTTTTGGCACCGATGGAGTCTTTCTTAGAAAGCATTAGGGGACAACCGAAAGTGAAAACTGAGAGTTCGAATCTACTTGGCATTATTCAAATTTGAAATGTAAAACTAGTGAAAGGAAATAGACTCTAAGTATCAACCAATATATATAACGTAATATTAGTAAACAAATTTATATTATCTATCTACCTACCTATCTATATCACCACCACTACCAGCATCACCGCCTCTCAGTCTAGTATACACATGTGTCCTGAGAGCTGTCTGAAATTTTTTTGCCTGATGTTAGTAATGGTTACTCACGTTTTCTTTTTTCTTTTTCTTTTTCTTTTTTGAGACGGAGTTTCGCTCTTGTTGTCTGGCTGGAGTGAAATGGTGTGATCTCAGCTCACCACGATCTCTGCCTCCCCATTTCAAGCAATTCTCCTACCTCAGCCTCTCTAGTAGCTGGGATTCCGGGCATGCACCACTATGCCCAGCTAATTTTCTATTTTTTTTTTTTTAGTAGAGATGGGGTTTCTCCATGTTGGTCAGCCTGGTCTCAAACTCCTGACCTCAGGTGATCCGCCTGCCTCAGCAGTGCTGGGATTACAGGCGTGAGCCACCGTGCCTGGCCTACCTCTGGTTTTATAAGAGACATCCTTTGGATAAATGGATGGATAAAGATGGTGGTAAGGAAGGGAGGCATTTATTTATTAGTTTTCTTTATGCTAACATGGATTATCTGAGTGCAGTCACATTTATTTTCCACTCTATACAGTTTTGGATTTAAATATCAAATATGCGAAAGATATATTGGTACCTGCTCAGTGCCAGGCAGTGTTGGTGCACTGTGGACGTGGCGGTGAGTGGTGAAGATGGGCATCCTGTCCACAACCTTGCACTTTATATAACAAGCTGCAGAAAACGTTTAAATTAGACCAAGGATGGAAGATTACTGGGCCAGTGTTCATTTAAGCAAAATATTGTAAGCGTGAATTCACAGAGCACTTCCTAGTTTAGCTTCCCTCTAAGGATAAATTCAGATCCCATTTATTTTTAACTTAAGCTGACTAGATCAAAACAAAAGCATAATATTGGTGAAATCTAGTCCTGTATGCAAATGGCATTTTGGAATGTATTCGTGTGTCCATTTCTATCTGAGGTCCCGCCATGCCCAATCTGCGAGAGCTGCCTCAGCAGCCCAGGTCCATCCTGTTCTGGGTTCATCCCAGTGGTGTGCTGTTAGATGTTTAACAGCCAACTCTCAAAGACAAAATGAAGCTCTCTCATTTACGTTGTTTGCCAATTATGCCATAGCCAATTTCCAGCTCCCAAGGCGATGTCACCGAACATGGAATAGGAAAGGATGTGCATATCTGCCCCGGTCTCATAGCAGCTTACACTGATTGGAAGCAGCTATTTCATAAGTAAGCCATCATCCAGAAATTGTTTCTACACGTAGAAATTAATTTCAGCAGTTGTCCCTAAGTCTTGTGGCTTACAAAGGAACAAAGAGAAGAACAATCAGTTAAACTACTGGGGCTCCGGGGATGAGTTTGTAACTTCAGTCGCATGGTTAATGTAATGAAGGGATTCTTCTCACCTAGACCTTATCAGACTATGACGCAGCACTTGTCTTTACACAGCGTTCAGTTAGTCAACGCTCACATTTTATCCCTTCTTCCTTGAAGTATTTTTCCAGCGGTGCACTTCCTTTCCATTCCCCTGGCGTTAGCTCCCTCCAGATCTTCCCTTTAGAGATCTGTAGTCTTAACTAGATTCCTTGGTTTCGCCTTCACTCTCCTCCTCTTTCATACCATTTCCCATTTAATATTTCTAAGATTCTGATATAATCTCATTAACTTCCTACTCTTTATGCAAACCATCAACAGTCTCTTACTCCCTTCAAGATAAAAGTCACCTCCTTATTGTGACGTTTAATACCTTCTGTTATCTGATCCCACCTCACCCATAAACGTGAATAAGCCATTATTTCTTCTCAAAAGTCTTTTAGTTCAGCCAGAATTATGATGACCTATGTTCTTCAAGGACATCCTGTTTTTTAATTAGTAAAAATCTAAAATAATTTTAGATTCATGGGAAGGTGCAAACATACTGCAGAGAAGGTCTATGTATTTTTCACTTATTTTTCTCCAATGATTACATTTAAATAACTATAGCACATTATCAAAACCAGGAAACTGACATTGGTACAATGTTCATGTATAGTTTTACGCCATTTTATCACATGTACAAATTCATGTAACCATCACAGGGATAAAGATACCGCACAAGTATGATGTGCAACCCTTATATAATCATATAATCAAATAATCAAATCCACCACCATCCCCAATCATCACTGGCCTCTGTTAAACCAAGTTCAGCCTAAAGCTGCCTCCTTACATAAGTTCAGCCTGAAGGTTTCTCTGTACAATGTTAGCTACAGCCTAAACGGAGTTGTAAATGAAGTCTACTCTAGCACCAGTCACTGCGTTTTAGCCAACCAAAAGGCCGACTATTCAAACTGTGCTCAAATAAAGTGAACGTTGAGCTGTAACCAATTGGGCTGTTTCTGTACCTCACTTCCATTTTCTGTACATCACTTTCCTTTTTATGTCCATAAATCTTCTTCCACCACGTGGCTGTGCTGGAGTCTGAGAGCCTCCTCTGGTTCAGGAGGCTGTCCAACTTGTGAATCGTTCTTTGCTCAAACTCTTACATTTAATTTAGCTAAAGTTTTTCTCTTAACACCTCTGACAACTGTGGATTGAGTCTCCATTCTGACTTTGGTCATTTTGGGGATGTGATGTAAGTGGGGGTCATCCTATGTGACTTCGAGGTTGACATTGTTTACTCAGCATGATGGCCTTGAGATCCACCCAAACCATCGCCTGTGTCGTGAGCCCCCTCTTTTTCACTGGTGAGTAGTATTCCATGGCATGGATGTGCCACAGTTGCTTAACCATTCACCAGCTGATGGACATTTGTGCTGTTTCCAGCTTTGAACTCTTATGACTGGTGCTACTATGTACTCGTTTTGTGGAAACATAAACTGGAAAAATGCCCAGTAATTCAACTGTAGGATGGTAGGATAAAGTCATGATTAATTGTATAAGAAACCACCAAACTGTTTTCCAGAGTGGCTGTACCATTTTGCATTCTCACTAGCAATGTCTGAGAGATCCCATTTCTCTTCCTCCTCACCAGCCTTCTGTGCTGTCACTATTTGTTATTTTAGTTGTTCTAATAGGTGTGTAGTAATATCTTACTGTGGTTTCAGTGTGTATCTCCCTAATGACTAATGATGTTGAACATCTTTCACATCTGTTTATCTGCCATCCAAAACCATTTTATTTTTGTCTCCAACCATTTATTTGTGGTGCGCTTTCTGAGAACAATAGTGTTTCTCTTCTTCATCCATCCAAATTGTATTCGTCTTCTCTGACCCAACTAAAATCCCATCTCTTCCTCAAATTTCAGCTCTATTGCACTTGATCAACTCTGAACTCCCATAGTAACACTTGCTATGAAGTGGCTTGTGTTTTTACTGAACCATCTTCCTATTGGCAGAGGACACTGTTAATGGTCCTCCTGGAACCCCCGGATCCCTTTGCTGGGCTCCCATTCCCTGGCTTCCCTGTGAGTAGAAGAACTTCCACTCTGCTTTGAAAGTGCCCAGTGGCTGATACTTAACTCCTATTTGGAAAATTATCCTCGGGCTGCTGGAGCTTTCTCCACACATGCAGAGACCTGGAGACCCCAGGATTTTATATTCACCAGGAGGAGCTTGCAGCCAGTGGCTGAGGCATGTGGGAATTTGAACAGGCAGGTTCCTCATCTCAGGGTGAAGCATTTGCCCTGCAGGGCTGGGCATGGGCTGCCCTCCTGTCTTGGTCTGAACTCATATCCTTACCTGGCTTCTTCTCTTTCTTATTCTGCTCACTCTCATTCCCTTGCCACTTTCTCCTGGGAGCACTTTCTTCATAGATCTCTTGCATGCAAATTTTCATCTCAGGTTCAGTTCAGGGAGAACTCAAAGATAACACTTGGAATAGTGCTTGGAAACCAACTTTGGGGATAGGATTCTGGAGTTAGATCATCTACATGCCAGATGGTAGCAGGTCCTTTTCGCTGGTGGTAGGTGGGGTATTGATCATCTCTGGCATGTGGTAGTGTACGGTTGCAATTCCTAGGAGTTTCATGAGTGATGGATTTAGATGAGATACAGATTAAGAGTCTGCATTGACTTTCGTGATACCTCTGGTATTTGAGAGAAATGGGGGAAATGATCACTTTGAAGATGGGGAATCAGTGTGGCTGAGTGATACCGATGGATTGCAGAGAGGTCAGCCAAATACAAAGTTAAGGCAGTGAGAGAAAGCTGGAAGTCTCCACAGAGCAAATAAAAGACCCTCACTTTTGGCTGCCAAAGTGAAGACTGTATTAATCTCTAAGACCAGGACCTAATTTAAAGAGAACCAGAACCTCAAAGTTGTCTGAATTTTCAGTCTTCAATCTACACCAATGTTAGAGAAGAAAGGGAACCCTAAAACTTGGGGTGAAGACACATGCATTCTAGAACATTGGGCCCCTGTCTCCCCTGAACTTTCTGTGTCTGCAGAACATACTCATTTCTCTTTTTCTTGTAACTCTCTTTTCCTGAAGACTATCGAGGTCTCAGTTGAGGCACGTGGCTTGCAGAAATATGCTTGCCCAACCCAAGATCTGCTTTAACTTTCCCTCATGACCAGTGGAGCAATATCTACGGTCAAATTGTTTAATATCATGACTGGGGAAGTAGCACCCAACTAAGGGAGAGAAGAGATTAGTCACATGAAGATTTGCAAGACTGGCTAAAATGTACTGCAAGAAAGTGGTAGCACATGCCTGCAATGGTCTCGAGGGAGCTGTGTGCATGAGTGGGAATGTGCGTGGAGGGGACAGGTATAAAACTGTATAAGGGCCGGGCGCGGTGGCTCACGCCTGTAATCCCAGCACTTTGGGAGGCCGAGGCAGGTGGATCACGAGGTCAAGAGATCGAGACCATCCTGGTCAACATGGTGAAACCCTGTCTCTACTGAAAATACAAAAAATTAGCTGGGCATGGTGGCACGTGCCTGTAATCCCAGCTACTCAGGAGGCTGAGGCAGTAGAATTGCCTGAACCCAGGAAGCGGAGGTTGCGGTGAGCCGAGATCGCGCCATTGCACTCCAGCCTGGGTAACAAGAGCAAAACTCCGTCTCAAAAAACAAACAAACAAACAAAAACTGTATAAGGCAGCATTTGTTGATAGGAGTGCTTAACTCACCAACACCCTGGAAAGAACTCCTAGGCCAGTCCTGTTGTGCTTCTGGGTTGACTCTAGAAAGCTCAGGAAAAAAAGACAGCCTATAAGAAGTGGGCTGCCAGAACTACCTTGGCAGGATGTTGAGGAAAGGATCGAAAGAGTCTTAGAAATGAGCATGCTGCAGTGAATCATTCTAAGACCTGAGGACCCTCCAGCCATCGCTGCTTCGCTGCTTCTTGGGAAGACCTAGAGGACATTCCTTCCACTAAGGAGGCAAGGAATGCATTAGTAGAGAGATTCGTAACAACTGAGAAGCTCTAGCAGGGCTGATGAGAGAGATTGCTATAAAATAATCCACCTCCTAGTATTATGGAGTTCATAGGATTGCAGAATAGCAGTGGCCAGGAGGCAGCACGTGCCCATCAGAGTCAAGGTGGCCATGATTACCATAACAGACAGCAGGAGCAGAAGTCACCATAGAACCTACCCTCAGTTATCTATGAGGATGGTTAATAGACTGCAGGGTTCCTTCAGACAAGACTTGTGTGCAGCTGACAAGAATATCACTTTACGTAATCGGAAGCTCAGGACTAGATGTGTAGTAAGCTAATGCTAGTGGCCCCATTGTAAGACAGGATCCCTCATCCAGTTTCCAAGTCTGAGCCAGTTCTCAGACCCAGAGCTTTTGGATGGAAGAAAAGGGACCCTGATCTCTGCCAGGTATGCAGTAGCAATTCCCGAGGTTCTTCTTCAATGGGACTTTCAGACACTGATCTGAGTAGCACACCACTTAGAAAAAGAAATAGCCGCGTCTTTCAAGGCCTAATGAACATGAGGTCTTATGGGATGCGGGCTCCAGGGAACCCAAAGTATCATCATAGCCACCTGTTGGAGGGGTCAGGTGACATAGGAAGTCCTGACTCAGGCCTGGATCCATACGGATGGATCCAGGAACTCCCTGATGGTCATTTTTCTGGTTCCCAAATCCATAAGTAGGATGGACATTGTTAGCAGGCTGCGGCATCCTCACTAGCTTCTTGATCTGAAGAGTGAGGGATACCATGATTGGAAAGGCTAAGCAGAAACCCCTTCACTCTCCTTGGCCCCAGCCAAGACAGTGCAGGCGAAAAATGACCTCGGCCTGGGTGGAATGGCAGAGTATTTTCCTCTCAAAGACTTAACAGATGCAACGTGGTGTTTTCCATTGTATCTGTAGTATGTACATATAATAGCCTGTAGTTCATCAATCCTGCCAGTAAAAAAACCTGACAGATCCTATGGGATAAAAATGAACGACCACAGACTTAACCAAATGGCAACTCCAGTCTCAGATTGTGTGGTAGATGTGGTATCCCTGCTGGGCTCTGGTTTGTGGCATGGCTATGGAGTTAGTGAACGCATTCTTCCCCACACCCATCGTAAAGGAGGGCCAGAGTCTGCTTGTATTCATGTGGAAGGTGGGGCTGTTTGCATTCATGGCCCTGATTCATGGCTGCATTATTTCCATCACAATACAGCCTGAAGGAGCTGAACCCTCTGGGCATTCTGAAATATCCTGTTGATCCATTATACTGAAAGCATGTTTATAGGACATGATTAGCAGAAAGTGGTGACTATCCCAGTTGTGCTTCGTAGGATAGGAGATAAACTCTACAAAGTTTGCGGGGCCTGCTCTACTGGTGATTTTTCAGGCATCTAGAGATCTGGGGTGGGTTAGGCCACTCACTCTTGGGAAAAAGACATGTTATGACATCTTGTACCTTCTTCCATTAAGAAAGAAGATGGTCTTGCAGGTGTATTGTTTTGAAGACAGCACATATCATATTTGGAAATACTCTACTGGCCCATCAATCAAACGACTTGTAGAACGGCAGTTTTAAGTGGGCCTAGAGCAAGAGAGGCTCTCTAGCAGGTCAGAACTGCAGTGCGCACAGCCCTGCCTCTTGGGCTGTGTAAGTCATCATAGTCCATGCTGCTGGATGTACCTGCCATAGATGTAAATATCATGTGGTCCCAATATGAGGGTTGCAGTGCACATCCCTGGAGTTCTGGATCGAAGCCAAGCCCCCTGCAGCAGAGGGCCACGTGGAAAGCAGGTCTTGGCTTGGCCCTGGGCCCTGGTGGACACTGAGCGTCTGGCCATAGGCATCACATGAGATGCAAGCAGAGCTGTTCATCAAGAGCTGGCTGTTTTTAGACTCACCAAATCATAAGATTGGACAGGCATGGCAGCAATTTTCATGGGAGCAAAAAGATACGTCCCAATGCATGGAGATGATGAATGTAAGTTACAGCCTTAGACCAATGGCTGCAATGGGAGCGATAGGTCATCCTACCAACTCTCTGCTTGTCAATTTTCCCCAGACATTGTGACTAACAACCACCTTGAAGATGTCGTGGCAGTATAAAGCAAACGTAATGTGCGTGGATTTGAGCGAAGCAAAGGGTGAAGTGTAATGAATACTGTCAGTGCTCCCCCATATTCCCTAGAATCCCTGTCCTGTGTCTTTCCTCTTGCCCCCACCCCAACATCTGGATGTTTTTGCCTTTGATGACTGCTACCTGCAATGCTTCTTTGAAAGATGGCCCTTGGGCTACTGGAGTCACTTTTATTACATGTGCAGAGAGCTGGAAGTAGCCAGGAGTTTCTGTTCCCTTGAGGCAGACCTTGGCCAATGACTGAGAAGTTCAGGAGTACAGAAACCGAGCTCCATTGTTTCAGATCAAGACGACGCCTAGGTATACTTTATGCTTCTGAGTCATCCTGAAGGACCAGGCTGGAACACTTGCTATGCTTCTGAGTCATCCTGAAGGACCGGGCTAGAACACTTGCTGTAGTGTTTTGCCTGAAATCACATCCCTGCTTGGCCTTTCCCCGCCCTGCTCCCTTCTCTCTTTCATTAGTTTCTCCAGGGAATACTTTCTTCATAAATAACTCATTGCACGTGAAGTCTTATCTCAAGTTCTGCTACTGGTAAAACTGAGTTATGCCACTATTTGTCTCTTCTTCTTAATCAGGATTCAAGATCCTAGAGGGCTGAGACAGTTTCTTACAAATTCTTGAGTTTTCAATCATTATGTGCAGTACAAGGCATGGATATCATAGACAACCATTTGAGTCTCAACAAAATCCTCGAATCACTGTAACAAACTTCAAATGATTATATGTCTATATATAATTTACAGGAAATGAAATATTTGCTTACTAAAATTGAGATGTGATTTGCCTTTTTTTTTTCAAAATGATGGGAAGCTATTCGTTTTTGAAATCTTCATTTTATTTTGACATCTTCCAGCATGATTCAGATACTACTCATTACAAAGGGTCCATCACTTTCTCATCAAGGTGAGGAATGACACAAAAGAAATGCCTCGTGGCAATAAAAATTTATTTTTAAAGTAAAGTTTGATTTTCAAAGATCTCACAGCATACAAATGAATTTCCCTTTCCACTTGGCTATCATAATATTCACAGAAAATTACAATAAGATGAATCATTCACATCAGTCAGAAATTCATGATTTTAAGATCTCATGCAATGCCTCTGCTAAGATAATGTGTAAGGAAAGAACATAATTGAAGTAGCAGACAAGGCTCCCCCTTTGATAAAGATGACAAAACCCTCCCATCAAAAGTTTGGGACCCCTCATTACCCATTCTCCTACCAAACGTGTTTAAAAGATATATTCTATATGATATATGTGTGTGATGGAAGAGAAGCCGACCTTCTGAAAAATAACAGGTTTAGAAAGTAATGTGAACAGGAAATGGGGCAATGAACTGAAATGCACTGGAAGGAATATGCACTCCCAAGTGTGAGCAGAGCCAAATCAAGGCCCCGTGGCAGGTAGGCAAATCCTGAGAAACGGGCGTTGAGTGAATATTCATTGGCATCACCATGACATTGTTCTGGCTTCTCACCTTGTGTGCAGGCAGATTTGTACCTCCTTCCCCTACCTGAGGTTGGGCCTCACTTGTGAGTTCTGGTCAGTGAATTGGAAGCAGAGTGCTGTGCGTCCCTTTTAGGCTGCAGCATTTAGTGGCCTTTGGGAGACCCCCTAGAGCTCTTTCCTTCTGCTATGGTAGCTGAAAATGTGGGAGACTGTGGCAACACTGCTAACCTGGAACCCGGGGCAGGGACCATGCTGGGCACAGCACCACATTTAGCTAAAATGAGTAGACAGTGGGAATAAGAAAAAAATATGTTGAGAAGTGGGTCAAAGGTCGCAAGTTTCAGTTAGAAGGGAAGAATAAGTTTCAGTGGTCTATTGCACAGTATGGTGACCACAGTTTATAGTAGTTTATTATCTAGTTTTAAATTGCTAAAATAGTAGATTTAAAATATTCTCGTGAGAAAGAAAATTGAAAGTAGGTGAGGTGATAGGTATAATTAGTTTGATTTAATCTTTCGACAGTGTAGACATATCTCCAAACATAACATTGTACTGCATAAATATACACAATTAATCTTTGTCAATTGAAAACTTACATTTTTAAAAAAGAAAAAATATTTGTAATGTTAAGCTACTGAGATAGTAAGATTGTCTTCACAGAATACCAGCCCATCTTGCCTAACCTGGAAGGTAATGTTTACCTTCCCCTTAATTTCCCACCATTCTTCCGGAACTTCATCCCCTTCTGCAGTTCTTCTAGTTAGTCCCCCAGGCTCCCGTGAGTTCTGTTTCTCGCTCCTCCAAACAAAACCTATTGAGAAATTGATGTATACTGCAGCATAATGAAGTTTAATTTACTGTATCTTTCTGTGGTGTTTTTGTAAGTACGGACAAAATTTCAGGCAAATAAATATATGATGGATAATACAGATTTGAGATGGACAAACACACTGCAGGGGAGAGAAGGTCTGGCATTGTGAAATTATCTGCACACGTCTCCCATCACTGGTCTGCTGTAAGCACTATGAGAGCATTAGGATTCAGACACGGGCTCTGGCACGAGACAGAACTGGGTAAAGACACTCTTGCTATCATTAGTTTTGTGACACTAGCAAAGTCATATTACTACCGAGGCCTTAGTTCCACATCTATGAAATGGACAAATGCATGTGAACTTGTGGTTATTATGAGGATTTGGTGGAAATAATGTATACATTCTTTGCTGAGTGTCTAATAGTTACAAGTAAATCTTTTTATATTACTCTCCCTATAACAAGCTCTTTCACTCCATTGTATGGTCAAAAACATAAAGGGTATTATCCCTGATGTTTTTATTCATGATCACTTTGGAAGCGCCCCTTACTTTCCATGGTTCATTGCCATGTGTACCGAGCACTCTTAGATCTTTAATTTCTCAGAACTATTCCTCTCCTGTCTAAATGAGGAAAATCCATCTCATTTTGAAAAATACATAGTCTATATGTCTTATAGATACATCTTTTTTCTTTTTGTTTCCTCCATAGAAGGCTAAAGTCTTAGCCCATATATTCCTTGGAATTTTCCGGCAATCAAGGGGATCATGCAGTTTCCCTGAGTCACAAGACAGTTCATGACAGTGATGCTCAGTTTTACACCATCCACTAGCCAGATAATGAATTTACATAAGAATCAAAGAGGGAGAGAAGAAGCTTTAACTTCACTTTAAATATACGCGCACACACACACACATATACACACACATATACACACATACGCATACACACACAGGTATATACATATACACACACACGCATACACACATATGTATACACACAAATATTTCGTACATAATATGGGGAAGAAAGTTGTGGAAGAAAGGTATTAAAAGAATGGTGGGAAGGAAAATGAAAGATAAACATTATCTTCCATATCAGGCAAGATGGGCTGGTATTTTGTAAAAACAATCTCGTGTATGTATATATATTACATATATAAGTACACACTATTCTACTATATATATTATAGTAGAATATATATTACATATATACACTAGTATCTATAGTGTGTACATATAACATATATAGTATATATACTAGTATATATGGCCAAAGTGGCCAGCAGTGACCAGAATGAGGTCATGGAGTCCAGTAAGTGAGGAGACCCAACAGGGAGGAGTGCAGGGCTGGCAGCTCTCAGACGATCAGAAGGTACACATAATAATCCTGGGTCATGAAAACAGTATGATCATTTGCTGCTTTTTAAAATAAATTATGATATTTAAATTTTAAAAAATTCCTTAAAAATCCACAGTAGTTCCACTTCATTTTTTTAGTACATCTTTCCAGCATCCCATGGGCCCTCAACTCACTAGGTAAGGGAAGTTTATACATCTAAAAGTCTAAATGGAAATGTTTTCCACGCAAATTGTGAAACGATGTCAATGAATTATTCTAAAGGAGAGTGACTAAATTAAACACATTTTAAACACATTGCTTTTAAATGGCAAAACATGCAATTACTTTTGCACCAACCTATACTCACTCACTCTTTCTCCCTCTCTCTCTCTTCGTATATATATAGATGGATATAGTAGAATCAGGTCTGACTTCCAAACTGAGTCCAAACTATCTTTTGAATGAAAATTTTCACCATAATAGGATATGGTGGAGGCTTTCAATATTTTGAAAACAGGATTGTGAGTTAGAAAAATCCAGGTTTACTTTTCCTTACTGACCATGTGACCTTGGATAGTTCAGTTTCATGAACGTGAGTTTAGTTTCTTTACATGTTAAAAATGGGAGTCACATCTGTCTTCTGACTGTCATAGGTTCCTTCTAGGCCCCAAACGATATAACACGTGTGGAATACTACGCAAATGAGCAATTACTATCACGCTCGTTATCTCGAGGGAGGCCCACGTCCTGTAAGAAGTAACCGAGTAGACCAGCTGAGTCTGGTTAAGAGTCATGAGAACTTTAAGGCTAATAGTTCCATTTTGGGGGGTTGGTGAGAACTTGAGTTAATGACTTTAAAATGTATTAATTTAATCACTCCCTTTAAAAATAATTAATTGACACAGTTTCACTATTTGCATGGAAAACATTTTCCCAGTGGTTTAGACCTTTGATCAGCCCTTACCTAGTGAGTTGAGGGCCAATAGGATGTTGGAAAGGTTTACCACAAAGATGAAGTGGAACTACTGTGCATTTCTGAAGTATTTTTTAAAATTAAAATGTCTATGAAGTTTATTTCAAAAAGCAACAAATGAGTGTATTGTCCTCATTACTGAGGATTACCACATTCTAAAACGACTTTCCTTCTAGAAGAAAGGCTTTTTATTTCCCCCATCCCCTCTTTCTCTCCCCACACCCACTGTGAGTGTGTTTGTCTAGAATGTTGGCCAAACCACAGTTTAAATCCATAAGAGACTGTTCTTTTATTATGACTTAATTCAATACAGGCTTAACTAATCTAAAACTTTTTTGTTTTTCGGAGTAATCCTAATACATTTGCACTGGAGCCAAAACCTACTGTGTTTTCAGCAGAATGCAAACGGGTGGCTCTGATAAATTCTCTTTAAATTGAAAGGGGGCCTATGATGGGAACACAAACCCCTTAGTTATGGTGACAGCGATGATGGCCGGGTAAAGCTTGTCTTCAGTGACTAATAAGAAAAGCAGAGGGTTTCTCAGTCTTGGCTTCTTGCTTAGGACTGGATGGGGACCGAAGATCGTCACTCCAACAATGTATGACTGATGAGGAAAAATTTGGAAACCTCAGCTTAGCGCCCATCCTCCTGAGAGAAGGCAAAATATAGGCCGTGTGTCCCCCACATTCCCCATGCTTGGAACACAAGAGCTTACAGAAATGCCGAACGGATTCTTAGCATATGTTACAGCAGTTTGGAATAATGTTTTCCTTTCTCATTCCTAATCAATCTAAGCTTTCTTTAGATATGTTTTCCCTTCTGCATAAAATGTTTCTGAAAGGACTTATGGATGAGAATTCACAGGTAAGTTCCTTTTTGTTCTTCTGATTTTCCTTTCATTCCCATGCATTTGGAGAGCCTTTCAAACTCCCAATTTGAATGGAAACAGAGTTTGGCAAGTTGGGATTTTTCTATTGCCCACAAGAATCCCCAGATGAGTGTTTGCTCTGTCAGACCCTGTACATCACAGCAACCTCAAACATAAAAACGCACTGTTTCCAAAGCTAAAGTCCTTCAAGGTTCGTTATGGTGGGTGAATTTTAGTGGTTCAAATGCTCGTGATACATATCGTAGAAGAGTTTGCACACTTGAAATCATACTCCACCTCGCAACTGCAAACAGAAAATGCCAAAGGAATCTAAGACACAGAATGATCAAAATAACTTCCATATTATTCAGTCCAGGAAAATGGCATCTTTGGTTAAAAAACGTAAATTGCTGGTCAGCTTAATCGTCTAAGATTGACAGCAAGTACAGCTGCCATATTAAGTCAGAAAAACAAACTTTGACTTGAACACAAATGTGGTTTTGCCGGCTCGTGGTGAGGGTAAGCCACAACTTTCAATGTCTCTGGCTAGACACAACCACACTCCTTTCCAGCTATCTTACTCTGAATTCCTAATTCTTACAGTTTATTTTCTCTTTGTATGACTCAAGAAACACATTTTAGAAAATACTATCACGAAAAGGAGGCGGGAATATTTACTGAGGGTTTCATTTGTGTTTATTTCCCCAGTGTTTGTCCTTTTCCTGTTCCTGACAAGCCACTTTGAAATTTCTTAAACCAGAGCTTCCTCAAGGGCAAAAGCAGAGAGTTCTTGAAGACATGATGATTTCTATCTTTTGTAAAAAGCCTGAGCTTGGAACTGAGTAAGGAGATCATGAGATGGAAGTGATAGAGAGGAAGCCCCTTCAGATCCAGAGGGAATGAACTTGTGTGGCAGCCAGGACTACCAGGGCAGTGCCGGGCACGTGGCAAGACCTGAAGACACAGAGGCTCCATATGCCTAGGGAGGCTGAGCCCAGCCCTGCAAATAGCTCTTGGACCCCAGATTTGACATGGGAGCCACAGAGAGCCTCTTAGGAGACCACACGAGGAGCACAGAGCAAAGACCAGAGCTTCCTGGGTAGGATCCCTGAACTGCTCCAGTCCTGGAGGATGAGGTGCGGACACCCTGGGATGGTCCTGGGAGGGTGAGGTGGGGACACCCTGGGATAGTTCTCAGTGGGTGATGTGGGGACACCCTGGGATGGTCCTGGAGGGGGAGGTGGGGACACTGTGGGATGGTCCTGGGAGAGTGAGGTGGGGACACCTGGGGTGGTCCTGGGGGGAAGGTGGGGACACCTGGTATGGTCCTGGGGGATGAGGTGGGATACCTGGGATGGCTCAAACTGGATAAATGCACTGCCTGCTCCCCTCGGAGTCCTGTGTCATTTGGCTTTAGGAGAATAAAGATTTAGACATTTCCTAAGTATCCTATTATTTAATAGAAAAGCATGACAGTTATTATATAAATTAAAAAACAATACAAAACATTTGAAAAATTCTTGAAAATTAATAAATGATTAAAATCACCCATAACTTCACTGCTTAGAGACAGTGATTGTTAATGTTAAGCTGTATTTCTTCCTAGCTTATTTTTCTATGTGTAAATATATGAATATATATGCATATGTCTTAATAAGTGAGATTTTACTTGGTATATAATTCTGAATCATCTTCCCACATAATATTTAACAGAAATTTTTAAAGTCATTATTGAAAAGAGGTACCATTAATGGATAAATGCTATTCTATCATATGGCTTTAATGTACTTTCTGTCACACCTTCTTTGGCTGATATTGCAGCTATGTGGGATGGTCCCGAATAAGCTGTGTCCATCCTGCTGTGGGACGGGCCAGACAGAGTCCAGTTCCACCAGGGACTGAGCACATACTCGATGTCAAGGCCATTGTTGTTGAAGAGGAGGAAGGAGCTGCCGGAGTTTCCTCTCCTGGCTGTTCCTCTTGGCCTTCCACAGACTAACATTTGAGCAATAGCAATGGGATAGAGCCCAGGTAGCGGTGCTTCCTCCTGTGGCTCTGTGAGACTCAGATAGCAGAGTCTAATACAAATCAGGCTGGATTATTATTCTCCAGCTCCCTTCCGTCACCCCTGAGGGTTTGTGCACAAACGTGGTTATGCACAGTAGAAATGGCAGCAGTGGGCTCAGCACCACACTGTGGATGAGGCCCCCCTGTCTAGCCACTGCTCCCTGCTGGGGCACAGCTCCTGCTCAAGGGACGATGATGCCTGGAGGAACCTCAGTGCTCAAGGGAGTCATGCCGGGACAACCCTCATTCCTGGAAATATCTTGAGGAAGGACCAAGAGAAGAGGAGCTAATGTGGATATGCACCAATAATTGATTGGTGTGTTCACAAGCCAATGGCAGATGCCCTTCAGGGATGCCCCCAGTAGCAGGCCCTCTCAGGCACTGGATTCTACACTAGTGAATGAGGTGAGATAGAACTCTGAAATGAACAACTTTGCATAGACACTTGATTCTTGCATGGAGTTTCTTAGGAGGAAGAGTATTAGGTCTTAAGGTCATGAACACATTTAAGTATCTTGTGTCATCTGACTGATCTGCAGAAAGAAACCAGCTCACATCTTTTCATAATTTTGAGAGATTTAAATTTCACTACATCCTTGCTAGCATTGGCAGCTGGATAGGAGGGACAAAAATGAAAAGGAGCTTCCAAGGATAAAGCTATCAGATAGGAGAATGAGAAGAACTAACTTGAGCTGAAGTTCTGCGGAGAGGTTCATGGCAAAGCCAGAGGTTCATGGTGTAGCAATGGCTCACTGGGTGGCACTGGCCTATTTTGGGGATGGATACCTTGGCTGCACAGGGCACTTGAGAGAGGAGGAGGTAAACACCCTACCTGTCATGGAAAACATGCACTTGGACCGTCACTTCTACTGGAATGCAATTTTTAAATTATAAGGTCAGACACTTACTGCAGTTGAAATACTTTGTACATGCAATGTAAAATTTGCAAAGCTGAGCATCAAATTAGGGCAGATCTGACTTTAGTAAATACGATTGCTTCCCAGGGCTGCCGTGACAGTGTATCACGACCAGGGTGGCTTAAAACAAGAATGTATCCTTACAGTTTTGGAGGCTGGAAGTCTGAAACCAAAGTACCAGCAGGACTGTGCTGCTCCTATGGCTCCGGGGAACACTTCTCCCCTCTCGCTCAGCTCCTGGTGGCGCCCAGCGATCCTCCCCGCCTCTGTCTCTGTCATCACACGGCTGTCTTCTCTCTGTGTTGGTGTGTCTTTCTCCTTTAATAAGGCCCACCCTACTCCAGCATGACTTCCTGTTACCTTGATTTCACTGCAGTGACCCTATTCCCAAATAAGATCACATTCACAGGTACCCGAGGTTAGCGTTTCAGCATATTTTTTTGGGGGGGACACACTTCTACCCAGGAAGGCTAATATATATTCATTTCTTTCACTTACAGCATATTTTCACGTGTTTGTTTCAGTGTGAAGTCTTTGTAGGAAGGGTTTCCTTTTAAAATGTTATGCTTGCATTTTTTAGGGGCACACATTGCATGTGCACGAGAAGGCTTATCGTGGGAAGCCCCACAGTCAACGATTCGATGGGCTTTCTTTGTCACAAATAGCATTTGTGTGCATTCTATTCCCAGCTCTCTCTGCAGAGAATCTTGTAAGGGATAAGAGCATCTCTGTGTGTCTTGTTCTGTGCCACACTCAGCAGAATGCTTCATGCACCTGGGCTTTTATTAAACACAATGATGATAAAATATTAACACAATGATGATAAAAACTAGTTCTAACAAGGCATGTAATTATCTCTCCCTCATCTTCACCCCATTTATTCAGCACTGTGAGTTGCAGGCATGTTTCTTTTGATGTAAACTTTCTTTGCCTTTCTGCATTTTACCATGTTAGTTCTTACTTTTTTCTCCAAATCTGGCAACGTGTCACACCCAAATTTATATTGCGCAATGGACACTTCATCTCATTGATATAACCGCCTGCTATCTTTACCGGCAATTCCATCGTGAGCTCTATTTGAGTAAAGGGCTGGGAGACGAGTTCAATTGGGACCTTCAGCCCCAAATCCCAGGTGGGCATCTGTAGTGACCTGCAGCTGGGTCACAGAACACAGCCCGTAGTTGCTTTCAGCTCGTAATGACCGAGCTGCCTTACAATTCTGTTTTCTCCTTTGTCTGTTTGGACAGAGTGTCTTGTGCAGAACGGAGCATGACAAATTGTTTTTTTTACTACAAATGCAAGGAGATGATCCTCCATGCCACTCTCTTCTTTTTTCTCAATGAGCGGTATTTTTCAGTGTTTATTGCATGCGTTTTTCACTGAATTCTGGTAGAGTGCCTTTTGACTTTTCACTGCCACTTCAGCAGGGATCTGCATTTGGCTTTGGGAGTGGTGTTCTCCTACCTCTGTCTTCCACTTCCTCCCTCCTCTCTCCTCCCCACGCGATTTCACTTGCAAATGTTCACCGATATGCTAACTGCAGTGGAGCTCTGAAAAAGCGTGAGTCTGGTGTACTGTGCTGATCCTGAGACAATCTAACAGCTTGCTTATGCATCTATTTGGCTTGGATGGAAAATTAGAACAGCTTTAATCTGCTACCAGCATCAAGCAGGGAAGCACTCCCTGGAGTGAGGAGTTGGGAGCATCACAGCAGGCTCTGATGAAGGCGGCTGCTGCGGTGTCAATCCAGGCAGCAGAGCTCCAGTAGCAAGGAGGGCGCTAGCTTGTTTTAAAGAAGCACATTATATTTGAGGGGGGAATAATCATTATATTGAACTGTCCCAGAGCTGAGTTTGGCTACATCATGGAAAAATACAAACAGAGATTTTTTTTTTTTTCCTGGGTGCCCACATCAGTGTGGATAATGGAATCGAGGTCTTTAAAAATGGACACGTAGTGCAGTTCGGTCAGATGAGCATTTTAGATTTTAGTAATTAGTAGTTAGGGCTTGATGAAGTGTAGGACGTAGGAGGGAATCGAGTCTATTTCAGGAGATTAGAGTGATAAGGACTTTGCATGTTTTTATCAGTTCATATAGAATTTGACATATGGTAAACAGGAAAAGATAGTATTTAAAAACCCCATAAATACACAGGATTGGTTAAAAAAAAAAAACCAAAGTAGAGAAAGGAATGCCTGCCAGCACCACTCCCCTTGGCTTCAATAGTAGGGCGCCGTGAGAGGGCTACATATCTTTGCGCGATCGGATCCAGCAATACAGAAAGTCAGCAACGCGAGGCCCCTGGATGGCACGTTAATTAATTCCAGCCAGTGGTGCCCAAGTTCTCCAGGCTCCATTTGGCATCGCCTGCTGGTCTCTATATTTGGAATCATGAACTTCGATAATATTCCCCACTCTCAGGGAAGCCAAATTTTAGGTTGACTTGATTTGTCACATTCCTTTGTTTTATAGCTTTCTGTCAAAACCCCCCAAATTAATGCAATGCTATGTTGACTGTTTTGTTTCTTAGTGCAATGAAACTGTCTTGAAATTACAGTTGGATAGAGCTGTTTTGAAATTTGCATTGACATCATAATCAAATCATAATAAAACTGGAATGGAGTCTCATAGCTTTGTGTGGACCTATCTGTTGTCAAAGTATGGTATTAAAAGTCTTTTATGTGATTTTTAATGTGATTTTTCTCCTGAAATATTTTTTAAAGTGTCAAGGCACACAGAGTCATCATAAACAAATGACATTCACTTCTGTTGCTTAAAAAATTTCTAGTTAGATATTGGGTTAACCTAACCCAGGCTTATTGTGAGGCTAAAAATGATATTTGATGAGAAAGTGCTTTGAAAAGTTAAAAGTATTAAGAAAATATTAAACCCAGAACAAAGTATTTTTGGTAAATGAGTAATAATGGCAGTGTAAAATAGTTCATTTTGACTGGAGCTAATTCAGTATTACAGGAAATTCTAACTATATATCTTCCAAGTAAAAGTTTCCATCTTTCTTTGAGACAGGAAATTGTACCACAATGAAATATGGAAAAGAAAAGATTTTATTTTTAGTAAAACCAAATCCTGTTAAAGTACTGCACTACTTACTGTTCCACAATGTCTTTATACATGTGCGTATATGAAAATAGCTCTACTAAATAGTGGGTAAAAGCAAACATGCTCACTACTTCTTTACCTAATATAATTACAGCCAGCAGGGTCTTTTGTTATTAGTTTCATTTTCCTTTTCCTCCTTTGGAAGGCATTAGCCTCATTTTCTTTGGTGAAAATGGAAAACAGCCTTCCAGTAAATTGTGCCGTGGGTCTAATGTTTCTGGAGCAGAAACTGGCTGGCGACCCTGTCTGCTGCCATCCTTTGGCCTGATGGTGGTTGATGAGTGGCTAGGGGGCCTGTAGGGGTGTGGACCTCTGCCTTGGCCCACAGGCCCAGGTGGAGGCATGCTAGACAATTCCACGCGGCCTCATCCTCTGTACCTGTTTCACGGGTACTCCAGCTGTGGCCATTTTCCCAATGAGTCACATCTCAGGTGAAATGGTGGTGGCGGAACATGCGGCTTTCCTTGTCTAACTTCCAAATGGTCTGTATTATTATAATCATGCAAGTTATCTACTTCATCTAAGTCGGTCATCACAGTGTGTAAGAATTAGTTTATCTGACATGTGGACACAGAGAGGGAACATCACACACTGAGGCCTGTCGGTGGGTGGGAGGGTAGGAGAGGGATAGCAAGGGGTGGGGGATTGAGGAGGAACAGCATTAGGAGAAATACTTAATGTAGACGATGGGGTGATGGATGCAGCAAACCACCATGGCATGTGTATACTATGTAACAAACCTGCACATTCTGCACGTGTACCCCAGAACTTAAAGTATAATAATTTTTTTTAAAAAGAATTGGTTTCTATGTTCTTAAGATAAACAAATGATTTGGATCCCAAGTGATGAAAAGAAATCCCAGATAATTCTGAAGGCCATGTAAACAGCAAACACAAGGGAGAGGGAAATGATTCCTGCTCCTTGGAAGCGAGAGACAGCCATAGACAAACAGTTCCTGAAACTGCAGGCTGTAACTGTGACAGTAGAGAGCGACTAGAACAGAAACGGGCAGATGCTTTGAGGGAGGCAGGCAGGGGAAGAAACGGGCGGGATGCAGCCAGCAGGCTGGGCAGAGGTTCCAGGGTGAGATGGGTCTCCGGGGTGGAAGCAGGCTGGCTCTGGGCTGCTCACCTAGCACAGTGTGAACTCCCACTTGGCACCATCAGGAACCGAGCGCTGCCTTCGTCAAAGCAGCCAGCTGGAGATGGACAAACGGGTGGACCTGTAGCCGCAGGAATGACCCTCAAGCTTTGAATGATTTGCTGGGCTATAGAAATATATAACAAAATAGGGAGATTAGCTGATTTAATTTGGGGTAAGTAGGTAGAACTATTATTTAACAATAATAATAGGGTACAATAACAATTGCAATAGGTAACAATAGCCCTAACCCTAACCCTAACCTTAACCTAATTATTATTGTCAAATAATTGTTTTCATTTTACAGTAATTATCAAATAATACTTACTTTAAAAATACTTTTAATTGTGGCATTGTCAAATAATACTTAATTTATAACTGACAACACTTTTTTGCCTCCAAATTAGATGAATCGATCAGCATTGATATTTTAAGTTATAAATTAAAATCTCAGGCCATAGCTACATGACACCCAGCAACTGGTTAATTCCATGCATTCAGACTGATATGGTGTCTACAAACAGTTAGTCTAGCAATTTATTGTGACCTAACTAGTTTGTCGGTTGTTTTGAAAAGCACCATTTTTGGAAATCAATTAATTGATTCAAAACACTTCAAACAGTTGAGATCTCCCCACTCATGAGGAAATTTGTATTCCACCCAAATTAACAACATTCAATTACTCACAACAATCCTATGAGGTATGTGGCCAAGTGCAGATATTGGAGCATTTGCTAATTCAATAAGCAACTACATATTGAGAGTTTGTTGCATGAGGTGCTAAGATAAGCCCTGGAGAATTTTAAGGCATCTATGCTTATACCATAATTTCTAAAACTAATATTCACTTGGCAACTATGCCACTGATCTATCCTTCTAAACTTAATTCTGTGGCATTGTCAAATAATACCACATAATTGGAAAAAGTAGCCTATCCAACCACACATACAATTATATTAAAGTCACAGCCCATGGAAGTTTTTTCCCAAGGACCTATCCTTCATTAATGGTTCTGTTAACATGAATCTACAAAATCTACTGATTCCTTGATACAATCTTTAAAGTATCTGTATATTTGATTATATTTTTGATTATGAATATATTTAAACCTAATTAAAATAGAATTGTGTGAAAAGCTCCACGTTTATCTATCACTCATCTTCAACAATTATCAAGTTGTGATCCAACTCATTTCGTCTATGTCTTCACCCTACTTCCCCATTCCAGACTTTTTAAACTTGTAGAGGAATTATAACATTAACTGTTTACTACTGCCTATGATGTTTCGTGCTAAAATATCTATACCAAAAATTTCTATTAGTGACATACACTATGTTTTGCAACAATCTCTGCTATCTAGTTCCAAAACTTTTCATCTCTCTCAAAGGAAGCTCTATACGTATTAAGCAATCACTTCCCATTCCTGCCTCCCCCAGGCCCTGGGAATCACAAATATGCTTTATCTCTATGAATTGGCCACCTCTGGATGTTTCATATGGATGGAATCATATCACATATCGCCTTTTGTGTCTGGCTTCTTTCACTTAGCATAATGTTTTGAAGATTCACCCACACCGCAGCATGCATCAGAACTTCCTTCCTTTTCATAGCTTAAGAATAGTTCAGCGTTTTGTGTTTCATATTTTGTTTATTGATCAACCGATGAACATTTGGGTTGCTTTGAATTTTGACTATTGTGATGCGTGTTGCTGTGACATTTATATAGAGATTTTAGTTTGAACTTTGTTTTCAATTACTTAGGGTGTATACATAAGAGTGAAACTATTGAGTCATATGATCATTCTAGGTTTAACTTAATGAGGAACTGCCACAACTTTTTCAATGGTGACTGCACCATTTTACATTCCCATCAGCAATGGACAAATATTCCAGCTTCTCCACATCCTCGCCAACACTTATTTTGCATTATTTTCTGTTATTCTAGCTGTCTCTGTAAGGGTAAAGTGGTATCTCATTGTGGTTTTGGTTTACATTTTCTGATGGCTGATGATATTAAGTCTTTTATGTCATTATTGATCATTTCTGTATTTTCTTTATAGACTTGTCTTTTTTTATTGAATTATTAGCTCTTTTGTATATTCTGGATACCTGGCTCCTATCAGACAGGATTTGCAAATATTTTCTCCCATTATATCTATTGTCCTTTCACTTTTGGTGTGTCTTTTAAAGCACAGAAGCTTTTCATTTTGATTAAGTCCAATTTATTTATCTTTTCTTAATATACTGGTGTTTCTGGTACAATATATAAGAAACCATTACTTAATACAAGGTCATTAAGATTTATGCCATTTTTTTTTTCCCTAAAAGTTGTATAGTTTTAGCTCTTACAATGAAGTCTTTGATTTATTTAGTGCCAGTTTTTGTTATATGTTATGAAGCAAGAGTCCTAAGTAATTCTTTTGCATGTGGATATCCAGCTCTTTCAGCACAATGTGTTGAAAAGGCTATTCTCTTCCCTTTGCACAGTCTTGTCATCATTTGTTAAAAATCAATTGACTATAGATGTATTTTTTTTCTGGATTCTTAATTCTAATCCATTGATCTAATCATTTTAGGGTGAACATAGCTATAGCATGTATTTTCTTAACAAAATTTATCATGAGATCTTATTAATATTTCCAATTTAATTTCAGGACTACATTGTTCTCACTCAACCTCATGGAGAGCATCTATGCCTCTTTTAGCCTATGATGACAATTCCAGTTTTTTAATGACAATAACATAATTACTTTCTTGCTTTATCTGACATACACATACAAAAGTTTCAGAATAACAAAGTGAAATCTACCATCAACAATATAAGAACTAAACAAGTTTCTGAAATATATTTTCACTAAGAACCCTAGGTTGACACTTTTAACCTTCAGTGTTTTGAAGACACCATTCCACCGTCTTCTAGCTTGCATTGTTTTCAGCGAGAAATCTACTGTCATCTTTATTTTCGTTCTTATTTATGTAATGTGACATTTTTCTCTGTCTCATTTGAAAACTTTATCGCTGGTTTTAAGCAATTTGATGATGATGTGCCTTGATGTAGTTACTCGGGATTTTACAGATTCTTGAGTCTATAGGTTTATAGTTTGTATCAATTTTGGAAAATTTTTATCCATTATTTTTTCAAATATTTTTTCTTCATTCCTCACCATCTCTTTTGGGAACTGAAGTAACACAAATCTTAGGCCACTTGAGGTTGTCTCACATTTCACAACTCTTTCCTTGTTTTTAAATTCTCTTTTCTCTGTGTGTTTCATTTTAGATGGTTTCTATTGCTATGTCTTTAAGTTCACTAATCTTTTCTTCTTCATGTAACATGTTTTTAATCCCATTCAGTGTATTTTTAAATCTCAGGTGATATGTTTTCATCTCTAGCAGTTTAATTTACATCTTTTTTATATGATTCATGTTTCAACTTCAGATTTTTATTTTTCCTGTAATATCTGGAATATATGGAATAAAATTTTAATTATTGTTTTAATGTTCTTGTCCACTGGCTCTATGTTCTGAATCATACCTGGGTTGGTTTTTCTTGATTGGCTTTTTCCTTATTGTGGGCTGTGTATTTCTTATTCTCCACACACCTGGCAACTTTTTATTGGATTTCTTTCATTGTGATTTTTTAAATTTTTTTTTTTTTATCTTTGGCTACTGGGTATTTCTTTATTCCAAAAAACAAATTCCAGAGTTTTGTTCTGGGAGGTGGTTAAGCTGTGTAATTGCTTTGATCTTTGTGAATCTTGCTTTTAAGCTTTGATTAGGAGGACTAGAGTGGTGTGGTATTTAATCTAGGTCAATTTTGCCTTACTACTGAGGCATACCCTTCTAAATACTCTCCCCAATGTCCATGAATTAAGAGATTTCTTCTCAGGCTGCAGGAGCAGGAACTACTCTGAGCTCTGTGTGAGCCCCTAGGCTTATTCCTTCTTATTCTATCGATTTCCCCCTCAGTTTTGGAAAGTTTCCTCACACGTGTGCATTGATTATCACTTAGCTGAATACTCAAGAGGACTTTTCTGCTGCATACTTGCAGGCCCCCTCAGATCTGTAGTGCTCTTACTCTGAAACCTTGTTATTTCTGCTCCTGTGCCTGCAGACTCTAGCTGCTTTGGCTTCTGTGATAGGTTAAATGATGGCCACACTCTCCTCTACCATGCAAAAATGTCCACATCCTAAACCCAGGAGCCTGTGAATATGTTACCTTAAATGAAAAAAAAGCACTTTGTAAATGTGATTAGATTAAATATCTTAAGATGAGGAGATCATCCTGGATTTTCCAGGTAAGCCCAATATAATACTACAGGTCCTTGTAAGAGGGAGAGAGGCTGGAGAGTCAGAGACAGAGAAAGGAATTAGAAGATGTTATGCTGCTGGTTTATAAGGTAGAGGAAGGGGCCAAGAGCCAAGGAATGCAGAAACCCTCTAGAAGGTGTAAAGGGCAGGAAAACAGGTGCTTCCTGAGAATCCCTTCAGAGGAACACAGGCTTACTGATACATTTTAGACTTCTGACTTCCAGAATTGTAGATTACAATTTTGTTTTATTTTAAGGCAATAAATTTATGATACTTTGTTACCACAACATTAGGAAACTAATATAGTCTCTTTGAGCTCCCTGGCTTATCATCTCAGTTCAGGAAGACTGCTGGCATCCCCCTTTCCTCCCCTGCCTTGAATGACTGCCTAGAGATGCTCCCCAGGCAGCAAGCTGGGCCACTGTAGGGCCTGTCACTTGGTTTCCCATTTCACAGGGGCCAACGTCCTTTGCTACCAGATATTGTCCAGTGTCTTCAGAATAATCAATTTCTAAATTCTGTCCAATTTTTTTCAGCTGTTTCAGATGGGAGAGAAAATCCAGTCCCTGTTACTCCATCATGATCATAAAAGGGAAGCCCCTGTAATAGTCACACAGATAAGTATGGGTATATCAGTCAATCTTCACACTGCTGCAAAGAACTGCCAGAGACTGGGTAATTTATAAAGGAAAGAGGTTTCATTGACTCACAGTTCCTCATGGCTGGAGAGGCCTTAGGACACTTACAATCATGGTGGAAGGCAAAGGGGAAGCCAGTGCCTTCTTCACAAGGTGTCAGGCAAAAGAGAAGGGTGGGGAAAAGAGTCCCTTATGAAATTATCAGATGTCATAAGAACTTACTCACTGTCACAAAAACAGCATGGGGGGAACCACCCCCATAATCCAATCACCTCCCACCAGTTCCTTCCCTTGAAACATAGTGATTACAGTTTGAGATGGGATTTGGGTGAGGTCACAGAGCCAATCATATCAGTGGCTATGCTGATACACAGTGAGATACACATGGAAATGTTAGTTTATAACATTTTTGATTTTTAAATTGAATTTAACTTTACTTTGTTGTTAAATATTTTTGAAGTTATTTAATTTTCTAGCTTAGCTCCCTGTGTACAAAGGAAGGCCACTGAATGAAAGAAAAATACTTATTCTCTAGCAGATGCCTAAATACCTAGATCCAAGAGAGTAATTTTCTGTTGCCAGAAAATATTGACAACGTAGTATTTTGCTAAAATCTGGACTTGGGATCCAAGACCATCTCTTCACAAGAGGTTCATCATTGTTACAGCTACTGAGAAATATACATTTCTGAAAATTTGGGGAGTCTCATGGAAAAAGTATTTCTACATTAATAGTAGTAGATTTGACTCTCTTTTTCAAAAATATCAATCTTGGAAGTTTTTCTGCCCTCTACCACCCAGGATCAATTTTGTTAGTATTCCTTTCCTTCTTCTTCTCTTTCTACCTTTATATGCCTAAGAATACTTCAACCACTTTGGTGGAATTATCAGCCTGGTTAGTCACAGGATCACATTCTCAACTCTGTCACTAAATAAAGCAACACCCTTATGCCAATTAAAGCAACTTACCTACTTGTGAAGGTGGCCACAGCCCTCTTGGTTTAGGCATCAGAGACTTTTAAAGGCAACACCAAGGCATTTGAATACCTGGTTCATTCTACATCATGATCCTTGGCTTTAGTAACTAATTAAATGGACAATTATGATGTTAAACTCCATGACTGGGTGAGGAAATAAAGGCTGATTTAAGGAAATAAAGGCTGATTTAGGGGCAAACACAAGCCCTAATCTCCACATGATTTCAAAAGCCAGGTTGTTTCACTCACCAATTTTTATTGGTATTCCTTTTCCCCATGCAGTTTTTTTTCTAAGTTTGGAATGTTTTCTGATAAAATCCGTGCCTATCTTTTATGCTCTATCGAGTTTTGGAGAATAGACAGGACCCTCTTGAAGGTACTGTATTTGAAATTGTGTGTGTGTAATAAGAATAAAGAGTTAATGCCATTTTTAGCAAACTAAAAAGTTTAAAATGTCCTTAACAAGGCTCAGTAGCACATTCTATAATTAAATGCCAGAAAGCAGTAAAATGTATTAATTACTACAGTTGATATAACTGAGGATTTGCTTGCAACCCATTTAAAAATATGGACTATTCATTTATGCTTTAGGGAGGATTAAAGGAGAACAGTATTGTTTATGGAGAAGAAGTAACAGGGAAGCACAGCCTCTCTGTCACATATGCTTGCTTGTATGCCTGCAAACTCCAGTGCAACCATTTTTGGGATCACTCACACTACAATGAGCTTTATTTATAATCTAATAAAATCCTTAGAAATTAGCTATTTATGCTTTTGTCTTATCATGTGGTTCATGCTCTCAGCTTGTTTGAAAGTCAAAGTCAGACCTTCATGGCACCAGAACAAATCTTTGATCTATGCAGCTGTTAACTGGTGCTGAGATGCATGATATTAATTTCTTTCTTGCATGTGTTTTACTGTTCCTGGAAATTTGTTTGACAAATTGTTCTAAGTGTAATTTTCAACCAGAAAGATAAAGTCTTATGTAAGCTATTGGATCAGTCTATATATATATATTTTTGCAAGATCTTAATCAAATATTGGCAAGTATTATTTTTAAATGCATATTAAAAAATATACAGTTAAACTTTTGTACTCTTATTTGAAAAAGAACCAGTAAAAGTACTCTCCTTTTTCTTAAATATATATTTAAAATAATTCATTACTCTTTTTATGATTTTGTCTCCTATGATGTATTGACTATGTTGCTTAAAAATGATAACTTCTTATGTTTCTCACAAACTCAAAGGCAATTATAACACTGGGTTTTTTTGCACCAAAAGTTTCTCCAAGCTATTTACATAATATTCAACCCATATTACTTTAGTTATCAAAACAGAACTTGGTCTGTATTGTATTATATATCCTTTTAGTATTAAACAACTCATTTATCATTACTAAAAATTATTGTCTTTTTGGAATTTCTAGATTCTCATTTTTATATCATAATGCTGAGTTGTTTTCTATATAAAAATGTGAAGTTGAGGAATTTAGAGGAGAACCATAAATATTACTTGATGATCAGGGCTTCTGTAGACAGCTAAAGAGTATGATTTAGCATAGTAAAGAGGGGACCATTACAATACCACAGTGATTCTGTCAGCACTTTGTTCACAATCCCACAAACCCACTCCTGTATCATGGCACACACATGCCAACAGGTTCTCCCTTGTGCCTGTATGTCAGTGCACGCAGCCAGAACCTGCTGTGGGTAGAGACCTGGCATTTCTGACAATCTCTTTGCCATAATTTTGAGGTCCTTTCTGCTAGTTTTATTTCCCTCTCTAATTTCCTCATTATGACTTTTTTGAGGAATTATTTTAGTTACATACTGACTAATTTTACAATGGTTTCATAGGTAAAATAGAGACATCTACTAGCTTCTGCGAAGAAAGGGGAACTGGTTTAAACAACTGAATGTAAATTTTAAGTTATTAGCAAAGAAACCTTCCACCCCAGAAGTGCTTTGCTTCCAATTCCTTTGGGATTTTATTGTCATTCACTCTTATGTGACAGCACATAATCACCAATGGAGGATAAGAATAAGTTTTCCACCTCATCCTAGAAATAAAGGCTCTTCTGTTTACTTTCCAGTGCTTACGTGATTGAATCACCTGTCTTGTCCTTGCATTATTCTGGAAATGGGAGAATCAGGGCTGCTGAGGCGTAAGGTGTCATTAGAAAATGATGGCTGCTCACATTGGTGGAAACTGGACAGAGGCAGCCTTCCCTCCACACGTGGGCACTGCCACAACAGCATAGGGTGCTCTGCTCATGGGGACAGCGAGAGGCTCTATTTCAGCGCCCGCCTCTCCTCCCGAGGGCGCCTGTCTACAGAGCAACCTTCATAATATGTGGGAAGTTGTAGATGTCCTGTGTATAGAGCACAACCTTCACAATAGGTGAGAAGTATGCTTTTTTCTTGTTCTTAATGAGTTTCTATTTTTATGGCCCCATTTTTCCTCATTAGAAATAGAGTCTTATTCCATCCATGTCCCAAGTTAAGGTAGAATTTGCTGGTATGGTTCTACCCATTACTTCCTTTTTCTCTTCTCCTTTCATGCCTCCTCTTCCCTGTGAGTTATTATCAGCAGCTTTAATCTTGGACCTATGGAGAGTTGTGTGGAGAAGCTGAGTTGTGATTATATAGCATCCAGTGAGTCTAAAGTGGAACCCCTCCAACCCGAGCCCCACATCTGGATTTATATTTTTGTTTATTTCAAGGGCCAAGAGGCACTAAATTGATCCTAAGTCAATCATGTAATGATTATATGCAGGCCACACCATTACATCTATGATCTTTATATTATTGTTGAAGCCAAAGTTTGAGTTACAAAGAGTAGTATCCATACCCTTCACCCTCCACTTAGAGTTCGTGAAGATTACATAATGGAAGAGCAGAAGCAATGCACAGAGCCAGTGCAACAGCCATGTTCAAAATCTGAAGCTTGGAGCTGATAAGAGACATTGCATGAAAATTATTTTGTTGATCTTTGCTTTTTCTTCCATTGGAAACAGCTTCAGCCTCTTTGCTAAAAATACATGATGGTTCGAAAATTCGAACAATGCAAGAAGCAAAAAGCAAAATGTGAGGTTAAAAAATATCACATGTGAGACTCTACTGCCATGAGATGACCACTGTGGACAGCCAGGTAGATATTCTTCCAGATCTCTCTCTATAATCACATGCATACATGCTCACATGCATGCCTACACCCCAACATGCAAGCACACACACTTACTAAGATGGGGTTACACTGTACATGCAGAGTACATGGACACAACTTCAGGATTTCATGTCAATAAGTACCTAACTCCTTGAGTTGCATAATTAACATATTTACAGGTTTTTTAAATGAAGAATATTGATTTGTCTATTCTTATATCATTATTATGCTATTTTAATCACTGAAGTTTTACAATCTATTTTAATAACCTCATTTTTTAAGGCTCTGGATTTTATGAATTATGAGGACATAGATGGCATAATTTTATGTAGAATATCTACTTCATTTTCAATAATCTTAGATCCCTACAAGTTATACATGGGAACTAAGCATAATCTTGAGAAAATGGACCTGCTTCTTTTGTCAATATAATATTTCCAATCATTCTTCCTCTATAGACTTCAGAATTGATCATTGCATTTTATCTCTTTTCTAAATTTTTGTAAAACCCATAATAGCACAAGATGAATCAAATGGTCAGCAAACAACCAAAATAATCAAACCAAACTAAAAGAATGAAAACAAAGTATTATTGTATTGTTACAAGCTATCATGAATCAATAGTTTCCTTTTTCTTCATTGAAAGAACTATCATCTATTTTGATGATATTTTGTATTTATTAGTTTAAGAAGGCATTGTATTCCAGAAATAAAAAGACCAAAGTGATCAGTATAGTTGTATTGTAAATAACTTACCAAAGCTTATAAAATTATGTAAAGTCAGGGACAGAAAACTTTTATCAAATGTTTTAGTAACTGAAGGTGAGTCACACCACATACTTTTCTGCCCTTTTAACAGAATGTAACATTCAGACATACAAAGGGATTTTATTTTAAGCATAGATATATTTTAGTATAAGAGATGTATTTAAAAGTAAAGTTGTATTTATGGGGCTCAATGATATCTGTTCTATTACAGAAGGTAGAATACCTCTCAAACCAAAGAAGAGATATTTCACTCCTCTGTGGAAACCAGATTTGGAAGTTTCCTTTCACTATTTATCTTGAAAATGGACTGGGGCTATGCTTATATCTGGGATGTAGTGAGGATGTGAGGGGCTGAGAGCTCACCTGCCTCTTCTCCAAATCTCCTTGTTCAGTTCTGACTTGGGTCCTGGGCTGAGCACACACAGGAGACATGATGAAAATTCCCAAGGTGCAATTGAATCCTGTGGATTTGACATGAATGTCAAAGGATTCATATTCATTTGATATAAATCCTGTGGATGAATGTCTGACCCCTTTAAGATTATCAGACAACCAAAGAGACATTTATGCAAAACTTCATGTGGATCCTGAAGGCATTTTTCAGGAGGTAAACTAGAATTAAGGATTCTACTGTCAGTCCAAATTCCCATTCTCACTGGTTGCATCTGTTGCATTCTGCTTTAAAATCACAAAGGGGTTACAAAACTAAAGTTAAAGAAACTGCAAATATGGAGACAAGTACTCCCATCTCGCTGTCTTCTACATTGCATTCTTTCTGAATAACCCAGCTCACATTCCAATCTGCCCCAAAAACTTCCCTATGATACCATTTCTCTAATTTTAAAGTTTCTACCCTAATTACTATCAGTATGACTGAGTGTGCCCAAATCTGTTTTCAACTATTTTAAGTACATTAATTTTATTGCCTCACCTGGATTATAAACCTTTAAAGACTGTGACTATGAGTTTTTTTTTAGTTGCTAATGCTCAGTGTAGCACTAGGCAAACAGAGGGTCTTAATATATATTCATTAATTGAAAGATGTGTAGAAACTCCAAGTGTTTATACTTAATGGATACTGAAAGCTCTCAATCATCAGGAAAAAAAAAACCTGGAAATAACCAGAATCAATTGATTGTGACCAATTAACTAAAACGTGTGCCCAAGACAAATTAATTGATCAATGATGAATTTCTTGGGAAATGCTCTAGCCAGTGGACTCTCTGAGACCTAATTATAAACTGGGTTGGTTACCTCTCCTATAGTACTTCTGCCTTCACACTGAGAGTTCCTACCTTTATTTGGACTCCAAATATAACTATCAGACCAGACTGAGATTGCAGGTGAGATTGGAGAATTCATGTTTAGAATGACGCCTATCAAAATGTTAGATTTCTTCCAATAGTCAATAGCTCCATTATAAAAACAGAGAAAGTAGATGTCTGAATTGATCTAAACTTTTTTTATGGGAAAAAGGAGGAAATCAAAGCTTAGTACTATAGAAAACTACCCAACTATAAAAGTAAACAGTAAGAGAGGAGGAAAGGAACACAAGGTCTACAAAACAACAGGAAAAAAATTCATGAAAAGCAGAATTAAGTCCTTATATATGAATAATAGCCATGAATGTAAAAGGGTTAAATTATCCAATTAAAAGATATACAATGACTGAATAGATTTTTTTTCTAAAAAAAGACTTAACTATATGCGGCCTACAAGAGACATGCTTCATCTGTAAAAGCACACATAGACTGAAAGGGATAGGAAAGGATATTCCATGCAAATGAAAACCAGAAAAGAACAGAAATAGCTATAGTTACACCACTTAGAATAGACTTGAAGTCAAAAACTGTAAAAAGAGACAAAGGAGATCATAATATAATGATGAGATCAATTCAACAAGAGGATACAACAATTGTGAACATATATGCACCCAACACAAGAGCACCCAAATATATAAAGCAAATATTAGTAGATCTAAAGGGAGAGTCGGTGTGCAACACAATAATAGTAGGAAACTTGAAGCACATCCTTTCAGCAATGAACAAATCACCTCCAGACAAAAATCAGCAAAGGAACATCAGATTTAAACTACCTTTCAGACCAAATGGTCCTAATAGACATTTACAAAACATTGCATTTGTCAGTTACAGAATTCACATTCTTTTCAACTGCACATGGAACATTCTATAGTATAGATCATAATTAGGCCACAAAACAAGTTTTTGCAGACTGAAGAAGATTGAAATCATTATCAAATATCTTTTCTGACTGCAATGGCATAAAACTAGAAACCAAGAACAGAAGAGACTTTGGAAACTTTATAAATAGATGGAAATAAAAAACTATGTTCCTGAATAACCAATGAGTAATAAAGACACTAAAATAAAAATTAAAAATGTTATTGAGATAAATGAAAATGGAAACACACGATACTGAAACCAATGGGATACAGTGAAAGCAGTTCTAAGAGAAAAGTTTATAGCAATAAACGCCTACATCAAAAAAGGAGAAAGATCCAGTAAATGACCTAACGTTGCACCTCAAGCTATTAGAAATACAAGAGAAAACTCAACTTAAAATTAGTAGAAGGAAGGAAATAATAAAGATCACAGCAGAAATGAATGAAAGAGACTATAAAAGCAATACAAAAGGTCAAGAAAACAAAGAGTTGGTTTTTTGAAAAGATAAGTAAAGTTGACAAACCTGTAGCTTGACTAAGAAAAAAAGGAAGAGGACTCAAATAAGTATAATGAGATGAAAAAGGAGAGTTTACAACTGCTACCATAGAAATACAAAAGGTCATGAGACTATCATGAACAATTTAGGCCAACAAAGTGGAAAGTTAGAAGAAATTTATACATACTACAGACTAAAAGGATTAAAGTGTGAAGAAATAGAAAATCTGAACAGACCAAAAATGAGCGAGAAAATTGAACCAGTAATAAGAAGTCATCCATCAGAGGCAAGTCCAGGACCTCATTGTTTCATTACTGAATTTTACCAAACATTTAAAGAAAAACTACTATCAATTTTTTTCACACTATTTTGAAAACTTAAAGAGGAAAGGACTTTCCCTAAACCATACTATAAGGCCAGCATTATATGGAGAGTAAAACAAGTCAAGGACAACACACAAAAAGAAAACTGCAGACCGATATCCCTCATGAACATAAATGCAAAAATCCTTAATACGGTATTAGCAAACCACATTCAATAGCACATTAATGAGAGCATTCACCATGATAAAGTAGGATTCATCCCAGGGATTCATGAATGATTCAACATATGCAAGTCAATAAGCATGATACATCATGCTAACAGAATGAAGGACAAAAACCCTATGACTATTTCAATAGCTGCAGAAAAAAACATTTGACAAAATCTAACATTTCCTATAACAGAATCTCAACAAATTAGGTATAGAAGGAATGTAACCCAACATAATAAAGGTCACATAACACAAACTCACAGCTAACATACTGAATAAGGAAAAGTTGAAAACATTTTTTAAAAGATCTGGAACAACACATGGATGCTTACTTTTACCACTTTTATTAAATATAGTACTGAAAATCCTAGCAAGAGCAATTAGGCAAAGAAAGAAATAGAAAGCATACAAGTTGGAAAGGAAGAAATTAAATTGTCCCTGTTTGCAGATGACATAATCTTATGTAGAGAAGAGCCTATAGACGTCATCAAAAACTTTTTAGATCTAATAAACAAATTAAGTAATATTGCACTGTACAAAATAAATACACAAAAATCTGCAGGGTTTCTACACACTAATAGCAAACTACCTGAAAAAGAAGTCAAGAAAACAGTCCCACTCGTGGTATCTACAAAATAAATAAATAAAATACTCAGGAGTAAAGTTAATGAATGAGGTTAAAGATCTCTATGATGAAAAGTATAGAACATTTATGAAAGAATTGGATTTAGGCTTTCAGGGGTGGGGTCGGCCTGGGTGAGGACATGATCCAAATGCAGCAATAGAGCAAGTGAAGGCTGGTGGCTGATGGAGTTCTTGGAGTGGAGATCCTGACCTGGAGTGCAATTGTTCCTCTAGTGGGGACAGAGCGTGGGGACAGCATACACAGAGAAAAGCCTATAGACTTCACCAAAAACCTTTTAGATCTAATAAACAAATTAAGTAATATTGCAAGGTACAAAATAAATATACAAAAATCTACAGTGTTTCTATATACCAACAGCAAACTATCTGAGGAGGAATCTTTATGATTGAGTTTAAATAGTTCACCTTCAATTGGGATATTAAAAAGGTATTACCACCTTGCCTGTCATTTACTTCTGGGTGGTGGAACAGTCATTGCTTGGGAGAAAACAAAGTCCATGAGGTCAGTGGAGAGGCAGAGCACTGGGTCATGGGGCGAGGGCACAGTCTCTATCCCAGCCCCCCTGTGTCTTTCTCTCTGTTTTTCTTTGAGTCTCTCACTCCCAGCACCTTTGCATGTCTGCATGTAGGGAGGGTTTGCACTGAAGTTCAGAGTAAAAGGTCATTATAGAGAATGGAAAACAATCTGCTAAAGCAAATTTTGTTCTTTTCAAATTTATTTATCTCAAATTTCCAATTTGGTAGTAAGTTTTGGCAAAGTTTAGTTCTTCCTTTGTAAGTGTGTTTTAATCTCTCCTGGAAATTGGAAACTCATAAAGAATGTATTGAAGTTTTGAAGAAGGGAAGACTTCTCCCTGTTTGATCTGGTGGAAGATAGCTAGGAAGAGTTGACATAAACGGTCTACAGTGACCAGGACTAACAGTGTCTTTGGAGTGAGGATAGGTCATTGTTTTGTCTGGTTAGAATTTCCCTCTGCAATACATATTTGAGGCAGGTCTGGTGAGAGAGGCTGAAGGAGGAAGTTTTGGGTGATGACCCCGAAGGCTCTAAGTTGAAAAAAGAAGCCCACAAATCTACACAACAAAAGTTGTTCCCTGGAAGCTGCAATGTGTCCTTGGAGGTTCACAGCAGAGCTGAGGTTTACAAACAGGGTAATGAAAGTTGTTAAATGGTATAGCTCCCTTAGCTCCCACCCTAGTGGTGAAATAATTGGGCCCAAAGGTGCTGGGGGAAGGGAACAAGGCTTTGGTGGTTTACAGGGAATGTGGACTTTCTAGTTATGAAACATAACCCTAATTGGAAGAATTGTATTGGAAGTTGGCCATGTTGCAAAGAGCAGGATGCTTAAGAAAGTGATCACTTTTTAACATCACTGTCTACAAATGGCTAATCTTCAAGGGGAATAAAAATGAGTAATAGATCCCATCTCCCAAATGCAGCAACATGTCATTTTCAGATAGGGATCTTTAAAAAGGAACGGTCTGTTTTTCCTTCTTCCTTCAACAAAATCTTCTATCCTAAAAAGATTTTCTCAAAACTTTTCTACTTATGCTGTTTGGGAACTTTCTTCTGCCCGGTTCCTCCTTGGCTCCTGGTTGGTTTATGGTGGGAAGAAAAAATGATGGATAAACAGCTATGTCCAATGGATAAACAGCCATGTATCAACCTAGATATAGCAGATGGAATGAACTTGTATCTTGACTCAGAGCTAGTGTTCTCAGCTTCTTTCCTCACTTTGTTCCCCTCGCTCTTATTCCTGACACCAGAGCACTGTGTTCCCAACAACCTTAGTGATACTTACATGAATTAAATGTTTATGTGTTCCAAACAACCTTAGTGATACTTACATGGATTAAATAAATATTTCCCATGGCTGTTCAGTCTGCAGCCTGAATCACTGTACTATGACAGTCCTATGAGGCAAATTTAGGAATTTCTCAACTCTATCAACTGTCCAGAAATTGAACTTCCCTGAAAAAAAAAAAAAGCTTTCATCAAGATAATTTTAACTATAAAATATATACATTTACCCATTCTTTAAGTAAATATTTATTAAGTGGTCCTACTTTTGGCTCTGGAAAGAGAGATGACCTAAATAGTGAAGGGGAAAACTGTGTCTTTCCAGATGCTAGAGGATTTTAGAGGCACATGGAGGGCCTCTGAGCTAGCAGATTTTTATTCCGCGAGGATTATTTTGTAACCTTGGAAGTTGTAGGTAGTGAATAGCAATGTGAAATAATTCTTGTCTATCGACATGCGATTCTGTCGACAGAGGTTCAATTGAATGATCTCTTCTCCCTGTGGAAAAACCAGTTTTGCCTCCATCTGCACATCTCTTCTTACATTTCATTACACGATGAAAATTTGTTTTTTTAACTTCTCTTTAGCACTACTTATGACATTCTTTTGGTTCCCTCATTGCTTGAATTAAATAAATACTCAGCATGTCTTCATTTTATATCTTCATATTTTATTTTAAACAGCAATACTTCGTCATAATCGTTACAACAGCAATTTTTTAAAAACTGCTTTTCACGTAGACTATGTCCTCAAGCCCAAGAACAGAAAACTTACAGAACGGAGCAAAGCAAAGCAAAACAAAAAGTAAAAACAGATATTATTTATAACCTACCACCCACAGGAAAGCATTGATAGTAAATCAGGATTCCACTGTATTTGAATGAGTATAGATTTTTTTGTAAAATTGAACTTATCCTGCATATGTAACATGTTTTATTTTTATTTTGCAATATAATGGGTAATAAGCATTTTTAACATATTCACAAATAGGTCCAGTTTGTCTGAACTCCAGTTTGTTTCAGGAATCAGCTAAAATAATTCTGAGCATTCTGACAGACTGAAAAGTTTAACTGTAAACCACAAACGTGGTATAGGCGTCATGGCAGCAAAGGGGGCCTGGATAGAGAGTTAAAGGCATCTAACAGGACACAGTCAAGACAAGAAGTTTGTAGATATGTGTGGTCTTAGAAAAGAAACCAGTCACAAAGCCAATACTCACCTCGGTGAACGGCAAAGACTTTGTTTTCTCTTTTGATTTTTAAAGAATTGTTGCTTGTGCCCACCTGGAAGATGGACTTACTTTCATATTTTTCTTTTGGGATGAACCTTGACAAGTATATACATGTTTGTTCTATGTGCTATGTATTTGTGTGCATCAGCACAGTCTAGGAGTTTCAGCATGTACCGTATTGAATGTTTTATTATCATTCAAAATTGGACATCTTGCTTCCAATCTGATATCCCCTTGCTTTAAAGTCTGCTCTGGTAACTGCCAGTGCAGCAGGGTCCCAGCTGGGAGGGTCTAAGTCTGCAGCCACGGGTCAGAGCTGTTCTCTGAGCATTCCCAGCTTTCTTTCTAGACACCAACCATAAGACACTCTGGGGCAGCACCCATGGTTTGTCCAACTCGTGGGTAATTCAACAGTGCCTGTTCAATTAAAGGGCATGATTAGATTCAAAATATCTCTGACTTTCTTAGAAAACTTATGTAGATATGTTATTCAAATTGATCTACACCATTGTTGACGTTGTTTTCAGCTTTTATTACCTCTTGGAGTCATTAGTCCACATAGTTTACTTACTATCCAAAGTAATAACACTTTCTATTTTCCCAGCCATTCTTTCAGATTTAACAAATAGTTTGATGCTCCAGTTTTTTGAATTTCGAGAGTAATCTAAGTTTACTTATCCATTTCTTTTATAGCTTAAAAAATTAATAGTATCCTCTTTTCATCTCTGTCTTTTATCATCCATCTTTTCTTTGTGTTACTGAATTGCTAAGATGCAGGTGTTCTGAGATTCTGTGCTCCTAGAGGGCAGATGTCATAACAATAATCTGTAATCTTCTATAAAACTTACACTGTCTGCATATAAAAGGTGCGCAGTAAAGTCTTGCTGGTCCGTTCAGTAACAAATATTGCAAATCTATCCTTCTTCTTTCCTAAAATTTATACACACACACACAAATATATATATATATACACACACACACATATATATATGTTTTATTGCACTTTAGGTTCTGGGTTACATGTAAAGAACATGCAGGATTGTTGCACAGCTACATACATGGCAATGTGGTTTGCTGCCTCCATCCCTGTCACCTATATCTGGCATTTCTCCCCACGTTCTCCCTCCCCAACTCCCTACCCCATGCTTTCCCTCCTCTAGTCCCCCCAACAGACCCCAGTGTATGATGCTCCCCTCTCTGTGTCCATATGTTGTCATTGTTCAACACTCACCTATGAGTGAGAACATGTGGTGGTTGGATTTCTGTTCTTGTGTCAGTTTGCTGAGAATGATGGTTTCCAGATTCATCCAAGTCTCTACAAAGGACACAAACTCATTTTTATGGCTGCATAGTATTCCATGGTGTATATGTACCACATTTGCTTTGTCCAGTCTATCACTGACGGGTATTTTGGTTGGTTCCAGGTCTTTGCTATTGTACACAGGGCTTCAATGAACATACATGTGCATGTGTCTTTATAGCAGAACGATTTATAGTTCTTTGGATATATGCCCAGTAATAAGATTGCTAGGTCAAATGGAATTTCTATTTCTAGATCCTTGAGAAATCACCATACTGTCTTCCACAATGGTTGAACTAATGTACACTCCCACTAGTGTTCCTATTTCTCCACATCCTTTCCAGCATCTGTTGTCTCCAGATTTTTTAATGATCGCCGTTCTAACTGGTGTGAGATGGTATCTCAATGTGGTTTTGGTTTGCATTTCTCTAATGACCAGTAATGAGCATTTTTTCATATGTTTGTTGGCCTCATATATGTCTTCTTTTGAAAAGTATCTGTTCATATCTTTTTCCCACTTTTGAATGGGGTTGTTTGATTTTTTCTTGTAAATCTGTTTAGTTCTTTGTAGATTCTGGATACTAGCCCTTTGTCAGATGGGTAGATTGCAAACATTTTTTCCCATTGTGTTGGTTGCCGATTCACTCTAATGACTGTTTCTTTTGCTGTGCAGAAGCTGTGGAGTTTGATTAGGTTCCATTTGTCTATTTTGGCTTTTGTTGCCAATGCTTTTGGTGTTTTGGTCATGAAGTCCTTGCCTACGCCTATGTCCTGAATGGTTTTGCCTAGGTTTTCTTCTAGGGTTTTTATGGTGTTAGGTCTTATGTTTTAATCCATCTAGAGTTAATTTTAGTGTAAGATGTCAAGAAGGGGTCCAGGTTCTGCTTTCTGCACATGAGTAGCCAGTGTTCCCAACATCATTTATTAAACAAGGAATCCTTTCCCCATTGCCTGTTTTTGTCAGGTTTGTCAAAGATCAGATGGTTGTAGATGTGTGGTGTTGCCTCCAAGGCCTCTGTTCTGTTCCATTGGTCTATATCTCTGTTTTGGTACCAGTACCATGCTGTTTTGATTACTGTAGCCTTGTAGTATAGTTTGAAGTCAAGTAGTGTGGTACCTCCAGCTTTGTTCTTTTTGCTTAGAATTGTCTTGGCTTTATGGGCTCTCTTTTGGTTCCATATGATGTTTAAGGTGTTTTTTTCCAGTTCTGTGAAGAGGGTCATAGGTAGCTTGATGGGGATAGCGTTGAATCTATAAATTACTTTGGGAAGTATGGCCATTTTCACAATACTGATTTTTCCTAACCATGAGCATGGAATGTTTTTCCATCTGTTTGTGTCCTCTCTTATTTCCTTGAGCAGTGGTTTGTAGTTCTCCTTGAAGATGTCTTATACATCCTGTGTTAGTTGTAATCCTAGGTATTTTATTCTTTTTGTAGCAAGGTGTGAATGGCAGTTCACTCTTGATTTGGCTCTCTTTTAGTCTGTTATTGGTGTATAGGAATGCTTGTGATTTCTGCACATTGATTTTGTATCCTGAGACTTTGCTGAAGCTGCTTATCAGTTTACGGAGGTTTGGGGCTGAGATGATGGGGTCTTCTGAATATACAATCATGTCATCTGCAAATAGGGACAATTTGACTTCCTCCTTTCCTAATTGGATACCCTTTATTTCTTTTTCTTGCCTGATTGCTCTGGCTAGAACTTCCAATACCGTAATGAATAGGAGTGGTGAGAGAGGGCATTCTTGTCTAGTGCCAGATTTCAAAGGGAATGCTTCTAGTTTTTGCCCATTCAGTATGATATTGTCAGTGGGTTTGTCATAAATAGCTTTTATTATTTTGAGATACGTTCCATCGATACCTAGTTTATTGAGAATTTATCTCATAAAGGGCTACTGAATTTTGTCAAAGGCCTTCTCTGCATCTATTGAGATAATCATGTGGTTTTTGTCCTTGGTTCTGTTTATGTGGTGAATTATATTTATAAACTTTCATATGTTGAACCAGCCTTGCATCCCTGGAATGAAGCCTACTTGATTGTGATGGATAAGCTTTTTGATGTGCTGTTGCAATTGGTTTGCCAGTATTTTATTGAAGATTTTTGCATCTATGTTCATCATGGATATTGGCCTGAAGTTTTCTTTTCTTGTTGAGTCTCTGCCGGGTTTTGGTATCAGGTTGATGTTGGTCCCATAAAATTATTTGGGTAGGATTCCCTCTTTTTTCTCTGGGACACTGCTTTAAATGTGTCCCAGAGATTCTTTAGATTGTATGGAATAGTTTCAGAAGGAATGGTACCAGCTCATCTTTGTATGTCTGGTAGAATTCAGCTGTGAACCCGTCTGGACCTGGGCTTTTTTTTTGGTTGGTAGGCTATTAATTGCTGCCTTGACTTCAGCCCTTGTTATTGGTCTATTCAGGGTTTTGACTTTTTCCTGGTTTAGACTTGGGAGGGTGCAAGTGTCCAGGAATTTATCCATTTCTTCCAGGTTTACTGGTTTATGTGCATAGAGTTGTTTGTAGTAATCTCTGATGGTAGTTTGTATTTCTGTGGAATCAGTGGTGATAGCCACTTTATCGTTTTTTATTGCATCTACTTGATTCTTCTCTCTTTTCTTTTTTATTAATCTGGCTAGTGGTCTGTCGATTTTGTTGATCTTTTCAAAAAATCAGCTCCTGGATTTATTGATTTTTTGAAGGATTTTTTGTGTCTCTATCTCCTTCAGTTCTGCTCTGATCTTAGTTATTTCTTGTCTTCTGCTAGATTTTGAGTTTTTTTGATCTTGCTCCTCCAGCTCTTTCAATTTTGAGGATAGGGTGTCAATTTTAGATCTTTCCTTGCTTCTCATGTGGTCGTTTATTGCTATAAATTTTCCTCTAGACACTGCTTTAAATGTGTCCCAGAGATTCTGGTACATTGTGTCTTCATTCTTGTTGGTTTTGAAGAACATCTTTATTTCTGCCTTCATTTCATTGTTTATCCAGTCAACATTCAAAAGCCAGTTGTTCAGTTTCCATGAAGTTGTGTGGTTCTGGTTTAGTTTCTTGATCCTGAGTTCTAATTTTATTGCCCTGTGGTCTGAGAGACTGTTTGTTATGATTTCCATTCTTCTGCATTTTCTGAGTAGTGATTTACTTCCAGTTATGTGGTCAGTTTTAGAGTAGGTATGATGTGGTGCTGAGAAGAATGTATATTCTGTGGATTTGGGGTGGAGAGTTCTGTAAATGTTTATTAGTTTTGCTTGATCCGATCTGAGTTCAAGTCCTGGATATCCTTGTTAATTTTCTGTCTCATTGATCTGTCTAATATGGACAGTGGAGTGTTAAAGTCTCCCACTATTATTGTGTGGGAGTCTAAGTCTCTTTGCAGGTCATTAAGAATTTGCTTTATGTATCTGGGTGCTCCTGTATTGGGTGCATATATATTTAGGATCATTAGCTCTTCTTGTTGCATTGATCCTTTTACCATTATGTAATGCTTTTCTTTGTCTCTTTCGATCTTTATTGGTTTAAAGTCTATTTTATCAGAGACTAGGATTGCAACTCCTGCTTTTTTTTTTTTTTTTGCTCTCCATTTGCTTGATAAATCTTCCTCCATCCCTTTATTTTGAGCCTATGTGTATCCTTGCACATGAGATGGGTTTCCTGGATACAGCACACCGATGGGTTTTGACTTTTTATCCAATTTGCCAGTCTGCATCCTTTGATTGGGGCATTTTGCCCATTTACATTTAAGGTTGATATTGTTATGTGTGGATTTAATCCTGCCATTTTGATGCTAGCTGGTTGTTTTTCCCATTAGTTGATGGAGTTTCTTCATTGTTGATGATGAAATCTCTGAGCAACTGTTTGTTAGTCAAGGATTTTATTTCTCCTTTGCTTATGAAGCTTAGTTTGGAGGGATATGAAATTCTAGGTTGAAAGTTCTTTTCTTTAAGGATGTCGAATATTGGCCCCCGCTCTCTTCTGGCTTGTAGGGTTTCTGCTGAGAGATCTGCTGTGAGTCTGATGGACTTCCCTTCGTGGGTAACCCGACCTTTCTCTCTTGCTGCCCTTAGCATTTTTTCCTTCATTTCTACCCTAGTGAATCTGAAGATTTTGTGCCTTGGGGTTGCTCTTCTTGAGGAATATCTTTGTGGTGTTCTCTGTATTTCCTGGACTTCAATATTGGCCTGCCTTGCTAGGTTGGGGAAGTTCTCCTGGACAATATCCTGAAGTGTTTTCCAGCTTGGATTCATTCTCTCTGTCACATTCAGCTACACCTATCAAACGTAGATTAGATCTTTTCACATAATCCCATATTTCTTGGAGGCTTTATTCATTTCTTTTCACTCTTGTTTCTCTAATCTTGCCTTCTCGTTTTATTTCATTGAGTTGATCTTCAATCTCTGATATCCTTTCTTCTGCTTGGTTGATTCGGCTATTGAAACTTGTGTATGCTTCGCGAAGTTCTTGTGTTGTGTTTTTCAGCTCCATCAGTTCATTTATATTCTTCCCTAAGCTGTTTATTCTCGTTAGCATTTCATCAAATCTTTCATCAAGGTGCTTTGTTTCTTTGCATTGAGTTAGAACATGTTCCTTTAGCTCAGAGAAGTTTGTTATTACCTACTTTCTGAAGCCTGTTTCTGTCAATTTATTAAACTCATTCTCCATCCAGCCTTGTTCCCTTGCTGGTGAGGAGTTGCGATCCCTTGGAGGAGGAGAGGCATTCTGGTTTTAGGTATTTTCATCCTTTTTGCACTGGTTTCTTCCCATCTTTGTGGATTTATCTACCTGTGGTCTTTGTAGTTGGTGACTTTTAGATGGGGTCTCTGAGTGGATGTCCTTCTTGTTGATGATGAAGTTATTTCTTTCTGGTTTTTAGTTTTCCTTCTGACAGTCAGGCCCCTCTGCTGTAGGACTGCTGGAGGTTCACTCCAGACCCTGCTTGCCTGGGGATCACCTGCAGTGGCTGCAGAACAGTAAGGGTTGCTGCCAGTTTCTTCTTCTGTTATCTTTGTTCCAGAGGGATACCTGCCAGATGTTCACCTGAGCTCTCCTTTACAAGGTGTCTCTTTGGATATACAGGGGTCAGGGAGCTGCTTGAGGAGACAGTCTGTCCCTTATAGGAGCTCAAGTACTGAGCTGTGAGCTCCGTTGTTCTGTTCAGAGCTGCTAGGAAGGCACATTTAAGTCTGCTGCAGCAGAACTCATAACCGCCTTTTTTTCCCAGGTGCTCTGTCCTGGGAAGGTGGGTCTTTATTTATAAGTTCCTGATGTGCTGCTGCCTTTTTTCAGAGATGCCCTGCCCAGTGAGGAGGTAGCCTAGTCACAGTCTGCCAGCAGAGGTGTTGCTGAGCTGTTACGGGTTCTGCCCAGCTGCTGTGTGAACTTCCTCGTGGTTTTGTTTATAGAGGTATAGTTAGAACTGCCTCAGTAATGGCAGACTGCCTCAGTAATGGCAAACTGCCTTGGTAGTGGTGGACTGCCTCAGTAATGGCTGATGCTCTTCCCTCCCCCCACAGAGCTGGACCATCCTGGGTCCAGCTGTGCTTGTTGTGAAACTCTCAGTCCAGAGCATTTCAGATTGCTGGTCTTTGTGGGGGTGGGACTCGTTGAGTCAGATCACCTTGCTCCCTGTTTCAGCCTCCTTTTTTTCAGTTGAATGGGTGACTCTGTCTCCTAGGCATTCCAGGCACCAGTTGAAATGGCTGCCCAGATTTGTGTGAGATTTTGTGCAGAGACCCATTGTTGAAACAGCCATGCTGGAGACTCGAGGTGCTTTCCCGCCTGGGAATCTCCTGGTCTGTGGACAGTAAAAACTCATTTGGAAATGTAGTGATCACTCACCGTCTGCATTCTCGCTGGGAACTGAACTCCAGAGCTGTTCCTATTTGGCCATCTTGGATCCTTTTCTTGAATTTTTAATTCATTTTCACAGGGATTTTTTTTTTTTTTTAATATGTGTCTCAATTTTGCCACAGGCCACTGCCTGATTGTCCCTGAGGAATTCACTTAATCCTCATTCCAGTCCTTCTTGTTTTTTTTTTCCCTGAGACAGAATCCTGCTCTGTCACCCAGGCTGGAGTTCAGTGGCACAACATACACTCACCACAACCTCCACCTCCCAGGTACAAGTGACTCTCCTGCCTCAGCCTCCCAAGCAGCTAGGATGACAGGAGTGTGCAACCATGCCTGGCTCATTTTTGTATTTTGAGTAAAGATGGGGTTTCACTATGTTGGCCAGGCTGGTCTTGAACTTCTGACTGCCAGTGATCCACCACCTTAGCCTCCCAAAGTGCTGGGATTATGGGCCTGAGCCACTTCGCTCAGCCCCAGTCATTCTTTACACAAGTTGTAGTAGGGCAGTGGGCGAGGCCACCAGGACCCACTTCAGGTCTTCCCTGTCTGTGCCCATGCAGAGAGAGCGGGGATGCTTGGCTGCCCTGGATGCTCCTGACAACTCACTCCTCCTGCAGACTACAAAAGGTAGGACTTGGCATTGTGCAAAAGAAAGCATGCTTGCTTCTTTCTTTGCCTTTAATCCTGCCTTGCAAAATCCTAAAAAGCCTTGACAAAGAGTAAAATTATTGGGAATTATACTAGCACCTCTACAAAAGATTCTTCAATAGACTATTTTTCAAAAAAGGAAGCTTTCACTGGTCCTAGCCATGCACTTATTTGAAAAGGATTAGTTTATTTGAAAAGAAAGAAGAAGAGAAAACATGCAAAGCATTTAGATTAATGGTTTTTTTTTTTTTTTTTTTTTTTTTAAGAAAAAAAAGGTTAGAAATAATGTGACTACATTTGCTATGTGGACATGAATGAGTGGACGTCCAAGAATCCCAGGAGACACATCCAGAAAACTTTGGTGTGATCTGTTGCTGTTGATAAACACACTTCTAGTCCTCTTAATTGGAATTTACCCTTTTCTGGTGCCTTTCTTGGCTTCTCCACCTGCGCACGTGGGTTTGGTACTGTTGGGGTCCTCTTGCTTTCATTGGGAATTGGTGAGATGCAGACAGCAGTGGGTTCCAGCCCAGGCTTTGGCACCTTGACAGCCTCTGGGACCGTCCGCCTCTCCTCCCTATGTGTGAGCAGAGGCAGCCCCAGACAGTGTGCTTCCCAAGCCCTGGGCACACAGGGAACTCTGACACCCTGCCAACAACTCTTCTCATTAGTGCACTTTGCAGCTGTGGAACAATCATTTGGATAAGATGATGCAGACAGAATATCAAACTGTGTCTTGGAGGGGCAAGGCCTGACGTGGGGATAAGCCGTATCCAGCACTGCGTCAACAGGCCAGGCCAGCACCAAGCACATCAAATGCAGTCACTGAAATCCCCTGGGCTGGGCAAGAAGGTTCATTTCTTTGTACTGATGCCTTGGCTGAGAGGAAATGATTTCCATCCAGACTGGTTCATTTCCCCTTTAAGTATTTATGGCCTTAAGACCAAACACAATGCCCCAGGCATAGTATGTATATTCAACAGATGTATTTTGAACACGTAATAGCACAATCCTAAATCTTCCCAGGCCATCCCAGCTTTAGAGAACTCTGAAGATGCAGTGGGCACATTGCACTCCGGAAAGTTACGGCAGATGCAGGCCCCTCATGGAACCCATTAACTCTTGTGCCCAGGATTCACATGCTGTCTCCCAACTGCCTCCCAAGATTCAACTGCGAACACCTTTCTCTTGTCGCTTTTCCTTCCTGTCACATAAGGAGGTCACTGATCCCCGCTTTCTCCTGCCCTTACGAACTTCCAGAAAAAAGAAGGATGAGAAGCAACTGGGTCCTTTGGAAGACACACCCTCCGATCGCATCTATCAGTGCCCTGCAGACTGAGTGCTGAGCGCAGTCACCACTGAGAGCTGCTCTCCTCCTCTCTGTCTCTCTCTCTCTCAAGTTTTAAATTTCCCCAGCTAGTGTAAAACTTAATGAAAGCCCTGGAGTATAGAACAGCATTTTGAAAACAGGAATTTGTGACTGCTGTGAATCATCACTCACAGCAGGGACCCAGAAATGTGAATTGTGGGAGGAACACACGAGCCTTCTCTTTTTTACTGGGAATTTATTACAGGCGGGTCATTATTTACAATGCACCATTCACATTCTCTAAAGAGCCAATAAACTGGCTGCTGAATATGCATTTTGCTCTGTGGTGAACACAGATGTTTCCAGCTAATATCCATTTCATTTAATTTCTTTTCTCCTTTTTTTTTTTTTTTTTTAGATTCTATCTTGCTATTTCTGTAGCAGCTGGGTAACTATTTGCCCGTCTTCGGTTTGGGAATCACTCCTCATATTTATTATCATTGGTGCCATTCACGTTGCTATACTTAAGGGTCTGTCAGCATTTCTATTAAAAGCTACTGTTTTTGTGAGTTCAAAACCAGGCTGGTAAAGATTTCTGAGGGTTAAATGTTGGGCAGATGAGGTCCCAGCTTGGGATCACATCGCTTTAACAAAGTGCAGAAATAAAACCAGTTAGGATGTTTTAGTGTTATGGGTTTACAAGTTGAGAAAAAGGAATTGGAAACATTGATTTCAAAAGCTGTTTTGCGTTTCTATAATTGAAATACTGTCTTTTGCAACTTAACTTTTTTAACCATTAATCTTTGAATTTTTCTGATTTTACTGGAGAGAGGAAAATTAGCAGTGATAATTTAATGATTCACCTTAGAAGCAGATTTTACATTACTTAAACATTGGGTGACAATGACCCCACTCAGTGGTCTCTATCATCTTTGAAATAACATGACGTAATAGCATACACATCATATCTCTGTATGGCCTTCAACCCTGTGCCTTCAGTATAGTAGACAGTCAATGTACAGTGATCCAGTTGAACTCAATCGTGATTGTATTGTCTATACTACATAGCTTAGGACTAAATTTTATCATTCTTTCATGTATATAATTCTCTCTTTGTGCATACATATGATATATATGTATGTATGTGTGTATATATACATATATGTGTGTATATACATGTGTATATATATACATATATGTGTGTGTATATACATGTATGTATATGTGTATGTGAGTATATATATATATATGTGAGCACTTCTGTCCCATACATGCGGTAATATTTTTCCACCTGACCTGAAACCTTTTCCTGGTAAGTACTGCAAAATAACAAACTAACAAGATTTTAAGCACTTGTTATGTGCCAGCTAAGAGTCTGTTTGGTGTTTTCATGAGTATTTTCTTATTTAATCCTCACGACAATATGATATGATAAGTAAGATACCAGTATTCTGCTACCTGTCTTCCACCAGGCTGGGCAGCTACATTTTGTAAATGTTTTGAATTATTATTCCCAAAATTATTTGCAGTTTATATGAAGCCATCCCAATTACAAAAAGCAAGGAGTAGCAACAAAATTAATGTCATGAAAAAATCCTTGTTTCTGACTTGAGAAAATATTTGCCTTATTTCTCAAGTTTTCCTTACTTAGAGCATGGCTTGGAGCAAGGGGTGGTGTAGAGAATCCAGCCACAGTGAAATACACATCCAAGAGCTAAGCCAGACGGTATGCTGGAAAAAATTTTAGAAAACTAACTCGTCTTGCTGGAGGTGAATTAATTAAGGAAAATACAGATTTCTGTTTTCACACGGTTTCCACATTTTATTACCAATTCATTTCCTAATGCAAACACCACTTAAAGTTGTCAGTTTTGGCATGAACTCTCTGTGAAATCTAAGGTCATCTCTGTATGAGTTTGATCATATTATATGAGTTCTGGGATTATTAATGATGTATTAACAGAGGATTAATGGAAAATGGTCATGCTAAATACTTACTGAATAGGAAGAGTATATTGTGTAGTCTTAGATGTTCAAACTATTCTGAACTTAAGATCATGTTAGCATACATTTTCATAGGAAATTGAAATAACTCTTTTAGCTTGATTAAAAACGGTCACGTTTATATTTTAAAAACATTTAATTTATAACTTTCACTGATATTCATTAACCTTGAAAAAGACTTTCAGATTGAATTATATTTGTGGAAGGTCCTCAAGTGTATGCTTCTGTGATAATCAAAGCTTTAAAAAATCTCTCTTCCGTTTGAACAATGGCCTCTAACTTCTGTCTTTGTATCTTGAATGGTTTTTTGAGCAGCAATATTCTTTTGTCTACACTGTCTCAAATGTCCTCCTCACCTCAGGAAAATTTCGCATACTCTGTCTTTGTTAAGTGTATATCAGAAATAAATGGAAAAAAAATCACTCATGTCAAAAATAAAGTTAACATAACATTAATGAGGTGGCTTAAACCTGTAAGTCCTAGGGCGTTCATCGACGCAGAACTGAGATTTCACCCTTTACTGCCAGTATGTACATGGACATCTCCAGAATGGAGTTCTCTCAGCTGAGGGTAACATCACTTCTGGAAGGAAACTTGATACGGCAGGTTAAGACCCGGGAGATGCTCTTTCTTGCCCTCCTTTCCACTGTTTTACCAGTTCTTTGACCCTCCTTCCTTGCTGCCTTTCTTCCTCTTTCCTAGATCCATCTTTTATTTTCTTTATGTTCAGTTTGCTAAAAAGAGAAAATATGTATTTTGTGACTTTATTAATGCATAGATTAAGTATTAAATGATAGCTTTTCTTGGATTTTCTTATTCCTTTACACATTACAACTGATTGGCTTTAAAATTTTTCCACTTTATAAGCCAATAATTAAATCTTAGACTGAATGGCAATAACAATAATGTTTATTTTAAGAATATTATACTTATGTAAAAACTCAGTAGATGGTAATTGATGGGTCTATTTTATTCTACCATGTAAATAATAAAGAATTTCAAGTTATTTTCTCTACGATATCTTCTGGCAAAACAGAATGACTAATACGATTTTTATACAGTGTAAACAATCATTGTATAAAAAATAGAGTTTACTAGTTCCTTTATTTGTTCTATTGTTTGGTGAAATTGATTTCAGTAATGGGAGTATTTTTTAAAAAACCATGGATTCACAGAAGCATAATGCAGTATCACAGTGAACAGGTTGGAATGGGGACTGCCTGTCACAGTGACCGGGTTGGAATAGGGGCTGGGCTGGAATGGGGACCGGGTTGGAATGAGGGCCGGGTTGGAATGGGGACTGGGTTGGAATAGGGGCTGGGCTGGAATGAGGACCGGGTTGGAATAGGGGCTGGGCTGGAATGAGGACCGGGTTGGAATAGGGGCTGGGCTGGAATGGGGACCGGGTTGGAATGCGGACCAGGTTGGAATAGGGGCTGGGCTGGAATAGGGGCTAGGCTGGAATGGGGACCGGGTTGGAATGCGGACCGGGTTGGAATGGGGACCACTGCCAACTCTGCATCTTTCATTATGTTGCTGAAGTTTTACAAAACAAGAACAACAAACAGAAAAGACAAAACCCTGCAACACCAAAAACTAATCTAGTCAGTGGAATATTATCCAGCCCTAAAAGTGAAGGAAACTCTGACACTTGCTTCAACATGAATGAATCTTGAGGATATTATGCTATGTGAAACAAGCCAGTCACAAAGAGAAACACATTAATTCCACTTATATGAAGTACCTAGAGTAGTCCAGTTTATAGAGACAGAAAGTAGAACAGGAAACCAGCAAGCATACAAAAGAACTCAACACCACCACTAACCAACAAGACCTAATTTATATTTATGGAGTAATCCAAACCAGCAGAGTGCACATTCTTTTTCAGGGCCCTCAGAACATATAGCAGGATGGGCCATGAAAATCCGGAGCAAATTTAAAGTAATTGCAGTCATACACAGAGAGTTCAACAAGGTTTCAGAACACAAGATCAACAGACAAAGATCAATTTTATTTCTGTATACTAGTAATACATACTTGAAAAGCAAAATTAAAAATATAATTCCTTTTATAGTTTCTAATATGAATGAAATAGTCATAAATGTTAAAAAAAAAATAGCACAACCTGGTATTCGGAAAACCAGAAAACATTGATAAAAGAAACCAAAGAAGATCTAGATAGAGAGAGATACTGTGTTCATGGATTGGAAGATGACATAGTAAAGAAGTCAGTTGACCTATTGACTAAATTGATATATAGGCTCCATAACATTTACACTAAAAACTCAGCAAGATTTTTTGTAGATAGAGACAGGATTATTCTGAAATTTATTTGGAAAGGGAAATTAATTAGAATAGCAAAAATGATGTTGAATGCAAAGAATACATTTCAAAGGGTCACTCTACTCAAATTCAATACTTCTTATATAGTGACAGTGACCTAAACTATGTAGTGCTGATGGAGGGATGGGCACGCAGATCGAGGGAACAGAACAGAGAAACAGAAATACCCCTACACACATGCCTAGCTGATTTTTGACCATGCCGTAAAAGCAGCTCAGTGGAAGAATCACTTTCAACAAATGCTACTGGAACAACTGGATTTCCACAGGCAAAAAGGAAACGTCATCCTAAGCCTCACATCTTATACAAAAATTAACTCAAAATAGAGCAAAGACTTAAATGTAAAAATAAATCTAAAACTTTTAGAAAGACACAATTCAAAATCTTCAAGATTCAGACTTGATGCAGAATTCTTCAACATGACACCAAAACCACGATCCATAAAAGGAAAAAATCCGTAAATTGGACTTCATCAAGATCAACAAGGTTTGTTCTGCAAAAGACCCTGTTAGGAGGATCAAAAGACAAGCTACAGACAAGGAGAAAATATTTGCGAATCACATGTCTGAGAAATGACTCACATCTAGAATATGTGAAGGACTCTCAGAACCCACCAGTAAAAATCAAACAATCCAATTAGAAAGTGTGCAAAAGACATGAAGAGACATTTACTAAAGAGAGTGTACATGGGGCAAATAAGTACATGAAAAGATTTCCAGCATCACTAGCTATTAGAGAAATGCAAATTAAGACCACAATGAGAAATCACCACATATGTATTAGAACAAGTAAAATAAAACAGAATGACAACACCAAATGCTGGCAAGGATGCAAAGAAATTCAATTTCTCACATACTGCTGGGGAATATAAAATTGTACAACCACTCTGGAAAGGAGTTTGACAGTTTCTTAAGAAACTAAACATATACTTATTATATTCCCTAGCAATCATACTCCTGAGCAACTATCTCAGAGAAATGAAATCTTACATCTGCACAAAAATCTGCAATGGTTGTTTATAGCAACTTTATTTGCAATAGCTAAAAACACTAAAATTACCAATAATAGGTTCATGATTAAATAAACTATGGTACGTCCATACTAGAGAATAATACAGCAACAAGGAAAAACAAACTATTGATATGTGTAGCAACTTGCATGGGTGGCAAAGGAATTGGGGCAAGTAAAACAAGCCAATCGCAAAAGGTCACATACCATATGACTTATAGAGCTTTCTTGAAATGACCGAATAAAAGAGGTGGAGATGAGATCAGTGATTGCCAGGGTTGAGGGAGGGTGGGGTCTGGAGGCTTGACTGTAAAGAGAAGCGCAAAGGATGTCTTTGTGATAATGGAGCAGTTCCATGTCTTGTCTGTGGTAATGGTTACAGAAATCCACATGTACCACCGATAACACAGAGCTGTTTGCATACTGCATCTCTGCCAGTTTCCTGGCTTTGATATTGTAGGTTAGCTACATAAGATAGAGCCAACAGGGCAAACTGGGCAGAGGATTCATAGGACCTCTCTGTACTATTTTTGCAACTTCCTGTGAATCTATAGTTATTTCAAAATTAAAAGGTTAGAAAAAAACAAAAGTCAACATGATACTTAGTGGTGACACGCTGGAAAAATTCCTATTAAAATCAGGAATAAGGCAATTTTATTTGCTACCAACATTATCCTTCTAATGAATGCTGGAAGTCTAGCCAGTGTAAAGGAAGGAAGAATTATTATTAGAAAGAGACCTAATAATTCTTTGAAGTTTCTACAATTATGTACTTGTAATATCAAATGAATCTAAAAGAGTTAAATTAAGCAAAGTGATAGAAGGTTAAATAAATATAAAAATATTTTTCTCTATATTGTAATAATAGCCTGGAAATATTTATGGCAAAATTATATTAATCAAAATAAAGTGAGTGATCTCATCTTGAGAAAAGACTTACTTAATAAAAATGAAGAATGTGACTCTAATACCATAAAGACAGTTTAAGAAATAAAAATGCATATTATTTTTCTTGATACTAAATTATTAGTCTTCCTCAAATTTTAGTGGAATAGTGATGGTATTTTTGGAAAATTCAATGAATAATCCTGAAATAATCTGAAATAATAAATAGTGAAAATGAGTTTTGACAGTTTTACTGAGGTCTAATTTACATGCCATAAAACTCTTTCACATTAAGTGTGCAATACAATGATTTTTAGTAAATTTACAAAATTGTGCAACCATCACCACAACCTAGCTTTAGAATGTTTCCATCACAGCAAAAAAAGTTTCATGCCCACATTCAACTGCTGTCTGATACCACCCCAGCCCTGGCAACTACCAACCTACTTTCTATCCTTACAAATGTCCCTCTTCAAACCAATCCACATAAATGGAGTCAGACAACATGTGGCCTTTGTGTCTGGCTCCTCTTAATTAGCATATGATCTTAAAGTTCATCCGTGTCATAATATGTGTGAAAACTACATTCCTTTAGATTGCTGAATAATGCTCCATTCTGTAGATAGACTGCATCTTGTTTATTTATTCTACTTGAATGGACAATTGAGTTGTTTCCATTTTAGGCTATTATGTGAAGTGGATGTTTTCATACAGGTGGGAGGGAGACATTGCCGTAGGAAGGTTTACTCTCTCTTTAGATCAAGAATTTCATGCCTAAGAAAGTATCCTAGCCCAGTGAGTGTTGTTCCCTTCCCTGTGCCCAAGTGTTCTCATTGTTCATTGGTAGGTGGAGGGGTTGAGAGGAGGGGTGGAGTGGAGGCGGGGAGGATGGGGAAGGATAACACCCTAAGAAATGTCTGATGAGGTGATGAGGGGGAGGGGGCGATGGAGACAGCAAACCACCATGGCATGTATGCACCTATGCAACAATCCTGCAGGATGCGGGATGTGCACATGTACCCCAGAGCCCAAAGTACAATAAAAAAAAAGAAAAGAAAAACAAAGAATAAGAAAAAAGAAAGTATCCTAAAGAAAAGAAATAATCAGAAATGTGCTCAAAAATTTATCTACAGAGGGAGTCACTGGAGCATGATTCATGCGAGAAAATTAGGAACCATCTGAATACCCAAGAATAGAGAAATGGGAAAAGAAATTTTGATATAATCATTAAAAATGTCTTGTAGCAATTAAAAATTATGCCTTCAAAGACTATTTAGTACTGTATTAAAATTCTCACAACATAACATTAAATAAAAACAACATGCAGTTGTACAGACAGTGTGATTCCATCTTCATACAATAAAATCACTCATATTTACTTCAGTTGTTCTTTTGGATCAACTATAATAAACATACAAACACATTTTCTAGACTACAACTATGGTTATTTCTGGGAGGAAGAATTGTGGATAGTTTTCACCTTCTTCATATTTTTCTATATTTTTCAAATTTTGCACACAGAAAAACACATGTTGCCTTTATAATAGAAATAAAAGATTATTGTGAGTACAAAGAAAAATGTTCATTTTGCAAGCCCTTTTTAAGGTATGTATGCTTTTTCTCCCCTGCAACTTCTTGGAAAATTACAAAAGAAAACAAAATATCCCTAAACCCTGACACATAAAGAAAGGTACAAAGCATGAATATAATGAAGGTGCCAGGTAAGCTAAATGAAAAGCTGACCAGAATGGTTAGGAATGAAAAGGCAGAAAGAGACTGATCTCCCCTTGTCTGTGGGTTATGCCTTGGGGCATTGTGTCATCCCTTGCGGAGTGTGTGTGTGTGTGTGTGTGTGTGTGTGTGTGATTTGTGGCTGAGCCTTCCTTCCTTGCTGTTCCTTACCCACTTTCCTTCCTTGCATCCCTCCCTGGTTTTAGGCTGTTTGTGTGGATGGAGATTCTTGCTGCTGGCCTGCATTTCTTTGGCATTCCTTTTCACGGCCCTTCTCAAGCACACTCGTGCCTCTCCTTCCTGTCAGCCAGTGATGTGGGTGTTGGAAAGACACCAGGCACTGGTTTCCATGGGGAAGAGCGACTTCCTCTACTGGATCTTAGTTGTCAGGGTCTGGTGTTGCGCACAATTTGAGTACTGACCGCAGACCATCGGAGTGAGCGCCGGCTCAGCCCTTCTCTAGGCTGGTCCCGTTTAACAAGCCCAGAGCACAGAGCTTAGCCAGGTCCCCCAGCTTGCACATCATAGGAGCCCCAGTAATTTATAAGGAGGGCTAAGAAATTGTACAGAGTGGGCTGTGCTTGACACAGGCCCAGGTGGCCCAGCCCAGCACCCGGCCAGTGACCTCTCTGACTTTTCCTGCAGAAAACCGGGCTCTGGCCCTGAGAAGACTGGGTGTGAGTGCCCTGCGGGGCAGGACAGAGTGATGTGGGATGAACCTGCACCGTGTCCACTCTCTGAACAGACGCTCCTGGCAGCCTAACCCACAGTGTCCTGCCTGTGTCCCATTGACTCTCCAGGGTGTGTCCTATCTTCAGCCACTTGAGCGGTGCCTGACTCCCACCAAGGGCATCTTTGTTCATTTTACGTAGTCACCAACCATGAGGCTGAGCAGAGTGAGAGCTTGATCTAGGAGCCATGCAGGTGTGTGTGGGAACTTGGGGGATCTCCTGGAAAGGAAGAGAGGGAGAATTCCCCTGGGATTTGCTGCCCCTGAGGAAACTGGGCCTGGGGGACTCACTCTGGGAAGGCCGCAGCATCTCCCCTCCTCCCTCACTCCTTTTTCCATCTTTAGGTCCTGTGCCACGCAGGCGTTGGCATTAGGATGCGAAGTGTCTGATTGGAGGGTTTCCCTGCAGCTGCAGTAACAATGGAAACACATTTTGAAAAATCAGTTTTAATAAAGTCCAGGCACTGACCCGAGCCACGTAAGTAAGTATTTATATTATTGACTTCTGTATGAGGTGATTTGTTAGGAGAGAAAAAAAAAAGTCTTTCTGTTCTTGTCTTGAGACCTGAGGAAAAAAAATAACCAAAATTAGAGAAACTGGAGATAAAAACGCAGTGAGTGGAATAACGCCAGAGCCCCTGGGAGGCCCGCCTGCCGTGCTCCTTCCGCATCTCAGCCGTCATACGAGTGTGACAGCTCTTTCCTGTTTGATGGTGTCATTACGTGGACAATACACATTCGATTCCATTTACAAGTCAATGGTGTGAGATTTCATGACAATTCTTTTTTAGTGAGTCGATTCTGTAAGATCCTACTCAGTTAGGAAAAAATATACGAAAAGAATTCCTAAATAGTTGCCCTTTGGATCTCTCCCCTGAAGGGCTCAACCCACCAGGCGTTTTCTTACTGCAGGTCTTGGCTTTCTGTTTGTGGGGAAAGCCCAGGAACCAGGTCCAGTTAGCCTTGCTTTCGAGGCAACAATATTTCATAAATTCAAAGGCTGGATCTTACCAGAACAAACATTCTGGATGTCACGTAGAGGAACTTTGGATCCAATTTTGAAACCAAGAGAAGTCAGAAGACTGGAAGGAAGTCCGGGGTGGGATACTCACTAAACCCAGGGTGCGGCTCCCTCCAGGGCAGGGACGAAGGGTCTTTCCAAGGTGTTTAGGTACTTCTAACAGATGGACCCAGGTGAAAGAGGCATGAGGCAGCTATTAGAGGTTGAATTGTGTCCCTTCCCTAAGTCCAAAGGCTGAAGTCCTAACTCCAAGGATCTCTGAATGTGATGCATTTGGAGACAGGCTTTTTGGAGAAGTCAGTAAGTTAAAATGAGGTCATTAGGGTGGGTCGGAATCCCATATGACTGGTGTCCTTATAAGAAGACATTTGAACACAAACGTGCACAGAGGGAAGATGATTTGAGGAGTCACAGGGAGAAGGTGGCCACCCACGAGCTAAAGAGCGAGGCTGGGAACAGAACGCTCCCTCTAACCCTCAAAGGAAGCAAGGAAGCAACCCTGTGGACACCCTGATTCAGGATTCTGGCCTCCAGAGTTGTGAGCATTCCACTTCTGTTGCTTAAGCCTCCTGGTTGCTGTACAGTGTTGTGGAGGTCCTAGCAAAACCACACAGTGAGGAGGGAGGCCTCTTGGTAAGCAGCACGACACCTGAACCAGGCTTCAGAAGACAAGGTAGAGCTTTGCCAAGGTGAGGATGTTCACGGGAGGAGGCAGAGAGCGTGAAGGCAGCCAGGGGAAAGGCTTTGTAGACATTGGTTTGCCTGGAAATATGCAAGGATGCTTTGGATGTAGTCTGAGCTGTCATGGGACACTCAGGAGCCACCCAGCAAGGACTGATTGGGCACCTGCCCTGTGTTTGCAGCAGGGGCAGACACACGAAAAAGATGAGGTTTGGTAAGTTCACGGTCTCAGGAAAGACGGGCATGGGAGAGAGTGGGAATTCAGAGTGGCAGAAGCAGTGGCTGTGAAACTTCAGAGTGGAGCATGGAAAATTCCACCTCGAAGATGGAGCCGGTGACTAGAAGAGGTGGTTGCTGGAGGGCTCCAGGAATGGACAGGAATGGATGGGGAATGAAGGGGAAATGGGAGTCCAGAGAGAAGGAAGGATGAGAATGAAGGCAGGATGAGAATGAAGGAAGAGGAAGTTCCAAATGTGGCAGAGTTGAGGGGCACCCAGGGAGGAGGATGGAAAATGAGGGTGAAGATCCCAGGAAGGGGAATCCAGGGTTCAGGCACAAGGACACAGGATTCACAGAGTTTAATGTTCTAATGATGGCCAGTTTTCGTAGCGTTTTCATTTCTCTTCATTGACATTGGGCCTAACTTTATTTTTGTGATATTTAAGTACTTTTTTAGAATGGAAAGGAAATTAAATCAAATGAATTTGCTCATTGTTTTATAGAAAAAAATGAATAATATTCACAAAACTGGAATATAAAACAGAGTTTTTTACAAGACTTGGAGTTTTAGTAGAACATTGACATATTTCTCTAATAAGAGATTACAATATTGTTACTTGTGCCAGAAAATATTTATTAAATGAAAGAAGTGAGCCATTAAGGAAGTCACATAGTTCTATGTTTCCATGACTAACAAGTTGTTTTACTGATTTACAACTTGGTGGTTACGGTTTTCCATGCTCTTTTTAGCCATTTAGCTTTTTTCATTTCCTTTCCATGGGTCTTTTATCTTTTGGTAGTGGAAATTAAACTAACATGCTGTCAAAATTCCCATCATGGAGGCATTTGGGTGGGAAGGACAAATTGTTGTTAAACTGTTGTATATTTAGGCGTGGAATATGATCCCTAGAAAGCATCGTTAATTACACTTATGTTGCTATGTCCTCGATTTTTGTGGGACATTTTGTATTTGGTACATTTGCCCCATTAGGAACGTTTCATACTCAACCATGCTGCTCCCATCCCCCAGGTAGACACAGCCTCTGTGCTGGAAATCAGAGCAGTGGCCCTGGAAAGCTGTGCACATCCCTAGCTGAGAGCCCAGGAGGCCAGGAATAAACTTCCTGGGGCTGAGAAAAAGGACGCTTGGCAGCTGAATTCCCCAGTCTCCAAATCCCACTTTTGTCCCTTCTTGAGTACCTGTTGTCCTGGCTCATACTCTTCCAGGATTACAGCTTTGGGACATCACTGGAAGGGAGGAGTGAAGCCTCCTATGGACATATTTGCCCTTCAGATCACCACCTTTCTCTCCTGAGTTCTCTGGTGTTGATCTCACAAAGTGTAGAGATTGCCACATGCATGGGTATCCTGGGTTGAATCATGTCTCCCCAAAATTCCTGTCCAGCTAGAACCTCAGAATGGGATCCGATTTGAAAATAGTGTTTGCAGATGTAATAAGTTAAGATGGAGTCATCCTGGGGTAGGTGGGCCCTTACTCCAGTGACTTGGGTCCTTTTAAGGAAAGCAGACACAAAGACAGATAGAGATGGCTATGTAAAGATGGAGACAGGGACTGGAGTAGTGTGGCCACAGGCCAAACTCCTGGGGCCACCAGAAGTTGGAAGAGGTAAGGAAAGTTTCTCCACCCCGAGAGCTTTTGGAGGGGCAAGGCCTTGCTGATACATTGACTTTGGACTTCTGGCTTCCAGAACAATGCAAATGTAATTTGTATGGCAGGTCTAGGAAAGCAATGAATAGGACTGGTGATTTTCCTTGTTTCCAGCAGCCGTTGTCAGCTCTCTGGTGTGACATCTTGTGCCCAGTACCAACTGCAGAGTTTAGTGTGTGCCAAGCCCTTCCCCAATGCACTAGGGGTGAATAACCACAGCCCCTCCCTGACTCTGCCCCAAACCAGGCAGTTCTGTGACCCCTCCCCATAGACTCCCCCACTAGCTAATAACTGCCTTGATCAGAGAATTGAGCAGTATCAGACTAGAGAGAAACCGATTGTACAAGGATAGAAACACTCTCAATTTCTCACTTATCAAGTAGGGAAAGAATATCAACATCACACAGCCACCTCCACCCTTCCCCACATAAAAGTCCTCAGATTATGCAACTTTCTGTTTCTGTTTTTTTCAATAGAGATAGGAAAATGTCTGGGTCCCAATCTGGGCTCTGCTGTTTATAAACGTATTTATTTGCATGAGTTACCTTATCTTCTGTGCTTTCATATCCACAACCATAAATGGATTAAAAATAGTGCTGAATCCACAGTGCTGCTAGGACAAAACACGTGAATACACATGAAATGCTCAAAAGAATGCTTGGCACATAACAAATCCTCAATAAAAGTTAGATTTTATCCTTGAAAATTCCACAGTTGTCCTTCCGTGGACTTGCTGTGGGCCTGTGGCTGTATCCCAATCACCCTCTGGCAAACAAGGCTGAAAGGTGTTTGTCTCTATATTAACAAGACCACGTCATGTGTGCTGGCAGCATTATGAAAACTTCTTAGTGGAGCAGGACAAGGGTTTGGCCACCCTGAATAATCAGCAATGGTTTCTTGCAGTGCCCACCTGCTGTGTGTCAGGCACGACTCAGTTTCCTGTTCTGTCCCCAACTCCCGGCTTTTCCTCCTGGCCAAACACTTTGGCTAAAATGAACTTGCCTCCTGCAGCCAGTTCCGGGAAGGATTAACTGGTTCCGTTTGGAATGAGCTGGCCTGCATAGCAGTATGGACAAGCTCCCAGATGTAATCATGCAACAGTCTGGTTAGAGGGAAAGCTGATCAGAGGCCCATCTCTCACATACCTGAAAGTCCTGACCCCCCATGGCAGTCTTTCTGGCACTAGCCCAGGGAATAGTCCTCAGGGTGTGGTCATGCAGTTAGGAGACAGAGCCAGCTGCCCTCCATGTAGCTAAGGCAGCCCAAGAGTGCAAGGCCCAACCGTGCTCTGTTGAAACCAGAGCAGCTGTTTTACGAAATCTCACCCTGCTGGTTCAGCAAGGCTTACCACCTCTAGCTGCAAACTTTGTGGTGAAGTTGGCGGCACCTGAACATCTTTATGGCCATGGGTCAGAAGGCTCTTCCTTGGGCAGGTCCTTAGAGAGTGGCTGACCTAGAGACGGCTGTCCCTGCTGGGCAGCCTATTCCTGGAGCTCTGTCTTGCACAATCAAATTGGTAACCACAGAGAGGTACAGGGAACTCGGTGGCTCAAGAGGAACAGCCCATCAGTCCAAAGGGTATGGACTGTGAATACAGCAAAAGACAAACAAAAAACATGTGGGGTGTAGGAAAGATAGATTGGAATTGAATCCAAAACCCAGGACCAGCACTCTGCCCCTTTGACCCTTCCTTATCCATTACGTTGGAGATGATATGTTTCTGCTGTGATGAAGAGGAAAGAGCTCAGTGTAAGACCCAGCACGTGGAAAGCAGTCCAAGGCACTCTGCATCTCCCCTCCTCTATTTCTTCTTAGTGCCAGTGCCATCACTTCAGCCGAGGCCACCTACCACCCGTGGGCATTTGGGGCTGCGTTTTACTTTCTCTTCCAAAGTGACAGTTTTACCTGATAGTTAACAAGGGGAAGGTTGAACACCTCCCTGCCTTCTGAGAGGAAACGGGAAAGAAGCAGAGTAGAGCTCAGGATGAGGCAAAGGCTCTGTCCCCACAGCAGCTACACCTGTCTCCTATCCTCAGAGACATTTCATCTGCGAAACAGAGAGAACAATGGTATTATGTTCTAGGAGGCTTTCACAATTATCTGGTGTAACAGATACAGGGGACGAGCAGTGTCCACCACATAGTAACTGGTCACAAAAGTAGGCAAAGATGATGATAAAACATTGACTTTACTCTCACCTACCAACTCCCCAAATGTCTACTCCCAATCTGAACCTAAAGTAGAGACTGAGAGTTCTAGTATAAAAGCTAAAATTCTACTCGTGGCCCCTTCCGCTCTGCCTGCTGGGGCCCTTGCCCATACCTGGAGAAAAACCTACAGCAGAAGCTGAAGCTTTGTAATGATGATAGAGGTCTCAGTGTGCATGCAGTTATGGGGCGATCCTGCTGTCCCTGACCCTGAGCCTCTGAGTTCTCACACTTGTACACCTGCAGAAGTCTGCAGCTTGCTGAGCAATGCAAGGGTGTTGCAAACTTGTAAAGGGTACGTAGCTCTGTAGGATTCTGTCTGGACCCTGAAATGTCCACAAACTCTTAGCACGTAGTGTCCTGTAAACCACTTATTAGTCTGTTTTGACATTGCTATAAATGACTACTTAAGAATGGTAATTTATGAAGAAAAGAGATTTAATTGGCTCATAGTTTCACAAACTGTACAGGAAGCATGGCTGGGGAGGCTTCAGGGAGCCTACAGTTGTGGTAGAAGGTGAAGAGGAAGCCGGCACATCCTACATGACTAGAGCAGGAGGAAGAAAGAGAAGAGGGAGGTGCTGCACACTTTTTAACAACCAGAACTCACGAGAACTCACTCACTGCTGTGAGAACAGCAAGGGGGAAATCTGTCCCCATGATCCAATCACCTCCTACCAGGCCCCACCTCCAATGCTGGGGATTACAATTCAACATGAGATTTGGGCAGGGTTACAAATGCAGACCATGTCGCCAGGTCTCCCATGAACAGAGACAAGAGCTTCATGCCTAGCCAGACAGAATCCCCCTCTACTCCCACCACCCAGGCCTTCAGGACCAGTGGGCTTGCTTCTGCATGTTTTTGCTATGCTGGGCTCTCCAGTGTTGGGATGGGCTCTGACACAGAACCTTTCCTTTCAGCAAACCCAAGAGCTTTTGTCAAGTCCTTTGTTGGAGTGTCAGGCATGTTAATAATATCTACAATTTCTTTGTAGTAATTTCTATTAATATCCACAATGCATTAGGCATTTCTCTTGCTTTATCTCTCACTTCTTGGGGTTAACCACCCTCCCTACAGAACTTCAGAAAGTAAGGCAGTCTTTTCAATGTCATTCCCACAGTCAAGGAAGCCTTCGGCAGCCTAAAGTTGATTTTGTGTGAAAACCACCTTCTCGCGGCCTCTGACAGAGCCTCTTCAAGGAGGGAAACTGCAACAGACCTTTGTTACTTCTTACTTCGTGTCATGGGTTACCCCATAGCAACAGCACCCAAATTTGGAAACCAATACTTGTCCTTTTACTTGAAATAAAGTGTATTATACAGCTGATCACTGGGTTGGGGACAGGGGTGTCACCTAAACTGAGGTAATCTGGTACATAGATGGTCCCTGACTTACCGCTGGTTTGACTTACAATTTTTCCTCTTTATGGTGGTCTGAAAGTGATTCTCATTCAGTAAAAATCATTTTATTACCCATATGACCATTCTGTTTTTCACTTTTAGTACAGTATTCAATAAATTGCAGTATTCAATAAAGTACAATATTCAATAAATTACAGTATTTGATAAACAAATTCAATAAATTAAAGATATTCAACACTTTATTATAAAACGGGCTTTATGTTAGATAATTTTCCCCACTATAGGCTAATATGTTCTGACCATGCTTAAGGTAGGTTAGGCTAAGCTATGATGTCTGGTAGTTTAGGTGTATTAAATTCATTTTTGGCTTATATTTTCAACTTACGTTGGGTTTATCAGGACATAACCCCATTGTAAGTCAAGGAGTATTTTTGTTCTGTTTCTTTCTCCACAGTAACTAGATTCCAGATGGCTCCATGAACCAAGTTAGATCATGAAAGTCAACAAAAATCACTTCAAGGACTTTAGTTGGAGCTGTGCAGGAAGAAAAGAGATCCCACTTTTTCACAGGACTGGGTGCTTAAGTATTGTGGAGAACGGAAGTAGGTGAATTCTTATCTAATTATTGATTAGCTGAAATTTATTTTCATCATGTAAGGATAACACAAAGAGCAGGAAGAATTATTGCTGTTCTATTATAAGATCAAACCCTTAGATACTTGTATTAGTCTGTTTTCACACTGCCGATAAAGACATACCCAAGACTGGGCAGTTTAGAAAGGAAACAGCTTAATGGAGAACTCACAGTTCCACATGGCTGGGGAAGCCTCACAATCATGGCAGAAAGCAAGAGGAGCAAGTCACATCTTACATGGATGGTGGCAGGCAAAGAGGGAGCTTGTGTAGGGAAATTCCTGTTTTAAAAACCATAAGATCTTGTGAGACTTATTCACTACCATGAGAAAAGTATGGGAAAGACCCACCCTCATGATTTAATTACCTCCTACCAGGTCCCTCCCACAACATGTGGGAATCCAAGGTGGGATTTGGGTGGGGACACAGCCAAACCATATAATTCTGCCCCAGTCCCTCCCAAATCTCATGTCCTCATATTTCAAAACCAATCATGCGTTCCCAACAGTTCCCCAAAATCTTAACTCATTTCGGCATTAACTCAAAAGTCCAGAGTCCAAAGTCTCATCTGAGACAAGGCAAGTCCCTTCCACCTATGAGCCTGTAATATCAAAAGGAAGTTAGTTGCTTCCTAGATACAATGGGGGTGCAGGCCTTGGGAAATACAGCCATTCTAAATGGGAGAAATTGACCAGAACAAAGGGGCTACAGTCGACGTGCAAGTCTGAAATCCAGCGAGGCAGTCACATCTTAAAGCTTCAAAATGATCTCCTTCGACTCCATCACTCACATCCAGTTCACCCTCATGCAAGAGGTAGGTTGCCACTGCCTTGGGCAGCTCTGCCCCTGTGGCTTTGCAGGGTATTGCCCCTCTCCTGGCTGCTTTCACAGGTTGATATTGGGCACCTATGGCTTTTCCAGGTGCATGGTACAAGCTGTCAGAAGATCTACTATGCTGGTATCTAGAGGACATTGGCCCTCTTCTCACAGCTCCACTAGGCAGTGCCCCAGTAGGGACTCAGAGTAGGGGCTCTGACTCTACATTTCCCTTCTGCACTGCCATAGCAGGAGTTTTCCATGAGGGTGCCACCCCTGCAGCAAATACCTGCTTGGGCATTCAGGCATTACCATACATCCCCATACATCCTCTGAAATATAGGTGGAGGTTCCCAAACCTCAATTCTTAACTTCTGTGCACCCACAGGCTCAACACCATGTGGAAGTTGCCAAGGCTTGGGGCTTTCACCCTCTGAAGCAATAGCCCAAGCTGTACCTTGACCCATTTTAGTCAGGGCTGGAATGACTAGAATGCAGGGCACAAAGTCTTTAGACTGCACACAGCAGAGGGACCCTGGACCCAACCCATGAAACCATTTATTCCTCCTAAACATCTGGGCCTGTAATGAGAAGGGCTGCCACAAAGATCTCTGACATGCCCTGGAGACATTTCCCCATTGTCTCTGTGATTAACATTCAGCTCCTTGTTATTTATGGAAATTTCTGCAGCTGGCTTGCTCAGATAATGGGATTTTTCTTTTCCATTGCATTGTCAGGCTGCAAATTTTCTGAACTTTTATGCTCTGTTTCCCTTTTAAAAAGGAATGCCTTTAACAGCACCCAAGTCACATCTTGAATGCTTTGCTGCTTAGAAATTTTTTCTGCCAGATACCCTAAATCATCTCTCTCAAGTTCAAGGTTCCAGAAATCTCTAGGGTCAGGGCAAAATGCCACCAGTCTCTTTACTAACACATAATAAGAGTCACCTTTGCTCCAGTTCCCAACAAGTTCCATATTTCCAGTTGAGACCACCTCAGCCTGGACTTTATTGTCCATATCACTATCAGCATTTTGGGGCAAAGCCATTCAACAAGTCTCTAGGAAGTTCCAAACTGTCCTAAATTTTCCTGTCTTCTTCTGAGCCTTCCAAACGGTGCCAACCCCTGCCTGTTACCCAGTTCCAAAGTCGCTTCCACATTTTTGGGTATCTTTTCAGCAGCGCCCCCTTCTACTGGTACCACTTTACTGTATTAGTCTGTTTTTACACTGCTAATAAAGATATAGCTGAGACTGGGCAATTTACAAAGGAAAGAGGTTTAATGGAAAACTCACATTCCACATGGCTTGGGGAAGCCTCACAGTCATGGCAGAAGGCAAGGAGGAGCAAGTCATATCTTAGGTGGATGGTGGCAGACAAAGAGAAAACTTGCTTAGAGAAACTCCCATTTTAAAAACCATCAGGTCTCGTAAGACTTATTAACTATCATGAGAAAAATATGGGAAAGGCCTGACCCCATGATTCAATTGCCTCCCACCAGGTCCCTCCTACAACACATAGGAATTCAAGATGAGATTTGGGTGGGAACACAGCTAAACCATATCAATATTGCTATGGCTCGAATGTTTGTCACCTCTAAAACTCACGTTGAAGTTAAATTGCCAATGTTATGGTATTAGAAGGTGGGTTCCTTGAGAGGTTATTATGCCATGAGAGTTCCACCCTCATGAATGGATTACTGCTGTTGTTATTACAGGAGTTGGTTTGCTATAAGAGGGCAAATTCAGAACCCTTTTCTCTCCCTTTCTGGTTCTCTCTCTTCCCTCTTGCTTTTCATTTAGTGAGGACACAGCAAGAAGACCCTCGCCAGATGTCAGTACCTTGATCTTGGACTTCCAAGCCTCCTGATTTGTGAGCCAATAAATTCCTATTCATTGTAAATTGCCCAATCTCAGGCACTCTGTTACTAAAGCACGAAACTGAGTAAGACACACTTGAGTGACAATTCAGAGTCTTTTTTAATTTGCACAAGCCGTTGATCATTCAGGCTTAGATTGTGAGTGGTCCTTTCTCCCATTCCCTAGAGTCCAGTCCTAGGGCTAAATGGATCACCATAGCTTATGTCCTAGTCCTGCCTCTCCTGCTGTCTTCTTTGATCCTCCCCTGTGATTACACAGTGCCTTAAGGCAAGAAATCAAGATAATGCACAAATAGTATCATCACCCACTTTTTACAGATGAGGAAACTGAAGCTTGAGAGGTAACTCCTTACATTAAGCCAATAGCTTCCAAATGCTGGGCACTGTTTCCTACACTATGGTTCATTCTGTGGTGCACCATGCTAGATTTAGTCTTTGTGGTACTACTGTCTAATTTGGCAAATGTGTTTAAAATGTCAGCAACTGTGCCATGCATCTTATATCTAAAGCTAACCAGGTCCCATGCTAAGTTTTGAGATCTTTGTGTTCAATTTACTATGCTTGGTAACTTCTTGGTTGAGTAAAGCATGATGCATCTTAGCAGAACTAAATGATATAAGGAAATATATCATTAATAAGTTTTCTACAAATAAACGTTTTAATAGATTTTTCTATCTGTAACTGGATTCTGACTTAGTAGCCTCACAAAGAAACAGTGAGTGCTGTACACCCAGTGCTTTTCCAGTGTCAGTGCAGCAAGGTGATCCCTGGATTCTAGATTATAAGGGATCTCAATGCTGTTCAAAAGCATCACCCCCCAAATGTAATTTAAACCATAACCAGGGAGTGGGAGAGGAAACGCAGTCCAGGTACACAGGTCTAGAGTAGACTTTCTTAATATAGGTATAGAATTTAGGTCATCTGGAGAAATGGACACACTGCAATTCTGCATGTATGAGATGGAGAAATTTAATTCAATAGCGCTCCTCTTGGAGATGGAAAAATTTGGCAAGCTGTTTGAGAATGAAGGCAGTACCCCAAGGACACGCTCATTTAATAAAACATGGTCACTAAGCTACTTTTCAAGAACGAGTCTTGCTATTTAAATAGTTCTTGGTTTTGTGAAGCACTGAGCACATCTGGTGTCTAGAAGCTAGGGCTTCAAGAACTACTCCCTGATAAGTAATCTATGCTGCCAGATAAATGAAGACCATATGCATTTACCATCTGCCAAAGTGGGGTAAAACAACAGTATAAGTGCCATATGCTTAGTGCCAACCGAGTGACAGAGAAGAGGTCAGACAAAGGAGTGCAGTAAGGACGGATTGCTCCAAGTGAGTGGTTTATGCAGGACATGGGTGGAGTAGAAATAAAAGTCATCAATGACAAATAGAACCCTTTAGGCTGAGGTTTGCATAGCTCACACATGTCCAAGGGCTGTACATTTCTTTCATGAAATGAATCTAGTCTGGGTAACCAATGTCTACTCCTTATGTTAAACTTAGTTCTGGAACAGTACATTACAATATCCATATATTTATTTTGGAAGCATATAATCAAGAGAAGTGTTTGGAAATGCGATTCAATTGACCCCACATCCCATTGGCGGCTAGAAAACACACAGAACACTCTAACTGTGTTTCATGGCCCTGGGTGTTTTGACTAAACTTCACAGTCCTGCCATGACTAATGTCTGCAAGTTTAATATGCTACATGCAAAAGCCATGGAGAATATGTTGTCGGGTAACGCATGAGCATCTGCAGGTAGGCAGGGGTGTGAGTCTGTCTCTATGACTTTGATATGATACTCTTTTAACTTCGTTATTAAGGAATAAAATTTGGCCCTCCCATTGTACATTTAACAGTCATGACGTAACATCTTTGTAACGCTTTGGGTCTCCCACACTGTTGTAAGCATGAATATGCCCAACACATTTTCCAGAGAGTCACTCTGGTAGGATTTCCCCACATTGAGGGAGTTGCTACATGGGCAAAAGCCATAGAGAGTGAAGAGGGTCCGAGGAGCATGAATTTGGATGACAGAGGCGCAGGTCTGCTCTGCTACGTCGTAACTTTGGGAGAGTTACTCGACTGCTTATCCTCGTTTCTTAACCTCTACAAGGAAGTTAAGGATATGTGCCCTGACCACCCGCAGGAGATATTATGAGAATCAAGCTAATCTCATATGTCGATGAGATTTTTAAAGCTATAAAATACAAGTCCAGAGGAAGACTCTTTGGTGCCATGATTTTTTAAATGAATCTAATACATTTGGTCACATAACTGCTCCATTAAGAAATTCATTTGAAACAATTTTGGGTTTGATTGACTTATTTGATTGAATTGGCAGATTGGCTGCACTGCTTCAATGGACATGATTCATGTAGTTGACCAGGTATCTGAGATAAACTGAGCAGGCATGTGACAAAACACTGTCTTGCTCTTGGGTCACCCACACTCCACTGAGCTGCCCACCGGGACATCAGTTACTCTCTTGAGCTTCTTTTGAACTGTGTTCCAGGGCTGTATATTCTCTTTCCCTACAGATGTTTCTATGGAGGGAGGAGTTGGAAGAGAGGGCACTTCAATCACAAGATAAAGTGTGCACCTTCCTGGAGATTTAATTTTACATAAAAATTTTTGATGTAAAAAACCCTACAAACATTATATTTATTATATATACATATAAGCATATAAAATGTATGACTTCATAGAATAAACATTGCAGAAATTTCATATGTAGAGAAATCTGTCCAGATAGTAGAGCCTGCTCGATGGCCCTCTCTTAACAGAGTGATGCTGGGTATGTAACTATAAGGTTGTCCCATTTGGTCCCATCTTTGGCTGAGACTTCCCTTCAAGTGGATTTCAGATAATAACATAACTGACATGGTTTGGCTGTGTCCCCCCTCAAATCTCATGTGGAATTGTAGTCCCAGTGTTGGGGGAGTGACCTGGTGGGAGGTGATTGGAACATGGGAACATGGAGGCAGATTTCCCTCATGCTGTTCTTATGGCAGTGAGTGAGTTCTCATGAGATCTGGTGGTTTAAAGTGCATGGCATTTCTCCTCTCGTTCTCTCTCTCTCTCCGGCTGCCATGTGCAGAAGGTGCTTGCTTCCCCTTTTCCCTTCTACCATGATTGTAAGTTTCCTGAGACCTTTCCAGCTATGCTTCCTGCATGGACTATGAGCCTATGAGCCAATTAAACCTCTTTTCTTCCTAAATTATCCAGTCTCAGTGGTTTTTTATAGCAGTGTGAGAATGGACAAATACAATATCCAAGTCCTTCAACTTCATTTCCAGGACTTAATAACTTCCAGGACCTGAGACAGTATGCTGTCCCCTTGGGAGGGTGCCCTGGGAGTCTTCATGCAGCAGGGTCCAGATACTCATGGGGCCAAGACAGTAGCTTGTCTCCCTGAGAGGGCACTAGAAGGCTGTGCTAGACAGGTCCAGAGCCCTGATGAGTGTCCTCAAACCTGACTCTTTGTGAGCGCATGGCTGATGGTGCGAGGGACTGGTGGCTGTTTTCGGACAGCAGCATAGCCTTGTCTGTTGGGTAATGAGTTGGATTCTTTCCAGCTCCAGGTACTCCTGGTAGAAAGTCCTTTCCCCTGGAGCTCTCTCAGGCCTTCATTCTCTCTAGGAGCCACATGGTCTCTCTCACCAGCTGGCGTTGCTCTCCAGCCTCTGGGGGCAGGAGAAACTCTCTTTACCAGGCTGCATCTGATCCTGTCAGTCATGCAGCACTGCTAGTCTCTCTGTGTGTCTTAGTCCATGTGTGCTCTTATGACAAAATACCTGAGACTGAATAATTGTTAGCAAGTAGGAATTTATTTTCTCACAGCTCTGGAGGCTGGGACATCCAAAGATCGAGGAGTCACTAGGTTTGGCTGCCTGATGGGGATGGTCTGTACTTCTAAGATGTCACCTTGTTGCCCTTGCTGCCTCTACTCTGCAGGTGAGGAACGGAGAAGGGAAAGTGATCCAAACACTGCCCGCAGCCTCTTTTGTATGGACCTTAATGTCACTCACGAGGCGAGAAGCTCATGTGGTCTGATCACCTCTTAAAGGCTCCACCTCCTAATACCATCAGAAAGGCCATTTAATTTCAACACCTGAATTTTGGAGGGGACACATTCCAACCATCGCATTTTCTTTCTTTTTCTGTTCTGTACTCCTGGGACTGAGGAGGAGGGAAGAGGTCTTTAGGATACAGGTGCAAGAATTTAGTGAGTGGGCTGCAGGCACATGCTAATTAATACCTAGAAATATGGTCCATAATGAGTGATGATATTTCAGAACTCCTTTTTACAATGTTTATTAGTGTATCTATTTGAGGATTTTTGTATTTTAAAATATAAAACTTGTTTATGTTATTCTGTATTATCCATTTCAGCCAACATTACTGAGTAGCCTCCACAGGGGAAGTGCTGAGTGAGGGCCCCTGGGAGGACAGACGTAGAGTCCCTGTGGAAGGGGCTGCCCCGTGGAAGGGTGTGACATACACATGTAAGCAGGCATATGAACGCGGCAGTGTGGGGACACAAGGACTTCAGAGTCCAGGTTTGGACGGGATGCCCAGGGAACGGACAATGTCTGAAGGGCTCCAAGGAAGAAGTGTCTTGAGATGTGGCCTAAAGTTAGAGCAAGATTTCTCCAAAGTCTTCAGCCCCTTTCGCTTCTTCTTCTCATGAGCAGCGCACAGTGTCCATGTGGACATGGGCCGATGCCAGTTTCCATCCATCACCTCATCACCCCGCTGCCTTAACATGCTCCCGCCATCCCACCTGCTCTAGGTGCATGTTTTCCTCCAAAGTGAGTCATTTCTACAGGCAGAGGCTCCTCTGTCCACAGCAGAGTTAGACTAATAGGCTTCTCTGTCTTTAGTTTGGACCAAGTGAGAATTCACTGTTTTGGCACATGGTGGTCTGATTTGCTGAGGAATTCACTAGAAATGCCCATGGGCATATCACCACTGAGGTGGTCGAGGCATTGCCCCCTGTGGAGAGCCCCTCCAGCCCCATGTAGGTGCCCACAGAAGTGGATTGGTGATGTTCTCCTCCTCTTTCTCTTTCTTTCTTGATTAAATTTAACAAAACACACTTGGGAAAATGTTTCAAGCTAAGTAGCAGTGAGTGTTTTTGAATGATGTCACTGATAACTGGGGTCTCTGCAATCCAGGACACCAATTCTACTCCTAGTGTCCCACCGATGTCTCCTGGAAGGGGAGTGAGCAGCGCACGGTGCACAGTGGGCTCTGTGGGCTGACGCTGGCGAGTCCCAGGGCGATGTCTCACGATGGGTGGACACGCAGTGTGGACGGCATTTTGAGCAGGTGCGAGGTTCCAGGCAATGAAAGGATTCCCCTGCTCAGTACTCACTTCCCAGGGGGACGTCCATGGCCATTGTGTACGGTAGCCAGAAAACCCAAGAAGGAAGTGGTAGGGTGGCCAACACGATCCTCATGATCAGGTCTAAGGCAGAAGCCCTGCCTCACAGGTGCTGCGAGGGTGCCTGTGTCAGGAGTCAGACTGGCCCACAGGTCTGAGAACGCAGGTGTGATCCGTGGGTCCATGGACGGCTTGCCGTGGGGTTTCCTTGTGCAGCGGGGAGCGACAGGTAAGGCTCAGAGACCAGCTGTCCCACCTTGGAGACCTCGCTGTGAGGTCTCAGGCTATGTGCATCAGGAACTTCCCTCATTTCTGTCATGATTCTTTCCCTTTACTTATTGTCTCCAGTGTATTCCTGCCTGCTTGACAACTAACCAAGAAATGACTTCCTGGATCGTTTCTAATTTTCCACCCTTATGAAGTCTAGGCCATAAACATTCAAACCAACATTTGCTTGGGATGGCAAGGCTGTAGTAAATTACGTAGATTTAAAAAACAAAAGGAATTGAACAAAACAACCTGTATTTACTTTCTCGAATTGTGGACTGTCATTGACTATTAGTTTGGAAATCCACCCTGATCACTTTAGTCCTAGAACACTTGAGATCCACGTCAGTTTCAGCTTTTAATGCCTGGAGAACAGGATTGCTGTTTTGTGCACACATGCTTCACCAATGTGCAGAATTTTCTAATGCACCCAAGGGTTATGGGTGTGTATTTTTTAAACATAATACAGTCTACCCCTTAGAGACAAGTGTTTTATGTCCTTGGTTTGATATGTATGAGAAAGATATATATTTTTTTAAAGGGATAAATATAGTTGGGAATTCTATATTTTTATGCTAAGGCTGTTCTGGAGCAAGACTCAGGATGACAATGTGGAAATTATAATAATATAAGCAATAGTACGAGTCCTGTCACTTAGTTCTCAAATCAAGATGGCATTAATTTCGATCAGGCCTTTGAAAACTTTAGGATATTTATATTTCACAGCCCAGGAACATGTGCCGCTCAGACAGGAAAAAGGTGCAGATTCTTTTGACATAGAGAAAATAATGGCCCTTTTTTAAAATCAATGAACAGAGACAGGAGACAGAGAAAGGAAATTATAATATCCAAGAAAAACGAACACTTTGGATCTGGCTTCACAGAAAGATCTGGACAAAATATGAAACCCCTGGCTGCCGTCAGGAGCAGGATTTCTCGAGTTACTTACTTTCCAGGGCTCGTTTCAGTAGTCAGAGGACCAATGAATAAGAATAATTCTCTTTTAAGAAATTCCAAAGCATGCAACTGAGGTGACTGCATCTGTTAAGGAATGAGGCAGGGGCTGTTTTTCAGCCATTGGGGGTGGCAAAAGTGCATTTTGTGCAGGTCATCCACAACCCCCGTAAACACCCATGTTGTCATGCATGGAGCTCTGCATTCCACCAGGAGCGGAGAAAGCCAGTGCCCTCCCTGGGCTCCATCACCCTGAGTCTCCCCAGCATTCTTGGGGTTTTCAGACTGCACCCCGCTCTGCAGCTCACGCCTGTGTACAGCATGTGGATGGCTCGACAGGGAGAGCGAGGAACAAAAGCATTTGGCTGGCGGTCAGAGCAGCAGGAGCAGTTGCAGATGCTGCTATTTACACTATTTTCACATTCTGGAGAACAAAGAGCAGGAGGCTGCCAACAAATCTCAGGAACTCAGCGTTGCCCTGCACAGCAGCTCAGCCAGCCCAGGGGCGTGGGACAGACAGGCCACAGCGGCACAGACACAGGGCATCTCTATCCTGATGGTGCACTCTGCCAGCCACCTCTGCGCAAGGCCCAGGGAGGAAGGACGGCAGGACTCTCCACTTGTCACTGCTTCAGATCTTCTCTGGGGGACAGTGCTGGAAGACCCGGCTCTCACCCAGCCCGGATGAGAGCACTGGGACAGATTGATGACTTCAGCCCTCATTGCTGCGTTTGAATTGCAGATGCACCAAGTGGCTCTCTCCTCGGTCCTGCTCTACGTGCCTGTTGTCAGGGCTGCATATTGCTCCCTGTGAAGCCCAAGGCAATGTAGAAAGACAAAAGTTATTTATTCTGGAACCAGATTACCACAAATTAATTCCTGGACCAAATCCAAGAGAGCCTGTGCAAGAGACTGGAAGGAGGATCGGGGCTATTACTCACCATCAGTGGCACTATTTTGAGGACACGTGCTATATTTAGCTCAACGATAGCACATCCTAGGAGACTGGTATATTATCGCAAAACCTAGGAGCTGCCTGGTCTGGTTGCGAAGCACTCGCCAAAGTGGAACCATCTCATCGAGAAGGGAGAGATGAATGGGGGTCTGGGGAATTGTGCTGGGCCCTACTCACCAGTCATATCACTGGGCAGAGCCCGTTTGCTTTCCCTGTTAGGAGATCTGTTGAAAGCATTACAATAAAAGTTATTTAAGTCACATAGTCTTTAATCTTCCAGCACAATATTGCGCCCATGCCAGCAATGAATCATATCACATTGTTATGCCGTTTTATAGTCTGATAATCTGTATTGTGTGTTTATAACCCTTGTATGCGGTATTTTATGAGCGGAAAAATTTCTACAACTCACAATCCACAACCCATGAATTTACCACCTTAACTACTTGGGTTGATGGTGAGGCATGGAAGAAAGATTCAAACTCATGGAGTTAAAAGTCGTCTCTACATCACGGTGAATTAGCTCAGGGCCAGGGTAAGGTCCTTCTCACCTTCTCTTTATTCCTCCACAGTGATTACTCGCAGGGATGCTTTCCCAACTCTAAGTCCTTGGAAAGGGTGGGATGGGTGAACTACACAGAAATCAGGGCCTTTTGACAGCAATTCCAAGGCATTTTGTATTTGATCTTCCCCTCCAGATTCGGGCAATCTTACTGCTCTAGACGCTTACACAGAAGCCACTTGTTTGACACCCAGAATGCCCACCTTTCCCCAGATCTCAGTGGTCTGCATCCCAGGCTGGTGCCTGGGAGCCTGCGCTGCCCCGATCCTATGGTGCAATTCAACTCCACCTGTGATTGTGTTTCCAGGCAAACATGACTGCACACAGACCTGCCTGCCTGATCCTTTCTCTGTAGCCTTGGCAATGGAAAAATAAGCTGTTCTCACCCAGTGCCTGAATGTCCAACAGAGAGACTGGGACCCCACTGATCATAGCGCCCTCCAGGCGCTGGTGCAGAGAGCGCCCGGCGAGGGGTGGTGGAGCCCAGGTCTCCTGTGAGTACAAGCCCAGGGTGTGGATCAGCTGGGGTCCTCACGTCTGGCAGCTGTGGAGTTTTTCCAAAGGCCCCACAGTGCTGGTCCATTCCTTCTCACCCGTCTTGCTCTGCTGCGAAATGGTGCCTGGGAAGGGCCAGGTGTCCCACACCCAGCATTCAGTATATTTTGGCGACCTGACCATCATTCGTCCCTGCTTCCAGCCCCTAGGAGGCCTCATGAAGCCATGCTTGGAAACCTCAGGCTGGTCCGGGTCTCCTCGGCCAGCTACCCTGAATAAGCTCACCTGAGGAGGCTAGCAAGTTGAACACTAACTAACTCGCTGCCTGCAAGTCTCTTCTCCCAGGGCTTAGGTTTTTGCCTGCTGATACCCTGATGATAACAACCACTAGTCCCACTCCCCACGCATCCCCAGAAGCCCACAGATGGAGGTCTTGCATCTTTGGTTATGAAACCCAGTTCCAATAGGTCCATTTTCCCTAGACTCAGCCTCACACTGGTCTTGACTTGACCTCAGCTCTCCTTTCTGGAGCATAGTTCCAGCAGAAAGCTGCTAAACCATAGGCCCTACCATGATCCCCTGCTCAGGACTCCAGACTCCATCCACCTGCTTCTTTATCCACAACCACTGCTGCCTCTGATTGGTGTCCTTCTTCTCTCTTTCCCTCCACTTAAGCCTTACAGAGAAATAGTTGTTACTACAGAATACGGTGGCTGTTTTGTGCACTAAGGACAGTGCTCATATCCATTCAGCTGCAGATGTATTTGTCCAGTTTCATTCATTATCCACAGAGTCGCCGCTATGCTGCAGACACCCTGCTACTCATCATCCAGAGTTTACATGAATGGTAAGACGTGGGCCCAGTAGTCCTGCAGGGCAAGCACAGCACATGTGATTGGGTGCGTTTGTGGAAGTGGCAGGTGCAGGCAATTCAAGGGAATCTCGTGTCTGATAGAGGAGGCTTTAACTACAGGTAACAGTCCTCCAAACCAAAAGGGACTCAAGAAATGGGGGTTAGGTGGTTATGATGTCATCTTATAAGCAATCTGTAAGTAAACAATGTGAGAGTTGGCTCCGGAGCACAATGATGCTGTCAGGGACTCAGGGTTTTTCTCTTCTTCTCTGCACTCAGCAATCTCCGCCTGGTAGCTTGGCCCTTAGGCTTGTCAGCTTCGGTCTCAAAGTGGCCATGATGGCTTAAGCATCCTGTCCTCCTGCAGCCACATTTGAAAGGAGAAGGAGGGGCAATTTGTTCTGAGAATGCTTCCTAATTGTGAGACAACAAAAACATCTCCAGGGTTAGAACAGATACCCATGTGTCTAACATGACCACAAGGTAGGCATGCTGCCGTGATGTGTCTAACATGACCACAAGGTAGGCATGCTGCCTTGATGTGTCTAACATGACCACAAGGTAGGCGTGCTCCCGTGATGTGTCTAACATGACCACAAGGTAGGCGTGCTGCCGTGATGTGTCTAACATGACCACAAGGTAGGCGTGCTGCCGTGATGTGTCTAACATGACCACAAGGTAGGCGTGCTGCCGTGATGTGTCTAACATGACCACAAGGTAGGCGTGCTGCCGTGATGTGTCTAACATGACCACAAGGTAGGCGTGCTGCCGTGATGTGTCTAACATGACCACAAGGTAGGCGTGCTCCCGTGATGTGTCTAACATGACCACAAGGTAGGCGTGCTGCCGTGATGTGTCTAACATGACCACAAGGTAGGCGTGCTGCCGTGATGTGTCTAACATGACCACAAGGTAGGCATGCTGCCGTGATGTGTCTAACATGACCACAAGGTAGGCGTGCTGCCGTGATGTGCCTAACATGACCACAAGGTAGGCATTCTGCTGTGGCTGTCACAGCTGAGGCTGCTTCATAGGGGACTATCCCAGGTATCTGATGGGCAGAAGGCTGGGAACATTGGTGTGTGTATGCATGTGTGTGCATGCATTTGTGTGCACACATGTGTGTGTGCACGTGTGTGTGTGTGTGCACTTGAGGAAACAGGATCTGTAGGGAAACTCAAGAGGTGTGGATGTGGCAGCCTCCCGAGTTTTGCAGCTGTGGAAGGAAGAGAGGAGGTGCCTTAGGAGTCTCCACGAATCACAGAGGGGTATCCAGACGAGGAAGAAGCTCTGAACTGCCTAGTGCTGGGCACATAATTTGGTAACTCCCTTCATATTCTGTTGTCTTTCTTCCTTTGGTCAGCTCTAAAATGGAGTTAGTGGAGCAGAGAGGAACTGAGGGACAGCAGTGAACGTTTGTGCTGCTTCTACTGGTTAGACGTAGGTTAAAGTACGTATTCCCTCCTCACCCAACTCCCTAACTCCTCCGTCGACCACCTGAATATGTGCCATCTAATTGATTTATTAGTGTTTGAAAATCATCTTATTTTTATAAAAATGATATCCTGCTTACTGTAAAACTTTCAAACACTACAATATAGAATGTAAAATAATATTAGAAGCAACTTAAATCTAACCAGTTACTTTCAACATTTTGGTGGATATCATTTAAGAAATCTCTGTCTATGTATCTATGCATAGGGATTTATGTATACAGTGAACACATATTTATTGATCACCTATCATGATCCGGCAGCATGAAGCTCTGGAATAAAGCGGTGAGCAAACTCACACACAGCATAGTCCCTGCTGTCGTGAAGTAACATGGTCTTCATAGGAGCCATACGCTAATCAGATAATGACTAACACGTGGCTATCGTTAAAAATAAATTAGGAAGGCCCGGCACGGTGCCTGGAATCCCAGCACTTTGGGAGGCCGAGGTGGGCGGATCACCTGAGGTCAGTAGTTCGAGACCAGCCTGGCCTACATGGTGAAACCCCATCTCTACTAAAAATACAAAAATTAGCTGGGCGTGGTGGAGTGCACCTGTAGTCCCAGCTACTCTACTCGGGAGGCTGAGCCGGGAGAATTGTTTGAACCCGGGAGGCGGAAGTTGCAGTGAGCCGAGATGTGCCACTGCACTCCAGCCTGGGTGACAGAGTGAGACTCAAAAAAGAAAACAAATAAATAAGAGCTACAGGAAACAGGGGAGGTGCCATGGCCACACAAAACAATATTATCTAAGCCGGGCTTGAGATCGAATGAGAAGGGAAGCTAGCTGGGCAGATGGGGAGGCACAAGCCTTTACAGGAGGGGAAAAGGGGCATGAAGGCACATGGCAGGCAGGAGCTGGCCAAGGCTGGAGCCTGGAGGAAGGCAGCAAGGCTGGAGTAGACCCGGCAACCGCGAGAGGCGTGGAAAATGAGGCTGGAAATGGGACAAAGCAAGGCCAGTCAGGGCTGTCCAGGATTTTGATGTTTAGACAATTGGAAGACATCAAGGTCTCCTAAGCATACAGGGAGGGTGGCAGCAGGCACAGCGCGGACAAATGCAGGTGATGATGACATTGTAGGATGTGGAAGCTGATGGTAGAAATGAGAACCAGCGACAGATGCAAGATATTTGGGAAGAAAAATGGGCAGATGTGGTAGCGTATTGGAGAAGAGGTGTTAAAGGTCATCTGTGTGCTGACTGGAACGACTGCACAGCCGGTGGGTCCTACGCTGACAGGAAATGCGTGAAGACCAGGTTTGCAGGCAGAAACCAAGGAGTGCGCTCAGGGCTTGTTCCAGGGACCCTGTGCTTCCATACAGAGGGGCTATGTGGCAGCTGGATTGGGGGCTGGAGCTCTGAGGAATAGTTTGTGCTGGAGTTAGATATTTAAAAGGTATTACTAGCTACTCAAGCCTCAGGCTTGGTATGATTGCTGAGTAGCAGCAGATATACAAACACTGCGCTGTGAAGGACTCAAGCGACTAGGGAAGACCAACCCTGAACAGCGGGGTGCAGAGTGGATGGGAGGAAAAGGAGAGCCAGTGAGGACCATCCCCAGAAGCCACGGGGGCAGGGGAGAGGCGGCCTCAGAACGGAGGGTGTGGCAACATTGCCGAGCATTGCTGGAAGATAGGAAGACGAGCCCAGTGGACACTGTCCTTTGTGCTTGGTGACGTGCGGGTTATTGGCATAGAAGAGTGTTAGGGATTGAGCCAGGTGGCCAAGACTGGTGTGTGCAGCAGTCACTGGCAGGCTGGGAGATGCCATCGCCCAGCTGTCCTTGCCCTCACCTTTGCTTCCTTGCACAGTTCTGAAGGTGGACCAGGTCATGTGACTGTGCTCCTCTGCTCCTCGCCCTCCTGTCTCTCAGAAGAAAAGCCAATGTCACTTTGCTGCTCAGCAGATCTCCAAGGACTGGCCACAGGGACAGTGACCTCTTGCCTTCACTTTCTTCTGCTCCTCCCTTGAGCAGGGCTGCCTCAGCTCAAGCCTCCCTGGTCCCCAGCTCTTCCTTGATGGTGCCAGGGATGCTCCTTCCTCAGGGGCTTGCCCTGGTGTTCCTCTGCCTAGAATGCCCCCCTCACAGATGGCTGCAGGGTAAAGCCCTCCTCCTTCAGTCTCTGCTCCGTCATCAGCTTCCTTGTGAGCCTGCCCCAACCTTCTCCTCCAGAAGGGCAACCCGCGCCCCACTGCACATCTGGCTCCCTCACCTGCTGTTCATTTCCATGGTGAACATCCCCTTCTGATTAATACTCTACGTAGGCCTATTTTTGACTATGGTTATCGTTCATAGCTTGTCCTCCCAACTAAACGTTGAGCACCACGAGAGCAGGACTTATGTCTAAACGGTGTCTGGTGCATGGTGAGCACACAATACATATTAGTTTAATAGTAAATCTAAGAAGCAAATGGCTTAATTTTCCTCTAAAGTCAAGACCAAGAAGGTTCATTTTTGCTATGAATTACAAAGCATTTAAAAGGCGCTCCAGTTCATTCCACTTATCTGAAAGGCAATTGAGTGAGATCAAACAAATTGCAAAATGTGTTTGCCTTTGACCCTGCACCCAACTTCTAGGATTCAACTCAGAGGAAATAATTGCTTAGGGACACGTAAATGCTGGCATTAGGATGAGCCTTGTGGTGCTGTTTATAATAGTGAAAAAGTGGCGGGGAAATCGACCATTAGGCGAGTAGCTATATGCCGTGCTGTAGACAGAGCAGGGATGCAATGAGATGTTCGATAAGAGTTAAAATGTGTGGTGCCTTAAATCAGGGTAGTGAAAATGGGGGTGGGAAGGAGGAGTTAAACACAGGACGCATGTGTGCGCATGTGTATAAATATCTACATAAATACACTATCTATATATCTATAGAAATACATGTGTATGTAATATCCAGATGTGCAACCATGTATGTAACATGTAATATATACATAATAAATATAATATCATGTAATGTATATAGTACTAATAGGTAATATAAGCAAATTCATATGCATGTAATACATAAATAATTAGTGTACTATGTAATATAGATATCCTGCTGAAATATACATAGAGAGATTGGATATGAGACATGAAGAAAGAGGAGTGAAGAAGGCTCCATGAGCTGTGACCTGGGAGACTCCTAAGGCAGGCATGGTATCAGACCGGAAGAGGAATTGCTGAGGGAATGTGCTTGGATTGGGAAGCTCAGAATCTCAGTTTGGACGTGCTAAATTTGCAGTGTCTAGTAGATATATGTTGCAGGTTGAATAGCGTCTCCAGGAAGACACGTTCAAGCCCTGGCCGCTGGTGCCTGTGGTTGGCCTTCTTTTAAAGCAGGGTCTTTGCAGCTGTCATTAAGTTAAAGGAAGACATTCTTGATGAGGGTGGGTGGGTCCTCACTTAATGTTATTGGTGTCCTTATGCGAGGGGGGAATGCCTAGAAGGTGAGGAAGAATAGGGAAAGCTCATGTGGCAACTGAGGCAGACAGTGGAGTGATGTCTGCAGGCGGGACATGCCCTGGGTTCCCAGCAACTTCAGAGGGCAGGAGAGATGTATGGGGCAGATCCTCTGGGTCAGGTCAATGCTGCCAACACCTCGATTTCAGGCTTTTGCTCTCCAGGTGATGAGAGAATAAATCTCTGTTGTTTTGAGCCACTTGGTTGGCAGTAATTTGTCATGGCAGCTTTCGGACACTCAGGCGACACCAAGTGTGGATGGGTATCAAGGAGGCAGCCACAGGCGTAATTCTGGAGCCCAGGAGAGTTCTGGACTGGAGCTATCAATGGAGGTATTTAAAGCTGATATTCAAAGTCGTGAGACTGGGGACCATGAAGGCTGCAAGAGAAGATAGAGAACAGGGGAGAGGGACTGCGCCCTGGCATCCAGGAGGCGGAGGTAGATGAGGACTGGGTTGAGATTTAGACTTTGCCAGGTGGAGTCGTTGTGGCCCTGGGGAGAGCAGGGACCGTAGAGGGATAGGGATGGTGGGCTGACTGCAGTGTGTCCAAAAATGAATGCGGGAGGCCTGTCCAGGCGGGAAGCACAGACAATTGTCACAGAGTTCTGCTGCAAAAGGCAGAAGAGTTAATGGGGCAGTAGCAGGTGGGGAGGTGTGGACAGGAGGAAGTCATTGTTGGTTTTGTTTTGAATGGGAGAAACAATGGCATGTTGTCATGTTTTTGGGGAGGGACGCAGAAGAATGAGGAGCACTCGGGCACTGGAGTGTTGCCCTGAGTAGGCAAGGGAGCATACGTCCGGTCGAGAAGCAGAGGACAGGTTTGAACAGGGCGGTGAAGCCGGCACCTGCCAAGCAGCCGGGTGCAGGTGCTGGAGGGTGAGTGGGTGCCAGGGGGAGTCTGAGCATGAGCTCCTCCGGCCGCTTCAATTTCTCAGTGGAGCAAGAAACAAGGTCATCGCTGAGAGAATGGAAGAGGAGGTGTTGAAAGTTTGTGGAGGGAGGAAGGTGTGAAATAATTGTCTAGAAGACTTAATTTGCCTTTCAATTAATGTGCAAAGGATTTTTTTCTAATTACATGAAATTCAAAATAGAGAAAAGTATAGGGATGATATAATAAACACCCGTAGTACAATAAAATAAGCGTTAAGAAAGGCTAAAATTTTGTCATATTTGCCCCAGATACATGTCAAGCCATAAAACAGCAGAAATGAAATTGAGTTATCAGAATATAAAGTTAACTATTTCTTTACTCTTCCTCCGAACAAGGTGAAGAAACATAGAAAGCTTTAACTCTTAGCTGCCACCTTTCCTCTCTCCTATTTTTGCTTTCAGTATTTTAGTTCTATCTTATGTTTACCATGTCAGATTGGATATTATTATTTTTTACTGATACCACTTATTTAGATTTGCCAGTATACTGACCAATTTATTTGCATGCCTCTGCTGTATGCATTTCTCTTCATTATTTGGATTCAATTTCACATTGTCTGAAGTTCATCCTTTAGTAGTTCTTTCAGTGAGTCTGTGAGTAGTAGAATTTCTTAGTGTTTGCATGCATGAAAAATGTTCTCTCCTTACTTATATATAATACTTTAGGTGGGTACAGAACTTTAAGTTGGCATATTTTTCTAATAGCACTTTGAAAATACTGTTCCATTTTCTGGTGTGTCTTGTAGCTTATAAGTATTTTGTAAGTTTAATTTGCTCTTTCATGGTATTCTAATTACCTTAAGCCTTTCTCTTCCTTTTCTCTTTCTCTCTCACACCCTTTTCCCTTTCTTTCCTTGTTTTCTTTCTTTACTGTGTAAGTGCCTTCTGAGACAGACATAGGGATGGAAAGGTCAGTCCCATCCATTCTCCTTTCCATGAGGTATGATGTTAATAAGAACAATGATAATACAAAAAGAGGAAAAGGGTTCTTTTAACTTTAGGTGTGTACTTTTTCTTGTGTGGCCAATACTCTCTGAGAAATATAATGCATAAGACAATCCATGAATTGTTTTAGGAATTGATATGAGTTGTCTAGTGGTTAATACATGTCAAGCATTTTATAAGGCACTTGGGAAATGATGCATGAAACAAACCTGGTTCTGTTTTCAGAAATCTTTCAGTCTAACAGGAGAAACATACTTTAAAAAAGAGCTCAAAATACTTGGAAATCATGGTCCTTGGGCAGGAAAAATAGAATTTAATGAAATGGAGACAAAGGAACTAGGGGTGGCTGTTACTGGGTGAGCATCCACATGGGTCTGTGGACAAGCTGGTACAGGAAGGCTGCAAGAAACCGGGAAGATGAGGAGAAGCCAGCTCTCAGGAGAACAGGGGAAGGTCACACTAGATATCTTGGCTCTACAATCTCAGAAGAGGTTTAACCACCCCAATTATTTTTTCTCATCAAAACAGTGCATCTATTACCAGAAAGCTTTCTAAATTTCAGCCCAATAGCCAATATTTTGGAAGGTGTACCCTGGTTTCATAAAACACTCACTGGTTCATGAAAAGCATCTCATCTTTCCATAGGGGTAAAAAACATGTGAAGTTCTAGTGAAGTTATAGCAGTCTCCAAGTCAGCCTTCTTCCCTCCAGCCATCTCTCCCTTCATCCTTAATTTCCTTCCTAACCCTCTCTCTAGTCTCCTTCCTCCCTCCCTACCTCCCTTTCTTCCTTGGCTTGGTTTTGTAGGACACGATTGCAGAAATGCACGGGAAGTGATGGTGTTTGCCTCGTTCTGTCTTTTTCCTTAGCTGAGTCCTAGGCAAGTGCTGAAGAGAAACTCCTTTCCTGCCTTCCCTCCATTCGCCTCTGCTCTCCTTCCCTTCCTTCCCTTCTTCTCCTTATGCTGCTATACTTTTCTTCTTTCTTTTTCATGGTGATTCGTTCATTTCTTATTCATACACAGACTGTTTCAAAAGAGAATTAGGAGCAGTCTCTTTTCTTATTAAATTTCCCTTCCAATCATTTTCCTTCTTTTCTTCTCCCTACTCCCCTAATCATGTCCCTTTCGGCAGGACAGTGCCAAGATAATTAAAGAATGCTGGTTCCTGAGCATTTCACTAAAATTGCCTTCTAGAAAATAGAACTCCCTGTATATTCAATGAGATTGTGTGAGAAAATAACTCATCTTACGGCTCAGCTGTTTTAGGGTTCAGATTCAATTTGGCTATCCATCCAAAAGTTGGGATTTTTAATAAAAGCTTTTTACAAACCACTTGGGTATTCAAAAGTTTAATACATAACAAACAATAAAAATCATACTTGGAAATACGAGAGAGTAAAAAAGCTACAAATATTCATGTTCATACATAATCCGTACTCCCTAGGACTTGGTATTGAAATTTGGAAAATGCATTGTAAATTCCATTAAGCATATCATGTTTGCCTGTGTAGTTGCTGTCAGAGCAAGATTTGACAAAATTTGAATTTTTTCGTAGTTTAAGTATCTCACATGCTTTCTTTGCTCTGTGCTGAGCTACAAAGTTTGACATGCTCCTTTAGGCAAGGAAGAAAGGCCAGCTTTTTTTACTTGTTTTGAAACAGGTCGTAGAGTAATAGAAGGAACCCTGGTTGGCGTCACATCTGTCTTTGCTCCTGCCTCTGTCAGGTACCCTGAGCCAGTGGTTCACGTCCCTGGGCCTCCGTTTCCTGTCTACTATGAGAATAACAACATCTTCCACAAATGTTGTTGTGGTGATTAAGTGATAATGTACATTAAAATGCCTTATAACCTGTAGAGTCCTTCTAAAAAGACTCCATTCATTATGTATTTAACTACTTTTTTTTGGGGGGACAGAGTCTTGCTCTGTCACCAGGCTGGAGTGCAATGGTGTGATCTAGGCTCACTGCAACCTCCACCTCCCGGGTTCAAGCAATTCTCCTGCTTCAGCATCCCACGTAGCTGAGATTACAGGCATGTGCCACCACACCCAGCTAATTTTTTGTATTTTTAGTAGAGACAGGGTTTTTCCATGTTGGTCAGGCTGGTCTCAAACTCCTGACCTAAGGTGATCCGCCAGCCTCAGCCTCCCAAGGGGCTGGGATTACAGGCATGAGCCACCATGCCTGGCCCTGTATTTAACTATGTTTTATGACTGCCAAACAGTAGTAGAGGGAGATGGGTATATAACCAAGTAAGTCGTGTGTGTGTGTGTGTGTGTGTGTGTGTGTGTGTATGTCTAAAAAGTCTAAGCAGTGTGCAGGATGGCATGAGAAGAGCCATTATAATTTTTGGTCATCCTGACATTCCTTATAAACATCCTAGAATACCTTTGGGTATTGTTGTCCTAGGTCACCATTCCTCTTCGTTCATTCATTCGTTCGTGTACTCCTATTCATTGAATATTATTATGTGTTAAGTACTATTCCAGGCAAAGATCAAAACCCTTGCCCTGGTTGAATTTTCTTTCTAGCAGAGAAGGGGCAGGGGCAATGGAAGATCAAATCGTGTAGAGGCCTCTTGTCCTGCCTTTTCTGAGGATGTGCACTAGGGAAGGGAAGAGAGATAAAGCCTTTGAATGAAGCCAGAGAAAAACGGTATTTCCCAGGCAGAGAGGAGGTGAAGACTGGTGTGGCCACAGAGATTCATGGCTTGTTTTCTCCTGGGTTCCTGGCATTACTCCAGGAAGGTGGTAAGAACTCAGGGTGGTCGTTAGGTGCTGGACACTGGGTTTCTCAAACTTCTTGAAGTGTCTTGTGTCCCTGCTGTGCCCAGAAGCAACAAAGTAAAGCGTTCTGAAGGAATGCATCAACTGCTCATTGCATCTCTCACGGGTAAACCAGGGGACCTGACGCTAGTGGTGACTCTTGCACGATTCTTTAGTGGTGGGGAAAGAAGCCCAACAGGAGATTCCTTGCCAGGGTAGTCCTTTTTTTTAAACTCAGCTTGATTTTAAGAAAAGACAACAAAAAGATGCGCAACTTTTCCTGTGAAGCAGATTTGAGGTTGTGAGTTCATGCAACACTAAGAGGTTAAATGACCTGTTTAAGGTCACACAGATGGTAAAGACCAGAGGTAGGAGGAAAAGGCACATTTTCTCATTCCTGAACAACCATTTTCCTCCATAACTCTGTCTTATGAGGTCACATAGGGTTTTGGTAATGGAAAACCACATAAGATATGGAAGTCATAGAATGTTAAGATTGGCTCAAAATATTGAAATATACAATAATAACTACAGTTCTGCCCTCAATTTCTAAAGCAAATAGGACATTTTAGTCTATCCAAGACAAAACTCCATCATTTCTCTTGGATTTAGCACATTTTTGTAAAGAGAAGAGAGAGGAAGAATATCTGCTAATGTATTTCATTGGCTGTATTCTAGAATAAATGCAATGGCTAGAAATCTCAGTCACTCCATAATCAGGCTTCTCTACATAAAATCATGGGAGAGAAGGCTCATCATAGGTTCATGTTATGTTTCTAAGTGCTTGTGTGTGAGTATAGCTCATTTTCGACTGCACTTCCCACCTTCCTCCAGCTGAAGCTTCACCTGGAAACACCTTCTTACCTTATACTTGCACCTTGTAGAAAAGCTAGAGACAAGTCCTCTGTCTCTGTCCCTGAGGAATTCTTGCTGTCTATGCCTCTTGGGGAGCCCCAGTAGTCTTCTCAGTAAATACTGTCAGTTTTAAGATCCAGTGTCAAAAAGAGGCCCCATAGTGGTGCACGGCACTGCAGAAGAGGTATCTGATACTCATTCTTTAGTTATCATTCATTGCTCACCCTGTGTAAGGGTAACAAGCTGTTGTCAGAACAGGGTAAGTAAATCGATGGGTTTTGGTCAAGTCATCATTGGTAAATGGAAAAGCAAGCACGATACTTAGGGAGAGTGTCCTCTGTCACATTACACGTCTTTATATTGGATGCTGCATGCAACAAATCAAAGACACCTGCATACCTTGCAGGAGTTTATTATCTACAACAGAGACATACGTAATAAATGGGGGAAAGTGTGCCTCCTTTCCAGGGAGCTTTGGGAAATTTACCTCTTTCACAATGTTTCCCCAAACCAATTACAAATAAGGAGCTATTTTTCTCTTTCCAATCTACCATTTTACCCTGATGAGCTTTTTTTCATTATGTGGAAATTACTTGCACTAATACTTTTACAAATTGGAAGTGCGGAGTTTGTTTCTGGCATTGTCACAGTTGCATGTGTCTACGTGTGTCACCATCTTCAAGATGAGACCAAGAATCATGCTTCCTTTTGCAGGCCCTCCGTGGCAACCTCGAGGGATTTCCAATCCAGCAGACTAGAAAGGTCTCTTCAGGGCACCACGTGGAGATTTCACAATCTGTCCTCACTCTGTCCTCGCTTTTCTGTTCCTTCTGTTACTCTGTGTGCTTCAAGAGCCCCTATCAGCTTGTGCTCTCTAACTTGAACGCTTTCTTCTCCTCATCTTTACTTAGCCCCACTTTTTTTGTTCCATCTCTAAACTGGCATCATTTAGGTTGCTTTTGGCTACAAATAATGGAAGATTCAACTAAAGTATTCCATGCAATAATGATATTTATGACTATGCCTAATGGGAAGTTATTTGTAGGGTGGTTTCACAACATCGTTGAGGATCCAGGTTCTTCCAGATCTTTCTGTTCTGACGTCCTTAGCTTGTGGACTTGGTCCCAGGATAGTTCTTGCAGTTCAAGGCAACACGTGCAGATGGAAGCATCAGGGGCATAAGAATAGAGGGTCTCTGCTTATGCCCCCTTTGTGGGGGCAAGGTGAAGCCCCACCCAGCCTGTAATAGCCAGGATGGTCTCACTGCCTAGACTGAAATCAATCATGATGACTAGAATGAGGCCACAATGATTGATTTTTCTTAAGCCAAAAACCACCTTCCCCTCCCAATCTTGAAAGACAGGGCTCCTGGAAGGTGAACAAGATTTGATTCTGTTTCAGCCAGAAAGATGACAGGAAGTATGGCTGAAAATTGGGCAGGTGACTTACTCTATTGAGATGTTGCCACCACCCAGATGTTAACGCATCCCAGACCCAGGAGATTCTACTTCAAGATTCTTTCCCTTCTCTTTTAGCTCCACAATCTTCTGATACCACCGGTGATAAGAAAGATTCAGGAAGTTGTTGGATGATTATTCATTTACCATATTGTAGGAATATCTGAAAACAAAGTGAAAATATAAATGATCTCTTTGGTCACATCTCTTAACTTTAAGTCATGGTGTCGCTCAGCCTAAAATGTGCATTTATTAAACTCATGAATTTCCTATGGTCTCTCAGGGATTCTCTCATTTACTATCTGGAGATAGAGAAAAGATCCCCTTGAGAGAAAAAGGGGCATGATACTGAGTTGAACCACATGAGAGGCAAGAGGAGTGTTTCTTCAAAGATTATGTTAAGCATCATCAATGCTGATGTTTGTAGGACCATGATGACTTCTATCCAAGCACCGTGGCTGCTGTCCAAGCTGCCTCTGTAATCATGTGTGAAAATATCCCCCAAATGACTCTTTACAACTACCCAGTCTGGAGTCATAATCTTATGGTGAGTCAAACATTACTCGTGTCAACTTGTTGGTGAAGAAACTGACAGTAGCTGTTTCCATTGGCACAGGCCAATGGTGAGCTTCGGAGGTGGGACAGCAACCTGGAGATCAGTGGGGGATGTGAGTAAAGGAAAATTGAGAAATTTCAGGAAGGAAGTATTGGAAATGTAGACCCTAAGAATCAGTCCTCCGACTTTATATCTTATCTTTACAACATATCACAGGCCCTGCAAATAAGAAGAGTATTGACCAGAATGATCAGTTCGAATACAGCAAGGCAGGGAAGGCCTGGATGGTACACACTAGTGCTGTCCTCAAACGCAAATGGCCCAGTGACCCAAGGCAGGATGATCAGAAACAATTCAGCAAGGTGTCGAGGGCCAACTCTGTAGCCATCCTGTTCATAGAATCCCTCTAGGAAACAAGCGTTCACTATGCAGCCATCCTGTTCATAGAATCACCCTAGGAAACAGGCGTTCACTCTGTAGCCATCCTGTTCATAGAATCCCCCTAGGAAACAGGCGTTCACTAGAGTTGAAGGAGAATGACTGCATTTTGCCAGCTCACTCTGGGAGTGCAAGCAGTGAAACCAGGGCCCTCATAATATAGCGATCTTTCTGCAATTTCTTTTCTCTGAAACCACACATAACTTTTGAAGATGTAAATTTGTAAAGCGTCATGCTTTATGCATTGCATTTTTGGCATCTACTTTAGTTTTTAAGAATGGATGTTGTCTAATTATGCAGAGGAGCTTTGGATGAGGAAATATACTAAGTGTGCATTAAATAGACAACTTTAAATAATGGCACTTGTGCTAAGAAGTGTATTTTCTGGCAAGCAACTAATTTATAATGGTCATAGATAAATGCATTAGTGTATGAAATGCTTGTCTTTATTTATTGATTTGAAGGGGCAGTATTATATTTTTGAATATGTCTTCTTTATTGGGTCTGTTTTCTATCTTTTACAAAGTTGCTCATATTTTATTTTCATTGACATTTGCTGCATTAAATGTTGGAAAATGAAGACAATTTTACAGTGAAAAAAAACAGCATTAATATGACTCACCCCTTGCTTTTTGGCATCAGGTAAACAGACAAGGACAGAATGGTAGCTGTTCCCTTTCTCTCACCTTTTCCCCATGAGCACTGTGTTCTTTTTACATGTGCACATCAGAGGTAGGGAGAGTGAGACTAAATGACCAAATTTACTGCATTCTTAGTGCATAAACCACTACCCTAGATCTTTCTGAGCCAATTTAATTTTTAGCTTTATTCTTGGCCTAATGCAATGTTTTAGTTCGTTGCGCTTTTTGGATGTGCAGAAGCAAAGATAATGTGTTACACTACATTCATTTAATGTTTCATCAGGCTTTTTTGGTGTATCTACCTTTCGGTTATTTTAAACTGTTTCATCCTTATCGCTTCAGTCATGAAATGTAGATTCATTAAATTACTGTGCTGGGTGGTTCCGTGGAGCAGGCTGGGGGAGGAAGTAGCTCAGCTTTACCCGTCAACATGCTGCAGGACCTGCAGAGCCAGACAGGTTCCTCCCCAAACAGCTCTAAAGACATTTCTGTTTCAAAGAACAGAACGAAGGTGTTTTCTGACTGAACCAGACAGTGTCTAGGACTCCAGAATTGTAGTGGACTCCTTATAGACATAAGGCCAGACAAAGAAAATCCCCGAAAGCTCACGTAGGATTTGCTCTCAATGTGTGCGTATAATGGGTAGTTGTTTGCCAATAATAATAACGACAAATGAGATATCATCAGGATGATAATACTCTATGTGTGTGTGCTGCCTCATGTTTAACAATGCTTTCACATACATCACCTGAATAGCTGTTATCTTCAGAGTTGAATGGATTCAGAGAGACACAGCCATGGAAGCAGAATAAATAAGGCTTCTGAAATAAGTTTGTGCCAACTGCATCTTCACCTAGAACTGGATTTTACTCACCTCTCATTAACAGCTGGAGCCGGTACCAAGAAGTAGCTCCCTCTTACTTGAAACAGGGCAAGTTGCTTGTTCCTGTCAAAGAAGTGGAGCAGATCTCCCCTCCTCTGCTCAGAAAATATGTCTGGATGAACAGTTTTCTGGCCAATATGGTAGTGTAACCGGGGTGGGGCTGTGGACTCATCTTCCTCCCCATTCGGATTCCGAGGTCCTTGGCCTCTCTAACCCCAAGAATGGTAATAAGGGCCCCAGAGGCACAGTGAGCTTACCATTCGAATAAATATTGTGGACCCAAAGAGTTTAGCAGAGAGCAATTTATTAGACAGAGAGAGAGAGAGAGAGAGAGAGAGAGAGAGAGAGAGAGAGAGAGAGAGAGAGACAGAGAGAGAGAGAGACAGAGAGAGAGAGAGACAGAGAGAGAGAGAGACAGAGACAGAGAGAGACAGAGAGAGAGAGAGAGAGAGAGCTCCCATGCTGCCATGGGAGGGGATCCAAGGAAGGAATCCGTATAGGTGAGAAGCATCGGGGTTTTAACACAGGAGGTATTCCCTCCCCATTCATGTTCTTGTCCAATGAAAGGAGTTCTTTCAAACTTCCTCTGGAGTGATTGATCTTTGACTCTGATACCGGATTGGCTGCTTGGTCTGCAACAGCGCCCCCTCCTTCCCTGGCGTTCTGCGGGCTTTCTGAACAAAGGAGCTCACCTGGATTTTCCACCGAGCCCGCGCCTGGGAAAGTTAGACCAAGAACTTTATGTTCCGAATGGGGGCGTGGATGGAGGCATGGCGCTGGGAAGCTCCTGCCTTTGAAACCACGCCCCTCGTGGACCTGGAGAGAGAAGTTTGTTTCCTTAACACAGTACCTCAGTAGGAAGAGACCAAGAGTCACGTTTTGGTCATTCATTTCATGTGACATATTACATGATACAGGATAAGACATTTATTGCCCACAGAGGTGCAGCAGTTCACAATCAGTTAAAAACAAGTGTGTCCAGCTATAAATGACAATCACAGGACCCCATTTTTCAGATACTAAATTGACAATGTTGTAAATCAAGGGTTCTGATTGGTTTAAAGAGTAACGGAAGCCAATGGGAGGTCCACCCTCTGGTTTAGCATCATGGATTGCATATGATTTTAGGAACGGGGTGTAAGGGTTCCTGGTTCTGTTTAGCATCATGGGATCACGTATATTTTTAGGAGTGGCATATAAGGGTTTTCCAGTTCTGTTTAAAACTAGGACCCTAGAGGGGCTGCTTTCTGGGGAGGGTGGGGGTCTCTGCAATATCCCTGGGCTTTTCATAGTGAGCACAGAGGACAGAAAGCTTCTGCACCCACAAGTCACCTCAATCCAAGCCCGAAGCCATCAGAGAAGATTGCAGCCATCAGAAGCGCTTTGTGTCAAGGCTGTTTCTGCCTGACTGAATCCGAAAATAAACACCTTTGCTCTCTATCATTACTGTTTCATTAACACCTTGGCCAAGTTCTTTGGCCAAAGACACTGGATTTCAGTGTGATACTAAATTATTCCAGGCTCGTGTGTAATAGTTCTTGATAATTTCATATCCACAGACCCTCTCTCCCCACTGACATACCCATCTCCTAACACACACACACACACACACACACCCCATGAATAAGCACATACAAATTGGAGGCTGTGCACAAAAAAAGAAAGGAAGGGGAAAAAAACCAGGAAAGCTATTTAGGGCACCATTCCCATTGGGTTTCTCCACAAAGCAGTTTAACTGTAGTTAGTAAGTGCTCAGTGTAATCTAATAAAAGGCATTTTGCAATATTAGGCAAAAAACATCTGGTACCCAGAATTCCCTGATCATTTTTAACTAGATGCAATATCTCTCTCTTTCTCTTTCTCTTACAGACATGTGAAAAATAGCCTAATAAGGATCCGTGTGGTAAAATCAGATGGAAAACGGGGAGGAAGAGTTCCACCGTCTCCAGCAGCTCATTTGAAGCAGCTCCTCAGAGTTTCACAATAATAATCAGTGCTGGCCCAGTGCCGCCGGATTATTTTGTATATTCATGAAGCTGCTCATCAGCCGTCAGGAGAATGTGCAGTAATCCTTGGATGAAATAAGGCCAATCAGTGGAATAATGAGGAAGGTAATATCTCCCAAGAGGCCTGGAGTGGGTTTTCATCAAACCGGGCTGTAACTCTCCAACTATTTGCTTTACAAATGCAGCCTTTGATCTTTGATTTGGGGAGAAGAGGGGGAGAGACAGACCTGCTGGTGTATTGTCCGGCCTGCAAGGATAACAAGCTGCCTCTGGAGGAGGAGCGGGAGGGGGAAGAACCTGGCTTTCAAGTCTCAGTCAGTTCTTGTTAACTAAAACCTCATGGCCTTTTTATTTACTGTGCCCTAATATACATTCACTTAGCAAGTCAATGGCCGCAAGCCTTTCTTTAAAAAAAAATCTTCCATATATTTATTTATGTGGACCATAAGCCTTCTCTAATCAGGAGGTATTGGGCCTATATAAATACCTGCTCTGTTTTTTGCCAGGAAACAATGAAGACTTTCAAATGAACCCAAAGAGCCATTTCAGAGCTTTAAGATCATGTCATGCAGTGAGTCAAAGACAGAAGTATCTCAATTATTTTAATAAAATCTTGTATCCTTTTCATCATGCCCTAAAAGCAAAACTAAAAGCAAGATGAGGCGCAGAGGAAATAAACATTTAAAGCATTCAAGTAGTTGTCTTTTTACAAGATAAAACAAATTCAGCCAACAAGCAGAATAAACCACATGCATCACTTATTCACTCTATTTGTGTATCTGTGTGTGACAAGGAGATGGCTCAAACTGATCCTGGATTAATCTGCCGGGCAGAGACATCCTCCCTTAGACCACAGAAGTGGCACGAGGGGAAGAGAATGCTGGCTCGCCATCAACCCACTGTTGCCTTTCCTCTCCCATCCCGGTTCCCTTCCCACGTCCTGTTTCTCTTCCTCCTCATGCACGTTTCTCTGAGTCTCTTATCCTACATATAGGCTTGTGGGCCTCTTCCCACTTCACAAATGTTAGTTTCTTTTTCGCTCTGTGTCTTTATATAGCAATGGAAATGACAACGGTTCATGTTAGTTGAAGAGACAAGTTAGTTGCTTGTTGAACACTGGAGTTGTACATGTGAATTGCTCCTTTGTGGAAAAGAAAATAATGCCCCTTCGCTATCTACTTATTAGACAAATTGCATATTAGACAAATAAATGCATAACCATTTATTTACTGCAGGAAAACAAAAGTACTACCCAACTAACTAATGGAAAAGGCCTGGACACTTACTCAAACCTGTCATGTATCTGATATTAGGCCTCTCTGGGTTGAGAGGAATAGAATTTACATTTTCCATATAGTTCTTAGTGAGGGAGATTTTGTTTAAAGTTTCTTATGGATTGTTAAGCTTAGAGAATTTTTGTTCAAACAAGCTGTGACACACCTTGACTATGAGTGAAGCAAATCTGATTTTTAAAACAATGTCTTGTAAGTTTTTGTGTAGTCTATTATGAGAAACATTTTCTAATAAGAGTTCCTATTAAAAAGAAAGATAATATATGGGCTCTTACTAATATTAAAAAACTAATAAGAAATTGAAGAAAATTTTAGTATATTAAAAGCACTTCTTTGAAAATTAAGTATAATGAGGTATACAATAAACAAGGTCAAACAAGTTAATTTGAAACCATGAAATGAGGTGAAAAGGAATTAAAGGAGATTGCTGGAACAGATTTATTCACTTACTGTATGATGATGTCATTAACAAATGCTTGTGCTGCATTATGGGCAATTGACACTACCCGCAGCATAAATGGTCTTTCGACAGAAGAGATTTCCTCTTGCTCTCCTCAGTGGGTTTATTAATTGTATTTCTGAGCACCTTGGGACAAGGCAGAAGGATTTCCATGAAGCATTTGAAGCAATATTGTCTTTGAAGCCTGGGCTTTCAGGAAGAGGTGACTTCAGCATCTTGCTTTTGATTCCATTGGACTGGGTGTTAGAATGAGACTATTTTAGAAAATGTGAAAGGGCTAAATTTGACATTTGATTCACCCTATTCTTGGATTTTAAACTGTGATGTAAATTAGTTTGAAACCGGTCTTTCTTCCATTTTCTCTTTTCAAAATGTAATACAGTTAAATGACAGAGATTAATTACTAAAGTAATTACTGTTCGAAAGCAAGGGGACAGTTGTATGAGACGGTCTTTCTTGTGATGACCAAGTCTTTCTTGACAATTATGCTCAATTCCGACAATGATTATTCTGTGTGGCAAAATCTACCGGCACAAGGGCACGTGAGCATTGATGCATTCTCACTCACAGGGAACTGTGAGAACGAGGTAATTCTATTTGAAGGAGCTGCAGCCGCTCCATTCCCAGGGGTGTCACCAGGACCTTTTACTTCTGGGAATGTGTCCTCCCCAACCTGTGGTCCCCTTAGCTTGTTTTCTGCATCATTTACTGATGCAGGGATCACCATGCCTCTGTGTTGAAATGGGCCTAGGAAGGGTGACGTGAGCCCTTTGTGCTTTCTCCTTGATGTTTTCTTAAGCGCCCTTGATGTGTGTTAGTGCAGAAGGACATTCTTGAGGAGGGATCCCTCCATCTCTGCTACTTAATGTAAGTTAGCTGTAAGTTAGATGGGGAAGGGCCACATGAGACACATCATAAAACTCTGAAATTCTAAACACTTGCACATTTCCCCATGAATTCATGTTGGACCATCATAAATACAATCTGTGGATGGAATATGCCCACAGATGATTGACTGATATAATTGGCTTGAAGATCTTATGTGGCACTTGACTACCTTTTACTCTATCCTCATAGCTGGTTTCATCTGGGCCACTTCCTAGGGCAGGATTATGACCTGCTGTTAACATTAGCCTCGGCGTGGCATCTGGGTGATTGTCCATGCCTCTTATAAATGGCCAACATAAACCCTGCAGGCATGTCGCAGGCCACTGTGTAAGAGACAGCACGGCTCCATAGGACAGTTACTACCGGGATTCCTGCAAGGACACAGTCAATGCCTGGGCAGCAAAATCCCGGGGCTGAGAGTGGAGAGGTGGAAGAGGGGCAGGAGGGGAGGAAAAGAGAGCAGGATAAAAGAGCTTCCACAATATTCGAGTGTGAGCATTGAAAAGGAGCAGAACTGACGAGCCCTACAGCTGGCTGTGGCTTGTGGCTGTTCATTCCCTTCCTATCACGGTGTACTCAAACGAGGCCGTCTCAAGAACTGATGTTTCTTTAAGGGCATGTCCAGGAGTCCCTATAATGAGATAATTTGAAGAATGGAAGCATTTAATTACTGATGATGGAGGCATAAAAGAGTAGGCAGATGAGAAGGAGACTAGAAAAGGGAAAAAGAGGGAGAAATATGAAGACAGCTGGAGGGAGCTGGAGGGAGGAAGAAGAAGGTAGAGCGAAAGGGGAGGGAGTGAGCGAGAGGAAGGAGCAGGAGGAAGACTTCAGGCTCGGCTGCTTCCTTCCAGGTGTCGATGCAGGCATGATTTCATCCGTGAACCATAATCAACTTCCTTAATGAAATACGTAATTAACATATTATAATTGTGGTAAAGATGATTTTGACAGAAATCATTTTCCATATCTAATACTATGCTAATTTAATCTGTTCCTTACTCCCCGACATGACCTTTAGTGATTAAGTTTCATGGCAGAATTGTTTTTTTTTTTTTTTTTTTGATGATAGATTGATTTATCCACTGTGGTTGAGACCCCTCTCTTGGCATGACTGTCATTCTTTCTCTTTCTAAACAATGTCTCACAGACATGCATGTCCACACACACAGGCACCAGGCATGCTTAAGCACAGAGGAGAGCAAAGCACGCATGTGCAAGGAGCCAGGCTGGCGTCTGCATGTCTGTGACTTCCGAAACGCTGGCCATCAGCAGACACGTAGAAGGTATTGGTTACACAGACCCTGATGAAAATGTTCTGTTGCTCCCAACCACCTGTGTTCCAGCACTTTTTTTTTTTTGAGTCATGGGTATGACAAATGTGATTGGTATAATTAAAATAAACTAAATCCATCAAACTATTTGGTTATCCAATATATGAATAAAAAGAAATAGAAAGAATGTCCTAATTTTTAACTAGATTTTTTATGTTATACTGCACTTAGTTTTGCGCCTTATCAATGTGATTATGTTATCGCAAAACAACTTTACTGAGTCATTTTAAATAATTTAGTATACACAAGTATAATTAAATAGAAGTGACTGAATTTTTTTTCTCTTATTTTTAATGTCATGAGATAGATTTCTTAAAGGGATCTAAAGTGTTTAATGATGATTTGGAACATATGAAAAGGCAGAGGCAAAGATGCTTTAAGCCAGTGTTTCTCAAATATTTTTACTGCGACTCACAATAAGAAAGGTATTGTGCAATGTCACCAAACACATACATAAGAATTTCATGAAGAAATAATCTTATCATGTAGGATGTACTCAGAGCTAGTCTTCTGTCCTGTTCTATCCTAGCGTATCCTAGTCTAGCCCATCCCATCCCATCCCATCCCATCCCATCCCATCCCATCCCATCTTAACGTATCCCATTTCATCCATCCAATCCCATCCTATTTTATTCCATCCCATCCCATCCTATTATATCTTATCTCATCCCACTAAAAAATGATTGTTGAGAGCAAGTAAATAAATCTCACTATCTTACAAATTATTCTAAGTTATAATAAAAAGTTGATAGCTGAAGCAATTAATTTCCATAAGTATATTCTTCTGGCTTTTGCACATGATTCAGTTCTATCCAACCCCTTCAATGATCGGTGAAGACTGCGTATTACAGATTTTGTCACTTTTAGAAGGTTATACTTAGAAGGGGGTCGATGAGGAGCTTTTAATTCTGGTTCAACCTTGTGAGTAATTACGTATATGAAAGTTGTCAAGTTAGTCACATTATTTTCTGCCTTACTGTCCTGGTGTAGAAAAGAAGCCACAAATTATAAACTTTGTATGTCATATTTTTAAGTCATAGCTGAAGAAAATTATGAAAAGATTAGGAAGTTGAATATGTTCAACATTAAAAAGACAAAAATTTGGAAATGTAAAAAATTAAAACAGCTGCCCAATTTGTTTAGCCTACATCATAATTTGGCAGACTGTAAAGAAGAAATTAAATGAGATAGTTGCACTAAATGCTCATTAAATTCACTTTTATGTATAAGAATTCTTCATGAGTAACATCTAAACCTGAAATGATTGGTCTGCTTTTACTTATAGTCACGTTTATTCTATTTTAAGCTGATATTTATAAACATCATGAAAATAGCAAAATATATTCCTTTTATTTCTGGATGAAAGGGAACATGTTCAAGTATATTAAAAAGCACATCAACAACTGCAGAAGAAAGTTTGCTTCTAACTCATTCTCAGATAAATTGATCTTGTTCAACAATTTTGAGAACTTGAAATCTGACTTTCATATCAAGAAAAATAGTGGGAATAAATATGAAAAATGGCAATCATAAAGACAGATGATATGTTCACATGCATCCTCATGTGAAAGGGAAAGGCAGTATCTTTCTTTTTGGTGTAGGGGGATGTAAGCTTAGAAATGCTTTAAAGATTCACAGTAGCCTTCTACCCTTCCAGCAGAATGTCTTCATGTCCTTAGCTTTTAGGCATACATACCATTTTCTGTTTTCATATTCAGTTTTTTGAGTCAAGATTGAGTTTAAACAGCATAGAGTAGAAAAGTCTTTTTGTAATCATTTACTGTTTGTCAATCCCTACCTTTTTAATGAGGTGCTTAGTCCACTCACATTTAATGTAATCTTTGATGTGGTTAAATACACATCAGTCATTTTGCTGCTTACAATGCCATTTGTCTTTTTGTTCCTTTATATATCCTTTACTGTTTTTTTGTGTATGAAAGAACTATTGTTTTATCTTCCCAGCTCAATTCTTCTGTTGATTTTTAAATTATTGATTTATATATTTGTTGTTTTCTTGTTACTCTAGAAATTTTATTATACAGCTTATCACAGTCTACTTAGTTATGCTGACAAGTGTAATAAAACATAGCAACTTTGCTCAAATATAGCTCAATTTCTTCCCCTTATTTGTGCTATTATTTTTATATACATTGCATCTATGTAGGTATAAACCCAATTATGCAATGCTATGGCATTGCTTTATTCAGTCATATAATTTTTTAAAAATCTTAAAAGGGTAAAATACATTGGTTTCATCTTTACCATTTCTGGTGGTCTTTATATCCTCCTAAGAATATCAATTACTATTTTGTGTCATTCTCTTTCAGCCCAAGGGACTTCTTTAGTGTTTTTTAAAAAGAAAATCCACTACAAATAAATTATTTCTGTTTTCATTTATCTGGATATATCTCTATTCTGCCTCTTTTTGGTGGGAGTGGGTATAGAATTTTGTTTGAGAAGTTTTTTATTTCCTTCAGTGTGTTGAATATGTAATTCCACAAGTTTCTGACCTTCACTGTTTATGATAATATATTAGCTATTTATTGCATTGTTATTCTCTGTATAATGAGTCTTTTTTTCTTGCTGTTTTCAAGATTATTTTATCTTTATCTTTGGCCTTCAGCAGTTTGATTATCCTGTGATTAGGTGTGAATCTCTTTGTGTTTATCCTAGTTGAGATTTGTGAAGCTTCTTGGGTCTGTGGAGTCTTATTTTTGTAAATTTGGAAAGTCTTCACCATTATTTTTTGAAATATGCATATTTTTCTTCTCCTTTCTCTTTTTCTTTTCCTTCTGGAACTCTCATTACACATATGTTGCTATGCTTTATGTTTATCCACAAGTCTATGAGGCTATGTTCATTTTTCTTTTTTCTTTTTTTCTTTTTTTTTTTTTTTTTTGAGACCAAGTTTCACTCTTGTTACCCAGGCTGGAGTGCAATGGCGCTATCTTGGCTCACCACAACCTCCGCCTCCTGGGTTCAGGCAATTCTCCTGCCTCAGCCTCCTGAGTAGCTGGGATTACAGGCACATGCCCCCATGCCCAGCTAATTTTTCGTATTTTTAGTAGAGACGGGGTTTCACCATGTTGACCAGGATGGTCTCGATCTCTTGACCTCGTGATCCACCTGCCTCGGCCTCCCAAAGTGCTGGGATTACAGGTGTGAGCCACCATGCCCGGCCTTCTTTTTTTCTTTTTTGAGACAGAGTTTCACAATTGTTGCCCAGGCTGAAGTGCAATGGCACAATTTTGGCTCACCGCAACCTCCGCCTCCTGAGTTCAAGCGATTCTCCTGAGTCAGCATCTGGAGTAGCTGGGATGACAGGCATGTGCCACCATGCCCAGCTAATTTTGTATTTTTAATAGAGACAGGGTTTCTCCATGTTGGTCAGGCCGGTCTCGAACTCTCAACCTGAGGTGATCCGCCCACCTCAGCCTCTCAAAGTGCTGGGATTACAGGTGTGAGCCACCACACCCAGCCTGTTTATTTTTCTTAAGTCTTTCTTCTCTCTGTTCTTTGGAATGCATGATTTCTGCTGATCTACCTTCAAGTTCATGGATTCTTTTGCCATCTCAACTCTGCTCTTGAGCACATTTAGTATATTTTCCATTTCAATTATTGTGTTTGACTGACTATATAATTTCCATTATTTACTGTCCATTCTTTGTTGAGAATTTCTGTATGTTAAGGGCTTCAAAATAATATTTTCTTTCAATTATTTAAGGGTAGTTTAATTCATTGAATATGCTTACAATTGCTGCTCTGAAGTCTGACTGCTAAACTAACATCAAGGCTGACTTAAAGTTAATTTCTGTTGATTGCTTCTTTCATCTGAGTATGGGTACCACTTTCTTGTTTCTAAGCATGTCTTGCGTAGTTTTCTTGAATAATATAAATTCTAGAAAATAGATTGTAGTTACTCTGAATTTTTTTTCTCCCTGAGATTTTTTTTTTCTTTTTTAGTTATTTGCATGATCTTAAACTGTGGGATCTCTCTCCCCTGTGGTGTGTGGCCACTGATGCTTCTATTGAGTTTTTATTTGTTTTAGTCATTATTTTGTAGACTGCCCTCTGTGGGATCACCCCTGTGTCTCCACAGCTTAGTGATCAGCTCATGATTTTGTCAGGGGTTGTGCTCCAACATCTTCTGTCTGTGTGTGACTTCTGCCAATGCCAGTTGCTCTGTGTAGACTAGGAAGCACACAGCTCAGCAACTTTTCCAATATGCCTTCACTTTATACTTCTTAGTCCTCCAAGGTCTCCCTTGCACATGGGCATAGTTGATAGTCAGCCAAGCATGTGTTAGGGGCTTAGCTCTGTCCCTCTATGGCACTCTCTCACTTCCAGGATTTTCTGATTAAATCTATTCTGGTCTACTCTCTGTCCGAACTGGACAAGCAACCCTGGGCTAGAAAAGCTGTGGGCTTCACTCATTTCCTATATAGTTTGTCACATTTATTGACAATACCCCCTGGGATTTTCAGCCTCCATTCTAAATCAGCTGCTTCCCCACTCCTCCCCCCACACTGATGGTGACCAGCCTTGGCCTGGGAAAAGCAGCATGTCATGAACTGGGTGGGAGTGAAAGGATGGATGGTGTCGCAAACAAGAAGGCCAGATATTTCTACTGTTCTTTCTTTTTTTGAAACCTAGTTTTAGTAGTTGTTCCTGATTAAATACTTTTCAATTTGTTGCTTAAATTTGGTTAATCTCCAGAGCCCTGAAATAGCTGTTTTACACTTGTTCATATTTGTTTACATGGGAGATGATTTCCCAGCCTTTTTACACTGCTGTTACCAGAATTCCCTCTCTCAAAATTAGATTTAAAGAAGATTTTTTATTATTTCAAAGAGGAGGAAGGGGGTGAAAATTACTTACCAGTTCTACTGAATTTCCTTTTCAGTGTTCTCTCTCAGGTCACATATCTGCATAACAGCTTAATTGTTTCCACTGTGTGTCAAAACATCATGGTGTCCTAATACCTTTCTGGCGTCCTAGAAACTTAGTCTTTGCCGGTAAAAAGTCATTTTTCACTTTCCATCTGTATGCCTAGAAAGATTGAAACTTCCTTTCACTCAGCCCCACCCATTAACACAGGAAGATAAAATGGACCAATATTTATTTCTTTCTTATACACATAGAGAAACCATAGAGTATATTATCTTAAGAAACTGCATCACCTACTATCTTACATAAAGGTTTTATCTTTTTTATTAGTATTTTAAAAAACAGTTGATACACAAGAGGAATTAAAAAGTGCTTTATAGAATATAGCATCATGGTACTTATTTTGATGGTGATCTGATAGGAGAGAAAAGAGGGATGATAGGGAAGAGTTGTATTCTAAAACATGATGAAATGCCTTTACATGCTGTAATGCCTCCACAGGGAAACTAATTGTACATCACAGAATTTCATTTATTGATAAATTAATTCTCAATAAATGTAATTCATATGCTTAAAATTAAAAGCAACTAAACTTTTATCGCTTTCTATATTAGATTTTTCATATAAGCAAATTGATAAATGACAAAAAGCTATTTTGCTCAACTATGTATTTTATTTTGTATTCATATAAAGGATAAATATAACTATAGATAATACACCAGAAAGAGAAGCACTCAGAGAAATTGGGAGCTGGCATTTGAGGATCTTTATTTTTCTTTCATCCAGGGAATGTCAAAGTGAGATAAGAATAATTGAACTTTTCTAAATTTATAAAACAAATAGATTTCAGTTAAAGCAAAGGGAAAAGGAAATGGCTGAGGAGATTCTTGATTTATACAAATCTATTTGTGTTTTACTTGGCAATTCATGGTTGTCTGAGTTTAAATTATATTCATCAACATATCACTTTCTTAAATGTAAATTTACTTGTAACATGATAATATTTTCAAATATATGTGATATGCCTTTTTTGAAATATATGTAATATGTCTTTTAAAAAATGTAATTCCAGTTATTCTGATCCTTTCCTTCATTAAAGCTACAGGAGATAGACATATTTTTATAGAAATAGGATCACACAAAGATCCAGTAGAACTAAGACTCAATTTCTTGGCTTTGAGGTCCAAAATTCAGTCTTGAAATCCATGGCTCTCATTTGTAAGAGCAAGCACTTGAATGTGATAAAGACTTTTTTCTTCCTTCTTTTAAAAATTTTTTAGAAATTCCAAGAGAAACACGTGGCAAACAGTGCTGTATACGATGACCTGAGAGTCACATGGGGAAGGCCTGAGCATTTTCTGTGTCCCACAGAGGAGACTTAGAATGTGAAATCACAAGAAGAGATCCTGAATGGGACCTGCCGTGAAAACCACAGGAAGGTGAAGCAGGCAGGGAGGGGAATTGTAAGATCTCACCTTTACCTGCTTCTCAACATTTTATGCCAACCCTAAGAGCATGAGTTCAGGGCCAAGGCTGGTTTCAGTGTCTAGGACGTAAAGATCATTCTTTCCACCATGCCATCCCTTCCACCATCATGAAAACTATATCTGAAGAAGGAAAAGTTAGCTACTGTATAAAGCCACTCACATAACTGCGTTCTGGAGTCCTCTCAGCTTTGGGGGCTGAACTTCTTGTGTTAGCATTTACATAACTAAGCAGGATCTCAGGATCCTTAGGGAGATTCTCCCCACCTAAGAAGATGTATTTCAGAGGGCTGGAGGTGTCCATCCATAGTCGTCAAAGCCCTTAGCATTTTAATCTTTGCAGTGAGGCAGGGAACTGACTTTGGAACTTAGGCATTTCAAGTCATAGGGATTTATTTACTATAGGGAAAAGAACAAACATTGAGCTAAAATCACGTAAAACCAACATTAACTCAACAGCAAGATCTTCCCCAGAATTGAAGAACAATATAAATGATTAAAAATAATATGTGAAAAACCAGTTAACATTTTCTTGAGGAAAAATACATGGGCTCCACATTTCTCAGATGTAAAACAGATCATGAAAATCGTGTTTGTAGGTGTCAACGAGTGTGACTTATATAGCAAGGCCCTGAAGTTTCTCTCTTTTTTAAATAGCTGATAGATGAGGCAAGGGAGATTTATCACTTTTTAATTAAGCTCATGTCAACTCTTGAAGTTTATTTCAGTACAAATCTGTTGACCAAAGTCTTTTTTGAAGAAGCTGCCCCTGTTGCAGCTTAAGTATTCATGGGAAATTTCACAATAAGCGTCGACTGTTCCTTGGACTTAGCTGCCACATTTCAACCAGGAATGGCGTGCATTTTAGTGCTTCCTATGTGCCCAGCATATTTATGGAAATGAGTTTAAGATCAATCTTTGTTGTTTGAAAATCCAGAGCAGCAGGTCTTATTGCCCAGAGGGAGAAAGAAGAACATTGAAATAAATCTTATGAAACTCCTACTGAACCCTAAACCAAAGTGTCTGCACCCATAACCTAATTGTTACCCCAAACTTGGAATTGGGAGGCCACTGAACGCAACTTAGAGCATCACTGATTATATGGAAATAAAATTAAAATGCAGATTGTGGTCCTTATTACCAAGGTCCAGTAGTTTTCCTTTTAATAACAATTACAATATTTATTAAGGTTTGGAGATGAATGCTTATGTGACTGTGGTGAGTTATAGGGATTGGGAACACAGGGAAAATGGTTAGCAAACTGGTCACCTAATTTCAAGTCTGGAAAGTAATTAAGATTATGTATTAAATTCAGGTCACAGTTAAGCTTATCCAGATCTAAAATGACTCCCACTAGCTTTTCAAATGCTACTTGCCATTTAAAAGGCTGATTCAACTATCGTGAAGATCCAATAACCAACATACCTGCCATGAAATCAAAGAAAGGGTGAACAGTCTTCCCCAGGGGGTCCTTGGAAGCTCATGGAGGAGGACACCCTGACATGCCATCTTTGAGAACTGGGGCCAGGGAGGGTCATCAGAGCACCACGCTATTGGGAAAAGGCCCTATGCCACCCGTACCAAGGGGCTGGTCCCAACAGTCTTTCAAGGAAGGCCTCTTTCCCCTCCTTGACAGTCTTTGTTTTTGCCTTTGAATTCTTCTCGGTTTCTCTGTAACCACAAGCATTTTCATCTGTCAGTGTCCCTTGCACTTTTCCATGCCCTTGCCTTTCGCTGAATTTCCATTCTGCTCTCTTTCTTTTCTGCTGTGCTAATGGAGGCATTCTGCAATTCAGAACAGGACTGGAGCATAGAGAGAGGGGATGGAACGTATCATCCAACAGGGCTGGCAAGGCCTGCGAGAGGAAGGCCCTGGAAGAAAGGTGAACATGGCAGTGCTTTCTTCCTTAAATCCATAATCGCACCCAAAATGAAGGGGGAGTTCCTGGATTCCCATCTCAGTGAAAGTGGTCCAATGGAGAAACCTGGAAATGGATGATCCTCTTCCTCTTCCCACACCCCACCTCCCACATCCAGGTAAGCAGCAGGTTCTCTGATTCCACCCAGCTCCCAGGAGATCTCATTTCTATCTATTCTTCTTCACTTCTGAACTCTATAATGGACAGGTTTGGGTGTGTGCCTTTGCCATTTCCTGCTGGAGAATTTCCAGACCTTCTCACTCTTCTCTTTGCTTCTAGTTTTGTGAGGTTCTAAGGCAACCTCTCTGCTGCTGGGGGCCTCCTAACACACAGGCATATCATGAAGGCCACAGGCTTCTGTCATGACTCCAGGATGGCTGGTTAAGCAGGATTGCTTATCACCATGCTGGCTCCTACCTCTCAGGGTATAGAAATGTGTTATTTTTGTGTTTAGAGTGTAAATATCTGCATTGCACCTAAAAACAGTGGGCACAGACATCAAAGAGGAAATAGGTTTGTGTACATGGTGTCACTGGTCCCAAGCAGAGAAGAGTTTTAAGTGCACTCCTGTGCACATGGGTTTACTGGGCAGATGGCATGGTCAGATTTTTCAGAGGAAGAAAGTGAAGCAAGGGTTAAATGAAGCATTTGAAATTGGAGACTAGCACATCATTGATAACCTTCAGAAAGGAACTTAGAGGAAAATGGGATGTTAGACGTCAGGTCAGGAGGGTTAGGTCGTAAAAGCATCAGGTCTGAAGTGCTCTTTCAAGCAGTGGAGAGGGAAGGTGAGGAGTGGGTGACTAGCTCCACGGTAGGACAGGGTCAAGGGAGGAGGCTAAAGTAATTTTATTTATGCTGAAAAACTAAAGAGTTATAAACCTGTAGGTTATGTACTCTAGGCTATAGTAACCTTCTCTCCCATGTTTTTTTTTCCACCCTTTGGATAACCCATGCCAGGCTCTGGGTTCCCAGGTTAGCACATCACATAGGCACACTTGTTTTGACCTCATATAAGCATGATAAACAAACCAGGATTTTAAAGAAAAAGAGCAAACTTAAAATGTCACTATTATTGCACCACGTTTTCTTTATTTAGGAGCAGGTCGAGGCTAGGACCTAAGGCACATAAATACTTCCTTGTTGTTATGATATAAAAGAGGGTTTTATTTTAAAAAATGAATATTACTATGACTTAGGGCATTTCATTAAAATTGATCAGCTAGGTTTAGCACAGGAACAACTGCTGTAAATCTATAAATTTACCTTAAAGAAAAAACAATTGGTGTCAAAAAAAATCTACAAAAGAATCATTCAAGCAACTCTTGGAACATGCATTTCTGTCCTATGTCAATTATTCAGTGGGATAATATTTAAATATCATGTTTCTAAGATTAGAGGCAGGTCAGTGGTGACAGAGACAGAGAGAGACAAGTGGTTGGCTCAGCCAACTATGATTTTTGCTGACTTTTTTCACTGAAAGATGATACCCATGTCCTCTTGCTCACTAGTATCTATCAGGTAAGGCTCTGATACGTGGCTGCCACATGCTCAGTGGTGTGTAATTTGAAGATAAGCAGTGTTCATTTACTTGCTAACTCTTAAAGTCCATAGCAGAGGACAACATTGTGCTTAAAGCAAACACCGTGGGTGTGGATGACAGCAGCTCTGTTTTCCTTGCACATGTGAGAAATAGGTTCCTGCAGATACTACTGAATTTAGAAACTGTAAATAACTGTAAAGAGCCGATGTAATCGTTATTATTTGCATCTTAGCTTTCATCTAAAGGCTATTTAGTATTCGTTTTTATTTTTCAGTCTGAATCTCTTTCCCATTCCTGAAATTTACTTTTATTGGGGGCTCATAATATAAAGAGAGACCCTGAGAAAGAAGAACCTGAATCTTGTACAGAAAGTATCAGTGTGAGTTTTGTAGCTTAAAGGATATTTCCTAATATATTAATTTATCACAAACTCTTCTATTTCCCTATGCATACTCCTGTAATATTTATTTTCTCATATGACAAGAGACTTCAAGGGGCTGGTAGTGACATGAGTAATATAGAAATAATTTGTTAAAAGCTATCACAACCTTCATATTTGTGTATTCTAATGACATAGATGTTCGGTTGATAATTATTTTTATAACATTCTAACTTGCTGTATTTGAGTTCGGAGTTTCTTAACATTGTTAACTTGTTCTTTTCAGATATTAAGACACCCACACCATAGGGATTTCTGATTATCTAAAATAAATTTTGAGCATGCATCTTTTTTCATGAAAGTAAATAAAAACTTAGCAGTGTAAATAGAGCCTGTAACTTTGAAAACTGCCACCAGCTAACAGATAAGCCCCATAAGGTGGTAACTATTCCTTCTCTACCACATTTCCCAGTGGTCAGCAAACATCTACTACAACACCGAAGTAATGGTTACCTCTCTCCATGGGCAAGGATGCCTCTGTGTCATTTCATATGCATTTATTTTATTCTAATAGTTTTGAACAAATCTAAATATGATTTTAAAATTACACACATTAATATGTATTTTATTATATGCATATAACATTAAATTACATAGAAGTGAAAACATATCTATAATATGTAACTTAATAGGTTGAACACATATATCATTTAATTATATGTGTGTGTTTATGCATTTATATAATATATATTTACCAAAGAAATGGATGATAAAATCATTCAGAAAATTAAACAGAATTTTAAAATTAAATAGATGAGAAGGCACACTTTTGAGTTTTATAGGTATTTCCTCCAAAATTATGTAATTACTAAGACATTGTCTCTCTTGGACTTAACATTCAAGTTAAGTGTATAGCCAAATGTTGAACCTGATTTGCTCCCCTTGGCTCATCCATTAGCTACCCAACTGAACATTTAAAAAAGTTACGGTCAATAAACCATTCATGAGCCAATTGCAGCAGCCACTGTTGGCTGTCAGCTCCACACCCAAGCCTTCCCTTCCTTTCTTCCGTGGATAGCCTCTCAATTCTGTGGGCGTGTCTGTGCTTCTCCATGAGTTTTAGAGGAAGCACATCCTTTTGCAGCTGTAGTGGTGAATCCTGATTAGCCTGTGTCAATCATGGGGCACACAGTACCTTTCTTAGTCTTGGTTCAGAGATGGTCATGCCATTTTTGTCTGGCTAGTGGAACTTCCCTGTGATAAGGGGTTGAAGAAGAGTTTCCTTATTCCCGAGCTAATAAAATAGGATGCAATTGCTTTGTTTTCCTGGGTGCTATCTTGTTCACATGTGACTCGACTGCTCTGACCGTCGCTGTGAGCCTGGGACAGAGCTGGCATGCTGAGCACTGCAGAGCAAGGAGATGAAGTAAACCAGGCCCTTCAGTTCCCCACCGTGCTGCTGAATCAGCCGGCACTGCAGCCCCTTGAAGCCTCTTGTCATATGAGAAAGAAAATTGCTTTGTTGCTAAGCCAGGTTGTGTTAGAGTTTTCTTTCATGGAGCTGAAAATATCCATATTGACACATTATCTTCTTTTTTTTTTTTTTTTTTTTTTTTTTTTTTTTTTTTTTTTTTGACACGGAGTCTCGCTCTTGTTACCCAGGCTGGAGTGCAATGGCGCGATCTCGGCTCACCGCAACCTCCGCCTCCTGGGTTCAGGCAATTCTCCTGCCTCAGCCTCCTGAGTAGCTGGGATTACAGGCACACACCACTGTGCCCAGCTAATTTTTTTGTATTAGTAGAGACGGGGTTTCACAATGTTGACCAGGATGGTCTCGATCTCTCGACCTCGTGATCCACCCGCCTCGGCCTCCCAAAGTGCTGGGATTACAGGCTTGAGCCACCGCGCCCGGCCTGACACATTATCTTCTTAATGTTATCACAGGCAAGAACAGAAAGATTGATACCCAGTTGGGTATACTATTATTTAGCATTTACTAGGACGAAGAAAATGCTCATTACTTTTGCTGATGGCGTCACTCTCCAAGGAAAACGAACACCCTGGATAACCGACTTACAATTCATACTGATCTTGGGTTGGGGATTAAAACAACTGTACAATGGAAAACTATAGTAAAACATCTACGGCAGCACCAACTCAGACCCAGCCTAAGACTACGAAGTGAACGTGAATTCCTAATAGTGCTGACTTCTGACGTGTTGGGTGTGGTGCTGGGTTCTTACAACTCAGGAGAGGCAAGATGGAGTGAGGGAGTGGACCAAGCTTTCACAGCAAATCAACAACAGAGCTGGGATTCATACCCAGGAAGTGGATTCTGGCGCTTCTGCTTCTAAAGCTTGTGCTTCCAGAATCAACTTCCTGTCAAACTCAAGAGGCCCACAACGCTGGAGATGAAAGAATGACGTGGTTCTATGTCCACAGGCCCTAGAGAAAGGACTGGATACTGGTGTTCACGTGAAGTCATTTGCACAAGATTCAGGCTCCCTTTCTGAGAAGCTTTGAAATGTGTCCAAAAGACTACAATGAAATGAATTTGAAAAGAGTGGAATATTAAGGGTCACTTATCGTAAGAAAATAAATTTTAAAAATACAAAGAGTTAAATTTATTTGGATTCAAAGAGATACATTTCGAGTTATCAAGAATTTAAAGTTTTGTTGCCAGAAAAGTAGTGATCAACTATTCTCTATAAGATAAATACCTTTTTTTAAAAAAAATCTTCCCATTTACCAGACACATATTCTTTATATAATCATTTTTGTTCCCCAGGAATCAGACGATGAGTGTATTCTTGCTCACAGTTTTTTGTTTTGTTTTTGGTAACAGTGTTATTTGTCTCATTTTTCATAGTCATGACATCTTTATTTTAATGTTAATATACACATATACTTATTTTCAAACATAAGAAGTAAAAATAACTTTATTATGAAACTACTGCAAGTTGATTGTAGAAAAGCCATAAAATTAAAAAATATAGAAATAATTTAAAATCATTTAAATCCAAAGATAATCACTGTTGATACTTTATATTAATTCAAAAATATAGGCCTATGAAGATTTCAGTATTACAAAGATGGACTAACGTTGTACAGAATATTTTGCAATTTGCTTTTTTACTAAATAAATCTTGTAAACCTTTTATGATGTACTTCTCACAGCAGGATGTACATCATTTATTTTATTCAATCCTTCAATATTTGAAATTTACTTGTTATTAATTTTCAGTTTTATTAAGAGCTTTGAGTATAAAATACTGGTGACCAAATCTTTGGCATATTCTTCATTAGCTCCTGGGTGCAAATTATTCAAAGGGGAATTATAAGGTCAAACTGAATGCATGTTTTAAAACCTTTAGATAATCACCTGCTTGTAGTCCATTTTTTTGTTTCATCTTCTTGAATTGTCAGTTGCTGAATTTTCTTCACTTTTAAAACTGAAGAATTTGTGTTTTGTATTAATTTAGAACATATTTACATATTCTGTCTATTAAGTTTTTGTTCTAGATACAAGTATTTTGCTCATTTTATCTCTTGGTATTGAATTTTGTCCACTGTGCGTTTTGATATAGTCAAGTCTCTTAAGCATTTCTTTAATACTTTTATTTTTTTCCTTTTGCCTAGAAGAGTTTCCCAATTTTAAGTTTCTTTATATATAAATATATGTTTTCAATATTTTTGTGGTTTGACTTCCTGGTAATTTTCTGACTGACTATTTTATCATTGTATTGCTTTATTAGTATTAATACCTTCAGCTGATTTTGGTTGACTCTTCATTTCTTAGGCTGTTATATCATCAGGAAATAATAATTCTGCCTTTTCTGGATTCTTATATCTTTTCCTCCTTTTTATGTCTTATTACATTATTAGATAATCAAACATACAATATAACATAATGGTGATAAAATGGGCATTGTGAGCTTATTCTAAACTTTAATAAAAGTCTTATGATGCTCTTCATACAGTAGCATATTATCTGTTGGTCTGAAATGGCTTTGTCATGTTAAGGAAGCATCAGTGCATCCCAAATTTACCCACCGTGGATGTTAAATTTCATGCAGCAGTTTGTGGTCATTTATCATGATAAACTAGTTTACCCTTTTTACTTATTAATACAATGAACAATGTGGGGAGATTTTCTGGTTTCAAAGTACTCTTGAATGTCCGGAATAAATTTTATGAATAATCTGCTGAACTTTGCTGGCAGTGCTCTGTCTCACTTGATAAGTGAGGTTAGCCTGTAATTTTTTGTATTTCCCCATAATCTGTTTTTAATTCCCCATAATCTGTTTTTCCATATGTTTAGTAGTTCTAGAATATTTGCTGTATCAAGTGTGGAAGCTGTTTATTGAAAGTGTAAAATATATTGCCAATTTAATCACCAGGGCTTTATATCTCTATTGGAAAATAATTTTCTTTATTAGAAAGCTTTAGGCCAGATCTAAGCCTATTATAGAATTTTTAGTCTTTTTTGGTAATTAATGCTTAACCAATAAATTTAATTAACACAGAATTATATATGTTATTTTCTTATTTTATTAATCTCATCCATGTCTGTTTTTATGCCTTCTTAATCCTAATTCTGTGTGAATTTGAAAGCTTTTTATTCCTTGATTATACATGAAGAAAAATGATTTTGTTAATATCTTAAGACTCAATTTTTTTTAAATAAAGCTATTATTCAATTTAAAATTACTTTTTATTCAATCTATAAGTTCTCCCTTATGATGCCAGGTTTAGTTTTCCTTTTGCTTCTTGATTTGATTATTTTGTTGTCCATATGTATGTAACTTTGCTTACAAATGAAAGTTTTTTAATAATTCTAATGAGCATTGAGTATAATGTCATCCATTTTCAGCAATATATCATCCTTATTAATATCTACACTTCTATCATTGTAGTTTGAATTCTTTTTCATTCAGTTATGTGGGAGAATGGTTTTGTCCTGCCTTAAATCTGCTGCTTTTAAGACATTCATCAAACATTTTGTGGCATAATACGTGATATTTATAAATATTTAAATGAGACTGCACAGAGATTGAAACAAATAGGAATATCTTGGTTCAACCTTATTGGTTGTATTATTTTATTCTTCTATATAATGACATAATGATAATTCACCTTTCTTTCCATCGTGCCCTCTCTGCTTCTTTCCCTCCTTCCTCCCTCCCTCTCCTATTTCTTTTCTTCCTTTTTCACTGTTTGTTTGCTTCTTTTTATCCTTCCACAGATAATAAGTGGGTCTCTGTTTTGTGCTAGGTGTAATGCAAGGCAACAGGAAATGTACAGGGAAACAGGGTGGGATCTGGACATCTCCAGTCAAAACTGACCTCTGTCCGACTGAGAGGCGTTGACATTTCTCACTACTATTTTGTATCTTTGACAATTTCCTCATATGTCTGGTGGGCTTTTGCTGTATGTGTTCATGAGTCATTATTCAGCGCCTATCTTCTTGGTAACATGAACATTCCACTTTGTCTCTGCTGTTTGATGCTTCCTTCTCAGCCAAGTCTCTTTTTATCTCTACCTGTCACAACTTTTTATATTTTATATCATAAAGTCCAACTTTCACACAGAAGTTTTCCAGCCTTTCCTTTTTCTTTCTTACTGTGAATATCCTTCTTTCTTGGCAGTCTGAGAGCTGTCTTGTATAATCCTTTCCCTTGACTCATCTTTGAAAGAGGTCTCTCTAGGCCTAGCGTATGTCGATGCATTGAATACACATTATTTTTTGTTGCTATATAAATATTCAATTATTTGCTTTCAATAAGTAAGTATTGAGCACCTATAATGTGCCAGACATTAAGCTAGGAATACAGCATAAACCACACAGACAAAAATTCAGCACTTACAGAGGGCAAAGTAGCAACGTTAAGTAAAATAATATTCCATAAACAGGCACACTACGTCTTCCCTTTTTCATTTGTCCTGGCTCCATGTGTACTTTGTCAACCGAAAACTCTTCTTTTGTCAAGGCCTCTGATCTGGAGTTGTTAGAATGAATGTTAATCAACTTCATGTTGATGAAGTTCGAGAATAGATTAGAAACCTGTGCTTATCTTACTAGAAGGTGCATTGCTAAACTTCTTAGACAAAAATAGACCATGCTCACTGACTGTTCTTACTTATCTCATACAAATCTCAAATCCAACATATTTTTCCCATACCATTTTATAGAAACTGTTCTGCAGAATAACATTAATATCTACCATGTTAGGTATGTTTAAGCCTAGATCCAGAATATATAACCCATATCCAGTTATCAGTCACATTTCTTGCAATGCATACTGTTCTGAATATTAACCTTAAACAAGGGTGCATATCTATATCCTTGTTTAAGGTTAATATTCAGAAGAGTATGCATTGCAAGGACCTGGTGATATTAAATTCTCATTTACTTAAAGTAAAGGATTTTTTCATCCTCTGAAGTTGAGATATAAGTAGTAGTAGACTTTGAGCCATGTTTTATATGCTATGCTATACTGTGCTACGCTATACTAAATAAATATAGTATAAACCAGCTCTATCTTAATAGCAGTGCACGAGAGAAAACATATGAGATGTTTATTGGTTGGCTAGTAAAACTAGCTATGGATCCCAGCTGATCTCAAAATAGAATGACGTAAAGAATATGGACATTTGTTTTTCTCATACACAACAATTCCAAGGTGGGAAGTTCAGGTTAACTGGACAATTCTATCCTCTAAAGTCATTCAGGGCCCAGGCTCCTTTCTATTTTCTGCTCTGTCAGCCCTGCTACCATCACCATTTTCTGCATGTTGAAGCTCAGTCATTATATCTGGGCTCCAGCCAGTGGGAGGAGAAAAGAGAAGACACAGCTCTGAAGACTTTGTTTCTAAATCCAGAAATGGTCTACAACCCTTGTGTTCACATTTCATTAGGGAAAACATAGTCATATTGCCATACATAACTGCAAGGGAAGTTCAGAAAAGTGATCAAGCAAAGTAATTACGGATTACGAGACTGAGATTTTATTACCATTGAAAAGGGAAGGATGGAGAGCTACCAATCTTTTTTTCAATGACTGAATACTGAAATAGTATATTTTTAGATATGGAAGGAAAAAATCAACTGTTTTTAGATAGAATTAACAGAATAAAATTCTTCAGGTTCTAAAAAGTAATGACTTCACAATCCTCTCCATAGATTATGCTTCCAGAAAATTACTTAAATTTTGGTGTTCTATTTAAAAAGATGCAGAGATTATTCATGGTAGCACAGGCAGAATTATTTACTATTTTAAAATAATGTCTTAGCAAAACCAGTTGAAGAAGGCATGTAGCCTCGAAGAAAATAAGACTAGGAGAAAGCATGGCTACTATCCTAACTTTGTGACATCTGTCATATAGAAGAGAAAGGAAGTCAGAAAGTGTGTTGTAATGATTGAAAAGTTGACCTGATTCTTTTAAGGTTTCTTGAGGAATGATGTTTCTATGAAAAACAGTAATTCATTCAACCTATCTTTAACCAACATTTTTCGAGCTTCTATTATGGGCTAAACACTTTGTTAGGTGCTAGGCACACAGTGGCAGACAAGATCTATACCCCTAAGTTCACATCCCATCACATTATGACATCCATATTTTCAATTACATTTTCTGTTTTCTTCAACAATTTAATCCTTTTTATCTGAGACCATTTCAGATTCTGTGCCTTAATATTACTTCAGTTGACTGTTGGTGTTTGGTTATTTAGTTACTGGATTATCTTGGGATAGTCTCAAGTAGAAACTCTATCACTGTTCTTGCTTTTGTAAAAGTCTGCCTATGCCTTGGAAATTGTCTTTGAAAAAATAGGCAGAAAATTGTGTTTTAAATGCCTAGTTAGAGAATGCAATCTAGAATCGGGGGTAAAGACAAATTTCCAAAGAAGTTGGGCAATTCATTCACTCTTGCTTCCTCTTGAATTGTAAATTTGACCTATAGGGCTCAAGAGGATTAAAATGTTTTAAAATGCACACAGTATGGAAAGTATGACTTTTATGTGAAATGCACTTTTTGAATTCACACTTTGTTCTCTGCTTTGTATCGATGCTTGTTTTACAAGGTCATCATTACTATTCATTGCACCAAGACAAAAGGAGGGAAAAAATAGTAGTACTTCTGATGCACAAAGTACCCTAATTTTAGTTACAGTCATTTATAGAAGTAAAGAAAAAATACAATTGAGAAAAAGTTTGTGTGAGAAATTCAAAGCTTCTAATTAATCAATCTAAGCAAGTAAACCATATATCCTGTTTGTTTCTTAAAAACCATACTTTCATCAAGAAATGGGCATAATGGAGAAATAAATGAAAAGGTTTTTAAAAATGTGTTGTCTCAAGATAGTCTAAGTAAGATTTTTGAAATTGTTGTTTTGTATTATCTTAAACGAACATCCATCAAGAGTAACATTTAAAGATACTTCATAAGCATGTATATGAGAAGACTTTCCAGAAAGTCTTTTGGGAACAAAGATTAGGCAAATTAATTGAAACCTTCAAATCTAACAAAAGTGCCAATCTATTGGTCTCACAACTAGATGTGAGTTTTCTATCTGCAGATCAAATAAGAAAACTCATCCAGCTCATCACTACACTTACTTATTGTGTAACTTCCGAGGGCAGAGGCATTTGTCTGGCATGTCATCACTGGGTCTCTGAGGTCAGCCATAGCAGTTGGCACATAATAAACCCTCAATAAATATTTGCTGAGTGAAAACATGAATTATTGCATTTAGAAAAGAACTTCAGCCTCATGAGAAACTCTTCAATGCACACGTTGGGTGTGAGGCTCAGAGAAAAGACATTGCCACATTGAGCATTCATGGTGGACCACGACTTGGTGTAGGGGACCTACAAAGGCACAGGACTCATGCCTGGTAGGAACAGGAAAAATTTTCCTTGCAAGAAGATGCAGCCTTTGGCAATATTGTAAGGTGACTTTAATATGTATGTACCCTCTGCTTTTTGAAAAGTTAAGATACCATGTCATACGATAAGAGGTTCAAAGCTTATGGGTTCAGTTCATTAGTTTTGACAATTGTATGCTCTTGTCTAACAACTAAACAAGGCATTGGGTATCTCCATCACACAGAAAATTTTTTTCTGTTTCTTTCCAGGAATGTCACCATAGATTAGACGCTCATCTTGTTCTTCCTATATGTAAAAATAATCAGCTTGCATACTTTGTGATGGTTCCCTTCCCTCAGGGTAACATTTTTTAGGTTCAGCCGTGTTTTTACATGTATCAATAGTGTGTTCCACACAATGGGGAATGGACAGTCTCTTCAAGAAATAGTGCAGAGAAAACAATATATTCACATGCAGAAGTATAAAATTAGACCCTCATCACATACCACATATAAAAATCAGCTCAAAATTAATAGAAGACTTAAGTATAAGACCTGAAATTTTAAAACTATGAGAAGAAAACGTAAGGGAAAAAAACTACATGACATTGGCCTGAGCAGTGATTTTTTTTTAATGACCCCAAAAGCACAGCCAAAAAAGCGAAAAATAGACAAATGAGACCACATCAAAGTAAAAATTTCTCCACAGCAAACAGTCAAGAGAATAAATAGACAATTTGCAGATAGGAGAATACATTTGCAAGCCATACATTTGATATGGGGTTAATATCCAGACTATACACAGAACTCAAACAACTTAATAGTAACAAAACAAATAACCCAATTAGAAATGGACAAAAGACCCAAATAGACATTTATCAATAGAAGACATACAAGTAACTGACAGGTATATTTTAAAATGCTCTAAATCACTAATCATCAGAGAAATGAAAATTAAAACCACGAAGAGTATTACCTCACACCTGTTAGGAAGGCTGTCATCAAAAAGGTAAAAGTTAAGTGTTGGTGAGGATATGGAGAAAATGGAACTCTTGTACATTGATGGTGAGAATGTAAATTATTACAGCCATTATGGAAAACAGTATGGAGATTTCTCAAAAATTAAAAACAGAATTAGTATATGATCCAGCAATTCCACTACTGGGTACACATCCAAAAGTATTGAAATCAGTATGTTGAAGAGATATCCAGTCTTCCATGTTATTTGCAGCACTATTCACAATAGTTAAGACATGGAATCAACCTAAGTGTGTGTATCAGTGAGTAAATGAATAAAGAAAATGTGGTATATATACACAATAAAATACTATTCAGCCTTAAAAAAAATTATCATTTGCCACAACATGGATACACCTGGGTGACATTATATCAAGTGAAATAAGTCCGGCACAGAAAGACAAAAACCTCATCATCAAAAACATACGTAAAGTGAAAAAATGTTGAACTTAGAGAAACAGAGTAAAATAGTGGTTACAAGAGGCTGGGGAATGGAATTACTGGGGAAATGTTGGTCAAGGACACACAGTAATTTCAATTAGCTAGAAGGAATAAGTTTATGAGATCTACATACATCATGGTGACTATAGTTAATAACAAGATATTGTATATTCAAAAACTTCTGAGAGGAGATTTTAAGCATTCTTACCACAAAAAACTATGAGAGGTAATGTATATGTTTAGTAGTTTTATTTGCTGTTCCACAAGGTATACATATATAAAAGCATGTTGTATACCATAAATATATACAATGTTTACTTGTCAATTAAAAAATAAATAGCTTGGTGCCGTGGCTCATGCCTGTAATCTCAGCACTTTGGGAGGCTGAGGCCAGCAGATCACTTGAGGTTAGGAGTTTGAGACCTTCCTGGTCAACATGGCTAAACCTCAACTCTACTAAAAATACAAAAATTATCCAGGGGTAGTGGTGCATACCTGTAGTCCTGGCTACTAGGGAGACTGAGGCAGGAGATTCCCCTGAACCCCAGGAGGTGGAAGTTGCAGTGAGCTGAGATCACGCTACTGCACTCCAGCCTGGGTGACAGAGCAAGACTCCATCCCAAAAATAAATAAATAAATAAATAAATAAACAAAAATAATGTATTCCTTTTTATTAGCTAGTATTCAGTTGTAATAACAAACCAATGTGTAATAATCTATTCTCCTGTTGATAGGCATATTGATTGCTGCCAGTTTTTGGTTATTTTGAATGCAACTATAGCAGAATGGATATTCCTATATCCGTTTTGTGGATATATATTTCATTTGTCTTGGGTACATATTTAGGAATTAACTTACTGAGAGTGCAGATCTGTGTTTATCTTTGTATAAAAATACTAAGCAAAGTGCACCATTTTACATTCCCTCCAGCAATGCCTAAGGTAGTGCTCCACATCTTGACCAACACTTGGCATTACAAATTGTTTTACAGTAACCATTCTGGTAAGTGTAGTATGGTATTTCACTGTGGTTTTAGTTTATATTTATTGAACAACTAATTATGTGATATTTTATGCATTTGTTCTTCATGTACTTTCTTTTGTTAAATGTCTGTTCAACTCTTTGATTTTTATTAGGATGTCTTTTTATATGTTTCTAAGAGTTCTTTGTGTATTTGGATGCAAGTCATTTGTCAGTTATGTGCATTTCAATATTTTTTCTAATATATGACTTACCAATTTATTTTCTTAATAACATCTTTTTCAAATTGATTTTTTAATATTTTTATCATTCCAATTCATATATTTTTATTATTAATGATTTTAGTGTTATTTCTAAGAAATGTTTGCACATTCCAAGACTGCAAAGATAGTGTCTTATGATTTCTTTTAGAAGATTTCTGATTCTTGCTTTTATATTTAGGTTTGTAACTCATCTAGAATTAGTTATTTTTGTGTGGAGGATCTAGAGGTCAGGGTTCACTATTTTTCATATAGATATTCTAGCATCATTTGTTAAAATGACATTATTTTTCCCATTGAAATAATTGATTAACTTGCTAAAAAAATAAATTGACCATATATGTGTAAGTCTCCTTTAGACTCTATTCTCTTCTATTGATCTATTTCATCATCATCATATCAATACCACACTCTCTTATTTACCCTAATATTATAGTAAATCTTAAAATCAGATGGTGTAAACACTCAATACTCAAACTCTATTCCTTGTATACAACATTATTTTAGCTCTTCCAGATAATTTGCATTTAAACAGATACATATATGTGCATATATAATTGTAAAAATGTCATTATAAAATTATTATTGAAATTGCACTGAATTTGTAAATCAATTTCAAATGAAAGGACATCTTCCATTAATGTGTCTTCTAATCCATGAACATGGTAGACTTCTCCATTTATTTAGGTCTCTCCAGATACTGTTCAGGCATACTCTCTTCTTTTTTATGTAGCATATTTACTCTCCCCTGAGCAGATTTCTGAGCTACCATGCAGAAGCTGGGGGCAGGAATAGCAACCTGCTTCTCCTGGAATAATAATCCCTGCACTAAGGGTGGTTGCTTGGGGAGTGTGGTAGCTTCTGGTTTTCTCTCATTGCTCCTATTGGTGAACTTCTGTACTACAAGCAAACTGGAGTAGAGGCAATTAGTGGCCTGGCACCTAGAGTAGAGCTTCCACTCTACAAGCAGGGGCTAGGTGAGAAAAGCAAGATCCTGTCCTCTTGACCATGCCTGTCTGCAACATAGGGCAGGTGGGGGTGAAAAGCCCTGTTAGAGTTCCCTTCCCATGGTGTAATCATAGCCCTAATATGGGAGATGGAGATGCAGGGAGACCCTATCTTCTTGGCTGTACCCACCTGGAGTGGAACACCCACATAGAGCTTCTGTAACATTGACCTGTGGTGGGGCAAAGAGTTGTGTTTCAAATGCTGCACACTCTGACTGCTCTTAACTAATATTAAGTAGATTTTTTAAAATAAATATTTCTCCATTTGCTGTATATCCTTAAGAAAATTTCCATACACTTTAAATAACTGATTTTTATAGTTTTTTTTTTTTTCCAGTTAAATGGTTGTTTTGCTGGAGAGAGGATCTGTTGGGTTCCTCACTCCATCATTCCAGATGTCCTGCCTCTATACTCATTGGCTTTTGATACTTATTCTAAGGATGAAGCAGTCATAAGGAGAGATGGCTCTTCCTGAAGCTATTGTTATTGGGAAGATCTGTGGATGGACAGTGGAAACTATGCTTCACATCATCTTACCCCACGGTCATTCTCTGCAAAGCTCTCCAGGTGGCCCTTCAGCTGCTCACAGCCTTGTGCTCCAAGTGGCCCGTTATTTTTCATGGTCAGCATCCTAAAACATGTCAGTGACATTGCCAATTATATCTTTCTCAGTTCTAAATTATGCTGCTCAGTATTTGATCCCCTCATGGTCAGATACTCTACGTTTTCTTACACAACAATAAGGTCAACTCATAAATAAATTAATGCTGATGTTCTAATAGGAAGAGCTTGAAGGAATCCCTGAGCACACCCTCTTTCTTTCCAAGTAGCAAATATATGGCTGAATAATAAGCAGTGGGGGACCATATTCCCATTTCTATAGTGTTGGAGAACAGCTTCCAAATCTTAGTGACTTATTTCCAAATCTCAAGCTATCATCAAACCCACAAAAGAAGAGGGAAATAATGGCAATTGGAACAAGTTTCACGAGACTAAATTTAATCACTTTAAGGGGCTGCTTCTGGGTTCATGAGTTTTTCGTTTGTTTGTTTTTTGGTTTTCCAATTTTTGTTGCTAAAATGACCTTTCTGAAATGAAATGTTGGTTGTAGTAGATGGTAGTTTTGGCTGGTTTAACTTTAATGTTATTATTTTATATTTCTGCTGTGCACATGTTACTGAATATGTTTGGTAAATTTCACTGTTTCTGGAGTCAGGGAACTGCAGCTCTAACCCACAGTTGGGACTAATGGGAGACATTTCAGATTGAGTTAGAGACAAACATAGCACCATTGAACTTATTGAAAAAGGCATTTTGGGCCATGCAGAGATTTTCTCCACCACTCAAATTTACATATCTGACCTAGAATCTCATAGTGATGTTCCATTAGAAAAGTTAAAGCAAATAGTTATAATTTTGTTGACATTTTACCTTTTTCTAATAAATATGTCCTATCTGAAGCCAAAGTCTTGCTAAATAAGTATCATCTATTGTTTCCATTAGATTGCCTGGGCACATGATTTTCAGATAAAAGGAAATCTGATTAATCTAACAGTTTACATTCCATATAAAAGAGATTTTTTTCAGTACCATGATAATTTCCAGGAGGCAATAATGAGATTTTTATTATTAAGGAATAATCATTCAATTTATTTAATGAAGTCTAAAAACCATGTAAACTAAAACGCTTGCCAAAATAGAGCTACACAAGCTATGCACCTGTTTCCTTTTCCAGATTTTATAAGCAATTAATACAAAGAAGGTTTTGTCCTATTATGACACATCTGTCAATAAAATCTACCTAATTATCAATCAAATGGCAAAGATTTGGTTAAATCAGATGTTGTGCACTATGTAGAAAGTGTATGTATTCAGTAAAATCTTTTTTCATGAACTGAAACATACGATGATGCTTGAATATACCTTACTTTTCTGAGGTACATTATTGTTTTTATTAGTCATTTGATTTTATTTGGATCTTATTGGTAGACTAACTATTTGACAGTTCTACATGGTCACAGATTACTATCTGAATAAAATTAGAAATAAAAGTGCCACTAAGAAACTGGGTTTTAATTCCATTTCTTCCTGTCTCCATCTTTCTTAGTTCCATATGACTTTACTTTGCATCAGCAAAAGACACTGCATTGAGGAAATTTCATGAACCACATTCTACTATCTTCCAATCCAAGAATAATTTGAGTCAAATTGCCCAAGAAGTGCCTTTCTCTATGATGATGATGGCAGTGATGACAATCATTTTTCATGGGGCATGTACTGTATTTCAGGCACTGTTGCAAGCACTTCATACATATCAGCTTATCCAACACTCATGACAATCTATGGAATTTTGAGAATAAAATAATTATTTTTTTCATATAATAATTGACATGGAACTGGATGAATAATAAACTGAGAGTTTCTATCTGCCAGAGCAACATTCTCAACCTTGAATACATATGGACTCACCAAGGGAATTTTTAAAAAATGTAGTGCCTGACACTCACTCAGAGGTTCTGATTGAATTGGACTGTGGTGGGGCCCAGGCATTGGTATTTATTTTAAAAAGCACCTAATGTGGGTTGACTGTGCTGCCAGGGAGATAACTAAGGCCCTATGTTTGAGCTTTCACTTAGTAACCATGTGTTTGGGGACATCACTTAACCTGTCTAAACATCATCTGAAAAATAAGAACAATAGCTCCCTTTTATAACTCACAAGTCAGATGCATTTCAAAAAGGCAATGAATTATTGTTTGCCAACACACTTTAAAAATGGAAAAGAGATCATATAAAATATTATCATTAACTGCAAAAAGTGCCATGATAAAATATAAAAATAGCAAACTTGTGGTGTAACATTATATTTTCTATAAGCCCAATTTTGTAAAATGCATAGACAAGTAATCTTTGCAGATACTTTTGTTTCATGCAATGATATTCACTGAAAGAACTGTAGAAAGTTGGTCATTGCACTTTAATACATCTTCTTAGAATGAAGCAAATCATTAGTTTCTTGGATTTCAGAGATTCATGTGCAAAAACTTTGTCTTTCTTTGTCCTACTCTAAGCAATCTATCTAGTTCTGGGAAGAGACCCAGAAAACATAAATTCAAATACAAGAAGAATATCTACATAAGATAACAGAACAGCTGCCAACAACAAATATATTTTCAGAACAGAGCCCTAGCTATATACCCAATTATACAGCGCAAAGTAATCATGAGAAGCTTGATAATCAGCATGAGAAAAATCACAGGAAAAATAAGGGAACCTTTACTTTGCATTAGCCATTTAATAAAATTTAAATGACCTTTGATCAAAGGATACAGCTATGGATCGACTATTATGAATCTGATTTTTTGGATAATGCATGCTTAAAAAGAGGGTTGTATTTAAATACTACTAGCTCTTCAGAACTCCAAAATTTGGATTAGGCTTTGGAATGCTTGGTAGAGCAATCTGGCTTTTCATGAGTTTCAAGAGACACCAGGCGGCAAACAAAACTCAGAATTGCTGACACAGCCAGCAGGAAGAATTCTGGGTTGGTGGCAAGGTTAATGTCTTTGGAATTCTTTCAGAAGTCCAAGGAGCCTTTGGCTATGAGAGACTAAAATTTCCAATTACTATTCATGTTTTAAAAAACAAATTTTAGTAGATTGTTTCTATTTTGATTTTGCATGTAACAGCATATCAAAACTTGCATACCAAAAAAAGATAAAAAGCAAATTATTTAATATTCAGAAGAAGGGAAGAGATGCCTACTTTTTAAGTGCTATTCCCAAAGGTGGGTTACTTCCTGTCTTCTAAATTCAGACACAAGGCATAGTAAAAGGAAAGATTTTTTTCATTTAAATATGTTTATAAATTGCATAAAATAATTCACACTTGTAACATTCTTTTGGCAAACATTGGCCGATGGAAATTTTTGTCACATACATTCGTTATAATCTGAGCCAAGGACGTTTCCTCTCTTTTTTTCTCTCTCTCTCTCACATATTTGACAGTAGTGTACACAAGAGCTAAACAATGCCAAGACTAATATTGTTTTAAATAGATACACGCTACATTTTTAAAGGAAAGGAAATAAATGTCAAGCAAGCATGTTGCATCACAAATAAGTTAGGCTGCACTCTCAGGAAGGAAGAAGTACAACGCTAGCTTTCCAATCCGTTTACACATCCTAACTGATAACTGTTGACTTTCGAATTAGCCTTTCAGATAGGCCCCCCAAAATTCATCAACCCCCATGTTTTCGGAGCTGCCTTGTTTTCACCAGCATCTTCCACTCTTCCCATGCCTAAATGGAGTTGCTGAGACTCTGGGACCCCGTCTGGGGGTGGGGGTAGGGGCCTGGGGGGCGGTTGCACTCTCCAGCTCCTCCCTACTCGGTCTGGTGACCCCCGGCAGGCTCCCTCCACCTGCTCCTCATCTGCTGAGCTTCCTCCTTCCTCTGCCCTTCCTGTCTACACAGGCTCCTGGCCTCCACAATTTAAGTGACCATCTGTGTCACTCTTCCGGGGCTGCCAGAACAAAATACCACAAACCGGGTGGCGTACAACAACCGAAATTTGTCCTCTCACTGTTCGGGAGGCGGGAAGTCTGGAATCACAGTGTCCACGGGACTCACACCCTCTGAGAGTCGGGGTAGGATCCCTCCCCGCCCCATCCAGCTGCTGCTGTGCGTTTGTTGGCCACCGTTGCATTGCAGCTGCGTCACTCCAGTCTGTGCCTCTGTCTCCACGTGGCCTTCTCCCTGTGGGTCTCTGGTATCACACAGGCATCTTCTCATAAACAAACCAGTCATATGGGGTTTGGGCCCCAGCCTACTCCAGTGCGAACTCATCTTAACTGGTTACGCCTGTAGCAACGCTGTCTTCAAATGGGGTCATATTCTGAGGTATTGGGAGATAACACTTCAACATATTTTGGGAACACACTTGAACCCATAATGCCATCTTTATACTGAAGACTCCTAAAGCTTCCTTTAGCCTGGACCTTCCCAAGACCCCCTAGATTTTGGACTCTGCAGGTCATTTGTTTTTCTGGTGAGATTTCACACTGGGTGGTCTACAGATACTTTGAAATCAATGTGTCTACATTGGATTGCATTATGTTCCATAGTCTCTACTTCCTTCTGTAGCTTTTCTCCCAGTTAGTTTGTGTTTCAGGCATCCACTCCGGGATGATGGACACCTGGGTTATTCCTGGCTGGTCAGTCATTTGTGACAGTGCCTCTGGCCCATCTGCCCCTCCACGTGCCCCTGAAATCACCTCTAGGCAGAAGCACTCACTTCGCCGGCAACTTGAAATGCTGCTGACAGTATCATTTCCCGCTGATGGTATAGACATCTTTCACTGACAGTATAGTCATCTCCAGAAATGGCCTTCAGTGGGAGACAGCTTTGCCCAAAGTTTGAGCCTGCAACCAATGACTGTTGTGTGGAGAAAAAAAGGCCCAACCTCTTTGCCTCAACTTGGGAAGGCTTGCAGGACCCCTCCCAGCTAGGGCATTGCCTGGAGATTGGCTCAGTTCTTTGTGGAGATGTCATTGCAGCCCAATTTCCCCTCTCCTCCATTTCACTTTCTTCCCTCCCAGATGGATGTCAGACCTAGCGCGCACTCCAGGAAACACTGCCTGCTGCTGGTCTCTGCCTCAGGACCTCCCGAGGTAGGTCTTGTGCAGGTTCACCCACTGGCCAAGGAGCTTGCAATGGGGACCTCAATCTTGGCATGTGCAGACAGGCACGGCTCCAGCAGGAAGGAAGGAATGCAACTGTTAAAACTTGCACCATGGTGAACTGGGATGGTGCACTGGGTGAAAAAATGCAATTCCTAGAAAACATACCAGAGACCTGATAAATATGGGGAAAGGATAATGATAGGGACACAGGAGTTAACTAGCTATTCTCAAGGAAACTGATGCTTTGGAAAGTGGTGACGGAATCTGAGAGTAATTAAGAATAGGAATGAGAAGCAGAGGGCCTCCTTGGGAGCTTATGCACAGACTCTCAAGGTCTTCAGCCATTGGTGGGGAAACTGAGAACCAGAAATGGCTTCTAAACGTGGAGCACAGAGTTACAGAGAAAGTGGAATTCTCAGCCTAGGGAAATCTATGGCTAAGGTCAAGGTCCTACTTGGGAAACAATGGGACCCTGAGAAGAAAATGAAAATATGCATTTGGTCCACTTGAAAATCTTAGCCCCAGAGTATTTTAATCCTCAGAATGCAGAAGTATATACTTTCTTCTGGTTAGAGGCTGACTCTCTCACATTAATTAGGCATACAAGGCCTCTTACTTGAAGACCATGTATTACCCTATAAGGTCAGAATCTCCTGGACAGCAAGGCAGCAGCCAGGAGTGAGTCACATGTACACTCGGCCAGGGAGTGGCTCGGCCTGCTGGGGCAGAAGCAGACTCAACACCAAAGGAGAGGCTGGGTCCAGACAACACCTGCCCCTAGAAACTGAGAGGGTAACAAATGAGTGGCATTTGAAGGCATCTGTTCAAAAGCCCGGAGGGTGGGCAGAAGATAGTACTACCGAAGCGAGAGGCTATCAAGGCCAGAGGAGTCTCTTCGGATACAGGATTTAACACCCTGGCAAAGTCCCTGGGAAAGGGTGCTAACAATCTGCTCAGGAGGCTTTTCAGAAGCTTAGAGAAAATATTGACCCACACCCAGTGATAGACAGGCAGGGGTGGAGGCAGCTGGAGAAGGAAGGGGCCAAAGGCTCTGGAACTGGGTGCATGAGGCTTGGTGGGCAGCATGACGTCAGGGTGCTTTGAGAAGAGGCCTGTATGAGCATGTGTCTGGGTGTGTGTGTGTGTTTAGGGAGAAGCCCTGAGGAGTAGGGATGGGAGTGTATGGTCAGATGCTCAAAAGAGACAGGCCAGCTGTCTTCCCCATCAATGAATGTGGATCAACCCAAGTCCATAACCCCACAGATCCTCCACAGCGCCCTACACGGAAATGTTCCCAGATCATCACACACTGTTTACAGATGTAATTTTAATGCTTGGTTAATATTTCATGTATGACTTGGTCATTTGATTTTTAACCCTTTATGTCCTATTCAGTATTTATTTCCAGTTTAGTAATTTTATTAAAATGATACTACAAAGAGCTCACTTGAGAAAACATTTGTGTTTTTGCATTTTCATAGGTTCATTAGAGGTAGAATTACTAGAACAAAAATTAGAAAGTTTTTTAGTTTCTTGGACATAATTTTTTAAATATGTAAAATTTTTACATGGTTCATACATCAAAATAAGTAAACATATAAATTTAAAGAATGCTCACTCAAATCCCTATGCCCTCTACCCATCTCCACCCACCCCACAGGCAATCATTCATTCAATTTCTGGTTTATTCATCTTTTGCTTTGTTTTAAAATAATGATTCATATATGTGTGTGTGTATAAACATATTTCTTATTTTTTTATATGAAGGTAACATATATATGCCTACACAAACACACACACACACACACACACAAAATTCTGTATCATGCAGTCTTATTTGCTCATAAAGATCTTCCTCACTTTTTATGGCTGCACAATATACCATTATGTAGCTATATTTATTCAACTTTTATTTCCCTATTGATGCTCATTTGGATTGAGTCAGTCTTTTGCTTTTGTAAATAATGATACAATAAATAATCTTGTTCTTAAATCCTGTTTTATATTGATGCAGCAAACTATCAGAGTAGACTCCCAGACTCTTAGAAACAAAATTAGTAGGTAAAAGGGTAAATCTAGAGATAATTTTATTAGGTATTTCCAATTCTCATCTGCAGGGTTTATATCATTGCTTCTTATGAGAGTTTCTGCTTCCCCCAGCTTTGTCAACAGAATATGTGGCCAAACTATATAAACATTTTTAATCCACGCAACCAAATATATTTTTCCAAATCTGCCCATCATGGCTTGTTGGGCAGAAACTACCACTGCCTCTCAAACAATGACATTCTGGTATCTTCTGAAGAGAGTGACCAGAAGGATAAATACTCTGGTCAAATTGGGAACATGGAGCCCTCTTGGCATTGTGGGGAAGACAATATTTCATCATGCGAGACTATTCCTTTTTGCAGAAAGTCTAGTATCCATGACCCCTGCCCAGTAAGTGCTGACCATTCAGACCAACCTAAACTCTTCCACATTTCCTAACATCCCCAGGACTCCGGCCGGGAGGTGCTAAGAGGAGCAGAATTTCCAAGATTAGGGAAAGGAGACCCAGGGAACACATTGTAGCTGTCTGCGAATATTAAAAACGCTCAGGTGCCAAATGCCCGAGAGCTCAAGCAGGTGCGGGGTAAACGGGCCTTCACTCAACACAGCGATCATTTCCCAGTCACGATTTGCCCGGGTTGGAGTGAGCTTCCAGATGGCAAGGAGTTACCCACTTGGGGAGCTTGCAGAGGAATGGGTGGGTCTCTTTCAGGGCTCCTGGAAAAGCCGTCACCACATGAAATGACACACTCGACTGGCTGATTCCATTTGCAAGACTTTTTTTTCTTTTTCATTTTAAAGCATTTTCTTTTTTTTTCTTCAGACCCCTCTGAAACTCTCAGTGTTGAAAAGATGTCTATTTACTCTCCCTTCTGCCTGATGTCTGCATTTCTCTTCAGTAGGAGATACTCGGATGTCTGACCCCCACACTGGAGCCTCCCTAATGAAAGTGAGCTCACTGCTTCCCAATACTTTTCCTTTACAAAAAAGAGGAAGAAAAAAGAAAGAAAGACAGAAAGAGAGAGAGAAAGAGAGAATGAAAGAAAGAGAGAGAAAGAAAGAAAGAGAGGGAGAGAAGAAAGAAATAAAGAAAGAGAGAATGAAAGAGAAAGAAAGAAAGAAGAGAGAAAGAAAGAGAGGGAGGGAGGGAGGAAAGAAAGAGAAAGAGAGAGAGAAAGAAAGAGAAAAAACAAAGAAAAAGCAAGCAAGAAAGAAAGATCGTCATTTGACTAAATGTTGACTTTTCTAAGAATTAATTTAGATTTTTACACATACAAGAAAAAATTGTATGGTTATATTTCTAGTTACTAAAGCAACAAATGAAACAATATATTTTGACTATCCTCTATGCAAATAATTATGTGGCATAAGCTCTCTAAGAATGTAGCTAACTTACGCTGAACTTTCTAGCACAAGAAAAGCTGGTCTGCCAGGCCCACGGTTCTGTACGCCACTGAATTCAGACCTGGTAAAGTGCACAGCAAATAGCATGATTGCACTAAGACTTGAAATACAAGCGTCAGTTTGAGTGCCAGCTCAAATGAATTAATCCTATGTTTAAATAAAATCAGGTGTTTTTCTCTTGCAGTTGAATGCTTTTTTCCTTTATTAATCAAAGTAAAACATGGAGCAATTAAAAAGAAGTCAAAATATTGCAAGCACTTAGTCCTTTGTATGTAAGGGGGCTTTTAAAATTTTATTTCATTACTTTTTATTTCAAACATAACATAAACCAAAAATTAACTATAGCAATTACATAAATTATTTGAAAATACATAATTCCAATAATTTCAGTGGCTGTATATTTAAGGAATCCATATTGTCCACATATTCTTTGTCAGGCTTAATGGGAGGGGGGCAACAAACCCACAGAGATGGCAGGAGCATCTGCCTCAGTGTTAGCCAGGCATGGTTAACCCCTGGCTGTCGGGGGTTCTTCACCTAGACTCGTACGACACATTGGGTAGGGTTGAAAATGCAACTCTTAAAAGCTCGATCCCTGGTATATGAAAGAAGCTAAGTGCTGTAACAGAGAAGGGCCAATCTCCTGGAACACCTGGCCACAGTAAAGTCAGGTTTCAACAAAAATGAAACAATTGGTTAGAAACTCAGGAGCAGTGGGGGCTTAGGAAGACAACTCACCCAAGTCCTGCACCAGCTCACAGCTACGAGATCCAGGGATATCACTTCGCTTTGGGCTCATAATGCATTTCTTCTGCTAACAAGGAAAACTTCTTCTAAATCTGACTCCAAGATTTTGTGATTTCCTTGACCACACATATGATATGAAGACAACACTTTTAAATATAAGAAGGCAAATTAAAAACAAACAAACAAACAGACGTTGCTGACAGTAGAAGAACTCAGACTCTAGGTCAATGAGGAATTCCTTGACTGATTTTTGCCATTCACCCATTAACATATATATTTTTTTCACTGTGTCTGTTCCTTTAACACTTGAGCTGGAGCAAGATGAGCCTCTGAGAAAACTGCCACTCATGCTTGTGAGATGTCTCAGGAACAGCTCGGAGGCTTCGTGACCACAGTGCCCAGTGCAGAGTGTGGAGGTGTTGGGTCCTTCGGGGGCTCCTGTGCAGCCGTAAGCTCCCGTTAGCCGTTTCTGCTCCTCTACCCTCTTTCCCATAGGAGATGACTCCATCTTGTTTTACCTACTGCCTCTTTTCCCACAGTTTTAAGATTACTTTTTATCTTGTTATTATTATCATTTGCTTCTTTCATTTGTATAAATTTAAGGAGTACAGGTGCAGTTTTGTTACATGAATTTAATGCATAGTGCTAAAGTGTGGGTTTTTAGTGTAACCATCACCAGAAAAATGCACATTGTACCCATTAAGTCATTTCTCATCTCTCACCACCCTCCTCCCCTCCCACCCTCCTCCCCTCCCACCCTTCCAAGTCTCCAGTGTCCTTTATTCCACACTGTGTGCCCAGGTGTACCCATTATTTCACTTCCACCTGTAAGTGGGAACACGTGGTGTTTGACCGCTTCTGAGTTGTTTCAGTTAAGATAATAGCCTCCAGTCTGTTAGTGTCCTTCACTTATTTTTTGTCACACTATTTCATTATAAGTAGCATGAAAAATCATAACAGATCAGAAATATATAACTTAGCAAAATAACAAAACATGAAAATCATTTTTATACATAAGTTTGAGATATTTGACAGAAATGTCATTAGGTACATGTCTATTAAATTTCTCATCCTACGTTGTTGGTCTGCATATCTACTTCAGAATGTAAACCTCATTCCATATCCATTAACCAGATATGTATTGGTAGTTATTCTATAGCAAATATTGTGTTAGGTACTGTGAACGCAGAGGGGCACAAGACAGCCATAACCCGTATCCAACTATTTAGACCCCCCAGATGCTTTCCTTATTAGTACAGGAAAGAACATATCACATGAGCAGAAGACAGCTCTGTGTGAGAAATCTCTTAGTCCACCTAGAATGGTGAAAAGAAGAGCATTTTATTTTTACCAACAATGAAGTTTCTTCTCTGGCTCCAGAATGCAAATAAGGTTAAAAGCCCCAGAGGTTGGATTTTGCAGGAAAGGAACCTTAAGGAACTAAAGACTGACTTCATCTCTTGCAACCTAAGGGTGACACCTCAAGACTCCTGACCTATTTACAGGTGGTCCAGGCCACAAAAGTGTTGAAGGAATGTCTCCAAGATACATGGTGCTCTTCTGAGATGCCTCCATTCTCTTTACTGCAGATCCAGCCTCTGCCCAGCAGGGACCACCTGGGTGAAGAGCGAAGAGGAGCCTGGCCGAGAAGGAGCCCATGCCAGGGGGGCCTCGTGAACAGGAGGAGACCCAGAGCTCCTGGAGGAAGCAGTGTTGAAGGACAGAGAGGATACTGTACAGAATGGGAAGTGGTGTTGTCGGATAGAAAAGGAATGGGTAGGAGAGCAATGCTTCAAGGCCTCGGTACCTTAGGATAATGGGAATGCCAGCATGGTGTCCACAAGAGCTTCCTAGGTACTCAGAATAACAGAAGACAGACTGCCCAATGCTTGCTGCCATTTTTATTGAAACAGCATTACTGCAGGTTAATTTCATTAAGTAGTTCATTCTGCATGCAGGATCTCAAAAAGGTATTCAGAGATGATTCATCCAATCTCTTTATTTTGTAGAAGCCGCACCGAGACTTTGATGCCTGTATGAAGTAAAAAATCCAGGAACAGGTCTTAGTATCTCTTGTCTCTACAGGTATCAAGGAGAAGACTGGGTTTAAATGCTAAGTCTGGCCAAATATACAGGGGTTACAGCTATGCAAGGGGTCTTAATGGGAGGATGGTGACTGCCTTGTTTAGTCTGATTACCTTTAGAAATAGACAACGTTTGTCCATTCTATTTTTAGCCCCTTACACAAAAGTGAAAGGTTATCAGGAGGAAAAGTAACTAGAGTCAGCATTTATGTCGAAAAAGATTCCTAGATCTAAGAGGATTCAGGGTATCAATTGTCGGCATTTACTTCTATAACCACTCTGCCTTAAATTTTAAACTTTTAGCTCCATTTAGAAACATGTAAGTTATATATCAGACCCCTGTAGACAAAGAGAATATATTAGTTTGAATAGATTGCTTCAAAGAGACATATCTGTGGACCTAAACACAGTTGAACTCAAGCAGTGAAAAACAGAATTATTTCACTGATGTTAATCTTCTGAAAAATTTTGTCTAAAAAATGTCTATTGCAAGAGAAAATAGAAAGATTAAAATAAAAAAAGAAAAGCACTGATACTTGTAACATCTTTTTATGTATCCATTCATTCAGTTGTCACATACCCAGTTAAGAACACTTTACAACCTAAGACATGAAGCGCTTTCTGTGATTGCCAATACCATTTTCAGCGAGGGTTCTTTATAAGCAGCTGCTTGTCTCATGAATCATCTGTTTCAGAGACGACAAAGAGCATCCCAAAGTTAGCCTGCCTCCTCCAGTTCTAACTCTGGTTCCTAACTATGCGATTTCATATTTAAGGTGATGCTTTCGTGATCAAATATGAGTAATACGTTTAAAAAATTTGAACACGGGTTCGACCAGTTACCAAGAAGGAAGTTGGAGATCGATGCCTAGATGTTCATTGACAAACCTACATATCAACTATCTTCTATGTCTGCAAATCATTTTTGTCTCCCTTCAGCTTTATAAGAAGCCTCGCTCTAAGAAGTTATTTAGAAATATGAGAAATTTCTTGAATCTCTTTGTGCAGTGACTTAGGAGTAGCCCATGTTTCCTTCTGGACTGATATACAGCCTCATCTCAGTTCCAAGCCATCCTTTGACAACACTCACCAGTCCCTTCAGCAATCATCCTCCTTTGTGCATTGAGGCCACTGTAAAACCTCAGTCAATAAGTGTCTAATACAAAAATTGACAGTGGTTTATGGAGTACTGAGTCATAAAGGACTCAGGCTAACAATATCGAGCCTTGCCATCATTTGCTTTTCCAATCACTTGGTAAATAATAGTATTTGTCTAAAAATAAAGTCTAAAAGTTAAATGCAAAAGCAACAGCTTCTCAGGAAGGTGGCTGATTAAGTATTAAAACAAACACCATAAAGTAGATTTATATCTTCTTAAAAGATCCTAGTCTACATAGGAGAATAAAGAAGCAGAAGGAAGTAGACTGAGCAGTTATATGAAGTTTGTGCTTGTTTGAAAGTCATGTGTTTATTGACATCTTCTTTAGGTCTATGTACAATTTTCAGAGAAAGCTAAAAAATTTGTATTGGTTTTCCTGATGGTTGCATAATAAATTAGATAAACAGGTCCTGTAATCCTGTCTTTAAATTTGATTTGTAGCTGCAAAGGGAATTTATGCATAAACATCTTTAAATGTAAACAAACACGAGTCAGAGGAGAAAGCATGGATTCTCAAGTTTCCTTTTCATGCTACATAAACTTCAGGAGGCTAAGCGTGCTATTTTTCTCCCATATTCCCACCTTCCTCCCCAGTTAACAAAATAACACATTACTCCTTCAGCCAGGCACACTGGCTCATGCCTGTAATCTCAACACTTTGGGAGGCCAAGGCTGGTGGATCACTTGAGGTCAGGAGTTCGAGATCAGCCTGGCTGTCGCTACTAAAAATGCAAAAATTAGCTAGGAGTCATGGTTGGCTCTTCTAATCCCAGCTACTCAGGAAGCTGAGGCAGGAGAATTGCTTGAACCCAGGACACGGAGGCTGTAGCGAGCCGAGATCACATCACTGCACTCCAGCCTGGGCAATAGAGTGAGATGCCATCTCAAAATCATAATAATAACTTCTTCGAGGCTCTTATATTTTTGAAATGAATATAGCTGAATTGCCAGGTACTTGGAGGCTGGTGAGGTCAGAAGCTCTGTGGCTATTCTAAGGCTATTCTAAGGCTATCATTGGTGCTGATGTCTATTCTTTGACAAACAAGATGATGGTAGATTTTTTTGTAATGGTAAAAACATTGTCTTTATTTCAAATTCAGGAAGAAAAGAATTAAAACAACAACAGCAAAAATACAACTACATGAAGTATATCATCCCAGTGTCTCTAGTAAAATCTAACAAAAAACAAATCAAACCCAAATACAGTATTATTTCTGAATAATAGACAAAGCTTCTGTTTCCAGATAGAAGGGACTAATTGGCATGAGCAAAGGAAGAATGAAAGAAAGTCCCCGTGTTACGGATGTATGCGAAATGACTCATGATTAAGTATGAGGTACAGCAAGGGTGAAATTCGGGAAGGTATTGTTCTGCCAAGGTGTTGCTGTGCTTGTGAATGAAAATTGTTGATCTTGTTTTAAAACGTATATGAATGTCTGTGTGTGCTCTAAAAAATCTTGAATTTGCCTGCCGACCTGATGTTCTGTCATAGACTAAAGGTGTTCTCAGGCGGACCCTGTTTTCTGTATATTTGCATAATAACTGAAATGGACATATTTTGATAGGCATTTGGAGTATTGTTTTAATGTAATTTGCAACTTGACCTTTTGCTTTATAAACTAAGACAATTCAGTGTTCACAAACATTTGAGAGTAAAATACTTTAGAGGTGGATCTTAATTTATACTAAGCTTGTCTTTCTAGGCTAATAAAACATTATCTTGGGATCGGGTATGAAATTCTACAGGAATTTCAGTTATGTAAAAATGTGAAGTGGTCGAGAAGGTCTCCTATTAAGTAGAACAAGAGATGCCCTCAAATAGTAGATGACACTTTCTTAGAAAGTTAGAGGAAACATCACCTTGAATGTAATTTTGCATGACTACATTTTTGTTAAGTATTGCACCATCTCATTTGCATTCTCCCCACTATAAACATTGCTTTGTAATAATTTTTGTGATTGTGTTTTGGAAGTCACTTTAATCTAGATAAACATCTAAAAGGAAAATTTATTTTAAATGGGTAAATAGTGGTGATTACTGTAGCATCAAGGAGGAAACCTAAGTTAAATTCCCAGATACTGAAAATACATACAGCAGACTAATCACATAAATTAAGCAATCATGAGCCATTAGATTATTTGAGGATTCACTGAGAATTTCAGTGCTCAGTTTATTTTATTTTATTTTTTTAATACCAAGCAACATAGGTGTTTTCACTTAGTACATCAAGTTTACAATGGAATTTTCAAATGAAATCTCAGTCAACTTAACTATAAAACCAGTTTACTAAACTCTAAAATTGGAATTTGGCTGGATAATCTCTAAAGTCTGCTGACCAATGACAGACGTGGGGTTATAATAAGGTGAGAGTAAGAACTGTGGTCAACATAGGGCAGGGGGCTTAGATGACTGTGCAGAGCTAAGGGGTGGACTTTTCCTCAAGGAGGTGGGTGGCAGCCCATGCACCCAACCCAAAAGACGCAGTCACATGCAGGGGACTCCAGGCTCACTCTGAACATCAAGAGGCAGAATGTGGACGTGCTGGGTCATTGGTGGCTCTTACCATGGGTGGAGGGCAGAGTCACGGGACTGAGCCATCTGCACTGACCAACGGTCAGTGAAGCAGGGCAAATCCAGGAAGGAGGACGGGGTTCTGGTGACAAGGCTGGTGTCAAGACCAGACTCACATCCTAGTAGAGTGTGGAAGTCAGGTGGGTAGAAGTGAAGGATGGAGAGAAAAGTCAGAGAGTACAAGATTCTGATTTGGGTGGAGATTGTGGAGAAAAAGAAGCATAGGGTCTTGGCCAGCATCCAGGTGCACTTCCCCAGCTAACTACTGCTTGTAATGTATTGTTCATTGAAGTAGAACCACACTGAATTATTCCTCTGCTATCTCCAGGCATGAATAAAAGCATGGTCCAATTTCTGTCTACTTGTTTGTTCATTTGTTTAATCTTTCAGGGACTGCAAAGACCCAGGCTGCCCTCCAAGTAGCTCCAAGGAGCAAGATACTGTCCTACAACATTCCCCGCCGTGTTCCTTCCCACCTGCAGGGGCCAAGCTGTTCCTTCCTCCATGTTGAGCTTCTCCTTTAAAGTGCAGAGAGGGGCTGTCTCAGAGGCGCATGCTACCTGCGATCTCTGCGTGTCTCTCAGGCCCTCGTGTCTCACCTTGCACAGGACTCAGCAACCTGCTGACCATGGGACTTTGGGGAAGTCAGTGCCCTGACCTGGGAAGGTGGACGATGAAGGCTGTTTTCTGCTTTTCTGTGTGGATTCTGCATGGGGTCCCACGGAGAATCCCTGACCCACACTAATTCCCTTCCCCGCACATGGTCATTAACTCACTGCACTTGCAAATTCCCTTCCTTTTCACTTTGCCATCAGTCAGTTCAACTGAGTTTATTATTCATTATCGGGTTGAGGAGAAGGGAAGAGAAATAGGTTATTACCGCAGAATGCAGGCTTTAGGGCTACAAAGATGTGGATTCGAACCTTAAGGCTTGAAGTCGTGTGGGCCTGAGCGTTCAGTGAAACCTTTGGAGCCTCAGTGTTCTCATCTGTAGAATGGAGGCAGGACTGATGTGAGGTTTACAGATGATGTACTAACATCACAGCCTGAAAGACACTGCATTAATGCTGGCTTTCAGGATGAGCTTGTTCTGGTATCACTGTTTACCTCCACAAATCACTGAGACTAAAGGGCCAGTAATTCACAAGATGAACACTACCTCACACTGTCACCCGCCACTGTCACTTCCAGTGTGTAAATTTAGTGGTCACCTCCTTTCATCCTGTAACAGTTATTAGAAGTAGTCACGAAGATGGTGCCATCGTCCCTTAGGATAAAGTGCTCTCCAAAGATTGTCACTTAGTGAGCGGGTGAGTAAAACATAGTGAATCCATACAGTGGAATACTATTCAGCAATGAAAAGGAATAAAGTGCTAATACAAGCTGCAGTATGAATGGACCTCAAACACATTAAGTTACGTGAAAGAAGCCAGACACAGAGGACCACGTGTTGCATGAGTCTTTTTATATAAAATGTCCCACAAAGGAAACTTGATAAAGTGACTAAGTTAACTTGTGGTGCCTGGGGCTGGGATAAAAATCCCACTGACTGCTCATGGGTATCAGTTTTCTTCTGGGGATGATGGAAATATTCTAAAATTAAATTGTGGTGATGATGTAATGATTCAGTACATTTACTAAATGTCATGGAGTTGGATCCTGAAAATGGGTGAATTTTATAGAACATAAATTGTGCATCAGTAAAGAGATTTTTTATAAAAGAAAATGATAAAGGTTGCCATACAATGGCACAGCTGGGGAGTGGAATCACTGGGACCTGGGCCCGCCTTTGGCTCTGAGTCGCATTCCTCTCTGTAGACATCATCACCTAGCATACCGCATGGCCATGCATAGCATCACCCCCTCCCACATCGTGGAGGGTGGGCCAGCTCTTCCGCAGCCCTTGTCCCCTCCCGCTCTTGTCCCTGGTCCACTCTGCTCCAGAGACCCTGCCTTTGGGCAGTTCCAGGTTCTCGTGGCCTGGCAAGCCCTCAGCCCTGGGACCCTCTTGTTTGGGTCTCTGAGTTTTCACTTCTGTCACTTCTGTGACAATGTTGCTGTGTCTGCCAGGTCTACCCAACCGCCCAGTCTGACGTAGCCTCTAAATGCTCCACTGCCATTCACCCTCTGTCCCTGCTGGCTTAATCGCCCTTCTGAGCACCAGCTCATCACACACGTATTTGCTTTTTCTCCTCTCCTCTAGAATGTGGTCATCTTGAGAGCCAGAGACATCCTGTTTGGGGTTCTGGTAGCACCCGAGGCAGAGCAGGTTTCATGAAGGGGAGGGGCGGGCAGAGGGAGGTCAGGAAAGACGGTCCGAGTGGGCACTGAGAGTCATGGGAGGAGAGCCTGAGGAGACTCTGTTGCCACCTTACCAGCTTGGCACCCATGGTGCCTCTGTTTGCACCCAGCTCCCAGGGAGGCTGAGCATGTCCTGTGGCCCCCAACTCCCCAGGCTGTGCGCATCAGGGACTAAAAGCTCTTTGGAGCCTAAGAGAAGAACAGGAGTCAAGGCAAAAATTTTAAAAAAAGAGAGAGAGGGAGAAAAAAGAGGGTCCAGGTCATTTTGTATTATTTGAATGACTTGTCTCCTTTCTGTATTTAGACACCACTGATGTCCTTCAATACTTTTCTGAAATCATAAATGACTTGTTATCCCTTGAGGCATCCAGGAAGAACTCCCTTGGTATAATCTGTATGTTAAAAGACTTTGAAAGTGAATTTCTGTCAGTCAAAAAGAAACCTCTCTCTCTCTCTCTCTCTCTCTCTCTCTCTCTCTCTCTACCCCTCCTTCTCTCTGTCTCAAACAGGTTGATTTGAACACAATCTTCTTCCCTGACACCTTTCACCATTTGTTTCCCTCTATGTATTAAAGCTCAAGTGCGGATGGAAAAAGGGCACATGGGAAAAGTGGGAGGACACGGAGCACGGAGCAGCTCAGAAACGAGCTCCTGGCTGCAGCCCCTGAGATGCCCACACCACCCTCTGCTGGCTCCTGTTTCACATGGGGGCATTTGGGGAGGCACATCCCTGGTGCCATTCCACACAGCACCTGCCAGGATCAGGCTTGTGAGCACTCCCTCTTGATGGCTGCCAGAACAGGAGTGTGGAGCATGGGACCTCACTCATGACATCTGCAAAGTAGATGAGAAATTGATCATCATCCCAAGCCCTGGGCTTCCTGCATGCCCTCAGCGAGGGGCCCTGCTTTCATTCCCATAGCTCGGTTTTCATTGCAGGTGCCCGGAGCGCCTCTGCAGCATCCAAGCGCTTACTCCGCCTGCACTGGGTCTGCTTCTGTGGGAGAGACTCCTGCTGCTCTGTGGACCACACCCACAGGGAAAGGCAGGCCCTGTTCCCAAGGGAGGGACGGGGCGCTTTGCCTGTCAGCTGCTGGGCAGCGCTCATCCATCCCTCCTGTGACACAGGTGCAGTGCCCTGGGCCCCTCCAACTCCTTCCCAAAGGCCTCTCAAGGCCCCTGATCCCTTGTTTATTTCCTGAAGCACCTCCTCTTTTGGGAATCTCCCAAATATCACAGGACCTGCTTAAGTCAGGAAGATCCTGAATCCAATGGTCAGAAACGCCTCTTCTCCCCCTAAAATATGATATTACCGGATGTCTCCTTCCTGCCTGCTCTCTGCTTGTGAGCAGGGCTGGCTTGAGAGCTCACTGTGAGAAAGCCGTGTTTGCCCCGAGTGTTTGCTGACCATGTTAGCCAAGGAGGTGGCCCTGGCCTTGTCTGTCTCCATGTCACCTGGAGCTGAGAGCAGGGTCTGTTTCCTCTCACTCACTGGAGGACACATTTGGCCACCTCTATTCCTCCTCATCTCAGTCTGGTAGGGAGAAAGGCGATTCCCTTGGAGGGATTTATGTTTGAGTGTAAGACTTTTAAAGATGGAGATGAGTTCACCGTGCTCACGTCTGAGGGCATGGCAGGTGAGTGTGTGCCACTGACCCTCTCAGATCACTCTTGGTCATCAGTCGGCATGACAGTAGCACTGCCGACACCGGCTCTGTTCCTTATCATGACCCCGAGACTCACTCTGGGGTAGTTTCAATGGATATAAGATGCCCTTTACAATGTCATCAGTTAATTCATTAACCCTGTATTGATGGGACAATTTCTTTGTGTGCAGCACTAATGATACACAAATAAGATGTGGTCCTTCCTCTCTCTCTCTTTTTTTTTTTTTTTGTAACAGAGTCTTGCTCTGTTGCTCAGACTGAAGTGCAGTGGGGCCATCTTGGCTCACTGCAACCTCCACCTCCCAGGCTCAAGCCATTCTCCTGCCTCAGCCTCCTTAGTAGCTGGGACTACAGACGCATGCCACCACGCCCGGCTAATTTTTTGTATTTTTAGTGAGATGTGATTTTGCCATGTTAGCCAGGATGGTCTCAATCTCCTGACCTTGTGATCCACCCACCTCAGCCTCCCAAAGTGCTGGGATTACAGGAGTGAGCCACCGCACCCACCCCTGGTTCTTCCTCTTAAGAGCCTTATATCAAAGATAAGTGGACATTGGGAATTCCAGGGATTAGGGTGTGGCATCTTTCTGAGTCATTTATTCTGTCTACCATTATGGGCAACCTATTTTCCTGAAAGCTCCCCGTAGTCTCAGCATGTTACCAGAGTGTGCGTGCAATACATGCAATACACCTAGGATATGCAGGAGTTTTCAGAAGCATAGGCTGCCCATAGTGGTGGACAGAATAATGGCTCAGAAAGATGTCATATCCTAATCTCTGGAAGCTGTGGGCAGGTCACCTTTCATAGCAATGGGACTTTGCAGGAGTGACTAAGTTAAGAATGTTGAGATGGAGAGATAATCCTTGAGGATCCAAGTGGGCTCAGGGTCATCACAAGTGACCTTCTTAGAGGGGGCAAGAGGGTGAGAGTGAGAGAAGGTGTGATATGGGGGCAGAGGCTGGCGTCATGCAATCAGGAGTCTAGAAGTGGGACAGGCTCCAGAAGCTGGAACCACAAGGAACAGATGCTCCCCTGGAAACTTCGAAAGGAACAGTTCTGCGGACACGTGATTTTAGCTGGTAAGACCCACAGCAGACATCTGACTCCTAGACCCATACATCGGGTCTGGAAGCCACCAGACGTGTGATAATTGGTTATAGCAGCAATAGGAAACTGAAACACTCTGCAGAGAGGAAGATAAAATAATAACTAACCTATGTTCAGTCATTGCCGTGTGCGAGATACCACTATTAAGTCCTTTCCATCTGCTAGTTTATTTAATCCTTGCGACAATTCTGTAAGACGACCGATGTCATTATTCTCATTTTCTACTTGAGTGGACTAAGTTTCTTAGAGGCTAAGGACTTGCTAAAGTCACACAGTTAGCACGTGGTGGTGTCGGGATTCAACTCCGAGCGATCTGACTCTGTGGTCTTGACCAGTCTCAACCCGCCTGAGCAGCTCATAGTTCAGAAATGCCACCAAGACCACGTGTACACCCAAGGCAGACATTATGATGAGCTAGGGCAGGGATTCCCCGCAAACACTTCCTCCATCGTCACCGCTATTTAGGATCTTTCAAATACTGCTTATTATCCTTGTAACTGTGAGAAAACGGGGGCTGTTTTCCAAAGTCTCTAATTTTCTACCTCTCTGCTTCACTGTGACCCTGAAATATGATACTATAGATGCCCACCAGACGCTGCCACCAGAGCCGCCCTTTCGGGAATCCCCCTCCCGGGGCCGCGTCACCCTCCCCGTACCCCTCCCTTCTGACGAGGAAGCACCCACACAGTGGCTCGCGGCTGTGCGTCATGTTCCGACGGTGGGTTGCGGAATCATTGCGTAGGTGGAGACCAGTCATTTTCTTAAAAATAAAATAGAATAACAAAGAATATTAGGGAACATGGAAGAATATATAGAAAATATCAAAGTGCAAAAAAGCATAAGCAAACTTCAATTTTGTTTGACCGTACATATAAATATTCCCTTATTCCCAACATAAAATAGATTTCTCATTGTGGGTTATGTTAGAAAACTAGCAGAGAGAAATCCAGAGTGAGCTCTCTTAGACCAGAGGCATGAGAGAAAACCCAGTTTTTAAAGAGAAAGAGACTGCTGTTAACGATAAGCTCACACCTGTGCTCAGGGAAACATCTAGAAAAGGCAGCAGTAAAGTCATGTATCTTCAGTCTAGAAGGGCCTAGAACCACAGAAAGGGAAAATAAAGAATGACTTGCCAATCTGTATAGAACCAGAGCTTGAATAAACAAAGTTTGTAGAAGTGAAATATTTATGAGTAAATTACGGTTAGTGTCTGAAACGTAATTTGCTTTTAACCCCTGTGGTCTGTGGGATATTAAATTGCTGGTAAGTGGGTGATAAGATCATATGTGGTTCTAATTTAAAGAGGTCTACTTCTGTGTCAAGAGCAGGCGCAGATACACTGTCTGATACATCCTTCCTGGTCTCTGTTGTCATGGAATAAATATAATTGCTCGTTTAAACGGACTGCACCTGTGGCAGCCGCCTAGGTGTAGGCATGTAATCTAGAAAGAAATTATTCACTTATAAGTGACTGGTGCATCATTTCCGTCCAGAGAGACGCAGTACAGTAGATAAGTAATGCTGGCCAGGTGGAAGGAAGCAGCTGTGTGGTCAGCTGATAAGACATTCTTTCCTTAGGTTTCTTCTTCCGTACTCACCACCGAGCGCTGTTGTTTCCTGTGGACCCCATCTGACTGGGTGGCGCAGTTTCTTCATATCAGCTCACTCCTCTGGGCCTGAGTAAACCATGTGCCTGTAGAAAAAAAAATGAGAAGGGAAGCAAAAAGCTCATCTTCTTGTAGCTGTCATGGATGTAAAAATCCTGGCAGCAAAGTGGGACTTGTGGTAATAATTGTGACACAATAGATTTTGACAAGACAGACTGTTGATATGTTCATTTGCATACTGATGTGTAGCACTCTTCCTTCACGTTATACACCCTGGGCCCAACTTGAAGGCCCAGTCATTCCTCCAGAACAAGGCATTGCTCAATCACTTAAGCCCAAAAGCACTACATAAGGAAGTGGCATTGTTTTATTTTTGAAAGCAAAACTTAAAAAGAGAAAGAATGTAAAGATAAATGTAAAGCAGCCTTGTGTGTGGCTAATCTTTCAAGCTCATATACAAATGACATTGACTGAGGGAGACTGAAATCCCATAAAAAATACGTAGCTGACCCTTTGAGAACTATACACCTGACCTTCGAGAATTGATTTACTCCTAAAATTCCAGCAACAACCAGGCCTTTGCGAGTGGATGTCTAGACACCGAGTGAAAAGAACAGGGAAGACATTCATCCTTCTCATCCTACAATTACGATCTTTCTATAAGAGGCAAGGTTGATTTTTTTGTGTTGTTTTGCCATATTAGTATTTTTTTCCCCAACGAAATATGTTATGACTACTATAGAATGAGCTGAAGTATCTTAGGAACGGTGGTAACCGGCACAGCTGAATTCCACAGCTCCAACTGCACACTCGAGATCCACCTGTTGGTTTCTGAATTTTATTATAAACGAATCAGGAAGAACTTAAGTGGAAGCTCACTGGAAGAAAACGGACGAGGACAATCAACTTCATGACCACTGACTCAGCAAGATCTCAATGATGCATATGTGTGATATACCACGGGAAAATAAGTAAATACTAACAGCTGAAGTCTGTCCTGTTCGCTACACTTTCATATTCACTGGATCGGTATCAGGTCAATGCTAGTCTCTGGTAAGAATGATGGTGTCCCTCTTGGTCTATAAGATTTTCGAATGGGAAAGCTCAGTTTTTGTAGACAGCAGCTACACCGATGACATCAGATGACCTCCCAGCGTCTCCGACGTGCCCGTGCTCCCACTGCTCCGGCCACTCAGTGACTTCCTGGAGTCCAGGCTCTCCAGTCTATGCGGGGCTCTAGAAGACGTCCTGGAAAACATTTTTTGTCACAACATGCCGTCACCACCTGTTTATTGAGAACAGCGTTTTCTTTATCTCTGACTGAAGCATTTTCTAGAACATCTGGTTGGTTATACTTTACATAAATTAACAGACTGTCATCTCCTCTCGACAGTTACCTGTTTACTTTCACTTCATTAAATGCCATTTTTCAGAAATAACACAAGATATATGAAACATAACATGTAATTAAGCAAAACAATACAAATAAACATAAATAATCATAATGAGAATGGGAAGGAAAAAATTCACTGGAGCATAAAACTAGGAATTTGACTTTTTCCAGGCTTGTGAAGGTAAACCCAATGCCTGCAATGATGTCCTGGGAAATGATAGTCACTAATTTGCATGTAATGTATATAGTGGTTTTTAAAATAATAGGTTAGAAACTCTTCCATCTTAAATGTCTTCCTTAAGTCGAGATGAATGTCTTCACACACTGCTCCTTCTCTGTCTCCCACCCCCTCAGTGCCACCACAACCTGGCCCCATCCCTTTCTTTCTTTCTTTCTTTTTTTTTTTTTTTGAGACAGTCTAGCTCTGTCACTCAGGCTGGAGTGCAGTCATGCCATCTTGGCTCACTGCAGCCTCCATCTTCCAAGTTCAAGCGATTCTCCTGCCTCAGCCTCCTGAGTAGCTGAGATTACAGGCTCACACCACTACACCTGGCTAATTTTTGTATTTTTAGTAGAGGTAGGGTTTTACCATGTTGGTCAGGGTGGTCTCGAACTCCTGACCTTGAGTGATCTGCCTGCCTTGGTCTCCCAAAGTGCTAGGATTCCAGGCCTGAGCCACCGTGCCTGGCTGCCCATCTTTTAGTCAAGGAAAATCCAGGTCCATGCATATGTAATAGAAACAAAATATTGGGGATGACCTGCTGAAATAAAGATAGAGGAGAGGATTCAGCATGACCCACACCTGAATGTGGACCCAGGAGGTCTGTGAGGCTTTGGGAATGCAGGAACAGTAGCTGGACATCCCATAGGCTTAGCAGTTTCCAATCACTTCTTCCATTCAGAGCAAATCATTTTAACAGAGAGAAACACGTATTCACATTTCCTGTTCTCAGTTCAGCACCTTGTATTTTTTATGAAATTTCACTATCTCTATTTTCACCTTAACCATTTTACCTATAAAGTTTATATATATATGTAAATTGCCTTATCATTTATATTGATGAGCAAACATTTTCAATAGTTGTATTTTTAGATTTCTGTTTGTCATTTTTATATTATCTATCTATCTATCATCTATCTATCATCTCCATTGCCTTTCAATGTGATCCTGGGCAAATAGAGAGGAAAACATAATAATTGGATTGTATCTTCTATAATTAGCAATAGCTATAAATTTCCTGTTACTATTCATACCAAAATCACATTTAAATTATTTAGCTCTTTCTGTATTGAATATACATTACTCTCAACAGAATCTAACATTTTTCCCATCATATCCATAATTCCATCTCATTTTCTCCCTCCGCATACTGTCATTCTTCTGCTAAGTCTGTCAGTCACAGTTTCCGTCCGCTTCTCCTATTTCATGGGCCAATATTTCCGAGACGCACAGTGGGAGGAGAAAGAGAGTGTCTTTCTGCCAGGTTTGGGAGGAATGGGGCTCCACAGGCATGACAACTTTTGATTCCAGAATGAGAGTAAAGGACTAGGCAAAATACACCCAAACTTAAAATTACTTAACTCCATGGCAAGGTACAAAATTTATACTCAATATTTTCTGGTCTATTTTCACTTTCTAAATGAACTTTTCCTCCAGTAACAGCCCTAATAGACTTGCCAGACTTGATACATAAAGGTTGTTAAATGAGAAAAGGAAAAACAAAACCAACTGAAATAGATGAGACCATAGCTCAGCAGTCTGAGTATATAGAAGCCTGTAGAAGAGAATGACAACTTTATGGTCATCAAAATACCAGGAAGGCCTTGGCAAACTAAGTTGGTTAGAAAAGGCATGTAAATTAAATACTTAATGTGTGTGAAAGAGAAAGACTAGGTATATTCAACTGTATAAAGGTTAAACATTTTTCTGTGGTGAGAAATGATAAACAGAAAGCAAAAGAGAATTGGAAGTCTGGAAAATTATTTTTACATATATGACACAAGACTGGAAAGTTATTTTTACACATATGACACAAGGTTACCATCTCCCTTATATAAAAATCTCCTAAAATTGACTAAAACATTACAAATAATCTAAGAAAATTGCTAGGATGAACAGGCAATTACAAGGGTTAGCAAATGTAGAAGGTTGTTAAACTTTACTGATAGTCAGAGTAATATGAGTTAAAGTAATAGTGAAATTGGACTGACAAAAAATTGGAGGAAAATGGTAACATCTAACACCACAGAGGAGGCAAAGAAGGAGATACTACCGAGGATTGCTGGGGTGAGAAGGGAGTGCTGAAGACTCTCCCCAAAATAAATCTTGAAACATTTCTTAAAATTAAAAATATAAGTAGCAGTGAACTCAGTAAGTCCATTTTAGAAATGTATCTTATAGAAATGGAAAAAAAAAAACAAAAAATAGAACCAATGTGTGAGGATATAGTCTCAAGATAATTGACTACAACAATGTTTATGGTGGTAAAAAGATATGAATCAAAATGAGTATGGCTAAATATATTGTGTTCCAGCTTACCGAAGGGGAACAGGTTCATATATTGGGTTAGAGTTGGATGAACTATGGAATATCACACACCTATCACAGGATGAGTTTACTGCTATGCCAACTTATGTATTTTTAAGTGGGAACAGAAAGCTATCAAGTATTATGCATGCCATTTTTCTACTTTTTTTGCAAATGATCATATGTTTGCATGAGCATTAAGGGATGGGGCCAGATTGTTGGTGCTGGTTGTGGTGGTGCTGAGGGGGTGGGAGACAGAGAAGGAGCCGGGTGTGAAGATAAACTAACGCCTCTCTTGTATCACTTCATTGATTTCATAGTTATATGATCATATACAACTTTCGTAATTTAGAAAATAAAAATTTAAAGTACATTAAATGTGTCTGTTCAAAAAAGGGAAAAAGCCTGACCACGGATGCGAAGAAAGCCGGCGACACTCGCATTGTCACTTCACCCTCGTTAGGGAGAGAAAGGGGACACTGTGGAATGAAGAACTGGGCAGCGGACAGCCTGGGTTCCAGGCCTGGGTCCAGCATCACCATGTGGGAAAGCTGGGAAACAGTGTAGCCGGAGAGTAGCATCAAGCCTGAGGGTTAAGATTCAGGGGCATCTGGGATTGTCTGGAATGCCGAGGGGAAAGGCAGGTTTGGGGCGTGGGCAGACAATGAACCAAATCATCACCAAGAGGGAGGTGAGCTGAGGGCAGAGGGAGCTGGGAGGCTGCAAGAGGGCTGGGAGCTGAGGGTGATGTGGAAGGGGGATTATATGGGGCAGGGCAAAGGTGAAGCATAACCCCGAATCCCCCAGCTCCCCAAGACTAAAGCCTGAGGCTTTGGAAAGCAGGGACGAGCAAGGAGCTGGCCAGAAGGCTGAGCTGGGCTGCTCCAGGACAGAAGACAGCAGCTGTGCCTTACTCAGCCAGAGGAGAGGGGGCCTGGGCTCTGGGCATCGGTCTCCCTTGTGCAAATGCTTGGGGTTCCTGCTTCTGTGATGCTGCCCAGTGTGGCTTCAACCTCAGCTACACCTTGGCAGGGAGGCTGTGACAGAGTAACAGTTGTATCCTCACCTGGAGCTGGGACGTTGGGGAGCAAAATTATGAACTCCTCAAAGCAGTCATCCCTACATGTTTGGCACCAGGGACAGGTTTCGTGGAAGACAATTTTTCCATGGTGTGTGTGTGTGTGTGTGTGTGAGTGTTGTGTGTGAGTGTGTGTGTGTGAGAGTGTGTGTGTGTGTGTGTGGCAGGGTGGTTTGCAGATGAAACTGTCCCACTTCAGATCATCAGGCATTAGATTCTCGTAAGGAGCATGCCACCTAGATCCCTCACATGCACAGTTCACCATATGGTTCATGCTCCTATGAGAATCTAAAGCCATGGCTGATGTGACAGGAGGCAGAGCTCAGATGGCAATGCTCACTCATCACCACGCTCCTCCTGCTGTGTGCCCTGGTTTCTGACAGGCCACAGACTGGCACCAGGGGTGGGGACCCTTACTTTAGGATGCCAAAAGGAGCAATGGGCAGGGTGCCATGGCCCAGCTCCAGGAGGGCTTTGGGCTGGCCAGGGTCATTGCCACATGGCAGTGTTAGGACTAGAGCGGAACTGACCAGTGCCTGCCATGGGGTCACCTGCCATGGGGTCACCTGCCGTGGGGTCTGATCTTTCCTGAGGTTGTGTCTTCTGGAAACATGGGTGGCAGTCATTAAATATTTGTGGCCCCTTGGTTCCTCAAGCTGACTGTTCTTCTATAGTGCTGGAACTGTCTAATTTGAAATCATTGTCCACAAAGAAAAACAACAGCAGGTGGAAAAGGTAAAAGGACAGGAGTAGGGACAGAATGGCAGAGTGTGCGAGCTTCAACACTTGGGGTTCAGTGGAGTCTGAACTGAATTTCTTTAAGCCCAAGTCTGTAAAAGGAAGCAGCTGCATCCTAGCATACCAGGCTCTGCGTTCAGCATGTTGTAAATTCTTACTAACAGCAGCCAAGGGGATGTCCCCATGCCCACCTTCCATGGCCTCTGCTTGGTGCCTGTGAGAGAAGATCAAGGGTGCAGAGACCTGGGTGCACAGCGACCTGGATATACAGAGACCTAGGGGTGCAGAGAACTTGGGGGCACAAAGAGCTGGATCACAGAAATCTGGAGGTGTAGATACCTGGGGCCAACCCAGCAGAGGCAACAGATGCGGATTCTGTGGATGGAAACCTTATTCCTAGACAACGTGCTTTCTCCAACGGGAAGCAGCTTGGTATCCTCTAGTTTGTTATCTTAGTCCTTTTCAATGTGTAGCTCTCACTTCAATCAACTCTAGCTCAGAACTGACAGCATGCCAGTTTCCTCAGGCATAATCCCGCACCAGATATTATGCAGAGGCTTTGCCTTGTGGATCCCCAAGGGAAGCCTTGGCATCATCCACCTGCACTCTGGCTTTGGCCAGCCAGAAGCATTTTATATCTCTTTGTACCTTGCGTGATGCTTAAAGAGTCTGGCTGTCTTTGAGGTGTGTTGGCTGCTCCTAGATGCCTCTGTGCTGCCTCCCACTCTTTCACATGGCCCTTCAGCACTCAGCCTTTCCCCTCCCTGGAGTCTGGACACCAGCACACACATCACTGTGTGTTGATGGCCACATTTCAATGGAACGAGATTTGGGCAATTAGATCCCTTTAAGCCAGTGCCAGTGTCACAGAACAGGAAGGGTGGATGGCAGGAGGGCTAATTCAGATGACAGGGCTGGGAACCCCCTAGACTAACCACTTAGTCAACAAAGACTGGGAACCCCCACCCTAGTCCCAACCACTGGGAAGAGAGCAAGTCAGCCAGGTCCCTGCTGAGTTGGCCTAAATGACTTATTCTTTTGTTGTTCTGTTTTTGTTTTTTCCACTGTACAGTTTACAGTGCCGATTAAACTAGAGCTCTTTTCTTGAATTGATTGGTGGTTTTGGAATTGAACAGAGAAAACCACAATCAAATCCTGTGGGCTTGTCCGGAGTGCTCCTGCTGGCCACTCGGTGTGGGGGATGCTTGAGCTCTGCCCAGGCCAAGGAGGTTTTGCTCTTTGAGGAAGGAGTGGAAAACAGAAAGGAGAATAGTGGGGATGGAAGGAAAACTAAGGCAAGATACAGGAATCCAAGGAAAAAGAAAACAGGAAGCTGGTACAGGGACTCAGGACAACTGAAGAAGGACTGTGGTCACGTCACAACCATAGCTCTGAGATGAAAGATCAAGGAGCTGAAGGTGAGTACAGAGGGGCAGGACACACCTTCTTTGACAACTTGTTCACTCCAAAAATATTTTTGAGCACTTATAGCATGCCAATTCTATAATGTAAAATTTGGGCTCTAATTATCTCAAAAAGAAGGGGCCTCATGCACTGAAATTAAACTTTTTTGCATGAAGATTTCCGCAGTCCTTCAGGGACATAAAAAAGCAAAGCAGACTTTTTTTCGTTCTCGCTTTTTCCTTTTAAATGAACAGCTCCCAGGCACAACACCAGGCACCTTCAGTCTGAGGCTGCCATGAGATGGGGTGCAAAGAGTTTCATTTACATTAAGCTGAGTTAGAATTTGGAGAATTTACCTCCCTCCCTTCACACTTATAATCCCCATAATGCTCTCAGGGTCAGTCCATCAGACCCGAAAACCAATCCCTGTGCTGCCTCTGACTGGCACTACCTAATTTTACAGATGGCAAAACAGTGTTTCAGAAAAATTAAGTGACTTGCTCCGTTGCACATTTATAAATGTGTATTTTGTCTCTAAAGTTTACATTCTCTCTTCCAAATCTTGTCTGTGTGTGCACGGGAATACACACACGTATACGTATGTATGGAAGTAGACAGTGGCAAAGCATTGCCTCCTCTCCAAACAAGCACAAAATGTCAAGAAAATCTAAATTTTAATATGCATACTTTACACGCAGGTCAGTTTACTAATGACAATATAACTAAAAACACATGGAACTAACACCTGTTTTTTAATAAAAGAAAAAGCAAAAACTCATGATTAGTAGGAAATAAAAACTTCGCATGTTTTTACATGATGATGACTATCACGGGGATAGTAGATGCTTACATTCTGGAGGACACCTTTCTTCCAGTGTCAGTCATCATATTTGGAGTTTGGTGTACGTTATTTAAATTATTTAAATGGTGCCAATACTTCAGGCTTAAACAACTGTTCTTTGCTAAGGGCCTTCTAATTTTCCTAGTGGGTAAGCATGGTATTACTGGCATACTGCATTCAAATTTGGAAGTTGCTTATGGAAACAAGATTATAAAGATGTCCGAATAAGCTAAAATAAAATTATTGGGGATAAACTTTATCATACTTTAATTCTATTTAGTCCTACTAACCTAATATTTTGTCATTAGGAAATGTCTTCATTTGGCAAAGATTTTTTAAATGTCCTAACAAGACATTGTAGGAATTAGAAAATGAATTTACCAAACTGCAAGTGAATTTTTTAGCCAAATCTACCATTATTTGGAGAATGTTTGTTAGCATACCCACGGACAAATGTGTTGGAATATTTACTGGAATTCAGTGTAGAGCTAGAGTGTCTGCATTCTAGCCCAGTTCCATCCTCAGCTGTGCATAGTCTTGGGCAAATCACATCACTTCTGTGGGCCTGTTTCTTCCACTGGGAAATGCAGTAGATGACAGTAGTGCCTAACTCGGGAGATCGCTGTGAAGACTAAGCGAAACAATGCATGGTAAGGGTGTGGACCAGTATTTAGCACATAGGATTAACGTATTAGCATCATTTTATCAGATACTTTTCCTACATCTTTTGAGATGACCATTTAGATTGCCTCCCTAATATGTTAATATGGTGACTTACCTTAATAAATTTCCTGCTAATAAAGATATGCTTACCTAATTTGATGTTAAGGATATACTATTTTGTAAAAACAAATTAAGAACTATTCATTTTGTCTAATTCCTAGAAGAACTTGTACAAGATTGAGATTTCTCAAATGTTTGGTAAAATCCTGAAGAAAATTGTCAAGGGCAACATCGTTTTTTGTAAGAGAATTTTAAAGTATTGACAATTTAAAAGTAATATTTTAGAGTATATTTTTCATTTCTTCTCATGTTATTTACAGAAAATTATTCATTTTGTATAAACTTTCAAATATATTGGCACAAAGTTGTTCATAATATTCTCTGGTTTTTAAATATCTGCTATTTATAGTTATGACTCTCTTTTCATACCTTAGCTTATTTATTATTGTCTCTTATGTCCTCCTGAGTTTTGATAATTTTGTGTATTTTACAGCTTTTTAATGAAATGAAGTTTTGGCTTTGTTGATATGTTCTATTATGTTTATCTTCTTTTTAAAAAACTTAATTTTTGCTTTTTATTGTTTCATCCTTTGCTTTCATTGGTTTTATCCTGTTAGCATTTTAATAGGTTTTAAAATTGAATTAGTTCAATTTTCAGCTCTTAAAATTAAATATTTTTCTAAATATGTTGTTACACAGAATTTCAAAGCTTTTGATATGTAGTTTTTTGCTGTCTTCCCATTATAAGCATCTTATAATTATCACTATAATTATTCTTGACCTTGTAAAAATATATAAATGCTGGTTTAAAAACTGTATATTTTTATTGTTAATTTGTAATTTAATTGCTGATAATCAAATAGCTTGGTCTATGTATTACTCATCCTATAGAATTTGTTAAGGCTTGCTTTATGGCCTAGTAATGGTCTAATTTATATAACAGAGAAGACTATAATATTCTCTAAATGTTTAGTGAAGTATTTTAAATATATTCATTACATTATTTGTTAATTATGTTTTCTGACTCTTCTATGTATTTACCCATTTTTGTTGCTTTATTTATCAGTAATTGAAAATGTTGTAATAAATATTTCTATTACAGTTATGGATTTGACAATATCTTCTTTAAAATATGAGAATTTTTTCATGTGATTCAATGCTTTTCATTAGATTTATATACAGTTAGATTTGTTATGTCTTCTTGTTGAATTGACTTATCATTAAGTAGTAGCAACTTTTATTCTCTTTAATAGTGTATTCTACCTTAAAGAGTTATTTTTTCTACTATTATAATAAAGCGATTCCAACTTTTTATCATTTAAGATATTTTTCTGTCTTTTTTCACTATTTATTTTTCAATATCCTTTTGTTTCATATGGATATTTAGAAAACACACTCATGAGCATACACAATAGTGGTCTTAATTGGCAAGTTTTAACTATTTACATTTATTGTTACTGCAAATTTCTTTCTAGTATTTCATATTTGGGGTTTTATTTGTCTTGCTTTTTTTTTAATGCTTCTTTACTTCTGCTTTGCAATATATCCTTGGTTTCCACAGTTAGTCCTATTACCATCTCCAGTTTGCTGAGTTTCTTTTCTAGTTGGACTTATACAATACTATAACATGTTTTAAAACTTCCCCACTAAGAGATACTGCACCGATCTATTCATCTATGGAATGTCACTGTATTAAAGACTCTTTTAAGTATCCTTTGGGTTCTGAGTAAGTGTTTTTGTTGTTCTTTTACAAATGGCTTTAAGTATTCTTGGGTTTAACTCTCCCAGATTAATTTGATAATTAAATTGCAAAATTTAATAAAATATTTCTATTGGATTTTTTATTTGGATCACATTGAATTTATAGACTCATTATGGGAAACTTACTATCTTTAAAATATCTATGAATAAATGCAATACAGGTTGAGTATTCTTTATTTAAGATGCTTGGGATCAGAAGTGTTTTGGGTTTTAGATTTTTTTTTTTTTTTATATTTTGGAATATTTGCATAGATTTAATGAGATATCTTGGGAATGAGACCCAAGTCTAAACATAAAATTCATTTATATCTCATACACCATCACATAGCATAAAGGGAATTTTATACAATATTTTAAATAATTTTGTGCCTAAGGAAAGGTTTTTACTGTGTTCTCACTGTGACCCATCACATGAAGTCAGATGTGGAATTTTTTACTTGTGGTGTCACGTCAGTGATCAAAACATTTTGGATTTTTGGAGAATTGTAAATTTTGGATTTCTAGATGAGAGGTGCTCAACCTGTATATCTAACCATATTTTAATGTCGTTTAAAAGTTTTTTAAATAATGTTGTATAGCTTTACTGTATATATCTTGCACTTGCACAGTTTTAGATTTATTTGTTAGCATTCATTTATTTTGATTGGAATTTCTCTTGGGATTTTCAAATTATTGTTATTAGAAAAAATATCAGTCTTTGCATATTTTGTATTCCACCATATTGCAAAGCTCTTTTATTTCTTCAAACTACATCACCAATTAATCTTGATATAGTGATAGTGCTAGAGAAATGGCAGTTTCAACTCTTCATTTCTAGTATTTATAGATTTTAACTTTTTCTTTTATTATTGCATTGACTGAAATGTACAGGAAGACAGAGGTGCAATGGGCTTTCTTATCTTATTCCTGACTTTTCAATGTTATTATTTCTGATGTTGCCCATTGAGATTATGTTAGATTTCTTCTAGCCACAATATATCAATGACAAGATGAGATGATCTCTACCAGTTTTTATAGATAATTATCTTTGAATCTAGAATTAAATTTCATCAAAACATATATGCATATACGTATGTCTATACCTGTATCTATCTATAGACAAAAACAGAGAGAGACAGAAGACATTTATCTCTTCAATCCCCTATATATGTTATAGTAGTGACCAAAAACTGACAGTTTAAAACGATCTTGAACATTTCTTATGTTTTTCAGGGAACCTACTTATTCATGTTATATTATTCTCTTAGTATATACTACATTCAATTTTTAATATTTTAATTAATTTTTTACATTTATATTTATAAAGGAAAGTGAGGGGCCTTAAATTTTCTTTGCTTAATATGTCCTTGTCAAATTTCATATCAAGGTATGTAGACAAATATAATGAGTTGTGTTTTTCTTTTTTTGCTCTTTTTGGATATTTTATATAACAGGAATGATCTCTCAAATAACTTTTGCTGTAATTTACTAATCTTGACATATGAGTAGGTTTTAAAGGGTAAATCTTCAGTTTTTATTTAATTTCTCTAGCATTTTTCTGGTCAAGTTTTGTATAATACTACATCCTTGTCAAATTTTGTAATTTATCTCTCGAAAACAATTTTTACAGACAGATGAGTGTAGAGCTAAGTCAATTTGTTTCTCAGTTTTCAGGAACTATTGGCACAGGAAGCATTTGAAAGGAGGCAGAGCACAAAGTCTGCATCCGTGGCAGATGGTCTCCTGTGGGGCTGGGAGAAAGGGAGGATGTGCAAATGGCCACCGCATGGCCGACTCTCAGATCTGAAATGGCCGCCGCATGGCCGACTCTCAGATCTGAAATGGCTGCTATCATGGCCAACTCTCAGATCTGGGGATTTCCTGTGTCTGGGTACTACCCTTTCAACAAACCAAGAACCAACATTCACTGCTTTCACTGGGAGGAAGGGAAGAGCGATGTGAATAGGCCAAACTGAATGGTTGTTTCCTTACAAATAGTCCCCTTATTAGTCGTCCTGATCTCCTCCTGCTTCTCTCAAGTACCAAAAACCCTTGGGACCTCTTCCCTCTGATATATGAGTCCTACATTTGAAGAGGTTGTATATGATTTCATCAATGGGAAACCTAACTGCTCTTTATCTTCACAGACTCTTGTGGTCTCTGGTCCTCTGAAGACTCCACATATTTAGTGCAATATGTATGCGTATGTATGTGTGCATACAGACACACATACATCTTCTGTATTTTCTATAGATATTTAATCAAGAAAGAACGGTTATTTTACATATTTAGCCAGCCATCATATATTAGAACAATAGACTCCATGAAACCGTAGCACATAGCGTAAGTGCATACCTTAGGTTTGAGAAAAGATCTCAAATCAAGCATCTACGTCTCTCCTTAAAGAAACGAGACAAATGAGAGCAAAATAAATCCAAAGCAAGAAGGAGACAAATGATGAAGACCAATGATAAAGAATTTAATAAACTTTAAAATCAATGAAACAAAAAGTGGATTCTTTCAAAAAATAAGGAAATACTACAACAGATGCTCTTAAATTCACAATTTAAAAGAAATGGATCAACTCTTTGAAAATCAAAAACTATCCAAACATCATCAACAAGAAATAAATAATATGAACAGCCCTATAACCTCAACCAAGTCATCAAAGTCAGTATCAATAGTGATCAATAATGTCGACAGTGTGTAGCCTTGAAATGATGTGGTCTTCCTCTCCAAAAGGCATGTCTGCAGTGCAACCACGGTAAGAACATCAAACAAACGCAAATCTCAGTGTTGGGAGCAGGGTCGTGGAAGCTGGTTGGAGAAGGCCTAGATCTCCTTCCGTGACTTCTTGAATACGCATCCCAAGAACTCCCACTTTTAGTTGTTCCCAGTGACCGTGCAAGGTGGACCTGCTCGTTCTGCAGCTCAGTAGGTGTTGGTCCAGTGAGCGACAACCTGTCCCCTCCTTTGCAGGAACCTTCAAGTTCAATGAAGAGTTCTCTTAAACCTCTCATGAGTTTCTAGGGAGAAAGAAGAACACTTCCTTTCTCCACTGCGAGGATGAGGGCTGCCTCTCACTGAAAGTGTTGCAGCCCTAAGACCGCTTTGTAAACGCTCCTCCCAGTTCTTTCACTGGGGCTGGGGAGGTGGGGCTTGGTGGGAATAGGACTCCTTCTCCCAGTTCTTAACACATTCTGTGGAGATGTAAGTGGGGCTTGTTGATGGCGTTTTAGAATTTGAGGGTACTGGGCACCTTTGCTTTAGCCTTGCATCTCAGCTGCAATTTTGGGACAACAAAGAAAGTCCCAATTAATATTCCACTGCACTTAAATTTCAATTGTATGTACTGCTACTGGCTTTAGCTACCAATTATGATTCTGTGTTTTTACCTGTAATACTACTTTAACCTGCACAACTAGATTTGTGTAGCAGTCTGCTCAGACTTCCATTAAAAAACAAATACCCACAAGCAGGTGGGGCTTAAACAACAGAAGCTTATGTTCTCGCAAATCTGGAGCCCAGACGTTCCAGACTGAGGTCCAACAGAGTCTGTGTCTGACGGGTTCTCTTCCTGGCTTCCAGACACAGCCGTCTCACTGCATCCTCACGTGGCCTTTCCTTGGGGTGGGCATAGGGGTGGGAGCCCTTGGTGTCTCTTTTTTTTTTTTTTTTTTTTGAGATGGAGTTTTGCTCTGTCACCCAGGCTGGAATGCAATGGTGCAATCTCAGCTCGCTGCAACCTCCACCTCCAGGGTTCAAGCAATTCTCCTGCCTCAGCCTCCCAGGTAGCTGGGATTATAGGTACCCACCGCCACTACAAATACAAAAAACCGGCTATTTGTAGTAGAGACAGGCTTTCTACTACAAATACAAAAAAAAAAAAAACTCAGCTAGTTTTTTTGTATTTGTAGTAGAGAAGGGCTTTCATCATATTGGCCAAGCTGTTTTCAAACTCCTGACCTCATGATCTGTCCTCTTCAGCCTCCCAAAGTGCTGGGATTACAGGTGTGAGCCACTGCAACCAGCCAGTGTCTCTTCTTCTAAAAACAAGAATCCAACAGGACCAGGGCCCCACCCATACGACCTTCTTTTATCTTAATTACTTCTTTAATAGATGGAGGCCCTATCTTCAAACACAGCCACTAACAAGCAGGCCACAACAACCTGTTTCATAACTTGGTGGCCACATCTCTACTCTGTCTCCACTATCATTTCTGGCCCCTTGATTCCAAAGCTCTCGATCTTTACTATGTCAAGCAAGCTTCCCACTGCAGCTCCATCCAAAGTTGATGCTCAGATGTTATTCAAAGGGCTGATCATGCATTTGTCACTGCTCTTCCTGCTGCACTGGGCAAAAGGTGTCCGTGACTATTTGAGCCATTTATGGTGGCGAAACCCAATATGAAACTTCAGTATATTTCCCTAAGAGATGACTTTACAGCATTTAAGCTGAAAATTTAAGCAAGCTTTTTTTCCCTAAATTCAGTTTCAGTTAGCAATATCAACTAATAAAGCTTACATTTTTAAAAATTCTGTTGGCCAATGAATATCACTAAAGATAACCACAGTTTTGTCTGTTACTTGCATGTGCTTTCATTAGCCATCTCAAGAGTTGAGGTGAATATTTTGACACACTCGATTTCTTGTTTCTGAGATCGTTCATGTCAGAAGATGCATTGTGTGGCTGTGGGAAAATGTAACTTAAAAAATTCTGGCGTGACTGTTTTTTCTCTTATTTTTGTCTCAAGCACCACAGGAGAGCAAAGATAATACTCATAGTAAGATGTGAGGAAACCTCACAACAAGATCACATAATGCAACTTTTTTTTTCATCTTTTCTTATCATCTCACAGGATTTTCCCAACTCTTATATTTACATAGATAAAACACTGTAAATAAAATTGTGTATTGTTTTACATTATATCATTTTATAAACATTTTGCCTGAGTCCCTTGTTGTGGTCACTAATGTTTTCAATATTTCATTTACTGATGTATTTCTTATTTTCCAATAATTAGGTTGCTTTCCATTTTTAACTATTGTAAATAGTATTGCAGCGAACATCTTTATGATATGGAACCATATTTCTTCTTTTTTCAGATTCCTCCAATTATTATGGATCATCAGGTAAATTCCTCAAAACAGAATCACTGGGTCAAAATTCTGAAGCATCCTGTGGTTCCTAATGTATAAGAGGAAATATTTTGTAAAACAATGTGTCTCTATTCTAGTATTTCAGAACAACTCAACATTTCTTGGTAATTATTTGTATGTGAAAATGGAACTTTTTCATTAATTCTTGAGCTACTAGAAGTTGGTTCTCAGCTGGCTCACTTCACTTCTCCTTCCTCTTGTATGACTTGTGTCTTCGTTTCATTCTTGATTTTTCTACCAGAGGCTTCTTATGTTTAGAAATCAATTTATATAACAATGATGTTAATCTACGGCTACGTTTGTTTCCTCCCATATTTCCTTTTATTTCGGTTGTTGATTCTGAGTCCACAGAGAAATTTCCATAACAAATTATCTGTTCCTTATGGGGGATGAAGCCTCTACCCTTGTCCTCATCGTGGGGACAGACAACTGACCTCAGTAAGGCCAGTGTACACGTGAGAGCTACAGCATAACATGGGTAGATCTGCTGGTGTCACAGTTCTGTTTTTGGCGCCCCCAAATCTGTGCAGTTTCCTAAAGTGCATCATTAGCCACTAAGCCAACCCATCAGAAGCCTTCTGCTCTCTTCCACATATTTAGCTGACTACAGATTTTTTTCACTTTATACGAAATATACAACACAAATCCAAAAACCCTTGATAGAACATATGCAACCCTTAATAGAACATTCCTTAATACAGTTTGGAATCCAGTCTCAACTTTTAAATGGTATATTTCTTCCATACAATACAATTCTCAAACTTAGCATAGGGTGAATGATGTGTTTTAGGCAATTGTATAAGCCACTGTGGACCATTCATTCATTGCATTTCAACTTGCTTCCTGAGCCCTGCAACGTAACATACACTTCTGAGTAATTAACATAAGTGGGGACTATCAGTGACTCTCTAATATTTAGAAAGCAAACCACTCTCTTTTAATAGAGAGACTATAGAGGAAGTTTGATAAATAAGCCCCTGTGTTCTCCTTCCTACCTGCCCAGTCCTCATGGGCAATATAGTATATCGTCTGTGACGTCGAACTAATAAGTTCATATAATTTCTTCTGTGTAAACTACAATTTTACCCTGATACACATACATTTTACTTCGTCTTTTTGCACCTTTGTCACACATCCAAGTTTTTCATCATTTACATGATTTAAAATAATTTTCTGAACTATTCAAATCTTTTGATCAAAAGAAAAAATATTTTATGACATTCCTTGTTGTTCTTACCATGTTATGCCAAATCTTTATGATACTGCATACTAAATCAAAGGATGAGAAGAATAAATCCTCTATGCACTTCAGAGGAAAATCATCTAAATGGCTGAAGCAGTTTCTCTCTTTTCACATGCATGTTTAGGCTACATACAATTACAGACTGAAGTGTGCGATTTGCCTGCGTTGATAAGATGTGTATCTGATTATTGATTAGACAAGAGAAAAGCATTAGGCAGAAACATCTCCACAAACTCCCACATCTAAAGACAACTCGGTACCTCTTTTTGGTTCCATATTTTATCCAGTGCCCACTCCAAAAATCCACAGGATAGTATAATAGGCACCTAAGCCCAATCCAGACTCTTGTCTCAAAACTTGCTTCTTCCCCTGCAGTCTTCTTCCAGATACATTGCAAGACGTCCACCCTGTTGCTGCAGCCGAAATCTCGGGCATCAGATGTGACTCCTGTCTATCCCAGCCTTCATCCAAGCTGTCAGCAAATCCTGTTGGTGTCATCCTCTATTCCAAACATACCATTACTTGTTCCATCGTCCAAGCCGCCTTCGTCTTTTGCCCCAGGATGACACAAGTGTCCTGTGCCTACTCTTCTGTCTTCTATCGCCCATTTATGGACTGTGCAGCTGCCAGAGCGACCCTTTCAAAACTAAAAGCAGAGACCTTCATCGTTTACATTCTTATATGTTTTCCCTAATCTTCATGTCTTTCTTTCGAAACAAAGACATTTTAAATAGTTTAAGGTTAGCTTAGCTGGCCCAAGCCTGGGCTCTATTCTCACAGCCTCCTTCTTGCTCAGGCTCTTCCTGCTGCACTGCCTGTCTTGAAAGTTTGTGAACACAGCAAACTTGCTCCTACCCAGGGCTCTGGGTTTGCTGCTCAAAGATATTCCCACCGCTCATTCTCATAGCTTAGTTTAGATCTATGAGTAAATATCACTGCCTCAATGAGACTTTTCCTGATTATCCATTAAAAAATTCTACCCCCATGACGCTTACTTGACTTTATTTTTTCTTTCTGACACTTATCTGATATTGGAGTATATGTTTGTCTCCCTTGACAAAATGTACAACCCAGAAAGGTGGAGAATTTGCCCGTTGCCATATCCTCAGTGCTTAAGACAGATCTCAGCACATGTCACAGGCTTGGAAAGTGTTTGTCAAATAAATGAACTATACACATAATTAATCTTATTTAAATAACATTGATATTTTATGCTTCTAGCTGGTATCCTACTGTAATAGCACTTGTTCGTTCTTATCCCAATTTGTAAAATGTGACTGATTCTCTTTCTTTCCTGCCATGTAATCCTTATCTCGGTTTCCCAGTAGATGAGACACCTCACTATGTGGGAACTCTCAGGATAAATTTAGGGTAAACTGATCAGAGTTGCAGATTTGAATTGGAAGAGCTGAGTTTCTTAAGTGGGAAGAATTGGGTGATTCTAGTCATTCTCTTCTTGTCCCCACTTCAGTCCTCTGTGGTTGGTCCATTTGGTAGAATGCACATTAAAATAGTTCTCAACTATTCTCTATTTCAGCCTAAGGATGACTTCTGTTGAATTTTAAAGAGAGGACATTTTGCCTTCTGTAATCACCACATAACATTGTGCTGGCTTTCACTTACTGAACAAGAAACAGAATTCCATTTATTTTTCATTAAACAGACTTGAAGATTACCCCTTGATGAAATCAGTGTTGTTATTTGTTTAAAAGGTAGTTATTGAAAGAAGGTTCTGCTGCTTTTACTAATAAGTTTGTGTCTCTAGAAGCATGGAGAGATTAAAAATGAAAACCCAATAGGAGAGGTGAGCCCTAGGAAGTATTACCTGGTCTTCCTGCTTTCAAGAAAGCAGGACTTTGTCTGTCTTTGATTATTATCAGCAACTCGAGCTTTGTAATTCTAGTAATATCCTCTATGTTTCGATAACACTAGTGCAGGCACAATTTTACAGGGTGTTCCTGTGTTATTAGTAGAGAGATGAAGCTTAGGGTATCTTAGCCCCTTTTGTCTGGATATGAATCTGCCAGTTGTTACCAGAAGTTAAATGTTATACCAACAAATGTTAGATATGTCACACTTCTGAGCAGCATCTCTCGATTAGTAGGGTCATAGCAAAATTTTTTGTGCCAATCAATGTATGCTCTATTTCCCACCTGCTTTCTTCCTCATTACTAGGGTACACGAGGCCAGCAACCCTCACTGCATTAGTTAGTCTGTTCTCGTATTGCTATTTAGAAAGACCCAAGCCTGGGTAATTTATAAAGAAAAGAGGTTTAACTGGTTCACAGTTTCACAATCTGTACAGGAAGCAAGATGCTGGCATCTGCTCAGCTTCCAGGGAGGCCTCAGGAAGCTCCCAATGACAGCAGAAGGTGAAGGGGGAGCAGATACGTCTTACGTGATAGGAGCACGAGCAAGAGAGAGAAAGGAGGAGGTGCCTCACACTTTCAAACAACCAGACCTTGTGAGTGCTCACTATCATGAGAGCAGCAAGGGGAAGGTGCTAACCCACTCATGAGAAACCACCCCCATGATTCAACCACCTCCCACCAGGTCCTACCTCAACACTGGGAATTACAATTCAACACGAGATTTGGATGAGAACACAGATGGAAACCATAAAACTCACCCAAGCCCTAGATCCCTTACAAATCCACCAGCTTAAGTGGCTCTGTCATTTCTCATGAGGCAAATCTGATTACTGACTCTCCACACTGACTGCTCTCTCACTTGTTCACGTACAACTTGGATCATGCATGACCCAGTACTGGAGACGAGGTGTAGAGAATATGTTTCCGCCATCCATGTTCCTTACCACAAGTGAGGGAACAATAAATGCTGAGTGTTTTTTGAAACTGAAGTCAAGTAAGACAGAGCTAATGGCATCTTCCCAGTCTAAAAGTTCATTGTTTCAGGGTCATTTTTGGACACGTTTCTGTATCCTCTATATTTACTACATGTCATCTTCATAATATTCCTATATATTTGTATAAATATTTTATGTCTCCATCTTGTGATGTACTTGAGACTGAATGAGGGAGGCCTGAGGCAGATTTCTGCCTCTTCCTTTCACTAGCAATAGCCATCTATCCATCCATCTATCATTCATCCATTCATCTTTCCATCTTTTTAACAAATACATATCAGTCAGTTCCTTTGCAGCAAGTACTATGTTCCAAGCTTGGGGTAAGGAATGCACCAATGAACGTAGTCCCTATCCTCATGAAAATCTGTAAAACTTATCTGGCCATATGGAGATGACAGTGCCATAGAATATTTCTAAATGGTCATTTAATCAATGTTGATAAGATACTTAGTCAGCAACTAAGATACTACAGAAAATTAAAAAATAATAGTTCTTCAGTGCTCAGATAATTAATTTCAATTTTTCTTGCTATAAAAGGAAACATTTCATGATATGGCAGCATTGCTGTATATAATTTTAGCAGCATTTCATACTTTTTAATAGATGCTAAATTGTTCTCTCTCTTGTATTTACTAGATTTTGCCTTCAACATTAGTGCCAATAATTTTGTTCAGCTTTACTGTCCCTTGTTTCCTTCCATTTTACCCATTTATGTTGATATAACTTCACCTTTTAGACCCATCTTACTTAATTGTTTTTCCCCAATATATGGATTTGCTTTTTTAATATCAATTTAATTTTGGGATTTATTTTCATAGCCACATTTCATTACAAGTATTCAAAATTAATTTTATGCATAGTATTCTTTCTTACAAATAATGCCAAATTAAATGTATCATAGTCCATCTATTATTATGAGGTTAAATTTTTCTCTCTTTTCAGTATTTTGACATTCTATTTATCTTATGTTCTTTATCTTCTATATTTTCAAGTTTGCTACGCCATCATGGATTTGATTTGCTTTTCTAATTTTATATCCAATTGCATCCCTGACTTTCTATTTTTCCTTTCTCCAACCTAGTTCCATTTTTCTTTACTATTTCCATATGTGCATGCTTCTTTTTGAGATATGAAGCATATGTCTTCTAAATTTTCACCTTTTTTTAAATTTTTGGTAGAACATCATTTTTAGTAATATATGTTTTTTTTCTTATTCCTCTGTTCCTTCTGGGAAGTTTTCCATTTCATAGGTCCATGTATTCATTTTTTTTTCTGTTAAATATTCTTGCGCATGATAAATACACTTAGGCATGTGCCAGCAAACAATTTGGGCTTCATGCACATCTCTCCTCCCACTTCCCACATGGGTATCAGCAAATTCCCTTTCTTAGGTTAATACAATAGTCCCTTTCTTAATATACAGTGTCTGGCAAGTACGAGATTGCTAAAGGAGACTGCATATCCCTTACTCTGCCTGTCGCATTCCCATACTATATTAGGGAGTTGTGCGTTCTGTCTTGAGAGGGTAGAAGCATGTCCAGATCACAGGGCAGCACAGAACGCCCTGATGCTCCTCCTGATCTGGGCTTCCATCGCAGTTCCTTCTCTTAGACTAAGAAGCAAATCCAGTGGATGGAGTTTCACCTACCTTTCTTACTAACTTTTCATATGCTATTTTTAAAATGTAGTTGAGGAGAACTTTGGAGAGTTCAAATCACTGAGGTGTATGAGCTGTTTTATTTTCCTAATTCTTAATTCTTTATGGTTACTTTTAATTTGTCATATAATTAGTCGCATAGACTAATTTGCTATACCAAGTTCCATTTTCTTCATTTGCTATCAATCAACATTTTCTCTCTTAGCCTCAGATTTCACCCTGTCATTCTTTGATATTCATTTACATGAGCATCCAGATATATATTACACTACATCAAATCTCCAAATGATGATTAGTCATTTAAGACACAATCTATACAGTAAACTGGAGATGTCTGTCTTAAATATACAAAATTCTAGGATGAATGGCAAGCAGACCTCATTCTGACTTAGGTGGCTACAGTTATAATCAACTGAAGTGTCTACCAAGAAAATATAACTTAGTGTGATATTCTTCCAAGTACCCTGGGGCCAATGGTCCTCCATCAGACCAAAGTCAGCCAGAATTCTGGAGCAATGATGTTGATAATGAGATCTATGGGAGGTGCCCATCTTTTCGTGGTCCTTATGTCTCCTTTCTTTGATTGATGTGGTTGATGATGTACAGGAAACTTAACTGATACCAATTATAAATGGACTTGGTCCGTTTGTGAACTTTCTCTTTAGAGGAATCTGATAAGAATTGAAATGACACAAAGTCTGGTCTCATAAAATAGGTGATGGGTGGTGGAAGAGGAAAGGGAAGAAAAGGACATTTGCAGAGATGACTGGTTTCTAATTTCCTAAACGCATTCTCTGCTTGTGTGGCCAGACAAATCAGATGAGAGCTGCTGGAATTCAGCGGCTGTCCAGCAAAGGCATTTAGAATGGCCAAAAATGGTATGAAGAACTAACTGTCTAATATTTTTGCTTGAGACAAATATCCTAGTGACCCTGAGTAAGTGATGCCTGATCCAGGACAAGGACAAGTGGGTACTTTGAATAAGATTAGTTAAATTATACTGGAGATATTTAGAACCTGCTGGAAGCACCTCCCTTTATACATTCAACATCTCCCGATGAGACTCTGTAAGTGTCTAAGAAACGCATTTGTTAGTAATTCTAGCTAGAATATTGTCACAAAGAATACTTTTTAAAAGGTAGGAACATTGGATTTTTCTCTTCCTTTAGTGTCATCTCATTTCTAATCATTCTGAGCCCTGGCCATGATTTACGAGTAGTTTAGGTCTGTGTTGGCCAAGGTGTTCTGTGAAACAAGGTTGCAGAAGGTGAGAGACGTGTGAAGAAGGGCTACATTGTATTCCTCCTCCTTACAGTCACCCCACACACGTGAAAATGAGGGACTTCCAAGATACCAATTTAATTACAAATATTTTCCGTCACCTTAAAACATATCAGTTCTTCTTTTAATTTTTCTCCCCCCACAGCAAAATTTCAGCATCCTACAAAGATTGGTCCTTGGAACAACTGTTTGCAAACATTGCTTGAGATGATTTGCATCTCTTCTGTGATTGGCTGACAAACCCAAGGAGCTGCAGTGACAAACAGACTTCTCATTGTGACAGATGGGCCATAGTTATTTCCATTTTAGTCTGTTTTGTTTAGAATTTATGTCGACAAAAAGAAAATAAAGAAAAAGGAAAGAAAAGATTTCCTGGAAACGGGGAGGTGTTTGTTGTGTTTCACAAGATGCCTGAAAGGCACAAGATTTCCTTCAACTTCAGTCGTGGGAGGATAACACTGCCTGGGGGGCCGCAGAGCCACAGTCTGGCACCGTGAGATGCAAATCAGCCTGGAGACTGACAAAGAAGAGACAGAAAATTGATATTCCACTAGTTTTGAAAAAGCCCAAAGTAATATTTACAAATAAGATTTTTGATGATGCCAAGAGAAAGATAGTTTTTTTTTTTTAATAAAACAGAAAACCATAAATTCTCCTACCAGCAAACAAATGCAGTTCTCACAATGTGACTATTTTCAGCAGTCTTTTTTGCTGAACGCGCCCACTGCTCATTTGTGAAGGAAACACATATGGACCCATTAACTTGCGATATGGGATTTCTAGGTTAAATTGGGATTGCCAACGGGAAAATCATTTCCAGGTTCAGTGGTTTAATTTTTGGTTGACAAGACTAAGTTTATTCAAAGCATAAACGAGGAGGAGGGCAGCTACGGAAGAACAGGGCATACAAGTTAGCAAAGCGCCCTACGCCATGCTCAATAAATTGTAGTTATTATTTGCAATTGTTATTTTTATTGTAAATATAAATTGCTACCCATCTTTTTTTTCTATTTTTTCTTTATTGGATAATTTGCAATTGTTTATGGGAAATTTTTTAGAACCCCGTGTATTTCTTTTCATAGAACTTAGGAAAGATTTTATTGGAAATTTTTGATGTAGATCCTTCTAAAGTTTAGGATATAAATATGAAAATGCCTTTCCTTCACTTCTTTTGTATTTTTAATTTACAAATTGCACAATCACATCCTCTTCAGGTTCCAATCACTTCTATATCACAACAATTATTTATTTTTTGCTGAATTAAATTCTTAAAAACCTCCCCTCATTATTCTCCCAGGCTTTCCCCACCTCCAGAGTAATAAACTGTGAGCATAGCAAGTAAAAATATGTTTTATTTTTAGCAGAATGACTTTTGATCCAGTATCTGGACAGGTGAAGTTTGCTTTCACTTCCATGGCAAACCACGCGCAGACCTGCTTTCTTCGTTTCTTTTTAACTGCTGCCCACATCCCCCTCCTGGTGGGGAGGCTCACCTCATCTTCATGGCCCCTCACGAGCTCCATCCCATCTTCTTCTCAAGCTTCTTTAATACCAACTCGTCTTTAATTTCTTCATCCAACCATGCTTTTTAAAATTAATGTTTTAAATTTTTTATTTTATTTATAGAATCACATGCATTTTTCATTTAGAGATCGTGTGTACCTTTTATGTAGTTTCCCCCAGCGGTAATGTCTTAACCAAACTATAGCAAAATGTCACGACCAGGAAATTGACATTTATGCAATCCACAGGCAAAACCAAAATTTCTCCAGTTTTACACGTGCTCATTTGTAAGTGTGTATGTATGTGTGCATTTAGCTCCACGCAGATCCTGTCCATGTGTGGATTTGTATGACAAACATCAAAGCCTAACTCATATCAGTTTCAGGACCAGGATGCCCTCATATAACCCCAGGCCCCTCCCCCTCCTCCTCCCCCATTCCTAACACAGGCAACCACTAACTCTCCGTTCATCACCAGCGGAAGTCATCTTTTGTTTACTTCTCTCTATCTGTAATGAGGACAAAAGTTGTGCCCTGGAGAGAAGTTGTGGATCCTGTTTCTCCCCAGCCCTCCTCTCTCAGGTGCCATCCCCTCCAGAGACCCTCCCCTTGTCTTGGGATTGCTGCTGTTCGCTGCCCTGAGAACACTCCCAGGCCTTTCCCAACAACCTTAACTCCTGCCTGGCCCCACCGTTGTTATCTGTGTGAAGGACCTTGGCAATAACCCTGCTTGAGAGTTTCTTGAACTCTTCAGCTCTGGCCACAACAGCACCTGCTTGGCTGTGATGGTCTCCAGGGGTAGTCACAATGTGCACCTAGAAGCAAGGACCTTGTTCTCAGCCATGCCCCTGTCTGACCACAGATGTTTGCTTTTTTACCCCTCAGCTGTCTGAGGACAAACTCTTTCACCCTTCAAGGAGGATGCTTTTCACCTCCTTACTATGATAGAAAACAAACAAATTTCTAATTTAGAACAGGGAAGAGTCAGACAGTGAGGCCATGAAGCAGGTGGGATCCCGGCCTGAGCCAGGGGAGCAGGGCAGTGACTCCGGCAGGCCCCACCCCACCCTTCCTGAGCCTACAGAGCCTAGGGCTGTAGACAGACAAGCACATCTGCTATATTAGAGGCTGGGGGTATTTCGAGGGGCAAAAGGCAGGCGGGATAGGGAGACAGGGTGTTACACACTACATTCCCTCTGGGGTGGCGTGCCTCTCTACATGATAGGTGATCCAAAGCACAGGAATGACCAGGCCCACTGCCTCCCTCATGGCCAAGTGACGGAGAGAAAAACGCGATCAGAACAGCCTCAAGAAGGCCACAGAGGGGGAAGAGTCTGCTGGACGTGGAAAGCTGAGCGGAGTTCACTGCGGCTGCAAAGCTGGGAGGTGAAGAAAAGAGAGGAAGGGCAGGAGGCTCACGGGGGAGCAGCGGACCAAACGGGGAACGTTCGTCAGCTATGGAAGGAGCCTGGACGGCACTCTCTGGGAGAGGTCCTTGGGAGCACACTGCCTGGAGCGCAGCCCCCCGCTCTGGAGTTGCCATCCATGGGGAGGTCCGGGAGTGGAGGAGTGTCTGCGGAAGCGCCCCTTTGGTATCACATGCACACTCCAGAAGCGAGAGGCTGTCCAGGCCGCCGCAGCAAATGACCACAAACTGGATGACTTAAAACAACAGAAATCCGTTCCCTCACAGTTCTTCAGGCCACAACTCCAAAAAGAAGGTATGGGCAGGGCTGTCTCCCGCTGAGGGCGCTGGGGGAGGCTCCTGTCGCACCTCTCCGGGCTGCTGGTGGCTCCCAGCTCTGCCTCTGTCTCTGCGTGGCATTCCTCACCGTGCTTTCTGCATCCTCTTTGTCCCTTGGGAGGCTACGCTCGTTTGCCTGAGACCCCACCGCATCCAGCGTGACCTCATGCTAGTCCTTACCTTAATTACATCTGCAAAGGCCCTGTTTACAAAAACGTTCACATCCTGAGCTTCTAGGTGGACACGAGGAACTGGCTAACCCAGTAGTCCCAATGTCTGGAAATTCCACTCATATTCTGGTAGTGTTGGGTATTCTCGGCAAATTTTACTGATGAGGGAAAGCAGGGATCAGTATTTTCACAGGGCCCAGAGAAGAACTTTGGGGATTGTTTCCCTTCCGATTTTGAGTTTGAAGTAGTGCCTTTAAGAGGCTGGGATGAAAAGTTAGGAAACTGAATAATGCAGTATGGTCAACGTCCTGGAGGGACCATGGTGTGACAGAAGTAAGGGGAGTCGTGCTGTAAACGTCCCCTGCCAGAGTGGGCCTGAGAGGATATGGATTTCCTAGTACCTGGCTACGACCCAGGGCATCCATCACTCACCTGTAGCCAGCGGGGGAACTCTGGGTGACGGTGTGACAACCTAAGATAGTGCTGCCCTATAGGTGGTACACCAGCTTCCTAACCCCAAGGCATGGCTTACTCTTGCAACTTCCCAACTCTTCTGAGCAATCCAAAACAATCGTAGGCGACAAGTGTACTGGCTTGATCAGCAAAAGGACGGATCTTGGAGCCCGTCCTTCTAAGAGGCTTCCATCTTCATAAACTGTCACTGGCTCAGCAGTGTCTCAGAGCTGGGTCTCTGAATAGAAATGGCAATGTCTTCTATCAGGCCAGAGCTCACTAAGAGACCTCTGACTATCCTAGTTATTGAGAAGAAGCGGGTCTTAGAGGATGAGAACTAGGCACCTGTAAGTGTCAACGTGTGGAAATGCAGGGGCCATGGTGCTGGGCATCAGATCAAGTGCAGAAATGAGCAGCTGCTACACATGCTCAGCTCACTGGAAGCAGTCTGTGTGGGATGCACACAGTGGGAAGATTGAGACTCCACACCTGACCTTGTATACGAGTGCTGTAGTAAAGCAATGCCTACAACCACGTGGGCTTGGTAATTGCTCAGAACACTGGGGACCGTGGAAGAGATGGTCATTGATTGGTTATAGGGTTGCTTCTAGGTGATGTTCTGTGAGAATCTGACACCAAGGATGTGACCCTTATTTAGGGTGACTTGTGGGGTTGTGGAAGAGAAAAGTTAGACTTAAAAAAAAATAGCCTTTTCCAAAATGGAATAGGCCCTGCATTTTGAGGCAATTGTCCGTCAGATTTGATGGCTCCAGTCTGTTGCCATAGCATTTCAAATTCAAAGCAATTCAAAGGAATTTCCAGCTAGACCATGGACACAGCACTCGGCACCAGGTGCCACAGTGAGCTTACAGGGTTCTGTGAACGCCTGGAAGCTTCCAGAGGATATGTTTTTTCTGGGTTGGCTAAGTTTTCCTACTGCTTGAACTGAGGCCTTGGTTACTACACTCCTGTGACTGTGTCTGGAACAAATGTTTAAGGAAACAGCCCACCCCAAGACTCTCAGGATGGTGTGGTTGAGAAGGTGCCCATTATATAAGAAATTGTAGAGTGAATAAATTTGGAATTTTAGTTTTTCAACTTCAACATAAAAGCAGAAGGGGATTGTATTTTGGGGCTTCGTGTTTTTTGTTTTCCTGAGAATTTTGTAATGGCAGGTGTTGTACAGTCAGGTGGGGGCATCTGGTGGTACTGCTGCTACTCTGAGGTCTCACGAGCGGTTGGTGGAGGGGGCGGTGCCTGCCCGCAGTGGTGTGGGACCTGTCTATGATATGGCAGACACAGGGTGGAAGAGTCAGCAGAGCATGGCTCAAAGCAGTGGTGGAAGAAAAATGAAGAATCCCATCGTGTGTACTCCATTCATCGGGATGCACCTTGAATCGAGTCCAATCCCACCACAGTCTGGCCCCACCCGTCCTACTGCTGAGCCGGTCTTCCCTCTCCCTGTGTTCCTGGGACTTGCATGTGTACTCACAGGTTCCTTCCACCCTTACTCAGACCTCTGCTCATCTTATTTCCTTCCTCTCTTGCTCATTACATCCAGTGGTTTTTGTGACCCTTCTTTGTGGTTCAGCCGAGATGCTATCTGTTCCATCAAGCTTCTGGTGGCCTATTTATGAAGCGTCTCTCTCCTTTTAACTTCTGTTGCCAGCTATCTATACCAGTCTTGCAGTATGTATCCCTTTCTATGTCCCCATTGTCCTTATTTGTTAAACTTAGTATCTTCTTTACTATGGAGAAATTCTTCAAAGTCAGGATATATATCTATAGTATCTTTGCAGGTCATGATAACAATAGCAGGTCTGTGAGATTCAAGTGCTTCCAGATATTAGGGCACAAAAGCCCAATGTGCATTGCTGCAGTGATGAGGTGATGCTGGTGAGAATAGACAGAGTGACATGGAAGAGTGGGAACCCCCGGGCAGCCCCTCGGCAGAAGGAACAAGGTTGCCAGCAGCAGATCCAATGGCCCATGCGTGCCACAGTGCTGGGCTCGTGTCTTTCCTCTGCTACGTAAGTCGTCTTTACAGCCCTGGTGACCTCTGGCTCCTGCTTCATGAGTGACTTCTGCTTACCACCTGCCCTCTGTGTTCTCTTAGCAGCTGTGTTTTCCTGTCATCTCTCTCCCTGTCTATGCTGCATGCCTCTTTCCTAAAGAAAGGATCAAACTGGGCTGGCCCGTGCCATCCAGTATGGAGCAAACCTCTACTGACGAGAGCTCTTGGCTTGTCTCACTGGATTCATAAGCGGGAGCTGCTTTGTCCATCATCTTTAACAGCATGAGACCACAGCGGTGAAGCCAAACCAGAAATGATCTGATCCAAGCTTGGTTACCGGGGGTCACAGACACCTCCAAAAGTTACTACGGGCATAGAAGCTTCTTTAAGTTTTCTCGGAAAGCAGTATTGTAGTATTTCCTGGCTTTGTTGTTACGGTAGCATTTCAGGTATCTACTATGCAGGTATCATGCTAGATACATCTACACCAATCACTCACTTAATACAGCACCCTTACGGGTCAGATACATTGGGCACTGTGACTTCCTCGCAGAGAATAAGTAGCTTTTCTAGTCACTCAGTGGGTGGAGAAGGGCCAGCTCTAAGGTTGCTCTCAGAGTGGCCTCACTTAGGAATGCAATTGATCCCTTTATATCTGAAGTTCATGCCTTCCTGCATTGATGAATAATATACTTTTCTCCTCCCCTTCTCCTGGAGCAATTTCTTTTTAATAGTCTTCTTCTAATTATAAGCTCCTTAGCATAAAGCTGTTTGAGAGTGATAGCGTGTACTCCCTTGTGCTAAAATGTGTTTAATTTAGGCTTTATACTTACACTTTTTCAAATGCTTCCTTATCTTCATTCTATGTCGTAGCATCTTATCACCTGCCATGTGGTGTCTGGTGTCCGCCCCATGCCTCACGTTCAGGCTGGAGTCCTTGCTCAGGTACCCCCTCTTTCCTCTAAGCCCTTGCCAGACACGTGTTGCCCACTTTCCCTGCACCCATCACTCAGACACCATCAGCAGAGATCCAGAAAGCCACATGCTCCGGCTTTTATTTTCAATCTAGCTACACATATTCCACATCCTTTTTCCTCTTTCAAAGTCAATAAAAATAAGTTTCAGGATTTCTTAAGATCTCTCATTTATTTTCACATGAATCAGCAGAAATGAGTAACAGTCATAGGTTTGATGAATCCTGGCAGTTCCTCCATCATCCCTGGGAAGAGAGGACCTCTCATTATCCATGTCAGGGTGATGCATGGCTGCCCCCATGCCCCTCCTGGAAAAGCACAGCCTCTCCCGTTCCTGGGATGAATAACACATCCATGGATACCTGGGGCTCTTTTCCCCTTGTGTCATGGGAGATATTAGGTCTTCATAAGAAACAGCTCTGTTCTGTGTGGCAAAAACCTCACTGATTATTTTCACTAAACCCTGAGCTTCCTGTTGGCAAGGTGCTTGCATCCTCACAGCACTATTAAAGTTGTTTTTTTTTTTTTAACAATTTTTTTCTGGATAATTGTCTCTAACCTAGTTAGGAGCTCTTCTAAGAAAGCTCAAACAGAAGGGTGGGGGAGAGAAATAGAAAGAGAAAGGGAAAGGTTAGGGGAGAAGGAGAGAGAGGAGGAGGGAGCAATTTCTCAAGTCTTTGCAGCTTCTTGCCCTCATAGGATATCCTGTTGGTAGTGAGGGCTTTAAACAGGAGATGTGCCTAGTATTCTGGTCAGTAACCTAAACTTCTGGTCAGTAAAAACATCTTTTCGATAGCTCCAAATGTGAGATCGGAAGTTGAATTAGAGTCTTTCCTGTTCACCTTGGACTGTTGGTGGCATTGGGGCTTTTGGAAATCTGTGTATGAGCTAGTCTGACTGTTCACTTTCCTCTCAAGATGCAATAGCATTACACTTGCAAAATAGTGAACATCAGCAAAAACAAGCCTGACGTCAATTTTGTGCTTTGTGAGCCATCCAGCTTTGCACCTCACACCCGCACACAGCAGTGCACACACAGTGTGCAAGCAACCCCGCTTCTCCTCCAGACCAGCTCGGTGTCCTTCATGGCACCTTCCCTGATGACCATCCCTGGTCCCTCTGAATGTCACAGTAGGCTATAATTTAGTTCCTTAATCAATGGCATTATATGGTTACCGTGATCAAGCAGTTCAACAACTGCTTTCCTAATCACCAGAATGTCCACATTTGTAGTTTCAGGGGGAAAAGGGAAAAATAAAAACAACTATGGTAGCTTTGAGAAAATACCTGCTCTCACAACCATCTACTAGAAATATGAATGCTATTTTCTGAAAATAATAAAAACACACCAAAGAAAAACCACAGCAAGCCCTTGAGGTGTACAAAACAGAATATTTAAGCTTATGAACCATACTGAAAGTTTTAAAAGTTGTATTTCTAGTTGAGCTGACGTTTATTCCACCCTCCAGATAATACTGAGTCAGAAATTCCCTGGAAATCCAGCATAAAATAATTAGATGGGCAGCATATCAGGTATGTAGTCTTGTAAGAAGAAAATAGCTTGTTTAGCTTCCTTTTTATTGGTCTGTTTTTTAAACCCTTGGGTGTGTAAGATGTGGAATTAAAGTAAATCCTAGAGAAGTTCTGAACACTGCTGTCCGTCCACTCGTCAATTACTTTAGGGTAGTGTGGGGTGGATAGAAATGTATCTGTTTGATTTCGTTCCTTCTCCTTCTCCAGGATTTTCTGAGTTTCCCGGTTATTCAACTAAGCACAAATTGCTGTTCATACAGATACATTGCCATGACTTCTGATTTGCTGGCTGTCACTCCCATTAATAACCGACCAGGCTGTCAGGCTGTCACTCTTTGTCGTTGTAATGATTTGTTTCATACAAGGGACTTGATTCATGAGGAAGAGCGGGTAATAAAATCGCTACAGTTGTCCTGTTTACTTGGAGGTACACAGGGGTTATGGAAAAGCATTAGGCAAGAACACGTACTCCACTTTTATCCTCAAAAACTAATTAGCAAGCACATAACTTGGATTTTTTTAAGCTGAACTAATACTCCGGCTGGAGCTTGAAATTTGGGGGAATTCAGACCAGCTCTCAGGAATATTTCCATTTCCAGATGTAGCAAGTAGCTTCATCTGACATAGCCCAAAGCATAGTTCTCCAAATGAAGAAAAAGACTTCGCTTCCCAGAGCACACTGCCTGGTAGAGCCATCATTAGGCACCTGAAGGTGGCGTGTGGGCAAGCCGGGCCCACAGGCCACTCCCCTTGTGGGAGGCCTGGTTCTTTGAGAGCCCAGGTAGCAGAGGGTCTACCAAGGTCTAATTGCAGTGCTGTCTTTTGTTCCAGTTTTCAGCAGAATTTTCGTCTGTGCCTTTGAAGAGACTGTGTTTGGTGACAGGCACAATAGGGGCCATCTGATGTCCCTGCTACCCAACGCTGCAATTTCTCCAGTTCTACCTAGTTTCCCTGCTCTGTTCAGCAGGGAATTCTCCCACAGGTCACGATGAAAGGAGGAGAGATTCCCATAGAGAGGGTTAGAGGCCCTGATCACAGGACAGATGTGTTTGTGAGTGTCTTGGACCCCTGAGGGCCTGCCCAGCCAGCAAGCTCCTGCTCTGGGAGCCACAGCCCTACCAGTGGGAAGCATCCCCTCCTTCCCCCTTCTCCTGCCCGCTGTCCTCCAGACAGTCCCACCTCTCCTCTCTTGGATGGACAGCCATTCTCGTTTTCTCTTTCCCTCCAGGTAACACTGAATCCGAGGAAAGAATGGTCCTTCCAAGGAGAGCTGAGACGTGAAGTTCTGCCAATCACCCGTGACAGGTATCAAGCAAGTGCGTGACAATTTAAAGCAGAATGTGAAGTGTTTCCAAAAAGCCACGTGTAGACGAGTGTGAGAGTGCAAGCTTCATGGAAGCCTCAGACGGTGCTGTCTGTGCCCGGTAACAGGCTCCATTCCTCGCAGGCTCACCTAATGCTCATGAGAAAAACTGGGTAATGTGAAATACCACACGCAAAAGACGAAGTCCACAATGGCGCAGGCCTGGAGAAGAGGACTGGCACCTGCGGTGGGATGAGCACAACCTGCCCTGCCCCGCACACCTGCAGCTCCTTTCTATCTGGAGCAAAATCCTTAAGCTACTGGAGAGGCAGCAAAGACTACTGTCTGCAGGCACAAGGAAAGACTCACTCTGGCTAGAGGAAGAATAAAGGTAACAAGAAATCTGCCAGGAGGGAGAGGCAGGACACTGTCTTGGGCTCATGGTTCTGTATCAATACCAGTAGAGGGAGCAGAAGAAAGGCAGGAAACTCTCAAACAAGCCCACCAAGGGCTAGGATGCGGCCGGCTGCAGGAGGAGGGAGGTCAGTGAGAAAGCCCCACCCTCCAGGCTCAGGCACACAGGGGCTGTGAAGGCGAAGGCCCAGGGAGAACTATGCAAGCAGAAGTCAGCGAGAGCCATCTTTAAAGCACTGGGGAAGCAAGAGAAACCGTGAACCTGGAAATCCACGCCCAACCAAAATATCCATCGAAAATGAACTCAGAATAAAGACGTGTTGAAGGGAAACAAAAGATCAAAGAGCTCAATACCAGTCAATTTCAAGGAGAAGAAATAGGATACAAGCTAGAATCTTAGAAAAGAACTCAGAACATGATTAAAATAAAGATGATTTTTCTAATGTTCAATCAGTCCAAGTGATAACCATGAAGAGCAAAGCTAGCAGCTACGTATTGTGAGTTGAGGCATATGTAGGAACAGAACGTATGACAGCAACACTGCCTAAGACTGCAGAGTGAAATTAGAAACAGGCTGGGGTAAGATTTTTATAGTATATGGGAAGCAGTGTATTATTATATGAAGATATAATGTAACGAATTCAAGTGACACATGATAAAGTCTAGGACAGCCCCAGATATATTTTTAAGATACATAAATAATGAATAAATAGTGGAGATGAGATTACAACCTAACACATCTGGAGCTAAAAGCAGGTGAAAAGAGATGGAGAGAAATACAAGAACTGGTGGAACAAACAGAAAATGTAAGAAATTGTAGATAAAAACAAACTAATAATCCTATAAAATACAGATAGACTACACATACCAACTAACACAGATATTCTCTGATTTGGGATAAAACAGAAGTGTTCAACTGCATGCTGTCAGCAAGGGGTATGCAAAGTGTGTGCAAGGTATCCTCAAGGTGACTTAAATATCAAGGCATAGAGAGGTTAAACAAAAAATATAAAATACATTCCATGCTGACACTAAGGAAAGTGCGGCTATTGTAATACCAGACAAAGTAAACTTTGAAAGAAAGGAGATTGCTAGGGATAATGAGGGCCCGTACATCATGATACATGGGTCAAGACATCATAATCCTGAATGTGTATGCATGTAACAACAGGGATTCAAAATACAAAAAGCAAAGACTGAGAGAACTGAAAGAAGAGACAGAAAAATCCAAAATTATAATTAGATTTCTGGTGTCAGCTCCAAGATATAGGGAACTTGGCAGTCACTACCCCCCAAACTTTATGATAAGGAAAAGCTGAACAAACTGAAAATTCACACCTTTCTTGGATCCATTAGAGCACTGAGTTGCAAGGCAAGCTGTCATTCCAAAACCTGGAAAGACCAAAGAGATATAGCACCTCAGTTCAGCTACCTGGAGCAGAAGGAAGCTCCTGGGGCCTTAAGCTCACGGGAACACTGACTTGGCGAACAATTTAGACTGTTTGCTGGGAGCTGGGAGCAGAATGGTGTGAGACCGAGAAGCCCCTGGGGGCTGCAGACACTTGGGGACCCACACACTCTTTGCAGCTTGTAAGTATAATTTCCCAATATTTATAAAATGTATCAAACCATAAGTCCAAGCCATCCAGAGATATCTAAGCAGGATAATTATAATAAACCCACAAATACTTAAGAAAAATAAGAACATTTAAAAGATAAAAGTAACACCATCACACCTAGATATATCATATTCATACTTCAGAAAACCAATCATGAAAAATAATATTTTGAAGTCAGCCAGTTAGCCTAAATCAAGGGGAAATGACAAATGTAAAGATAGGAGCAGAAATCAATGAAATTGAAAACAGAAAAACAATAAAGAACATCACCAAAAGCTAGGGTTTTTTTTTTTTTTTTTGAGAAAATCTATAATATTGATAAATCTCTAGTCAGAATGACCAAGAAAAAAGGAGATAAGACACAAATTACCAGTATCAGGAATGAGAGGTGGGATTTCACTACAGATCAAATAGCATTCAAAAAAGAATAAGTGTGTAGGAATAACAACTTTATGCCCATAAATTCAGCAACATAGATGCAATCGACAAATTCCTTCAGAGACACAAACTATCAAACTGACTCAAGAAGCTGTGGATAAACCAAATAGCCCTGTATCTATTAAAGCAGTTGAATTCATAGTTAACAATCTTTCCATAAAGAAAAATTGAGACCCAGATGTTTTCATGAGTGGATTTCACCAGTCATTTAAGGCACAAATGCTACCAAATCAAAAACTTTCCCAGATATCAAAATCAAAGGAAAGACTTTTACTTTTATTTTATTTTTTAAATTTTAGGTCGCGTCCTTCTAATTTTATTTAATTTTTTTAACTTTTATTTTAAGTTCAGTGGTATGTAAGAAGGACGCGCAAATTTGTTACATAGGTAAACATGTGTCACGGGGATTTGTTGTACAGACTGTTTCATCACCCAGGTATTAAGCCTAGTACCCATTAGACACATTAATTATCTTTCCTGGGCTTCTCCCTCTTCTCACCCTCCACCCTCTGGTAGGCCCTAGTGTGTGTTTTCCCCTCTGTGGGTCCATGTGCTCTCATCACTTAGCTTCCACTTATAAGTGAGAACATGTAGTATTTAGTTTTCTGTTTCTGTGTTAGTTTGCTAAGAATGATGGCCTCCAGCTCCATCCACGTCCTGCAAAGGACATAGTCTCATTCTTATTTATGACTGCATAGTATTAATATTCCATGGTATATATGTACCACATTCTCTTTATCCAGTCTATCATTGATGGGCATTTGGGTTGATTCCATGTCTCTGCTATTGTGAATAGTGCTGCAATGAACATATGTGTGCATGTATCTTTATAATAGAACAATTTATATTCCTTTGAGCATATACCCAGTAATGGGATTGCTAGGTCTAATAGTATTTCTGTCTTCAGATCTTTGAGGAATTACCACACTGTCTTTCAAATGGTTGAACTAATTTACACTCCCAACAATAGTATATAAGGGTTCCTTTTTCTCCACAATCTCAACAGCATCTGTTATTTTTGACTTTTTTTTTTTTAAGACAGAGTCTCGCTCTGTCACCCAGGCTTGAGTGCAGTGGTGCGATCTTGGCTCACTGCAAACTCCACCTCACAAGTTCAAGCAATTCTCTGCCTGAGCCTCCCGAATACCTGGGATTACAGGTGCCCACCACCATGCCCAGGTAATTTTTGTATTTTTAGTAGAGATGGGGTTCCATCATCTTGGCCAGGCTGGTCTTGGACTCCTGACCTCATGATCCACCCACCTCAATGCAGTGAGTGAAGAAAAATAAATTACAAGTATATAGATTGGAATGGTAGAAATAAAACTTTCTGTATTCACAGATAGTCCTCTACTTAGGAAATCTCAAGGAGTCTAAGAAAATGCTTTGCAACTAATAAGTCAAATTTAGCAAGAACATTAGCTACAAGGTCAATAAACAAACTAAATTGTATTTCTACATTCTAGCAATGAACAAATGAAAATTAAAATTTCTGAAACAATGTTTCTTGCAATAGCTCCTTAAAACATTAAAAAATATATTTTGTTATAAATTTAACAAAATATAAGTAATGTGCCAAAATATGTTTCTGACCTGCATGCTGAGACTGTGAAGCATGAATGAGAGAAATCACAGATAAAGATTAGGTGAGAAATACTGTGTCCATGAACTAGAAGACCCCTGTTGTTGATATGTCAATTCTTCCTACATTGACTCACAAACTCAGTGCAATTCCAGTGAAAATCCTAGCAGGATTGTTTTTAGAAGTGATTATGAAATGTATACAGTTAAGCAAAGGAACCAGAATAACCAAAACAACTTTGGAAAAGAACAATGTTTGAGAGTTCAACTACCTAAATTCAAGACTTAATGTAAAGTTACAGTAATCAAGACAATGTGGCATGATAAAAAGGATAAACACATGGATCAATGAAATAAAATAGAATCCAGAAACACATCCACATGCATGGCAAGATGATTTATGACCAAAGTGCAAAGAAATTTAATGGAAAAAGAATTAGTCTTTTCAATAAATAACGTTACGACAAATGGACATCTACATTAAAAAACACCCTCGACCTCTATGACACACCAAAAACAAATTTACCTCAAAATGAATCATATAACTAAATGCAAACTGGAGAACTAGAAAACTTCCAGAAGAAAACAGGTAAAAATCTTTGCCACCTTAATCTGGGGAAAAATGTTTTAGATGCAGTGTAAAAAAGCATGTTTCATAAAAATATTAATAAGTTGGATATCAAAAAGTTTAAAACTTCTGCTCTTGAAAAGACACCATTAGCAAAATGAAAACTGTAGTCACAGGCTGAGAAGAATATTTGCAAAATACATACTTGATAAAGAACTTGTATCTAGAATATGTTAGTTCTCAAAATTTAATAAGAGAAAGCATAAGTAACAAAAATGGATAATTCACTAAAGAAGACATATGAATGGAAAATAAATCCTCGAGAGGATGTTTAACAACATTAGTAAATAGAGAAAGCAAAGTAAAACCACAGTGAGATACCACTTCACACTCATTAGAGTATTTCAAAAAGAAACCTGAAATGCCAAGTGCTGGAGTCTGGTGAGGACAAGAACTCCTGAAATTTTCAATCATTGCTGGTGGGAACATTACTGATCTGGCTACCTGAAAACAGCTTGACAGTGTCTCATCAAGTTAACCAGACACTTACCTTTCGACCCAGCAATCTCCTCCTAGGTATTATCCTAGAGAAAAGCAAAGTTATGTTCCTACAAATACCTATGCACAAGTGTTCAGAGCAGAATTATTCGCAGTCGCTTGATCTGGAACCAATCCAGATGTTCTTCAACTGGTGAATGGATAACCAAACTGGAGCATCCATAGAAGAAAATATTCCTTGGGGTAAATAGGAACCAACTGCTGAAACACACGATGACGTGGATGACTCTTAAATGCATCATGCTGCAAGAAAGAAGCCACACCCCAAAGGCTACATATCACACGGCGATTACATGACATTCTGAAAAAGATAAATTATAGAAACAGACCAGTGTGTGTCAGGGGATGGGCCAGGGTGAGGGTTCACTACAGAGGGGCACAAGGAGACTTTTGGGAGTGAAGGAAATTTTCTGCACCATATTTCAGTTGTAATAGTGGTTATATGGCTGTGTTAAAAACAACTAATAAAACTATATGCTAAAAGGGAGATTCTATTTTGTAAATTATAACTCAAATATACTTCATTTCAAAATAATTAATGTGAGCTTACTGTTTGTTCTAGCTTAAACAAAATTTTAACCCTTTTATACATTTTAATAACATAAAAACAAATATAATTTCTGCTTTTAAAAATTGAATGTAATGAACTGGAGAAATTACTAATTAGCTAGTGTCAGGACACATACCTGTGTTGCTATTTTATTTAAATAGACATAACTGTCCCTCCCCATCACCACTGCATCAGCTTGCAACCTTTACAGGTGTAACCTCCTGTATTTATTTCCAATTGAATAACAGTATTAGAGAATGGAGACATTATCCACCTGAACATCTCTTATAAGAACAAATTTACAGTTTTATATCTACAATGCTTAGGTATTTTAAACTCCTCGCCATATTCAGAAGCTATCGTTTAAAAAGGATCCTTGCATTTCAGCATGTAGCAGTGTGAATGCAATCAATGTCCAGCTCTCATTTCCACATTCACCAGAGAGCCAGCCTGTGGCCCATCAGAGAGGGGAGGAAGAAGAAACATCACAACCTCACTTTGCTTTCTCTGTCCTATTTCTGCAGGATCCTGTGTGCTGTACCTGCGCCATGTCCTGTGGGGGCCCCATTGACTGATATGAGCTGGCTGGGGGAGGCCAGGCTGCTGGTGGATGCAGTCTAGGAGGCTCAGCTTCCTTAGGCACAGGGTGGAACGTGGATCTCAAAGGACACACGAAAGACCCAAACTCGTGTTCCAACATCGTATTTGTTGAAAAGAACATTTCATTTTGCTGTGTCAGCATCTCGCTCTTTCCTCTCACAGGTTAGGTTTTCCTAGTCTTAGGAAATCTTTGGTCTCCGGACTTTCTGGGATGGCTGTGCATCGGGTTTTCAGTGATTTGGGGCTTAATTATACTTTTCCTTGGATAGTTGTATTATCCTTTATTCCCAACTAGAAAAGGGAGTCTCCAGGCTTTCATAGGAATGCCTTTAAAGGGTAAATAAATTTAATGAATCTAAATAGTATGAACAAGAATCTGGAAAATCTCAATGAAGCGGTGGAGAATGTCTGCATGTCTTCTGTTCACAATAGCAACAACAATGTAAAGAAATCTGAAACTCTAAAAAAAGCCATAGAAGAAAATAATGGCCCCAATATTAGCATAATCGTTAAAATCACAGACTTACAAACCACAGCCAGCGTGGTTCTGCATGAATTATGGCTCTCGCATTTCCCTGTGTGGTCCTGGATAGGTTTACCATCCTAGCATTTTGCTGTGTGATCTTGGATAAGTTACTGTCTTCCTGTGTCTCTTTCTTTTTCTTTTTCTTAAAAACAGCATTAATAACAGCACTCACAAACATCTGTCTCCTTCTTAAAATAGTACTGGTGTGTATTAAGTGCCATAAAAGTGTTTTCTATAAAGTGATATATGACATGCCTTAACACAGTTAATGGCATGTAAGCAAATAAATCAAGTTGACTTTGATATTTTAAACATTCTCTTTCAAGGGGCACAGATTTAATAAAACAGGTTTATATTTTTTTCTCACAGTCCACACTATTTTGCTTTTAAATAAATACAATTACATAGTTCTAACTGTGTAAGGTTGGTCAATTTTTTCCAAAAATTTTCCAAAAAGCCATTGGCAGATAGGCAAAATGTAAATATTATAATAATTAAATTAAAATATACTGAGTTACTCAGCCAACTTCGGAGGTGAAGGGATTAGGGACAATTTAGAATTTCTAGTTTCCAGATCCTACATAATGGGAAATCAATAAATATTTTCTATTATTAATGCAATGAGAAATAAAGTTAGATATATTATTTTACCAAATCAATTGAAAAACAACAAATAATAATTAACAACACCCAAGGAGGGCAGGCAAAGGATAACAGGGTGTCTGACTAAAATCTCTCAGCATTCCAAGGAGGCAGTGAATAGGCGTTTTCTGAAATTAATAAATAAACAGAGGTAAAGGCATTGTGTTAGTCTGCCTGAGCTGCCATAGCCATACTACAGATTGTGTGTCTTAAATAATAGACATTGACGTCTCACACTTCTAGAGGCTGGCAAGTCCAAGACCAAGGTGCCAGATGACTCGGTTCCTGGTGGGGACTCTCTTTCTGGCTTGCAGACAGCCACCTTCTCACTGCCTCCTCATATGGTGGCATGGCAGGGGTTAGGGGAGAGAGGGAGGAGAGAAAGAGAGTGCACATGAGCACACATTCTGGTATCTCTTTCTCTTCTTATAGAGGTACTGATTCCATCCATCATGAGGGCCTCAAACTCATGACCTCAAAACTAATTGCCTCCCAAAGGCCCCACCTCTGTACACCATCAAATTAAAGGCTAGAGCTTCAACATATGAATTTTGAGGGGACACATACACTTATTCTGTTACACTGTTAACCACCAGAATAATTAAAGATAATACGTTTGAGTAGGGCTGGGAAGTACAAAAGATGTATTTTTTTACATTTGATCACCAACATATTGTTAGGATTATTTTTTACTATGTACATATATTACTTCAAAAATAAAAAGAAACATAACTTTGGAAAAGCACTCAAAATACTGCATATTAATACTGTGTAGAGTAACATCCTTATTACCAGGGTTAGTGTTCTGGAGTAAAAGGAAGCCAAGGCAGGGACATTACTGAGATCATTGTCAAAATACTTTTTGTGTAATTCAAAGAGAAAACATTCTTTAGGCATGTTCACAGGGAAATACAGTTTTAAATGTAATTTTCCTTTTTTTAAAAGTTATTTTCCTGTTTTTGAAACACTTTTTTCTTTTAGTTTTTAATCATTAAGTCCCTACAAAGAAAGGATATAAAAATATTGCCATAATTGAGATACAAGAAAACGTCAAACACAGAGGTTGTTTTGTTTGTGTTTATCACACCTGAGGGGAAAACCTGATCACTGTTTAGAATGAGGATCTGAATAACGACGATGTGTTGTATAGCTTTAACAATAATTTGTTGGTGGCTGTTACAGTTTAAATCAGTAACTTCTTACTTCTTTGTAAGGTAAATAGCTTTTCCGACTTCCAAATTGCAAGGACAACTTAGGGTCAAAATCAGGTGTCTGGCTGATATGAAATAAACAAGACTGTCAAAATGGGAGAGGAATGGCGTGCACCTGCCACAGATACTGACACAACCACCTATTTCTGGAGGCGTTCCGACTCCAGGGAGTGCTCAAAGGGTGCAGAGGCTACTTAGTCAACCAGCCCGTTCTGGAGTTCGTTAATTCTGGAATTCATAATTCAGGGCACATGCAGCTGGTGTTTGAAACCAGGAGATCTTTAAACTGCCTCTCTACCAGAACCGTTCAGTTCTAGCTCTTCTTGGGGAGACAGAAACACTTCTTTAAAAGCAGAAGGAAAAAGGAGGCCACGGTTAAACAGTGCTCTGGGAAGGTAATGGAAACAAGAGATGAAATAGCCCAACTGAACTTTCTCAGGACTGCACTTTCACAGGGGCCCATACTGCTATTTGGGCGACAGTGCTGAAAACAGCACTTTATTGTGGTTCCTAAAACTTCTTCCTCTCCTTCAGCACAACACAGAACTAAAGAACAAAACACCAGTAACATCAGTAATTACGGAGGAAAGTGGTGCAAGTGAGCTACTATTTGGCCTCACTATTTAGAGCAGAATCCTTGAAATTACCATCATTTTTAAACTTCACTTTTTCATCAACTTGAAGACCTCTCTGTGCCCACCATTTCTGGAAACCTACCTGAAAATCTGTGTATTCTACATTATTTTCTAAATCTATGTTTAATTAATAAACTGCAATTGCAACAGGTCCTCACTGTACTTTTAGAATTGGATCTCCATGGGACTGTAGTAATCTGACGTTTCCGTAAGCACATATTCTCATACTTTCCTCGTCACAGGAAATATGCATTCATTTTAGGGGTGCAGGGGCAATTACAGTAGCCGACAGGTGCTTCCAGCAGCTGATCAAAGTGATAGGCTGGAAGTTCTCAGCTTCTCAGGAGACAGCATCATTGTCTCCAGCGGATACAAGCCAAACAGCACAATGGTCTCCAAAATAATGACACAACCAGGCTAAAGTTTTAAACTAACCCATCACTCTATATAAGCATGCTGAACACAGCTTCAGAGGGATGACAGAAAAAGAGGGAGCTTTGTGAAATAAAAAGTCATCCGTTGGCTCCTCCTGTTGCCAGGTTTCTGTGGCTAGCTTTTGGTCCACTCATATTTCTAGGACAGGCAGAAATCTTCCCAGTGAGCTCTTAGAGTGCAAACCTCAGAACTTCAATAGCCACATTACGAGGTAGTAAATATAATACCGATGTGGGTCATTTCTTGAAATATCCATATCCTTCAGCTGGTGAAGCACACTGAATTGAAGGAGGTGGGGGAAACACATATCTTCCAAAAACAGCCGAGAACTAAAGCTATTTCCTAATAGAGGGAAAAGGCCAAATGGCTGGGATTCCCTCCGGTTTTATTACCAGTGTCCATTTCCGGGTTTTGTTACACTTTATTGCCTCAAAACGTGAATGCTTCTGTCTCCAACGGCACTCATTCTTTCTAGCCATTTCCCGCTGCATTAGTGACAAAAACCCATCAGTGGGGCCTATTCTATTTCAGCTTTATCACATCGCTGTACTCAGGAGGGCCGAACGCAATTTAAAAAATAAAACCATGATTTCTGTCATCTGAAACCTGCTTGGAAAACTCACATGAAAATATGGCAGTGGGATGATGGAGGTGGATGAAAGAACGAAAACGCCTCCACTTTAAAAACTTTCTTCCTATTGCAGTAGAAGAATCTGCGTGGATTGTCAAGGCACCGACACTGCACGGCTCCTAAGGCTGAACAGCAGTTTGGAATTGGCTATTGAACTCGGCGTTCCACTTTAAAGGTTCTGGACAGAATATTCTTATTAAGCTGTTTTCCAAATGAACGGCTTTCCCAGATTCCACGAGGTCCTTTCTATTCAGTACCAAGATGTGAAAAGTGCCTGATCCTTCACCTGGCACCTGCTGTGTTGGCGTGCTCCATTCCCCTTTCTGCCTTTTTAGGGGTTTTCCAACATGCCTCTCCTCCTGCCTTACCTCTCCCGCGAGGCAAGTCCTCTGGGACACTCGGTTTTCTTTCCTCAGTCCTAACGACCCTCCGTAGCCTTATTGCCTTCTCATCACGCTCTGGGTTGGTTCTCAGTTTGCATGGCTTACAGAATTATCACAAAATCACAGAACTGCAGAACACTGGCAACTGTGATAAAGGAGGGAAATCAGACAGAGGTCCTGAATTCAGGACACAAGCACATCGGTGTTCCAGCCTTCAGTGTAGGGTCATGTACACCCATGGCCATCTTCTTTAATTTTTCTGAGCTCTAACTTCTTTTTTTCTTAAGTGGAGCATAGAATTACATTAAATGAGATAACCTGTGAATCGGTTGACATTCAACCGAAAGGTCACCTCCTCAAAACATGTTTCCATGGCTCCTCCAGGTTCTCATCCCGTCTACGCCCCCAATGTTGGACTCACTCCATTACGGCCTGGTTAGGGTTTGTCGCAGTTTATTCCATATGTGCTTTCCCTATTTGGTAGTTAAGTGTCTCAAACACTTGCCTTATTTACATTTGAAGTTTTCTCTGAGGGAGGAAAATAACAATTAGTAACTATTCCATAACATAGTAGATACTTATATATTTGACCCATGAATAAATGCACTTTGTAGACCATAAAGTACCCTGTAAACATAAGGTGCTACTAAATGTAAATACAAGCCGTAGCTAGCAGGCCTCTTAACATGATTTATGTGGACAGCTTTATTCGTACAAGAGGGAACAGAGGTACAAAGGGATGGAACCCTGTTATTATACTCCATGATTCGTCACCGATACATTTGACCCATAGCCAAGTCTCCTGACTATCCATTCAGAACTCTCTTCACCACTTCCACCTCTTCACCCTTTCTTTGTATGTATTGACTTACCATGCAGATTATAACCTTTTTAAATCTGAAAGTCATGTAATCTAATTCTGTCTAAACTTATTTCAAATGTTTTCCATAAATGTGTGAAAAATAATGATGATACTGGTTGTGGTGATGATGTCAGTGCTAAAAAATTATTTGAGGTGATAAAATGTTGGGGTTTCCATCATATTTTCAATATCGATGCAAACTAACATATACATATAAACTATCACAACACATTTATTGCAATTAAAAAATAATGCAATTTTTTTCCTTTTGGAAAAGTCAGGTAGAATTAGTAAGCAAATTTCAAGCTGGTACCTTGGTTCTTTGTATTTTTAAAAAATAAACGTCTATATTGTTCTATACAAGGATATGTGTCCTTCTCTTATGAAATCATAGTTGACTGGATAATCTGAAGTCTCTTTCTGCTATAATATAAGCATATCCCAGGTAAATGAGTACAAACTTGTTTTCTAATCCTTTGTTGAGCTCAATGGAAAGTAAGGGACATCTCGAAAAGCAAACAAACACAAACTTTAAACAAACTAGTGAAAAGTGAGCACTGGATAAATATAAAATCAAGGATTACTCTAGAGACAGATGCCTGTAACTGTATCAGTTGCTAGGAAACTATTTGCTAAGATCACAGCAAAATTTTGGGGGTAGTGAGGGGCGGGATAAACCTGGGACCCCCATTTCCTAAATCAGGACCCTCACCAAAGGGTTTTAATGTGAACCTTGATTATTAGTGTTGATTGATTTCCAAAGAAACAAATACAGATTTCCAGAGGAAATCAACTCTAATCTAAGCCTCCGGATTTCTGCAGCTTACATACAATAGAAATATTGCTGCAAAATCTGACCAGTCAATGTCTTTATACTTGAAGTGGCTTAAATGTAGACAATACAGTTGGGTCTTATTTTGTTTTTAGGAAAATTGATAATCTCTGTCTTTTAAAGCTGGTGTGATTGGACCATTTGCATTTTTAAATTTTATTGTTTTATTTTAAGACCATTGTAGAATTACATGCATTTATATAAGAAATATTGATAATAAGTATTATTAAATAATATTATTAAACATAGTAATACTAAGTAACACTACAGAGAGGTCTTTGTACTCTTTATCCAGTTTTCTCCAATAAAAAAATACTGCAAAATTATAGTGTAACTTCAGAAACAGAGTATTAACGTTGGCAGTGATACGATCCACTAATCTTATTAAGATTCCTCTAGTTTTAATTGTGATCGTCTCTCTCTGAATGTTTAGTTCCATGCTCCTTTATGAGGTGTAGTTTCTATATGTACCATCACCACAGTCAAGACACTGACCTTGTCCTCCACATCTGCAAGGATCCCTCATGTTGCACTTTTTTTTTTTTTTTTTTTTTGAGACAGAGTCTGGCTCTGTTGCCAGGCGCCAGGCTGGAGTGCAGTGGCGCAATCTTGGCTCACTGCAACCTCCGCCTCCCGGGTTCAAACAATTCTCCCGCCTCAGCCTCCCGAGTAGCTGGGACTACAGGCGCATGCCACCATGCCCAGCTAAATTTTGTATTTTCAGTAGGGACGGGGTTTCACCATGTTGGCCAGGATGGTCTCGATCTCTTGACCTGGTGATGCTCCCGCCTGGGCCTCCCAAAGTGCTGGGATTACAGGCGTGAGCCACCGCGCCCGGCCTGTGTTGCACTTTTATAACCACATCCACCATTCTCTTTCCTGCCCACTCTATCCCTACCCTGGCAACCACTAATCTCTTCTCTTCTGGATTATTATCATTTCAAGAAAATCACATAAATGGAATCATATAGTATGTAACCTTTGGAGACTGGCTTCTGTCGCTGAGCATAATTCCTTTGGAATTCGTCTAAGTTGCCACGTGTGTCAGTAGCCTGGTTCATTTCACTTCTGCATGGCGCGCCACGGTATGCATGTACCCAGGGTCTACTGCCACGTGTGTCAGTAGCCTGGTTCATTTCACTTCTGCATGGCGCGCCATGGTATGCATGTACCCAGGGTCTACTGCCACGTGTGTCAGTAGCCTGGTTCATTTCACTTCTGCATGGCGCGCCACGGTATGCATGTACCCAGGGTCTACTGCCACGTGTGTCAGTAGCCTGGTTCATTTCACTTCTGCATGGCGCACCATGGTATGCATGTACCCAGGGTCTGCTCATTCACCCCTTGAAGGACGTCTGGATTGTTGCCAGTTTTGAGCTAGTACTAAGGCTGCAATGAACATTCATGTACAGGTTTTGTGTGAACATAAGTTTTCATTTTTCTGTAAGAAATGCACCAGAGTGCAATTTCTGAGTTGTATGTTGAGGTCATGTTTTATGAGAAAGTGCTGAATTTTTTTAAAGCAACTGTATGATTTTACATATCCACCCACCATGCAGTTTTTCTGCATCCTTGCCAACATTTGGTAATGTCACTATTTTTTATTTTATCCATTTTGATAGGTGTGGAGTGATATCTACTGTAATTTTAATTTACATTTCTCGAATGGATCATGACAAACGTCTTTTTATGTGTGTATTTGCCATCTGCGTACCCTCTTCAATATATGTCTCTTCATATGTTTAACCCATTTTCTAACTGAATTATTTGTGAGTTTTTTTGGAATGTTGATTTTTGAGAGTTCTTTGTAGATTCTACATACAGATCCTTTGAGGGATATACTGTTTCCTACCAATCTGTAGTTTGCTGTTTCATTCTCTTAAAGGCTTCCATTTGATCTGAAAGAAGGAGGACCCTATCTGAGTGGCCTTCCATTGCTCAGCTGAGGTTGGAAAATGCTGGGCTAGCATCACTTCTTCTGTTGAATGGGAAGGTTATAAAATGCTCTGATCCTACATTGCTCCTCCAGTCCCTGGGTCCTGAACCAAACGGTCTTTTGCATTTCACTGTTGAGGGTTCTCCTTTGGTTGTCTCTTGCATTGTTTCCAGGGTATGTACAATTTTTAGCTCAGAGAATTAGAAAGAGACAACTCTATACCATTTTTTCTGGAGCAAAGTAGATCATTCACATTTAACATGATTGATGAGAGAAAAGGCTAACACCCTCTTGCCAGTTCTTTCCGAATTGTTTGATCATTCTTGGTTTCCTTATTTCTAATTTATGTTGCTTTGGGTTAATTAAACAGTTTTTAGGATTTTTTTCTATCTTCTATATTGAGTTATTTTTATATCCCATTTTTAAAAATAGGTAACCATTAATTCATTAGAGTCTACTTTCAAGAATATTAAGCCACTTCCCAACCTTAGAGCAGCGTATTTCCCATGCGTTCCACTACTACTGTCATATTTTACCCTTAGGTTAGCTGTAAATATACTGTATTACAGGCGGAGCATCCTTACTTGGAGATGCATGTGACCATAAGAATTCTGGATTTGGGATTTGTTCAAATTTCAGAATATTTGCATTATGTTTACCAGGTTAGCATCCCTCATCTGAAATCCAAAATGCTCCAATGAGCATTTTATTTGAGGGTCATGTTGGTACTTGAAAAGTTTCATATTTTGAAGCATTTGGCTTTTGGATTTTCTATTTAGGGATGTTCAGCCTGTGCTGTGATTTTTGATTTGCACAGTAATCATCTTGCATAATAATTAAAGATAAGTAAAAAGAAATATGCAGGCACCCTTTGTTTTCTCCATTCCCAGTGGTTCTTTTTGTTGCCCTAATTTTTAGTCTGAAATCATAGTTTTTCTACTGTAAAGACTTTCTTTAATGTCTTTTGTTGAGATAGCCTGCTGGCAATGAATTTCTTGAATTTTAATTTTTTGGGAGAATTATTTATTTGTGAGAGGTAATTTCACTGGAAATAACATTTTTATTTTATATATATTTTTATTTTGTCTCCTTCTTTCTTCATTCTAAAAGTGTTCCTTTATTGTATTCTATCTGGCACAGTTTCTGACAAGGAGCAGGCTGGGTTTAACTTTATTTCTCAGTGTGTGGTGTTTCTTTATACCTGGCTGCTTTCAAGATTACCTTGTTTGATTTCACTTTAAACAATTTGAGTATGATATACTTAGATAATATTTGTGTGTATGTATGTGTGTGTGCGTGCCAGGGGACATATGTGTTTTGTTTGGTTTCACTGCGACCTCTTGGGGGAATTTATTCTGCTTGGTGTTATTTAAACTTATGGATCTATTGTTCAGTGTCTGTGTTAATTCTAGAAAATTCTTGGCCATTATTTCTTCAACTATTTCTCTTACCCTGTTCTCTCTCTTTTTCTTCTGGGATGCCAGTTACCAATATTTCAGGTCATTTGCTGTTGTCTCCTGGATATTTTGTATTGACCTAACTTAAAGTTAACTGATTCTTACCTTGGCATTGTCGATTTATTTATTTCTCTTCTTATCTTTATTTCCCTGCAAAAGGATTAATTTGCTCTTTTCTTAAATGTGGAAACTTAGATAATTGACTTGAGATGTTTCTTCTTTTAAAATGTAAGCTCTAAATACCACAAATTTTCCTCAGAGTACCATTCTCACTGCATTCACATATTTTGAAACACTGACTTTTATTCAATTTATTTAAACTATTTGATAGTTTACTTTATTATTTCTTCTTTGGACCATAATGTATCCTGACACATATTATTCAATTTGCAAACACTTAGAGATTTTTTCACGTCTTTTTGTTATTGATTTCTGGTTCAACTCAATTGTGACCAGAAAATATGCTTTGCATAATTTCAATCATATAAAACTTACTTAGTCTTGTTTTTATTTCCAGTATTAGTCATTTGTAATTGTGGAGAATTCAATCTTGCCTGTATTTCCCAGTGTTCCTGAAAAAGTGCTAGCTTCCTAACACTCTTTACATCTCACGAAAATCTAACCTGAAGTCATTTTCTACTTAATTGCTCTGATCCAAAACATAATCAGACTTCTCTAGTGTCTTCAGGTGCCCAAATAACACTGCCTGAAGGTCTCCAGGGCTAAATAAAGTCTAGGACATTGGAGACATCTCTGGATCACAAGACCCAAGACACACAGGTCTGCTGCTTCATGGAGAGATTTTTTTTACACACTGAAGGACAGCAGGGAGCAGGAGAACTCTCAGAAAGGATGAGCCAGTTACCTCCTTTCTCCTCATAAGCAGGAATAATCCTGCATTCTTTTTCTTCACTATACTAGGTTATGAGGGCTTGTAACCAATTACAACAAAGTTGGTGGCTGAAAACAACAGAAATCTATTATCTCATGCTTCTGCAGGCAAGAGGTCTGAAATCAAGGTGTCGGCAGCATTGTGCTCCATCTGAAAACCTGAGGGAGAATGTTTTCCATGCCTTCTCTTGGCATCTGCATTGCTGGAAATCCCTGGCTTACAGGCACATCACTCCTGTCTCTCTGCCTCCATCACTCCATCTCTGCCTCCATCACTCTCATCTCTGGCCACATCATTGTGTGGCCCTTGCCTTTCTCCCTCTGCTTATGTGTCTTCACTCCTTCTTATAAGGGCACCACCCATACTGGATTAAAGCCCGCCCCAGTAACCTCATCTCAACTTGATTATTTCTGTAAGGTCAAATTTCCAAATTATTTCTCATTAACAGGTATGAGGCTCTAGGACTTCGACATATCTTTTGGGAAACAAAATTTTATCCATAAGAGAGATGTCCCATAATATTTAAATTTAAGCTGTCCAAATTAAAATTCTGGTCTTCCCAACTGGAAATATCCTCTGGTGATATTCTTCTTCTCATCTGATGTCAAGTTCTTAACTACCAGTTACCCATCAAAAAATCTTTGAGTCAGCTGAGCACAGTGGCTCATGCCTGTAATTCCAGCACTTTGGGAGGCCAAGGTGGTGGATCACTTGAGGTCAGCAGTTTGAGACCAGCCTGGTCAAGATGGTGAAACCCCGTCTCTACTAAAAATACAAAAATTAGCCAGGTGTGGTGGCGTATGCCTGTAATCCCAGCTACTGGGGATGTTGAGGCAGAAGGATCCCTTGAACCATACCTGGGAGGTGGAGGTTGCGGTGAGCCAAGATTGAACCACTGCACTCCAGCCTGGACAAAACAGTGAAACTCCATCTCAAAAAACAAAAAATCTTGGAATAATTCTTGAAAAGTTTTTCTTACATCTAATCTCTAAAGAAATCCTGTTTATGTATACGTACACCTCTTTTATTCACCCCTTATCACCACTTCTATTGTTCCTCCCTTGGTGTGAGGCATCATATTTATAAATTGTTTTCTAATGTTCCCTTGTGTACCTCTACCAGAACTTTTAGAACTAGTATTCCAATGGCTAATTTTACTCCCACTTTTTTGCTTTTAAACACAGCACTGCAATCACCATTCTTATGTAAACATGTTTCTAGACTGAAGCAACTATTGCTTCCGAGTAAAGTCCTAGAAGTTGCAGAATCAAAGTTAAGCACATTTTACATTTTGTTTCATCTCTCTCTATTGCCTTTTGAAAGGTGGTATAAACTGTTCCCCTTTAAATAATCAGTAGCTAACAGCAAAGATAAACTTTTCTGCTTTCTGTTATGAATCTTGATTTTTGAGAAAAATTAAGCTATTTTCTTCTTAGATTTACTTACTAATATTTTTGTATACCCTCAAGGCTCTGTTTAAACACAAGTCCTACTCTCGTGGAGCTTACATTTTGGTTAGGAAGACAGACTATAAATGATGGCCATAGTAAACAAATAGGCTTATATAGTATATTAATTTTGACATCTACATGGAAATGAGCAGCAGGTCAGGAAGCCAGAAGTGTAGTGACGCATGGGATGAGAAGGTCATGGAGGGCTCACTGGGAAGTTGATGATGGAGTAGAGGCTGAAGGAGGAAGACTTGGCTTTGCAGCCCTCTGTGAGGGGGGCATTCCAGGTGGAGGAAGCACCAGGGCAAGCCCCCAGAGAAGGAGCATCCCTGGTGTCACAGGATCCTGAGGGTGTCACTTTTCCAGCCAGAAGCCCCTGTTGCTGGTGGTGCCTTTGTGCAAGTTTTGCTTGGGCTGCTGAGCTCATTCTGCCCATTCGGCCTGGCAGGCTGTGCTTGGCTCCTGCTACCAGCCTGGATCCCATCACTGCCAAGGGTGAGTGAGCCAGGTGCAGGGCAGTAAGGGGTACATAAGTGAGCAGGTGCAGGGTCTGGCTACTGTGCACAGTCAGGCACGACAGCTGCTGTGGGGCAGGCATCAAGTCTGTGGCTGGACCAGGAGTAGTGCAAGTGGTTTCCACTGTGGGGACCGGGAAACATGGTGGTAACCAGAAGCTTGGAGATGCCAGGAACTACAGAACTCCAAAAAGGATGTCACGGCCTTGGCTCAGGGAGCTCCTAGGTCTGGGCTCCCTGAAGGGCCACAGCTCTTCTCTCTTTCTCTCCTTCTTATTGCCTGCAACATGGTGAGTCGGGGGCATGTATCTGCCTTGTGTGTGTTACAGCTTTTTCAGTCCCATCATTCAGCAGGTCCCAAGTTCTTGTCCCATGTCCTGGAAGAATGAGGTACACAGAAAACTGAAGGGTGAGCAAGGCAAAGAGGTATTTTATTGAGTGACAGCACAACTCTCAGGAGACCCAGAGTGGGTAGCTTCTTTCTGCAGGCAGGTCATCCTGACAAGTATGCAGCCCTCAGTGGAGAGGAGACCCAGAGTGGGTAGCTCCTATCCACAGACAGGTTGACCTGTCCTCTCTGTGAGTCTGACTGAGTTTCAGAGTTTTTATAGGCTTCAGAAGAGAGGTACATGCTGATTGGTCCATGGTAAGGCATGAGTGAGCCAGGGAAAAGCACCATAAGTTCTCACTCTGGGCTGCAGATTCCACCCGGAACTGATAGCCTGGCCCTCAGGCTTCAGGCCATCCTTGACTTGAAGGTGAGGCTTCACCAGGGACCTGCCCCTTGCCACCATCTATATGTCACCCATGGCGTCCAGGCTGTTTGTGCTGAGTGGCACCTGCCGGCCCATGCTGAGTTAACTTTAGTCCCTACTTGGCTTCCCTCCTGTGCTTGTGGGCACCCAAGGTCTGGAGGGGGCCAAGGCAGCAGGGGACTAGTGCATCAGTGCTGCTGTGAGTGCAGACACACTCAGCAGAGTGGCAACAGCACCCAGGCTCAGCCACAACTTTCCTCCAAATTCAGAGCAGGTGCCACAGCAGGGAGAGGCAAGGCAGCAGTAGCAGGCACTTCTGAGCCTGTGAGGGGAAGAGGGCTTCCCAGGCCCCCAAGAGCACAGGGATGCCAAGGTCTGCAGCCATGGCTGGGTGGCTCCAGCTGCATCCAAGAGGGTGGGCAGGAGCCCCACAAACTTGGATGGGGAAGGGCCTTTCCCCTGTTTCTGGCCCCCAGCGGCTGGTGGAGTGGGCAGCCCCAGCCATGCCTCCCCTGATGCAGCCGGCATCATGGCAGCAGCCACTCTAGATGGGCCACTGCTGCCATCACTGGCACTATCAAGGAAGAGCCAGGGACCAGTGATGCTGAAACTGAAGGGTGAGGGAGGAGCAGAAGGAAGTAAAGGCAGAAAGGTCATTGCCCTCTGTGGTCAGTTCTTGAAGGCTTGGTGAGTGGCAAAGGGACCTTGACTTTTCTTCTTAGTGACACAGGTGCCACTGCAGGGTGAGGAACAGAGGATTCATAGGGGAGTCACATGACCTAGTTCACCTTGAGAACTGTGCAGGGAACAGGCTGCCTGAAGCAAAGGTGGGGGCAGTTTCCAATTACATGGCCCTCGTTTCTCCACAGGTTCTCACTAGAAGTGCTTCTAACAGCAAATTTCTACCAATAGCCTTTCAAGGAATCTGGACTTTTGCTATATGCTCCTCAGAAAAATTATTCCAATCTGTACCCATTGTCCAGTTCCATGGCCATTTCAGTATTGCTATGTGTTTGTTATAGCACCACATCACTGTCAATACCAAAATACGCATTTGTTAGAGCTCTGCTAGAGAAATAGAACAATTGTGTGTGTGTGTGTGTGTGTGTGTGTGTACAGAAAAGTGCAAGCAAACCACAATGCTAAATTCCCTGTATGAGTTTTACAATTTGTTAAATAAAGTTATTTTCAAAAGTCATGGATTATAAATAACACATTAGTAGAGAGAAAGAGAGATTGCAAGAAATCAGATTAAAGAATTATGGGTACTGACTCAGCTCATCTGAAATCTCTGGAGCAGACCAGCAGGCTGGAAAGTCTCAAGTAGAGCTGAGGCTAAGTCCACAGGCAGAATGTCTTTTTCCTTAAGGAAACCTCAGTTTTCCTCCTAAGGCCTTTCGACTGATCAGATGAGGCTCACCCAGGTTACAGAAGATGATCTTCTTCACCTAAACTCAACTTTTTGTAGCTATCTCCACATCTACAAAATACTTTCCCAGCAACACCTATATTAGTGTTTAATTGAATTAATATTATAGCCTGGCCATATCAACATGTAAAACTGAGTTTCACACTCTGGGTGTCCAGTCATTTGTGTAGGAAGAATTCCACGTCATATGTCTTCAGAGGTAAATGCTAGAGGCGAAAAGAGGGGTGGATACATTTATTATTTACTGTGAGGCATTTAATCAGAAATCTGCCTCTGATTCAGAATGTCTCTGGTGTGAATTCAGGACAAAATTAATAAAGATGAATATTAAAAACCCAGCAGTCATCAAACAACAAAATAATCAACTTTAAGGAAAGTTTTTACTAGTTTAATTGAGTGTTACAGTTTTGGGAACATCTTCCAAAACATGCACCAAAAATCTATTGCTGTAACTCAGCTGAAAGTCTCAACATCTGTCGAGTGTGGATAAAATTTGTCTGTACTCAGTGGACTGTTAATATAAAATTACACTGTATCCCATTTACTATTTGGTGAGGGAAACAGTAAAATTGACCTTAGTAATATACATCAGCTCCTTACTTCATGTCTTTCCTTTCATCAACTTGTTTTTGGGTTCTTTTTTATTGAGTTCATATTTTTATTAAATTCTTAAGCACATAAAGGTGTTTGCTTCTGTTTCTTGAAAATGTTATCCCCCCCACAACTGTGTTCTTCTCTAGGTTTTACATGTTTTTTTTAAATCAATAACTAATTAATTTTTGCCATTTATATGTGATTCATTTTATTTTGGTCATGAGAATAGAGTGTTGTAGTTGTCAGACAGGATCCTGGCACTTGTGGAAAACAAGCCCTATACCTACAGGCAGAGAAAACTCAACAATGAATCCCATGTAATAACTTGTAAAGTCGCCCCTCCCACCCAGCCTGGAGCATCTTCCCAGCCCCAAGAAGTGACCGTGAAGCCCCTTGCCTTGGAAGATGGGCAGTTGTTACTGCCTTCCTGGTTGTGCCTACAGTTTCAGGTCCAGACTTCTCCTTGTGGGGTGTTCTCTTTCTCTTTATTTTCAGAGACACCTTCTACAAACTATGATACTGTGAGAATTCCAGGGATTTTATCCATTTATATTCTGAGCACCGCTTTTTGGAGCCAGGAGTAGAACAGAAATGTTCACACTGATGGGTCAGGATCTTGAATTTCTTACCCACCGCAATCCCGTCTACCTGAATGGTTGCTGCCGGCACACTGTGGCTAGTTTTAGGTTGTGTACACTAACCTGCATCCTCCTATTTAACTTGTATATCTGCACTTTGCTCCTTTGCCATCATTTCCCTTACGTGTCGTCTAGGTAACATTCTGTGGCCAGGCCCCGTTCTGCCCTCTTCACCTAAAAATCAGATGCTTAACTTAATACAGCTACCTTAATATCTCCTGAAAGAAAATTCTTGATATTATTTAACAAGTGTTCTTTTCTGTCTTTTTATAGGGTCCATATGCATTCAAATAGATGATCCTATCTGTCAGCTTCACACAACCATATCTGTAGGCTCTAGATGGGTATCTGAAATCAATAGGAATGGAATCATGGTAATTAAATTATAGCACTTACATATAATTACACTTATGTAAAAAAATGCCCACCCCTACTCAGAGCTACTCCTGAATATGATAGACATAAATCTTCATAAATGATCAGTTCTCCTTGGGGGTGGGGAGGGGAAAGAACCTTAATCGTTAAAATTGTGCCGGGAAAACTTAGGATACTGGAACTATTTCACTTCAGAGAAATCATTTGATTCAAACTCCAACTTTAAACAGGCACTTTTCAATAATTTTTATCTTTGAAATTTAATTTTAATGCAAGTCTCTTTGTAACTCTTTACCCTGAAGGAAACTGATCTCCAAGCATGTGTTTCTAGAGAGTAGAGTTAAGCAAGCCTTAAAATCAGAGCTCCTGGACTCACACTTTCATTTTATCAGGAACATACGTGACGCTTGGCATCGAGTGAGTATTTAATCAATGAACTGATACCTGCTTGAATAAGCTGATTGATTCATCAAGATGACATCAAAAAAGAAGTCTTCTCTCCCAAGCATTCAGTAACACAACCTAAATGACTACTTTGTGTTAGATGAGATTGATTTGCAGATTGGGCATGTACTACCTAAGATAATCAGAAGGAACAAGTTTGTGAGAGTTTGCTAGAAGGCTGGCCTCAGGGTCTGCTTGGAGAGTTGGGTGACAGGGAGTCCTAGATGGATTCAAGGTAGATGGGCTTCTCAGAACAGAGAGGAACCCAGGGCATCATGTGGTGAGAATTAGATTGAGTATAAAATGTTCTTTAACTTCACAGCGCTTTAGCTGGTTCTTAGATGATTATTAAGCAATAATGATATCAGGGGGACTCCTTAAAGAGACAGGAGAAAGTTTTCAGGGTGTAGGGGTTTTGAGGGTAGGGAGTATGAAACTGGATTTCCAAAACCACGAAGTGGGAAGTGCTTATTATTTGCTCTCTCTGAAGAGGCGGGAATGGGCTTCACCATTATGTCCTTCAATTATAAAGGAAAATCCTCCAAAAATTTGCCCTAATTTAGTGGCAATTCACTTGTCTGAGTTCATAATATGTTCATTCAAAAGTGAGTGCAGGTAGAAGCCACATTAATAGAATTATAGTGATGCCTGCAAGCACTGCCACCGTTTGTCCAATGCACTCACACAGTGCAGCCCATATCTGGAGGGTGCAGCCTGGCCTGGGCTGCTGTGGAAGCATCCTTCTCTGCATGATGAGTCACTATGTCTGCGATGGTGAGGAGGAGGAACATACTTCTTACAGGGACTGATGGAAGGAACTGATGGGAAAATTTGCTTAGCGCCCTCTGCTTAGTGGTGGCAAATGACACATCTCTCCAAATAGTTGCTGTCCTGCTCATAGGAAAAGTTAAGATAGTTAATTTGTGTTGCTTCAAATTGATGAGCTGAGAGCAAGTTTTGGTGCGGCAGTTTTCTGCTCATTATAAGGACATTCTTGTGGTGGGTTAGAGCTGTCTCATGGAGAGGCTACCTTGACAGTTACAAGCTACCTGTTACTGCAAGTGTGCAGAGGGAGGGGTGGGGACTATTTCCCCAGACACCATGGAGATCTCCGCATCGGGTGCAGCTTGGTCTAAACGGCAGAAGTATGTCTCTAACTCTGGCTCTTGATGATTTTGTATAATTTCTCCTTACTTTTCTATTTCCATGCAAGTTTTTAAAATTTTAACTTACTTCCTTTTATTCTTGAGTTTACCCCTCCCACTCTTCCTACTGCTTGACTTCGTGCTCAAAACTAATGACCTCTTTTCTTCTTGATTTTTCACATACAAAACATATTTCATTTCAATGAGCCTCAAGGAGTTTGTTCAATCAAATATTGGGGAAAATATTTGATCACTGACCATTTCCTAGGGGAAAAAATGCTTTGCAGTTTACAGATTTCAGCAAGATGCTAAGGGTTGTATTAGAAATGAACTATTTTGCTGAATATGGCAGATAGAGAGTTTTTGGTTTCTGTGGTTCCTCTTGTAACCTCTGCAAGCTGCTCCAGTCAGTAAGGAAATTAACACAAGCTTCACAAGGTGGCCTGAACCGCATCAATGAGAAATGCTAGCACTTGTCTTCCAAGTACCATACAAACTAGTTCGATCATCCAGGCCAATTTCTGCAGAGCACTTCCAGCTGATACTTCTCCCACTCTATTCACTTTCATCACTTCACTTTGCAAATCACTACCCTCAAATTAGCAGCCATAGACATTTCATTCTTTCTTAAACTTTCTTCTCTTAATTAAAATTTTGTATTCAAGTATATCTCCTCACCTGTTCACGTAATTGTCATTCATTCGTTAATTCATATTATTAAAAATATAGTTATTAAATGCAGGCTCCAGGCCAGCACACGGTGGAGACCTGGCTGAAGAAGACTGGACCCTTGTTTTTGAGGAGCTCCCTGACTCATGGAAGACACGAACTAACGAAACATTTGGCCAGCAGCAGATAGACACTGGATGTAGTGAATAAAGTGAATAGTATTGGTATTGATAATTTAGTATTGAATAGTATTGGTATTGATTCAGTCCACTGGATGGTATTGGTATTGATGATTTCAGTTCCATTGGGAAGGCAATTCCAATGAGCAAGCTTAATTGTCACTACACACTGTTAATTCCATGACTGAGGAAGGAATGCCATGAAGAAGCGAATCAGTAGAATGAATGCAGGTTGACTGTGGAAAAGGAGCTCGGTCTGGGACCCATGCAGCTCTGGATGTGCTGCTTGGCACGGTTTGAGTTTGGCTCACAGTCCCAGGAGATATAGTGTGTCAATTACAAGAAAAAAATATTAAGTACAAAAAATGCTTTAAAATTACAAACTTCTAAATCAGTAAATTAGTAAAATATATACATAAAATGCTATGAAAATATAAATTATTATTACTGTAGTTATCATAACATCATCAAAAATATATTTTTGGTCAATATTTCTTTAACATGGAAAATTCAGCTGACTATAAATTATAAATTTATATGTGACACATACTAGATAACTAGTGTATATATTTAAAAATCTAAATAATAAATAACCATGAAGATACTGTACTTAGTAGAGCAACTTTGTTTTCACAGTTAGAAATGTGTTCCAGATAATGCCTATGTCTATATGATGCCAAAAACTTTGCAACTTTCTGTTATTTAAATATTAGAGATTATGTAAATAAAAGATACAATTTTCACTTTTCATCTATGAAGATGCATTTTACTGTACATTTTTGCTATTTAAATAAATAAAATGTATCAGCTGGGCATGGTGGTTCACACCTATAATCTCAGCACTTTGGGAGGCCGAGGCGAGTGGATCACCTGAGGTCAGGAGTTCAAGGTAAGCCTGATCAACATGGTGAAACCCTGTCTCTACTAAAAATACAAAAAAAACTTAGCTGTGCATGGTGGCAGGTGCCTGTAATCCTAGTTACTCTGGAGGCTGAGACAGGAGAATCTCTTGAACCCGGGAGGTGGAGGTTGTAGTGAGCTGAGATCATGCCATTGCACTCCAGCCTGGACAACAAGAGCAAAACTCCCTCTCAAAAAGGATGCATCATGTGCATCTTTTAATCACTCTTGATGTTTGGAGAAAAGATATATAAAACAATAGAATCATTAGTTGGTATTTCATGTTCTGAGAAGCTGAAAAGGAAGATTATGAGTGGTGGAGATGACAATAAATATTAAACTTTTCACATTGGCAGATCTGTATCATGTGTATTCATTTGAAACCTCTATTTCTAGGTCCAGCAAAAATGTCACGATCTGGCACCACCCTTTCCAGGAACATAGGACAAGAAACATCGCATGATTACTTGCAACATCTGCTGGTCCATTATCTTCTAAAATGGGTTGAAAGACCTTGAACTAGTCCTCTGAAAAGCCATATTCACCTATTGATTATTCCTAGCTCCAAAGAGTCCTGCTATCACATGTTGATAATTTTACCAAGAGGGTATCTGAAGACCAACCACAAGGCAAACAAACCCTTTGTGACTTCTTTATACCATAGAAATACTGGCTCACTCCGTGGGTTGTTATTAATCATACTCATTTTAAAGACAATTTAGTTTTAATACATTGTCAATGCAATTCTCTAGGGTACGTAAAAAGTCATCTATCTTGTGCACATCTGCTTAGACCCATTTCCAGATCCTGTAGCAGCTATCTAATATTTCTGCTTTTAGCTAAGGGAAGTGACCAAAAGTAAAGACGTGCAAAATACATCCTGACCTGTGTTGTAACTTCCAAATGTCTTTGGGGTCACTGCTTAAAAATGGTACTGGAGAGTAATGACAGCATAGCAGAAGCATTAGAATCTTTCGTTTCTGTCTTATTCAGCTCTTACCTGGCTCATGCTGCTGGGGACCTTGCTCCCTTCCTCTGGGGGAAGGAGTGGGAGGATCGGTGTTTCAGAGAACCAAATTGCCTCTTCCAGGGAATCATAAAGCTACAACTGCAAGAAGGGGTCTGCTATTTAAGGCACTTAACTGGTCGCCCACCACCTTGCTATTTGCTTAGGTGTGTGGAAAAATTTATTGTGTCTAGAAAGCACCATTAATGCTCTGATATTAGACTAAATCATATGAAATTGCTTTTTTTGTATGTAAAAATATCATCCTATATTTGCAGTTCTGTACAGTTCAGTGTAATACCTGGGAATCTTTTTGTTCCTCCTCCATAAGCAACTTTTTCAAAGAAATGAAAAATAATGCTCATTAATACAAAGGATATTACTATTCTGATTTGCCCACATAGTTGTAGAATGGCACATTGCCTTTAATAAGTTCTAGCCAGAAGCTGCCTTTTAAAAGATCTGTTCAGAATTGCTACACTAGTTCATGAATAATCTTTATTAAAGTAATAAAGGAACATACCTCTTTCTGCCCCTCACAAATTAGGAGCTTGAATGAAATGTGGTAGATTAAGTTATCCTATTTGCTCCATTCTAAGATTTGTCTGTTAAATACAGGTTTATCTGTAGGTATAAGAAAGGAATGAATGTGAAGAAGTTAAACATCAAATATATGTAGTGATTGCAAGAAGTATTCCCAAAACTGTTGTGGGGGGTTGGGTGAGAGCATTTGTGTCAAGGGAATCCCATTTAGCCTGTTTGGATTGGAGAGTGTTAGGGATTTGGGGACAGAATTCAAGCTAGTGTGATGAATATATCTATGAAGGGTTCAAATGGCATTTGGAATAAAATTTAATGGCTAAGAGAGCAGCCTTCAGTGGTGTTTAGCAACTTAGGAATATTTCACACTCCTCCACCTAACAATTTCTTTTTTGGAATTGAAACACAAGTCTTGTTAACAGAAAACAAATTAAATCAAACTTTAAAGATGTTGCTATCATCCAGACCTTGAAGGAGTAAGAGTGAAGAGATATGTGCAGAAAGCATGTGCGCTTTGAGAAAAGATGCAGTAGAAAAAAGAAGCGCCCTGACAGGGAGACTAATTGAGACTGATGAAGACACGTTAAACACTTCTAATATGTGCACACGGTTAGTTAAAGGCTGGAGCGAAGCTCCACTGGAAATAGCTGAACAAAGCAATCGAAGCAAGGATGGATGTTGCTGGCTGACTTCTCAATGCTCAGATACCAAGAGTGGGAGAAAAGGGATTACTTCTAAGTAAGGTCTGACTAGATGAAGAAGTGATTGATTTGAACATGGTTCTAGACGTGTTCTAGATAGCATATATTGTATATAAATAATTTTATTTCTATTACAACGATTCAGTTCGCATTTAGGCATAAATTTTATTGGGTTCATTTCATTTAAAATTTGTCCCCAGATTAAAAATGTATATAATAACACATTATTGACATGAACTATGGATATATTTCAAATTGCAATGAGCCTCCATGAAGAAGAAATTCAGAAAATTATTATGGTATCTAGACGGGGTTCTAGATAGCATACATTGTACATAAAATAACTTTATTTCTATTAAAATGATTCAATTCACATTTAGAAATAAACTTTATTGGGTTCATTTCATTTAAAATCTGTCCCCTGATTAAAAATATATACAATAACACATTATTGACATGAGCTATGGATATATTTCAAATTCCAATGAGCCTCCATGAAGAAGAAATTCAGAAAATTATTATCTTCTGTTGCCAAGTCCTGTGACATCACCAAATACCTGGTGACTGCTATTTAGGGGTAAAGAGATGGGTCAAAGCTTATTTAATCCAATATTTTTTGGCTCCTTTGAATAGATGACCTGAAATATGACCTGTTGAGTTGTATCTGTTTTCTGATCTGTATTCACCCCACACTCACTCACTGTATCTCTGGATCCAAGAAAAGTGTTATCATGACTTAGCACCTGTCTTCACAGAGACCAAGGACAAGAAGGGCCCTCCCCGCACTTGCTACCTCCTGGCCACTTCTATCTTTTGGCTATAATGTTATCCAGGGATCCTCACAGTTCTTCAATTGACACTCTGCACCGTAAATCTTACCAGGATGTTATTTATAGGAGGATCTTTGTGAAGTTTCAAGGACGTGGATGCACATCATTCCCATAAAATGATCACTTGGATTTATTTTGAAGAAACCATCACACGTGTTAGCCACAATCTGTTTCTAACTCGTGATAATATTTATTTTAAAGGCTTTCTGTGAGCATAGTCAGTGATAACGGGAAGTATGTGCAGCTGTTCCAGGTATTGTCACTAGTGGTTGATTATGTATGTCACCATAAACTGTGTTTATAAATTATGTTTATTGTGTTATAATTAGTAGTGCTAACAGTGCATAATATCAATAAGGTCATTAAATATGTAAATAATAAATAATAGCAATAGTAATGCCACCAAGCAGCAGCGCTTGATCGCAGCATGTACATCCATTCAGCCTGGGATCACATTTCTCATCATCAGGGAGACATGGAACAGAGCCAGTCATCGGTTTAGTGAACCCAAAGCCAAGTGCAGAAGCTGCACGTAGGCTTGCTCAATGCATGGAAAAATAAAACTTGCAGGTCGTTTTCTTAAGAAGTGGAGAAATACTGCACAGTATGGCCTATTTCACAAAGCAGTGGATTTTTGGAAATTTGAAAAGTGGATTTGCCTGGAGGTAGGGAAAGACCTATGGACTTTTTCTTTTAAAATGGTGTCTGTTAAAATTTCCTGACAGAGCTGCCCCTATATTCCCACTAAATACAGATGGAGAAATAAATAACATATATGGACACTCAAAATGATCACAAGGATTGCCAGACAATTTATAGACAAAATCTTGGGAAATTTTCCACTAGATCTCTGCCTATGAAACTGGGTTAAAGAACACAGCGCATGGCCGGACACAGTTCACAGGCATCTCAGGTGGACTCCTCAGCCGGCTGACTGGGCGAGGAGCAGGCATCCACCCTCACATGGTCAAGTGTGGTCTTCAGGGCGGGTCTGCATAAGGCATTCCCAGGTCTTATGATAAATTAAGACTACATCTGCAGAAGATGAGGAAAGGAATACCCTAAAGTACAGGTACTAAAATATGTTTCTATTCGGACAAATAATTATTTAAAAACCTCTTCAGCATCTTTTCAGTTCAAAAGCATGATGACATGAAATTTATACAGTGGGTGATGTATGTCAGACTTAACCCTAGCCAGAAAATTGTTAGTATAAAGAACTTATTATTATTAATAGTTTATTATATATTAGTAGTAGTATGAAGAATAAATTTGAGAAGATATTCAGGAAGGAAAAACAACAGAAAAGAAAAAAGAAAAGAGACCGGACGTGGTGGCTCATGCCTGTAATCCCAGCACTTTGGGAGACTGAGGCAGGTGGATCACTTGGGCTCAGAAGTTTGAGACCAGCCTGGGCATCATGGCAAAACCCTGTCTCTACTGAAAATACAAAAAATTTGTCAGACGTGGTGGCAGACTCCTGTAATCCAAGCTACTCAGGAGGCTGAGGCACGAGAATCATTTGAAGCCGGGAGGCAGAGGTTGCGGTGAGCCGAAATTACACCACTGCACTCCAGCCTGGGAGACAGAGCTAGACTTTGTCTCAAAAGGAGAGAGAGAGGGAGAGAGATGGAAAGTTTCAAACGCACCCGCATAGCCTAAAAAAAAAAGTTTTTTCTTTTCTCAAAAAAAAAAGAAAGCGTAGGAGAGGAGGCCTTTCAAAGATACAGCTGAGAAAACATTCCTGATCTGAAGTAAGGCGGGTCCCGTAGGTCTGAGAGGCTCCGTGTGTGTCTGGCTTTGCCCAGGGATGTGGCCTCCAGTCCCTTTTACAAGACTCACAAGGCTCTTCTCTTAAATGTGAGCCAAGGATTAATAGAAATGTTTTAAAGTTTCAAATGAAAGACAGAGCAAAAATAAGCAAAAGATTTAAAGAGTATTGAAGGACAAAGAAATTGAGATTGGAGAACTTTTTTTTTAATTACTGATATTACCAGAGAGATTAAAGTAGCTGTCCGATTCATGAAACAAGAGCAGAGTCCAAAAAACAGAACAGTGTTTTGAGGTCAGGAAAGTGCTACTGAAACTTTAAAAGACAGTAGACCTCGTTAAAAAATTAGTGAGTGAACTGAAATAAAACATCAATGAAATCCCAAAAGAGCAGAGCAAAAGCACACACAAATGCCTCCCAACACGGAAAACCAAGAGAAGACGGGAAGATTAGAGGACAATTCCGGGAGCGGCAACGTCCTGAAGACTCTTCTGCACTTTCAGAATGAGGTTCCACCGAAGTAATTGAAAGACTTGAGGGAAAATAAACCAATAAATAATTCAAGAAACGCTCTCTGAATTAAAGGTCATGAGCTTCCAGAGTGAATGGGTCCACCAAGCACGTAGCACAATGGATGAAATAGCCATATAGCAGGACAAGGTTATGATAAAATTTAGCAAAGTGGGGACAAAGAAAACATCTCACAACCACAAAAGGGAGAAAAGTGTGATTCATACGGAGAGCCAACAGTGAGAATAGCACAAGACATTTCAACAGCAACGAGGGCTGCTAAAAATAATGGGCAAATATCTTCTAATTTTCTGGGAAAATTACTTTCAACCCTGGATTCTATACTCATTAAACTACTAAGCAGGGGTGAGATAAGAATAGAGACATTTTAAACCATGAAATATCTTAAAAAGTAACACAATTGACTCCAAAAATATTAGAATATCTCAATAAAGTAACCACGTTAAAAAATGAAAATGTTAAGCTTCTACAATGTGAACTAAAAAACTAAAGTGAAATTATGCTGTAAGTCAAAAGGTTTTTTTTTTTTATCAGTGAGGACTTTTAAGCCACCCATCAATAAATAACTTTATGTGTATGTGTTTTTATAGCTTAGGTAAATAAGTAGAATAATTACTCAATTTTTTTTATAAATCTGGCATACAATTTATATCTAAATTTATTGAAAAAATGCAAAATAAAACATAATCATCTCACCTATAAATACAGACTCATAAATTTATATTATGCTTTTAAAAATAAAATCCAACAATATATTTTAATATCAATCATTCTTAACTAAAGTAAAGAATATAAGAAACTTTATCAGAAATTAGGCCAACTAAAAATTCCACAGACTCATGCTAATATTGTTATAGTGCTCTTACCATATGCCAGAAACTGTGGTACATAGCTTGCAAAGCCTTAGGTCTATGTGGAAAAGTAAAAAGCAAGTTTCCCCCATGCTGGTTGTGCAGGAAGCACTGGAATGTAGGAGTAACAGTATTCGTGGTTGCCTGTGGGGCTAGACTTTCCGAGATTGCATAGGATGTGAAGCAGGGTGCCCTGGGAACTGGAACGGTGGTTTGACTTTGCTCGGGTCAGCAACCTGTAGTGAACTCTGCACCCCTCTAAGTATAGCATTTATACCTCCCCAAATGAACATTTAATTGCAAAAATTTTCACCACTTTCTATAGAATACTACAATCAAGTGGAGTTTATGGCAAACATCTTCCAGGTCTGGGGGCCCTTGTGCCCTACCTTTGCCTGTGTGCTCTGGTTTGGGCATTGGCATAAACTTGCCCTGTGTGGTTCAGAGAGCAGGTAGCAGTCTTACATGCAGTGATGCCTGGGTACATTCTGTTAGTGATAAAAATGGCCTCTCAAATTAGTGAGAAAGGAAGAATTACTTAGTACCCACCTGTGTAAGTGTATGTGCATGTGTGGTTAGAATCATGGACTTCGATCCGTTTTATTATTTCATCCAGGGTGAAATACGGGCTCTGACCCATTTTATCATTTCACCCAGGGGAAAATATGAAGGTTTTTGGTTAAACTGAATTACAATTTCCTTCTTATTCGACTTTGGACATAAAGAACTGATAGCCACCTAATCTGTCCACTAAGGTATGTCTGAAAGCGTAAGCAGACAGGGTTCCTAACCAAAAGGTCTCCAGGAGGGTGTATGACAAGGACACTCATTGTAGCTCAGAAGAGCTACAGTCTACTTTGGCAAAAGAAAACAGAAACAGTGATGCTTCCTGCTTCATACTACAAATCATCAGTCTCACCTGTTCTGGGGAGAAAGCAAAAATTCTCCTAGGGTGGCACTGGACCTCTGTCCACTTGGGAATTGTTGCAGGAATATTCCTTCACAAGACAGCAGGTTCAACAAGAAGGGGCTAGTTAAACATGTGATGAGAGATGCTAATATTATAGCTATTGAAAATCTGATTTTTTAAAAAAAGTATGACGTCTATAATGTACACATATGAAATTTGAAAACAGCTTTTCAATATTTGTGTGTTTATGTTTGTGAACGAAACTAAACACAGCTAGTTTTTCATGTATAAAGTGAAAATGGTAAAGCTGACCGCTACATAGACTACAGAGTCTATCTTCTGTCTTCTCAACTGGGAAGGACATTCCCTGGGAGTGTATAATTTTCATGCTTTTTAAAAAGGGGAAAGAATTTGAAAAGGCTTACTAACTCTGGTTTAATGAAATGCAAAATGTTTCTGTCTATAAAGTCACAGAAAGTTAAGGCCCAGGTAATAGCATTCAAATATAGAGTTGTATATAAAAGTGAAATATATGTTAATATATGTCTGTATGCACATGTTACTAGAAAAAAGACTGAAAGGAAAAATCCCAAAATACTGAAAATATTTATTTCATAATAGTGGATCTAGGAGTTATTTTTTAAAAGTATGTGTTTGCTTAATTTTCTAAAATAACATACTATAGTTTTAATTAAAATGTTAATTAAAAAAGGTAAAATCTTAAAAAGGTGATCTACTGATGAATGTCCATCTCTACCCTCACAGGTGGGAAGAAGGACCAAAGTCAGTCAGGAGTCCTAGCTCCGACCATCCATCCGCAGCCCATGAGCCTTGGGATTCCGCAGGATGGCCCCGGCTTCCTCCCGCATCCCACACTCGCGTCGTCCTCGTCCATCTCCATCCTGAATCTCTAACCACTCTTGGTTCGCCAGAGTGGTGAACCAAGATCTACTCACCCAGCCCCTGCACATCTCTTGGGTCAGTTTTTAAATTAGGGTTTTTTCTTTGAATTTGTTCTCCACATGCACTTCAAATCTGTTCTGCCTTCATTAAAAAGAAAAGAAAAACATAGATCTGTAAATGTGTGGCTGCCTATAGGTGATACATAAAGTGGTTTTCCTCAAAGATCTGTAAAAGTGTGGTTACTCAGGTATCCCTTCTCTCTCTCTCTCTCTCTCTCTCTCTCTCTCTCTCTCTCTCTCTTTTTCTTGTTACTTTATTCTCTTTCTAGGAAATTGTTGCCTCAATGCTTCTCAAGTATTTCTCAGGAGTCAGAATTGATCCATTTCCCAGTGTCAGCCCTCAGGGCCATACACAGTAGGCACTCAGCCCAGGTTTCCAGATGAGGCTGTTCAGAGAAAAAGTCTGTCTTTCCCTGGTGACTACCGAGTCTGGTGGGTAGATGCTCGTGTTTCCTATCATCCTAACTAAACAGCTCTCAGTTACCTTGAAGCCAATGGGCATTATTCCATTAAATGTAAAGTTCATTGTCGAAATTTCAACTCCCTGTAGAACTGCTTGCATTACTCCTCCACCTGTGGTCCAGGTTAAACTGTCAAGTGGTACCCACATATAAAATGAAGAAATGGAAAGTTCAGTTACCTGGATGTATTTTTCTAGATGGGTTTGGGATCTCAAATGCTTAGACACAGTGGCATAACGCACAGCTTTAAGTTTTCACTTGGGGTAAACATTGGGACCTAGAAGTCTGCAAAAGAGCTTCTGAGTGAACAGCTCCAAATGCCTGGGGAGCCCAGAGGTTTGGGGTCAACATGAGAAGCAGAAACACAGCTTCCTTGTGCAGCCATTGACTCACAGCTTGGCGGCATTTTATCATTAACTTTTTTTATTTTATTTTATTTTTTATATGTCTTGCTCTGTCACCCAGGTTGGAGTGCATTGTGCACAATCACCACTCACTGAAGCCTCAGCCTCCTGGGGGCCAAGCAATCCTCCCGCCTCAGCCTCCCGAGTAGTTGGGACTACAGGTACACAGCACCATGCTCGGCTGATTTTTTATATATATATTTTTGTAGAGATGGGGTTTCACTACATTGTCTAAGTGGGTTTTGAACTCCTGGGCTCAAGCAATCTGCCTGCCTCAGCCTCCCAGAGTGCTGGGATTACAGGCATGAGCCACCATGCCCTGCCCGTCATTAACCATTTTTATTCCTACCTTTTCCTAACCTTCAAAGCCAGGGATACTTACAGCCAAAAATATTTTTAAAAAGGAAAAGCCGTTTGAGTAGTATACCCAGTCATTTTCTCAGATAATCCCCCTACCACAATGGATCACTTTTAAACCCAAAAAGAAAAGGAAAAACTCGGTATCTCAGGTAACACATTGCAAAGGTCCTGAGAAGTAATCATTTGGGAAAGTAGCAACCTCCGCCATGAAGTGCTGCAGAGATTTGCACAATAAAAACGAGACTCAGAAAATGAGTCAATGTGTTTCCCTTGCTGACTGCATTGCTGGGTTTTTCTCATTTTCCACCCTCTTGCTTTGAAGCCTCCAAGGCTCAGTCTTCAGCTTTCTGTCCAGATTCACACCTTTGGTGATCACGGTCATTTTGTGGCTTTGAACACGTTCTTTTCACCTAAATTCCTAAATTTACGTTTCCTGCCTGGACCTCTCTCCTGAACTTCAGACCTCCAACAATTAAATCTCCACTCGCCAGTTTAAAACGTGTCTCAAACGTGACGTACCAGAATCTCCGCTGAAAACATTCAACTCTACCCATTCTGCCCACACACTGGGGCTGCCCTTGACTCTACTTCCCTCACCCTCCACAGCCAACACCTCAGCAAAGCTCAGTCCCCGTTCCACACATGGACAGAGGCTAACAGCTTCCCACCTTCACCACCTCTTCCATCTTTCTTCTCCTTCAATCTGTTAATACTCTCTACAGGGAGCCAGATCTTCTTAAGAAGCATGAGCTAAATCCGCATGAAGGCCCTCCAGCCCTGCACAGTCTGTCCCCATCCCTTTCCTCTCTGCCTCTCTCCCTCTGCTGCCATCCATCCTGGCTTCCTTGCTGTTTCTGGAATTTGTCTGCCATGTTCTTCAGGGTGTTTGCATTTGATGACTCTTGCTCTGATTGGAACCCTCTTCCCCAGAACTCTGTGTGTGTGGAGTCCAGCCTCTTTCAAGTCCTGTCAACCTGTTTACACCTGTAACTTGCCCTTTTCTCCTTAGAATCGTGATCCTCTTCTTAAACTGCTCTTTTCCAAATCGCACACACCTTCTAACACATAATGTGATGTGTTTATTTATGTTTTATGTGTTATTTATTGTCTCTACCACCCCACAGAATGTAAGCTCCAGGAAGACGGCAATTCTTAGTTTATTTTTCCCCTCATAAACCCCAAATCACCTAGAGAAAACAGTGCTGGGTTGCGGTAGCTGCTCAACATCTGCTTAATGAATGGATGAATTTTCCATAGCTAAGATCTCTATTTTAAGTGACTATATTTTAATCACTTTAAGTGTGAAACTTCCAGAAAGGCAGGATGCTAACACTAGGAAACAACCCTCCTCACGTGCATGAACTCGGGACTTAAAGTGTTTCTGGTGGAAAAGTGCATGTTACAGAACCCAGACGGAAGAGTTACCTGGCGGGCACTCACGTGGGCCTGGCCAGCAAGCGTCTGAGGGTAGCACAGTGAATACGAACACACTGTCCAATTACAGGCTGTCGAGCTGCGCCGTGCTGTAGACTGCGGCACGGTGTTGCGCTGTGTTGGATCATCTGTTGTGTGTTTTTCAGCTCTCGTAAAAACTAGATATAGCTCCTTCCTGCTTACATCTTTCATTTTCATCTGGATGTTCTGTGACTCCTATGAGATCATTATCTTCAAGTTTTGTTTTTACATGTGTGTTTCCTTCTTGAACCTTTTAAAATGTTAGGGCAGGATGGACCAGGTGTGCCCAGCCGGGTTTCCAGGTTCCCTAGTGCCCTGATGCAAGGGGCCAGGTGTGCTCACTCAGCGTGGGGGTCATTACACGAGTGCCCTGGGAGAACGGACCAGGTTACACAGCCAATGCCAGGCTTATTTGACGAGCATCTGATCAAATTGAGGTGTCGTACACCTTACGTTCTAATTTAACTTCTTAATTTTCAGTTATCAGTTAGGGAAATTTTGGCTTTTCTCTATAGCCCAGATGCTAGGTTAATTGCCAGGGACACAAAGAGGAATAAATTACAGAGTCTGCCTTCCAAAGTGTTGATTTTCTTGTTTCCAGACCACAACATATTTGGAAAAGAAAATGCTAAGGACAGAGAGAGTGTGGGCAAGTACCTTGGCCTTAGAAGAAGTCACAGGGAAAATCTCTTACAAAGCAGATCCAATCAATACGAAACGTTTGCTGGCTGCTGTCATTTTGGTGTTGGGGCAAATAGCGACATGCACTGCCACACCCTCTGGGTCCTCCCCGCGTTTCCTGCACAACCACACCACTGGACCACGTTCTGCACTCTTACTCAGAAGACAGGCATGCATAGGCCACATCTTAAAAGTAATCCCACTTAAAACTATCTTTAAAATTGATATATATGGAGATTTCACAACGCCATCATGTTAGAAAAGAGACTTTGGAAGGCCATGGCAGGTGGATCACCTGACAAGAGTTTGAGACCAGCCTGGCCAGCTTGGTGAAACCCCACCTCTACTAAAAATACAAACATTAGCCAGGCATGGTGGCACACACCTGTAATCCCAGCTATTCAGGAGACTGAGGCAGGAAAATCAATTGAACTCGGGTGGCAGAGGTTGCAGTGAGCCAAGGTCATACCACTGCACTCCAGTCTGGGTGACAGAATGAGACTCTATCTCAGAAAAAGAAAGTAGATTCATGGTTGCTTAGACCTGGGGGTAAGGGGGTTAATGAGATTAGAGGATGACAGCTAAAGAGTATGGGGTTTTGGAGGTGATGAAAATGTTATAAAATTGACTGCTTTTGGTTTCACGTGTCTGTGGATATACTAAAACTATTGAATTGTACACGTTAAATTGGTGAATTGTATAATATGTTAATTATATCTCAATAAATCTATTTAGAAAAAAAAAAAGAAAAGAGTACATCGAATGTTCCGACTCCTTTTTTTTATCTGTTCAGGTGTTGACTCCTGAAGTTTTTGAATTACGGTTGTCTTGAAAATCAGCCCTCAGGAGTTTCCAATGTTTCTACTTTTGTTACAACTTTTGAGAAAGCAGTTTAAGGAGATGCTATAGTTAGATCTTTTCCATTTCCCAGAAACGCATTCTGAATTCGCAATCAGTGACAATGTAAATTCCCCAGAAGGCTAACACTTCCATGTTTTGAAAATGTGTAGTATTGTCAGCAGAGCAGTGAGGTTGCTCCTCTATTTTGGACAACTGAGGGCGTGATCCATGCCAGATACTTTGCATATTTTTTTCTGATACTCTACTAGATGTTTATCAATTGGAAATAAGTTGCTGGTCAACAGGCATGGTATTTATTCATGTCTATGGGGGAAGCGTGTGCCTGAAACCTGGGGGCTCGGGATCTCAGCTAGCTTCCTTGAAATTGGGGACGGGCAATTCCTTCCTCCACAGGAACACAAACATGAACAGCACTGAAGTTGTCTGAACCGGCCAAGAAGGTCAAGTTTGGATGATTATAGTTACTGGACTGATGTTCAGAGATTCACATTCGATGATGAATCCATAACAAACGCTGTGTGATGGAAATATCTCACATTGTTCTTGTATTTGCCAGCTCGCAGCATCTTCCCAGATGGCAAATACAAAGACAGCATAAAAAATTTCCTCCTGAAATGCAGTCTTTGAAAGTGTTCTGTTAGCCTAATAACAGATACTCCAACATTTCGGTTCTAATGGACATAACTGATGCCACTCCTCCCCTTAAAAAAACTCCAGATATTAAAATGCTTCATTACAGCAAATTGCTTGTTGTTATTAATGACATTATTGGTCGCTTGCAAAAGTACTCTCTCCCACCCCTTAGGAAAATCCCGGGTGCTTTATTCCTAGAATCTGCATTCATTATAGTAGGTGGATCTCTAGAGCAGCAGAAACGGGAAGGTCTCAGTTGTTAATACAAAGGTGGAACTGCTTAAATTTGATTACCTTGTTTAATGAAGTGTCGCATTTATTTACAAGATGACACGATGCATCACATTACGGTTACCATAAATCAGCTTATAAAAATGGACAAATGGTTCAATAAAGGGATGCATTCACAAATTTAAGATGAAGATGTTTACACACATTCTAATATTTCCCACTTTTTAAAATATCCTGTTTTGAGACTGGCAGAGGAATTAAACTCGATGATTTGCTTCTTCACTTCTTTCATGCTCTTCTATCACTGTGGCCCTGAATTCTACCGTGGCCTCAATTTGCATCTTACAGTGACTGGAAATCTCCTTCCCTTCAACCTTCTCAGCATCTGCATCTGCAAACACAGCTCCATCGTTATACATGCAAACCCACTCCCCAGGCTGCCAGCTTCCACTGAGAACGCACGAAATTGCTGTGATGTCTGACAACAGGACGGAATTGCCGAGGGCACCGGCTACTCCTGCCTCCGTGTTGTTGTTTTTTTTTTCTAATCTGCCTGGTAGAAAACTATGAGTAACCCCTTAGATCACAGGTTGAATGCCTATGTCTACTTGGAGTGAATTCAAATCGACATTCACCACAGGTTCATCGGAGAAATGCAGAGTGTCTGATGTATAGAAAGAAGAAGCGTGAAGTTAGACTACAGGACGGAGTCCGGATAACCCTGCCTTTGTCGGTGTGACTGCTTATCTTCTCAGCCGTCCCTCGTCCCCCACATGTGGCCATAGCTGTGGTGCAGAAGCAGGAAAGCACAATGGGAGACATTGGCTTGGACCTGGATCTGCACTTCCCTGCTGCGCAGCATTCGCTCAGTAGGGAAGGAAGCACTAATGGTATCTGCCCAACCTAACCAGCCTGAAACAATAAAGTGTTGCTATAAAGACAGCAGTGCGGGGTTGATGGTTTGGGATTCACACATTTGCAAAACAGGTCGTCATCAATGGGGTTCATGAAAGACACTTTGCGTGGAGATGATGGAAAAAAACGGTGAGCATGTATTTGTTAGTTATCAGAATTTGCCGTGACTAACAAAAAACAGCAAATATTTGATGCTTTCAAAATTTATTTTCCCCTAATAGGCTGGACCTATATTAATGGGATATAGAGAAAATGAGTTGCAGGTTTGGGTTAGAGGACTTGGTTTCACGATCCAGCTCTAGGACTTACTAGTTGAGCGACCTGGACAAATGGCTGGTTTCCTCATCTGTGAATTGGGGATACTGACATCTGACTTTGTAGGATTTGGGGCAAGAAAAAAGGCAGGGAACTGATTCTGCCAATCATTTAGCAAAGGGCGGGTTCTTGCCCTCATTCTCTGCTCCCTTTTCCCTCCCTCCTCTTTTCTTTCTCACCTATTTAAATCTACACAGGGTATCTTTTTGCCAACATTCCAGTTGAGCACATCATGGCACACACACTCATCCCCTCCCCCCCATTTTCATGTTTACTGTATCCTGAAAATTATTCTTTGTTAGTCTTAATTGACCACATGTTAAAAGTATATTTTTGAGTTTGGCTCATGACAAAAAAAAAAAAAAAAAAGACTCTTAAATTTAAGTCTCCAGGAAGATCGATCACAGAGCTCTTGATTTCAGTCATAAAGCATAAATAGAAGCATTTTAATTCCATCCTTCTGGGTTTTCTCACCAGGCAAACAGATAATCTAAACCTCAAAAAGGAATGGGAGACGGAGGAAACGGAAAGTGATTGTAGCCTTTTAAACAGGACCCAAACCTACATTTTAAACAGCAAATTGGTTATGAATTTTGTAGAATTAATCAGCATGGACTAATTTTCTCAAAGTTGAAGAATTTGAATATTGTGGATATCTTAATAAAAATACTAAGAGAAGAATGACCATAATCCTAGACACTGGGGTCTCTAGAGCATAGGAGGGTGGCAAGGGTCAGAGCCAGCAGGACAGTATCTTCTAGGGTGCAGCCCTGCCTGTCTGCCCCTTGGGGACAGCTGCCTCCCACCTCAGGGACAGTCCTGCCCTATCCAGCCACCTCCCACCTCAGAGACAGTCCTCCTGCTCCAACCACCTCACACCTCAGGGACAGTCTTGCCTGCTCCAGCCACCTCCCACCTCAGGGACAGTCCTGCCCAATCCAGCCACCTCCCACCTCAGGGACAGTCCTGCCCAATCCAGCCACCTCCCACCTCAGGGACAGTCTTCCTGCTCCAACCACCTCCCACCTCAGGGACAGTCCTGCCTGCTCCAGCCACCTCCCACCTCAGGGACAGTCTTCCCGCTCCAACCACCTCCCACCTCAGGGACAGTCTTGCCTGCTCCAGCCACCTCCCACCTTGGGGACAGTCCTGCCCGATCCAGCCACCTCCCACCTCAGGGACAGTCCTCCTGCTCCAACCACCTCACACCTCAGGGACAGTCCTGCCTGCTCCAGCCACCTCCCACCTCAGGGACAGTCCTGCCCGATCCAGCCACCTCCCACCTCAGGGACAGTCCTCCTACTCCAACCACCTCACACCTCAGGGACAGTCCTGCCTGCTCCAGCCACCTCCCACCTCAGGGACAGTCCTGCCTGCTCCAGCCACCTCCCACCTCAGGGACAGTCTTGCCCAATCCAGCCACTTCCTACCTCAGGGACAGTCCTCCTGCTCCAGCCACCTCCCATCTCAGGGACAGTCCTGCCCGATCCACCACCTCCCAACTCAGGGAGCCAGATGAGGAAAATAACTAAAAACCCAGCCCTGTTTGATGCTTTTTATCCACCACCTAACTTCTTTCACTACTAACAAAAAGGCTTTCAGGTTTTCCTTGATCTCTCTGATAACTTTGATGATAATGCGTGCTGAGGTCCGGGGACGTGTTTCCCAAACTTAGAAATCCACCCCTCAATCCTGTGCCTTGTGGAATAGCGTTTGCTCTGGCATTCATCTTCCTTGCAAAGCCAGCACAGCAGCTCTGTCTCTCCGCAGCCCATGGCTTCTCTTTAGTGCTCTGTGGGTTTGCTGGCACTGGGTCCCGGCACTGATACCCGAGGTCTCCCATCCTGTGGCCTCCGGAGCCCTCCCTCTGCCAGGGGAGGGGCCGCCAGGACACATCTCCAGGTGTCCGGTGCCAAGTGGGGGCGGGGGCAGGAGGGAGCCCCAGCCTGCCACCACATCTGCAGGTAGTGCCGCTTGAGTGACAGGTGTAGTGGATGCCACACCGGCTGCCAATATGTTATGAGACCACGGTAACAATCGCTCATCTCCAGGGAGCACGCCGCTTCCTTCTTCACTATCAGACATGAAAGAAACAGTTTCAGGTGCCAGAAAAGGATATCTGATAAAAGAAAACATTTCAGCTTTCATGGCGCTGGAGTTTGCCCCAAAGCAGTAGCTTTGATATATTTTTTTTAAGTCTCTTTCTTTATGTTTACAATTAATCCATGATTATCTACAATCTTTTGACCTATTGGGTCCTAGTAGACAGGTATTGGTTTCTTTCTTTCAGAAGCATCCTTGTTCTAGAAATTTACTTGAGTATCACGCATAGCGCCATTTGCTTAGTGTTTTACCATTTCCAAATAACTTTCCGACAGGTAACCTAATTTGGGTTCACTTAATCCTCACTGCAAACCTGAGTACAAGATGATTCTCTTCTGTAATGAATGATACTAAGTTTTATTCAAAGGGAACACTGAACGCAGAATTATTCCTTGAAAACTTCTTGACATCCTTTTGGCAACAATTTTATGCTACTCTACCTGTCAGTGGAAACTCTTGAAGAAACGGTGGGGCAGTTAGAACAACAGAGGTATCTGAGGCTGTTTCCTATTTTTTGATGGAATAATGTCCTCAATAACTGTAAGGAAGATGTTAGCAGAGTTCAAGGGATCCCTGCTCCTTTTTTCCTTCTCAAATCCTTTCTGCTGTTGGAATCTGGTTTGCATAGAAGAATTCACAACAAATAGAAAGCACGTTCAGGCAAAAGAAGCACCCACTTTGTTTCAATTTTCTATTTCTTGGGGTTTCAGATGTAAAGCATCACACAAGGGAAATTTATATGTATGCCTATGTGCATATCGATATATTCTATACTGTACCCTCATTATATCATGCCTTTGTTCTAATCTATTAAAATCAAAAGCCTCAAACCGTAGCAGCAAGGAAAGAAGCCAGGAATGCTTGCTGAGAAGCAGGTGGATTTGGAAGACTGAGGTATTCATCACAGGTCACACAGAGTGCAGGACTGGACTGCAGGGAGCACCAAGCTGCCCCACTCCTGGGATGAGGGGAGGTGGCCGCCTTTCCCAGGAGTGTGGCAATAGGTAGCTCACATCCTGTCAGTTTCAGGACCTAACATGCTTCCGGCACCCTGCACCCAACGTGATCACAGGAGCTAAGGGCAGGAGCAGACAGGATGCGGTCATACTGCATACACTCTGGAAGGCTGTGGAAGGGAAGGTGTCCTGTCCACACAGAGGCTGACTGACTGCAAGGCCCCCTGCAGGGGGCAACTAGAGGAAGTGAAGTGGGTGTAAGTGATCTCAGGCCCCTGGGAGAGTACCATACTCCATTTGAGCCATGGATCGGAAAGAAGTGAAGTGCTTGTGTCTGAGGGAAAAGAAGTCCCCAGTTAGCTGAACACTAATCTCTTAGTCTCTGAACCTGATTATTTACAGCTGCAAAACTGGCATGTAACCAGTTTAAATATCTGTGACTCTTTACTTTGACTATTACTGGATCAAAGTTGAATTGGGAGAAAAGTTTGATGAAGATGGACACATGCCACTTAGCTTCCCCACCTCTGTCCCTCCCCGTGGGTGGAGCTTTGCTGTCCCCAGACATCCAGAGCCAGGGATGCAAACACAGTGAAGCCTCTGGGTGCTCCTTGCAAGGCATATAATGATTCATTTAATTAAGTGTCCCCAGAGGAATTATTTCTCCTCCTCGGCTTAGATGGCTCCTGGGAGGATATTTTCCTGATTCTCATTCCTCCTAGGAAGGGTCCAGCCCATTCACTGTTAGGTTTTTAAAAACAAAAGCAGTTGACTTTAGAAACGTGGGAGGGATGGAGTGTTGGGAGGAGTGAGGACGAGGGCTCCTGCCTTTTCTTCCCCCCGGCCACACCCTATGCTGACCAGGCCTGTGTCCCTGTTCCCAAGAAGAGGCTCACAAACAATCAGGCCAGAGCCACCGCTGTGCCACGTTCTCAGGTTCTGTGCAGCCGGTTTACTCCGCTTATCCCGAGATGGAGTCCAGCTAACCCTGGCTCTGCAGCTCTTCACACAACCACAGGTTTCTCTCTCTCTCTCTCTCTTTCTCTCTCTCTCTCTCTTTCTTCAGAAAAGCTCTCACTCCATCTCCCAGTCTTTGGAGTGCAGTGGCATGATCATGGCTCACTGTAGCCTTGAACTCCTGGGCTCAAGTAATCCTCCTGCCTCAACCTCTCAGGTAGCTGGGACTACAGGCATGTGCCACCATCCCCGGCTAGTTTTTAAAATTTTGTAGAGGCAGGGTCTCATTATGTTGCCCAAGCTGGTCTCAAACTCCTGGGCTCAAGCGATCCTCCTGCCTCAGCTTCCCAAAGTGCTGGGATTACCAGCACAAGCCACTGTGCCCGGCCCTGACGAGCAGATAGAGCTCCCTGGAAGACCAGAGGGGGGCCGTGTGGGATGAGGCTGAGCTTCCTTCAGATGCCCAGTCATCTCCCAGAGAAATGGCCTTGATTTGCACTCCAACTGGAGTCCAGGAAGGGGCTCGTGCTTTCTGCTCCAGCATCATCCTGCCCCTTTGCTTCTTGCCCCTCTTTTCAGCAGGGCAAGAACACGTGGATTCCATGTGTCCCGTCCCTCCCTTCTGCCTGCCTGGCAGCCCAGCTCCTTCTCCTCCACTCTGGCTTCCTTGTCTTTCCGTGGGGCTCTCACTGCCATCCAGCCCTTCAATTATCAGCAAACTTTTATTTCGCCTTACACTTAATGCAGTTAGAAAGGACTTAGAAAATTAAAAATAAAACTGAAGTGTTTAAAAATCCATTTTGTGCCTGTAGCTCCCGATGATACCTGGGCTTTTCTGGTTCCCCTTTCTTCCCTCCTGTCTTCACCAGTGTGGTGGCTGATGCCTGTAATCCCAGTGCTTTGGGAGGCAGAGGCAGGAGAATTGCGTAAGGCCAGGAATTGGAGATCATTCTGGGCAATACGATGAGACCCCTTCTCTACAAAAAAAAAAAAAAAAAAAAAACTACAAAAGCTAGCAGGGTGTGGTGGCTCATGGCTGTAGTCCTGGCTACTTTGGAGGCTAAGGTGGGAGGATGATTCCAACCCAGGAATTTAAGGCTGCAGTGAGCTATGATCACACCACTGCACTCCAGCCTGGGCACCAGAGTGAGACCTTGTCTCTTAAAAAATAAAACTAAATACAAATTAAAAAATAAAAATAAAAATCCATTTTGTTTCAAGAACATAGTCTAATAATAGCAGTCCAAGACAGTGAGGAGGAGCAGGCTGCTTACAAAGAAATTCAACTCCCAGAGTTCCTGTGTGCCCCGGGGCAAGCAACTTCTCTGTGCCTCAGCTTCTCCATGCACAAACTGGGGCTGGCAGTAGCGACCACCTCAGAGGGGCGACGGCAGCTCAAATCCCCAACCAGCCCCCGGCCCTGACGAAGGGAGGCTCTGCAGGCTCTGCGTCTCTTCTTTTGGATGTTGGCTTTTCTGCTGGCATTGTGCTTAGAAGAGCATGGACAGGCACTGACACTGGCTGAGCAGACGGTGCTGGCAGAGTGGACCGGGCTCAGGCGTGCTCAGATGGGGCCCACCTCATCATCCAAGCGCCCTGTCATCCAGGTACCCTGTCATCCAGGTACCCCATCATCCAGGCACCCCATCATCCAGGCACCCTGTGATCCAGACACCCCATCATCCAGGTACCCATCATCCAGACACCCTGTCATCCAGGCACCCCATCCTCCAGGCACCTCAGCATCCCGGTACCCAGTCAACCAGACACCCCGTCATCCAGGTACCCCATCATCCAGGCACCCTGTCACCCAGGCAGGCGTCCACATCCTACATGTTGAGCAGGTTTCATGTATCAATTCAAAAAGTTATTATATGAGGAAACACATTATATATAGGGGAAAGTGTCCTATTTTCTAAATGATACACCCTTCCTAGTTTTAGATTTTTATGACTTTGCATCATTCTCTCCTGAGCTTGATTAATATGGCAAAAATCTAGTTTTGCACACCCTGTTGCTTTTATTTAATTTAAAGGGAAAGATCATAAAGTGTGAATGATCTTTTGTTTTGTTTTGGGGTGTGTGTGTGTGTGTGTGTGTGTGTTTTCCTTTTTCTTTTTCTTGCTTACTCCTGCTGGAAACTTCCTTTTGCCAAGATCCACTTGGGAAATTTCCATTCCAGGAGTTTTTTATGAAGTTGCAAGAGACAAATTAGGTGATATGAATAAGTTAACGTCATATTTGCTGCTTTGTGGATCATAATACAGAGCATAAGTAATATATGCTATTTGATTTGTGGTTGATGCAATACTTCATTAGTTGAGATTTTGTAAAACATTTACAGATCCTTAATCAAGAGGCCATACTGGAAGAACTTAGCTGATAATAGGCGTGGATATTTAACTTGTATCTAAGTCAGTTTCTAGAATGACACCAGACCCCATAATGGAAAAAGGAAACCAGAGCATGACATTATAAAAATGCAGAGCATTATTACTCATGCACAGTTTGCAAAATTGTACTTATTGCCCCAGAGTATTTCAGTTAGACCCAAATAGAACATACTGAACCAATTTTCAAGGTTGAAAACACCATACATTCATTCATCTTTGCAAATTTGGCCACCCTGACTGCTGCTGACGGCCGATGGGCTTTCCTCTTCCTGGAAACAGGAAGGTATTCACTGAGCATCTTGGTTGGTATCATTTTCCTCTGTTTGTACCACTCCTCCTGGCACGCAGCTTCTACACACCTACTCTTTCAGGGAGGCTGGTACCTCATCTTGTTTAGAGGGAGATCATCTCAGGAGAGCACCTTTTCATCGAGACTCTTCTAGAGGAGCAGCCTCATCTTCCCCTGCATGGGGACTGCTTAAGCTCCCTGGCCTGGGAAGCTGCCGCTATCCACTCACTGCCCCCACTGCAGTGGGTGGTCCAGGCGTGGACTGCCAGGCATGGCCCTACGGGCACTGGGTGCTGGCCCCTCTTCCCTCCTATCCAGCAAGGCCACAGAAGTGAATCTACGTGCAGATGTGAGTGCCACGTCCTCCATTCCCTGGATGAGGTAGAGAACTGAGAGAAGCCCAACCTGAGTTTCCATGACAACCATGGAAGCCTCCAGAAACTTCAGCACCCTACCAACTCCCTCTCAGAACCTCCAGGTTGCCAAAAAATATATGGTACTGAAACGGCAGCTGACGGAAGAGCAGGAACGATGCGCTCTAAGACAGAGACTCTTGAGCTTCTCCCCCAGGTAAGGAGGGAGTCTGGGAAGCTAATAGTGTGTCGACCTCGTGAGGCATCATAGGTTATTGATAATGCTGCTGAACACAGGGCTGAATGGCTAGAATGCCCTGGAATGCTGCAATTTAACTTACCCAAGAGTCTAAATGCAAATCAGCCCTATTCACTACTACATGTGAAGAGCACATCTGTAGCTGTAAATGCTTCGGATCTCCCTTTCTCTTATCTTGGGGCTGTCAGTTTTCCGATTCATCCCTCGTGGAGAATGCATCTTCCCTTCCCACTCTGTTCGGGCGGTCGGAAGAGACTGCTTTCTCCCCGGGGAAAATGGCTCCTGCAGCACAGCCAGACCCCTGGGGTGGATGGAAGGGAGATTTGAAGCAATAAAAGAACCATAGCAAAAGCTGGAGGTATCACCCACTTCAAAACTGTGGAGCGAAAGCACGGGTCTCCCCCAGCTCCTGTAGCTCCTGATGATACCTTGGCTTTTCTGGCTCCCCTTTCTTCCCTCCTGTCTTCACCATCTCTCCTTGGGGATGAACGCCCTTTCCCTCTTGGTCATGCCACCTCCCTCCAGTCGGCATCCACATGTCTCCTGTCCAGTTTTATGTGACCGTCTTCCAACTAACCAGGCAGCCATGCTTCTAAAGATGGGCAGATTTATAGGAAGAAATAAAAGCAATCCAAAGGATAGTAACAAACAGATTGGAGAGCCGAGGGAGTTATTAGGAAGCAAACCCGGGCAGGGCTGTGCAGGTCCCTGCACTTGGCTCCCGCTCTGCTCTCCATGCCAATGCTGGGAGCTCCTGTTCTTCCTCTTTCCCCCGCCTTCCTTTTATTTTGATTTTTTTTCCTTTTCAAAACAAAAATAGAGAGAAAATAACCCACAAAACAGAGCTTCCATGTATATGTTTTTTCATGTTTTAGAGGAGAAAGGAAAAAAAAAAAAAAAAAACCAAGGCATTGTGTGAGAGAAAACTGCTCTGCCGCGAATCGGCAAGGGTTTATTATTCTGAGCAGCACTCAATCAACTGTGGCCCCATGAACAGAGAGTGATGCTGGCGAAGCGTCCTGGGGGCTTTTTTTCTGTGTGTGAGTGGTATCCATCTGTCAGCTGTCAATGCCAGTGAGAGATATACAGGGCTGTCACTTCTCGTCAACCAGCATTTGTGAAGCCTTTTGCAGCTGCTCCACAACCACATCCTGTCCTTATTGAAGGCCGGGAGGAGCCTCCGAGACGATTGTGCCGGCCAGGGTGGAGGGAGAAAAGAGATGTCAGGGTTGCTCCAGGATAGCAGTGTCGCCCCGTCAAAGACAGAAGCATAAGCTACATTTGCTTTAAGAAAAAAAAAAAAAAAAAAAGAATAGCATTAAAAAAAAATAAGAAAAACTCTTAGAAGGTAATGTTACTACACTTTGTCTCCAGAAAATCCTATGTGGGTTCTAGGGCCTGTGAAACCCATAACAGCAAAGAAAATTTATATCTCAGTAAATGCACACATTCAAGGCAGAGATTGCAATACGTATTTTTTAAATCAGCAGAATATAAAGAGGGCATACGTTTTATGTTCTCCCCTTATATAAATTATGTTACTGTGAAGATCGTGCATATGCAAGTTTGTATAATGGAATCTATATTTAATATGTGTTTGTGGTACAAAGATGAACATGAACCACAGACATGTCTGTACTATAATAATGCAGATGTTTAAAAACTGGGTTAATTTTGATATGGAAACACTCTATTAATCATTGCTCCAGTGTTCCACTGGACTTTTCAATATGCTTATTTATAAGGTGACTCCCACTTAATTGAATTATTTTAAACTAGCCATGGTTCTGGTTTTGTGTTCCTTCTGCAGAACCCTCTTTGTACAACGCCTGCCTCAGGAAAATGGCCCCTACTCACCCTCGGTGCACTCGCCGGCCACAGAGAAAAATGCAAAACAGGATGTAAATGTGCTCTCCCCGTAATGTGCTTTCTGTGCTAAGGTATTGTAGAATTTGATTATGTTTTCTGTTTTCTGAAACTGTGGCTTGGACACAGCTCTAGTGAAAAAAGAAGTCAGATGTTTTTAGCCTACATATGTCATAGATTCTTATTTTAAAAATAAGGAGCCAAGAAATTTCTTGGAGAAAGAAATTAATTGATATTAGAATCACTGAAATGGGGAAAAGAAATGCAGACTGAATGAGTGCTCAGAGTGCAGTAGCCCTTCTTCACATCCCAAGGACAACAATTACTCGGAGCACACAGAGAAGTTGAGGCTATTGCAAGAAAATGAGTATCATTGAGCACATTGGCTAAGATATCTTGGGGAGAAAATCTCAGCTGCAAAGTTATTATTCCTGTCATATAAAAGCACACTCTTCATGTAATGATGGAGAATTTGACTGGGGAGAAAGAAGAGGAATTGATAAACCATGCGTACTCATATTCAGTGCCAGGGGAACCTGCAAGATAAACACTCATTCAGTTTCTTCATTCAAAGAGGCTATAATGAGGTAGTAAAGACTATGTAAATGCATGAAAAAATTAAATAATCCAGGTACTTACAGGAGTATTCAAGTACAGTCGAAGAGAAGAGGCAATAGAGTGCAAGTTACATTTTAACTGAATTGATCAGAGATAACATTTGCTCATTATGTTTAAGAGGTCAGTTCAGACCAAAGTCACAAATAAAACCAGGTCTGGAAGGGTTGGAGGGAGCCATTCGTCTCAACGAAGGGAAGAAAGCATCTTAGGCATGATTCTGTTTCCTGCTGTGGCTGTAACAAATCACCACCCACTTATGGCCTTTAAAAACACAAATGCATTATCTGATGGTCCTGGAGGTCAGAAGTCCTACTCCAGCCGTCGGCAGGGCTGTGTTCCTCCTGGGGGCTCTGTGGGGAACCCCCTTCCTTGCCTTTTTCAGCTTCTAGGGCTGCCTGCTCTCCTTGGCTTGTGGCTCCTGAAGCTGCTAGACCCAGCTTGGCATCTTCCAATGCCTCTTTCCTGCTATCTGTCTTCACATACCCTTCTCCTTCCTCCCTGGTCACATCCCCTCAATCCATTCTCTCCCTTTTACCATCCTGCCTTCCTCTTATGAGAGCCCTTGTGATTACGATTCAGAGCATCACCAGTGGGGATCCTAAAGGGCATCATGAAGAGGAGCTTAGCCCCCAGCAGTTCTTGGCTTCACCCAGGAAAAAAATTGAAGGGTGAGCTGGTGGTAGAAGAAAACAGCTGCATTGAAGCTGCAGTGTGACATCTCCATGACTGCTCCTGTAGAGCAGGGTTGCCCCAGAGGCAGAGAGTAGCAGTTCAGTGCAGTTCTGCAGGCATATTTATACCTATTTTTAATTGCCTATAGATTTAGAGGTGGTTTTTGCAGAAATTTCGAGGGAAAAGGTAGTAACTTCTGGGCCTTTGGGTCATTGCCATGGAAAAGGGCAGTAACTCCTCAGTGTTGCTATGGTGATGGTAAACTGCCAAGGCACCCTGGTGGGCGTGGCTTCTGGAAAGCTGCTTCTGCCTCCTTCCTGGTTTAGCTAGTCCTCAATTTGGTCCAGCATCCAAGCCTCACCTCTGGAGTTGAGTACTGCCTCCCACCTACATCATCAATTACATTATCAATCAGAGGATGTCAACTTGGATAGTCCGGGATAATCTTCCCCATCTCAAGGTCCTTAACTTCCTAGTCTCCTCAAAGTCCTTTTTGCCAGATAAAATAACATATTCAGTCTTTGAGGGAGCAAAGGACATTATCCAGGCAGCCGTAGGCAGCAAAGACTTTGGAGCCAGAGCTGAGATGAAGAATCCCAGGGCACAGCTGGAGGAAGCCTGACTGGAGGGAGGAAGGAAAGTGGATTGAGACAAGGACTGGAAACACGCTGGGACGTTACAGGGACTGTTGAATTCCAGGCATAGGATACGAAGAATATAGAACGTTTTACATCAGCTCAGTGTGGGGAAAACTTTCTAATAAAGAAATATACACAGAGATAGAATAGGGAAATCATGAGTTATCTGACAGCAGAGATGTTTGGACAAGTATGGGTAATACATTTAGATAGAACTTTAAAGATCCTTCCAATTCTGAGATTCTAAAAAACTTTTATTTTCACAAATTTGTCACCTAGGAGATTAGCCTTAATTCAGGATCATGGGTTTTACAAGGCTTAAAAGAAGTCTACTGGTCTCTCTTTAGGTTAGCTTTATGAAAATGATAAAATTACACTAAAAGCAGTAAGATTATATGTTCACATGGTTCCTAAGAATGAGAAGCAAGATTTATTTTAAATTTAGACATATCCAAGCAAACTTTGAAACACTCTGAGACTTGTTTCTACTCACCTTAAGTAAGTATCAACCAATACATGGTACAATTGAGATGAACCATCATCCCGTCAATCATCTTGACCTGTTGATATTTTGATTGTTAATTCAGTAAATTTTTTCAAACCCACATGGGTCAATAAAGAAGATGCACAGAGATGAAGAAGGAAAACAGAATGATTGCATGTGTACTACATAGGTTATCGGTAATGACTCCTGAACAGAGCAATGTGTGCTAGGTAGATTATTGGTAAACAACACAGGCAGCTGTGGGTTCTGCACTCCAAGTAACAGGTGTACATGAAGCCTGTGTTCCGCTGGAGTAAATCCTTCAGAGGGACCCTCCAGAGGCTGTACTGAGCTGTGGCCTCAGTTTACTGAAGGAAAATTGATGGGATTACAACAGATTGCCTTGTAAAAATTATTCCTTCCTTGGGGGCATAAGAGAAATGGGCTTCTGTGGAGGTCAGGAAAAGCAGGGAGGGGTGATGAGGCAAGTTATCACGATTAAGAAGCCCAGGAGGTGAGAGGATCTTTACAAACTTAGTTATTCTCAAGGATAGAAGGCGGTAAGGCCCAAGTAAATTGGATCTGGAGAAGGCTGTTTTCCACTAGTTGCTGAAGAGGGCATTCCGAGGACCAGAGCAACAAAGAATTATGGCTTCTCTCTTATTATTTGGAATTCACTAGATTACATAGTGTTTAAATGACTTATCACTGTTAATCTTACTTCTTCCTTTCCTTCCTCCCTTCTTCCCTTCCTTCCACCTACCCTGTATATTTCTGCTTCATGGAGACAAGCATATCCCTTAAATCACACGTCTTTTTGTGTCTTTTGTGGGACTGTGGGTTATATATCCAACCTTCTAAGAGGCAGGATGGATGCAATTTATGGTTAAGAGGTGGGATTAGAAATGGATGATCATTATCAGAAAGCTTCAGCTAATAGGAGACAGTATTTTAGAATGTTTGAGTTTTTGTTGCATATATGTGCACTGTAATATCTAAGTTGATGGCCAACTGGACACTGTTAAGATGCATTGTGTGGAAAATGCAGTCTTTGCTGCTTTTCATTTGCAATAAACCCACAAATTTATTAATTAGCAAAACCCTCATTATCAGGTATGCTTCGAATCTTAAGACTCTAAGCATGAGGGGACAGTGAGCAAGTTGCAGATCTTTGGCAGAAACAGTCACAAGCTATAATGAGATGCAAGCTTGGGATGAAGAAAAGACAACATGTGCTTTGTGTACTGCCATTTTATTAGTAAAATATAGCTAAAAGAACAAAATTGACAGGGATAAAATTTTCCAACCAGCAGTGGCACAATTACAGCTTGGAGATTTTGTCAAACATCAGGAGACCATTAAGAAGCAGTCCTAGTCACTGCACACCAAAGAAAACACATTCACAAAAAATACCTTGTCAGGGTAAATTTCCTTCTGCTCCAGATATTAAGCATCTAAGAATTTTCTTCCTAGGAAAGGTAACAAAAGATAATATATTAGAATAACAATAATAATTCTCATAATTATAAGTTATTTTAGTTCTATCCAAATTTCCAAATATTCCAGTTAGTCTAGTGGAGCTACGAGAAATCCTATGAGAGGGTGCAGAAAGGTCCAGGTTGGGACTACTGGCTATGGTAGCCTTTTACACTTCTCTTCTCCATGGAAATGCTTCTTTGGAGATGGATAGTGTAAAAAGGGTTTTCCTCAATTATCTTGGTCCTCATTCTGTTGTTTTTCTAAGTACACACTCTCACCGTCATGGTGCATGTATACATGTATGTGCCTGGAAGGTAAGAACAGGAATGTTTTCATTGTGACCTGACCTTCTTAGTGTTCTCTAGGAAGGTGAAAGATGAGAGATTGCCTTTCATTATCAAGGTCATAGAGAGGATATGCCAAGGGAAGGTGGAGAAAGATGAACGTCATGAAACAAGGCCAAATTCAAAGGGCCAAGAGGGAGCCCAGAGGTCCACAGAAACCAAAGGGGTGGGGAGGGTCAGGATCACATCTGGGTAGGGGGCAAGAACACTCCACTTAGCACCCAGGTGCCTTGCCTGGAGTTACAAACCTCTATGTGACCTTACTCCACTTATTTTTCTTATCTCATCTTCCCAACACTGGGATTCAGCCTTTTGGTCTATTTCTAAAGCTTATCAAACTTGTTCCCACCAAGGATCTTTCTTCTGACAGGTCAAAACTTCCTAAACTAGGAATAGAGCCTTGTGCCTTTCAGAGCCTAGAGTTCACTTTAGCTTCCTGTAGCTCTTACACCTTCTGACATTGAGGTCTCAGCATAAGTGTCACTCTGTGTTACAACTTCCACCATTGGTCAAGATAGAGTGGCAGAAACTGGATTTATTTTCTCACCAGAAACAATGAAAAAGCAAGTTAAAGTACAGAAAAATATTTATTTAAAACAGTTTTAAAGAAACTAGACATCATGCAACAAAGGAAGGGTTTCTTGAGAGACCAGGAACAAGTGAATTGGGCTCTCTGACAGATGCAGCTGACTGCCAAAGAGAGTGTCCAGGTCATGCTGTAGAGAGCAGGACCCCAGAAGGAGCCCGATGACACCCTGAGTTGGGAGACAAAGTGAAATTCAGGAGAGAATTAGGCAGCCAGACTCACAGGACAAATTTCTAGAAAAGAGAGCTTCTCAGAAAAAGAACCCAAGAGATCTGTGTGGGGTCTCCTTCAGGTGTTTGTCAAAGAGCATTTGTGTAAGGAAACTAGAGAAACCATCAAAACGTATTCTTACTAGCAAAATGGATCAATTAGATCTTACTAAAAATTCAAAATTTTTGGTCTTCAAATAACACAAGAAAATAGAAACAAGGAACAGACTAGAAAAAAATATTTGCAGAACACCTATTCTGCAAGATACTTGTATCCAGACTATACAAATAAAACCTCTTACTTCTCAATAATATGAAGAAAAACAATCCAATAAAATATAGGCAAAAATATTTCTGTAGACATTTCATCAAAGAAAATATCTGAATAGTGAATAAGTACATAAAAAGATGATCAGCATTGCATCAGAGAAACACAAAACCACAAGACAATATCATTTCACACCCACTAGAATGGCTACAATTTTTCTTAAAGACATATAATTTTCTAAAAAAAGGTTGGCAAGGATGTGAAGAAATATACCCCACACATATTGTTGGTGAGAATTGTAGCCACAAGGGGAAACTGTTTGGCAGTTTCTTCAAAAGTTAAATATAAATTTGTAATATTACTCACCAATTCCACTCTTAGTTATTTACCCCAGAGACATGAAAACATGCATTCACACAGACTCACACATGAATGTTCTTTGCAGAAATCTATAATAAAGTAGATTGGTATTTGCCTGGGGCAAGAAACAAGGATTAACAGTGAATGGGCATAAAGACCCTATTAGAATAGTGGAAATGATCTGAAACTAATTTATCAGCTGGGCACGGCTTATCCCAGAAATTTGGGAGGCTGAGGCATGTGGATCACTTGAGGCCAGGAGTTCGAGACCAGCCTGGCCAAAATGGCAAAACCCTCAACTCTACTAAAAATACAAAAATTAGCCAGGAGTGGTGGCACATGACTGTAATTCCAGCTACTAGGGAGGCTAAAGCAGGAGAATGACTCGAGCCTGGGAGGTGGATGCTGCAATGAGCCAAAATCACACCACTGTGCTCCAGCCTGGGCCACAGAGTGAGACCCTGTCTCAAATAACAAACAAATAAACAAAAAAGCTTAATTTATGATGATGTTTTCAAAACTTGTTAAATTTACTACAAGTCATTAAATTCTATACTGGAAGTTAGTAAACAATATAATGACATATTAGGTTGGTATAAAAGTAGTTGTGGTTACTAATACATAGAGGGGGAACAGTAGAATCACTAACACGTGGATGAATATAGTGCCTTTTCCCTACAGTCAGACTGGACCTTGCCACGGGAATTGGAAATAATTAATCTTCTTATAAACCATGCTCTGGTCCATGTAACAAATATTAAAACAAAGACCTGAAAGAAAAAAATCATTTTCATGTACTTACCTGAACCCTAGAAAAAAACTTAAAAATATTTTTAGGAATAGAAACTTACATAGTATGAAAGAGAGTAAAATTCACAATATCTAACTGGCATGCAATCAGAGATGAACAGAAATAGAAAGAAATAAGCAGAAGAATACAAATTGTAATAGGAATTTAAGAATCAATTAAATGAAATTTATCCAGAACTATAAGGCCCAGGTATGTTGTAACTAACACACAAGGATGCTGAACTGTGTTATAACTACATTCTATATTTTTTAAAAGTTAAACAGGACATAAATGATATAAAAAGACATGTAATTTTGAGAGATAAAACTCTAATGGCTAAGATAAAAACATACTAGGTGAGATTAACAACTGTTTAGGTATCTGAAGAAAAAAAGCATAAATTTGCAGATATAGTAATAAAAAACTACTAATAAAACTCATAGGAAAAAAAATTTAAAAAAGTGCAACTGTGAACTGTGGAACAGCTAAAATGAATGAAAACTTTTCAATTTTAATAAAAACTATATAAATTCACAGGTACCAGAAGCTCAAAGAACCCAAGCCCAATAAACATGAAGAAAACCACATCAAGTTGCAGTGTAACAAAACTACTCAAAACCAATTCTAAATGGAAAATGTTATAAACAGCCAGAAGGAAAGGACATGTTAATAACAGAGGAACAAACTTGAGGAATAATGCAGCAAAATTTTTGAAAGAAATGAGGTAAGTGAGAAGACAGTGAAGTAGCATCTTACAGTGCTGAAAAACAAACAAGCAAAACAAAACTGTCAACCCAGATTTCTATAACCAGTGGTGAAAATACCTTTTGCAAAAGAAGGTGAAATAAAGACCTTTTCAAACTTACAAAAGCTATCTAGAACAGTAGAATGTCAGTACAACAATTGATCCTCACTGTGGGATTCACAGTACAAGAGACGGGAATGGAAGACAGAAGATGTTTAGGCAGAAAGAAAATGATACCAGATGGAAATATAGTTCTATACAAAGGAATGAAGAGCACTTGAAATGGTAAGAAAATGTTCTTTCTTGTGATATACATGAAATTGTGCATCACTTGAAGGTAAATGGTGATAAAGGGGGATAAACAAGGAAAACAGAGAAGAGAAAATAGAATATTCAAACTAAAAGAAGGCAGAAAAAGTAATAAAAGGGAAACAACAGATGGAATAAATTTAAAAATATTCAGAGATGATAGATTTATATCTAATTATTTGAATAATAAAACTAAATGTAATTGACCTAAATATTCCATTTAAAAGGCAGAGATTGTCAGATTGGATAAAAGAGCACGCCACTTGCAAGAATATTACTTAATACATAAAGATGCAAATATGTTAAAGGTAGAAGGATGGGAAAAAATACAGCATGCTAACAAAAATAAGAATTAAATGAAGAGATATTATTATCAGAAAAATAGGTATCAGAGCAAAGAATTTTAACTAGCAAAGGAAAGCTATTTTGTAATAATGAAAAACCCAATTTATTCAGAGAACAAAACTTTTCCAAATATTGATGTATATAATAGCAAAGTTTCAAAATACATGAATAGAAGCAAAATACAAAAGAAATACACAATCCACAATTTACCCATAGATTTCACTATCCCTCTTTCAATAATTAACAGAATAGAGTGGAGAGTAAAAATTAGTAAAGATATAAAAACTTGAACAACACCATCAACCAACTTGTCCCAATCAATATTTACAGTGCAGTCCACCCCAAATGAACAGAATACAAATTTTTTAATTGTACACAGAATATTTATCAAAACAGAAGATATTCTGGGCCATAAAACCATTTAAAAAGTCTCAATAAATCTGAAAGAATTAAAGTCATACAAAGTATGTTCTTGACCAAATGAAATTAAATTAAAAATTAATAACTGACATATTTCTGGAAAACTCCAAATTATGTGTAAACTAGATAACATATTTATAATAATTCATGGCTTAAAGCAGAAATAAAAATGGAAACAAGTAATTTGAATTCAATATTTTAAAAATTACAACATAAAAGAAAATGCTGTCTCCTCAAACGTCTGTCCTGATCACCCAGTCTAACGTATTTATAGCTTCTCAGCCATTCTCCATCAAACACCTAATTTTATTTATTTACTTAATTTTAATTTGTATTTTTATTTTAAGTTCCAGGGTACATGTACAAGATGTACAGGTTTGTTACACAGGTAAACATATGCCATGGTGGTTTGCCACATCTATCAACCCATCGCCTAGGTATTAAGCACCAGCATCCATTAGCTATTTTTCCTGATGCTCTTCCTCTCCCCACCCCACCCCCTGACAGGCCCAGTGTGTGGTGTTCCCCTCCCTGTGTTCATGTGTTCTCTGTTCTCGTTGTTAAGCTACCACTTTATAAGTGAGAACATGCAGTGTTTGGTTTTCTGATCCTGCATTAGTTTGCTGAGGATAATGTCTTCTAGCTCCATCCATTTCCCTGCAAAGGATGTGAGCTCATTCCTTTTTATGGCTACATAGTATTTCATGGTGCACATGTACCACATTTTCTTTATCCAGTCTATCATTGATAAGCATTTGGGCTGATTCCATGTCTTTGCTATTGCACAACACCTAACTTTAATTGTCTCTATGAAACATGTTTATACTGGACATTTTAGTAGTTATTTAGTCATTTTACTTGTTTATTATATGTCTTTTCCATTTAGAATGGAGACTTCATGTGCATAGAACATTTTCTATCTTGTTCATTACTGTGTCCTCAGGACAATGTCTAGTAGTGTTCAGTAAATATTTACTAAATGAGTGAATGAACACCAAAAAAAGATATCAGGAAGGATAAAAATAAGGGCTGGGAGCAGAGGGTAGGCAAAAAGAGGAACCCCTTCTTTATTCGAACCAAACTAAGGATAGGGTGGGAGTTTACACAACTAGAAGAAAGGGGCTGGAGAGAGACCTCCAGAAATTCTACCTGGCAAACAGAGATCCTCTGAGCTGTCTGATCATTTTCGCAGCTGCTTTTAGGATGCTTTGGTAAAGACAGCATGAGTATTGTTTTCCTAAAGCAATACCCACTTTGACAACAGTTGGTATTGAGAGCCATGAAACACTTATTATCTGTGAAACTGCTCCTTCATTGCAAGAAGGTCTCCTTGTCTTCTTGTTTGCATCTGATACATACCTTTTTCTTTACTTCTATGGAGCAATGATTTCATTGCATTATAGTGTCAAATACTAGTATTTTGGAAATTCTTATCTGCCTGGCATACAGGTACTGTGGTAATAAACATAACATGAATAAAATTAACATATTGCAAACTAAATTAAGTAATGAGTAAATCTCTCAAGGGTTTATACAAATCTCATAAACAAGCAGTAGTTGAACAGAGGGCTGGGATTAATATATTTAAATTAACCTCAAACAAACCTCAGTTGAAACTGGAGGTATGATAGTCCAGAAAGACCTACTGTCAGCTCAAAATGCCCTTGATAACCTTCTGAAAGAACCACTGAGATTCTCTTCTTAAGCAAGGTCTACTATTGTGTTTGTAGTAGTGATTTGTAGGAAAACAGGGGCACAGACACCTGTACTGACACATATCCACATATGTAGGTGTACACAAACAGAGCATTCTCATCATTTGCAGCAGTTATGTTCTGTCAAGTCACCATGAACACTGACATAGTGAATATTAAACCCATAACTCTTAGGGGTAGTTATATATCTTTATTTCTAAGGATTGTTTTTCTGACATTTTTGGTTTCCCCTTATGTTTAACATCTCTGCCCATAAGCTCTTTCATTTCTTCTTTCTAGTCTTCATTTCTAGAAACAATTACAGTTTTAAGTCTCTCAAAGCATTTACAAATGTTTCTACATAATATTCATCTTTTTTGGAAGATCACCATTTTCTGATTAGTGACATTTATCTAATTTTAAATTTCATTGTATTTTCCCATAATTTTTTCTCTTATAACAGGTTTATATCAGTGCTATGGAAACTTTCATTATTCATCATCAGAAAAGAAAACACAGATTTTTCTTATGCAATTATTTGTGGGAGATTCCTATGTGTGAAAAGTAGGAGGGAAGGGTCAGATCGACTCCCTACAAGGTTGCCTCTAGGGGTCATTGCCTGAAACTTCCCTCTGCTTATGCTGCCTCAGCTCCACACTGCTTTCTACTAATATGGCTCCTCTCCTGCTTCTTAGCGTAACACATTTTTTCTGTTTCTCTGTGTCCAGTAGGGGACTCTGCTATTGGCCTTGCTCACCAAGTCTGATGCTCTTTGTTACAGAGAAGACATGTAGAGTTTTTTTAACTTCAAGTTCTTCACCTTCAAGAAATGCTCGTTTGCTGGTATTTTCTGAGACCTGCCTCCTCTGGTCTGCTATTTTCTTTGTAGACATCCCTTCTCTTCTTCCTGTTCTTTTGCCCAATCTCAGATGCTTTTGAAAGGCCCTTCATATATATTGGAAATTACAAATCACGATTTTTTGTTTGTTTGTTTCACTGAAAATGAAGTCTGTAAGGTTTTTGTCTTCTTCATTGTTATGATCTGTAGAAAAATGCAGCCATAATCATCACTTACTACTCTTAATAATTATATATGTTTAAAATTATGTGCCCAGAATCTACCCAGGCCTCAGACACTCCAACACTGACATTTTAGGAGCTGGCTTCCATTTTCCTGAGGACACTGTGGACAATTCCTGGAATTCTTCTTACCATGCAGCTATTTCCAGGAAGCATCTTAGGGTGGTTTGCAGGATATCTGACAGCCTTACCAGGAGAGCTGATTCCACTCGGAGAGAAGCATTTCTCATCTTCCTTTCTTTTTAGCTGCTGTTTCCTCTTCTCCTTCTTTCCCTTTCCTTTGTTTCCTGGCTGCCATGTGGGCTTGATCCTCTAATGACCCAGGGACTTGAATTAGAACATCCTGGATGTTACTCAGCATCACGTTGGCTCTGCTGTGGGGATAGGAAGGGTCTTCTCTTCCAATTTCCATCACATCCCCCATACCAAGAGAGACAGAAGCATCAGAGTCAGAAATAGAGATTTGAAAATGCTGCTCTGTTGGCTTTGAAGATGGGCCATGAACCAAGGAATACACATGGCCTCTAGAAGCCAGAAAAGACAGAAGCACAGATTGTGCTGTAGAGAATCCCAAAGAAACAAAGCCCTGTCGGCACCTCAATTTTAGTCCAGTCAGACTTCTGACCTATGGAACTGCAAGTTAATAGATGCAAACCAGTGAGTGTGTGACTTGCCACAGCTGCAGTTGGAAACCCACAAAGTCCTTCTCTTGTGATTGTGGAATGTGGTGTAAAGATGATGGACACTGAGTCAGCCATTCACATTCAGGCTCTAACATCATTTTGCTTTCCAAATTCTTCTCTATCCTGATATTATGTCACTTGACCCTTTTTGTTTCTGCTATAACTAGGAGTGCCATCTTACACATTTTAATAAAACTATCAAAGTTTATAGCCAGATGAGAAGAATTATATGGGAAAATATATTTTTGTTATAAAAAATTAATATCATGTTTCCTTGTCAATCCATTTTTCCATCTTCAGGCTATACATTCGTGGTTGTCTTCTCCATTCTTAACACAACAGTTTCTGGATCTTCTGCCATCATTCTCTTGAAATTTCTTAGCCTGACAGTAGCCAACTTAGTACATGGTTATCAAGACTGGACACCCAAACATAATCTAATAGGCAATACTAATAATATTAGCTAAGATTCAGCGAGTGTTTTCTGCAGGTGAGAACTTGTTCTAAGCATTAGATAGAGTCAGTGATTTAAATTTCACAACAGTCCTGTAAGCACTGTCATTAGCCTTGCTCTAAAGATCAGGAAACAGAGTCACAGAGAGAGAGAGGTTGAGAAACACGCTTCTGATTGTATGGCGGGTAAGTGGAATTTAAATTGAGACAGCCTTGCTCTAGGAGCTATGCTCTTAACCATCCTGCTAGGACTATTTACTGCCCTACTTTGGTTTTATTTAAACTAATATTAATAAAGTATTTCATACTGTTAAAGAATGAACTGCACATTTGAAGAAAGCCTCTATCCTAAAGAAGACAGAATAAAAGAAGTAAAAGTCAAAACGGAACCAAATGGAAATAGTGGCAAGTCAGTGTAAGAAGAAAATTGTGAAGAAAATTTAATTAATAGTCTCAGAGAGAAAAGGAAAAATATTGCGTTGATGAAAATGTAGACACGATGCTGTAAAAAGAGAATAATCAGTGAATATGAGCTCTTGTAAATAAAAAAATTTAGTAACTGAAATAAAAATTAGATTGAAAGGTTGTAAGATAAATCAAGGTAATTTCTTTAGAAGTGGGAAAAAAAGCTCAAGAAAATGGACAATCTGAGAGGATAATGAGAAAAATAAAAAATTAATGCTCAAGGACTTATATCCAACTAATATGTAAAAGATCCTGTTACATCAGTGAGAAGTACAGGAAGTTTTTTTTAAGTATATGGAATTTTTTAAAAATCCAATATTGAAGGACATGACAATCAAGATTAAAGAGGCCCATTGTATACGAAGCACAATGTTGGAATAAAGAATAAACACTGAACATAGGGAAAAATTCCTAAATGCTTTGAGAAGGCGAGACAGACTGAGCCAACCCGGTAACATGGCAAATCCTAAGAATCAAAAAGTGGCATCACACTTCCTGAGTTGGATTTCTACACCCAGTGAAATTACCTTTTAATAAAAGGGTAAACTAAAGACACTTCCAGACTTATATAACCTCGTAGCATTTACTTCTTATGCATTCCTTTGCAGGAAGCTATGGAAAAAAATTCTCCTCTCAAACAATAAAATAAACCCAGAAAAAAGATAACATGGGAACCAACTCAGAAGAGGAATCACAAAATGACTACAAAAGCAAGTCCCCGGGAGACCGCCGTGCCATCCAGACCAGAAGGCAAGCATCCCAGAAGGAGTAGGAGGTAGACGGCTCGAGGTATGGGGCCAAAGATAGATCAAGCAAGGTGTCTTCTTGAAAAAACAAAGCTGACAGGTTATGTGGCAAATCGTACCGGGAATACTTAGCCAGAGGTTCACAAAAAAACTAAGCAAATGTGAAAAAGAAAGAATTATTAACTCCAAGGAAACACTAAAATTTGTAGGAGATAGAAAGCACAAATACAGTACTATACATGGTTCAGCACTAAACAATATATTCATGGTCATGATAATGACAAAGCTGACAATAAATTTAACCATAAAATGATGGTAAAATTATACTTTGGAGTGTGGGGGAAGGAGAAGAACTTTCCTTAAAAAATTAAAACCTTCACCTGTCATAAATAAAAAGTCAACAGATAAAGTCTATAGATGGTCCATCTGATAACAGTATATACATATTATTTAGAAATATGAAGATAAACTAAAAAAAAAACAGCTGAAGGAGTTGAAAATAGATACTATTGAATATACAATAGCAAAGACTTGGAACCAACCCAAATGCCCATCAATGATAGACTGGGCAGGGAAAATTTGGCACATATACACCATGGAATACTATGCAGCCATAAAAAACGATGAGTTCGTGTGCTTTGTAGTGACATGGATGAACCTGGAAACCATCATTCTCAGCAAACTTACACAAGAACAGAAAATCAAACACCGCATGTTCTCACTCATAGGCGGGTGTTGAACAATGAGAACACATGGACACAGGGAGGGGAGTATCACATACTGGGGTCTGTGGAGTGGGGGAACTAGGGGAGGGAGAGCTAGGGGTGGGGAGTTGGGGAGGGATAACATGGGGAGAAATGCCAGATATAGGTGATGGAGAGGAAGGCAGCAAAGCGCATTGCCATATGTGTACCTATGCAATAATCTTGCATGTTCTTCTCATGTACCCCAAAACCTAAAATGCAATAAAATATATATTTAAAAAGTAAAAATAAAAAAATAAATAAGAGAATGAAATAAAGAGAAGCCTGTTATGATTTAGAAAGAAAAAAAATAGATATCATTGAAAAGTGAAAGAAATGGAGTAGGGGCTTCACCAGGGAAGACATTAGACTATTTTTAATTTGTATGTAACTTTAAAAATTAATTAACTAAAACATGAAACAATTTAAGCCAAAAAATAAATAAAGCAAACATTTCCAAGCACAGGAACCTTGTGAGTTCCTCGCTGTATCTCCGACTCTTCCATGGATTGTTGACATTTGAGGAGTATCATGGGCGCTGCCATGTTTCCAACATTTAACAGTTGAAAAGGAGTAACTTTCCAAGTTCACATTGTCGGGCTGCTAGTAAAGATGAATAATTTTATAGACTCACTGGCCAGTTGATATCCTTTTCTGTGACCTGTCTGGCCACTTTTTGCCTGTTGTAACTTCTCATTGATCTAAAAGGTTCTTTCACACATTGAGATGATTGGCTTGTTGGCTACTGTTTTTAGCAGTCATTTTCTAAACTCTGTATTTTCACATTTTAAAATATTTGTATGTGGTTGAAACATCTTTTTTGCGGGGGGGGGGGCGGAATTTATCCTCCTGTGTGGATAAATTCCAAAAAAAAAAAAAAGACGTTTTGACCACATACAAATTCAGAGTCAGTAAAACGCGCTTAAAAACAAAGGCAAACAGTAACAACGGAATACCAAAGTCCTGACAGTGTCTACACAGTGTTTCAAAAATGCGCAGTCACTGCAGGGCTCTGGTTTCCATCAAAGTGTGCTCCAACAGAATCAGGCAGAACAGAGGGTCACTGGACTCGCTGACTGTAACGGATCTGCACAGCCAGATCACTAGAGTTCAGGAACCAGAATAACGATGACAACTCACTAATGCTGGCTGAGCACTCATTAACAGGCGGGACAAATCCAAGCAACTTACATGCTTGCATCATCAGTCCAGGAGAAGCTGGAACTGGGACTCCGAGGTCTGGGAGCTTTGCTACACAACTGTGTGCTGGGAAAGGTCAGGTCATAGTGTGTGAGTCTGAAATAAAAACGGAAACCATTGATTGTTCTCAGTGTAAAATGAGGATCATGTTTGAGACTTAATAACTTTTCAAACTATAACACCAAAGCAAAGCATTATTTGTATTTCTCCACGGCATTTCTTTGCAATGCAACAATCAGCTTGTTTGTTTAAAGACTTTGCCACTGAGTGTGCATGGTGAGTGATAATTCTCAGTTCTGCTGCATCCTCTGTCACTTATCTTTGCTTTCTTATTCGGAACTTGTTCTCCCACTGACAAATTATAAATGTCACCTGCCCCCTCTATGTGGAATGCGCTGGCATTGCTATCACGGAATTCTTTTCCCTGTTTGTAAGACACCTGGCACCTGGGTTTTTCTATGGATAAGTCACACAGTTGGGGTTTCACTGAGTGCAGTCACGGCCAGATGAGAAGAGAGGGAGGATACTAGCGGAGTATACAGGCGGGCAGTCCCGCCAGCTCCTCGCAGAAGTAGGTGGCGGAGGACGCCCAGAGAGATCCCTCCCACCGGCTCCCGTCCAGAGACGCTCCAGGGCAGCAGGTAGGCTTCCCCCCAGGGCTTGTTTCTCCTGCACCGCACCCTTTTCATTCTGCTCCTTTTCTGCCGTTTCTGCCCCTTGGCCTCCCACATCTGACTAGTTTACCTCAGCTCCATTCGTCCACAAAGGGCCTGCTTACAGTTCTATTTTCCCTGACGCATTCTCCCCACACCCTGTCCTTTGCAGTCTTCCCTAAGACTTTGCTCTGTGATGAGCTGGTTTCACAGACTAGTACCTGCTAAACTGTTAGCTGGTGATCGTGATCCACACCACACACTTGCCTTTCAGCAGGTCTATCCCAGACTTGCCTCAGTGGTGGCCTTTACAAGGAAGGGCCCTGCAGGCAGGCCTGATGCCCTCACCCTGGAGAAGAGGGGAGCAGGTTGCAACCTCTCAGAGGGTGCTGGCGAATCTGACATTCCATAGCCAGTGAAGGATCAATAGGGTCTCCTATTGACTGGCATTTCACTGTTCCTGAAGTAGCATGATTTTCAGGATGTGCAGCTGCCAGGGAGAGCTGGTTCCCAGGGTCACGAATGGCTACTACTCACACAGCTCTAAGGGAAAAGCACGTGTCATTGAAAGGGTAAAGCGACTGGAGGGGATGGAATCTTGGGTCATGGCAAGCTCCCTCCTCATCACATGGCCCTCCATGGTCCTGGGGATCATAGCTTATGTTAATTTCTGGATTTTCCTGAACTGCTTCATAGTTGATGTGGTTACCGCTCTGGTTTGTAAACTGAAAGAAACAACATACCAATTTAAATTTTTTTTTAAGAATTACTATTACAAATAATGACTTCATTTTAATATACAATATATAAATCGAATATGTTAGCTAAATATAACAATATTAATCATATCTATTATAATTATACAATTAATTCTATAATAATTACAGTATATTAATTAATATAATACAATTGCATGGTCATTAAATATTATTTTAACACTGATGCCATTTAATTTGTATATAATTTAAATAATAATTTAATAAAATCCATTATATAATAAATTTAAATAATTATTTAATACAATAAACTATAAATATATATAATAAACAAATTTTACTATACAGATATCCCACTCCTACAAGCACAGACAGAACTATCGTATTGATCAATTCCCCAAAATGATGCTCATTTAACGTTTAAATTAAGCACATGGTGCAAATCCCTTCAAAATCGTGCCTTTGCTGACGTGGTTTACCCACATCCATGGCAAGATTCCTCTGCCTCTCTCCACTGATTGTATTAGTGAAATGTCAGATGAGTTGTTTGACTGACTTGACTTTTAAAAATCTAATTGGGTCGTCTCATTGTTTAGAGTCAACCCCATTCTTAAATACAACAGAATTCCGAAGTTCAGAAGCAGCCGCCTTCCACTGGCTTTGGGTCTGAGCTGCCCATGACCTGTGCGTGATGCTGCCCATGACAGGTCCTGCGATTCCGCCCTGGCCCCTGACTGGCCAGCTCCCCTTGGCCAGCTGACCCAGCTCCACCACAGACACACGGCACACATCACACTGAGAGACTGTAAAGCTTAGTTAATATTTAAAACATTTTGATGCTCAGATAAAAGGGGATTCAAGTTGTCACCAATTAGTAGGAAAAGACTAATTATTATACAAACCTATGATCCTTTATAAGTAGAAACATTAAAGGAATCTAAAAGCTATCACTTTTTATGAAAGAGCAGATGGCCTGAATTAGACCCCTAAAAGATAATGAATGTGTGTGCATATGCCTGTCCACGCACATGCCTGTATGTGTATCACTAAACAGGAATCTTTTCATAAGGGCTTTTGAAGGAAAAAAGAGAGAATGGAACAGAAAACACAATGTCAATATCATCGTAGTCATTCTAACCAGTATTGTCCCAGAAAAACATTGTCTTCTTTTCCACACCTTTAACTACTTGGAGTTATGCTTAAATTTCAATTATTCTATTTCAACAAAATTTAGTACTTAGAAAATAAATATTTATTGAGTTCCTGCTACCATTTGAGCACTCAAATAGTGTGATGAACAAGCTACCCTACTGGTTCTTCAGGAGCTTACAGTTCAGCAGCAGAAGAGAGGTGAACATGTGACGTGCTGTAGGGGCTGTTACCCTGTAGCCCCGTTTTTGGCCTCATCACCCTCATCACCACCAAAGTGCCTTCTGGTGCACTCGGGAAGAAGCAGCTGGTTTCGCATCAGCCCTTGAGTGTCCTCCCTAGTGGATGGTGTTCTCTCTAGTGGATGAGTGTCCTCCCTAGTGGATGAGTGTCCTCCCTAGTGGATGAGTGTCCTCCCTAGTGGATGGTGTTCTCCCTAGTGGATGAGTGTCCTCCCTAGTGGATGAGTGTCCTCCCTAGTGGATGGTGTTCTCCCTAGTGGATGAGTGTCCTCCCTAGTGGATGAGTGTTCTCCCTAGTGGATGAGTGTCCTCCCTAGTGGATGGTGTTTGTTTTTTGTTGTTCTGTGTTCCTTCCCAAATCTCATAGCTGGGCTTAGGATAACTGCTGAATTATTGTCATTTCTGAAACACATCAGCAGTTAGTCGTGTGACATGATAGAGGTGTTGCGGGACACTCCAAAGGGACATCTTTCAAGAATAGCAGCCCAGCGCTATCTTCTTTTACCACACGGGGAATCCTCTTCCTTTGTCTGCCTAGGCTTTGCTTTCATGCATCATGGGGTTTCATAGTCTCTGCTATAGGCCTGGGAGGCAGCTGGGAGAACTTAATGTATGGGAAAGCGTACCAGAATAAGTGTGGGTCCTCTCAAAGACCAAATGAAACTTTTGCAAAGAAGTTCAAATCTCTATAGTAGAATGATTATAATCCTTTTGGTACATACTCAGTAATGGAATTGCTGGGTCAAATGGTATTTCTGATTCTAGATCCTCAAGGAATCGCCACACTGTCTTCCATAATGATTGAACTAATTGACACTCCCACCAACAGCGTAAAAGCGTTCCTATTTCTTTATATTCTCTCCAGCATCTGTTGTTTCCTACCTTTTTAATGATCGCCATTCTAACTGGTGTGAGATGGTATCTCATTGTGGTTTTGATCTGCATTTCTCTAATGCACATGTATGTTTATTGCAGCCCTATTCACAATAGAAAAGACTTGGAACCAACCCAAATGCCCATCAGTGATAGGCTGGATAAAGAAAATGTGGCACATGTATACCATGGAATACTATGCAGCCATAAAAAGGGATAAGTTCATGTTCTTTGCAGGGATATGGATGAAGCTGGATACCATCTCACAAAACACAGGAGTATGTTCTCACTCATAACTGGGAGTTGAACAATGAGAACATATGGATACAGGGAGGTTAGCATCACACATTGGGGCCTGTCAGGGGGTAGGGGGCTAGGGGAGGGATAGCATTAGGACAAATACCTAATGTAGATGATGGGTTGATGGGTGCAGCAAACCACCATACCATGTGCATACCTATGTAACAAACCTGCACGTTCTGCACATGTATCCCAGAAATTCAAGTATAATAATAAAAGAAGTACAAATCTCTGCAACCTCCAAATTGTTTTTTCACAAGAAGGAAACTTGCAGGACTCCTATATCCTTTATACAATCACAGTATCTTCCAGTGGTGGCTGAGAGATGCTGGGTGCAGGAGGCGTCTTTACCTGAGTGATCTAGAGTGTACTTGGCCATTTATAGCTGATCTCTGAGGTCTCCATGACACTGTAAAGTCAGGACGTTTCCTAATCATTTGTCCAGATCTTCTGAAGAAACCCATTGGTTCAAACACACATGCACAAGCATATAAACACACATACATGTGCACATACACATGTACGCATGCATAAGCATGCATGCACATACAGGTGCACATGTATGCACACACCACACACATGGACCAATGATTTTCTGAGATTCTTTAGCCAACATCTATTAAGTAAGGAAACTATTTTCCTAATTGGAGCATGATATATCTGTTCAGTCTTCTCTTCTGCAAAGGAGGTGGCATTCCACATAGTTACTCTGCGTAGTGTCAGGCTTTGTTTCTCTTCCTGCTTTAAGAATCTGTATCCTGAGCCTGCTGGTGAAAAATAGGAAACCAATGAATGAGTTTGACTTCTGATTTTCTTTACATTTGGACACATCAAAATTGTAACTGGAGTATCATCAATATCTGCTTTTACAAGTAAACTCCCAGGGACTGGGTGAGAGTGATGAGGGAAGGGGGATAGTTAAGTATTCCGGAAAAAGTAGAAGTAAATAATAATAGCCACAAGACTCTGGCTTTTGGGAAGGACTGAATGCTTCCAATATCACTTGTTTTAATTTGATGGGGTTTGTCCTAACTTGATTTGCAAATACGATGTTAGAAATATTAAAAGCTTACTGCACAGTGAGAGTAGGCATAGATTATTTACAAACAGATGCAGAAAGTTGAGGAATAAGGATTTAGGGTAGAAAAGATTCTTTGCATTAAGTTTATGCTAGAAACAGTGGGCTATAAAAATAAAGTATGCTAAAGTGGTAGAATGATTAAATTTGGCAAGAAAGAATGAAACTTTTACAAACTGAGGGTCTTTTCTCAACTCAGTGGGAAGACCTGGTGTATTAACACTTTTATACAATTACTAATGAGTTAGTTATTCTAAAATAGTGACTGAACTTGATTATTTTATCGCAAATGAATTTCTGTGCACACAAACAGCTGCATTTGCGTAATGGGTGCTGCATCACTCGTAACATCATGCAAAGACAGTTTGGCCTGGGGAGAGGTGGGACGTGCTTGAGGAAGCTGAACAGGACCTCTCCTTGGGCCATCATATCCATTTACCTAGTTTTGATTCAGCTTTACTCTTCCATTAGTCTATGTTTCTTCCACTAAGAACACATCCCACCTCTTCCTAATCCAATCCTTTCAACCCTTCATCTTTTTGATGAGATATTGTAAATAGTGAAGTGCATTAAAGAATGCCCTATCTGTGAGCACAGGTCTCTCCTAATCCGAGAAAAACATTCTCAGTTTTCTTTCATTTTCCTTTTCCCCTCTTCACTGAATTTTATCCAGTTACCTCGTCTTCCTCATGACCTTCTGTGACAAATCCATTGATTGAGCGTCTCAGTTTTAAGACAATAAAGAAGACTTGTTCCTCTAAATTTTTGGTGGAAACAGAAGAAATAAAGAACATTCTCGAAAAGTTAGATGAGAAATGGAAGTGTAGGTCTAATTCCAACCTCCCAACCTCTAGTAATTCCAGATCAATGGGGGCTCTGTAGGTGACCTGAGGTGAGACACTTTTAGTAGTTAAAAGTGTTTCTTTCTAGGTGATTTTAAAATAGAGTCAAAGAATAAATCTAATAGAAACAAGAAAAGGAGAACTTTGATTCTGGAATGCCCTGTGGTTCTTGAAATGTGAATAAAATTACTTCCTGAAAAAGCTCAAAAATGTTGTTAATCATTCCCTTTTCAGTCACAGTGTTTAGCAGAGTCCCAAGTGTCTGTCTAACAAATAGCACCATTGGCTTGGGTGACCCAAACTAAGCATAAATCCCCACACACTTCCTACATGTCAAAGTGGCCCATAAGATTTTAAAATAAACATCCTTGCTTGACAATTGCTTTGCGATTAGCTCATAGGATCGTGCCTGCTGTGTTGACTTGTTCATGCTACCGCCTTTCTTTCATGGGTCTCTTTGCTTTGCTCTCTGTTTTTAATTGTATTTATAGGATACTTGTAATTTTCATAACTCTAAAGTTCCTGGTGGTCAGACGTTACTGAAACCAGGATCTTATGAGTAGTTAAAAGCAGCTTAAGTGATCCTTCACATCCCTTGTAAGTTGTATTCCTAGGTATTGAATTCTCTTTGTAGCAATTGTGAATGGGGCCTCACTCATGATTTGGCTCTCTGTTGGTCTGTTATTGGTGTATAGGAATGATTGTGATTTTTGCACATTGATTTTGTATCCTGAGACTTTGCTGAAGTTGCTTATCAGCTTAAGGAGATTTTGGGCTGAGATGATGGGGTCTTCTAAATATACAATTATGTTGTCTGCAGATAGACACAATTTGACTTCCTCAAGAGAGGTGTTTCAAAGAATGTGTTGATTCCAAGCAAACTTTTATCCCATCCATTAGTCTCTTTCCTTTAAGACAAGAAAGAGGATGTCTAATTAAAAAGTATACAGACCTGCTTGCTAGAATGTGACATGCCAGAAGTTGATGTTAAAATTGAAGTAGCATGTGAATATATCCATGCATTAATTCATTTACTGAACCCTTCTATTAGCATTTGTTGTCCACCTAATATGCAAAAGGCATTGTGCTTTTATGTTTCATTATGTGAGATGTATAAGGTATATACCATTGCCATCTGCCTTCTAGATATTTCAAATCTAGTAGTAGTAATAAGTTATGTACCCAAATAACTTTATTACCAAGTAGAAGGTAATGGCACAATAAACATATCAATAATGCTCTTGGGTGTTTTCAAAAAAAATAAAAAACACTGGGATCCAACTAGAGACATGTGAAAAAGTCTTTATGTTGGAACTGGATTTTCCACTGAAAGAATGGTCTCTGAAGAAAATCAAGGCTTCAGCAGGTAGAGATTCAGTAAGAGGTCATGCCAAAGCCATGGGAATCATACTTGGAAAGTCAATGAGGTGGTAAGCTTAGCTGTATTTGGAAAATGTTCATGTAACCTCACTGAGATGTCCCAGGAGATACTTTATGGATACAAAGTTTTTGAAGAAGGCATGCATCCCGCCTTTGAGGAGCTTCCAATCTAGTGTAGGACATGAAGAATGAGAAACTATGCTTAGGACAGTGAGAAGCACTGTATTAGAGATCTACACAAAGGGAGAGAGAGAGAGGAAAGAGAGAAGAGGGGTATAGAACCAGTGAAAACTGAATATGGTTTATCCAGACCCAGAAGCAATAGCACACACAAAGATACAGAGATGTAACAGGTATGTTCTGTTGAGTACAGTGTAGGTATCAGCAGCCAGAGCATAGAGAACAGAGCCAGGAAGGGCAGCAAAGAGAGAGGCTGGATAACAAGGTTGAGGTCAGACTGGGAAGAGGCTTGAAAGCCAAGAAAAGGCATCTGGGTTTCTTTACCAGGCAACAAAGGCTTCTGAACAAGGAAATGAAATAATCATAGAAAATTATATAAGCAAATGCCTCTTTTTAACCAAAATAATATATAAAACCTCCTTCACTAAAGGCTAGGGGGTAACAATACATAGATGGTAACACATATCTAAATGATCTGCTTAGAAAGCACAGTTTTTAAATGTTTGACCACAGTCAGGTACAAGGATAGCTCTGAACTCCTGAGATTTTAAGATCCACGGGGCATAAGTGTCTGTGTTTATTCATCACCAGGCCCCAAACCTTTAATTAATATTGGTTGAAAAAGTGAGGGAAATATCTGACAAATGAATGAAAAATAAAAACAAACCCAAAATGACTTCAATATTTACAAATGGCAGAACAGCAAAGAAGAGCAGTGATGTCTGGGTTTTGGATAGACAGCCTCTGAGTGAGTGGGGGAGAGTGTGACGCAGTCTTCTGGGTAAGGATGAGGGAGTCAGTTCCCAACGTTGCTTTCTCCTCTGGCGATCTTCACAAACAAAGGATAATGACAAGAATATATCTCAAAGTCAGAAATAAACAACAGATACACCCCCAGCAAGCAAAGCCTTTGGTATGGCTTCACGTCTTCTAAACTTTGAGCAAATCTTAAGCAAATAAATAGTAAGAATGAAAAGATAATGGGAGCTATAATAATTGCCAAAGTAAGAGCACCAAACATATTCATCCTGGTTATAGGATAAGAAATGAAAAAAGGAAGGGTGAAAAGTAATACTTCACAACAGAATAAATATCGAGTGGTTATTTAATAGATTCACCAGGAATGGTGTGTAAATACTCATAATTATTAAGGAAAACTGTGTAAGAAATCCCGTTACTGACTCAAAAATATCTGTGGCCGGCCAGAGGCAGGGGTCATGCCTGTAATCCTAGCAATTTGGGAGGCCAAGGCAGGTGGATCACTTGAAGTCAGGAGTTCAAGACCAGCCTGGCCAATATGGTGACACCATATCTCTACTAAAAATACAAAAATTAACTGGACTTGGTGGCATGTGCCTGTAATCCCAGCTACTTGGGAGGCTGAAGCAGGAGAATTCCTTGAATCCGGGAGGCGGAGGTTGGAGTCAGCTGAGATTGTACTACTGCACTCTAACTTGGGCGACAAAGTGAGACTCCATCTCAAAAAAAAAAAAAAAAAAAAAATCTGTGGCCTTTTTGAAGCTGGAGACCACATATCTGTTGTCTTTGGTTCCCAGCACTTAGCACAGTGCCTTACTAGTCACTCAACAAACAAATAGCTAATGCAAATGAATTTCCTCAGCTGCATCTTCTGTCCTGAATTTACTCAGACGTCACAGCGCGAGGTGGTGGTGTGGCCACCTTGCCATCAGTCTCCCAGGCTGACCTCAGGAGATGGCCCATCCTGGGGAGCCCATCTGCCGTTTCAAGATTATGACAGTTGTTTTGTTTTTCGTTTTATGATTTATTCTGCTTTGTGGCTTGCTAGGGTGCTCATGCAAGCAAGAAACTAACACAGCTCTGGAGAGAGTCAGGAAGAATGAAACTGCAGGCCCTGCCTGCCTTTCCCAAGTGCACCGCCAGGATTCCCAGTTGTGTGTACCACACCTCTAGGCTGACCTGAAAGGCCTTCCCAGAATGTGTCCTGCTGGCAGAGGGGGGCAACTTGCTGAATGTCGCTTGGGTTTGAGAAGGCTGACTGGGATGCACAGGGCATGGCGATCAGGTTGCAGTCAACGTCCCTTGACGCTGAGACTTCTCTTGGCTCTAACTCCATGAAACAAAGTAGTAGGAAAGCCTGAAACCACAGAGCTCACCTGAGAACAAATAGTGCTAGTGAATTCTCATCCTCGACACTGGTGGTGTGGCTCAGCTCTCCAAGCGCTGTCCTCCCTTCTGTCCATCCCCAGCTGGGAAAAGTAAAGCCAGCCTGGGCCGCCTTGTCCTGGTGCAGAATCCATCAGGCGTCGAAGCCTCCGGGTTCTGCACAAGTCTCCTTTAAGCCAGAACTTGTCTCTCACCATTTCCATGATGGAATCATTTCATCTGTCATAATTTTCCATCCGAGGCTGGAGAGGAGGCGGCTGCAGCTTTACCTGCTGTTCAAACCAGGCACGGTCGAGAGAGACCATTTTTCTTTGTGTTTGAAACCAACAGGAGTATGAAAAGGCCCCATAAATACAGCCAATCAGGAGTATTTTATATCTATTGCTGCAATAAGAAAGCCCACCTGTAACGAAATAGAAGAGGGATGCAAGGAAATAAGAAAAAAAAAGAAGTAAAGGAAGAAAGATTTAGGGAAAAAAGGAAGCAGGGTTAATCCTTCATGTTGAAAGCGCCTGTGGTTTATAGCAAAATAGGGCTTTAGACTGTCAGGGCTATTAGTCAAGGGTTAAATGTCACTCAAATCACGCCCGTTATGAATTGGAAAGTGCGTGTGTGTGTGTGTGTGTGTGTGTGTGTGTGATGTGGCTGTGGGAGAAGATAGAGATTCTACTTTTTTATGCATTTCAAATGGAGCCACGCTGGCCTGGAGATGACCCGCCACACGGTTTTTAAATTATCTCCGTGTGCGCTCTGCTTGTTTTGGAAATGCTCTAAATAAAAATAATGGACCGTCTTTTAATAAGTCTCATTGTGAGGATTCCACATATCAAACAACGCAGTGCAGCTTGGAGGCAAACGGCGGGCGTGTGTGATCTCCTGGAAGAGAGACAAATGGCAGTGCGGGGAGCTCCATCCAGGGAACGCTGACAAGGGAACGGCATTCTGAAACTGACACATCTGTCAGGGCGGAGGATATTGGCACCTGTCATGCAATTTCAGTCATGACTTTTAATAAAGCTGCTTTCCCTTAGGTAAAATTGGAACTTGACTGTAATATTAGCTGCAAGCACGTCTTGTGTTCCCCTTCAGAGCGCTTTTGTACGTGAGGCGGTTCCAATGAACCTGAAAGCCGAAGTAATGATGTTTACCAGCTTTCCCTGCCTCCCCAGAACTCGGGATTTGAAAAGAAAAAAAAAAGATGTTGCACTGAGTTTTTTTGTTTCTTTATTTTCTTCCTTCCTTCCTTCCTCTTTCTCTGTTTCTTTCTTTATTTTACAAAATGTCTCCATTTCCCAATTAAAGCCAGTTTCCTCGTTTATGTTCATATCACTTGCCCCCTCCTCCCCCACTGCCTCCTTCCGCCTTTCTCCTGCTTTGACTGGGTTGTTGTTTGAGTAAATTTAGCCTGGAGAAGTATGTATATCATAAAAACCGGGTTGGGATTTGTTGGCTGTCAGTCAATAAATCAGTCAGAGTTTAATTACCAGGCATGTGAGGGGCGGCGGTGACAGGCACCAGCTCTAGCAGAGACCGGTTCTTTTGGGGCAACCACTATAAAAAAAAAAAAGAGCTAAAAATGAGGGTGTGTGTGTGTGTGTGTGTGTGTGTGTGTGTGTTAGAAGGCTAAGGGGCAAAACAGAGAAACCAAAAGTTAGGAGTGTGTCAACTAGAGAGAAATGAACCGTTAAGAAACCCTGCAGCTGCAATGAACCCTAAAAAGTTTTGGTTTCAAGATGTAAAGTTTTAGGAGTTGTATTAATAAAACATTCTTTCATAAAAGCTTTTCTTTGATATTGTGCTTGGAACATCACTAGTTGAGTGTAACATGAGGTCTCTACACTAACATATCATAATTTAATTACTGCTTTGTTCAACGCAAACATTTTGTTTGTAATCTATTGAATAAAATAAAGAAAACCACTAAACTGGGAACCTCATGTGTCACCTCCCTCCAAAAACATAGAAATCGTTGTGGAACAAATGACACAATGTGTTAAATGGTGATTCACAAAGTGGACATCAAGTGGGCATTTCCCTTATTCAACATTCCCAGCACTGATCCACAATCCTTCCCCCTTTACTCTTCCCCTCCACCCCCAGTCAGCCCTTAGGGTCAAGATTCCAGGTCGAATGACCCTGAAACAGATTCAGTGTTTTCTTTTCCTTTTCTTTTTCAAAGGCAATTCACACTCAACTTGGATTTTATTTTTGACTAGTTATAAGAAATGTCATTTCTGCCTGTCCTCTGTCATGAGGCAGTACATGGAGATACTGCAGGATACTTTGACTGAAAGGAAGTTCTATTTTCTTTTCTCTGTTCTCCAGTGGTATGTCTCTGTTTGTTTATATGAAATCCTTTGGTCTTTCTAAGGAATTGTGGGAATCTTTGACTCAAAGTAATATCTCTCTGACTCAGAAGGCAAACTTCTTGACTGGGGGTAAGGAAGAAAAGGGAGCAGTCAGAATGTCCTGATCATCTAGGATGGGAGAGAAAGCCTATCATATGAATCTTTTCCCAGAATTTAAACTTCATGGGATTTCCCCGAGTTATCCTGGATCTTATCCTTCTTTCTGGAATTCTTTTAGAATGACGCTGCTAGAAGGATGTGCCCATCAACCTAGTGGAAAGCCTGAGATTTTTGTAACTATATTATGCAGGTTTAAGACAAAAGACCAGGCAGGATGAGTTGTGAAGCCGTGGAAAACAATGACGCACACAACCAAAGCAAAACCAGCAGGCTTCTGGCTTCTGCCAATTCTTCTTTGTGAAGAAAACGTCTGGCAGTTTGCCTAAAATCTTAGCCGTGAACAGCAGCCACTGCAGTTTAAATTGCTATTAAAAAACAAGACCAAAAAGCAAAACAAAACAAAACAAAAATCTATACCACCTGTCCAGAAAACCGCCAGTGCCTGGGGTCCCGCCAACTGAAAACCCGGAGCTCACACCCCTGCTTCCCTTCACAGTAGGTCGAATGTATTCTAAACCTCAGTTTACCCAGCTTGCAGCCCAAATGCCAACAATCTTCGGGTCAAATAAATGTCTCTGTGGTTTCAGTCCAGGTAGCAATGGTCAGTTTCAATAAACTTAAGAGTGAGAGATCTTTGTTTAAACAACGAATGTTACAACTTCTTCAGTGTCTCATCAGAAAGCCCAGCACCACTGTAAGGTCCATAAATGTCTCCCCAAGCCACCCCAGGACATAGGGTTAAAGAACCAGAATCTTCCCTGGGGCACTCCTTTTTTGAATACTTCACCCCATATTAACAACCTTTATGTCAAAACTGAATGCAATATTTTAACCATGCTTGAATTAGAAAAGCTAGTAATAGTGATATAGTCTCATAGGAGAAAAGAATATGTGAGAAAAAAAATAAATAAATACTATTTTAAATTAACCAAAGGATGTGCAGTCTATATGGTTTGACATTTCACAGTATCAAAAGTTGTCTGTTTTGCCCTAACGTAATTCTTACCTGCCCCCCAAATTGTGTATAAAGGGATGGCAGAGATCACCCAGACCCTAAACTCAAATGTCAACATGTTCTCAGTAAGACAAAGACAGGCTAGTCACGTCACTCAATTAATCTCACTATTTCCGTTGGATATTATTTACTTGCATCTGCAAATGAAAGAGAAAACAAACACTGAAATAGTTATTAGTACAGGGCTTTCTATGGCTTCCAAGCCGTCAATACCACATAGAGCAGAAATGTCTAATGGAGACTGTGTGGGATGGCTTTCATCACTGATTGTTAATATAATCACTGGGTTCCAGAACAGAGTAAACATTAAACCACATCTTTATATTATCTGATTTGTAAGGATCTCCAAGTGGGGTTTCCACCAAAAGAATAACATTCCTGCATGGCAAGTGGAAACCTTCATCCTGCACCCTGAAGTCTGGGGCAGAGGCTCATTCCCTCCTGTTTTCTTAAGGAGGAAAGATTTCACTGACATGCTGTGTCTTTAATTTTTAGAGACCAGTTCTCCAGGGCAGGACCAAAGGCCTCCACATGATGCCTGTGGAATTGTCGTCCACGAGTCCCTGAGGTTCTTCTGGCCCCCTCCTCCAGAGACCCCTCCAGGCCCGGCACTTTGCAGTGCTAGTTACAGCTCACACTCACTCATTCATTCGCATGCTGCCTCACTCGTTCGCTGAGGCAGTCCACAAATTTTGACTAAAGACTTTCTTGTGCTCTGGGGAAATACAGTTATAAACAAGAAAAGCAAAGCCCCTGTTTTGAAAGAGCTGACATTCTCATGGGGATAAACTGAAAACAAACAGCACACAAGCAAGAAAAACATCAGATGGTGACGAACGCTATGCGGAAAATTCAAAGACTGTGATATGATAGAGAGCTCCTTTGGTTTTCTGGTCAAGGAGGGTCTCTCTGAGGACGTGGCATTTAGGTGAAGGAGTCAGATGAGTGAAGAACATTCCAGGTGGAGAGGACAGCTTGGAGTTTGAGGAAACGAAATGAAGGCTGGTGTTTTTAAAGTGTAATAAATAGGAGCTAAGCAACGTGAGATGAGTTAGGATAGGAAGGCGGAAGGGAGACCGCGTAGGGGCTCTGCACAGTGGGGAGCAGCTTCGATTTTCTTCTAGGTTTTGAGAAAAAGCTACTGGAAGGTTTCAGGGCACTGACATGGTTTGAATTGATTTAAGTTTTAAAAGCATTACTCTAATATCTATGGGTATAAAGTCATTTAAGTGGCCCAAAGTAAAAGCAGGAAGACCAAAGAGGGGTCTCTTGCAACCATCCAGACAAAGGATGGCTTGGGCTAGGATGACAGGAATGAAGATGGTGAGACATGAACAGAGGCAGGACCTGTTTTAAAGCAGAGGAAAGAGGAATCTCTGGAAGGTTAGATGATACTGAGGGACAGAGAAATATATTGTCCAAAGTGGGCTAGGCTATGCTGTCTAACAAGTAACACTAGTATCTTAATACCTTGAAAGTTAGTTTCTCCTTCTTGATCCATGTTCATGGAAAAGTCAGCAGGGGACTGTGTTCCATGTTGTCCCCATTGAAAGACACAGGCTCATGGAGACTTCCAATTTGGAAGGTGAGTAGTTGCTGAGTAAGGGCTGAGTGGTTAAAAAAATATGAAGAATCCTACACTAGCTCTTCAATGCTTCCATGCAGTGGTGATGCCCATCCCCTCCACTCACAGTTCATTGGCTGGAACGAGTCACTTGGTCATGTCTAATATTGAGGGGTCAAACAAGTGTCATTCTCTATGGAAATAATAGAAGGAAACTCCTGTTGAACATAGTCAATATCTATCACAAGAAGTGTCAAGGAAAATCCTTACATTTTTGATTTGAGCAACGGTATAGATGGTGCTGCTATTTACTGGGGAGATGGAGGACATGCTCCTGTAATCCCTCACTACGATCGTAGTTGTTGATTCAACATCTAACTTACCAGAAAGAGTATAAACTACAAGCTCTCCAGATGACTGGTGTCCCAGACTCTCTGAACCCAGCACTGCGACTGGTGGTGAGACATATTTGGTGGCTTTAAGAATGAATTAATGAACCAAAGAATATGAATAAATCATTAAGTCATTTGGTTGACTTTCCAAGGGTGACAGACAATTGCACGTTCATTCTTCCTCTCTGAAACCCACCAAGAAGTCTGCCACGTACCATCAGCAAGGTCCCAGGGGTGTGGGCTGATTCATAGATGAGTTGCCAGCAGCTGTGTACTTTCCCAGGCCATCAACAGCTGTCTTGAGGTCTTACACTCTAGTTCGTGATATCTGGACAATTTTCAGCAATTTATTTGAATGCTTCAGATGACCTCTCTGGATGCTGGCTTAATCTCAATTTTTGAGTCAAATGCATTTCCGGTTTCCTCTGAGAAATACTTTAGTTACCTTGGGTTCCTAAGGGTCAACAGAGGCCAGGCTGGTGTCCCCTCATAGGACAGTGAAGGAGGTGAAAGAAGTCAAAACAGGCTGCTGCTATCTGGGTATTCTTCTTAACAAGGCAAATCCTAGGCTCATCAAAAGGTTGTCCAGACATGGAATGACACAATAAATACCACATAATTATCAATCACTTTATCAACAAATATCTGCTGGCCCATGTTGAGACATATTGTGGGAGATAAAAGACAGATAAAACTTCATCTTTACACTAAAAGTTATGGCCTTATTTTACAATCCAGTTAAAAAGAAAATTCTAAAAACTGTTACAGAATTTCAAGTGGGAAGAGAGTCCCATGGCTGGATCAGTGAAGATGTTAGCTTTGACTGGGGTGTGATTTAAAAAGATGAATGCCACTGAGAAAGGAATTACAGGTGGAGAGACATAAGTACAATCTCAGAATCAGGAAAATCGTGTTAAATTTTGGTCAGAGTCAAGTAGTCTCAGTAGTTTCTCTGAAAAATAGAATAAAAATCAATCCAGCTGGTTTAAAAGGTGCTAACAAATCAGACGAGTGCCTCAACTGCCAGACTGAGGTGTTTGGACTTGGTCCTGCCAGCCTTGGACCCCTGACCGCTCTAGAGTGCAGGATTCACTTGAACTACTTCCAGACTGAAAGCTCCTGAGGGCAGGGGCTGTGTTCCTTGAACCTGTGCATTCACAGCGCCTCTCAGAGAAAGGGGCACACAGAGGCACACGAAATCATGTGCCTCTGTTGAGGCAAATGAATGAACACAGGGATGATTGAATGGGGTTCTAAAAGATTAATGGTGTGGCAGTAGACATTCTAACTGGGGGAGGAACAAACTCGTGGCAAGAAAAACCAGACACTGTTGGAAGAGTCTAGAGGTGAATTTATGAGTCCCTCACAGAAATTGACAAATGCTCAGATACTGTCTGTCTCAGTTCGGTGAGTTCCTGGTTAAAGATGAGCAATATTTAAAATTGCAACTCAATATTCCTTCTAGTTCAATGTCAGTGCAACTTGTTATAAAGACACAGAACAGGATTTGAAGAAATAATTTGTAAAAATAAAATTATATCATCAGAATTACTAATACCTTGACTACCTGCACCATAGTGACCTTGAATCCCAACACTGTATTCAATCTAATAAAAACATTTATTGAGTAATGTTAAATCCACAGGCTGTATCGTTAAACTCTTTTTAAATCTGTGATATCAATTTAGGTACTTGCTGAAGAAGCCCAAAATACGATTTTGATATTCAGGAACACTAAAATCAAGTTAATGTTGGAGTGGTATGTTAATGTGTAGTTGTTTACTTGCGGGAACAAAAGTACAACTGAAACTAGCTTAGAGGAGGCATGTGCCCATGGAAACAAGCTGCAGGCAGGGCAGGGGTGCAGCTGAATACAGTTGGTGCAGAGGTTTGAGGATGTGAGACCAGGAACTCAGACGCCACCAGCTCCTCTTGTTCTCTTCCACTAAGCTGCTTGTTCTGTACATTAACTCCATTCCTTCACGCTGCAGACCAGCTTCTTGCACTCTGAGGAGGACCTGGCGGCCAACAGTCCAAGGCTTTGACATCTCCAGCCCTGGGAGAAAGGCCATCACTTCTCCATGCTCTAACTGGCTAACAAAGCAACATACCAACTCCTGGGACCAATCATCTGTCACCTGGAGATGTAAGGGAACATGATTGACGGTGGTCATTGAAGACACAGGGCTGAGGCTCTTGGATGGTAAGCAGAAACCTTTCTCAGGAGAACAGCTGTGGCTGTCTTCTGTCGTCTCGCCCTGCTGTAGACCACCAGGAGGCTGCTGCTGTCTGAGATTTCTGTTTTTAATCCCATGTCTTGATAAGAGAATGCAGGTGTGATAGTTTCCTAGGCTGCCATAACTGAATATCACACACTGGAGGGCTTAACCAACATCAATTTGTCTCCTGGTTCTAGAAACTGGAAGTCTGAGAGCAGAGCAGGATTAGTTCCTTCCCAGGGATATGAGGGAGAAGCTCTTCCAGGCCTTTCTCCAAGTTTCTGGTGGGCTCCTGGTAATCTGGTGTCCTCTGGCCTGTTGATGCATCCCCTCTCTCTCCTTTGTGTTCACATGGCTTCCTCCCTCTACACATATCCCTGTGTCCAAAGTTCCCCTCTTTACTAGTTCCCCATCATAATGGATTAGGCCACCCGCGCCACCGATGACTTTTAAAGCTGATTGTCTCTGTAAATAAGGTTACACTCTGAAGGACCGAGGATTAGGAATTCAATGTAAATTTTTTGGTGAGAACATAGTTCAGCCCATAAAAGAGGGTGACAGACATTTCTGCTAAATAAAATAGACTTGTTAGCCCTCTCTCATTTGTTAATGTCATGTGTTCTTTAGTATTGTTGTCTGTGTTTTAGGATTTCTTTTTAACAGACATTAAAATTGTCAATTTGCATTATACTCTGGTAAGTATACATCACTTTTTCTTGACTGTTACCAAGTAAAAAGTAAGTATACATTTTTACGAATCTATGTACAATCAACATAAAATATATTATTTAGGATTTTTGCAACAGAACTATTTTTTCCTGGGAAAATTTCTCAAATGGACTATCAGATCTCTCTCCATCTACTCACTAAATTCTCAGTACATGCAGTCACTATAGTATATGACATTACAATGGAGTTACAACTTACTGTAATCCAATACTGAATCTCTTTTCAGCATTGTCTTTCATGTTATATCACAGCAGATATTACAGAATGAAATTAAGAGATAAATTACTAATCACAGGTGTTACTCACTCTTGTAATTTGTGAAGAGAAGAAAATGTGGTTTTCCTCAGAGAAGGTATTATCCTCAGGGATTGGTCTGAAGTTTTGTTTTAAAATAATGTCATGGTTTGATTCATCTGTAAAACCATCTGTGCTTCCTCTGTGAGCCGCTGGGAAGACTTAGTGGCATCATCAGAAGGAATTCCTGGAGACCGGGCTTACCTGTTTTGCACTCAGAACATTTCGATATTAATTGGTATTTATTTGGGAAAGGCTGTAATGGCCCGCCATGGTCTGTGCTGTAAACACCGATGTGTCTTTCTTTTATTCTCTAAGCGACAGTGGAAGAAAGTGTGTTGGAGATGTACTGACATCAGTATATTGTTACAATATGAGTAACAAGACAGTCCCCTGACAGGTGGGGCTGTTTCATTTCCAACAGTCCCACTCCCCTTTCTTCCACACTCAAAGGACGAGGGTGCACACTGCACCCTGGGAGCAAATGTGGAAACTGATATTTGGCAATGGCACATCATCTTCTGTGAGTTCCCTGTGAATGCGCCCTCACGTTCTGGTCCCAACCTCAGGGTCTGACAACCTCCTCCATTCCCTAGGGTTACTCAGCCTCACCTCCACTGCAGTAGAAGAGGGCAGACTCACTCCCTGTGCGCACATGACTGCACACGGACACTCGTGAAGAAATGAATTGACCCAGCAGGATATCATTAGGTGCCAGAGACTCCAGCACCAAAGACATGAAACCCAAGGTTTTTAAGAGCATATTTCACCTCCAGGTTTGACTGTGTATTTCCTTCCATTACATTTCAATATCAAGCAAAACAACACTTCTTGTTTCAAACTGTCTGTGCTATTATTTCATCAGAAGCAGAGCCAGATATGAGAAATGCTTTCTGCTCTTCTGTTTCATCCCAGAGGAGGGGCTACCCTGAAAGGCAAAGGAGAAGCCACCAGGGTCTATGGTACTCTCAGGACACGGGCACCTGCAGGACATGGCTCTTGGAAGACCTGGGAGGGTACAAAGGAAGATGTTCTCTCCGTAGTTTTCCAAGCAACAATACAAAGATAAAAAGGTCAGCGCCTGGCAGCCCCCTCTAGCATATGCATGTCTATTTATGAAGACACTTAGCCTGGATTTAGTAAGTTCACTGCAAAGCTCCAGGGGCGCCTGCCTCTTTAAATCCGTCTCCTCCCAAGTGAAATTTGTGGCCCTGATGAATGGCAGAGCAGAGTCATCCATAAAAGGGCAGGGGAAAATCACATTCATTTGCATACAGTAATTATTCTGTGAATCAGGCCACCTTTACTGCTGGCAGAAAATCTACTGTCAGCATCACTCTATAGATCACGTTTGAAAATCTAACAGCTGAATAAAGTAATTGTTTGGAATCCATGTGGTCCAGCACTCCTGTGGCCCCAGGTCAGTGATCATGTTTCTGGGAGGACAGCAAAGTTTCTAGGTGCCCATTAAGCTGTCCCTGCAATGCCTGTATCTGCTCAGAGGAGTTTCCCTGCGGACTGGTCATGACTCTGTTTTCAAAGAATGAGTGTGAGCACAGGCGTGAGCTGGAACTCAAGGACCTTAGAACCACCCACACACTTGTTAGAGTTGGCACCCACTGAAAGTCATGCCAGGGCATTGCCCTCCCTTTTCTACTAGGGCTTGCCACCCGCCCACATCACACCATAGTGCACAGGACCATCACCACCACTACCACACCTGTAACTCCAGCTGGCTCGGTCTCACCAAGTGTGTAGAAAGGAAAGATGCAACCAGTGCATGTTTCCCTGATGTAACGGAGACGGAGACTGAACTGATAACTTTCCGTGGCCCTCAGATTTTTGGAAAGTAGGGGGAATTGAGGTGGAACAGATGAAAAGCAGAATCGGCAGCCCTGGGAAAGAATAAATCCATTACTTACGAGGGGGTGGAAGGACACGCAGCATGTATTTTAATCTCTAGAGGAACCCTTGAGGAAATCTTTCCATTCAGAAAGAAGGGTTTGCAGCAGGCATGGTCGAAAGAGTTAGCAAGAATGGCCTAGAGCAGGGAGGCTCGGGAAGGTGAAGTCGAAGGAGGAAGACATACAGCTCTTGGGACTGAAACAGGTGTTTTAGGTTTTGGTCATTTCCATTTTCGCCTGTAATGTAAGGTTTCCTTCTAGATAGTCCAAGTTTCAAGGTGCACCAACAGAGCTGGGGCAAAGCCTCACAAAGCCAGAGGAGCAGCCCTGTGTGTGAACCAAGGATTTCCCTTCACACTTTGTTTTATTTTTTCTATACCCAGGTCCAAAGTCCTGCTGTAAAACCAGAGTAAGATAAATGCTTATCAAAAATTCAAGTGAGACACCTGACGTAGAAAAGAAAACATTTGAAACACCACGAGCTGAAGGGCAGTGTGAAGCCACTTTACTGCCACCAGGAATTCACTTGGGACGTTAACAGGGGAACCACAGCAGTTGGTATGGTGCTGCTGTGCTCATTTTTCTGGAAGAAGGGGCGAAACTAAAAGTCTTATACGAGTGTCATTCCAGCCTCAGAGTTCTTAGGTTGATGTTTGGGTTGGATAAGTTGCTTGAAGATAAATGTTTATCAAAGAAGATTTAAATTCTCTGTGACTCTTTTTTCATTTTTCTTTCTTCTTTCACCCTTATTCTTCCTATTTAAAAAAGAACTTTCTCAATATGGATAAACCTTGAGGACATTATGCCAAACGAAATAAGCTGGACATAAAAGCACAAATACTTTATGATTTCACCTATATATGGTTTCTAGAGTAAGAAAATTGATAGAGTGGAATGGTGGCTGCCAGGGGCTAGGAGGAGAAGAGAGTGAGAAGCTGTCGTTTAATTGGTACAGAGTTCCAGGGGAGATTGTTTAAAAAGCTCCAGAGATGAATAAAACACCACTGAATCGAACACTTAAAACCGGTTGCAATTGCACCTACTGTACAGCAAGTTGGGCCTGGGTTCGGTGGAGGAAAGGCAGGCATGTCTTCTCCAAGGAGCCTTGTTTCCTCCCTGATACGTGCTGAGGTCATGAGCCGGCAGTGTAGGGGGAATGGGTGTTAGGCTGGGGGAAAGAGTAAATTGGGAAATCGTCATTGCAGAGAATAGAAGGCCTCGTAGGGTCCTCTGGTGGTTCTATGTGCCCTTTGATATTTGTTGTAAATTTAACATGAGTCCGGTTTGCATGGTTGGACGGTTTTTGTCTCCAGTGATATTTAGGTAGGGAGTTTTTAGAGTACTAATTTAGGCTTCAGATGAAGAATGCGGCAGGGATGTTAAGTATAATATTAAGGTGCACAGAAAATAAAGCACATAAAGAGAGAAGTGGGAGTGTGAAGAGGACTTGCTGGTGGAGAAAACCACTGTGGTCAGCAGACAGGTGCAGAGCCTCCACAGAGGTCAGGCGGTGTCAGAGAACAGTCAAGATGAGGATGTCAGAGAGGAGGATCCCTAAAGGCAGGATTTCTAAGGTAATGAAGTTACCAGAAATTACACAGCTTCAAGAGGGCCCATGTGAGTGGCTGGCTGAGCAAATAGAAAAGATGGTTTAGCTGAGGGTCGAGGCAGGAAAGGTGAGAATGGGGAGTTGGCTGTGTGGACAAATGCTCAAGCTGCCACCGATGATGGCAGTTGCCATAATGGAATGAAAATGTGTGATCCAAGTCCGAAATCCATCAATGAGCGAGAGGAGCTGTTGGGGGGTTGGAGGATGACCGCAAACATGGTGGGCGATCACTGGTGTCTCCAATAAGCCAGGGGTTTTGACGTAGGAGAAATGCTGTTAAGTTAAATGGGGAGCAAAGAAGACACCTGTTTGCCTCCAGTTTTTGAGGTCTGTAAGATAAGGGAAAATATAATCCCTGTTTTGAGACCCCTGATCAGAGGCAGGCAGGTTGTAGGAGCAGTAAGTTGAAGTATACGTTCAAACAAGCAGGTTGTGTGGGGCCCCGAGATCACACCACATGTGAGCACGGAGGAGACACAACATCGATTGGACAAGCAGCCAGGGTGCAGACCTTGCGGGGTGCACATCCCAAAGAAAGGCCTGTCTGGATGGGAACACACTGGGACATGCCACAGGAAGTCCTCAGCTGTGACTCCACCCCCAGTGCCACCCTACCTGCAGGTGGTGCTGAGAACACCCAGCCAGAGAAGGAAACCTCTTGCTTCCTGAGAACGTCTTCATCCAACCAGAGTTGAGTTGAAGGCATTTGCTTACCAAGGCCGCTGTCTCAGCAAAAGGTCTTCTGGTCTTTAGATAGGTGAACAAGTTCAATACTGGGCCACTAAAAGAAGCTGGAGTGTCAGCCTTCAAGGACAATGGGTCTGACTTCTCTGCAGTAGCTGTGGTTCCCTGGAGTCTGCTGAGGTGGATTCTGAGCTCCAGAGCACAGTTAAGGAATAGAGAAGGCCTGAGGTTTGACAGGGTCCTTGGAGGATTAACCAAGCTGCATGGTGCTGTCTAGTTTTCTGTGATGATTAATCATGGATGAGGACTGACTTACAAATTAACCTGTTGTGAGGTGTGATTAGGTTAGAGGAAGAGTCAGCTTACCATTATTATTTAAAAAAAAAATCAAAGACTTCAGAATTTACTTCTTACTCCAACCAAGACCCAAGACTCTCTAAGAAGGTATAATATGCCGAAGTCACAGGTGCAGAGGGAGTCAGAACCCCATGAGTTGGAAGTGAGGTTGAAAGACCATCGGGTCTATGGATTTCCACCAATCAGAGGAATCTCATCGAAGAGATCTGTGATCAAAATGCACCGGCTTAGTTAGAAGATTCTGGACAGAGGGTAGGGGCCATTTCTCACCCATCTTTGTCTTCCTTCCTAATAGAAGGAAGGAAGACACTTTGCCCATACTGGGCGTTTAATGAATATTTGTTGATTCATTAAATAAAAGCTAAAATGTAAGTGATTGATGGAGGAGAGGGGGAAGAACAAAAAAGGGCAAAGTTATGCCACCGAGGAGTAAACACCAAAGACCATAGTATATTTTAGACTATGTACAAAATAGATTTTTCAAATTTTAGCTTCAAGTTTACATGGCACTAATGGTCAAACTGGTTCTATATCAGGACAGCAAGAGGTTAGGGTGTAGGTTTTCTTACAGTCACAGTCACAGTGCCAGTCACAGTCAGAAATTTCTACCATCTATTTTTTTTCAAGTTTCTTCTATGTCGCATGAATTTTAATGCAATAAAAAAGAATTGACTCCACCGGGTGCAGTGGTTCACACCAGTAATCCCAGTACTTTGGGAGGCTGAGGCGGGCAGATCACTTTGAGCTCAGGAACTCAAGACCAGCCTAAGCAACATGGTGAAACCCCATCTCTATTAAAAATAAAAAATTAGCCAGGTGTGGTGGTACACACTTGTAATTCCAGCTACTCGGGAGGCTGAGGAAGGAGAATGGCTTGAACCTGGGAGACAGAGGTTACAGTGAGTAGAGATTGCACCACTGCACTCCAGCCTGGGTGACACAGTGAGACTGTCTCAAAAAAAAAAAAAAAAAAAAAAAGAATTGACTGAATTAACTTAAAACATTCCCATTTATTGTGATAAATTCTCCACATATAAAATGTAATATTTGACTGTGCTGGGCCTACCTCAGGCATGCATGGAATATTCTAGTTCTGTAACAATTTCCTTTCTTCCTTTCCTGAAGGGCCTCTCTGGATCTTTGGACACCCACATGTTGCATTGTAGGGAAATTTAAAGTACTTTCTGGAAAGTTCCCCAAGTCAGTCAGGTTCATTAATGTATTAGGCCCATGGAAACATGGTAGGCCAATTCAGTTTTCAGAGTATTTGATTTCCAAAGAGGAACACAGAATTCAGCACTTCTGAATGGTAGAGCCCTCTAAGGGTCAGGGGAAAACCCAGTTAATTCTTGGGGCGTTCTTTGACAGGGTTCTCTCTCCTGCTTTCATTTGCTTCCTGGGTGCCTGGGTGCCCTCCGTCCCTGGGAGGAGTGAAGGAGAATGCCAACACTTCTAAGCTAAAATTCCCTCTTACATCTCTCCCCTGCCAAATCCAAGCACAGCCATGGAGGTGCTGCAAAAAGTATACAGAGGTTTTTAGTTTCAGTTGTTTTTTTTTTTTTTCCCCTTCTGGCAAGTGGGGCTCCTTTAGGGTTCTGCTGTTCATTAGGGATCAAACTGCCAATATTGGCTTGCTCAGATTAGGCCTTTATACAAGTGTCCCGATACCAGTGTTTGCATTCCTCTTCAACTGAAAATTTGTCAGAGGAGAAAGGCATTAAACCTGTCACCGCAGATAAAGATCAGATGTTTGATTTCAAACAGAAGAAGCAAACACTCTACCAGGGACTCCATTAACTCTTGAGTACTTTGCTCAGAATAATGTGGAGGACTGGACCAGACCTGGGAAGTGGGAAATAAATCCAAATTTCACCACCATTTTAGTAGTTACAGGGGATATTGGACTTTGAGCAAAACTATGGAGGAAAGGAACTAAATTGCAAAACCTTTCCCATGTTCTTCTTTTGTTTCCTGTTATTACAAACATTATTTTACAAAACAAGCAAATCTAGTATATTTTATCTGAAAAATAAATCAGGTTATACCATTTACAGAAAACTAAGGGTTTGGGAAGATGGTTTGGGAAGAAGATTAGACATTAAAAAAACTCATTTCACAATACCCGCATACAGTCATTAGAAAATCAACACTATGTTGATAAATCGAATGAGTATCTTCAAAACCCTTGCTATCATTTTTATATAGGTTTTACTACCATTAAAATGAAACCAATGCATTTCTCTATTTCACTGGTTAATATACAAGTAGTTGTCTGGGATCCTAACTTAAACCTTGAATTTATATGGCAGCTATTTCCAAAGGCTCTAATCACTAAAAAGATTAATATTCATAGTATTTCTGTGACAAGCTAGATGACAAGTATTATCATCCCCATTTTATGGATTCAGACATTGGGGCAGGGAGAGGTTAAGTGACATGCTGAATGTCACAAGGAAAATTAAACTCTCAAATTTAGTGCACTTTTTATGATGCTATTTCTGAAGAAAGGTGTGAGATAGTAGGCCAGAAGTCAAGATTCCAGGGCTCTAATCTTAACTCTGGTACTGCCTCATCATATAGCCTTAGGCTAGTCATTTAACCTCTCCGCAGCTCTGTCTCAACATTAGGTAAAATTGACAATTCTCCCCAACCATCTACACCCTGCTGCGAGGATTAATGAAATGAGACCTGTACTGTGCAGATTGTTGGTAGAAAGGCTCTCTATAAATACAAAATATGCTAAGTGCCTTCTTATAGGTTCTGTAGGATTTCAGCAACCCTCTGGAGACAGCGAGACATATTGCTGTGCATTTGAATAGGCTGCCCCTCAGTGCCCCAGGGACTAGGAAGGCACAGCAAGCCCACAGCCTCTGCTTCAAGGGGAGACGTGCTGGCTGCCAAGTGTCCTCGCTGGCCTGGGAATGCTGCAGTCACCTCCTCACATGTGGAGGCTGGGATGGGGGCATCCAGCTGGAACTGCCCAGCAGTTCTGCCTTCTGAGGCTGGCCCTGGAGATTGAAGGAATCACCTGGTAGGTGAGTTTTCTCTTGGAAATCCCATCACAATTCTATCTGGTCTAGAAAACAATCTTAGCGTTACCGGGAAGGATTTGGGCTTGCTTTTATCCACCGAGGGAGGCTGGTGTGGCTCCCTGTGATGACAAACACCCCAGAATGAAGAGTGAAGCCCAGAGCCTGGTGGCCCTAGGAGGTGGTTGTCCACGCTGTGAGTAGAAAGGGGCTATTGGATGTCGCCCCCACAGTTAGGTGTGGAAAGCATCACTGTAAAAATGAAATATTAGAACTATGCTCTTTCCTTTACACACCACAGTGCAGGCCTCCTTTGACTTTGTACTTGAAAAATGATGGAAGGGACTTGTCTTCTCCATCCATGCCTTCCTGAATGCTGGATTTACACACCGTATATATGATGATGGCCCAAGTTCATATCTCCGACCCAGAACCCCAAACTCAGGCTCCAGTCCTGTGTATGCAACCACTTAGCCAACATCTACCAGATATTGACTAGACCTCAAATTCAACATGCCCAGCACTGAACTCCTGAGCTGCCCCCACAAAACCTGCTTCTGCACAGTCTTTCTTATCTCAGGTGACAGCAACTCCATCTTCCCAGTGGCCCAGGCCAGACACACAGGAGTCATCTTGACTTTTTCCTGTTGTCGTAGGTGCATCTGACCTTCCAGGAAAGACTTTGGGCAACACATTCACTGTCCGTCTAGAAATCACCTCTCCTTACTGCCTCTGAGGCAGTTGCTCTGGTCTGAACTATCCCCATTGGCACATGGGCCACTGTAGCAGCCTTCTAACTGGTTTTCCTATTTCTCTCTTTGATCCCCTGTAACCTATTCTCAATACAGCACACAAGTGTTCTTTTAAAACATAACCAAGACTGCCTCATTTCTTTCTTTTGTCTTTCTTTCTTTCTTCTTTTTCTTCCTTCCTTCCTCTTTCCTTCCTTTCTTTCTCTTTCTTTCTTTCTTTCTTTTCTTCTTTTTTCCTCAAACCCCTGCATGAGCACCTGCTCACTTAGGATAGAAGCCCATGTGTGACCTGGTTCCACTGTTACCTCCCTGACCTCATCTCCTGCTCGTCTTCTTTGGATTCACTCCTTTCTGTTTCTCAGTTTGCAAACCAGGCATGCTCCTGCCTCAGGCCTTCACCCTTGCCATTTCCTCTGCAGGACTGGCCTTCCCCCAAATATCCACTTACCTGGCTTCCCACATGACCTCAAGTCTTTGTTCAACACCCCCTTTTCAGGGCTGTCCACAGAGATCTGTTCCACCCCACACGGGATCCTCCCCACTGCCTTCAGCCTCTGCAGTTCCTCTTGACCACTCCAACTCTGCCTCTTCCTTTGAATTTGCCACCTTCCAATATGCTGCCTTAGTGCTCTAGGGCTGTCATAGCAAAGTACCACAGACGGGGGTGCTTAAAGGATGGAAATGCATGTCTCATAGATGTGGAGGCTGAGTCTGAGATCACGGTGTCACCAGGGAGGGTTTCTTCCAAAGCCTGTGAGGGAGGAGTTGTTGCTGGCCTCTGCCCCAGCGTCTGGCAGCTGCTGGCAATTTGTGGCCTCCCTTGGCTTTTAGATGCAACACTCTGACCTCTGTCTTCATCTTCACATGGAATTCCCCTTCTGTGTGTGCCTGTGTTTCCATGTTCCACTTTTATAAGAACACCATTCTGCCCCAATGTGGCCTCATCTTTACTCAAGTGATTATATCTGCAATGACCCTGTTTCCAAATAAGGTTGCATTCAGAAGTCCTGGGGAATTAGGACTTCACTATATGAATTTTGGGAGACACCATTCAACCCGTTATAGACACCATGTGATTCGAGTTTCCTGGGGCTGCCTGATAAAGTGCCAAAAAACTGAGCAGCTTCAACAACAGAAACATTTGTCTCACAGATTTGGAGGCTTGAGGTCTGAGATCAAGGCCGGTTTCTTCTGAGGCTGCGAGACAGAATCTGCTCTGGGCCTCTTTCCCCAGTTCCTGGGGGTCACCAGCAATCCTTGGCTTGCACGTGGCTTTCTTCCTGTGTCTTTATATTGTCCCCCGCTCTGTACATGTGTACAGAGTCCACATGCCCCTTTTTATAAGGACACCAAATATATTGCAGGAGGATCCACACTAATGATTTCATTTTACTGATTACCTCTGTAAAGGCCCCATTTCAAAAAGGAGGTGCCGGATGCTGGATATCAACACGTCTCTCTTTAGGGAATAAAATCCAACCCATAACATATATAGCATACTCATTTAATGTAGGGGTTTTTTTTCATTGTCTGTTTTTCATTGCTGGAAAGTAAGTTCTAGGAGGCAGAGACCTATGTATGCCTTTGGTTTTTATCTTACTGTTATAAGCTAAGCATTTAAAGTAGTGATTAGAACATAGCAGATGCCAATACACATTTTTTAGCTGAAGGAACGAACGGCGTTTATTACCATTTTGCAGACGAGCTCTGTGCCTTAGTCATAGAGGTATTTAATCAGGGACCCTCAGCTGAGATCTCAGGGCCCTGGGCGGAACACGTAGGACTAGGGTAAACCTCCGATTACCTTGTCATTATTAGAGAGGATGAGATGATTTTCAGATGGAATCTTGGCAGCTCTGAGGCAAACTGCTCAGGGCTCTGGTTTAAAACAGTCACCTGGAGCATCTGGGCGTTGCCAACGCATCCCACGTGATGCTCCCTTCATTCATCAACTGCACAATAGCTGCTTGGATACCCTCCTCATCTCATCAGCCACGGTGGCCTGTTACCAATTCTCAGAAACTGAAACGAGACCCCTGAGGACTGTAATTTGGGGAGTGCAGTCATTTAGGAATGTTTAGAGGGATCTGGAAAACCTGCCCGGCCAGTTCTTTCCCAGGCGCCAATGGCAGGAGGCCCAGGGTGCGAGGGAGAATACCAGGTTCTGTGCAAGGCCTTCTTTATCAGCCTCAGAACCAGGGGCCTTTAGTTTGTTTACTAGCTTAGATAAACTCCCAAATCCTTGGGAATGCTCCAATAAATCTGTTTTCCTAAATACTTCACTCTTGTTTATAGAAGACCTTCAAGATATGACAGCTTGTTGCAGATGGAAAACAACGCCTCCCTCTTAGCAAATCCGCCTTCTTCCCATGTCCCAAAGGCTTCTTGAGAATTTTCAAGCACTGTGTATAACGATCTCAAGTTGGGCCTCAGTGGAAGAACCCTATTGGGATTCCTTTCAGTACAATCTGCGTATTCTGCGTTAACTCGGGACAGTGTCGTGGAAGCTAAGCTCACTCCTCTAATTACACATGGATTGCGTCCCATGTTCCATGTATGGCCATAAGACAGTGACTATCCCACCTGAGAGCCAAGAACTTATGTTTACTTTTCCCTGTTATAAAAATGATCTGACAGAAAATTTTGATCTTTCTGCTTTTATAGAAACAGAGTTTTAGCAAATTGCATGGATGTGTTTTTGCCAGTCACAATTAGTTCAGTGTCTAACCCAGTTCCTGCACACGGTTTTTTATAGTTCCCAGGCAGTTGGGTGTAATTCCAACAGCCTTTCCTTTATTATCTATCTAATAGATTATCCTGCTTCATATCTCCGTGGCACCAGATGGCATTATCTCCTTAGACTGGCTGTTGCCTTGTTAATACAGAGTTACATAGAAACATTAAAGGTCAGGAGGAAACCATATGGTCTATCCTGTCCTGCCCTTTTATGCCCGGGAAAGGCCAAATCATCATCGTAATGTTCCCCTCCACCCGGAGAGCAGCCAATAGCTGCATATATTTGATTCTCTTTTTGACTCATGATTCCATTTCTATTGAAATACTGTAATCAATAATTCCTTCGACTGCTACAATCTGGTCACTCTTTATGTATTCTAAACATGTCATTTTACTGAAAACTAAGTGATACAACAGTTTTTACTTGGTTTCTTAAAAAAATACTGCTATTTGTTTTTATAAATTTTGTTATTTTTCTAACAACTCTGAAACGAATGTCTGAAATTTTTAGTTACAGTTGGTCCTCCAGATCAGCAGCACCACTGATTTGTAACTGTTTTTTGGAATCTGGATTATATGTATGCAATCTATCTTTTTCTGTCAAGAATATCTGGTTCTGCATCTCGCTGGTTGGGCTGGGTTTTAATCCTTATTTCATCTTTACATGGATGCCTCAAATGTCTCAAACTTAGAGGCCTTTACTCTTCTCTAATGAATTCCAGTTCTAACAGGATAAAAGCTATCGAACTGTTGACTTTTGAGGAAGAACTTCTGAATGAGAAACGTGCTGCTTGGAACCAATAGAGTGATCAGTCCCAGAAGAACTGGCATAGGGCCCTCTTTCAGGAGTTGGAGCAATACCGGAGTCACCAAGTCAAAATTTCTAATACTGAGTTTCTTCATTTTTAAATGACCTTATGCACATCTGAGGTTAATTCTGAAAACACCTTGCCTTTTAATCCTCTTACATGCATTCTCTCCTCTTCCTCCCCCCATTTTTTTAAACTCAGGAAATTTTAATGAAAATAATTAATATATTTTTTTAAAAACTCTCTCTTTAGGTCAAATTTACATTGTAGGACAATGTGTTATCACTGTTGACATTTCTCACTTTAAATTCCCCTTGTTAATAATTTATCAGCACCTTCCTGAATTGGAAACATTTTGCTTTTGCACTTTGGTTTAGATTAAGTGTTTCTTTTCTCTTTTTTATCATGGGCCTTAAAGTTCAGACCATTGTTGAATTTTTACCAGGTATGATTAATAAAATATTCTTAAAAACAAGAATATCAATCAGTTGTTAACCTCAGTTCTCAATATCTTTACCTACATATCTCTCTCTCAAACAGTTCAGAAATTGTTTATACTCTCAGATATTCTCCTTTATCATTAAAGTCACGCAGTAGCCCCATTTTTCTTTTTACACAAGTAACCTGGCACTGTTCCTGCTATTTCACAGGCTACAGGGTCACAAGGCAAGCTTTAGGCCTGAATTTAGACAATTCTAAGCTGCATACTCTTTCACAGCATTGCCTTGTCATCCACATGCTATAATTGGGGTTAAGAGTCATTTGTAATCAAGGAATTAAAGATTTTATTTTTTCAATATGCTACAAATAGACTCAAAGACTGTAGGAGAAAATACTCAAAGAATACAGAACTCCCAAAGGAATTACATGGAAAATAGAAGATCCAAAGTACTCTAAGTGTATTCCCACATTGTCTGAGGGTGATAGTAACAATGGTACCTACCTGCCTGGACGGTCACATGATTTAACTGAGGGTGCACATGAACATGTTCTCATTGGTTGGAGAGTAATAAGGGTTCAATAAATTTTATTATTGCATGAACTCTAACAGTGACTATGAGGTGATTGTTGCTATTCCTCTTTGACAGATAGATAAACTAAGGCACAGAGAGATGAAGAGACTCGATTTGATGGAAACCCTGAGTCTATGAAAAAAGCAAGACCAAAGCCCAGACATTCTAAACTTCATCTGATATATCCACAATAAAACCTACACTTTATAATACACTATCCATTACAGACAGCAATGAGTCGCCCAGTCACCATTTTCCCAAAGAAATAGAAATAGAAGTCACTCAACCCTGAAACCCATGTAAGTGCAGGTAGATGAAAGCCTTTCCTCTTAGACACAGTCAAGGAAGATGGAATCACGGATCCAGGCTAGGAGAAGATTCCGACGGACATAGGCCAGGCAACACTAATTGACTGAAGGGTGTAGGATCCCTAAAGAGGGTGGGCTAGGAATAAGGTTGTAATGTTTTGGATTATTGAAATAAACATCTGATGTCCTTAACACTTATCTGGATTAAGCTTCACTCCTGAACCCCTGAGTTCATCTCTATCTCTAATAGCATGTCAGTAATGGTGACCAGTAAATTAACCCTGGAAAACACTTATTGATCTCTACCTCAGATTGCTGACTTCAAAAAAATGTCATTGCTTCATCACATACACTGTTCCACCTCATTAGCCACTGTCACTTTGTTCCTGGGCACCAAGGGACTCATTATTCCTGACATAGTAACTCGGTGTGAACCTGCCTCAGATTGTTATGAGGCCCTGACAACAAGTGGTTCTCCCATCCTACCAGAGTCTTCCTCCCATTTGAGGGAGGAAGGAGCCCCCAGTCCTGGTTAGAGACCAACAGACAAAGAGCCCGAAACACCTAAGGAGGATCTAAAACGTGTTCTCCTCTTTACAGCCTAGTTAAGTACACGAGCTTACGTTTTCATGATGCCTCAAATGCTACTTTCAGGGCCTAATAAAGCGCCTTTTCATGTAATAATTGGCATCTCCAAGGCTCCTGGTGATGACCTCAGTGTACCCCAGGACCTTTTTATATTAGGAGTTGCTGAGCTCCATTAGATGACTCTTAATTAGGTAAGAACCATCCAGACATCTGAAATGCAAATTAGAAGGCCATAAGGAGTGGAAATCAGACCAGATCATTAAGAGAACAGGCTGGAAAATAGCATAACTTTGTAAAAATAGGCAAAAAAGGAAATTCGACCTTCAGGGACATGGAAGGCAATGGAAAAACATTGTTTAAATTCTAATATCTACAGGGTTTACCATCTATTTGTATATAGACAAGGCAAATAATAGAGGAGAATGGAAATTTTACTTCCCTTTTTCTCAAAATAGCACATGGAACTGAAAGAATATACTTTTTGTGATAGATTAAAAATCAAGCATGAGTAGGTAAAAATGTGAAACAGAGTAGATACTTAAATTATGGGCCTGGATAAAAACTGTTTCAAGGGCAAGTGGTTTTTCCAGTTTGTTTTGTTGTTGTGGTGGTGGTGGTGGTTGTTTTGAGACAATCTTGCCCTGTTGCCCAGGCTGTAGTGCGATGGTGCAATCTCGGCTCACTGCCACCTCCACCTCCCTGGTTCAAGCTATTCTCCTGCCTCAGCCTCCTGAGTAGGTAGGATTACAGGCATGCACCACCATGCTGGGCTAATTTTTGTATTTTTAGTATAGTTGGGTTTTCACCATGTTGACCAGGCTGGTCTTGAACTCCTGACCTCAAATGATTTGCCTGCCTCGGCCTCCCAAATTACTGGGATTACAGGCACAAGCCACTGTACCCAGGCAAGAGCAGATGTTACCTTGAGGCCCAGGCTTGAGAAATAAACGCAAACACCCCCAAAGCAAATAGTGGCCCAAATACATAGCAGCCTCTTTGAACATTCACTCAGGAAGTCACGTGATTGCTTAAGTGCTTCTGATACTTCTGTTTTAGATAAAACCTGTGCCATATTCTTTTGGTGACTAATGGCAATAAACGCTTGTCCTTAGAGGTTTGATTCGGTTCTGCAAACACCCAAGAATTATTTATGAATGGTGTATGTGATTAAGTTTAGGAACACTGTGGAATTTTATTTGGTCGGGAGGTAGCTTCCTGCTAGTCTTTTTTAGCATACATTTTTCAGAAGGACAATGTCTAATTTCATCTTCTCCTATTTGAATCCCATAGAAAAATCTGAAAGACATTTGAGAGAATGGATCAAACTTATCATCATTTTTGAAAATAGGACTCATGAGAAAAGGTTAAGAAGATGGGCTTAGTTTAAATGAGAATATGCTTCGCATGTTCATTAGTGACCCATGGTATGTGGGCTTCAGTGGGGACGCAGGAGGTGTAGGAAGGGATTGGCTATAATTCTCCATTTTCACTTACTGAGCACAGAATAGTAGCATTACTATGAACAGAAATGATGCCGTAAAAACTTGCTGCCCTGTGAGGAGAGTCATTTCTGTCTTTGGAAACACCTCTTTGTCTGCTGAGCCACTGATGGGTTTGGATGCTCCCATGTAACCCTCCAGTGGCTTGAAGGCAGGAGCTGCCATGAGGTTGTGTGTCCCCAGAACTGTAAGTTGGTCGGCAGTGAAGAGGAACCAGAGGACACAGGAGAGGGAGCCAGAAGGGATGAGGTGGGATTCCAAGTCAACAGGATGGTGGAGACACTTTGAGGAACAAGAAAGCCTATCATAAGATGTGAAGATTTTATTGTTGTTATTTCCAAAACACTAAGCTGCATTCTTCATCTATTGTTATGTAACAGATTGTGCCAAATGCAGGAGCACAAAATGACAAACATCTATTGCCTCATGCAGTATCTGCAGGATAGGAGTCCAGGAGTGGCTTGGCTGAGTGCTTCTGGCTTGGGCTGCCTTGTGAAATTGCAGTCAAGCTATCTTCAGGGAGGGCAGAGTCATCTGAGAGTGTGACTGGGGCTGGAGGAGCTGCTTCCAAGATAAGGCACACGTGGCTGTTGCGGAGAGGCCTTGGTCCTTCCTCCTGCAGCCCTCTCCCTAGAAAGTTATAAGTGTGCTCCAGACACAATGGCTGGCATCGCACAGAGCAGGCAACCTGAGAGATGGAGCAAAGCCCAGGCTTTGACCTAGATTTGGGAGTCCCAAGCCATGATTTCAGCTGCATTCCGTTGGTCACACAGCCTAACACTCACTCATGATTGGAGGAGCCTAAATGAGAGTTTGAATCCCCAAGGGCAGGCATCCCTGGAGACCACCGTTGAGTTTGGACAGGACGTCAGCCTTTCATCTCCCCATGCTTCAGCTGCAGCTGTTTCTTGCATGTGCCTTGTTTGTTTCTGAGTTGGGGGTGGAAAATTTTTTAAAAGGGTCTGTATGCATCATCCACATAAAGAAGTGTGACAAACTAGAAGAAGAGAAAAAAGATCAATAAAGCTGGTTATGATTAATTAAGCATACATTAGAACCTGAAACCAGGTGCACCACACAAAGTGGACAACCCCAGAAATGCTGGAAAGTTTTCCATCATTCTTGAAATGCTGGTGTCTTAGATGTCAACAGATTACCATAAACATAGCTGCTGAAACAATGCTCATTGTTACCTCACAGTTCTGTAGCTGAGTTTGGACAGGAGTGTAGGCCCAAAATCAAGAGGTCGGCAGGGCTGTGTTCTCACTGGAGGCCTTGGGGCAGCTTCTGTTTCCGTTTCATTCAGGAGTTTTGGTCAAATTCAGCTTCTTAAGATTGCAGGGCTGAAGCCCCCGCTTCCTTGCTGTCCCTGGTCTCTGCTCCTGGAGGCTATCCATGCTTCGTTTCCTGCTTTCCATGAGCTCCTGTCTCTGGCCCTCACATGTAAGTCCCTATTACTCAGAACCAGCAAAAGTGAATTGAGTTTTTTTTGCTGCTTCAAATGTCTCTGACTTCTGTGTTACTTCTAGCCAGGGAAAGTTTTCTGCTTTTAAGGGCTTCTGTGATTATATTGGGTTCACCTGGACAATCCAGGATAATCTGCTTATTAATATATTTATCTTTTTTCTTTTTTTTTTTTTTTTGAGACAGTGTCTCACTTTGTCACCCAGGCTGGAGTGCCATGGCGCAATCTTGGATCACTGCAGCCTCCGCTTCTATGGCTCAAGAGATTCTCCTACCTCAGCATTCCGAGTAGCTGGGAGTACAAGCATGTGCCACCATGCCCAGATAGTTTTGTTTTTAATTTTTTTGAAGAGATGGGGTGTCATACTATGTTGCCCAGGCTGGTCTCAAACTCCTGGGCTCAAGTGATCCTCCCACCTCAGCCTTCCAAAATGTTGGGATTGCAAGTGTGAGCCACTGTGCCTGGCCTACCTATTAATATGTTTTTAATAATAGTGATGAAATACCAATTGCATCTTCAAAGTCCCTTTGCCACAAAAGAAGCATATCCCAGGTCCTGGGGGTTAGGGTGTGGACATCTTTAGGAGGCCATTCATCCTACCATGAGGCTCAGAACTTCTTAACAATTGACTGCACCTGGAAAGGTAGCTGATTAGGCCACAGCAGAAGAAGGAGGCGATGGGAAGAAGTGCCAACAAGCTGAAAGGAAAGGAAGACAGGAAAGGTTGCTGGGGCAGCTGGCAAGCAAGGCCAGCCAAGCTCTCCATGGCTGTACGCACGACCCACTCACCTGTAACACAGGTACCACTGCTCAAGGCACAGTCATTTCTGGGATGTGGCCTTGAATGTGGGCAGAAAGGAGAGTTTTTGATTTTGTTATTTTTGCTCAATTCAAATTGTGGACATTTCCCCCTTTGAATCCTATAAATCTCTGCACACGCACATTCACACCTGCTGTGAAATCTATTTGCCACATTTTAGCGCTCAGCAAGTTTATGATGGAGTTATAAACTCTAGAGACCGAGAGTTAGCATGTAAATTCACAGGACCTCTAACTACGCTGTAAGTGCTATTATGATAGATAGAGTTGATGTAAGAATATATTTTTCTTTCCACCATATGGAGTTTACCTTACATTTATTTTCATGTAAGACTGTAGCATTCTCTTACATAGTTATTTTTGTGTGCATCCAGAGGGTTTTCCTCCATATTTGTCTGTAATTTTCCTACTTGCTGGATCATTCTTTTGAGAGTCGTGTGCCTGAAAGCTAATGTCACAGACCACTTGGAAAGTTCAGCTCTATCAGCATAGATGTCTAATTTTCTAATCTCTTCTTATGCTCTGGACGGACTTCTTTTAATTCTTTCTTTTCCTTCCTTGGCTAATGCTTAGCTAGAAGAACCAATCTTAATTCTTAATTCCACTATGAATTCCTGTGAAGGCTCTGATTGGCCTAATTCTTCCTTTAGATACTATTTCCTTGTTTTTTCTAACTTTCAAAATTGAGGAGCTGGTGGATATTTGTTGGTGGGTTGCCTGTCTGAAGAGTAATTCACAATTAATGTAAAATTGATATGTTCCAAACTTTCAAACAAAATGTCCCATAAGTAAATATGTATCTTTCTAGGTTTGTGCATATACGCATAGCTAATTCCACTATTTTAAATTAATCGATAGAACATATTAACTTAAAAAGATTTTATACTTTTCTTTTTTAATGGTGTGGGCATGACTAGTTAATTGTGTCAGAGCAATTAAAAGTCATCATGAACATACTTAGCAGACTCAGGGGTAAAATTTTTTTTAATTGTATTTTAGGTTTTGGGGTACATGCAAAGAACATGCAAGATTGTTGCATAGGTACACACACGGCAGTGTGGTAAAATTTTAACCATATTCTCAGATGTTTAAATGTTTTCTAAAAATCTCCTTGTTTTTTCCAGGAGAAAAATGTTCATCAAGAAAAGAATGTAAGTTTTAGTACAGTATTATAATAAAAACATTTTCATATGCAGATCCAGTTTAATATTTTTGCATTTAAAAGGATTAACAGTTTCCACATTCTTCCTTAGCTGGTGCTCAGATAAATATGTGTATTAAGAACGTATCGAATATTCTTTGCAGGTGTGTTACCAACACCTGCTATTTATGATAGCCTCAGAAACCCTAATTACCAACTTTGAAATACACATCTCAGAAGAACATAGTGATACATTTGGAGTACTGGGTTCTGGAGATAACCTTCCTAAACTCCACTAAAGAGCAACCAAACTCATCACTCTGAGCAAGAAGGAAGATGGAGGCAATCGCCCTATTGTGCATAGTGCTAGCACAAATAGACAATTGGCACGATCATCAAAAACTCTAGCTACCCGCAACACATCCGAAATGGCCGGTTATCAATTTCCTGGGTAATATCCCCATTAAATAGCAAAAGGACACAAAAAACAGCTGGAATTATCAGCGTGAAGCTTAACTCCTGGCACCGGAATATCCATGTCCAGCCGTGCCTGCCCGCAGCAATGCCAGCCGCCTGGCAATCATTAAAGGGACGGGGTAGCTAGGAAAATCAGAGCTCCTCTTAACTCTCTTGAAGCGGCTGTAGCAGAACTGAAACTACTAGAGAAACCCCAGAACATGGCAACCCCACAGTCAGAAGCAAACCCCACGATTCTCCATGTCATGTGCTTTCAGATGCAGGAGAAAAACAGAAAGAAACAACTCCAATTTACCAAGAATGTCTGTAAGTGTGATCATGTTCTTGGGAAATCAAAGAAGTCTGTCTAATCTCCCCAATAGGTCTATTCATATCTGTTACCAACATGGGTGATTTATTCATCTATTTTTAGAAATTCTGTGAATAAGCTAATTTAGTAACATAGGCATTTATGAAGCCTTTTCACTAATACAAAAATTCATCCCTAAAATAAGAAACAAAGATGTCAATTGGGAGATAGTATTGCTTCAAGCCTCTCTGGAGTAGGCAGAATGACTCCCCAAGGCCATCCACACCCTCATCCCTTGGACCTGTGAATATGTTACATTACACAGCCAAAGAGACTTTGCAAATATGATTCGGGGTATGGACCTTAAAATAGGAAGGTTAAGTCGGATTCTTCAAGGTAACTGAATCTAATCACATAAACTTTTAAAAGCAGAGAACTTTCTCCAGCTGGAGACAGAGGAAATAGGGCAGAAGGAAAAGTCAGATTGGAAGGTTAGGAGGGACCTTGCCATGTTGTTGCCAGTTTGAAGGGGCGGCCAGGTGATACATGGGGCTGGCCTCTAGGGACAGACAGCAGCCTACTGGCCAGTCAGCAAGAAAAGGGGGATCTCAGCTCTGCAGCTCCAAGCAGCTAAATTTAGTCAGTAACCTGAATGAGCTTGGAGGTGAGCACTCCCTCAGGCCTCCAGCTAAGAGCCCAGGATGGACAGTATCTGGTGAAACCCTCAGCAGAGAAACCAAACACTTTGGACATCCAAGCTACAGAACAGTGAGGCAATAAATAGATGTTGTTTTTAACAGCTGCATTTGTAGTAAATTTTTATGGCAGCAATTGAACATTAATAGAAGTAGTTTTGATCATATTTTGAAATTGTCTTATAAACTCTCCCTATGTGCTTTAGGATTTCGGCTCAGTGTCAGGGAAGGCAAGTTAATCTGACTCTGCAGATGATCCAGAGCCCAGGTTTTAGGAACAGAAACATCCCCTGGGTGCCTGCTGTGTTTCAGCCAGCTGTAGCTAGGCGTCATGTCCTGTGGGTGTCCCAGCAGCCACAAGGAAGACAACAGTGAAGATTCACAACACATGAGACACCTCAGTGGTAATATTTAAAGTGTGTTGGGAAGACACCACACCCCCTCCAAAGTATCCCCAGTTACTCTCTCTGCCATTCCTTTAGGGTATTTATGGGGTGATTCCACCGATCAGAGAGTTTTTTGCTTGCTTAATGCAATTTTTCTGGTAGGAAAACAGGGACTCTCTTTTACATTTTCATACATTTAATCAGTTTCTCTCCTCCAGGTATCTAGGACAGTTACCTTCAAAGAAGTAAGTGGGTTCTTTGAGCCTGGAAAAATGTTGTGATGGTTAATATTGGGTGTCAGCTGATTGGATTGAAGGATTCAAAGTATTGCTCTTGGATGTGTCTGTGAGGGTGTTGCCAAAGGAGATTAACATTTGGGTCAGCGGATTGGGAGAGGCAGACCCACCCTTAATCTGGGTGGGCATCATCTAATCAGGTGTCAGCATGGCTAGAAAAAAGCAGCCAGGAGAAGATGGAATGAGCAGACTTGCTGAGTCTTCCGGCCTTCATCTTTCTTCTGTGCTGGATGCTTCCTGCCTTTGCACATCAGACTCCAAGTTCTTCAGCTTTTGGACTCTTGGACTTACACCTGTGGTTTGCCAGGGTCTCTCAGGCCTTCAGCCAAGACTGAAGGCGGAACTGTCAGCTTTCCTACTTTTGCGGTTTTGAGGCTCGACTAGCTTCCTTGTTCCTCAGCTCGCCTATTGTGAGACTTCATCTTGTGACTATGTGAGTCCCTTTCATATATACATATATCCTATTAATTCTACCACTCTAAAGAACTCTAACTAATACAGATTTGGGGACCAGGAATGGTTCTAGAGGAGCTGATTTCAAGGATGGATTTCTTTAGTTGGTTTGGGGTTTCTGGAGTTGGCTGCTTAATCTGATTAGACCCAAAAGTGCAAAAGGAATCTACTTCTAGTAGTATAGAGAACACTGATAGTCCTTGGCATGAACTGCTTAGAGAGTTATGTAAAATAAATGCATTTGATACTCTCTATCCACTGCTCTTGAGAGGCAAGGCATTTACTAACGATACACAATGCATTTGACCATATCTGGTGACCAAGGAATAGGATGAGGTTTGTTGGTTGCTCCTAAGTTTGCTGGACAAAGGGATAAAAGAAAACGATGAACTCAGGGAACTAACCCCCGGCACATACTGAATCTCAAGTCTTCTGAGATTGCACTGAGTGAGAGTCTTATCTCCTGTAGACAAAAGGCTGAAATTGCAGAAAATAATACATAAGTTCTTATGTAAGTGGCTGACCTGTAACAAAAGGTGCATGACCAGGTTCACAAGGTATCTACTGTTAAAATAAGGGCATTTGTTAAAAAAGAATGGGACCCCAAAACTTGGAATGGGGATGTGTCAGAGCACCCTGATGAAGCTGGGGACACTGAGCCAGAAAACTCTGATGAGTCTTTTTTTGCCAAAGGATGCCACCTCCCTACTTCCAATAGTGGCAACAACCCCTCCCTGAGCCAGGTTGCCATCAGTCTTTCCACCTTTGTCTGAGGAGGTTAACCCTGCACTGCCTGAAGCAACAGTGATGGCCTGCCCTGAGGCAGTTGCCAGGCAAGATAATCTTGATTCTTCTCAAGACCCACCCCCAATACCCCTATTTGCTTCTAGATCTGTAACTAAAGTCCAAGCAGACCCCTAGAAGTGACATTCAGAGTGTGACCCATGAGGAGATGCACTGCACTCCAAAAGAACTGCTTAAGTTTTCTAAATTGCACAAGCAGAAATCTGGAGAGCAGGCATGGGAATAGATGTAAGGGTGTGGGATCATGGTGGAAGGAACATGGAGCTGGATGAGGCTGAATTTATTGATTTGGGTCCACTAAGCAGGGATCCTGCATTTAATGCTGCAACTCAGGAAGTTAAAAAAAGTTTCTGATAGTTTATTTGCTTGGTTAGCTGAAATACGGATCAAAAGATAGCCCACTGTCAGCAAGCTGGAAATGCCTGATCTCCCTTGGTTTAATGTAAAGGAAGGGTTCTAAAGGCTTAGGGAAATAGAAATTCTGGAAGGGATTAGTGACTTTAGATCTACTCATCACAGCTGGGAGGGTCCAGAAGGCATACCCTTTACCAATACCTTGCAAAACAGATTTGTAAGGAGAGCACCTGGATCTGTGAAGAGCTCTGTGATTGCTCTTCTCTGTATGCCAGATCTTGGTGTGAACTGCAGTCACTCAATTACAAAGTTTAAATGAAATGGGAATAATTGGAACTTGAGGTGGCAGGGGCCAAGTGGTTGCACTCAACCTCCAAAGGCAAGGTGGGTGTAGTGTCCTTAATGGACAGGAGGGGCAAAGCAGCAATCAGAATAGTCTGACCCATGTAGAGCTCTGGCATTGGCTGATTAATCACTGTGTTCCTAGAAGTTAAATTGATAGGAAGCCTACTGCATTCTTACTTAATTTGTATATGCAGAAAACTTCCACATTTGGTAGACAAAACACTAACATGAATTATAAAAATAGAGAACCATTGCCCCTTAATCCCTTTCCAGACCTGAACCAGTTTACAGACCAGGAACCCCTTGGATGAAGGGGAGGCTGGATTCACTTGAGGAAGGACCCCTCTACAGTACTAAAAATTTATACTGTTAATCATTCTCCCATCCTTCCCCAAGGAGACCTCTAGCCTTTTGCCAGTGTAACTATGCAATCGGGAAAAAAGAATAATCAGACTTTTCAGGTACTACTGGACACCGGCTCCTTGCTGACACGGATTCCAGAGGACCCAAATGTTATTTTGGTCCTCCGGTTAAGGTAAGGGCTTATGGAGGTCAAGTAATTAACAGAGTTTTAGCTCAGATCTGATTTACAGGGGGTCCAGTGAGTTTCTGGACTGATCCTGTGGTCATTTCCCTACTGCCAGAATGCATGGTTGGCACAGACATACATAGCAGCTGGCAGAATCTTCACACTGGCTCTTTGACCAGTAAGATGAGGGCTATTATGGAAGCCATTACAGCTGCCTCTACCTAAAAAAAATAGTAAATCAAAACCAAAATCGCATCCCTGGAGGGATTGCAGAGATTGGCGCCACCATCAAGGACTTGAAAGACGCAGGGGTGGTGAGTCCCACCACATCCCCATTCAACTCTCCTATTTGGCGTGTGCAGAAGACAGATGGATCTTGGAGAATGACAGTGGATTACCATAAGCTTAACCAAGTGGTGACTCCAATTGCAGCTGCTGTACCAGATGTGGTTTCATTGCTTGAGCAAATTAACACATCTCCTGGTACCTGGTATGCAGTCACTGATTTGGCAAATGCCTTTTTCTCCATTCATGTCCATAGGGCCCACCAGAAGCAATTCACCGTCAACTGGAAAAGCCAGCAATGTATCTTTACTGTCCTACCTCAGGGGTGTATCAACTCTCTGGCTTTGTGCCATAATCCTGTTTGAAGAGAACTTAATCACTTTTCACTTCCACAAGATATCATACTGGTCAATTACCTTGATGACATTATGCTGATTGGATCCAGTGAATGAGATGTAGCAAACACATTGAACTGCTTGGTGAGACATTTGCATGCCAGGATATAAGGAATACATTCGACTAAAATTCAGGGCCCTCTACCTCCGTGAAATTTCTGGACGTCCAGTGGTGTGGGGCCTGTCGGGATATTCCTTCTAAGGTGAAGGATAAGTTGCTGCATTTGGCCTCTCCTACAACCAAGAAAGGGGCACAGCGCCTCGTGGACCTATTTGGATTTTGGAGGCATCACATTCCTCATTTGGGTGTGTTACTATGGCCCACTTACCAAGTAACCTGAAAGGCTCCCAGTTTTGAGTGGAGTCCAGAATAGGAGAAGGCTCTGCAACAGGTCCAGGCTGCTGAGCAAGCTGCTCTGCCACTTGGGCCAAATAACCCAGCAGATCCAAGAGTGCCTGAGGTGTCAGTGGCAGATAGGGATGCTCTTTAGAGCCTTTGGCAGGCCCCCTCGGGTGAATCACAGAGGAGACCTCTAGGATTTTGGAGCAAGATCCTGCCACCTTCTGCAGATAACTACTCTCCTTTTGAGAGACAGCTCTTGGCCTGTTACTGGGTTTTGGTAGAAACTGAAGGTTTGACTATGGGTCATCAAATCACCATGTGACCTGAACTGTTTATCATGGAGTGGGTGCTTTCTGACCCATCTAGCCATAAAGTTGGGTGTGCAAGCAGCATTCTATTATCAAATAGAAGTGGTATATACGTGATCGGGCTCGAGCAGGTCCTGAAGGCACCAGTAAGTTACATGATGAAGTGGCTGAAATGCCCGTGTTCACCACTACTGCCACCCTACCTTCTCTCCCCTACCCTGCACCAATGGCTTCATGGAGAGTTCTCTATGATCAGTTGACAGAGGAATTGAGTGACTGCAGTTCACACCAAGATCTGGCATACAGAGAAGAGCAATCACAGAGCTCTTCACAGATCCAGGTGCTCTCCTTACAAATCTGTTTTGCAAGGTATTGGTAAAGGGTATGCCTTCTGGACCCTCCTAGCTGTGATGAGTAGATCTAAAGTCACTAATCCCTTCCAGAATTTCTATTTCCCTAAGCCTTTAGAACCCTTCCTTTACATTAAACCAAGGGAGATCAGGCATTTCCAGCTTGCTGACAGTGGGCTATCTTTTGATCTGTATTTCAGCTAACCAAGCAAATAAACTATCAGAAACTTTTTTTAACTTCCTGAGTTGCAGCATTAAATGCAGGATCCCTGCTTAGTGGACCCAAATCAATAAATTCAGCCTCATCCAGCTCCATGTTCCTTCCACCATGATCCCACACCCTTACATCCATTCCCATGCCTGCTCTCCAGATTTCTGCTTGTGCAATTTAGAAAACTTAAGCACTGGTGATCCACTAGCAAAATTTTGCTTCCTGTTTCCATGACATTATGTTCTGCTGGCCTAGAGGTTTTCATTTCAGAGGGAGGAATGCTGCCACCAAGAGACACAGCAACAATTCCATTAAACTGGAAGTTAAGATTGCCACCTGGACACTTTGGACTCCTCCTAGTACTCTAAGTCAACAGGCTTTCAAGAAGGGAATTACAATGTTGGCTGGGGTGACTGACCTGGACTATCAAGATGAAATCAGACTATTACTCCATAATGGAGGTAAGAAAGCAAACGTGTGGAATAAAGGAGACCCCTTAGGGTGTCTCTTAGTATCACTATGCCCTGTGATTAAGGTCAATGAAAAACTATAACAACCCAATCCAGGCAGGACTAAAAGTGGCTCAGACCTTTCAGAAATGAAGGCTTGGGTCACTCCACCACGTAAAAACCATGACTTGCTGAGGTGCTTGCTGAAGGCAAAGGGAATACAGAATGGGCAGTAGAAGAAGGTTGTCATAGATACCAGCTACTACCACGTGACCAGTTGCAGACATGAGTATTTCCTCTTTATTTTCTTAAAAATATATTTGTACATGTATACACTTGTACTAAGAAAATATCTTCATTTTATTTCCCCCTTTTTCCTTTATCATGCAACATAAGATTTATTGACTTCATATCAGCATTTCAGTGTTGTTAACTTTATGTAATAACACTCAGGTTAAGGATTAGTGCACTTCTGGGTGTGGGAAGGGTAGCTGTATTACGTTAGGTGTAATTATGACCTTATTACTGTCTTTATTTGGAGATTATGTATGATTTCGGGAGATGTACATGAGCTCAAATTTGAAAAGGGGTGGACTTGTGATGATTAATATTGTGTCAACTAGATTGGATTGAAGGATGCAAAGTTTTATTCCTGGGTGTGTCTGTGAGATTGTTGCCAAAGGAGATTAACATTTGAGTCGGTGGACTGGGAGAGGCAGACCCACCCTCAATCTGGGTGGGCACCATCTAATCAGCTGCCAACAAGGCTGGAGAAAAGCAGGCAGGAGAAGGTGGAACAGGAAGACCTGCTGAGACTTCCGGCCTTCATCTTTCTCCCGTGCTGGATGCTTCCTGCCTTTGCACAGCAGACTTCAGTTCTTCAGCTTCTGGACTCTTGGACTTGCACCAGTGATTTGCCGGGGGCTCTCGTGCCTTGGCCACAGACTGAAGGCTGCACTCTCAGCTTCCCTAGTTTTGAGATTTGGGGACCCAGACTGGCTTTCTTGCTCCTCAGCTCATCTATTCTGGGACTTCGCCCTGTGATCGTGTGAGTCAATTCATTTAATAAACTGCCCTTCAAATATTCATCTCTCCTGTGAGTTCCATCCCTTGAAAGAACCCTGACCAACACACAAAGACTTAGAGGAAAGTTAAATGAAAACATGAGATGCTTTGGGAAAAGCAAATCCTCGTGGAGGTAATACAGACCCTCAGGGAGCTCCAAATCAACCTGAAGGCAGTGGATCTCTGAGAAGGAAGAAACAGGAAACTGAAAGACGAAAGAAATGTACCACAAGATGAAGGCAAGGTACCGGAAGAAGGGTCTTTGGCCCTAACCCAAAGGAAGGGTCCCCCTAAGTAAGATTTCACTGTTAGGGCCAAAGACCCCACTGCATTTGGGTGTCTGGGACCCTTCTCCTAATGATGTGTGTCAGTGAATGCAAGGGGTTGCATAGGGTTATCAAGAAAACCAGTTACTGTAATCCCAGCACTTTGGGAGGCCGAGGCGGGTGGATCACAAGGTCAAGAGATCGAGACCATCCTGGTCAACATGGTGAAACCCCGTCTCTACTAATACAAAAAACTAGCTGGGCATGGTGGCGCGTGCCTGTAATCCCAGCTACTCAGGAGGCTGAGGCAGGAGAATTGCCTGAACCCAGGAGGCGGAGATTGCGGTGAGCCGAGATCGCGCCATTGCACTCCAGCCTGGGTATCAAGAGCGAAACTCCGTCTCAAAAAAAAAAAAAAAAAAAAAAAAAAAAAAAAAAAAACCAGTTACATTGAAATTAAGTTTTCACAATGTCAAAAGGATGTGTGATGTAATGCTTTTCTTTATTAGCATTTTAAATAAATATAACCAGTTGCAGTTCAAATATTCATACCAAAATATCAAAGTAGTGGTGAGCTTAAATTGTATTTCAAGTTATCTGCAGCCCCTGTAAAATGGTATGAAAATATCTGCAATTTCTATCACTGACAAGGTCGCAATATTGCTACGCTGCTATGGTTCGCGGCCTGCATTCGTCATTGAAAAAGAGGTTCTTTTTAAGTTGGAGGTTAGTGTAGAATTAAGATGCTCTTTTTTTCCTCAGCCAACAATGCACTCCTCTGAATTCATTCCATGGCACAAACTTCTCCAAGGGGACCCCAGGTAGAGCCATGGACCCAGTAAAGAACTCTTGCTCTAGGGGAACTTGGGCATCTGAATATTACTTTAAAACTTACAATGTCGTGTAGACATTATGAATAAAACATACTGAAATTTTTGAAAAATCATAAAAATCAAAAAGTAATTTAGAAATACAGGATTCAGAAAATGAGAAATTCTGAATTCTGCTATATCACAAGAATAGATAATTTCTAAGAATATTTTCTATGAAAGTATGAATTATATTTTCATCTGAAGAATGCTCCATGTTTTTTAAAAAACCACATAATATGTAGAGGGGGTAAGACACATTTAATTATACTTTTGTGCCTTATTATTAATGGGGCTAATGAAGCTATTTTGCAAAATCTTAGGTGAAACCCGTCCACTCGAGTCAAAGAGTGTGTAAAAGGAATGCTTCCTTAGAATTCACATTTCTGGAAATTAACGCTTTTATGGTGTTTATCCCATGATAAAACCTAGGATGAGCTTTTCTGCTTTCTGACTTCCAAATTAGGATTTGATCCATAGGAACTGAGCCTTCCCCAAAGGATTACAGTTAAATGAATATGCCAAGAAGGTAAGCACATTTTCCTGCCCATTCATTCAAAGTGTAAAAGCACTACGTTTTTTAAGCATGAACAACACATATTTAAGGGGCCCCAGTGAGTTTTTACCCCTATGGATAATTATGAAACAACCAGGAAGTAATCAAAACTTTCTGCCTCATGAGAAACGTATTCTAGTTCAGATTTCAGAGCAGCTGAGTGACTTACTTCCCCTCAAAGGGAAACATTGCAAGGTGTCCACTGAGTCCTGACTGCCATATTGTCAGGGTTAGGGAGACATTTCATTCCCACGTTTTATTCAGACATGGAGATCTGTACAGAAGCAAAGAGAAACAGGCAAGATTACCAATTAAACTGTTGAAGATGTAACAAGTGACAATTATAAAAGAGCAATTTCAGACAGAAACGGATAATTCTCTGTGATTAGCAGGTCACTGGGAGCAGAAGGTAGCAGGGATGAGGACCAACAAAATGTGCAGAAACAGGTGCCACCCCCCAACAAGATCCGTGAAGACACCCTCGTTACCGCTAGTTATGGGGCGAGAAGAGGCTGCTTCCACAGCATCACAACCAAGTCCGCATGTTGCGTTTAGATACCGTCATGGGACTGTATGCTTAGGTCAATGATTTGGTCAACTGCATCTTGTCCATTCAGTTTTTCCATTACCTGTAGAATTCCATCGAAAATTGTTCTTTGGTTGTTTTTGTAGCCATCTGTTGTTTCTGAGTGCCCGGGCACCTTCCTCCCATCTTCTCATAAGAGAACCCCTTCTTTTGGGGATAATTCCCTTCTTTTCTTCATGAGATCCTGATGAGGCTGCCAATCCAAGTACCCAGATGCCCTGGCCTCAGGTGGGAGAGTGAGTCTGTCACATGAGTCTCATGTGGGGTGACCTGGGTCCATCCCCGGTAGCATTATTATCTGAAGATGGACACAGCATCTGTTCGGTCTATCAGAGCCCTCCTCTGGAAAACAGAAGACAGAAGCATTGTGTTTACTCTGGGATTAGACAAGTCCAGAGTGGCATAAACCCCCTCACTTTCTTCTCCATCGAGCAAGTCATTGGAGGAGATATTGACTGTTCCAATGGAAGAAAGAAGAGGAGGATGGATGGAGAGAGGAAGGAGAGAGACACAAAAGACGGGGCAGGAGAGGGAGCTAGAGCGGGGAGAAAGTAGAAACAAAGGGAAGGAACGTGGATAACCGGAGGGAACTAACGCTGGCCCAATCCTCGCAGCCCCTGAGGTCGCTCCCACTGTGAACTCTGAAGAAACCAGGAACCAGGTCAATTGATGTCCCCTTTAGCTGAGGCTGCCTTTTGTACTCTGTGTCTTCTCCATGCTCAGGGCCACCTGACTGGATTCATTCACCAGTCTCTTTGCAGTTCAGAGTGGCCTGTGACTGGACCTGGCAGTTAGGATGTTGACACAAGTGGAGCGTAAGACTCACAGGCCTGCTGCCCTCTCCCATCGCCCCCGCGGTGCCCCCTGGCTCTCTGCTCTTTCTGAGCAGCTGGAATGAAACTCCTTCAGGAAGGTGTTGGAAGCCAGGGATCCAAGAGAGAGCGGGGTCTCTGAATTACTGCAGCCAGCAGGAAGGCCCCACTGGCTGTTCACTAACATATTGGGTTTCTGTCATGGGAAACAAATCCTAACAACACAGGAATTGTTGAGAACATTTTGACATCAAGAGTGGTGTACATGCATTGACAAAAATGATTTGGGAGCACATTACTCACTACTCAGAAAGCAGTTCTTCCACAGAGCAGAAGGCTTGCTCCCCTGGACAGGGAAAGTGCAGCAAAGAAGCCAGCATGCCTGATATCCTCACCTCTGCCTGATACCACATCCCAGCCCATCCACAGGTGAAGAATACAAGGTGAATCTAGTCCTTCTTTCTTTAAATTGCCCAACTTTGCTACTGGAGAAACTCCATTCACTGGGGTAGCTTACTTAGTTTAGACTGTCGTTTTCAAGATTATCAGAATAACCTGACAATGTTCCCATATGGTCCAAATTTTAATTTCTAAAATAAAATACGTCCATCTAGGTGAGCAGGAAGTCAAGCCTGTCCTGAGGGGCTACCTCGTGGAAAATCTCCAAGGGACTCAAGGTGACACACTCCAGCCCATGAGCCATGTGCTGTCTGCCTGCCAGGAGGGCAGGAGCCCAGATTGTCTCTGCCTCCAGCTCCATAGCCCTGACCTCCAGACAGCCCCACCCTGGGCTTCGTCCACCCATCCCCACTGGCTGTCCCCACAGACACCTGCAGCTGCCAGGGAACCTGAGAACAAGGACATCTGGAAGAAAGGCTGCCCGATCTCAACAATGTCCACAGCTTGTACCAGCTGGTCTGACTATTCTGTAGTTTTGAAATGACAAGATGCCTAATAAACAGATCTTGGCCACATATTCACTGAGAAAACCAAGCATTCAACACACTTGCTATTTCAACGGTGACCAAAAAGGAGGTGGTAGAGGCAGCTGCTGCTACGCAAGGGAGGACTGCACTGGCTGCTGTCAGCACATTGATTGACTGCCATCAGGAATGAGCATGGGCAGGTGCCAGTTAAGATTAAAGTGTCATTTGAACAGCACAAGAGGTCCAGCAGAACAATGCTCCACAGAGCTCTGTGATGTGTCTTTTGCTGAGACATTTCCTCCAAATGTCTTGTATGGAGAGCAAAGCCATTTCACTGGTTTCAAAAGTGCACTCTTAACAAGTGTGGTGTAGGGGCTGAGCATGGGAGTGCCAAATATTTAAAACAGAGTAAAAGCAGCCTTAGTGGGTTCCAAGTATGTTTTTTCTTTGAACACACCCGGATCTTGTTCTTCCTTTTCCTCCTCCTTCTCTTCTTTTAACTATGGAAATGCATTATTTGTGTGATAATGACATAGGCTTTATTAAGAAGCAGTAAACAATCAAAAACTAACCAAATCAAAGATCAAATCAAAATGAATGAAGTCCAGGTTACAGGCAAGCTTTGCTAAGGGCTTTACCATCTTCCGACAGAAATGTGCCCCCCGTCCTTCACACACACTGCAAGGACCATCCTTACGAAAACAGAAGCCAGGAAACTCAGTTTGATGAGGCTCGGAGTAATCTCCACTTTCTACAGATCATTTAGAATGCAAATAATTTTTTTATTAAGGAAAGTTATCAAACATAAAAGTAGAAAGAAAAAAAATAGCATCATAAGCCCCATAGACGCCTCTCCCAGTTTTTTTGTTTTTTTGTTTTTTTGAGACGGAGTTTTGCTCTTGTTACCCAGGCTGGAGTGCAATGGCATGATCTCGGCTCACCGCAACCTCGGCCTCCTAGGTTCAGGCAATTCTCCTGCCTCAGCCTCCTGAGTAGCTGGGACTACAGGCACGCGCCGCCATGCCCAGCTAATTTTTTGTATTTTTAGTAGACACGGGGTTTCACCATGTTGACCAGGATGGTCTCAATCTATTGACCTCGTGATCCACCCGCCTCGGCCTCCCAAAGTGCTGGGATTACAGGCCTGAACCACTGCTCTCCCAGTTTTAAAAATTATCCAAACATTGCCAATATCATTTCAACTGTGTCCGCAGTCAGCTTCTCTCCCCTTTCTATCGCCTCGTTGTGAATTTTAGAGAATATCCATACATATTTTAGGTTGTATTGTATCTAGAATTATTATTTTTTAATGAACCTAAGCTTTGCTTCATGGAACAAAGGTGACCTAAGCCAAGGTAAGAGGGCAGGTCTCTCAGCAGCGCCCCCTGGAGGGCAGCATGCTCTTTCAGGCCAAGCTACTGAAAGGACCCCATATGTGCTTGCTGCTGCTCTTAGCAAGAGGTAGTGTCTGTCTTCCCTCCTCTTGAATCTAGACAGCCCTGTGGGCTGCTCTGACCAAAACATGCAGCAAGAACGTGCTGATTGTAGATCCCTAGGGGCCGGAAGCTTCCATTTCACTCTCAGGCTCTTAGAAGCCAGCCACCATAAAAACATAAAATATTCATGTTGGCCCTGTATCATGAGAAGCCCTGCTGGGAGCATGGGGGTGTCCCATTGGAGCCCACAAAGCCTCTGTCCTTCCATCCTGCTTTGGTCTTTCCCAGCTATTCATGAAGAGCCCAGAGCATCCACACAAAAGTGAGAAGAAGACATTGTTGCTGTTAATCACTGAATGTATGGTCTTAGGAAAAGATTTTTTAAATGGCAGAAATACACATGTTGTAAGAAACTTTAACATGACTCTGTCAAGATTCAACAAAGAAAGTGAAGATCAAAAGAAATGTCAATATATAAGGAGCAGAATAGACGGAACCGTGGAACATGGCACAGCGGCAAACAGCACAGCCCTGAGTGCCAAGTTGCCCGGTTCCGTCCTGGTCCTGCAGCTCGCCACTGCTGGGACAATGGAAAGCTCACCTCACTTACCTCATCTGCAAAATGCAAATTACCCTGCCTACCACGTAGGCCTGTCATGAGGACCGAATACAGTAATGAATGATAGACATTTCAAATGAGAAGAGTGAAACTGATGGTAAAATGAAAGGAAAAGGAGAGATGAAGGTAAGAAAATGGAAGGAGACAAAGCAGAGAAATACAAATAATAAACATTAAAAACAAAAATTGTTGTTACAAAAGGAAAGAAAAGTTAACCTCAGAAAATATTATGTAAACCTCTGAACAAATAAATTTGACAATCTTGAAGAAATAACTGTTTTCTGATCATCAGTTTTGACCCAAGAAAAAATAGAAATCCTGAATAGACAAAGAAGAAGGTATCAAAAACAATGTCAAAGCACCACTTTCAACAAAGACAGAAAAACAAATTCTTTAACAGTTTTTCCTTTTTATCATTCATATAGGTTATACTTCTTGTGATACTTTTAAAACCCAGGGCATGAAATCAGTGGATATTGGCTTCTATTTATTAATTCTGCTTTGAGATTATTTCCATTCCTTGTTTTATTTCCTGAGTTTTGTAATATTCATTTTAAATTTGATTCTGTTGTTTTCTCTTAGGAGCGTTATCTCTTGCTTTATTGAGTTTATGTTCTCATAAAAATATCCGATAGAAAGATGAGAATTTATTATAGTTTGTGGAAATTTCATCTGATCTTGAATTGTTAGTTTTTCAGAATAGTTTTTACTTAAGTGATGTATAATAGGTTATGCACCTTTTTTACAATCTAGAAGAACAAAAACAGTTTGGAAAACGAGTATAATGAGAGGAAATATACTCTGTATGATATGAACACTTATTAAGAATGTATGATAATTAAAATTATACTTTGCAAGCATAAGAATAAACAGCTGATTAGTTGAAATTTTTCTTCTTTGCAATATTTGCTATGTGTACCCATTCATCTGCCCATCAATCCCACCATCCGTCTGTCCTTTCATCTTATAATCTATTAAATGTTTTATGTAGCATCTAGTCACCATACTGCTACTTTATTTCCTTATGGGAATCCCTTTCTCCCCAAACTCTCACTCCTGTGATATTTTCTGAGTCTCTGTAGAGAATAACCTTGGCTTTTCCCTAGTAGATCTGATATGGAAAGGAAGTTAGCTGTGGAGTTGCTCTGGGGAGCACCATGTAGAGTCCTCCTGGAGGAGAGCAGAGCTGTGAGCTGGAGAATGAAAGAATCTTGATGCTTAGACTCTGAGTCCGAGTGTGCCTGGAGCCATCACTAGCCCTTAGCCTTCCCATTGGATTGAACAAAACAACTGGTTTTTTAAAAAAATTATGTATTTATTTTTCTTACTTAAGGCAATTTGTGTTACCTAGGTTCTAACTGCTATAATTTTATTTTCTGAACTTACTTTGAAAATAATAGCTTTATTGGGATGCAATCTGCAGACCACACAACGCATGTAAAATGTGCAATTCAGTGGCTTTGAGTGTAGTCACAGACTTGTGTGCATCCTTCACCACAATTGTAGAATATCTTCATTATACTGTCTTCCTAAGGTATGATCCTTGCAGTCTCCAGCCCTGCACCACTCCTAGTCCCATCCATAGGAACCACTAACCGACTTTCCATTTCTATAGATTTGGAAACATACAGTGTGCAATTTCTGGTCGTGTATATCAGTACTTCATTCCTTTTTTATTGCCAATTGATATTCTATTGTACGAATGTATCACATTTTATTTATATATTCATCAGTTGATAGACATTTGAAGAATAGTGAAAAGACCCACAAATGAGAATTTTGCTAGTGCTCTACCTTTTATAGTTTCTTTTTATGCCAAGTTGCAACTCTGGTCCTCAAACTGATCAGGTCTACAATGAACATCCATCATTTAGATGCAAAGTTCTTGCCTGGACTTCCCCTTTGACTGCCAAGAACAGAGGAGTTGAGATGATCGAGATGATCTTACCAGCTTCTATGGAGGCAAAGCTCCACTTGTTGAAGATTTAGAGCCCAGAGTTAACAATTCTAAAATATTAACGATCAGTTTTGAGGACCATGCTGTTGGTGTTCTTTCTAAAAAGCCAACTCCACTTAACTAGTAATGGCCATGTGTCCATTTGGAAAGCACCACTCATCCAACCCGAAACACAAACAGATGACTAATCAGGCAGTCCTAAATATTTTAATTCATTTATCAATTCTTATATATTTTTTCCATTCCCACTCTACCCTCAACACCTGGAATCGTTGACAGTTGTATGGGAAAATAATAATGCAAGATTACTAACATTTCACATTCACATCTCATTCACACCTCTGCTGAGGTGAGAGCAATCATTCAAGCTTGACCGCCGGATGCTGCAAAACCCTTAGGGGAGAGGCAGGCAAGGTGAACTGCTCCAAAGAGCCCCGCTCAACAGACAAAGGTGGTAATCGGAGGGGAAGTTCACACGATAACCCCTTTTCTCTTCCACAATGCTCTGGTGGGTCACAATTTATTGAGGGAAAACACCCCTCATGAGCTTCCTCTTGATTTTAGACATAAGTTTCTCAAAAAAGTGTATGCATATTAACTATTTGTCAATAAATACTTCTTAGATTTTTTGGTCCCTTCTAATGCATCTAACATTTGTCTGCCTTTGGAGTTTGGATCTGTTGTTTGTCTGGCACAATTCAGCTTCTGGGTAAGGCATGCACATTTTATGGCACCTTATATAGACCAGTGAAATAAATACACGAGATGCAAAGCTCAAAGGGACATATTCCAGATCTGACATCTTACCATGGCTTTGAGCTTCAGGCACTGACAAATATTCCACACATACCAACTCTCCCAGAGGAGGAAATATAATGATGTTTATGTTATGCAATATGTAAAATATTTATACCCTGACTTCAACACAAACTGACTATCATTTAAATCAGGAGGTGCTGCTCACAATAAAGGCAAGTGACATTATCTGCATGGCTCTTTGTAGGCAAAGGGGAACTCAGTACAGCAAATGATCCGTTTATGTACAGAATAAGATTCCGCCAATGTCAGTGTTTTAAAGAATAACAGTTATGGGAAAGGATTTTAATGTGCTTGCTGCTTCTAGAATTGTTAAATTACCAAGAAGGGCAAAATGTATGCCTTCCTGACTATTGCCCTTATCTTTAGAATGGGAAAGTCTTTTCTTTTGACAAACCATTCTTTCATGAATAACCTCTTCAATAGCATTTAGTTATCATTATTAATAAATTGTTACAGTAATAAATTATATTTTAAACATTTTATTAAATGCAGTTCTCATGTACTTAAAATAAATTGCAAAGCCGGCTTTTTTCATGGTATTTAATATATATAGTATGACACAATGTGCTTTTAATATATTTAATGTTATATACTTTAAAATCTAAGTGTGTTGTACTTTTATGGAACTTACTTTATATTCCTTTCTATATGGAAAATGTATTACTTTTTAATATGGGTTCATTGTGCAGTACCATTAGGAAGTAGAGCACGCTTCTTAAAAGTGGTAACTTTCAGAATTTAAGTACATTAAGTGTGGGGGAGGGGAAGAAACTGCATTATGGTAACATCAAGCATCTAATTGAAACTGACAAAAGCAAGGGGAGAAATCTCACATTGACATTGTAATGGCATTCACATTTGCATTGACATCATAACAGTTCTAATGCAAGCACATGAGACATTTCCACCTGCAAAAAAAGACTTCCCCTGACATTCCACCACTTTCGCACTTTCTTTGGACATGCTATCACTGTCATTCAAGACAAAGATAAAAATATTATGAAAAACATCTTCAGTTCGTGCCACAGCTGAAATATGGTGGCCTTTTTGAAGAGCTTCTTATTTTTAAGCCTCAAAAATACATTATTCGACTCTCCAGGAAGAACACATCACCAAATTCTCAATCACTTAAAATTGTTTCGTGGAAAAGAAATTGAAAATTGACTTTGCAGAATTTGTTTCGTTTTGTTTTGTTTTTCTTTGGCATAGCTCCTTAGGGCAAAAAGAATGGTGCTGCTTCCTTTGAAGCTGCGGGTGAATCTTCCTGGTCAGAAGGTATGAAATGGAGAAATCACATATAGGTGAAAAGCGCCCAGATGAGGCAAATAATTTATTAATTTAAAGGGAGCAGCTGCATCTCGTGATTATAATTACTAACCAAATTACTAACCAATCCCTGATCAAATAAGCTAGGGAACCACATTTCCAGGTTGAAATTCTGGATCTCAGTCTTTGCTCTCTATCCAGCCTAGATGGCTACCAGGCTGCACCCCGGCACCTGTCTTAGAATGCTGTCAGCAGCCCTCTCTTCCCAGCCTGGGCCCCTGTGCCGGGTCAGGCATGCTCCCTATTTGCTGATCTCTGCCACTAGCCCCTGGCCTGGCCCCTGCTGACTACTCCCTGGCTCCCCGTTGCCCCATTTGGCTGCAGGACCAGACGTCTCTCCAACACTAGAAAGTGGGTCTGACCTCCTAATGTCTGTCCCTCTCGATCTAGACCCCTGATCTCCTCTCCCACGTCACCTATCACAAATAGATCACCAAGCTTTGTGTGGCCATGACCTCTCCAATGACATGGGCAGGGTCATTTAGGCCTTCATGCCATTTTCATGTCAACAGTTTAGCTCCCTGAAGAGAAGGGGAATTTTTCTCTCGTTTGTTGATTCAACATCCATTCACAATATATATGTTGAGCACTAGCTCTGAGTCTGACTCTGCTGCCCAATTCATCAGCAAATAAGAAGGACCCACCTTCTGCGATCAAGGAGTCCAGACATGAGCAAGTAACTAACCCATGAATCAATGATCTCTAAGACTAATAATGCCATGAAAAGGACAGAATGGCGAAATGGAGTTAACTCAGAAAGAAGGGCACTTTCTTCACTCATCAGGGAAGATTCTTCTCAGGTCAAAGAGATGCCAGGAGACTGAAGAAGACGTCAAGTGGGGTTGCCTGAGGAAGTGGAATCCAGACTGGCTATGGCAGGGATTGCCAGGTAGGACCCTGGGGAGAGCCTGGCAAGGCATATCAGTCATGTCCCGGAGTATGGAAGTCACCAAAGGATTTAAACAGCAAATCTCAGCTGGGCACAGAGCCTCATGCCTGGAATCCCAGAACTTTGGCAGGTGGATCACTTGAGGCCAGGAGTTCAAGACCAGCCTGGCCAACATAGCAAAACCCCGTCTCTACTAAAAATACAAAAATTAGCTGGGTGTGGTGGCAGGCGCCTGTAATTCCAGCTACTCAGGAGGCTGAGGCAGAAGAATAGCTTGAACCTGGGAGGCAGAGGTGCAGTGAGCAGAGATCGCACCACTGCATTGCAGTCTGGACAACAGAGTGAAACCCTGTCTCAACTAAGTAAATAAGTAAATAAATAAATAAACAGCGAATCCCCTGTTCTGATGGGGTCTGAATGAATTATTGGCCCTTAAAATGGGTCAAGAATAGAATTTGCAGGAACAATGAAGATGGCAACACAGCCATCCAGGGAGGGAGAGAGGAGGCTTAGGACCTCGTGATGCACTAGACACAGCTTGTAAAAAGGGAGGAGTAGAAGATGACACTGAGATTCCCGTCTGAATCTGGGTCGGCTGGCACCCCACAGAGGTGAGAAAGCCTGAGCCTGGCCAAGGTTATGGAGGCACAGCACGCGGGTGCACATGTGTTTGTGTGTGTGTGCGCCTGTGAGGGAGGAGGAAGGGATTATGCACTCCTTTTGGAAAGTGCTATATTTGAGATGTTTCTGCAAACTCCAAGTACAAATGTCAAGTAATGGGATGAATAAGTCTGAAGCTTAGAGGAAATGTTTGGGAAAGATCATCGTGGCAGAGCCATCAGCATATGGGTGATGCTTAAAACCCAATTAAAACAAAAAATCCTAAGAGAGAACACACACATACAGGCAAGCACACAGGGTAAGAACACAGGTCCCAGGACCTAAATCTCAAAAATTCTAAAGTGTGTATATTAGGCTGAAGAGGAAGAGTCCAAAAACAGAGTAGCAACGAAGAAGAGAATCAGAAAATCTTGGCCAGGTACGGTGGCTCACACCTGTAATCCCAGCATTTTGGGAGCCCGAAGTGGATGGATCACTTGCAGTCAGGAGTTTGAGGCCACACTTGCCAAACATGTTGAAACCCCATATCTACTAAGAATGCAAAAAAATTAGCAGGTGTGGTGGTGGGCACCTGTAGTTCCTGCTACTCGGGAGGTCAAGGCAAGAGAATCGCTTGAACCCTGGAGACAGAGGCTGCGGTGAGCTGAGGTCATGCCACTGCACTCCAGCCTGGAGAACAGAATGAGACTCCATCTCAAAAAACTAAAATAACATAAAACAAGAAAATCTTGGGGAGTTTTCCAAAGAAAAATGCCATTAGTATGAAATGCTGAGGAAAGGCCCAATGTGATGAGTCAGAGGTGGGCTTCTCAGAGCGGAACACAGAACTCGTCAGTGGCTTTGGTGAGCCTTCAGCTGGTGGGGAGAGCTGGGAGGGACACCCCAAACGGCAGAAGGCTGAGGAGTTGTGGGGAGGGGAATGGTGGAGTTCTCGTGTGCAGAAATCACTTGAGGAGGTGAGTTCGGTGGGGTGGGGTGGGGGAGGGCGGTGGGACTAGGTGAGAAAATATGGCATCTAGAAGCTTTTGTCTGATTTTCGTGATTTAAGGGTTTTGGTACATTTGAATTGCATTGAACTTTGCAGGGCATTCACATGCAGCACCCAGTCTGGCTCTGTGAACACCCCTGTGATAGATAAGGCCTGCATTTGTCCCAGTTTACTGAAGGGAAAACTGAGGCACGGAGAGAGGAAGAAGCATGAGCATGCATGAAACATCACGCGTGGCCCCCAAAAGAGACCCACATCCCAACCTCCAGAACCTCAGAGCACGACCTTATGTGGAAAGTGGCTTTTACAGTTCTGATTGAGCATTTTGAGATCAGATCATCCCAGATTATCCAGGTGAGCCCTAAGTCCAATGATACATGTTCTTCTAAAAAATAGAAAAGGAGAAAAAGAGAAGAACATCATGGGATCAGAGAAGCAGAGATTGGAGCAATGTGGCCACAGGCCCAGGAACACTTGGAGCCCCTAAAGGCAAGAGGCGAGGCAGGGTCCTCCCACACAGCCTTTGAGGAAGCAAGGCTCTGCCAGCACTTTCATTTCAAACTACAACTGATGCATCTGGTCTCGCAAAGGTCTCAGCAAATAAAGGCTTACACCACGGCTACCACGCCTGTGGTCCCTGGACCTATAGCCTTTCTACTGACTATTGCTCAAGCCCCCTGCTCAGGGCGTTCGTGGCAGGGCACAGCCGTTGCCTCGGTTCTTCACAAAGGAAGCGTGTGGACGGTGGGGAGGTGAATGGCAGCATCGTCGGGCACTTGTCAGCTCAATGTGCAGTGAGAACGCAGAATCCAGCCAGCAGCGGGAGAATCACCACCTTATTCCAGTGGGAAAACTTACCAAGAATAAAGACATGCTTATCATCTATCTCGAGACTTTAAAAAACAGAAATTTTACATGTTTACAAAACTGATACAGTTTTTAGTTTTCCAACACTCATAGATAAATAAAAATATGGTCTATGTACCAAATAAATAAAAATAGAGGTTGAGTTACTCCATTTATTTGTTATTTTATTCTCTTTCATTCTCTCACTCAATGAAGACCAATTGGGTACAAAATATGTTTCAGGTATCCAATTAGGCACTAGGAATAAAAGCAAAGAAGGGTAAAAGACAGCTCCTGTCAGTTAAAGTCCTACATAGAAAGAGAAAAACACATGAAGTAGAAATATTCCTTCAAGTTTTTAAATTCATGTGTTTCAATTTCATGGACAATGATAAGAAAATGTACTGAACCAAATATATAAAATAGAGCATTGTGGCTTTAGCCAATCAAGGAAGAGACTAGTAAACTCGTTTACTGAAAATTATTCAGAGGACATATATTGTCGTTACTGTGTATTTCTTGTGATAGTTTGGATTTCCAGGGAATTTTGGTCTGATGTCATCCTATGACAGGAAGAGCAAGTCTCAACGACAGGAATAAGGGAGAGGAACATGGGCCAGGAATTGATCCATCATTAGAGGAAGGACCAGGGAAAAGTCAGGCCCCCAGAGAAAGGAGTAGAAAGAAGGAAGGTCATTTCCAGGCTGCTGGGGTATTTGCCCTCCTCAAAGGCCAAGGCCCTGCCTTCAATCTTACACCAAACCAGCAGCTCAGAGAGGGCTCAGAAGGGCAACACTGCCAGGTGCTCCGTGTCACAGGGCACAGTGCAGGGTCGGCTTTGCTGTGGTCACCGCCATCACCATCACCATCTGTGCCACCATCGAACCCTTCCTAGACACTGGCATGCAAACAAAAGGAAATCTTTCTGAATTTCTAACCTTAAGTGTTTATCTTCCAGGAAGATAGAACTAAAATGGTGCATGTGTCTGTAGTATTGCCTTGAATATCATGTTTTGTGGTCTCTCCAGCAAATGGCAAGCCTGTGGTTGATGCACTATATCTGATTTATTTTGAAATTTTCACAGTAGCCAGCCAGCCTTGTTCATAGCACAAATGTGTTCATAAGTAAGAAGTGGATGAATCTGAGATGAAAAGCTGGTGATTTCTGGGTGGGAATGACCGTGGGTCATTGATTACTCCGTGGACATGGAGGGAGGGTGGTAGACTTCTGATGGGAAAGAAAATTGTCTTACAAAGGTGGAAATAAAGCCATTTTTAAGTCAAAATAAACTAACAGCAAAGACCTCAAAAAGCAAGGGTAGGGTGGGGGATATGAAATAATCTTTTTATTTATTTATTTATTTTATTGCATTTTAGGTTTTGGGGTACATGTGAAAAACATGCAAGGTTGTTGCATAGGTGCATAAGTGGCAGTGTGATTTGCTGCCTCCCTCCCCTTCACCTATATCTGGCATTTCTCCCCATGCTATCCCTCCCCAAGTCCCCACCCCGCTGCTGTTCCCTCTCCCCCCCAACAGACCCCCGTGTATAGTGCTCCCCTCCCTGTGTCCATGTGTTCTCCTTGTTCAACACCTGCCTATGAGTGAGAACATGTGGTGTTTGATTTTGTGTTCTTGTGTCAGTTTGCTGAGAATGATGGTTTCCAGGTTCAGCCATGTCCCTACAAAGGACGTGAACTCCTCGTTTTTAATGGCTGCATAATATTCCATGGTGTATATGTGCCACATTTTTCCTGTCCAGTCTATCATCGATGGGCATTTGGGTTGGTTCCAGGTCTTTGCTATTGTAAACTGTGCTGCAATGAACATTCGTGTGCATGTGTCCTTATAGTAGAACGATTTATAATCCTTTGGATATATGCCCAGTAATGGGATTGCTGGGTCAAATGGAATTTCTATTTCTAGGTCCTTGAGGAATCGCCACACTGTTTTCCACAATGGTTGAACTAATTTACACTCCCACCAACAGTGTAAAAGTGTTCCTATTTCTCCACATCCTCTCCAGCATCTGTTTTCTCCAGATTTTTTAATGATTGCCATTCTAACTGGCGTGAGATGGTATCTCAATGTAGTTTTGATTTGCATTTCTCTAATGACCAGTGATGATGAGTATTTTTTCATATGTTTGTTGGCCTCTTGTATGTCTTCTTTTGTAAAATATCTGTTCATATCCTTCGCCCATTTTTGAATGGGCTTGTTTTACAGAACAGAGGCGTCGGAGGCGACACAACATATCTACAACCACCCGATCTTTGACAAACCTGAAAAAAACAAGCAATGGGGAAAGGATTCCCTGTTCAATAAGTGGTGTTGGGAAAACTGGCTAGCCATATGCAGAAAGCAGAAACTCGACCCCTTCCTAACACCTTACACTAAAATTGACTCCAGATGGATTAAAGACTTAAACATAAGACCTAACACCATACAAACACTAGAAGGAAACCTAGGCAAAACCATTCAGGACATAGGCGTAGGCAAGGACTTTATGACCAAAACACCAAAAGCATTGGCAACAAAAGCCAAAATAGACAAATGGGACCTAATCAAACTCCACAGCTTCTGCACGGCAAAAGAAACAGTCAATAGAGTGAATCGGCAACCAACAGAATGGGAAAAAATTTTTGCAGCCTACCCGTCTGACAAAGGGCTGATATCCAGAATTTACAATGAGCTAAAAAATATTTACAAGAGAAAAACAAACAAGCTCATGAAATAATCTTAAGTATCCCCAAGCTTGTCATGAACTCTTCACAAGTTATTTGGAAAAAATTAAGGCTATTAATTTGAAACGAGAGACTGGCTTCACACTTTTCCATAATCTGAGTAAACCGCTTGAACTTTGATAGTTGATTTAAACTTTTGATGTCAAAAATAAACATCATACTATAAAACATGACATCTGTCCATCTAATACTCTCAATTATTGCTTTCAGTGTCTCTGTAGCTACCAACCCACCTGCCCGTTGATTCCTCCCTCCATCATGCATTTGTTCTGATCCAAGGAACACTTCGCCTTCTGCTTGTTAAGCATGGTACCAGGAGATCTGGAGCAAGATAAATAAGCCACGATCTCTGAGGGGCTCAGACCCACTGAACACTGAAGCGGAAATGGTTTAGGAAAGCCGGGAGAAGTTATACTATGGGTTCTTTAAAGGGTCTGAGGCATCATAAACAAGGGAGTGATTGTCTTTGTAATGTGTCAGGAAAATGTTTCAGATTTTCCTGGGATAGAATGTGTGGGCTGAATCTCACAAAAGGAGACAACAGCATATGCATTAAAGAGCACAGGCTCTGCCTGGCAGCAGAAACTATAGGAGATGCCCACACATAGGCGTAGACAGATGCAGATACATACAGACATGTACACACATGCATATACACAGAGATGCATATACACAGAGACGCATACACACGGACACATAGACATGCATGCACAGACGTGCACACAGACACACAGAGACACATTTATGTGCACACACAGACATACACACAGATGCATACACACACATACACATATGCATAGATGCACAGATGCACAGACACACATAGATGCATATACACATATGCATACATACCTGTACACATATGCACAAAGGCATAGACAGACACATAGCCATGTTCATACATGCAGATACACACAGAGATGCATACACACATACACATGTACACATATGTACATACATACAGACACATGCACACAGAGACACATATGCACAGACATATAGATGTGCACACACAGACACACATATGCATACACTTGTGTACACATGTGCACAAAAACACAGATGCACAGACACACAAAGACACATCGCCATGCTCATACACACAGACACACACAGCTGCATAGACACACAGACACGTATGCATATACACACAGATGCACAGACACACCAGATGAATATACACAGATACACACAGACACATAGACATGCACACACAGATGCATATGCACACAGACACACACAGACATGCACACACACATAAATATGCACACACAGATGCAAAGAAACATGTATACATACATGTACATACGCACACACAAACATGCAGGTGCACATGTAATTCTCATTATATGCATTATACACAAACACACACATATTTAAGGAGTTGTTACAGCGATTTGGCAGTATGGGATTCTGGAGGCTGGTGGGGCAGTGTCTATAGCCTGTTGTTTGCACAGCTGATGCTGAGCTGGAGTCCATGGGGCAGCCAGTGAGGATGCAACTTTCGTGGGGACAGCAAGAGCACGTGGAGCCCCAGGCATGAGCGGGAGACCACAAGACTGACTGCGGTGCTGTCCTTGCTGCCTCTGCTGTTTGTGTGGGTGCTGCAGAAGCCGGAGTTCCCTACCACAGAGCTAGACACACATACATACACGTGTACATGTGCACACGTGTGTACGCACACACCCACCTGGCCCAGAAGTCAGAGCCTCCCGGGAAGGCAGGAGGATCCGCAGCTGAGCAGCAGCCTGCAGCCACCTCCCTCCCCGCCTCTGCGCCCACCCTATGGGAAACGCAGAAGATAGGGAATGTGACTACACCATTGAGCCTGGGCGGGTTGATACATTTCACAGCCACCACTGCGCATGAACAGAAGGTGGCTACTGTGTGAGAACTGGCCACCGTGTTGCAGAGAGGGTTGGGTTAAACAGATCAGGAAGGGCCTGTGTGCTTGACAGAGCATCTGGAGGTCATCCTGGAGCTGTTCACAGGCTCCTAGAAGAGTTTTAAAGCATCACTGAGCTTTTTTTAAGAAACATGTGTTTGGCAGTGTGGAGGAAGGAATGGAGGGGCAGGGGCTGGTGTAGGGAGAGACCTGATGCTTAATGTGATGGTCAAGGTGAGACATTCAAAGGGCTGAATGTGGCTCCGACAGCGGAGATGGACTGGCCAGGCTGCCAGGTCCTCTTTGCAGATGAGCGGCCTTGGGCAAGTTACTGACGCTCCCTCCGCCTCTGTCACCTTGTTAAAAATGGGGAAAACGATAATATTTACACCTGAAGGTTACTGTGAGCATTAAAGGAGATGATCCCTGCAAAGCATCTTGGCAAGCAGCATTAGACAAATGCTACCCATTTTTGTTTGAACAGACATCAAGCTCCAAACCTTTTGTCTTAGTTGCAATCCTCCTTTCTTCCTCTCACTAAAAGCCACAGCGTTTGAGACTCTCGGCTCTTCCATTCCAACTAAATCAACACTCAGAGAACAGCCTCGCTGGTGGAGAAGGGAAAGCCAAAGTGAGAACTTTAAGTACTGGGGAGAGAGATCTGCTACTATTTCAAAATATTCCACCATCGCCTGTCATCTGTGAGACACTGAAGGATCCTAGGATGGCTTCTGTATTATCAAATGCAGAGATTTTAATGTTTTGTATTTAATTTGGTCACATTCGTCTTCTATTAAGCATCATGTTGAATGAATATCAGTTCCTTAAGCAGCTCATATGATGGCAATTCACCAAGGTTTCTGGAAAGCAATAATCTAGTTTTGGAACTATACATTACTAAAAATGTGGAAGTATTATTAGAACCTATTTATGTGAAATTTGCCATAGCATATCTTTTCCTTAGTTTGTTAAATGTTTGGGTATTTTGAAAGCCATAATATTTTTTGCCCACTAAATTATTTTGTATGTCATGGATCTAGACATTTTGGGTAGACCAGTACGAAAACACTGAAAGTGAATATGAGTTTTTTTTTTTTTCCAATGTGATAAATAAGGAGTTGTGCTGCCAATCAGAACACCTGGCTTCTGGTCCCACCAGGATGGGACGCTGGCAAGTCCCATAACCCTCCTGGAATTTGCGCAGATTTTTTCTGAGATCCTTTTCATCTATGTATTGCACAACAGAGTCAATTCTCAATGTGTACAATGTCAAGGAAAGAGAAAGTGTATTCAGCCCATGCAACCTGTAAGCAGGGACACGGGAGCCGTTGCCCAGGTCTCTGTCTTATTAGAGAAGACAAGTTACTTATTCTATGTAGACCTCAGCTTTCCATAAAAATGAATGAGCATGATAGTGTGCACACTTCACAGAGCCATTGTGCTAGTCAATGCTAACTAATAAATGCTTACTGACGTTATTATTTTTCCTCCCCATCTAATGAAGGATTAATTTTAGCGGTACCACTCACTCTTAGGAAGACTGAGTTTATGCTACCTGTAGAGAGCAAAACAGGAGAAGAATTAAGATAACAGTTTTGAGACACCCTGTAGTTTACCAAGATGCCTGTACTAGTCTATAGCTTAGTCACAGGAGGAAAATGACTTGGTTGTTAATGGGCAAGTATTTTTCCATTTCTTATGTGATCTTCAGTTGGCTTCCTATTCCAAGATCTGAGGTAAAATCCTAATTGTATAGTAAAAAACTGTACTAACCTTCCATAAATGAAGCGTTGGCATTTTCTCTGTTTGTCTTCACATCTTCCTAATTTAGCTCATTCTTTTTGCAAACATTTCCTGGTTCTGCATAGCCCTCCAGAACAACAACAACAAAAAAAAAAACTTTCTGTTTGGGAAGATCCAGCATAGGTTTACAAGGGCTATAGGAAGCTCTTAAACCACAAAGCAAGTCCTCCAACAGCCCCAGCTGTGGGAAATCCCATCACCGAGAATGCAGTGACATGTGCTGGTACATCCGAGCGTGGGCCAGTCTCTCCAAACACGTGGACGTCACGGCGGCGGTCTGAGCCCTCCCGTGGATGCCTCTACTCTCAGGTCCCTGAGAGTGCCAGCATTTTCAGGAATAGCAGGGGAAGGAGTGATATGAAAAGCTGATCTCCAGAGCAGCACAGACCCCAAAAGGACACAGTAGGGGGAAATTCCAGAAAGCAGGAGAGTTTGTGCAGGAGGAGGCTGTCAGCATTTGAAGGACAGAGTTGGAGACAATCCTTCAAATGCTTGGGTTGGGTTGAATAACGTCCCCCACACTCACACTCACCTAGAACCTGTGAATATGACATTTTTGGAGATAGTCTTTGCAGGTGTAATAAACTTAAAACGAGATCACACTGGATTCCAGTGGGCCCTACTCCAATGTAAATGATGGCCTTACAAGGAGAGACACAAGTGTAGAGACACGGGGTGCTTGCCATGGAAAGACGAGAAGGGAGGACACCAAATTCAAATTTTGAGCACTCGGTCCCAAGGCTGGCACTGCCTGTTTCTGAACATTATGGATTTCCGCAGGGTCAGCATTAATTCTATCTATTCCAAACGTTACAATTTGTGGAATGTATTTTTCCTTTATTGATGAGATATATTAGGATATTAATGTGGTGTGTTTTTCACATACACTATATTTTTAAGGATAATATTATTTAGCAGATGAAAAAATATATGGAAACAGAAAATGCTCAAATAAATCACCCAGTTTTTGAAAAATAAATCATCACTCTTAACTTGTTTTCCATGCTGCAGCCGTATCCCTTAGCTACACTTTCTCTAAAGCAATCTTGATAGGCATGTAAGGAATGAAAAAAAGTTATTTTGATTCTCCTGTCCCCGTGGTGATTCATGTTTCTTTGTAAACTGAAATGTTGAGAGTCAAATGATTGTATCAGAAAGAACAAAGGGGTTAAAGAAACAGAGGAGATAGAAAGATCTTGAAAGGTCTGAGGGACTGTTTGTAACAGATGCTATAGAGTGAACACTGCTTTTCTTTAGAAACGCTTCTTTCCTAACACAAAAGAAATAAGAAAAACAGTTTTCAGTGGCCTGCATGACAAGATATGACGTCCCATCACATCTATTAAGATCTCAGTGGTAATATGGGAGCGTTGGCATTTAATAGAAACAGATTCTAGGTCAGGTGGTTTTTTAAAAATAGCTCTTTCCTTGCTTGGGAAGGAATGTGAGTTAGAGAGTAATCCATCAATCTTTCAGAGTGGTTTAAACTTCTACCAGCCTGGAAAATTTCCCCCATACTTACCAGAAGTAAGACAATGATGTATCTGATGGCACTGAGCTTTAGTCATGAGTTTTATTTGGAAATGCTTTTCAAAGCTTTACTTGCCCTGTCTCAATTCTTTAAAATAGGGCTCATTTTATTGCATCTCTTGTTCTGAAGTGTGTATCAATTTGTGTGTCTTGGATATGTGCAATTTTACTACAATTGACACAGATCTTTCTCTCACTTATTTACAGTGTGAAGAACACTGTGCGGGAAGGAGTCTGTTCCTCCTTCCAAGCTTCCAGCACGGCCTAAGCCCAAGGCTGGTGGAAGTGTGAGAATCCAGGGCTTGGAGAAGAGCTGTCAGGTTGCCATTCAGATGAGCTGCCGCTTTGACAGACAGCAAAGGTGTGAGTCAATGAAATCTCAACACATTCAAATACTTTATTCTACCTTTATTTTAACTTCTTAATTGCTCCAAGGGCCAGAATGCCAAAGGTAAAACTAAGTTAATAATAATGGCAGTAGTTAAAATAGATTAAGATATTTTTTTTTCTGACCTTAATTTTTAATAAATGTGAAATGGAGTTAATCACCTAGGCACTGTACTAACCACTTTATATACATAATCTCATTCACTCCTCAATAACTCCAATATCTAGGGACGTTATTATTCCCATTTTGCAAGAAAGGAAACGTAAGCTTAGGGAGTTTACATAAATTGTCCAGAGTCACATAGCTAGTAAACTGTGGAGCCAGGAATAAAATCCACACAGTTCATCTCTAGAGCAGAGAGTTATTTTTTAATAATTAAACTTGGAGTGGTAGGAACTTTCTTGGACCCTGGATCGTTCCTCTTTCTCTAATATGTGTGGAGGAAGAAGGGCTGAGCAACCAAAGAGACGGTGCCCAGGTGAGAAGTATTGAACAACGCTTCTCACAATCAGCCCTCCAGTGCTGACCCACTTGCCTGTCAGCCCCTCATCTTAGCCACGACCTTCCTGAAACTTCCCACTGCCCCATCATGGAAGGAAGAGAATAGAGATTTTTCCAGCTGCAAATGAGTTGGAGAGTTATGTTTACTCCTGGATTTGTGTTTCCTCATTGACCAAGGGTCAAAGAGGCTCTGAAAGGCAGGTCAGCCTTGAAGTCGAGTTAGGTTTTCTTTGCCTTCTTCTTTTTTGGTATTCCCCTTTCTTGGGTGCAGAGGCATACGGAAATGTGTACTAGCTGGTAAATGAAAGAGAAGAACACACAAATGGAAGAGGGGAGAAGCATGGCTATCCCCCGTTGGAAGCATCATCTTGGCGCTGGCTACACCCCGGCTTTCCAGAAGGCACACTGCCCTACGTGCTCCTCTCCACTGTCTGCAAGTCTTGCGTTTCTCTTTGAATGCTGCCCCTCAATAAAGTGAGTCTTGGTGTGAAAACAGTGTTTGCCTCTCCGTCTCTGCTTTATTGAAGATTTAAAAGAACATTACTCCCCAACACAACTTCTCAGTTGGCAAATACAGCGAAGTACATTTTCATCATTTACTCCCTTTGGATTTTATCTATCTATCAAATTTACTCTGTGAATAAGCTAGGCAAAGCCTGTGCCTTGTTCTTATTTCTGTATGGTGCTTAGAAGACAGATCATACCTCACATATGAAAATAATAAAGGCACACACATGAGGAGATCATGAAGACACACTGCCGAGGCTAACGCCGAGAGGAATTCTGCAAAAGAAACTCAGTTCTTTGCCCTTTCTTGTTCCTTGCACGTGTAAGGTGGGCGCTTGGGCTACCGATACGAGGAGGCACAGGGTTCTTTAGGATGACTGAATTTAGCTGCCCGCACCCACCTGACTTCCTGGTTTGACTGAGGGTAAAGGAGACAGTACTGCTTTGGTTTCTGTGTTTACCCAGTTCTTCCTTACAGAGAGAGCACTGAAGTTCTGCCTTGGATTTAAAGTGGGGGGATGATTTCTCCCAGCCCACCCTCATTGTAAGGTGAACAAACAAGGGTTATCAGTACTTTCAGACAACTTCCCCCACCACCATCATATGCTGAAATGTTTCAGAGCCTAAGGACTTAGCTGATGTTTGTTGGCTCATTGAAAACACAAACTAGATATGCTACCTGTAAGTCAACCTGAAGGGTGTTCCAGGAGGGCAGATCTCCAGTGATATTAAACAGACTGTACTAGCCCTGCATGGCATCACCGCCCAGCCTCATCCAGATGTAAACTGTCACTAGGAGTGGCAATTAGCCACACTTCAACTTCTCTATTTCTAGATGTCTAGATGGCTTATTAAGCAGTTTTCTCCCCCAACTTAAATGTATACGCAACACATTGGCAGGAATTTATCTGTGGTATCTTTATTTCCTCTTTTATTTGCCATCTTCCAAAAGGAATTTAAGCCAACCTACAAAAATGTAAGCAATGCAACAAAGTGACAAAAAAGAAGCAGGTGAGGAAATTCTAGGGAAGAAAAGCGAGGGTGAGTAAAATTAGTAAGAGGGTAACGAAGTCCAGTCGCCTGCCCGAAGTCTGTGCCTTTCGGGGTTGGTCACAAATATGGCCGTGAGCGTGGTGGCTGCCAATCCAAAGAAAGAAATGCCCCCACGTACATGACTCATTGTGCTTTTAAAAAAGAAATCTTTGCTTGTGAGAAGCATAATCATCTCTGCTACAACCAGTGAGAACTGTTTTTCACGCATGCACAGAAAGAAGACGCTGTGCAGTATGCACCTCAGTCACTTCCTAACATCACACCCACAGCGTGTTCGAGGGGCACATTTCTTAGAACGTTCTTTCTGGCGAGATGGCCTTCCACATCCTCATGAGGAGCATCTGAGCAGGAAGAGCAGATGGACCACTGTGGCCTAACAGCAAGAAGACACGTGTCATAGATGCTGCTATTACCTGCCTAAGGAAATGCACTGAGTCTCACCCTGTGATGAGTGCTATCTGAAGACAGAACATCAACATGTCATGCAGTTAAAGCAATTCTACGGGGGCAGAAAAAGGTCTGGGTATGTGAGTCCCTGCTGGTCCAGTTAATCCAGAAGTAGATTTTAAAGTACCAAAAAGTTTGGATGGCATGTCTTTCAGACCAGGTCTTTGTTGAGCCCATAGCAGCAACGAGTTTGAAGTTATTCTTCTTGGGCAATACCTAATATGTGATTACTCTGTGTGGCTGATGAGGGCACATACGCTTGCTTTACTAGTCAGCCTCACTGGGAGGAGAATTAGGATGCTCTTAAATCAGTCCAGGAGCCTGATGAAAACATGTGCATGGCAGGATGACTCTACATCCCCATGAAGAGCTTCTGAGCAAGTAGACCAGATGGACCACCTTGGCCTAATGGAGAGAAGACACTTATGTCATCGATGCTGATACTACCCACCTGAGGAAGTGCATGGAGTTTCATCCTGCTCATGAAGAGCATCTGAGCAGGAAGAGCAGGTGGACCACTGTGGCCTAACAGCAAGAAGACACATGTCATAGATGCTGCTATTACCTGCCTAAGGAAATGCACTGAGTCTCACCCTGTGATGAGTGCTATCTGAAGACAGAACATCAACATGTCATGCAGTTAAAGCAATTCTACAGGGGCAGAAAAAGGTCTGGGTATGTGAGTCCCTGCTGGTCCAGTTAATTCAGAAGTAGCATCATAAAGGGGCAAAGATTTATCACTCCTCTGGAGATGGATCCCTACAAGAAGGATTCAGCACTGATTCTAGAATGGAGTTGCTCAAAGACATTCTGCTTTATTTACCTAGCGCTGCATGTGTGCATGCCTTTGAATTTGGTGACACCTTCCAGTCTTTGCTGAGGGTTTCCTGAACATCTTACCAGCATCAACTAAGAAGCAGACCTGTTATTAAGTGACAAGTCTGCACCAGCAATGATGAGGTAAAAAGACTGCAGCTGAGGTGAGCATGGAGGTGAGCACACACGGGAAAGCCTTTCCTGGCGAGACAGTCACAGGCCCCCAGTGTACGCAGCCTCAGGACCAGGGATACAGAGGGTCTGGACCATTCAGGGCCAAACAACCTTTACACACATGTATCACATAGTGAATGAGACAAGGAGAGCCAGTTAAAATGCACTGTGGTTTCTTAGGGATGATTTGAAACTGGAAATCAAAGGCCTTCCAGCCCCCATGGGCTGGTAGATGTGGTCATTTTAGCCGCAAACATAGAGGTGTTACACACACACAAATGCACACACACACACACACACATTAGTAATGGGATGCATTGAAAGAACGCTCAGCACCAGGAGACAAGATTCCTCTCTTCACTTCACCATGATCTCACCATGTAATTTAAAATAAATGCATTAATATCTTTGTGTTTTAGATGCCTTGTCATGAAAATAAGTAACATTGAGTTAGGCAATTTCTGAGAAATCTTAGAACTCAATGAGCTTTTGCAGATGGGCACAAAATCTTTCACTTAAAGTGATATTTCTTTTCCTAAAATAAGAAGTCAAAACCAGGAAATATTTCACCTGATAACAAACACAACTGGTATAATCATATTTCAAAGGATAGTCATTTAAAAGACAAATAGGTAATATCTGATGACAGTTTTATAACTTAATGTTGTTACATACAGCAAAAATAAAGTGTGTTTTTGCCTTTTTAAAATCAAGTTTAAAAAAATTCACGATTCTCATTAATAAGTTCCAAAGTATCTTACCGCAGTGAACCTATCTTACTAGGCTATCTCATTGAAGGAGTAGGAAAATATCACCAATTTACTGCAATAAGGTAATTACTGTAATAAGATAAATGTTAACTTTTTAATGAAAACCACTGTCCTTGAGTAATTGCTCTTCTGAGGACTGCTCTATATATGATTTCTTTGCAATTATTAAGATTAATTCACTTTTTTACTAGGAATGGACCAAAATACCAAGCCAAATGATCACTTTTATAAGCACATTTTCAAGTGTCCTAGAACTTAAGGAGAGGGAGAGAAATGGTTTTAAGTCTTGTTTCCAAATCTATTTTATTAAGTCACAAGCTGTCAAGTTTCTAGGTTCAGTTAAATGCAAATAAAAGCAACAAAAGTCTACTAAAAATAGATAAGATTAAAAATAGGAGTGTCCATTGACCATCAGCTACAGAGCAGCAAAGTGAAGATTTAATTAGAACTTCCCTTGTTCATAAATCCACTGGCTTTTCATAAATGACTCATTTCATGAGCATCCTAAATGCACAGATGTGTGACAGCATTACACCTTCAGCGTGACTGTGGATTCAGGATGCCTCCAGGACGCTATTCAAGTAGGATTACAGCTAGATCAGCTTAACATTAACAGCAGCACAGTTAATGAAATAGCGGAATCCAACCACAGCCGCACCTGAGAGCATGTGTTTTCCTTCAAGATGCCTCATGTCCACATTTGTTTTGATTATTAGTTTTCTCAGCCTGGTATCACGTATTTGAGTGTCTGAAAAACAAACAAACAAACAAACAAAAAATGCTGGGCTGTCTCCTCGGTGTTCCTTCCTGGCTCCCTGACATCACTTCTGTTTTTAACCAGCAGAGGAGCCTGGGAGAGAAAGGTGGGCCTTTCTTGTTTCATGAGCTTTGTGGGCTGAAGCATTGCTTTCTGGAAAGCATCACAGCATTGTACGAGTTAATTCCCAGTGGGATTTGCTATGGGTCTCACAGACTCCAGCAAGCACAAGGCCCAGAGGAACATGCCCTTACAGGCTCTTATCCCAACACTTCCCTGGCACTGACTCTTCTCCATTTTCAGAGTGACTCAGAAAAATACAAGAGAAGAACTGTTCAGTAACTCTCATCTATCTTGTCTGTTATCTATCCATCATCTTTCCATTGATTGTGCTATTTTAATTGTTCTCATATTTAAAAAGAGCAAGAAGTTCTTGGATGGGTGAGGTGGGCAGAGCACTTTAGGTCAGGAGTTTGAGATCAACCTGGCCAATATGGTGAAACCCTACTAAAAATACAAAACTTAGACAGGCATGGTGGTGCATGCCTGTAATTCCAGCTACTCAGTAGGCTGAGGCACGAAAATTGCTTGAACCCAGGAGGTAAAGGTTGCAGTGAGCCAAGATTGTGTCACTGCACTCCAGCCTGGGTGATTGAGTGAGACTCCATCTCAAAATATATAAATAAACTAATTTAATTAAATTTAATTTAAATTTAAAAAGCAAAAAGACAAATCTATTCTTTATCTATTGAGTCTGTTCTATTTCCACCACTTTCTGCCAATTAGAATGAAGCCATCCAATACCCTGCTAACGTCTTTCTGTATCTTGATTGTCCCATAGCCCCATCCAGATAGAAGTGGATTTAGAGAGAGCATGCTGTAGAGAAAAGCTAAGGTCAATTACCCTGGTATCAGCACGCAAGCTGTGCCGAGAGCTCAGTGGAGAGGAGGAGACCAGTGTGCTGTGGGCAGGAAGGTGGAGGTGAAGCCAGACCACTCTACAACATGCAGCTGTGTGATCTGAGCCAAAAACCAGACTTCACTGTGCGTCAATTTCCTCATTAGTCAAATGGGGAACATAGGGCTCATTTCGTGGGGTTCCTGTGAATGGCGCCTGGCTCATTGTAAGCACGATGTAAGTACTAGCTATTGTTATAAGAAAGTTAAGAAGTAGGATAGTTAGCATAAGTGACAGTGAGAATTTTAAAGATGGTCCCAAAGGCCCCAACATCTGGTTATTCAAGGACACACTGCTGTGAAGAGTGGATGGGCAGAAGATCTGGGTGGGCCTGATCCTTGCCATCGGGTGATCCCGTTCACAGTGGAGTTTATTCCACTGGAGGTGGAAGTAGAGGCTGAAGGGATTGACAGTATGAGAAGGAAGAAACACACATAGATGTCTTTGTGGATGGAGCGGCCCATGAGTAAAGAAATGTGGTGATCTGCAGCAGCAGAGGGTGGCCTTGGCCAGTGACCACCAAGGAAACAAGACCTCAGTCCCACAGCAACAAGGACCTGAATCCTCCTGCCAACCACATGGATGAGCTTGGAAGCAGCATCTCCCTCAGAGACTCCAGATAAGAGGGCAGCCCAGCTGACACCTTAACCTGGGGCTTGTGAGAACCTAAGCAGAGAATGCAGATGAGTCTACCTGGACTTTAAACCTACAGAATCGTGAGCTAATAAATGGATGCCCTTGTAAGCTGCTAAATTTGAGATTCTTTGTTATGTAGCAACAGATAGTGAGTAGAACTTAGAACTTAACACTTCCCTTGGGCAAAGTAATGAGACCCATACTTCTTTTATGATATTTTGCAGGAGCTCTCACAATAGTTGAAGTCATAAATGAGGGTTAAATTATGGAGAAGACTTGGAGCAAGGAGGGCACAATGGCTGTTGTGGACAGGATGGCAATCCATGTTACATATCACCGATTGATATGGTTTGGCTGTGTCCCCACCCAAATCTCCTCTTGAATCCCCAGGTGTTGCGGGAGCGAGCTGGTGGGAGATAATTGAATCATGGGAGCAGGTTGTTCCCATGCTGTGAATAACTCTCAGGAGATCTGGTGGATTTAAAAATGGGAGTTTCCCTGCACAAGCTCTCTTCTCTTGTCTGCTGCCATGTAAAACGTGCCTTTCACCTTCTGCCATGATTGTGAGACCTCCCCAGCTGTGTGGAACTGGGGAGGTAAGTCCATTAAAACCTCTTTTTCTTCCCAGTCTGAGATGTGTCTTTATCAGCAGCATGAAAATGGACTAATAAAGTAAATCAGTGCCAGTAGAGTGTGATGCTGCTGAAAAGATACCTGAAAATGTGGAAGCATCTTTGGAACTGGGTAACTGGCAGAAGTTGGAGCAGTTTGGAGGGCTCAGAAGAAGACAGGAAAATGTGGGAAAATTTGAAACTTTCTAGAGACTTGTTGAATGGCTTTGACCAAAATGCTGATAGTATATGGACAATGAAATCCAGGCTGAGGTGGTCTCAGGTGGGAACTGGAGTAAAGGTGACTTTTGTTATGTTTTAGCAAAGAGGCTGGTGGCATTTTGCCCTGTTCTAGAGATTTGTGGAACTTTGAACTTGAGAGAAATGATTTAGGGTATCTGGCAGAAGAAATTTCTAAGCAGCAAAGTATTCAAGAGGTGACTTCGGTGCTGTTAAAGGCTTTCAGTTTTATAAGGGAAGTAGAGCATAAAAGTTTGGAAAATTTGCAGCCTGACAATGGACTAGAAAAGAAAATCCCATTTTCTGAGGTGAAATCCAAGCTTGCTGCAAAAATTTGCCTAAGTAATGAGGAGCCAAATGTTAATCCCCAAGGCAATGGGGAAAATGTCTCCAGGGCATGTCAGAGGTCTTCACAGCAGCCCCTCCCATCACGGGCTCAGAGGCCTAGGAGAAAAAAGTGGTTTTGTGGGCTGGGCCTAAAATCCCCATGCTATATCTAGCCTAAGAACTTGGTGTCCTCTGTCTTAGCTGCTCCAGCCATGCCTGAAAGGGGCCAATGTGGGCTCAGGCTGTGGCTTCAGAAGGTGCAAGCCTCAAGCCTTGGCAGCTTCCACGTGGTGTTGAGCCTGCAAGTGCACAGAAGTCAAGAATTAAGTTTTGGGAACTTCCACCTAGACTTCAGATGTATGGAAACGCCTGGATGCCCAGGCAGAAGTTTGCTGCAGGGGCAGGGCCTTCAGGGAGAACCACTGCTAGGGCAGTGTGGCACGGAAATGTGGGGTTGAAGCCCCAAACCAGAGTCCCTGCTGGGGCACTGCCTAGTGGAGCTGTGAGAAGGCCACGGTCTTCCAGACCCCAGAATGGTAGACCACTGGCAGCTTGTACCGCATGCCTGGAAAAGCTGCAGATACTCAATGCCAGCCTGTGGAAAGCCACAGGGGCAAAGCTGTGCAAGACCATGGGCACCCACCTCTTGCATCAATGTGCCCTGGATACGAGGCATGAAGTCAAAGGAGATCATTTTGGAGCTTTAAGGTTTGAGTGTTCCACTGGAGTTTTGGACTTGCATGGGCCCTGTACCTCCCTTGTTTTGGTCAATTTCTCCCATTTAGAATGGCTGTATTTACCCAGTGCCTATACCCCCAATATATCTAGGAAGTAAGTAACTTGCTTTTGATTTTATAGGTCATAGCAGGAAGGGACTTGCCTTGTCTTGGATGACACTTTGCACTGTGGACTTCTGAGTTAATGTGAAATGAGTTAAGACTCTGGGGGACTGTTGGGAAGGCATGATTGGTTTTGAAATGTGAGGACATGAGATTTTGAAGGGACCAGGGATGGAATGATGCGGTGTGGCTGTGTCCCCACCCAGATCTCATCTTGAATTCCCACATGTTGTGGGAGGGAACTGGTGGGAGGTAACTGAATCATAGGTGCAGGTTTTTCCCTTGCTGTTCTTATGATAGTGAATAAATCTCATGAAATCTGATGATTTTAAAAAGGGGAGTTTCCCTGCACAAGCTCTCTTCTGTTGTCTGACACCATGTAAGACATGCCTTTCACCTTCGACCATGATTATGAGGCCTCCCCAGCCACATGGAACTATAAGTCTATCAAAACCTTTTTCTTCCCAGTCTCGGGTATATGTTTATCAGCAGCATGAAAATGGACTAATATACCGATCGACTGGGCTGTCACGTCCTTCTCTCTTCCTTACATTCCAGAATACCTCAAATGGGAGAGAGAGTAGTGTCATCCTGTATAACCCCAAAGGGAAATGCTGTGGACTGATGTGCTGTGTGAAGCAGACCTGGGTGCCATTCAGAACTATCAACGATGAGAAGAACAAATTCAGGAAACTGTGGGCTAAAGAAAGCACAGGCTGAATCACTAGTATGAAGGAGATCAATCTGCTCATTTTCTCCTCCCTGGGAACACTCTCCCAGTCATGCTTTCTAGCATCCTGCACTTAGGTGAGCCGTAAGATTAGCCCCAGCTAATGAAATGTGAGCTGAGATAATGGGCATTACTTCCAGGCTGAAGCAGTGTAAAACCTGGTGATTCTCTGCTCTCTCTGCCCCTGGCCTAATGAACAAGGAGCGCTTGTGTTAAGCCAGCTCCCAGTGTAGCCTGGATCTCTGAGTCACTACGTGGACTGCAGCTGCCTTGGAAAGCTGCCTGCACCCCTCATTGGATGCTTAATGAGTAAAAAACAAACCGCTTATTTTGTGGCTGTTTATCTTTCTCTCTACCCCCTGTAACCTAGCCTATCCAGCTACTCAATAGAACCACTGTAAAACCAGATCTAAAAATCAAGCAGACTGGAATAAGTAAATTCTAAGATCATGGCTAGTTGTACCAACTAATCAGTGACTATAACAGAAACATGAGAATAATTATGTAATATTTAGTATGGATCTCTTCTGTGACAAGCACCATGCTGGATGCTATATATTCATTGCCTCCCTTTGTCCTCCAGGAGCTCTATGGCCTAGGCACTAGTCTCATCCCTGTTATGGAGAAGAGAAAACAAAGGCAAGAGGGTTTAATTAATTGATCCAGTATTACAGAGCTAGCAAATAGTAGATCTGGAAAGGCTTTGGCCTTCCAATATAAAACTCTTTCACTACAAGTTGAGCAAATGGAGCAAATTGCATATAGACTTCTAAATGAATCTGTTCCGTAATTTTGTTAAATAGAAGATGATGGTGTTTTCTATCTTTTTTCTGATATTTTTCCTGCTAAAGCCACTTCGTTGCTTGCATTAGCATTGTGCAAGACCTTCAAGGAACTGTCAGGCTTTTTTGTAGAGTATTACCTACTATCTCAGGATCTGTGATGATAATGAATTAGAATAAAAGTGTGATAGGTTATAAATGGTCACAAGTTATTTGAAGCTAGCTCCTCTTAGTAGAATGTAGAGTCTATTCATCTACCCCTTGATTCTTAGCTGGCCCTTCAACCAACAGAATGTACCAGAAATGACACCAACTGACTCCTGACCTCTGCTTCCAAGAGATCCTGCCACGTCTGCCCTTGAAAATCCTCTTGCATGCTGGGTGGAAGCTGCAATGACATCCCATTTGAAAGGAGAGAAGCTCAGTCTCCCAGGCCCACCCTGCTAAGTTTCCACCTGTGTGAGGGTGACCTGGCTGAACCCCCCAGCCCCAGTCCAGCCACCAGCTGACTGAAGTCGTGAGAACCAGACAGTCAACCCAAGGACGCATGAGAAATACGGAATCACCATTGCTTTAAGTCGTCATTTACTTTGTGGTGATTTGTTATGCAGCAATGCTGATAAAACAAAGTTAAACTGTTTTATTAAACCAAACAAAACCCTGGAAAATTCAGATCAGGAAATTCTCCTAGTTTAACTATAGACAATAGATCTGGTGGTTTTAAAGGGCTTTTTTCCCCTCGCTTTTTTTAAAAAAAAAAAAAATCCATTTGCTAAATCTAATTATGTCATCATTGATTTTAGAAATAAGAGGTAATTTTTCCATCAGCTGGTCAAAACTCAATTTCATTTATCACTGGAAGATAAAAAGGAGTCTATTCTCTTCCTCGACTCTATTTTGTTCATTTTCTGAATAGTTGAATAGCATTACATGCAAAGTATCTATTGGGAAATAATTCTATACTTAATGTTCGAGCCTGTGAGACCTCACATGCTCAGGCAGGTTGCACAGGGTCAATTATCGGTCATTTCTGAGAACTGTCTTCTTATGTGCTGCTGGAAGTGTCACGGGAGATTTACTATTGTCATATCCAGCCAATAACCTGGCATGGAGGAGCTCTGTCTTTTGGAAAGGATATAAAAGAAAAGAACGGAGCACTCAGGGACATGAAAGAGCTCATGGCATTTTGAGTTGATCCTAACGTCCTGGATAAAGTCCAATCACAGTAATGGCATTCACTTATGCTTTTGTTATAAGCAATTAAGGCATCCACTGCTTTGCTCCGTCTCATTCTCTTCTAACTAATCTCCTCTGTGTCTGGTCAACTGATCCCTATATTGCTGAGTGACCAGATGCTGCTTAGACCAGGGGTCCACAAGCTTTGTTCTGTAAAGGGCAGAGTAAATATTTCAGGTTTTGCAGACCAAATGGCAAAATTGTAGACATTATCCTGGTATTTATAAAACAAAAGAAAAAATTTTCACAGATTTCTGATGAAATTAAAAATACAAGAACAAAGATTGCATACAGTGTTTTAGCTTTACTGCTCATGAAAAAAAACTGCCCTTCTTTTGCAGCATAACATTCGTTTAGTTGAGGTTCAAAGTTAGTGTTGTTAATCATCAAATCAATTGCAAATATTCATCTGTAAAGCCATTCTTAGCTGGAAAACAGTCAGGGGGTTTGATTTGCCCTCTGGCTTTTACTTTGCCCAGTTTAGGAGAAGTTCTATCTGTACCTCGGTGGCAAATAGGCCTCCTCCCTTGCCAGATGGGGGCCACGAGTGTGGGGTCCAGTGGGATCACGAGATAGAGCTGTATCTTGGGAGGGAAGATGTGCTGTCTGGAGGCCAGTGGCTGCCATGGGAAATGTCATTTATTTATACACTCAGTCTATGCATTGCTTTGCCTGGGTATGTGGAGTTTCCTTTTATGAAAGTTCTCTAGCTAGGAGGGGCTTGGAAGGAAGAGGCCATTTCTCGTGGGACACTTATCCTCATTCCAGGGTGGGCTGTACCACTGCTCATCCTGCTGAGTGAGGGGCCGACCAGCCAGCTCGAGAGAGGTGGGGCTCAGGTGGGGTCCCCCACTCTCCGAGCCGGCACCCACTGCTCTCTCTTGTTCTTTGATAGCCTTGCCAGGTTTACTTTGAGCTTTTTCAGTTTGTTAGCCCTTTATCGGTAGAAAGCCTTGGGAAGATTGTCTTAAAAACAAACAATTTTAGAAAGTCACTCTTAATTAGAATGGATTGCTAAAATTCTGAACATTTTAGATTGATATTTCAGTCTGCTCAAAACTCATTTAAATTATTTGATAGTTAAATACATGTAGACTGTATTGCAATTTGATCGAACCACTGCACCAGGTTAACTTAATTGTTTCGAAACTGGTGCTTTGAACATTCAATTAGGACAAAATTTATATTAGGCTGACCTATGAAAAGAAGAAATGATTTATCCTCAGAAATTACAAATTCATTCTCACTAAATATAACCAAACATAGTGTAGCCAACCTAAACAACCAGTTGCTGTGCATTTTTCTAGAAGTGAGTATTCGGATTCTGTGATCTTCAAACATTTCAGTCCCGTGATTCAGTGAATCTGAGGCAAAATCGCATAAGTTTGAGTATTACATGACAGCAGATTGCATCTCCCTTCTGACCCAGCTAGTTAAAAATGCAGTTCTCCTGTGTCTGTGCGGAGGCTGGTATAAACAAATCCACTATACTGTCAGTCGTATAAAAGTATAGCACATATAATTAAGAACAGTTAATAACACAGGCATGCCTTAGCAGTACTGTGGGCTTGGTGTACCACCACGATAAGGCAAATATCACAAATTTTTACATTTCCCAGTGCATCTAAAAGTTAGGTTTAAACTATACTATAGTCTATTAAGTGTACAATAGTATTATGTCTAAAAAAAATGTACATACCAGCTGGGCACAGTGGCTCATGCCTGCAATCCCAGCACTTTGGGAGGCCAAGGTGGGTGAATCACAAGGTCAAGAGATTGAGACCAGCCTGGCCAACATAGTGAAACCTGTCTCTACTAAAAATACAAAAATTAGCTGGGAGTGGTGATGGGCATCTGTAATCCCAGCTACTCAGGAGACTGAGGCATTAGAATGGCTTGAACCTGGGAGGTGGAGGTTGCAATGAGCTGAGGTCATGCCACTGCACTACAGCCTGATGACAGAGCAAGACTCCATCTCAAATATGTGTGTGTGTGTGTGTGTGTGTGTGTGTGTAAACCTTAATTTAAAATGCTCTCTTGCTAGAAATTGCTAGCAATCATCTGAGCTTTTAGCAAGTCATAATCTTTTTGCTGGTAAAGGGTCTTGCCTCAACATTAATGGCTGCTGACTGATCAGGATAGTGGTTGTTGAAGGTCAGGGTGGCTGCAGCAGTGTCTTAAATAAGACAACAGTTAAGTTCGCCACATCAATCAACTCTTTCTTTCATGAGAGATTTCTCTGTGGCATGCACTGTTGTTTGATAGCATTTTACCCACAGTAGAACTTCTTTCAAAACTGGAGTCAGTCCCCTCAAACCCTGTGGCTGCTTTGTCATCTAAGTTTATGGTCCTATTTTAAATCCTTCATTGTCATTTCAAAAATGCTCACAGCATTATCCTAAGGAGTAGACTCCGTCTCAAGAATCTCAAGAAACCACTTTCCTTGCTCATCTGTAAGAAGCAACTCCAGGTTTTATCAAGAGACTGCAGCAATTCAGCCACATCTTCAGGCTCCACTTCTAATTCTTGTTCTCCACCATATCTGCAGTGACTTCCTCTGTCAAAGTTGTAAATGTCTCAAAGTCATCTGTGAGAGGTGGAATCAACTTCTTCCAAACTCCTGTTGTTGATATTTTAACCTCCTTCTATAAATCATGAATGTTCTTAATGATGTCTAGAATGGTGAATTCTTTCCAGAAGGTTTTCTATTTACTTTGCCTAGATCCATCAGAAGAATCACTCTCTGTGGCAGCTATAGCCTTGCAAAATGCGTTTCTTAAACGGTAAGACCTGAAAGGCAAAATGACTCCTTGATGTACGGGTTGAAGACTGCATGTTGTGCCAGCAGGCATGAAAACAGCATTCATCTTGTACATCTCCATCAGAGCTCTTGGGTGACCATGTGCATTGTCGATGAGCAGGAATATTTTGAAAAGAATTATTTTCTGAGCAGTACATCTCAACAATGGGCTTAAAATATTCACTATCCTGTACTGTATAAACTGTAGTTTAAACAGATGTGTTGTCATCCAGGCTTCGTTAACCCATTTCTAGAGCGCAGGAAGAATAGATTCAGCATCATTCTGAAGGGTCCTAGCATTTTCAAAATAAATGAGCATTGGCTTCAACTTAAGGTCACCAGCTGCATTATCCCCTAATAAAGAGTCAGCCTGTCCTTTGAAGCTTTGAAGCTGACACTGACTTCTCCTCTCTGGCTATGAAAGTCCTACGTGGCATCTTCTTTCAATATCAAGCTGTTCTGTCTACATTGAAAAAGCTATTGTTTAGTGGAGTGACCTTATCAATGTTCTCTGTGAGATCTTCTAGAGAACTTGCTGCAGCTTCTCCATCAGCACTTGCTGCTTCACCTTGCATTTTTGTTATGGAAGTGACTTTTCTCCTCCAACCTCATGAACCAACCACTGCTGGTTTCCAGCTTTTCTTCTGTAGCTTCCTCACCTCTCTCAGCCTCCACAGAATTGAAGAGAGTTAGGGCCTTGCCCTGGATTAGGCTTTGGCTTAAGGGAATGTTGTGACTGGTCTGACCTTCTATCCAGATCACTCAGACTTCCTCCAGATCTGTAATAAGGCTATTTTGCTTGCTTATCACTCAAGTGTTCACTGGAGTAGCACTTTTAATTTCCTTCAAGAACTTTTTTTCTTTTTTCAGAGGGAGTCTTGCTCTGTCGCCCAGGCTGGAGTGCAAAGGTGTGATCTCTGCTCATTGCAACCTCCACCTCCTGGGCACAAGCAATTCTCCTGCCTCAGCCTCCTGAGTAGCTGGAACTACAAGAACTTTTTATTTGTATGCATCAGAGGCCCGGCTTTCAGCCTGCCTCAGCTTTCCACATGCTTTCCTAACCAAACGTCACCATTCCTAGTTTTTATTTTAAAGTGAGAGTTGTGCAACACTTCCTCTTGTTTGAATGCTTGGAGGCCATTATAGAGTCATTAATTGGCCTAAATTTAATATTGTTGCATCTTGGGGAGTAAGGAGGTCCAAGCAGAGGGTGGGCCAGTGGGCAGAGCAGTCAGAACACAAGAAAACACTTATCCATTAAGTTCACTGTCTTACATGGGCCCTGTTCGTGATACTCCAAGACAATTGTAATAGTGACATGAAAGATCACTGATCACAGGCCACCACAACAGATATAATAATGATGGAAATGTCTGAAATATTTTGAAAATTACCTAATATGACACAGAGGCATGAAGTAAGCTTGTGCCATTGAAAAAACGACACCAATAGACTTGCTCCATGCAGGGTTGACACAAACCTCCAATTTGTAAAAAAACACAGTATCCGTGAAGCACAATGAATGAGGTATGCCTATACTTGGCAACAATGGTCAACTACTACTTTATTGGTTTATATGTTTAATATGCTATACTTTTTAATTGTTATGTTTTGATAAGCTGACTTAAAACAATTTCAGGCAAGTCTTTCAGGAGGTTTTCTAGAAGAAGGCACTGTTATCACAGGAGGTGGCAGCTCCTGGCCTGTTAGTGGCCCGAAAGACCTTCCTGTAGGACAAGATGTAGAAGTGGGAGACCACGCTGTTGACCATCCTGATCCTGTGCAGGCCTCAGTTAATGTGGATTTTGTGTTTTAAGTGCTATTATAAAGGACTCAAAAAGTTAAAAAGCTAAAAAAAAAAAAGGCTATATAGTAAAAATGTTACAGCAAGCTAATAGTGATGTATTATTGAAGACAATGTTTGTATAAATGAGTACAGCCTAAGTGTACAGTGTTTATAAAGTCTGCAGTAGTGTAGAGTAATGTCCTAGGCCTTCACATTCACCCACCCCTCAGTCACTGACTCGCCCGGAGACGCCGCTAGTTCTGCAAGCCCCATTCACGGTTAAGTACTCTACACACGTGTTTTTTTTTTAAAAAAATCTTGTATACCATATTTTTATTGTACCTTTCCTGTTTAGATATATTTAGATACACAAATACTTGCCATTGTGTTACAATTCCCCTAGGATTCAGTAGAGTAACATGCTATACAGGTTCGTAGCCTAGGAGCAATAGGCTACACTACATAGCCTGGGTGTATAGTAGGCTGTGTCGTCTAAGCCTGTATAAATGCACTCTAGGGTGTTCACACAACAGAATCACCTAACAGTACACTTCTCAGAACATAATGCTGTTGCTAAGCCATGTGTGATTGTGTGTATTTACAAAGGAGACGAGAGAATGGGCACAAACTTGTTTCTACTACTAGAAAGCGCAGTGCCGCACATTCATAATGCAGTCTCTGGATGAATTCTAAATCTCTGTAATGAATATTACATATTCATGTGTGTAGCTATTATGTGCATTTGGTAACATATAAGAACCTTGCTCATAGCATGAAGTTACCAGCTATAAAATATATTTTATCAACTTGACAAGAGTTTAAAGTGTTACCACACTATAGTCTAATAACTAGATAAATGCTACTCTGAGACCTACCTTGTAGAAGCATAGGAATTTACTACTGTTTTCAACAGTGCTCACGGCATGGGATAGAATTCAGAGCATCCAATGGGAATTCCTTATTTGTGTAAAATATTGTTTTAGCACAGGTACCTGCTATCCCTGGGTTTAAAACACCAGAAGCCCTCCAGCTGCACAATGTCTGACTTAAAAGCCAGGTGCATTAAAAGTCAGATTCTGTCGGTCCTTATGTCTTGAAGCACAAAATAACTCAGGAGAGAGCTGCCCTGAACCATACCTGTGCCTGCAGGCAGAAGACTGCAGGTGACTGCCTCCGGGAGCTCGCCTGGAGGAAGTTGCTGGAAGTCAATGCAAATGAGAACTGCTTCCTGGGAGCAGAAAGAAGTATTAGGATCCTCAAGGGCAGAGATGCATTTGTGGACAACAGCTGCACAGGGTCAGACCTACATCATTCCGAGACACTTCAATCCATTGATTAGTTGACTTGCATTTTCAACCTGTGCACCACCATTAGAAGAAAATAGAAAAAACACAGCTGCCAGTACATCCATGTCAGTTTAAAATACTTAAAAATTTGGGGGTTTGACTTCTCTAAGGAAAAGGATAGTTCAACAATAGATCCTAGATTGATGCTGTTCTTTTTTCAAAAAACAAACAAAAAAGAACAGAAGCATAATTTACAGTGGAAAATTCACTTTTTTAGTGTATAAATTTATGAGTGTTAACAAATGCATAGACCTATATCCACTACCACAATCAGGACATTATAGAACATTTCTGTACTCTCACCTGGAGAGTCACAGCTCCTCCCACTCTCAGCCGCAACATCCAGGGATCTGTTTTCTGTCCCTATCGTTTTGCGTTTTCCAGAATGTTGTATAAACACAATCCTCCAGCACGTAGGTTTTTGAGACTGGCTTTTTTCACTTAGCCCATGATTCACTTGAGCTCCATCCATGTCGCATGTGCTGTGATGTCGTCTTTTTCATAGCTGAGTGGTATTCCTTCATATGGTTATACCACAGTTTGTTTGCCCATGCACCAGCTGAAAGGCATTTGGGTTGTTTCTTGCTGGGTGCAATTATGAATACAGCAACTATAAACATTTGAGTAGAGCCATTTTGTGAGAACATCCATTTTCATGTCTCTTGGGTAAATACCAAGGAAGGGATTGCTGGATCATGTGTGGTAAAGGCATGTTTAACTTTTTGAGAAATGATGCAGTTTACTTTCCAGTCAATGTGGACTGAAGATATATTGCCTTCCCTTTAAGAGGAAAGAATAAACATTCTTTCTGTTAGGAAATTCCTCTTCATAGAAACAGTGAATGGAAACAATGCATGGAAAATTAGATCAGAAGAATTGTAAAATGGGCTTGGTCCAATCTCTGGATCTTTCAGAGTGAGAAAACTGAAGCCCGGAGAAGCGGAGCACATCCAAGTTCATGCAGGAGCAAGTGATGGATTTGGATTGGGGGTGGGGGCTCCTCCACCAGGCTCCACCCGCTCTGCCTTCCACCGGCTGCCTGCTCTGTGTGGCGTCTCCTGTGAATTACAGAGCTTGGAGGAAAATCTATTTAAGGAAAACACGTCCTATATTTAAAGGAACAAGTAGGGTGTAGGAGTGGAATTATCCAGGTATATTATTTACATTAATCAAATTCAATGAGGAATGACTCAGACCCCATTTCCTTTGTCCCAGTTACATACATCGCCAACCCACTCTATGCCAGACCACCTCTCCTTCTGGAGAGCAGCTGATATGAGCATTCATACATGTGTGTTTGCCTTAATCATTATTAAATTCCTACGTATAAAAATACAACATTTGTGGCAAACAAAGCTCGTTGTAGTGGCCCACAAAGCAGGCTCCATGCCACAGGAAGACATGATCTTAATTTTGTTCCAAGTCCATTCATTTGATTCAAGTCCGTCTTCCTAGATAAATGCATAATTAGTGCACAGAGACGTTCTAATAAACATCTGAGGTTAACATACTATCTCCGACAGCAAAATTACAATTTGTAATATCAACATGCATTCAATTATGATCACTCAGAGGAAGGAAAAAATAAGGAGAAGAAAAAAAAACACAAAAACCACGTATGCCAAGAAAAAGTAAGGTCTTCGAAAGTAATTCAAATCTTAATCCAATAGTCTATTTTTAATTACCCACATTATGATCATTTACAGGGTGATCATTTCAGAGTCTCAAATATCCAATACTTTCTCTTAAAGCTGTGGGGGTAATTGTTTTATGGCTGGGTAAGAATATGTCGTCTATGTCTGGTCTAGACTCAGCAAGAGTATTTGCAGGCGATAGATTTTTAAAGTCTCATGTCTGGATTGGGTTCAATCTGCGTGAAGACGTCCTACTAATATTGCTTATTTTGTCTAATACCTTCACAAAGTGCCTAAAATATTTTTACCTCTTGTACACATACTTCTGTTTTCTAGCTCTATACTCTAGTTTTGTGGGGGAATCTAGGCAAGAGCCAAGGCATCTGCTGCTGCCAACCTTCAAGAAATTCCAAATGTCAAATGCTGTTAAAAGAAATATTTGCTTCTCTGGTTAGAGTAAGACCCTAACCCCCAAACAGAATGAAGCCCTCTTGATCCTACCTTCTGCCTTTCATCTTCATCCTTCTTCTTACTGCGAGCACTGTGCTGGCCTCAGATGTTTTCTGGAATATTCTGCCCTGGCAGTCAGAAGCCAAGGGCTGAAAATCCTTGTTTGCCCTGGTGCAGATGAGACAGGTTGGGCCCTCCACAAAGGGTGGAGGCCTGTAATCCTAGCACTGGGGGAGGCCAAGGCAGGTGGATCACTTGAGGTCAGGAGTTGGAGACCAGCCTGGTCAACATGGTGAAACTCCATCTCTACCAAAAAATATAAAAAAGTTAGCTGGACGTGGTGGTGTGTGCCTGTAATCTCAGCTACTCCAGAGGCTGAGGCTTGAAAATTGCTTGAACTCAAGAGTGGAGGTTGTAGTGAGCTGAGATTGCACCACTGCACTCCAGTCTGGGTGACAGGGCGAGACTCTGTCTCAAAAAAAAAAAAAAAATGTAAAGAAGCATAGAGAAGAATGGCTCACCGTGAATAGAAATAGTGAACAACTCACAAGCCTTCCACACTCAGCTGACTTTCCGAGCCAACAGGGTTTGCTTCATTTCACAAGGCTTCCTAAAGTGTAAAGAGTTTGCACCTGTCATTTCTGTTACGCTTTTCTCTCGAACCCAAACACCCTTTAATATTCCTGTTTGTATTAGCAATCTGTGAACATATGTCCTATCCAGACATCAGAAATCACGCATGCCCTCTCAGGGAAGGCCTGACCCTATCTCCTTCTTTTGGGGACTGGCCTTGCCCTCAATCAGTTCTGTTTCTTAGCAGTCCTTGAGCTTTTCAAGCACAGTGAGATGCACCCTAGAGAGTGTGGACACTCAGAACCAGCGGGTCCAGCTGAGAGAGGAGGCCACGTGTCTGTCCCAGAAGAGGCAGGAGCATGGTCAGCCTGTGCCCTTTCTCTCAGCCTTTGCAGATCTGTGTTGCCTCCTCCAGGATGGACACTCAGGGGAGAGGAATCAGCCCCAGGCGCTCTGCCGGCAGATCCTCCCTTCTTTGGCATGAAAGGCTTTGGAAGTCACTCTTCTACATGGCAGGTGAGTTTGTCAGCTTTTGCTGGTTGCTCAGCCCAGGCCACCTGGGGTACCGTGCTGTGCTGTGAAGCGCCCTGTCCTTCGCAGTTCTGGACTCTCAGCTCAAGGGTCGACACAAACAAAACACATCACCCTGAGAAGGCACCCTCTCAGTCCCTACTGGTCCGCCTTTCTAAGACACACATGGGATATTTGGGGGATATTTGGAGGCTGCCACTCGCCACGGAGATGGGTTCTGAGCCTGTATCTTGTGGGTGGTGACATCGATGCCAGGTGCCCCAGTGTACACAACAGGGGCGTTGCTGCCCTTCCTGTCTATCCCTGCACCCCATTTTCTGTCTTTGGTCCTCCCCTTTACTGGTTTATAAAGACACCCAAAACCATGCAGAGGGCCTCACACAGATGCCAGTGGAGGTCATGCAGGGTGGCAGTGCCTGCCAGACCCCAGCGCTGGCAGGACAAGGACACTGTGCTCCCCATCCCTGAAGTTTAATGTCCCGTCACAAAGCCAGGTTCAGGAGGAAACAGCATTCAGAAGCCCAGGTATGTATGAGACTACAAGGCAATCCTTATTTCCAGGGGGCTGCTGTGAGCAGGGCTCTCTGTACAATTGCACGCCCAAGCCCTTAGAAGTGCCTGGTGACACAACTCAGAATAGGCAACAACCAAGTGTTCCTTATGGTCATTAAGCCAAGAATAAGTGCTTCCAGACTCTGGCAAATATGACATTGTGATACCCGTTGCCTTGCATCTGATAATTCAAGCTCGATCACAATGCACTACTTCCAGGGGGAAATAATGGAGCGGAACTCTCAACTGAGAACTTTCTCCTCCATATGGTTCACAAGTTCCCTGGGATGTGCAATCCTACTGGGAGCGCCATCTGTATAAACTCCACACAGGCCCAGCGGAGGCAAGCTCTTTACGCTAACTCAGCCGCAGATTTTGTTCTCCTGCAAATACATTCAGACGAAAGGTGAGATTCCCTTCCACCTTTCTTCCTGGCCGTTCGCTCTAGCAAGGTGCAGCTTATGCAGGGTGTCGCTTTTCTGGGTAATGAGCCAAATTTGCAAACCTAAAAAGATGAATTGGAGAATTTCCTACCTCACTGGGGACCCACTGCAAGCAGTTTTCTCTTCAGGCACAGATAAGTTTTACTGGGGGAATAATCAGATTCACCATCGCACTAAGAGTGAACTTGCCTTATCTTCACGACCAGAGAGTCAAGTCCTAAAGGGCCAAGAGAAGTCTTCCTGGTGTGTGGATTTCTTCCATTGTCTAGCACAGAAGATGAGTTCGGATTCTTAGTGGCAAGCAAAAGATTAGCATAAGCAGAAGGAAATTTGTTGAAAGGAAATTAGGTGGCACAGGAAGCATTGGGGAGACTAGAAAAGGAGGCTCAAGGCTACGTTTTAAGAAACACTTCTCCAGATAAGCTGCCTGGCTGGATTAATTAATCGTCTCCATTGCCCCAGCTGGCAGTGCTCCACCAGAAAGCCACAGCCATGAGCCTGGACGGGTCTCTGTGCAGGTGGTGCAACCTTGAACCTCCTCTCCTGGTGCCCTTTCTGTAGCATCTTTAGTGCTTGAGCCACTGTCTGGCATCAGGGAGTTTGATTGTCGGTGAGTGAGTTACACATCTGAACCTCAGGGGAAAGGGAGGCTGGGGAAGTCCCTAACTAGAATTTTCTGCTTCTAAAGAGGAGATTGTCTTTGCACAACATCACAACTGACGAAATAGGATTCAGGCATTGGACAGAGAAAAGGAATCCCAAATATTCAGCCCACACAGTGTGTTTGTTATTACTATTTACACTCACAAATGGAATAAACCAAGTAGCAGAGAGGAATCAGAAATGAAGGCGTCCGTGTCTGGGCTGAGTTTTCAGAGATGTCAGTTCATTCCTGTTCTCTCTCTAGATGAAATTGTCTTTCTAGTTAACCATTTGAAGAGTTATAAATACATCAACATACTTTCCAGGCCTCAAGACCCACACCAGGACTGTAACTCCTTATCCTTTGAAAATAGGACAACCTTGGACGTCCTGTTTCCTGCCAGTCTTAAAATTATCACCATACGTGAGCTGATAGGTGCTGTGTTATGTATTATTTTAGACCTGCAGGTTGTACTTTTAACAATATTTAAGACTCATTAAAAAGTATACTGCAGGAATTATCCCAGGAATGAGCAAGACCATAGAAACAATAGACACAAGGAAGGGAGGTTAATTCATTGTACACTTTCTAGCTATGTGAGTCTATGTGCGTGTGTCCGTGTGCACACTGGAGAAAGGAGACATCATGTTTCTGATCTAGAAGCATTAAGAATCCAACTGTACCAAGACAAGTTACATGGACCTTCTGTTTGCTTGAATGTTCTTTAGCTGGATCCAAACTCCCCAGATAATTTATACAATCATCTGCTCAGCTTTGACTGTGTAGATCAACCCTATACAAATACTGACAGAAGCCTACCCAACTCTTCCTTGCTAGAGCTGAATTGGCACCAGTGGCAGCAGCATTTTTCTAGTCATAAACGCTACACAATTTTAGAAAATTCCATTTTTAGAACCTTGAGAATTTTATAAATGTATGCCATGTGCACGGAACTGTTTTGGAGCTTGTGAGAATGATTAAGACACAAACTCTACTCTAGAAAAACTCACTACCTAGTAGTGAATAAAAATAGGGCACGTTGTACAGCACTGTTCCTGAAGGTTGCATTGAATACTCTCTCAGTAGTATCAGAAACATGGTGACAGCCATTTTGTACGACACCCAAGGAAATGCCCCTGGAATTTATTTGTAAATTCTAAAGTGCAAAAGTTCTTATCTAAATATCGAAATAAAGAAACAGACTATCCGTAATGCATAAAAGAACTATAAAATACTCTAATGATATCTGAAAAGCAAACAAAAAGGGCATTTATCTGACTCTAGAGCTTTCTATACAATTCTCACCCTTACCTCCATCAAGTATCCAACAGCTATTTCACTTAAGTGAACTGGTCAGTAACAACAGCATGAGATTAGCATAAATCATTACACTCCTCTTAGAGTTTAAAACAATTTATCACTCTTTTTTTGTGAAAACACAAGAACTCTTGTTCTTGCTTTAAGTTAAGGGTTTTCCAATAATATGTTCAACATTACATAATCAACTGAAATGAAGCAATGGTAAAACTGAAACTGGTCATGTAACCTCAATTACCATTCTGGTATTTGGGTCGTCTTGCAACAGGGTCCCATGCTGAGTGGGAGTCGGTGGGGGTCAGGAGCGAAAGAATCAAATTCCTTCAAAAGGAAAACAGTGAAGTTCAAGTGGAGAAGTCTCCTTGGCTATCTAAAAGTGTTTTATTACTCTGCTTAAAATAAGCAGAGTAGAAAGTGCGGCTATCTACAGCAGTTGGCCAGACTGGAAAACTGAAGTTAGTCTCTGGAGTTTTAATTAAATGGCAAGAGTTTCTTAGTTGGCCCAATGCTAGTTTGAGAAGGAACTCAAGAAAAAGAGTAGCCACAGGATGCCAGCGTCAAAACGTGTATCAGAGAGTTTCCCTTTTCGTGGAAAGATGTGTATTCTTTTTCAAGAATTAACATTTATTTATTTGGAATATCATTTTCTGCCTCTTTCTTCTCCTCTGAAGAAGTCATATACATTGGTTTAAACCCAAATCAGACCTCCCCTTTCATATGGTGTCTTCCAGGAGCCTGCGCATGGTGCCAGGTCATCCTCCAGTGCTCACCACAGCTTACCACCCTCTCACCACGACACAGAACGCATGGGGCCAGCTCTGCCTCTGGACCTGCCTTTCACCTCTGAGCCCTGGTGCCTTGCACAAGAGAGGTACCCAGTGTACGTCACTGAATGAATGAACTAATGAACAGATTGTGAAGGTAACAAGACAAACATGCCACACAACCTGCCATGCTCCTGCCTCTACAGTCTGAAAGAACATATGGAGAGGAGAGTGAGATGCCTGTTCAACACACGAAAACATGAAGGTGGAAGGAGACTAACACTTGACCAAATGCTGACAAATGCCAGGCACATCTCCACTATGTATTTTCCCATTTATCCCTATGAAAATCCCAGTGAACTAAATCTGATCAGCCCCTCCTACAGATGAGGAAGCAAGGCCAGTAAGGGCCACCAGCATTCAGAATCTCTTTCTGTAACAATGTAGTGTCTCACTAATTAACGACCCGAATATCTATTAATTTCAAAATGAGGTATTAGGTAAATAGCACCTCTCTTGAGTACCTTTGAGAGTCCATTATAGTGAGACTTTCTCCAAGCATAAATGATGTAGCCCAGGAGTTCAAGAAAAACAGGATCCAAAGTAGCAAACCAAACCTATGCAGAAGAACATGGAAGGCCCTTGAGTGTGCTTGTCTAACAGCCTTTACCCAATGTCAGGAGAGGCACTATGCAAATTACTTATAATGTTGGTCCTGTGTAAGTCTGGATTTTAAAAAAAATTCTTTGATTTTTGCCTGGGCGTAATGGCTCACACCTGTAATCTCAACACTTTGGGAGGTTGAGAGAAGTGAATCACTTGAGGTCAGGAGTTCAAGACCAGCCTGGCCAACATTGTGAAACCCCGTCTCTATGAAAAATACAAAACTTAGCCTTGTGTGGTGACATGTACATATAGTCCCAGCTACTTGGGAGGCTGAGGCACCAGAATCACTTGAACCCAGCAGGTGAAGGCTGCAGTGAGTCAAGATCACATCACTGCACTCCAGCCTGGGCAACAGAGTGAGACTCCATTTCAAAAAAAAATTATTTGATTTTAGTTTTAAATATAATTTCTATCCCTTAATTCATTTAGAAAATATGTCTGTTATACTTTCCTAGGAAACACGTTTTCTCTTGAAATTATTTTCTATTATATTTCATCACCTTTGTACGGGATAACTGCTGTCTCCTTACATGCATTTCAAGATGACGCAATACAGTCATCATGCTTACAGATCCTGAAGTCAGAGAGAACTGGCTTCTAATCCCTGTTCCACCCCCATTAAATTGCAAATTAGGATAGAGAAATTCTCTAAGCCTCAATTGTGTGGTTAAAAATAGGAAGGATAATACCTACTTTACAAGGTTATTACACGTTTTAAGTAAAATACTGAACATAAATTGGTAGCTATTACAAAGCCTAGTACCAGAAAGGACTCAATAAAAGGTGAGTTTTAATTCAGGCTCTTCTCACTCAAAATCATTTTATAGACAGCTGCCACATCAAAGTTCTAATGCATACAACTAATTACATTATGTTTTTTATTGGAAACATTGTTGGCTTCACACTGAATAAAATTCAAAGATCTTAGTCTAAAATTTAAGACCTGATTTGTGTGAATTCCCTTTATATAGCCCACATTTCAGTTAAAATTAACAAAGTATTGATTTCTTGGCATAATTTAATTTTCTGTACCTGCACCCTTGCTCTTGTTTTCTTGATACTCAAAATATTCAAATTTGCATGTTTCAAGGTCCAGTTGAAGAGCATTTTTTATGTTAGATTTACATGTACACACGTATCTTAGTCCCCCGTTATCTTTAGAGACAGGTAAGACTGAAGGATGCCTGAAACTTCCCATGATTCTGCTGTCTTTCTGCTTCAGGACAGGAGCAAAGAGTTGTACAGAAAGAGACACTCGCTAGGTTACTTCGAAGACCAATGCAAGGGTACTAATTTTCTCTGGCTCTTGGTAAGGGCCTATCAGAATGGAGCTCTTGGAGCTCTTGGGCACCCACCCATGTTTATCATAAAAGAAAACGAAACCCTGCAGTCTAAGTCTCTTAATTAGAAGACACATTAATACCATCTGGGAAGTTTTTCAAAATACATAAACCTGGTCCTTCCATAGATATAGCCAGTCAGTGCTTCTGGGGAATGAAGAAGCCCCATAGGTCACTCTGAGGTCCGTCTCTAGTTCTAGAGCCAAACCACTCTTCCATGGTTCTTACCAGGCTAGGAATCTCATGGGACTGCATGTGAGAGCAATCTATATCCAATTATGTAATTGACACCCCATTCTTGTACATATTTACTCCCAATGCTGTGCAAACTTAGACTAGATTTTAAGAGGTGGTAGCAGAATAAAGAGCAAATAAAACCATCTCAACTTATTTCATTCCACTATAAATAAAGTCTTACCCTAGTTTTTGAGTATCAGCCATTTTGGCTTCAGTTAAAATTTACAAATCTTTATAATCACTACCACGTCTCAGCATGTCAGAACATTTACAACTTGTGTGAATAATCCCTCATTTAAACTCACAGAAATTTTGTATTAAGATTTCTAAAGCCTCAGGATTGGCCGCCGCTGGGTTGACAAACCCGTCTTTAGATTTGGTGAATCGGCACCTGTAAGTCTCCCTTCCTCTTCTTTCCTCTCTTCCCACAGAGCTTTATTTATCTTTTCCAACCAGTCCTTTCCATTATTCAAAGGATAAGTTTCACTAAATGTATGAAGAAAGCTGACACTGTCACATGGACATTTTTTGTCTTTACGAAGCACTTGAGGGTGAGGAGGGACACGTGCATTTGCAAAGCATCGCGGAGGCCTGTGACGACATCACCTTGGCAGCTCTTTATCTTTTTCCCACTTCCCTGTGGTCCAGAGAGAGCGCATGCTCAGTGGCACTGTGAGACGTTTTGTGCCACCTGGTGGAATTTTCTTGGAAGAGAATTATCCGGGGTCTGAATTACCACTCAGCTTGATCATCACCTGAGGCATTTCCTCAGTGCTCAATATTACCAGTCTAAGTACAGATTCCCTACTGCGTCAGGCAATTCGACTGCACTAGGCCCATAATAAAGTCTTTTTTTTAATGTGAAAATTAGTCTTTAGTGAAAGAGACCTATTTTGTTAGCTGCTGGGAAAATTCAGGTGCAGCAATGCCATCCGCACGTTGGGTCATTCTGTTCTACTCTGGTTAATACAGGGGGATTACTGCCAACCTTCTAGCAGGCAGCACACAGATGTTAACACTGCTTTCCATTAGTTAGAGACAAAAGTAATTATAATTAACTTTTTTTCTTTACCCTCACCCCCAGGAAGTCAAAACAATCTGATAATGTCATATTTAGCAATTAGTGATGTAACTGTTTACTCAAGCAGATATTTTTTTGCCAACATAAAAGGGATTTTAACAGCACATGGACTGAAGTGATAACTGATTTGAGTAGTTAAAAGTCTTTCCTGAGAGGCTCAAACTAATGCCAGTGGAAACCAGCTGGGCCGAGGCGCCACGTCAATGCCTCCCCCAAAGGAGGCTGTCATGGGAGCTTTGGATCAGGTATGCACATTGCCTGTCTAATATGTTGATTTTCTTCTTTCAGATTGCAATTATTAGCCACCCACTGCGTTCTATGTTGCAAACAGAGTGATTCAGCATTGACAAAATTCACAGTTCCAACTCTCCTTCACTCACGAGGTTTTCTTGCCTACTGTGAGATCTATCACAAAGAGATGGAAATGCTCTTCAAAGACAGACTGGAAAAGGCAAGGACCCTCTTCGTTTGGCATGGAGCAAAAGGGTCCAACTGACAAAGGAATGCAACATCCAGAGAAATTCCCAAATTTAATTCTAGCTCACACACACCAAAAAAAAGGCCGGATGTGCTAGCTCATGCCTGTAATCCCAGCACTTTGGGAAGCCCAAGGCAAGTGGATCACTTGAGGACAGAAGTTTGCAACCAGCCTGATCAACAGGGTGAAACCCCATCTCTACTAAAAACTACAAAATCAGCCAGGCATGGTGGCACATGCCTGTAATCCCACCTACCTGGGAGGTTGAGGCAGAAGAATTGCTTGAACGTGGGAGGCCGAGTTTGCAGTGAACTGAAATCATACCATTGCACTACAGCCTGGGCAACAGAGCAAAACTCCATCTTAAATAAATAAATAAAATAAAATATAAAAACGAAAGAAAGAAAACCCTTTATTGAGATTAGAAACAGACACATAGGCAAAGGCATAAGAGAAGGCCATCTTTGCGGAAATACTGCTATAGAATCCTAAGAAGCTTGAATATATGCCCTGCCTCCTCAGCCAGAAGGTAAATCTTTGGGGAACGAGGAAGTCTAATGCCAGTCAGTAATTCCAAAGCCTTAATACGATAGCCCTTCCTGTTCAATAAGGATGCACATGAAGGTGTTTTTCTGTGGCTGCTATTGTTCTGTGTTAGCTTAGTTTGGTTTAACCCATGTATGCATATTTGGTGCTGGGAATTCTTTCCACATTAACACAAGTAAAGATTTTTGTTTGGCCCACAACTACTGCCACTATTTGTACTGCTTGTAACTTTTGACATTTCTATCTCTTAGATTCATGTCTGCTGGCTTCTTCTGCACTGAAAGAAGCACCCAGTTCTGATTGCTCTGTGCCGGCTGGTCCCAGCAGTGCCCAATCATGCTGCTTTCCATGGGAAGTTGTTCTTCACCAGTCCCGGGAGGAATTCTTTCACTCCACCCTGTTTGCAGCTGTTCCATTACAGCTCGTCACACGGCAGCTGCTTAGGTGTCCTTTTGTCATCTAATATCTATTTTCCATAAATATCTGCGGCAACAGCATCACTTCAGTATTTGTAGATGGGCTGCATTCCGTGGCTCGGTTTTATAGACCTGAAAAATAAGGAATAGGAACCAAGGAGCTTAACTCAGGGTCACTACTCTAATGTAATCTGAAAAGTGAGAGATGGCGAAGGACCAACAGGCTGAAAAAGTCACCTATTCTGTCAAGAATTTTAAAACAATGGGCGTGGAAAACAGCATGTGGAAGTTGCCATGGACAAAGCTGTGTCGTTTCAGGATAGAAACAAAGAAGTTCTCTGAATGTCAGTATTCCTATTTGGGAAAAAAAAACTAATTTTGCCTACTTTGTAGAATCATTATAAGAATTAGAGACAAGTTGTACAGGTTAAAGCCTGAAACAAAATGAGAGCTCAAAGCAAAGCAAACCTAGTAGATATTGTTATTATTAAATAATTACTATTAATATTATAAAGCAAAGCAAAATATCGCTTCCTTCAACACCTGAAAAATGGAAAAAAGTTAGTGGACTAGAATAAAAATGGAAAGGATAAGAGGTAGAGTAGGAGTTATAATAGAATCTATAGTAAGTTCACGATTCTTAGCTCCTCCTAAAATTATTACAAACAGAGACACATGGCAGACCGAGTTCACTAAGTTACCTGAGACGAGACCCAGGCTGGAGTCCAGCTACGTCACTGACGACCCATGCTGCCATGAGTGATTCATGCTCAGGTTAAGCACTTCTAAATGATGGATTTCAGTTGTTTCTAATGTTTTAGGAGTCTGTACACGTCAATAAGATGAGAAAAAAGTAAAATAGTTTCTCTGGTTATTCACATGAGCATCTGTTGGTTTGAAGATGGGTCAACATGCTGGGTGTATGGGCCGAATCTGGCCTACTGCTGGTTTTATAAATAAAATGTTATTGGAATGCAGAGGCTCTGCCCTTACTCATTTACAGACTGTCTATGGCTGCTTCATATTAAGATGGCAGAAGTGAATCGTTGTGACAGAAATCGTACAGTCCACAAAGACTAAGATATTTACTACCTTGCCCTTTATAGAAAAGGATTTCTGGTAAAAGTAAGGTCAACTAACAGAAATGAAACACAAAATGGGGAACCACAGATTGTCACACGGTTTCTTGAGGTACTTTGGTGAACAGTTTCTTATTGGAAAAGACAAAGAACTCTTTGGATTTGATCCTTTGTCTATTTGCTTTTCAAAGAAGGATTAGTTCACGAATGAAAGACATTAGTAAAGAAAAGGAAAATACATTTCAGAGAAATAAATTTCAGCAAGTTGAAGAATGGCTAAGATGCATTTAACTGGAAAGAAATCTCTGAGCTGTGAGACAACGGGGTGTTGATTGTTTCGCCCATTCTTCACAGGTAGGAAAGCGAGTGCAGCTATAGCATTAGGCGTAAACAGAGTCATGTATCCTCCAAATATTTAATTTTGAAGAAAATGGAGCCCTGAAGTGTCCATAAAGATATCACCAAACACGAAGCTCAGCCAAGACTAAAGATATCCAGAGAGAGAGCAAAATTGTAGAGCAGTGAAACAAAGAAATTCTTTAACCCAGAAAAATAAAATAAAATCCATAGCCATAGAATTCAACAGAAGTGAAAACATATCACCCCGAAAAGGGGCAGGCAGTAATAAACTCCTAAGAAAAAGTGGAGACGTTTCAAGAATTTTTTTCATATGGAAATATATTTTTTTCAAAAGTGCCTGTCCAGGCCTCCTACCATGCTGCTAGCCCACAGTCCTGGAAGAAACCTGCCTTCTCTCCAGCCTTAGACCACAAGGTCAGGGTTTCTGCAGCCCCCACTGCCCTCAGGCCTCAATTCTCAATTTAGCACAGACTTGTCAAGAGAGAGTGGCCACAATCTGGAGGGGAGAGGAAGGAGCAGAGAAGGAAGGGAAGGGCAGAGAAGTGTGTCTTCTGTTGGCCCGCACAGAATTTCCATCCCACAGCCATCCAATCTTGTCATTCAGGCCAGGATGCAGCGGTGGAGCTGGCCTTGCTCAGAGGGACCTGTGAGTCCCCATGGCAGCCAGCTGAGAAGGCACAGATGCCGGCAGATACAGGGTCAGCCTCCAGCAGGGGATGGTGCTGAGACTTCCCCGCCAGGGAGCTCCAGACACCTGAGGAAAACTGCCCTTTATGAACACGGAGGGAGTGGAAGGTATCTGAACCATGGGAGAGGTTTGCTTTTTTTTGGTAATTACAAACCATATGGATATTGATTTTTCTTTCTTTTAATAAATCAAAAGGACTCAGTGCAGTCATTAGAAATGAGATGGTGAAAGAATTTCAATGCTCATAGTGTATGAGCTCAAAAAAATACAGAAGCATGCATAGGAGTATGATGTGCTTAAATGTTAACTGTCCTTATTCCTGAGTGCTAGGAATTAGTTGGTTTTTCTCCATAATTTTCACTACTTCTAAAATGGATTTCTGCTGCTTTCATTATGAGAAGAAAATGTAATAGATATTATCAGTGCTCAATAGAGCCCCCTGATTCGTGGGGCCAGAGGGTCTGGTGTGAGTGAAGCAGCATTAACCTCAGAGGCTCTTCAAGTGCAGGAAGTTGTTTTCTCGGTCCTGAGTGTAGGGTGTGCTCCAAGGAAGTCTGACAACCCCGCAAAACGTCCAGCACTCCTCCTGTCCTGAGCACCTTGCACGGGAGGCCCGTGTACAGATGAAACTTTACTTATGTTGCATCTCTGCCTTAGTTCCTCATTGCTGACCATTCAACATTCTTCTCTGCCCATTACTTCAAAGACTCAAAAATAATGACTGGGCTGGGCGACACGGCTCACACCTGTAATCCCCACACTTTGGGAGGCCAAGGCAGGAGGATCACTTAAGTCCAGGACAACCTGGCAAAACCCCATCTCTACAAAAAAAAAAAAAATTGTATGTGTGTGTGTGGTTGGTGGCATGTGCCTGTAGTCCCAGTTACTCAGGAGGCTTAGGTGGGAGGTTCACTTGAACCTGGGAGGTTGAGGTTGCATTGAGTCATGTTTGTGCTAGCACACTCCAGCCTGGGTGACAGACTGAGACCCTGTATCAAAAATAAAACAAAATAAATAATAATGACTGCATCAATGCACACACAAAGAATGTTTTATAATATTAATCAAGTGACATGTTGATTGCTCCAACAGGCATGGGGTCTTCAGCTGTTAGCTCCTCAAGGGACCAAGGGTGTTTATTTCAGTTTTTCGGATGCCAGATAATCAATACAAGTTTTGGTGGTCCTGGCAACAAAGAAGAAAGAAACGAAGTTACAGAGTGCTGCTTTCTTTTCCAGCATCGTATAATGTTTTAGCAGGACAAACAGGCTAGAGTCCCCATGCTCAGGCATTTTGGCGAAGTCATTTTGGGGAAATAACATTTTGAAAGGTGAGCATCTTAGAGTGGCCTTGCTGATGAATAATTGATTTCGTCGTCACATCCAGCACTTTCTTTTGGCTCCTTGGTCTATCGCCAGCGCTCATTCCTGCCCCGACTCACACCTTCTTCTAAGAGACTTCCTAGACCTCTCTGAGAAGCACCTTAGTTTCTTACCCACCACACATATTCCCCTGGCCTGTAAATCTCTCCTGAAACTTTCCCTTGACAGCACAGCCTCTAGGCTTCTGTGCCAGTCATATCTACACAAATGGGATTTTTACGGCCGGCTGCCATTTCTTTTATGTCTGACTTGGGTTGTAAACTCTTCAGGGCTGGGGCCTTGGCTTTTTATGCTCCATGACAGCGTGGGTACACCTGCAGCAGCTGTAATGCTAACAAGTGAGAAAGCCCTGTCTCTCGCCACCCAGCCTATTCTACCCCAGAAAAGGAACCTTCCTGGCTACAAGTCCAAAATCCTACATCAGAGTCACCACTTGCAGAAACATGGGGGTTCTCCACTGGCACAGGGTTTTTGCATCTTTTGTTTGTGTGTTCTATAAAACCAAGAAATTACCAACGACCAGAAGTTGAAGTACATTGATCAATGAGAAGCAGACTTCCCACACAACTCAGTGGGACCCTGTGGTCAATAACTCATTCAATGGAAACCAGTTGAGGCCACTGCTGACCCAAAGAGGTGAAAGCCTACTTTAGAATTGGGTGTTTAATTGGTTGTCGTAAGCCTAGATGTTAAGATTTAGAAGGGAGAGGTTCGGGAAGAAAATCAACACTGGGAATTAACATAAACACTCCTGAGAGAGAAAATGAATTAGCTATTGAAAAGCATGGAATTAAATAAAAAGGAATGCCTTCTCTGTGGTGCACACTTGATGGTGGTGTTAGCCGCTTGGTCATGAACTGCACTTTGCTGGAGAGAATCCGCGTCTGCACACTGGTCTTTTGCTCATTGCCATCGGATGGCCTTTCCTCATGGAGGCTGGGTTCTCAGTTTATGTTAAGTGTGGAGGCCAAATATCTGGCTCTATCACTTCCGCTGTATGATCCAGAGCAAAGAACCTGCTCAAGAACTAACGGAAGGGAGTAGAGGAGATAATGGCCCCAGAGCAGCCCTGGCCCCTGGCAGGCCCTGCACATAAGCCTCTCGCTCCCCTGCTCGCTTCTGGTGGAAGGGTGCCCTGCTCTGGAGGGTTCGTTAGAGCAGTCTCTAATAGATCCATAAACTGTGTGTTATGATCTCATTCACTAATTGTAACTCTGTCTTACCTCCTCAACAACATTTTCAGCTCCTCTCAGGTAGAGAGTCTTATGCTACTGTATTTGATTGATCTAACATAGTTGAAATACTTTTTTCCCCATTGTTTGACTTCATAATAGCATGCTTTGATGTATAAATTGAGCTGCTATGTATCCGAAAACGATATTCTTTCAGCTTTGTCAGTTATGATAGTTTATTTTGCAATCCATCAGGCATTCTTGAATATCTACTTGTGTGCTATAACTTAGCACTACAAGAGAAAAAATAGAAAACAGCGAACAAAACAAGCTAGCAGGAGGAGTCCACACGGAGCGCCCAGATCTGCTCCCGGGAGCCGCTCTGTGCTTCTCTGGTGATCTCTGGGAATCATATTTGGCCACAGGCCCTTCCTACCCTTTCCTGCTACTACCATGGCCCCAGCTGAAGAAACAACTAAGGACGTTCTATTACCCAGAGTGGAGTTTCATCCGGGAAAGAGATGTTCCTTGTGGCCCAAACTGAAAGTCAAAATGAGATATACAAATAATTCACAAAGAGTCCCACGTGGCAGTGTACCAGGGTCAGGGTCGTGGGTGCCATCAGGAAGAACCGGCCAGGAGTGGGGCAGGAGACTGCCCTGTGAGGGGACACAGCACATGGCAGAGACCAGGCATCTCTAGGTTCAGGGCAGGAAGCCCAGGCCACAGGAGGCAGGTGGAAGGAGAGCCGGTCAAGGGCGGAGGAGCAGATCCAACCTGAAGAGAGGAGCGGGTTCACATTGGAGGACTTTGCCCTGCCTCTGCTCTTAGTGACCCAGTAGCAGGATCAGAAAGAGTCAGGGCAGAGTCAGGGACAAAACACAGGTGTCAGGGCCGCAGGTGAGGCTGGGGTTGCTGCGTGGTGGCAGCAGCACTCACCCGAGTGTGAGCAGCATGTGGCCGGGAGTGTGGCCGCCACAGTGATTTCAGTTCGCTCCTCTGTTTTATCCTAACAAAAGTAAATGGGCTTCAGATTCTACCTGACATAAGGTCCTTCCCACCTGTGAAAATCCGCCGTTCTATGCGTCAGTAAGACATCAGTTTGTCAGTTTGTCCAGTGCGAGGGAGGCATAGACGGAAGCCGAACCTGGTTATGCACCATTTTAGCACTGAGGGTGCAAGCAGAGGAGACGGAAACAGGCAGAGCCTAAGTCAGGCTGCGGCCCAGGCACCAGGGCCAGCGCATTCTCCTTACCCTGCCTTCACAGCGCCCGCTTTCACTGCAAGCAGAGGGAGGCCCTGCGGATGAGGGCGGGCTCTGGTGAGGGCGGGGCTCTGTGGATGAAGGCGGGGCCCTTGGGATGAGGGCGGGGCTCTGTAGATGGGGGCAGGGCCCTTGGGATGAGGGCAGGGCTCTGTGGATGGGGGCGGGGCCCTTGGGATGAGGGCGGGGCTCTGCAGATGGGGGCGGGGCCCTGGGGATGAGGGTGGGGCTCTGCAGATGAGGGTGGGGCCCTGGGAATGAGGGCGGGGCTCTGTGGATGAGGGCGGGGCTTTTGGACGGGGCAGGGCTCTGTGGATGGGGGCGGGCCCTGGGGATGAGGGCGGGGCTCTGTGGATGAGAGCGGGGCTTTTGGATGGGGCAGGGCTCTGTGGATGGGGCGGGGCCCTGGGGATGAGGGCGGGGCTCTGCAGATGGGGGCGGGGCCCTGGGGGTGAGGGCGGGGCTCTGTGGGTGAGGGCGGGGCTTTTGGATGGGGGTGGAGCCCTGGGGATGAGGGCGGGGCTCTGTGGATGAGGGCAGGGCTTTTGGATGGGGCAGGGCTCTGTGGATGGAGGTGGGGCTTTGCAAATGAGGGCGGGGCTCTGAGGATGAGGGTGAGGCTCTGCAGGGCCTGGGTGAGGAAGCAAGATTCCACCCTGGGGACTCCTCTGAACTTGGAGCACCTCACTCACTGCATCCCTTCTAGGTCCCAGTTTTTCCAGGAAAGTTCAGTGGATGACATTCCCTTTGTGCAGGATGTGGACACTTCAAAACCAATGTCTGTGCGCAAAGCTCACTCAATTCCCAGCTCAGGAGAGCCCTGGTACTTTCTTCTTCTCCTCCTCCTCCTCATCCTCCTCCTCCTCCTCATCCTCCTCTTCTTCCTCCTCCTCCTCATCCTCCTCCTCTTCCTCCTCCTCTTTGTCACTCTTCTTCTTCCTCTTCTTCTTTTGAGGTGGAGTCTCACTCTGTCGCCCAGGTTGGAGTTCAGTGGCGTGATCTCCTCCCACTGCAACCTCCACCTCCTGGGTTCAAGAGATTCTCTTGTCTCAGCCTCCCAAGTAGCTGGGACTACAGTTCTATTTTTAGTAGAGATGGAGTTTTGTCATGTTGGCTGCCTAGTCTCAAACTCCTGACCTCATTTGATCTGCCCACCTTGGCCTCCCAAAGTGCTGGGATTACAGGTGTGAGCCACTATGCCCGGCCCCTGGAACCTTTCTAGAGCACTCAGCCATGAAGAGGGGCACCGTGTTGGAGGTCAGGATAAGCAACCTCACCTGATGCAGCCCTTGAAGGAGAGAAGGCACCTTGAGGATACACAACCATGGGGCTGCAGAATTATGGAGAAGATTCTGCAGCATCAGTGGCTAAATGTGCCAGTGTGAACCCCACTCCAAGGTTGCTTTGTTTATTCTTTCTGGAAACACAGAAGCTTTATACCCTGTGGCCCCATGAGAATCTGAAAGTGTGCCGCCTGAGCAATTCCCTGCCTATGTGACACTACTGTGCCTTCTGCAACTGCTGAATCACAATGGCATGCATGTCAGCCTCTTGGTCATTTATGATCATCCAGTCTCTGGCTCTTCTATCAAGACAGAAACAAACAAAGAAACCAGGGCTCACAAGACAAGGGGTGGCCATGGATCAGCACAAGCAATACAGGTGTGTTAAAACTTTGAACTGATAAGAAGGAAAGCCAATTCCGCAGTTGTTACCTTCAGAAAGCTCTTGAAAATATAACTCGAAATCTTACTTCTGGATGGCCACTTCTTGGCTGTGCCTGTTAGATGATGATGCCGAGTGGGTGCCTTGCTCAGGGAGCATCCCTAGGAAGCCTAGGTGATGGGTGACTGCACACCTGGCAGGGAGGCACGGTGCGGGGCTGAGAAAGAGGCATCTGCAGGGAAGTTGTGAGGTGCTGGTGAATCTAGTGACCACCAAGGAGATCATTTGTCCATGGAAAAGATGGTGCTACACAAAGTGGGGTTGTGGTCTGCAGCCAGGGTGGGGGTGGCTTCCAGCAGTTGGCTCAGCCTGTCTGAGCTGCACACTTCAGTGCTGAGCAGCGTTTCCCAAGTGATTCTGACCATCAGCCTAGTTGGCTGCTCTTCTTGAGCCTTGGTTCTCAAACAATGGTCTGTGTCCAGCTCCAGCAGTGTCGCACGCCTGAGAGCTTGGTGGAAATGCAGAGTGTCAGGCCCCACTGGTGGACCTGAGAAATCAGAATCTGCATCTCCACCAGATCATCAGGCAACCCAATCACACACGAAAGCACAAGAGGCACTAACCCCAGTTCTCATAGGGTGGTTTCATCAGCATCGCCTGGAACTTGTTAGAAGGGACCATCTTAGGTCCCACCTCAGACCTACTGAGTCAGAAACTCCAGTGGTGGGACCCATTCTGAGATGTATTGAGTTTTCTGCCTGAGTCTGCTGCTTATTCAGGTGAGAGAACCACTGTTCCAGAGTCACCCTAGCGGCAGCTGCTCCAAGTCTTTACGTAAATGATGAGCCGCCGACGGATCTACTGTGTTGTCATCACCTAGAAGACCAGCACATGAGCTGCAGGTTCCTGTGGAAGCCTCTGAATTTCATTAGGTGCCAGATACTGTCCTGAGGTCCCTGGGATCCCATGAGGTATAAGACAATGCTCTTGCCCTCGAAATGCTCAAAGTAAGTGACCTACTGAATCTCTCCTTGGGGCCCAGAGACGCTCTCTCCTTCAACAATCTGGGAGTAAAACTTCCTCTGATGTGTGCTCTCACAGAGTTTCTACGTCTGTGGCAGAGCTTTGCATGTTTGAGAGATAAAGTTTTATTATAAGCCCTAGGGTCAAAAAATGCCAGGCCAATCCCTATGGGTAATCTGATTCTTCAAAGATAACTTTACCCACCAAATACTACTGGATTCACTTGTCACTATTCTGTTAGGATGAGACGCAAAGGGCACAGGCAGAGGTGGAGGGAGGACAGGATCCCCACACTGGCTGTCTCACCTCCTCATCGGATGGAAGAGGAAGACAGTGGGTGCTACAGTGAAGGAAGCTTAGAGCTTGTCAAGTCATGGCAACTGAAAACAGAAGACATTCAGGGAAGACTCCTGCAGTGGCCCATGTAAGGCCACATCAATGACAAATTATCATTTTGAAACTCTTGATGGTATAAGTCTACAGTGGAAACATGCATTCCTTATGAGTTTATTAGCTTGGTGCAAAAATAATTGTGGTTTTTGCCATTAAAATTAACAGAAAAAGAAACACAATTACTTTTGCACCAACCTAATAATACAATTCTGGTTTAAACTTGAGTGTACTGGCACTTTTATAATGGAAAATCCTTGATACTGTATCAAGTTCAAAAATGCTTTTAATTAGGAAGGACTGGTGGTTTGCCAGCACCCTGTAAACCCAGAGAGCACTACCTGACCTTCAAATCACATAGTCACACATTAAGAACGTAGTATTTTGCTCATCTTCACTATGTGCATACTAAGACATAAATCTCTCTCTCTCTCTGTTAATTTATTTAACCAAATGCCCCTAAAGCTACCTGAAATAAGAAGATACAGAAAGTCTATGGAAAAACTACAATGAGTAAGGTGTAGCGTCACAGGCTGCAGAGGCCACAAGGAGGAAAAGGAAGCCCAGTCGGCATGGCAAGTGGGGGAAAACAAAATGTTCTGGTTGTCTTTGCCATGGACATCAGGAGCAGTGAATGGGAGAAAGGAAACCTGGAGACCAGTTAGAAGTCTCTGCAAATATTTCAGGCAATGGATGATGAGTGCAGTTGCGGCAGACAGAGAGAGGATGGTGAAAGAGGATATTTTGGAGATAGAATCAATAGAAGTTGGCAAATGTGAAGCCCAATGTAAGTGAAAGCCGATTCAAAATGTGGAAGCCTGAATGACCTGGGGGAGATGGCCCCATCTTACCCAATGTTGTGTCTTCACCTCAGAGGCTGTATAGCACATGACAAGGCTCAGTAAGTGTTTTTCTGTAAGAGAAGAAGGTTTTGGAGTAAAGGTATTGAATTGGTTTAGGATACGTTTGAAAATCAAATGCTGCTTCGGTAGCCTAGTAAGAAGTAGGAAAATACAGATCTGATGAGGTCTGGCGGGGGGTCGATCTGGAAACCCCGTATGTGATGGTGGTGCTTGTACACATAAAAGTAGGCAAACGTGCCTTAGCAGAGCACCCAGAGTGTGGAGGAAGAAAGCCGAGAACAGGGTATCAGCTATATCTCCATTTAAGCCATAGGAGTCATCAATGCAAACAATCTCCAACTAAGAGCAGGCGGCGGGGTTTGAGGGTGACACAGAAAGTGGGATTACAGGCAGTATAGGAGGAAACATTTCTCAACATTACCTGTCCATGCTTCCAAGCTTGTTGGACGAAACCTCAAAGGAAGCTAATGAATTTAGCAATTAGAAGGTCACCGGTGTCAACCAAAGCCTTAAAAAGGAGCATAATTTGGCGCATGTATTCAAATTTCTTCACCCAATAATTCCATCCCAGGAAATTATCCTAGGGCATGAATTGTCAAGAAGAATTAAGATTCAAGAACCAGGAAATACAGCCCTGTTACTTATGGTCAGTTTCCACAGCCAGGATGGGTTAAATATACATGGTAAAATGTGGCACAACAATTAAAATTTGAATACGATGCAACCATTAAAATGACGCCTACAACTATAATAATTGTTAGGAAATAAAGATGCGCCTTACATATTGTACAGTGAAAAAAAGCACGTCATAAAATAGTAAGTATAATATCTTTCCCTTTTTGTTAACATAAATATGGGAAAAAAACTTAGTTTACTCTGTCTAGCAGTGCAGAGTAGGGTTAAAAATAAGGACTTCCTGAATTTAAATCCCATCTTTCCTACCAGTGTACAGTTGCGTGGCCTTCAGTAAGTCATCTACCCGCTTCTGCCTCTGTGTCTTCACCTGTAAAATAGGAGGATAATTGTACTAACTCAACGTGTTGTTGTAAAAATTAAGTAAGTAGAGAGGGGTAAGCCACTTAAAAGAGGAACTGGCATGTAGTAAGCTCTATTACCACAACAGATTCCTTTTTATTGAGTTTATCTTCTTTTTCTAAAATGAAAACAAATTTATGTGTTTTTTTTTAATTAAGATTTAATTGACAGCAAAGAAAATCATTTTTGGTATAAGAGCTACAGAATATCCTTCCCAGAGTCATAATCATTCAGAATGATAAATTTGCTGGACGTTTAGGAAGTCTTAGAGGGCATTTGATATCTAACCAATCTGAGACACTGATTTGAGAATATGTACTTTGAAATTTAACATGGTTCCCTGAATGATGTGTAATTATTAGCAATTAGATTTTAGGTATTCTGTTTCATTTTAATTGAGATCTATTTATTCAAAAATACAAGTATTATTTTTAAAAAGTTTGGAGGTCTCCTTGATATGGTTTTTAATTCTAGTTTAAAAAGACAGAATATAATCTGGAATGGATTTATTACTTCTGGTTGGTTTTCAAGCAATGTCCTAGGTTAAGTAAAGATTTTTTTTTCCCCTTGGCCAGGCACAGTGTCTTATGCCTGTAATCTTACCAAGGCAGGCAGATTACTTGAGGCTAGAAGTTCGAGACCAGCCTGACCAACTTAGTGAAACCTCGTCTCTACTAAAAATACAAAAATTAGCCAGGCATTGTGGCATGCACCTGTAGTCCCAGCTACTCAGGAGGCTGAGGCAAGAGAATCGCTTGTACCCGGGAGGCGGAGGTTGCACTGAGTTGAGATCACACCACTACACTCCAGCCTAGGTGATAGACTGAGCCTCTGTCTCAAAAAAAAAAAAAAAGTCCTCTCAAAAAATAATGTGTTGTTTAAAATTCAGTATAATCCTGCTGCATTCTGATTCAAGCGTATGCAGTACCTAGCTAATATACATGCATAGAATTTCATCTAGAAATTCACTGCGTGGTCTACAGCAGTCTGTCTGGCATCTTCAGCCAGAAGATTCCTGAGGATTTGGACTAAAAGATACTTCAGGTGCTTTCTGTGGCCATGATTCAAGGTATCCAAGAATGAATACATTTTAATACTGAGCTGTTACAAAGAGAAGCATGCCATCAGGGCAGTTTTCTCTGTGGAAACCTTTCAGAATCGAAATAGATTCACTGTTTCTGTGAGTGCTTCCAGAGCACCTTGTGTGTGCCCCACTCCATGATAATACAGTTATCTATTGTCTGTCTTTGCTGCTGAACTTCAAGCTACAGCACAAGCAAAGATTGTGTCTTAGGTTTTGTGACTTTATCACAGGTAATAAGCATTCAGTAAACATTTGTTACATAATACAAAACTCTTGAGGTCTTTTCAGTTGGGTGCTGAAAAGCAAGGCTGGGGGAACTTTGAGTGGCTGTTGTGACATGCTGCTACTTGGCTCAGCCCACTGGGTAACTTCCATCAGCAGTTCCCAGGATTTGCCTTACAGTCTGAGGCTAGGAGTCCCCTGCCCTGGGATACAGTAGCCAATCTCTTCAGAAAGTTTTAGACTTTGTATAATTTTACATACAAACAGAATTGGGGGAAATTGAAGACCAAAAAAAGCCAAAAAATAAATTTATCTTTGCATTTTATTTCTCCTATTCCTTGGTTGTTGGTAACTCTTCAGAATCAAAGTGAACGAGGCCAATTAAAACATTCCCTTTTATGATTAAAAGCCAACTAGTTCCCGGGTGGAAAAGCTTTCACTTTAAGTAGAAAGCAAAACTGATAGGCAGAGGTTACTATTTAACCTTTTCATTGGTGCCATTTTTTTTTTATCCTTCTGCACTGATTTTATTTTATCGTTTTCAATACCTTTTTAAGTAATTCAGCCTACTCAATTATTCCTTAACAAATCTTTATTGATGACCTCTCTTGAGAATGGGATGTGGGTTGCTTGCTATTAGCTTAATGTCGAACAATTAATATCTTCTCGGTATTCCTTCTTTATTCAACAAGTAGTACTGGTAAGGGCCAACCCATCTTTTAAAGGTAAACCTTGTCCCAGTTAAACATGAGAATGAAATCACTACAGATCTATTATTTCTCGGAACAGAATACTTCCATTTGCATAAAATAATTTTCCTTTGACAAGCTGCCAGGAAAAAACACCTCATGCCCATTCTTCACAGTGCTCTTTCTATGGCATTAAGAATAGAAGAAATTGCCATGGTGGCCTTAATACTATTATTCTCTCCCTTTGAGCCTCCCAACCCATCCGGATCTATAGCATTCTGGCTCTTTGAGAGGCCTGTCTCTGCAATGCCCAGGATAATGGACAAAAGGGGATCCCCCCCCATGATGTAATTTCACACTAAGGAGAGCGGTTCACAGGTTGCAATGCTAAGGTCAACTGCAGAGACTATAACCCTATGTTGGTGGAGAAATAATGGTTTGAGTCAAAATTTAAATGAAATTTAAATCTGAACAAGTCAAATGATCTATAAGCCTTCGGGAGAAATGGTCTAGCAGACCAACATCATGCTTAAATACCAAGAAAAAGAAACAGTTGCTACTCTCAGGGGCACACTGTAACGTTAGAAATAACACAGCTGGTTACGGACTGGACACCTTCCTTTTAAACTTAGGCAGGCAAGTGAATTCTTCTAAATATGAGTCCTAATCCAGAGTAATGAGAAAGTAGAATATTTAGGAATGAAGACTTCATCTACCAATAAACAGATATTATGGTTAATTTCATGTCAACTTGACTGGCCCACGCTGTCCAGATATTTGGTCAAGTATCGCTCTGTTGAGGGTTTCTGGAAGAATCTGCATTTGAATAGGTAGACTTTACATGGCAGACCCCTGTCCCCAATATGGGTGGGCCTGGTCCAATCAGTTGGAGACCTACACAAAAGCTGGCCTCCCCTTAAGTAAGAGGAAGTTTATGCCAGCTGACTGTCTTTTAACTAGGACATTTGTGTCTTCCTGCTTCTGTACTCGAACTAAACCATCCACTCTCCTAGGTCCCAAGGCTGGAACGAAACCATTGGGGTTCCTGGGTCTCCAGCCTGCTGCCTCATCCTGCAGATCCTGGCACTTGCCTACTTCCATAATCACAAGAGCCAACTTTCTCTGTGTATGTGTATGTGTATACACAGATGCATACACACATCCTATTGTTCTGTTTCTCTGGAGAAACCTGACATACAGCACAGTTCAGGGAGAAAACTCACACCAATTTCATACCTAGACTGAGAATCATCCTGCATACTTTGGTAGAGAGACTTCATCCCTGGAATGTGCTGGGCATCAGAACAACACAATGATCCATGCGAGTCTGCAATGGTCTGACCAGTGGTGCCTTTTGCCAACAAACCACTAGATACCTCAAGGCTCAAATACTCTGTATCTTCTGAGCCTCTAAATTGATCTAGTAATTTTTCCAATTGCCATCTAAACATCTGTGTTTGACACTTTCTATTCTGAAGGGACCGAAGGAGGCTCCCACGAAACCCAGCACCAATGTTGGTAATGTCTTTTGCCCCTTGCAAGCATGTGCCCTCATCCTTACTTTAATTTCAGAGATTAAAACATTGGATCTACTTGTGCGGTTGGTTTCCTAAAATTAAATTATTTTCAATTAGTTGTCATTAGCATTCCTTCTTTGTTACAAATATGTGTGTATGAATGTGTGTGTTTGTGTGTGTGTATATATATATGTTAATGTATGTTAAGCAACTATCTTTGTTTTCCTTCCTTCCTTATTCCTCTATCATGTAACACAAGATATATTGACTTACTATCATGATACTTGAGTATTGCTAATTTTACATCACAGTATATATGTTATGAGCTATCAAGGAGAAGAGTAGACATCTCTCAAGGACTTTTTATTCTTTCAAGGGAATGGTTAGCGCATCTCAGTTGCATGCAGGATAACTGTGTCATATCAGGTAGAATTATATCGTTGTTATTGTCTTTACTTGGAGATTAAGTATGGTTTAAAGAGAGGTGTGTGAGTGCCAGGTTGACAAGGGGTGGACCTGTGATGGATACTTTTATATGTCAACTTGACCGGGTCATGGGTTACACAAATATTTGGTCAAACATTATCCTGGGTGTGTCTGTGAGGGTGTACCTGGATGAGATAAGGGTTTGGATCAGTGGACTGAGTAAAGCAGATTGCTCTCCCCAGGGTGCATGTGCATCATTCAAACCAACAGAGGCCTGAAGAGAATGAAAGGCAGAGGAAGAGAGAACTCACTCTCTCTGCCTGCCTGTTTCAAGCTGGGACCTCGGTCTTGTCCTACACACAGACTGGAACTTACACCACAGGTTCTCCCCAGTCTCTAGCTTGTAAGTGGCAGTTTGGGGGACTTCTTAGTCTCCAGAATAGCATGAGAAAATTCCTTCTACTAAATCTCTCTGTGGGTGCATGAAGGGGTGTTCTATTGGTTCTGTTTCTTTTGAGAACCTTGTCTTATATATCAGTCCTAACAGCTTAAGAAAAGATAAAAAGGAAATCACAAGATGAGACTTCTTGGCGTCTGTGTTTTGTTTACGGTAGTTTTGTTGGTTTTCAATTTACAAGCAGGTGAAGAGGCTGTGTGTGCCAGTGCCGGTTAGCTTGAAATTCTAGTCTTTGCTTATCTTGCATGGGTTCTGTAAACCTGGATAAGTTACACAAAGTCTCTAAGTTACAGGGTTCTTCATCTGTAAATCAGGAGCTATGTTAGCTTCCCCAGACTGTCATAACAAAGTACCACAAACCGGGTGTCTTAAACAACAGAAGGGTCTTTTCTCACTGCTTGAAGGCTGGAAAGCTGAGCTCAATGAGTCAGCAGGTTGTTTTCTTCTGTGGGTCTGAGGCTGGATCTGTCCTGTGGCTCTCTCCCTGATCCGTGGTGTCCAGCAATCCACGGCATCCCTTGGTTTGTAGATGCATAACCCCAATCTCCGGCTCCATTGTCACATGGCTGTCTTTCCTTGGTGTCACTATACTTGTCTCTTCCTCACCTCCTCTTGTAAGTTACCATAGTGATCTCTATTTTATAGGGATGATAAATGGATGGGCCTCACTCTACTTAGGTCACTTACTACAGAAGCCTTTTGCGATAAATAACGAATTATCCTCTTGCCCACGACCCTCTCTCACCCTGTTTTTATTCTCCCCTTTTTTTATTTTTTTGAGATGGAGTCTCACTCTGTTGCCCAGGCTGGAGTGCAATGGCACAATCTTGGCTCACTACAACCTCCACCTCCCAGGTTCAAGTCATTCTCCTGCCTCAGCCTCCTGAGCAGCTGGGATTACAAATGCATGCCACCACACCCAGCTAATTATTGTATTTTTGCTAGAGACCGGCTTTCACCATGTAGACCAGGCTGGTCTCAAACTCCTGACCTCATGATTTGCCCACCTTGGCCTCCCAAAATGCTGGGATTACAGGCATGAGCCACTGCACCCAGCCTTTATTCTCCTTAATGGCACTTATTACGCCGTACATGTTGTATATTTGGGTTTGCTTGTGGTTCTTCTCCTGATAGCAGAATAGAAGTTCCATGAGAACCAGCAATTTTGTCTGTCTGGCTCATTGCTATATCCTTAGCATCCAGGAGAGGATGAATAAATCACTGGACAAATAAATGAATGAAAGGATAGATTGGGAAACAGAGAAGCTGTGGAAGTTGCCCAGTGCACAGCAGACCTAAGATTCAAATCCAGCACTTTCTGATATCGCTGCCCGTGCTCCATGGCCAGTCATATCCTTCTGCAGTAAAGCCCAGCTCCCAAGGCCAACGACTACCCAAGGCCTCAGAACTGGGAGCAGAGCAGAGTTGCTTCTGGAATAGGCAAGGCCTTAGGGCTTGACTTTTCCTTCTCTTCACTCACCTGTGCCTCTCAGGCATTACTGTAGATAAGACCATCACTTTTCTAGAACCAACATTTCTAGAAGTAAAAATAATAGCCTTTTTTATCTGTGACAGCTGATGCTGTCTGTCTAAATGCTTTGTGGAATGTCAGAAACCATACCTACAATCTAACGTCACGGTTGGAAAATATCTGAGATTATTTTAGTTCAAAATTCTTATTTAGTTGATACAAATGCATGGTCCTCTGTTTTGGCTAGTTGAAACAAATTTCAACATGTTACTAACAGTTTCTTCTATTTTTTTTTCTCAGATTCGTCGCATGTTTTTTGTCTTAAAAAATTAGGAAATTCCTCCGCATTATAGATCAATCTACACTTCTTTTGTATTTCCCATACCAGTTATTAAAATCACTGAATTTTTTTTAGTCATTTACTGCTTAAGAAAATATATATCAGGTACCTTGATTTCATTTTTTTTAATTTGATGTTCAGGAAATATGCACCTCTGTTACTTTGTTTACCGACCAATGTTTTTGCTTTTTAAAAACAGCATTAGAAAGTATTCTGCGTAAGTGTCAGCCTTTGCCCCTCGGCCGTAGAAAGTTTCTTCTTTAATGAAGGGTAATGAGTAGGAAATCAGCAATTCTGCAGGCAAAGGTTCAAGACCTCAGGGTGAGGCAAGGGACAGGCCTACAGGTATTTAGGGTTTCTTTGGAATTGGTTGAAAATTTCTCCAACGAAGAGAAGAATCTGAGTTACTCAGGAATGTATCTGCGTGCCATGGCTATTTGGGGTCAGTCTTTCAAGAGCCGCATCCTGCGATGGACGTGGACATAGCCAGCGTTCACCATTCCTGCAGTCACCGTCCTGGGTGTAGGCACGGATGAGGAAAAACGCACGAGACACTTGTTTGTCCGCGCGATGAGCGGATGTAAGTGTGCACCTCGGGAATGGGCTCTTCGGAGGCCTGCGTTTTACCCTGCGCACTCCCGGCGGAGGCCTAAGGATTTAGCGTTCCAGAAGCCGCCCCGAGGCCCAGCCGGACCCCGGCCCAGGCCCGGCTCCATGCGCAGCGCTGGCCCCGGCGGCGACCGTGAGGAGGCGAGGCCTGGAGGCCCCAGGGGATCCGGGGCCGTCCGCACCAGCCTGGGAAGGCCAGTTAGGCCGCCAGGCTTTGCCAAATGTGCAGTTGGAAACGTTCAGATTCTATATTTAATACTCGGAGCTCACCAGCCCTGCCTGGACGCACGCAGGAAATTAGAGATTCCGACAGACGGGAGGGTGGGACGGTCCCTTTGCAAATCTGGCCGCTTTGGCTCCGCGCGGCTGGCACGCCCGCCGGGCCCGAGTCCAGCGCCGGCAGCACCGCCCGGGAGCCCGCGGCGCCCAGAGCCCGCAGCGCGGCCTGGCTTGCGGGGCGAAGTCCCTGCGAACCCTCGCCCGGCGCTGGGGTCCCGGGCCGCCTCCCTTTCGGCAGGAGCGGGGCGCGACAGTGGCGCAGGTGGCGCAGGACGGCTAGCGGCTCCGGCTAAGGGGGCCGCGCGGTGGGAGGGGCTCCCGACGCCGCGCGCGCGTTGCCATGGCGACGCGTTTCCCTGGTTACCCGTGGGGCCGCGTCCTAGAGGAGCCTGAGGGCGGAGAAGGCTGGCGCGCGGTGGGCGCGGCCTGCGCAGAGGCGACGTTCTTGGGAGCGGCGCGGGTTCCCGAGGTCCCACTCCCCAGGTCCCACTCCCCAGGTCCCACTCCCCGAGGCCTCAGAAGGGGGCCGCGACCTCAGGCAGAGGGAGCTCCTCCCCCACTTGCACCTGTGCAATGGCGGGGACGTCCCACCTGCCCCACCTGCCCCACCTGCCCCACCTGCCACACCTGCCACACCTGCACCTGAGCAACGGCGGGGACACCCCCACCTGCTTCAATACCCACCTGCCCCACCTGCAGGACGGTGGGGACTCCCCACCTATCCCACCTACCCCACCTGCCATACCTGCAGGACGCGGGAAATTCCCACATGCCTCATGCCCCATCTACCTCACCTGCACCTGCGCGGCGGCCCGGGCACCTTGGGAGCACCCACTCAAGCCTGCCCTATGGCCCAGCTCCCATCTCCCAGAGCCGACGTGATGCCTGGTTCCAGGGAAGTCGGTCTTTAAATCGTGTTTAGTGTAAGGGTAGGTCCTGAGATCCCAGGACGACAGCCATCATAAACCTGACTCTGAAAGGTCTGCAAGAAATGGGGATTCTAAAATCCCAGAAATCGCCGCGGTGGCTCCCGCCTGGAATCCCAGCACTTTGGGAGGCCAAGGCGGGAAGATCCCTTGAGCCCAGCAGTTGGAGACCAGCCTGGATGACATAGTAAGACCCCGAGTCTCAAATTTAAAAATAAAAATCTCAGAAAGCCCTTTCCCCAGTGAGGCAGCATGCAATCTGGAACTTTGAGGTAAGAAGATGAACTTCAGATGAACTTAGGTAAACCTTCCCCAGTTCACTGCTTCTCTTGCATCCTTTTTGCCTCTGTCTTTGAGGTATTCTCTGTTGCTAGCTTGCTGGCTCTCTCTCCTCTGTCTCCTCTCTATCTCCCTCCCCTCACCTCTCACTTCTCTCTCTCTCTTCTCTTTTCTCTTTCCTTTCTCTCTCTCCCTCCCTCTCTTCTGTCTATCTCTCTCTCGCCCTCACTGCCATGCACATTACTTCCAGTACTTTCCTCAGGCAGCCTCACTTTCCCCTAACATAAATGCCGAAGGAACCAGGGAGCCAGTACTTGAAGGTTTGGGGACCATTTTACTATTTTCAAGCTTTGCCAACTTATTTTGTGTAATTAAAAAAAACAAAAACACAAAAGAAAACTGTATGGCCCAGAAACACAAAAACACAGAACACTGGACTCTTCCCTTGGCCGAAGAGCCATCACTTTCTTTCAGATACAGAATGCTATTGCCTCAGTTTCCCAGGCTGTCTCAATCGAGAGGGCGTGTTTCTATAGCACGTTGTTTCTATGGCACATTGCTGTCGGCGGAATCCAAATAGTTGTAGATTTCAGTTCGCCCCTCCACCTTCGTCCTTTCTCTGCGTAGCAGGGAGGCTTCCTTAAACACAGCAGCCTCTGGGTCCCCACCACCTCCGCGGGAGGAAGAGTCTTTCTGCCATTGGGATCATGATTAGAGGTGGCTCTGGAAGCCACAGTCTTACTGGAGGCTGTTTCCTGTGGGAAGTTCCTTCATGGTGTTCGGCAGGTTACCACGGGCTTTCATCACCCACGGAACAACCCGTGGGCCAGGGGCTCTCAAGATTCAAGTGACCTGAGCCTTTGGCTCTCTCTGAGGCCAGATCCCCAGGGGCCACAGAATCTCCAGGCTAGGGTCTGGTGGGAAGAGAGGAGCCCTTTGCCCCTGCTGCTATCCTGGGAAGGCCATCAGCTGGGCTGGTCTCACCTTTGCCTGCAGTGGCTCTCCCCTGCCTGGGATACAGCTCAAAATTCAAACTCTATGACTCATGTCAGAGGTGGCAAGGCAAGTGACATATAAGAAATACACACTTTGGGACACTAACAAAGTGAAGTGAAATTTGTACACCTTTTCTTTGTGTAGCCATTGAAGATGTCAGAAGAAACTTGAATGTGCCTTCTGGGCCAAACCCTCTGGTTCAGTAAAGTCAAAATAATGAAAATTAGCCTGTATCTATATATAACTCTGACACCACCTACACATCCCCTTCACAGAGGTGCAATGAGGATTAATCAGTTCGTGTTTATAAAAAGATCTGGAGAGAAAAATTGTTACTCTTAAATGCTAGATACTATTCAGGATTTAGATTATAATATGATAAAATGTAGAACAAAAAGTAGCATGAATTTGTGGCGTGTATGAATGACAGGCTTCTAGCTTGCATGTCTGCTAGCACAGCCAGAGCAACCACTTTATTTGGGGCTTACTTTGAGGTCATTTGAAACGACCTGATACAATTGATTTAGAAAGCCATTCAAGACCCCTTGTTATCCAGGGACACTGAAATACTCAGGCTTAGATGTCTTCCACGAGTTTGCTTTGTAAGTGTCTTTGAGATGGTCTTATAGGCTATTCAGGCTACTAATACCTACTAATACAATAGAGCGGTGTTTGACTTTCATATGCCTTACGTTTCACATCAGGAAGCTCAGCTTTCTTTACACTGATAGTATTTTTCATATGCTAAGACCTCCAGTCAATGAACATGCACTTAGGTAAACTAACCACCACTCACTTTCATTAATTTCAGAGCAAGCAAATGGACAATTCACAAATTTTAAAATCCCTCTTCTCTTTGTGGAACCCAAGTTTTAATATTCTACTAAGTTTTGAAAGCCTACTTCTATCAACCAAGGGGTAGTAACCTTGGGATTACTATAGAGTTTATTAAAGAGACATTACTGTAGACTTTATTACATTCAAACAGATCACCCCAAATTGAAGTGAGTTTACAACTTGCAAAATTCTTTAACATAGTATAAAAGTTATTTAGTATCCTAAAGTCATTCTCCTCTGTCCCATGGGGTAGGAAGGCAAGTGTTATTATTCATATTGTGTTGATAAAATAATAGAATATCCGGATGTTAAGTCACTTGTCAAAGTCACCAGATCTATCCACTGCACTCTACAGCCTACGTGTCTAAAAATTAGTGGCTTATTGGGAACAAATGCCTTTGATAAGTTGCAAAGCAAACACACAAAAAAAGAAAAGGGAAGAACAGCGAATTCATCCGTCAAGCTGCGTATGTGCACACAGAAACAATTTCTGGTTCTAACTCAAAAGCTCATTTTGGTTTGTTTTTAGCCACACTCATGTGCACAAAATAAGCAACCCAACCTTGAAACACCACACATCTGTGGAGCTAAGATACAGAGGAATCTCCTTATATGAAGACAGAACAGGAAAAACACTACCATTGAATCACAAGTGTGCTCCCACATCCTTCCCCCAGGAAACAAAGACGAGAGATCGTGGGCTGGCTGGCATGGGTTGAGGACCAGAGTATCCTCCCAGGGTGTGTCACAAGGAATGCAACCCAGCAGAGAGAAAACTGATCCTTAGTCTTCCAAACAGACCAGTTAAAAAATGCATAAATTCCCTAAGAGCTCACAGGCCTAATTAAGATTTTTTGAACCTGATCAAAACGTTAATTACTTTGCACAAACTGAGCAAACATATAGATGTCGCATCCTGTGAATGTTTCTTTCAATTGCTGTCCTGGGAAGATAGATAGAAATTAAAATAGTACATCATTAGGTAGACTACACATCTCTCTTCTGCTTTGTTCTCATGGGAATTAAATCTTTACTGTTTTGTTTTTCTTTATAGTCAACCAGAGAGGATATTATAATACCAATTACTAATATTTATTGAATACCTACCCTCGTCAGGCACTTTACCTCTGCCCTGTATTTAATCTGTCAATAAAACTACAAGATAGATTTGAGTATTTGCATTTTATGTGCATTTATACTCAGAGAAGCCAAGAATTTGATCTAAGCTACACAGTTAAAAAGTAATGGACCTGGTTGGGTGCAGTGGCTCATGCCTGTACCAGCCCTTTGGGAGGCTGAGATGGGCGGATTACGAGGTCAGCAGTTCAAGACCAGCCTGACCAACATGGTGAAACCCCATCTCTACTAAAAATACAAAAATTACCAGGGTGAGGTGGAACATGCCTGTAGTCCCAGCTACTCAGGAGGCTGAGGCAGGAGAATCGCTTGAACCCAGCAGGTGGAGGTTGCAGTGAGCTGAGATCATGCCATTGCACTCCAACCTGAGCGACAGAGTGAGATTCTGTCCAAAAAAAAAAAAAAAGAAAGAAAAGGTGGACCATGAGTCAAATCTAAATTGGTCTGACTCTAAAGACCATGCATCCTCTTCTCCCCATACCACCCCACCTTGTCAATGAAGGAGGCAAACAAAGCAATCACACTAATCCCACTGCATTAAAACCTGCCCTGACAGACTCTGGAGACCTGGTTGGCTTAACTGTGAAAATGCAGAGAATTCCATCTGTTTCCACCCAGTTTAACATTGCTGTGCTAGTCTTCATCTACGTTTCTTACCTGTAGGTGTTTGCACCTGAGTGGGATTGCTAGTGGATTGCATACCATGGTGAGTCCTGGAAATACACAGAAAGGTGCTCCCAGAAATTGTCCTTGACACCTTTGTCATGAGTCGAATGAATGTGAATCCAGGAGAGGTCTCCTACGCCAGCCACAGCTGGGCCCGTGCTTAGCTTCTGTCATAGATGACGTCCTGTGTACATGTTTGCCTGTTTTCCTTTTCTTCTCATAAACAAAATTCTCTCCCCATCTTTTTAAGGTTTTTCAAAAGGTACCACCTTATTCTTCTCTCCTGCATCCAGGAACAATTGCAAATGTTAACATAACCCAGAATTCCAGAATTCATTCTAGAGCAGCGCACACAGTGCCCTGTGGAGTCTCCTGTCCAGAAGCAGCTGTCCAAGGAACATGGTTTCTCGCCCTGGGAGCTCCGGGAGAAGCCATAACTAGCACATAGTCTCACTAGGTAATTAATTCATTCATCATATGATGCCTATACTGCATACTTGTTGGATTAATAAATGAACAAAACTCCTCTGAGCTACTGAAATAGATATCCTGAGAGCTCCATATCAGTTTCGTGCACTGCATCCGTCAGCCCAAATGGCATTCAAGTCGAGCTTTTTTACTTTTGTTTTATACACAATTCTAACAAACTTTTTCTCATCCCCATTATCTGAAAAACAACACATTGAAAGGTGGGAGGAGTCATTTTCTTTAACAAACATGCAGCCCTCAGTGAGAAGGGACCCTGAAAACAGAAGAAGCAGAAAATGTAAAAAGAAGCAACCAGTATTCCAGAATCACCAGGGAAAACAGTATGAATCCCTCAGTGGTCCCTGAAGGAGCGAAGCACATGTGATCTAAGAGTTAACATCCCTCACAAGGAGCCAGAGTCGTGCAAAGGGTTAAAATTGGTTCCCTAATCTTTGTTTCAAGAGGAGGAAAGGGGGTGATATTTTTTGGGAACATGCTAAAAGTTTCAAAGAATGGGAGAATGATGTCTATGCTATTCAAAAGTCACCTACAGGGAATCCTTCCTTACTACACTGCTTTTCTCACGAAAAGAAATGACTTTGAAATCTGTGCTGCTCTGACAGAGCCTGAGAAGGCAAAAACAGCCTTCAACGTTCCCTCCACGCTGGGCTGCCATCCTCGGTGGGCACTCATTAGGAGCATGAAGGCTATCATCGCCAGGGACTTCAAACGTATCTGCTCACAGTAGTTTGGTGTTCATTATGTGCCGCAGGCACTTTCTCTAACCCTCAATGTAAATTATTTATGTGTTAAAAAGGATCACTTCCTTCTCACAGGAAAATAATAAAAGGAAGCATAAAATTTTTATTTATGTTGAGTAAAGCCTGAATCATTCATTCACAGTTACTCTTTGTTTAACACCAATGCCGAAAATAGTAAGAGTCATAGCTATCATTAATCCATCGTTATGTGCTAGCATTTGCACATTCATCTTTGTTAAAAATCACGATCATAGAAGATGTGCAGTATTATCATCCCCATTTTACAGTTGGGGAAACTGAGGCCCAAGGTCCATGTGTCCAGAGGCTTCAAGTTATCCAAGAGCCTTGCCTTATGCATATGGCACTGCTCAGAGAGCTCAAGGCCTGACTGCGTTATCATCCATGGGAGCTGCTCTGTTGACCACATCTGGGTATAAGGGAATTTCCTTTATTTATCTATTTATTTTTTTTGAGATGGAGTCTCACTGTGTCACTCAGGCTGGAGTGCAGTGGCACCATCTCAGCTCACCGCAACCTCCACCTCCCTGATTCAAGAAATTCCCCTGCCTCAGCCTCCAGCGTAGCTGGGACTACAGGTGCAAGATACCATGCCCAGCTAATTTTGTTGGTATTTTTAGTACAGATGGAGTTTCACCATGTTGACCAGACTGGTCTCGAACTCCTGACCTCAGGCAATCTGCCCACCTTGGCCTCCCAAAGTGCTGGGATTACAGGCATAAGCCACTGCACCCTGCCTCCTCTAAAATTTTAAAATACCTCTCAGTTTGAATCAGATTAATAGTATCGTTTTAATTCCAACACTGTGGCAAACACTATCATAGACAGCAGGGACATAAATATGACTACAAAATGTCTATGTCCCTTTGGATACAAGACGTTGGCAGTATAGCTGAGGGAGGCACAGAAAAGACAGGCAAGAAGATGTTGGTGATGTGGTGAGGCAGGCACCTCTGTCCAGGTACCAGGTACACACAGGAAGGGCCATTTCACAGAGCCCGGGAGTCAGGTGGGCTTCCTGGGTGAGATGACAGGTGAGTTCATCTTGGAGGCTAAGTAGGTGTTGCCCGTGGAGAGGGGCTGAACGGCAATGCCAGGTAGGAAATACAGGATAGGATGCTACACAGAGGACGAGCTTAAAGGCTGATATCCTCAGGAGGAAGGGGGAGAGAGGAAGGAAGAGTGGGAATCCTGCTGGGATGTGAGGGTGGGATCACGGAGGGTCTTACGCATTGTGAGAGGGGCTAGGACTTGACCCTGTGGCCCAAGGATTCTTCACCTGGGCACTGTGGACGCTTTGGGCCAGATCATTCTTTGTTGTGGGGGACTGTCCTTTTGTTAAAAATAACAGAAGTTTATTTGTTAAACTTTGGTCTCAGCCCCTGGTGTGGCATTGCCATGAGAGCAGGGATGATGATTTTAGTTTTAGAATTCTATCCCTGGTGCCTACCTCGGTGCCTGTAGCGGGTGGTCATTTCGTATATATTTCATAATGATTTGTTTGATATCTTTGCTGAATAAATGATGATTGTGAGCAATGGCACGAGGAATATGAGAGTGGAAAACTGTAGAGACGTTGACCGACGGTCTTTTATGACTGAACTTTGGCCTCTGAGATGGGAGGAATGGAAGATTTGACTAAAAGCTGGCTGGGGTCAGGGTTAGGAGGGCCTCTAGTGCTGTCTGTGGGATCTGGACTTTCAATCACATGTGGCAAATGTGTAGCCATCATGAACTCCAGCCAAGAGAGGGGTTGGCTTCTTGGCACTAGAATGCACATTCTCACTCATAGAAAGCTGTTGTTTCTTTTCTTTGCCTGTATCATGCTTTGTGATTATTTTTCTATTTCTTTGCTACTTGTTAAACTTTGGTCTAAGCCCCTGGTGTGGCTGGCATTCCCAGGAGAGCAGGGATGATGACTTTTATTTTTAAAATGAAATTAAAATTATCCCAAATAACCTGGAGAATCACGTGACACCTGAATAACTGGCACCATCATTCACTTCAGGTGAATCCTTCTAAACAAAAAACAGCATTTCAAACAAAATAGTTTTTGAAATTGAGATGTACTTAGAAGTTGGAAAATAAAAGACAATGTGAAAATAAAGAGCTTTTTTCTTCTGTGTAACAAAAATTAAGTTAGAATTAAAATTTAAATGATTCCTATTTGTCTTTCTGTGCCTGGCTTATTTTACTTAACATTGTGCTCTTGAAAAATGCAAACAGAGTTGATGTTAAATGTTCTCACTGCAAGAAGAATAACCATGTGAAGTAAAGCATTTGTTAGCTCGATTTAACTATTGTCCAATGTGTATGTACTTCAAAACTTCATTTCGTATATAATGAATACATGAAATTTTCTCTGTTGATTAAAAAAATAAAAATAACAGTATAAAAATTTTTATTAAAAATGATTTTCTCAGGGTAAAAATGTTCATACCCCTGTTTATGATAGGATGCTATAACATCCCTGTTCTTCATGTTTATTTTTGCTGTATTATCAAAACAATGGTCATTTTTGCAAATAATTATCTTAGGCCTTCTATAATTTTCCCAAGGATGTGTCTTAATTATTTATATGAATTTTGTATATTTTTATAGGAGCCTATCATATCATCATTGTTTTGGAGTTTCTCTGGGGTTAAATTTACAATTAACTGTTAGCTGTGAGATCCTCTTTGCAAATGTCTTTGAGTAAGATTTAAGCCATTCTCCACTATCACTTTTATGGATTTTTGGAAGTTACATGTATTTTACAAGTTTTGTAATTTCTCTTTACAATTCAGTCCTATTTTATATTATATTGTCTGAGTTTCTGTCAATCATTGAGTGAGTTACCATTGACTCAATGGAAATGAATAAAGCATTGAGTTACATAGTGACAACTAAATTGTAAGTGGTCAGTTTCCTAATAACTATCTTCCTGCTTCAATGGCTTTTGCTTCTTTATGCAGCCTTGTGTCTCTGAGGACTAGAATCGTGAATCCCGACAATGATTGTGCTCCATGCTCTATGCCTCCTTCCTGCAAGACCTCCTTCCTCAATCTTACTTTATGCCTCTCTCTGTGTCTTTATCTTCGCTCTGTCTTTCCACCAGGAATATCCTCACCTATCACCCAAATGTTATTTATCTCATTGGGTTTTCCTAATCCGTATAATCAGATTGATACTTGCTTTCTTACTCTTTTCCTTTATTTTTTTTATTAAGTTTTATTCTCCTTTTAACTTCTACAACACAGAATCAAACACAAGTGCTTTCCTGTGGTCAAAAGAATGTGTATTTGTTCCATGAAGCTGACATTTTTTAATCCTGGTCTGATCCTTGGTATTCAAATAAAAGAATAAATCTACTTGGAGAGCCTCAAAAAGGGCTGCTACTTGCCTTTGGATCTTGCCCACTTATAAACTAAGATAGTTTGTCTACCCACAAATTGACAAAGACACACAGAGCACTCACACAGACACCTTGTACCTGTGTGCTTTTGCTTGACGAATCCACAGTGTTCTCCATGTGATCGATCAGCTAGTTTGGCAAGTGTCTCCCACCATCATCTGAATGCGTGCTCTAAAATGCACACTTCTGCCACCACAGCTCCATGCCTACCACTCTACAGCCATTTGCTAAAATAGCTGCTGGTTACCTGCTTCATGCTGGTCTCACCACCTGGACTTCAAGTTCCTTGAAGGGAAGTATAGGCATACCCTTTTCTTTAAATGCCAGCTATCTGGTAGAGTATGGCCTATAGCATGTACTTAAAAGGATCAGGTGAGTAATGCGTATGTTTGGGTTTTTTAATTATAATTATGTGATGTATAAAGTTGCAAACTCCTAAAAGGCAGAGGCCACTCTCGATTAAGATGTAGTTCAGTGATCAGTATCTCTCGGTTAGGAAAGAATTAGGCAAAGTGCCATGCAATCTTCCCCTTCATTTACATCCTGTCCTACCTGACTGTATACCTTGGGCACATCACTTTACCACAGAGTGTTCGCATCACCCATAAAGTGAGAGAATTGGACTAGTTTGTCCACAGAGACTCCCGCATGACACGATCAGCGATGAAATGGCTTTCATTGTTTAGCTTGTAAAGATGTGACTTTGGAGTATGTTATGGAAACTTTGGCTTTGAAGCATCAGTACCCTAATTAATAGAAAGTCAGTTTGGTGCTAGCATTTGGGGAGAGTGGCAGTGTGTGGAATTTCAAGTCAGTCTATTAATCCATCTCATTATTTAAAACAAAAAATATAATGTTCAGGAAGGTAAAGAGGCTCACAAGAGAGAGAAATGGCATGATAAGAGGAGCGATGTCAAGGGCAGGAAGTTTTGGCTGCCACAGAGACTTTAGAGCAGGTAAGAAGATATCCTGGGTGAGGTACAGTCAGCCTATCATGTAGGGACCAAGGAAAATGTTGAAAAGGTCAGAGATTTGGCTGATTCGAATACATGATTAACTGTGAGAATGATGGTTGAAGAGTTCAGTGTAGACCAAGAGACAGATGCTCACATTCTGAAAGAAAACTTGAGCATGAGGAAAGTTTCTGTGAAGATCGTGCCAAGTGCTTTGAGTGATGAACAGAAACAGAAAAGTCTTGACATTTGTTCTGGTCTTTCAGAGGAAGCCAGATAAAATAGTGCTTTGTGAAGAAACAAGTAACCAGGAATGAACCGCCAAGCAAAAGAACTTCAATTCAAGAGATGAGACTCTAATGGAAACATCAATATTTTCAGTACCCCCTCCACATACCTTTATTAAATCATTTTTTAATTTAATTCATACTTATTTACTGAGCACATACTAGGTGTACAGAATTATGTTTAGTGTTGTGGGAATTTTAAACATGAAAAGGATATTGTTTCTTCCCTCTAGCTATTTACAATATGATGAAAGAAAGTAAGACATTATAAAAGTCATCACTTTCCATCAGAAGACCAGGCAATAAATGGAAAGTCCTGAAGACTAATACAACCTAGCACTTTTATGAGATGCATACAGCTCAACTGAGCATGTACTTTCCATGAAGTCCTTTTTGAGCTGTGTTGCTGATAAGTGGATCACACAGATGTCAAACAAAAACCCAAACCTATATTTAAAGGGCTAAGATGTCCCATTACTGAGAGGAGTCGAGAAAATGATAAAGGTGCTGAAGGAATTCCCAAAACAGAGTCCATCTATAGCTTCCCAGTTGATGCTTCTAAATGGAAGGCTGTCCACTGTGACATTTGCAGATGTGGCATCTTCATTATAAAAATCAGTCTTATCACTGAAGATAATGTATTGTATGCACTTATCCTTTCAGAGCACTTGTGTGGCGTTTCCACAGTATGCCTGGCATTCTAGTGTAGAGCTAGTTTATACATCCATTTTGCCAAAAGTTTGTAGACTGCTTAATTTTCATCAGCAATCAACAAATTATTGGGTTCCACATCGACACTTACATTTGAACTTAAAGGCTTATTTATTTTACCATCCGCATTAAGGAAACATTGTAATGAGCTTTTAAAGGAAAAACAAATAGCTTTGGAGACACGAGAGTAGAAAGAATCCCAATTTATCATTTTGGCCAAGTTCAACAAACATTGCACCATGAACCAATAGCTCCTAATGAGGACAGCTGCAATACACTAAATAAATACACCATTATACTTAATTAACTTAGATAGAAATCTTGCAATTTCCTGATTGTTTGTGGACTTTAGCCCATTTATGGATGGGAATGGTTATGTATGTGTGCATTTGTGACAAACACAGAGGGATATCTTAGATATTAATGGCAAAATGAATAAACTTTACTGTGTGCAACAAAGTGGGAACAAATACCATGTTGACACTGCCTTACATTCATGCTAATCCAGACTGGAGCACCGTTAAGAATGAGACTGTTGCATAGACACAGCCCGTATGCACTTAGGGATTTTTCAAAATGTAGAATGCACCTAGTGTCTAGTGATATGAATTAAAAATTACTAGACATAGCCAAGAGGAAAGCAATAATGAGGAAACAGAAGAGCAACCATATAATTTACTCTGTTAGATACTTTCAAATAAACTGATGTTGAAGCTATCATAGTGGTGATGAGAATCAACTTGCAAAGTATTTGATTTATGATTTGCAAAGAATACCCTCATTATCCTCTGTTCGAATGACTATTTGAGGGTCAGTGCCTTTAGAAGAAGGGAAATAATTTAAATTTTAAAATCCCAGCAAACCAAGAATTGCGTGGTGTTCAGAATAAATAATTTCTATTCTATTGGACTTGAACATGAACAGTGATATTAAATCCCTTAGTTTTATTTGTTTTCAAAAATTTAGCCATGGCCATTTGAATACAGTAAAAATAATTGTCTTGGAATGTATTACAATACAGCTTAAACATTGAAAAAAGTAAATCTATAAAATTCTAAACTTTGAAGCTACCCCTAAAGGTCATTTTTGAGAATTGTTTTGTTTCCCAGGTTGCTTAGATATTTGAACATAGGGTTTTTCTTTTTTAATTTTTAAAGGTAAAATTAAGAAAATTTGACTTACATAAAAATGAAAACTATCTCCCACAACAAATTCTCTTAGGATCCTAAAATGCTGAACTTTAGCAAATGATTCACAGAAGCTATTCATAAATTATTTATTTTGGTTAAGGTAGTGATGAGGAATTTTTTTCTTTCCTTTTGCTGGGTACCACTGTTTTATAGTTGTAGTGAATTATCTGAACAAAATTGTCAACAAAAATATTCGTATTTATATTATGAAAGATGGTGAGGTATTTTTAAAATCAGCCATGACCTCGGTGAATCCAAACAGAACAGGAACTTTTTTAAATGAAGTGTTCAATATACACACTGATTGTGTTTCTTCATTCATTCATTTGTTGGTGGTATTCGTGTGGGGTGGGTGGGAGATGTTATGATTACAGTTTAAATATTTTTAAATATTCATTTCAGGTGGTTGAGAAGGATGACAAATAGAGAAAACAGTTATTTATGTTGTATGTATACATATGCACACACACACACGAAAAAACAAATAGAAAACATTTGTGTCAAAATGTTAGCTTCAAGTTAGGTTCACTTACCACATCTTGAATGTTATGCCATCCAAATATGAATAATATATAGATCTAGATGAAAACTAGTATGTCCTCAGACCAACAAAAAGGATTTCTTAGTCTAAGAGAAAATAAAAACTAGTGCTATGCATTTATTAAACTAGTGTTCCTGAAGTTTTCTGAATAGGCATATTCTACCACTGTGACCTTTCACATGCGTTAGAAGATAGCAGGCTCTTAGACTGTGCAGTTGTTGTTGTATTGGGAGGCTGACACATTCTTATTGCACCACCTGTTATATGTTCCATAAGGTTAATTCTATGCTTCTGTTTACAGAAAGCACATCTTTATAATACAGAGAGGGAAAGCGCCTTCTTTCAGAAAACTACAAGATTGTTCAGAAAAGACAAAAAACCCTAGCAACTATATTAAGCTATGGAAGTCTTCTCTTAACAGATTCTGGACAATCAAGTTGATATTTTATTCTGTGGAATATGTTCACTTTTATTCATTACTACCCTTAACTCTATCTAAATAAGCTCTCTATTATAATAGGTAATCAATATACCTGTAGACACTGTATGTTCAAGTTAGAAGGATGTGAGGTAGGGATTTCACACTTAATATGTAGTATTTTGTCTTGTTTGCCCAATAAGTACATATGTTGATAGCATGTGCACATTTTTACTCACATTTACCTATTGTGAATACAGCTGTCTTCCGTTTAGGAAGAGTGCTTCTCACACAATGTGATAAGTATCTGCTATATCTGCAGTTGTGCCAAATACATTTTCCCAGTGCTTGGAGGCTGTAGGCTGTGTATCAGCTATATGAGAAGTCAGTTCCTTTTCTCATTGGCATAAAAACACAATGAAGCTTAGAATAAGTTATGTTTCATTGCATAGACATAATTAATGTGCAGATCTAAGATTAAACAGTATAAATAAAAAGGCAGAATCATGATCAGTATTCAGAAGCAGGATCAGCAAATTTCAAAGATGAGATAAGCCAATGCAGGTAACTTAACAACTGTTTAAAATACATCAGAATTATCTAGTTCCATCTAAGTGCAATTTGCTGGACATTTAATATTTGAGTCTCTTGGAGGAAATCTAAATAAATCACTATAAAATCAGATCAACAGGAATCAACAATGATACAATCATAGCAAGCCCAAGTGTATGCATGTTTTTAAAATACCTTAAAGTTCATTAGGCAGACCAGGTTTTATCTTCATATGTATGTTGATTCGGGAAAAGCTAAAAAAGAATGGTCTTTCTCATTTTTCTAAATTATATTAGTATTAAAATACACACATAAGGCTGGGTGGGTGCTGTGGCTCATGCCTGTAATCCTGATGCTTTGGGAGGCCAAGATGGGAAGATGGCTTGAGCCCAGGAGTTTGAGATGAGCCTGGGCAACATGGCAAAACCCCATTTCTATACAAAGTACAAAAATTAGCTGGGTGTGGTGGAGCATGTTGTAGTCCCCATTACTTGAGAGGCTGAAGTGGGAGAATCACTTGAGACTGGGAGGTGGAGGCTGCAGTGAACCATGACTGCCTACTGCACTCAGCCTGGGGGACAGAGCATGACCTCTTCTCAAGATAAATAAATAAATACATAAATAAAATAAAGTACACACATAATAAAAAGATACAAATGTGTGTTTGTGAAAAAAATCCTTTTGTAATTAAGACACATGATTATAAAAGATCAAGAACATCTTTTAAAAGTAAGTGAATTCTTTCCACAGTAAATTTCACACAATCCTATCTTTCCTTCAGGAAAATATTCTGTAGTTCTGGAGAATCATTTTACCTTAATTTTGACTGTTTTACCAAAACAAAGCTCAGAGTGGTGGTGCTAAGCCAGGAGCTGTGAGCTCTCTCCTGTCTGTGCATGCCATATCCTAAGCTGTACCTTAGAACAGTGACTGACAGGGCTGCTTGTCTGACCTGCTGTACGATTCCGAGAATGGGAAGAGTCCTGAGAGTTGCCAAATGTCCACGTGGATAAATGTCCGCGTGCACGGGAGGAGATTACATAAACACGTCGAGGGCCTTATGTCTTCATCTCAGTCTTCTGAGAGTGAGGAAATTGCTCTTAAAGCCACATTTAATGTCTTTCTTGTACAACATTTATTAACACAAAGTTTAATTTATACACTCATGCATTAAGTAAAATGCATCAAATGCATTTAGAAATTTTAAAATCACCACTGAAGAGCAAAGAGAGTTGATTTTTTTTCTTTTTTTTTTTTTTTTTTTTTTTGAGACGGAGTCGCACTCTGTCACCCAGGCTGGAGTACAGTGACGTGATTTCAGCTTACTGCAAACTCCGCCTCCCAGATTCAAGCGATTCTCTTGCCTCAGCCTCCTGAGTACCTGGGATTCCAGATGCCCACCACCACACTCAGCTAATTATTTGTATTTTTAGTAGTGACAGTTTCACCGTGTTAGCCAGGATCTCCTGACCTCATGATCCACCCGCCTTGGCCTCCCAAAGTACTGGGATTACAGGCATGAGTCACCGTGCCCAGCCCAGAGCTGTTTTTTTTTTGAGGGCCTATGGAATGTCACAGTACAAGCTTTTTTGCTGACATGATTTCAGACGCTGCTTACAACACCATCAAGCAGTTGCTCATTTTACAGAGAAGGAAACTGAGGCTTAGAGAAGTTAGGTGACTTTGGCCATCACATGACCTATTCTTTTCCGTGTGCCACACTGCCATCAGGCAGGAAACACTAGGAGGCCAGGTAAAAGCAGAAAACCGAGACCGTGTCCATCAGGATGAGTATTCCCACAGAAAGTGCCATATAACGTGATGATCATCACAGACGAACTTCAGGAACTGTGTTGATTTGCAAATTTCCAGCAACATAGCAATGGCTGTAACCAGTTAGGCACGTTTTTACTGGTAAGGGGAGTATTTTTAGCGTTTTATGAACAAGGTGCATTTTATCGCTTACTTTTTACTTCACAATAAGACAAAAATCAATGAATGTTTCTTCGGTTTTATAAACTCTCATAAATGCAAAAGTATATGTGTACACAGATATTTATTTATACGTTCAATTTACATGTATTGTGTTGTGAAATCTCTTCACAATAGTAAAGCCTAAGTTATTTTCTCATTGTACCAGTCTCAGAGGACTTCTGATTTCACAGGTAACAGTCCATATATTTTCAGGTTTTGAAAACCTCATGTGGGGATGGTAAACTTTCCTGGTGGGGCTGCAGATTGAGAACAAGGGCTCAGAGAGGTTGAGTGATTTGCTTAAGGCCGCAGGGGGTCCCAGGTAGTCACAGGAGGCTGTAGCCATGCCCTTTCCACAGGTAATCTTACTTTTTGAATAAAGGAAAGGAAAGAACTGAATTCAAAAAAAAAAAACAAAAACCCCACAAGTAACTAGATATAAATCCTGGGACCTCAATTGTTTTCCCTATGGGTATTGATTACAATTTGAAAGAAAAACTTCCTTATATCATATGCTTATGTAGCTTATGGTTCTTATCTCACTGGCACCAGGAAAATGAAAACACAGACCCATAAGCCTGCTTTTCTTCTGCTACATCTTCAGTGAACTCCAGAATACCATAAAAAGTTGAGATAACTATGGGCATCTGGGTTTTTTGTTGTTTTTTTTTTTTAATCTTTTTCTTCAACTGTGTGTGTGTGTGTGTGTGTGTGTGTTTTTAATCAGATATGAAGAGTACCAGCATCCACACACATATACCCCAGTGACCGGCTGTGGAGAGGAGAGGGCTCTGGACACTATGCCCACATGCCAGCCTCTACTGGAACAAAGCCAGGTCTCTGCAGGGAGGCTGGCTCCTCCAGCCTGCTGGGGAAGGTGTTGGGATGAGAAGCAGTGGCCATCCTCAGTCAACTTCAGGCTTAATGAAAAAGTCAAATTCATGTATTTCAGTAGAGATGTGCACAAAGATTGATGTTTTTTAAATAAACTTTTCATTTTATAACAGTTTTAGATTTACAGAAAGACTGTGAAGCTAGTACAGGGAGTTCTCATGTGCAACATGCCCAGCCTCCTCCATTGGAAATATCTCACGTTAGCACTGGACATGTGTCACAGTCCACGAGTCAACGCTGATTTGTCATTGCCACAAACTCGGGAGTCTGTTCAGATGTCTTCAGTGCTTCCCTAGTGTCTGCTTTCTATTCCAGGATGCCTTCAGGACACTGTCAAGGCTCCTTAGACCCCTCTTGGCTATGACAGTTCTCAAATTTCCGTTGTTTTGGGTGAGTTTGATGTATTTCAGGAGTATTAGTCAGGTCTTTCAGAGAATGTCCCTCAGTTTCAGTTTGTATTTTTCTCTCATGGTCAGACAAAGGTTAAGGATGTTTGAGAAGGCCACAGAGAAGCCATTTTTATCACATCCCAGGAGGGGTACCTATGGTCCACATGACTTACCACGGATGATGTTGACCTCGTCCCCTGACTAAAATGGCATCTATCGGGCTTCTCTGCTGGAGAAGTCCCCCTTTCCGTACTGTATTTTGGAAGGAAATCACCATGCCTGGCCCATAACCATGGGGAGTTATACTCCACTTTCCTGAGGGAGGAGTACAGATTGATATTTTTATTTATAATATTTAATACACAACTTGTTGAAATCAAAAAGCAAAATAAAATATTAAAATCAGGTATATTTACTTGTTGATGTGCATAACGCAACTTTACAATGCCCGTTCGTGATGTTTTATTGTGTGAACGCAGACGTCGGTTGCACATCTTACCTCCGGAGCCCAAAGGTGGTACCAATGTGTGATGCTATTGGTGCAGGGACTTGAGGAACCACAGGTGCTCAGGGTCAGATGGCCTGTAGAGGTCTTCAGTTCACCTCTCTCTGATCCAGACTGAGCACCTCATGGGCTTCCTGTGAGAAATTCCTATGTGTGGGTGTGGCAGATATCACAGTTTCTTTACACACATTCTACCTTCCTCCAATTAACAAAGCTGCGAGCTCATTTTATATGGTAATGTGTGCACAAAAAGCATTCATAGTTTCCAGATTTTTCTCCTTTGTAGACAGCAGCTGCTGCTATGTGACACAGTCCAGCAGGAGGTGATAGATCGGCCAAATCCCACAGTTTTCTGAAAAGCTTTGGCTTTCTTGATAAAGAGGGCCTCCTCCTTTTTCTCTATCTTCCCTGGAATGGAGAAATGAGATCAGGAGGGGAAGCAGTCACTGTGTGACCTTGTCACAGTGATAGGGATGACAAACACCAACTTGCCCCAGGTCCTGCATGGGAAGCCACAGGAGCACCTCCTCCAGGATGGTGCTGCTGCCCTGCCCCAGGTGTGTCTATTGCAGACTTCCTGATATGTGAGATGGAAGATAGTTACCCATGAGTCACTGTGGGCAGGACTTCAGTAATATGCAACCAGATGAAACCCTGGCCTTTCTTCCGTGTCCATTTCCAACAACGTGAGGACAGGCCACCTTTAAAAGGAGCAAATCTTGTTGAGTGTGTTGCTATTGCTATTAATTACTCTTCTGTAATATCTTCCCCATAAATTTCTAAAAACATCCCAAGAATTATTTTTGTTTTCTCCAGGATATTGCCAAATTCTGTTATTTTACTTTCAATGAATCATGTCTTCTCATATTCAAACACAGTTTCTCACTTTATCATAACATTCTCCCTTTTAGATTCTTTTCTTTTATGGAACACAGAGGGTAGCAATCAACTCAGACTACAGCAGCAAGGCCAGCTCTGGGTGTCAGCCATCAAAGCCTTACATCTATTCTTCTATTGCACTTAAAATGACTCCCAATTTGTCCACACATGATTAAGTTCATAACCCTCAGCTTCAATGCATTGATTGAAACCAACCTATCTGAAAACCTGATAGCTATTTTTCCTTCGCTTCTATCCCATAATTGCTACCCAAGTAAATGCACCTTGAAAATATGATGAGAGGACCATGGCGTGATGAAATCTGCCACTAAATATCCTGCCCCCAGAATGAGATGAATACCCAGGGGACACACAGCACAAGCCGAGCTGCTACTCATGCTTGGATGGCAATGTCCTTTCTCAATACCATAGTTAAGGCTGAGCAGCATATTCCTAGCGTCCCCATATTCTTAGCTGTGGGCCAGGGATTATTTGAGAGAGAAAAAAATTATGGTTTCCTCTGCCTTGTTGGATTTATGCATCAGTAAGCCTCTTTGCAAACTCCTTACAGATGAATACACGGATTGAAGGTCTCTATTAGAAAATCTTAGCAAAGATTCATGAAAGCATTGTGATTAATCTATGGTGGACCACACTGACTCTCATGAAAATGTCAAGGGGGTCTGTTACTGGAAAGGGGTCCAGACCAAGACCCCAAGACAGGGTTCTTGGATCTTGAGCAAGAAAGAACTCAGGCCGAGTGCAAAGAGTAAAGTGAAAGCAAGTTTATTAACCAAGTAAAGGAATAAAAGAATGGCTTACAGCATAGAGCAGTGCCAAGGGCTGCTGGCTGCCCATTTTTATGGTTATTTCTTGACGATATGCTACACAAGGGGTAGACTATTCATGCCTCCCCTTTTTAGACCACCTAGGGTAACTTCCTGATGTCGCCATGGCATTTGTAAGTGTGTAGCAGTGAGGTCGACCAGAGGACACTCTCATCGCCATCCTGGTTTTGGCAGATTTTAGGCAGCTTCTTCACTGCAACCTGTTTTATCAGCAAGGTCTTTAAGACCTATCTCTCGTGCTGACTTCCTATCTCATCCTGTGACTTACAGCGCCTTAACCGTCTGGGAATGCAGCCCAGTAGGTTTCAGCCCTATTTTACCCAGCTCCTATTCAAGATGGAGTTGCTCTGGTTCAAACGTTTCTGAGAGGTCCCCGCAAAAACTCTGGTGTGACTTGTTTGAAAAGGTTGGAATGCCATGTGGAATCACCCACTATGGGTTTAGCTAACAGTAATTTTCCTTCATCAATGGGACCACTTTTCTAAATGCTAATTAATAGTATGTGAGTTCTTCGCACAGGCCATTTGCTGTGTCTTGGCAAATTGTGGTTATATTAAAAGTTTGTTTTCCCTAAGGTTTAACATTAGAGCTTAGTCTTCATGGTTTTTGTTTTTATTTTTATTTTTTAAATCTTTTCTATACCCAGTGGAAAACAACCTTTTACTGTGAAAAGTAATCCAATCAGGTATCTTCAAAATCTTAATAGGCAAAGTGAATTGACCTCAGTTCATCTTCATGGAGCACAGGACAAATGGATCCATTTTCTTACTAAATAACTACCATTCGAATGTTGATTCTGCCTGCCTAAGATTAGCACCTTGTAAACTTTGTGTTTGAGAATGTAAACGCAAGCTAAGTGCACAGACCCACATCTCCAAGCAGAAGAAATATCCTCCATCAACTCCCAACCAGTTCTGAAAAATGACGAAGACATGCTGATTCTTTTGAAATTTCAAAACAGTAAGAAGCAGGAAGAAAAAAAATTTTGAAATTTATACTTTATCACACCTATCTGCAAGTTGGAGACAGTGTCTATAATCCACACTAAACCTCAATCACTGGAGCGGACTTTTAGGGGATCTTAACTGCTGGGCTTGCCTAGGACATGGGGAGTGGGCTGTGGATGTGTTGTCATTTGGGGCATCCCATTCATCCTTAAAGATCTTTGCATCAATACAAAATTGCTTAAACATTTCATATTGCTTAGAATCACTTGCTTACTACAAATGTTAGTGGAATGTGCTAATCTGAGGTAAGACCTATTGGGGATGAAAATGCATATGACAGTGTCTCCACATGATAGAAGTTCATAGTCCAGCAAGAGGGAGAAACAGGTGTGCAGTGAGCAAATCATAAGTCACCGAATGAGAAGGACCACAGAAAGCCATGAGCATCTTTGCAGAGGAGAAAGCCTTCACAGCTGTGATGACAGTGTTAGTACTAAAATCTCAAGCTAGCCACACTTAATAAGCCTTACCACGTATCAGGGACTGTGATTATCCCTGTATTTTTTAATGCGATCCTTTCATCAGTACTAGAGATAAGTTTATTATGCTTCTTTGAGAAACCTACGGCAAAAGAGCTTACGTAGCTTTTTCAAAGCTGTTCAACTCCAAGGAAGGCCAGTTTGGGTGGAAAGGGTAGAAGAGATGAAGGTGGTGGTGGTATGAAGTGGGCATATCTATTGGTGCATAACAAATTACCCCCAAACTTAGTAGTCCAAAATTATTTCTTGAGATTTCTTTGGTCAGGAATTTGGGATCTGGGCGGTTCTCTGCCCCAGGGTCTTTCATGAGGTGCAGTCGAGATTTTAGTCAGGTATGTGTGCCAGAAGTCTTGACTGAGGGAGATAATTCTCTTCCAAGCCAGCTCACTACATAGCTGCCAAGGTGGTGCTGGTTGCTACCGGGAGCTGCCAGATCCACCTCAGGGCTGCTTGAGTGTCCTCCTGACATGGCATCTGGCTTCTGCAGAGTGAGTGATTGGAAATGCTCCTTTAATGGCATAGCCTGGAGTGTCCCTTTTATGGCAGAGTCTGGAAAGTCACATAGCATCACTTATACCACATTCTACTCAGTAGAAGTGATTTGCCGAGTCCGGAGGGGAATTAGCCTGCACCTTTTGAAAAGAGAAATGCTGAAAACTTTGCAGATTTAAAATACTACAAGGACCAAACATAAGACAAAGAAGTCATCTTGAATAGTGGAAGTTATGACTGAAAATTTAAGTAACAAGCACATGGAGTAAACCCTGAATTCCAGGTGTAATGTGATTTTATAAGAAAGGTAATACATTCCCACTGAATGTTTTTAAGCAAACAAAAATATAATTAAGATAATTATATAATAAAAGCAGTCAGATGATTTCACTTGGAATGGTTTAGATGACTAAATATTCTTATAATCATTATAAAAATAATAGGCTGGGCGCGGTGGCTCACTCCTGTAACCCCAGCATTTTGGGAGGCCGAGTCAGGCGGATCACCTGAGGTCAGGAGTTCAAGACCAGCCTGGCCAACATGATGAAACCCCATCTCTACTAAAAATACAAAAATTAGCCAGGCATGGTGATGCATGCCTGTAGTCCCAGCTACTTGGGAGGCTGAGGCAAGAGAATCATTTGAACCCGGGAGGCACAGGTTTCAGTGAGCAGAGATCGCATCACCACACTCCAGCCTGGGCAGAGTGAGGCTCTTTCTCAAAAATCATCATCATTATTATCATCCAGAGTATACTCTAGTTTGGGAAAAAAGAGGAACTTATATTTTTTAAGCTCTTTAATGCTGCTTTAGAATAGTTCTGTAGAACTGGTGCTGGCAAACTTTTCTGCAGAGCATCAGATAATAAATATATTTAGCTCTGTGGGCCAACTATTCAATGTTGCTATATTTATAACACAAAACAAGCAATTGAAAGTAAGTGGGCTGCATTTGGCCTACTGACCATGGTTTGCTAATTCCTGCCTCCAGACTTTCCCAATAATAAATTAGAAATGATTAGTTTGATCACATAAGCTAGACAGTTTTCAAATTCTCAGAGACGACAACATAACAATACAACTAAAGGGCGAAATGAGAAGAGAAGACCAACGCTTTGGATGAAAAGAGGTGACAAAGCCTGCCCTAGCCTTGAGAGGAGCTCGCTCGAGGTATCTAAGTTTATATGGTGGAAGTGCTGAGAGCAGTCATTCATAAACGCTTTAAATTAGAGATTCCCTTACTTTAAGGTAAATAAGAAATCAGCAACACAACATAATTGGCAAAAGACACATGGGAGCCAGAAAGAACGTTAACAAAGGGTGGTGGTGAGTACACAGGAAAGACCACAACCCAAGGGAAACCTTTCTTCTTCTTACCCAGGTCTATGACTTCAGCATCATACCTTACAATAAGTATCTTGAGAATAAGCTAGCAACAGTTTTAAATATCGCTCTGCTTACAGATGTTCTACTCAGTTTGCTAAATTTGCATGACAATTATCCCGTTTGTCAGCTCTTCTACAACTTCCCATGTCACCAAACTAAGAAACACCTTATTTATTTACGGTGCTTCCCTGAAAGAAGCACCTAGACTTCTTTTTTTGAAACTAGTGACTATAATTAACGGTGGTCTAATCTTTTAACTGTCAAATCTTTTGTCTTTTTTGGAGGGGTATTTATGATAATCGATTCTTGTCACTTGACGTAATATATGATATGTGAACATAAACCTTGTTTCTCTTTGGAGAAAATAAAATTTTGTGAGTTTAAAGCACACCTTCACAAGTTATTAGCCATTTTTTCTTGGAACATTAGTTATCTCTTGGCCTATGTTCTCTTGTCTATAAAACAGAAATAATACTTAAAACAAATAGCTTTTCTAAGTAAATACAAGTTAAAGAAAGAAAACAAAATTCACCCAAAATCTTATGACCAAAGATTTCACATTTATCTAACATTATATTTCATTTTTTCTTCAGGAAAACATGTATTCTCTTATAAAATGTATGTTATGTGATAATGTTTCCCTCCCACTTAACAATACATTGTAATAGTTACTCTTTTCTTATGTAATCACAAATATGATATTTTTCAATAATATTATTCATACAGGTAGAATAGGTCAAATCATAACCAAAATTCAATGTTTAAAATATTTTTCCAAATTGTGTTCTAGTAAAAATTGTGTCAATTTGCAATCCCACCAGAAGGGTTTGGGAATGCTGAATTTTCTTGCACTTAGTCTAGTTTCTGCTGCTGTAACAGAATATCTGAGACTGAGTAATTTATAAAGGAAATAAACTTATTTGGCTCGTGGTTCTAGAGGTTGGGAAGTCCAAGACCAAGTGGCTGCATTTTGTGAGAGCCTTCTTGCTGTGTCATCCCATGGCAGAAGGTGTCAGGGCAAGGCAGCAAGCACTCGTGAGAGAAGTAGAGCTCACAACCTCAAAGCCTTTTAAAATCAGTACTAATATATCCATGAAGGTGGAGCCCTCATAACCTAAACATCTCCCTTTAGGTCCCACCTTCTGCCACTGTCACATTCGGGATTAAGTTCCAACACATGCTTTTTGGGAGACACATTCAAATTACAGCAGTTGTCAACACTATATATTATCAATTTTTTAAATGTCTTATGTATTATTGATTACCAAAGGAGTCCATTTATATTTATTTCCTGGCCATTTATCTTTATTGGCCATATATATTTATTCTTTGATGAATTCATAGTTTTGGTTGTTTGCAGCCCAGAACACCTCTCTACCACTCAGTCACTTATGGCTTTGTTTCCACGATCATTGATAATTTTGGGTCTGTCTTCTACACCCCTACTTTTGTCACTATTCTGAGTGATCTCAATATCCATGTAGATAGATAGTCCTTGTAATATCTGGGTTTCTTAGTTTTTAAAACTTCCTCATCCCTCATTACTCTTGCTTCCCCCTTTCTCTGCTGCAAATCCCCATGGTCACACCCTGGATTCATTGTCCTTGATAATTTTGCCATCTCTGAACTCTCCACTTCAAGACTTCCACACAGTGGCATCACTTTTATTCTCTCACCTCACTTTTCTAGAGCTATACTCCACCAAGACAGGAGCGCCATAAGTATTCCATGGATATGAGCGCTAAGGGTCTGCCAAGAAAACATGATTTTAAATCCTGAAGCCCCTAAACTAAACTAATATAGAGCTAATATAGTTTCTTAATGTTAAAATAAATGTGAACATTTATCCATATTAAGAATTGAACATGTCCATTATGGAACAACTTTCTCATTACACCCAAATGTTAGTTGGGCAAAAAATGTCCACTTTCCAAATTTAAGTTGGGCGTTTTCATTTTTCTATGGCTCTCTAAAATAGAAAATCTGTGAGTCTCATTGGTCTTAATTGAAAATTGGGTATTTATTCTTTTGTGCATCAATCTCCAAAACACATTGCTGGGAGGCTGATTCCTTTGTACATTTGACTGGTCTTAGTGAAGTAGAAAGTTTTATCTGATTCACTTTTCCTACTATGTGGCTAATGGATGAGGGTGGGTGTCATCACTGTCTGAAAACTACTTGGTCTGTGGGATATAACTTGCAAGAGCACTGTAGAGCTTCACTTCTCTTCCATCCCTCAGTGATTCTGTCTTTTTCAGATAAAATCAAATTAGCACATCTAACATTTTTGATACAGTCTCACTCATTTTCATCCTTGCATTTTTTTTTTAAATCTCATTAATCTACTAACCAACTGCCATTTTAAGTGTCTCATAAACCTATTAGCCAACTACCATTTTAGAGTTATGGAGTGAGCCTCAAATTGGTAACTGCAAAATTAGTAGATCATTATTCTAGGCACCATGAAAAATTGCAAGCATTTCAAGTATCTTTCTCTATATTCAAAATATCTAAAATAGAATAAGGAGCTAAGACAAATATATAATGTTATATAAAAGTTGAAATTGACATGGAAATATTACAAACATATACATATATATTGAATCTGCAGATATGTATTATAAATGTTTACATATATTTGTGTGTGTGTAGATGCATATATATTACATCCAGGCATATATTTACATGTTTAGTGTGTGTATGTGTATGTGTGTGTGTGTAAATTACTAATGTTATAGGGTTGATATAAATGGCAAACCAACTGGAAAACTAGACAATAGAATTTTTGGCTCATGTTCTGCATAACTAAAGTATATTTCTGAATACACATGGCGTTTCCTACGGAAAGATATTAAAAAGAAATGTAATGTAATTAAAATATTCATTCAAAGGGCACAGATTTTTGTGTTCCTTAACTTTTGAAGGCTTTTATATTTAGTATATCTCTTTTCCGTCCATTCTGGAAGATTTTTACATGATTTTATTGGAAAAAAACATAAGAAACCAAATGAGGATTTATTCTGTGTTCCCAGAAACAATAATTTTTCTCCTTGAAACATCATGCAAGTTTCAGTTCGATTTCATGCCTCTTCTTTCTATATTTAAGCCAGTGTCAATCAAAGCAGAATGAAGTGAAACATTTGCACAGAACTCCACACCTTCAGTTTTCCTGGGTGGTCCAGGTGTAATAGACCCAGGCCCTGCAACCTGCCTCTACGTGGGGCTTATTCCAAATGGAAAATGGACCTGCAAATGCTTGCCTTCCGCAGTGGCTTTCCCTGGTGATGAGTGCACCTTACAATGTGGCAGGCATAACTGCAAGACCGTGTCAGTGCAGAAGACGAGCAAATGAGCCCCAAGATGCCTTGTGTTCTCTTATTCCTCCTGTCAACTTCCATTTCTCTTTAAGGGACTTGCACTTTATTCTGAAACAATCAGTCACAATGACTTTGACCTTTGGTTTTATGCTAGACTGTTTCCATTATGAGATGTGCATTTTCTTCCAAAGAAATGATCAGTATCTCAGTAACTAACGTATTTATGAGACACAAATCAGAAAAGATAGTTCAAAAAAAAACCACACACACAGAGTGTCTGGGTGGGCTGGGGGAGGAAGCACCTACCCGAGCTCCTCCTCTCTGGCCTGCTGCCTCTAATGGGCAGAGGATTGTCAGCAGACATCCTCCATTCCTCCTGAGGGAAAAAATTGGGAATTAGATAAAAATCACCAATTCACATGTTTCAAATCTCTAAAACGCTTATCTTTCAAATTTGAGGACTGCATATATTTAATTCTTCAGGCACCTTTTCCTCTGAAGTGTAAATTAAACTAGAAGACAAGATTGCTTATATTAGATGGTAAAAATATCAGTGTTGGAACAATAATAAAATGCAGGCTGGGCATGGTGGCTCATGCCTGTAATCCTAGCACTTTGGGAAGCCAAGGTGGGCAGATTGCTTGAGCTCGGAAGTTCAAGACTAGACTGGGCAGCATGCTGAAACCCTATCTCTACAAAGATATAACAATTAGCAGGGTGTGGTGGCATGCACCTGTGGTCCCAGCTACTGTGGAGGCTGAGGTGGAAGGATTACCCAAGTCCTAGGAGGTCAGGGCTACAGTGAGCCATGAGCCATGATTACACCACTGTACCTCAGCCTGGGAAACAGAGTGAGACTCCATCTAAAAAAAAAAAAAAAAAAGCATTTCTACTCTTAAATTGTAAATAAATAAAATTATTTCATTTCATTCATTTAGTATATTTCCATGAGACCTACTTAAAATAGAAAAAGTTTATGCTAAATGGCACAGTTGTTCCTGATACCTTGTAGAGATAAAAGATCAAAACTACATCTATCTGGAGAATCTGTCACGATTCAAGGTAGGTCTTCAAATGGGTTGGATAAAGGCTTGTAGAGAAGCCAAAGAATATCCTGCAATTTTAATGCTAAGCGGCTTTGCATTGGAAAAATGCCCAAAGGCCTTGTCTAACCCGACCACTTACTAATGACTGATGGGAGATTGATAGGGAGGGAGTGGGGACACAGCTTTGTCACGGCAATGCTCAGTATGTGATGAGCCTTAAGCATCAGGCCAGGTGTGGCTGCACGGCTCAGGGCTCCATTCCCTTCCCTGCATGACAGACCGCGATGCCCACTAGAACTAGAATCCTATCAAGAGGCAGGACAGGAACTGCCACAGCAGCTCCACTGTGACTCTCCAGAAGGCAGCTTCTAAAGCGTTAAAGGGACTGAGCAGAATGGTGAGTTTTTTTTTGAGGATCTTATTTCAGCACTCGGCTCTAAGATCATTGCAAAATAAATGCAAACATTCTTAAAAACCCAGGGACATCCAAATGTTCCTGAGCTACACTCTGCACCAGGCACTGTGAAGCCCAGGGAATCCCAAAGGGACCAGGGATACACCCCCAGGGGAGACTCATGTCCCCATGCACTCCAGATGCACCTGGGGCCAGGGGATCCATGTACATTCTGTATCCTCAAGCAGACACATCCAAATGCCTCTTGCTGCTCCTGGTCAATTCGACATCCCTTTAGGGGATCAAGTCCCTCCCCAGACATGGTGGTCTGTGCAGCTTCTGGTTCATGCCCCATGGAGACGGAGTCCTAGAGGAAATTTTGCAATCTAATTAAGTCTCTCCTTCAACAGTAAATAAAAGGAGTCACAAAGAAATACATTGGAGCCTTGTTGGTTTATTTGCTTATATCAGAAACAATAACACAGAAAGAACAAATAGAACCCCAGAGGGACAATGAGTCTGGTTTTCTCTACCCAAAAGTCATAAGAGAACATTTTTTAAAAAACAAAGAAGAGAGGAAGAAAACACACAGGTATTCTTCTGAGATTTGCCATAGGAAGCAGAGCTACTGGAATTAGACATGTGCCACCTGGATGCCAGGAGGCCCAGGCCCTGCCTCTGATGAACACAGGCACCTCAGGCATAGACCAGCATCCCCACTGATGTCCCCAGAGGTCTCTGTTCAGACTGAAGATTAGTATCAGAGAGAAGCTATTGTTAATTGATTAGCTAATATTCTTAATGCTTTGAAGACAAAGAGGCCCACATACATGTTTATGAATATTAGTTATTGTTATTAGTAAGTTACTATGTTTTTAAATGTTTGGGTTAGCGTGCTACAGCGCTTTCTCCCTAGAGACTACGCAGTGGAAGTGAAATGACAGGCGCTCAGGCTCTTGCTTCCTGACCTTCTTTCTTTCCTGCTCTCTGTGGACAGAAACTTCCGGTGTGCAGCTCAGCTCCCTCTCAGCAGGGAGCAGCCCCTCCACTCGGTGCTTTCACTCTATTTATGGGAACTCTTTGCCAAGGGTGAGGACCTGGGCTGGGTGACACTGTTGACAACTGGGTTTGTGTATTTATTTTTGATTTATTGTTTTAATTGTCGAGAAGTTTTCTCTAATCAAATCTACTTTTTCCTTAACAATTGCCTTTCTCCAAAACCTTCACGTTCCATTTATAGAAATCACTTTAAACACTTCACTCTTTGAACAAACTGACAACCCATCCTTGCACCATGCATTGAGTAGCTTTTATTTGGTTCCCTGTGTGTTCACCACAATTCCAGGTAGTTTAATGTTCTCATTCCTTGCTATTTGAATCCAGGTATAATCTGACACCTGCCGACAAACAATTGTCACATCTCCAAATGACACCTGTTTGTTAAGCCCAACTTAACATCTTCCTGCATGGTACTTTTGAGGTCTTTCTGGCTGGAAATTGGCTCATCTTTCTATGGCCTCTTGCAGCATTTTTGTAACTATTTTATGTCACTTGTAACATTCAACTTTCAAAATAGTTCTCCTTGTTTAAAGTTTAACTCCTTAAGTAAGGACTATGTCTTAATCATTGACTCATCACAAAATTCCTTACACATAGTAGATCTTCAAAAAATATTCAATAATTAATTTCAAAAGTTAAGGTTATATTTACCCTGAAGAACTACTACAGAGATTTTTTAAATTATAAACATGACTATTCAGAAGACTGACAGCAACCCTGAGTGTGAATAGCATTCCTTGATCAAAATTTCCCTTTCCTTTAATGAATACACCATATCAATATAAGAAATGTTGTGTTACTGAAAGAATTAAAGGAGACTTTGGTAAAATGGTGGATTAGCTCCAAACACATAAAAATACTGGGTAAAATAGGAAGAATCCTTTAAAACTCGGCTGCGTTTAAAAGATAGGAAAATCTGCAGGTTTCAAATTAAGAGAAGGAGCCAAAGGCTCTGTGGAAAGCAGAGAAGACCCCACACAACACCTGGCCTGTGGTTACACAGGGGATGCTGCCTCACCCAAGCTGGGCAGGACTGGGGCTTCTTTCTTAAGTGCATAGCCCAGAACCTCAGAGGGGGCCACGTGGGTGCGGTGGGTATGAGTGAAACTTCATCTGCTGGCACTGGGAAGCAGCAGGAAGTGTGCCACCTGGCCAGATTCTCAAATGGACAGGAAAAGCCGTCTGGGAGAAATCAAAGCTCTCAGATGTGGTGTTTGGCTTTGAGAATCCATAGAGGGAACTCAGAACAAAGAAATTAATGTAAATATTGGGCCAGGGCCACTGAAACACTTAGGGGTCCACCATGAGCAAAAAGCCAGACTAAACCAAAACAAAAACCTGGACGTATACAGGATGATCACGAAACAGACTTCTCTGGACAATAAACAAATGACAAACCACATGAGGAAATGAAGCACATTTAATTCACAGGAGCATTAGGACCCCTCAAGAAACAGAAATAATATAGTCTTATGAATGAATGTAAGACGATGGTTAGGTTTAAAATGGATACAGAAATTTTTACAAGAATGGACACCAAAATAAAAAATACAATGATATTTTAAAAACAGGCAGGAGTAATTTGCTGGGCATGGTGGCACGTGCCTGTAATCCCATCTACCCAGGAGGCTGAGGCAGGAGAATTGCCTGAACCCAGGAGGCGGAGGTTGCAGTGAGCCGAGATCGCGCCATTGCACTCCAGACTGGGTAACAAGAGCGAAACTCCGTCTCAAAAAAAAAAAAAAAAAAAAAAAAAAGATAGGCAGGAGTGTTATTTCCCCTCCCACAACCTAGCCTTTTATTGTGGGCTGCACTTAGTGATTTGCTGCCCAAGAGTAGTATGACAAGGGGGAAAATCAACTTTACAGTAAAGAAAATCTTGTCAGGCACTACCTTGGCCAAGGGATCAATGTTAACAGCCAAGATGAGCCTAAGGAGACACAACGATTAAATGTAACAGGGTGTTCTGGATGGAATCCTGAACAAGAAAATAAAAAAATTAGGGGAAAAAAAAACTAGCGAAACCCAAAGTGTTGGGTTTTGTTAACATGAATGTACCAGCATTGGTTTCTAGTTTTAATAATGTGCCATAGTTAATTTAAGATGTTAACAAGGAAAGAGAAACTCTGTGTTATCTTGGCAACCTCTCTGTATCTACTCTTAAAAATTGATTAGCCAAATAAAAGAGGCATGAAATCAGCAAGATGATGGAATATAAGGCCCCAATACTTGTTCCCTCACAAAAACAACAAATGAACAACTACATAACAATGCAAATAGCTCTGGGACTCTCTGGACTTTAACAAGGAGCAACAGAAACCCTGTGGAGCACAGGAAGAGAGGATGGACACTCCCAAAAATTGGGAAGTATTTTACCTCCGTCACCCCATCCCCCATTCTAGACCAGCTTGAAACCAAGAGGGATCCTCCAGAGAGGGATTTCTCCCTGCAGGGAAGAGGAGAGCAGAGGGGCCTCAGCAATTCTCCTCTCTGCCGTGGACACCTGCAGCTCTAGACAACAAGGACACCCCATTGTCTTCATCATGCTGATCCCAGCAGACATAGTTGCCTGGAATCCATAATGCAGTGCTCTCTCTAGATAAGGAGCCACCAGCGTGTCCCCTTCTCAGGGGCAGGAGCTACTGCTGCACTGTGCCCTGCCCTCAGGTTCCAAAGTCTCCACTGAGCCCTGCCCTCCAGGATCAGAGCATCATAATACTTTACCCTAGATGGATAGACAGCTCAGTAATACAGGAAAGGAATAAATGTACAAAATTAAAAGTTCAACAAAGAGAAAGAAATCTTCAAAAAAAATCCAAACAGAAATTTTTGGCTGAAGAATGCAACGAACAAAATAGAAAATGCAATAGATAGCTTTAACAGCATACTTGATTAGGAAAAAGAAAGAATCTGCAAACTTGAAGAGAGATCTTTTGAAATTATTAAGTCAGAGGAGAATAAAAAGGATACAAAATAGGGAAGAAAGCCTACCAGACTTACAGGACACCACTAAGTGAACAAATATACATATAGAGGTTCCAGAAATAAAAGAAAAAAAAAATCAAAAACTGTATTTAAAGTAATAATAGCTGAAAACGTCACAAGTTTTAGGAGCAATGTGGATACCCAGAGTCATAAATCTCAAAAGTCCCCAAACAAATTCAATCCAAAGAGGACTTTATTGGGGTATATTGTAATTAAATTGGCAAAAAAGACAAAGAGATCATTTTAAAGCAGCAAGAGAAAAGTGACATGTCACATACACATATAAAGGAACATCTATAAGGCAATCAACAAATTTCTTAGGAATCACCTTGCAGGCCAGGAGAGAGTGAGATGATATACTTAAAGTGCTGTAAGAATAAAACTGCCAGTCAAGAATACTTTATTCAGCAAAGTAGTCCTTTGGAAATGAAGAAGAAATGAGACTTTCCCAGAAAAATGAAAGATGTGGTTGTTCATCTTTCACTAGACCTGCCTTAGAAGAAATGCTAAAGGGAGTTCTTCATGCTGAAATAAGAGGATGTTAATTAACAGCATGAATATACACATATATATTCCATGAATAATAATACATAATATAATAATACATGTATAATATGTTATATATATAATTTATATCTATAAATATATATAATGTTTTATACATATAAAATTCACTTGTAAAGGTAATAGTGAAAGATAAGTACAGGTAAATATATAATAAAATTAAATATGCTCTAACATTGCAATGGCGCTGTGTAATTTACTTTTAACTGTACTTTGAAGGTTACAAGTATTTTGTTACTGTAGACACAATATTTCAAAATATTAAAATGTAGAGAGGAGGGTAAGTCAAAGTGCAGATTGTGATATGTAAGTGAAGTTAAGTTGCTCTTTGCTTAAAAGCCACTTATGAATATACTATGCTTCATGTAAGTCTCACGGTAATCAAAAAGCAAAAACTTGTAGTGGATACACACAAAATAGAGAAAAGAATCAAAGAATACTACCATAAAAAATCTATTAACAAAGAAAGACAGCAAAAGAGAAATAAAGAAGCAAATAACTAAAAAAATCAGAGAACAATTAGCAAAATGCCAATAGTAAGTCCTACATAGCAACAATTACATTAGCTATAAATGGATTAAAGTCTCCAATTAGAGGACATAGAGTGGCAGAATGAATTGAAAAATAAACAAAAACAAAACCCAAAGACTCCACTCTGCCTACAAGAGACTAACTTAAGCTTCAAGAACAATAATAGAAAAATAAATGGATGAAAAATATATTTTATGAAATGTAAATCAAAATAGAAAAGGAGTTGCTATACAGAAATCAGACAAAATAGGCTTTAAGTCCAGAGCTGTAACAAAAGACAAAGCAAATTATTATATAATTATAAAGACCTCAATTCATTAAGAAGACATAACAATTATAAATGCATATGTACTCAATATTAGAACACATGAATATATAAACCAAATATAAATAGAATTAAGAGAATGAATAGATAGCAATACAATAATAGTAGGAGACTTCAATACCCCACTTTTAAAATGAATAGAATATCCAGACAAAGAAATAAATATGGAAAGAGTGAAGATGAACTACTCTTTATGCCAAATGACCTAATATACATGTGTGAAACTTTCTATCTAACAGTAACAGAATACATATTATTCTCAAATGCACACAGAAAATTATCCAGATCTCTTAGTTCATTCAGGATGCTATACAAAAATATCTTAGACTGAGTATTTTATAAATAACAGGAAGTTGTTCTCACAGTTCTGGAGGCTGAGAAGTCTGAGATCAAGGCACCAGCAGATTTTTTTTCTGGTGAGGATCTGTTCCTCATAGACAAGACATTCTATATGGTCTCACATGGTAGGAGGGCTAAACAAGCTCCCTAAAGCCTCTTTTGTTAGAGCACTAATCATTTTCATAAGGGTGGAGCTCTCATGACCTTATAATCTCCCAAAGGCTCTACTTCTTCACAACATCACTTTGGGGGTTAAGCTTTAATGTGTGAATCTTGGAGGAGAAAACACAAACATCCAGACCATACCACCAGGATAGATTATATGTTGGGTCACAAAACAAGTCTTAACACATTTAAGAAAATTGATTCAAATAAATAGATGTATACACAAAAGAGGATACATTACAACTTGAACCACAGAAATACAAAAGATTATAAGAGACTACTATAAACAATTATATGCCAACAAATTGGATAATCTAGAAGAAATAAATATGTTCTTAAAAACATACCACTTACCAAGAATGAATCAGGAAGAAAGAGAAAATGTGAACAAACCAATTGTGAGTAAGGAGATTGAATCAGTTATCAAAAATCTCTCAACAAAAAGCCCAGGACCAGATGGCTTCAGTTGTGAACTCTACCAAACATTGATAATTAATTTACACTAATGCTTCTCAAACTCTTCCCAAAAATTGAAGTGGAAGAATCACTTTCAAATTTAGTTGATGAGACCAGAATTACACTGGTATCAACCTCAGACAAGGACACTATAGGAAAAGAAAATTACAGGTTGGTATGCCTGATGAACATAGATGCAAAATTTTCCACAAAATATCAGAATACCGAATTCAACAGCACGTTTAAAAGATTATTTACAGTTATCAAATAGGATTTATCTCAGGGAGGTAAGGATCATTCAACATATACAATTCAATAAATTTGATACATTACATTAAAAGTATGAAGAATAAAAATTAGAGGATCATCTCAATAGATGCAGAAAAAGCATTTAACAAAGTCCAGCATCATATCATAATAAGTAATCTCAACAAATTAGGTATAGAATAAATATCCCTCAAAATAAAAAAAGCCAAAATAAAAAAAGATGACAAAACAGAGCTAACATCACAGTCAACAGTGAAAAAAACTAAAGCTTTTTTTCTAAGATCAGGAACAAGACAAGGTTGTTGCTTCTTGCCATTTCTATTCAACATAGTGCTGGAAGTCAGCCAAAGCAACTATGCATTAAAAAAGAAAAGAAAGAAATCGCCATCAGAAAAAAGTAAAATTTTCTCAATTTGCAGAATATATATGTAGGAAATCCTAAAGACACCATCAAAAAAAAAAAAAAAAAAACACCTTTTTGAACTAATAAATGCAGTACAGTTGCAAGATACAAAATTAGCATACAAAAATCAGGTGCACTTCCATGTACTTGCAATAAACTATATGAAAACAAAATTATGAAACAATCCCATTTACAATAGCATCAGGAATAATAAAACACTTGGGAATAAATTTAACCAAGGAGATAAAGATCTGCACACTGAAAACTATAAGTCATGGAAGAAGGAAATTGAAAAGGACACAAATGAAAAGATATACCATATTCATGGACTGGAAAAGTTCATATTGTTAAAATATCTATATGATCTAAAACAATCTGTAGAGTTAACAAAATCTCTACCAAAATTCCAATGGCATTTTTCACTGAAATAGTAAACTCAATCTAAAAATCTGTATAAAACAACAGAAGAACCTAGAGATCAGAACACTCTTAAGAAAGAACAAAACTGGAGGCATTATAATTCCTGATTTCAAACATTAAAAAGCTACAGCAATCCAAACAGTATGGTTATGGTTCTAATATATAAAAATGTACTCATAGATGGATGGAACAGAATAAAGACAGTTCAGAAATAAACCCACATATATACATTCAACTAATCTTTGACAAAACTGGCAAGAATAGGGCCAATAATACACAATGAAGAATAGATAATCTCTTAAATAAATGATATTGGGAAAATTGGACACACACATGAGCCTTAGATTACATCATATTAAAAAAAAAAAGTTCAAAATGGATTAAAAACAAATGAAAGACCTGAAACTGTAAAACTTTTAGAAGCAAGCATAGAAAGTAAGTTCCGGAGAGAGATCCAAGATGGCTGATGATTAGCAGCTCGGGCACGTACCTCCCAGTGAAAGCGCAAAGAACAAGAGGACGCCACACTTTCAGACGAATATTAGTTGCTCACGGACCAGGAGATTCCCAGTGGAGGAGCTCCACGGGTCGCCAGGGCGACTCTTGTGGCCGGTGTGGCGGTTTTGCTGGTGACTTAGCACGCCAGTTCTTGGTGCAGAGTCCGGAGATTCCCGGGCAGAAAAGCACCATCAATCTTAACACTGCTGTTTTGGCCGGCTCAGTGGATTGCTCAGATTTCGGCGCAGGGAATCAACAAGTTGGATGTCAGAGACCCAGTTAGAAAGTCGGTAATTATAAAGATGACAGACAGACAAATATATAATGAAGGGAAGAAACCAGCGTAAAAAGGTAGAGAATACTCAAAATCAGAATGCCTCTCCCTCTACAGGGGATTGCAATTCCTCATCAGTAACGGAACAAGGCTTAATAGATTACACGTGTGTTCCAATAACAGAAGCAGGTTTCAAAACGTGGGTGATAAGAAACTTCTGTGAATTAAAAGAACTTGTTCTAACCCAATGCAAAGAAACTAAGAACCTTGAAAAAAGGTTTGACGAAATGTTAACGAGAATGGATAATTTAGAGAAGAATATAAGTGAATTGATGGAGCTGAAAAACACAACACGAGAACTTTGCGAAGCATGCACAAGTTTAAACAGTCGAATTGATCAAGCAGAAGGAAGGATATCGGAAGTCGAGGACCAGCTCAGTGAAATGAAACGAGAAGACAAGAATGCAGAAAAAAGGATGAAAAGGAATGAACAAAGTCTCCAGGAAATATGGGACTATGTGAAAAGACCTAATTTACGTTTGATAGGTGTACCTGAATGTGACGAAGAGAATGAATCCGAGTTGGAAAATACTCTTCAGGATATCATTCAGGAAAATTTTCCCAACCTGGCAAGGCAGGGTAATATTCAACTCCAGGTAATACAGAGAACACCACAAAGATATTCTTCAAGAAGACCAACCCCAAGGCACATAATCGTCAGATTTATTAGGGTTGAAATGAAGGAGAAAATACTAAGGGCAGCCAGAGAGAAAGGTCAGGTTACCCATAAAGGGAAACCTATCAGTCTTACAGCAGATCTCTCAGCAGAAACCCTACAAGCCAGAAAAGAGTGGGGACCAATATTTAACATCCTTAAAGAAAAGAACTTTCAACCCAGAATTTCCTATCCAGCCAAACTAAGCTTTATGAGCGAAGGAAAAATTAAATCTTTTGCAAACAAACAAGTACTTAGAGAGTTCACCACCACCAGGCCTGCTTTACAAGAGCTTCTGAAAGAAGCACTATACATATAAAGGAACAACCAATATCAGCCTTTCCAAAAATATATCAAAAAGCAAAGAACTTTAACACAATAAAAAATTTACATCAACTAATGGGCAAAACAGCCACCTAGCATCAAACGCCGGTATTAAACTTACATATATTTTAATTGGATAAAAAGCCAAAACCCATCGGTATGCTGCATCCGGGCTCATCTTACATGCAACAATACACAAAGACTCAGAGAGAAGGAGGAAGATTTACCAATCAAACAAAGAGTAAAAATAAACTAATAAACAAAAAGCAGGAGATGCAATTCTCGCCTCTGATAAAGTAGACTTTAAAGCAACAAAGATCAAAAGAGGCCAGGAATGACATTACATAATGGCAAAAGGATCAATGCAACAAGAAGAGCTAACGATTCTATAGATCAACGAGATAGAAAATTAACAAGGATATTCAGAACTTGAACTCAGACCCGGAACAAGTAAACTTAATAAACATTTATAGAACTCTCCACTTCAAATACACAAAACATACATTACCACCTCACACCTATTCCAAAGGTGACTATATAATTGGAAGTAAATCACTCCTCAGTAATCGCATAGCATTTCATAGGTTTAAATTAAATATTGGTTGGCTGTTTGTTTGTTATCTTCTTCCCTTATTCCTTCCTGACTACATCATTAAGTATAATTATCAGTATAAAAGAGGTTTTCAATACCCATTACTAAATTGCATTCTAGCCTGGGCAAGAAAGCAATACTCCCATTCTCTCTCCCTCTTTCTTTTCCTTCTCCCTCCTCCCCATTCTCTCTCTCTCTTTCTCTTTCTTTTTCCTCCTTCCTATTCTCTCTCTCTCTTTTAAAAAAAAAAAAAAGAAAGAAAAGAAAAGAAAGTAAGTTCCTAGACATTCGCCTCGGCATGATTTTTGGTATACTAACAGAAGCACAGGCAACAAAACATAAATAAGCAAGTGAGACTATATCAAAGTATAATGCGTCCATACAGCAAAGAAACAATCAACAAAATGAAAAGGCAAACTACAGAATGGGAGAAAATATTTGTAAGCCATATATTTGATAAGGGTTAATATTCAAAATATGCAAGAAAGTCATAAAACCCAATAACAATGAAATAATCTAATTAAAAAATAGGCAAAGCAACTCAATAGACAGTTCTCCAAAGAAGATACATAAATTACCAACATGTATATAAAAAGGCATTAAATACTACTAAACATGAGAGAAATGCAAATCAAACTCAAAATAAAATATCTCATCACGTTTGTTAGAAACCTATATCAAGAAACAAGAGATAACAAGTGTTGATAAGAATGTGGAAGAAAGGGAATAACGCAAATGTAAATTGGTACAGCCATTATGGAATACAATATGGAGGTTTCTAAAAAAAAAAATTAAAAATAGAACTACCACGTGATCCAGTAATTTTACTTTTTAAAATTCATAATTTTTATTTTTTATTTGTATAAATTTATGGAGTACATGTGCAATTTTGTTACATGCCTCGATTGTGTAGTGGTCAAGTCACTACTGCTATATATTTGAAGAAAATAAAGTTATTTTCTCCAAGAGATACCTGCACTCCCATATTGATTACAATATTATTCATAGTAGCCAAGATACGAAAATAATGTAAACATCTCTAAAAAGATGAAGGAAAAAAGAAATTTATACACACACACACACACACACACACACACACAATGGAATATTATTAATCCTTAAAAAGAAAGAAATCTTGACATTTGCAGCAACATGGATGGACCTGGAGGACATTATACTAAATGAAATAAACCAGAAACAGAAAGACAAAATATTGAATGATAACACTTAATATGTGAAATCTCAAAAAAAGTCGAACTTAGAGAAACAAAGGTTAGAATGGTGCTTGCTAGGGGATGAAGGGTTGAGAAAATGAAGAGATATTGGTCAAAATTTACAAACTTTTCCTTATAAAGAATATAAGTCATAAGGACTTAATGTATATCATATAAGGTCATTTGTAGACAAACAACCAACAAAAGATTTTGCCACTTACAGACACTCATTAGAACTTACTACCAGGACCGAAGTACATACCTCAGGAAGAAGTAAACTGAACTCAAAAAGAAGAAATAGGATGCAAGAAGAAATGATAAGTTAAAAAAAAAAAAAAGAGCATATTTAAATAAGCACTTACCGTAAAAAATAATAATTTTGTAAGACGGTGGACAGTGGTGAAAAAGGTATAAAATAAGTAAACAACAATAGCCTGGGGAAGAAAAGACTAGTAAAAACAGCTACTGTTCAGAAAGAATGAATAGACATTGATTGGACTTCATTAAGTCAAGAAACTTTGTATAAATATGATACTAATCATTAAAGAATTAGAAATATAATATTCAACTGAAGAATTATCATAATGAGGTTAAGAATATGGCCTCTGGAAAGGTATTTATTAATTACACAACCTCAGTCAAGTTATTTAATCCTTCTCTACCACTGTTTTCTCATCTGTAAATGTTGCTGTGAAGGTATTAAATTATAAGTATGTGTGTGTATAAATTCATATATGTATATAAATTTAACACATATGAATATAAGTAGACTAAATTCACATGTTAAAAGACTCAGATTTTCAGACTGGATAATTAGCACAATACTGCTTTAAGAGCTGTATGGAAACATCATTTAATATGACACAAAAAGATTGACTGAAAGGATGGAGGAAGCAAAGTGCCAAAGGCAAAGCTGGGGCAGCACCATTAATATCAGGCAAAAGTGACACTAGGGCAAAAATTATTATTAGGAATAAACGGGGCACAACATCATAATTATATTAATCAGGGTTCTCAAGGGAAATGGACTCAACAGTATGTGTGTATGTAGAAAGAGAAAAAGATTTGTTTGGAGAAATAGGCCCTTGTGATTGTGGAGGCTTGGGAAGTTCAGATTCTTCAGAGAAGAGTTGCAGCTCGAGTCTATATTAGTCAGGGTTCTCCAAAGAAACAGTACCAATATGGGGTGTGTGTGTGTGTGTGTGTGTGTGTGTGTGTGTGTGTGTGTCTGTATTTTGAAAAGATTTATTGTAAGAAGTTGTCTCAGTGATTACGGAGGTTGGCAAAACCACAATCTGTACAGACAATGTCTCAGCTTGAGTCTGAAATCTGAAAACTGCTATAGAACTAGGAGTTGCAGTCTCAGTTTGAAGATCCCATCAGTCAGAAGCATTCTCTCTTACTCAGGGAAGGTTCAGCCTTCTGTTCTATTTGGACCTTCAACTGATAAGAGGAGGCTCGTCTATGCTGTGGAAAGCTAAAATATGCTTTACTCAATCTACTAATTGAAGTGTTACTGTTATCCAAAAAAACTCCTCATAGAAACTCCTCAAATAATGCCTGACCAAATATCTGGGCACCTTGTGATTCAGTCAATTTAACACACAAAATAAACCATCACAGAGTCCAAAGGCAGTCTGTTGCCAGAATTCCTTCTCACTCAGGGAAGATCAGTCTTTGTTATTTAAGGCCTTTGACTGCTTGGATGATGCCTACCCACCACATTATGCAGGAGAATTTGCTTTACTTGAAGTCCACTGACTTCAAGGTTAATCTCATCCAAAGTTACCTCCATGTAAACAAAAAGTTTGACCAAATATCTGGGCACCATGGTCCAGTCAAGTAGAATATAAAAATTAACTATCACAATAATAAAAGGAATAATTCACTAGGAAGATAGGAGAGCCCCGAATTTGTATTCTGACAAAGAAACTATAAAACTTACAAATAAATTATTGAGAGTACTGCCAGGAGAAATTAAAGTTGGAAAACTTATGAACATTGGAGATTGTAGCATACCATTGTAAATGCTGATACATCAAATATTTGAATATCGTTCCGAACACAACTTATCTATTAAAAGTATGTGGAGCCCTACACCCACCATACAAAGAATACAAATTATTGTCAAGTGCACTCGAAGCTTACACATTTCAAAAAAACTGAGCACATACTCTCTTAAAGGGAAATTTTCTATCTAAACATTGCACAGATACCATTCTTTGGCTATAAAACAATACAATTAGAAGTTATTTGCGCATAGGGAACTACCCCCTCCCAATTCCCAACACTTTTGCAAACTAACAGACACATATCCTAAAATAAAATTGAAATGATCGCTTTATTGTTTTACTTATATGTCCTTTGAACATAAGACCAAACCCAATTAAATTCATAGTATTAGAGCTACGTATTTCTGCAGATTTATATTCAGCTTGTGGAATATTAGAATCTGGCCTAAAATTTTACCAACCTGCACAGACATCAAGTTGTCAAATCTAGGATTTTAATAACTGTTCTGCCAATGTAGGTAATAAATTTCCATTGTCTATTGCTTTGTCATATTTCAGAATGTTTGCTGAATCGCATCAGACAAATATTCAATCCCATTTTTCAAACCAGTTTGTTAAAGGCAGTCTTAACCCCTCAGCACACAATCACATGTAATAAAGAGAATTTCTATATAGTTGATTAACCAAAAATCTTTAATTATTAAAACTATTCTTTAAATAAAGGCAGAGATTGAGGAACTATTATGGGGTAGAAGAAACTAAGGAGACATGACAACTTAACACAATGTGAAATAGTGGACGGATTGGATCTTGGACAAGAAGAAAAGATGCTAGTGAAAAAACTGACAAAATTTGAATTGGTATATACATTCATTTAAAATAAGTTATTACTGCTAATTACCTCAGTTTCAATAAAGGTACTATGGTGGTGTAAGCTGTGCACATTAGGAGCAGTTAGGTGAAAGGTATGTGGGAAATATGCATATTGTATTCTGCAACTTTTCTATAAGTCTATGTCTAAAATTGTATCCCACTGAAAATTTTTTTATTTTTTAATTTTTTGGTTTTTTGAGACAGAGTTTTACTCTGTTGCCCAGGCTGGAGTGCAATGCTACAAGCTCAGCCCACTGCAACCTCTGCCTCCCAGGTTCAAGTGATTCTCCTGCCTCAGCCTCCAAAGTAGCTGGGATGACAGGTTCCACCAACACACCTGGCTGAGTTTTGTATTTTTAGTAAAGATGAGGTTTAGCCATGTTGGCCAGGCTGGTCCTGACCTCAGGTGATCTGCCCTCCTTGGCCTCCCAAAGTGCTGGAATTACAGGCATGAACCACTGCACCCGGCCTGAAAAGCTTTTTAAAAGTTAACCTTTATCATTCAAATTTTTCTCTTCCCACGTCCTCCTAAATAAAATATTGTTCTCTCTAATACTGGAGAAATTTCACTAAATTCAAAATGAGGAATGAGAGAACTGCTTACTATAATATATTTATTTACCCTTATGGGTCCAAAGACATAAGCACTGAATTCAGCAACACAGAATTAATCAATTCTGAAAATAAAGTGTGATCTTTGTTTAAAGATCTTTAAAGTGTAAAGTATTCTCTGGTTCTCTGGAAGTTTTATTTACTTTTTATATACCATAGACCAGTATAAACTAATTTGACTAGCATGGTTTTAGACATCATGCCTAGAGCACCAAAGTCTGAAACAGATAAAAGCAAAGGTGTTGGAATCTAAGACAGGGTGTGGGTCTTGAGCTTCTTCCACTTAGCCTTCCCACATGAGATCATTTCCCACCCTCATCCCAGAATCCAAGCCATGGCTCCAGAACATGCCAGAAGGACTTAAAAGGCTCTACCACAAAATATGAGTATTTGATTTAAGAGATTTGATTAACACTCTAATAACAGTAAGTATAATTTAACTCTTAATAGTGACAGTAAATCTACTTGGATTTCCTAGGAGCACCCATTCTAGTTAAGGGATCCAATTATTCTTTCTTGCCTCACCAAAGGAGAAAGTTCTAAAGAGGACAGTCTTGCCTGAGATCTGCGGGAGGAAACCACATACACAATTCTCATTTGGCATTTTGTGTCTTCTAGGCATTAAATAATAATGCATGTGTGTGAGTGTGAGTGTGAGTGTGTGAATGTGTACATTTAGTTATATAAATTAAATAGAGGAAATGACTTTTGTGAGTTTTTTTTTTTTTTAATTAAAAAGAGGAAGAGCCACACAGTTTGGAATAAATACTAAAGAAAAGGCAAGGTTCTGTAGAAATCAATCACCTGCTTTTATATACTCCCAAATTATACTCATAAAGAAGGAGCCTCCAGCAGCACTGTCAGTCATGATAAAGCTGTCAGTCTGAGATTTATTATGAGTTTTCTTTTCATGTATTCAATAGAAAACATCCCACAGGTGTGTTTATATTACCAGAGATAGATGAAGATTAATTGTGTGGCCAGGCGCCGAAATGCATTGACATATTTTCTAAGATTTAAGTCGTGTTAAGTCTAATGCTTAAAAAGAAAAAAAAAAAAAAAAAGAATGCTCCAGGAAGATCACATGGAGAATGAATATAATATCCTCAAGGTCTAAAAGAAAGAGCAAACCAACTATCATTTACCTCTAGGAAACAGAAATTCAACTTTCACCTTAAGGCCTAAGGTCTTATTTCTGGCTTTCTGGATGCTCAAGATGGAAGTCCTTTGAGGCTGAGAAAATATCCCGAAACTGCCTCACGTTAGCCTCCCCCATCCAATGTATTATACTTACTTCCTAAAGTTTTACTTTAGTAACAGACTGAGACCCAACAAGAAAAAACGTCAGTTAGCATTTAAATACAAATACTTCAACTCAGAAGAAAGTTAATCTAAGATCCTTGATCTCTTATCTTACTGAATTAGTTTGCTTTAGCCAAGACAAGGAGCATGGTTTATATATATTGTCTCTATATACTTGTCTAAAGATTATACATTTGGATGACAACATTATTTCACATTGCACAAGAATCATTTCTTCTGGTAGCTCTCAGAAAGCTTTGGAGGAGAGAAATGAGTTCATTTCTGTTTTAGTTATTTTGCAGAAGAGTTTAATTGATGACATTAGCAAGCAAGTAGAGATGAGGGCTGTGTGTTATGGGAGGCGTCTATGGCGCTCCAAGAGTTAGCCCACTAAAGGTCAATAGTAAGAAAATATTTACAAATTATTTTGTGTGAACTATGAAATAAGTTGTTTACCCTAAGAAGCCCCAAAGTGGGATGTCTATCCCCACAGGCTTCAAAAAACAAATTTGGAAGAATAGATATCTCTTTCCATAGATAAGAAGAGAGATAAACCTCCCTGCTATTCAAGGCCCGGAGTGACACTGGCAAGCTCCCATCAGATGGTCCCTCGACATGTGTAGCACAAGAGCCAGCCTGAGGGCACACGGGGACTTCTACACGCAGAGGCTGCAAATCTTGTCAAAAGGAATCCACATGACATTATCTAGGGTTTGACAGATAACCTTCACAAAATGGACAAGTGGCTTGAAAGCGTCAAGGAAAAGAGCTTCAGGTTTGCACCGATGCAAATAGTCAGGCATATTAAACAGGGAAGAAACCTGCCTCCTTCTCCCATTACCAGCTGTTTCAGCCAATTAAAAGGGAGCCATTAATTTCCGTAATAAAGGGCAGATAACAGAGAAGATAGATACATTTTCCCCCTTACCTTATTCCCATCTGTTCAGGATGCTCATGGGAGTGAGTACAGGACAACTGGATTCACAGCAGTCATTTTGCAACCATGAGGTATCAACATAAGAAGAGAAATAAGAGAAAAAAGAAATTAGATCCTGGATGGCATCATAGATCTTCTATTCCATCTTTAAGGCTTTTTTATTCCATACTCTGTTCAATACCTTCATGGCCTAAGCCCTTGTTGGTAAAATTTCCTGTAATTTGCTGACAAATGCATGTTAGCTGATATGGTTTTAAATGAAAAAAATAATAGAACATGCTGCTTTTTGAAAGCAGGATGTTTGTAAGTATTTTGAAAGAAAGAGATCATTGTGTTTTCTTAATGTGTACTTTGTAGTTAAAAATGATGTAAATAAATTATCTCTAAAAAAATCTTATAGCCACATACTTCAGAAACTTAGAATCCTCTAATTTGCTCACAATTTCCCCTTCTCTCCCCAGAAAAACGTCTAGGAATTTTTTTTAAAAAAGGAGAAGACACATTTTCCTTTTACCTTGCTGGTACAACTGATTGGCACAAATGAAAATAGAGCTTTAGCAGTGAGTCTACAAAATCTCGGCATAAAAGTTTGGAAAACATAGGCTAGATCTGAAAAACAAATATTACAACTTAATTAAGCAAAGTTGATGATGCATTTCTCCTATTCGGAATTAAATATCATTGTGCAGGTTAAAAAAATTAGTTATGATAGCCTTTTGAACCACATAGTAAGGTAAACTGTACTTAAAAACAGACATTTGAATTGCTGTACTTTAAACTCTAAGCCAAAATTTTCAAAATTAATGAAACATTTCTCTCACTACACTATTGTATCAATAATTGTATATTCTTAACACACATATTTCAACATTAAACTATTGTTTTTAATTTGTTATTTTAAAAATTTCCTTTATGTATATGTTTTATGATAGTACATGGTTTATAATTGATATGTAGAGAGTAAATTCTCAAAAATTCTTGCTAGAAGTGTTCACATTCCAAATTTTGGAAATTACTGTGTTTTGTTTAATAATGAAATTTATAATTTCTAGGTGTGACTGTCTGATCCCTCTTACCCCATTGATGGCCTAGAAAAGCCTTCTTTTCTTAGAACTTCCATCTCTCCTAGCTTATCATCCTGATATTTTCTTTAAGTTATTTATTTGCCTATCACCTTATTAACATTGGTTTTTAAAAAATGTTCAACCTTCTCTCAAGGGAGAAATGAGATTATAATACAAAAGGTAGATGAGGCTTTTAGTTTGTGTTTGTATTAAGTTATTACTCTAATGTTTCTAATAAATCATAATAACGGAGACTAAAAATCAAAACATTATTTCCATATGTCGAATCAAATGATCTCTTTCACTTATCTTCCAAAAAGAATAAAATCAACAAGTGTTCCTCACACAGGCAAATACGGTTTACAATTAAAACTAGGTTTTGAAATTTAAAAGTGTTGCCTGATTTGTTCTTCGATCAGTGCTAATCTCCGAAGCAATTTCTGGTTTAGAGTAGACACTGAAGAAATATTCACAAACTAAGTCAAAAGCTTGCTACCTCCTACAGAGACGTCCAGATCTTAGTCCTTCCTCTTTCAAGAGTTACAGTCTCATTTCAAGGGTGCAGAAAGATGTACAGCCCCCTTGGCGTGAAGGACGACCAGGACCCGGACACCAGTGTGAACTGCCGGGAGAGGAAAGTAATGGGAGCTTCAAAATCTGTGTCAATAAATAGCCCAGTTGAATGCCTGCTCCCTTGCAAGCATCCTGAACCAGAGCGAGTTGGGGAGGCTGTCCATACCTCATTAGGGTGGCCCTTCCCAGAGCACAGCCTGGGACCTCCTGGCAGCCACGGGGATGCTGGCACAGGTGCTGAGACCCACCCAGGTGGAGGCTCACACACGGGTCCAGGGGTCCACTTCTTCCCACGAGACGCTTGATTTTCTCACCTCCTAACACTGCGGTTCGTGCAGATTTTCTGTTTCTTTCTTCTCCTGTTTGCATCTCAGACTCATCACTTTAGGGACATGAGAGAAACTTAAGAATGCATTTTCTCCTTTCTCATTCACAATTTTTACAAAAATAACTATTTTAAAAACAATGGTAGTAGTTAGTCACAAGAGTATGTACTGAACCCTGTGAGTAGACCAAAACGAATGCCGTTTCACCTCTTGTTTAGCCAAAATCCCATGTATAGAAACTGAGAACCACGTTTTGCAGGAGATAAAGATAAAACTATGATTTTCATTTGTCAAAACCTGATAAGGAAAAGGCATTAGCTGAGGAAAACAATCCATCAAGTTCCCCAAAAGCCTCAAGAGGCGAAACTGGGAGCTGTTTTCTGAGAAATGACTTGGATGTTTATAGTAGGTAGGTAGTCAGACATGAGCAGGGCAAGAAAGGGCCCTAGGTCACCAGGAATGTCAGGGACCCTCAGGTGATGGTCAGGCCCTTGTTAAGCTAAAGTAGTTATTGACCACAGCCGGTGCCAGGGGAAGTCGATCTCCCAACAGCAGAAATACCTGAAGCTGGTGAGCAGCAGCTTCCCAATGAAATCTCAGGAGTCGGACGAGTGAACTCAAGCAAGGGTACTCAGAGGCAAAATGGTGGCGTTTCACTGGGGTAGGACCTTCCTCTAGGAACATTTGACTGATACGGGAAAAAGGCCTCAAGTGAGCATGTGCACAACTCCAGTGAACTCCTGCACATGTGCCCCTCCCAGATGCTGGCAGGCCGCTATGGACAGCCCACCCCAGGGGAAGAATCAAGAGAGAAGGAATACAACCCCTAGAAGCCTGTCAGTGTATAAGACCCCAAGTCAAATGTCAAATGGCACACTAGATCTCCCAAGGTGCCTGCCTGGCTCTCTTCCAAATGCATTTTACTTCCTTTCATTCCTGCTCTAAAAGTTTTTAATAAACTTTCACTCCTGCTCTGAAACTTGCCTCTGTCTCTCCCTCTGCCTTATGCCCCTTGGTCAAATCCTTTCTTCTGAGGAGACAAGAATTGAGGTTGCTGTAGACCCATACAGATTCGCCAGTGCTAACAGGATCCACACTCTTTCTGAAACAAATAGAAAATGAAAAAACAGAGTCTTGGGTTTTATTGGCACAGGTACTAGTTAGTACGAGACAGCAGAGTCTGCGTTGACTCTACAAGTCAGACTCTACAAGTCACAGTTGGCACACACACCAACTGTGACAAGGTCATTACCCAACAGCTCAATGATCACATCCAAAATGTGTGTGCCAGGAGGGAAGCAGCTGACCTGACGCCAAAGAGTTAATAATAACTCACGGGGCACAAGGGGCCCATGGGCCCATGACCACACCTCTCTTCTGCTCAAACTTCCTTCTTGGTGGAAGTGGGCTCTCTAAAGAGGTCCCATGACAGTGACCAGAAATGGCGATGGCAAAGCAGTCCTCTTTTTAGTTATGCCAGTCATTAAAGAGGAAGTGGGTCAGCCTCTTCCTCAGATTGACCTTTCTACCAGAAACCTTGTTTAATTTAGTAATTATTTTAAAATTACTGTAATTTTATAAAATGAGCTATGATTTGCTCATAAAATCTCTAAGACAGGCTAAAACAGAAGACTAACTTCAAATATTTACTGTTTTATCATTAAGCAGTTAAAAGTCTATTTTGATTTGCTCTTGTCTGCTATATTTTAATCTGTTAATATTGAGCTGTTGAGTTCTCCGACCTGCATCAAACGTTAGAAATCAAACTCCAAGTTCAAGTGCAATTGGAATGTCTGGGCCCTTGGGCGGGCCACTTAACCTCTGGGTCTGTAAAAACAGAGGATAAGGCTGACCTACCTCACAGGGCTCGTGGGGAGAGTATCTAATTAATAATCTTGAGTACTTTAAAAGTATAAGGTGCTATGCAAATGCTAAGTGGCATTATTATTAATGCTTCACTTAAAATTAGGGCTAGCAAAGAAAATTTTTGATTTAAGAACATAGTGAATATTCCAGAATAAATCTTGTATGTTAATATCATTTAAATCACAAAGGGAAATATGTAAGAGAATATTTTGATGTCATTGTGAAATAGACACAATAGTAACTTGCCATTTTATTTAAGAGATGAACAGCTGATATAGGCCTCTAGAAAGAAATAAAAGAATATGTTTTAAGGGCTTTTTCAAGTCCCTGGGGACAGCTCAATTCCAAGCCATATAATTTCCTTTGGACTGGTCAAATTCTAGGTTAAAAAAATAAGCTTTTACTAAAGACTTGCTATATGTTAACTGTTGCTTTCATTACCTATTGAATATTCTAAAATTTTATGTCCCATTTGCTCATAAATCACACTCTACTTCAAAAGCATTTGGCAGAGCTTGTCCTCTTAAAATATTTTTTTTAAAAACACTCAACATTTAAAGGATACAAAAGTTTACATGTGCCTAAAAAACATGAAGCTGACACATTTTGTTGGAATATTTCCTGAAAAAGTATGTTATTGGACCTTACATTAGTGACTTTGGAGAACATGTAGTTTTCATCTTTGGTTAGTATTTTGTAAAACATACAGAAATCGTGTTCATGTGGAATTTTTCTGCATCATATCTCTACGTGTTCAGAGCTTCCCTCTCTAGATCCTAATCCAGTACTGACATGTCTTCAAGAACATAAACTAATTTGATGCAAAACAAAATTAAGAGCAAACCTCAAACTATTCTTACTGTGTTGAATACTAATGTTAAGAGTTAACTAAATAGAATATATATGTGCTTCAATCAATTAAATAGGGAATTTTATAATTAGAAACATTAAAATTTAGCCACTGAACATCAAAGTAAGTTGCAGCCATTACAAACATTTAAAAACCAAAGGAAAATAAGGCAGCAATTTTTATTCATCTTGTGTGCACTGAGAAGTTCAGGAGAAAGGAAATTAATGTTTTGCAGAAATTATCCCACTTAATCTTCTTAACACTAGTCTGATGAAGAGATTTGCAACCAGTTTTATGAATGAGGAAACCAAGCTTTAGGCACTGCCTGTAACATACCCTGCTGCCTTCTGTTTCTGTTACGTGCCTGTAATCTTAGCTACGTGGAAGGCTGAGGCAGGAGAATCGCTTGAACCTGGGAGATGAAGGCTGCAGTGAGCCGAGATCACACCATTGCACTCCAACATGGGTGACAAGAGAGAAAGTCCATCTCAAATAAAATAAAATAAAACCACACTCAATAGCTCCAAAGATCAATACTGTCTCAAATGTGCATCTCAGTCTATGATTTTGGCTTTTCAAACAAAACTTGTGGTTCTGCTTCTGGTGTATCCTGACATGACTGGTACTAGTTCATTTTGCTAACAGGAAAGAAAAAAATTATCTTATGCCTTGTCACATTGCCCTCATAGAGAAGCAAATATTCTTAACTTCAATCACATTTACTACATCAGAAAACAGAACGTGCTTGATTTCGTCCTTAGACATAACCTAAAGACAAACCAATAGTGAAAGTAAGCAGTTGCCTGAAGTCCATTTCAATTCACAGCATCCAATCTGTCCAGTACGAAATAATAAAGCGTTCCTAGAAACATTAGAAGAAACACCATTATTTAATTACCATGAGACCTTCCGGGACAGAAGTAAAACGTGATTTACGTGGATGCGCAGGAGGGAGGTGGGGGCGGGACTGAAAAGGCATTGTACAGATGACATGTGAAATGCCAGCAGGACAGAAAGCAAACTGTGGGCCAGCCTGCAGAGCCACAGAAGAAATGCCAAAACAAAAAATAAAATAAAGGAGAACGCATTTTTTTTTTTTTGATATTTTGTATCGCTGAGGTTGAAACAACAAATTAGAAAGGGAAAACAATACTTCAGAGATTAAATCAATGTTTTTCAAAGCCAAGAGGGAAAGGAGTCATGGAATAAACTTTTTACTTTTTATTTCTCGTAAGATAGTGTATTCCTTTTAGTAAATCAGATTAGTTAAACCGTGGATTTGTTTGTGTAAGGGAGTGGGTCTAAAAGTGTTTTTTTTTTTTTTTTACTTAGATGGCTAGAAACCAAACAAAAGGCATACAACCAAAATTTGTAACGTTAGGGGACATTATTCAATGAGAAATTGGTTAAGAAAAACAATAAATAGGAAATATACATAATATCTTTAGGAATTAAGAATCAAAAGTCAAAAGGAATGCCAACTTACAGAACCTCAGTTGTTTTAGTATCTAGATTTACAATTACTCCTCAGATACGCAAGGGTTAGAGATGCAAGTTCAATTGCAAAAGAGTAAAAAAGTTTGGAAACATTGGGAACATTGTCAGGGACAATTGCTGGGCACTGTGGCAGAGGGAGAGAGACCCTACCCAGGACACCACGTCCCCTGCCCATGAGCAGTGCAGTCCAAACACAAGGGGACAGAAATGGTTATCCGACCACATGCCTGGAAGGAAGGGGCCAGGAGCACACATAAGATTCCCTCCAACAGCAGCAGGTCCCACAGCACAGAGATCAGTCAGACAGCATGATACTACCAGGCAGTGGATTTATTTAACAACTTTTCAAATAATTAAGACGAATTCAGCAATGAGTCCGTGCACCTGGCAGATATTGTCAGAGTGGAGGCTGGTGCTGCTCTCCAGAGAAAGACTGTAGCTGGAATTTAAAAAATGTTTTCACATGGTAAGATGTTTACAGATATTTTGGTGGGTGGGAAGATTCCTGGAAAGTAGAAAGTAGCAGAAAAATAAATAAGAAGGAGTGTGGTATCAGCTCCCATCGACTCATCAGTGCAAATGGAAACGCCTACCTCACCGTTGGTAGGGTAAGTGATGTCTCACGATGGCCGGGAAGGAAATATAAGAGTTTTCATGAATGTACGTTACCACTTAGATGCCAGCCCATTTTCTAAGTATCTAAAAGCTAAGCTGACATTGAATTCTAGTGAAAACAGGTGCTGTTATCTAATCAATACAACCAAGTATACAGGCCCAGCAGGGAAGGTAGCCCCCAGCAGCTGGGCCCCCTACCTCTCAGCTGTCCCTGTGCCTCCTGGCGCTGGCATTCCCTGGCACTCCCCTGTGTTTTGCTGCATCTTGCCTCCATGGACTTTGAAGCACTTTCCTCTCACACCTCCGGCAGAGCCTTCTTCAAAGCCACCTGTGGGTCATGGTCTCCTGTCACGGGGCCCCCACTAAGATGGAGCTCTCTCACTGAGTGGCATTTATTTGTATTTTCAATTAAGCGGTTGTCTTTTTTGTGTGTGTTAAATTCTAACAAAATATTTCACTCCTTACATACTATGGACCTTAATAAAATTAAAAACAAGCAAACAACAAGCAGTCAGATCAGTGAAATGGAAAAGAGAGGCCAGAAACAGAACCACATATTAGTGACTTTGGAGAACATTAGTGCCTTTGGAGAGTTCACTTTGGAGAATATAAAAATGTTATGAGACCTTTAAATTTGACAAAAATTACAATGACAAGCGATGATCAAAGGAAGGACTATTTGATAAATGATTAGTAAGTCGAGAAAAAGGTACAAAAATAGCTTCTCTTCACAAATACACCAGAACACATTCTGAATAGGTAAAATCATTACATGAACAAAGAAAACCCACCAGATGCAGTGGCTCACACCTGTAATCCCAGCACTTTGGGAGGCCAAGGCGGGTGGATCACCTGAAATCAAGAGTTCAAGACCAGCCTGACCAACATGGTGAAATCCCATCTCTACTAAATGCAAAACAAATTAGCTAGGCATGGTGGTGCATGCCTGTAATCCCAGCTACTTGGAATGCTGAGGCAAGAGAATCTTGGAGGCAGAGGTTGCAGTGAGCCGAGATTGTGCCATTGCACTCCAGCCTGGGCAACAAGAGTGAAACTACAACACAAAAAGAAAAAAAAAGAAGAAAGCCATATTATAAAAAGAGAAGAAAATACTGTAGGCCCAAAAATATCTACATGATCCCTGTTTAGAAAATACATTTCCATGCATAAAATTAATGAAAGAAATCACAAATACTATTACATTTTAAATTTGATCACACAAAATTGTAAAACCTCTCTGTAGCCATAGATTCCATCCATAAAATCTTAATTTTGACTCTTCAGATAAATTACAGATTGGAAAAATGATTTCAACAAAGTGATGAACCATAATATATAGAATTCAAAGAGTGTGTTTAAGAAAGAGATTCCACAGGATAAACATTCAATAACAGAAAATATTGTTGCATGAAAGATGACATATAAACTTTTAATAATTTTGCCAAACATGCTTAATTGTAGCAAAAATCAAAATTTGAAAGTTAAAAAGCGAAACTATTGATACGCTGTTTCTAATCTGCCAAGTAAGTAATGTGACAATAGAAATAAAGTGATATGATTCATATTCTTTGATCCTAACATTTCAGTACTAGAACCGTTTCTCTGGAAATTAAAGAGATGCTGTTAAACGTGTGTTCCCAGGGATATTCATTACAACATCCTTTTTAAAAATCATGAATAATTGGAAGGATTCTCCAGGCTCGATGTAGGAGAATAACTAATTACACGTTCAACAAGGCAACAGCAGCCATTAAAAATGATGTGAGTTCATAGTACGTAATGATGTGGGGAAATGCTCACATATAATATTAAGGAAACACAAGCAGAATAAAAATTCATATGCAAAGTAAGATTTAAGAGAACAGGACAGGTAGGAAGTAATGTAGGAAATAGTTAACAGTATCCTTGGGTTGGATGATAGCAATGATTTCTATTTTTTCTTTGTACTCATTGGTATTTTCCAAACTTTCTGTGATAAAGATGTGTTAATTTCAGAATTAAAACAGATATAATGACTAACTTAAAATTATAATACTTAATGTGAAAGTGGAAGTAGTGAGACCTGAAACTTTGAACTCTTTGTGAGGGTGTATGAATTGGTGAAACCATTCAAGATAACAATATATTGCTATAACCTTTAAAACCATATTCCTGCTATCTGAAATGTGATTTCACTTTTCAAAAAGCTAGCCAAAGCATATAATAAAATGTACCTATTCAAAAATATATTTCTATACCTAAAAATAATGAAGGAAATCATGAAGAAAAATATTACTAAACTTGATTGCACAAAAATACAAAACTTCTTTATATTCCTAAATGTTATAAATAAAATTTTAATGTTGCTTAGGCAAACAATATGTGGAAAATTATTTTAAAAGCATGTAACATGTTTTAGAAACATAATATCATTACACGAATATTTATTTTTTTAAACATATAGTTGCTTTGACTATATTAATATGAGAATGCATAACATATAAATGATGAGTATTTTTTTCTTTCTTTTTTTTTTTTGAGACACAGTCTCGCTCTGTCACCAGGCTGGAGTGCAGTGGCACGATCTTGGCTCACAACAACCTCTGCCTCTTGGGTTCAAGCTATTCTTCTGCCTCAGCCTCTCCAGTAGCTGGGACTACAGGCATGTGCCACTGTGCCTAGCTAATTTTTGTATTTTTCATAGTGATGGGGTTTCACCATGTTGGCCAGGATGGTCTTGATCTCTTGACCTTGTGATTCACCTGCCTTAGCCTCCCAAAGTGCTGGGATTACAGGCGTGAGCCACTGCACCTGGCCAATGATGGGTATGATTTTACAGTTATACCTATTATAACAAAATTTCAAAAATCACCTAAATGTTCATAAATAGGCATTAGTTACATCACTTTGATCATTGATACAATGAAACATTCTTATGATATGATATTAATACACAGTTGAGAAGAAAAATTTCAATTAATTAAAAAAAAAGAAATGGAGAAAAAACTCAAGAAAACATAGGAACCTATTAAAAAGGTTCATATTATGAAAGTTTTTTATTATATATCTTCATATTTTTGTGTATTTCCAAAATCTTCTCAAAACACACTTTTATAACTAAGAACTTATACTTGTTTAAAGTAAAATAATCAGTTGAAGTTGAAGAATTTTTATATAATTTTAACATTGAAACTTAGGATTCTAATACAGCTGGAGACTCCAAATATCAGCACTATATTTGACCATTTGCATTTACTTTCTGCAAGAGAAAGTTTTTAAACATTTTTTTGGTGTTGTTATTCCTTAATAGGTATAATATTAATGTACTAATTCAGAGATAACTAGTTAAAAACTAATCAACATAAGTTGTTTTATTACATACTTTGCCAGCAAAGGGAAAATTTGACTTGACGAGCTTATGAATTTTCCTGGAATGAGGAAGTGGTTTTGGATGACTCACCTCTGCCAACATACCAGTTTGTTGTGGGTATTTTCTCTAAGAAGCCATTTGAATGAAATAAGTGCTTATGATATCAACTTGCTAAATCACGCTCCTGAATATAAACCAGTAGGAAGGAAGTAAAAGTAACACTTTTCAGTCCAACTGAAGAAAGATTTGGAGAGCTAAGTGATACAGACAAAATTCTTTGAGGAGAAAGGCTGAAAGCGTGTGATTGAAATGGACAGACAGTTGATACCCACAGGCTCCCAAAATCCAGCTACTGCTGAAATTATCCATATGTTCTTTAAGATCTCAGTGATGGAGAAAGAAAACACAGCCACAGTGATTGTCTTACTCCACTAAAATATTGACGACATCTTTTTTCAGGTCTTGGTTCTGGCATCAGGGACAAAATCATCATAGAATCATGAATGTTAATGAAGAGATTGAGTCATTTGAAAGTATATCACCTAATCCTTAAAGATGGATAATTTCATTTGTATTGAATTACGGGATGTAGTGGGGGTGGGGGGTGGAAACCATCCTGGCGTGTGATGACCTGATTTGTAATCCTAACTCTGTGATGAACCAAAAGACTGAACAAGTCACCACGTCTGTTTCCTTTCCTCATCTGTAAAATGGGTAGAGCAATACACATATCAAAATGTGGACTTTGAAACTTAAACTCAGTAATCTAAAACAGCCTTTGATGAGCTGTCTTACAAAAGAAAGCAATACTGTACCAATTCTTTAAACACCGAACTTGTTACCTACCAGGCGTCTCATGCACTGGGAATACAAAATGATAAAGAAGCTTCAAAATACCAGCCATGCCTCAATGTATTTCTAAATAGAGCCAGAAGACCAATTGCATCATCTGAAGCTGTACCACATCAATGAGTTTTTTCTGCTCCATCTTGCCATCCATAAAGGCAGCTGCCACCTGCAGGATCAGGCTCTGACTTTCTGCTCTGTGAAGGGCCAGTTGATACTGGAAGGAACCATGTAATGTACATTTCCTAACAATGCTGCAGCCATCTCAGTCCTGACCCAGAGAATCCAATCTGAAATTAGTAGGCATCTAATTGCTTTTTAATTTAAAGCAATTATAAAGAAGGGCATCACCAAACACCATTTGTGAAGAAAGTATCACAACGAGAATGACTAAAGAAGCATGGGTTCGGCATCTGTGATCTGTAAATGTATGTCTGTGCATAACCAGCACTAAAATGTCTGTAAATCAGTGAATTGAACAGGAAAGTTATTATGTTTGCCTGCAGTATTGTGTGGCCACAATTATAATTGTTTCATTTTTTAAAATGGGTCCTTTGAGTTTTCTGTTTAGTGACTTGTAACATTACTGCAACCCTTACAGTTGCACTGAAACTTGGAATACAAAGCCACCCACTAGGTCTTGAAACCAAGAGACGGGCAATGTAGCAGATTTGCAATTTAAAATAAAAAGAAATGATGTTTTTTTCTTCCTCCCTCCCTCACTGTCTCCCTCCATCCCTTCCTTCATCATTCCCTCCTTCCTCCCCCCACTTCCATTTTTCTTCCTTCCTTTTCTCTTTCTTCCTTTGTTTCTCTCTTCTTGCATTCAATAAATATTTATCCACTCCTTACACGCCATGCTTATGGGAATATAGAAATGAAACAGAACTATCATATTTCTAAATATAATACAAAACCATAAGAAAAGAGAAGCACCAAATTTATTATGTGTTTTTCAGAAGCTTTCAGAAATCCTTTCTATGATATATATCAAGGAAAATATACAAGAGTGCAGGGAATAGTGGAATCTAGGGCTTTTCCTAAACTGGCAAAGAAAGTGACTTAATTCAGGGTCAGTATATATTTAAATCCCACAATTTGAAAAACATCTGTTCCCTAGATGATAGGAAATAAAATCAAGAAATTTGTCCAGCGGTTGGTGTATGGGGTATAGAAGTAGATATGCTGAAAAGAACATAATATCACATACTAGCTGTAACTTTTAGGGTACTAACTGTTTTAACTTTCACACACACATAGAACAGGGGTTTGAATTGGCTTCCATTGTTCATAAGTGAAAAGCTGTCTAACAGTTCATCTCAAACACTGTGCCAGAGACTCTGAGGGCTACAGGGATGAGTAGTGAGATGAAGGTGGAGACCACATCCAAGAGGCTTATAGTCAAGAGAGAGAAAGAGAGATGAGAGATGGGGGGGGAGAGAGAGAGAGATCTCATGCTAAATAAGGACAGATGGATGAGAAATATGGAGCAGAATGAGCAAAGAGGGAGCCTCATAAGACAGACATATTAACCCTGGCAAATAATCAAAATCACTTAATAGCAAAGGTGGCTTCTGGAATGAACGTGGGAGAAGACATTGGGATTTTAAAAGAGTTGGAAAGAAAAAGAAGAAAACTCTGGTTTTAAGAAACAGCATAAATCAGGACAAGAGGTGCTCGGCCTCCGGAAGCTGCTCAGATATGTGTGGCTGGAGCATCAGACAGGTCAAGAGATAGGGTAGTCCCATTTGGAAGTAGAGCTTCATTAGGGTTAGCACAGCTGAGTGCAGGTAGAGAGTAACTTAGATGAGGAGCGGAGGCCAATTTTGCCAGCCACGATCAGCCCTCTCTGTGGATGGCTGACTGTGGTTGTCCTCAGGTTTAGCCAGCTGCAAATGCCAGTGTACTAAGGAGTCCTTATCCCTGGCTACCTGGGAGGAACCATGCTTTTGCTTCATGGGCGTAACATCCTGAGACTGTTCCTGAAAGGCCGTGGTTACTGGGGGCGATGTGGAAACTCACAATGTGAAGGGCATCACTTTACCATGGGTCCAGTCACTCGGGAGAATAATAATAAGTATCTCTCATCAAAACATGTCAACTCCTTAACATGTGTGACCCATCCCTCCTCACACTGCTGGTGTCATGTGATTTCATGATATTTCTAGACTTGCAGCTCTGGGCACTGAGGACCACAGCACTGCCAAAGCCATTCTTGCTTTTAATTAATCCAGGCTCCTCTCTAGAGAATGGCAGAACTGTGCCCGTAGACAGTCTCTGTCAGCATGGGCATCCCTCAGTCACAACAATGTGCTGGGTTGTCCCCATCTTCTGGAAATGTTCACACTGCACGTTGAAACAATGAAGAAATTGCAATTGTTTCCATTCACCCATAGTTTAATGAGGATGGGATGAAAATGGCAGTTGCCTGAAAATCTGAAACTTTTCGGTTCCAGGAAAAGCTCCTACACATGAGTAATTACATCCCCACTCAGAGGCTTGCCCGAAAAGGAAATAATATATATATAATTGTGTTTTGTTTCTTCTGCTGCATCATAGGGAACTAAGGGAATAAAGGGAGAAATAATACGCTGGCTAGGTATGAAAAAATAACAGATTGTGATGGTAATAGGTGATTACATCATGCATTACCATAGCAACTAAACTTACAAAATAACAATTATGTTAGAAGGAGTTATTTGAAATAGCTTTCCTGATGGTTGATATACAACCCCAGTAAAAAGATGAGACAGATAAATAGAAAGATTTGTTCTTTCAATAGAGGTTTGATTCACTATTTCTCTGTTCTTGATTTTTCCCCATTTTACTCTGAACTTCTTTAGAGGAAAGAAATATCCTTTTGTCTCTTTGATGGAATAAAAGCAATGCTTAAACCTTTCTCTCCACCTTTTTCTGTTTTGGAAGAGTTCTACCATTATTTACTTCACTTAAAAAGAAGCTGAGCACACAATTCAGCAGGTACAACATATGTAACAATAAGAAAAATACCATAGGGAAGTATTTCCCTGGAACAAAAAAGAAAAAGAAAATAAAGAGTCAATAAAACCAGCTACAAAGTTCACTTTCACTTTGAAGACACAAAATGGAACAGGCTTGGATCTTATTCCTTGTGTAAGTTAGGTTTCACTTATATTTAAAAACTACACCATGGAAGAAATATAATCAGCAAGATTTATCTTCTAGAAGTGGAATATTTTCATTCAAATCTACCTTGCAAGTATCTTACTACAAAGTCCTTTTAATTTTTAAAAAGGCATTTGGTGGTGTATAGCATGAAAATAGTCCTAATAATTCTCTGGCCCAGTAGACTTTCTTTCTTTCTTTCTTTCTTCTTTCTTTCTTTCTTTCTTTTTCTCTTTTCGAGAAATGTGGAAAACATTAGTGAAAATTGTGTTGGTCTGTACAATTTTATTCTGTTAAAGACAGGTTTTATGATACATTTAGCCTTTTAAATGACACTAATAGTCTCTGGAGACACACGGTTTTTCCTCTAGTGCAACAATTAAGTCCATTTCAATGCTATTTAGAGAAGTTGAAACAATTCAGTTACTGTATGTCTGCTCCTTGGTATGTACTGTAAGCCCCAAAGAGAGCACCGAAAGTTACCTAAATAATAAAGTTTTAGCCAACTTTAGACATGTACCAAACTATTTGCTTTTTCCATATTTCACTCCCTTCATTTTCTCTCATTTCTTACAGAAGGGGAGTAATAAGACCTTCTGAAGTGTGGGCTGGTCAGAGGGGTGGCTCAGTAATGAGGATTATTAATCACAGCCGGGTTCTTTTCTCCTCCCTCCCCAGAGCTTGAAATGTGTTTCTCGCTAGAACCAAGTAAAGCTTATTTGATTTATTTATTTTATTTTTTTTAATCAAGTAAGTTAGAATAAATACGTGTGTATAATTAGACACGCTTTTCAGGTGAAAGCATATTTTGGTAGTTGGAAGCCTCTGCAGAATATATATTTGTATGTTGCTCAATTATGAAGCTCAATTATAATCAAATTATTACCAACTGAGAAATAAGGAAGTCAGAGGAAGTAATTTAGTGAATTCCAGATCTACACATTTGGCTCAGCTCATGCTTTTAAGTAAAAGTTTAACTATTGGGAGAAAAGTTGAAGTCTAGGAATGCCTCCACTTCAGCAAAAGGCCCCCAGGTAATATCGTTCACTCCTTTCAGACATCTGATCTGTTGAAATTGCCTTATTAGAAACATTGCTGCAAAAAGTGTGTATTTTCTTTTTTCAATGGACACATGTTCTTCTGTTGTTCTATGGAAAAAGAAATAGAGATACTTAATGAACCTGGAAGCAGTGATTGCGAGATTCTGCAGTCTTGGAGGAATTGTTATCGTGCATTTCCATCCTCCTGATTTCTGATCTCTTAATCCAGAAGAGACTTCAGAAAGCAGCAAAAGAAACCAAGCACCAACATGACCAAATCAATCAAACACAGCACATTCTATAGAAGCCTGGTTTTCATCACAAATCAAACTGAGATCACGATAAACATATTATTTTTATGGATACCACTTTTCCCCACAATTTCCTCTTAAGCTCATTCACATAATGATACCAAGAAAATAGTAGAGTATCTTGGTCACTGGTTCCTGTGAGGTCTAGAGTGGAAGAGAAACATGAGTTATCTTCATTGTTTATCCCCAGACAGTGAAAGGCAAGAGCAGAGCAGCTATTCCTCCAGCCCATGGTGATCCTCATTCTTCTGAGGTCATGGTTCTTAAACCAACTACTCTTTCAGCAATTAAGGATGCATGGGATTTTCTAAGTCTCCTCCCATACGGTTGTGTGACTCTACTGTGATTTTTATCCTGAATATGTTTATGTCCTATCTCTCCAGGGAGACTATAGCATCCTTAGTGGTATATCTATAGTTGTCCTTCATTGACGACCACTGAACCTACCATGGTGTTTAAAATTGTGTGGCTGAAACAGGTCCTCCCGGGAATTGTGTGAAAATTGTCACACTACAATTCCTGTAGACTTTTGCACACATATTAATTTTAAAAAGAAGAATTAAAGAACAAGAGAAACTGGGTGAGCAAATGTCTCACCATGGAGGCAGAAGCAAAAATGATTTTTGCAAATCCAGAAGATAAACAGAATAAACATAGATTTATTATTTTTTCTAATCTTTTTCATAGTAGTGAATGAGGGTTTTCTTCAATACTTGAATTAAACAATTTGAAGATCTAGTGTGTTTCTTTGTGATAAAAATTAAGAAAATTATGGTATTGAATAAACAGTGATTTCTCCAGCAGGTTTTCTGGTTCAAAACCATGTAATAAAAGACTGTTGTTTTAAACAAGATAACTATAAAGACAAAGGAAAATGTCTTCAAAGAACTTTAAAGTAGTCAGAGAAGGCATTAGATTTTTAAGTGTAGTGCATTTTAAAGTAATTAATTTTCTTAAAATGCTTTCAAATTGTTCATGGGAATGCAATTTTTTTTTTTTTTTTTTTTTTTTGAGACGGAGTTTTGCTCTTGTTACCCAGGCTGGAGTGCAATGGCGCGTTCTCGGCTCACCGCAACCTCCGCCTCCTGGGTTCAGGCAATTCTCCTGCCTCAGCCTCCTGAGTAGCTGGGATTACAGGCACGTGCCACCATGCCCAGCTAATTTTCTGTATTAGTAGAGACGGGGTTTCACCATGTTGACCAGGATGGTCTCGATCTCTTGACCTTGTGATCCACCCGCCTCGGCCTCCCAAAGTGCTGGGATTACAGGCTTGAGCCACCGTGCCCGGCCCGGGAATGCAATTTTTATAGTGAATGTAAAGTAGAAGATTTGAAACTTACACTAGAACTTGGATTTCGAAAGGCTAAATGTACACTTTCTCTTTCTTTCTCTTTGTAATTTGACAAAGAGAAAGTTAGTTTGGTACCTAAACTACTGTATTATAAGAGTAGATAGAGATCGACACAATTTTCAAACTAAATAAGCTCTCACTGCTGTTTTTATTTCTCTTGCCGCTTAGGAAACAAAATGACTGCAATGATTCTATTCACATTTTTAATACAGCAAAGAGTCTCTAAACCAGACGGTGTTGTTAATATACTGATTACAGTTACCTAAATTTCTCCGGTGTATTAGCATGTTAAAGTATCATTTTGTATTTGGGTAATTTTACATTATAACCAAATATTTCATCACAAATACCTTAAAATTGACATTATTATCAAATCCATCAAATATTTGAATACATGTGATAAATCAAGGACCATGTAAAATGCCAAGAATGAAAAATAAAGCACAGCGTCTGCAATCAAGGGGCCACAGGATTTGGCTAACCCTGAGTTCAGTTTCTCTATCATTTCTAATAAAAGAAACATGTCCCGGTTGCAAAAATTTTATCATTCCAGGAAAAAAAAGCGTTTATTGTTCATCATTTTACTTTATTATCTAGCTCAAATTCTAAGTGTAACCAAAAAGGATTAAAACAAGTTAAAAATTCAGAGGAATATTATTAAAAAAAAGTCCCTCAAACAACAGGGATACATGTGTCATGTCAAGAATACTTGCTTTTCCAGTTCCTACAATTTGAAGATAATATTTTCTCCTCCTAGTGAGGAGAGCATGGACATTGGAATAAACATGCTGGGGATCAAATCCAACAACACTCCTCAGTAGCTCAGTGACCTGAGATCCATTCCTCCCTGTCTGACATGCCATTTTCTCTGTGCCAGAAGTGGAGTCCCAAGCCTCCCTGGTAGGTTCTTTGGCGATCAAAGAATGCAGAACTTATAAAAGCTAGGTACTTACAAGGAAGTCACTTAGTGGTCACTGAAGATAACTAAATAGGGGTGATGTGGCTTGTCTTTACAAGGATGACAATGTGATAGTTATTAACAAAGCAGCTGAGCAGCCGTGGCCGTTCTGTAATGAAAATGGTTGAAGGGTACACCTGAAGCCTGCACTTCAGGAACAGGCTGCTTAAAAGTGACGTCATCTTTGGCCATTTCTTTCCAACGTAAACAATTATAACAAGTTTTGGGGTTTCTGTGTTGTGTTTATTTAAACAGCACCAGTTTGTTTTGAGGTATATCATGAAAGAAATGTGCGTGTTATAGCAACTAAACGCGCAGACTTGCTCGGTGGAGGTCAAGACTTCAGAATCCGGCATTTTAGATTCAAATCCCAGCTTCCCTGCTTCCTAGCTATGCTTCTTTGGATGAATAACTTAATCTCTGAGACTCAGCATACTCACATAAAAATGGGGTGTCAACTGGGTTGTTATTATTATTTAATAAGATAAACCATGCACAGCGCTTAGCACAGAGCTTGGCACAGATGAGTGGCTCATAACTGGCCGCAGTTATAATATTGATGCTGCTACTTCTAATATTGATGACGACGGTTATGATGACGGTGCAAAGCAAACTTTCTGGAGGTAGAATGGCAAGCGTATTATCTTTCTTCTAAATTATGGAAGCATTGCTCTTTAAAAACTTGGCTAGACCACAACTCCACTATTTCAAAAGCTGAGGTTTCTCAGCCCAATGCAGCATTGAAATGAATACAGCATTGAAGAAGACCAAAGTTAGAAATATTTAGTTCCACATCCTTAAATGTTCAGCAATTATAATCAGAAAACTCCATACAGGCAAGCCTTGGCCTTGTGAATATTTTAACTATTACTCTGGTATAGACCACAGTAAAATAGGAAACCATGCTAAGTGCCTGCTTCTCAATTCATAAAGAAGACATGATATTCTAAATATCTTACCAAGCCCAAAATAAACCAAGCAAAGTGCTCTCATAATTCAAAATATAACAAAGAATGACTCCAATTATGCTCAAATTATTTTTAATTTATGTTTTAAAATTTGATTGGGATAGCTGCATCATTTACAGCAAGGAAGCATTCTCAGGTTGTGCATACACGTATTTTGTAGCCATTGTCAATTTTGACATTTAGCAGAACTATTTCAAAATACAAGTATGCAGATTCAACACACCACCAGTCAACCGCCTTCCTCAGACACATAAGGACATGGAATACACAGCGGTGCGGTGCACATTCACATGCCACTTCTCTTCCCTGACACCAGTGTTACAGGAGTCACAGGATTCCAGATGACCAGGATGTAGCCTAAGCCTCATGCCTGACTTGATTCTCAACACCACTCTCTACCACTGGGCTTGAAGATCAGTGAAAATACTTCCTTGTGCTCACATTAGTGTTGTTCTAGCTCCAGGCGACCACCCAACAAGCAAATCAACATGTCAACAAGGATTGAAGTGAGAGGAACTCCTGGCTCCCCACTGCTCCCGACCACCCCAAGGGATATGCCGAATCTCAGTGGTCAGCCCTGGGGGGTGAGAACGGTGGCCGGGGTGGGCTTAGAGTACCGGTCAGCCCTGGGGAGTGAGAACGGTGGCTGGGGTGGGCTCAGAGTACCAGCTTCCTGTCTGGTACAGCGTGAGGCAGAGAGGGTCATGACTGCACACCAACCCACTCACTCCCAAGCAAGGCAACTCCCTGTGGTGCCAAACTTTTGTCCTCTGCACCTGACCACTGTGGCCTTTAAGAGATGTCAAGAATATAAGAGTCTGAAGAAGGAATGGTGAACAACAATGAAATTCAGCACAAGATTCTTGCTTGTGCAAGTTACTAGTTGCCTTAGTTTAAGGTATTTTAAAGAAAAGAACAAAAGAAAATACATTTTTAAATGATACTATTGTGCCCCAGGAATGCCTCTGATGTGTCCAGCACTATGCTCCTAACAGGAAACTCTGGTGGACATGGCAGGTGGGGACCTGCCCTTACAGAGGGTAAATCCTCGAGAAAGGCAGCTTGTTAGATGGAATCATGCTCCCTGCTCCCCAAAAACTGAGATCCATGCCCTAACTCCTGGAGCCTGTGAATCTTTTCTTATATGGCAAAAATGGGCTTTTCAGGTGTGGTTAAGTTAAGGATCTTGAGATAGGGGTTTGTCCTGCATGATCCAGGTGGGCTCAGTGTCATCACAAGTGCCCTTGTACAAGAGGCAGAGGATATTCAACTACAGAAGAGGAAGGGTAGGCAATGAGACCCCAGAGGCAGAGACTGAGAGATGTGGCCATAAGCCAAGGAACACCTGGGTCCACCAGATGCTGGAAGAGACAGGAACACACTCTCCCCTTGATTTTGAGGATTGACACTGACTTAGAACCTGTGATTTCCAGAACTGGGAGAGAATCAACTTTCATTGTTTTAAGCCACTAAGTGTGAGGTTGTTTGTTCCGGCAGCCATAGGACTGTAATATAGACAGACTTTTACAAGTATTCATGATCGGTTCCTTGAAGCAGACAAGCAAGGTGTTGCAAGAGAGAGGGATGGGGATGTTTAGGAGGAACAGCTTCCAGTTGTCAGAGCAGGCTGCGCCCGTGCCCAGATAACTGCTGCACTTGGCTGCACAGTGGTTGAGATGACACTCAACCTCACCTCCTGCGTTGAGGACCCACCATCCCTAGCTCTTAGGCCCCTTTTTCAGTGGTCCCTGTCTTGGCATGTGGCGCCCAAGCCAGAAGCCTGAGAGGCATCCCCTACTCCATCAGCCACTGTGTCCAGTCACCCCTCACAGACCTCTCCACTCTGCCTGCTTTCTTCATGTTCTCAGACACAACTCTAGGTCGAGCTCACCTGAATTACCATATTGGACTCCTAATCGCTATCCCAGGCTGCAGCTTGGCCCTCTTCAGCCCAGGCAGCCTTCTTGCAAGAACCCTAATCTGATCCTCTGCTCTGAGAGCCCGTCATGACTTCCCGCTGCCATGAAGATTTCTCCCTGCAGTTTGGGCAGGCTCTACAAAGCTCGTCATCCTCCTTCTCACAGGCAGTGAGCCTGAATAGTGAATTCCGTTGAGTTCCTCTCATCTGCTATGCCCTTTTGTTATTGGGCCTTCATGTATTCTATTTTTTTGCTGTTGGAAATCCATTCTCCCTAAATTAACCTGTAAGACTCCATTGATGTATTATTTTCTTAAAAAAAAAAATAAGTGGCCCTATACCTTCAGTCCTACTCCTTTGAGCCTCCATGTTCCCCTCCTTTCTCATCAAATCATGTAGCCATGATTTTGTTTAATGACTATCTTACTAGCCCACTGTAACTTCCATGAGGGCAGGAAGCTGTGGTTTCCAACTCATTATGCTTTCTTCAATAGGATTAGAAAAGGATGGATATGAATCCCATGAACCAGATATTCTTAGGGGGTGTGTTGATGTGTGAACATCTTTCATCATGATTACATTGACCAAGATGCAATCATGCATCTTTATAAGATTGGAGAATAAGACTAAGAGCTTCTTGTTTAGGGGTACCAGGCAACAGGCAAATGCCAGAGAGACATGTTCACATCTGTCATGTTACAGAAAATACGCCACCCAGTAGCTCTCCGGAAGCCAGCATCCCAAATCAGCCTCTCAGCCACGATCACGCATGACATTCCAGGTGAGAGATGTGTCACAAAAAATGTTTCATCACAGCGAAGCAACAGAGTTTGCAATTGACTCCTCAGAAGCATAATGAACTAGGGAAGATTTCATGTTGCCTCTAGGGTGAGAGCACCTTCATTCTCCTGCATATTGACCTGCTTTGAGAATGATGGAGAGGCTGGAGTTACAGTCAGAACTCAGGATCTGGCTGTCATGGGTGGCCTCATCGCTGGACGGTGCGGCCTGTGATAAATACAATAATGGTCACACCACTGATACCAGTAGCAATTATAAATGCTGCAGTGATCTCCTCTCCTGCAGACTCAGGGCATGGAGGAGGGCATTGGGCTTCCACATGGCATCATCCGTGTGTGCCTGTACAAAAAAGGCTCGCCTCACTGCTCTACATCAGGCATGGGCAAATGTTTTCTGCAAAGGGGCAGATAGTAAGTATCCTTTGCTTTGTGGGCCATATGGCTTCTCTTGCAACTACTGAACTCTGCCATTGTAGTGTGACAGCCGTGAATTCGGAAGGGAATGAGTGTGATTATGTCCCACTACACAGTTACTCACAGACACTGGCATGTGAGTTTCACTTAACTTTCACGTGTTGTGAAATAGTTTTCATTTTTTAATCATTTTTTCAGCTACTAAAAAGCATTAAATACACACTTAGTTCACAGGCCACTCTCCATCAGTTTGTGTCTGGATTTGGCCTATGGGCAGAGCTTTCAGGGCCTTGCTCTGGTCAGTAAGAGAATCAAAGGAGTTCGTGATAGATTAGGACTTGAAACAAACATGAAAATGATCACACATATGCAAATAGCCACACATTTTGGAAATGTCGAGGATAAAAATGTTGCATACGAGAAACATGTTATTTAAAAACACAAGACTTGTAAACAGAAAATGCAGCAGAAAGCTTAAAAAGCACGATAAATTTCTCATATTGAATAAAGAAAGAAAATTTTCACCACTTAAAATCTTTATTAGACTAATGTCATATTTATTTTACAAGTTTTGACTAACTAGTGGTAAAGTTTTAAGCACGACATCTACTTTCCAAATCACAAAAGAAAAAAAAAGAATAAAGAAAATGAGGCCTCTATTTTCAAAATCAAGAAACAGCAATAATCAAGTAAATAATTATTTTAAAATGTAGTATTTAAAGAAGAGGGGACTAAGACCCAATATTCTTGTGCATTTCTTAAGTACAAAGTGACCTTTAAAGTCATAACCCCTACAACTCATTTAGAAAACACAATGGGCCGGGCATAGTGGCTCATGCCTGTAGTCCCAGCACTTTGGGAGGCCAAGGCAGGCGGGTCATAAGGTCAGGAGCTCGAGATCAGCCTGACCAACATGGTGAAACCTCGTCTCTACTAAAAATACAAAAATTTGCCGGCCGTGGTGGCTCATGCCTATACTCCCAGCTACTCGGGAGGCTGAGGCAGGAGAATCACTTGAACCTGGAAGTCAGAGGTTGCAGTGAGCTGAGATCTTGCCACTGCACTCCAGCCTTGGCGACAGAGTGAGACTCTGTCTCAAAAAAAAAAAAAAAGAAAAAGAAAGGGAAAACACAATAAAACTGGAAACTAATTAGAAGAATCTCAGGGAAAAATTCTTTCTATTCACTTAAAAATGGTATTATAAATTATTGTGTATAAATTAAAGAGGAAATTAAATGTGTAATAACAGAAAAAATAAAACATGAATATTACAAATTGAGTTACGTAACTAAGCCACACCCACAAGGAAATGCATTACACCATCTGCATTCTACATTGACAGAAAACACACAGAGTATTCAACTCAAGTATTCAGAAAATAACTTCAAACCTTTCTAATTTAAAGAAAACAGAAGGAAAAATATAATAAAGTAGAAAGCCAATAAATCAGAAAAATGCAATCTAGAGCGGATGAATGACTTCACAAAGCAAATCTTTGAAGGAAAATTTGAAGCACACTTTTTGGGAAAAAGAGGGCCTGGAGGGCCATGGACCACAGGAGTGGCTCTGTCAGGTGGGGTGAGAAGAAGCCATGCTGGGCCCCCTCTGCAGCCACTAGCCCTCACCATGACCACCCCATTTGTGAGCCCGCTGGGCATCTGCTGGTGGATGAGGAAGGAGTGTGTTTTCTGTCCACTGGTAGGATCATCTTGTTCACTGCTTATTTAATGGCCCCTCTGAGCTGGATGCTTTCTGGTGGGTGTGGTATCAGATGCAAAGACATGCACACTTTGCACCCATTTCTGCAGGTCTGAACACAAGCCTCCAGCCCAGACCTCTCCATATTTAATCCTGCAGCTTTGCTCCTTCCAGCTAAGCCCTTTGTCACTGCCCAAGTGTCTATTTATGTACTTACCTCAAATCTCTGCCATTCCATCCAGAAGCCACTTGGAAATGGACTTGGGCCAAGCTCTGCATAACTCCTGACCTCTATGCATCCCCATGTTACAGGGAGCGGGGCAGGATAGTGCTTTGGTTCTCTGGTATCAGTGTCTGCTCAAACTCTGTGTCTGATATCTCTCAATAGATCTGGGTATTGTCCTTCCCTCTCAAGTACTAGTTACTCTAGAAAATGACCATAAGTGCCATTGAGCTAAACCAGTAGAAGCCATGAGTGTGTAACTAGGGTAACACTACAGAGCCTTTGCAAGGAGCCCTGCCATGGACGTTATCTGGAAGTGGACGAGGGCTCATGATTTTATCCCAACTGACAAAGGAATTCTGCTGGCCTCCCTTTTAAAATCACTTTTGGAAATGTAAGTCAAGCAACATCCTTACTGGCTTCCTATCTGTCTCCACCCTAGAAGCACCAGGGTCTAGTAGCCAGGCCCAGAGACTCGCAGGTCCAGGTCCAGATGACACTTGAGCTGTACTGCTCCGTACAGTCATTACATCCGTCCTCCCTCTAACCTTCAGCGTCTGGCCGCTGACACTCTGAAATCTCATCATCCCTTTTAACACTCAGGAGACCAGTTCCAAAGTAGCATTTCTTACGTCAGCATTATTTGCCTGAAGACAGCCCACAGCTGGGCCTTTCACGGCTGGTGGCCCTCACTGGGGCATTTCTGACAGTGCAAGTAGAAGGACTGCCTCCTACACCAACCCCAGAGAACATAGTTGGCCAGTGGATTTTCTGTTCTCATAAAATCAATGTGTTTTAAGATGCCATCTTTTCCAACATGCAGACTATAGTCCAGGACTCTACTGACACCTTGGGCTGGGTAATTCTTTGCTGAGGGGTCCTGTCCTGTGCATTGTGGAGTGTTGAGCGGCATCCCTGGTCTTTGTTCATTTGATGCAGTAGCACCTTCCCTCACTGTGACACCCCCAAATGTCCCCAGGCATTGCCAAATGTTCACCAGGGGACACAACAACCCGAGTAGAGGGCCAGTGCTAATGTAAATATAATCACGGTTTCCAAGCTTAGTAGTGATTCCACCGAAATTTTGGATTGGCTGCAGATTTTCTTCTAAGGCATTAACTTCTGGTTATTAGAAAGTGTTTCTGAATCAACGGCCTAGCTCCACCCAGCTGTATCTGCCACCCTCTCTTGTCTACCGTGCCCTATATCCATTCCTGGGTCTGGGGTATGTTCCTAGCCATGTCCTCCCAATTCCTGGAGGGCGCTCCTTTTAAAACGAGCCTTTCCTTCTGGAGCACATGAGCATTTCTCTGCTTGAGCTGTGCTGAGATTTGGTCTTGTTATTGATCTGGAAGCATTGAGAGGAGTGGCACCGATGTTAAGTAGGGCAGGCAGCCTCTGTCTTGCGAGTCCTCCAGCCCTGGGTGGGGTCTGCATCGTCTCCAGGCAATGGGAGGGGGTCATCAGTTCTGCTGGACAGTGCTCAGGGAAGCCCAGGGCTTAAACTCTAAAGACTGCCTTCCCAGTGTCCCAGCCCAAGTATCAGGGTCTTACTACTTCTGTGACTTTAGTGCAGGAGGATTGACAGGGAAGCAAATTCAGCCCTTCTCTGAAACTGTACCACTCCTGAAATCACATTTTGGGCTTACATTTTAGTAAAGTTTGCCTTTGGGCTACAAGAACAGAGATCTTTTTAAAAATGCTTCCCGGTAGGCCTTCTGGCTTTTACAGTGTTGCTTTTTATTTCACAGATTCCATCGTTTTTATCAGCAGCCACCCAGCTCCTTCACATTCGTGCCGATGTGTGCGCTCGGCCCTCCCTGCACTCAGCCTGGTTCAGGTCAGTGAGAGCCTTTGTCATCACGATGCTGCAACAGGCCTCACGTGGTCACTATCTTCTCTCCACCAGTAAAGTTTCCCACCCCATGACGCAATTCTGAGCCTCTGCTTCCTAGAACTACTTCTGGCTCTACCTCTCTTTAGTTTCCTTCTCCAGAAGCAGACCCTGAGGGGTAAAAAAAAAAACTTGGAGAGAATGTAGCTTATTGAGGAGGTGGTTTCAGGAAGGAAAGTAAGACAGAGACGGGAAGGCAGCCAGGGAAGGTGTCATCAGTGAGCACGTTTCCGCTGTGGGCACCAGTGCTCAGTCCTGCTCGAAACCTCTGGGAGGGATTGAGAACAGATTCCAGAGCCTTGCACAGGGGATGAGGGGCCTGCTTCTTTACTCTCCCGTCCCCAGACATGGTTAAATGAGAGTTGCTCCCACAAGGGCCAGCTTCCAACACATGCATCCTGCCCTGTGTGCAGACAGAGCGTGCCGTAGAAAGCCCCCGGGGGAGAGCTGCAGTGGGACGCTGTCTGCCTGCTGGAACACAGAGGGCCATGGGCACAGGGTGGGCATCGAAGACACTGATGGGACCTGCTGCTGGAGAGCGGGAGGAAACTCCCACCGGATGGCCTAACTCAGGGAAGACTTGTGGGTTTTTGTTTCTCGCTCCCTTCCTTTGTTAAGTTTTTTGTCTTCCTCTTGGAATCTAACCTCTTGGCGATGTGTGCAGTCCTGGTGGGTCCCTCAGGAACAAGCTGTGTGACCCAAGCTGGGCCAGTGGAGCTCTCTCCTCGTGTGCTGAGTCTTGAACATAATGTGCAAGGATTTTAAAAGACAGTTGGCCTTCACTTGTTTTGACATGACCATTGGTTGGTTCTTGCTACTCAGATGCTAGGCTATGTCCTGAGTCCTATTCCTCATGAGGATGTCTCTCCAGTCTCCTTCCATTACTATGAGCTGAATAATATCCTTCCAATGAAACAATTCTCTCTTCAGTCAGTCATAATACACTTCTGTTGCTCAAAACCAAAGAAGCCTAATTGGTAAGGAGGGCAGAGGGCTTGGACTTTACAGAAGAGACAACTGAGTTTCCAAGTTTATAGAGAATTGCATAAAAGTAATACAACTAATAAGCGACAGAAACAACACTCCAATTCCAAATGTGGACTTCTTTTTACTAGAACAGGATCCCTCTCTCCTGTATATTTTTATTCCTAAAATCACTCCTAAAAGTTTCACTCAGCTATAGCCAATAGGGCTGCAAAAATTCGATGTAGGTCAGATCTGCATTACTGAAACAGATGGAAAACTGTTTAAAGCATGAGTTCTGTTTTACGTTTCTTTCCATACTCATCCCTTACTCCAAAGTACATTGTCTTGTATATAGAGGTCAGTTAGATATATTTGCTGATCAATTATCCAAACGATAAGTGAACGTCTGAGAATCGCATAGCTCACGCATCTCTCTCCGCCGGCGTCTTTCACGGGTTCTTAGGCATTTCCGGTGTGTGTCTAGACCAGCTGTTTTTACCCCTTAATGGCTCCTGTCCCTTCAAACATCCTTCCAGAAAGCATTCTGCGGCTGTTCTAGATTTGTGAGCACCTGCCCTTGCCCACTTTGTTTCTGCAGATCGGTCTGCTCACTCCTGCTAGCCTTGGGTCCCTTGGGATTAGACACTTCACTGGAAGAACTATTGGCTCCCTGGCTCCCGTTCTCCTGCCTTGACCTGGTGCAAAGGCACCATCCTCACCCTCATGAGAACTCAGGGTCTCACTCCACCTTCACACCCAGGAGGGAATTTAGACAGTGAGGAAGACTTTTAGAGCTGTCTCAGACAAAGCTTCCAACATTTCATTGTTAGATAAACTATTGACATTGTTTCTAGATGTTGACACATTGTCTTACTTTCTTCAGAAACTTGTCCCAGTAAATTATCTTTTTGAAATATCTAGCTTTCATCAGTTATTATGAGGCATAGTTTAATATTGTAACCTCATTTCTTAGCCTTTTCAGTACCCTCACTGCAGACATATATTTTCTGAACCCTCATATGGTTAAATTAAATCATGAACTCCATAGAGATAAGAGATTTATTCACTTTTGGGTCCCTGGAGTTCAGCAAAGCATCTAATACATAGTGAGCACTTCCCAAGTGTTTGCTGATGGAATGAATGAATTAATATATCCTGGATAACTAGTCTATGTGTATACGGCATTTCTAAGTAAATACACACCTTATTCTACATAAAATATTCATGTCCATAGTGATCCCTACTCTATTTCAAGCCAAGATGTGACCTTTTCTTTAAATTATATGACAGCAATGGTGAACTTGTGATGAGATAGTTTGCAGTTTCAATTAAATTAATTACAGCTATCAATTCAGCCCCAGAGTACACTGTTTTTCACAGAAGTGGACGAGTCTTTGTGACCTCAGCAGGGTGGAAGTTTGGGATTGCAATGTGACTCTTCCATCCTCATCATCCATTCTCCCTAGGCCAGTTGTCATCCGTTGGCTATGGCATGGATTCTAAATTTTCCCTTCCTTACGTTGGCACATGACATACTATATTTAACTCCCATAAGGGGACACGTGCATCTAAGTTGAAATGAAGGAAAAGGTTTAATTCAAAGGTTGCATGTTTTTCTTCGTAAAGATCACCAAACAGTAGGAGGTGAACATGCTGCATGTCTGAAATGCATTCCCGAGAAGTGGAAAGATGAATCTGTTTTCTTTTCAGAGTTGGTGTCCATTTGATTTAGCTGAAATCACTGCCATTGACTGTCTTCCTGCAGGTAAGCCTCATTCTCTACGGACAACTATGTAAAACTGTTAACCTAATATTCAAGCCTAACTCAAGAGCGTCCGAATCAAAATATACGATTTCCAGTTATCTCCAATTTCAAAGCTCCTTTGTCCTGTTTCTCCCCCTCAAACCCAGTATACGTTAATTTATTGTTATTAGTCTCTTCTGTTGAAACTAGCCTGTCACACGGTGGAGGTGATAATGTGCTGTTTAGTATTCTCCGCAGAAGGTACTCCAGGCCTTAAATGACAACACTGGCCATTTCTTTGTATGAAAAACCCTATGATAATGTTGGGTATCATGAATATTTAACTGGAGATATCTATGAATGTGTGTGTATCTGCGTGAGCATGTGTTTGCCGGAGTATGATATCCACAGTGAAATGATCCCTAACCAAAAGTGGGCAAATAAACAACTAATGTAAATTCCAAACACCACAGGACATCAGGATCAGTGTTCTGGGATATGATTAGCTTCTGAGTGGTGGAACTCTGTGAAACAGATAGATCTCAGTGGAACTTAACATACAGGGGGAGAAAGACAGAAACGGAGAGGGAAACAGAGTAAAATGAAACAAAAGAGCAAGTAAATATGAGCTGAAATCATTAGTGTCAATTACTCTCATTCAACTCATATGTGACCAAATATAAAAATGGTTTTGGGATTGAGTTGCTGAAAAATTCAACAGATAGAGAGAATCGGGGCATATTAATGTCCTTCTGGAAGGCTTAATTTGGGGTGTGGGGAAATACAGTTTTATGCTTCATATTTTTAGTCACTCTGATGAGCAGCACTTTTTAGCGAGAAAAAATGGAAATGACAACAAATGGATTCTGTGGGCAGCGGACAAAAGCAACGCAAGACGTTCTCTCTAAAATGAGTCCTCGCTAGGTAAAAGCAGAGTTGGAAAGAAGCTGCTTTTGTAATATCTGATTAAAAGGACAGTGTAAACACTTAGTAAACAGGAAGAAAAGGTTCATTGTGTTAAATGGGGCTACTAGAGGAGAGCTGGAAACATTTTCATGACGTGCACTGCATTTTGGCAGCCATGGGAAGTGGGTAGACTTTGCTGTGTGTGCCAGACCCATGCCCAGGCACAGGCAGAATTGTGCCAGTATCACCCCAGCACCGTGCTGCATGAAGAGGTGGGCTGCAGGGCCCGGGGGCCAGGGTGGGCCAGCTGCCAACTTCCTGTCACCACTGTGTGACTTTGTGCAGGTTTCTTAACCTTCTAAAACTTTTTGGTAGGATGTAAAGATTAAACGGGATAATGTATACAAAACATCTAAGGGTAGCAATTTACAGGTGTTATTATTATTATTATTATTATTATTCACACGATTTCTAGTAAAATGAATAAGGTAGAAGGGACCTCACAACTCATCAATGTCTCTTCCCCTTTCCCGAGACACCCCAAACTGGAGTCAGGACTGAGAGCAGTCAGCTGATGGAGGCAGACTGTAGTCGTTTCTTCTGCAGTAAGGCGATACTCAGCAGGATGACTGCTGTTCTCTTTCCACCAGTATTTCTCAAGTGTTCAGATACAGTCCTTTTCCTCCTCTCTTTCACTGTCCCACGGTAAGCTGCTTGAGGACACCCTCCATGCTGCGCCTGTGCTCAGACTCCCCTGCACATACTTCCTGTGATCTTGTGGAAACGCTGCCATGGATGCCAAGGAGGAATTTCCACCCAGCCCAACCAAAAGTGCTCAAAAAGATTTCTCCCTCCACCCACACAATCACAACCCCCAGCCGCCCAAGCCAGACACGACAGTGTCGTCACACGGCCCCCTCCCCTCCCAGGTGTGTTCAGGCATTCACTGAGCTGGTGGGTTCCACCCTGGAGGCTCCTCGTCAGTCCTGGGGGGCTACACTGGCCCCGTCTCCTGCCGCCCCTCAACGAGAGTGCTGAATCACTTTCCAATGCTTCTTCCCACTCACTGCCCTGCTCCCTTCGTGGCTGTTCCACTCAATGCTGTAATAAAATACAAATATGGCCTTTATATCTCTTCCACAACAATCTTCAATGGTATCCCATTGTTATAGAACAAAATCCCAACCCTTTCACGTGGCACCCAATGCCCTTCACAGGCTGGTCACGTATGGCCTTTCCAGCCTCACGGGAATAAGAAGACTAGTGTGCCCCTCCCCAAGCCACTCCACACACAGACAGGAATAAAGACCAGGAAACACATATTCAGTTAACACGTTGTTAGCCATGAAAGTATGTGAGGTCATCAAACAAGAGGACAGAACGGGCCGTTCACACCTGCTGTGCTAGAAACTGGACCAGACTGAGAATGAAGAGATGGCATCCATCCCTGGTGCCCAAACACCCTGGGAAGGTTGTTTCTCCTATCGTTAGACCTTGATTTCTTCACCACAAGCCTAAATGTATGGAATTTAATGATTCTAAGGACATTTTGGTTTAGTATTTAAGGAAAACTAACTGGTAGCAAAATATAAGCAGGGCATGACAGGGTGAATCAGAGGAAGGAGTTCAGGAAGGAACTGACGTTTGCATTCGTAAAAAAAAAGCCAGGAAAGCAGTGAGCCTGAGGGGTCCCGATGGTGGGGAGGGGATCAGGAGGAAACAACCAAGAACACAGACCCCAGACCAGCATTCCAGAAAAAGAGGGTCAACATGAGGAAGAAGAGATGGTCTGAAATCAGGAGACACAGTACAAGAGTGAGCTACTCACGGGCAGGTGGGCAGGCAGGGGCTTGTGGGAAAGTCTGATTTGCTAGGTGTGTCCTCCAGCCAAAGAAGTCAAGAAGTCCCTGCTGCCTGGGGGAGTCACCTTGGTGGTCTGCCTGGTATGTGGCTTGGGGTCACTGTTGGTCTGCTGGGCACAGCACAGGAAGCAAGTGAGGACAAGCTGGGACCCTCTGGAACCCTTGCGTCTGTTCAACATTGAATTCACACCTGTAGGTCCTTTTAAAAACTTTAATTTTGAAATAATTACAGATCTATAAGAAGTTACAAAAATAGTACAAGGAGGCCTCATGAACCCTTCACCTAGCTTCGCCCAATGGTTGCAGCTCATGAACTATGGTACAATATCAATACCAGGAAACTGACATTTGTGCAATGTATGCGTAGGTCTACGTCATTTTATTCACAGGCGGATTCAAGTAATCTCTGCCGCAAACAAGACACAGAGTGGTTCCGTCACCAGGAAGATCTTTACGGGCACACCCACCTGCAACTCATATGATTCTCAAAGCCAGGAAATCGCCAATCTTCCTCCATCTCTAAAATTCTGTTATTTCAAGGATAGTGTATAAATGGATCATATAGTATGTAACCCTTGAGACTGACTTCTGTCCCTCAGCCATGTTCCCTGGAGATTCCTCTGAGCTGCTTGTGCATCAAGAGCTTTTCCTTCTTATTGCTGAATAGTGTTCCATGGCACTGATTAACCGTGGTTTGTTTAACCATTCACACACTGAAGGACAGTTTGCTCATCTCCAGATTTTGTCAACTGCGAATTAAAAGGCTATCAACAATCGTGCACCAGTTTCCTCTGAAGCGTTCACTTTTCTGATATAAATGCCCAGGAGTGTGACTGCCTGGTCATAGGATATTTCATATGCCTTGTTGTTATTGTTGTTGTTGTTCAAGAATTTTCCAAGTGATTTAGCAGAGGGTAAGGACCATTTCATATTTCCACCAACAGTGTATGTATGATCGAGTTTCTCTGCGCCACTTATAGCATTTGGTGTGGTCACTAGGTTCTTTTCTTTTCTTTCCTTTCTTTTCTCTTTTCTTTTTTTTTTTTTCTTTGGAGACAGAGTCCCCAAGTAGCTGGGACTACAGGCACGTGCCACCACGCCCAGCTAATTTTTGTATTTGTAGTAAAGATGGGGTTTGACCATGTTGGCCAGGATGGTCTTGATCTCTTGATCTCATGATCCACCCACCTCGGCTGTCCAAAGTGCTGGAATTACGAGCGTGAGCCACGGTGCCCTCCTGGCCTAATTTGCATTTTTCTAAGGTTAATGATGTTGGACTTTTCATGTACTTTTTTGCTATCTGTACGTTTTTTTCAGTGAAAGACCTCTTCAAGTTATTTCGTACTTTCTAACTGAATCATTCTGTTTTTTACTGTTGAGCTCAGAGAGATCTTTACAAATTCTAAATATGAGTCCTTTAACTGATACGTGTTTTGCAAATATTGTCTCTTGGTTTCTAGCTGTCTTTCCATCCTTTTAATGGAGTCTTTCACAGAGCAAAATTTTTGTTTTGATAAAGTTCAATTCATGGATCTTTTTCTTTTATAAATTGAGATTTTAATAGCACGTCTGAGTACTCTTCATCAAGCCCTAGGTTCTGAAATATTTTTCTTATGTTTTCTTCTACAAAACTATAATTTGGTGTTTTACATTTAAATCTATCATGCATCTTTAGTTACCTTTTGTATAAGATGTGTGGTTTAGATTGAGATTCATATTTTGTTTAAAAGACTGTCTTCTATTGAATTATTTTAGTATCTTTGTGAAAAATCAATTGGCTGTTTTTATACGAGACTGTTACTGGTCCATTTTTCGATTTCTTTTATCTTCGTGTGTATCCCTCTCCCTGCCATCCCACAGTCTCAATGCTATGGAATAACCCTGGAAATAGGCAGAGGGAATCCTCCCACTTTATTATTCTCTTTCAAAATTTGTTTAGCTATTCTTAGGATTGTGCCTTTCCATATAAATTTTAGGATAATCTTTTTCCTATTTATAAAAATTTTTGCTGGAATTTTGATAAGAATTGTGTTCAGTGTTTGCAGCAATTTGGGGAAAATTGGTATGTTGAGTCTTCCAGTTCATGAGCGAAGATCCTCTCTTCATTTTTTTAGATTGTCTTTGATTTCTTTCATCAGTATTTTGTAATTTTCAGCATACAAATCTTATACATGCTCTGTTAGATTTACACCTAAGCACTTGATTTCTTTTGTAGTTATTACAGTGACATTATATTTGCAATTTCGGTTTCTCTCTCTTCCTTATTAATTTGTAGAGATACAATTCATTTCTGTGTGCTGATTTAGTATCTTGTGAACATTCTGATCTCATTTGTGGTAGGAAGCATTTGTTTGCTAGTTTGTTTGTTTTTCTGATTTTTTGAGATTTTATATGTAGACAATTATGTTATCTACAAATAGGAACAGGTGATTTTCTTTCTTTCTGATTTGTATGGATTCTCCTTGCTTTTCCTTTCTTATTATGACAGTATCATAGACTGAATTTTCAGTATTATGTTTAATAGTAGTGGTAGGAGTGAGCATTCTCACCTAAATCTCAATTTTAGTGGAAAGCCATTTATCATTTTATCATTAAGTGTGAGGCTAACTATAGCATTTTGTAGACAGGACATTCTTTATCAGGTTGAGGAAACCCCCCTCTATTCCTTACTGGGAATTTTTATCATTAATGTGTGCTAAATTTTGTCAAATGGGTGTAGAATTTTATCAGAAGATTTTTTTTCACCTAAATTGATGTGATCATGTGATTTGTTTTCTTCTTTAGCTTGTTAATGCAGTGGATTACATTGATTGATTTTTAAAAGTATTAAACCAGTCTGGCATCCCTAGAATAAGCATTTACTTGTGGTATATAATGTTCTTTATATATAATCCTAAATTCTATTTGGAAATATCTTAATAATTATGTTGCAGTCTATGTTCCTTAGAAGGTGCATAGATGAGGTCTGAAGCTTGCTTGCTTGGTTTTTGTCAAGTTTGCTAATTTTTTAAGAAACTACATTTGTTTTATTCACTTTCACTCTTTTTGATTTCAATTTCATTTATTTATGTTCTTATCTTTATTATTTCTTTCCTCTTACTTGTTTTGGGATTATTTTGCTCTTCTTTTCTAACTTCTTGATGCAGAAACTTAGACTATTAATTGAGGCTGTTTGTCTTTTTTAATGTATGCACTCAGTGCTATAAATTTTCCTCTAAACAATGCTTTAGTTGCATCCTACAGATTTTGTATTTGTGGATGTATTTTTATTTAGTTTAATTTATTATTTATTTCCTTCAAGACTTACTTGATTCATAGGTCATTTAAACTTACAATATTTTGTTTTCAAATTATTGGAGATTTTCCTTTATATTTTTGTTATTGGTTTCTGCTTTGACACTACTGTGGTCAAAGGACACACTCACCATGATTTCAGTTTTTTGAAATTGTTGAAGTGTGTTTTGTGATATCACATATGGTCTACCTTTCTGAATGTTCAGTGGGAGGAAAGAATGTATATTCTGTTGTTTAAGTGTTGGTGAGATACTGCTGGGTAATGGTGTTGTTGAATTCTCCTATTTCTTGTTGATATTCTCTGTAGTTATTCTATTAATTATTGAGAATGATGTTGTGAAGTCTCCAACTGTAATTATAAATTTTCTTCTCTCTCCTTTTAGTTGCAAATTCAAGACCTTTTCTTTGTCTTTAATTTTCAGAAGGTTGGCTATCATGTGTCTTGGTATGGATTATTTTAGGTTTACCTTTCTGGGGTTTTCTCAGCTTCTTGAATCTGTAAGTTTATGTATTTCACTAAATGGGAAGTTTTTAGTTTTGAACAGTTTTTCAGCCCTTCCCTCTTCTGTCCTTCTGGGCCTGTGATGATACTAATGTTAGATCCTTTGCTTTAGTTCCCTAGGTCTTTAAGGTTCTGTTTGCTGTCTTAAAAATTTTTATTTTCTTTTTGTTGTTCAGATTGGATAATTCCTTCTTTTTTAACTTTTATTTTAAATTTAGGGGTACATGTGCAGTTTTGCCATGTAAGTAAACCTGTATCGTGGGGTTTGTTATGCTGATTATTTCATCACCCAGGTATTAAGCCTAGTACCCATTAGTTATTTTTCCTGATCCTCTCCCTCCTCCCAACCTCCACCTTCTGATAGACACAGTGTGTGTTGTTTCCCTCTATGTGTCCACGTGTTCTCATCATTTAGCTCCCACTTGTAAGTGAGAATATGCAGTATTTAGTTTTTTTGTTTCTGCATTAGTTTGCTAAGGATATGGCCTTCCAGCTCCATCCATGTCCCTGAAAAGGACCTACTTTCGTTCTTTTTATGGCTGCATAGTATTCCACATGCATATGTATCACATTTTTTTAATCCAGTCTGTCATTGATTGATAGGCCTTTAGGTTGATTCCATGTTTTTGCCATTGTGAATAGTGCGGCAATGAACTTACATATGCATGTGTCTTTATAATAGAACAATTTATATTCCAGTAATGAAATTGCTGGGTTGAATGGCTTTTGTGTCTCTAGGTCTTTGAGGAATCACCACACTATCTTCCACAATGCTAAGTAATGTATGCTCCCATTAACAGTGTATAAGCATTCCTTTTTCTCCACAGCCTCACCAGCATCTGTTATTTTTTTTACTTTTATTAATAGCCATCCTGACTAGTGTGAAATGGTATCTCATTGTGGTTTTGATTTGCATTTCTCTAATAATCAGTGATGTTGAGCTTTTCTTCCTGGTTGTTGGCCCCATGTATGTCTTCTTTTGAAGAGTGTCTGTTCATGTTTTTTGCCCACTTTTTAATTAGGTTTTTTTATCTTGTAAATTTGTTTAAGTTTCTTATAGATGCTATATATGAGACCTTTGTTAGATGCATAGATTGCAGAAATTTTCTCCCATTCTGTATGTTGTCTGTTTACTCCATTGATAGCTTCTTTTGCTGTGCAGAAGCTCTTTAGTTCAATTAGATCTCGTTTGTTAATTTTTGCCTTTGTTGCAAATTTGCTTTTGGTGTCTTTGTTATGAGATTTTTGCCCATGCCCATATCCTGAAAGGTATTGCCTAGGTTGTCTTCCGGAGTTTTTATAGTTTTGGGTTTTACATTTAAGTCCTCCATCTTGAGTTTATTTTTGTGTTTGATGTAAGGAAGGAGTCCAGTTTTAATCTTCTGCATATGGCTAGCAAGTTATCTCAGCACCATTTGTTGAATAGGGAGTTCTTTCCCCAGTGCTTGTTTTTGTCAGGTTTGCTGAAGATCAGATAGTTGTAGGTATGTGGTCTTATTTTTGGGTTCTTTGTTCTGTCCCATCGGTCTCTGTGTCTGTTTTTGTATTACCATGCTATTTTGGTTACTGTAACCCTGTAGTATCGTTTGAAGGAGAGTGACATAATATCTTAAACATTAATCTCAGTTGGTTTTAAAGGGAGAACAAGAATTCCAGGAAGAAAGAGATAAAGATAAAAGCAAAGATCAATAAATCAGAAACCAAGGAAAAAAAAAAACTTGTACTCTCTTGGTTATATTCTAGAGAATTAAAAAAAATGCATAGACAAATCATTGACAGATATAATCAAGATACTAAGAGATTAAATGCCACAGCTATAAAAAATCAGTATTAAGAAATGAGTTTTTAGTATAGATAAATATTTTGAATTTTAAGAGTAATATTTAAATTGCACATTAACAATGATGGTTTTTATAAAATGAATTGTTCTCCAGAAGAAAATTCCTTAAGTTGACTTAAAATAAGAAAATTTTCAAATAGTGAAATTGAAATGATTACTAAATAAATAATTCAACACTGTCTCTAACTTCAGACTTTTTACCTATTTGCAGTAACAGAAAATTCTTATGCCTTTTGAAATTGGAGGGTTTTCGTTTTGTTTTGTTTTGTTTTGTTTTGTTTTGTTTTGTTTTGTTTTGTTTTGTTTGAGACAGTCTTGCTCTGTCACCCAGACTGGAGTGCATGGCATGATTTCAGCTCACTGCAACCTCTGCCTCCCGGGTTCAGGCAATTCTCCTGCCTCAGCCTCCCGAGTAGCTGGGACTACAGGCATCCACCACCATGCCCAGCTAATTTTTGTATTTTTTAGTAGAGACGGGGTTTCACCATACTGACCAGGCTGGTCTGGAACTTCTGACCTTGTAATTTGCCTGCCTTGGCCTCCTAAAGTGCTGGGACTATAGGCGTGAGCCACCGCTCCAGGCCTGGAATTTTTAATTTCTTAGTCATTGACAGACACAGCAGATTTAAGAGTGAATCACATTGATCTCCGGTTCTCAAGGAGCTTATATTCTGGCTAGAGGAGGTAAACAATGGACATATCAGAAAAGTTATACAAACAGATCAAAAGATTATAGACTGTCAGGGTTGAAGGCCTCTTTTCCTCTAGAAGCCTCTTTTTAAATCAAGAATGAAACTATATTTCCTTAATACTAGGAATATATTTACATCAAAATAATAATCTACAAACTTAGTGGGGGAAAACTGGAGGAAATCTATTTAAAATCAGACCCTAGACTAGAATGTCTGCTTATTTACAGTGTAACGGAAATGTTGTTGCTGGTTTAACACAATGAAAAGAAAGATAGAATGACATATAACTAGTATATTTGATCAAATGCAATTGATCAAATGAGATAGAACTAGTAGATTCGATCAAATACAATTGTTATTATGAGAATCAATATAAATATCCATTTCTTGAGATAGCTAATAAATATATGCTCAATAAATAAAATCCAAGATAGCAACTAAAAATAAAGAGAAAAAAAAGAGTTGATGTCTAATTAATGGGTTCCCTAAGGTGGTAAATTATAAATTATACATATGAAAAACAAACCTTTTCTTTATACCAGTAAAAATCTAGCAGAAGCTATAACTAAAAAGAGATCCCTATCATAATTCCAACCAAAACATATGCTACCGAGAAATAAAACATAAAATTTTAAAATTCTGAAGGTTTTTAAAGCCCTAAAATACATAAAATTTTGTATAAAGGAAAACATACAGATTGTATTTTCTATGGGCTGCATGAATATTTGAAATTATATGTCATTTTCCCACAAATTAAAGCAATTGAAACAAAAATTATAAATTACCTAGGGAATAATAAATGGGTGAAAATATAAAGAATAGTTCAGGAAACAAAAGTATGGGGGAAGCATACAATCGACTTTGCCAAACATCAGTTAGTAGTCTTAAGGCAGGGCAGGCATAATAATGGAACAGAGTGGAAGGCCATGAGCAGGTCAAATTCTCTGTATACTTTAGCATTTAATAAGGCATGCATTTCTCATCGCTGGAAAGATTATTAGCTAATTATATAGGATAATAAATGTAGTGTGCATCATAGTCCATAATAAACAAAAGAAGGACCAAATAGTTAATTGCAAACCAAGAAAAGAAAGATATAACAATTTAAAACAGCTAGAAGAGTTTAGAGGAGAAAAGGACTTTTTAGCATAAGATTAAAGGAAGAATTAACAAAGGAGGCTGGCCACGGTGGCTCATGCCTGTAATCCCAGCACTTTGGGAGGACAAGGTGGGTGGATCACCTGAAGTCAGGAGTTCGAGACCAGTCTGACCAACATAGTGAAACCCCATCTCTACCAAAAATACAAAAATTAGTTGGGCATGTTGGTGGACACCTGTAATCTCAGCTACTCAGGAGGCTGAGGCAGGAGAATTGCTTGAACCCAGGAGGCAGAGGGTTCAAGCACCACTACACTCCAGCCTACGTGACAAAAGTAAAACTCCATCTCAAAAAAAAAAAGAATTAATAAAGGAACACATACATATTTGGTTGCAACATTTTTAATTATCCCTCCCCACCCAAAAAAAATCCCAATATGAATATAAATAGAATGTAAATGGCAAACACAAAACTTGTAAAAAAACTTTGGACAAATTGAATTATTTCCTTTATATATAAAAGATTTTACAAATCAAAGGCCTGGGAAATAAAAAATATAAAATTGAAAAAATAACGATTACCAAATTGCATTTTTTAAAATTTTATTTTAAGTTCCAGGATATATGTGCAGGACATGCAGTTTTGTTACATAGGTGAACGTGTGCCATGGCAGTTTGCTACACCTACCAACCCAGCACCTAGATACTAATCCACACGCATTAGCGATTTCTCCCTCCCACTGGGCCCCCAAATGACCGCACTGTGTATGGTTCTCCTCCCTGTGTCCATGTGTCCTCGTGATTCAGCTCCTAGTTATAAGTGATAACATGCACTGTTTGGTTTTCTGTTCCTGTGTTAGTTTGCAAAGGATAATAGCTTCCAGCTCCATCCATGCTCCTGCAAAGGACATGATCTCATTACTTTTTATGGCTGCATGGTATTCCACGGTGTATATGTACCACCTAGAACCATTTGACCCAACAATACCATGTCTTGGTATATACCCAAAGGAAAATAAGTCATTTTGTTATAAAGAGACATGCACCCATATGCTCACTTCGGCACTATTCACAATAGCAAAGACATGGAATCAACCCAAATGCCCATCAATGATAGACCAAATTGCATCTATTTTAAAATTGGCATTTTCTAAACAAATCTCGAGTGTTACAATTATAAAAATATAATTAATTTGAAATTAAACAAATGTTACATACATATACACATATATATACATATATGTATGCATGTTTATGTATACATTTTTAATATTATACAAAGTTTGTATCTTAAATATAACCAGGGACCACAGAGTTTTACTAAATGACAAGGCTTAAAATTATTGTAATTGATAGAAAGAAAAGTCCAAAAGTGATATAGTTCAAAGAAAAAAGATCCTAAGTGTGTCCTGACTACTGCTGGGGTGTTCAGGGAGGAGTTGGTGTCAGTGAGTTGTATTTTTTCCTGTTAAGTAATTGTGTTGTTGATGGACCCTGATCCCCCTGGGTGCAAGCTTAGGTGACACATTGGAATCATAACCCAAAAAGAGCTACCCCCATCAAGCCGTGGGTCCCATGTCTGAGCAGCAGAGACAAAATGCCACACGAACTGCTAGAAAGTGAAATCCTTAGACTTAGACTGTCCGTGCAATGCGAAGTGGCCAGTGTGTCCCTTTACGCTGCACCCATGTCCTCCATGAGGACAGAGGCTGCACATTCTCATTTTGCCTCGTCAACAGGAGGGTTCTGGATCCCCTTCTGTTCTGGGCCCAGATCCCTGGGTCCTTTCTTCTTTCCCATTGTGTGCACTGAATTAGTCTTTCTTTCTTTCTCTCTCTCTCTCTCTTTCTTCCTTCCTTCCTTCCTTCCTTCCTTCCTTTCTTTCTTTTTCTTTTTCTTTTTCTGTCTCCCAGGCTGGAGTGCAGTGGTGTGATCTCAGTTCACTGCAACCTCCACCTCCTGGGCTCAAGCAATTCTCCTGCCTCAGCCTCCTGAGTTTTTACAGGCACATGCCACCACACCCAGCTAATTTTTGTATTTTTAGTAGAGAAGGGGTTTCGTCATGTTGGCCAGGCTGTTCTCGAATCCCTGACCTCAAGTGATCCAACTGCCTCGGCCTCCCAAAGTGCTGGGATTGCAGGTGTGAGTCACCATGCCAGGCCACATTTAATATTTCAACAGCATCTCTGTCAAGTATGAAACTTCCCCTCCAGTTATTTTAACCTATTTAACCGATTAAAAAGTGCTATGCTTTTAAACATGTCCATAAATAAACATAAGCTAAAATATGTCTTTTTTTAAGTATCCTGTGCTTATATAAAGTTTTTATTTTAAAAATAGAAAATGAATGGAAACAGAGAAACAGTAGTTTGTTCTCCTATAAACACAAGAACTGTCTACTGTTTTATAATTGTGGGAATAAAACAATTTACTCATCACAGTCATCGCAGCCTTTGAGATGAACGCTTTTGCACTCCACGTGCTTCACATGGCTCTTTCTCTTCCTGCCTTATCTTTTCCTTCCTGCTCCTTCCTTTCACCTTCCACCCCTGTTAGAAATGACAAGGGAACCGCTTGGCAGCCCGGACTCTTATGAGACACCACACAGGTGCCTTTATAGGCTCTTTCTTGGACTGTGAAAGCACAGTAAACAAGGGAGCAGCCGTGAGACGGGAGACGGTCGTTCGTCTGTCAGTGTGTACCCGACTGCACATCGTCATGGAACCCAGACTTTAGAACTAACTCTTGGTGGAGCCGGCTGTCTACAGCACAGCCCGTTTCCTGCTACTGCTGGAGCCTCAGCTCTTGCCCATTCCCCCGTCTCTCTCTGGAGGCTGCCTCGTCACATGTCAGCCAGGAGAGCTACAGGTGCGGGCTGGCCTCCTGTGAGCTTTTAGATATGTCATGAGAGACAAAGCTCCCTCTGCGGAGAGCTGCCAGGCCGTGGAGTTTGTGACATATGACACACAGTTTCAGCCGGTCTGGTCACAATCGTACCAGGCTTCCTTTTCCCCCTAACTGTTCCCCCTCTCCTCTCCATGACTGTCAGGCTGGCCCACAGCTGACATCACACACAGGAGGAGGACAGATTTCAGCTGTCAGCTCAACAGTGCAGAAATGTGCTCACCAAAAAAAAGAAGAAAAAAAAAGAACTGTAAACTTTTAGTAGGATTGGAAATGCTAGTTTGTTGGTGAAAAAAATCGTGACCAAGGCAAGGAGGAGAATTTCTTTCTTGCAGGTAAATTCACCCTTTAGACCTGCTCCCCACCTCCAAAGCCCATGCTCCGGGGTATTGACACACCTGGGGCAGGAGCTGTTGTGAGAGTGAACAGATGCACGGACCTCATCAATCAGCCCCCTTTTACGCTCTTGAAGGAGATTCCTGAGAACCATCAGGGGCTCATCGTTGCTCACCTCACCAGCATTGTATTGGCAAATTAGCTCAAAGCATCCTAGTTCCTGTACACTTGCCGTGCTGAACAGCTTAGCTAGTGGGGCCAGCCAGAATCTCATCCGTCTGACCTTCCTTTGCAGGACAGGCTTCCTGGCAAAAAAAAAAAAAAAAAAGAGGCTGCAGGGAAAGCATAGTGGGAGTGCTTCACATTTTTTTTCCATCGAGGATTTAGAACAACTGGGAGGGGACAACAGAAAAAAAAATTAAAAAAAAAGAAAGAGAGGCAATTTACTGAAATCTAGCAGAGACAAGTACATACAAATCAATTATCTGAAAAAGCAGATGTAAAGTGAAGCCACATATATGTGTGTGTGTGTGTGTGTGTGTGTGTGTGTATATGGCACTTACATTGCATTAAAAATAATGCTGAAATTATAGAGCTGTCATGCTGTCATCCACAGACTGTCAAGAGCCTCTCCCTTCTTGATATACCTCCCAGGGAAGGAGCGGGTGAGTCACTGGGCAGGCCAGGTGCGGTGGCTCATCCCTGTAAGCCCAGCACTGTGGGAGGCCAAGGTGGAGGATGGCTTGAGCCCAGGAATTTGAGACCAGCCTAGGCAACATAGAGAGAACACATGTCTATGAAAAACTAAAAAATTCGCCAGGTGTGGTGGCACGCAACTGTCCTCTTAGCTACCTGGGAGGCTGACACAGGGGGACTTCTTGAGCCCAGGAGATCAAGGCTGCAGTGAGCTACAATCATGCCATTCCAGCCTGGGTGACACAGAGAGATTTTGTCTCTAAAAAAGTTTTCTTTAAATATAGCTAAGAAGAGCCACAGGGCAGTGGTGGTTGGGGAGCCATGTGGAGCGTGCCACTCTGGCTGAATTCCAAGGTCAGGTGTGAAGAGCCCACATGGTGGCCATGCCTCCAACACCAGGTAACGCCTTCTGCTAGTAGACAGCCCTACTTCAGGTGAGCCAATCCTCGGCCCCCACCAAGAAAAACAAAATAAAAATAATCACAAAAACCCACAACTCGGCCATGAAGCTTGAAGAAGGGAACACTGTAGAAGTGCTATTTTCTTAGGGAGGAGAGAAAGGATGCTTGGGGAAAGGACCATGGATTTCTCTCTTGAAATTTAAGTCCAAACAAAAAGGAAGAAAAAGAATTTAAGGATCTGACACAAAGACGAACACATTCCCTTCTCAAGTAACGGAAGCACAAGGAAAATTGTTAGACAGCCCAGAGACAACGTTTCTAAGTTTTATTTTCCAAACTTCACTCTTAATAAAACAACCCTGGTAGATCACTTTCGAAGTGAAGTTTTTAAAATTCCTTCACTGTTTGAAAAGAAAATTATCACCCTCAGTTTTCCAATAAGTGATACTTAGTTAAAGAAACAACTCAGTCATTGAGACTAAGGGAAATGATGTTCCTCTCATGACGAACCTGCCAAGTGTCGCCCTTAGGGAACCGGGAAATCACTGGGCTCCGCTGGGGAGAGGCCATCCGAACTCCACAGCCCGGGGAAAAGCTCCTTCTCCCCTGACGCAGGCGGCCTGCTTTGTGCTGCAGGGATGTCTCCCCGATTGGCTGTGCATTATTGTTCAATGAAGAACTGGTTTACAGATAAAGGTGGCCCTGTCAGAAGTTCTGAATAGCTCCAAGCTAATTCCTGGCCCTAGCAGGCCCAATTAGCTGTTACACACTCAGCAAAGCTGCCCCTGGGACCCACCCCTTCTCACATGCCTGTTGTGAAAGTCTCCCTGCGCCAGTACCTTGGGTATCAGCTTTGTAGTCACCTTTAAGCGTATCAAAGCTTTCTTGGAAAGAATGACTGCTGTATCAGCCTCAGCAGGCCCATATACAGCTGCACACACATCACAGTGAAACACAAAGCACTCGTGGGGATGAGCAAGAACGACGCCTTCATTGCTGTAATTTGAAGAAATTATCTCAAACATTTCGTTCCAGTAAACTCCCTGAGAAGCGACATTCGTGACAGCTTGCTCATGGGCTCTGTCGCTGACGCTGAGATACGCGTGTCTTAGGGTGGGATGGTCTTCCCAACGCCATACCTGCCTGACCTCAAAAACACACTAACCTACACAAACACACACTCGGTGCTGGGTTTCTTTCTCCTCAAAACTAAGCATGTTCTTGTTCTAGAAGTCACCCAGGATCATGTCAGAAAAAGTGGAAAACAGATGGGGAGAAATAGAAAGGGAAGGAAGCGAATCACAATGTCCCTGCAGCAGATAGTTAGACTTTGGTGATGGAATTTTCTCTTATTACAGGAGATGCCTTGTAAACATCATGGATAGTGGCCACACAATATTCTGTTCTGTGTTCATTCATTCCCCGTTCTCTAATGCTTGTGGCCACTAAATAGTTGTCAATGTTGTCTTACCATTATTAGCAGTATTATACATAAAATTGTCCTCATATTTTTGGGTAACTTCTTAGGATTTATTTCAAAATCAAAATTAGGTCAAATTTTAACCTAATAAAACAAGGTTGAAAGATGCAAGGTCAAAGGATATTGACATATGTCTCTAAATTATTTTCCAACATAATTGAAACAGCCCAGCAATCTTTAACACTGGTTAACCAGATGTTCACCAGCAATGTGTTATCATTTTTTGGAAATACTTATAAAATTGCATTAGATTAGCATTATTATTGAACTTTCCCCATGTGTTTGTTAGTAGGTTGTGAAAATTTTTCATGTGCTTCCTCCATTTATCAACTATGTTTGTGATGGTTTTTCTAATTGCTTGCATTATTTCTTCACATAGTATAAATATTTCTCCTTTGCTACTATTAAATATATCAACTTGCTTCATTCAATTTTGATTTATTTTGTGTGTGCATCTCTTTTTACATTTTTAGGTAGTCAAATATATCAGTTTCTGTATTTATTGTCTTACTTTATATGTTAACCTATATTTCCTCTTGGTTATTTATTAATTTTACTTATTTATTTATTTTGCTTTGCAAATTTATCTGGAGTCCAATTTGTGAAGATTCTGTTTTCTAAATACTGAAGCAATGAACATTGCACGTGTCTGTTTAGTAGAACGATTTATTTATTTTTTATTTTTTTGATACATATCCAGTAGTGCTGGATCAAATCGCAGCTCTGTTTTAAGTTCTTTGAGAAATCACCAAACTGCTTTCCACAATGGCTGAATTGCATTTCCACCAATAGTGTATAAACGTTCCCTTTTCTTTTCAGCCTCACCAGAGTCTATTGTTTTTGGCTTTTTCATAACAGCAGTTGTGACTTCAGTGAAATGGCTTCTCATTGTGGTTTTGATTTGCCTTTCTCTGATGGTTAGTGATGTTGAGTATTTTTTCATATGTTTGTCGGCTGCTTGTATGTCTTCTTTTGAGAAGTGTCTGTTCATGTCTTTTGCCCACTTTTTAATGAGTTTATTTAGGTTTTGCTTGTTGAATTAAGTTCCTTATAGAGTCTGGATACTTTGCGAATATTTTCTTGCATTCTGTAGATTGCCTTTACTGCGTTGATAGTTTCTTTTGCTATGCAGAAACTCTTAGTTTAATTAGGTCCCATTTGTCCTCCTCCTAGGATGATAAAATTCCTGTTGGTTTAGGGCCCACGTAATGACATCTTCTTATCTTGATTACGCCTGTAAAGAACCTCTTTCCACATAAGGTCACCTTCACAGGTCTAGGAGTTTGGATTGCCACATATTTTTTTCAGAGACACAAATTCAACCCATAACAGAGGTGGAGACTGGAGATAACACACATGCACCAAGCATGCATGGCAATGTGTATCACTTACACAATGGGACTCACAGCAGGACAGCCCCCACACTTGTCCAGAGAGGGGTAGGAAGTGGTGAGTAACTGTAGCTTTTATGGTGGTAGGGGCTGGGGTCCTGGAAAGGGCTCCTGAGTGCTGAGTGGTTTGCATGGTTTGAACTTCCCACCAGTTATCAAAGCATGGGACACACAGACTTCATGATGGCATTGCCAAACGTGAGGTACAAAGGGAAAAAGAAGGAGTGGACCCCATTTTGTCAACAACCATCAAAAAGGAACAGTTTCCTGGCCTATAAAGTTGAATTAACTATATTACCTTAGACACTGTCTGTGATGGTTAAAGGAGCTGATGCCTGCGAAACCTAGCATAGCTCCTCTGCCCCTCAGAGCAAGTGCTCAGTAAAGTAAAGCCATCAACCATTATTATTGCATATGTATATGAGTTTAGATGCCCTAGATAACATCAAGGAAGGATTTTTTATTCCAACTTATTTAACATTTTTAAACCTAGATATAGATCATCTATATCTCATTCCATATTCTGAAAAAAAATTGAGGTTTCTAAGATTTATCAGTTTCTTAAACCTTGAAGCCATCCGAGTCTGCAACCTTTATCACTTGTGAATTTTTCCTGTTTCTTTTTTGGTTATTAACAAATCTGTTTTTTCTTCTCCCCTTCTGCAATCAGTTTTGTAAATTTTGATTTCTGAAAAAAGTTTCCTTTTTAATAAGACTATAATTGGTTAGTATTTAGTTTTTCATAGTGCCTTCCTGTAACATGTAAAAGCCTCCCACATATCTAATTCATCCTTTTAGTCATTTTTTCATAATTTTATCATCACTGTATTCATAAAATTTGAGCTTTTCCATTCCTCACAAGTTATTCCCAAAGCCCAGTTCTTGAATGTACCAGTTCTGCCATCTTACTATGTTTCAGTTTGTTGAGTTCTTCCCTCTCTGTCTCTTTTTCTATGTTATTTGTTTTAGGTTTTTGTTTGTTTTTTTGTTTTGTTTTGTTTCCTAAAAGCTTGAAACAAAATGTTGGTGCAGTTATATTGATCCTTTTCTTTCTCTAAAGTAAAATAATAAAAAGAAAATAAAACAGGTACTTCACTCTGAAAACTGTGTGAGCAGCTTTTGAAAATGTCTCTCCCATGTCATTATCACTGTCATATTTCAAACACTACAATGACCATCTTTTCAACTGCCTGTTTGATCCAGATTACATTCAGAATATTATTTATTTCCAAGTGCTTTCAATTACTTTAACAATCACCATTTACCTCTACATTTTGCATCTAAATCCCCTGGAGAGATGTAGAAAAATAAAAATTCCTCAGTACTCAACCCCCAAACTTCCCTTTACTCTTCAGTGGATTCTGGGAGGAATTCCGTCCTCTCTGCCCCCTGGAAGTGGATTCTGGGAGGAATTCCGTCCTCTCTGCCCCCCCGGAAGTGGATTCTGGGAGGAATTCCGTCCTCTCTGCCCCCCCGGAAGTGGATTCTGGGAGGAATTCCGTCTTCTCTGCGCCCCGGAAGTGGATTCTGGGAGGAATTCTGTCCTCTCTGCCCCCCGGAAGTGGTCTTGCCAGGCCAATCAAGGGTCTCGATGCTGCCCCTCATTCTACCTTTAACTTTCTGGACTTTCCTTTTTCTTTCTCCTCCAGGCTCGCATGAGAACATGAGACTATTCTGAACGTTTTCCCCTCCTCCCCAGGTGGTTCCCTTCTCTCACCTGCTTTTCCTCCTCTATTTGCATCCCACGGTGGGCTACCTAGGCCGGCTCATTCCTAGCTCTCCTAAGGTCAATCTAGCTGCCTCTGCGGTCCCTGCCTATGCATGTCTTCTCTAGAGACTCTGAGATGACTTCGTCATCAACTCTGAACTCACCCACACCACGTGGATACCACTCCCTCCAAGGGTCTTCAGGGACCACCCCATCAACAATTTCCTCCGTCGGCAATTGCCCCTCATCATGTTATTTCCTCTCTTACTTCCTCCGTGGCATTTGACACTCTGTGAAAGCAAATGAAAGCAGGGGTGCTTTTCTCCTGTTTATTGCAGCGTCCTCAGGCCCTAGTGCAGTGTCTGCCATAAAGCACATGTCCAATAAGTATAGGTTGGGTTTATGAACGGAACAATAAATGGGTACAAAAGACCTAGGCAGAAATTGCACAGGAATAGTCTTAAAATTTTTTCCAGGTAATTCCAACAAAGAGGCAACTAAAGGAACTACCAGCCTGAACTGTCTCAGAATTTCAAAATTTATCGAGGCTTCTTTGTCATGTAACACATGATTAATTGTTGTAAATATTTCGCAGATGTCAAAAAAAGAATCTATGATCTGTCTAGGCTAAAAATTTCTGTATATTTCTATTGATTCAATGTTTTATTAAATAAAGTCATTTCTTTTTTTATTACCTATGTGATTTATTATAAATGGCTATTAAAGGTATTGTTTTAAAGGCTTAGGTACATAAGAATTGTGTACCTAGGCTAGATGTGGTGGCTCACACCTGTAATCCCAGCACTTTGGGAGGTCAAGGCAGGAGGATCACCTGAGGTTAGGAGCTTGAAACCAGCCTGGACAACATGGTGAAACCCTATTTCTACCAAAAATACAAAAGTTAGCTGGGCATCGTAGTGGATACCTGTAATCCCAGCTATTCGGGAGGCTGAGGCAGAAGAATCACTTGAGCCTAGAAGGTGGAGGTTGCAGTGAGCCGAGATTGTGCCATTGCACTCTAGACTGAGCAAAAAGAGAGAAACTCCATATCAAAAAAAAAAAAAAAAAAAAAAAGAATTGTGTACCTACTCATTTGTCTTTGCTGTATACATTTATGCAATATTACTTGTATAAATGTTCATAACTACTATGCCTTCTTATACATTTCACTTTTCGGTAAAATAAAGAATACAACAGGATATTCTTATTCATACCTAATGCTTTTGGCTTTAGATACCAATATTACAATTCCTGGGTATCTGCTTTTTGTTCATTGGTTGTTTTGTCACTTGGTTGGTATCTACTTTGTCTCCTGGATTTCCAGATATCTTTTAAAAATATTTCTGAATTATTTTATCTTGATGTGCTCATTGAAAATGGTAGAGTATAGGATTTTATTTTACTTTACTTTTTCACATTTATTTTTATTTTTTCACATAAAATATTTACATATCTACTCATTTCCTGGGTTGCCATAGCAGAGCACCACGAACTGAGTGTCTTAAACAACAGAAACTGATTGACTCAGAGTTCTGGAGGCCGGGAGTCTGAGTTCAGCTGTCAACAGGAGGGTTCCTCCCCAGGGCTGTAAGGGAGAATCTGCCCCACGCCTGTCACTCGGCTTCTGGTGGTCGCCAGCACACTTGCCTGTCTCTTGGTTTGTGGGAAGGTCATCCCAGTCCTTGCCTTTACTTTCATGTGTCTTCTCCCTGTAGTGTGCTCTCTGTCTCAACTGCCCTTTTATAGAAATGCATCGGTCATGTTGGATTAGGGAGCCATCCTACTACAATTTGACTTCACTTTAACTAACACCATCTGAAATGATCCTATTTCCAAATATGGTCACATTCTATCTGTGGTTAGGATTTCAACATGTGTGGGGGCACCATTCAACACATAACGTAACTACTCTCAGATTTGATCTGACTCTGATCCTCATGTTTTATGAATTTGCATTTTATAATTCCTTCTAGTTTTCAATCTAATGCTCAGGTTCTTGTTTGATTTTGGCTTTATTTTTCTGTGGAGACCTGGTGGCTATAACATTTTGCATTGATTTGGGAAGTAGACATCTGTTACTGGTAGGCTAATTTACAAGTGCTTATATTCAAGTTTTTAAAGAACACATTTAAACCAATATTTGACTAATTACAGGAGTCAATCATAGACAAATATCCCATGTTTGTCTAAAATAATAAAACAATATTTTTATTCATCTTAGGAAAATGAGTTAGGCATTTTTATTATTTTCTCTTCTTCTTTGTTAACTTTAGCTGATTTATAAATCTTATTTCTCTTTTTCTTTATTTTTGAAAAAATAGATAATTCAATAAAAATAATGGTGGGGATAATATATTTTAATCATATTTAAAATAACTGTTTTAACATTTAATAATATCTGACCAGTCCTTTTTGTAATTGAAATATTGTTGAAATATTTGTAAATTTACATGAAATTCTAAGAAATATTACAAAGAAATTTTTTGTCTACTTTACCCAGTCTTCCCAATGGTAATATTTTGCAAAGTCATAGCATAATGTCACAATTAGGATACTGACGATGTGACAGTTTCACTTGTACACAGTTGTGAGTGTGAACGAAGTTCTGTGTAGGTCATCCATGCACCATCTCTGTCAAGACTGATCAGGTCCAAATCACAAGGACCTCAAGGACCTCCATCTCGCTCTTTTGTGACTCCACCCACCTAACCTCTTCCAACTACCACTTCCCCAACATGTCCTCCACTTATAAAATGGTGGCATTACAAAAATGTTTTATAAATGGGATAATAGAATATGTTACTGTTAGGAATTGACTTTTTTCACTCAACATAAATCCCTAAAGGTTCATTCAAGTTATACACACACATACACACACACACACATAAAATAACACATTTGGAAACTATATCTGGCAAGGGACTAGCCATATTAACAATTGATTCCCTTTATTGCAGAGTAGTATTTTATGTACAACAGTTTGTCTAGTCATTCACCTGCTGAAGAGCATCAGAATGAATTCTGGTTTTTGACTATCACAAATAAAGCTACTATAGACATTCCTATACAGATTTTTGTGTTAACATAAGCTTTAACTTCTGTGGGACAGATGCCAGAGAGTACAAGTGCTAGATCATAGGTAACTGCATGTTCAGTTTTGCAAGAAACTGCCAAACTATATTTCAGAGTGACTGTAACATTTTACATTCCCACCAGAAATGTCAGTGACTGTTTCTCTGCATCCTCACCATCACCTGGTGTTGTCATTTTTTTATTTTAGCCATTTTGTTGAGTTTGCCCTAATATCTCATTGTGGTTTTAACATACGTCTTCCTGATAACAGATGATACTAAGCATCTTCTCATGTGTGTTTTTGCATCTGTATATCTTAGAACTTGAAATGCCTCTTCATCACTTTTGTCCATTTCCCATTGGATTATTTTTGTTTTTATGATTGACAAGCTTTTCTTTTTACTGTTCTGCATATATTCTAGTCCTTCATCGACATAGTTTGCAGATATGTGACTATATATAATAGCAAAATCAAAATTAATGAAGCAGAACTAAAGAAAAAATTGAAATACTCACAATTATCTCTCTCTCTATGCAGCTGAAAGATCAATATAAAATAACTTAAAAGGATATTTACAAATCTAAACATGACTATCAATCAACTTGACCTGACAGACATATGAAAATCCCCTGCAAACAACTCAGAATAAATGTTCTTTGCAAGTGCAGGTACACAGATGCATGCTGAACCAAAAAATAAGCTTAGTAAGATTCAAAATATTTAACTCTTACAAAACATAATTTCTGACTTTAACAAAGTCAAGCCATAGTTTAATAACAATGAGAAATCTAGAGAATTCAAAAATTATAAAAAATAATAAATATACTTCTAATTAACCATTGGAACAAAGAAAAAAATCTACAGTAAATTTAAAAATCTTTGAAACTAAGTACTAAGGAGAAAAATAGATCAGAATTTGTGGGATGAAGCTAAAGTATTTTTTCAAGGAAAATGCATAGCTTTAAATGTCTGTATTAGAAAAAAATGCATTTAATCATCTAAGTTCTCACCATGAAGGTAGAGCAGAATGAGAGTTATCAGAGGCTGGGAAGGGAGGGGTGAAGAGAGGTTGATTCATGGGTACAAACCCACAGTTAAATTGAAGGAATAAATTCTAATGTTTGATAGTACAATAGAGGGACTGGAGTTAATAATAATTTGTTATATATTTCAAAATAACCAGGAGAGAAGAGTTGAAATGTTCCCAACAAAAAGAAATGATCAGCACTTGAGGTGACAGACATTCTAAATACACTGATTTGATCATTACACATTGTATGCTGCATGTATTAAAATATCACATGAACTCCATAAATGTGGACAATTATTATGTATCAATAATAAATACATTTTTTAAAAGAAGGAAAATCTAGAAAAAGAAGACCAAACAAAACCCAAAGTTGATGGGTATACATAATAAAGCTTCTCAACAGAAATCATTGAAATAAAAATCAAGAGAAAATCAGTAATTATTCAAGGTGATTTCCAGAGAATTAATAAAATTGTTAGGCCCCAAGTCAAAGTAACCAAGAAAAACAGAGAATATGCAAATTACTAATACCAGAAATGACAGTGTTCATCACTACTGATTCCATGAACATAAAGATAGTAAAGAATATTACTAACAACTCTATACCTGTGAATACAGCAACCTAGGTGAAATGAATCAGTTCATTGAAAGACACAAGCTATCAAAACTCACGAGGAGAAATAGATGATCTAAATAGGCCTATAAATATTAAAGAAATTAAATCAATAACTTTCTGAAAAAGAAAGCAGCAGGTCCAGATGATTTTTTTTTTTTTTTTTTTTTTTTTTGGTGAATTCCACTGAATATTTTTTTTAAAGATGATTCTAATTTTTGTAATTCCTTCCAGAAAATAGCAACAGTGCACTTCCTAATGCATTCTATGAAGGCAGCATTGCCTTAATGCAAAAATCAAATAAGGATATTATAAGAAAAAAACTACAGACCAGCATTGCTAATGAACACAAATACAAAAATCCTGAACAAAATATTAACAAATCAAATTTAACCATGTGTAAAAAGAATTACATACCATGACTAAGAGGGATTTATTCCAGCTGTGCAAGTCTAGTCCAACAATTGAGAAATCAGTTAATGTAACCCTTGACATCAGCAGGCTAAGAAAGAAAAATTACATAATCATATCAATGCATACATAAAAAACACTTGAAAAAATTCAACATCTTTATATGATAAAAACTCTCAGCAAATTAAGAATACAGTAGAACTTCTTTAATTTGACAAAGGACATCTACAAAAACCTACAGATAACACCATACTTAATGAAGAGAAACTAGATGCTTTCCCCTAAGAGCAGAAATCAGGCAAGGGTCTCATTTCACCACTTTTGTTTATCATCAAAATGATAGTAGTAGTTACTGCAATAAGATAAAAGGAAATAGAAGGCATACAGATTGGCAAGCACAAAATAAAACTGTCTTTGCTAACAGATGATGTATTTTTTTATGCATAAAATCTTTAAAAAACAAACCAACCTCAGAACCAATACGCAATTATAGAAACATTGCAGAATACAGGCAAATACATAAAAGTCAGTTGTGTTCTCATGTACCAGCAATGAACAACTGAAATTTAACATTTAAAATACAATACCATTGATGTTAGCACCAAAAAATAAAATATTTAAGTATAAATATAGCATAATATTTATATAATCTATATAAGGATAACTACAAAACTTGACGAAAAATCAAGGAAGACCTAAATAAAGAGGAGCTATTCCATGTTCATGTATAGAAAGACTCAATACTGTTAAGACGTCAGTTCTTCAGAAAATCAAACACCGCATGTTCTCACTCATAGGTGGGTGTTGAACAATGAGAACACATGGACACAGGGAGGGGGGCATCACACACTGGGATCTGTAGGCGGGAAATAGGGGAGAGACAGCAGGGGGTGGGGAGTTGGGGAGAGATAGTATGGAAAGAAATGCCAGATATAGGTGATTAGGAGGAAGGCAGCACATCACACTGCCACGTGTGTACCTGTGCAACAATCTTGCATGTTCCTCACATGTACCCTAAAACCTAAAATGCAATTTAAAAAAATTGAAAAAATGAAAAAAGATAAAAAAAAGATGTCAGTTCTTCCTGATGTGATATGTAGATGCAGTGAAATCTCAACCACAATCTCATCAGGCTATTTTGTGAATATCAACAAAGTGATTCTAAAGACTATATGGAGAAGCAAAAGAAAGAATAGTCAACACAACACTGAAGAAAAAAGAAGTTAGTGAACTAACACTACCCAATTTCAAAAATTGCTATAAAACTATAGTAACCGAAACAGTGTGGCACTGGTGAAAGAATATACAAGTATATCAATGAAACGGAATAGAGAGTCCCAAAAGTAGACCCATATAAATATAGTCAACAAGGCTTTGGCCAAGGGGGAAAAAAAACAATGGAGAAAGAATAGTCTCTTCACCAAATGGTATTAGACCAACTGGACATCCATATGAAAAAAACAATTCTAGACACAGCCTTATACCTTTTACAAATATTAACTCAAAATTATACATTTAGATGTAAAGCATAGAACTATAAAACTTCTAAGAGATAACAGGAGAAAATACATGTGTCTTTCGGTTTGATGATGAATATTTAGATACAACTCTAAAGCATAATCCATGAAAAATGTTAGTTTGTATTTATTAAAATTGAAAACTTTTGCACTGCAAAACGCACTATTAAGAAAAATGTAAATACGAGCCACAGATTGGGAGAAAATATTTGCAAAACACCTATCTATGTGTTAAAAGGATTTGCATTCAAAATATACAAAGAAAACTTCAAACTTAACAATAAAAAAAAAAACTCAATAAAAACATGGGACAAAAGACCTGTACAGACATCTCACCTACGAAGACATACAAATGACAAATAGCATGTAAATGATACTCAGAATTCTGTTATTAGGGAACTGCAAGTAAAGAAACAACGTATCACTAAACAAATATTAGAATGGGTAAAATGCAAACAACTGACAATAAAAATGCAGACCAGGATGTGGAGGTACCAGTTAGCTTGTTTTATTTGTATTTTTCTGCATTTTCTGGTAAGTTTCAGTGGGATCATTAGTCTTCCACAAGTTCCTTCATATAGCTAACAGGAGTGGCATGATTTTGCTGACCTGAAAGTGCTACTTTAAAGTTTTATTTCATGTTGTACTTGTTAAAGTAACTAGTAATTGGGAAATAATTGTCTATGATATCTAATGAATTGAGCAGAAGCCAATAAGACCACCCAAGTTCGATTTATTTATAACGTTTTCTTTTCAGGTCGATTCAATAAATGTTCATTGACTGCTCATTATGACATTATTTCCAGGACTACTTATAGTCCAACCATGAAATCAGAACCTTGCATTTAATGTTACAACATTAAAATGCCATGAACAGATGCCTTTCTCCCATGGGAGCTCCAGGTCCACTTCTCGCCCTATTTCTCAGATGGGCTATATAGACTCCATTTTCCATAGCATGACTGATTCTGCAAACCAAGAAGCCAGTGAAGTCAGAGCTTCCCCATAAAAAGAAAGCAGTTTCAGCCATTGTATTACTGAGTTCCCATTTTCAGGATTAGGAAAGGAGAAAGCAACAAAATTCAACTTATTTTTGCATCACATCTTGTTTCTCTGAATCTCTCAAGACTGAACAATACATACATAACTAATAAGCCACTTTTCCCTTACACATTTTGTGTTTGGATATCTGAGAGAAGGAAAAGGTCACCACTGTAAGGACACAATTATGATACAATGTGGAACAAATCTGTAGCAATGAAACTAGAGTCCTTCCCCCAACCTAAATAAAAATATACTCTGTGTAGAAGAAAGACTTCAGTTTATGAAGTCAAACACGTCAAGTTCAAATGCTAGCTCTAGCAATTCCAAAATAACAACTTCGAGCAACTACTTAACTTTCAATGGAGTATTTATTTACCTGTCTGTACAATGGGAATAGCAACAGCCACCTCACAGCATTTTTCTTGCTTCATCTTTTACTTGAGGAGTAAAAATAATCACCAAGGTCTACCTTGGTTAAATTAAACATAATAATTTAAAAAGTCAACGTGCTGTTAGGTTCACTTTCAACTGCTTTGGAGAGCTGCCACTTTTGATTATATAAAAGAAAGGTCATCCATATCTCCATGCCAATCAGATTTTTTCCCCGATGCAAGATTTTCCCCTGTTGCCGGTCAACTTTCAGGGAAAAATGAAAGCTGTTGATCATTTGGCCATCTCAGTGCCCTTAGCAGTATTCTGGAGTTTCCTGTTTCCAGTGCCAGATTCAAGACAAGGCTAAATAATTCACAATGTTACACCATGAAAATCAAAGACTTTTCAAAAATTTATAAGGATGAGATATTTGTTGCACTTAAAATGGCATTTTTTATTGGATGTTGGTGTTTGCATAGAAGGAATCAATAGTAGAGTGAAATAATTTCTGTAAGCAAACGTCTACAAAAAAGTGAAAGCATTCTTAAATATTGTAATTATACAAACAGGATTAATATACCTCAAAATACTAATAGTTAAATAACAAGTACCTAGTTTCAACCGAAAACATATAGAAGCAATATTTTTCCATCTACTATCCGAGCAGTTCTACCATAAGCTGTGTAAAGAAGTCACCATGTTTCACTAAGACTTGCAGGATCAAACCAATTGCATGCTATGCATTGTTAGTATGTCTGGTTACATGTGTTTCAAATTTATATTAAAAATAAGAAGCATAATTTACCTATTTTCTAATTCAAAGCAGTGAATTTTCAGTAATCTGTCTGCCATGGAAGCTGTACTAACCTTTGGACTGACAACATACAGTGTATTAAAATTGTGCAAGCAATAATTTTACTTGATGGCTTCCATATAAGAATATTTTAATCCACAATCCTCCTCCTACTTGAACAAATGTTCACCTGTGAGACTTCCAATAATTTTTTAAGAACACAAATATGACCTAATCTTGCTTCTCAAAACAGGAATCTACTTCCACCCACTCCATTTCTACAAGAATACCCTGAAACATGACTTTTAATTCACGCTGCCCTGCAACTAATGTCTCATTAGTCCCTGAACTTCTTACCCCCACAACTCTAATAACTTTTTCTTAGCATTCATTCTCCTGCCTCTGTGGTAAAGATGGCCGCCAGCCCTCCGCCGCCCCTCTCATCTGGGAGTGAGGCCCAGTTCCCCTCCTGAATCTACGCTAGCTCCCTGTGTCTCTACAAGCAGGGGAGATGGAATGATGCTTGGTCAGGTCCAGGCTGGCCTGGGAGTGAGCTGCTCCTGCCTGATGCTCTTGAGTCCTGAGAAGCTATGTAAGGAATCTGGCTATGCTGTTGGAGAGACTGAGGGAGAGGTCAGAGGATACGTGAGAGGGACCAGGGGAGCCCGCCCTCTGCCCTCCTCATCACAGTGCCAGGCATGAGTGTGAAGCTGCCTGGGGCACTCTGGACTGTCCTAGCTTCCAGCTAAATGCCACCAAGTGTCCCATTATGAGATATGAAAAATGGTTGCTGTTTTCAAACCATTAGGTTTTGGGGTAGTTTCTTAGACAGCATAAGATAACAGGAACAACTCTGTGCAGCCTGTGCCCCTATTGGACAGACACCACTTTAAGCTGTCATTGCCTCTGTGTTGATTATGGTAATAACTCCAAACGCTTTTCTTCCCTACAGTTCCTTCCTCTCTGTTCGTAATGACGAAACTCCCCAGGCGGCAACAGACATTTCAACTTGCCTGTCCCGATCCCTGATGTAGTCATCAGCCCCATCCGTTAGCACCAGCGAGCCTCCAGATGACTCCTTAGTTGGAGATTGGGGAATCCCTGTCTCTGGAACTTTTCATTCCACTTCCGTAGAATTTCGACTATATACCAACATGTGTCTGTTTGCTTTTGGTGTTTACACGTCCTCTGAAGTGTAAAGCCCACTGCAAATTTAAAAACATGGCTTCATTGTTCTATCTGGGCTTCTTCCAGTGATAAAGACTAAATGCTCTTATTTTTAATTCTGTCAGCCACATTGCATTTCAGATCGTTTTATCGGAGTTGTGTTGCTGTTGTTACTCTTGCTGTTGACATGTCTGTTGTCACGTACTATTTCTTCCTTCTTTGCTTGCAATGTACTTTATTTGTATCAATGAATAAGCCTTTATGTTTCTGTTAAAGTGAGTAAATCAAATTAATCTTATTGTCCCAAATTTTTAAACTTTTTTGTATCTTAATTTCATTATCTATCAATGAATGATTTAAGTTCTATATCAAGTTATTAGAAATATATGAACAAGGCAAAACCTATGGCTGTACACCAGGACACCCTCAGAAAGCTAATATAAATATGTTTTACACACACGTCCATTCAATAGCTGTGTATTTATTTACTTATGTATGATAAGCCTTATTTCTGAAAGTTTCTAAGGTACTCAGTTTAGCACATGTGTAAGTAAAGCAGTCTTAACAATGTGATCTAGTGGCTCAAACAAATAAGAGATTTTCTTTCTTTAAATACAGTAGTCACCCCGTATCTGTGCATGACGCATTGTAGGACTTCCAGTGGGTGCCTGAAACCATGGCTGGCACAGAACCCTATGTGTACCATGGTTTTTTTCCTACACACATATATCTATGGTAAGGTCTAATGTATAAATCAGGCACAGTAAGAAATTAACTTCTCTTTGGCATATAATTGGCTTCTCTATGGCATACATTTGGCTTCTCTTTGGCATATCTGAATTGCCAATGTCACTAAAATTGTGCTTTGGGGCCATTACAAAGTAAAATAAGGGTTCCTTGAACACAAGCGCTGTAATGCCACGACAGTGAATCTGATGACCCAGACAGCAGCTAAGTGACCACAGGCAAGGGGCCCATACAGCGAGGACATGCTGGACACGGGGGGAGACATGTCCCAGGTGGGACAGAATGGGATGGTGTGAGACTTTATCACGCTACTCAGAACAGTGCACGAGTTAAAACCTATGAATTGTTTATTTCTGGAATTTTTTATTTAATATTTTCTGACCATGGTTGACCTCAGAAAACTGAAGCCACAGAAGGCAAACCTCAGATGAGGGAGGACGGCTATGAACAGCTCAGCGAGGAGGCAGGTGATTCCCTGCCATCACTCAAGCCCCCTCCAGTCTTACTGTGTCGCCCCTTGCACTAGGTGTAAGCTGACTTACCTGGTCACATGCGTGGAAAGAGGGAAAGAGGAGGGTAAGAGCAAACACTTCCCTTTCTAAGGAAGTGACTGTGCGTTTGTTCCCATGGCTTCCTTTTACCTTCTGCTGGCTGCAACTCCATCACATGGTCTCACTACACTGGAGGGAGATGGGAACATTTCTTCTCCAGCCGGGTGCAGGCAAAGCAGCAAGGAGCCTATTGTTAAAGGAAGAGGCTTCTATCTGAAAGGCAATAATAAGTGCTGTCAAGGATGTGGAGAAAAGGGAACCCTCACACACTGTGGGAATGTTCATCGATGCAACCACTATGGAGAACAGTTTGGAGTCTCCTGAAAACATTGAAGATTGAGCTATCCTATGATCCAGTAATGCCACTGCTGGGCATATACCCCAAAGAAAAGAAATCAGCCTATCAAAGAGGTTTCTGCACTCCCATGTTTGTTGCAGCTCTGTTCACAACAGCTAAGATTTAGAAGCAACCTAAGTGTCCATCAACAGATGAATGGATAAAGAAAACGTGGTACATATACACAATGGAGTACTATGCCGCCAAGAAAAAGAATGAGATCCTGTCACTTGTAACAACATGGATGGAACTGTAGGCCATTATCTTGAGTGAAATAAACCAGGCACAAAGAGATAAATATCACATGTTCTCACTTATTTGTGAGATCCAAAAATCAAATCAATTGAACTCATGGACATAGAGAGTAGAGGGATGGTTACCAGAGACTGGGAAGGGTATTAGGAGGTTGGGTTGGGGGGGGTAGGTGAGGATGGTTAATGGGTACAAAAAAGTAGAAAGAAGTTAATAAAACCTGCCAGGTGCAGTGGCTCATGTGTATAATCTCAACACTTTGGGAGGCCAAGGCAGGTGGATCACTTGAAGTCAGAAGTTTGAGACCAGCTTGGCTAACATGGTGAAACCCCATGTCTATTAAAAATACAAAACTTAGCCGGGTGTGGTGGTGCACACCTATAATACCAGCCACTCGGGAGCCTGAGGCACAAGAATAGCTTGAACCCAAGAGACAGAGGTCACAGTAAGCTGAGATCATACTGCTGCACTCCAGCCTGGGCAACAAAGTGAGACTTGGTCAAAAAAAAAAAAAGAATGAATGAATGAATGAATGAAACCTATTATTTGATAGCACAGCAGGGTGTCTATAGGTCAATAACAACTTAATTGTATATTTTAAAATAACTTAAAAAACAGTTGGATTGTTTGTAACTCAAAGGATAAATGCTTGAGGAGATGAATACCCCACTTTCCATGATGTGTGTATTTCACATTGCATGCCTGTATCAAAACATCTCATGTATCCCATAAATATATACACCTACCATGTACCCACAAAAACTTAAAAATACAATTTAAAAAATTAGTTTAAAAAAAAGAAAGAGGAGCAGGAGGGAGACTGTGGGATGCTCTTCCATCTCTGCCACAAACCGTTCATTCAGTCATCACCCGATGTAGCTCATTTTCCTGGGAAGCTGTTGCAGTCTCCCCATGCAGACGTCCAGAATGCCCACAGTCTTCCTAAAGGGTCCCCTGGCATGGACAGCATGCCCTCCGCGAATGAGCTTGTTCTTTCAGCATAATAATTCCTTCAACAAAAGAACTGAATTTAATCATAAATCATTAATTCTTCACAGATTTCCTATGGCTTTCTGCAATGAAACCTTCTCTTGTGTTTTATAGATGCTTTTAAACCCATTATAGAATTATTTTGGGGATTGAAATCAAGTTCACCAAGCTTTGCTTCATAAATCTGCCTTCCCTAATACTCTTTCTGAACCTCAGATATTTGCCTATCCTCTTCCTTGCAGCCCCTTCCACTTCCCAGATCTCCCTCCAGGGTGGGTTCTCTTCCCTAAGTCCCCTCGATACGCAGGCGTATATTAACAAGGAGTTGAAATTCTTCACAGTCGCCAGGTGCTCTTCATCCATTCTTCCTCCAGGCTGCCTTGAAGCCTGGTTTCAGCTACCCTGAAGCAACGTTTATTTTTACCCTTTTCAATGTGAGAATTATTCTCCTCGGCAGAGAAGACAGGGGCAAAACAGACATGGAGATGTTTTGCTTTTGTTATGTCACTGGCTTCACGCTACAGACCAATTTGTACCCAAATCTCTTTTCTCTCATCATATCTAAAATGTCTTTGATATTTCCTGATATGACTCCTACAGTTTCACATCGCAGTCTCATCTAAGTTTTCTCTTGTCTAAGTGTCCATTGGCATGCTTTTTCTATCTCCTTTGTTTTTATCATCAATTCATTTTCGGTTGAAAATAGTAACCCTTTAAACATGTAAAACTTACTCTTCCAGCCTCAAGTTTAAATTGTTCTAATGGTTTCCCGTTGCTCTTGGAATGAAGGGGACACTTCCCAGAAGTCACCTGAAAGCCCTGTCTGCCTTTGCCTTCAGCACGTTCTCACTCCCTGCACACTCCCTGGTGTGGTCGACCCTCACCACGCTCCTGCTTTCCAGATGGCCTTGGTACAGACTGTTCTTTGAACGGAAATGCTTGCAGTTTTTATCTATTCTGGAGAAGCTGTCATAGCCCTGGCATGCCTCTTGACCCTCTTCACAGTTGCTATTTCACCTTCGTTTATGTCATTATGGCATTACTTTCTGTCTCTCTCTAGCTAAACCATCAACTTAACAAGGGCAGTCACTGTAGCAAATAGCACATTGAAGATACTAAATATTTGTTGATTAAGCAAATAGTCTAAGTACGATTTTTAGAGTTTTCTAATCATCTCGATGTAGAACTTCAAAGAATATTTAATAAACTAATTTGCATTGAGAAACTTCAGGAATAGGCCATTGAATGTAGTCTCACATGAATTTGACTATTGAGCTACTATTTTTAATGTGTGACTTATTTCAGAGAAATAACAATCCAAGGGAAACATACAGGAAAATGCTTTATGAAAGCAGACGTTCAGGGAAAAAATGGTTAATTATAAGGTATGAACTTCATTCCCTGGAATATTCTAGATAAACAAACATGCAAAAATACTATCTCCCTTCTTTTTCTGATGACATATTCTTTAATTTTCTTATCTTATTACAATAGCTAGAATTTCCTGGAACATATTAAATAGTAATATAAATGAACATTTTTAATTCATTTTCTTGCACAGTCTTTTAATTCTTGGCTTTTTAGTCAAATATATTGCACATTGAGTACAATGATGTTTTTCAGTTGGAAATAGACATTCTTTTCTCAGTATCTTCTTACACAGAGAGTTATAGTTTTAATTTATAAGGTTATTATAATTAATATCTTTTGGACATTTGTCAGAGTATTATATGTTTTTTCTCCGTTAAGATATTAGTAATTGTTAACAATATTTGTTTATCACTGGCAGATAAAGTGCTAACTGCTATATATTGATTTCATTTAATCTGGGGATGATAATACACTCTTTTATGTTTCTTTTCCGACTGACAAACATGTTTAAATAGGCTGAGTATCTGGTAGGTGATAAAGTCAGAATGTGAAGAAGTTATGTCTGAACCCAGATGTGGCTTCCATAGGAAGGTGATAAACCAGATTATTTACTTTTAAATATTTACTATGTCTCTAATTAATTTTCTAATGTTTCATTTAGAATTTCTGTATTTGTATTTTTAATCTTTTCTTTCTTTTTAATTCTTGCTATAATTGATAGGTTTGATATCAGAGTATAAAATCTTTATAAAATAAAAATATTTTTATCACTTAGAATTGCTCTATTGTCATTTATAATTCATGATTTTTTCCTTTGTGGTAAAACAAAAGCAATTTGAGGGGAAAGTCCTTAACAAATATTGTAAAGGTCTTCCACAGTTATTAACCTTTCATGCCTTTTCACTTTTCCTGAACCCATTTTAGGAATTTATACTTTCCAAGCAAACTGTTCATTTTCCATTAAATATCTTGTTCACTAACAAAGTTGTATGTCATGTTATATTTTTTCCATATTTATGGTAAAATTTTTTTAAAACACTAATTGAAAGAATGGTAAAATAAACACATGTATACACACCAACTTAACTCACAAGTGAATGCTTCGCATTTTCCAAACATAATATGGCTTCATCAACAAACACTTAAGCATGCAACTCCTAAAAAGGTGTTCTATCCTAATATAGGAGCAATTCATACCTAAGAAAATGAACAATAATTCCTAATACTGTGAAATATAGAGTTTATGTTCAAATTCCTCTGTTGTAGTAATGATGTCCTGTAAGCTTTTCAAATACTTTATGATCTAACCAAAGTTTTGTATTGGATATAGTTAGATATGTCTCTTTAGTCGTTTTAATCTAGAACAGGTCCCCACTCTCCCTTTATTTTCCTTCATTACATAGTTTTTAGTGTTAAGTCTAACACAATGTTTCATATTCTGGTTTATTTAAAAATGTTTTATATTCTGTATTTATCCAAAGATGTTGTTTAACGTGTTTTTCTATTCCATATATTTTCTATATACTTGAAAATTAGGTGTAAAGGCTTGTTTAGATTTAGGTTCAACATTTTTGATGAGAATACATCCTAGGCATTGAGACAGCTCATACTGCAATAGACAAGGAGGAACGTGACACCAGGTTGTTCACCTTTTAGTGACACAAAGTTTAACCATTTGTCAAAGTACATTTTTCAGTTAGAAAATAATCTATCACAGTGGGAGGGGTAATCTATGGCACTAGCATCTAATTATAATCCTTACCTGAATAAATTATTTCGACTGAAGTTATACAATGATGTGGAGTTACAAAATGATGTAAGAGTCACTGGCAGTGGCGGCAATTTATTGAAATATCTTCCTCTCTCTCCCTCCCTCTCTCTCCCCTCTCTCTCTCTCTATGTGTATATATAGATAGAAGTACATGTAGATATAGATATATACACACAGAAAGACAGAATATGTGTATATATAGATATATATATATAGAAAGAGAATTATACACATATATTCTAAGTATCTTTATACACGTGGATTTTTCTATATTCTATGTTTTTAAATTAAATATAATTATTTTTCGTGTTGCTATAATTTTCCCAAATGTGGTTAATAACAGTCTATTTGGACTGGCCCATTACATGTCCGTGACTCTTCCATTAGTCCAAAAGCACTTCCTTGCTTTCTGGCACAAAAAGATTCCCAGGCTCACCTTTTCCTTTATCTGCCTCAGACCTTGAATTAATTATTCAAGAAACTGGTTCCTTTTAACAGGGAATGGTGTTAGTAACCATTATCTGAATACAAGAGATGCTCATTGCTGTTGGGGTATCAGTGCTCACAGGTCTAATTGGTAGATGATAGGCAGATAATCTCCACAGATGCATGTTTTGCTTATAATATTAATTTTTATTATATAATGTGTATAAATTATTTAAAATTCACCATACCGATATTATGACTAAAAATAAAGTAACTGGGTAAAAATGAAGACTACTTGGCTGTGATTGCCTTATTTTTAAGAATATTTTCCAATAATATTTTGCAGTAGAGTTTTATGTTCAAATGCTACTTGAAATAATTCAATTGAATATGCCATTAAGATTATTTGTTTCAAACTCTTTTCTATTTAAATTTGTTTTGTTTTCCTTTTTAATTATATTCTAAAAATTTACATAATACATAAATTAATATTAGATTTAAAAGCTTCATTTCCATCCCCATCTTTTTTTTGCTTTTTTCTTACACAAAGATAGCATAATATACTCAGTGATTTGCACGTTCCCTTTTCAATTCATATCTGTATCTGGAAATGAATATAAAGAGACCTTTCTCATGCTTTTGAAGCTGCCAATACTCTATCGTGGGGTAAATCATACTTTATTGAGCCAACCAGTCATTTTCAGATATTGGGGTTGCTCCTGGGATTTTATTTACAGAATTGTCTTTCCTTGCATTTAAGTTTGCTCATATTTGTGGAGGCGTATCTTCTACTCAGATTCTTTGAGACAGCTTTGTTGGGCCCAAGGGCAAAGGTACATGAATTTTGTTAGATATTGACAAATTATTTCTATACGTTCTATATACATGTGAATGTCTGGTTTTCTGCCAGTATGTTCTTAAACTTTGGGTTGTGTATCTTAGATATACAATCTAATGAGGAGAAATGAATCTCCATGTAGTTTCAATTTGCGTTTCTCTTTTAATAGATGAAGTTATATTTTTCTCACATGAAGAAGGAAATGCAGGATTCTTCTGATTTTTAAATACTCTATTAATTATTGTTGATATTTAATAGAGTAAGTGTTTGTTTATATCACTGACATGTTTTCTATTTTTTGTTTTTTAAAACTTATTGAGATTTTATTTGTGATTTTATAACTTGACCAGTGTTGATAAATATTCCATGGGCACTGGAAAAAAAAATGGATTCTATCATAAGAAAACCGAATTCAGTACATACTTAATAATTACATTGAACATTTGCTTCCTTGTATAAAGAAACAAAGAGGTGCATATTATTCCACCCCACTGCTAGTTTCCTTCGTGTCTATAAACTTCTGCTTTATAATATTGTGACCATTCATTTACTGTAGAACGCTGCCTATTCAACATGTCCACTGTGGTATTCAACAGCCAGCCATACTGAAGTGGAAAAGCAAGCAAAACCCCTTCTAGGTCCTCCAATGGGCTGTTCCTGTGGTCAACACCATCTCAGCCCGTGACAATTGCACAACTCCACAGTCCTGCCAGACTGAACCACAAGCTAGAGTCCCCTTTGGCCTCTCTGTTTCTCCAACATCTCACATTTCATTCATTCATAAAAAAAATCCCTATGCTTTGCATTGGGTTGAATTGTGCCCCCAAAAAAGATATCTCCATGTCCTAACCCCTGATACCTATGAAGAAGACCTTTTTGGAAATAGGGTTTTGCAGATGTGATCCAGTTAAGAAGAAGTTGTGCTGGATTAGGGTTGTCTCTCTTCTAATGACTTTTAAGTGAAAGGAGAGGGAGATTTGGACACAGAGACACGTAGAATGCACAGAGAGAAGACGGCCATGAGAGGATGGACCCAGGATTGGAGGGATGCAGCCACAAGCCACAGAAGCCAATAGGCCAATGACCAGCAGAAATTAGGAGAGAAGCCGGGACAGATTGTCTCTCAGAGCCCCAAATGGAGCCAATCCTGCCAACAACTTGATTTCAGACTTCAGCCGGCAGAACTGCAAAACAACAGAATTCTATTGTTTCAAGCCACTCACTCTGTGGGTAGTAATTTTTATAGCAGCCACAAGAAACTAGTATATACACTACTAAAATACTATACCCAGAATATGGCTCACCTGTAATGCCACTGAATCTTCCTCACAGCCTCCTTGCTTCTTAACAGCCAGAACACCGGACTAAAAATTATGCCGGGCCACAGCACTACCCTGCTCGCATGGCCCTGGTTCTCCCATGTCATTTAGAATAAAGATGAGGCTCATTGGAAATCAGATGCCACCTGATTCTGAGACTTCAGCTCCTGAGACTCTGCCATCCACATCCCCCTGTGGCCCTATGGCTGCCAAGCATAATCCTACCCCAGGGCCTTTGCACAGGCTACCTCTCCACCTGGAGCATTTGCCCATTGATCATATCACTCCCTCAACTTCAAGTCTTGCTCAAATGACAGCTTCACAGTACAACTTCCCAACCCCTCCTAATTCACATTACGCCTCCCATCTGCTCACCCCTCCCCTTGTTTTCTGCCTTATTTTTCTACATATCACATATCACTCTCTAGCGTTTTTCTTTAGGTTTTAAATATTTATGTTTGTTGTTTCTTGACCCCCCTAAAATGTATGATCCAAGCATGCAGAGACTGCTGTTTGCTCTGTTTCCTATGGTAACGTTCACACCTAGAGCAAACACACAGTGAATCTCTTTGGTGCAAGGTTCAATGACTTCAATAAATACTTTTCGATTTTATATCTTGACTTGGACTGGTCATATATCTTTTCATGAAAAACTAAACACTTCTATAGTTAATGGCACTATTGATACTTTTGTCATAAATAAATGTTTCCAACCAGCTTTATTGTCCTTTATTTTCTATCTTGTAGAGATTTGAACAATGTTTTCAATTCTTTATTTGGCACTTTGGAGATCTGATGTTTACAAATCTTGTTTTTATTTCCGAAACTGACTTTATTGCCAAAGTGTATTATATTTTATCAACCTCGAGAAGTAAATAATTGCTGATTATTCCGATGGAGAATTTAGCAGTCGAAGAATATTTCTCCAATAATCATTTCTCACTTTCCTCCCTTTTTAAATTGAAATTATCTTTGACTTATATACCCATTTTCAGTTTCACAATTATGAATACCAATGTGCAACATACCTCTTTGAGTTATGATTATTTAGTTTTGTTCTGAAAAGTATTTATGACTTTAACAATTGTTCTACAATTACATGTCTATGTGGTTTCATTGCTTGCCATAAACCTTTCTACCACGTGTTTTATTCCTGCTTCTTTTAAAATTTATCATAATTTTCTATGTAATTCTCAAAGTTACTTTTTACAAGGAAAACGGTGGTAGATAACTATTTAATTTCTTCCTCCTTCAGTCTTATCAATGGAACAGCTTTGCTCAGCATCCAGTTACTGGATAGCAGTGTTTCCTTTCTCTGGCCAGGTTTTGTGCACCAGCTCTGAGTCTTGGAGATGCGGTACCCTCCTCTCCCGGGAGTGTATGCGTGGAGGGTAGCCCTGCCTTCCCTTTATATAGTAGGTAATGTTTTGGTAGTGATGGTCTTTGTGATTGTTGTTTTTCTATCTAGACTTTTGCATTATTTTCTTCTTCTCTTTCTTCAACTCCGCCTTTTTCTTCTTTGCTTTTGAAACTCAGCTTCTCAATAATTTGCACTAGGAACGAAAAGTGTCTTGTCTTTAAGGGATCAGACCTTACTTTCCTTTAACTTATTTTCCCACAGTTGGGTTTCTGATTGCTGCTTCTGCCCTGTTCATTGCTGCCACTCTTTTTTATTTAATTTATCTTGTTTGTTCTTTCATTCTTCATCCAGAAATATTTCTTCATAGACTGATGATACATTTACATTCCGATCTTTTCTGTATTAAACTTCATTATCATTGTTTACCTTAATTTTAGTTTATTTTCTTGTTTCATATGTATCCTTTTATATTTCTACCTTCATCTAATCTACCTCCTTATCTTATCTTCCTGACTTTTATTTCTCATATAGTAGGACTCTTATTTGTAAGTGACAGAACTGAAATTGATGTGAACCGAGCATACAGAAGGAACCTACTGGCTTCTGTCACAGAAAATGTCAGGAGGCTCATTAAGAATGCTGGGTCCAGATACGCAACCTGGGGAGGACTTCTTTCTAAACTCTTCCTTCTCAGGCAGGCCCTCCCTCCTGACTTGAAAGTTTACTGTCTACCATTCTTAGGAAACTCAGCAGAAAGAACTCTTCATCCAAGCAGCCTGGCATTGATTCTGATTGGTCCACCTTGGGCCCTGTGACTACAGGAGTGCCAAGGTTTATTATCAAGCATGGGAAATGTGCTCGCTTTTGGAATAAGAGGGTGGAATCAATGCATTCTATTAATAATAAAAACAAGAGACTGGGGAGGGATAGGACCCCCCACCAAGGTAAAATCAGAAGGAATTCTCAACACTGGGATTCTTCATACCAGAAGAAAGAATACTAAAGAAGCGAAACCCGTGAAATTCCATCATCTTTTTCAACAGAAAGAATATTCAACAGACTGATTAGTTGTTCAGCTGAAGTGCATCTCCTGCTAAGGAAAAATCTCTTGCCTCAGGAAAGTTCAATGCTGGTGCTCCTGCTGCATTGTTTACGGGGAAAGGGTAACAAAAACTGTCACAAGTCTGGGTAGCAACGCCTATCAAAAGTGAAGTGTATTTTCCAACGCCAGGAATCTTCCACCCAGTGACTTGCTTGGATCCATAGACTGTGGCAGAAGGGATGTGCCATCTGCAAGCCTCACTCAGGAGCCATCCCGCATCCACTCTAACGACCCTGAGCCCCATGTCACGGGACACACCTGGGCTAGCCTGCAGGATGTGGAGAGGTGGCAGCCCAGCCCTCCCATCACCCTCGTTGGAAATCAGCTGACCACCACATGAATGATGTTCCCCCAACTCTGCCTCCCTCCACCAGATACACCAACCCACTGCACAGGCAGGAACAAGTGCAGCCTGGGTCAGCTGAGAACAGCCCAGAGCAGAAGGCCATCATACTTGCGAGCAAATATTGGTGGTGTTGGTAGTCACTAGGTTGTGGGTGGTTTGTTACACAGCAGTAGACAGCTGTTCTACCTAACACCATTGGTGTGTCTCTGATTACTGCAGTCCTGTGAGCACTGAGCCTCTCAAATTTCCATGTCTTCCATCAGCAAAGAAAAATGAGACTTCAAATGGAGTTCCTGACTTCCATTCACTCCCCTTGAGGCTATTTCATTCCTTGGGACACTGATTTGCAAGGCTGCCTTGGATACCTGGATCACCTATTCCCATAGTCATTTATCTAGTGGAGATGTCCAGACTTCTATATTTGCCCGACTTTTCTTACAGCTTCTGGGGCTGATACCATCTCTCAACACTCACATGCTTTCACAGTTACCAGGTAATTTCTATACTCATAAGAAGTTGAAATAACATTTGTTTTCCAAGTCACAGTATTAAAAATCAAATCCCTTATCCATGCTCTCCTTGCTCATCTCTGTCCCTTAATTCATTCTTAAAACACTTTACATTTTCAGGTTAGGACACTTCCTAGAGGCATGTACTACATAGGCTTCTTTTCTGGTGGAATTTTTAAAAGAAATAATTCTTTCTTATTTAAAGAAATAATTCTGGTGGAATTTATTTAAAGAATAATTGTGGCCAGGCGTGTTGACTTATGTCTGTAATCCCAGAACTTTGGGAGGGCGAGGTGGGTGCATCACCTGAGGTCAGGAATTCGAGACCAGTGCAGCCAACATGGTGAAACTCCATCTCTACTAAAAATACAAAAATTAGCTGGATGTGGTGGTGCATGCCAGCAATCTCAGCTACTTGGGAAGCTGAGGCAGGAGAATTGCTTGAACCCAGGAGGCAGAGGTTGCAATGAGCTGAGATTGTGCCAATGCACTCCAACCTGGACAACAGAGTGAGACTCCATCTCAAAAAAAAAAAAAAGAAATAAAAGAAAGGAAAAGGAAGGGAAGGGAAGGAAGGGGAGGGGGAAGGGGGAGGGGAAGGGGGAGGGGGAGGGGAAGGGGAAGGGAAGGAGGGGAGGGGAGGGAAGGGAAGGGAAGGGAGGGGAAGGGAGGGGAGGGGAAGGGAAGGGGAGGGGGAGGGGGGAGGGAGGGGAAGGGAGGGGAGGGAAGGGGAAGGGGGAGGGGGAGGGGGAGGGGGGAGGGGAGAGAAGGGAAGGGGAAAAAGAGAAAACTTGCAGACTGTCTCAATGAAATGGAATTCTGGGCTTAAAGAACAGACTTTGTTTTGTTTGTTTTGTTTGTTTGTTTTGTTTTTTGTTTTGTTTGTTTATTTTGTTTGTTTGTTTGTTTTGTTATGTTTTGTTTTCAGGCTGCATATCTTTATACCTAAGAGCTCAGATTTGGACCTTGAAGTCAGACTGTCTAGGTTCAAATTTCAGGTCTACAGTTTTGTAGCAGCCTAGACTTTGGCAAGTTAAATAGTCTGTGCCTCAGTTTCATCATTGGTAAAATGAGAAAAATATCAATACCTGTCTCATGGGGTTACCCTAAGTAGGTTAATATCTACTCTGAGAATATTGTCTAATATATTGTAATTCCCCTATCAGTTAACAAATATTGTCAAGTTTGTAATATTTTATTGACTTTGATATTATTTCCATCAGTCATTTTTCCATAATGAAGCATCCTAATTTTTTAAAGTGTAGTTTAAAATTTTTAAATATTATAGGTTTTACTGCAGATAATCTAAAACATGGTAATCCAGTATAATTGTGTGTATATGTGTGTGTATGTGTGTGTGTTTGATGTATTCTATACACTTCATCAACAATAAAACAAAGGACTATCCTAATAGATGCCATAAGCAAAAAAAAAAAAACTGTGTGAGACAGAAGTAGGGGTGGGAAACTGAGTATTTTCCTGAACATATCCGTGCTTTCAAATATCCAAAATCTTCTGCTTAACTGAAGTGTGTTTTCTTTTGTTGCTCATCTTCCAAATTCTTCTAGTCTTCCAGCATCTTGTTTTACTAAGCTACTGAAATGAATTCTATCCTGTTCTAATATCTGAAGTCCTTGCGATGCTAAAAAAAAATACTGCATATAAAATGCATGGACAGGCAGAATAGGTTTACATAATGTTAATGTAGATAAATGACAGGCACAAAATTATATCTAGTTGCAATTTAATTAGAATGATTAGATCAATATAATTAGTAGGGCTATGTTACCCTAGTTGGACTTAAGAGTTCTCTCTTACTCTCTCTCTCTCTCTTTTTTCTTTCTCTCTCTCTCTCTCTCTCTCTCACACACACACCAGCTTAAAATGGTTTACAGCCCTAAAACATTATAATAGCACATGGAGCACCAGTGCAATCACACATCAATTTCACCACGAACACACCATTAAGAGAGGGAGTTTGTAGGACACTCAAGAGACACATAAAATGGTAACCTACTAGGGGAAAATTTGATAATATAGACTGAAAAATATCCCTACTGTCAAAAAAAGTGCTTATTTCACATTAATCCCAAGTTTAAGTCTGGTCATGATTACACAAAAATGAATTTAACAAACAGGTTCTGGAGTTCACCTAATGAATAAAACAGACTTAGTGTGGCTTTAGTTAAAAACCCCATAGACGTTGCATTTCAAACACCCACTAAATCACAGATGGTAGTGAATTATTAGGCCGTCCATTGAATACCTTGCAGATGGTATGGTCCATAAGCATCCCAAACCTTTAGGAACTATGGTGAATTAACTTCTCAATCAACAGAAGACTGATCACCAGGCCAATTGGTGTTCTGGGTCAGGAGAAGGGGTTGCTCTGCCCCAGCCTCCAGGATTTGTTATTTGAAAATGATACTGTCCAGCTTCCTTAATTATGAAAACTAAGATGTGCTGTCACAGTCACCTGTAAGAAAACCTGATGGCGATGAGAAGGTGAGTTGACTAGCACAACAAAGTCCACCCAAGGCTCATATCAGCTAAGTTGTTAATATTCAGCACCAACGTCAAATTATTATGGTTACAGATATACAGTCTGCTTTTCCATTTGGCCTTCAAGTGGAATCCATAATGGTAGAAAAATTACAAAATGGCAGTGTTAAAATTGACACAAACTATTAAAAATAATTCATCAATACTCACCAAATCAGAAAGACTTTCCTGATTTTAGAATTTGAATCAGCAACTATAGGACTTGAAAAGAAGAAGCAATCAGGGAAGGAGAAAAGGAGGTGGATAACAAAAAGTTTTGCAATTACTTTATGCAGGCTAAGCTTTCACTTACACCAAGCCCCAATGCTGTCTACTCTAAGAAGATCAGTAGACAGAGGTTTCCTGCCTTTCTTGTCCTCACCTACCCTGGACCTCTGGAATTCCCCGTTCCCTGAAAGCGATATCTCCATATTATTTTGGCCCAATTTGTATTTTGACAAATATTGATATGTATTTCAAAGAAAATGCAAAGAAATCTGTTGTTCATCTGATTTTTGTTTTCATCTTGCCTTTCTCAAGCATAAAGTAAGATATTCTGTTAAATGTTCGTCTCCATAGCCTAATTACACTGAGTACACTGTGGTTGATAGTGTTTACATACTGCAAACTACTTAACATCTTATATATAGCAGGAAAGATGTGTTTAAATATGTTTGCATGGCTTGTACTTGTATATCTCTAAAATAGATTTGAATCGTTATCAAGCATTGCCATCACGATGCTTTTTTGAGTTATAATTAAAATGTATCATTTTATTATACTTTCAATTTTTGCTCTAGAAAATGCTGAATTGTAACTGCACATTCAAGTTTAAATTAATTTACTGCTTCAAAAGTAATTTGAGCCATCTTTTACCTATAAATATTATAATTTGGTGGTGTATGTGGAATAGCATTTGTATAAATATTTAAATGAGCGGATGGAAAATGTTAAACACTTCTACTAAATTTAAGATTTGAATGGTACATATTCCCTCTAAAAGGGTGACAAACTTATCAATTTACATTTATCCATAGCTGACAATCCTAAATTTGAGCTGCCAGATTCTCTTCCTAACCTCTTTCTATGCCCAGAAGTGAAGTCTCTTCAGTGAAATTGCATCTCTGATAATCATTTAACTTCTTAGATCGACCTGCAAAATTTTCTTACTGCAGAACTTTATATGGAAGGCATTCAGAAGGTGGCATGACTGGGTCAGAACGTGACTTCTAATTGCCAGTGAGTAAGAGTAGAATTAATATAGGATATATTGAACATTTTATTCTCAGAAGCCAAATAAACTAAAGTAAGAACTAGGAATTTTTCTGTTAGGTAAAAACTTACATTAGCAGAATTAGGGCTGTTTGTGTTGGAAGGAACACATCCCCACATGCACTAGAGTAAGTAAAAATGAAAATTAACTGGAAGGGTTCAAGGCTGGAAGGTGGAGGTGGATACTGAGGGTTTGAATCAGGCTGAATATCAGGTAGGCTTTCAACCAGGAACTCATGCCACCCACGTGATCTCACAACTCTGCTTCTCTCTGTCAATCTGTGTGACTCTCTTTTTCTGCAAATGCGTTGACCAGACAAAAAACGTGAATGCTGGCAACTCCTAACTTTATCAGGCTCTGAAAACTCTCACCTTCTGCCACAAGACAATGAAAATGACTCAACTCCCTGAGTCCTTGTTTAAAAGTCGCGAAGAAGGTAGGTCCTAGACTGAGCCAGCCAAGCACAGGTGGAGGTGCCAGGGAAGGGAATATAGGTTCCCAGCTGACCCCAAAAAAATGCATGAATGGTGAGTGTAGATCACCCTCAAGTGGAGGCTCTCTTTCTGGAATAGAAGGGAATGTGACAAGGAACACAAGAGAAGTCCCCATCCATTGCTCTAAAAATATCTGTGCAAATCGCTATCACTGGCCACCTCTGTGTTGCATAAGTATTCACTAGACTCCAACTCGAGACTTCTTTGGGACTGCTGCTGGGTCATTGCCATCTCATGCCTGCTGAAGCCTAGCATAGTGCCTGAAGCAGCTATCGGAAGGCAGGGAGAAAGGGAAGAAATGAACTTCTAATCTAAATCAACCCAAATGCCCATCGATGATAGACTGGACAGGAAAAATGTGGCACATATACACCATGGAATATTATGCAGCCATCAAAAACGACGAGTTTGCATCCTTTGTAGGGACATGGATGAACCTGGAAACCATCATTCTCAGCAAACTGACACAAGAACACAAAATCAAACACCGCATGTTCTCACTCATAGGAGGGTGTTGAACAATAAGAACACATGGACACAGGGAGGAGAGCACTATACACTGGGGTCTGTTGAGGGGAGTAGGGGGGACAGCGGGGGCGGTGGGGAGTTGGGGAGGGATAGCATGGGGAGAAATGCCAGATATAGGTGAAGGGGAGGAAGGCAGCAAATCACACTGCCACGTATGCACCTATGCAACAACCTTGCATGTTTTTCACATGTACCCCAAAACCTAAAATGCAATAAAAAAAATAATAAATAAATAAATAAAAATAAATGTCAAGTTGCCTGAAAATTCTGAGCCCTAGTTGTTCTTCATCTCTGTTTAAGCCATTGGAGCTTCTGTTGCAGAGTGATTAGAAGACAGAAGCATATACTACTCAAATCATGGCCTCCTGAGCCAGAGGGGCAAGTCCCCCCTCCAATGCCACTGACTAGTACGGTACCTTCTACAAATCAATTAGCCTCTCTCTACCTTAGTGTCTTCATGTGCAAATAAAAAAAAAAAGAATGACACTGGGACGCTTCTCATGAGGTGGATTGACTTAGCCATTTGTAAAGCAATTAAAGCAGTACATAGTAGAGAGAAAGCACCATATTTTTAGCCATCATTATTATTATTCCAGATTAGTATTTTCTATTCAATTTAAGTTTCAAAGAAATTGGGAGCAATTACTTGTACAAATATGGTTTCTGCATCTGATTTTTGGAAAGCAGGATGGGATTTGAAGAATGGTCAACACTCAGATTTGTGTTCCTCACACCCCATTATTCCTTAAACTAGGGAATAAGGTTCAGATAAAATCATACCATCAGAACATGCAAAAATAGCTGTTTAAACTCAGTGTCAGCCGCTTGGGCATGTAACACACTGCATAGGAAGAAAATATATTTTAGGACAAAGAGTATGTGCTTACTGTTGAATAAAGCTGTGGTCCATTAGTGGCTCTAGAACCTCCTTACCTCCCACACACAATTTCCTAACTTCTATATAGACAATAATGATGACCTCAAAGAAACAGTAAGAGAGAAAATGAGTTGCTGAAGAAATTTAATTTCCTGATGCATATAATACAATCACAGTGTGCTATCTGGTTTGTAATATATACTCAATAAATATTAGCTGTAGTTAGTATATTTGGCTTGCTTTTTTTTCTACTTAGTAGAAGTGGAAGAGAGAAGGATTGTAGGTTCCTAATTTCTAGAGAAGAAAATTACAATTCAGTCATTAATGCTCTGGGGTCAAGGTTGACAAGAGGCAACTGCCATCATTAGATAAGACAGCCCAGCCTCTCCTGGCTCTGGATGGAAAGGGGCCTACGGGATGAGATGAGGAGCACCTCCATTCCAGGGTTTCCAGTCAGACCACCTGAGACGGAAATCCATATGAGGGTGTGGTTTGGTGCAGGTACTCTTCAAAACTGAATAACGACTTGATTATGGAATGCCCAGCCCCAAAATCAATCCCTGCTTTCATCGAACCTACATTCTGATCAGTTAACCTCTGTAAAGAGGGGACAATTATATGTCCTACCTCATCTAGTTGTCATAACAGTTAAACAAGATAATGCATATAACATAGGTCACATCATGCCTGACATTTCTAAGAAATACCTGCTGGTCCTGCTATTGTTCCTAGCATCACTAGCATAGTTATTGTTTAGCAATGGCTCAGGAGCCCACAGGAACTTACCCACCTGCTGGTTTCTCTTCCTGCCCCATGGCAGTGAGCTTTGTGTGACATTCCCTCAGCAGTACCATAGAGGAAGATTAAATGGGGCTCTAATAGGAACTATGAGATACACAAATAGCCCAGTATTGACTGAGGTGTCTGTCTTATTTATAGGTATACTCAGGTGTCTAATCTTAGATTCCAAAACAGAGATAAACACGTAGTGGGAAACTCCTCTAGATATGAATGTGTGCCATGTACCAGAAACAACGTCAACCACCAAATTTATGTGTGTGGACTTGACATGAAGTCATAATTAACAATGTTTATACTCTTAATTTCAACATAATGATGTGAGATTAGAACATTATGATCTGAAGTTAGAAATCAAGACATGATGGTCTGGACTTCCTGACCTCATGATCCACCTGCCTTGGCCTCCCAAAGTGCTAGGATTACAGGCGTGAGCCACCACACCCTGCCAAGGTACCTTAGTTTTTGAAGCACATATTACTGATGCCATTTAATAGAAATATATTTCATTTCACTTTGTTTCTATCATTTTAAGTTGATTTTACGATACTGTTAAAAAGTGACATTCATGATGATCTTTTTTAAAAGTTAAATAAATTTCAGATTTTCAAAGAGACATACTGAGTTGTTGAATTAAGATTGAGCCTGACATTGAAAAGGCATTCTTTGAGATCACATCCTTTGCAGGAACGTGAATGGAGCTTCAGGCCATCAGCTTTAGAACGCTAATGCAGAGACAGAAAACCAAACACCGCATGTTTTCACTTACAAGCAGGAGCTAAGTGATGAGCACACATGGACGCAAAGAGAGGAACTGCAGACACTTGAGAGTGGAGGGTGGGAGGAGGGAGAAGATCCAAAAAAAAAAAATTAACTGCTGGATACCAGGCTTAGTAACTGGGTGATGAAATAACCTGTACAACAAACCCCCATGACACGAGGTACCCATGTAGCTAACCCACACGTGTACCCTTGAACCAAAATAAAGTTTAAAAACAGTTGTAGGGCCAGGCGCGGTTGGTCACGTCTGTAATCCCAGCACTTTGGGAGGCCGAGGCGGGTGGATCACGAGGTCAAGAGATCGAGACCATCCTGGTCAACATGGTGAAACCCTATCTCTACTAAACATACAAAAAATTAGCTGGGCATGGTGGCGCGTGCCTGTAATCCCAGCTACTCAGGAGGCTGAGGCAGGAGAATTGCCTGAACCCGGGAGGCGGAGGTTGCAGTGAGCCGAGATTGCGCCATTGCACTCCAGCCTGGGTAACAAGAGTGAAACTCCGTCTCAAAAAAAAAAAAAAAAAAAAAAAAAAAATTGTTAATTTGCCTTTTGCTTCTTAAAAAATAAAAAAATAAAAAACACTCACACACAGAAAGGGAAAAGAAAGGGCATTCTCCATTTTTTTTTAAATGTATTCATGCAGTGTTGCTGAACCTTTCATAAACTGCATACACGTTAGTCAAGCCATTTCCATGGTGGCAATCACGCACCATTAGCCAAGGTGAAACAGCCCATCACCTAAAATGCAAAGGCATGGGATCGCAGGATGAAGCAGAGGAGGGAAACAGCCGCCTTGCAGGCTTTGCGTTCTCATGACCAGGCAAGTGGAGACAACTAAGGAATTGTTCTTTTTGCTGAAGAGATTAACTGGAAATAAAAAATTATCTAAAGGCTTAAGGTTATGATCACACAGAAGATTCTAGGCTCCTGAAAAATCTCACTGGTAATTGACTGAGCACAAAGGAGCACCTTTAGTGAAGGGGACACAATAGGGATGAGGGATGATGTGGACAAAGGGCTCACGTCCCGTGGGGACTTGCCCTCATCTTCCCGTGGCACAGCGCGTGTGTTTGACTTATGGGAACTCATGTTTCCAGCCATGAAAATCCAGGCAGTCGGATATTCTTCATCATAAGTGTTTTAAAGCGCTGGTTTACAATTACAGAATTTAAAATAAGCTTCTCAAAACTGTTTCCTTGGGGAAAATTCCCACTTAAAAACCACAACTACAAAAAAGAGAACATAATCCTAAAATGCAGAATTTTAAACTGCTTCCCAGGGTGGATGATGCAAATATCAAAATGTGGAGGTCCGTTCACATCCCATCCCCACGCACACACCCTCAAGAACCATTTCACAAGAAGTTGCTCACAGCTTTGGAGAAATGCAAAATGCTGGGATGTTTCAGATAGAGGAACACTCAAATCCAGGCTGAAGGATGCAGGAAGTCATTGCCATTTGTAAACTCCACCTGGAAAGCTTTGTCTCGGGTCACACACACACACACACGTGCATAATCACACACACAGAAGCCCAATTTTAGGAGCATTGCCTTTGACTTGCAATTCATTTCTAAACTTTTGAAAAGCCTGGAATCAGCAGGAGATTGGACACCAGAAGTAATAAGTGGATTCATCTAACAGCATTTTAAGAAAAGATTCTTAAAGAAGGAAAATATTTTCAAACTCCCTTCCCCTTGGACTCAAAAGGCTTCTGGTTGCTACTTGTTCTGTGCCTGTGTGGGCTGCTGGTGACTAGCTGAAGCAAAGTTGAGGTGTCCCAGGTCAAACCGGAAGAAAGTGGATGAAGAGGAGGAAGCATCCAGGCCATCATGGAGGCTCTTCTAAGAGCAGAGGGGGCCTGGGAGCACAGGGGCTCCTGCTGAGCTCTTCTGCAGGCTCACAACCAGGAACAGCTCCAACTTTGTCACTTGCCAGCTCTCAGATGGCCACATGTCTCACCTGAAAGCACCTCTCTGGACCCGTGCAATTCTCTGACCCTGCCAATCACACGGCTAGTTGTCCCAGACAGGTAAGAATATTTGTGTTGGTTCTGGAAAATGACAGCCGCCCTTGAACCTCATGGAAAGGTCAGAGGATTTCATTGCTGGAGCCTCTTTTCAATATTGTAAGAAGAATTCTCGCTCTGAGATGACTGAAAAGGCCCTTGATGTTGGGAAAAGGACAAGTAGCCCTTTGATAAGAAAGAGTCTAACATATCAAGTTAAATAAAGCTCTCATCAAGCTCTGTGGAACTGAAAATTATCTGGTAAATAATCCTCACTTCACAATATTTCAATGCCACCCTTCTTTCAAATCTCTAGATATGGGAAAATTTTCCCATCTCTTATCTCAATCCTAAGCCCCCACATTAAAATCCCTTCGCTTCAAGCCAGAACATCTGCCTTGTTTACATTTCTCTTTATCAAATCTTCCTTCAGCTCCAGACCATCCTTTCCCAACATCCCATCTACTGATTCTTCTCCTGAAAGTCTGCTGTGGATAGCCTATCTTCCTGGAAGACAGGGAGATTCTCAATCAATGAGATACTTAAGAATTACTCAGCAATTGCACAAAAATGCACCATATCTAGGCTCCGTCCTTAAAGATTTTGGTTCGGGGGAGCATCTAGAAATTCACATTACCAAAGTGACATTTATGGTGTTGGGTGGTAGTCACAGGCCCTGCCTGGGGCTCGCTGCCGTAATAGCGGATCCCTATGGTAGCCTTATGACTGCATTCCACGTTACCCACAGTTTTTCAATTCTTCTTGTCTTTCACACTCCAGTTAATTTACATTAACGTATAAAGCTGTAGGTGTAGGGTAACCAATAGCCCATATAGCAACTTTGGGAAAATTAGATTAAAACACTCTAATTTCAAAGTACAGTCCCCATTCTGGGATGCAGGGTTACACTGGCAGAACTCCATATAAACTTCAGTCGCCACCGACCTCTTGGCCACCAAACAACCTGAACAACAATTGTGGTGGCCCTGGCTACGTTTCTGGGGTAGACAGTAAAACCCCCCCACAGCCGATCAATTTTGCAGTGTTTTGATCCCCTGAATGGCTTAGTTTTTGAAATTTAGCCAACTGTTAGAAGACCTTGGCAACACGAGTATGCTCATGGAAATAATATTTATCGCTAAGGCAAAAAAATGGGAGGAAGGCAGCGTCCAGGGTAATTTTTGAGAGCCTCAAACAGAGAGACGAAGTAAAGGCAGGAAAAAGAAAGTGCATCTTGCCAAGGTCGCTTAAGCACTGACTGGGTGTAAATTCTATCCCAGGCACTTGGGGAAAAACAAGTAAAACATGTGGCACCTGCCGCCAACAGTGCGTGATGGAATCAGGGAGCCAGGGCAATTAAGGTAATGAGAACACCTTCGTTCAGGTCTCCACAGCAGTGCGCACATCCCATTTGAGCTCTGATCACCTAGCTGTGCTGTTGTTCACTTACCTGTCTTGCTTCCTTCCCACCCTGTGAGCACCTCAGGAGCCAGCCAAGCGCATTTCCATTTCATAGTGCCGCGGCCACTGCGATGCCTGGGAAAAGCCCACGGGGAAAGTTCAGGAGGGAATAAAAGAAGCAACTGCCAGGGCCGCCTGCTTTAGACATGGTTTGAGCGGGAGGGGAGCAATAAAGACACCAGGGCAGGAATGCGAACACCCACTCCTAAGACCACAGAGAAACCACAGCTAGCTCACTTACAGAAACGGTTATAAAGGCATGCAATCTGAAGTCAGATGACAGGGCTCCAAGCTCTCTCTGTGTGACCCGGGGACTGGCCCTCGCCTCTCTAAATGCTAGCATCCTCATCTGCTAAACAGGGGACACACCTACATCAGCACCTACATCAGCTGTGCGTGGATTAAAGATACCTTGATTGAAGAGGTGTCCGAGGGCTCGGGGCCACAGCACTGGCAGGAGCTGATGAGTCAGTTACCTGCTCCACAAGAACATAAGCTCCTCGGGGAAAGCCCCTTTGACCTTCTTGTTTCCCTGTGGGTTCCCTGTAGCTGGAACAGAGCCTGCCGTGGAGCAAGGACTGCACAAAGGAGGTGAATGGAAGAGTTATTCGTTGTAGCCATTGTTGCTGTTGTTTTTATTACTATCATGCCCTGCTGTTAAAACCCTGGCAGGCAGAGTCATATGTGATGGATGCAAGGACTGAAAAGTTGAAAATTAACTTGTCCTTGAAAATCACGTTAAGGCCTAGAGACGAAAAAAATCACTGTAACCTCAAGAATGGTGACTGTCATGTAAAAAAAGATGAGCCAATCCAACAGGGAATGTTTTCTTCCTGGCCCCTTCTTTCCTCTGTGAGGCATCCCCTCACCTTCTCACTTTTAACCTCATGCAAATTCAAAATTAGAGGTCCCACAGTTTCATTTTCAACAATTATCATAGGTCCTACCTCAGGACCCAAGGTGGAGCCGTTTCGGTTTTCCTGTCTGTCATATCCTGTAAAATCACACCATTGAACAAAGATTGACTGCATAACAAATGGGTCATCCTGATGACCGGTGGGATGCACACGGATTAGAAGGCAGCCGTGCGAAGGACCAGCGGGATCCCAGGCTGCTGCGCTCTCTTCTCTCTCTTATACCTCCTGGAGGATGTCCCCAGTGCTAAGCCAGCTGCTCGGATTAACATCCCTTCCTTTTCCACACCCAGGGGGATTGCTTAACAGTGATGTTCACCAGGTCCAGTTCAGAACCTGCACCACGTCGTCAGAAGATGGGCCACTCTTAAGAAATAGCCATGGCCTTTCCTTCCTGAGTGCGAAAGCACAGCCGTGGCTGGCATGGCGTGGAATGAGGACCCCAGGAGGGGACACGTTACACCTCATAATTTAACTGTTGTAGGCCGAACATACAGTAGTTGGCTCATTGAAGAAACAGCCAATTCAACCCAAACTCCCAAGTGGGTGATTTCCAGTGGCCCCTCGAAATGTCGAGACTTTCTTTTTCTTCCACCCTAGGATGATCTGTAAGATTTACCGATCACCATGCAGGGCATCTATGATAAGCCGTGACCTTGAAACCTTTCTGAAAGGCACTACGTCCTTGCTCCAGTTGGCTCAGGAGCACTGTTCTGAGATTAGCAGTTACCTGTGCACAAACACGACTATCTGCAAATGTTTAGTAAAGCTGGAGATGCCCCTAGTTAGACACAGTATCCTACACAAACATTTCATTCATTGCGATAACCCTAAAATACGTGTGTATTTAAATACGTTCCTGAATTGACTCATCCATTTTCAGTACTGCTTTGTTACAGACAGACGTGTGAAGGCAACTTAGCTTTTGAGAAACAAGAGATGTTTTGTTGTTATTTTATTCTCTTTTAGACTCTTTTCTCGCCAAAGAAAATGCCCCACAAAGGTGTGGGGAAAGTGTCAACAGAAAGATGGAATTCTTTCGTTTTTTTTAAACATATATAAAGTTTTCTCACAGAATACTTCCTTCTGGTTTTAAAAGTATTGAAGACTCATTATGACATTTAATTAATGGTAAGAAATTCATCACATTAACAATGTGCAGTGAAAACCCAGGCCCCAGGAAGGCCCCCAGAATGTACAGGTTGAGCTGTATTCAACATTCACATCCACCACTTCGGGCTGGTGTGAAGCTCTCAATTAAACGTATTTTAGGATTAGAATTTAGATGGAATGCAACCAACAACTGGTGGAAGCTTGGAGAAACCAACTCTGAAATCTCTCCTCCTCTCTGGGCAGCCGCCACCAACCCACCTACACACCTGCATCAGTCCATTTGAGCTCCAGTTAAAATGAATACACACCCGTTTTGTCCCAGGGTTCACACAAACAGGAGAAATAACTTCGAATACAGATTTAAAACAGGGTCCGTTTGGTGGCTTCTTTTCTGCCTACAGAGAGTTTCGGAATCCCCTCAAACACTGTTGAAAGTGGGGAAAAGGCTGCTTTCTGAAATGCTGCAATTTCCAGAAAACACTAACTTCATAAAGCACAGATTCCAGCTTTTGGTATCTTTTGACAATCTCAATAGGGGTAAAGATCAAGGATTTCGCTACCGGCAATTTGCAGATGCCGCTCGAAGCCCTTTCTTTCAGAAGAGATGAGGACAACGGAAGAATAAAATTCTTTCCAAAAGGGAACAATAGTTAACTGCGTTGAAGACACAGCTAATTTGGGTTTGCGATCATCCGGGCACAATTTTTCTGGGTTTTCTTTCTGAGATGGTCTCCTCTCCTCCCCCATTTCATGCATATATTTATATGTCTCTTTTTCTTCTGTCTGTCTTTTAGGTTCTGTTTGTACTGAAGCTTCAAATATAGAGCCAAGTCTTGTTTATTTCCTGCTATGCTGCTATCCCAGGATTGTGAGCCTGTTTTGGAAAAAAAAAAAATTTTTTTTAATTTGGAAAGCATCCTGTTCTGTAGTATTTCAAATTTAGAATTCCATTTAGCTGCAAAATGAAAACAAAGAGATAAAGCGCAGTCCTGTGTGTTTCAAGTTCAGATGAATCTCAGCCACATTCCATAGATTATTTTGATTTAGTTTTAACAAAATACCACATTAAATCACTCTAATGAGCTGTTTCTGTTCCCCTCTCCGCACAAGGTCATTAGGTACAAGACAGCATCTTCCGCACTGCCTTCACTATTTCATGTCAGAGATGTCAAAAAGACTTTGATGGTTTTCCATAGCAGAGAATAGGACACAACTGTCCCTAAAGGAAAGGGTATGTACCTTAGCAGGGAGGCGATTTGTCATGCTTCTCCAGGACTGGTTCCGACACTCACGGCTGAGAAGCGCAGGCACACGTCTCATCCTGGGAGGAAAGTTCACCGCCCCTTCCCTCCTGCTCACTCACAAATAAGCTCATCTCACACGCTTCCTTCCAGCAGCGTCCTTTCACGTCTGTGCTTCCAGGGGAATGAAAGGAAAAACCTGAAATTAGCATACACATTTAAAATACCTGTCATTAAACGAATCGTGCCTCTTTTTTAAGGGTAACAGCTGTCTTTTTAATTATTGAGAGTTGCAGATACATGATATTCACAAAATATTGCACCGCACAGCCCATACACCCACAGGAGGCCCTGAGCTCACTTCCACTGTGCGCTGGGAAACAGACAAGGTGAGAGCAGCCAGGTATCCGAAGGTGAGCGGCTGGGAGTTACGCGTGATACGCTAATTACAGGGCAGCGGCTCCTGTACCGGCTTCCAAAGAGGGGTCTGAACAGCCTCGTCAGTGCTTTCCGAGGTTGTTAGCATGACTAATTATCTCCTGGTGCAGTTTCTGCGAAGGCTGGTATTCAGAGGAACAGTAAGCAGGTGGACGCCCCTTCGGGGCTAAGTAAAACGAAACAGGCTTCAAGGCAATGCATTGGTGGGTACAGAGCCTGGGTTAAAGTTCAGCAAAGTTTCCCAAAATGGAAGCTGAAGTCAAAGCCTAGGGACCCGAGCCCTGAATGACTGTGAGTGACGCTAGCTATGATCTGCGTGACTATACAACTGTGTTGATTGTAACACTTTGCTGCTTGATCGGCATTTGCAGTCATATCAGATAATTCGTAGGTATACTTTTTATTTTGCGGCTAGTGTCTCTTAACCAAACACCATTTTTGTACAGTAGGGTGTCAGTGAATAGGATGTCTGTGAAAAAGCCATCTGTGATCAAATCTTAAAGGCATGTCTACCAAACCAGAAGATAAAAGGACGCCAAATGAGATCACATGAGGAAGTTTACTAACATACAAAAGTCTTGAGTAACTTCATGGAAAAGGGTTTGCAGCTGAAATTGTTTTAAAGTAATTTTCCACATTTCTCTTTGGTCCCACCAAGACATTCTGAAATGAAGAAAATCAAGCCCAGCAGCCACTATTTTTCAAACAATAAAAGAAATTAGAGTCCCTTCTCTCTGCACGGATTTAACAGCATTGTCCACTTTGTTTGCCACCTGATCTTTGTGACAACCCTGGACCGTGAGCAGCAAAGGTGCCACCACCCTCTGATGAGAAAGATGTGGGGACGTCGGGGCCAGAAGTGGCTAAGGTGGACCCAAGCCAAAGGCATGGGAATAGCCGCCAGGTTAATCACAGGGAGTGTGTAAAGGAATAAAGAATGAGAAGGGGCAGGTGCAGATGCATGGGGGTGGCGTGGCACCCTGGAGGCCATGGAGGAGTGATCTTTAAGAACCTAGAAATCGATTTTCTCTCTGAGAATTAAGCTACACAATCAACACAGCATGATCAGAGCTGAACAAAACAAAACTCCATCCATGAGACAGACTGCCTTCACATCCAGCATCAATTAATAGCAGACTTGTCAAACCCATCTCAGGGCAAGGGGAAGGCCCTCTGGCATGATGAGATGCAGGCCTGAAATGGAAGCAGCTGAAAGGACAGTTATGTGAGGAAACGTCTGCAAAGTCCACCTAAGTGCCGACCCCGGGAGCGAGTCCTCTGCCCCCGGCACCAGCACCTGCCCTGCCTAACAGGTGTATGTTACTGTGTGACTGGATGCCGGAATCATCAAACTCCGTGCTCTTGTTCTGACTGCCTGTTCCCCAAGCATCCTTCTGATGGTTTGACTTCCCAAGTAGCTTGCCTACAGGGAGAGAATGTGTTGGTCAGGATGAAGCCAACATCTGGTCCGCTTGACACTTATATTACTCACTGTAAATTAATGAACTGGCACTCTGGTTTCCTGTGTCAGTCTCCTCTGAGATGTGCTAACACGAGTCAGTGTTCTTGAGCCAGACCAACTCTGAGACCCTGAAAAATCCAAGCCTGCGGATGGAGGGCCTGCACTGAGCCTGGCCGGAAGACCACTCTCAAGTTTCTGCAGACCCCAGTTAAAGTAAATGCCATTCCCAAAGATGAACACATAAATAACCATCCCTTCAGTCAAAAATTGACCTGAAAATTTTGAAGCAGTGTACAGAATCCAGAGATGCCAAGTTAGCAGGGGACTAATCCAGAGACCTGGCAGTAATGAATGGCTCATACCACAGATAAAAGCCCAGCACAGGCCTGGGTGACCACTGAGACATCAGGGACCCTCACCTACTCCCATCAAGGTGGGACAGGGATGGGAGCATCTTACTCATGAGAAATGATCTTGTAAGTGTAGACGGATTAGAATCAATGGAAAGGAAGCCTCTTAAAAGAACGTTTTAAATAGCTGCAGAGCTTTTTCCCAATTGACATTTTCTTATGTGATCATGATGACATGTGACAATAACATACCAGGTGTCATAAAAGAACCACGCAGACATTAGACTGTTTCACACAAATGAAGTCACTGTTGAAATAAGAAGGGAGAGAGACAGAAATGAGAATGCAGAGTTGCACTATCCTCTGTCAGGGTCACTTGCAGTTCACTTGGTCTGTTACAATCTGCAGCCCCAAGTGTGGACACATGCAGATACACATGTATCTATAGCCCCAAGTGTAGGCACATGCAGATACACGTGTGTGTGCAGCCCCAAGTCTTCTGTAAAGTGCAAGGTGGAGGACAGCAGAGCCAAGTGCTCTGGGCTGTCACGAGCTTCCAGAGTCAGCATCGATTGCGCAGAGCTGCCCTGCTCCGGCAGTGCCAGGTAAGCTCCCCGGGGATGCTGGTGTGCACTGAGATGTCAACGGTGGCCCCAAGCCCTGGACCTGGATCAGCAAGAGCAGCGCCTTTCCTTGGCACATCTTCCTGAATTACAGCATGGAGCCCACAGGCATGGGAATAGAGGAAATAATGCAGCCTTCCATTCTTACGGCTCTGTTTCCCATTTTCACATCCATTACCTTCCGTGGATTGAGTCATTCCAATGCCGACAAATCTCAGAAAAATCGCAAATGTGCTTGTCTCCGACTGCCGGGTGGATAGTTCCCTGTGCTATGAGTTCACGGTGCTGTTTAGTTACCTCGATCGGGTGCCATGGTCCGAGTTGCATACATTTTTGACATTAGGAGTAACTGGTGAATGATGGCTGCCCTTCTGCTTCAGAGGAGTGTGGTCGGTTTGGGTGCTGGCCACATCCTTGTGTCTTTCAGAGAGTTGCCTGTTTGAAACAGCTGAAGTAAATCACAGCCACAGATAATAGCACAGTAGGGACAGTGCCTAGGGGAGGGAAAAAAAAAGAATAATACCTGAGTCATTTCATGTGCTATTTTCAGGAAAAAGGATATTTGAAAATTTCAAAGACATTTGATAATTCTAAACAGCTCGTTACTTACCCTGCTAGCTGTGGAAGAGGAAGAGTGAACAAATCCGTGCTCATATTGCTAAAAGAGGGAGGCATTAGGAAGAACTCCTGCACAGATTTTTGGTGAGCACCAGGGCCCTTTTTTCCTAAAGACATTCCCTCTACTGCCTGCTGCTTGCTGCTTCATAACACTTGACAAATTCACAGTTCTTAAAAGCCCCCATAAATGTTTTGTAAATTGCTCCATTTTATCAGGGAGTTCTCTGAGCCTTGTCCCTGATACTCACCATGTTTTCACTCTCCATTCCTTGTTTATCTTTATTTTTATGCATTTTCCAACAGAAAAAGGCTGTCATTATTAGTATCAGCGTTCTTGTTATTATTATCGTGACGTTAACCACAGAAAAGACTCACCATCTGCGAGCTAGAAATTCCCACAATCTTGAGATTCTCACCACTTCCCCAAAACTAATAAAAAATAAGTAAATAAAGCCATCTAAAGAAAAAATTAAGACATCTTAAGCTGTTGTGTGCTTCGGGAAAAATCCACGTGCATATCTTACTTCTTACAAGTCAGCTTAAGCTAGCCAGGAGCCGGAGCATGGCTCGGTCACAGATATTGAGAAATCCTTCATCGAATTCCATTTGGACAGGAGGAGTAATTTAAGAGTATGTGGGTGGGAGAGACTTGGAGGAAAGGAGACAAGAGAGAGTGCAGAGTCCCTGATGGAGTGCGGGGGAGGGACGAGGAGGAAGGGTGGGGTGAGTTAGTCAAATTGCACTGGAGACCTGAAATTATAGAGCTGTTCGGAATAGTAATCGCCACAGCTGCAAGAAGGAGGCCAGCCGATTGAAACTTGTTTGGAAGACTTTCCCGGACAAGTTCTATTAAAAATGAGATAGTGTACTGTAAATACAGGATCATGTGTTCCAGCATTTTGTCAGCACTCCAGCACCTGATTCATTCCCAATAGCACAATCTACTGGATATTATACCGGGACTGTTAGGAACAGCCGGTACGTGTTTCCATCACTCAGAATGGCTACCTTTTTAAACACAAGCATGTAAATGAAATATCTTCCCCAGCCAAGCCAACCCCGGGCCTGGTACCAAGCAAACACGGGTGCACTGAGGGCTGCGTGCAAATCCGAATTGCTGCTATTGCTTGTTATCCATCCCTTCCAGTCCAGCATTCATAGGAGAACTTTAATACCAAGAAAGAGTCAGCCCAGCCAAGCAGCATCCTCATTAAAAGAAAAAGAAATCCAGCGAGAAACCAATTTCCCTTCAACAGCTGTTCGCTGATGTTTAATTTCTACCCTGGAAGTCCACTTTTCAGAGATTATCTAATAATTGCAGCAGAGTATGGGCTAGGTAATAATACATCAATAATATTTCCCCTTCTTCTCCAATCTTGCAGCCAGTCAGCACGGTGATCACTAAGATATTTCACGATACTTTTGAGAGCGCCTAGACTTTTAGGGGGTTCATGTGTAGTGTCAGAAGACATTCTTCCCCAGATGACACAGAGCGGGCCCCTCCGCTTCCAGCCAATCCACTCATCTCGGTGCCACCCAGGGAAATCTTGGAGCTGTTCTTCGAATTCCTCATTCATTTCCAGGATGGCCGTCTCTGACGTTAGTGGCATTAGCATTAAATCACAGCCTGGATGCTAAATCACACCCTGAGAGGGAACAAAAATCCTCATGACTGGGATGGAATAGCTTCACGGCTCCGAGGCAGAGTGCAGAGCTGCGCCAGAGCAGCTGAGAGGATGGTAGGTAGCTAATAAAGAAAGCAGGTGATGCCCGCCTTGGTGAGGGACATTTGGAGCCAGCTGGGTGCGTGCATAGAGTGGGGGCTATACAGATATTTGAAAGCTACTGGCATGTACTCACAACTAAACCCATTTCCTCCTGCACCCCAGGTCTGTCTCTAGTTCGTTGAAGGGCATCTTACGGTTGAGACGAGTGCACACATGGCCCCGACATAAAATCAAGGGCTGTTTTGTTTGATCAGCCTCTTATGTCCCCTCTTCATATAAGAGCAAAAGCAGCCGGAGAGCAGGGAGTGGAGGGGAGAGATTTCAGCAAGGGAAAAGAGAAGGCTTCCCTGATGAGCGCAACACTTGAGGCCCACCACCAAGCAGGGAGGCTCTGGAAGGTGCTAGAAAATAAATGTGGGGAAGATAAAAAGAATGATGTTCTTGAATGTGGGAAGTGAGAGAATGAACTCACACCTCCTTCTCTATGGGAGGAATTGCCTGAGCATGGCTGTGAGTCCACTGTCCACATGCACACGCATACACACACGAGCGCACACGTGTGTGGGAGTGAGGAGCAGCCTTTGCCTTTAAGACTTTCTGTGCTGGTAGCTGTTCCTTCTCAAAAGTCCCGTGACCCTCATCCCCTGGTTGTCAGAGGTGGCACCTGACACAGGACATGGAGTGCGTGACTGCAAGGCACCTTGTGGTTCCCGGACTCAGTTCATATCCTGTGAGTCCCTGGACGCTCCACGGAGTTATTACTGGGTTGTAAATCCACAGTTTTAACATGTTTAAAGCTGAAACCAGAATGTGGTTTCAGAAAATGACCCTGATGCAACTGTTTGGAAATGGCCTCATTTCCTGAGGCATCGTGTGAGGTGGCTTCCCCAAGCCTGCGGGCATGCTGCCCTCTTGGAGGGTGTGCTGGCCTCGAGGCTGGGGGAAAGCAGCAGCCTGAGCACACACCCAGTGGTTTTCTAAACTCAGTTACCACCTGCAGGGTAGGCTGGAGGCCCCCAAAGGTATGTGTCCATGTCCCAAACCCCAGAACTTATAAATATGCAAAGAAGGACCTTATTTGGACAAAGCCTCTCCACGGGTGTAGTTAAGTTAAGGATCTAGCAATCCGAGCATCCTGGACTCTCTGATCAGGACTTCAATCAATGACGAGTGTCCTTGAAAAGAAAGGTGGAGTAAGATTTGAGTCAGAGAAGGGAAGGCCATACGGAGACAGAGACAGAGATGGGAGTGAGATTGCCACAAGCCAAGGGACATCTGTAGCCACCAGATGTGGGAGAGGCAAGGAAGGGCACTCCCCTAGAGCCTCCAGAATAAACTGGGTCCTGCAGAAACCTGGATCTCAGACTTCTGGCCTTCAGAACTCTGAGAGGATGAATTCATGTTGTCACCAGCCACCCAGGTTGTGGTAATGTCGCAGAAGCTATAGCAAAGGAATACCCTACCCCAGAAAGTAAGAAAGCTCACTGTATCCTAGGCAATAATTTTTACCAGAAAAATTCTACCTCGATAGATATAACTAAGATTTCACCTGGAAAAAAGAATACCCAAACATAATGTAGATTTATTTGTGACACCTTCCCAGGAAACAAATGATTCTCAAATAGACACGCTGACATCTGTTTTGAATTTGCAACCAGAAAGCCCAGGTCGTACCAGGAACATTCTACTCCTTACTGCGATGGTCTGAAGGCTTGTGTAGCCCCCAGATTCATATGTTGAAATAGTCACCTCCAGTGTGATGGTATTAGAAAGTGACTAGATGATGGGGGTGAAGCCCCCATGAATGGAATTTGTGTCTTTGTGTAAGAAGTCCCAGAACCCTAATCCCTATCCCTTCCTTCTACCACGTGACAAGATGGCCGGATATGAACCAGGAAGCAGTTCTCACCCAGCACTGAAGCTGCCAGTGCCTTGATCTGGGACCTCCCAGCTTCCAGAACTGTGAGAAAGAAATTTTTGTTGGTTATAAGGTTATAAGTCACCCAGTTTATGACACTTGGTTATTGCATCCCAATCAACACTAAGACACTCACTAACGTACACCTAATTTAGGTTTCCAGATGGAAATCTTAATTTCCCATTTTTAAATATCGATGTTCCTATTATTTTGGAGTTTTCCCTAAATACACAAACTGGCCAGTGCTACCCATTTGCAATGATAAACCTACTCAGATGCTAAGCCCAAACAAAAACCCTGAGTCAAAAGTGAATCTTTGCTGGTTCCTAAAAAGTGGAATGGCCATGAGGAAGGAAAAATGACTAGTTTTTGAAGCTTGCATACATTGAGAAATCAAACAAAAATGATATGATTTCTATATACTTCCTCATGATGCTGAACGAGAGTTCAGTGGAAAGCAAAGGGAAGTGCCACGTGTTTTGCCTGCGTGTCTCGTGTAGCGTGGGTCCTGGAACCCACCATAGGAATTATCTGCAGAAGCAGAGTTGAGTGGTCCAAGTGGCAGATCTGGAGCCTTCACTCTGTAGCTGCAGGATCAACAGGCTGTTTAACTTCTCTCTCCCTTGATAGCCTCGTATTCAAAATGGGGTGAATGAGAGCAACTAATCTAGCAGATAATTGTGAAGATTAAATGAGGCATTATATGCCGATCCCTAAGACAGTGTCCCAAACACAGTAGTGCTCGATAAAAGTTAGCGGTTACTCTGAACCCTCAATAGATGCAGGATCTGATGACACTTTCAGGACATTGGTTCAACAGCCTCGGAAATTCTTGAGGAAAGAAAGATTCACCCACTCCCCCAGGGCAGAGAGAATCTAAGTTCTAGGATTGCTAAATTTCACTCAATAATTTTTGTGCAGTGCTCTGATTTCCAATGTTTTGTTAGTATGGGATTGTGTTTGTTTCATATTTATGATATTTTACATTTTGTGAACTTCTCTTTGAATTTCATTCAAATATTTGTTACTGTTTTTTCTAATTGAAGTGAAATGTTTATTTTATTTTTATTTTTATTTATTTATTTGAGATGGATTCTCACTCTTGTCACCCAGGCTGGAGTGCAATCTCGGCTCACTGCAACCTCCGCCTTCTGGGTTCAAGCCATTCTCCTGCCTCGGCCTCCCAAGTAGCTGGGATTACAGGCACCTGCCACCATGCCCAGCTAATTTTTTATATTTTTGGTAGAGACGGGGTTTCACCATATTGGCCAGGCTGGTCTCGAACTCCTGACCTCATGATCTGCTGGCCTCGGCCTCCAAAGTGCTGGGATTACAGGTGCGAGCCACTTCACCCAGTCAACATGAAATGTTTATACATGAAATGAACCATTTCAAAGTGGACCATTCGGTGGCACTTAGTACACTCACAGTGTCCTGCAACTACCTCCTGTATCTAGTTCCAACATAGTTTTCATCACCCTAAAAGGTCTCATCCCATTTTTCAGTTAATCACCATTCTCCCTGCCCACAAGTCCCTGGAAATCACTCATCTGTTCTGTCTCTATGTCTCTACTATTCTATTCTGAATATTTCATATACGTGGAACCATATGATAGATGACATTTTATTCTGTTTTTTTCCACTTAGAAAAAAGTTTCTGAGGTTCATCCAAGTTTTAGCATGTATGAGTATATCACTCCAAAATCCTTTTCAGGGCTGAAAACGTTCTATTGTATGGATATGACAATTTCTTTCTCCGTCATCTCTTGATCAGCATTTGGGCTGTTTCCACCTTTTTGCCATTGTGAATGCTGCTGCTGTGAATATGCATGTACCTGAAGATGTTTGAGTCCTATTTTTAATTCTTCACAGCATATACCTAGGAGCAGAATTACTGGTTCATACGGTAATTCTATATTTACCTTGTTGAGGATGCCAAACTTATAATTCCGTTCACTTGTTGCAGATTTCTACAGTGGCTGTACCATTTGACATTCCCACCAGCAATGCGTAAGAATTCCGTTTTTTCCATTCTTTCCATTGCTTGCTATTTTCTCCTTCATTTTTTTTTTTTTTGGGTGATTTGTCAGTCGGTCAGCTGGTTGGTTGATTTGTTTGTTGGTTAATTATAACCATCCAATCCAACCAACCAACCAACCAACTTCACAGTAGGTATGAAGTGCTATTTCACTGTGGCTTTGACTTGCATTTTCTTATTGACTAATGAATGAAGTCGAGCATCTATTCATGTGTCTGTTAGCCACTTGGATATCCTCTTTGCAGAAATGTCTAGTCAAGCCCTTTGCCCTTTTTTAGCTGGACTGTCTTTTAGTGGTGGAGTTGTAAGAATTCTTTGTGCATGCAACGCATAAATCCCTCATCAGACATGTGATCTGCAAATACTCTATCTCGTTATTTAAGTTCTCTTTTAATTTTTTGATTCATTAAAATTTTATTTTATATGTTGTGCTTAGTTTCCTGCTTCCCTGTTAGACAGACTGCTTTGACTGGGGTCCTCTTAGGAAAGTCTAAGTCTTTTGCCCAAGTGGACATCACAGGCCCCATATTTCTTTCAATCACAGGCAAGTGAAGACTTGGGTGAAAGAGGAATTATAGGGAAAGTAGCTTCATAAGTTTAGAACAGCAACCTCGAGCATGGACCCCGGGATGTAAATTCTAGCTCCGTGTCTCAGTAGCTGTGCGACTGTGGGCTAGCTCCTGGGCCTGCTAATCCTATTTCCCCTTCCGTATGTTGGGGACAGTGACAGTGTGTGACTCCTAGGGCTGCTGTGAGGTTCACACGGATGAGCCATTTAACAGATATAAAGAAAACAATGTTAGCTATTCATACTTTTGGTGAAGAAATATTTTCAAAATAGGTACAAGTTAGCATGCTTGCATTATTCATTTTTATTTTTATTTATTATACTTTAAGTTCTGGGCTACATGTGCAGAACGTGCAGGTTTGTTACATAAGTATACATGTGCCATGGTGGTTTGCTGTATCCATCAACCCGTCATCCACACTAGATATTTCTCCTAATGCTATTCCTCCCCTTGCCCCCAGCCCCCCAGCAGCATGTGTAATGTTCCCCTCCCTGTGCCCATATGTCCTCAATGTCCAACTCTCACTTACGAGTGAGAACACGTGGTATTTGGTTTTCTGTTCTTGTATCAGTTTGCTGAGAATGATGGTTTCTAACTTCCTCCATGTTCCTGCAAAGGACATGAACTCATTCTTTTTCATGGCTGCATGGTATTCCAAATGCCCATCAATGTTAGACTGGATAAAGAAAATGTGGCACATATTTTTTATGTAGCCTCTACGGCAACAGGTCTAAAGCACAGTCTCTATGTCAGAACGACTATTTCTTTCATTTCAACATATCAGCACTTACCTCTTTTTTTTCCCAAAGCTACTTGCTTTCTAGGAAAAAACCTCCTTCACCAGGCTCCACTCATTTTAGTGCTACAGTGAGTACAGTGTAAACAGCAACTGCCATTCATGAAGCTGTAGCTGGGTAAAATGGGGTAGCTAAACCCACTGCATCCCTGATACCCAGCGAGCTTTCTCTGTGCCTACTAGAGGCTTAGAAAGAAAATAAATCATCATAATCGTAATCAATTAATCAAAAACTTTAATAAACTATGAATTGGCATTTCCTGAGTTCCTCTTGTGATTTTATAATCCTAAAAAGAGGAAGAAGAAAAAAAAAGAGCTACAGAACTCAGTCCAGCAATAAAACGAGTAATCCACAATAAAGTATCGAGTATCAAGTGTAATAACCCTTTCAAAGATAGAAAGACTAAACTTTGCCGAACAGGAAATTAGAGAATTCCATATAGTAAGGTGTCAATTGCAAGGCATCCACGGGTAGTTCAAGGTGGAAGAAGAGAGAGCAGAGGCTGGTGTTCTGATGAAACGCCACACAAGAGGGTGAACTTCAGCATTGGTGTGTGACCAGGCATTTGCGGGCACAGCTCAGTGACAGTCACCAAGACCCTGAGAACATAAGCGACAGAGGATCTGCCTACCCAGTGAAGAGCTTACCCCTTTCTCTCTTTCTTTCTTTTTGTTTGTTTCTTTCTTTCTCTCTTTCCTTCCTTCCTTCCTTTCTTTCTTTCTTTCTTTCTTTCTTTCTTTCTTTCTTTCTTTCTTTCTTTCTTTCTAAAGCTACTTGCTTTCCAGGAAAAACGCCTTCTCCAGGCTCAGCTCTTTTTAGCACTACAGTGAGAGTAGTATGAACAGCAGCTGCATCTGGATCAGTCACGAATATTGTGGATTCAAGGCTTTTCAAAAATATACACCAAAGTGCCCAAAATAGCAGAGGAACAAGATGCAGCCACCCAGATAGCAAGGGCGTATCCCAAAACAGCCCTACAGAAGACCAACGTTTCCTGAACATTTTTGGCCTCTCTTGGAAGGTTGTCCATGATCTGTGTTTAATTCCTTGATATGTTGAAATAATTGTTTTACAGGAAAGTGAGTTAAATAATTGTAGGGGGAAAAGGTAGGTAAAAATTCTGTAGGAGACCCTTTCTCCTCTAGTTTCCTATACTTTCTTTTTTTTTGGAGATGGAGTCTCACTCTGCCGCCCAGGCTGGAGTACAGTAGCATGATCCCAGTTCACTGCAACCTCTGCCTCCTAGTTTCAAGTGATTCTAGTGCCTCAGCCTCCCAAGTAGCTGGGATTATAGGCACAAGCCACCACGCCCAGCTAATTTTGTATATTTAGTAGAGACAGCATTTCACCATGTTAGCCAGGTTTATCTGGAACTCCCGACCTCAGGTGATCTGCCCGCCTGGGCCTCCCGAAGTGTTAGGATTACAGGCGTGAGCCGCCACGCCCGGCCAGTTTCCCATACTTCACAAACTGGCACACTGATTTGCATGGCAGTTTCAATACCATTAATTTTTAAAAAGTTAAATTCCAGAAAGTAAGTGGATACAAAAAGATCTTAGGAACTATGGGAGTGCAGGGGAGGCAGCGTCGCTGGGACTGGGCCAGGGCTGGGCCGGCCTGCAATGTGGGAAGACATGGGGAGCCCTTGGGAAGGGAAGGCAGACACGTTTGTTTCCCGGGGAGCAGACATCTCCTCTTCCCTGTGCAGAGCCTGGTTTTTGTTTAGGCAGCAGCATGGCCAGCACTAGGGGTTTGGACTATTCGGGACTATCTCTTTCCCTCTGTCAGATGCTCTGTTTCCACACCTTGTCACCAGAGAGCCAGAGAAAGTGTGAAGCCCATCGGCCAGAAGGGGAGTTCTGCTGCAACTTCTACAAAAGCTGTTTCATCCCTTGTTTTAAAAAAGCCAAAAACCCAGCAGACTGGCACCACGCTCACACTGTGCACACACATGCACACCAGCAGACAGCTCTCTTTCCCTCCTGTGTGTGGCTGGCTCACTCCTCTGGGCCTTTGAAGATGTTATTTTTTAAAACCATAGCTGATGCCTTGCTGCTGGGAGGAAAAGGCCAAAAGAACTGTAGAAAACGTCACATCCAGTGCCGGAAGTCACTCAGCCATTTGGCTGAACTTGGAACCACCAGTCTCCAGCATTTTCGTAATCATATAGGTCAGGCTCCCTCGCAGATCACAAGCCTCTGAACTTGCTCCTGTCCACATCCTCATCCCTTCCCAGTCCTGCATCACAGCAAGAGTAACCGTTTTAGGGCCTAAGGAAGGTGAAGGCAGACCCCCTCTTTGCTCAGAACCTGTGAGGCCTCCCATTTTGCTCATTCGGAACACAAGCAAAGCCTTCCCGCAGGCAGCAAGCTTACCTGTCTGCCCACCCCTCTCACCGCTTTGACTCTGATTTCGCCCAGCCCTCACTCCGCCCCCACCACACGGGGCTGCTCAGGATTCTGGCAACACCTGGAACCTGCCAGGCACGCTCCTCCCACAGGACCTTTGTCCTGCCTTCCCCTTGGTCTAGAGAGATAAGCACTTGACTAACTCCTCAATGTCCTCCATCATCACTGCTATGGTCATGCTGGTTTTAAAATGCAAACCACACTCACTGACCCCCCAGAAGCTCCATCCTCCTGTCTTCCTCCGCTCCTTCCACACGCTTACCATTTCTTCATGAACGTAATTTACTGATTTATGGTTAGTTGTCTATCTCCTCCTCCTAGAATCAATGTCCCATAAGTTTTTACTTCTAGTCTATTTGTTTTTGCTGATGCAATCTAGGTTAAAGCATAGTGCCTGGCACAGGGTGGATGCCCGGCAAATATGTGTTCAATAAAATACGTGTCAAATACTGTCTCTGCGTTAGTGCAGTGACTCTGACAAACTCTCAGAAAATGTGTGATGATTGAATGAAAATATAATTTAGAAAACAAGAATTTACATTCTGCCACCTTTATAAAATGGAGCTGATATATAGAACGAGATCATTTTCCAATATGATCACAAATTCCGCGGAGTTTAAAATAAATACAGATTGTTTACTTTAAATAAGTACTTATATAAAACTTAAAATGTACTTAAAATATAAAATGTACTTAAAATGTAAACTTGATCAGAATTATTGTGAAAAGTATTGCTGCATGGACAATGCCAAGGAAATGTTATAAAACTGTTGTTCCTTATGACTCTATGAGTATCGCTTCTGGGTCTCAATCTCCTTTCTATCCGAAGGAGAAAAACGATGATTGTTTCAACAGCGCTCCAGGTCACCTCCTGGTGTCTGTGCGTATCAGCCCACAAACGTGGGTAGACCCTTTCATTTCGTTTATCTGCTTGCATTTCTATTTGCATAGCTTTTCTGGGAGAAAGTCCTAAACTAAGGGCATTGGCTACACAAAATAATATATTTTCTAGTTCCAACTACTATCTTTGTAGTCACACCAATGAAAAACACCTATTCCTTTTATTCCATTCAACACTGAAGCTGCATTACTGACCCGTGGTTCATTGTCTCACGCCAAGGAAATCAAGGAGGGGAACACACAGGAAGTGAGTTTAAGAGCAGAGTTTCAATAGGCGAGAGAAAAAAGAAGACAAAAGCTCTCTCTCTCTCCTACAAAGAGAGGGCTCCTGAGTGGGTCTTCAGGTTCCACGGTGAAATGCACAGGGTTTTATAGACGAGCTTGAGGAGGTGGTGCCTGATTTACATAGGGCATGAGAGATTGGTTGAACCAGGTGTGCCATTTGCATAGCATGCAAAGAAGCTGGCTTCCCACCCTAGTCTTTTTTTGCGCAAATAGGTTCTCTACCTGGCTGGTGCCCGGGTGCCTGCTTCTTTACTGCGCACACGGTTAACAAAGTAAAGGGAAAATGAAGCCTCCATGTTGAACACAGCTGGCCCTCAAGTAGCCTTTTCCTGTTGGCACAGCTGCCGGCATTCACCCATGCAAGCTTCTAGCTGGCTTATCTATGCCTGCAGCTCGATTTCACAGGCTGCTCTTCGTTAGGAAAGAAATGATTTGGGGGCTGCTTTTTGTTGAAAGGGAAGCCTTACTCGAGACTCTCTTGCCCTCACTAACTGCCTAAGTCATTTTGTCCTAACTGCTGCATCGACACTATTTTCAATCTCCTCTCACTCCTCCTTTCACACGCACATCCTGGTCCCCACTTGCCGATTCCCTGCCTTCAATTTCACTTTTTCAAGGAGAAGATCCGGACCCACCTTTGCACAGACGCTGCTCTCGGTGTCTGCACTCCACCTTTGGTGCCACGTTCCCACTTTTTGTTATCCAGCCATCCTTTGACAGACCCTTAATTGCTTCCATATTTTATTTATTGTGACTAATGCTGGAATGGACATATGAGTGCAGATATTCCTTCAACATAATGATTTTAATTTCTTTGGCTATATTCTTAGAAGTGAGATTGCTGAATCTTACAGGAATTCTATTTTTAGTTTTCTGAGGAATCTTCATATAGTTTCCATACACTGAATTGGAAGTGCCTAGGTGCCCAGGCGTGATTTTCTTCGTATTTAACAAAGTCTGACCCATCTTAAGTGCTCACCAAATAGTGGTTATTGGCAAGGACCTGCTATCCATTGACATTGTATTAGTTTCCTGTGGTTGTAACCAACTGCCACCAACTTGGAGGCTTAATCAACAGAATTTTTTTCTTTCCATCTGGAGGCTAGAAGTCTGAAATTGGTATCACTGCGCCAGAATCAAGACATGTACGGGCCATGCTCCCTCCGGAGGCTCAAGGGAAACACCTGTTCCTGGCCTTCCCAGTTTCTGGTGGCTGCCAGCCTTCCTTGGCTCATGACCACATCACTTCAAGCTCTTCTGTGATCCCATTGCCTCCTCCTCTTCAGTCTTTCAAATCTCCCTCTGCCTCCCTCTTACTAGGCCTTTTGTAATTATATTTGGGATAATCCAAGAAAATGTCCTCATCTCAAAATCCCTGATTTAATTCCATCTACAAAGATGCTTTTTTAAAACAAGATTACATTTACAGATTCCAGATATTAACACGTGGATATCTTTTTCAGCCTCCCAAAATGCAGAGCAAATTACCACATTAGCAGCTTAGAATAACATACATTTATCTTCTCCCAATTTCCATGGGTCAGGACTTCGGGCACAGCTAAACTGGGCTCTCAGCTAAGGGTCTCACAAGGTGACAATAAAGGTATCAGCCAGGTACTTGGGGAGCTCAAAGTTCTCTTCCAGGCTCACACAGTTGTTGGCAGAATTCAGTCCCTTGCGGTCATAGGTCTAAGACCTCTGTTTCACTGCTAGCTGTCAGCCAGGGACACTCTGTCTTCCCTGCCATGTGGCCCTTTCTCAGAATGCAGAGCCCTCTCACACAGCAAAGTTTACATTTTTAGGGCACACAAGAATCTCTCTCTCCAGCCTGCCAAGACAAAGCCTATATAATGTAACCTTGTCAAGGGAATGGCATCCCCCTCAGCTTTGCCATATTGTCCTGGCAAGTCACAGTTTCCAGCATGCTCAAGAGATGGGACTCATGCAGGGTATTCCACATGGGTGATCACCCTAGTGTGTGTCCACTGCATGTAGGAATAGAATGAGTAATAATAATGACAGCAGAAGTGGTCATTTAACTGAGCAGTGCTACGGTTTGAATGTGTCTCCCCCAAAAGCATTTGGGGACAATGGTTTTGGGGGGACACATTTAAACCACAGCACTTTTTGGCAAGTTAATTCCCAAAGCAACAGTGTTGGGAACTGGCGCCTAACAGGAGGTGTCTAGGTCATGAGGGTTCCACTCTCAGAATTGAGATAATGCCAATTATAAAAGGGCTTGGGGCTGCTGCAAGTTCAATCTCTTGCCCTTCTGTCTTCGGCCGTGGGATGGTCTGGCCAGGAAGGCCTTCTCTAGATCTAGACTCCTTGGCCCTGGACTTCCCCATCTCCACAACCATGAGCCAAATAAATTTCTGTTTTTTTAATAAGTCATGCAGTCTGCAGTATTCTGTTATAGCAGCAACAGGAAGTATTTCCAGTGAGTATGAAGAATGCATAAATCATGGGAATAAACTTTGGCATAAAATAAAATAGATCGTTTAATTATTTCAAACTCTAAACCCAATCACTACTGCTCCAAATTATGGTTTACAACTATGATGACATTCATATTCTGACCCAGTTATTTCACCCTGAGAAATCTGCACTAAACTAGTAATTCAACAGAACTCCTTCCTCCAAATGAAAAGCTTTACGCTGGAAACAGTAGGCCACTTACCAGGTCCCATAGCTCCAGCAAGAACTGACTCTGCTACTTTGAGCAAAAAACCAGCAGCACAGCTCAGGGGGTCCTGGGAGCCTGTGGCAACATCGGGGAGCAGGTGGGACTTAAGTCAGCTCTGAAAGATGTGACAGGTATGTAGAGAGGACGGGAAGTCACCCAGGTCAGAAAATCTAGCATGTGTTAGGCATGTTCACAAATAATCCCATCCATCAGCTGGCTACAGTGAAGGATACACAGAATCAAGAATTAGCAAGGTCCCCTAACCCATGCATCCCGGATTCCTGTGCCTCCAACTGCTATAGTTTCCTTTCTTTTACAAATAACAATAACTGCAGCCACTATACCTGGCACTGCAGCAAGCTCAGCCTTTAGGATTTCCCTCATCCAGCGTGTCTGAGAATCCGCAGCGGTGTCCCCAGGTTTCATGAGTCATGCTCGCTGGCTGTGCCAACCATTCCTCCAAACTGCTGAGATTCTTCTGTAGGCGACCTCAGGACTTCAGAAAAAATGGTGAAGTTTCTAGGCTACCGACCAGCAGAAATGTGACTCCATGCAGGACGGAAGCAACATAATGCACTATAATATCAAGGAGTGTAATTGCTCAATTTTTCAAACTTCTTAATTTGAAAAGCAGAAGCTTTATTTAACCATTAGCCTCAGTAAAATATTTTTATCAAAACAAAGATGTAGAAATAGAAACACTATCAGCAGCATTTAATTAGCCAGTTTTTCTTACTATTAGACATCGGGGCTTAAACATTATTGGAGTGCAATAATGCAAAGTGTCGATTCGGTCATCTTAGGCTGAAGTCAGTGTCAATCGGGGAAATGAGATCCTTGAATTCCAAACAAGCAGCTTTGAATATTATCTCATAAACAAGAGAATGTGTTTGAAATCTTCTACTAGAAGGCTGATATGATGAAAGTTTAAATGAGGATTCTCATGGCTGTGGCACACAGAAGATACTGGAAATCTGTACTGAGCACTGGTTCTAACTGAAGGCAGTGGCAATGGATCTGATGCTAGAAACATTGATAAGGAAGAATTTATATGGAATGAAGTTATGTTCCTGTTGGGAAAAAGAAAGAGAGGGAAATCTATGACAAAGTGAAGGTTTACAACATGGACGGTGGGGTGAAGACAGATGTAGCCAACACAGATGGGGAAGTCACAAGGGCATCCCCGAGAAGGCAGAAGCGAGGAGGCAGCCTCTTCACAGGCTTAATTTCAGTGAGTCTGGCGAGTCTTTGTGAACGTCGCCAATGAGTAGTTGCAGGAAGGTTGTCAACACCTCTGCTTCACTATCATCAAGGATCGTGACTTCCTCCAAGCTCTGCTTGTGATAGACACTCAACACAGGGTTTGGGGATGAAAGTCTGAAAGCATCAATGAATTACTTCAGCTGGAAAGACATGAAAGTAAATAAAAACATTTAATAATTACATGGGACCACTTTCAATGTTCAGTTATCTTCAGATAGCCTCGTGTCCACTCTACAGACAGAGTGGACACGAGGCTAACTGAAGATAACTCAAGAGTTATCATCATTAACGTCAAAGGTAGACAAAATAACTCAAGAGTTATCATCATTAACGTCAAAGGTAGACAAACTGAGAATGGACCTCCTTCCTTCGGTATGCAGTGAGAAATATGTTAAAAGGCACAAATCAACAAAGATTTCTGAAAAAAAAAGTCCAAGTAAAACTGCTTAAAATAGGAAAGATAAATTCAGACAAGACCCAAAAGACTGATTCTCACCCGGAGTTTATATGATAGTCAGAAGGCTTAAATATCTGTTTTCATTCCGCCCCACTGATTAGGGGTGTTTTGAAATACTGCATGAGCTGAAATGTCTTTGAATAAGAATTAATTCAAACTTGAATTAATCAGTGGATGATTAAGTAGGTGAAGATTGAAAATTGTGTTGATTTGTAGGCAGAAATTCAACATGTTAACGTGTATTAAATTCCCACTTGGTTATTTGAAATGGACCCTCTAGTCACACAGTGGGCTCTAGAGAACCTCTCACGATATACCTGTTTCCTAGCCTGTCCTCATTTCCAGACACTGTAGGGTTGAAGGAGTTGAGAACAGTGTCTGTCCCCTCTCTCTCCCATGAAGAAATGCAGCGTGTACCTGGCGGGTAGGCTCCATTTTTGCATAGATGTTTACCGCCATAAAACAGTCATTGCAGGGCAGGAGTTTGGAGTGGGGTAGGGGGGAGGGTTGGTTCTCAACATCTTTCCAACTTTGTCTTCATGGAGAAGCAATAGTTCACCAAAAAAATATGAATGCCAGGAAAAGATGGGAGAAAATAATAGTGTCATTGGTAGCTGTGAGTTAACAACAGTGTAACTGAAGGAAGAGTGGCTTCTTAAACCAGAAGGTTAGGTCCAGCACCCTACTAAATCATGCTGTGATGTGGCACAAGTCATTCACCCTCTGTGATTCAAAGGTGCCCTCACCCTCTAAAGCGAAAGTGTTACCGCTGCCCATTCTACTTCCTAGGGCTGTGATGAGGAATCAACGGCTCATGCAGATGTAGTCTGCAGGGATTGTGACCAGAGAGAACAAAAAATATAAAAATACTTTAAAACATCAGGAAGATTAGACTAAACAATAAGAAAAATTTGTTTTCTTCCAAAATACCTAATCACTCGACCTAGGATTGGGAAATTCAGTGGCGCAATGGTGTCCTTAAGATGGGCTCCTTCGTACCTCACAAGTCTGGCCTCAGTCCCGCCACTGGCTCTGCTCACGGCCACAGGACGGCAGGTGCCACGAGCATCATACCGCTGCCCACAGCACGCTCAGGCAGCAGAAGACATGGCTTCTCCTTGCATTTCTGTGATTTTCTTTTAAAAGTCACTTTACCAAGGTGTAAATTACACACAATGTCATATCCATTTTATGTGTACAGTTGAGTGCATTATGACAAATGCGATTACACTCTTGTAATCACCTGCACAAGATGTAGAGTGTCTGCATCACCCCACCATCCTTTCCAACCCTGCCCCTACAAAGCTAGGACCTGTGAATGTCAGCATGGATGAGTTTGCCTGGTCTGGGACTTCCTAGGAGTGAAATCACACAGTATGGGTGCTCTTGCTCCAGCCTTTCACTCAGCAGCACGTGTTGGAGGTTGACCCGTGCTGCTGTGCCCGGCGCAGCTCCCTCCTGGGGACCACTCCATAGCACTCTGTCCTTCAGTGGGGACACTGCCACTTGTTTACGCACTCACCTGACAATGGACGCCTGGGTTGTTTCCAGTTTGGGGTGAATATAAAAAGAGCATTCATGAACACTCACGTGCAAGTGTGCACAAGGCTTTGTGTGAATACACCTGCTCATTTCTCTTGAGTAAGTTCTTATGAACGGGATGGAAGGATTCTTTGCTGAGTATATTTAACTTCATGAGAAACGGCCACACGGACGGCCAGAGTGGAACACTGTTCCACTCACCTGCCAGCAAGGAGGGAGGGTAACAGTTGCTCCCCACACTCGCCAGCACTTGTCATTCTCCATCCTTTTAATTTTACTTGTGCTTTTTCTTCATGAATGCTAAAGCTGAATGCTAAAACAATTGTCCCAGAAGCCCAGGTTGAAGGTTTTCCCTCCTGTCTCATAGGACAGACTGTGTTTTCCTGTTTTACAGAACAAGGGAGGTGGAATCATCATGACTGTTTCAAATCAATTAAAATGCATGCCCTAGGCCCAAGAGTGAATTTTAGATTCAGTAAGGAGAACTGAACCTAAAGGCCTCTGTTAGGAGAAGGGGAAACAGCTCCTGGGTAGAGAGTTAAGCATCTTTTACTCTTTACAAAAAAGGCCCGTGTATCTAAAAAACAAATGATATATGTAAAATATAACTATGCATATATACGTAGAAATATATGAATTAAAATGCATACATTTAGAAATGCATATATTTTTATATATAGAAAATGCATCTAGATCAAAGCTCATGTGAACCATGAATTGACTTATTTTTATCAGTATAAGCATTTATGTATCCATTCATTTTTTTATTCAGTCAATAAACAATTATTAAACAACTGTGTTATGAAAAGTATGAGATGCTAACAGGAAGAGAAATGAGGCCTACTGTGTAGCACCTAGAAGAGTTAGCACAGCTCTGTGTGGCTAAGTTTCTCTCACCTTCATCATAAATATATAAATGGATGCCACTCTGTCTCTTAAATTATTTAATCAAAATGCAGCTTCTAACATAGTTGCATTGAGGTATTTGGAAATATTCTCTTGAATATTTTCTGCCAATCTTCTCTGCCATAAATTGATGAAAATAATGTTTAATTACCCATTTCTTTTATACTAACAGCACAGAGAATGAATAAATGGCAGGGTATCTTAGAGAATCGTAACAGGTAAACCAATACTATTCTAGAGGTGCTTTGTTGGAAGAGCGATCACACTATATTTTGAAAAAGAAAGAAAGTAAAATCAATCAATTACAGCAATGATCTCAGGAGTTCCATCACCAGCTGGTCTCAGTTTCTGCAACCAGAAGTGCCCGTGTTCCATAGGCCGTGTGCACAGTGGAGCAGAGGTTGATGTTCTCACCTCCCACACTGAGGCCCGTGTCTGCTAGCAAGCAGGGTCTGTCCGTTTCATCTGGTCACTTTGGATGTCAGAGAGTTGTGGTGATATATACATAACCAGGTGCTGTTCTTAAGTAGGTATCATTCTACACCTATTGCTCCCATAAATCTCAACGGCATCTTAAAGCAGAGGAGACACAGTGACAGTCACGTTGACAGAGGACCTGGCTATTAAACTGTCTGCAGACTCCAGAATCAGTGAAATGTTTGACAGCACAGGGACAAATACGTATTAGCAACATTGCTTAATCCATGTTTCAAGGGCAGAATTTGAAACCATGCTTCTGCATGGAGCAGACCACAATGGTGGAAGGATACTGTCATAAAGAAATGCCAGAGGCCATGCCGTGATGCACCTCCCCAGCCCCTGGGCTCGCCAGGCTCCCTTGGACAGAGCTCAGATCTCATAAGAGAGAGGGTGTGGAGTTCTGACATGAACACAATAAAAAATAAAAAAATTAATAAAAGATTTTTTCAAAGGAGTGATCAGATTAACCCCATGGTCCTGGAGCCCGGTGCTCCTCATTCCTGGAGAAGGAACATTAGGTGGGAAAACTCAATCTGTCCAAACTGTGGAAATGTCTATTTGTCACCAAAGGTCTGGGACAGCCAGAAGGAAGGATCCTCACCCTGGCAGACCAGTGATCTGTACCCACACACTCTCGCCTCTGTCCACGCACACTGTCACCCTCTCACACGAACATATCAATAAATAAGGAGTTCCAGATTTAACCACCGTTCAGCCTAAACTCATACAGCACAATGACACTTGGCAAACTTATAAAGTCATATAGGCTAGACCTTTCCATGATTGACAACGTATAATATGTTTCTTTAAATTACTGATTTGTCCTCTCTAAGCCAGTATGTGAGAGCACTGGCTTCTGTAAAGGTTGCTGGGCATGGACCCTAGCACCGTGGACTCACTTCCCAGCATACCCAAAAGGGCCGGCAGCGGCAGGCCGACCGCTCACATGCACTGCACTTCTCCATCTCCGGGAGGAAGTTGTGCTCCCAGATTTGGGCAAACGGTCTTGAAGGTGAGGATGAAAGTTGAGTTTTTAAATGTTTTCTTGTGGGATGAGAACGAATCACAGCCTACCACTGAGGAAGCCAGAGGGGAGGTGCTCCTCCAGCCTGGGAGCCCCGCATCTTAAAAGTACAGTGTTGTCACTTCTGGGCAATTGCTGATGGGCAGTGCTGGCCAGCCATGGCACTGCCCCATGGGCCCAGGCCTAGAGTGGAGGCTGGTGCTTCCATCCTCCAGCCAGCAGGCAGCTGGAGCCCAGGTAAGGATGCAGGACAAGCCTCCTCGCCACAAGCCAGCTCCCCATCCTGCCCTGGTCGCAGGCCTGGTACCAATGCATTTAGCGGCCACATGCAGTCACAGAAACAAGGGAGATACAGTCCCTGACACTGGTGTGCAAGTGGGAGAGACCTCAGCCAGCAAACAACAGGGCAGGTTTCTTAAAGCCGTGTTCCTTTCTCTCCCTAGCTTGCTATCACCCTCGGGAAGATTAAATAAAGAAGAAGCTATTGATCTGTGAAACATAATCTCATTTCAGAAGAAAATTCTCCAGATGCCATATTCATCGTGGGTGGCAGCAGCAACTATTTGGTCGGCAGCCCCTGGCTACTTTTCCAGGACTTCACTGGTCTTTACAGCAGCCTCCAATCCTGCAGGTCGAGGCAGAGGGGGCACACAGGGACTGATGGACTGGGCACCCAGGATCTTGAGAACAGCCCCTGGATGGACAAACACAGGTTCCTCTATGGAGCCTCTGAGTCCAGTCAGTCATCTGTGTCAGGGCATTTTTAGGGGTGTCCGTGGAGCAATGGTGAACAGCTCCAGATGCTGATGGGGCTTAGCCTGTGCATTCCTGCTGAAGGGGACGCGGCCCCTCCTGCCTGCCCCGACTGCTTCACTAGCTGCACTGCGGGTATGCTGGGGCCTTGCCTACAGCCCCCATGAGACTGAACACCTGTCTCTGTGGCCGAGTTAAAAGCACCAGAAGAAAAGCAATGTCTGTAAAGGAGGCATTGCTAAAAATTAATAAGAAACGCTGATAAGACCTGGCACGATTGCTCACACCTGTAATCCTAACACTTTGAGAGGCTGAATTGGGTGAATCACCTAAGGTCAGGAGTCGAGACCAGCCTGACCAACATGGTGAAACACCGTCTCTACTAAATACAAAAACTTAGCTGGGTGTAGGCGGCGCATGCCTGCAATCCCAGCTACTTGGGAGGCTGAAGCAGAAGAATCACTTGAACCCAGGAGGCAGAGGTTGCAGTGAGCCGAGACTGCGCCACTGCACTCCAGCCTGGGCAATAGGGGGAGACTCCATCTAAAAAAAAAAAAGAAAGAAAAAGAAAAGGAACGCTGATAAATAGTGGACAGCCCATGGTGAGCCCCCTGGACATCGAGTCCTTGTCAACCTGGGAAGAAGTGAGGTTTCAGGGCTTCCTCCACAGTTGGTACCAGCAGGAAAAGAAGGTGTTAGAACATCAGACACTCCAGAGTGCACGGCTGTAATCTCGTGATGCGTGTAAAGGGGTAGCACTGCCCTGTGCTGTGTGTCCTGGTGCCAACCCACCTCCTTCCTCGTTCACGGCACACTGCAGAAAAACCCTTGCAGCACGGCTCAACCTATCTGGGAAGCTTAGATCAAGTACGCTAGGAGGCCAGGAAATAAACAGAATGACCCATAGAGGCCTCTTCCAGCGTGTGTTTCTAAGAAAAGTGAACAGAATTTCTTGTTTCAGTATTTGTTAAAGATTTTAGACAAGCATCTCTTGAGATCTCACTCAATTAATACAAACTCAGCTGAAGGCACTTTATCCCAGGCAGGCTTGATTCCAAAAAGGTCTTTTAAACCCCAGAAATGGAAGGCTTCTGTTCCGTAGGCCTCTGCTTCATCTCAAGAAGCTAAGAGCTAGAAAGACCCTGTAGCACGGGCCAAAACACTGCCCCATTTCCTAAAAAGATTGTTGGTGGTTCCCATGACTCAGGATTAGCCCTGAAATACAACTCGCGAGCAGTAAGTTTCCATGAATCAGTGAGGAACTGTCACTGCTTTATGGCCTTTAAGAATAACTGTAGAGATATTTTATTTTTTATCTAGATTCAAAACAAGGACATGGTTTAAACAAAAAAAAAAATCAAAGGAAAAAAGAGAAATCGGTAGTTTTGATTACAGATTATTAAAGAAAAGAAAAGCCTCTTGGAACTTTTCTGGCTCATTTAAACACTGGACAAAATTTTCCCCAGCAAATTCCTTTTCTTAGAAAATCATGCTCTGCCTCGTTTTTGTCATGCAAGTAATGAACATATACTATTTTTAGAAATTGTAGGCTAATTAAAATCATTTCTCTGTAACAATTCTGCTAATTTTATTATTGATTACCATGTTCAAATATTTTATGACCAACTTAGCAATTTTTGTCAAGACCACTAGTATCCTTTGGGTCAGCTCAGTGTCACCAAATCCTTGGGGTGTTGCTTCACCAGTTGGAAACCTCTGTGGCCGGAAGAACCTTCTGCCTGAATACTGCTCATACCCACTGGGCTCGTTCCACTGGGCCTGACAGGCTGGCTCACACTACCAGCCCAGATCCCACACCTGCAAAGGGCAAGCCAGGTGCAAAGAGGTGAGGGGAGGGAGGGCAAGTGAGTGCAGGGTCCAGCCACTGTACATAGCCAAGCACACTGGCTGCAGTGGCTGGGTGGGCAGCTCTAGGTGCCGACAAAGGTGCTGGCCTTGTGTAAGGCTGGAGCTAAGCCGGATGTACCTCACGTAGCTTTCACTGCAGGCACCTGTGTCTGAATTAGGGGAATGCAGTGGTGCCCAGAAGCTTGTAGATGCCAGGAGCCACAGAGCACCAAAGAGGATGTCACAGCCCTGGCTCAGGGAGCCCCTAGGTCTAGGCTCGCTGTAGGTCTAGGCTCGCTGTAGGTCTAGGCTCGCTGTAGGTCTAGGCTCGCTGTAGGTCTAGGCTCCCTGAAGGACCACAGCTCTTCTCTCCTTCTTGTTGCCCTCAATTTGGTGAGTGGTGGGGGCATGTTTCAGCCCCATTTGTGTTACAGATATTTCAGTCCCACCATTCAGCAGGTCCTGAGTTCTTGTCCCACATCCAGGAAGAATGAGGTACAAAGACAACTGGAAGGGGAGCAAGGTAGAGAGGAGCTTCATTGAGTGACAGAACAGCTCTCAGGAGACCCGAAGTGGGTGGCTCCTTTTGCAGGCAGGTTGTCCTGACGAGTGTCCAGCTCTTGGCAGAGAGGAGACCCACAGTGGGTAGCTCCTTTCCCCAGGCAGGTCATTCCAATGTCTGTGATTCTGGCTGTGTCCAGGGTTACTAAGAGCTTCAGAAAGGGGAAAGTGCATGCTGATTGGTTCAGGGATGGCCATGGGCGGACCAGGAAAAGCACCATAAGTTCTCACCCTGGGCTACAGACTCCAACCAAAAATGACAACCCAGGCCCCAGGCTTCATGCCATCCCTGACTTGAAGGACCTACCCTTTTCTACCCAGGAGCCTATCTGCTTTCTGCCACCATCGATCATGTCATCCATGGCTCCCAGGCTATTCCTGCCAAGAGGCACCTGCAGGCCTGCACCGACTGCCCTCACCCCCCCGCTTGGCCTCCCTCCCATGCTCATCAGCACCCAAAGTCTGGAGGGGGCCAAGATGGCAGAGGGCTGGCATGTCAGTGTCTCCCTGAGTGCACCCACGCCTGCCAGGTCATGATAGCACCCAGCTTTGACCTCAACTTTGCTCGGAAATCACAGTGGGAGCTGGGAGTGGGGAGAGGCCAGGCAGCAGGATCAGGCACTTCTGAGTCAGCAGGGGCAGGGGGGCTTACCAGGCCCCCTAAGAGCACAGGGATGCCGGGGTATGCAGCTGCAGCTGGGTGGCTGCAGTTGCGCCTGGGAACACAGGGTTCCCACCCTCCCAACTCAGTAGCAGATGGGGATCCCGTCTGTCCCTGACCACCACCAGCTCCATAAAGCCATGCCTCCCTCGCTGCAGCTGGTGTCTTTACAGAGGCAGCTCCAGATGGACCACCACCACCATCAACAGTAATTACTCAGTAGTGTTTGATCAACTAGAAGAAGAAGGCACTCATCCATCACTAAGTCACTATTTTTCTCATCTTGACTCCGTTGAGTTTAGCTTGCTAATTAAGTCCCCCAGAAAGTAAGTGAGAAAGGAGGAAGCTGCATTTAAGAGACATAAAATAAGAAAAGAGTCACTATTTTTTTCTTGGATTATATGACTTTTATCAGCAAACTGTAAATATGGCAAATACACAGTTTTTTTGTGTGTGTGTGGCATGGGTGTTGATATTTCCATGGAGTCTTAACTCTAGGGATTTCACCAACATTCAAACCCCTACCCCTCAGAATACTTTTAACTCAATGACAAAATCTAGCCCTACACTAGCCTCTCTTGATTCTACTTCCCAATGATATCTCAAGCCCTTCTAATCCTGCTGACCACTGTGGGTGACCTTTGCACATGCTATGATTATCTTGGGCTTGTATAATCTCCTGCCTGGATTCTCACTTTCTTTCCTGTCTCCCTCTAATCCACTCTAGACACAGTGGCTGAAATATTCTTATATAACTTATAGACCTCTCATTCAGGCATCTGTTAAATCTTAGATTTAATTTTGTTTATAGCTGAGTTCAGTTAATTTTCTTCCACAGGACCTAAGCATTTCAGCCATGTCACTGTACTATAATTCTCTGAATAATATCTATTCATCATTTGGTTTCCCAAACTGAATAAGGAGGTTTTCTTCTGAAAAACTTCACAAATTAATGAGGATGAAGACACATAAATAAAAATATATCCCTTGTGGACTGTGGTAGTGATATTACAGAGGGTAAAACAAAATCCTATGAAATATATTCAAGAAAGAAAGAAAAACTTGGACAACAATTTGTCATCTAATTGGTAATCATATTTAACTTCTAACTCTGGGTCAACCTGAAGATTTAATAAATGTGAATTTTAAGTCTTCATTAAGATCAATGCTAAACATTACAAACACAATGACAGGGAAACATCCTCATGAAAACAATCATTTATCAACCTTCTTTAGGTATTTACTCATGTGTGATTTTTTACAATATTAAAAGGTGTTTATGATTGTTTAGGATTGCACCAAGGAGTTTCACGGGGGTCATCTCACCTTGTCTTGACAATTACGCTGTGAGTCAGGCGTTATCATTTTCACACAGGAAGCAGCTGCAAGTAGGCCAAATAATGTACAAGTGGTGGCATCAGAACTGGAACTCAGGATTGTGACACCAGAAATCAAACCTGTGTGATTGAAGGCAATTGAAAATTTACATTAAGCCTTACAGGCTTATTGACTTAATATAAATTTTTAATTGCAAAGAATGCCATAAACATCATGCAAAAAACCTAAAACCAGAAATATGTGAGATAAGCACCCATTCACTCACTGAGACACCACTCCCTTCCTTTCCACCTCTGACCCCCACTTTTCCAAAATCCTAGAAACACGGAGGCTTTCATAATTTTAAGCAGGTCCCTGTAATTAAAAATCCATGCCTACAGTGTAACTAGACTCAAATAATGCCCAAACTTCAAATTGCCTGTAAGTAGAAAAATAACCTCTAGAGCATTATCCACTATTCAATTGCATGTTTTTGTGGAGAAAAAAGGAAGTCCAAGAAAAACTTCATGGGAGAGCAAAGAGAGGAGTTAGCTGCAGGCCAAAGATTGATCCAAAATTGCCATCGGAAAGAGAAAATCCATTATATGTGCAAAATGAAAGGAGTCCTGAACAATCAGATGCTACAAAAAAGGAACTATAAATGCAGTCAGTTTGAGCGGCAGTCTTTGATTGAAAGACATTTTGTCTGGGGTGGGGGGGATCTTACAAAGGAGTGGTGAGGCATGCTTTGGATAGTCAGTATAAAAGGGAAAATAAACAAGATAGATAAATGTATGACCCTATGAGAATACCTCTATGATGAAAATTCTCTAAAGAAACAACCACAAGCAAAAGAAAGATCAACACTCCAAATTGACTAAATATGCAAAGCAAGCCTTTGGGGTATGAATGGGGTTTGAATAACCATTTGGCAACCATCACAGCAATATCTCAATCACTCGTGACTTAGCCTCGAGTGGATACAAACCCATGGTGAGTGTTTAACGAGTAACAGGACAATTACATGGTCTCAAAGTAACTCCCCACGAGACACTGATTACAAAGGTAAAAACAGTGCCTTTAAAGTAACTTTGCTATAAAAAGTAGTAACTGTACAGTAGATGAACTTGTAGCATTCACCTTAACCAGATAAAGTTAACATCACCAGAAATGGGACACCTAACATCATGTGCCTCCTGATATAATATATGTTGAAATATTGTTTTTGTGATATTAAAAAAACATAGATTCTAATATGAGAAATATCAGACAAAACCAAATCAAGATTTATTCTATAAAACAAATTCCCCGTGCTCACCAAAAATATCAAAGTCCTGATAGTCACGGAAAAACCAATGGACCACTACATATTTAAAGCAGAAAGAGCCATAATGATTGAACATTGCACAACTTTTGGCCCTAGAATTTTCTTCCTTTAAAGGGCAATTACAGGAAAATTAGCAGCATTTGAATTAAGATCTGCATATTAGCTTAGCTGATGGTATAACAACAATGTTGATTTTTTTTAATTTTTATACTTGTACGATGTTTTTATAACAGAGAATGTTCTTGTTTTGAGTGCATAACCATGGAGTGTTTAAGGGTAAAAGAGAATACTGTTTGCATTCTCCTTTCAAATGGTTTAAATATATATAGAGAGAGAGAGAGGGAGGGAATGAAAAAGTAAGTATGATGAAATGTTAACCTTTAAGAAATCTGGGTGAGGGACATATAAGTATGTTATGAATTATTTGTATAGCTTTTCTGAAAGTCTATAATTATGTCAAAATAAAAAAGTAAAAAATGTAAATTAGAACTTATCATTTCCAATATAACAGTTCAGTCCAGTGATTTATCATCAGTTTTCCAATAAAATAAATTTTAGATTAAAATAAAACGTGAGATTATTTCAAAAGCATGCATATGATACATTATAAAATATCATTTTATATAAAATTATGTATATGTATATTATAACTAATTTCATTACCATGATGTTTTAGACTAATACCAAATTTCCTGCTGTTCCATGTCTTCTCTTCCTGGTATTTCTACTTCTAAAACCTCTTTAGTTCATTTTCTAGCAAACAGAACTTTGACCTTTATTTGGTATTTTAAATTTTTCTGTATTTCCAGTATCTTGAAGGCAATTGAATGCTTACCACTCTTTATTCCAGTTAGTCATATCTCTTTATTCAGTACCATCTGCAAACTTCATGAATTTTTTAACTCTTTCTATTGGATCATTAATTAAGACATAAAGCTACTCCAAATATCAAATGCAGAGGTAGGCCAGGAGCTGATCTGAGGAAATGTGGGATATGTTTGCATCTTTCATAAGCAGGTATTTGGTGCTTACTCAGTGCTACTTGTAGAATCATATCAAATCCCTTTAATAGCCACGTTTAATAGTCTGATGCAAAAACAAAACCATCATATTGGTATTTCATAAATGGTTTTTAAATTAGTCAAATTGCTCATCAACTTTTTTTAAAATACATGATTACAAGATATATCTCAAGAATGTCTACTGCAACTATTTTACTCATCACAAGTTTTTATGAAGTACCTATCTTGTTTAAGATACTTTGTTCGGTGCAAGAATTGAGAAGGAAAAAGAAGCATAAGACATCAGTTCTTTCCTCACGGAACACCCCTGGACCCCGGACTCTGCAGATCCCTTTCACAACGTTCATCATGCTGTTGTGTTTGTTTCTGTCCCTGCCTGTCCCATGAGATTCTGATGTAAAGATCTTTGTCTTTTATGCCTAGTAACCAGGACAATGCCTAACACTGGCATAAACTCTTAGAAAAATTCGTTTAATATTAAAGGAAGTAAATGCACCGAGGGTCCTACTTAGCTAGATGGAAGATGAGAAAAGATAAAAAAAGAAAAACAAAAAGCAAGGATGGAAAGTCTGTTTGGATGCAGAGTCAATGAAGATGCTAGAAGGGTGAGTATGCAGGGGTGGGAAGGGCAGGCTCAGGCCCACATGCCTTGTAGCCAGCCCAGTCAATCCAAGGCTTCCTCCAGGACCAGGCACAGTGTGGAGGGCAAGCATCCTTCAGTGGTGAAGCAGCCAAGATTCACAATGAGGGGTGTCCTTGGGCGGGACTGGGAAGTGGATGGGGGTGCCATGTGGGAAAGAAGACAAGGCAATGAAAAGCACAACTTCTCCGTATTCTTCTGAACCTCCCCCCATTCTCCGTCTCCCCCCCTCCCAAGAACAGAAAAGAAGAAGCAGAGAGAAAGCTTCACCTATGAGAAATGAAGCTCAGCCTAAAGAAGAGGATTCCAGCAAGGCTTTGTGCTCCCTTCTTAAAGAAATGACAGACACAATGAGTAGGGATGGTCAGCCAGGGAGTGAGAGGTTCCCAGAGATGACTTTCAGAGCTTAGACCAGGAAAGGTTTGGCCAAACCACAGCAAGTTGTGAGCCCTAAGAGTAAGGGAATTCCGTGAAAGGTGGCATCTCCATGACCTGGGAGACCTAGAACACAGTTTCCAGATGGGGCAGGATGTGAGCTAAACACAGCCCTAAAGACAGACTTACACCAGTATTAAATTGCTAGCACTCTTGACAGTTGTTTTTTGTGTTGAGCCTTTCTGCAACATGAGCCCTAGGCACACTGCAAGACAGATGACCCACAAATCGCACCAAGTTCCAGGTCATGGGGGCACAGATGTGGCTGGAGCCTCCATGGGGAGGAGGTCTGGGGATGAGGGCAGCTTCTCCCACTCTATTCCAGCCCTGAGAAGTGGGGGTGAGGGGAAGGGAAGCCAAACAGCTGCTGAATTCCATTCTTTTCCTTCCTCCATGGGAGAAGGTAGTGTTGCCAAAAGTTGTACAGACTCACAGGCAGGGGTTACCAGAGAGTATCTCTCAAGATCTTATTTACTCCAAGTTTCTGGGAACAAGGGCTAAATACTGTATTGAAAGCAATGAACACTCAGCGGCCACTTAGGTCTCCACGGTGACAAACTGAAATTAACAATATATTTCTTGTATCTAGATAGAAATATAAGTGTTATAATCAGTATACTTAATTTTCCAGTGAGACATTCTAATACAACATTCGATTTCAAAATAAATCACCTGTAGTGACGATATCCCAAGTTTTATGGGAATTTCTCAGGAACATGGCTAAATATGAGTCAAATCTATAATGGACTATAAATATCTTTTTTTTTTTTTTTTTTTTAATTGCATTTTAGGTTTTGGGGTACATGTGAAAAACATGCAAGGTTGTTGCTTAGGTGCATACGTGGCAGTGTGATTTGCTGCCTTCCTCCCCTTCACCCATATCTGGCATTTCTCCCCATGCTATCCCTCCCCAATTCCCCACCCCCCCGCTGTCCCCCCCACTCCCCCACAACAGACCCCCATGTATAGTGCTCCCCTCCCTGTGTCCATGTGTTCTCCTTGTTCAACACCCGCCTATGAGTGAGAACATGTGGTGTTTGATTTTGTGTTCTTGTGTCAGTTTGCTGAGAATGATGGTTTCCAGGTTCATCCATGTCCCTACAAAGGACGCGAACTCCTCGTTTTTAATGGCTGCATAATATTCCATGGTGTATATGTGCCACATTTTTCCTGTCCAGCCTATCATCGATGGGCATTTGGGTTGGTTCCAGGTCTTTGCTATTGTAAACTGTGCTGCTATGAGCATTCGTGTGCATGTGTCCTTATAGTAGAACGATTTATAATCCTTTGGATATATGCCCAGTAATGGGATTGCTGGGTCAAATGGAATTTCTATTTCTAGGTCCTTGAGGAATCGCCACACTGTTTTCCACAGTGGTTGAACTAATTTACACTCCCACCAACAGTGTAAAAGTGTTCCTATTTCTCCACATCCTCTCCAGCATCTGTTGTCTCCAGATTTTTTAATGATTGCCATTCTAACTGGTGTGAGATGGTATCTCAATGTAGTTTTGATTTGCATTTCTCTAATGGCCAGTGATGATGAGCATTTTTTCATATGCTTGTTGGCCTCACGTATGTCTTCTTTTGTAAAGTATCTGTTCATGTCCTTCGCCCACTTTTGAATGGGCTTGTTTTTTTTTTCTTGTAAATCTTTTTTAGCTCGTTGTAAATTCTGGATATCAGCCCTTTGTCAGATGGGTAGGCTGCAAAAATTTTTTCCCATTCTGTTGGTTGCCGATTCACTCTATTGACTGTTTCTTTTGCTGTGCAGAAGCTGTGGAGTTTGATTAGGTCCCATTTGTCTATTTTGGCTTTTGTTGCCAATGCTTTTGGTGTTTTGGTCATGAAGTCCTTGCCTACGCCTATGTCCTGAATGGTTTTGCCTAGGTTTCCTTCTAGTGTTTTTATGGTGTTAGGTCTTATGTTTAAGTCTTTAATCCATCTGGAGTCAATTTTAGTGTAAGGTGTCAGGAAGGGGTCCAGTTTCTGCTTTCTGCATATGGCTAGCCAGTTTTCCCAACACCACTTATTGAACAGGGAATCCTTTCCCCATTGCTTGTTTTTATCAGGTTTGTCAAAGATCAGGTGGTTGTAGATATGTTGTGTTGCCTCCGACGCCTCTGTTCTGTTCCATTGGTCTATATCTCTGTTTTGGTACCAGTACCATGCTGTTTTGATTACTGTAGCCTTGTAGTAGAGTTTGATGTCTGGTAGTGTGATGCCTCCTGCTTTGTTCTTTTTGCTTAGAATTGACTTGGCTATGCGGGCTCTCTTTTGGTTCCATATGAAGTTTAAGGTGGTTTTTTCCAGTTCTGTGAAGAAGGTCATTGGTAGCTTAATGGGGATAGCATTGAATCTGTATATTACTTTGGGCAGTATGGCCATTTTCACGATATTAATTCTTCCTAACCATGAACATGGAATGTTTCTCCATCTGTTTGTGTCCTCTCTTATTTCGTTGAGCAGTGATTTGTAGTTCTCCTTGAAGAGGTCCTTTACATTCCTTGTTAGTTGTATTCCTAGGTATTTTATTCTCTTTGTAGCAATTGTGAATGGCAGTTCGTTCTTGATTTGGCTCTCTTTAAGTCTGTTATTGGTGTATAGGAACGCTTGTGATTTTTGCACATTGATTTTGTATCCTGAGACTTTGCTGAAGTTGCTTATCAGTTTCAGGAGCTTTTGGGCTGAGATGAGGGGGTCTTCTAGATATACAATCATGTCGTCTGCAAATAGAGACAATTTGACTTCCTCCTTTCCTAATTGAATACCCTTTATTTCTTTTTCTTGCCTGATTGCTCTGGCTAGAACTTCCAGTACTATATTGAATAGGAGTGGTGAGAGAGGGCATCCTTGTCTAGTGCCAGATTTCAAAGGGAATGCTTCCAGTTTTTGCCCGTTCAGTATGATATTGGCTGTCGGTTTGTCGTAAATAGCTTTTATTATTTTGAGATACGTTCCATCGATACCTAGTTTATTGAGGGCTTTTAGCATAAAGGGCTGTTGAATTTTGTCGAAGGCCTTCTCTGCATCAATTGAGATAATCATGTGGTTTTTGTCTTTGGTTCTGTTTATGTGGTGAATTACATTTATAGACTTGCGTATATTGAACCAGCCTTGCATCCCCGGGATGAATCCTACTTGATCATGGTGGATAAGCTTTTTGATGTGCTGTTGTAATCGGCTTGCCATTATTTTATTGAAGATTTTTGCATCTATGTTCATCATGGATATTGGCCTGTAGTTTTCTTTTCTTGTTGAGTCTCTGCCGGGTTTTGGTATTAGGATGATGTTGGTCTCATAAAATGATTTGGGAAGGATTCCCTCTTTTTGGATTATTTGGAATAGTTTCAGTATGAATGGTATCAGTTCCTCTTTGTATGTCTGGTAGAATTCGGCTGTGAACCCATCTGGACCTGGACTTTTTTTGGGTGGTAGGCTCTTAATTGCCGCCTCGACTTCAGACTTTGTTATTGGTCTATTCAGGGTTTCGACTTCTTCCTGGTTTAGGCTTGGCAGGAGGCAGCTGTCCAGGAATTTATCCATTTCCTCCAGGTTTTCTAATTTATGTGCATAGAGTTGTTTGTAATAATCTCTGATGATGGTTTGAATTTCTGTGGAATCTGTGGTGATATCCCCTTTGTCATTTTTTACTGCATCTATTTGGTTATTCTCTCTTTTCTTTTTTATTAGTCTGGCTAGTGGTCTGTCTATTTTGTTGATCTTTTCAAAAAACCAGCTCCTGGATTTATTGATTTTTTGAAGGGTTTTTCGTGTCTCTATCTCCTTCAATTCTGCTTTGATCTTAGTTATTTCTTGTCTTCTGCTAGGTTTTGAGTTTTTTTGATCTTGCTCCTCTAGCTCTTTCAATTTTGACGATAGGGTGTCAATTTTAGATCTCTCCTTTCTTCTCATGTGGGCATTTATTGCTATATATTTTCCTCTAGAGACTGCTTTAAATGTGTCCCAGAGATTCTGGTATGTGGTGTCTTCATTCTCGTTGGTTTCGAAGAACGTCTTTATTTCTGCCTTCATTTCATTGTTTATCCAGTCAACATTCAGGAGAAAGTTGTTCATTTTCCATGAGGCTGTGCGGTTCTGGGTTGGCTTCTGAATTCTGAGTTCTACCTTGATTGCACTGTGGTCTGAGAGACTGTTTGTTATGGTTTCCGTTCTTTTGCATTTGCTGAGGAGTGATTTACTTCCAATTATGTGGTCAATTTTAGAGTAGGTGTGATGTGGTGCTGAGAAGAATGTATATTCTGTGGATTTGGGGTGGAGAGTTCTGTAAATGTCTATTAGGTTTGCTTGTTCCAGGTCTGAGTTCAAGTCCTGGATATCCTTGTTAATTTTCTGTCTCGTTGATCTGTCTAATATTGACAATGGTGTGTTGAAGTCTCCCACTATTATTGTGTGGGAGTCTAAGTCTCTTTGTAAGTCTTTAAGAACTTGCCTTATGTATCTGGGTGCTCCTGTATTAGGTGCATATATATTTAGGATCGTTAGCTCTTCTTGCTGCATTGATCCTTTTACCATTATGTAATGTCCTTCTTTGTCTCTTTTGATCTTTGTTGCTTTAAAGTCTATTTTATCAGAGATGAGAATTGCAACTCCTGCTTTTTTTTGCTCTCCATTTGCTTGGTAAATCTTCCTCCATCCCTTTATTTTGAGCCTTTGTGTATCCTTGCATGCGAGATGGGTTTCCTGGATACAGCACACTGATGGGTTTTGGCTTTTTATCCAATTTGCCAGTCTGTGTCTTTTGATTGGGGCATTTAGTCCGTTTACATTTAGGGTTAATATTGTTATGTGTGAATTCAATCCTGTCATTTTGGTGCTAGGTGGCTGTTTTGCCCTTTGGTTGATGCAGATTCTTCATTGTGTTGATGCTCTTTACCTTTTCGTGTGTTTTTGGAGTGGCTGGTACTGGTTGTTCTTTTCTATGTGTAGTGCCTCCTTCAGGAGCTCTTGTAGAGCTGGTCTGGTGGTGATGAACTCTCTGAGTTCTTGCTTGTTCACAAAGGATTTTATTTTTCCTTCACTTATGAAGCTTAGTTTGGCTGGATACGAAATTCTGGGTTGAAAGTTCTTTTCCTTAAGGATGTTGAATATCGGCCCCCACTCTCTTCTGGCCTGTAGGGTTTCTGCTGAGAGATCTGCAGTGAGTCTGATGGGCTTCCCTTTGTGGGTAACCCGACCTTTCTCTCTGGCTGCCCTTAGTATTTTCTCCTTCATTTCAACCCTGGTGAATCTGATGATTATGTGTCTTGGGGTTGCTCTTCTAGAGGAGTATCTTTGTGGTGTTCTCTGTATTTCCTGGACTTGAATCTCGGCCTGCCTTGTTAGGTTGGGGAAGTTTTCCTGGATAATATCCTGAAGAGTATTTTCCAGCTTGGATGCATTCTCTTCGTCACATTCAGGTACACCTATCAAACGTAGATTAGGTCTTTTCACATAGTCCCATATTTCTTGTTGACTTTGTTCATTCCTTTTTACCCTGTTTTCTCTAATCTTGCCTTCTCGTTTTATTTCATTGAGTTGATCTTCGACCTCTGATATCCTTTCTTCTGCTTGGTCAATTCGGCTGTTGAAACTTGTGCATGCTTCACGAAGTTCTCGTGTTGTGTTTTTCAGCTCCATCAATTCATTCATATTCCTCTCTAAGTTGTCCATTCTTGTTAGCATTTCGTCAAGTCTTTTTTCAAGGTTCTTAGTTTCTTTGCATTGGGTTAGAACATGTTCTTTTAGCTCACGGAAGTTTCTTATTATCCACTTTCTGAAAGCTGATTCTGTCATTTCATCACACTCATTCTCCATCCAGTCTTGTTCCCTTGCTGGTGAGGAGTTGTGATCCCTTGTAGGAGGAGAAGTGTTCCGGTTTTGGGTGTTTTCATCCTTTTTTTTGCGCTGGTTTCTTCCCATCTTTGTGGATTTATCCACCTGTTGACTTTGTAGTTGTTGTCTTTCTGATTTTGGTAATTTTAAGTCTGCTGTGGCAGAACTCATAAACCCCCTGCTCTTCCCCCCAGGTGTTCTGTCCCAGGGAGTTACGGTTTTATGATGTTCCCCTGTGCGGTTGCTGTTTTCCCTGCCCACAAGGTGGCAGCCTAGTCACACTCAGGTTGCAGAGGCTTCGCTAAGCTGCTGTGGGCTCCACCCAGCTTCCGTGTGAACTTCTGGGTGTAGTTAGAACTGCTTCCGCTATGTTGGCCCGCCCCTGTAGTGACGGAGTCTCTGTAGTGGCGGATTGCCTTAGTAGATTGCCCTGGGAACAGCAGGGTGCCTATGGAGAACGCCCCTCCTCCACAGAGCTGGACCGTCCCGGTTTCAGTTGTGTTTCAGGTCTTCTTGCTGGGTAAGAGGGGACACCGTCTCATCTGATCTGCCTCCGGAGCCGCTGCGTTGGCTAAAGCCGCGGCTCTGAGATTCGTGGCACTGGCCTGGCTCCCCGTTTCAGCTCCCCTTGCTGGCTTATAGGGGACTCAGACTCTCTCACTTTGTACAGTGAGCCGTTGCCTCAGGGTGCCGGCCCAGCGGCTGCGCCGTTCAAGCCAGCAGCGCCAGCGGCGCTGGCGACCCGTGTGGCTTCTCTGCGTGTGAATCTCCTGGTCTGTGGGCAGTAAAAATCAGTCTGGAAATACGGCGTCCACTCACCCTCTGTGCTTTCTCTCGGAGCTGCATTCCCGAGTTCCTCCTAAGCGGCCATCTTGGATCTCCCTCTATAAATATCTTAATGCATTTATTCAATAATTATTCATGTATACAAGGCACTCTGGAACTAGGTATACAGGAGTGAATAAAAGCATATAATTTAATTTAAATACCTCCTAAATTCTTAAGTTTTGGGGGATAAAAGAAAATGTATTAACTAACACTAGATTTTTCTTAGGTTAAATATACATGTTAAACTGTATACTTATTTATACACACACATACTCATATATATTAGCTATATAATATCTATAATGCTACCATATTAAATATATTATATATAATGCTATTATTATATATGTATATAATAGGTATATTATATATTTATAATTATACATATATATACCATATATACACAATTATATGTACAATATATAAATGTTATATATTATATATACCATATGTATACACATTATATGTACAATATATAAATATTATATATTATATATGTACTATTTTATATACATAATATATAATGCAACTATATTAAACTAGTAGAAGAAAAACAAGAGACAGATAAGGAAAATCTAAATCAAAAAACAACATCAGGAAAGATTAAAAAAAGGAATGTCCAAACATTTTAAAGTACTACAGAGAAGTAGATCTGAATATACCACAACTCAAAATCAGCATGAATGAACTGAACTCTCCATGAAATGGCAATGTATGTGAGATTAGACTAGGTAATTCAACTGCAGGTGTATCTTGAAGATATTACAGGTTCTGTGCCAGACACTGCAATCAAGTGAGTATCTCAACAAAATGAGTCACACAGATTTTTTTTTGGCTTCCCAGTACATATAAAAGTTTTGTTTACACTATACTACAGTCTATTAAGTGTGCAATAGCATTACATAATTTAAAAATACTTTATTGCTAAACATGCTTATAATCATCTGAACCTTCAGCGAGTCATAATTTTGCTGGTGGAGGGTCTTGCCTAGACACTGATGGTTGCCAACTGATCAGGGTGGTGATTGCTGCTGTGGCAATTTTTTAAAATAAGAAATCAATAAAGTTTGCTCCATCAATTGTCTTTTCCTTCCAAGAAAGATTTCTCAATATATGCAATGCTCTTTAATATTTTACCTGGAGAACTTCCTTCAAAACTGAAGTCAATCCTCGCATAACCTGCCAGTGCCTTCTCAGCTAAGTTTATGTAATATTCTAAATGCTTGGTTGTCATTTTAACAATGTTTTAACTTCTTCACCGGAATTAGATTCTATCTCAAGAAACCGCTTTCTTTGCTAATTCATAGGATGCAACTCCTCATCTGTTCAAGGTTTACCATGAGACTGCAGCAATTCAAACACATTGCCAGGCTTCACTTACAACCTTCACTAAAATCTTGAACCCCACAAAGTCATCCATCAGGGCAGGAATTAACTTCTTCCAAACTCCTGTTAATGTTGATATTTTGGCCTTTTCCCATGAATCATGAATGTTCTTAATGCATATAGAAAGGTAAATTTTTCCGAGAAGCTTTTCAAATTGCTTTGCCCAAATTCATCAGATAAATCACTATCTATTGCAGCAATGTAGCCTTATGAAGTGTATTTTTTTTAATAATGAGACTCAAAAGTCAAAATTACTCATTGATTCATGGGCTGCAGAATGCATGCTGTGTTAGCGAGCATGAAAACAACATTAATCTTTTAGTACATCTTCATCAGAGCTCTTGGGTGACCAGGTACATGGTCAATGAGTAGTAATATTTTTAAAATAAATATTCTTTTCTGAAAAGTAGGTCTCAACAGTGGGCTTAAAATAATCAATAAACCATGCTGTAAACAAATGTTTTGGCCAGGCACTGTGGCTCACTGTGGTCTCGATCCCTTGACCTTGTGATCCTTTTGCCTTGCCCAGCACTTGGGGAGGGCAAGGCAAAAGGATCACAAGGTCAAGGGATCGAGACTATCCTGGCTAACATGGTGAAACCCTGTCTCTAATAAAAATACAAAAATTAGCTGAATGTGGTGGCTTGTACCTGTAATCCCAGCTAGTCAGGAGACTAAGGCAGGAGAATCACTTGAACCTGGCAGGCAGACGTTGCAGTGAGTCAGGACTCCATCTCAAAAACAAACAAACAAGCAAATTTTCTGTCTTCTAGGCTTTGAATTCCATTTACAGAGCACAGGCAAAGTAGATGTAGTATAGTTTTTAAGGTTCCTGAGATTTTAGGAATGGTTAATTAACACTGGCTTCAGCTTAAAGTCAGCAGCCACATTTACCTGCAATAAGAGAGTCAGCCTGTCCTTTGAAGTTCTGAAGCCAGGCATTGACTTCTCTATAGTTATGAAAGTCCTAGAAGGCATCTTCGAACCAATAGATGCCTTCTGTTTCATCTACATTGAAAATCTGTTGTTTGGTGGAGTCACTTTCATCTGCGATCTCAGCTAGATCTTCTGAATAACGTGCCGTAGCCTCTACATCAGCACTTGCTGCTTCACCTTGCACTTTTATGTTACAGAGGTGGCTTATTTTATTTTCTCAAACTTCATGAGCCAACCTCTGTACCTTCAGACTTTCTTTCTGCACCTTCCTCATCTCTCTTAACCTTCATAAAATTGAGGAGAGTTGAGGATTTGCTGTGGATTAGGCTTTTTTTTTTTTAAAAGAAAAAGGAAGAAAGAGAAAGAAAAAAAAGAATGAAGAAGAGGAAGAAAAAGGAAGAGAAAGAGGGAGAGAGAACGGGAATATTGCTTTATTGCCCAGGCTAGAATGCAGTCTAAAAATGAGAATTGAAAACCTCTTTTATGCCAATAATTGTGCTTAACAATGGAGACAGGAAGAAATAAGGGAAGAAAATAACAAACAAGCAACCAACCAATATTTCATTTAAACCTAGGAAATTCTCTGCAATTATTGAGGAGTGATTTACTTGCAATTATGTAGTCACTTTTGGAATAGGTGTGATATGGAATGTATATTTTGTGTATTTGAAGTGGAGAGTTCTATAAATGTTTATTAAGTTTACTTGTTCCAGGTCTGAATTCAAGTCCTGGATATCCTTGTTAATTTTCTATCTCGTTGATCAGTCTAATATTGACAATGTGATGTTACAGTCTCCCACTATTATTATGTGGGAGGCTAAGTCTCTTTATAAGTCATTAAGAACTTGTCTTATGTATCTGGGTGCTCCTGTATTGGGTACGTGTATATATAGGATCGTTAGCTCTTCTTGTTGCATTGATCCTTTTACCATTATGTAATGTCCTTATTTGCCTCTTTTGATCTTTGTTGTTTTAAGGTCTATTTTATCAGAGGTGAGAATTGCAACTCCTGCTTTTTATTTATTTATTTATGTTTGCTCTCCGTTTGGTTGGTAAATCTTCCTCTGTCCCTTTGAGTCTTTGTGTATCGTTGCATGTGAGATGGGTCTGGATACAGCGTACCGATGGGTTTTGGATTTTTATCCAGTTAATAATATATGTGAGTTTAATACTGCCATTTGATGCTAGTTGGATATATTTTTGGAAAGGCTGATACTGGTTGTTTGTTTATATGTGTAGTGCTTCTTTCAGAAGCTTCTGCAAAGCAGGCCTGGTGATGGTAAAATCTATAAGTACTTGCTTGTTTGCAAAAGATTTTATTTTTCCTTCACTTTTGAAGCTCAGTTTGGCTGGATATGAAATTCTGGGTTGAAAGTTCTTTTCTTTAAGGATGTTGAATATTGGCCCCCACTCTTTTCTGGCTTGTAAGGTTTCTGCTGAGAGATCTGCTGTAAGTCTGATAGGCTTCCCTTTGTGGGTAACCTGACCTTTCTCTCTAGCTGCTCTTAGTATTTTCTCCTTCATTTCAACCCTAGTGAATCTGACGATTATGTGCCTTGGGGTTGGTCTTCTTGAGGAATATCTTTGTGGTGTTCTCTGTATTACTTGGAGTTGAATATTGTCCTGTCTTACTAGGTTGGGAAAGTTTTCCTGAATAATCTCCTGAAGAGTATTTTCCAACTTGGATTCATTCTCTTCATCACATTCAGGTACACCTATCAAACGTAGATTAGGTCTTTTCACATAGTCCCGTATTTCTTGGAGACTTTGCTCATTCTTTTTTATCCTTTTTTCTCTAATCTTGACTTCTCGTTTTATTTCATTAAGTTGGTCTTTGAACTCTGATATCCTTTTTTCTGCTCGATCAATTCGACTGTTAAAACTTGTGCATTCTTCGCAAAGTTCTCGTGTTGTGTTTTTCAGCTCCATTAATTCACGTATTGGAGAGGAATCTCTCCAAATTGTCTATTCTCGTTAGCATTTCATCTAACCTTTTTTCAAAGTTCTTAGTTTCTTTGCATTGGGTTAGAACAAGTTATTTTAATTCACAGAAGTTTCTTATCATCCACCTTCTGAAGCCTACTTCTGTTAATGGAACACACTCATTCTCCATCAGGGCTTGTTCCGTTGCTGATGAGGAACTGTGATCACCTGTAGAGGGAGAGGCATTCTGATTTTGGGTATTCTCAGCCTTTTTACGCTGGTTTCTTCCCATCATTGTAAATGTATCCACCTGTCATCATTGTGATTTCCGACTTTCAAATTAGGTTTCTGAGTGGATGTCGAACTTGTTGATTCCCAGCGCCAAAATCTGAGCAGTCCCCTGCGCCGGCCAAAACAGCGGTGTTAAGATTGATGGTGCTTTTCTGCCCGGGAATCGGCCAAAAGGGGACCCAGTCCTGCTCACTCTGCACCAAGAACTGCCGCGCTGAAGCGCCAGCAAAACCGCCACGCCGGCCACAAGAGTCAAGCTAGCGACCCATGGGGCTCCTCCGCTGGGCATCTCCTGGTCCATGAGCAACAAAAATTCGTCTGGAAGTGTGGCATCCTCTCGTTCTCTGCACTTTCACTAGGAGCTACTATCCCAAGCTGCTAGTGGTCAGCCATCTTGGATCTCTCCCGGATTAGGCTTTGGCTTAAGAAAATGTTGTGGCTGGTTTGAACTTCTATCCACATCATTAAAACTTTCTTCATATCAGCAATAAGGCTGCTTTTTTGTCTTGTCATTTGTATGTTCACTGGAGTAGCACTTTTAATTTCCTTTAAGAATTTTTCCTTTGCATTCACAACGTGGCTCTCTGGCATGCAAGCTCGGATTTCAGCCTGTCTCTGCTATCGACCTACCTTCCTCACTAAGCTTAATTATTTCTAGCTTTTGATTTAAAGTGGCAGACATGTGATTCTTTCTTTTGCTTAAACACTTAGGAGAGGCCCCAGGAGAGGAAAAGACATGGGAGCATAACCAGTTGATAGAGCAGTGGGAACACACATTACATCTATCCTAAGTTTGTCATCTTATGCGGGCATAGTTTGTGGCACCCCAAAACAATTCCAATAACAACAGAGATCACTGATCACAGATCTCCATGATAACAGATATAATAACAATGAAGAAGTTGAGATATTGTAAGAATTACAAAAATGTGACACAGAGGCCCAAAGTGGGAGACTGTAACATCACATTGTCAATATTAGACTGATCAACGAGATAGAAAATTAACAAGGACATCCAGGACTTGAATTCAGACCTGGAAAATGGTGAGAATAGAGTTGCCAACCCCAGAGTTGCCACACATCTTCAACTTGGAAAAAGGTCACAATACCTTTGAAGTGCAAGGAAGCAAAGCACAATAAAACCAGATGTATCTGTATATTCTCCCTACATGAGGTAGACTTAACATGGGGTGCTGAAAGGTTGAGAGTAAAAGTATTTAAACATATACCAAGAAAATGTAAAAGTTGGTGTAGTTTTATTAACATAAATAATATAGATCATAAGGCAAAAAAATTAACTTTACTAGATATTGCAATTCACTGGGTAGATAAAAATATTGGCTGGGCACCCTGGCTCATGCCTATAATCCCAGCATTTTGGGAGGTTAAGGTGGGCAGATCAAGAGGTCAGAAGTTCAAGACCAGCCTGACCAATATGGTGAAACCCTGTCTCTACTAAAAATACAAAACTTAGCTGAGCATGGTGGCACACCTATAGTTCCAGTTACTCAGGAATCTGAGGCAGGAGAATCGCTTGAACCTGGAAAGTGGACGTTGCAGTGAACCAAGATTGCACCACTGCACTCCAGCCTGGGTGACAGAGCAAGACTCTGTCTCCAAAAAAAATTAAATTCATATTCCTCTAATAATATTGTTTTAAGATATATAAAGTAAACTTTGGCAACACTACCAGGGAAGATTTATAAATCTATCATCATAGTGACAGTTCTAATTTATCTCTCTTAGTATATCCATCAGGCAGGAAACTTCAAGATACAGAATATCTGAACAGAAAAATTAACAAGTTTAACCTAATGAATATATGTCAGTTACATACTAGAGTTTTTACCTGGAGACCTGATATTATTTTCAACAGTGCATCAAATATTTTGAAAATTAACTATATATTAATTTATAGGACTTGGGAACTTCCCTAACCTGATAAAGAGTATATAAAAATATATTGTTAGTATCATTTAAAATAGTGAAAAGTACTTTAATACTTTTCCTTAAATCAAGAATAAGACAGTATGCCTGCTATTTAACATTGTTTTAGAGATCTTAGCCTGTACAATAAGGCAAGAAAAATAAATAAAAGCATAAAGAAAAAAAGGAAAAAATAAAATAATTATTATTCCTAGATGATATCATTGACCACATGCAATACTCCCGAAATCTCTAGATTAATTTCTGAATTGGGAAAGAGGATTTAGTACTTAGACAAAAATTAATATACAAAAGTAAACTGCATTTCTATATGATCAAAATTTCAAATGTGCAGTTTAAAAAGAAACATCATTAAAATATTAACAAAAACATAAGAATACTAGAAATAGATTAAACAAAAAATGTTCAAGATTTGATGGAGAAAATTAAAAACTTTATTGAAAGATGAGGTTAACAATTACCTATCTAAATAAATATATCATTATGTAAATAACAGATAAGGTTAACAATTACCTATAAATACATATATATAGACATGCCGTATTTATGTATGTATAGGAAATTGGTAATAATGTCTTTCTGAATACAGACCCTTCCTGCTTGAAATGTTTCTCATATGAACACATCTTAGTTATGATGGTTTTGTTAGATAAAATCTATCCCACAGCTCAAGTTGCAATTTCCAGGGCTTACCTACCATGAGTAACTGAATAGAGTGCTAATTGTGCTGCCATTTTTTTAATCCACAGATCACCATATAAATAGCAGATGTGCATATTGAGCAGTGATCAATCTCGTCACTTATTTCAAAGTCTGCTAGAGACCAGTCGCTGCTACCTTGTTATTCAGTTCATGCACAGAGAGCAAAGCATACCATTGCCTGAGTCTCTCCCTGTGATAAGCCCACGTGTCATTTTACAAAAATGGACAATGGAGGAGAATATTGTACAACAAAGATCAAAGTGTGGTGTATTCATTTCCTATTAGTACTATAACAAATGACCATCAACTTAGTGGCTTAAAACAACATGAATTTATTGGCTTACAGGTCTAGGGACCAAAAGTCTAGAAGGAATCTCATGGGGCTAAAATCAAGGTGTGGGCAGCTCTGGCCATTTCTGGACCTTGCTGACTCTGGGGAGAATCCATTGTTTGCCTTTTCCAGCTTCCAGAGGTTGCCTTGGCATTCCTTGGCTCGTGGCCACATCCCTTCAGTCTCTGCTCTGTCTTCTTATCACCTCCTCTCTCATCTCCTGCCAGTCTCTCATAAGTATGCATGTGATTCCATCAGGTCCACTTAGATAACCCCAAATCTCCTCCTATCTCAAGACCCTTGTCTTAATCACATCTGCAGAGGCTCTTTTGCCATGTAAGCTAATAGTCACAAGTTTTGGAGATTAGGATGTGTACATCTTGTGGGGAGCTGTTATTCAGCCTACTATATGCAGCAAACAAACAAAAATAATAATATTAGATGCAGTTAGAAGATAGCTGACCATAAGAATGCTGGCACTACCACCATTTGAAAGACCAGAGGAATTTAGTGAAGGTCACTCATCAACATTAATAAGGAAAGAGATCATGATGAAGATGTGTCAGAGGAATGGATGCCACACATCAAAAGAAATTGTAGAACTTTGAAAGTTTCTCAAAGAACTAAAAATAGAATTATCATTTGGCCCAGTAATCCCATTATTGGGTATATACCCAAAGAAAAATAAATCATTCTACCAAAAAGCACATGCATTCGTATGTTTATCGCAGCATGATTCACAATAGCAAAGACATAGAATCATACTAGGTTTCCATGGATTGAATAAAGAAATGTGGTACATATACACCATAGAATACTACACAGCCATAAAAATGACAAAATCATGTCCTGTGCAGCAACATGGGTGCAGCTGGAGGCCATTGTCCTAAGCAAATTAACACAAATATGGAAAACCAAATACCACGTTCTCACTTACAAATGAGAGCTAAATGTTGGCTACACATGGACATAAAGATAGGAATGATAAACACTGGGGACTACCAGAGAGGCGAGGGAATAAGGCAGGAAAGTGTTTTTAATAACTACCTATCAGGTTCTGTGTTCACTATTTGGGTTGAGATCAATAGAAGCCCAAGCCTCAGCATTACACAATATGGCCATACGACAAACCTGCACAGGCACCTCCTGATTCTAAATAAATAAATAAAATGTTTTCAACGAACAAACAAAAGAGAAACTTCCAGACATATTTTACAACTATGAAAGTACAAAGAATAAAATGTTGGAAGCTGACCTAAACTTAAGTGTATGACAATTATCCAAAGACAGAGAGAGAGAGAGAGAGAGAGAAGACAGTAAAACTCAAGAAAAGAAAAATTAACAAAATTCAGTATGGTGGTAGTCCCTTATAGAGAAGGTAAGAGCAATAGCATCACAAAAGGTGTACAAAAGGATAAGCAGTACTGATGATGTTCTATTTCTTAAGTTCAGGAGTGGGCACACAGAGAGTGTGTTTCTTGTGTTTGTGTGTGTGTGTGTGTGTGTGTGTAGTCTTTATCTATAGCACATATATGAATGTATGTAGGTAGATCATATATACACTTTTGTACATGAACTTTTTCAAGCCAAAATGCTTTAATGTTTTCAATGCTTAATAAATTATTCTGCTTGGAAGGCATCCTAAATGTAATAATAGCAATAATAATTTAAAATAGTAAAAACAGTTCTGTGGAGACTATGCAAAATTTATTTTGACTTTTCTCCTTGTCACACAACAGGAGCACACAACGGAAGGACAACAGACCTCCCAGCAAGTCTAGAATGTTCTGAAGGCTTTCATAGAGTGTTCTGCCATTAGATAGTAGCCAGCTACAAGTCTCTTTTATTAGAGAAAAGACAATTCTAGAGAGAGACTTCCTCAAAGAATTCTGGGCTGTTTTCTTGTCTGTTTGTTTGTTTTGAAGTACAATTCCATGTGAAACTGTACTGCTCAGATAATCACATCTGTGATCAATCTCACCCATTCAAAATTTAAAGTCCTGAAAGATCCAACTTGGAGAAGCTCCCTGGACAAATCTGGGACAATCCGAGCAACAACAATACCAATGATAGGAATGAATCATAACCTAAGGAATAAAATAAAGACCGTGAGTTCATAGCGACGTAAATAACTGAGTAAGTAAATGGAGGAGAAGGAATAGCTCTCCTTTAGGGCAGAATTCCAGTTTATCCGTGACAGAGGAAGGACGTAAGTAGAAAACCATCATTAATTAGACAAATAGCACATTGCAGGCCCAGTGGATGCTAAAGTTACTGAGTGAAAGTATAGTGAGAAATCGAGTGTTGACAAAATGCCAATATCTCACCTCCTGAGATGTTTCATAATGGCTAAGAGAAATACTAACTTTACAGTGGGAAAGCCTGGCAGACACCACCTTAGCCAAGTAATCAGAGTTCACAGCAGCTGGAGTGATAAAGACCCACATCGCGCCCTCCTGCTGCGCCGCCCTGAGGAGGACACACTACCTCCCGCCGGCAACTTCAGCCTCATCCGGAGAAAACATCTGACAAACCCAAACTGAGGGACATTCTAGGACATTCTACCACATAACTGGCCCGTGCTCTTCTAGCGTCAAGCTCACAAGTGAAAGACACTGAGGGGCCCCACAGATCTGAGGAGAGTAAGGAGACCAGGGGGCTAATGCAAAGTGGGACCCTGGATCCCATCAGATCCTGGATTAGCACCAGAGAAAAGAAAGCAGTGGTAAAATTGGCAAAATTCTAATAAGGTTTGAAAACACGTTTGCATCAATGTTAATTGCCTGCATGATTGTGCGCTGCGTATGTAAGACACTGACTTTGAGGGAGGCTGGACGGGAGAACTCTCTATCATACTTCAGCAACTTTTATAAAATACTACATACCAATTGCAAAATAAAAATGTTTTAAAGTGACACAGAAATTCTAGAAAAGGCAAAACTACAGTGACAGAAAGAGAGGCTAAATCAAGCTGGGATTTTAAACATTGGCAAGAACTTTGGACTTTGTCCTGTGGGCAAAAAGGATGCATAAAAGACTCAAAGTAGGCAGAGGACAGGGCCAGTCTTACATTTCGTAAAGTTCACTCTAGCTACAAGCAGAAAGGGGAAGTGGGAAGATATGAATGGGAGGCAGGGCCAGCAGACCACAAGCTCTTCAAGAATGAAGACGGAACTGGAGATCCCCTTAGGCGAGTAGAAAGGAGAAGGGAGCCAGGCGTGATGGCTCATGCCTGTAATCCCAGCACTTTGGGAGGCTAAGGCAGACAGATCATGAGGTCAGGAAATCAAGACCATCTTGTCCAATATGGTGAAACACCATCTCTACTAAAAATACAAAAATTAGCCGGGCATGGTGGCGCACACCTGTAGTCCCAGCTACTCGGGAGGCTGAGGCAGGAGAATCACTTGAACCCGGCAGGGGGAGGCTGCAGTGAGCCAAGATCGCACCACTGCACTCCAGGCTGGGCAACAGAGTGAGACTGTGTCTCAAAAATAAAAAAAAAGAAAGGAGAAGGGAGCAGACAGGTCTTAGGAAAGAAGCCTCAGAAGTTGGTGACTAGCTGGATGAGGGTGGAAATTGGGATGAGAAAATGCTGAGGAGTCCAAGACAACTTCTGAGTGTCTAACTTGGGCTACTGGGTAAGTGCTCCACGCAAAACAGGAGAAGGGGCAAAGTTTGGAGGGAAAGATGAGGAACAGAATTTTTGGCTTGATGAGTGACTAACGGGACAGTGTATTTGCACATTTTTCTTTTGCTAATGTTTTCTAATTTGAGATCTGGGTCTTAGGGTTTTCCTACAAATAAAAAGATACTGCTCCGTATCGTGCATAGGTAATCCCAGTTGCTGGAGAATTTGGTTGACAACAGTTAGGTAGAAAACCAAGGCACCAAAAACGCCCATTCCTGTGCCATCTGGAAAGCAGCTCCCGCCTGCATTTCACCCTCTCGGGTCAGAGCCAATCCGGGGCAGCCCTGCCTTGGAGTCTTTCCCTTTTGGAACAGAGGTCTGTCCTCTGCATAATTTAGAAACCTCTAACGTTGCATGTTTGGCTGTTTTTGTAACCCAACAGATGCAGCTCAGGCAAACAACTGCACTCCCTGGAGTGTGTTAACCCACTTAGAAAAGGTGTAATTGATTTTTCAGTGAAGTATGTGGCGGTGACTTGCTGCTTTCCAACCACAGGGTGGTCTGCCCATAACCACACATGTCTGACCTTATCTAGCCAGGCACATTGCACTCACAGGTCACTTAAAGGCAGCCTGGAAGTTCGATTCAAATTGGTCCATTACACGAAGTTATTGAGTGTTTACCACCGAGCCACCAGTTATCCCAGAGGTCAGGGCACAATGAGGTTCTGGCCAATGGTTGGCCCTCTGCATGGAGCTCCCACACACTTCCTGGAACTACTGAGTGGGTTTTTGTGTGGCAGTCTCTTCAAGACTTTGCCAAAATACTATTTTTTTGCTGAGTGCAATGATCTGACTTACATGTGGAAATGTTACTGAGAGTACAGATGCCGAGTCTGGAACTCATTTGAGTGAGCACCAGGCATGAAGCCTCTTGAACACGGCACAGCATCCTCCCCGTGTCAACTCATGCCCGCAGCGGGAGCGGATCTTTGCTCCTGACTCTTGCTGTGTCTACCGTCTGCGTCACTGCTCGGCAGTTTTTAGACTGCCTCTCACAGCTCCTGAGAACTTCTCTGTATGAAAGTCCTGTCTCCCCAGCAGGGCTGGAAATCATATAATCTAGAGTTAAGTACAGATGAAAAATAGTTGCTGATAGTCAAAGACCTTCAGATTGAAATGCCACTTGACCCTTTGAATGCTCCACAGTAGAAGACATTTGGAAGTCACAGACTCAACCTGCTCCCACAGCCTTAGCACAGGATTCAGTGCACCAGAGTGGAGGGGTGACCTCCCTGTGACTCTGGAGAGAGAAACTCTTTTTTTTCTTTTTTTTTTTTTTCTTTTTTTTGAGACAGTTGCTCTGTCGCCCAGACTAGAGTACAGTGGCAAGATATTGGCTCACTGCAATCTCCACTTCCTGGGTTCCTGAGCCTCCCTAGTGGCTGAGATTACAGGCACCCACCACCGTGCCCAACTAATTTTTTTTTTTTTTTTTTTTTTTTTTTTTTGTATTTTTAGTAGAGACGAGGTTTCACCATCTTGGCCAGGCTGGTCTCGAACTTCTGACCTCGTGATCCACCCGCCTTGGCCTCCCAAAGTGCTGGGATTACAGGTGTGAGCTACCACTCCTGGTCTCTTTTTTTTTTTTTTTAGACAGAAGTCTTGCCCTGTCGCCCAAGCTGGTGTGCAATGGCACAATCTCAGCTCACTGCAACCTTTGCCTCCTGGGTTCAAGAGATTCTCCTACCTCAGCCTTCCGAGTAGCTGGGATTACAGGCACCTGCCACTACTCACGGCTAATTTTTTATATCTTTAGTAGAGATGGAGTTTCACCATGTTGGCCAGGCTGGTCTCTAACTCCTGATCTCAAAATCCTCCTGCCTCAGCCTCCCAAATAGTGCTGGGACTACAGGCATGAGCCACCATGCCCAGCCCCAGCCTCAGATCTAACCAACTTCTCTCTACAACCTGGGGAGTGCTCCCAGCCACAGTACTTAGAGGCAGAGTGACTTCAGGAATGCCACCGAGACAGCTCCTGCTTTCATAAGTCATTTTATATCCTAAACCTAGGTTTCCTCATCTGTACACTGAAGAGGATGATGCCTCTCTCACAGGGAGGGGTTTTTACAAGAATTAAGTGAAATGAAATATTCTGAGTGCTTCGTTCAGTATTTAGCACACAAGAAGAGTTCTCCAGACAGTAACTCACTTGCCGTGGTCTGCATACCTGTGTTTCCCCAGAATTCCCATGTTGAATTCTAACACCCAGTGTGATGGCATAAGGAGGAGGGGACTCTTGGGAGGTGATGAGATTATGAGAGTGCAGCCCCGGCGAGTGGGATTAGTGCCCTGATAAGAGGCCCCTGAACACTGCGTTGCCTCTTCCATCGTGGGAGGATACAGCCAGAAGGCAGGGGTCAGGAGGAACCGGCCCTCCCCAGAAACCAGCTCTGCCAGTGCCTTGATCGTGGACCTCCAGCCCTGTGAGAAATCCATTTCTGTTGTTAACGAGCCACCCAGTCTGTGGTGTTTTGTTGCAGCTGTCTGAGGGGAGTGAGATCCTCTGACGCCACAGCCCGTGCTCGCCCCACCCCGTCAGGAGAAAGGCACTCGTTTACTTTCAACACGTTCATTTGTCCTAGGGCGCTGGCGCCTTGGAGAGAGTCACATCGGAGAGCACAGGTCATTCGGAAGGTGAGCACCTAAACGCGCTGAGTCAAGACTGTGACAGGACTTTGGACACTAAGCACGCAGGCCTGGACGCGCAGCCACGGACCTGCTCAGAGGGAGTTCGTGGAGCGGAGGCCTTGGGGGCAGGACGCAGGACAGCTTCTCCTTGGCGTTTCCTCTTGTCTAAAAGGGCAAGGCCTTTTTCAAATGCCATTAACTCTGCAGAGAGCGGGGTGGTGACCGGGTATGTGCGTCCAGAAAGACCCAGGCCTTAGAAGAAGAAGTGAGGGGAAACTCCGTGGGCACAGAATGAGACCCAGACCCTAGGATTTTGGTACCGGATTGGTCGCCTAAACCCTAGAGGAGCGTTTCTGAAGACCACGGGTGCTGCGCAGACAGGTTTGCCAGCTACACTGAGTGCTTTAGTGCTGAACTGTTCGGAGCGCTTGTTATGGGATAGGATGTGCTGTGAATCAGAAAGAACATCCTATGTCTCAAACTGACTTTATCACCGAATCTCGCCTCTCAGAACACCCATTGCCGTCACGAGGAGCAAACACTGGCCTATCATAGAGTATTCTGGAATCAGGGTATTTAAACCATGGGGAGCAAAATGCATCAAACAAACATGTACATGTGTGTACGTGAGCTTGTGTGTGTTGTCCTGGGCTGGGAGGGCAATGGTGCATTCTGTTCTTACCTGCTTTGTACCTTTGAACTTTATGCAGTTGCTAAAACACCTGAATTGTCTCACAATCCATGCTTTGGACAAAGCATCTAAATCAATGCTGCTATTTAATATATTCTTAGTGGTTTCCCTAGATAGAGACTAGCACAGTTTGAGACATGAGCCCCTCGCCAAATGTGTTTATCTGAAAGGATGTCTTTATTCACAAATGGTGTAAAAACACATAGACAAACACACATACACAGAGATGGAGAGACAGGTCCCAACAGTGTGGAGATTTGATAAATGGTAGATGTTATCCAAAAACCGGGCAAAATGGATTGCATGGAGCAGTTAAATCCTACATCCATAGATCTTGAAATATTACTGACAAAGTTTATACCACTGCTGACATATAGGGATTTTCACAGTATTTTCTGTTTCAAAAATTATGAACACCAATCAGAAAAAATAATCTGCTTTTGCTCCTGAGCATCAGTGGCCGTCCTATTGCTGTTAAGAACGCATTTCTGCCTTACCTCTCACTTTCCAAATCCGCCTCATTTATGAAATGTTTATTTCAGCTGGCGAACACACAGGACACCCTCCTTTCTTGGTTAGGTTTTCCGCCCCCCTTACAGTTTTGTGCTGCTTTTTAATTAAAAGAAAACTTTAAGATGTAATTCACTGTGTCAGTTCTTAAAAGAAGAAAAGTAGAAAGGATCCGTGAGATGGAAAAACGAAACTCACCTATTTGCAGATTTTTAATGAAGAGGTTTTTAAAATATCTTCTTACGTACACAAAGTTAATGCAGTAGGTGAGTTGTAAATGCTTCTTTTCGTTCCATAATTATAAGTGAAATGTTCTTTAATGTGCAATAATAATGTTCAAGCTGTGCTATTTTGCAGCTAATAATTATACACAACAGCGTGGGGCATGATGGCTAACAGAAAGGTTTCCTTCTTAATGTATCACCCACCTCTCTCCTCTCCCTGCTACCTGCCTTATTTGCAGTGACTGTACTTTCTAATCCCCTCTTTATTCTAGGAATAGAAGCACTAGTTAGTTACTTTCTTAAGGAAAAAATGCAAGGCAAGATTGCTGACTGGCTAAAACTGCTCCCATACAAAGTGAAGTCTATAATAGGCTGGCTTTTTTTTATAAAAAAGGAAAGAAAAAAATACACTCTCAAACTACAGCTAAGCTTAAAATGTGCTTTCTGGAATCCTCAGTCTTCAAAGGTTAGAAGTTTGCTGTACACTTTAACACAGTGTTCCCAAAATAAGGCTGGAAGTTGGCAATGAAAGCAGAGGTCATCAAGCCTTGGCATCAGATATCAATTTCTTCACAGATGGAGGAATAAATTTATCACTGAACAGCCACATTTGTTGTTGTGGACATGCACCATTTCCGAAATATCTTGAGGTTAGCCAGCTGTGTGTCCGAGTCAGCTTGTCCATTAGCTTCTCAACCACAGTGTTCCCTGGAAATTGCTGAATATATTATGTGTTTTTCTTTGAAGAAAGAAAAAAAGAAGATGCCACATGTATTAAGAAAAGCCATACCAGATAAACTAAGATTTGCTTGGAGACATTTGAGGAAACCAACTTACCTCGAACTGAGTGTTCTCAATAGTTTAAATAAATTAACTTCTGCATAAATTTGAAGAACCATAAAAGGAATGTAACCCGGATACAGCAATTGATTCAGCAGAAAGGAGCCTCCCTGATTTTCTGTACACCTAATGCTCGTTTGGACATTTGCCTGGACTTCTTCAGCACACATTTAGCTCATTCCCAGCTGCTCTAAACGTACTTCCTTCTTAATGGCTCACAATAAACTGGCCATATGGGTTAGTATCAAGTCAATCCTTTATTTTCTCTTGCTGTTGCTGAACTACGAAAAAGTATTCTTTGGCATAAAGCTTGTGGTATACGTTCAGCCAGACTCTGAATAGAATATTGGAAAAAGCATGAATTTTATTCAGTTAAAAGGAAAATTAGGAATGGAGGCCAGAGGGCCAGCTGTGTTGCATAGTTCAGGACATGGGGTCATTTCAAATTTAGGTATAGTGTTCTATTCCATACAGGAGAGGCTGTAAACATGTACTATGCCACACTATGCAATCTAGAATTTACTCATATTTTTATCAGTAGATATCTTTAGGATCTTCCTGAAGCTTCCATAGGTTTATAGCACAACTGAAATATTTTACAACTTAAAATAATAGAATAATATGAAGTTGGAACCCAATGGGACCTAGATATCATGTAGTACCTTATTCATTTCACAGAGGGTTGTGTTTCAGAGGTTGTATGCCCAAGGCTCGCAGAAAGCCAATTCTCCTGTGACATCTATCACCAAAGTAGACTCACATGACCACACAAATGCTTCATTCACATTTATTTCTCTGGATGCAGGCTTACCTTGGTGAATGCCTTACTGAAGGACAAGATATGGACTTCCATTTTGGGTAGTGAAGGACTAGATTATTTGGATCAACCCTCGGGCAACAGAACACACAAAAAAGGAAAGACTATGTTTATAAGCAACAAAGAGCTAACAACACAGTGAAGACAGACATCTTGGATATAATAGAAATGTGGGTCTACTTCTGCTCTAGGAGCATGTACTAAGCTGGAAGACACAGCTGAGTCTGAGCTGAGTTTTTAATGCCTACGTGGTACCCATGAAACACAACTTAGAGCCTGAGTCTTGCCGTGGTAGAAACCCAGATGTACCACCCCTGCCTTGGTCTAGAACTCCAAATAACTGTCTTCTGAGAGTTAGAATTCACCAGAAATAAACCATGTCATTCCTGGGCTGCAGGTCAAATTCTAATCATCCTGGTGCCCCAAAGTACTTAAAATGATTCCAGACAATCAGTGGCCCAAAGCACCTGGCAGAAGTAAAAAGAATTGTCTCCAGAGGAAGATAACCTTATCCTATGCCTCATACTATTTCTATAAATAATTTCTAAACACAAACTTGAAGCTTAAAATCAAAGATAAGTGGCACATGAGCACATAACCCCTCACAAGAAAGAGCCAAAAGAAACAATGGGCAGCAGAAACAGACCCACAGCATCAGGACTGCAGATACTGGAATTATCAAAGATTCTATAATAACGACGCTCACTCTGTTCAAGAAGATAAGATCTGAATTGTAAATCTGGGATACAAAAGTGGAAAATACAAAAAATCACATCAGATTTTTTTAAATGAACCAACTATAAATTTTAGACATGAAAAATCAAATAATTAAAGTGAAAAACTCAATGGATGACTTTAATAGCTGATTAGACAGAGCCAGAAAGATGGTTAAAAAGCAAATTTCCATGTATCATAAAAGTGGACTTAAAAAATGTATTTAAAAGAGAAAAGATTTGACCAAAAAAAACAAGAAATCCCTCTTGAATATCTTTTAAAGGAATTTAAGGAGATAGTGAGATCCCCCCAGAGATTAATAATAGGAAGCCACCGGCTTTCCTCCAGGATAGGAGACGAAAGGAAAGATGTGGAATTACTGAGTCCATGGGCCGTGAGAACTCAACAGAAAATGTAAGCACAGCATATTTTTCCAGCAAGAGCTAGAGGCAAAGAGGCAAATGCAGTTGTTGCCAGAGTTGTGCCCTAAGGAAGGTGAATAGCCTGCCTTCCTTCATGCTTTCACCTTTCAACCTTCTGTCAGTGTCTCTCATTTGCCAAAGATAGCCAAACCTATCCAGAAGTCACAGAAGTCTGTAATTTGCAGTCTGCAGTAGTGAGCAACATTTTGGGATAGAGCATAACAGAGAAACATTAAGGGATGAATCAGAAAGCAAATGGACCAAAAATTTATAGAGAAAAAATTAGAGTCACTGAGGGTTAGAATAATTTGACAATGTCTGAAATATTGAATTGGCCCACAGAAGGCAAGGAGAAAGGAAATGTAGTCAGGCAATATTTGAAGTGATGAGGACAGAAAAATATCAAGATCCCATACAAGACATCAATCCACAGATTCAACAAACCCAATTAACCCCCTCCAGGATAAATCAAAAAGAAATCCACATCCAAAGTTATCATAGACAATATGCAGAAAACCAAAGAGAAAGATAAAAGTCTTAAAAGAGAAAACAAGACAATACTTTTAAAGGAGTTACAGTTAACTAACATCTGACATCCCACCAACCAAAATAAATAAAACTTTCCAAGATTCTTCAGCCTTTATGAGTATGAATGTACCACTGTGTTCGGTGCAGTGCTGGTGTTAGGGAGCTGTGGCTCTCAGCACAAAAAACCCTGTGTCAAGGCAGACACCTGACCAATTACACAGAACCTCCAGGGGAGATGCCTATGCACATTTTGTTGATACTTGTTTATTTGCTTTAATTTTCTGCAGCTGATCATAGTGTGAACATTAAGTCTGGGAACCACTTTTACAGAGGCATTCTCATGCAGTCCAAGGGAAGAATGAGCCCCAGTATGAACCAAGAGGCTGATGTGAAGAAATGAAAAGCACCATAGATTCTTTATTTCTGCACCAAAATCTTCAGTGTGCGCTCTGCTGAAATTACACTGGTGTACAGCGGTGGCACTCATTAAAATCACCTGATTTAAAAAAATATTTTGTAGAGTCACAGAAAGTTTAAAGATAGATAAAGCAATCCCACAGACCCTTCACCCAGATTCCCCAAAATGTTACACATTACAATGCAATATCAAACACAATAGACTGACTTTGGTGCAGTGCATAGTAATTCTATACCACAGTGTTTTATGCCATGCTATAACCTGTACATTCTGTAACCACAGCCAAAATCAAGACACAGAACTACTGTTTCACCACAGAAATGTCTGCCACGCCTCCCCTGTATAGTCACCCCCGTCCCTAACCCTTGGCATCACTTGATTGTTATCTAGTTCCATAATTGTGTCACTTTTAGGTATAATATAAATGGAATCATTCACTAGGTCACCTTTTGAGATTGGCTTTTTTCACTCAACATATTACCCTTACATATAGTTGGGTCAGTTTTTTAACCCACTCTTTCAGTGTTTGTGTTTTAATGGGTGTACTATTAACAATTAATGTCATTGTTGATATGTTAGGGCTTAATTCTACCACTTTGGGTTTTTTTTTAATTTTCTGCTTGTTTCTTCTATTTTTGTGGGTTCCTTGTTTTAGTCTTCCTGCCTTCTTGTGGATTAGCTGAACATTTTTTAGAATTCCATTTTTATTTATCATAGTGTTTTTGAGTGTATCTGTTTAGTTAATTTTTAGTGATTGGTTTAGGTGTTATATTACACATGCATGACTTATCACACTCGCCCAGTGTCCTCATTTTACCAGTTGGGTAGTGGTGAATGAAGCGTAAAAAATGTACTTCCTTGTAAGTTCCTTCACCCTCCCTCATTTAGAATTTCCATCAATATTTTCTCTACATAGATTGAGAACCACATCAGGCAGGAATATTACTTTTGGTTCACCCATCAAACATAATTTGAAAATTCAAGAGAAGAGGAAAGTCTGTTGTATTTACCTATATTTTTGTTCATTCCATTGTTCTTTTTATCTTCCTGATGTTTCAGGATTCCTTCTTTTATTATCTCCCTTCTGTTCTGGGAAACTTATTTAGTGATTCTTCTAGGGCCAGTATGCTACAACAAATTCTTTTAGATTTCCTTTATCGTACAAGATTTTGATTTCTTCATTCCTAAAGATATTTTTGCTGACTGTAGAATTCTGAGTTGACAGTTATTTTCTTCCAGGCCTTAAACAATGATGTGCCATTAGCTTCTGGTCTTCACGGTTTTTGATAAGAAATCTGCTGTCATTGGAATTGTTTTCTCCTATAGAAAAGACATATCTGTTTGCTTCAAGATTTTTTTATTTAGTTTTCAGTAGTTTCTCTTATGCTGTGTCTTGGTACAAATTTCTTTGAGTTTATCTTGTTTAGGGTTCACTCAGCTTCTTGAACTTAGTACTTTTATGTCTCTGTCAAATTTGGAAACATTTTAGCCAGTATTTCTTCAAATACTTTGTCAGGCCCTCTCTTTTCCTCTCTGTCCAGGACTCTGGTGACACAAATGTTAGCACTTTTGTTACAGCCCTACATGTTTCTGAGGCTCTGTTCAATTTGTCTCTCACCTAGTTTCTGTTACTGAGATGGGATTATATCTGTTTTATTTCCAGTACTATGATTCTGTCCTTTATCTTCTCCCTTCTCCTATTGGCCCCATCTATGATGATTTTTATTTCAGTAGTTATATTTTTAAAATCTTTTCTCCTCCCATCTCTTTCTATTGCGTTGCTGAGACGTGTGATTTTTAATAGCCACGTGAAGCACAACAATGCTTCAGTCAATGAAGGACAGCATGTACAGTGGTAGTCTCATAAGACCATCATACTATAGCTTTCCTGTATTCGTTTAGATATGTTTAGATACACAAGTACTTACCATTGTGTTACAAATGCCTACAATATTCAGTATAGTAGCCTGCTGTGCAGGTTTGTAGCCTAGGAGCAATGGACCATGCCTTACAGCCTAGGTTTGTGTAAGCGCACTTTCTTCTGTTCTTCCAACAACACATTTCTCAGAACACGCTCCTGTCATTAAGCAATGCATGACTGTACTTCAGACATGCTCATAATTGTTCCCTGAAGCATCTCTCTTGCTGTTTTTAAGCCCTTGTAAGCCATCCTAACATCTCTGCCATCTCAGGGTTAGTGTCTGCTTTTTCTCATTCTATGTGAGATTTCCTCGATTCTTGCGATGATGAGTGATTTTTGTGTTACAACCTGGACATGAAATGTAGGATAGTATGTTATGAGACCCCGGTTATTATCGACATGCTCTATCTTAGTGGGCCTACTCTGACACTCCTTCAGAAGAGGAAGCGCCACCTCACGACTGCTAGGTGGGATGGAAATCCAGGTTTCCCACTTGGCCTCTGTTGACATCAAAGGATGGGTTCTTACCACATGGTGGAGGTAGGAGTTCTACTTCCCATCAGGCCTTCATTCATGTCCTCCAGGCTGGGAGGGCAGGAGTCACTTTCACTCATGACCTTCCCCGGGGCTCAGGAAGGCTCGTTATGGCTGTTCAGTGGTGAAACACTAACTCTCCATGGAGCATCCTCTTCTGACACCACCAAGCCAGCAGGGGAACTAGAGCCTCCTTACAGCCTGGCAGGGGTGGGAATCTGGGCTCCCCATTTGGCCTTGGTGACAGGTAAGGGTATGGATGGGACCACAGTATTCTTGCTCTGTTAGATGGAGCAGAGAAATCACTGGCTGAAAGTGTTCTGCCTTGCTAAGCTGCCCTTTCCTGGTGCTTTGGCTAGAGAGAAATAGGTTTTTGTTGAAGCTTCTTTTGTCTGTACCCATTGGTATTTCTGGGTTTCCATCTTTGCCAGTATCTAGCCTGGGATTTATGACGCTACAACCCCAGGGAAAGAAAAAACAAAACGAAACCTAGGGACTCACTGTCCTACAGCTCCATAGGCCCCAAGGTCTCTCACTGCTGTTTTCTATTCTCCATATTTCAGAGTCTTCTCTTGGTGGTTGTATATATACTGACCCATTTTTAGCTGTATTTAGTGAGAAAAATAGGAAAAGGTATATCTACTCTATTTTTCTAGACCTAAAGAAATGCCAGAGTCTGTTTGATGTGCTGTAACCAAATATCATAGCCTGGGTGGCTTATAAACAATGTATTTCTCAGAGTTCTGGAGGTGGGAAGTCCAAGATCAAGGTGCCGATAGCTTTGGTGTCTGCTGAGAGCCTGCCTCCTGGTCCATAGATGGCCATTTTCTCACCATGCCCTTGCATGGTGGAAGGCACGGGGCAGTTCTCTGGGGTCTCTTGTGTAAGAGCACCCATCTCATCCATGAAGCTCTACTTTCATGATCCAATCACCACCCAAAGGTCTTGCCTCCTAACACCATCACCCTGCGAGTGAGACTTTTGATATATAAATTTGGGGAACATGAATATTCAGAATATAGCGAGAACTTTCAATCGATTTCAACACATTTCATTGAATTGATCTGGGTTGGGGCTCACATCAAGTAATTCTAATTTCTAGGGAAAGTTGTAAACCACTGATGTGTCTCAAAACCTTAATTAACAGAAGAGTTAAGAAAACAAACATTCTAGATAAGTGAATGCATCCATTAACCTGAATTTTACCCTGAAGGGCTTTTGTTATTTCAACCCATGCTGCTGAAAACCTTCCTAAAAGGCAAGTGTCCATTTGAACCGTTTTAAGTAACTGAGCACCACTGAATGCTGTCAGCTGCTGACTGTACCACACTGCCAAGGTCCTAATAATTGAACAATCTTTGGGGATACAATTTAATAGGAGGTAGCTAAATGTACTTTTAAAACATCTCTGGAAGTTTGTAATGTTTTTCTACAATTATCAACATAGTTTCCTTTCTTTGGTTACGTTTTATCCTCTAATTCAGTGATAAAATCCAGTTAATTCCTGACTTTGATTTGTTTTATTTCAATTGATTGAAGTACTAATCTTAGAGCAATAGTATTGGGATTTTTTAATAATAAAAACGTAGTGTTGTTTATTTTCTAAAAGTTAGTATGGTTAAGGGAATATCTATTACATGTTATTCATTCTTGAATGAGGTGGAAAAGGACTCTATAAATGATTAGCACTAAGTGTTTTTTAAATTAATATTCTCTCTGTGTCTAAGGAAAAAAGTAATAGGTAGAGAACAGAAGGGGTCTTTAAAATGTGGTGTGGCGATCACATGTAAGTGAATCATTCTATGAGAGCCAGAATGCACACGACAAAGGTGTGTAAACCAGAAAAGCTGTTGTGAAGTAGTGCCCTACTTCCTATTATCCTGTGATCACAATTGTATGTGAAAATTTGTCCGAAGAAAGTAAAAGTTCAGCAAGCAAGTCGCTCAGTGGCTGAGAAGTAGACAAGAGGGAGGAAGGCAACCTCGGTGTCGCAGGCACGCTGCCGAGAACTCGGAATTGTGATGATCCGGGGAGTGATGGTAGAAAATGTCAGTCAATAGACTACCCCGCCATCTGTCTGGAGGCCCTGAGACTTGACACCACTGACATTTCTTAAACAGATCACCGTTTCTTCTGGGTTAACAAAACAGACCATATTTCATTCTGTATTTACTACAACCCAAATACTAGATTCCAAAATGTTCCCTGGAATGTGGATCATGCCATATTATAGAAGCTCTAGTACTAAACTGTTTACATGGAAGTCTCCAGAATAACAAATACAATTCTATGTGTTCTTGGACACATCTCTGTGACACTCACTTTCCATGCACATGAACAAGGAACTATGATGTCCACCATACTCAGCTCTCAGGATGCTATGAAGGACAAATTAGAGCATGTTCATGAAAGCATCTAAATGTATCCATTGATGCTTCTCAGACCCCCATAACTTAAAATGATAATTTATTAGGATCAGCACACATAGATCCATGTGTTGCATGGGTTCAGCTGGGAAGTTGTCATTTGGGGTCTCTTACGTGGTTGCATAGAGAGAATGACTTGGGATGGGTCACTTGAAGCCACGTGGGGTAAGATGTCCATCTGGATTCTTCACTCACATCCCTGGCATCTCATCTGGGGTGGCTGGAACAGCAGGGCCTGGCCGGACCTTTCTCTCTTTCTCTCTTTCTGTGCAGCCCCTCTATGTGGCTAGCTTGAACTTCCTCGTAGCGTGGCAGCCTAAGGGTAGTCAGACCCTTCGCATGGCAGCTAGCATCCCCAGTGTCCTATGAGAGACAGGTGGAAGCGTTGAGGCTTCTCATGATCTAGGATCACTTGTGCTGCATTTTATCGGTTACATAGGCCAGGCTAGGTTGAATGTGTAAGAGAATTCAAACGGTCCTGAGACGTGTGACTTGTTGTGTGACCCTCATTGCAGACTAGCTACCTCAGCACCTACCAACTTTTAACGCGCTATAAAGAATGACATACTATTGCACAGAACTACTTGACTCCTACTTGACTTTTTATAGCATTTTCCAATCTAACACTACTGAAGTCTTTCTGGGCCTTCTTTACCACCACAGTTTAGTCAAATTACCACATTTCTACTATCATTTCTGAGAAATTTCATTTCAAATTGTTCCTCTCCTTTCCAGAATAGCAAACCACATTGCTAGGAGTTTCAAGTGCCCTGCCACATACGTGACTTCCACAGTGCTCTACGTTCCACCCGTCTCTGAACAAACCGCTCCTGGAGACGCTTACTTCCTCTGTGCCAGAAAACCCCGGTGATGATCAGCTTTATGTGCCAGCATGGCTAAGCTGCAGCACCTTCCCACACACACACCCTGTTAATCAAACGCTCATCTTGGTTTTGCTGTGAATATATCTGCAGATGACATTAACAACTACACTCAAATGACTTTAAGTAAAAGAGATTATAGTCTGGGTGGGCCCCATCCAATCAGTTGAAGACCTAAGAACGAAACCAAGATTTCCTTGGGGAAGAAGAAACTCCATGTGTGGACTGCAGCATTAGCTCCTGCCTGAGACTATCCAGTCTGCTGGCTCATTCTAGAAATTCCAGACTGGCCTAGCCAGCTCTCATTATTGTATAAATCAATTCCTTACAATAAATCTCTTTCTTTGTGTCTCTCTATCTCTGTCTCTCTCTCTTTCTCTCTCTCTGTGTGTGTGTGTGTGTGTGTGTGTGTGTGTGTGTGTCTTACTGGTTCTATTTCTCTGGTAGAACCCTACTACTAATACAGCCTCATCAATAGAATCAATAGGCTAGAATGAATGGATCAATATAATAGAATCACCTCTTTAAGTAAGACAGCAAAGGCAAACATAGTTTTCAAGAGTATGCTGGTAAAGTATTTGTAGATTATCTGAAATGCCAAGTGTTATCTTTAGGAAATCTAAACTTCTAAAAGGATTTAGATATTAGATTGTTAAAGTATAACCTGTTTTGGGGGGATCCTCATATTTTGGAAGAAAACGTGGCAGGTCACAGCAGGAACAACCTATAGGTGACACACAGAACATGGATGTTGGAGGTCAGATCTAAATGGAAATATCCCAATGTGGAGCCAGGCTGACTGGAGGCACTGAGGTCTGAATCCTAGGCAGTGAGGTGCCAAGGAGTGCCAGGTGGGGTACTGAGTGAGAACGAGGAAGGGCAGTTCAAATCTGAACTGCTTTGCTCGATCCTTTCTGCTCACAGTCCCTCATCCTCCCCTGCGTCTGGCATGCTGTCCCACCTAGTTGACTTTGGGCTTGGCAGTGTCACCAGCTTTGAACTGTGGAGCATGAGCAAATAGTTCACGCTCCAAGGCTGAGCAGAAGCCTAACCTGTGATTGCATTCTGTGACTGCCACTCTCTTGCTCCTACACTCTGCCATGAAAAAAAAAAAATGAGATACGAGAGATCCAGGACACATGTTCCTCCTGCCCTCTGGAATGAGAGCAGGTGTGTCGTGTCCCCACAGCCTGGAACACAGCTACAGAGAACCACAGCCACAGACTCAGAACCAGCTCCCATCAAGCTACTAAGATTTGAGGAGTTGTTTCTTAGGCAGCGTTTCCACAGCAAAAAAAAAAAAAAAAAAAAAAAACTGACTATGGACTTCATCATTTTTTTATAAGGATGCCCCATTCAAAATTGTACTCTTCACAACTGCTCAGGCTGAAGCTATTTCGAGCGTTTCATGTGTGTCCATGTACCTAATACTAAGATTTTCATGATCTTAGAGTTTTCAAGGAAAAAATAATCTTAAGTTTGAGGAAACAAGCAAATTCTTCATCTTAAAACAGCTGTGTTAAACATATTGGCCAAATTCTTCTCAAGGAACAATGATGAATGCAGCATTAATATTTCAAATTGGTCCTGCTGAAAGGTTAGTCTTCCAACACCCTTCAAGCTTCCCAATATCCTGCAGGGAAATTAAAGGAAGGTTAGATGTAGCAGGACTTGGATGGAATGAAATATCCTTAAAGTATTTTTAAGAGATATGACAGACAATATGCAGCTGAGCAGTTAAAACAATCATGCAGGACCTAATACAATAAAAGGGCTGGAAAATGAAACCGTTACAGAAAGGCTTTGTGGCAAGAACGTTATGATTAAAGAAGTTATTTGATCCTATCCTCATGGCTTTGAATAACCCCAGTTTGATTTTTGAAACTAGAAACTTAACTTCAACCCCACTGGTATTATGGAGACCAGGGAACCAGAGAACAGATGTTTCTGGGGAAACAAGGAAGACGTGAGAGCTCGCTACTGCAGCAGGTGGCAAGGAGTGAGACTGTGCATCGGAAGATGATGTTTTTAATTCTGAAATAACTCGAAGGGAGTATAATAATTAGCTGGGTCTTTAATCTTGATTTTGATATAAATTCAAATCTATAGAATAGTATCAAGAATAATACAAGGAACTTTCACGTATCCTTTAACCCAACTAACCAATTATTTATACATTTTTATATGTGCATATTTTTTCTATATGAAAAATATGAGAGTGAATTGGTAATAATTTGCTTTTTACCCCTAAATACATCAGTGTACATTTCCTAAGAACAAAGACCTCTTTTTTTTTTTACAAAAACACACTACAATTACTAAAATTAGAAATTTCAAATGGATACAATATATAACCCACAGTTCATATTCAGATTTTTATTCTTACCCCAATTGTGTCTTTTATAACAATGTTTTCCCAGTCCAGGGTCCAATTCAGGACCATGCTTTGCATTTTATTGCCAAATCTCTTTAGCCTCCATTACACGGAGTTTCTCAGCCTTTCTTTCTTTCATAACCTTGAAAGTTTTGAAGATTACAGGCTGGTTATCTTGCATAAAGTCTCTCAATTGGGGTTTATCTGATGTTTCCTCATGATAAGATTCAGATTGTTCATCATTAATAAATAGGAAGAATACAGAAAAATGTCTCTCTAAGTTTGGGAATCCACGCCTTTGTTGCAGCATAAATTATGTCAGTTTGATCCTTTGATTTCTGCCAGGTTTCAGCATTCTGATATTATTGGTTTTTTCTTTATGCTTTATAAGTCATTTGTAGGGAGATAGATAGTTACTATGTGCATATTCTGTTTCTCATCAAATTTTCACTCACTAGAATTAGCATCCACTGATAATTTTCTAACTCACTATTCTTTCTGCATTTGTAAGATGACATTCTACTGTAGGGAAGAGACTTTCCCTCCTCTCCTGTTTATGTGTTTAAATGTGATGTATGATAATGTAGTTGCATTGAAGTATATATGCATGTGTCTATGTACATACATTAGAGTTACAGAAACTCATTTGATCCACTGAGCTCATTATCTGCTTCACAGTCAAATTGCCTCAGATTTGACCAGTAGGAGCGCCTCCAAACTGAATGGATGATTCTGTTTGGGAGTTGAGATAAATATTTACATTTAAACCATTCTTAAGGGCTTCCTTTCTTTCTGGCACAATGGAATGTTCAGATTCAATTTGTATTTCTCTGCTCCAACCCTAGCGTAGACTTTTCTCAAAGATCTCTGGTTCATTTAAATGGAGAGTGATCTTAGAAACCAAGAAATAAGCACAAGAATGTCATTGCTTCTAGGCCTTTCTAGCAGACAGATAGGAAATGCAGAGGCATATGCATGTGTCCCACACACACACACGCGCGTGCACACACACACACACGGGAGAGAGATTTATTTATCTATTTAAAACTATGAGTTTATACTGATACCTCAGGTCCCAGTGAAGCACACAAGCTACTGCCCAGTTTTCCCTGTTTGCATATTTGTAACTGCCTTCTCCGACGCTGAGAAACCTGACTACCATTGCCTTCGATATGTTTACTCATTTGTACAAGGTGAACATGTAAAGGAAGTATTACAGAATGGTGAACTCATGCCACTGGAAAATACAAACCCAATATTTAGAGTTAAATATAAATTTATAGTTTTGCTGTGATTTTTTGAGGTAAAATTTACATACAGTGAAATAAATCATCTTAAGCATAGAGTTGAATGAATCTTAACAAATGCATACAGTCACTTAACCCAAGCTATTGTCAAGACAGACAACATTTTCTCCACCCCAGGACACTTCCTAGTCCGTCTCTTACCTTTAGACACAACCACTCTTCCAATTTTTATCGCCGCAGGTTACTTTTCCCTGTTCCTGAAATTCATGCAAATGAAATTTAAAGTACTTACTCTCTTGTGTCTCACTTTCTCTCACTCACCATGCTTTTTCTCTTGATGTATTAGGTGTACTAGAAATTTACCAACTGTATTAATCTTTTCAAATAATTAACTATAGATTTTGCTGACTTTCTGAAGAATTTGTGTTTTATATATTATTTTATTGATTCCTGTTCTTTATTATTTTCTTTCTCCTACATACTTTGGATTCAATTTGCTCTTTTTTTTAACTTAAGCTATAATCTTAGAACATTGATTTTAAGCATTTTTCCTAAATCAAGAATTAAAAATTATAAATTTTCCTATAAGCGCTGCTTTAACTGCATCCCTCAAATTTTGATATGTTGCTTTAATCTTAGAAAGTTGATTTTAAGCATTTTTGTCAAGTATTAAGAATTGTAAATTTTCCTTTAAGCACTGCTTTAACTGCATCCCTCAAATTCTGATATCTTGCATTTTGCTTACCAGTCTGTTTAAGTATGTTTTACTGTCTTTGCTTGGATTTCTTCTTTGGTTATTTAGATATGTTTTTCTTTTTTTTTTTTTTTTCTTTTTTTTTCCCCTGCCTCGGTTGGGAAGATAAGTTTTTCTTAACCTCTAATTTTGAGTATGTTTAGATATTCTAATGTTACTGATTTCTAATTAAATCTATTGTGATCACAAAATATCATCTATAAAACTCCAATAGTTTTAAAACTTTTGAGTCTTGTTTATGGCCCAAGATAACCATCTTTATCTTTGTGAACATTGCATGTGCTCGTGAAAAGTGCATTGAGTCCACTCTGTTAAGTGTACTGCTCTAACAATGTCACCCTGGTCAATTTGGTTGTTCATACTGTTCAAATATTCATCATCCTTTCTAATTTTTTTGAATATTTTCTTATAGTAACCACACACACACACACGGTGGGGGGAGAGAGATCTATTTGAAACTATGAGTTTATAGCTAGTAAAATTTCTAAAGTAAATAATTTTTCCCAGATTTTTACCATGTTAATTTGATAAGTGTGTGTTGGGTGAATAATATGTCTGTCAGATGTCAAAATCATACATGGAAGGAAGAACTGATCAAAGTGTTACACCTTGTATACACTTTGTATACAAGATACACAAGTGGCGAAACATTATGGATTGCAGCGAAACACTACGTATTGTGAGGAGTTCAGATGAACCAATTGTTTTTCCTTTTCAATACTTCAAACTAAGTTTTAAACAAAAATCAAAGCTCAAACCCCAAGTGAATACACTTCAAAATAATTTTTACATGTGGAGAGGAGACCTCTGAGCCACAGAGAAATGAGAAATGGGAGCTCTGTTGGAGGAGTATACAAAGGATGCATGGATACAAAAGGGGAACAGAGCTGATGACTCAAGCTACATTGCTGATCAAATTAACAAGTTGTTTATATGCATCTGGGGGAAAAAAACACAATCCCTAAAATTATTAGACAGAAAGATCCATGAAGACCAATCATGCCAAACTAATTTTCTTTTCTGATATGTTTACTAAACACGTAGAGCAATAGATCGCCTCGATACAGAGCACCTCCATCTCCAGAATTATCACTCTGCCATGATTCATGATAAACCTCAGGTTAACAATCTCGGGTTAACAATCATTAGTTTATGTATTCACCACTGATTGGGCAAAAAATTAGTTATTCTGGCTGTATAGACATGGGGAATCATTGACAACACCAGTGCTCTAACCCCTGAGCTATGGAGCCAGCATGGGGAATAGTTTATAGAGGAGTGCTAAGAGTTTTGAGCCATGTTCCATTTTTTGGTACGTGTACTTCAAAACTGAAGGAACTCAACATTTTTTGAGTAATCTGTATAAAGAGTTGAATCACATATTTACAGGAATCCAAATTTTGGTTGTACTTTTTACTGTAAAAAGGTTGAAACATGTCATTGTAAGAGCAAAAAAAGACCAAAAAAATTGCAGTTTTATTAGTAGGCTAGAAAACTAGACTGAATTCCTTTAATAAATGAGGTCAACCATCAAACTTTCTATATAAGAGTACAGAAGAATCTGATTTTAAGTAACCACAAATTTAACTCATTAGTCCATTTTCACACTGCTGATAAATACATACCTAAGAGTGGGTAATTTACAGAGAAAGAGAAGTTCAAGAGACTCACAGTTCCATATGTCTGGGAAGGCCTCACAGTCACGGTGTAAGGTGAGAAACACCTCTTACACGGCAGCAAACAAGAATGAGAACCAAGCAAAAGTGGGTTCCCTTTATAAAACCATCAGATCTTGTGAGATTTATTCACAACCACGAGAACAGTATGGGGGAGACTGGCCCCATGCCTCAATTAGCTTCCACTGGGTCCCTCCCACAACATGTGGGTATTACGGGAGCTACAATTCAAAGATGAGATTTTGTGAGGGCACAGCCAAACCACATCTTTCTGCCCCTGGCCCCTCCCAAATCTCATTTCCTCACATTTCAAAACCAGTTATGCCTTCCCAACAGTCTCCCAAAGTCTTAATTCATTTTATTCCATTAACATTGGAGTCCACAATCCAAAGTCTCACCTGAGACAAAGCAAGTCCCTTCTGTTTGTGAGCCTGTAAAATCAAAAGCCGGTTAGCTATTTTCTAGGTCCAATGTGGGAACAGGCATTGGGTAAATACACTTATTCCGAATGGGAGAAACGGGCCAAACAAAGGGGCTAAAGGCGCCATCCAAATTCAAAATCCAGTGGGGAAGTCAAATCTTAAGGCTCCAAAAAGAACTCTTTGGACTCCACGTCTCACATCCAAGTCACGCTGATGCAAGAGGTGGGCTCCCATGCTCTTGAGCAGCTCCGCCCCTGTGGCTTTGCTGGGTACAGGCTCACTCCCAGCTGCTTTCATGGGCTGGCATTGAGTGCTTGCAGCTTTTCCAAGTGCATAGTGCAAGCTTTCGGTGGATCCACCGTTCTGGGGTTGGAAGGACGGTGGCCCTATTCTCACAGTTCCTCTAGGCAGTGTCCCACTGGGGATTCTGTGTGGGGGCTCCAAGCCCACATTTCTCTTCCATGCTGCTCTAGCAGAGGTTCTCCATGAGGGCCCTGCCCCTGCAGCAAACTTCTGCCTGGGCATCCAGGTATTTCCATACATCCTCTGAAATGTAAGCAGAGGTTCCCAAACTTCAATTTTTGACTTCTGTGCAGAAGTCTAAACCAGGTTCCACACCATGTGGAGGCTGCCAAGGCTTGAGACTTGCCCTCTCTGGAGTCATGCCTCTTGCTGTACCATGGTCCCTTTTAGCCATGGCCAGAGTAGCTGGGATACAGGGCACCAAGTCCCTAAGCTGCACACAGCAGGGGGGCCCTGCCCAGGGAACCATTTTTTCCTTCTAGGACTTCAGGCCAGTGATGGAGGTGGCTGCCATAAAGGTCTCTGACATGCCCTGGAGATATTTTCCCCATTGTCTTGAGGATTAACATCTAGTTCCTCATTACTCATGCAAATTTCTGCAACTGGCTTTAATTTCTCCTCAGAAAATTGGGTTTTCTTTTCTATCACATCATCAGGCTGAAAATTTTTTGAACTTTTATGCTCTCCCTTTTAAAACTGAATGTCTTTAACAGCACCCAAGTCACCTCTCAAATGTTTTTCTGGCTTCTGCCAGATACCTTAAACCATCTCTCTCAAGTTCAAAGTTCCACAAATCTTTAGCGCAGGGGCAAAATGCCACCAGTCTCTTTGCTAAAACACAGCAAGGGTCACCTTTACCCCAGTTCCCAACAAGTTCTTCATCTCCATCTGAGACCTCCTCAGCCTGGATTTCATTGTCCATATCACTAGCAGCATTTTGATCAAATCCATTCAACAAGTCTCTGGGAAGTTCCAAACTTTCCCACGTTTTCCTGTCTTCTTCTGAGCCCTCCAAACTATTGCAACCTCTGCCTGCTACCCAATTCCAAAGTTGCTTCCAGATTTTTGGGTATCTTTATGGCAGCACCCTACTCCACCAATATCAATTTTTTGTAATAGTCCATTTTCACACTGCTAATAAATACATACCTGAGACTGGGTAATTTATAGAGGAGAGAGGTATAATTGACTCACAGTTCCACATGGCTGGGGATGCCTCATGATCATGGCAGAAAATGAAAGGCACATCTTACCTGGCAGCAGACAAGAGAGAATGAGACCCAAGCAAAAGGAGTTTCCCCTTATAAAACCGTCAGTTCTTGTGAGACTTATTCACCACCACAAGAACAGTAGCGGGGAAACCAGCCTCATGATTCAATTATCTCCCACCGGGTCCTTCCCACAACAAGTGGGTGTTACAGGAGCTACAATTCAAGATGAAATTTGGGTGAGGACACAGCCAAACTCTACCAGGTGTATTAGTTAACCATGACAATGTGCATATGAACAAGGCTCTAGATAATGGCAAGTAACAGTCCCGCCCTTCTCCTTCCTTCCATACTTAGAGTGTTATATTTGATTCTAGGCCCATATATTATTTGATTTGTGTCACTGACTCCAAGAGTGTGTCTAGGGATGAGTAAGAAGATAGAGAGGATTCTGTCAGGAGTGCTCTGGGAAGAGCACTGAAAGTGATTTGAAGTGTTTGTTGCAGAGAAGAGAGGGCTGGGGGGATCAATGGTGGTGGCTTCAAGTATTTAGAGGACTTTCTTTTAGAAAAAGGAGAAGGCTCTTGTACTATTCAGAAAGTTCTCGAGTTCATCATTTTTTCTCTTTACTATTTGGAGAAACCATTTGTTTTACACACGAGGTCAAAAATCCACCACTACCAAATAACCAGCATAAGAACTTTCTAAAGAAAATAGAGCTGTCTCAAGAGACTCTGGACCCTCACAGGAACACTCAGGCTCAATGGTCCCTTGCAGGGTTGCTGTGGAAGCCACTCTTGTTTTGGACATCATAGGGTAAAATGACCTCTATGAACGCTTCCAATTCTAATGTCTAATATGGTACGAATTTAAGTACATGAGATCTAGGAAGGACCTAAGAGATTATCCTATGCTCACAGCTGTAATTTATAGATGAGGAGACTGATAAGCCTCTGGACTGAGGTCATGACCTATGATATTAAACATCTCTCTTTTTTTATTTTTAATTATTGATATTAAAAAATAGAAAGATTGAATAAGACCTACTATTTGATAGCACAACAAGGTGACTATAGTCAGTAATAACTTAATGGTCAACTGGCCATTCAGAAACTCCACATGGCTACACTGTATTTCCTTCACAAGTTGCTTCAGGGTTGTGGAATTTCCTGGAACGTGGAGGGAGCCTTAAACCTTTGTGGGTGATTGACATCTAATGTACCTGAGCTTTCCTGGTTCTGCTGATCCTCAGTCTCCTGGACCCTAGGTAAGTGCCTGATCTACACCCCTGATCAGTTAAACTCCCTGTGGGATTGTTGCTTCTGAAAGTCCAAGGGTCAAAATTAAGAGAATAATATTTTCTTCTTTGAGAAAAGAATATTGTCTTGAGAGAAGAATATTTTCTTACTTTGAGTCAATGACTATTTAATATGCTTTCTAAACATCTGAAGAGAATTATGTTGTGTAAATATTTTTGTGTATTTCTGCATAATGAATAATCTCTTCCATTCTATTCCTAACTCATCAACTTAAAAAACACAGAAGAAGGATCAGACCCCAGTATGATTTGATATCCTGCAGTCTCATCTCTATAAGCCCAGAATAAAATGAAAAAGGTATGGAAGAGAAGAGAGAAATCGCTGTTGACAACACATTTTACCTAGCAGTCCAACATTGTTTATCAGCATAATAAAATGTGCCGATACTCACCGGCACTCTAAAATATGCACTAATAATAAATAGAGATACAGGGCATAATATGGCCAATGACGAGTTTTAAATTTATAGTTCCTGCGGGGAAATGATGGGAGACCTCACAATGGGGAAAGTTGGCTTTGGATAAAACTAAGAACTTTTCTCCTTTGATAAGCATCAGATAAAAATAGCATTGATTTTTTAGCTATAAAATCACAATCCTTATTTTGTATGATCAAGAAACAAACAAATTTCCACAATATTACCTTTCAGCTCCTATATATTCCATTTTCATCTTTTGTGCAACCAGATGATACTGTAAAATTAATGGTTTTATAGGTAGGATAGAGCTCAGTATCGTACATGCTAGTCCTTGACCTGAAACATCATCAACCACAACAAATTCTTTCCTCCATTTCCTAAAGCAAAAAGCAATGAAAAACCTTCTAAGTTCTCCATTACAGTTTTCTGTAGTACCTGGATTCTCTGCATTTCCCCCAACTAAATGTTCACCCTCATATAAAGAGACAATTTCAAGGCTGCTTATCAGTCACTGGGGACAAGAATGTAGGTCCCACTTTTCCTTTTTGTTTACGATGGCAAATTAGAGCGCCCATGTGATTGTAAGGAGATGATCTAACCATGGCTGATGTTTATATGAGCATTTACGTTTAATGCTAAGTTTCTTTCATGGTCTCCATCAAAACTTAATATGTAAATATTAGTGTCACATCTTCCTTCCCTCTTAACAACCTTTAAAGTCAATTTAGAATTTTTAGAATAGTGTAGCTGTGAGTTATTTTTCCAAATCATATAAGCAGCATGATCATTTCACATTTTACATTTTATTTGTTTTCTTTTTACAAGTGAGCTAATGTGCACCTATATCCACTGAATTTAAACTTGGTAAGTTTTCCGTTGGCTTCCCTTGAAAATATCATTTGCTAATTCATTATTTGTTTCATTTTCTCTCATCCTAATATAGTAAAAAAAAAAAAAAAATGCTAAGCAGAAAGAGAAATCTATCAGTCCAATTGGAATCTTTGCACTTTAATAGTTTCAGCATTCAAATGTACAATTATTGGTAAAGAGATCAAATTGTTCCAAAACCACAAATAACCATGATAGAACTAACCCCTTCCTAATGTGAATGTATTAAACGCCTTATTTTATTTCTCTAAGAACTAAACTGGTGCCTTTTACAATAAAAAGTAATAGCAAACAAGAATAATAGCTAATTTTTATTAAACACTGAAAACGTGTCAAGTACTCAGCCAAGAATCATATGCATTTTTCCCCTTTAGTTCTCACAGTAAATGTAGGGCATAAATAATAAATTCTCACACAGACAGATGGCACAATGTCATTCTGCCGGTCACAAAGATGTTAGTTGCTGTGTGCTCACAGGACATGGGACTTCAGGCTTTTTTTTTTTTTTTTTTTTTTTGACAACGTCTGGCTCTATCATCCAGGTTGGAGTGCAGTGTCACGATCGTAGACCACTGCAACCTTCACCTCCCATACTCAAGCCATCCCCCTACCTCAGCCTCCTGAGTAGCTGGGATTACAGGCAAGCACCACCATGACCAGCGAATTTTTGTATTTTTTGTAGAGATGGGGTTTCTCCATGTTGCCCAGGCTGGTCTCAAACTTGTAAGCTCAAGCAATCCACCCACCTCACCTCCCAAAGTGCTGGAATTACAGGGATGAGCCGCTGAGCCTGGCTGACTCCAGACTTTTCTGATGAGGATTCTGGGCCACAGAGTGGAGACAGTCTCTGTCCTCAAAGCGTGCTGCCATGCATCGTCAAAGATCAATGCTTCAAAGTATTTATGGAAGAAGGTGCCCAAAAGTTGAAAGACAGTTATCTAGAAGGGAAGTGTGAGAAATCACTTGGAATGCCCGTCTCAGAAGAACAGGTGTGAATGTCCTTGAATCCCCTGGAGAGCTTCTCTTCCACACTGGATGATCTTAGCATCACAGAGCTCACTGCCCAGAATGACGCAGTCAGCCTCCCTGGAAAGGAATGAAGTTCATAGTCTCCTTTCCAGCATCTTATTTTCTATTTTTTTTTTTTAGATGTAAATTCAGGCATTGTGTTTGAAAAGTTTGGCAGCAAAACAAATGGCTACTCCATGTCCTGGGTCCTAGGCGAGGGCAGCAAATGGGCTCCTGGCCCACGGTGTGGCACACACATGCCCTCCTTTCCTGGCTGCCTTGGGCCCAGGCGCCCCCAGAGGTCTGAAATGCAGCCATGTCTGGCAACACAGACCATGAGGCTTCAGATCTGCAGCATCGGGGCCCAAGCACGGAGCAAGCCGAGCACTGACAGCAGAGGGTCGTCCTTCCTCTGAGAAACACGGTGCTTACAGGGTTGGGGACAAGAGGCATTCTGCAGCTGAGATCAGCCTCAGCTTGGCAGGAGAGGATCGAGCACCCTGGGAGACTCAGTGTAGTGGGAAGAACTCTAAACCCCATCCTGTGGCTGCTCACAGGCTGAAGCAGTCACTGCCTTCCGGCTGTCCGATGACCTGAGGATTTTGGATATGGTGAGTCTTCCTGCTAATGTGGCATCTGAGGTCCTTGGGCAATTGTTTAAAATAAGAACAGGTGACCATATTTGCACCCCAATATGAGGAAGGGTTTGCAAAGGCTTCTGTTATTTTCACATAACTGCAGAAACAGCCCCATGACTCAGGAAACTGAAGGGACCTGGTGGTCAAGAATAAGAGCCCAATGAATCAAAGGTTTTGTTAAGGAGATGAACATTAGGAAGGAATTTCATGATGTGGTAACACAACTAGAAAGGAGCATAGAAATCAACACATCCTGCTCTTGTATAATAAGGAAACTATGAGAGGTAATAAGATGGCCAGGCAGGGTGGCTCACTCCTGTAATCCCAGCACTTTTGGAGGCCGAGGCAGGCAGATCACGAGGTCAAGAGATTGAGACCATTCTGGCCAACATGGTGAAACCCCGTCTCTACTGCAAATACAAAAATTAGCTGGGTGTGGTGGCACGGGCCTGTAGTCCCAGCTACTCAGGAGGCTGAGGCAGGAGAATTGCTTAAACCTGGAAGGCGGAGGTTGCAGTGGGCTGAGATCACGCCATGCACTCCAGCCTGGTGCCTGGCAACAGAGCAAGACTCTGCCTCAAAAAAAAAAGAGGTAACAAGACTCAGCCAAGGTCAAGTGAAACAGATGGGTACAAACATGGGTATTCTGACCTCTCCATTCCATCAGGAAATCACCTCATTCTAAACCATTAATGAAGGAAGCATAGCACAACCTATTAATATCTAATCTTCTTCCAAATGTGCTAATCCCTTTACTCTAGAGAGAGGTTCTAGAATTTCTAGAGATTTCTGGAATTTAGGAAAATTCTAATAGTTCAATTGTTTTCAAACTTCAGAAAACACATGCACTTTAATTTTTTTATTTTTAATGTTTGTGGGTACATAGTAGATGTATATATTTATGCAGTACATGAAACGTTTTGATTCAGGCTTGCAATGCATAATAATCACATCATGGCCAATGGGGTGTCTGTCCCCTCAAACATTTATCCTTTGAGTTACAAACAATCCAGTTACATTGTTTAAGTGATTTTAAAATGTACGGTTAAGTTATTATTTTGTTATTGACTATAGTCACCGTGTTGTGCTATCAAATAGTAGGTTTTATTTATTTTTCTATTTTTTGTACCCATTAACCGTCCCTACCTTCCCCTGTTCCACACCCACTACTCTTCCCAGCCTCTGGCAACCATCCTTCTGTTCTCTATGTCCATGAGTTCGACTGTTTTGATTTTTAGATCCCACAAATAAGTGAGAACGTGTGATGTTTGTCTAAGGCATGCACTTTATTTGGGAGACTCGGTCTTCAGGAGGAAACTGAAGGAAATTCTTGGGCAATAGGACTTTCATCAACATCCATTCGCATTAGCAGAATAGCAGAGAAACATATTAGAGCATATCTGTCATTTATTTTGCCCCAAAACAATTGGATGTCACATCTGTCATGGTAGGAAGGCGTCATACTGCAAGGAAGATAACAGGGAAGTCAGATTTCAGGAAGGCTTTCGACCCACCAAATTCAGGTGTGTGTGAACATGCCCACTGTCTGAGGACAGAGTCTATAGCATTCATCCTTCTCTAGGGGATTTGTAACTAAAGGAGGTCAGCAGCAGGTACGGACCAAAAGCATTTGTCATATGACTCCTGCCATATTTCCCTCTGCTTCTTTACAAATAGAATATAGGCTCTCATTTTTAAATTCCTACTGTTGATTCTATAATATTAATTTTTTAAAAATCAACAACAACTAAAAATGTGGAAAAGACAATTTTAATATAAAAATTAAGGCTATTCCTTGGGCTACACAAGAAGGTGCCAGTTTAAAAAAAAGATTAGAAAATAATAACTAAAGCTGTATGCCTTATCACGTCAGGTAAAAATATCTTATGAATAATATAATCATTGTCTCTGGTTATTGGGTATGCAAAAGATAAGTGTACCCAGCACAATGTGATGGAGGGAGACATTAACACTTTCACACGCTGGATATGGACTCGAAAATGAGTTAGGAATCACCGGGTCATCTACATGGAGGATTATTCCACACGTAGGCCCCTGGGTCAATTTAAATTATTAAACTTATCTCAGTGGCCGCAGGGGCCAAGACGTGTTTGTGTTCGCTCTTTATCTCTCTGTCCTGTTAGCATGGGCTTAGTGCAAGGGGATCAGAGATGACAGAAGGAAAAAAAAAAGAAAAGAAAAAATTAAAGGAGGAAGATCCGAAATTCTCCTGCTTGGGGCTTTAGATGGTTCATGGCTGAGACGAAAGGGAATCAACCCAGATCAGTTCAAGGGCATTTTCCTGCTGAGCAGCTTTACTTGTTGCATTTTACTTTGATTTTGACCTTGACACAGTCATGGTACCTTTTGTGTTCACGGGCTGTCAGTAGGTGAGGAGAAGGGATGACGTCACTTAAAATCTGAGATTTCTTGGGAATGGCCCCACCTCATTTGTGAAGGTTAGTATAGCTCTATTTTAGGTCATGCAGGCTGCTGTTGCATTTTCTGGAGCCCCTTGACTGGCTGCTTTTCCACACAAGTTCCCGTGCACACAGCCCCCTGGGCTTCAGTATGTCTGCCGGGAAATCCTAGCAATCCCCATTGTATGTTGCTCCAGAGAAGAAACCAGCTGAAGCATCACATCTGTGACTTTGTGTCATAGGAATTTTGAATACAATAGGCCCATAATCCTAATGCTTAGGAATAATGATATTTAATTCTTCTGCTATAAAAGGACACATTTTCAACCCACAACTTTTCTCTGGAATCTGTCCACCCCTCTCTGGGCATGGTGTGGCAGTGAAGGAAGCCCCTCCGTGTCTGGCCCATCTCTTACCATTGAAATCGCCACATCAACCCGCTCTTCCTCACACCTAGTCAGATCGCCATGGCCTGCAAAAACATGAGGCTTTGCTCCTTTCATTTGAACAGAAAAGTGCAGATTGGCTGAAAAACAATATCTGGCCTCATGTTTTGCCTCTCGCTTTCCTTATCAAGGCTTCTTAGTGGCTCCTTCTGTGCCGGGACCTGTGCTTAGGCCCTCAGATGCGCTATCCCGTTTGTCCCTACAGCAACCCTATGAGGCCAGGTGTGGGATCTCACGCCTGTCATTCCAGCACTTTGGGATGCCAAGATGGAGGATTGCTTAAGCACAGGAGCTCAAGATCAGCCTGGGCAACATACAGAGACCCCATCTCTATAAAAAATACAAAAAATTAGCTGAGCATCATGGTGCATGCCTATAGTCCCAATTACACAGGAGGCTGAGGCAGGAGGATCACTTGAGCCTGTGAGGTTGAGGCTGTGGTGAGCCGTGATTGCACTACTGCACTCCAGCCTGGGTGATGGAGTGAGGAGCTGTCTCTAAATAAATAAATAAATAAATAAAACAACCCCATGAATTAAGATTCACTGGTACCATTTCATCCCACAGATGAGATCCCAAGGCTGGTAACGGTAAGGGTCAGTGGCTGAAGTTCAGAAAACCTGAGCTGACCCATGAGCGGACCTCAGATTCCTGGGGCCCCAGCCAAGTCTGCTGCTCCTCCTCTCCCTCTATGTGGCCCCAGGTCACCACACACTGCCTGGACAAACAGCCTAGCACCCTACAGAGAATTCCAAGCCCAGCCTATAGCCTTAGGACCCTAGACTGTGCCACCTCCTAGAACCCATGCAGGTTTTTATTTCTGATTAGCCAGACATCTTGCAACAGAATCAGGAGTCACTGTGGCCTCTCAGACCCCAAGGAAGTTTAGAAAGGAAGTTCGCTTCAAAACTTGTATCGGCTTACCAACACTCAGGAAAGCATGGGAACATGCTGGGCTGGGCTGTGATTCTCCTCCAAAGAGCAAACTTTCTTAAAGATATTACAAATCCTGACACTACTGTCTTTTCTTTCCCCAGTCAACTCGTCCAGTCCTGTGGCTATCAACACCATCTTGGTATCACCTCTCCAAAATTTCCTTTTCAAACTGAACCTTTCAGATTGGCACATCGAACGGAACCCTGGATGGAGCCTCTCAGATGCCTCCCAGTGCCTTTCACCTGACATGACTAAGTCAAAGCTCTCGACCTCTCACCTCAGACCTGCTTCCAGAGACTCCACCCTGATACTTGCAGGCACTGCCATCTACATGGACACCTGTTGGTTATCCTGGAAACTGCCCTCACCCTCTGTCCTGGGTTGAACTGCACCCCTCAAAATGTACGTCCACCTAGAACCTCAGAACACGATCTTATTTGGAAATTGAGTCTTTGCAGATGCGATCAGGATCGGGCTGTAAATTCAAGGACTGGTGTCCTTGTAAGAAGAAGAGAGGACATTCTGATCCCCACGAGGAAGAACTATGGGACGATGAAGGCAGAGCGCAGAGGGACGCAGCCACCAGCCAGAAGCACCTGCAGCCACCGAGAGCTGGGAGAGAGGCGGGGAAAGGAGAAATCTCCGAGAGGTCTCGGAAGAAGAAGGCCCTGCCCACAACTTGACTTTGGACTTCTGGCCTCTGGAACTGTGAGAAATTAGACTTCCCTTTCTCCATTGCCATGGACACCATTCAAGCCTCAGTGAATCTCGCCAGGACCTTCACATTGCTCGCCAAGGGATTCCCCACATTTATTCTTGCCTCCACCCAATCTGATCTCTGCAGAGCACGCAGTGTGATCTTGGGAAAACACAAATTGGATTATGCAAGATCCCTCATTTGAATCATTCAGTGGTTTTGCATTACTTTTTTTTTTTTTTTTTTTGAGACCAAGTCTCACTCTTGTTACCCAGGCTGGAGTGCAATGGGGCGATCTCGGCTCATCGCAACCTCCACCTCCTGAGTTCAAGTGATTCTCCTGCCTCAGCCTCCCAAGTAGCTGGAATCACAGGCAGACGCCACCACACCTGCCTAATTTTTTATTTTTAGTAAAGACGGGGTTTCACCATATTGGTCAGGCTGGTCTTAACTCCTGACCTTGTGATCTGCCCCCCTTGGCCTCCCAAAGTGCTGGGATTACAGGAATGAGCCACTGCACCAGGCTAGCCTATTGCATTTTTAAAATTTTTAAAGTAAACATTTTAAAATTACTGATTTTGATGTTTCGAAAGTGGCAAAGGAGAAGCATTGTACAGTTTTCTGCCACTGAGCGCCAATGAGCACCACATGATGACTACAACGTCCTTGTGATTAACATTCCTAATGAAATTAAACACCTAGTATAACCATTAAGCTGTTTCAGCCTGTATTCATTCATTCAACTAATATTCATTATCTACTCTAAACCAGGTATTTAACTGCACTGGAATAAGAGGCACCTTACCTCATCTCATTGAGCCTATATTCTACAGAAGGGAAGGCATGAAAAAAAAATCAGGAAAGTCATTTAGAAAAGGTGATAATTGACCTGAGACCTGAAGTCGCCCGCAGGAAGCACAGGAGGCTGGTGTGCCCGGGGAGCAGTGAGAAAGCAGGAGAGTCATAAGATGGAGGTCAGAGAAGTGGCTGGAATCATATCATGAGGTGCACTTGTGCTCTGCTAAGAACTCTGGATTTTTAACAGGAGTGCAATGCAAGCAATTGAAAGGAATGGCGTGACCTGACTGCTGCTGATGCACAAAGAGCAGACTGTAAGGAGCAGCTGTGATCCAGGGAACCAGACAGGAAGATACTGCCCAGGCCAGGTCAGATGACGCACCAGAGGAGGATCAGCAGAGGCGATGAGGAGTGATCTGAGTTTCGTTCTCTCAACATATGTGCGATTGTGCGATCACTGATTTAAAGTGTATGATAAGTCCAACATCTGGGCCCCCTCAGGGATATTTTTCAGTGGTTGCTTCTCTTCCTATATATGGGCTACACCTTCCTGTTTCTTTTGTGCATCCCATAGTATTTCTTTGAAAACTGGACATTGTAGATAATAGAATGAACTCTGATCCTATCCCTTCCCCAGGGTTTTTCATTGCGGCTGTTTTGTGTTTTGTTTTTAATTCCACAAAGTCTGCATTCCCTGTTATATGGATCTACTGAAGTCTCTGCTTAGTTAGCTTAGCAGTCAGAGGTTTCCTGAGATGTCTTAGACAGCAAGGCTTCCAGGCGCCCTTTAACAGCGTTTTCTGTGTCAGGCACATCTTCAGTGCCCAGGCCATTCCCAAGTCTTCCTTAGCCTTTACTTCCTGCTTGTGCAGGGTCTCAAGGTCAGCCAAAGGTGAGTGGCTGGGACTCCTTCAGATCTGTCCTGAGCCTGGATGTAACCCTATACATGTGAAAAGCCTGAAGCCCTTCCAAAAGAAAAGCACAGCTCTTCAAAGCCCTCTATGAACATCTTGATCCCCAGATTTTTTTTAAATGCAGCTCATTATTTTTAACAAACGCTCTTGAGATGGGACTTTTCTCATGGAGCTTTGAGTCAGGTCAATGCTCTGTGAGTGGGACTTCTCCCGGGGAGCTGTGAGGTGGATCCAATGGGGACAATGCCTTGGGGATGGACCTTTTTGAGTTCTCCAAATCCACTCAGCCCTGCCCAGTAGCTGTGAGGCCGTTGGTTTTTATGATTGCTATGATTTTGAGACTCCTGGTTTTCAAGGATACTGCAGGACTGAGGACAGAAGGAGGGGAGTAGGCCAAGTTAAAACACAGCTCTGCTGTTCTTATCAACGTTCAGTCATCTTTCATGAATAAATGCTTTTCAAGTTGTTGTAAGCCTTTGATCAATTTCCAGAGTTCTGGATGTTGTTGAAAAAAGGCTGGCATTGATAATTTTGCCTGTATTGTCATTGCCTTTATGGAGAAGTGGATTTATGGAAGTCCTCACTCCACCATTCTGAAGGTCCCTCCTCCAAGAAGTGATTAGATGGTAAAGGTATATTTGAAGAAGAGTCCATAGAATTTCTCAAATATTTGGATGTGAAGAATGAGAGAAAGAAATGAACTCAGGGTAATTTTGAAGCTCGGATCCTAAAAATCAGAAAAATTTAATTCCTGTTTATTGAGATGGGTAAAACTGGGAAGAAAGCAGGTTTTTGCAAAATGAGCAAATGTTTAGCTTTAGACACATTAAATTTGAAGTTCAAATTAGGCACGGAGGTGCACAGGCCAAGTAGGCCATTGGATAGACAGTCTAGAATAGATAGAACAGAAGATATCACCTACAAATGATAGTTACATCAATAGAATACAGACCTACGTAAGAGGAGGACGTGTACACAGAGGTCCTACCACAAAGCCATGGGGTATTCATATATCCAGGGGCAGGAAAAAGAGGAGTATTCAGTAGAGGGAAGTAAAATCAAGTGAGGTAGAAAGAGAACAAGGAGGAAGTGATGTCTCAGAAATTGAGTGAAAAAATGGTACAAAGAGAAGCATGTCATCAACCACATCAAAGCTGCCAACAGTCAAGCAAGAGCAAGTCCAGCAACCAACCACTGGATTTGCCAACATGGAGGCGGGGAAGCACCTTGGAAAGAGCAACCCCACTGGAGCAGGGGGTCAGATCTGTAATGGATTCAAGGGAGACATGTCAAGGAGGCCATGGTGAGTGCAGTTTTTCTAGTCTTTCTGTCAAGGGAAGCAGAGAAATGGGGTTCCATCATCGTGGTCCTGCTGGGTGAGATAGTCAAAGCAGACCCTGGGCCCCACTGCCCATGCAGAGTGTGAGGGTTTTACTCGGAAGCCTTGGAGAACCACGTGAGACTTGATTTCCCTTATGCTCCAGTCAGAAAGTGACTTTCCACATACAGAAACGACATATAACATGGCTACCGACTTATTTTTTCAGCAAGTGTGTTAGTCTGTTTTGTGTTGCCATAAAGGATTATCCGAGATTGGGTAATTTACAAAGAAAAGAGGTTTATTTGAATCACAGTTCTGCAGGCTGTACAAGCATGGCAGCTGTGTTTGTTCAGCTTCTGGTGAGGCCTCCGGCCTCTGGAAGCTTTTACTCATGGTGGAAGGTGAAGAGGGAATAGGCAGGTAGGTCATATGGCAAGAGAGGGAGCGAGAGAGATGCCAGGCTCTTTTAAACAACCAGCCCTCGTATGGACTAATAGGGTGAGAACTCACTCATCACCGTGGGGAGGGCAGCAAGTCTTCATGATGCAGACACCTCCCACCGGGCCCCACCTTCAACACTGGGGATCACATTTCAACAAACATCCAAACGATATCACCAAGCATCTGTGACACACAATTCTTCAGTTAGAAAGAGGGATAGGCAAATGCACATAATAAATAAATCCTGTAGACAGGCTTTAGTCTATGGAAGGATAGAAGCCTTTATAGAAACCAATTGCTTTCGCCTAAACCTAAAGTGATCTTCAGGTGATTTGTGTGATTAGAGATGTGGAATAATCAGAATCCATAATTAGGGCTCTGATAGAAGAGGGTTGCAATACCAGAGAAGGTTCCCAGGATGAGCTTTGTGAGAGACAAGGAAGAGGCACAGCTTTCAATAATTCTTGCAGGGTTCTGGGATTTGGGGCAGGTTTTGTCTGCATTTGTTTGTCTGTATGAATTTATACATTGGGTTCCAGTTGCTCAGAGAAGAAGAACTGAAATTTGTGTCAGATCCCATGCCTCCATTTTTGGAGTTGCATGCATTTGTGATTACGTTCATAAATCGTAATACAGAGATAGTCCATGTTGGAGAGACATGGGGTCCCTGTCCCCAAATACAGAGGCCATCTGAAAACACTCTGAAGCTATAACACCTTTCCCCAAGTATTGGACCCCATGACTACAGTCAAATCCTGGCTCCTAAATTACGCAAAGCAGGAATGTGGACACCCTAAGGACATTCTCTTACCACCTTCTTTTTCCATCTGGATATGCCACATGTTAGAATACCTCACAGTTCCCTCTTTGTATCAATCATCCTGAAAGCAAATTGCTAAGCTTCTTGAAACTTAGCACTCCCAAAATGTGTTTGATATAATGAACGTTACATTTTTTTTTTTACCTCAAGTATTCTTAAAGATGTTTTCATTTTTCTCATCTCTGAAAATCGTGCATCTCTTGCCATGCTGTGAAAGCTTCCGGCTGTCTTTCCTCCTCTCTGCTATCAACAGACAGAACGGAAGCTGGAACAACGGATGCACTACCCTCGGTTTCTAACTCCCCAAACACACCTCATTTACTGCCCAATCAAACTCAGTGGTTGTAGCAGTTAGCCAGGCAGGCCTTACCCTGGAGTTTAAAATTCCCTTCCCACAATATATATAGTTAGTCTTAATAAATAAATGACTTGGACCATGCATTATATATCACTCAAATCCACGAGGACACAAATTATGTATAATACATCGGCTGTGTAATTTATTTATTAAGCAAAACGTGAATTCTCCATGCTTGTGTTTGGAGGCACAGTTTGTCACACGCAGCTAAATGATGTATTCTTATTAGTCCCACTCAATTACGAAGTCATCCCTCTGCGCATGGTGTATTTGTTAATGATAGTGCCACAACGCTGCGTCTACAATACCTGTGATTTTAGTGATTCATAACCGCTCACTAAAACTGTGAAAATGATAAATTGACTGCTGTTGATTAAATGCCGCCAACAGTATGTTTCATATGTGTTTGTCGCAGTTAGGAGTTAAAGAAACAGCATTGCTCAAAATCATTTAAATATCTAATTAAGCCAGGCCCTCACTAGATATAAAGAACTCATCGGGATACAATAATAAAAAAATAAAAGAAAGCTCAGTGGGAGAGGAGGAGGAGACGCCATCTGTAGACCCTCACCAACACGGCCTCATTGATGATAAAGAAACCATCATGACAACCGTTTGAAAGAGGCAATACCCAAATTTTAAAAAGCGTGGGAGTTAGCCCCTTCTGGTCACCAGCACAGCTACGGGGCTATCTGATGGCCGGCTCTCATCTCTGGGATTAGTCTTGGGCAGTAGTGGATTTCAATCACATATTTGGAAGCCCTGGGTGATGGCTTTTGAAACTGGAGCAAATTCACAGAGGCAAGGGAGGAGGGAGACGCAGAGGCAAGAAAAGGGGAAGGAATATTTTCGAGCAGTTTCAAATCACATCCCTTGTCTTCCACTGCAGTGAAAGTGTTTGTTAATCCTTCCACATGACAAACGGCAGCAGAAAGGGAAATACCATTTCAAACAAAGATTAATTATCTTTATGGCTTTAGCTAATTTTTTTCTCCCTTTAGATGAATCCATATAGAGGTCTTGTTGCTAATATTCAAAGCAGTGTAGAACAAGCCCAGAGAAGGCTCCTGTGCCGGCACCTCAGCTCCTAATTTAGGCTGCTGGAGTGAGTATTCAGGGTAATAAAAATAGATGCCCCCTGAAGCTTGGTAATTAAGACCAGCCAGGAGGTGTTTATTTTCTTCTTTTGCAATTTTGAAATCAATTGAGGAATGTGAGTGGAAAGTGCATGAATTCTTTTGGAAATCAATCTTCCTAAATTAGACAATGTCTCCAGAAAGTTTGGAGCAGATTAATAACAACGAAAGTGTACTATTTTTAATTTTAAAATCTGTGTGTCTTTTGTTTGTGCCTGGCACACTTTTTAAATTTTCCCCTTATAAAGATAAAACTTAGGGCAATGTCCCCATGGCTTTAAAATTGTTTGAGAATTAAGGTGGAACATTGATTATTAACTGCCCAGATTTATAACTGACCATGAAGAAAGAACCATGCCTTATATTGTCTTTGCAAAAGCCAATTTCACTCTTAAAACTTAAAACTCAAGAGAGGGTGGTATGCTGGAATGTTAGCTCCTTTGAATGGTTCGTAAGAACAGGCATGGTATGAACTTTTATAGGCATGGCAGAGGTCATTTTCAAATTCTACAGCAGAACTCAAACCCTAACACATATGTATCAATTTAAACATACTTAGTCTTGAAACTTGGATGATTTCCTTTACGACAAACATCCCTAGGGTACCTTTAATGACATTTAAAAATTTTACTCTCGCATCTGAAAGCAATTCCACAGTGTCCTGACAACTAGCATCTTAAGGACCCGTTGAATCCTCACTAGCTGCTTGGATGCCTTGCATGGCAGTCACAGAGAGTCATTCCTTCATTTTTTTTTTTTTTTTTTTTGAGACGGAGTTTCGCTCTTGTTACCCAGGCTGGAGTGCAATGGCGCGATCTCGGCTCACCGCAACCTCCGCCTCCTGGGTTCAGGCAATTCTCCTGCCTCAGCCTCCTGAGTAGCTAGGATTACAGGCACGCGCCACCATGCCCAGCTAATTTTTTTTTGTATTAGTAGAGACGGGGTTTCACCATGTTGACCAGGATGGTCTCGATCTCTTGACCTTGTGATCCACCCGCCTCGGCCTCCCAAAGTGCTGGGATTACACATTCCTTCATTTTTAAGGGGTTTGTTTTGTTTCATTCCTTTTATTTCTACTGCATAAAACATAATTATTCATTTATTTTCTGAGAGAAGAAACTCGCTTGATACGCAGGTTTGTGCAGTGGTGGCCAGAGGGTACCCAGATTCAAATCTCTTCCCCTAAGGTTCACTCTACTGGGAGTGGGAAGATCCTCTGCCCTCATTTTTGTTCTTAATTAACTGCAAAATGTTGGGCAACTAATTCACTCTCTGTCTTTTAGATTCAACACTTCAAAAATGACAAATATTAAGACTGGTGACAATCCTTACCTAACCTCTAGATTCGATTCTCCCACCTTCTCTGGTAGCACTAGGACCTCTGGTTTGCATATGGCTCAGTCTCTGTCTGGCAGGTCCTGGGTGCAGCCCAGGCCTCCAGCACTCCCAGTGTGTCAGCCCATGCTGGGGTACACATAGGTGGCACCCCAAGGAAGCATCACTTGGGAATCTTCACCCACCAGTTCACATAAATTAAATGGGACCTAGTGTCCATTTCACATCTGCATGTTCTCTTCCATGCCCTTTGCAGATTAAAAGGCCTAAACATTTTGCATATCCCTGTAGCAAGCATTTCCCAGGAGTGAGCCCTGATTACTTCTTCTCAGGGCTCTTTGTGTAACCACCATACGCCAGCATTTACAGGGATCTTATTACGACCAAGAACAAAACAGATGTGACATGCTGAAGTCATCATAGGGAAGGAACTAGAGAAACACCAAGGGTGATGAAATTCTTTCTCAGCCCTCTGTGAGTTAGAACAAGACCTAGCCATGTAGGCATGTTCTAGAAACTTCTGCTCCTGCATCAGTGATGTCATGAACCACTCTCCTTTTCGATCCTCTTGCTTTATTTACCAAATTTGTACAAAAACTTTAAAATATAAAATAGCCTAAGATAAAACAAACCTGAATTCTATTAAGTGAAAACCCCAAAAGCACAAAGTGATAGCATACAAGAGTGCTGTCATTTTCCACAAATAAAGCTGTTCAGGAACCCTCCTGTGAGACAATCATACAGCAAAATGGAAATGGGAAATTTCTGTAGGAGTTGTTCAGCTGTAAAGGGTAAACCTGAGAACAATCTTTTACCACCAGTTGAGTGGTACGTATACAAAGTAGAAGGGATCTGTTTTATCAAGCAAGTGTGCAGAGGAGCAGACATGCTCCTAGAATCACGTGTTGATTTTTCCAATAGTAGTAATAAGCAAAGCCCTTTGGAACAGTCCTTTCATTAGTCCTGCACTGACGTCTTTCAGGTATAACTTTTGAGATGAGCTTTCACATAGAGACCTCCAGTTTCAGACATAAGGGCAGGAAGCTGGGATGATTTATTATTTCTGCAGTGAACCAGGGCTGCAACAGAGGGGCGGGACTTCCTCCTGAAGTGAGACTCTGTCTGATGTCTCACGGATAGGGTGGAGACCGAAGCTCAGGTTCTGGATGTCGGCATCCTGGGCACTGCTGGTCCAGGTGTGTGACCTGCCCACGTTGAAGCCAGCACCACCCGCCCCCCCCCCCCCCGCCCAGGTGGGGCTGACCACAGCACCTGCAGCTGGCACTAGGAACAGCTCCACACTGAGAAAGGACCCGTGGTCAGAAGGCCTTCTGTATTACTTCCATGGTTGGAAATTAAGAAGCTTCTGTTGGTTTGTTTTCAAATGTCTATTTGAAAGTAGAAATGTTTCTGGGAATATTAGCTTGCATTGGTGGTCATGGATCTCTTAGGATGATTTAGTTTAGAACAACAAATGGTTTGGCTGTTCCCACCCAAATCTCATCTTGAATTGTAGCCCCCATAATTTCCACATGTTGTGGGAGGGACCCGGTGGGAGATAATTGAATCATGGGGGCGGTTTCCCCCACACTGTTCTCGTGGTAGTGGGTAAGTCTCATGAGATTTGAAGGTTTTTTTAAGAGGTTTCCCCTTTTTCTTGGCTCTCATTCTCTTTTGTCTGCTGCCACGTAAGACGTGCCTTTCACCTTCGGCCATAATTGAGGTCTTCCCAGTCACACAGAACTGTTGAGTTCATTAAACCTCTTTTTCTTTATAAATTACCCAGTCTCATGTATGCATTTATCAGTAGTGTGAAAATGAACTAATACACCAGCTGAAATCTTTGTACTTAGAGAAAGTAAAAATGTTTGGAAGTATGAGGGTCAAGACAGGGTCATCTTGAGGGATGGGGCTCATTCTCAGAAGGGGACAGAGAGAAGAGGGCAACATACTCAATCCTAGAGACAGAGTTCTACTTATTACACACAAAGAGGTAGAGTATCACCATTTAACAATTTTGAAAGAAAATGAAAAGTAGAAAAACATTGAGATAGACAAAAATACATCTATCACAGTCAGAGGCAAAGGTAACATCCAATTCCAGGCCTCCTGATCTTGTCATAATAGGTAGAGACCTACAGCCATGTAATTGTACATGTGCTAGGTCTTTTACAATCGGCAATGATGTCATCCTCCAAATCCTTGTCAACCTTATGCTAATAGTAATGAAAACGACACAGAGTGCTCTGCATTCTTTTTAAAAATGAGAAAAAAAACTCAAAGCTGGACTGCAAGACCAGGCAATGCAAGCAGGTGGAAAACATCCATCCATTGAGATAGGCCACGGAGGGGGAGGTACCCTGGAAAAGCTATCGCAATTTTTATTTATTCCTGGGCAAAATAATACAGCATTCTGCATCTGAAATGTAAGAAAGCAAAGAAAGACAGCAGAGAGTAAAAGGCAGCAGTTCCAGGCATAAGGACAGGACCCTTCTGAGTAGGCAGCAGCCAATGTGATAAGATTGCTTTTCACTTCTTTGTGAGTTAATCTTTGAAGCTAGGGTGTTTGTAGGGCCCTTGGAGGTCAACTGTAGTGATGGTAAAAATATTTTCCGGATGAAGCAATACAGTCCAGGATGCATAATGGGGTCAATGAAACTTAGAATTAAAGGGAGACTGTGTAAGACAATCTGAGTTATATGATCGCTGCCAATACAATTTGCATGTTTTCTTCTTACGAGGATTTGTCATACCGCATATGACCAGCCGAGTAAGGAATAACAGAAATATTTAAATTATGATAAAGAGAAACAATAAGAGAATGTTTTAAATTCAGAGAAAGAAGAAAGAAGAATGAGAAGGGGAAGATAAGGAAAAGAGAAAGAGAAGAAAAAAAGAAGCATTTTTAACAGGTTGCTGGTACAGGCATCAGCGGGGCAGATGGGATATGGCTCGGGGTGAGGAAAAGGGGCAGAGACCAAGAAAAGGTGATGCGATTCTGAGGATCGGGACGAGAAGACAACCTTGGGCTTGAAACATGCCAGCTGGGGAGTTCTGAAAACCAGGGAGGTCCTTGGCAGAGAGGCATTCAGGAACAACTGCACAGCCCGGCTTGGCTTCCAAGGCCCAGTGACATCTGCTCAGTGTGGAAACAAAACTGCTGGTGGTAAAATGAGCAAGGAGCACAAGCTCGCTAATCCAAGGAGCGGAAGACCATTTTTAAAGGGCATTTGGAGTTGGAAGTGCCCCAGAACATGTCAGGTCTGCAGCCTTTTCAGACTGAGAGTGCAAAGCGGAGTCCAGTCCCTGGTGTCTGGGGCCCAAAGCAAAGGTGCCTTGAAGTTCTTGTGTTATCGAGCAGAGTTCAAAGACCATGAAACAGCCCTCCTACAGAAAAGGCTCCTCAAGGGCCGTGGTGTCAAGGAGAGATCAGAGGATCAGATCCCAATTAGCAGATCAAAGGGTAAAAAGGAAGGATCCAGGAAGAAGGCAGTAATTTTAGACTTGCAGGAGAAAGACCAGAATATCAAGGTGATCCTGGCATACAGATGGCACACAAGACTGCCAATAATCGAATGGAAGGAGAATCATCAGGGTGATATTTTTGATGAGAGAGAGAAGGAAACCAGTGAGCTACTAAAGAATTAGATAGTAATGAGAGGAGAGGCTTGGGCTGGAAGGAGCCTTCAAGGGAAGCCTTCCCTCGAAACTGAAGCTTTCTATACATGGTAACCTTAGGGAAGGCTGGGAGTTTGTGGTGGCATCCAGCAGGAACGAAGGAAGGACTAGAAGTGAAAAACAGCAAGATTTCTTCTTCTAATAAGTCAGCCTCGCCTGTAAGCTTGATTGGCAACAGAAGCCAAGATTCCCGTTTTCACTCCACACTGTTTTTTGGTGAGGTCAAGCCTCATTTGCTCTGAATGGCCCATTGAGAGTCGGGTCCCCCCACCCGGTGTCAAAGTCTGTTCCGCCACTTCTACCATTTCTGCGAGGATGATGCCAGGATTGAAAGTCCTCTTCCGGAGTCTTTCTGCCTCTGCTCTCTGGACGTACCCTTTTATAACCCTCTCATCTGTACATGTGGAAAGACCAAAGGGAACTAAACGGGTTACAAGAAAAGAGAAATGCAAAACAATGACTATTCTGGTGGCACTCTTGGCGTAGTGGTGGGAGCTTCTGCTCTCTGGAAAATGTTTGGCGTCCTGGAAAAACATCCTTGCTCCCTAAGGCAGCCGCAAAGCATGAAGTCTAGCAGAGCCAGTCCAGAAAACGGCGCCTTGGGTGCGATCTTACTAGTCACCTGCAGTGCTGCCGACAGGAAGATTCTTTTAAAGTTCTTTCATCCCAACACCCTACACAGCATGCATAGACCCTTTAACACTCAGAAAGAGGAACGGCAAAATGCCTCACCTTCCTCTGAGGTGAGTGGAGGGAGGGAGACGGCAGATGGAGGAAGAGGTCCTTGTTGGCACTGGCCAGGGACACCTGGCAAGGCGACAGCCAGGAAACCGTGCAGTGTAGCGGGCAGTGCTCCGGCCAGTGTGCTCTGCAGGGCCAGTGTGGCAGAAGGGAGTTGAAAGCTCAATGGAAGAAGACATTAGCCTTAAACATGCTCAGGCTCCCCGAGACCTCTGCAGGAATGACCAACTGAAGATGGCAGTGGCTGCCTTCCTCGCAGCCTCAACACAGGGGTCAAATGGAATGAGAGGTAGGAAAACACCTCGGAATCAGGTTAGTGCAGTGCAGCTGGGTGTGCGCACCAGACCACCAGCACAAGAGGCGTCAAAATGGACCCCTTCTCACCTTGCACAGTTGTCCAACACGTGCACTGAACAAATCCAGCTCTCTGATGCCCCTCATCGGCCAGCAGGGACCCCCCACCGGTTCTCTCCATTAATGTGTGTCCACTTCTCTGGTGGTGATTTTGGTGATTTCAGGGCCTATCAGACAGAGGAGTTGTTACAAAACTAATCAACATCAACACTTCCTTTAACTCCTTTTTAAGCAAGGGGTTAAAAAATAAGGTCACCAGGCCAGTAGGGAATGTCTGAAAGACAGCCAGCTTCCCAGTAGTGTCAGACCAAGTGCTGGATGCACCTCCAGCCAGGACCGCCAAGGACGAGGACTGGTCTTAACACATCCTGCGAGAGGCATTTTGTCTGGGCTTCGGAAGATGAGCTCAGCGCCCAGCAAAACTCTCAAATCACCCTGGGAATGTGATGTGATTTAATACACCGCATGTCAGACTGTATCACAGCAGCAAAAATACACTACAGATAGTTTTACTATGCACACCTACACATAACATTCTAATATTCTAATAGAGCAAAAAGCATTAACATTATACATACCAACAGAATAGGTAAAACCTGCAGCAGAAGACTCAGAGATTTAAAGAACTTAACCTAATACGTCAGTGTGTTTTATCGCCATCATCACCACCACTAGAGAAAAAAAGCAGCAGTAGCCATGCTAACATTTACCTGACATTTACTGTGTTTTAGTGAGGGTGCTAAATCCTTTACATGCATATCTAACTTAATCCTCAGAATGACCCTATAAACAGAAAAAGTGAGAGCTACAGAAGTTAATAGAAGAGTGCCCATCATCACCACACTGCTAGGTGGCAAACCTGAGGTCTTCACCAAGGTCTGCCCAAGCTTCTAATCACGCTTTTACACTGCCTCATACGCAAATGATTGTTTTGATAAAACAAACCCTGTGCAAAGTCCTCTGTGAAACCTGGTCTTGTATCCTCTCCCCATCCTGCTACAGACACCAGACCTCACAGAAGCAGAATCAGGGTGCGGTTGCAGAAAAAGAAACAAGAACAGAGAAAGACGTGTGTGGCATCACGTCTCCATCTCACAGGAACTGGCAGCGACGGTCCAAGCCAACGCCTCTCGAGGTGGCCTCCTCCTGTGATGGGAGGGAAGGGCTCACCAGGGGGTTCCCTGCTGGCAAGGCTCAGAGATGTTGCTGTTATTTAACTCAAAGCCGATCACCAGAGCCTGAGATGCGGTCAGCCTTGTGTGCCGGGAAGACCGGCAACTGTCCGGGAGGACGTGAGCATGTCACTTTCCAGGACCCCTTCTAACCCTGGGGCACGCAGGGTGCAGCCTGGCCCCGCGCCCCGTGTTACTCACCTCCACGTGTTTTCACGCTGTTTCCTTCTTCCCACTTGATAACCCACCTCTTCAACAAATGCCCTTCGATATTTGAGTGCTAACAGAAACGCAGACGCTGTGGCCATAAATTGCTCCTAAGCTCGGACCGAAACATCTGCTGACCAAGCTACAGCCTTCCTGACTTTGCCCACGTCAGTGAGGGGAGACTCCACTTCTCACACAATCACCAGTTGCCATTCTCAGCACAAACCTGGGACACTTATTTACAAGACCATTATTTGTTTTTCCTCTACAGTCTGCAAAAGGGCTCAACATAAACCAAGTATGCTGCACCCCGTGGAGTTTTCAGAAAGAAAAGCCCTCGTCCGGATCCCAGGGGCAGTCCTCCGAGAGGCCCCGGCGGCAAGGGGCCCGCCCTGCACCTTCCCACGAGGGTGGTCCTGTTGCAAACGAGCTAAAGGTCATGCCTTCTTTATTTTCTCCTTCTTGCACCGGTCTTTGCCTTCTAAGAAGGGAGTAAAAAGAAAGGAGAAAAGAAGAAGCCACAGTGGCTATGAGAACCGCTTCCCCGCGCCTGGGGCGCCGCGGTGGCCCGTCCTCCCGTGTCCTCCGCGTCCTTCCCAGGCCCGGAGTCACGCATCACTCATCTTGTCACATTGAACTCCGGATGCTCCTGCCCTAGAGAATGCTCTGACTCCGGCAATTTTTCTTCATTCTCACTAACAATTTGGTAATGAAATATTGATTTTTAGTTAGATTCATATTGATGCTATTAGGTTTGCATTGATAAATCATGCTGGCCTCCTGTCTGGAAGGCTAGAGAGTGCCACACTGAGCCCTGGAGATTACAATCAACTCATTGATGTGTTAATTTGATGGATTTTTTCGTTCTCTTAGAAGGAATGGGAGGGTAAGGGGAGATTTTTCAGTGCGGTGTTGTAAAGTTTTCACAGTGAAATCAGGGACAGTAATTGCAGGCTTCATGGGGTACATTCGCCTCTGAAGAATCCTTGGGCTGATTTGGCCAGGATGTTAAAAGCAGGACAGGTGTGGGGCTGCAGGGGGAGCATGGGGGGATGTGGGTGAGGGCTGAGAGGATATGGCACACCTTGTAAACACTGTTCCAGATCCCACACAGGGAGGGGATGTCGCACAGTTACATCCTAATTAAGCCATTTAGAGGAGTCATGAAGCAGCATTGCCCATCTCCAGGACTGCTCTGCCTGTGAAGACTGCCCAGTGCCAGGCAGGTGTGCCCTGGGCTCCACCACTGCCCTCCGCGCTCGCTGGCGATGGTGGCGTGGTTCTCAGAGCATCTCCCTCTGTTTTCTCCTTTGCAAAGTGCCCCTTAGGAAGCCGGTGTCCTCTGCATCTGCAGCCTATTTGAAACAGCCTCTAGATTTGATTTATGGTTCTGTGCAGATGCAATGCCTGTCATTAGGGGACACTTGCCCACACCCAAGGATTACTCTGTGATTTTCTTCAAACGCCCAGTGTTGGGGCGGCACAGTGTTGCAAGCAGCCCGGGAAAGAAGGGGCCTTCAAATGCTTAGGAAGGAATGCGTTCAGTTTATTTTGCTTTGTTTTTTTAAGCAAACCTATTTCATGATCAAGCATGTGTCCTTCACCTCTGTGAGCTTTACATCCCCTTTCTTCTGAAGACCCCAAAATGACAACTTCACATGATCAAGTCCATTCAATTAAATTCACATATGAGAGCACGCATGTGTGTGCATGTGTGTGTGCACATGTGTGTAAAACTGTAAGACCTGGTTTCTGAAATAGATACAATGCACACACACACCCACACATGTGCCCACACCCATACGCACATGCACACACACACACATGCCATGTGTGCTGAAGGGAGCCTCTGGTGGAGGGTGATGGGATGAGGAAGGGACGTTTACATCAGCTTCTGTCCTCTTAACCATCTAAAGAGCTCGGATGACTCGCCAGCCGCACTGATGAAAACTTTGATTCCAGCCCCCCGTTTGAGTAAGGAGGAGGGAAATGAAGTCTCCTGTGTGAAAAGCATTTGGTCCATTCTAAAATCCCAGGCAAGCTGGAAGCCATGTCCTAATCAGGGAAACCCAGACGCTAGGGAGGTGGAAGTCTTTCAGAAGCATGAGCTCTAGCAGAACACGCAGCGTGCCGTGCCCAGCAGTTGGACATTAGGTCCTGGGTGGACCACAGGGTGTGGTTACTTCGGGGAGGACTCTGAGTCACCCACGCTCAGGACGGTGCTTGGGCTGTGGCTGTGCACATCCAGGTATTGGGGCTACTTCCCAACAAGTAATTTTCCATCTAGGTTGAAGCCCTTCCCAGTCTCAACAGATCTTCCCTTGAATCTCTGAGTAGCTCTCCTTAGACATCACCCCCACCTTCACAACTACAACCCAGGCCTGCTCCAGCCCCAGCCAGCCCATCCCCACAGGGTGCCCAGGAGAGCGGGGCTCACCATGTAGGAGCTGCCACTCAGGTCTGCTGACTCCTGCTGCCCAAGTCCAGCTGACTTGAAACCATGGAGGCCCCAGCAAGGAATGACATTCAGGTTAATCTCCATGAACCTTACAGTCAAAGAGAACTCTCTAGTCAACCTTAGGAAAGGCTCCTTCATCGACTTTTCGGTCACATCTTAACAGTGATGCTAACCACACACACACAGACATAACCCCGACCTCAAAATTTAGGATCACTGGGGAGATGGATCGTCTATATCAATAACCTCAACTCAGTCCGCCCTCCCCGCAGTGAGCGTCCACGTGGGAAGTGCAGCTCCACACCTGCGCTCCTCTGGTCTCTCTCTTTCTCTACCTTCTCTTCATGTTGAAACTGATCTTGCTGTTAAGAGACCATCAGCTAGCCCCCCGCCCAGGAGTCTTCCTCAGCCATCTCAGGAGGGTCATCCCCATCTGCCTGAGCCCTGAGAAATCGGTGAGTGCTTGCTGCCACCCCCCAGAGCTGCAGGGATGCCTCATGTGACGTCTCCGCTCCTGGAGTTCCAGCGTCTCAGAGTGGGAAGCCTGGGGTACCCACTTCACATCCCCGGGGCTCAGCACACTGCAGGGTACAGTCGCACTGGCTGAGCTGAAGAGTGGTCCAAAGTGTGGCACTCCTTCAAAGTGGGGGTGCGAGCACACCCAGAGAGGCGGTCTGAGACCTACATGACAGGCTCCAGGACTGGGGAGCAGAATGAGAGGAAGGTGGGCGGGGCAGGCAGACAGGCTGCGGAGCCCCTGCCCAGGGAGGAATATGCAGCCTGTGCCTTGGGGCCGTCAGTCCCCGTGGGACTAGAGCACAGGAACCCTGGGAAACAAAGTGTGGCTGAAAATGCGGCCAGCTGGTGTGTGGGGGCGGGTCACCAGAGGCAGAGTGGAGGCGTGGGTGAAACACATAGGAGTGGGAAATTTGTGGAGGCTTTGGTGTATAAGTGATTTGTTTAGAATATTGTTTTAAGAACAGCTAACTTAGTAATGGTGATAAATGGATTTAAGTGCAGAAGAGAGAAAAAAATACAAGCAGACCATTCAAAGATGACAGGATCCTTCCGACAAGAAACACTGAGGGCCTGGGTTTTTAAAAATTAAGTTAAACTCGGAAGCCAGGCTTTCACACGCATTTATTACGCCCCCGTCCTCATAGCCTGGGATAAAGCGTTCCATAATCCTTATGGGGACTTTGTCATCTCTATGCTTCTTATGAGTGCACAGATTCTAGAAATGACCCAACTTGGAGGCCTCCAACACACTCGTAAAGCAAGTGTTCCTTCAGAAACTGACATCCTGGGTACACACAGGCACCCCCAAGTCAATGATTTTACTTAAAATTTCCACGTTCATCACAGGCTGTTTTGACTTAGTAACCAAAAGTTGAAAGGGTCCTTCCTTTCATTTATGCTAATGCTCTTTGGTGTGACCAGGAGCACAAACAGAACATGTAGCCAGGACTCCGAGCCCTTCAACACAGGACTCTCAACCATTATTCAATTATTTCATATTTTGGTTTAGAGAAAGTGACACACCCATATCTATGGAGAAAAAGACAACACGTGTAGTTTAAGGCTGTATGTGTTATGACAGACGTCTTAAACACACATCACTACTGTTAAAAGAAATCCCCAAACTTTAAGTCAGTTTAACTTCTCTTGTGTCTAATTGAATCTGACTTTGAAGTTATGAAATCTCTAGATTTGACTAGGAGCTTCAAAAGTCCTAGTAAACTAGCTCCACAGTTCTCCCAGAACATTGACGAGCAGGAGACATTCCAATAGAAAGAGTGGAGAAAAGAAAATAACCCACCACGAACTCGCAGTTCCCACGTTAGCTACTTCCTTTCCCTCTATAAAGACACTACCTTTTAAAAGGAGGCAGACCACACTGTAAACTTTATATAGCACACAGGCTGGTCAGTAAATATTGTGTACCCAGAGGCATAAAATAGGGGTGCTGGCCGGGCACGGTGGCTCATGCCTGGAATCCCAGCACTGTGGGAGGCCAAGGCAGGCAGATCACAAGGTCAGGAGTTCAAGAGCAGCCTGGCCAATATGGTGAAACCCCATCTCTACTAAAAATACAAAAATTAGCCGGGCATGGTGGTGGGTGTCTGTAGTTCCAGCTACTCGGGAGGCTGAGGCAGGAGAATCACTTTAACCCGGGAGGTGGAGATTACAGTGAGCAGAGATCACACCACTGCACCCCAGCCTGGGTAACAGAGGGAGACCCCATCTCAAAAAAATAAAATAGGGGTGCCACGGAAAGGTCTCTAAACGCCATGCTCCTTGATCAGTATAAGCATGGTTTCCTCATTTCTTCTACCAGGGTTAGGCATACACCAAAACTCAAACATTAAAGTCCTACATTGCTTATCTCTGAAGGGATTGGACTATCCTGAAGCCAAAGGTGAAAGAATTTTTTTTATATTGGAAGCAGATAAAAGAACATTCTATCACTTACTTAAAAATATATATAAATTCCCTTGGATAACAACTCTAAGCATAAGACCACGATGTCTTCAGGAAATACCTTTTCTCTCCACTCCTGCACTGGCTCAGCAGAGGATGGAGGGAAAGGAAAGCAAATCCATGATGAATAGAGAATCATTACCACCTTCTTTTCAGCAGGAAACACCTCTGGTAAATTTAAAACGGATTCTCTTTACTCCCCGAACATGAATTTGCATATGTCTTAACCAGGAGCTCTTCTCTCTTAGATTGGGTTCTTCCAAATTCAGACTCTCAGACAGGACTTAGGATCCCAGGAAGCAAGGGAGGGAGGAGAGGAGTGAGCAGGGAAGGGAAAGGCAGCCAGTGGCATAAAAAGAAGGGGGTGACCCCTCCCGGGGCCCCTCTGAGTTGACGATGGAGGGAAGGCCCAGATACTCGGGATGGTATCTAACAATTCCCACCCTCTTGGGTTGAGGGCTGCTCCTGAGTCCTCACTCCTTTGCATCTCCAACCTCTCCGCGCTGAGCCAGACAACTTCCTAGTGGAGAGATCCCGTGCAGTGCATGGGGTCTGGCTGCGGGCACCCCAGGGGTGGGCCTGGTGGGGGGGAGCAGGCACATAGTGTCTGCAGTGCCCGCTTCCCAGACAAGTGGACTCCCCATCCCGGCTCAGTTGTCCAGGGAATCACCCTTCCTACTCCTCCCTCAGTGAGTCCTACACCCAGCCTGTCACCAGCTTCTGTCTTCCGGCTGCTTCTCCTTTTCCATCACCATTCCCAGCCCAAAGTGTCTCCTCCTCTATATCACAATAATTTCCTCCTCGCTGTCTTCCAAACCTCATACCGTCCCTTTCCCCATCACGTTGATACCATGGGTGTGTCTTTCTTAAACAGGTTTCATGTCTGTCTTCTCAAAAGTACACATCCAACCCCCCACCACCTGCCTTTCAGACCCTCTGGGAGTAGGTTCCACACCAGCAGCCAGCTTCCCCCGTCTCCTCACCGCTCAGCCTCCAACTCCAGCAGGCCAGGTGCCTCCTCCTGCAAAGCTCAGACACACGTGGGTGTCTTGGCTCGTTCTCGACCCCACTGTGGGAACCATGACTCTGCTCTTTCTTCTTCTGTACGGCTTTGTGTAAATTAATTGGAGAAACGAAGATGCAGAGAATTGTATCTGGAAAACGGGCAAGTCCTGCAGTGTGGCGGAAGCACCGAAACAAGGTTCTATGCAAACATTGCAGGGCTGCCCAGCGGCGAGCAGGGCTCTGGAAGCCCTGGCCACCCCTAGCCACAGAAATAGCCTTCTCCTCTCAACCTGGAAAAATCCCAGCAATCCTATTCCTCCAAGAAGCCTTTCCCTACCATTCATTCAAGCTCACACTGACATCGGACTTTCTAAGTTCTTGTTTTACTCATGGCCAGTAAGGTATTTAACTTTTCTTTTGCAATGTCATGGGTGTTGGCTTGTTCTTCGTTCATAAACTCACTCCCCACAGAGCCTGTGTCTGGAACCTGGTCGCCTCCCCCAGACCCCAGGGGAGCACCCCCTGGAGGGGCCTCAGTCGAGCTGGGCTGAGGGGCTGATTGAAGTGGGCCCGGTCTTGTATTGCTCTTTGGCTTTGTTTCTTTAAAAAGCCTGAGAAGTGTCTGCTAACCGCCAATAATGAACCTTCTGAAATAACAGAACTGGGACTTACTCTAATAGTCCTATGACTGGGGAAGTCTCTAATGGTAAGAGCTACTTCTTGACTCACTGCTCTTTTTCAAATTATAGGAAAATCGCTTTCTAAGAAGTTTTCTTTTAGACACAGTCTCACTTTGTTGCCCAAGCTGGAGTGCAGTGGCATGATCTCAGCTCACTGCAACCTCTGCCTCCCAGGTTCAAGCAATTCTCTGCCTCAGCCTCCCACATAGCTGGGATTAAGGCACCCACCAGCATACCCAGCTAATTTTTGTATTTTTAGTAGAGACCGGGTTTCACCATCTTGGCCAGGCTGGTCTTGAACTCCTGACCTTGTGATCCACCTGCCTCAGCCTCCCAAAGTGCTGGAATTACAGGCCACTAAGAAGCTTTAAAAAGAAACAAGAAAAAAAAATGTTCAGTTAGGTGGACTGTGCACTTTGACACCACAATTCAGCACCCGAAAGTCCACATGTAAGAGATGTTGATGTCTGCAGGTCTTGGTGGAAGATGTCAGAAGATAAATCATGAGCAAACAGGAGCTTCCTTGGAACTCTGCTGGATCAGCAGTTCACAGACAGGGGGTCGCCCAGGGCTCGTACTCACTCTCCATAGACATCACATGAAGACCAGCCTCAGAGAGGGGCTGCCCGGGCCGGCGCCTAACAGGAGAAGAGCTAGGGAGGTAGAGACAAGCACATAGTCCGCCTCCGCACCACACATGTGAGGCTGAAGACTGGCAGTTGCACTGATTCTCTTGTGGACTGACCCTAATGGTTTATGACCCAGGTAGCAACCCAGGACCATGGACCGAGTGTGGTCAGCCATGCTTCGTTTCATCTTTTAGTTCAAATTTGTAGACATTGTTCAAATATTGCTAGATTTCTCATAAATACTCATATTTGACTTCTCTCAAAAGCTTGGCAAAGGGTAGGGCTTGGAAGGACACTCTGGAGCCAGAGACCTGGGGTGAAATCCCAGGGAGATGAAACCCTAGATGTGCAATTTCAGTGACTTTCTCAGGTGGTCTGTGCTTGCCTTACAGGCAGCGTGAAGATCGTGAAAGTACTTACCTCAGCGTTGCTGTGTGCGTCAGGTGAATTCACATGCATAAAGGACGTAGAACAGGGCCTAGGACATGAAAAGCCTGATCTACGTGTGAGCTACCGTTTTTTCCCCCGACAAGGTAGATCAACTTTCCTACTTGGGAAACATTTTTAAAGCCCCAGATCCTGTGTCCTTTAGATGAATCGAACTCTTTCCTCCCCAGCATGGTGTCTACCACTCCTGCCGTACCCAGCCAGGGCCACCCATCAGCATTTCTCTCCCAGCTGCTGCAGGCCATGGAATATGGTACCCCAGATGTTATAGGTGAGGCTGAAGGTGGCACCGTATGATGTGACTCTGGTGGGAATATCACAGCAGGTGTTGGTCAACAGCCCAGTGGGCTAAAGAACAAGAAAGGCATTGTGGAAAAGGAGGTGGCAAGGACAGTGACATGAGCTAGTGCAGACACAGGCAGGGAGGAGGCAGAGCCTGGCAGAGAGAGGCAGGCGGCAGCAGAGGCCAGGGAGAAAGGTAATCTTCTTCCCAGGCTGGGTAGAGAAGGCAGCAGGCAGTGGAAACTTAAGTAGCCAAGCCAGTTCAGAGATCTGAGAATCAGGAAGAGGAGACACCCAGAGAGAGAAGGGCCAGGCACGGGCAACCCGGGCATCAGGGAATGACGCACAAGGCCCACAACTCAGACCCGAAGACACATAGGAATAAATCACCAGAAGAAGGTCAGGCCCCAGTGTTTTGACCACTGATCACAGAGCAGGGACAGCCTGCCATCCCCCTGGTTTTATGGTCTCTCCTCCCTGGATAAGCTGGCTGAGAGCGAAGGCCAGAGGAGGCCACCACCCCGATCCAGGCTGTGAGCTGGGGCCACAGACTCAGGACTAAGGTTTATAAAGATTTATAAAAGCGTGCCTACCTAGCTGACACCACACAGATTAATTCAGGCATCTAAGCGATTTCTTCATCAGCCACAAACAATTCCCAGGTCTGGAGCACTCATTTCTTCTGAAACACAGAAAAATTCCAGCCAATGCATTTTTTTTTTCTAAATGCAACAATGAACAAATACAATTGCTATTCAAGTCCTGGGGCTAAATAGTGGTTACCAAAATAATTGACCCTACTTAGAGCACATAACAAAGTCATAGAAATCGCAGGCCATTCTGTGTTCAGTGGAAAAGCAGGATTCCTATTTCCCTTGACTTTTGGATTCACCCACACCCCATGAAGTTTCTAACTAGGTGAAGGAGGATAACGTCTGTCCAATAAAACTTCTCTAATTGAAAATCATTACCAAACTGCTTTCTTCTAAGACACACAGGCTCCTGTGCTGGGATCTCCTGCCCCTTCTTCAATCACGTCTTTCTGCAGCGTTGCTGGCAGGGCCAGGTCAGAGGAGAACAACAATGGCGGATTCGACTTCAAGGACCCACTTACAATTCCCTCTCTGACAAAAATAACTCCTTTCATGGGGAATTTGAGAATCTGAAAATTGGTGAGCCTTCTCTGTGGGAGACCAGCACAAAGCGAGGGCATCTCGTGTAGGCACTTTCTTCTAAGGGCCATAAAACCCAAGAAACACCTTTGGATGTTTCTGTCCCCATCTTAGCGCTGTTCTTTAGGCAATCACAAGAAAAGGGCTTTGTCCCTGAGAACAAGGCCTCTCTCCTTCTGTATCTATTGTGTTTGGCCCCTGCACGCACCTGTCAGGATGTTGACAATATTTCCAGCGAGGCATTTTCCTAATGCATTCCCTCCCCTGGAGGGAACCCTGTCCCTGACATCTGTGACAGCCCATGGGTGAATCATTTTGTGAAACAGGGCCTTCAATGGGAAGCTTTCGCTCTGATCCTGACCTCACTTAATTGTCTATGTCTTCAAACGTCCAGGTTGCACTGGGGCCACAGTGGCACGTGAAGGCCCCCCGTGGGCGGCTGGGCCGGCAGATTATTCTGTAAGCTGAGTGCTTTCCACAAGTTCCTTTGCCTCCTGGGAACTAAATTCAAGATGGTAGTGAGCAATGCAAACCCCCAGACAATTTGGATCTTAGCAGCCTCTGCAGTGAGTTCTTTACCTGGTTAATTTAACGGCAATTTTCTATCCTCTAGAGCAGCCTGGCTGTGGATGGAGCCACAGGTCTGTTCCCAGCCCACATCCTACCTGACATGAGAACAAACGAGCACTTCTCATCACCTACTGTCATCAGCTTCCAGTCCACTGACCGTCTTCACTTCCCACTGGCCCCTGTGCCAGCTCCCCTGTGTCCCCTGGAATTCCTAATGCTGAAATTCACCAGAGCCCTGTCCTTAGTGAGCTGGTGTCTACTTTACCCTCTTGGCCTTTCAATCACATCTCAACGGATTTAAATGCCATCTAAAGACCAGTGACTTCCAAGTTTCTCTCTCTAACCCTGGCATTTCTCCTGAATTCTAGGTGAATTTAGCCATTGCCTACCCTCCATGGCCATCGAAATATCTAATTGATTTGCAAACTGAACGTGTCCAGCCTGAACCTGCTCCTCACACAGACTTTCCTGTCTAAGTTGAAAGAAATTCAATTATTTAAGTTGCTCGGAGAAAAAAATAATCACCTGTGCATAATCCTTGGCTCCTCTCTTTCTCTTGCCCTTCCTTAAATCGACAAGCAAACCAGGTTGACTCTGTTTCAATGTGTGTCCAAGAATCCAATCACATCTCCCCGCCTCCCCTCCCAACACCCCGCGTGCTTCTCCAGGCCGCTCTCCGGGGTGGCTGCTGGTGCCTTCTCACTGCCTTCCCTGCTTGCATCTCTGTCCCCATCCCCAGTCTAGACTCAGCACAATAGGTGGTTAAATGGACCCTTTTAATGCCAATTTCATTCCACAGCTCTACTCTGCTCTAAACCTTCCGATGACTTCCCATTTCATTCAGAAGAAAAAAAAATTCCAAATTCTTCACAATAACCAAAAAAAAGCTCCGCTTGCTATGAACTCCCATCACTTCCTAGACAATCTTCCATTCCTCTGCCCTCTCGCCCTGAGCTCCCTCCACACCAGGATCCTTGGGTCCTGGGACACATCAGGGACACTCCTGTGGGGCGTCTGGACTGGCTCTTCCTGCTGCCTGGAAGCCCCCTCCTTTCTCTGTCTCACCTCCCTTGCCTCCTTCAAGTTTCTCTGCATTAGTTACCCCCTCACGGGGACTCTGTGACCACCCTACTGTCAACGGTGCTGTCACACTCCTCAGCCCTTTCCTGGCTCAATTTCCTAACTCCATTGACTCAACATCTTCTGACACTCTATGGCATACGTATTTATGGCCTTTATTATTCACCGACTGTCTCCCTCAGCGAGAATCCAAGTGGCCCCATGTCCTTCCCATGTAGGGATACGTCCCAAGCCCCCAGAAGATATGATACCCAGTGGGCGGTTATGAGAGGTTTGTTAAATGAGTTAACATCTTTCATTCTTTTTTAACTGTTATTTTAAGTTCAGGAGTGCACGTGCATGTTTGTTGCGTAGGTAAACTTGCGTCATAGGGGTTTGGTGCACAGGTTATTCTGTCACCCAGGTGTTAAGCCTAGAACCCATTCATTATTTTTCTAATGTTTTAATTTCTTAAAATGAACAGTACTAAAAATGAACTCGATGGTTTGTGCCCAAAGCCTCGGTTCGGTATTTTTTAAAGGACGACTTCTGTTGCTTATTTTGTAACAAGAGGATGGAGACAGTTTATTCGTGTAAGAGAGGAGAGGCCCCAGTGCGTGTTGTTTCCCTTTGTGTCCATGTGTTTTCATCGTTGAGCTCCCACTTACAAGTAAGAACAGGCAGTATCTGGTTTCCTGTTCCTGCATTAGTTTGCTGAGGATAATGGCCGACACTCCATTCATGTCCCTACAAAGGACATAATCCTGTTCTTTTATATGGCTGCATAGTGTTCCATGCTGTATATGTACCATGTTTTCTTTACCATTTTTTACATGTTCACCTTGGTCTGTGAGCCCTGTGAGGAAAGAAAGTGGGTCTTAAGTTGTGTCTGCCTTTAGTACAGGGCGTAGTTCAGAGCAGGCAGCCAGAATTCAGTAAGTGAATGAATACACAAAGAAACCAGCATGCACATGCTGCCTCCAGCACTGACATCCTCTTCTTCTCTTACATACGGAAACGACCCTGCCTCCCAACCTCTCGTTTCAAATGAAAGACAATTTTTAAATATTCAACTGAGGTTTTGAACACAAACATTGAATCTATTTTTAATACTGTGATAGGTACAAGCAGGAAATGAAAAACAGGCCGTTATACTGGACTTCCACCATAGGGTCTTACTTTCTGGTGCTTTGCTATTTTGCAATGTGTTATGCGTTTTGGGCTGAACTGTGTCTGCCCCAAAATTCATATGTTAAAGTCCTAATGCCTTCTACCTCGGAACCCAATTGTATTTGGAGATAGGATCTTCAAAGATATAAGTTAAAATGGGCCCACTTCAGGAGAAATCAACCCTATTGATGCCTTGACCTCAGACTTCCAGCCTCTTGAACTGAGAGAGAGTAAATTTCTGTTGAATAGGTTACCCAGTCTATGGTATTTGGCTATGGCAGCCCTGGCAAATGATACACAGTGGTGATTACATTACCCATCAGAGCATGAGATTTCAAAATCCCACCTTCAATTATTGATCGTTCAGAAATCAGAAGGGTTCCCTTTTGCCTTTCTGGTGATACTGTCTCGAAGAAGACAGATTCACCCCAATAAAGGACATCCGGTCATGCCACGCCCTGGTCAAAATACCAAACACAGATGCTATTTCCATTCTATAGCAGATCATCGTTTCAGTCATCATTTCTACCATAAAATGATTATATTATAAATGGCCATTTCTCATTATAATCAATCATTAAATAGTATTTTGTACTGTACTGACTTCTAAATTTTATGTATTTATTTATTCTTTCATTCATTACTTGCTCACTTCATAGAGAAGGCTGGCACACTTTTTGAGATAAATTCCTGACCTTTAGATGACCCTTGCCAACAAAAGGCCATTTTAAAAAATTATTATGAGTCAATTTAACAGAAATCTGAAAATTCTCTTCTTTTTTGGCCCTAGCCACTGAAGAAATACCAGAATGACATATATAAATTAAAAATCATTCCCCACTTGCAAGCTTATCTTAAATTGATATGGCCAAGAATATTCCTTGTAATTGTTAAATTAATTTAGCTATTCTTGATGTATTGTTCTTTGCACGAAAATCACTCATCATTCTTCCTTGGCTATTTGCCTTTTTTGCAGGAAGAGAGAAAGTCCCACAGGACACTCCGAAGAACATCTTCAGCCCATGGGATCTAAAGCATCTCACCCCTTTCCGGCTGGTCTCTCAACTCAGGTTTCCTCTTGCTGCAGCAAACACTTCACACCCAAAACACAACACTACTGGAGTCTTAAAGTACAGGAGAGAGAATGAATTTCCCTTAAAGGAAATCAAGATAAATAATTATGTTTTTTGTGGATAGGCCTCCTACAAAATCTCCTCAAAGGCCCAATATCTGCAGCTTCCCCCACTAGCAGGCATGTAGGTATATGAAGCAGCATTAACTAAACATTAAGGCAACCTGCAAACATTGTAAAAACCTAATAAATCATCTCCTGATTAATTTTAGCTGAGAGTGCAGAATCATATTAGGCTCGCCTTAAATGTTAGAAGGAAATTAGAATGATTCGAAAGAAACCCAGCTCTACAGACTGTTTCCCATTTAAAAGCTGTGTTATCAAATATTGTATTCTAAATGATACCTTTTTTCATTGCTGCATTCGTTCAATAAATGCTAACTGATTTCAAGTGATCTGCTGCCTACTCCATGTCACAAGGGTTAAAACAGGAAAGTCACATTTTTAAAATTCTCTGTTTGTTACACTTATCTAAAGAGTATGTATTATTTTTTGAAATAAGCCTTGGGTTTGTATTTTTAAGCAATTTGATTCTGAGAGATTTTGATTTATTGAATTAAATGAAGTTTACATCAAATGTTACATGCAAATCATAATTAAATGTGTTTCCTCTTTTGTACTCCAAAGCACTTTTGCATGAGCTGTTAGTATCTTAGTCATGCATCTTCATGGGGGATATTTGGTTATCAAACCCCAGTGGGACCAGCCCAGTGGTTTACAAGCCGGCAACGCCTCTGATTGGCATCTCTACCACACCAATTGCCAAGTGTTTAGAATTTCATCTGTATACACACACAATACATATAATTACTTCTTTCATAAAAGAGATTTTATTTATTGAGTTGCAATTTCATGTCTCCCTCAAAGAGTATATTTGTGTTTGTTGGACTTGTTTTCTCATAGAACTAGACTTCTCATGGATGGTCTGGCAGCCAGCAGCAGCTTTCTGGCTACAGTGCTACACGTGTCGCATCTCCAGATGAGGGGCATAGGAATTGTGCCAAAGGGTACCATCCCCACACTACGTACTGAGAGGATTATGCTCTAGGCCACTAGGTAATGGTGTGGCAGAGGTTCTTTTGTGAACCCGGAATCCTATTGAAAGCAGAGTTATCAAGTATATCAAATTAAAGAGTAGCATTTTTACCTCAAACCGGGTGAGTTTTGACAGAAAGGCCTTGAGAGCGAATGGACCAAGCTTCGTTTTGGAATTACAGATGAGCAAAGATCTATGATGTTTGCACATCCTCTCGGCCTCCTAACACTAAGAGTAATGTAACCAAAGGAGATGCCAAGTCCAGGGGGATCTTCTTGCAATTAAGGAGGTAGGGGAGGAATGGGCACCTAATTTTCACGTCTAATTACTCGGGGCATGAGGACACACTGTGAAACCCACACTGTGTGCCTCTGGATAAAGGGGGTTAATTCACTGTAAATAATAAGTTTATGGTTTCTGGCAAAGCAACCCTGAAGTGTCCAACTAACTAAATTTTCATGCAGACTTTTTTCTATTACCTTGATTCTTCACAATATAATATAAATATGGATATATATTTACATGCAGTTCAAGAAGAATTATAAACATTCTTTGTATTAATTACATGTTTAATTATATATTTAGAGTCTGTGAATCCCTGTCTAGATTCTTAAATAGTTTTTTTCAATTGGATTTCACTGGCAATCTACCTGTTCTTTAATTTTAATCCCATCTCTTCTCCATATCCAACCACATAGGCTCTAGCATTATCGTGTAAATGTTAGACATTTTCCTTAAGCACAGTTCTAAAGGGCTTCAGCAGAATCTATCAAGATTGCATAGTTCTAGTAAGCAATGTTCACTTTCAAAACAGAAGAAATCCCCAAAGTTTAAAGTTTATCAAGTCAGGGTAGAAGTTATTGCTTCATAAAAGCAGAATGGAACTGTCATTATCAATGGAGCATTTTACACAAGTTTAATTATAGAACAATAATTCAACTGTTTATTTGAAGAAAAAGATGGTAATAGTAAACTTTATAATCCACTAGCTGTTAAATCTGATTGGCATTTGACTGTTTTGCCTGATAGTACATACTGTGATGGAATTTTTATGAATATTGCTAAAATAGTTCAAAATAAAATGTAGAACTCCGTTAGATTATCCAAATGCTCTTTTACTGGAAATTGTGAGCAGAGCAAAAGTTACTTGTTATTACAATGTTTATGAAAGAGGAAAAATAGTTACTAACAATTAATGTTCATTCAGCCCTTACACTGTGCCTAGCTCTGTTCTAAAACACTTGGAATGTATTATCTCATTAAATCCTCTTAAGAATCACATAAGGTAGGTTGTTCTTTTTATTTCCTTTTCATAGTTAATGAGAAAAGGAACAGAATAGACATAACTTGCCCAAGCTCACATAACAAGAAAGTGATAGGGAAATGACAAACTCAGGCTGTTTAATCCCATATTCTGCATTACATTTCATCAGAAACCATCAGTGCACAGGAGGCACTGCCTGTGAGCCTATGCTGAGATCTGGAAGCTAGCAATCTTCATTTCCTTTTTTCTGACTCCAGATCAGATACTTCAGGATAGGTTCTTCCAAACAATAGTGGAAGGGAAAAAAAACTTTCTTCTTGGTAAAACAATATACAATATGTTCATCTCTCAAAAATATTTCACTCTAGGCTGGGCATAGTGGCTCACTCCTATAATCCCAGCACTTTGGGAGGCTGAGGCAGGCAAATCACAAGGTCAGGAGATCCAGACCACCCTGGCCAACATGATGAAAGACCGTCTTTACTAAAAATACAAAAATTAGCCAGGCGTAGTGGTGCATGCCTGTGATCCCAGCTATTCAGGAGGCTGAGGCAGGAGAATCACTTGAACTAGGGAGTCAGAGGTTGCAGTGAGCCGAGATTGTGCCACTGCACTCCAGCCTGGTGACACAGCAAGACTCCATCTCAAAAAAAAAAGAAAATTGCACTCTATCAGCAAAGTAGATTAAAAAATAAGAGTTTGCATAAGTGGTATATAAAACAATGAGGATTCTACATAATTTCATTTGTTTTTACTAATTACATGTTTTGTTTTTATGAGAATGTTTTAATGAGAACTCTGGACATGGTAGAAACAGAGGCTACCTTTTTGAGTAGCAGTGACTTAATCAATCAGTTTATGATATTGACAAAGACATAAGAATGACATTATTAAATATAGGTTGGCCAATGAAAGTGTAGTCATACATGTAGAACTTGGGGGAGCAAGGCTTTGACCAGACAATTTATAGGAGCATCTTGATAGCATTGATCTTTTATACTTATACTAAATTAATATTATTATGGTCTCAGACAATAAGCCAGAGTGCTCAAAATTTCTCAGAACAGTTTAGAAGCATCCTTTAGTTAACTTGCATTGGCTGTTGGTCAGGGTTATCAGCAAATGGACGGAGAAAGACCAAGTCATAGATCACCTTTTACAGAGTCAAATCTGCAAGTTCCACCCTAAATCAGCACCAAGGGATGCCAAGAAGAAAAGCATTAATATGGATAGTTTGTACCCACAAATATCAAGTATTTATTGACCATACACACTGCACGCCAATAACCTCTACAAGAATTTAATGATTTAATCTTCACATCAGTCCCACAAGGAGGATACCACTATCCCCCACTGTGCAGATTTATACATACCTTATTCAATAACTTTTCCTTCCTTCACAAGCTTCATGCAGTTGTGTCACTTGCCCAGGATCACAGAGTTCTGTAGGCAGCACGCTTCTTTAAACCTGGTCAGTGTGACTCTCCAGCTAGCACCATTTCTGGTACATGTGTGGTTTCTAGATTTTGCATAGCCCAGACCCCATGGCCTCAGTTATAGAAACAGAGGACTTCCTTCTATTGGCTCCTTAACTCCAACAGAAGGAGGTGTATTAGTTCATTCCCATACTGCTGTAAGAACTACCTAGACTGGGTAGTTTATGAAGAAAAAGGTTTAATTGACTCAGTTCCACAGGCTGTACAGAAAGCATGTCTGGGAGGCCTCAGGAAACTTACAATCATGGCGGAAGGGTGAAGAGGAATAAGGCACCTTCTTCACATGGCGGCAGGAGAGAGAGAGAGCAAAAGTGGAGGTGCCACACACTTTTAACAACCAGATCTCAGGAGATCTCACTTGCTATCACCAGAACAGCAAGAAAGAAATCCATCCCCATGATCTGATCACCTCTTACCAGGTCCCTCCCCAACACTGGGGATTGCAATTCAACATGACATGTGAATGGGACAAGGAGCCAAACCATCCCCGGAGGCGTAGACGAATAATTAGAGGAAGTGTGAACAATGTCCTTCAAAACACAAGCTGTGACACAGCAGGATGGCTTGTCCATACTGCTCATCCACACTTCCTAGGTGTCTTTGGTGACTTTCCTGCATCCACATGCCCCTTGCTTGAAGGAAGTTCCCCACGCTCGTGAACGGAAGTGCATCACACTCAGGGAGGGTCCTGCAGACCACTGAGAGCAATGGTGCTGAGCCATCACTCATTCTTTTACTGAACAGATATTCACTGAGTCCTGGATGGGTCGCGATGGGTGAGACTCTGCCGTCAAATGCAAGCCCCTACAAATCTTCAGAGGTTTAAAGAAAGTGGCGGTTTGTTTTGCTTGTGTCACAGTCCAGTGTGACTCAGACAGCTCCCACTGGAATCTCCTTCCATCCTCCCCACCTGCGGTGCTGCCGCCTCACCTATCTGGCCTCCGTGATCACAGTGGAAAAGTGGACAGAGAAGGACAGTGGAGCAGAGGTTTCTCTGGCCAAGCTAGAAGAAGTTTCTGTAACTTCTACCCACACTCCATTGACTAAAGCTCATAACCTAGTCCCAACCTAACTACAAATGCATTGAGAAAATATATTCCTCCTATGTTCTCTGAATAGGAGAACTACTGGGTGAGCATGTAGACCATCCCTGTGATACATGTCTACTGTCTGAATTCAGTGTAACTAACTGGGAACATTATGGCCCCTACCTCCAGGCCCCTATAGCCGACAGGAAACTCAAGCACTGAACAGTACAGTATAATTAATGCTCTGATGAGAAGGTGCTTTAGGGGCAACTCCACCAGACCCTGAGGGTCCAGGAAGGCTCTCTGGAAGAAAAGATATTTATCTAGAGACCCAAAACATCAAGAGGAGTTAGCAAGGCCAGGGAGAAGAAAAGATCTTCCAAGGAGAAGAAAGCGCCTGGAGCCAAGGTCGGAAATGAGAACACCTGGGCGGGGCTCATAACCAAGAACCCAGGTTAGAGGTGAGCAGATCATGGGGATGGATTTCTTTCTTGCTGTCCTGGTCAAGTCACATGCCAGTGTGGCTTGAGCACAGCCCACGGGAGAGTTTACAAGATACAGACAGAGCCTTGATGGATGTGAGATGCTGGTGGAAGCATTTAAAATTATTATTTACATGGGCCTGCAAAGCATTAGTCTTCAGTACCAGAACTGTAGACACTGCATGTGCACAATTGAATCAAGGGTCCTTTGTTTAATTGGATCTGAAGCGCCTCATATATTTTTCCTTTGAATAAAACTCCATTTTTAGCTTCAAACGCAATGGCACCTTCCATGCAATTTCAGACTTCCTTGTAAAATACCTTGGAAAAATGTGTTGACAATTTCCTCTTCTGATGATGTGACCCTCTGGGACTGTGATAAATCGGTCCACTCTGAAGAGGCTTGAGCGTGGTTTTTTGCCGGTGCTGAGCAGAGGAGCTGTAGCTCACACACAAAGCAGTTTCCAGCCACAGCTCTGCCTTTTGTCCTCTTACGGAACTAAGGATGGCCCCAACAGCTTCGGATCAGCTCTGCAAAGCCACTGGTAAAGCATTCGGCAATGTGATAATTTCACTTGTGAAATCAAAATACTTGAATATTTGATTGGCTGTGCTTCTGCAGATGTACCTCCAAGAACTTCATGTTCTCCAGCTTGGTGAGCCACAGTGAAGCACTTCTTTGAACCCCACAATCAGTCAATCAATGGCTCAATGTGTTTGTCATGCCCTCAACGTTGTTTCTTTCAAGATATGGCAAAGGCCCCTGAACACACATCGATCAGGAAACAGCTTGACCAACCTTCAACTCTTCAATATAACCCCAGCAGCCAAGTTAAAGGTAGCATTTACTCCCATTCCTGAATGAAGCTGACTGCACATGGGTACCAGAAGCATCTGAAGGCTTCCCTGCCCACTGACTGCTGTTTTCTGTGTTAAGGGACCCATCCTCACCAAGAAAAGTGAGCCAGCAATGAGCAAACCTTCAAACTGACCTTGATTATCAGTGTATTCACTTCTACAAGGGTCCACGGAAACTCCCAAGACGAGCTGGAAAGGGCCTGTCTTTATAAATTAACCAGACTCGGGTGTGCCTTTATTAGCAGCGTGAGAACAGACTAATACACAGGGTCAAAAAATTCTTCCCGTCAGGTAAATTATTACACTCTTACACATTCTTGCACTTAAAAAAGTATTTTAATGTAAGTAACATTTTTGAATTTTATTAGAAGGATCCACCCTACTTCAAGCTTAGAAACAAATGCATGGAAGGGGGCAAATAAATCCAGTCACAGACACACATCTGTGTTCAAACACTCTCTTGTGTCTGACGACACCAATCCGATGTCTGCACCTGACTCCTCCTTGCGAAAGCATTGGGATGGACCGTAAGCCAGCCATCCTGCAGTGCCGTTACATGGAAATCCAGTGTGGGAAACTGCTCAGATTCCCGCACATAAAAACAGTTTCCTGAATCTTAGGTCTACGCTGGCACTCTATGTACTTAGGTCTATCGGAACCTTAGGACTGAAGCTGGGTTTCTCAGATCCAGCTTTAAAGGATATTTCGTCATCTAGAAAGCGTAATTATTCTACAGCCATCGATGGCAACACCATAAGAGCAAAAGGAAAATGCAGAAAGCAAACTCAGTGTCCGGCTTCACTGATGAGTCTCCCAGACTGAAGACGGTAGCTCATATGCAAGTTACTGCAAGGTTCAACCACAGCAATTAGCAGAACAGTGGGTGACTCCAGGTGCAGCCTCTCTTGGCCACGGCCCACAGAGAAAGTCTGTGTTTCAGCATCTGTTTCTTTTGCCTTTTTTCCCCTTTTCATCTGAGCCTCCTTCCCTCGCCAAGGACGTCCACCCTCAGTAGGAATCAGCAAACAACTAGTAGTAGGTATTTGTCTCTAGGGGTGCTGGCACTTTTTGCTGAATTAAATTTTGCTTTTATTTACTGCCTTAACTTAATCTGTATTTTATTTTTTTGTTTTATTTCCGTGGAATGAAACAGAAATTTCCTCTTCTGATATCAGTAAAAGAAACATCAGGCATCTACAAATAAGTGGAGAAATACTTGTTGGGGAAGGAATTACTGCGGGAAGCTTAGGTTTCTTTCAAGGGAAGCTAATGATCTTGCATTTCAAGACCAGCAGACGTGGGTTCAGGTCTCAGCTCTCATTAGCTGTGCACCCTAAAACTCTCGCGTCTGTCCCCCTGCATAGAACACTGTGGCTCACACTCAAATTACAGGATTGTTGAGAAGATGTAATGAGATAATGCGCCTGATGCTTAGAAAGTACTTAAATATTATTTACCTCTCTGGAGAACTCAGAAGGACACCAGTCCTGGAGTGGATATATGAAAGTGACTTTGTGGGGAGCAGTAAAATGAACCAGCTCTGCACAACCTCACCCCAGGTCAGAGGAGCAGGAGGAGATACCTCCAGTAAGGCTATGTCCAGGGCTTGCTGAGGGTGGCAGAATTGATGAGCTTCTCACTGGCTTTTCTCTAGTGTCAACAGTGTGCTCATGTCCAAGCACAGCTCCAGGGTGGGACAGTTCCAGCGATGGCCTCTCTGTGACCTGTCTTCTGACCTGAGCCCAGGTTAGAGCTTCCAGCCACAGGTTCCCTCCCGGGCATACATCTGGAGCTGACAGCAGGCTGGCGCCCCAGTTAGCGGATTCCTCGTGAGTTATCAAGTCTCTGCCCTTGGCTCCATCCCTTAATTGATAGGTGTGACTGCATCTCTCTGCTTTCTGTGTTACTTCTACTTCTGTAATATGACTTCAAAAAAGTCATGACTCATTAGAACGCAGCGGCTTCATTAAATGAAGCATTCCTATATTTTCAATGTACATTTACAACAACTGATCTAGATGGAGTTTAGTGTTAGATGAAATGGAGGAAGCTATGGTTGGAAAACAACCAAAGAAGAATAATGACTGCCAGATGGGGTTTCTTTCCCCAGCGAAGGAGGAGAGCTGCAGATGATTGGAGTTGCATTTTACATTTCTTTTCTTAGATTTATATGGTGCTTCTACTTCAAAGAGCTCCATTCAAATGCCCACATCCTAAACATCTTTTAAAACAGAACAGACATCACTGATCTGAGGTGCAGCCCTGAAGAGAGAAAAGAACATGGTCTAAACTGGCTGTGCAAGTTGACCTGGGTCTGTGCTCCTGCTTCTAAGGGAAGCCTTCTGCAGAGGCAGGAGAGGAGCCTTCCAGAGTAATTGTTTGAGTTTCCTTACCTCATTTATTTGGGAAGTGGAAAAAGAAGCCATGTTTGAGGCCAGCAGAGACTGAGGTTAGGCCAACAGGGCTAATAGACAGTTGAGAGCTGTTTAAAAATGGCAGATTATCCCAAAGCGCTGTGGAGCCCGGGGCCGTCACAGGGACTTGCTGCTCTTCTCCCCTGTGACTTTTGCGACAAGCACAGATATGAACTCACTGAAAAAACTTGACTGAAGGCCTGGTACGACCCAAGAACTAGAATAAGGGACATGCAAACGGCAAAGATTCTCTTTCAAGAAGTCAAATGGGAAGGTCCCTCTTTAAAAATTCAGCAGCTCAGTGCCTCCCCCACACCCTACTCCAAACCCCTCAGGGAAATGCAGGTAAAACCCCGAAGAATGGAGTGTGGTTTGAACATGTAACATCACAGCATCAGACCCATCTCAGTGAATCTGAGCCTGACAAGGCAAACACATACTCATTCGACAAACATTTATTGGTTGTCACCTTCTATGTGCCAGGGATCATAAAATGGTCCCTTCCCTGAAAACAAAACAACCAACCAACACACAAAAGCAGGCAAACAGCAGTAACAACTCAGTGCCTGGCCTTACTCGCAGCAAATTCGAGCCCATTATGACGGGTGCCACGCTGGATTTCCGAAAGAGTGGCAACAGGAAGAGTGGGCAGGTGAACAGACAGTGTGTCATCCCCGTGGATGTCGTGCTGGGGAGGCAAGCAGGGGCCCTTCCATCAGCGTCAGATGCACTGGGACGTACGTACAATGACGGATTTATTCTAGGGCTGCGACCTAATGCAGGTGTGAGCACTGCTTATGCTCTGTACGAAGCTGTGGTTCCTGCTGGGCCTGAGGTCACAGGAAAGATGGCCAGAGGTGGGAGAGCAAGGACGAGGCACAGGACAACACACAACAGGGGACTGGGGCCTTTGTGGTCTCTCACACCTCCCGGCCCCTGACCTCATGGGATGTGTGATCTGAAGGCACGCTGGCCTCCTTTCCCCCAAGCATGCACCTAGCTGAGCAGTGGGAAAAGCTGCAGAGAAGCCTGCCAGGGAGGAGGGACTGGGAGGCCTGCTGCTGACACGGGAGCACGGTGAGCACCAGGTCTGCTGCGCTGCAGACACAGCAGCCTCGCCACTGGCATTCTCCAAACACTGCACAGATGCTGCTTTGGGCCCTGCTTTCCTAGAAAGATACAGCCAAAGGGATCCCAGGAAGCATCCTCCCAGCTTAGCCAAGGTGACCCAGTCCAAATGCACCACACCAAGCATGAGGGCCCAACATGCTGACTGCTCACAGCACAGGGCGTGGGATCTCCAGGTGAGTGGGCCTAGGTCCAGACCCCCGCTGGCACTCGGCCTGCACCCTGGTGCTGTGCGGCATGTGCCCAGGTGGAGGGAGGCCTGTTTCCACTGCATACACAGGCCCTGCAGGGGCTAGATGCATGCCACAGGCAGAGACGGCCACGCTGAAGAATCTGTGCGACTACTGCTCCAAAGCAGAGGGAGCACGTGCCAGAAGACACCCCTTCAGGTCACTGCCGGGAAAAGGAAGCCATTTAGACACTGTCTAGTAGGCTTCTCTAGTGCATACCTGCATTACAGACAAGTGACTTTAAAATGTTTCTGTAACCTGGTTTCATTTATTTCCACAAGATTTTTAATACCTAACTGCCCTAAAATCAATTGCATCAACAGTCTTCCTGATATCCAGTGGGCAATGTATATGAGCAGAAATAATTTACATTTTAAAAAAACACATTTCTGTTTTCAGAAAATGAAAATGGATCCTTTTCAAAGAAAGGGCACTGCAATTACAAGCTCCTTAAAGGCAGAGACTCTGTTTCTAACGCCAGTGATTCCCACCTTCTCCTGCTTATTAGAATCATCTGAGGAGACCAATTAAAACAGAATATCAGGGGGTGAAGGGGGTGGGCCTAGGCATCTGCATTTTTTAAAGTCTTCCTTCTGATTCCAAAGTGCAGCCACCAGACAGCACATTTTGGTTGAATCAAATTGAGGCATCAGAATGTCTTGACAAACTGAGAATGCCAACTGAAGATTCAGTTATTCCACAGTTTCATTCTTTTGTTCCAGCACTACTGGCATACAAATCTGCCAGTCAAAGGTACAGACCATAAAGGTTTACTTACAAAGGGTAATCACAATTGTAACAATAACAAGACAAGGCCAGGTATGGTGGCTTACACCTGTACCCTCAGCACTTTAGGAAGTTGAGGTCGGGGGATCACTTGAGGCCAGGAGTTTGAGACCAGCCTGTGCACATAGCTAGATCTTGTCTCTAAAATAATTTAAAAAGAAAAAAAATTATAGAAAAATTAAGGCAAGTTGGATTAAGCCATATTTAAACCCACATGACTTCAGTATTTCAAAATAATCAGAAGTATAGAATATACTGCCTCTCATCTGTGCCCTTTAACTTTGCCTGTTAAATTCCTGCCTCCTAAAAAAATGGTCAAGGACCATAGGGATTGCAGGAAATCTCACTCTAGGTGAACAAAGTCTATTTCCTTCATCCTTCACTGTGAACCTGTCACTCTTAAAACCAACAAAATGCACAGCCTCTGAAGAGACCAGCTTCAGTACAAGTGAAGAACGAAAGCCATGAATTTCAAACCTTAGCTTCTCGAATAACTTAACTCAGCCAATAAGCATCACGTAAAATTGATTCCTAATAAGGAAATGAATAAACACTACTTTTTAGCCTTGGTACATATATAGAGATGTGGAGAAATTACGGCTTAATTGATGACTTCTGTGCCTTCTCCTCCATTTTCTCCACTGCAGAGAACGCCACCCACATGGCAGTGGAACAGCCCACCTCTAACAGAGCTCAGTGGTGATCAGCCTCCACCCTGTCTCCCACAGCAGCAAGGGGACAGCTCCACTAGGCACCAACTCAGATCTTTACAGATAGGGTTCCATGTCCTGTCTGTACAATGGGACTAAAACTAGGGCTTCCATCCCTGTACGGTGAAGGTTAAACGAGATCATACTGTTGGGTCCTAACACACACCATTAAAATGGCAGCTGGCACTTTTCTCTGGGATGTTGTAAATTTTGCATTGCTCCAGTACACTCTTGCAGGCAGTCGCTATTCACACTTCTTATTTTTTTGCATCCTCCCTGCAGCTACCAAAGAGGTGTTCAATAAATCTTCATTGCATTGAATTTGCACTGAATTTTTAACTAACTAGAGATTACTGTTTTAAATAATATATCATTTTATTTTCTAAGGGACTCAAACACTCTCAAACAGCTTAATCGGGTGTCATAATTTTTTGTTTTGTTTTTGTAAGTTACTTTGTAAAATTATTAATAATACAGTATGAAAAGAATTAGTCCACATCATCTCTGTTGCTTAACATTCAGTTAAAACATTTTTGGTTTAATAAAGATGGAATGATAAAGAAAGCCTGCAGTTTAATGGTGATTCCAGGCTAATGAGAGTCCTGAGTACGCAGCTGTCGACCCCTCAGTGCTCAGATACAGCAGAGCATAGACGAATCCCGAAATCAAGATGTGAAGGCAAAGCAAGTCCGGAAGAGCAAAGAGAAAGGAGAGAGAGGCTTCTTCTGCTTATGGAAATAAGCAATGCCTAAAAAGTAAAGTAAAGCTTGTTGTCAATGGCTTCTTCTCCCCAGGGATGGATATGTGTACCATAAAGACCTCCAGAAACATCAGCCCGTATGGCTTGGTAAGCACGTTCTGAATAGGCTACTTTTCATTCTAGTAGAGATAGACCAAAGTGATTGAAACTTTTACATTCCTGTTGTAAAGGGGTGTTTCAATTTCTGTGTAAGGTCATATGATTTTTCTAGATTTACAGTTGTATCAAAAGACAACAGTAAAAATGTATTAGTAAGATGTCTAGGCTGAGGTTTAAAATGTTAAGAATGTTAAAATGTTGAAATGTCAGCCTTCTGCCTTTCGTGAATAGAGTCATTTCTCTTACAACATAAGCTTTCATCAGGCAAATTGGATATAATTGATCTAATAATTAGAGAACACAGTTTGAATTATTGCAGGCCTTTATTGATCATGAAGAACCCATACCTAGTGCCCAGCTGAGGGAAACGACGTTCCAGGCTGCTGGAAGCTTCGTTGGAAGGCCAGAGCTTTGCTTAAGGCAGGCAAAAAGCGCTGAAAATCACTGGGTTCATAAGAGCTAGGAAAAGCCCCAGATCTTGAGTTAGGAACTAAAATGAGAGCCAGGAAAAAGATGTAAAACCCGTTGTTCCTAAGAGTTGCAGGGGGCGGGGCGCGGGGGAAGTACATTCTTTTTGTGCAATGATTTCATTTAAAACCTACTCTAAATATTCAGAGATATTTATGTTTTACAGTATAGCTCTTATAGCTATGGAAGGGGCAAAAAACTCTTTTTTATTGAAATTTCTGTAGAATAAATCAATTTGTTGTAGACAGTTTGAAATTCATTGTGGCAAAATCTCTTTCTAAAAGAAATAAATACATTTTACATAGGAATTTTATAGGGTTTTCCAAAGAAAGGCAACCAGCTACAAAAGCAAAATTTTTTAAAATAGCAGATTTAGCAATACTGTTCTGTATTGAGTTTGACTCAACATGGCAAACATTTCCCACAGAAACAGTAGTTTGTGGTTTTTCAGGGCACTTATAGCATCCATTTTCTTGACTTGGCCAATATCGGGCAAAAATCTTAATCTGCAGAATGTAATGTCCCAGATCCTCCAAAAACTAGCCATTTTGTCTCATGGACAACCAAAAGCTTTGCCCTTCTGAGTTTAAAGATCAAGACACACGCGTGAGTCAGAATGAGACGAGGATGACCCCCTTTGTGTGCGTGGTGTGCACCGGCTTTCCTGGGTGACCGCAGCATCCACTCTGCACACAGAAGAGAACGAGCTGTGATGGGAAAGTGCTCGCCAGAGGCTAGGAGGCAACTTCCCGAGAGAACACCCTCTTCCTCCAGTGCCTCCCCCACCTGGAGCTGTCACAATTGCTTCTCCCATTTGTCATTCTAAAAATGTGCCCACCATTTTTCCTACCACCGACAGTTCATCTGCGCTTGGAGTTCCGGGGACCCCTCACTCCCCACCAGCTGGAGCAGCCACTGCATCTTCTAACGTGGACTTCAGACCTCCCCTCAACACAGTGACGTCCCTGCAGGATGGTGTGGTCATGTGAGCAGTTCAAAAGTGTGTCCTCTTTTTTTACTTCTAGGTAAGGAGTGAATTCTAGAGAGACTTTAGCCAAGAAAACAATAAGTGTATCTCTAGTTGGCCAATGACCACTTAAGATTCATGGCATAAATTAATATGGAATATCATATTTGATTATCTTCAACAGGAACGATGAAACAAAACCACTTTGGCAAATAGAACAACTTAGTGCAATCCAGAGACGTTACAAAATCTCAGTAACTTTTGTCTCCGTTGCCTGAATTTGGTTATTTTCTGTAATTGTAAGAGGTAGGTGGAAATTATTTGAAATACGATGAGTTTGGAACCTACCATGTCTTCACCCGGATTTCTCTGGAGGAAATATGTTGGCCATCATTTCTTCAAAGTACCTTCAGCATATAAAAAAATCAAAATGAATTATTAAGAGCTAAGGCTCAAAATCATACAGACCTGGCCTTTTTTGTTGTTTATTCTTCCTTCAGAAATAATGATTGAATAACCGAACAGTGATTGAACATGCCACCTACCCCAGTTCTGACACTCAGTTGCTCTTTGATTTGGGGAAAGCCATTTAATATTTTTGAACTTCACTTTTATTGATTATAAAACTGAGAAAGTAACACAACCTCCCTAGATGGTGGGAAGGATGCAGTGAGATAATGACTAAGCATTTGGCATAGAGCAGCGCTCGGTAAATAGTAGCTATGGTTATAGCTGTGAGTAATCAGCATTGCATGAAGAAAATATGTTCTGTGCTCACACTGGCCTAAGTGTGACTTCCTAGTAAATGTTCTAAGGACTTGATCAGCCGCCCTCCTCTCTAAGCCCTGCCACTTGCAGCCTTAAATAAGTCACTCATACATCCAGACTGAGCTGACAGATAGCCTTTAAATTCAAGCCAAAGAATTGAGTGCATCATTTTACAACTATGCCTCTGTGGTCTGGGTTTGGTGTTAGAAACATTTGCAAATGTACATTTGGCCTTTCTGTAGTATCCTTGCAGAAGGAATGGACAAATGAGAGATGTTGGCAATGGCTTAAGTCATTAGTTCTGTAGTGTACTCTGGTGCAAACGCACGGGGTGACGATGGGAAATCCAGGCAGAGAGAGCGCGATTTTATCCCACACATCAGCTTATCAGATTACAGGGGATGGGGGCAGCAAAAAGGCAGTGGGAAATAATTTAATAGTTTTCCTCTCATCCCATCCCGTATATAGAAAGATACAATATTATAAGCTAAATCAATTGGCTAAAGTGTTTCTGAAACTGCTGACATAAAATTGGAAGTTTCTGAAGGCCAAGGATTGCATTTCCTTCAGTCTACATTAATCCATGTGCATTACACACACAATAATAAATTTACTGATAAGGAAAAAGACGTGAATTTCACACACTGTTTCACAGACCCACAGATGTGGAGTTGCAAGGGCGTCACGTGCCATCAGCCCAACACACCCTCCATCCCTGTACCCTCCACTGTTCTACTGGACCTCCTCACAATAGAACAATTATTGCTGCTGCAAACATGCATTGAATACCACGGGACGCCAGGCATTTTCATGGACGAAGTTATTTATTCCCCCCCCCAAATTCTTTGTTTTTGTTTTTTGTTTGTTTGTTTGAGATAGAGTCTTGCTCTTTCACCAGACTGGAGTGCATTGGCGCAATCTCAGCTTATTGCAACCTCCGAATCCCTGGTTCAAGTGATTCTCCTGCCTCAGCCTCCCGAGTAGCTGAGATTACAGGCATGTGCCACCACACCCAGCTAATTTTTGTATTTTTAGTAGAGATTGGGTTTCACCATGTTGGCCAGGATGGTCTCGATCTCCTGACCTCATGATCTGCACCCCTCGGCCTCCTAAAAGTCCTGGGATTACAGGCGAGAGCCACCACACCCGGCCTCTTCCCAAACTCTTACAAGGTAGCTACTCTGACCCCCTTTTTAGATATGAATAAACTGAAGCACTCGGAAGTAATTTATCTCAAGTCATTCAGCCTCTGCAGAGCAGACGTGTACTCTGTACCCGGGCAGCGGGGCTCTGGAGCCGGTGCCCCAGTTGCCGTTTGAGGCTGTGATGCCCCCACGAAGGAACCAGTCAGTCAATTACTAGAGCATTTCCTTCAAAACTTAGTGAAGATCATTCTATGAGTCAGAGACTCTTCAGTGTCCAACAAATGGGTGCAAACTGGCCCTTTTCCTCTGAGTGGCTACTTTTCCAGGCAAAGTTTCTCAAGTTGCTTGGATTGGTCTGTATTCCTGGTCTTCTGCTCCCCACTCCCATCAGCTCATTTGTAAGCTGATAAAGTCAGTTTGAGGCTCCTCATCTAAATAGCCACTTTGACATATGAGTGTTTAATGATGAAAAAGAGAATGGGTAGTGGCATTTCACTGTGACCAGTCATCTGGGAAAGATACCTGGAGGTTCCATTAAAAAGGATGAAGGTATTAAAACTGAGGAAGAAACTGAAGTGAAAACAGATTTTGAGAAAGAATCCGAAGTGAAAACAGATGGAACGTATAAATTTTCTGCAGATGATGTGTTAATAGTGCTGAGGAAAAAAGGGGGGCTCTGATCTAAGGGGAGTCGTCACATATGCACTGCCCAGGACCAGGCACAGAGCTCCACATGTGCTGGAAATCACAACGGCCATGGGAGGCACAACAGGGAAATTAGTGCTCAGCAATTAACGTGCCGCCACCTTCCCTCAGACTGAAAAGTAGTTCAGCATAATGAGAAAACTGGGGGCTTGAAGCAATCAGACCTCAGTTTGAATCCCTGGTATAGCACCTCATAGCTGTGTGGTCGCCAGCAAAGGCCTTTCATCCTGAGTTTCAGGTCCTCATGTGCACATCACAGGGCTAGTGTGATGCCTTCTGGGCAACATCTCCTAGTTACCATGAGCTCCATTAAGAAGAGACCAAGTGGGTCTTGTTCCATATTAACCATCCATTGACATGGCGCTCAAGTATGTGCAGCTGAAGGATGTTAAGGCTCCTAGACTGGAGCCCACGGTTAGGGCTCTCTGACTGGTAACAGTGGCTCTGTTACCATTGTAAGAATAGTGGGGTTTACTCAGAGTTCAAACTCCTTTCCTATGTGCATGTCTTAGTTTTCTGTATCTATTATAATTAAGTACTATGCATTTGGATTTAAATTTAAAGCCAAATTCTTTTCATAACACAACCTGCTTCTTTTTTCAAAAGATCTTGTAATCTGAATGAATGTCCTTGTGCATGCATACGTGCATATATGTGTGCATGGGAGACTGTGTGTGTTTCCATGTATGTGTGTCTGTGTGTGTGCATGCATGCATTCATGTGTAAGTGAGTGTGTATGCATGTGTATGTCTGTGTGTGTGCATGTATGTAATACTGTCGATCTTAAAACAATAGACAAAGGATCTCTAAAAACTCACATTTACTTGAAATTAGGGCATTGTAATGGAAATACATGTGCCATAGTAAGCTATGTATATAATCAGGGAGGTAAAGGAAGACAAAGGTTTCTAAAGGAAAAATGAGGAGGATTATATAATTATGTTGAGATAATTATGCCTGGTTATGAGGATCAATAGCAAGGACAGAACCTTCTGAGATGGGACAGCAAGCTGCTGGTCCAGTGTCCTTACAGAAGTATTTATTGTATGATTTTGGGACTGCCTTTGTGCAAGCATGTGGTTTTTGCAGAGTCCTTGGTGATAGTTTTGTTATCAGGCATTTATGCATGAGAATCTGCCTGCATGGTCTTCCCGAGCTCCATTTGTCAGGGATTTTTTCAACACAGGTGATCTCTTTCAATTCTAGCAACCTTCACATTTCCCTCTTTTGATCAAGATCTCTCTCCAAAAGCACCAATGATCAATCGATAATAGGTTTTGAATGTCTCTTGTCCTGGGTTGCTGGTCTGGTCTTGTGTTAGAGGGAGTCAATGGTAGCTAAGAGTCAGTGTCAAAGCTCTTTTAGCTGCATTCAAGCAACAGAGGATCTTTAAAGGGAACAGCTCTTAGGCCAAGTCTACCTGGAATCCACTTTTAAGTTCAATTTTGTCTATTCTATAGTCTTTTGCTATTATCTCAAAGTACTAGGCCTGCATTATTCTGTTAGGAGTTGTACTTCTACAAAGAAAATAAAAATATAACAAGTAACAGATACAAAGTTTAAAAGGGAAAAATGCAAAATAAAGTTAATAGCAATATAATAATTCCAGTTTGCCTAATGGTTTTGAGCCATGAACCTAGTCTTAAAGGCAAACAATTGAACGAGTCAGATAACTATTATTCTTTCAAATGAAAAGAGTAGAAATTAAGAGGGGTAAGTATCTTATTGTGATTTGGAATCTTGTTCTTAGATCTTGGAAAATGTGTGGAAACATCAACTTCTCGTCCTGGTTTGCAGCTTGAATGTCTGTGGTAATGGCTTTGGGTGATTTGGTGAACTTTCTGTGCAGCCCATACATCGGACACTTGCTCATAGAAATTCACCTAGTTTCAGTTATAGTGCTTTAGGAACAGAGCAGCTCCTTTTTTTTTTAGTAAGTTCATGGAAGGCAGTTGGAGGAATCTAGAACTCAGAGATCTAAGTTAGTCTGTGTGTAGATAACCAAAACTCACAGAGCTACAATCTGATAATGGGTGTACTAGAGAATATTTTAGAAATATAGCTTTTTCTTTCCACATTAATCGCATAAAAATCTCAGATTTTAAAACCCGGTGAGGCCAAATCAAGGCAGACTTTGGATTCTACCTATAGTTTTAAGATTTCTGATGCTGCCATGAATTGGCAATTTTATTCACCACTCAGACTGGGAGAACTTGAAGCCAGGCATTCTGTGCACATCCTCAAATACGTCATTTTAGTCAAAGCATTGATAATATAATCAATGTTTTTAATTGTATCCTGTTATAAAGAGAGGACATTTTTATAGAACTTATGCAAATAACCATAGTGTTATAAAAATAATAATACAAATACTTTTTGAATTTTGAGAAAGTATGTAGGAAGAAATAGCAAATTCTTTCACCTTTGTTACCAAAGGTATTCTTTACCAATTATTGTTAGCTATAGATTAGCTTTAAATATCTGAAAAACAACATTTAAGTAAATAACCAATAATGCATCAAATAAAATTTATTTAAAAATCTCCATCAGTTATTTAACCTTATATGATACATTTCTGTTCTACATGATTTTCATTAGCAGTTTTATGAATTTATTAGTTTCTTCATTAGCATATTGAAAAATTTTAATTTAGCCCATTGATCTTTAAATTATTAGTGAATCATATTTTAAAATGTTTGTTGATGTCTTTTCCATGAATCTGATTGCAGATGCCTTTAGAGAAAATCAAAACTGTGGAAGACAGAGACTTACAGTAACCATTATTAGAAATCTAATGGAATTTCATTATAATCAGCAATTAACAGTAAAATATGGTTATTTTGTGGCATATAAGATAATAATCAGAATTATGACGGATGATATATGAGATTTCTATGAATTATATATAACTTCAAACATTCGTACCAATAACATATGATAAACCTAACTGAAGAAGACACAGTGTCACTTAATATTTGACAATGTTTTTCTATACAGTTTACCAGATAAGCCTTGTCATTTCATATCTCTATAAGATGAGAGATATATTCTTTGAGACCTTTGAGGGATCCAGTAGGAAAATCCCAAAATTAATTTTAGGTCACAAAGACTTAATTTACAATTTTGACACTGGAGAAGCCTGTCAAAGATGCAAAAAGGTTAAAACACTTCATCAAAACAGGATTACAAATCACTGTGAAATCACAGTCATTCATTTAGCCAGAGTGACAATCAAGAGATTTCTAAAGTAATACGGAAGGTTACATGGATGTAAAAACCTTAGGCCTTTTAAAGCTCAATGTTCCTAAATAATCAAAAACCTAATAAAAACAACACAGAAAATTACCTTGCTAAAACATAAAATATTTGTTTCTCGGGCCAGTTTCCAAAAAGGTAGAGAGAAACCTTCATAAGTGATTGCTTTTCCATGTGGGAAGCCTGTTTCAATAAGCTGAAAGTTGACTTGCTGAAAATACTACTTGGATTTAATCAGACACAGGATGAGTGCATCCAAGGTTATGAGTGTACACCATTCTAGAGGAAAACCAGTACTTTGAGCAGGAGAAGGCATGGTTTTTAGTAACAGCATGGGAAGTTTCCTGGTTACATGGAAATATTTAGACACAACAAGAAAAGCCAAGTACACACTCAAGTTATACTGGATAAAAAGATTGCTTTTCTAGACCTTCAATATAAACATTTTAGCATCAGGTCATCACAGCAGAGTTAGAAGAGAAAAACGGTTAAAGGAGAGAGTTATCATTCCAGTCCTTCTCAAGAGAAAATAGAGGAAGAGCTGAAGGCAATTATGTTGTATTATCAGAGTTCTCTAAAGGAACAGGATTAATAGGATATATGTACATTTGACAGGGAGTTTATTAGGAGAATTGGCTCACATGATCACAAGGTTAAGTCCCACAATAGGTCGTCTGCAAGCCAAGGAGCAAGGAAGACAGTCTGAGTGCCCAGACCTCAATAGTAGAAAAGCCGACAGTGCAGCCTTCAGTCTGTGGCCTGAGGTCTGAGAGCCCCTGACAAACCACCGGTGTAAGTCCAAGTGTCCAAAAGCTGAAGACCTTGGAGTCTGATGTTTGAAGGCAGGAAGCATCCAGCACAGGAGAAAGACAAAGGCCAGAAGTCTCATTCCATACTGGTAGCTGATTAGATAGTGCCTAACCAGACTGAGGGTGGGTTCACCTCTCCCAGTCCACTGACTCAAACGGAAATCTCCATTGGCAACACCCTCACAGACACACCCAGGAACAATACCTTCCATCCTTCAATACAATCAAGTTGACACTCAATATTAACCATTGCAGATGTATAACCTGAAAATTACAGGTGATGAGATACAGTAAACATCGAACTTCTGAAATAGGAATCTGAGAAGTTTTCAAAGGAAAACTCTACCTTGAGAAATGAAATTATAATTTTAAATGAAAAAGACAGCATTTCTAACCAGAAACTAAAGAAATTAGTGATTGTAAAACAGAAAAAAAAAGTTGCAGAGAATTAAAAGTCAAAATCTCTTTAGACTAAAGAAATTCTTTTAATTGTATTGAAACCAATATTTTAAGAAAAACTTGTTCTTACAGAGGGAATCAAATTTTTAGTTCAGTATTACTACATTTTCAATATCAAAGCTCAATGTTCAGAAAGATTTATAAATTCCCTTCTAATTATACCCAACTTGAGGACACAACATTTTTTATCAATTCATCCTTCACAAACCATTTGTGACCTGCACAAAGCCTTGACATTATGCTTAGTCTTTCTGCTTTGTTCTGTCTTCCTCTTTCTTAAAAAAATAACCAGTCATTTTACTTTACACAAAGATTTACTACACAGGATTCTTTTCCAGACAAAATTATTCTCTTTTCTTTTTAAACTTTTTTAACAAAAATATGTCTTTATAATAACTATGACATTCTTTATAATTTCCTCTTTCACTTATTCCTTTTTATATTGTCTCTATTTTCTTTCTAATTTTATTTTTTGAAACAACCTTTAAAAAACCTCCAAATTGGAAAAAAATTCTCAAGAATCATCACTTTTTTTTGCCTTTATTTTGAATTTTCTCATCAAAACACATCTTACTTTTTTGGCACACTTTGTATACATAATTACATATATTAACAATAATTTTAACTGTTAGTATTATCTTAATTTTTAGTGACAATCTAGGAAGCAAGATATTTTGAACTGTCTGTCGCATACCAGTAATTTTTCTATGAGAATCTGTTAATAATTTGGAGAATCATGTTTTTCCATAACATAATTTGTATATGTATTAATAGACCCAAATATATATAAGATATCTATAAAGTTTTAGAAGTGAAGAACAAACATATTTATGTTCAGTAATTTCAGTTGTAATCTTATTTGGAAGTGACCCAGACATTTAGCGAGTACCATTTTAACACAACATAGCTTTAATACTTAAAATTACATTAAATTTTATTTATAAGTATTTATTCCATTTACATTTACCTAATTTATTTTTAACAATCTACCCAGAATACTTATAAAAACTGAGATGTTAGATTAAGCTAGTCATTAATTCAAATTATTTCCTGGTTAAGCATTTTTATAGTCTGTGAATATTAGGTGTTTATGTAAGCAAAAGACTTAGGCTGGGTTTATCATTTTCTGACCTTAAAACATCTTGAAGATGCAAATATAAAACTGTCCAACCAGTAAACCCAGGCAAAAATGCATGCTGACAATTTTAAAGACATTTTAATTTTTATTTTACAAAATAAAATAATTTAAAAACCAGCTTATTTATTATTATATATTTTATATGAGTGCTCACTTATCTTTGCCAATCTGAATAAAATTATTTAAGGGATTTCTGGCTAACTACATCAGATTTTTATAATGTAGACACAATATATAACAAAATGCAGTGTACATATGTGCAAATGGATGTAAACATATATCCACACACAAATACAATCTCATGCATTTTATTTTAGAATTTTGGTCATGAGATAGTAATACAAACTCACCAGTTTATAAAACACTATTGGATCAAAACTATATTTTTGAAAAAATAAGCCTTGTTCAAATGGCTAAACTTTATTTGTTCCAATGAGTATCCTAATGAAAACTGTGGACCAAAGTTTTACGGAAAGTAATTTTGTTTTCAGAAACTTCTGTTGCCCTTTTTTGTTGTTTTTTCAGCTTTAAATGACTTTGAGGTTAAATTTTAAGTTTACAGTTTAGCCAGGATTGGCTGAGTTTTATAAGAAAAAACAAAATCTCTAAGTAGCCTTGAATTAGCAATAAATTCACAATTTGTTTGCTGGTCTGATTACTGATTGAGAGTAATCAATATGGGTGGAGAGGCATGTTAGCAGGTGTTTTAAATTCAATTTTTCTGTCCCCCACATGGTAAACAAAGCAATTTTTATGCATAAGAGAGATACCTTTTATTATTATACTCAGCTCAAAATTTTGACCTGTTTGATCTGAGAGCCCCACTTCTATCAACATTTATCTAGTTTAAGACTAGTAATACTTGAATTAACTATTCCATGACCTTAAGCAATTGTTAGTCAGACACTCCTAAATTTGCATTTCCAAAAGATGTTTAGACTGTTGGTTGCCATGAGGCTGTTGTAATTTGTAAAAGCATTAATTTTAAAGTCCTTTAAGACCATTCCTTTTTATCTTGCCTGGAATGCCATAGCAGAGAGTTTTATCTCAACATCAGCAGAAAAGTCAACAGATTCAAAGTAGGTAGGAAAAGAAGCAGAGTGCTAGAGGATTTAGAAACCTTTACATGTTGACTCTACCATTGTATTCTCTTAATTTGGTGCAAAGAAGAAAACAAGCTTGGGGAGTTCAAATGATCCCTATGATGGCCATTGATCAAAAAATATGTGTGAGGAAAAGCCATGTAGCTGGCTGGAGACTCAGAAAATCTGACCTGTCTAAATGTTTGAAATTCCCATTTTATTTCTTTTTAATCTCGTCAAAGCAAAGAAAATTCTATCAATCCTGTAAAAGAATGTCAGGAGTTTGGATGAGTGTTTTAGATTCTGGGGACTGCTCAAGTGGATTTTAATTAGCCATCTTGCAGCCATCATTTAGAATGTTTATTTTCTTCTCTAAAAAGATTTTCAGAAATCAGCATGGGAAGAGATCCAAATCACTTGCAGACACACAGAATCAAACCAAAATGAAACCAAGATAAGAGTGATCACAAAAATGTTAACCCAGGCATACAGATCAAACAAAATACTAAATTAGGCACACAGAAACAAAAGTAAATTCACCAGAAAAGACATTCTTCACAAACAACATAAATTCTGTAAAAACCAGGGTACCCAAATAAGACAGACACTTGTCCTTAGACAGAAAGGTCTTTCCAGAAAAGACAAAAAGTCTTTCATCATCCCAAGAGGAATTCAAGGTCATTTACTCAGCTGGCCTTATAATGAAACAAATCCTAAGTGAAGCCAAACAGCCTCTACCAGAAATAGGGAGGCCCAACCTGCGAAAAGACTCACCAGGGCAGAAAAGGTGAGGCCATGAAAGCAGAGAGCTCTAAGGATCTAAGTGAGTTCTGTACACGAGGTCCCAGAATTGCCAATTTCTTTCACAGGTGATCTTTCTTCAGATCTGACTTCTGGACACAACTTTTATCAATGTAAATAATAAACAGGGAGGGACTCTCTAAAAGAAAATGACAGCTATTTGGGAATGAGGCATTTCAATGGAAATACCTGTGCCATAGTAAACTGGGTATATAATCAGCAAAGCAAAGGAAGACAAGAGTTTTTAAAGGAAACAGAAAAGACACTATATGATTGTTTCTGAGTGATATGGTTTGACTGTGTCCCCACCCAAATCTCATCTTGAATTGTAACTCCCACAATTTTCACATGTAGTGGGAGGAACCTGGTACGAGGTGATTGAATTTGCAGATGGGTCTTTATTACACTGTTCTCGTGATAGTGAATGGGTCTCATAAGATCTTATGGTTTTAAAAACAGAAGTTTCTCTGCACAAGCTCTCTTTTTGCCTGCCACCGTCCACGTAAGATGTGATTTGCTCCTCCTTGCCTTCCACCATGATTGTGAGGCCTCCCTAGCCACCTGAATCTGTGAGTCTAATTAAACCTCTTTCTTTTGTAAATTACCCAGTCTTGGGTATGTCTATATCAGCGGTGTAAAAATGGACTAATACACTGAGGTGATTATCATCAGCTACAAGGATGAATAACAAGGGTGACACCAGTCTAGGGATGCAGAGGAAATTGCTAGGAAGATGTCCAAACAGAATTACTTTTTGTGTAAAGTTGAGATCGCCTTTGTGCAAAGTTGTGATTTTTGCAGAGTCTTTTGTGATTATTTTTATCAGGCATTAATGCATGGGAAACCTCTCTTTATGGCCTTTCTCACCTGTTTATCAGGGTTTTTTAATGCAAGTAACTTCATTCTGATACTAACAACTTCTGCAGCACCAAGACCATTTTTAGGAAGGGAAGAGGAACATTTGTCTGTGTTAGCCAGGCCTTCAATACATGCAAAGCTTTCAAACCTCAGGCAAGAACTGGATCTGGAGGCAGAACAAAAAAGTGAAGGAACAAATTTCTCATTTAAATGAGAATAACGTTTGCTTTTTCTCAGCTTCTCAACATTTCTGGGTCTCAAAATAGGTTTCTTCCTGGTATTTAATGTAGCTGTGATACGAGAGTTTAACTACATATTTTTAGGATCATTAGAAATCTTCCAAATTGGTTTGTCCAATGAGCCAGTTCCCAAAAGATCTATTTGTGTATATACAATTCCACATTTATATTTCTACAAATTTATTTAACAAATATTTATCATGTGGAGTATCATGAGGAGCACTCACAATTTGGAGAACCTAAAATTTGGTTGTGGAAATAAGATGTAATGTGAAGAAAGTCTTTGGATTCTGTCAAGCAAAACTGCTTATAAATATGAAGAAAATGTTAAACAACCATAGCAGAGAGGATATGATTAGGCAGTGGGGAGACGATGTGGCAGGTGCTGCAAAGCTTAGGAAGAGCAGCTTCAGGGGAAGGTGCCACTCAGACAGAGCTGTGTTTCGTGAAGTCAGTGCCAAAGCGGGGTCAGAGCCTGAAGGACAGCCCCAGTGGACCAGCCAGGAGCCAAGCAGCCCTGTGGGAAGGGTTTATCTCTAATGGAGGAAGTGTGGAAGGCAGGACTAGATGAGAAAAATTCCAGCAGGCAGGCAACGCAAGTCCCAGAAGAAAAAGTGTTGACAGAGTAGACTGCATGTTGGTTAGCAGTGACCATTCAGAGGTGCCCAGATTCAAAATTAGTGCCCTGAGGCCTTCAAAACTGGAGCTGAGAAGAGCAAGTTACTGTAGAACCAAGGCATGGGGCATGTTTCCAAGATGGATCTTGCACAGGCGCATTAGACAGGAGCACAGTTGCTGAAAGAGATGGTATGTTTTTGAGAACATGTGGCCCAAATACTACAATGAGGGCTCAAGATAAGTGCAGAACCTGCCTCGAGTGTAGACATGACATTGGATCCCTGATCCAAGAGCCCTAATCTCCTCTGAAATCCTTCTGGAAGGAAAGAGAAGAGATATCAGTGCCAGAGATGGGTCAGGGAGCTGAGGAGGTGGCCAAGTCCAAGATGCTGGTAGATGGTGAGGACCCAGGTACATCAAGAACGTGGTAGAGGACACCCCGAACACTCAGCCCATGGGAGCAGAAGGAGCACTTGAACTCTCCTTTTAAACTTTTTTTCCTTATTTTTTAGGTTTAAAAATTGTGTGGAAATATTGCTTATTCTAATTTCCTAAAGCATTAATAAGGAAGATCATTAATCACATTTACTGTTAGTTCTGATAGGGTTTCAAACTTTGTACGATACACATAGGCGGACTTTGAAAGGATTAGTGAGAAAGTCCAGCAACCATTTTTGTGTTTCATGTCATTCTAAAGCTCTCTTCATCCTCTACGCCTGGCAGTCCTGCAGAGCACAGTTTTAAAGTGAGCGGTGTTCTAATCTTCACTTCACTAGCTTCGTTGACATGCTCACCTGATCCACAGCAGGAGCTAGGACTGTCGTTGGATATGCCCACTCACATCATCTTTGAATGTTTCATCTCCAGTATGCAAAGCGGTTATCATAAGTAAAAGGACAGCAAATTCAAAAATTAGAATTTGTACCACATGTAATCAGGGTGTTGTTCAATTACTCTCTCATTGCATGATGCAATGCTAGGTTTGTCCACTCACAGGCATACTGTGTGTCAGGCTCTCATTCTTTCCTATGTATGTATGTGTGTATATGTGTGTGTATATGTGTATGTGTACAGGCCTTTCATGTGCACATGTGAATATGTGTATATGTACATGTGTCTGTGTGTCTATACATAACTACCAAATTGGTCCTGTGAGGTTGGCGTTTTTCATCCATGCTATTGTGACTTTGAAAACTTAGGTGAATATCCTGCCATTAGTAACTGACAGAGGCAGTTTGAACCCATGTCTGCTTGATCTCAAATCCCATGTTCTAATTCGAGAAAGTAGCTGGGACTAACATGCTCCTGAGTATGGTGAAGAAGAGAGTGTAGGTCAGACACATGCTCAGGATAAAACAGGGAAACCTTCAGGAAGAGTTAACAGTCACCGTGCACCAAGAATCCCTGACATCTTGGAAAGACATAAAAAGGCAGCCCAAGATCCAGAATGGGCTCACACCTCTCCAGCACTTCTAAGCCTGTGTGTGTGTGTGGTGTGTGTGTGTGTGTGTACATGATTGTTATGGTTAATGAATCACACACAATTTATTCCTGTTTGCAGATTTAGCTCTTAAAACTCATGCTTTCATTCTTTTAATAAGTCTAAAAATAAAATAAACCTTTTAGGAAAAAAAAAGAAGTCTATGTTTGTGTGTGTGCACGCATATGCAACATGTATGGTGAAGCAACAGAATATTTTCTCTGGCTTTATCAAGGTATATAAAAATTGTACATATTTATGGAATAAGATGTGATGATTTGGTATACATGCACATTGTGAAATAATTACCACAGTCAAGTTCATTACCATGATCACCTCCCATAGTTGCCTTTTGTATTAAGAATCCTTAATGCAGTGAGAATCCTTAAGATCTATCTCTAAGCAAATTTTAAGTATACAGCAGAGCATTATTACCCATAGTTGCCACATAATTATACCCGAGATCTTCAGAATTTATTCATTTTGTAACTGATTGTTTGTACCTTTGACCAGCATCTTTCCATTTCCCTCTCCCCTCAGCGCCTGGTGAGTTCAGCTTTTTTAGATTCCACATATAAGTGAGATCATAGGGTATTTATCTTTCTGGGTCTGGCTTATTTCACTTAGCGTAATGTCCAGGTTAATCCATGCTGTCAAAAATGGCAGAATTCCTTTCTTTTAATGACCAAGTAATGTTCAATTGTGTATATATCTATACCAGATTTTCATTACCCATTCAGCTATCAACAGAAATTTAGGTTGTTTTCATATATTAGATGTTGTGAATGATGCTGCGAACAGGGGGAATGAAGGTATCTCTTCAAAATACTCGTATCATTGCCATTGGGTATATGCCCAGAAGTGATATTGCAGGATCACCTGATAGTTCTATTTTCAGTTTTTTGTTGTTGTTGTTGTTTTGCTTTGTTTTGTTTTTTGAGATGAAGTCTTGCTCTGTTGCCCAGGCTGGAGTGCAGTGACATGATCTCAGCTCACTGCAACCTCCACCTCCCTGGTTGAAGCAATTCTTTTGTCTCAGCCTCCCAAGTAGCTGGGACTACAGGTACACACCACCACACCAAGATAATTTTCATATTTTTAGTAGAGACGGGGTTTTGCCATGTTGGCCAAGCTGGTCTCAAACTCCTGACCTCGTGATCCACCCACCTTGGACTCCCAAAGTGCTGGGATTACAGGCGTGAGCCACCACACCCAGCCTATATTCAGTTTTTTTTAGAATATATTCTCTAAGACCTGTAGCAATTTACATTCCCATCAATGGTGCACAAGAATTCCTTTTTTTCCACACCCTCACCAACACATGTTATGTCTTCAATTTTTGATGATAGCTTTCTTAACAGGTATGAGGTAATATCTGATTGTGGCTTTTTTACTTGCATCTCTCTGACAATTAGTGACGTTGAACCCCTTTTCATCTATCCATTGGTCATTTGTATGTCTCTTTTGAAAAATGTCTATTCAGGACCTTTATCTATTTCATTTACTATTGAGTTGCATAGTTGCTTATGTATTTTGGATATTAACCTCTTATCAGATATATGAATCACAAATAGTTTCTCTCATTCTATAGAGTGCCTTTTCATTTTATTGTTTGTATTCATTGCTGTGCAGAAGTTTTTAGTTTGATGCAATCTCATTTGTTTATTTTTGCTTTTTTTACCTATACTTTTGAGGTCTTATACAAAAAGATTCTTGCCCAGGCCAATGTCATGAAGCGTATTCTTATATTCTCTATGTTTTCTTTTAGTAGTTTAGTAGTTTCAGGCCTTACATTTATCTTTAATTCATTTTGAATTGATTTTTGCATATAGTGAAATAGGAATCTAGTTTCATTCTTCTGCATGTGGATATCCAAATTTCCCAGCACTATGTACTGAAGGCACTCTTCTTTCCCCAAGTGTGTTCTTATAAACTTTGTCAAAAATCAATTGGCTATAGATGTATGGATTTATATCTGGGCTCTCTGTTTATTTTCATTGATCTATGTGTCTGTTTTTAATGACACAACCATGCAGTTTTGGTTACAATAACTTTGTAGTATGTTTTGAAATCAGGTAGTGTGAAGCCTCCAGTTTTGTTTTTTGGGTTTGTTTCTGATTGTTTTGTTTTGTTTTATATTTTTCATCTAGATTGCAGTTTCCTGGCTATTCTCCTGATCTTCAGATTCAGCCCCTTTCAATCCATTATCCCAATAACAACTAGAGTGATCTTTCTAAAATGTAAATTTAACGGTTCTCCCCATTGGCTTTAGGAAAAAAAATTAAAGTTCTTAGGTCAGTCTACAAGGAAATTACCAATAGGAACCATTTTTGAAATATGTGAGCCCCCCCATGTCTATTTCCCTTTCTTGAAGCACCCTAATTTCCTTTTAGGGAATTCCTCCCTGCATTGTGTGCATTTGGGGTAGGACATTAATCCAGGCACCTACTCTTTTGCTGTAGAAGCTCAGGCACTTCCTCCAGGCTCCATTGGCCAGATTTCAACCCTCACTGCCTGGATACATCAAAGGGGCAGGCACTTGGCTGAGGCAAACTTTGCCAACCAGACTCCCTCTCTCCTAAAATGTAGAATCTATGGAATAAATGCAAGAAATGAAAACCTAGTGGGCATCAACTCATTCGCTCCACCCAGAAGCCCCAGGAGCCACCAGGCAATTCCTGCTACCAGACCCTCTGGAGCTGCCTGGTTTTTATCTTTCCTTTTCCTTGTCTTCCCTTGAATCCTGTGACCTTCCCCATACACTTCGAGTAAACACCATTTTAGCTAAGTTAGTAAGAAGCAGTTGCTGGTGCTGGTGCCCAGATAACCCTAACTAATGTCAAAGCCCCTGCCCCAGCCCTCGTGGAGCTCCACTGCTCTATTTCCTGTTCACTCCCAGCACCACCTTCCCTGAAGTCTGTCTTGCCACCACGCTGGACAGCGTGCAGCAATTCTTTCATTTCCTGGATTTTGCAAATACTATTCCTCAACCTTCCAGTCTCAGTTCACCTTCTTTGGATAGTCTCACCGGACTAGCCCTCCCACCACAATCTAACCTGGATTATACATACTTCTCCTCCCATAACATCCCATCACCATCACTATCACAGGCATAGGAGATTGTGTAATTTCTCACTTCCTGGTCAAAATCCAGCTGCCAAATAGAAAGCCCTTAGGGTCAGGGACTGTGTATTTTGCACCACGGTTTTCCAGAGCCTATCCCAGTGTGGAGACAGTGCACCTTCAGCCCATGTTTGTTAAATCCATGTGTCAAGCAAGGAAGAAGGTGGGAATGTCCTATGGACAATTGGGGTATAGAGATCTGAGTTTCAGAAAATGCTCAGAGCCGGAGATCGATATTTAGGTGTCATCAGAGTCTGAAGCTTAATAACACCCAAAAATATAAACAAAAGAAAGAGAGAGGCAGGGAGGGAGCAGGAAGAAAGAGAAGGCTTTCAAGAAGGGCAGAAGGGAGGGAGGGTGGGAGGAAGGGAAAGAAAGGGTGATACCATCTCAAGCAATATATCAAGGACAGGGATGAGGGGAATGGTCTAAATGCCTGAGAAGAAACATGAGAAGACAGGGCAGGAAGAGAGCAGAGAGCAGAGCTCAGGGAAAGCTGGAGGAAGTCAGGCATGTGCGACCCTTCAGATGCACGCTGTGGGTAGAGAGGACTGCATGTCTGGTTATGAGAAAAGCATTGCCTTGGCAGTTTTGGTTGGTGGAGGTGGAAGGTGAGCTGAGGAGTGACAGTTCGCTGTCAAGGACAGGAGAGAAAGAGGGCAAAGGTCATAGTGCTAAGGTGGGTGTGGAGTTCATAGGAGGAGAAAACATTGAGGAAACTGAAGTGCCGGGAGGAAGGAGCCAATAGAGGATGAGAAATTGAAAGCAGAAAAAAAAATTAAAGAGTATAGTATTATGAATGGAATAAGATCTGCAAAAGGATGGGAAGAAAATGGATTCACGCACAAAGGGGAGGGAGACCCTTGGCTGAAAAGAGAGCGTAAGAGGTGAGAGTGGACATGAACTCGAGGGTTGCTGAGGGGCACACACTCCCAGGTGTCGTTCCCTCTGTGTGATCGGTCATTCGTAGATCATTGTCACCTTCTTAGGAAGGTGGCAATCTTCAATAAATTGCCAAGGTGTTAATGTTTCAGAGTGAGTCGTGAAGATGTTATTATCCAGGGAGCTTTCTTAAAAGTCGCCCAGTATCCCTGAAAGTTGAGCAAAAATGCTGTGCCACTCAGCCGGGCCGGGTTATTCTCCCCAGCAGACTCCAGAAGCCCAGACCCAGGCGTGCAGGCAGCAAGCAGAGTGGCCTCCCAAGCCCTCAGGATGAGCCAGCACAGGAATGGGCGGCAGGCTTTCTGAGCCCCCTTCCGTGTATCTGTGTTTGTAAGGACTTCTGAGCTCTTGGATGTCAGCCAACGTCTAGCCAAATCCCCATTTTTCTGTATTTCTGATTCTACACAATCATTTTCCTATAGTGTTTCTAGTCTACTAACAAAGCTTATTCATTGTCCTAGCAGCAGAAAAGATTCCAAAATTCATGTTCTCCATAATTCAGACCAAAGTCAGCACCATGGCAGGTGTGGGTAATTTGGCCAACTCGCTGGCCACGATTCCGCACGTTGTAATCCATCACCATTATGAGCTGCATTCACGTTTCTTTCTTTGGCATAACATCTGAAATGCAAAGGGATTGTTAGGACAGAGAGAGATGAACCAATGAGATAGCAAGACTCAAATATGTGCTTTGTTAGAAATGAAAATGGAAATATGATTCCAGGGGAAAAAGGACTTTGTCACAACGTGGTCACACACTCCTTTCAAAACATGAAAAATAAATTCACCCTCAAGAAAAAGAAGAAAAATGAATCTGACAGATTCATTCTCTCCTATCTTGAGGTTTCTCCTCTGAGCCTCTGCATCAAGGATCAGTCTGAACAAGCAAGGCCACGCCGTCAGGAAAGATAGCCTGTGCTTGCATCGTTCCCAAATGTGTCCTCTCTTGGACAGTCAGTGCTTTTAACTCAAATGTGATTAAGTGGCTTGTCCCAGAAATGAAAAAAGTCAGCTTCCAGCCCAAACACAAATAGATTATAGACTCTGTGAGTATCACTCTCATTCCCTTCGTTCACTACAAATTTGAATTTTCCTACCTTTGATTATATTTCTAATGCAGAAGGGAAACAAATATCCCACAGTTGCCCATTAATTATAAATTCTTTCTGGTAGTCTTTCAACGTGTGGCAGAATTATGCATTCTGGACTACAGCAGATTTATAGAATGTGGGCAGAGAATTTCCAGATCACAGATGAAGGAAGGGACGTGCACGAGGCCCACAGCTGGGTTTTTCCTGCTGGAACATTTTCCACATCACACTGCTCATTAACTGTAACACAAAGAAATTTAAGCACCTCAATTTAACTGACTTCTGTCTTTGATTGCCTTTATCAGGTAGACTTTTCACGTACTGAAATGTACCTGTGGATTAACCATAACTAGGACACAGTAGCCACTCAATAAATGCTTGTTAAATGCTTCCTGAAATTGGCACACATGAGAACACCTTTGATATCATTGGGAGTCTCCATCACAGATGACTCCCAGACATAAAAGGAATCCTGACAATGTCGCTAAGGATCATAATACAGTTTGTCAATTTGTTACAGAAATATCATGAGCATTTCTGAACCAAATTTTAGAATACTACGTCTAACAATGGACTTTTTCTGATTTATGAACTAATTTATATAAATATTCATCATTTCATTATACTGTTAGTGAATCATTTTACTGGAAAATTTTTTAATTACTTAGAGTCAGAACTATCTCAGAAAGTACAAAATATCTATAAGGCAAGATCAAAAGAACCAATCACAAGTCAGACTTAAACAACTTGAACTTTACGAAACTCGTTTTGAGTCATACTCATCTCCAAAGGGATATGATTTGAAAAATTGCACAGCACTCAAATTTACCATGTAATGTATAACTTTCCATGCATAGACCAGTTTAAAGAGAGAGATCGATGATATAATATCATTATCTTAAGCCTACTCTAATTTGCCATTAATTTCATCTTTCTCTTAACGTATGGAGAGAAGTAAGGTTCATTCATAATGTCATAGCATTGCTTAATCCCTTCTCATTAAATAGTTTTAAACCCGTGGATTCATTTTTGAATATTTATCTTGTAATCTGCCTGGCTACACAAAGATTGTGAGGTTTTCTTGTTGGATATCCAAGCCACCTTCTTACCTACAAAAATCAAGTGTCACATTCACTTGTTATTCCCCAGATGGAAAGCTATAATACACCTTAACAATTTTGGATAGATTCCCAAGTCAAGACTGTATCAACATGATATAAAAAGTCTGAAAATGTCTAAAGAAATAATGAAATCACAACACTCTTCTTTCTTTCACGGTACACAAATTGGCTAGTTATCACTGTGCTGAACTCACAGCCCAGAAATGTCATATATCTAGAAATAGAAGCCAGTCACTATAACGTAGAAGCTAGAGAAAAGATTACTGATTGGGACTGGGAATGGGAGTACTTCAAGCTTATTTTCCAAAAGAAATTCAGGAGGAAACATTTGGAAGAAGCCTATTCCACCTAGCTTTGCTGCTAACCTGTTACTAACCAGCTGTGAAAGTCAGATAACCTCCTGTGTTCTCCATGGCGAAGAGTGACAAGCTCAGAAGCAAAATAACATTATGTGAAACTTCCTGCTCCAATATTCTATGATTTTCTATGTTTCAAATTTAGTGCACAATGTGAAAAAATTTTTTTAAACCGATTTTGGTAAAGACACAGTAATGGCTGGCAGAAAACAGGCGTCCCACAAGCCCATGTTGGTCGAGTGGCCAGTGTGGATGAGACGGGGCCCGCAGACCAGGGCATCAGCTGCTGAGGAGCCCTGAATGGTCTCCTTTGAGTACCCAGAAGAAAACCTGGGTGCCTCTGGGGATGGGCCCGCCCACCACAACGTGACATAAGCGAGCATCAGCACATACTTTGGTCTTTATGAGAAATACATTCGCCAAAACACGGTGGGGACTTCCTACAGGGCTTGTGTTTTTGCTGCCAAGCTATGTTCATTCTGTTTCAAATGTTTCCTTCCTCCTCTCTTCTGCCCCTCCCCCTTTTTTAATTTAACTAGAGAAAATGACATGTTAATTTCAGCTCCACCTCTGCTGGGTCATCGTCAGGTCAGCAGATTAGAGACATCACCAGGAGAAAGGAGGCAGCGGCTCCAATGGCAGGGCAGCCTGGCCGGCATCCATCAGGCCGCCAGCGCCGAGCAATGACAGGCATCTGTCAGAAAGCAGGAGGGCGCCTCATTAACAGCCGCTCACCTGCCCTGAGCTACACCTCGCTTATAATAATATCGATCATTCACTCCAAGGTGTTGCTTTTTTCCGCTCGGTGCAGGAAATGGCAAGCACTGGATTCCCTCCTCCCCCCTGGAGTTCACAAGCTAAGTCGCTTGGAGAACGGGGGAAGGGGTGGCTGGGGTGGGGAGAGGACAAGAAGAAGGCAGCCCTGGAAGGGGAGGGATGACATCACAAATGAAAAGAAGGCGTCTGAATCTACTGTCAGAGATCAGCCGATCGATCGGGTCACCTGGATGTTGAGACATCCACATGCAAACCCAGGAAGGGAGAGTGTGACCCGCTGGCTGGAGAATTCGGTCAGGAACCCAGACACCTCCCCATTGTCGTCCACCGGGATTCCCCTGGACAGAAAGATTCCAAGATCAACGTTTAGCTTTTCACTTTGTTTCTTGTAAATACAAATAATTTTAAAACAACAAAATGTTGATTTTGATGAGCTTTTGAATCTACCACTTCTTGTCTCTACTAAGCACAGACACCTTTTCTTTCATCGTGTCTGTCTCTAGCTCACAAAGGTGATGCGATCATCAAATGTGTCAAAGAAAACCAAATTCCACTTCTGGTGGTGACTATTGTCTGATTTATCATTACAGTAACCACCCAAGGAAACCCTGCCTACAAAAAGCATTCTTCTAGAGAAGGTTGCTTATTCACACAAAACTAAATTTGATTATGTTCCTCCAAAGAAGCACTGTCAGGAGGGGTGTGTGTGTGTGTGTGCATGTGTGCACACACGTGTGTGTGCCTGGCAGTCCCTGGCTCTGGGATGTGTACATTTCTTTTTTTAATTAAATTTTTTTCAATAGGTTTTTGGGGAACAGGTGATGTTTGGTTATATGAGTAAGTTCTTTAGAGGTGATTTCCGAGATTTTGGTGCACCCATCACCTGAGCAGTGTACACTGTACCCAGTGTGTGGTCTTTTATCCCTTACTCCCCTCCCACCCTTTCCCCCAAGTCCCCAAAGTCCATTGTTTTTTTCTTCTGCCTTTGCATCCTCATAGCTTAACTCCCCCTTATGACTGAGAACACACGATGTTTGGTTTTCCTTTCCTGAGTTACTTCACTTAGCATAATGGTCTCCAATTCCATCCAGGTCGCTACGAATGCCATTATTTCATTCCTTTTTATGGCTGAGTAGCATTCCCGTTTCTTTATCCACTCCTTGATTGGTGGGCATTTGGGCTGGTTTCATATTTTTGCAATTGCGAATTGTGCTGCTATAAACCTGGATGTGTGTCTTTTTCATATAATGACTTCTTTTCCTCTGGGTAGAGACCCAGGAGTGGCATGTCTTTGATGGGTGATGAATATGTACTTTACAAAGCTGCAATGATAGGCCCAGAGCTTAAACCTGGGCCACCATCCAGAGTTGACCACAAAGCACAAAAAAATTATTACTATTCCACGTAGGGGAATTACAAACATGCATCTGACTACACACACACACACAAACACACACACACAAACATACACACACATGCAAACATACACACACACACACAAACATACACACACAAACATACACACACACAAACACACACACACATACACACACAGACACACACACAAACATACACACACACAAACATACACACAAACACACACACATACACACACACAAACACACACACAAACATACACACAAACACACACACACAACCCTTTTTAAATCTTGAAAAAGGAAAATAACACATACCTTTTTTTTTGGTTTGGAAAAGCAACTGAAGACCACTATGGTTCAAAAGGGTACAGATGATAACACTGGGGCTGCAAAGCAGTCAGGTGACTGTTCTGCATTTGTACAAACCAGAGGATGACAGAACTGAAGTATTTTTTTGTTTGTTTGTTTTTGGTTTTGTTTGTTTTTGAGATGGAGTCTCGCTGTGTCGCCCAGGCTGGAGTGCAGTGGCGTGATCTTGGATCGCTGCAACCTCCACCCGCTAGGTTCAAGCAGTTCTCCTGCCTCAGCCTCCCGAGTAGCTGGGACTACAGGCACTTACCACCACACCCAGCTAATGTTTTTGTATTTTTAGTAGAGACGGGGTTTCACTGTGTTGGCCAGGATGGTCTCAATCTCCTGACCTCGTGATCTGCCCATCGTGGCCTCCCAAAGTGCTCGGATTACAGGTGCAAGCCACCGCCCCCAGCCTGCGGAAGTTTTAGCAGGTCCACGGCTCATGAATGACGGAAAGATACACGTCTGTGGCAGTAAAGAGTAATAACAAAACAAGTTGGTGGCAAAGGCATATGAGAAGGGGATGAGTTCAAGTCTCTCTCCTGGTGACGTGGCAAGGCCAGGCCCAAACACAACCACACTAGAGACAAGCTTCTCACGTCCGGAGCCCACAGGAAAACTTCCCAGCATCTCCTCACACCTTACCCTCCCATGGAGCTGGAGGGATGACTCACGCATTCTGGGGGATCCGGTCACATAGAGAAGGACGCTCCTCAGCGGAAGGGGTTCAGTCCCTGAAGGGAGACTCCTCCTCCACTGAGGACAGGTCTTCCATGGGAGGCCACTGCCCACAGTAAGGGCAGAGCAGTTTCTCTGTTTAAAAAGGAGCCATTCAGAAGTGCAATCCCTTATCTCCAACCACAACACCCCAAAAGAGAAAACTGAAAATCTTTTCCTAGCCCTTTTTGCAGCAAAATCTGGCCAAACCTTAACTGATATGAGATTCTTTATTTGTCGTTTTTATTGGTCCCAATTAGAGTGACCATTCCTACATTGATTGCAACTATATTCGTGTGTTTGAACAGACCGCTGCCTCAACTGGAACATGATTTAGGATGACTCAACTGGAAGCATGATTTAGAATGCAGGATGTGCACCGCATCATTTTTCTAAAATCAAAAAGATTCTGAATTCCAACACCCATATGGCCTTGATGGTTTTCGCTCAGGCATCGGAAACTCACTCTCTCCGTCACCTCGGATCTGAAGGGATTCTGCACATTTCTGTCTAGACATCCGCCGACATCCCATCATTCCTACAGAAGACAAAACAGCCACAAAAATACATGGTTTGCATCATGTCTATTTTGTGGTTTCTGGTACCCCCCACACTGGAATTGCCCATCAATTATCGCTGTCCCTTCTTTTCTAGATAACAAATGAAGGTCTGGGTTAATAACGGTTCTGCCAGGAACACTGTGTTAATATAAACTCAGACGGAACAAAACGCTTCCTCTGCAAATGAGCTGGCTCCTAATGACGCCACCATCGCTTACTTCCGTGGAAACTGCTAAGCTTATTTTGTGGATAAGCTTGTGGAATCCAATGGCAATAGTATCCCCAGAGGAAAGGCAAGAAATCACATGGATATTAGCTTGGCCAAATCTTCATGCTTTCTTCTCTGATTTGCAAAAGTCACTATCACACTTGCTCTAAGGGGAAAAAGTAAAATACAGGCCTTCCCCAATTCTAGTTCCCGAGAATTTAATCTATATCACACAGGAATAAAATATTGATTTTCCAGTAGGCTACTGGAAGATAAGAGGTGAATTTTGATGCAATAGTCTCATGTGTAAAAGCAAGCCAAATCCCACTTCTGGCGACTATGGTCTTATTTACCATCTCCATATTTTTCCCTGCCATTTGCCTCATCCCTTTTTTGCTTCACAGAAATTATTTTCAAAACTTCCTATTTTAAATCAACCACCTGGATGTCTGAAAAAGATTCTTTCCAATCACAGGAGGAATGATCCTTTCTAAAACACAATCCAGATTCATTATGCAGCTGTTTATGTCTTCTTTATGTACAAAAGCCATGGAAAATGCACACACAACACACGTTTTATTTTTTTAATAAGTGTCTCTCTCTCTCTCTCACCACATCTTGTCACTCTTCCTTCCTCTCTCCTCTCTCTCTCCCCAGCTCCCCCGCCCCTCTTTCCCTCTCTCTCCCCCCATTCTCCCTCCCCCATCTCTCTCTTTCCTTTCTCTTCCTCTCTCCCCCCTTCTCCTCTCTCTCTCTCCCTCTCTCCTCTCTTTCACTCTCCCTCTCCATCTCTTTCCCTCTCCTTCCTCTCTCTCTCTTCCTTTTCTCCCTCTCTTCTCTGTCCCTCCCTCCCTCTCTCTCTCCCTCTCTTCCTCTCTCCCTCTCCTTAATTGCCAGGCCTTTACAAACCCATGCCTGCGAAAGAAACACCCGTCTATTGCCTGTCAAACAATGCCTGGCTGGGAAAGCTATTGGGTGTATAGAAGAGACAAACATTTCAGGCATGCCATTCTGGGGTAATGAAGCATGGCAACAAAATATACCTGTGCAACATTTGATAAAGATGAGCTGACACGCCAGTCCAAATAGGCTCTTTTGTGTGTCTGCACGTGTCGACCATCATTGCTTTCATCTTCAAACAGGAAGGTAGCAATAACCGCAGCAGCTGGCAGGGACCGTAAGGGGGAGAGCAGCTCACACAATTAAACGTGGTTTACCTCTGGCCTTTACTTCACTCCCACTACCCTTAATTTATTATATGTTTTCTGCCTTTCTATGCAAAAAAAAAGTGGCTCAATTTTTCTTTCTTTCTCTTGCTATCTCATTCCCTTTATAGGGCATTGGGGAAGACAATAGGCAAAATCCCTGGGTGTTTAGCATTGGATCTTAAGTTAAAACGCTTCTTAGAGGGGATTTTATGGCTTTTATTGTTGTTTGATTAATGCAAACCAAAATTAAATCCTACAGTTACACATGGTACCTCAGCCAGAGAGAAGGCCGACTGTACTTGCTGCTTGAGTATACAGAAAACATCTTTGGTTGCTTAATCTTCAGACAGACAAAGGGCGGAGGCAGAGAAGGCAAGAGAAAGGGAGAGGGAGAGACAGAGAAACAGACACAGAAAGATTGGAGGTTGATCTGCAGGCTGGCCACAAAGTGACACAGGAAGATGTAGGAAATCCAGGGGCTCACATGTGAGCGGGAGACTCATTTATGGTCACTCATCTTATCTGAAGCCAAAACACTGCTCATTCTGGGTTGGATTCTTTTGTTTCTCTATTCCTCCTTGGGGACAGTCCTGGCCACCACCCGTGGGGTCCCACACACAGGTGCCTAGCGATGAGTGACCACCGGCCTTGGCAGGCAGGACTCAGAGACCACAGAAGGGGTCTGCCTGCCTCCCCGGCTACTTTCTATAAACCTGACTTTACAAAGGCCTATACAGGATATTGCCTTTATCCTGTTTTATAGAAGAGCACATCCTATTTATAAAAGCCATGCAGTCAAGCTGAAAGGGCATAATAGCCACGTCGTATCATAAAGCTCTTCTGTTGAAAGAGCTGGACAAAGTGCCTTGGGTTATTTGATTTTTTCTCCTTCTTCTAATGGCGGTAACAGTTTTTGGTGATACACATGATGGCAACAATGAACGCTTTGTGGCACGATGACCTCTACGAAAACGAGAGATACACAGGTTTTGCTTTTGTTCACTCATCTAATTACCAACCTTTCATTATACCTCTATGCGGGCATCTAAACTTCAGTTAAGCTCTATGTTTAAGTGGGATGGATCTTCAAGTTACCTAAGTAAGGGTAAGATGTCTCTAAATGGCAGTTACCAGGCAAACTAATTTGGGGTAAGAAACATTTCTTATTCCCCTCAGACCTTGTTCAGTGATAGTCTGTACTCAAGACAAAACCTTGGCTAGAGAGATTAAAGAGCAGGTGCTTGGAGGCTGTGTTCAGTGGCTCATGCCTATAATCCCAGCATTTTGGGAGGCCAAAGCGGGCAGATAATGAGGTCAGGATATCGAGACCATCCTCGCCAACATGGTGAAACCCCGTTTCTATTAAAAATACAAAAATTAGCTGGGCGTGGTGGCGCGAACCTATAATCCCAGCCACTTGGGAGGCTGAGACAGGAGAATTGCTTGAACCAGGAAGTCAGAGGTTGCAGTGAGCTGAGACTGCAACACTGCACTTCAGCCTGGCAACAGAGTGAGACTCACAAAAAAAAAAAAAAGAAAAAAAGAAAAAGAAAAAAGCAGGTGCTTTGGATTTGCTGTTGAAGAATCTGGGTTTGAATATTTCCCTGCCACTTGTTAATTGGGAAAAGTCTTAATATGCTTGAGAACCTGCTTCCTGTTCTATAAAATTAGAAGACGACTCTAGACCCACCATAGGAGACACTGGAGGAAATCAAATGAATATGAATATAAAAACACTCTGTAGCCTGCAAATGCTATACATGGCTTCATTTGTTTTTTGCAGTTTTAAAAGTAGTTTTATAAATAAAGGCAAATTCCAGAAATGATTACAGAATTAGATTGTGTTAAAACTTGAAAACTTAGTGATAAAGAAAGAAAAAAAGGCAAAACACCTACTAATTGCAATGCTTCAAGCCTTCTGGAGTCTTCAGTTTTATAAAATTCTTGGTTATTTAAGGCTTCCGTCTTTTCAAAGTCATTACATCCACTTCATTCTTTTAATTTGCAAAGTAACGGTGGAGATATCCCCGGAGATTTATGGGAATGGAAACCTTCTAATGGAAGTCATTTAGTGAGTTGACTATTGTTTTATGGGTAATGGGAAACACACTCCTGACAGGAGGAGATGTCGTTTGGGGGAAACTGCATAAACTTATCACAAAATCAGCCCATTGCTTAACCACAGGAAAACAGTGGAGCTAACAGAAATTCCTAAGGTAAATTAAGAGGCTTTATTATTTCCTTTTGTTTTAGATTTGAAGTCAGATTTATGGAGGCATCATTTGACAATTATCAACTTTGGTAAAGGCAGATAGTCATGGAACTACCACCAGAATCCAGATAGAGAACATTCCATCATCCTTGTTATTTCCCACTGTGGCCGATCTCCCACACTGACCCATCCACCCCAGTCTCTAGCAGCCACAGATCTGTTTTATGTCCCTCTGGTTTTGTGTTTTTTAAAGTCTGAAATAAATGCAATCATGGAGTGTGTAGCTTTTAAGTTTGTCTTCTTTCACTTAGAGTAGCCCATTTGAGAGTCATCCACGTATTGCACTCTCGGTCGTTTGTTTGTTTTATTTTTGAATAGTGTTCCATAGCATAAATATTCTGCAGTTATTGATTTGATGGATATCTGGTTTGCTTTTAAATTTTACAATTATGAATAAAGTAACCTGCACATTTATGTAAACCCTGTACATTCATTGCTCAAAGGGCAACTCCTGGTGGCGATTCTGCCCCTCAAACTCAACATGGACAGGGGTCTGTATGAACAGATACTGTCATTTCTCTTAAATACCAAGGACTGGGATTGTGAGTTATATGGTAGGTGCATGTTTTGTTTTAGAAGAATCCGTTAAATTGTTTTCTGAAGTTGCTATGACATCCTGCATTCCCTGCAGCCTTGTGTGAGAGTTCCAGTGGCTCCACGCATTCGCCAGCCCACGGTACTGTTGTTTCAGTTCTGGTTTGTTTCATCAGCAATTTTAACTGATGTGCACTGGCATCTCATTGTGATCTTCATTCGTGCTTCCCTAGTGACTAGCACCCTTTCATGTGCTAAATTGTCACCAGTATAGCTTGTCTGGTGGAAGTGCTTTCAAATCTGTTGGCTGTGTATTTTATTGAAGTGTTTCTTTTATTATTGAGCTGTGAGTGTTTTCTATGTAGTCCATATACAAATTTTTTATCAGACGTGTGTTTGGACATATATTATCAGACATATTTTCTTACAGTGTGACTTGTCTTTTCATTCTCTTAACAGGGTCCTCTGAAAACCAGAAGTTTTAATTTTTATAAAATCTAATTTTTCAACTTTCATATTTTAACTCATGCATGTGGGCATGTTTAGCGCTTAAAACTTATTAGAAAGACCCAGTTACCAGTTAAAGCATCCTTCTTAAACAAAAGTGATTGTGAGAATTCCTTAACACAACATTCTTCCCTTCTTTTAGTGAATGTGAAATTTACTAAGGGCACATTATGATCATGCCCTGTGTTAGCTTCAGTTGGCTACCTGGTGGCTTAGGACTCAGGATTAATGAAGCTAATGAGGCCAATCCTCAGCTAACTGTTAAGTCAAATGTTCAGAATTTGGTACATTTAAGAGTAAAACAACTGCGTACGATTTAGATTCTTCTACGTTTTCAGCTCCTAACTGAGGTTTCTTAATGAAATTTGAAAAAAAAGAAATTGATTATAGAGGTTTTTAGGAAAAAAAAAAACCTTCTACCAATGACCCATAAACTTATTTAATGAACAATTCTTGTGTGTGTGTGTGTGTGTGTGTGTGTATGACTCATTGATATCTATTGTAAGGGTTTCTTTTCATTTTTATCACTCTTGTTTTGAGGGATGGAGCTTATAAAATCCACCTCAATTCAAGTGTTAATGTCTTCTTTGAAACATAGGTGGGTAGATGCCCAATTTCCTGACTACGACTTTCTGGGTTTCCTCTTTGTACTCGCCAGCCTGGCCCCTGCTTTCCGCCACTGGAATTCGCTGGAACTGTGCTGGCTCAGAGTCCTCGGGCCTTTCTCTTTCAGGTCTCCCATCTCTGCTGCTGCTGCTGTTCTTTCCTGCATTGCTATTCGGGTACTTCATGCCATGATGCCTACTGCTCTGTGTCATTTGTGTTCTCTTATAGTATGGCTGGTTCCGTAAATTTTATCTAGGCAAGTCTTCTTGGGAGTCATTCACACCAAGAACAGGCAGACCTGAGTCCACCATCCTCCGTGTGGTGGAGCATTCATGACCCCGCCCTCAAGCCTCCTCCTGGTCCTACAGGCTAGTCGGCCACACACACCTGCTGCGGCACTCTATGGCCATAGGCAGGCCTTGGCAATTCACCTGCTCCCTGCAGTCAAACTGAGCACCACAGAAAGTCCATATCCCGAGAAACGCCTGATGTTTCTGCTACCTATGCCCTGCCCTCTTTATCTCCCACACTCATAGCTCTTTAGCAGAGGACTCTCAGTGACACCCTGGGTCCCAGAGAAAAGCCCGCCTGGCCTTCCTGTTCCAGTGTGTGTGGTGTGAAGCCAGCTATTTGGGAAGTCAAGACTTATTTGTGAAAGGAAAGGCAGTGGACACCTGAGTTGCTGCTGGTAGGGAGTGTGGTAGGTGGGATGCTGGTCCAGCCCCATCAGCAGTGGTGGATTCTCCAGATGGACTTAGTCACCTGATGCTTGGCAAGACTCAGCCCCAGCTACGCCAGTGGGAGGGGGTTGTGGACAATGGAGATGCTCAGAATGATTGACCAAAATGGTTTTGAAACCTCTAGACCGAGGAACATTAATCTGAAAATGGCTCTGACTCTATTTGATTTCAATAGAAAGAAACGGTTCCTTTTGAAATAGATAGTGACAGCCGAGCTTAGAGACAACAGACTGGTGATGACAAGACTCTACTTTTTAAAACAAACAACAGAAAACCTTCCCTAGCCATGTTTGGACAGTTTCGCTCTGTTGATTTTTAAACCATCACAAGAGTTGATTGCATTCACTTCCCCACCTGCCCTTTCTCCATTGGCACCCAGACCTGCCACCCACTTCCTGGAAGCTCAGAGGGATGCCAATCAGGAGGGAAGATGCTGAAGCATGGGGGCAAGCAGGGAGAGGGAGCACTGGGTGCAGAGAAACCAGGGGAACCCCACGCAGACATGAGCTAGGCAGCCCCCATGGGCCCTGCAGCCTTCACCCTTCCCACATGCTAGGGAAAGAAAACATTGTGTGAACAGAAGCAATGCCATATGAAGGAAGGAAGGGCAATGATAAAGACTTTTCCATGGGCTATAGAGAGGAAAAGAGGACAGAAATCTGGAGTGTGTGTGTGTGTGTGTGTGTGCACACACACGTGTGTTCGTGTACATGCACAGGTACATGTGTTTTAGCCCTAGATACGTGGCCTATCAGAAGGACATGGGGCAAGGTCAGGAATGAACTCCTCTTTGAATCACCTTTAAGCAGGCAGAGGGAATTAGGACTGATTTATGAATGTATTTCCACAATTTACTTGAAAATTTGTAATGTCTGTGCAGCCTGGCAAGAAAAAAAAAGGCGAGGCACTGTGAAGGAACGCTTCTGCTCCACTTCATTGTAAAATTGCCCCATGCTACCTGCTCTAATCCCCTGAAAACAAATTAAATCCTCACTAAGCTGACTTTAAATCAATAGTTTCATTTAAGAATAGTGTGACTTAATAAAAATAAAAAACTAACTGGTCCAGCCAATTTAAGAGGGAAATAAATCATTGCCCAAAGAAAAATCGCAGATTTGACTTGTATATGGGCCCTGGCTCTGTTTAGAAGGGAGAGTCAGAGTCTAAATTAACTCTGGCTGGGGAGGAAGCTCATCGACCCATTCAGAAACTCTCTTTACCTTGCACACCCCAAGAATAAGGAGGCCAGCCACCCCCAAAATGGGAAATAGCATCTCAATCTATATTTTGAAAAATTGTAACCACTAATAAACAGAAGATAGCATCCTCAGAAGCATCCTGGCAACCCTGAGATAAGACTGCAGTGCTCACATGTGAAGACCAAGAAACCCGCGTGTGGTCAAGGCAGCAGCTACAAGGCTCTTTGTGAAGACACAATGGTTAAGGAAGCAGTGTCCTCAACAGGCCAGGACAAAGGCAAAATTAGGTGTGCTAGATAAACAGCAGTAATTCTAATATGTACACAATCTATTTGCAATTATTTTGGATAAATCTAAGCGTGTGGTACACACATTCTCGGCAGCGTGCAAAGGCCTGGCTACCATTTTATGAATAAAGAAAGTCATCAGGAATGAAAGAGTAAGACTCGCCACAATAGGGCAAGTTGTTAGAGAGAAAACTCTGCAATCCCATAATTCTAAACTAGTACTTTATCCCATTTAGCAGAGTACTTCTTTACTAATCACATAAATTAGAAAAATGCTTAGGACCCGATGCTTGCTTACTTAATTGATTATGTACTGGGGATATATAAACATTAAAGTGAGTGCCTTCAGAACACGGCACATCAATATTATCAGTGTCACTATTACCACCAGCATATTTTAAACATTTAATAATTATACCACATCAATTCAGTTACTTACTGATGTTCATTGCAATAGAGAACTTTTATTTATCATTTTGACAATAACAAATAATAAAACGTATTCCTTCTAATAAAAGATTTAAACCCAAAGAAGCCAGGCAAGGCCATTTAGTTCCTTACCATAGTCCCTCTCTCAGAGACTATATCCATTTTCATTTTTTGGCCAGAAAAATACCTGGCCAAATACCTAGAGAAATCAGTGTATGAGGATAGCACAGCTCAGTGAAGACGTTCTGGTTTAGATTCAGGGTTTGGAGCCTCAAGCCATGCCCCACATTTAGAAGCCTGTATTGTTTATCTAGTTGTTTGACATTTGGGTCTCAGTTTTATCATCTATAAGATGGGGGCAATGATAGCTGCACAGTTTACGGAGTTATTAAGAGGCCCAAGCAGGCGACGGAGAGTGCTTTGCAAGGTGATACACAACGGTGACAAATGACCAGGCCTCCCGTCTGTCCTAAGACAAGCATGGTAATTAATTCCAACTTAGAAAACACTGGCTTCTCATATGTGGTGGGCATTTTATAAATGGAGAAGCCAACGTACGCATCCTATGGCTGATGGCTCCAAGTAGGACCCTTGCAGAACATGGTAACTGAAGAGTTTCTTAGCGTAGAACTAAGCAAGGGACACGCACAGCTATGCCCACTTTATGTCAAGCCCATGGCTCGGACGTTGGGTGGTGGTAGCAAGGCGTCTGGAAGGAATTTTTCCAAACTTGTTCAAACTTGAGCAGTTGGTGAGATGAATTAACGGCTATTTCATGGCGTCAATCTTGGTCCCGCCACAAGCGAGTGACCTGACAACTACAAACTAACAACGTATTTGTTTCTATTTGTAGTAAATTAGGAGTGTTTTCCTTTTCTGGAAGGTCAACTCGTTGTTTTCAATACCCACTCAAGTGAAAACTTTCACTATTATGAAGCAATTCCACAGTGGCCGCTCCTTGGAAAGTGGTTTAAAATCATTTTGTGAATGACTTCTCTTGCTTTCTCTAGGAGGGAGGTGGGCATTTTATGGAAAAGCTAAGCATGAGCCAGAGGCCTGGCCAGACCACAGGTAAACGTGATCCCACAGCCAAAAGACAGCTCACCACCCCTTCCTGCAGTTCCCAAGCTTCCAGCTTCTGGCAGGGTCTGCTGTGTACACAGAGCACCCATCAGCCTGGAGCATACCTGAGACATTAGCACAAGAGCTGTCATCTGGAAAAGTGTCACCTCCTCTCCAGCTGAAGTTACATGAAGCTTCTGCCAGGGACCTGAATAAATGTTACGGAACAGCCCAATCTCACTGTCCTCATTTGTCTTCCAGAAGCCCTTGCCCTGTCCTGAGCTTACTGACATGGCTAAAAGACTCTGAAAATGCTAACAAGACAGGGAGTCCCCCATCTGCAAATCCTGTTCTTACCCATCAAGCTAAGCCAGCACCTGCACTGGTACCAGGTCCAACACAACAGCAGCCTCATATCCTAAGGCACAGCTCGCTGAGTTCTGAGGCCTCCCGAGGGAAGGTCTTAGCCCCAGCTCATCCATTTCCAAAGCCGAGATCATGAGCTGAGTGCCCTAGGATGCTCTCAGCTCTGCCCACAGAGCAAGGGTTGCTGGTTTCTGAAGCATGTCCCAGGTTTCCCACACTTCCCCCATGATAAGAATTCTGGGGTGCCTGTCAAACATCCAGCTTCCCAGGTGTGTACCCTGAAGATTATGTTTGAGTTGGTCTTGGGTAGGACATAGGACCTGGTGTGCTTAACGGGCACCCAGGGAATAGCAATCAAATGTGACTTGAAGCCAGAACGGTAACCTTGGCTCAGAAACAACCAAGTCTGGCCAGGCACAGTGGCTCATGCCTATAATCCCAGCACTTTGGGAGGCCGAGATGGGCAGATCACTTGAGGTCAGGAGTTCAAGACCAGCCTGGCCAACATGGTGAAACCCCTTCTCTACTAAAAATACGAAAATTAGCCAGGCATGGTAGTAAGTGCATATAATCCCAGCTACTCGGGAGGCTGAGGCACGAGAATCGCTTGAACCCAGGAAGCAGAGGTTGCAGTGAGCCAAGATTGTGCCACCACACTCCAGCCTGAGTAATAGAGTGAGAATCAGTCTCAATAAAATAAAATAAAATAAAGAAACGAGCAAGTAAGTCCAGGCTCTTAGACATTTCACCATCAGTTTTGTCAAATTCAGTCCATGTGCAGAATGGTGGCACACATGTGGATGCAGTGCTTCAGAGCCCTGTGCAAGCCATCAAACGCAGCACAAACCTGCCACCCTCGCAAAATGTGGCAACTAAAGGGCTTCTTATTAATAAGGGGCGTCTATACAGGTCAAGATTTCAGACGCGACTGTCCCATTCCTAAGGCGGCTGTCCGGGGGAGACCCTCCTGGTTCTTCCATAGCAGAAGTGTCCTGGGAGACCATGCATTGGAAAGGAGAAGGATAGAGTCACATATCCCCTTCCAAACACGCCAAGCAGGGCGCCTCAACCTCTCAACAACTTCAGGAAACTCCTAACGCCACTCACCCGAATTGCAAGCCTCCCAGAAAACACAACAAAATCAGGTGGGAGAAACAAGCCAGTCTCTGAAGTGGTTTAAACTGAGAAGTTTCCGACCAGGTTTACTGGATGCTGACACACTTCCCCATGCCTGGCTTCGCAGGAAATCCTGGGGTGTGGTTCTCTCTGCCAGCATTGCTACTGCACATCTTCGCTATTAATTTCCAGTGTAAAGAGATAAGGTTGGTGGGACCACCATGACTTTTTATTTCTTTTCTTTTCCTGTATCTGATAAGAATATTGCTTTCCAACCAGTAGAGAAATTCAGAGGCAACTGTTGGGGAGGCTCAGCTGGGGAGAATCACATGCCTACCTTTCAGAGGCTCCTTCCCCAGCACTGGCGAGGCTGGTGACCTGCTGCTCAGCACAGCAGCCCGAAGGGAGCAGACAGCAATGCTCACGGCTTTCACCTTCTCTAATGTGGTCAGCCCACATTTCGTAAATGAGTCTGTTTCACATTCAGTGCTACACATACTCTTTGCAAAATAATTTTGAAAGCCTCAGGATACATTGCATAAAAAACCAAATGATTAAAACATTTTATGAAACACAAACAACAACAGCAGAAACCCATAAAAACAGCATCTGGGCTTTCACATCTCCTTCAGGGCCTATAAAGTGGCGCGGGTTGCTGGATCGTGAGCCACGGAACCCAGTCTGCTTGTTTCTGCAAGTACAGCTAGGCCAGGTGCACCCAACCTCACTGACAGGCACATGCCAGCAGGCCAGAGGCCCTGACACCTTGCACCCTGCTCAGTGTTGGGGAGCTCTCCACCAGCAGGTGGTTTGTGGGTGCCTTGTGTTCTCTCTGCATTGACCAGGAGCCCCTGCCTCCCCAAGGCCATGTCCCTGTGGCCTCTGGGCTCCTGCCCTTTCCCATCCCATCCTCTCTCACCAAGTCACAGAGCCTCATAGCTCATTTGTCTCAACTCTGCCTTAACATTGAAACTGAGATCCTCATTGAAACTCCCATTGCAACAGTGCTGAGCAACAGTGGGACGTTTCAGAGGCATTTGCATCAGAGGATTAATGCTCTTTCTCCAGAGTGAACTCTCGCTCTTGCAGCACTGCATTAGCAACCTGGAGAGCAAGTCATAGATCAAGACCACCCCTTACGTTTTGTCTCTTTGCACACATCTGCTCACCTCTCCCGCATATGCTCTTGCCAAGTGATGTCATCCGCCATGTTGCAATGCACACGAAGCCCTTGCCAGATGCAGCTGCCTGATCTTGAACTTCCCAGCCTCCAGAACTGTGAGCTAACTAAGCCTTTTTTCTTTATAAACCACCCAGTCTCAGATCTTCTGTTATAGCAACAGAAAACAGACCAAGACACGACTTATCCAAGAGGTTTCAAGGAATTCATGGCCAAGCACAAGTTTGAACCAGCAGCCCTGACTCCTGGACAGAAGTCCTCCTGAGACACCACACTGGAGGCTCAGGAGTGAAACCACCTGGCACAGGTGCTTAAAGAAAATGGAGGTAATGAAGCAGCTGTCACTCCTAGTAGGCAGAACAAGGAAGTGTTAGGTAGTTGGACCCTGGTGTGTCCCATACGTGTCCAGACATGGTCACCTGGTGTCTGTGGTTGGTGGCTAGAAGGCCATGGTATGTTCTGTCTGTGTCCAGACACGGTCACCCAGTGTCTGTCTGTCTTGCTGCACTGGGTCATGAGTGGCTTGTCTGGTGTTGCTATTCAGCGATGTGTTTGTGTTAAGGAGAATGCCAGGCCCAGCTGTGTGGGCCGGACCAGCACCAGGGAGGGGCTGCTATTCTCTTTCTCAGATGCTCCCATTTCACAGTATTGCCCCAGTTGGATCTGGCACGTGCCAGTCCTGTGGCACCAGCCCAGCAGCGTGCATGCCTGCGGGTATCAGTGCCCCACCTCCATGGCATCAGCCACCTTTCTGTTCCTGTGAAAGGTCTCAGCCTCACAGTGGAGCGGCTAAGACAGGACCACTAGTGAGAGCCTCAGTGCTCCTGACGTTTCTAATCACTGAATCCCAGCATAGCTACTGTCAGAGGCAGTGTATTGCAAAAGTCCAGGCTCCAGAATCAGGCAGGCCTGGGATTCTGCTCAGGCTCCATCTCTGACAAGTTGTGATGATGTTGAGGAGAGGAAATATCTCCAGGCCTCAGTTTCCCATCTGTAAAGAGTGGGTAAAAACACTTACCTCCCACATTTATTGTGAGGATTTAATAAGATTATATGGGTCTGCCATATGTGAAGTATTAATAAACGTTTAATCATCATTTTACTGCTTTTTAATAGTTACAATTTACTAAACATCTGCTATGTGATTTGACATTTGAAGTGCTCTCATCTTCACAAAGAAACTTAATTGTCCCTGTTTTTAACCTCAGGGTATGAGTAAGATACTCTGAGGTTAAAAAGTGAGTGAAGTCTGAGGCAGGATCAAATCTGTATCTGTCTGTATTCACAACCCATAATCTTCCCAGCTGACAAGGGATCCCTAACCAGGGCTGTGGGCCACATGAACAGATGGCCTCAGTAAATCCTGACGCAATATTATGGGGTGTGAGCTTTTTTGGAGAAACAGTTTCATCACATCTCAAAAAGGGTCTTACACCAAAAAAGGTGAATAACCCAGCATTTTACCAACTTTTCCTAACTTCCCCCTGCAGGGACTTCCAACATGTTTTAGCATCAGAATCTTCCTTTAAATGAAATTTTATTCAAAACTTTACCATTTACAAAAGGTAGGAAGGTTAAAACCGGCTTTGGATTAAGGACATAGTGGGGGTGGAAGAGAAGGGGTCCACGGCTCAGGTCCTCACCGGCTCAGCCTCCTCCTCCTCCCAGTCCTGCCCCTGCCAGGCGCCCAGAGGCTCCAGGGACCCCAGGTGAAAAGCCCCCATGCCAACAGCCACAGTAACCACAATAGTTTTCCATATTATCTGCATTGCAGCAGCCACTAACAATCCCACCCAAAGACAGACACTCAGAGCAGAAACCATGCGTGTCTACAAGATGCTGTGTGGACCGAGGCAGTGCTTAGCTCCGGCAAGGCAGGGGCCACTTGAAGGACCAGGCCTCGGAGGTTGCAGGAGGAGGTTCCTGAGCAGACAGTGCGGGGATGGAGCACAGAGTGCTTGGCGGCCCCTCCAGTGTGCTCGCTGTCCTGCCTTCCAGCATGGGAGGAGCGAACTCTGAGTAAAAGACCCCTAAGCCTAGCTGTCAGAGGAATGCAGGAAAAACATCGGCCAAGAACACCCTCTGAAGGCACCTGAACCAACTTTTTCTGAATGATTTCAGAGACTCCAGGAAGAATTTCCTAAGAATGACACTCCCATCCGGCCTGCTAGAAGTCTGAAATGAACCCTGAGGTTCCATTATTTTGTATCGTAAAGAATGTTCCACCTTCAAATACCCTGTCTGGAGCTGCACACACCGAAGGAAGAAGGTCTCCTGAGACCACCAGAGTTATCACTCCAGGGACACTGGGGGTTATAGCCCCAAGCAATGTCTGAACAGCGCCTTAGAGTCCAACGATGCTTCCCAGCCTCGCTCCATCCGCTCTTCCCAACTATCTACGAGACTGAATGCAGGAGGTAATGATCCTCATTTCACAAATCGGCCACTTGAAGAGATGTTCATACAGAGAAGCAGCAGAAATACTGGCGCTGGGCCTGACCCTCTCCAAATCGCTGCACCTACACCCAGAGGCTACAAGGACAGAAGTGGGGAGGCACTGAAGAAACATTTTAGCTGTTTCTTCAAAGTATCTGGCCTTGGCATTGGCTAGGCATCGTCAAAACACTAGCCCGCATTGCACTTAGTAGGCACTAATGTTATGGGAATCTGCGTTGCACTTAGTAGGCACTGACATTATAGAATCTGTCTTGCAAATGTTCCGCTTCCCGTTATGCTGTCTTCTGTTGTAAAAATCCTGCAGCATTTTTACAGGTTCCTAGAAAACCCGGAAAGAGTTTCCAGAATCCTCGTCTCGCAGGAGGACTGCATTCCAATGTGAGGTGTCTGTAGCCTGCACTGGACTGGTGGTGACCAGTGTTTCCTGGTCTACATTTATGGAAACACCATCACAAGGGATGTCTCCAGAAAATGTCTAATCTCAGGGCCAGGTACAATCGCCATCAACCCAATCAGCAAGCGGATATCACTAGGACAAGGCTCTTCTCCATGAGCCCTTAGCCTGTGTCATGTGACTTCCGTGTGCCGCTCCTGCTACCACAAGCTCCTGATGAGTAAAAGGTGTGTTTTAGAGTGTGATTGCTTTGCCATAAAAATGTGCCATATGAACAAAGGATTGTTATATTGTAACATGTATGCTTTCTCCAGTAAAATTTTTGAGCACAGGGGCCTTATTGTACTGATTATCATTTTTGTCTTTTTTTTTTTTTTTTTTGAGATAGAGTTTCTCTCTTGTTGACCAGGCTGGGGTGCAATGGCATGGTCTTGTCTCACTGCAGCCTCTGCCTCCCTGGTATAAGTGATTTCCTGCCTCAGCCTCCCGAGTAGCTGGGGTTACAGGCATGTGCCACCACACCCAACTAATTTTGCATTTTTAGTAGAGATGGGGTTTCTCCATGTTGGTCAGTTTGGTCTCGAACTCCCAACCTCAGGTGATCCACCTCCCTTGGCCTCCCAAAGTGCTGGGAGGCATGAGCCACCACTCCCGGCCTTGTCTTTTAGTTTTTGACATGAAATTAATTTCTTGGACACCCAATAAAGTTTTCGTGTTTTTGACACATGAGAAGCCAAGCATCCCATTGGCTCATGCACCTCTTGCTTTATGAAATTGCTGTTCCTGTTATTCACGCCTGTGTTCATCTTGTTCCAGGTACTGGACCAGCACATGCGTAGTCCCAAAGCCTCCACACAGCAACCCGATGCCCAGATCATCAAAGCTGTCAAAGACCTTTAGGAAAACATATTTCAAGACAAGCAAAAAAAAAAAAATAGAAATACATACGGCAAAAGGAAGATATGTCCATGAGGCATTAAAGACCTAGCATTTAGCAGCTCCAGCTCCAGCAAGGCAGCATGGCCATGAAGCCTCTCTGAACACCTGCACAGGACACTGCTCCACGCGAGACACTGGAAGGAGAGGAGGGCCGGGCTACAGAGGGTCACACCCCAGGAATGAGTGGCATGCAGCCTCTGGAATTCGGTGAATTTCCAAATGACATTTCACACTGACACTATGCAAAAATTCATTTTTTTTTTGAGTGGCAAAAGGCAAAACACAAGACTACATATGAAGGCAGCAACTGGTGTGTTATCGCTATGCATATTTTGTCTACTTCTGAAAACATTTTCCTAGAGCTTACGATTGAAGAATATGTATACACATGAAAATGTTTGAAAAATAAATTTAAGAAAGAAGTCAGGTAACTGAAAAATGGAAAATGAGTTGACCGTAACTGAGTTTTTAATTAGGCTCTGAGTTTCCTGGCAGTCAAGTCAATAAGTGAAACCTATTACTTTCTAAGAACATTATAGTTCTCAAAAAAAAAAAAAAAAATTCCCAAGGTAAAGTTCTGTGCTTAACTCATTAAGCAGATATGTAACATAAAAGACACCAAATAACACCATTAATAGTCTTTAACAAAATTTAGAATGTAGAAAAATGCTGATTATTTGGCTGTCTCCTTTAAGATAATATCAAAAACCTAATTTAATTTGTTCTTGTAAATTCGAAAATTAGTACATCTTATTGTAAAAGATTCTTACACTGCACAAGTGAGTGAAAATGTAATCATTTACATTTCTAATGCAGAATTTTTAGTTGTAGTTTATTAAATATACTTTTATTGCGACTTTGCTTCTCAGTGAGCCTGGAACATGGGAAAAGTGACGTTTTCAAATCCTCTACCTCTTCTCTGTCAAATATCAGCTCTCTGCTTAGGTTTTTGCTGAATTCTTAGTAAGAGTCAATTCAAGATGCAGTTCTAGACAGCTCTGTCCACAGAGCTCTCTGTGCAAATGAAAATGCTGCCCACCAGCTCTGCCACAGCCGCTGACCCCACGTGGCTCCTGAGGGCTTCAACTGTGCCCAGTGCAACTGAGGGAGTCCGGGCCACTGAATTGTTCACTTTAGAAAGAGTAAGGCAGCAAATTTTACATTGTGTATATTTCACCAAAATAAAAAAATAAACATTGCATATAGCAAGCTGCAGAAAGTTCACAGAGATTCTGAAAGGAACACAAATTTGTGTTAAGATTTTGCCAAATCTGGCTCAGTTTTGCTGGGCTTACTCATAAGATTTCCAAAAAGGTCTCTTGGTTCTTTTAGACTCAATTTCTAGAGTGATATAAACACAGAATCTGGTTTTCTGTCTGTGAAAAATGTAGGATTTGGTTTTCTCTCTGTGAAAATGACAGCTTCTTTTTTAAAAAAAGGTTGCAAAACTTGTTTCTTTGCCTTATAAGGTGATCTACCAGAAAGCAAAGGCTTCGCCTCTGATCAGAGCTACTGTCTGCACTATGGTTCATTGTCCCGCCCCCATCATTCTCCTTAACATAAAAGAAACAATAAATAAAAAATACATATAATACAGGCATATGTACATATGTAATAGCATTATATATACGTAACATATTATACTAAATATTATAAATATTTTTTCTACATTTATATAATTAAACTTAATTTTTAAAATAATCCTAACCAAAGCTTTAGCTCACCTTCCACATGGGAACACATGCAAATTAGTATAGACCCAGAGTTCAACAGACACACAACTAAGCCTACAAGATTTCAGATGACCAAATGTTTCAATAGATCCATAAATAAAGTTGGTAGTAGGTGTGGGGCCTTCTCAGGTACGGCTTTGAGACAAGTGTTCTAGGTACAGATAAGAACGAGTTTGCAGTAGGTACGCTTTCTAAAACGTTTTCTTTTAGAATCTAGCCAGCCCACTGTCTCAATTTCCTGCTGACAGGAGGTTCAAGAGCTTTGCCTCCAAGTTGCCACAGCGCCTTTGCAAATCTTCCCTTCACACGGGCATCGGATGCCCACACATCATGTTTTACAATGACAGGGTACCACTTTTTGAAACATTGCCCTATTTACTTTTGCTGGTAATTCCTTTCCTTCCTTTATTCTTAGCCCATTCAAGCACCTCTGCTGGCCTGCTTTTATTGACTCAGGGGAATAATTCAGTAGAGGAGGAAGGAAAGAAACTTGAATCTCCTCCTGGCTCCTGCCTCTCAAAAATGTAGCCCCTCAGAGGAACAAATAAATACTCAAGTCAAGACATATGAGGGTTTTGAGGAGAGATGTGCTTGTCTCCCCAGCTGCCCACCCCTAACTCACCCTTGGACTAGAGAGAAAGGTACTGGCTTGCAGGGAAAGAGAAGAAAGCTGGAGAAGACAGAGAAGCCCAGTTGAGGTAGGTTCCTGGGAGGCTGCAAAACCTGATGTCAGTTCATAAGATCTGGAGTTCCCACGCCCAAGAGAGAACCTCTGTATGGTGAGTCTGGGTCAACTGGCCCATGAGAAGCCCACGAGATTCCATAATCTAACACAGCAAATGCACAAAAGGCAGATTCCCAGGCACTGTCAGGTGCACGCCAGCAGCAGCAGCTACCAGGCAGGTGCTGAGGAAGGGGAGAGCGATGTGAAGGCCAGGGGGCCAAGGACCAGCTCACTGCTCCAAAAGGGTAGGGCCTGGACAGAGGGCAGTGAAAGCCCCAGGCTTCCCTGAGCATCCCTGCAATGCTGAGTAAACAGTGGTGGGACATTCTAGGGGCTGGTTGACTTTTACTAAGTTTCCATTACCCACAGGAAAAGGGAAACTTGCATGAGAAATTAAATCAAGTTATAAAAACTAAAGATGTATATTTCTTGCACAAGACTTTGGGCACTGAGAATTGCACCTCCTTTAGTAACAATCTCCAGCCTTCATATGGAGGGTGTCCACTCCCTGGGGCCAGTGGGCAGAGCAATCCGCAAAGGCAAGCCTGCCTTGGCTGCCACGCCAGCACTTACAGACCAGAGCGTCCTGTTCTGCACACTTTCACCTTATTCGAAATGTGTGTGTATCGTGTTCAAGTATCTAGAGCAGGAAGTGCAGACGGAGGGCAGAGGTCGCACCTGCATCGCAGCGTGCTCCCCTCAGAGCTCTGCTGGAACCTCTGCTGTGGATTTTCCCCTCACAAACGGTTTTGTTAACAGTCACTCTAGGATTTAACTGGAAAACTAAGCAATGTCACAAGAGAGCTCTGGGGAAGTCTGACTTTCCCAAAGATCTCCTTTCTGAGCCAAGAATTGTTGAATTCTGTGAGCCCAAAAGGGCAGCTCTTTCTCTTCTGAAGGCACCACTTCATTCCAGCTGGGAAGCCTGCCTAGGACAGGCTGCCCAGTGACCAGTGGCCACGCCCGCCCCCAGGGAGGGATGGAGAGTTCCCAGTAAGTGTGATCTCTTCATCCAGGCACTGAAAACCTTTTGGAAATAGTATGCATGCTGTCCTTACCCCTTAGTGGTCACAGAGCCCTGGGGAGAAGGAATCATTCACAGACATCTTCAGGAGAGCCTTGAAAACCGATGTCGTCATCCACACGTGCTTCAGAAATTATTCAGATAAGTTAGGAAGCCAGAACAGTTGGGCTGATTTTGTTACTTGTACTTTTCTCTTTATATTCATTTTTATGCTCCAAGTTCCTTTCCTCTTATGCTAATAATCATCTGCCTTGAATGGATAAAAAATGAAGACCCATTTCCTTATGATTAGTCTGCTGGTGACCAGTGGGTCTTCCTGCCTGATCTATGCATTCCTTCTTCCCTGCAGCCTCAGAGCCAACTAATAGAAGAGGCCATCATCTCACACCTGGATTCCAGCAGTAAGTTCCAGCCACCTCCAGACCCACCTCGGCCCGGTCTGCTCTGCTTTCATTTCAGCTAGATCATTCTTCTCAAATCACTTCCTTTCCCTTCTCACTCTTGACTGACTGCCACAGGTAAATCAGGCTGGCAGCAGTGATACAAACTGTGCTACAACCAGACTGACCAATGTGTTCCCTTTCCCCCGGCCACAGAGAGAACACGGTGCAGGCACACCACAGCCTCCCACTCAGCTCTCCAGGGCTCATCCTTGCACGTTGAGGCCACCTGCTCACCCTCTGTGACCTCAGTGTCACCAAGACTGGATGTTCTCTAAGGCTTCTTTCAAATGTGCATAAGCACAGACATTATTGGGGGGGGGACCCTACACTGCTAGAACTAGAAGGGGTCTTGGGCCCCAGCATGACACCTGCGGTATGTAAACCCCACATGCAGATGCCCTGTGCTAATTTATCTGCCTCCATTTCTTCATCTGTAAAATGGGTACTGCAGTAGCACTCACCTTGAAAAATGATGAGACTTAAACAAAATATCCTTATTAAGTATTTAGAACAGGGCCTGGCTACAGTGAGACCTCAGTAAATGGGAGATTTATCATTGGGGTGTTTGTTAGGATTAACTCATTCTGACTTTCTTCAAACAGCAGCCCACATCCACCACCTCCAGGAAGCCTGCCATGACAACTGTAGTCATTTGTAATTTCTCCCTCTTAGTAACTTACAGCATTTCTTCTGTCTTCCCTTCAGCAGAGGCACAATCATATACACTCTACAAATACTGTTTCTCGTATTCTTATTTTATCTAACGCGATGCTTTTCTCTCAGGCAGACTTAAGCTGGGGGCCCCATTCTGTGCTTCTCTGTAAACAACATGGTGACTTACACAGTGCCATGCCTCTTGCTGAACACCTGGAGCTACAGACCTTGGAAAACCCTAACAAATGCCCAGTGTCCTGGTATGCCCAGAAAAGGGCCTGTCCAGGAAGCTGAGAGTCAGCCAGCTTCCAGGACCAGGAACTTCACATCAACAAAGATGGGATGGTCATTGACACATCCACGTCCAGGGAAATTGTTCTTGCTGGATCATCTGTGAAAACACACACACACACACACCCCTCCCCTAGCTGTTTGATCCACTTACAGAGCTAAGGAAGCCCCGAGATTTGGGGGAACTTCAGGCTTGGGGGCAGTTCCTTTAAATTCTGCATGTTATTAGCATAGTTTACTTTTCCTTATCAGTGAATATTGTGTCCTTTGCCAACAACAACACATCTCAACACATAATGTGCCTAAAAGAAAAAGGAGAGAGCAAGACTGCAGTGTTCAGGTGGTAGCAGTTCCTCAACACAGCCCAAACACACAATGCTCCATGCGTCATAATGGAGATACCAATCTTAAAAGCATCTCATCAGTCTCCAAAGAGACCATGGCCAGGAACCATGCCACACCATGCCAGTCAGTGAACCAGGCTGGTGGTTCTTCTCCCAAAAGACCAAATGCCCAGGAATATAGGCATCATCTGCAGATTCCTGCCAATGAGCAGAGCCCTGCATGAAGACTGAGAAGAACAGAGTTCTTTGTCCATGAATGTTGGACAAGAATGGGCAGTGCCCACTTCTCATAACTTCAAATCTGCTTTAGCAGAAAGAGCTTAATGGAGAAGCATGCCCTGCACTTATGTTTCCCATGAGGATCCAGAAGTCATGAGCAAAGCTGCAGCCCAAGATGAGAGAAGCCATTCGCCTCCTGGGGCCTCCATGGAGTGAGTGCCTTTAGGATGACAAGGGCTGGGGCGTAGGAGGAAGGTCATTTTGTGAGTGCGTCTTCACTTTGGTAGATTTTCTTGCAGATCTTTCCAGATGATCATGTCTTTATAATGATCTTAGTAGACTGGAAGCCTTAATACTTTAAAATAGAAGTTACCACCTCAACAATGATATCAGTGTCACAATAGGCGATCGCTTGTAATAAGAATCCTTGTACTTGGGATAAAAAGACAACTCTGCTTTTCTACCATGATGACAGAGTTTCTGAAGCATTAGCTGAGCAAGCGGTTTAAATTTGGATGTAGCTTTCTGGGGAGGAAGCCTTTGGCCGTGGAACAAAAGTAATCTTGTACCAAAACAACTCCTGTGAGATCTCCTTAAACGTGGGAGCTAACCAGGACTTCTCAGATGATCCAACAAAGATATTTCAAAAACAGAATGCTCTCAGCAATCTGGAATATTAAGTCCTTGACAGTAAGATCAATGATTTGCAAAGAAGCCCCTAAATCAGGGTCTTCAACCTTGGCACGATTGATATTTGGAGATGGATGACTGGGTAATTTCTCACTGTGGGGGCTGTCCTGTGCTCTGTAGGAGGTTTAGAAGCATCCCACTAAATACAAGTAGCAGAAAGATCTCCTGTGTTTTGACACCAGATTTCAGCCAATGCCTGATGCTTGACTCAGTGAACCAGCAAATTTTACCCTATCACACTTTAGCTTTTAGTAAAGAAATGCAAAAGACATCCCTTCATGTTATTCCAAAAAATTTTCCAATAGAAGCAACTCAGAATGAATCCAGGTGATCCCAGTGGCTTCCAGGAATTCTCATGTTTCATTCATGGGATGTGGCCCCATGGTGCTCAGACCCTGCCTTATGAATAACTGTCTCATCCTCCTCGGGGAACAAATCCTCTGGCTTTCGAAGGACACCCAGACAGGTTGCTTAATGATCATTGGGACATTGTGGCACCGATTTTTTAAATGAAATACACATAAATATCCTGAGCCTGGGGGCTATTTCTCTCTAGTCTTGATGGCCTCTCTCATCTTAAAATAATTTACAGGAATTCTGCAATTATAGTAGGTCCCGGGTTGTTTTTCCTTGCATCACTTTACAGAGATACTTATCAAAAGCCCAAACAAGGCACCATAAATCGTTCACTTCCTTGGTAGGCTCATATAGTTCTGAGTCCCATGTGGTCTATCAAAGGGTCACTTGGTGAGAGGCCAAGCTGCCAGACGTCTTCTCTCATTGCTTTTTAATTTCCTCTCTTCCTTTCTTTATTCTCAGAGATGCTACGTCTCTAAATAAAAGACAATGCACAACTTTAAGGGAATTTCATTTTAAATAAAATGTTCTTGAATTTAAAAAAGAAGAAGAAAAAGGAGAAGAAAAGGAGGGGGAGGAGGAGAAAAAGAAAAGCCTCTTCTTCATAACTTGCCTGGACTCCTTGGCTCGGGGTATTGGCCAGGTTCCCACTCGTTCCGTTCCATACAATCGGTTACTTTCAGACAACTAGTCAATGGTAGCAAAGCCAGACAAAAAGGGAGCACACTCATTGACTACTTTTCTTAAGCCTTGCTATTTACAGAAGATGAGCATCGTCTGCCTTCGCTAGCTGGTCTTCCTCCGTTGGATGGCTGACTTCCTTCGTTGAGTCTGTTTTTGCTGCTCTGGGCTTTGTGCGAGGGGCTCGTTTCTTGCAGGTGGCCAATTTCCTATCTCCCTGAGGTCCCCCCTTCCTCTGCAAGTGGTCTCATTCCAGCAAACCTCATAGTCAAATGAGTGGGTGGTTTAGGGACTGAACCGTGCCACAGAAGACTCATTTCTTTTGCCATTAACTCCTGAAGCCCCAGCCATAGTAATCAGAACGTTTGTCCAATGATGATAAAGTCTACATTTTGCCTCTTTTTTTTCTTTGATCTATGAAAAATCATGCATCTCATGGCTATATATGAAAGCAATCTGACAAAGAGTTTTTTTCCTCCTTTTGACAAATGTTACTGGAACAGAAAATCTCATTCCTCTCACTTCTGTGTTTCTTGATATTTTAAACTGGATAGATGAATGAATCAATGAGTACTTGCAACACAATTCTGAGAGAGAAAATTTTATTTACAACACAAATAGATAGCACATGTGTGCTGGGGTTTTGTTTTCATTAGAGTGCAATTTCCCTGAGGACAAGTATTTGCATGGGGCTCTTTATCCTTTGTTATAATGTGATGTGGTATTATCAGTATATATATTTTTTTTCTTAAATTAGGATGTAGATGTTAATATGCTTCATTGATAGCCTGGGAGAGGCTCTAAAGATACAGTAGTCCCTAAGTAGGGTTGCCTTTTTGTACATGTATTTATAATGTATCGTACATTAATCCTGTATTAGGGTGGGTCTCATACCCCAGAAGAGAGGATAATATCTGGTCTCAACTCATGGCTATGACATGACATGACTGGTTTGTGGAAGGAATTTGTGTCTAAAAACAACATAAACATTTCCTCGCCTGTTTGCTGAAACACCTTGGGTGCAGAGAATATCCAGACTTAAGCTTGAATTAAATGGCAAGAAAATACTTAGGAAATCACTAGAGGAATTAAATGATGTGCCACAAAACTGGGTGAAGGGAGAGAGAGCAAAGTGTCCCATCTCAAAATTCTACCTGCCTCACCTTACTTATCACCTGTGATAAATTCAGTACTAAAGTAATTCCTACTTCACTGGGCTGATGTTATCTCAAGACTAAAGTATAAATTCCACATCTAAAAGTCCCTCATTTACTCTTAGGAAGGACAGCATGACACGGAGGGGGATGGCTGTGCTTTATTGAAGGGTGATGTGCATGGGAGTGATGATTTTTAAAATGCTAAAAATGAAACCTACTAAGAGTGTTAACATAAAAATAGAGTCAAAGTAAATCAATCATCATCAAAAACAACAACAACAGATTCCTTGATTTAGACGGTGATCATTTCATCAAACCTTTATTCTTTTTCTGCTGAAAGCTCTCCAGTCTCACACTAAGAAAATAACTGTACATCCAGATTATTCTGAACCATGAAAAAAAACAGGGAAAGATTTTTTATTATTTAGAAAAAGGGAAACATTTTTAACCTCAAAAAACTTAAATGGTAATTTTATTGGTATCTTTTGTCGTTACCTGTTCTGAATTCTTTTCAAAGAAAAAACACAAAGCGAGCAAAGCAGCAATGAAAATTGAGGGACAATGAGAAAAAGAAATTAAGGGAAGGAAAAATGAAAAAATAAAGGAGAACTATAGGAAAAAAGGAAGGAAAGAAGGAGAAAATGTTCTTCTAACACTTATAAAAACAGGTGCACTGATATGAAAGTACTGATACAATCAGCAGCTAATATAACATCATATACTACTCATTTAAACTATTCTCGAACATTCCACTTGCAGGAATATGAAGTAGACATATGTTTTTTCTATTCCTCCTGCTAAGAGCAGATAAAATTCTTGCACATTACATATAAAACAAACTTCAAAAGACTCCAAAGTTGGAGAGAAGAAAGCAGACCACCAGCAGGACCTTAGACCCCCAGGAAACATACGGTGGTGGTTTTTGTTGGTGGTGGTTATTTATTTATTTGGTTTTTGCCTCGTATACACTAGACTTGTTACTAGAGAAGCCAGAAACCTAGAAATATCAATGGGCACATAGAAAGAAACAGACAGTAAAACTTGTTCCCCATAGAAAAAAGAGCAGAGGAGGGACTGCTTAATAAGAGTGACAACTCCTAAATGAAACTCATTTTACTCCAGCCACATACCCCAAAATCTGAAGCCCACTCCCACCCCTGCCAGCACATGGAAAGTTTGGACTTCCATCATGACAGAGCTATAATGAGGCATCTGAACCCTGTTCCATGGTGTTGCCTAGGAAGGCCAAATGGTGAGCCTGGACTTCCACCTCACCCGTGGTAACAAAGAAACCTTCCCCTCCCCACAGGGATGCTGTCAGAAGTGACTTCCTGGACAGTCAGGATTTTTATCACTAAACAGCAGGAATAAGACCATCCCACCATAATGTCAGTGAAGGCCATACAGAGTACAGAGACAAACACACTGCCCCTCCCAGATAGGTGGTATCAGTGGAGACCTAGTGGGGAGTTTGAGCTCCCAATCACATTTAGCAGTAATGAGAAGGCTTTGCCTCTTCCTCCGTCAACAGAGACCAAGTGGGGAACTCGGACTTCCACCATACACAGTTGTAACGAGTGTCATCCCCACCCTTCCTTCCTGTGCCACAGAAGTGTCAGAGAAGGTCGGCTAAAATAGAAGACTTAAGTGGGATCCAGAGACTCACAGTATACTACACAAATGCTTAGGTTGTAACCAATACTTATTGGTCATGGGAAAACCAAGAATATCTCAATTTCAATAAGAAAATACAATCAATAGACACCAATATTGAGATGGTAGAGGTGTTAGAATTATCTGTGAAATATTTTGAAGTAGTCATCATAAAAATACTTCACTGAGCAGGTACACTTTGGAAAAAAAGTTTAAAAGTCTCAGCAAAACAACAGGACATATAAGGAACTAAAAGAAAACTGTAGAACTGAAGAAAACAACTAAAATTTAAAAACTGAATGGACAGGCTCAACAGCAGAATGGAAGGAATAGAGGAAAGAATCAGTGAACCTGAATATAAAACAATAGAAATTATTCCATTGGAACAACAGAGGAAAAGCAGCCTGAAGAACAAACAAACAAAGCCTGTTGCTGTGATAAATAGCTAATAGTCGTGGCACCGGAGTCTGGGAAGGAGAGGAGAGAGAAGGCAGAGTTTACTTATAATAACTGAAAAATATTCCAAAGTCGAACAGACATAAACTTGTAAATTCAAGAAGCAGAGAAAACTCCCAAACAAGATAAAGCCAATGAAATCCATGAGAAGATACATCATAGTAAAATTCTGAAAACTTGAGTTTAAAAAAAAAAAAAAGCAGCAGGAATGAAATGACATCTTACATAATGGAGAAAAACAATTGAAAAGATTGCTGATTTCTGATAAGAAACATGTCATCCGAAGAACTTGCTATTATATTTTTCAGGATCTGAAAGAAAAGAACTATCAACTCATGATTCTATATCCAGGAATGAAGGAGAAACTAAGTATTTTCAGATGAAAAATAGCTAAGAGAATTTTTTGCCAACAGAATTATCCTAAGAAAATGTCTATAGGAAGTTCTTTAAACAGTTTACAATGTACAGGTCACTCAAACTGGTAAAATGACAACACCTGTAGACTTTAAATTATGTATATGATGTAATGCCTAGAACAACTACTAAAAAAGGCATGCAAAGAAATCACTAAAAAACTATAAATAAATAGAAATGGAATTCTAAAAGGTTTTCAAGTTACCCATGGAAAAGTAGAGAGAAGACAACAGGGAAACAAAACCAAGGAAGAGAAACAAAAAATAAAATGACAGACATATGCCCTAACACATCAGTGATTACATTAACTGTAAATGGTCTAAATATACCAATTAAGATGGAGATTTTCTACCTTTTGTGACACTATGAATGAACTTGGATGACACTATGCTAACTGAAATAAGCCACACAAAGAAAGACAAATCCTGCATGATCTCACTTATATGTGGAATCTAAAATAGTCAACTCTATAGAAACATAGAATACAATGATGACTTCCAGGGGCCGGAGGGAGGAAGAAATGGGCAGGTGATGGTCAAAGGGTACAAGGTTTCAGTTATGCAGGATGAATAGTTCTGAAAGTCTACTATACAGCATAATACCTATAGCTAGCAATACTGTATTATATACTTAAAACTTGCTTTAAAAACGATAATGATAATAAAGGGTACATGAAGACATTTTGGGAGGTGATGGATATGTTTATAGCCCCAGCAGTGATGATAGTTTCGCTGATGTGTATTTATCCCCATACTCATTGTGTTGTATATATAAAATATGTAAGCTTTTTACATGTCAATTATACCTTAATAAAGATACTTTAACAAAAATGACTGAGATTTCCAGAGTAGATTAAAATACATGACCCAACTATATGATGTAAACAACAAATTCATATTTAGTAAAACCGTGTAAGCAGGATGAAAGGAAAAGGAAAGATATGCCATGCAAACATCAATCAAAAGGAATCAGGGCCAAGGCGGGCAGGAGTTCAAGACCAGCCTGGCAACATGATGAAAGCCTATCTCTACTAAAAATATAAAAAAAACTAGCCGGGCATGATGGTGGGTGCCTGTAATCCTAGCTACTCAGGAGGCTGTGGCAGGAGACTTGCTTGAACCCAGAAGACAGAGGTTGCAGTGAGCTGACACGGTGCCACTGCACCCCAGCCTGGATGACAGAGTGAGATCTGTCTCAAAAAATAAACAAAAAGAATCAGGAAGTGGCTATATTCATATAACATAAAGTGGATTTCAGAATAAAGAGAATTACTAGGGACAGAAAGGGATACCACCAGTAAATATGCAATGAAATACTAACACATACTATGTAATATACCGATAATTTTCCTGATAATTTTATATATATATGTGTGTGTGTGTGTGTGTGTGAGATATGCATTATATATGTGTATATATGTTACACATATTTACATACATTATGTATATATGTTATATATGTATATGTGTATGTATATAATGTATATGTGTTATACATGTATATATACATAAACTTTATGTGTATATATACACATATATAACATATATATGGAATACACATACATAGGTTTTTTATATATATATATAATATACATGTGTATTATATATAGAGATATGAGAATAAAATATTGATCCACACAGAAAAATAGAAATCTTAAGTGTGTATACACCAAATGATAAAACTGCAAAATATATAAAACAAAAACTGATAGACTTGAAAGTAGAAATATAAAAATGCAAAATTATAATTGGAGAATTCATCATTTCACTCTCAACAATTGATAGAGAAACAAGACAGAAAATTAGTGAGGATATAGATGAATTCAACATTATCAATCAATGGGATCTAATCGATATTCATAGAACATTCCACCCAACAACAGCATGCACATTCTTCTTAAGTTCCCTATGCCAAGATGGACTATAACTTGAGCCATAAAATAAACCTTGCCAAATTTAAGAGAATTAAATTATACAGTGCCTGTTCTCTGACCACACTCAAATCAGAAACTATAACCAAGTTATAAATCAATCAATAGAATAATAAAAAGAAAGCCTTTTAAAAGGCTTTTTCAAAAAGGCTTTTTCTTTGTCAAACACTTAGAAACTAATAAAAATATTTTAAATAATCCATGGATTAAAGACAAAATCTCAAGGAAAATTTAAAAATACACTGAACTAAATAAAATGAAAATATATTAAAATTGGTGAGATACAGCTAGAGCTGTAAGATAAATGTAGGCACTAAATGCTTGCATTTGAAAAGAGGAAAATACCAGTAATCTAAGTACTCATTACTTAGAGACTAAATAATCTAAGTAATCTAAGTACTAAGTACTAAGTAATCAGTAATCTAAGTACTCATAGAAAACCAAATAGTGAAATAACCTAAAACAAGCAGGAGAGAAGAAATAATAAAGACAAGAGTGGGGATCAGTGAGATTAAAAACTGGAAAACAATAGAGAAAATTAGTGAAATTATGAAACAGTTATTTGAAAAGATTAAGAAAAACAAACTTTTTGCTAATTGAAAAACAGAAAAATTATTCACATTAAATGATTAATATCAGGAATAGAACAGTGGATATTAATACACATTCTGCAGTCATTAAAAGAATAATAAGGGAATACCACATACAACTCTACAACATAAATCTGACAACACAGATAAAATGGACCCACTTCTTCAAAAAATACAAACTGCCACAGCTCAACCAATATAAAATAATTTAAGTGACCCAATATTATTGGGTCAAGATATTGACCCAATAACAATTTAAGAAATAAGATTTCTTATTTGAAACTCTTAAAAATGTATCTCCTGGCCCAGATGATTTTACTAGCAAAATCTAGCAAGTATTTAAAAAATTAACACCAATACTACACAATTTCTTCCAGAAAGTAGAAGAGAAAGAAACCCTTCCCACTTCATTTTATGAAGTCAGTAGTGCCTTGATACTAAAATCAGAGAGAGTACAAAAAAAGAAAACTACAGACTAATATCATACATGAATATAGATGTAAAGGTCTTTAACAAAATATTATCAAATAGAATTCAGTTTAAAAAAATAGATCTAAAATGTATGTGTGTGTGTGTGTGTGTGTGTGTAATGATCATGAGAATTTTATTCCAGGGATACAAAGCTGGTTTAATATTTGAAAATCAATCAATATAATTGCTATAGACTGAATGTTTATATATCCCTCAAAATTTGTATGTTAAAATCTTAACACTCGAAGTGATAGTATTTGGAGGTGTGCCTTTGGAAGTTATTAGGTCATGAGGGCAGAGCCCTTGTGAATGATAATAGAGATTCCAGAGAACTCCATCATCCCTTCTACCATGTGAGGACACAGTGAGAAGATGTTTCTATAAATCAGAAAGTTGGCCCTCACCAGTTACTAATTCTTGATTTTGGACTCCCCAGCCTTCAGAACTGTGACAAGTAAATTTATGTTGTTTATAAGCAACACATTTATGGTATTTTGTTATAGCACCCCAAATGTACTAAGATAGTAATCCACCATACTAACAAGGTACAGAAGAAAAACCATGTTTATATCAATTGACCCCAAAAGATTTTTTTGACAAAATTCAACAACCATTTATTTAAAAGCCTCTCATAAAACCAGGAAAAAGAGAACTTCCTCAACTTCATAAAGAGCATCTACAAAGAAAACCTGCAATTAATATTGCACTTCATTTTGAAAAACTGAATACTTTCCCTGCTAAAATTGAGGGCAAAGCAAGGATATCTGCTTTCACCACTGCTATTCAACAAAGTGCCAGCAGTTCTAACCAGCACAGTAAAGCACCAAAAGGAAATAATGGGCATGCAGACAGAAAAAAAAAGAAATAAAACTGCCCGTATTTGCAGACTTTCTATGTAGAAATTCCAAGATATTGACCCAAAAAAAAACCCTTAAAGCTAATATATGAGTTCAGCAAGCTCACAGGATACAAGAACAGCATAAAAAACCATTTGTACTACAATATAGTAGCAATGAACATGTGGAAACAAACTAAAATTATACTACCATTTATAATCATTCAGAAAAGAACGATTTTTTTGAAATCATTGGTAATGAATAATAAAGAAATACTTAAGTATAAATCTATCAAAGCATATACAGAACTTGTGAGTTAAAAACTGAAAATACTGATTAAAAAATCAATATCTAGGAGAGACATACCATATTCATGGATTGGAAGACTCAACATAAATATACCAACTCTTCCCTAATTGATATTCACATTTAATGCAATTTCTATTAAAATCTCAGCAGGATTTTTTACAAATACATAAAAGATTATTCTAAAATTTATAGGAAGGCCACATGTCCTAGACTAATGATAACAATCAAAAAATGAAGTGGATGGAATCACAAAATGCTATCAAGACTTACTCTACAGCTATGATCATCAAGACTATGGTATTGACAGAGCAACTGACAGATAGGTTAATAAACCAAAATAGAGAATGCAGAATTACCCCCAGGAGTATGGCTGACTGATTTCTTACAAAGGTGCAAAAGCAATTCAATGGATAAAGAATAGTCAACAAAAGGTGCTAGAGAAATTAGATATCCAGTGGTTAAAAAAAAAAATAGACCTCAAATTAAATCTCACATCTTACATTAGGTTGGTGCAAAAGTAACCATTAAAAGTAATGTAATGGCAAAAGCACAATTACTTTTGCACCAATCCAATACAAAAATTAATTCAAATATATTATAGATGCAAATACATGTAAATATAAAGCTATAAAACTTTTAGAAGAAAACAGGAGAAAATCTTTGAGACCTAGGGTTTCTCAAAGAGTTCTTAGACATAAAATCCACACCTATAAAAGAAAAATTTCAATAAATTGGACTTGCATAAAGTTAAAAACTATCTGCAAAAGACCCTTTTAAGAGGATGAAAATACAAGCTATAGACTGGGAGAAAATATTTGCATATACATCAAACTCAGGGGTCATACCTAGACTATATAACGAACTCTCAACGCACTACTAGCAAAAATAATTGAAGTAGAAAATAGGCAAAAGACATTAAGAGACACATCACCAAATAGGATACATGGATGGCAATTTCAGTATGTGAAAAGATATTCAACATCACTAGCCAATAAAAAATGCAAATCAAGACCATGATGATATATGACTATATTCCTATTACGATAACTAAAATAAAAATTAGTGACAACACTCAACAAATTCTGGTGAGGATACAGAAAAACCAGATTTCTCACACACTGTAAAAGAGTATAGTTACTCTGGAAAATAGTTAGACAGTTTCTTTAAAAACTGAATGTATACTTAACTTCTTATGCTTCAGCAATTGCACTTCTTGCATTTATCCCAGATAAATATATATGTTTCTATCAAAACATACACACAATTATTCATGGAAGCTTTGTTTTCACCAACCAAGAACTGGAAACAACCAAAATGTTCCTGTAAGAGGTGAACAAACTGTGCTACAGCTATACCATGGAAAGGTGCTCTGCCATGAAAACCACAAACGAAGGATACATACAACTTGAATGATCCAAGAGCAGTAGAGCATTATGCAGAGTGAGAAAAAAAGCCAACTGCACGTAGCTGCATGCTATATGAAGCCACTTATGCAACATGCTCAAAATGGCAAAGTCACAGAGACAGAAAATAGATTAGTGGTTGCCAAGGTTAGGGACGGGAAAGGGAGGGGAGAAATGATGACGAAGAGGTAGTGTTAGGAAGTCTTCGTGGTGATAGAATAATTCTGTATCTTGATGGTGGTGGTCGCATACATCTATATAAAATGATAAAGTGACAAAGTGAAATGGAACCATACACACACAGACATTGTGAAAACACAGGTTTCCTGTTTTGATGTGATGGGATGCTACCATTGGGAGAAGCTTGGTGAAGGGTACATAGGCCGTCTTTGTACTATCTTTGCAACTTCCTGTGAATCTTTCTTATTTCAAAACCAAAGAGTTTTTTAAATTATTCTAGCTTTTACTTACTAAAGCAGTACGTCCATATGGTCAAAAAGTCAAACAGTATGTGAAAACAGAAAATCAAAATCAGATTCCCCTTTTCACCGTGTCTATGCCCAGGTCCATTCCCAAGTAATAACATAATAAACAGGCTCTTCATTCTTCCAGAGAAAGTTTTGTGCATGTGAAATATGCACCACTGTTTATGTACGTCTTACTTTTTTAACACAAACGAGACTGTATGATGCTTCTTGTTTTACACCTTGCTTTTGTTTTCTTAAAAACCTTTCTTGGATATTTTTCTTCCAATCAGCTCAGTGTTTTCATCAAAGGCCACACGTCATCAGTTGTGTGAGTGTCTCATCACCTATTTCACCATTCTCCTCCCCACAGATGTTCGGGCTGCTCCTAGAGTCGTTGTGCATTTTGCTTGGCTCTGTGCTGCTATTGCAAACGATGCTACGATAAACAAATGAGCATCATCGACATACACCTTTGTGCCTAGCAGTGGTGTGACAGCACTGTTTCATGAGACTCTAAACAACACTGAGTTTTATCAAGCTTTTGAAATGTTTGACGTTATGCTATTTAAAATGTCTGTCGGGAGGAAATAGGGAAGGGACAGCAGGGGGTGGGGAGTTGGGGAGAGATAACATGGGGAGAAATGCCAGATATAGGTGATGGGGAGGAAGGCAGCAAATCACACTGCCATGTGTGTACCTAAGCAACAATCTTGCATGTCCTTCACATGTACCCCAAAACCTAAAATGCAATTAAAAATAAATAACTAAATGAATAAATAAATAAAATAAAATGCTACCTTTGTACTTCCGGACACAGCCTCTCTTTGGCTTCAGCAACACCACGCAGCCTGTTTCTGATTCTCCTACCGGGCAGGCTCCCCCAGTCTCGTCTCCTAGCCTGAAGGCCCCTCCTGATCTCTGTGCTCTGATGCGTCTTGTTCCTTGGCTCAAACTTTAATGGTTTTTATCTGGAGGGCTCAGTGTTGGGTCCTCGTTCCTCTCCACATGGGCTCCTTGGGGATATGGTACCAATTCCCTAGAATTTAAATACCACGGCATGCAGGCAAGTCCCAAATTTGATCTTAAGCTCAAAGCTTTTATCCAAATCCCAGATTTGTATCTATAACTGCTTACGTGACATATTAGACATCTCAAAGATATTTCAAATTTCTTAAGTCTAAAGCAGACAGAAGTCTTGGTTTTCCCCCTTTAAACTTTCCCGGTATCACTTGAAATCAGTTCCTTTTCACTAAAATGCCTCGAACCAATCGCTCAAGGAAAACAGAGCTGCACCCCCACACTAACCCTCACACATGCCTGCTCCTCTCCATCTCCACCGCCCCAGCTAAACAAAACCCTCAAACACATTTAACTGTAATGAACCTTGCTGCCTGCTTCAATCCATTCTCTCCTCAGCAGTAAAAGTTACCTCTTTACAACACAACCTGTAAACTAGATCAAATTACTCCTTTGCTCAAAATCCTTCCATGGCTCTTTAAGAGGCTTCATTCCCCAAATTCTGGCATGCTTTCTCTTGCCCACCGCATTAGTAACTGGTGGCTGCCATAACAAAGCACCACAAACTGGGAGGTGTAAAGTCACAGAAATCCACTCTCTCTTACAGTTCTGGAAGCTAGAAGTTCAAAATCAAGACACCAGCAGGGCCGCACTTCCTCTGAAGGCTTCAGGAAGAGTCTGGCTCTCCCAGCCTCTGGTGTTGCTGACAATACTCAGCATTCCTCGACTTGCAGCTCCATCACACCAGTTTCTGCTCATCATTCTGCAGCCTCATTCCTGAATCTCCTGTGTCTGTGTCCAAATGCCCCTCTTATGAGTGTACTACCCACTGGATTCAATCCCACCCTCATCCAGTAGGACCTCATCTCCACTTGATTGCACCTGTGGAGACCCTATTTCCGAGTAAGGTCACATTCTGTGTGGGTTGCTGGGGGTCAGGACTGGAATGTATCTGTCTGTGGGACACAGCCCACGACACCAGTATCCCAACTTCTCTATGTATGTCTCTCCTCCTCACTCACTGGCTTCACGCAGGGGTACTCTCACTTTTATTAAAGCACCCAGCTCTCTCCTACTGCAGGCCCTGTGGACTCCTATATCCTTCCTCCGTAAGGTTTTCTCTCCACCTCTCATTCTCCACATGGCTAGCTCGTTTCTTTGGGTCACCATGTAAACACCGTCTCCTTGCCCACCCTAAGTCAGTAGGCCTCCTTTGCTACTCTCTGCCTCAGCCTCTTAAGAGTGCTTGTCAGCCAGGCATGGTGGCTCACATCTGTAATCCCAGCACTTTGGGAGGCCAAGGTGGGTGGATCACCTGAGGTCAGGAGTTTGAGACCAGCCTGGCCAACATAGTGAAACCCCATCTCTACTAAAAATACAAAAATTAGCTGGGCGTGGTGGTGGGCGCCTGTCATCCCAGCTACTCGGGTGGCTGAGGCAGGAAAATCACTTGAATCCAGGAGGCACAGGCTGCAGTGAGCCGAGGTCGCATCACTGCACTCTAGGCTGGGCAACAGAGCAAGAATCCATCTAAAAAAAAAAAAAGTGCTTGTCATGGAATTTATTATTGCATCTTAAAGTTATTTGCATTTCTTTGCTCCTTCCTAGAATTACTCTCTGTTGGATAAGCAGCGGCCAAGAGAACTGCCAGGGGCTGGAACTGCTGCCCAGCACCGCAGCCGACAGCTGCAAATCAACACTGAGGACTCCGAAATGTGGCTGGTGCAACTGAGAAACTACATTTTTAATTTTAGTTTCTTTACGTTATTTTAAATGTAAATAGCTAGCTGTGGCTAATGGTACTTGAGTACTGGACACGAGGCAGTCTAGAATCTCAACTTTGGACTAGCAAATTCAGTGTCAGTCTTGTTGATATCTGTGTACACAGCAACTAGCTCAGAACAAGATATGGTTTTGTTCAATGTGTATTTTAAATGAATGGTAATAGAGTTTTATTTTTATTTGCACTTATTTAATTATAATGATGTTTGGCATCTTTTCATGTATTTGTTCACCATCATTTTTAATTCTTTTTTCCATGGGCTGCCCTCTTTTCTGTATAGCTCTTTATTATCTGAAGTATTTTTGCATATTAGGAAATTCACCCTATGACTATCATATGTGAGGCAATTTTTTTTGCAGATTGTGTTTGTCTTCTTACTGAGACCTCTGCCATGTGAAAGCTTTAAATTTACATGTAATCAGTTTTATCAACCTATTATGTTATGGTTTCTGAGTATGAACTTTTTGCAAATTGTTTTTATAGTACATATAAGTGAATTTAACAATAAATGGATAGCTTTATATTCCTTTTAATCTAAGCACTTTTCAGAAGAAAAGAAAACCTCAGCCATAGGTTAGTATTATGGTTACATCATGTTATTTTTTCTCAAAAAATTCATAAATTTCCATGAACCAAATGGCCAATAACAACTACTAGAAGATGTAACAGAAAATAAATGTCCACTGAGACTTTTTAAAAAGAAACATTTCTAATTCACTGAATTAAAATTTGGCTTAAGAGTTGTTTGGCTTGATGTATAATTAGAAAGGAAAGTATCTCTTAAGAAACCCCATGTACCACCACTATGACATACCGCCTCACGCCAGTCAGAATGCCGATCATTAAAAAGTCAAGAAACAGCAAATACTGGAGAGCATGTGGGGAAATAGGAACGCTTTTACACTCTGGTGGGAGTGTCAGTTAGTTCAACCTTTGTGGAAGATGGTGTGACAATTCCTCAAGAATCTAGAACCAGAGATACCATTTGACCCAGCAATCCCATTACTGGGTATATACCCAAAGGATTATAAATCATTCTACTATAAAGACACATGCACACGTATGTTTATTGCAGCACTGTTCACAATAGCAAAGACTTGGAACCAACACAAATGACCATCAATGATAGACTGGATAAAGAAAATGTGGCACATATATACCATGAAATACTATGCAGCCATAAAAAAGAATGAGATCATGTTCTTTCAAGGGACATGGATGGAGCTGGAAGCCGTTATTCTCAGCAAACTTACACAGGAACAGAAAACCAAACACTGCATGTTCTCACTCATAAGTAGGAGTTGAACAATGAGACACAGGGAGGGGAACATCACACACCAGGGCCTATCGGGGGGTGGGGACAAGGGGAGGGAGAACATTAGGACAAATACCTAATTCATGCAGGGCTTGAAACCTAGATGATGGGTTGATGGGTACAGCAAACCACCGTGGTACATGTATACCTAAGTAACAAACCTGCACATTCTGCACATGTATCCAGGAACTTAAAGTAAAATAAAAATAAAATAAAAAAGAAAGATGGAAAATAAAAAGAAACCCCATATACCAATACAGTTGCTCATAGGTGTAACCAAAAGTGGGGTGCCAAGGACAGGATACGCATGTCGGGCACTCCCTGCCACACGACAGCCAGAAATACATGCGCCTAAAGAACTGAAACAAAAACCTACCATCAACACTGCCTCGTGGGCGAGTGACTCACCGACCTTACATTCCTCCATTTCTTTCCTAATGCGAGGAGACTCTAGCCTATTCCCCATAGCCCTCTCTACCCTTCCTGCAAACCTGATGGAAAGGCCCGCACACCACACCAGAGAGATGTGGGGGGACAGGGCATCATCACAGGACAGCATTGGAGCCCCAGTCCCCAGGACCCTGAGCACGCCTGCAGGGAGTGGAGGGTTCGCCTTCATCAGCAAACACCAGACGCCTTTCACATCTTACCCGCAGGGCTCCAAATTATTGTATTGTTCATCGTCGTTTAATCAGTGTTCCTTCTGTTGTGACACCTGACAGGCACTGCCGATGCTGGCGGGTGATCCCAAAGTTGAACAATTCATTGTTGACTGTAACAAATACCTGTCAATTTTAAACTGACAATTTCTACTTATGTTAAATTGCAGGAAAAAAGACAAAACACCCTCTCTTATGGTATTATGAAAAGAAATAAGAAAATATTTGATATGTGCTTTACAGGTTTGAACAAAACCTACAGCTTTAGTGTTCATATTTTCCAAAGAAAGACAAAGAGAAAGAAGAATGAATAGAACAAAGCTGGCATCATATTCCATCAGACTGACGGTTCCGCCACAAGGTCTCTCTCCACCCAAATGCACATATGTCTGCATAACCCCTTACATCTGAATATTTGAATTTAGATTTCATCGCATCAAAATTTTAAAAGTAAAACTCATTATCAATGAAGTGAATTAGGAAAATGTTTCTGGCTCCAAAAGTCTCTACTTCTTAAAAGGAACATAATTATAAGGGCTATAAACATTTGAATCACTTCCTCGAACATGTACAAGTATGTGCCTGGTGACTCTCTTCCATAGGAAACTCCAGCCCTTTCCCTAATGGCACATTTTCTTAATGGCTTTGCTGTTCCTGAGTTCATTTCATTGCACGGTTACTTGTTATATCCGACATGAGTTAATATTGCAGTAAAATATATTGAAAGGCATTTCTCCACCACATCAACTCCCTCCACCTGCAGAGGAAGGGATGGAGAATGAGACTGAGAAGAAGAAAATTCATTGGCCCCAAAACTCCTGGGAGCGCATTTAAATCTGGAATTGGAGGAAGAAGGTGAGAGATGAAGGGAAGCTAGAATGAACACCTCTCAAAACAAAGATGAGAAATGCCCCTCTAAACACTATACCCTAAAGGTAAACGGAGGAATTAGATATGCACAGTGTGGACTAACCAACAAACGCAATGGGCCCCTACATGGACGCACCAAGCCAGCCCTTCCGGAAGCGCAGCCTGTGAGCTGACTCAGGGACCATCTCTCCCATGATGACACTCAAAGCCGAGAAGCACGTTGCAAACACAATGATAAAAGAATGCAGGCCCCAAAACCGGAGATGGCAATCTCCAAAAACATGCAGTTATTTTTGCATTAATAGTCTAGACTGCATTGCCTATAACAAACTCACCAATTACACTTTCATTCACTTACAGGTTATCAGCGTGTGCCTGACCTTAGAAAAGTCCCATAAAACTGAGGAAGACTGTGGGAGGTATCCTTGGGGGTCATCTAGACCAGCACTCCAGCCTGCCCCAAATGTGCAGATGAAAAAAGCAAAGCCCAGAGAAGTAACATCTCGAGGTCACATGAGTCAGTGGCTATCAACATCAGCACTAAAATTAAGGCCTCCTAAAACCAGTCGGTTCATTGTTCCATTACAGCATATGGTAATTCTTGTTAGACGGAAAACAGAAATATTTAGAAGGTCCTAGGAGGGCCTTATTTCTTGAATGGAAAGTGAAGACTTGACATTCTTTAAGACTGCTGGTCAACTCCAGACAAGCTGTATTAAATAATGAAGTGGGAACAGGACTGTGCAAAATCTAAGGGGAGGAAAAAAGAATCTTTAAAAAAAAAAAATGCTATAGATTTCAAAGCATTTAGAATTACTATTTTCCTTTCATATCCTCGGCTCCTTCTTCTATTCCGGGTCCTATCGAAATGTTAGTTTTACTGGAGTGTTTTATGAAGGCCAAATTAACACCCAAACTGGAATTAATGCTCACCTTTGTTCTGCAAATTCAGACTCCCAAATGTCACGGAGGTGCTGAACACTTTCTAACACTCAGGGACATTCACACCAGAGAAATGCATCAATTTACAAAGACGTATGAGCCTCAAATGTGTACACCCAATCCAGATTGGCGGCCAGAAAGCTGCTTCCCTCAGCCCATCTCCTCTTCCTCCACTCCCTCCATCCTGCTGGACCTCCCGTGTACCAGGTTACCCAGCCCACTCTGGGACTGTCGCAGCACGGGTATCTTTGGTGCCATGCTCTAATCTCTCAAACGGCCTTACCTCTCTTTATGCTCAGCCCCAAGGCGGGAAGAAGGAAATAAATCTTGTTCCTGTGGGTTGTCACATCCTCAGGCGTTCTGGGGCCTTCCACGTCAGGCCCCCAAGCCCTGGTGTGCCAAGGCTCAACATGGCTGAATACAGGGTTCTATTTCATCTTGGCAGAGACACAGACTCTCCACACACAAATTAACATTGTTTCATCTCATTTTGACTCTATAATATCTTTTCCATACACCTGCTCTGACATTTTCATGAAATCATCGCATCCCAATCAACTGAGTAGGGAATTAGCATTGTTACACCAAACATTCTGAAAAGTGTGGGTTATTTTTCATATCTAAATATCTCATCCCCATATGCTGCTTTGGAAAGATAAATTCAAGATCTAACATACTGCAAATTTAAAAGTCTAAAGTCTGCATATTTGATTTTACAATTCCTCTATTTGTAATGTGTGCCATGCAAAGCTGTATTCATGCTTGGGTAAATGGGTAACTTTGAAAGTAAATCAAATTTGGGATTTTATGAGAAATGAACCCTATTTTCATGTTTAAGCATTTTAAAATTAAGAACTATTCCTGGATTGTCATTCCTGACATTTCAAATAGTAATTATTCTTGTGATTAATGGCAATGATAGTATTTCTGGTTTCTAAGATGTTTCCGTATACCTCCTAGATGGAGGTGTGATAAACGCAATACAGTTCGTTTATTGTGGATTTCAATTTCCACGCAGAAAACTGAGGCTCACAGATGCTGCATGTGATATGTGACGCACCAGCTCTAATGGGGAAGGTGGGGAATAGAACTTCAATCTTTTGATTTCCAAACTACCGTATCATGAAGCACATGAGACCACAGCCCTCTCAGGAATAGTGACTCTGCATACTACTATTCCTCATTGCTCCTTAAACGAATCTCAAGTAAATGTTTATTTTACTTCTTATCAGTGTCATTTTGTGATCCAAGAAACAGCTAACCTCAGTCAGCTATGCATGGGATACAGGCAGTTAATTGAATGTTTGGGTGGGTCCGCATCAGACAGATTTCTGCCAAATAATGTTGCCACCACATAGGGTGAGTGGAAACGCTCCTACGTGAAGTCTCAAACTGTAGTGCCCCCTGGGTGTGTGGTGCCGGAAATGCCCAGGATTTGCTGATAAAGAAACATGCAAAGCAAACACAGAAATTGTTCTCATCCATGTAAGATGGCAGGAATACTTGGTTTGCCAGGGTAAAAATGTGCATTTAACAAATTTTTCAAACTCTATGTAAATGCCTAATTACTTACAATTTCTCCTCATCCCCTCAAATGCTTCTCACTCTACGAGACCTTAGCCAAGTGCTGTTTTTTCCCTATTAACTCTTCCAGACAAAACGATCAATAACCTTTATGAATTCATTTTAACCAAACACACTAAACTATTATAACACGTGAGAATTCATTTTATATCTGTGTTTATTGTTTCACCTTCCCCACTCCCAAAATTTAGCCTATTAAATCTTTGAGGGCAGAGATAGTATGTTATAATTTTCAAATCTCCAGTAATTAGCACATGAAAAGCTTATTAAATAAACCAATTTGACAAAACACCTTCCTCTGTTCCAAATATCTCCCTCAATTTATACTATGCATGTAGAAAAACTATTAAATCAATATATATTAAATCAATTCAACAAATACTGATTTCTACATCCAGTTTGGAGAAGCAGTGTGACCGCCACGCTTATCCTCTTAATGCAATAGCTTTTCTGCAATTTACAAACTACTTTAAGATATTTACCTATTTTGGAAACAAGTTGCTGTGCGTGCACCTGAGACTTAGGCATAAGACATTCTGTAGAGAATCCCTGAGTGAGAGGTGGATTCATTCTGCAAAGATCATTCTAACCTTAGTTTCTCCTCCAAGCTCAATTAGTGGCATTTTATGGAGCTTAAGGTGTTGGCACTCAGGAGAACAAGCATGAGGAATTTTGCTTTATTTTGCACATAGCCCCACACTGGCCTATTTGCTGTGCTGAGCAGTTAACTCCTCATACCCCTGGTAACTCTAATAGGTGTATACTTGGGAGAATTAATATTTTTGTGATTATAAATGGTTCCGCCTTCTTAAAGTTTGCCATAAGTAGGCAAGTACTAAAGAAAGGATCATTTTTTTTTCTTTAGGTTTTCTTGTTTAAAAATGGGTATTAAAAATGGAACACTCACCACTGAGTATGACTGACCATTCTCCCAGTTCCAGTGAGATTATTTTCATATTCTGGTGTGGACCATGGGTTTGGGGCTAAAGGAAGCACATAACCTACGTTTTCACACACACCTGGCAGGAGGCCTGACCCTCAGGTGGTCTGTGCTTGCCCTAGTGACATCATGTGATGCATCAGCAGTAACGGTCCCGTTGCTGGCCAGGTCCACTCAAGGTTCTTAGGCTGTACAATTCACACGTAAGGAGAGAAAACAGGATGTCCAAACCGTCAGTTTCCCCAGAAATAAGTCTGCTACGAAGTGGAAGGTCCTGCTCCATTCCCACTCACCTCGTCAGGTGCTCTGAGGACTGTGGATGCTTCAAGATCCCAGCACGGAAATGCAGCAGAGCCAGTTTCCAAGGAAGAACAGCAGCCCCTAACCCCTAACAACAGAGCAGAGGTAACAGATAAAAGCTCACCCCAATTTCCAAGTCACCAAAAAAGTGATCACCGCTAGGTCTTTACCTCTGCTAAGAGTTCCATTTCCAGGTGTCTAAGAGGTTACCTAGGTTTTTTAATTCCAACGGGTTGGCAAGGGAAGTTGTCAGGATTTTGAGTGACAAAAACTCCCCTGCATGTGTGCCCATAAAACATCAAATGAAAAATACACCTGCTAGACGCCCGAGTTAGAAGCTGAGAGTAAACAGGACAATTCGGATATTCCCCATGCATTGAGACAAAACCTCTTTTTTTTGTTTTGTTTTGTTTTTTTGAGACAGCGATTCCCTCTTGTTGCCCAAGCTGGAGTGCAATGGCACCATCTTGGCTCACTGCAACCTCTGCCTCCCAGATTCAAGAGATTCTCCTCCCTCAGCCACTTGAGTACCTGAGATTAAAAGCATGTACCACCATGCCTGGCTGATTTTTTTGTATTTTTAGTAGAAACAGGGTTTCACCAGGTTAGCCAAGCTGGTCTCGAACTTTTAACCTCAGATGATCTGCCCGCCTCGGCCTCCCAAAGTGCTGGGATTACAGGCTTATGCCACTGTGCCCAGCCAGGACAAAACCCCTTATACTTAGGAGCCTCAGCTCTACACCTGCAGGTACCCCGCCCCCGACACTTTCAACCCACCCCTCCATCCACTTTGCAGGGCTAGGTTTCACTAGTCAATACTGAGAAAAACTCTAAAAAACAGGGATGAATCAGAGAAAATCTTCACAATCTATACCTCAGACAAAGGACTAATATCCAGAACCTACAAAGAACCTAAATGAACAGTGAACAGTTTTCATCACCATTATTATGCCTATTCCTAGCCGTAAGTGTGTCTGTCCAATTCCCATCTGGCCAGACTTCAGACTGACTGCCTTTCAAGGATTCTGGAGGGAATGTACGTGCCCTTCTCTCTGGATTCTGTTTATCCAGAACTTCATTTGTCTACTGATTGGGAATTGCAAGCATCAGCCAGGCACAAGGCAGCTGAACACGGGTTTGGTATCAACGTGTTTGTGCTGAATCCCTCATAAACAGAGAAGATGTTTCTTTCTTAGGATTTCTCAGAGACAACAGCTTCCTCACGGGTACCCAATGGGGAGACAAGAACTGTACACTTCAGACAAGAGCTGACATCGGCCTTCTCTCTGGCTGATTCCGGAGCTGAGAGCTGCATGGTCATCACAGTCTTCTGAAGATTATTAATGAGAAAGCCACTTACAACAAAGCCGTCCACAGTTATGGTTCTTTCATCTTGAAAGCTAGCAACACAAAGTCACTATGCTTGAGAAGTCCTTGGAAACTGGCAGTTGTCCATTGTGCAAACTCTTCGTTAATTGTTGTTGGGCCCAGAGTCTAGTTGTGTAGGGAACTAGAGAGAAAAAGAGAGACAGAGAAGAGAGGGAGGGAGAGAGAGGAGAGAGAGGGAGAGAGGAGAGAGGGAGAGAGAAGAGAGAAGAGAGAGATTTGAAACCCATCTCACACCCTAAATGTGGGCAGGTTTGCAGACAGATATCTTGGAACTACGAGGTAAACATGGTCTAAATCCCCTGTTTGGGAAGATAAGTGCTCAGAGTTCTGTAAGCTAAATGCACACTGCTGAAATGTGATTGAAAACTTTGTGATGTGAAGACTAAAAATCACAAGAAGGTACAGGCAGCATTTAATCTTCTGTGGATGACAGTTCAAGATAGACTGATAGAGATACCTGCTGCCTGATAAGCCAGTCAATATTGTAGATGGTAGATATTTGCAGTCAACAGGCCCTGGGAACAGGGAGAGGGGTCGGGGACCACGGCATTTTTATACTGCAGTTCCGCTCCCAGCTCCTTGCTAAGGACGGCGAGACCTGTAATTTGCTGTATTATGTTATCATACTACGGATCGAAAGGCATTCAGATCTGTCCAAGTAGACCATGTTAATCATGTACACGTGTTCTTCGGCCACGTCATTATCCATTGCAGACCACACGTGTCAATTTGTCCTAAAAGTGAAAGTGAAGGGTGGTCTTTGAAAGAAATATCTGTACTTCTAGAAGAGCCAGATTTTCAGGCAGAGATTTTTCTGTTTGGTCTGTGCTTAAAATTCTTAGCTTTTTCTTTTTAATACACTGGCAGGAAGATACACTGAACACTCACAAAAGAACCAGAGAAATCAGTGGTTCTGGCCAAATGAGTAGAACACACAGACATGCACACGGACGCACACACAGACACATGCGTACACACTCGCACACACACAGACACGCACGTGCACACACGCACACAGACACGGACAGACACGTACAAGCGCACACACACACGCACGCACGTGCACACACAGACACGTACACACGCACGCACAGGCGCACACACACGCACGTGCACACACGCCGTGACTAAGGCAGGATAATGTGCCTAGAGTAGTTTTCAGTGTGTGCGTGCACGTGCCTACATGTGTGTACCTACATGTGTATATCAGCTCCTGATAGGGCATTACTGCGGCACTTATTTAGAGAAAATTAGAGAAAATATCTTTGAACATGGTTGTCTTAATGGATTTTATTTATTAAATAATTCACTAGGCTTTTCTTCTGGAAAAATTTCCAAGTGTAGCAGAAAGGAAGCCAAGAGAAGCTATTCACAGCAAGGAGGGGCTATGAAATACCTTCGCTCTGGGTTCTTTATTAGTAAAACTGTGTCACACCACCATCCCTGTCGCAAACTATTCATCTAATTTCCCTCTTTTTTGGATATTTTATTTTCCCCTACATGTCAGTGTTTGCTGGGGGAAAGAATATTTTTCGTTCTTTGGAAGCTTCTTGCAGTCTGCCTCCACCTGCTGGAAGGCGTCGGGCATGCTGTTTGCTGCAGCCCTGCACGCTCAGAGCTGCCCATTGCCACGTTCCTGAAGAAGACAGAAATTATACATCTGTGGAAGAGGTGTTTACTTATAAATATCACGTGTAATTAAACGCCATGCATCAACCTACCGCCAAGTTGTGTAATCAAGGTATTTTAAATATAGTTTGAAATGAAAATAACTTCAAATTAGGGGAAACAGAGTTTATGATGATGCAGGTAATCCAGGATGTCAATCAAAATATACCCGATTAAAGGTAAGGTGAAATGTACATTGTGGCATTCAGGTTCCAAATGTTAACAAATATTTTCATTTCCCCAGCTGCAGTGTATCATTTTAATCAGCAATTGGAAGCATGCTGCATGCTGGGTTCTGTGGATGCCTGCTTTACACAACAGACCATTCCAATGGTGTGTCTGTGCCATGGTATGTATAGAAATTCCAAAAATTTGTATCATTTACCTGCTAGATCAGGGACTATTACAGTCTGCTGTGTAAATTCATATTTTGGCACTCTTTGAAAAGTGGATTGTTATGGACCTAATAGACCATAATAGCTCCAAAGAAGCCGTTGCTGTCCACCGTGTAAATCCTTCGTGCTGCGTGTTTTATTGAAGCTCTGTAGCCATCGGGGTCTGCTTGTCAATCTAGCTGCCATGCGTGTGCACCAAACACGTGTGTTAAAGATACCTTGGAAATTGAAGCTTTAGTCAAATTATCCTTGTTCTTGTCCGATAAGCCATGGTATAAAATCGGATATTTCCACTGCAGTTTCTCTCTCCACCTCCAGAATTCCATTTCCCTATATTTATAGAGGTTGAAATTTTGAAATGTGGATAAGGAAGTGGTGATTTGATTTCAAGGTTCAAAAAAAAAACAGCAGGAAGAAAATCGAAGATAGTTTTTGCTTTGCGTGAAAAAGCATCTCAAAGAAGGCATGACTTTGCCAGCTTCCAGGAGGCTGGCAAGGGTCACAGGGAGATTTCTCTACTTTAGGCTTCTTAGAATCCAAATAAGATTTTTATTTAATTCTCTACATGCTTATTTTGTGTTTTTCCACCTGTCTGTCCTCTTCTTTCATTTAACAAAAAAATGGACATTGGAACATTTGTAGAAAAAAAAAACACACCTTTTAGTTACTTGTACCTTCAGTAAAAATAAAATAATACTTTGAGGTCTCAAGCTATAGGGTCAGCACTTTCAGTGTTTTCCTGGGCTGGTGAGAGGTGTTGGCAAAGCCGTCCTCCACCCACACGGCATAGACAGCGAGTTGGTGACAATGATTAAGCCATTTGTTAGTCCCTTCCTGATATGGCTAAAGCCATGCAAATCAGCATGGATTCCCAATCCTCAGAGACAGGATATGTTCTAGAAATCGAGCTATGAACAAAAAGTTCAGGCTGGATTACCCAAAGCATATCCATGCTTAATGCCAATAGGTATATAATGTCCTTACTTTCTGATCTAGAGCAAACGTTTGGTAAGTTTCTGAGCTAGGAAGAAATGCTTATGGAACCGTAGTTTTAAAACATACAGTCAGCAAAACATACCTGCTTAAAGAGACCAATATTTCTTCAAGTTATAGGGAAAAAAATAGGAAGGGTAAGATTAAGTGCCGTACAACTTTGTTCTTTCCCGTAAGAAATAGTAAAAGCTCATATATTTATACTATGTTATTTCAATCTGTAATTGTTGTAATTGATAGCTTAAAACCCTAAAGTTCAGCGGTAATGTGACAAATGGAGATAGAGCTAGAGCAAACTCAGTGAGGTATTTTTTTAGCTCCATATCACGTCAGATAAATGGATAGAGAGTTAAGAACTGCAAATTTGTAAGAAATCACCAGCGTAATTCTCTTGGGGAAATACGGTTTATTTTCATTTTGCAAATACCTGCTAGCCACTGCATCCCCTCACCTGTGCTTGAGAGAAAGGGGCACCGCGTGTCCCCCTAACATTGTGGAGTAAAGCATGAGAAAATTCCTCACACAGCCCTGCCATAACAGATCTCAGCTGCTCCTCTGCTGTCCTCTGGGGAGAATGCATTTGAACTCATCCCAAAGCTCTGGTTTTCTACCCTGGAGGTCTCCAATGGCTACTGTGAGAAAAGAACCATGTCCCAAAAGCAGTGATACAGACTGGCAGCCACTGCAGACTGCAGACGTGGAATGTGTGTGTTGTAAGGGACTTCAACCTCTCCCTAGCACCCATAGGCGCCGTCCACAGCCTGCAGCTTGGGCGGGAGAGGGTTAATGAGGGACCGCTGCCTGGTGGGGACCAGCTGAAACAGATCAGCTGGGAGCCGGCCTCCCCTCTGCATTAACCCTCAAAGGAATGCAGAGACCCAGGACAGAGGCCAGCCAGCTGTGCTGCACCTCAGCCCCATTTATTCAGGGGAGACACACACACACCCACACACGCACACGCACATACACACACACACAGTTCATTTTGCCTCCTGACCCCTTCTGCCTCTTGTCCTGATTTGAATGAGAAGTTCTATTTCTAAATACAGTGTTTTCTCTCTCACTGGGCTATTTTTGCAATATGGTATGCTGCCTTTAAAAAATATATTTGGGCCGGGCGCGGTGGCTCAAGCCTGTAATCCCAGCACTTTGGGAGGCCGAGGCGGGTGGATCACGAGGTCGAGAGATCGAGACCATCCCGGTCAACATTGTGAAACCCCGTCTCTATTAATACAAAAAAATTAGCTGGGCACGGTGGCGCGTGCCTGTAATCCCAGCTACTCAGGAGGCTGAGGCAGGAGAATTGCCTGAACCCAGGAGGCGGAGGTTGCGGTGAGCCGAGATCGTGCCATTGCACTCCAGCCTGGGTAACAAGAGCGAGACTCCGTCTCAAAAAAAAAAAAAAAAAAAAAAAAAAAAAATATATTTGTACACACACACACATGCACACACACGACAGGCATGCACACCTTACACGCTGATGATTCTCCCTCTTGCCAAGGGAATTCCTGGACAGGAACTGCTCTGAAAGAAAAACACTGTGGTTTTGAAAATCTGTCTGGGCAAGGCAGGCAGAGGTCACAGAGGGGCCGGCATGATGGAATCCTCGGTGCAGCTGCTGGTGCAGCCCGACACTAGCGTGGACAGGGCACACCGTGCAGCACCCGACCAGAGCGCACGCTCAAGGACAAACCAGGACCCACCTATTTACCACCAGAAAAACAAAATCACGCTCTTTTACTTTGAAAGAAGAGGGGCACTGGAAATGTATTATTTGAAATAAAATGGAATTTTAGGATAATTATTTTCTTTAAGATCCCTTTTATTTCCCTGTTTTTCATTTGAATTCTGGTCTAGCCCGCATACAGAGAAATTGGCACTCTCTGCCACCAACCAGCATTTGAGTATTTGGCAAAGTTATGATTTCAGTTCCATACTTGACAGCTGAAAAAAAGAGTTGCAAGCCCAGAAGAAAAGCGGAGTCCTGGGGGGTTCACAGAACTGCGTTTCCAGGGGATCCCGTGCCCGGGGTGCTCCGTGCAGCACACACACACCCTCCGCACGTTACAAATGTGTTTGCACCGTGAATAAATCATATTTCTAGCACTGTACTAATTACAGGGGCGGCAAGGCATATAATAAAAAGTTTATGCCCGTCGTGCTCGTCACACACCCCCTCTGGGATACTGCTTAGCTCATTCATGATTTCTGCTTGTGAAGACATTCATCCAAAACATGGCTTTAATTGTAATGTCAAACACGAGAGCGAATCTTCAGAATCAGAGAGGCAACATCCCTTCACATCAATTCTGGTCAGATTCAACTTTTTTTTTCCATTTTTGTTAGCCACTGTATTTCTGGCACAAGGTGGGATTTGGTGGCGAAAAGCAGTCGCAGTGGTTCCTCTATTGCCCAGGAAAAGAAGCGAGCCTTTCAAAGACATTTCTCAGGAAGAAACAAGCGATCCGTACAGCACAGCCTTGTGTGGGCTGCGTGCTCGCTGATGTCTAGTTACTGCAAACTTAGCATCACAATGCCCGCACTGCCAGGCCCTGAGCCTCCCAGGACAGCATCCCTGAAACCCGAATGGAACAGGAACAGGAGCTGCTCTCTGTCGGAGTCCCTGTTCCACCGCCATGCGCAGGGAGCAGGGCAGCGGCTGGCATCACCTCCCGTGGGGGCCTGTGTCTCCCCCCCATAAGGAGATGGATTGTGAATGATGGGTGTGGGAAGCCACGACTTGTGTTGAAAAGGAATGTAAAAGGAGGGGAAAAACCTGAAATTTTAGAATCAGAATCTTGATTTTCTTTTGTAGACACATTTGTAAGCTGATTAAAGGCTTTCAAGGCATCTCCTTGCAGAATTCGGAGAAAGTTAAAAAAGAAAAAAAGCAACAAATGAGCCTCCCTCATTCCCTCCACGGAGCCAATTTAGGAGGCGGCCCAGCAGCGACACAGCCTCGGGATGCCTGACTCCCTAAAGCCGCAGGAGAGCCGTGTTTGCCCTCAGACACACTTGCTCTGGGATGCCTGCGTAAGGAAGGAAGGGCCCTGAGCAGGGTGTAGACCTCCACACTTAGCTCAGCACCCTCCCTGCATGGTGCTGAGGGCATGTTCACTGTCCGAGGGAAAGAGAACAGCTCTGTTTCTGGAATTCTGTGTCTTTTGGGGGCCCAGTGGGAGCGCTGGGAGGAAGGGTGGCAGGGCCAGTCATGTATGGCAAGACTGAGGACTGTCTCTGTCACTCCGTGCTCCCCCACATTCGTGCTCTGTGAACCTGGACCCCCAGACAGTGCAGCTATGACGGGAGCCTGCAAAGTCCCTGAGCCAGGCCTCCCTCTCGCGTTCCCTTTCCCGAAAGTGGGCGTGGGGGCAGAGCACATCTTAATGCTCACAAACAGGGGACAATGAGGCATTTGATCCATGGCCTCTAATTATCTGTACAACCTTAATAGTCTTCGAGTTCATTATCTTGGATATGAGAAATAAAGGACCGAGTCAGAGGCATCCATATTTTAAGTTTATTTATTGCCTTGCTGGAATCAAAAAGCGGGGAAAGAACTCTCAAAACTTGGCCTGTGCAAGACAAAAGGATTTTGCTCCATTCTAGGACTACAGAGTGTTTCAGGACCCAGAGAAGGATAATCAAGTCCCAGCTCAGCACAGGCTCTCAAGGGGTTCCCGGGGGTCTCCAGGGACAGGGCACCAGGACGGCCAGCAGGTGGCGCTGCCGGGAGATCCCACCAGAAGCAGCGTGGGAACAAGCTCCTATGGGTGGGCCACCTGCTGTCTCTCCACCCCAGGCAGCATCACATACAACCCATAAAGAATGGCACAGGGCTCAAACATTGAGAAGATGTCTTGTAAGACGTTGTACACAAACACTGCTGAACAACAGACAGGAGGTGGGACAGGCGGGGCTGGAGGCTGGAGGTGTGGAGCCCAGCAGCGCGGCCCTGGGAGGACCGATGCTTCCCATCACCTTTCACCACGTTGTGAACAACATGCTCCGCTTCAAGGAAGAGCTGGAGGACTGAAACAATGAGGAAAGGGGCAGGGAGCGCGCCCGGGGAGCGGTTAGGCCCCTGACCAGCTCTGGCCAGGAGCAGTGGGCCTGACTTTCGGGGAAATGCCCACTGCTCCTCCACAGTTGCGTCTCCAGCGTTCAGTTTAATTGCCTTCTTCATTGCTGCCTCCATGAACACTGAACACCTTCCCTTGTCTCCCTGCTTATACACGAAGCCAGCAGTCAAACGGCACCGTTGATCACCATTCTGTGATTTCTCCCTCTTTTAACCTGAATCTCTAACCTATTTTAAACATGCCACCCTCCCCTCCCCATTAACAGAAGGAAGGGATTCTTTTTTCTCTTTCTGTCTTTCCTCCTCAGTAGATGAACTTTAAATGCAATCCTGCGCTCCTCCTGGCTGACCCGCCTGCTGTGAGTAATTGTCTAGAGAGAATAGGAGAATCTAAGAGCTTTTGTGAAAGGGAATAGAGAAGACAGACATTATTATGATTTTGAATCCGGAGCTCTCTTCTTTTCTTTCTCTCCTTTTATTTTTTTTTTCCTGGATCTAACAGCTGTTTCCCATCACAACTGGTGTTTGAAAGACATTGCAAAAATGACTGTATCCGTCTCACAATTAGTTTCACAGGCGGCTAATAACTTACTTGCCATCCATGCCTGATTTAATCGGAACAGCCCTGATTTACTAGTGTTTGTCCCAGTGTCCGAGCCTCTCTGCCAGCTTCTCAAGGTGGGTGGGTGCCCTCTGGGGTGCTGATGGAGGAAAACGTCCCCTCCGGGGCTGCCTCTTCGCCAAGCAAGGTGTGGATGGGACCCTGGGCTTCCTCCCAGACAGGAGAACCCCAGACCCAGAGACCTGAGAACTGGCTGGGGCAGGGCGGCCTCCCACGGGCCACACCCACCCCTCCCCACTCACCTGCCTCCCCCTGCCCCCCAGCACAGAGCCCTCTCACACTGTAAGGTCAAAGATAGTTCCAAGCTTCACATTCATTCAGACATAAAAGCCCCAAGCCTTTGGTGGGGAGGCTGCTGTCAATGGTGCCAAATTATGCGTGTCTAGTTTTTGTGATGTGATCTACTGCCGTTCATTAGGGACTAAGCTGGGCCCATTGACTCATTTTTCTTAGGGCAGCGAGCTGGTCTGCAGGGAGTCCCAGTGCTGGGAGGCCAATCCGTCCTTCGCTCACTCAGCAACTTTGCTCTTTGGATTTTTTTTTTTTTTTTTAATGAAAAATTTTAATGCAGAATAGAGGAATCAGGCCTTGGACATAGAAGCAAACGGATCAGATCTTGCAGGAACGAGCGCTGGAATATGTTAACATAGAGTGGATGCAGTCACAACTTCGAAACATTCAAAATCTGCCTGGCAGGGCACGTCTCCTATTCTAAAGTGTCACTGCTAGGCCTCAATGACACACGTAAAAATAAGGTAAGGGGCGTGTCACACTTCGGAATTTTAGAAATTCGCATTGTATAAAACACGGCACCTCCAAAAGGAACGCAGACCACACTAATGTGTCAGGACTTCTCTCTGGCAGACGTACAAAGGACTCATGCAAAGAGTAGCGGAAGTTGAATACACGGGACTAAAAGCAGTGCTTTTTCTGTTCCTAAGCGACCAGAACTGGGCCAAGGAGACGCACGGAAGCATTTAAATATCCCGGTAATGGATCAGTGCGGGAGTGAAGAGGCTCGTCCTCCATTTGGCTGCTCCGGCTGCTGCAGCCCATCCTGGCAACTTCTGGTGGCAGGGAAATGACCGGCTTCAGGGCAGAGGGCGAGGTAGGCGCCCTGAGAGGCGGGCATGGTGGATGCACCAGTTGGGCCTTTGAACCTCGATCTCCCCTGCCATCCCCACAGGGAGACCCCTTCTAAGGCTCTCTGTTCTAAGGAGCAAAGGTCCTGACCCAAGGTTTAGAAAGCAAAGTCCTCAAGACTGCGGCCAATCGGGCAAGACCAAAACCACGAGGGTTTCCCGGAGCCCTGAGGAGGGCAGGAGGTGGGGCGGATGAGCAGGTGTCTTGCAGAATGCTTCTCACCCAGCGCCGTGTCCACAGCACCCCCACGGAGGCCCACGCGAAACAAAGGTGAGGACAAATATCTGCCGTATAGTATCTGAAATGGCCATTTCACCCAAACCCAGGGAAGCTGCCTGCTGTTGTACAAATGAAACACACACAAGCTCCTGAAAATACAGTATCAGGTGGTGACTGCGTAGACAGCCGCACTCCAGCCTGCACCAGAGGCCCTCGCCAGCTCACAACTATCTCACGGGTTCTCAGGCTCGGCAGTCTCTACACCTGGGAAGCAAAAGCCTCCGCTCCCGACAGCCATCACAATCTGTCTGTAATTACCGAGGAACGAAAAGAAAGATCCTGAAGATCCACCCTCACGGTGTTAAATGGAGCCTCTGGTTTTATATCTGTGTTGCTGATGAGCCCATGTTTTTGGAGAAGCTATAACAGGAATTTTCGGACACTTAAGGCCTTTTTTGTTTTGTGATTTTGTTTTGGGGGCATTTTCTTTTTTGAAGAGAGGTCAGACGTGGGGGACAGTGTTCCCTTATTTATTAGGAAGGCACTGAGCAGAAAGAAGTTCCATAAGCGCTTTCTTCAAAAAAAAAATTTTAAACAGACAAGAAAACAGGACAGCCATCCAGTGCCCGAGGAGATGGACGTCTGAGGTGCTTACCAGCCTCCAACTTGCGCTTGGCATTATTCCTTACATTTTTCTGCATATTTCTTTCTACATGTGCAAAAACAGGCCAAGTTCGGTTGTTTCAGGGCAGTGCTATGATTGGGCTCTGCACGGGAACTGCAGTCAGAGGAGAAAATGAAAGAGAAGAGTGGCCGCCTATCCATCTCACTTGGCATGTTTATATGTTCTTTTAAGCAAAAAAAAAAAAATCCTGTTTACCAAATGGAGTGTCAGGAACATTGTGTAGAAGAACACTTATCTGTGAAACTTGGATCTTTCTCTGAAGCACCGTTAGCAGAGACTCAGAGGATGATTGCTTGGGAGCAGGGGCAGGCAGAGGGGAGGGTGGAGGAAGGGAGTTTTCCAAGGGAGAAAAGGCTCATTGTGCTACCTGTGGCGGCATTTAGAACACAAATCCTGTGAAATCCCAGGAAGCAAGCTGAAGCTGGGCTGCTGGTGGGGCAATGCCGCCGCCCAGGCCCCCGCACCCACAGAAACACGGGCCAGGGCCCAGCTTCAGTCACCCCTCACTGAGGCCGTCTTCAGCAAGCACAGTCCAGCAGCTCTGGGGCAGGGCGGAGGGGCAGCCAGGCTCCAGCCTCCTCCCCTGGAAGCTGGAGAACACAGCATGATCTGTTACTGAGATCAGGAAATCAGAGGCTTATGAAATTTCCAGCTACTTTCTGTTTCATCTAGGTCTGGCAAAACAAGCAGAAGGAAGAAGAGAAAAAGAAAGGAAGGAGGGAGAAAAGGAGGGAGGGAGGGAGGGAAGGAGGGAGGGAGGGAAGGAGGGAGGGAGGGAGAAAAGGAGGGAGGGAGGGAAGGAGGGAGGGAGGGAGGAAACACTCTCATATGATTAGAATTTTCATATCCAGCTTAATTATTTAATTTTTACCTGTAAAGGAACAAACAAAACCCGTACCTAGAAAAGAGATCTTAGTTTGTATTATATATGTTCAAACTGGAAAAGTTCAAGGAAGAGCAAGGAAAAATTAGGGAACTGGGGAAAGGACTTCACGGGAAGGACCTGGGGTTGGTGCGGACGATGGTTCTTCAAATGTTGCTAACGGCACTGCCTAATAAGAGAAGTCTACGAATTTAGAAATGGTTCCATTGCACAAAGGCTTCCATCAGGTCCCGGCTCATCAGCGTACCTCACTGAGCACCCACATTTCTCATCAAACCTCCTGGACAGGGCCCAGCACACAGGGTGGGAGCTGAGTTTTCAGATGAGTTCTGTGTCCCTGTTGGAAGTGTTTACCATCCACCTTCTATAGGTCACAGTGGGTTAACCACCAAGAGCTGTAGAAGCCTAGGGCATAGTCTCTGTCCATAAACAAAACAAAAGAACATTCTTGATAGAGGCCAAAGAACCCTCAAGAACCATTAGTGGAAGTAATAATTCTATATGATCAATTACCAAAAACCTGACGCGTGCAATTAAAAATGGAAGCCAGTGGATGCCAATAGGAAGCTCTGGCCAGGACGGTGAAGTTCATGAGAGCAACTGTGATGGGTAAGTGCATCAGAGAGACCTTCAGAGGGCAAGTGACCTGGACGATCAAACATTCCAGATCCGACATAGGGCCAGGGCCCTCGGTGCTCAGTGAACACTGTCTGTCTCACTCGCAAGAAAAGGCACGGACGACCACAAGTCAAGGAAACCAAACGGCCCGTGAAGAAGTAAATGTAAGGCCGGGCATGTGGCTCACGCCTGTAAACCCAGCACTTAAGGTCAAGAGTTCGAGACCCGCCTGGCCAACATGGTGAAACCCTGTCTCTACTGAAAATACAAAAATTTACCAGGTATGGTGGCACACGTCTGTAATCGCACTACTCAAGAGGCTGAGGCACAAGAATCACTTGAACCCAGGAGGCGAAGGTTGCAGTGAGCCAAGATCGCACCACTGCACTCCAGCCTGGGCGACAGAACCAGGCCCTGTCTCAAAAAAAGAAGTAAATATAGAAAGCCGCCTGGGCAGTGAAGTGGCTTGACACCCCTTAGCTGTTAGGCGATACTGGGAAGGCAGATACATTTCTCTGAGCTTCTGTTGCTTTGACTGTAAAATGGACTTCCAGCATCTTCCCCCAACCCCACAGGATGCTATGTAAAGATGCAGTATAAACAGAAAGCAACGAGAATTTATCATTTTAGTTCAATTGTGTTTCAACGCTACTAAAAGTTAGGGTCTTTCATGTATCTCAGTTAATCCAAAGAACCCAGCATGGTTAGTATTTTCATCAGAAGCCACAGAGAAGTAAATACATTGCCCCAAATCTCCCAGCTATAATGAATCAAAGACTAGAATTTGATCTCCATCTGCAAATTCTATATTCTTTTTACAACATTATTTTATAAAAGATTCTAAGTTAGACTTTCAAAAGAGTTCAAACCATTCAATGTTCTAAGTTGTTACTTTCAAATGACAATTTATTGAGAAATGACTCAAACGCAATGTCTATGCCATGTAGCTAATACCCTTCCCTCCATTTCATGAATTTCATACCCTTTGCTGCAAGACAGTGAGGAAGGAAATGCTAGCCTTGTCTTGCGAATGATGAAATTAAGGTTCAGCATTTTTTTTTTTTTGAGACAGAGTCTCACTCTGTCACCGAGGCTATAGTGCAGTGGTGCAATCTCAGCTCACTACAACCTTCATCTCCTGGGTTCAAGCAGTTCTGTCTCAGCCTCCCGAGTAGCTGGGATTACAGGTGCACACCACCACGCCTGGCTAATTTTTGTATTTTTAGTAGAGACAGGGTTTCACTGTGTTGGTCAGGCTGGTCTCAAACTCCTGACCTCAGGTGATCCACCCACCTCAGTCTCCCAAAGCACTGGGATTATAGGCGTGAGCCACCGCGCCTGGCCAAGTTTCAGCATTTTTAGCAGATTAGCCAAAATAGCACCTCCAGAAATGTCCAGAAATGGGCCAGAATTGTAGAGCAGGTCTGTCTGCCTCCAGCAGGCAGTTCTCTTCCCTGTCATGAAGCCAGGGTCACCCCTAGGACATCTAGCCACCCCACAAAAGATCACAGCTAGCTTATTAGCCATGTGGCCTGGGCCAAGTCCTGTGCTCTCCATCAGTTCCTCATCTATAAAATGGGTACGCTGATAGGACCCACCTAAAGCTGGGTGTATAGGTTAAATTAAAAATATTTTAATTTTTAATTTCAGTTCAATTAAAAGTTAATTCAATTTAGTTCATTAAATTATATTGATTAAAATGAGCTGGATTAAAGTGAAAATACTACCTACCAATGCAGGCGGCCCAGTGTGAATTAAAGGAAATAAAACATGTAACGGGCTTAGAACAGTGCCTGGCACATTTTAACACTTTACAAATGTTTGTTTTCAGTACGAGTGTCATTATTATCATTACTGTCATTTTTATTATTATTTCGGTTTGCCCAAGAGAGTTCGTTCACTCAGGTTCACACTACTGGTCTGAAAAATGTTCTGTGTAGGTTTTTATGCAATAGTCAATGAAAACATGATTTTGAAATCATTTCTTACAATGTCCTACAAAGTATACCTACATTTTATCCATGTGAGTGTTTAGCAACTCAACCCATTTTCAAAGGTCACCATATCCTGCAATTCCATGTTTACACACGCAGCTGCTGCTCTAACCCAGACCCCTAGCTCTGCTTCTTTAGAAATCTACATCCAGGGTCTGACAAATCGATCGATCAGCTCCACAAATGCACTAGGAACTCAGATGCATGTTGTTTTCAGGTTCACAGATGCACTGGACGAGCCCGGGATGTGTCAGGTGCAGTTGGCCACGCCCCTCTTCTTGAAACCCCACTTCTTTGCTATCCCAAAAACCCACCTCTGCTGTTGCTCCCCGCTAATTCGTGGGTCACGTGTTCTTGGTCCTAGTCATAATTTCCTGTCTACCCAGTATTTAAGTGGATCTCCATTCCAGCCTATTTGCACACTGGGTGCTTTCCTCCATTCCAATGGTTCTAACTCACTTCACCTGCAGGCTGAAGACCCCAAAGTTACCATTCCTTGCCCTTGAGCTTCTGATCAGTCCGCCTGTGTGATGCCACACTTGTAAAGCTGAACTTCGCATCTTTTCAACATGCCAGTCACTCAACACCAAACCAGACCTCCAGCATTCCTGACGGTTGGACTCTTGTCTCTCTCATTATCACCACGGCCTGGTTCACAGATTCATCCGACCTTAGCTGGACTGTTGCAGTAGCCTCATGCATGGTCTCTCTGCCTTCAGAATTGCCCATTCAAATCCACCCCCAAAACACACACATGCACACACGCACACACACATGCAGGCACACATGCACACACATGCACACACGTACACATGCACACACACACATGCACACATGCACACACATGTACACATGCACACACTTGCACACACATGTGCACACATGCAGGCACTCACACATGACCATCGTAGAGGTCTGTCTCAGACACTCACCAGATTAAGCCATTCTCTGCTTCTTGGTTTGGACCCTATCACTACAAGACAGATCCTAAGCCCCTCTGCATGTCAGAGGACCCTCCAAAACCCTCTCTTCACATATGCAAATGCCTCATCCCCTCCCCTCTCTCCTGACCTTCAACCTTGGGTCATCAGGACATACTTGTAGTCACTAGCACAGCCTTTATCCCTCAGGCTTCCGTGCTGTCAAATGTCCTCCTTTGTCCACTCCTGTGCTGTTCAATATTGTCACCACTGGCTACATGTGGCTACTGAGCACTTGAAATGTAGCTCTACATGAAAATAGACATGGCGTTTTGAAGACCTGGTACCAAAACAATGTAAGATTAACATATGAAATATGTTAATAAATTAATTATATGTTGAAATGAAAATGAAATTTTTGATACATTGAGTTAAATAAACTGTAGTGTCAATTTCACTTGTTTCTTGTGACTGTTCTACTGGGAAGACTCAATGACTTTGTGTATGCAGCTCACATTCTATTTCTAGTGAGCAGCCATGGTTCCATCCACCTTCTCTCCCTTCCATGCCTCCCTGACTTCTCCTCTTTTCTTCACTCATCAATGTCCTTCACGTCTCTCATGGCAGCTTAAGGATCAGCTCTTTCAGGGAGCCCTTCTGACATCCTGCAGCACTAAGACACGCCCCTTACTCTGTGCTAAGACACCCATGCACACCTTTATCCTTGCACATTTCACACTCGATTGAGGTTGGGTACAATGCCCTGGTCAGCAGGGCCACGCTTCCCACAAAGGCTCCAGGGCAGGGTCCTGCCTAGCTTCTTCCAGCTTCTGGTGGTGCCCGGCAATCCTCAGAATGAGGGCATCTTCACTCACAGCAGCATCACCCCAATCTCCACCTCCATCTCCATGTGGCTATCTTTCCTCCATGTGTCCCCATCCAAATTTCCTCTTCTTAAAATCTCATAAAGCCAGGTTCAGTGGCTCACATCTGTAATCCCAGCACTTTGGGAGGCCAAGGCAGGCAGATCACTTGAGGCCAGGAGTCTGAGACCAGCCTAGTCAACATGGCAACAACCCCGTCTCTACTGAAAATACAAAAAATTAGCTGGGTGTGGTGGTGTGTGCTTGTAATCCCAGCTACTCAGGAGGCTGAGGCAGGAGAATCACTTGAACCAGGAGGCAAAGGTTGCAGTGAGCCAAGATTGTCCCATTGTACTCCAGCCTGGGTAACAGGAGTGAAACTCCATCTCAAAAAAAAAAAAAAAGACAGACTTGAAAGGCTGGGTTTTTGGTTGTGAGTGTAAAAGAGGGCCCTGCTGCTCCAGGGAGGTGTGGTTTGTCGTGGAGAGAAGGAAAGAATGAGAAGACGAACCCTCAGACCAGGCCTCCATCATGGCCCAGGCTCCCCGGCGCCCGAGGGCCTCACTGGCACAGGCCTCCACAGAGCATAGGTTCCCCTCAAATTCCTCACCCAGGGCGCAGCTACTTGGCTGCAAAATACTTCTTCAGCACCTCCCAGGAAAACTGGGCCTGAACGATCACACTCCTGTGTAAGACAAATACAACTGGCTGTTATTCCTGGAGCCAGAAGGCCATGCAGGGTGGGGCGCAGGGCAGCCAGGGGGCTGAGAGCCCGCAGCCCACCGAGCCAGAGACTGACTCAGAGCAAGGGTGCCTTCCTCAGCACCATGAGAACCCTCACAGAGGGGCTCGGTTTGTTTTTAATGGAGATTTGGCATCTGTACAATAGTGACTCTAAATATGCAAGCCTCTGGGGAGACAACTCGCCAGCTCTCTCCCAGACCCTCCAACCACTTAGCCACCGCGTTTGAAGCTCACAGGGAAGACACTCGCCTGGATTTTATCAGCAAAGCCTGAGTGCCTGGCTCACTCTGAGCAGGGTGTGCACTGCGCCCTGGTGCAAGCCCGTCTTCTCACTCCCACGCCCAGCGCCCATCCCCACTCCCCTCCACCTTTCCAGGATACCAAGGAACTCAGGAAATGTTGTGATTTCCATGAACTTAGACAAGAAAAGGGGCCCCCTCACCCTGTGTCATCACCCTCAGTGAAGATGCGGCAGAACTCATACAAAAACATCCCAGGCAACCTGGCGACGCGTGTCGGGCACCGAGGGTGCTGGTGACATCTTGTGGTGGAGCCGGTGACAGCCGCTGCTCATGCCTCCCCGACACCGCACAAGCTGTCCAGGAGCATCCAGCCCTGTCACTCCTCATACATCAGCACAGAGGCATCTGGGATCTGAGGGCTGCTGCCAGGATCCACCGGCGCATCCACCGAACCTTCTCTTCGCACCTGGCCAAGCTTCGCCACTGGCAGGGCTGCCAGCTCCTCGCCCAGCAAAGCCCTTGGCTGGTGGGAATGATTTGTTTGCCATTAAATCACAGTGGTACCTTTTGGTTAAATTCATACAAAAAGATTCTTGTGCAGAGTGGCTGCAGGCGGTATTTGTGAACCCTGAACCCTGTAATGAGAGCATTATCGGAAGCACGAGGGAAGCCAGCAGAATGATTTAGAATGTGTCATCAGAGCAGAGGGGAAGTCCGGCTTCTCCCGGGCACAGAGTGATCCGGGGACCACAGGGAATTGAGGTGGGAAAGGGGTCTCCAGTTCCCGTTTACCTCCCCTCTCATGTTTCTTCTCAACACATATTTTATTCAAGTGATTTGAAGATTTTTCTTTAAAGCAGTGGGTTCTGAGTCTGGATACTTTCTGAGTCATTGATGCTTATGAAAATGCAACATTATTTTATCAAAGCAAATGGTATAATGTATTCCTTCAAAGAAACCATATTTCGTGTTTGGAGGCCACCAACATACTGAACACAAATGACCTGCTTCGCTTTGAGGACGTCCTGTCTTTCAAATCTGATCTCCTGCACACTACGCACTAGTGTTCACTATTTCCAGAGATTATTAGAGCCCATTGTGTTGACTACCGACTCGACTCTTCTAGCATGAGCATAACTGCTATTTAATTTGCTTTAAGACAATCTTTCAATATGGGAAATGGGGATATAACCATTTCTTTCAACAGAACATATTGGAAAACAGAAAGCGTTTTCCTCCAAAGTTACACGATTAGTGATATACCAAGAACTAGTAAACCAATCCCATAAATTCCAGTTTTCTGTCTCAGCAACCTGAGGGTGATCCCGTCCCACTGTTGGCAGGAGAAGACTACTCTGGATGCGGAAGACCGTGCGCTTCTTGAAGGAAGGATGCGTAGAGCTCCAGAAGTGATTCAGGCTACCCTGACCGCCACACGTGGTGGTTCAGATTGTGCACAGCACAACGGGGCGTGGGGGAACTGTTATACCTTGGTCTATGTAAATGGCACTTCCTAATGTGGCTGTGCCCAGCCTCCACAGCCATCAACAGCAGCTTCTGGGGGTGTCTGACACTCCGAGCCTCAACCTGACTGCCTGAGACTGAGGCCTCTCCCAGAAGGGACCAGGCTGAGCCTTCTTGTTTCTATGGGACACTTTCATGGCCAGCCTAAGGTGCTGGCTTCCCAGCTGAGGATAAGAAAAAGTTTGACAGCTGATGCCCTGAGGGACTTCTCTTTCCTATTCAAGTTTCAAAAGACAGGGGTTCTGAGGAAGCTTGGCTTCTTCCTGCTAGAAAACATGTAGCTAGTACCCTCAAGTCCAGATTGCAAAATGCCAAAGCCTCTTGCTTGCCTAAGCACGCTATGTCCTCCTGTGAATTACACATAGCCGGGGGTGTCACCCCAAAACAGCCACTCAGTGCTTTCACAGGTATCGTTCGAAATCCTGTAGGCAAGAAACACTGGGTATTTAGTTTAAGGGTCTGCTTTTAACCTATTATGTGGGCATTTTATTGTCACAGCACCAAGTTGAATCCACATCTACAAAAGAAATTCCAAAAATATTCAAATATATCGACGACTTCTACACGCATTCTGTTCTCACAACCTGCTGTCCTGTGGTCCTGACAGCAAGCCCGACAAAATGGTGTTGTAGCATTTTCTTTTCAGGAACGCAGTGGCCTGTGGGGTCTGCCACACATGACCGGCTTGAGCTTTGACCCTGCTTGCTCTGGCACATTGACAGCTGACTCTGAAGTTAGTTGTGGTTTAATTTCTTCTTCTCTCTGGATATAAATTTATGAATAAACTGGAACTCCCCCCTTGGAGAGCCGGAGCAGCACTCTGTGGGTATCTACCATGCAGAGAACTGCCCAGGCATTCAACTCGACACCAGCGGATAGCTGTGCGGAGGCAGATGCCTCTTGGAAACAGTTAAAAGACTACATTTTCTTAACTGAAAGGATTCAGTTAAAATGTTAGCTGAGTAATCTGCTAATAGATAATCACGCAATACAAAGACAATGTTTCAGTAAATACTTTGGATTTCTCTCTTCTGCCACAAGTTCCAAAAATGATGGCAAGTCAAAATAAAAATGATTGCTTGAGGCCATGGTATCCCAACTACCCTGATTTGATCATTGATACTGTATGCCTGTATCAAAATATTAAATGTACCCCTCAAATATGTACAACTATTATGTGCCATAAATATTTTTAAAATGGTGTTTAATCCTAATGCAAAATTCTCTGTTTATTCCCAGTGCATTGGTATCACTTATGAAGCCTCTCCTCTACACAGGATTCTGTGCTGGGTGTGAAAATCCTGACCAAAATTAAGGCGATACAGTCATTGCTCTTAAAGAGCTTAAAATCAAGAGGAAGACAATAAACATATGAACATTTTAACTGGGACTGATAGTGAGAAGGGAGATAGCCTCGACACACAGCAACAGAAAACGCCACCGTGACCAAATGCAGAGAAATGCAGCACCTCAGGGAACAGAGCACAAGCACCCCACCCGCTCCACTGCGCTGAAAGACATGAATGCTGCTCCCAGGATGAGTGGAGGAAGAGAATGGAAATAAAGACGAGGGAGAAGGAAAAACGAAGAGAAGAGAAGCTAAACAAACCTAACCAAGCTCCTTACTGCACATCATAAATAAAGGGCTAATCTAGGCTCCTCCTTCCATCAAGGTAAATGTGGAAAGATCTGATTTCTGGAGTGGGATGCCGACGACCTCCCCCATTTCCCTACTGCTCCGTTTAGGAAAGCACAGCTAACCGAATGATAGATGGTGAAGTCGCTTGGGCAGTAGCCAGGAGCTATCTCCTTCTGTTCTGAGACCTGCATCCAAATTTGAGCCTGTGAAATGGCTTGGGTGATCTTAATTTGACAGTTGTCAACATTTCAAAATCATTGCCAAGTTCAACCAAATGGAAGTCTTTGATCAGGCATGGCTTTCTGTGTATGTGTGCATGTGTGTGTGTGTGCGCCTGTGTGTGTATATCAGAGAGTTGCCAATCTGAGCCCAGATAATACACCTGTGCACCCTTCCTCCGTCATATCTCATTAGCATCTCTCTACATGATGAATTCTGTGGGAGGGTGAGAGAAAATGGCACTTCAACTTCAGTAAGTTTGGTCCAAGAAAGAACAAAATGTGCACACAAAAATTATGTATAGTGGATTCATTTAAGCATCACAATATGAAAATAAGTAAATTATTGCACAGAATATAAAGAATATAAACTTGTACATAAAAAAGAAACAGGATATAATCATGGACAAAACAGTTCATATTATTGACTCAGTGCATACATTTTTCAGCACAAACATCTCAGCATAAGCTAAATTTCAGAACAATTTAACCAATTCAACATCAGTAGAAAAATCATTAATAAAAGTAGTGATAATAATCATAAAAACAAGGCCAGGCACGGTGGCTCACGCCTGTAATCCCAGCACTTTGGGAGGCCAAGGTGGGTGGATCACCTGAGGTCAGGAGTTTGAAACCAGCCTGGCCAACATGGCAAAACCCCGTCTCTACTAAAAATACAAAAATTAGCCAGGTGTGGCAGCAGGTACCTATAATCCCAGCCACTCTGGAGGCTGATGCAGGAGAATTGCTTGAACCTGGGTGACGGACGTTGCAGTGAGCTGAGATCATGCCATTGTACTCCAGCCTGGGCCTAAGAGTGAAACTCCATTTCAGAAAAAAAAAAAAAAAAAACCTTTTCTGAGATTTACCACATAAAGATATTTCATTTGAAAATGAAACTTTTAAATATGGCATCACCATAAGGAAGTTATTGAAATAAAAATGCAAAAATATCTAAATCCTCCATGTAGGGAATACAGCTGTGGGTTTAGAAATCTTTTTTCTTTATTCTCTAAGGGGCACTCACAGAATCTAAAGGTATTTCCATTAGTGCCAAATATCAAGAAAGCATTACTAGAAGATAAAGGATATGTTTTTGAGGCTTTCCCTTTTTTTTTGGTTTCAATATGTTGAAATGATTGTTTCCCAAAAAATTAAAGCCTCCATAAAATTTGTGGATGTAAAAATACAAGGTTTGTTTAATAACTATAGGTCAGAATGGCATATCAGAAAGGTCTAATAAATGTTTATGGAATAAATAAATGGATGACCAACGAGCATAAACAAATCCATGTACTTCCATGAAGCAATAAAAATGTTTTTAAAATCTGAGATTTCTGGTTAATTCTATGGTAAAATAGTTCCCAAACTGTCACCAGCTGAATCCAATGGACTGTGATATCCTCTATCAGCTCACTGGAATAGTAACTAAGCATCAGTCTCCGAAAGGGTCTAGAATCTTGTCCAATAATCCTAATCAGAGCCTCGGAACAGCTCAGGCTCTGGAGTGAAATACTCATTGTGATTTGTTATGAGGTGCTTCTTACGCAGATGTTTACCAACATGAGGGTCCACCTGTCAATAGACATCAAAACTTCCTCAGCTGCCTTTTCCACCTGGCCTTACGTGGGTGAACTTGGAGTGACCAGATGTTCTTTAGAACTGCCCCATGACTCAAGGTAGAGTCATGCACCTCCATCTTGTGATTCTATGGCAGGGTTAATTAAGTTTTGTAGAGGAAAAAGAACCCATGAATTATTGAAATGGTTTAGAGAAAGAGGTTTCTTCATGGCCATGGATCCACGTTTCATACTGATGATGGCCATTATTGGAGGGCCTGTAGTGGTCACAGGGTTCCAAGCTTTCCATCAGCAACCAGATATGACTGCCCTAAATAGTCAATGAACTCCAGATGGTACAGCGATGATTGTACCCATGATAAAAGTTTTGCACGTTACAAATGGAAGGAATTATTAGCAATCCGACACATTTCTATTCCAACATTTTTGGCGGGACATTGACTAAACTTTTTATTTTGAGATAGCTGTAGATTTGCATGCAGTTGTAAGAAATAATACATGATCCCAGCACTTTGGGATGCCAAGGCAGGCAAATTACCTGAGGTTAGGAGTTCAAGACCAGCCTGGCCAACATCGTGAAACCCCATCACTACTAAAAATACAAAAATTAGCTGGGTGTGGTAGTGCATGCCTGTAATCCCAGCTACTTGAGAAACTGAGGCAGGAGAATCACTTGAATTCAGGAGACAGATGTTGCAGTCAGCCGAGATGGTACTACTGCACTCCAGCCCAGGTGACAGAGTAAGACTTTGTCTAAAAAAAAAAAAAAGAAAGAAATGAAGAGAAGAGAAGAGAAAAAAGGGAGGGGAGAGGAGGGGAGGGGAGGGGAGAGAAAAATAATACAGAGGATCGCTTGCACACTTTCTCCGATTTCCCTGAATGGTCACATGCATCCCACCAGGATACCAGCATTAACCCAGCCGGGATGCAGCACATTTCCTTCCCCACAGCTGTCCCTCCATTCGCCCTTTTACAGACACACTCACATCCCTCTACCCTACCCCATCTTGACCCCTGGAAACAATTAAGCTGTTCCCCATTCCTATAACGTGATCATTTCAAGAATATTATGTCAATAAAATCAAACAGCGTTTAACTTTTGGATCTGGCTTTTGGACACAAAATAATTCTCTGGAGATTGCCCAGACTGTTGTGTGTATCAATAAGACTCCAGTTTATTGCTGGGTATGATCCAGCAATGATGTGGCTGCTGCTTCTAGGGTGAGGTTACCTCACCTCACTTAAAGTCAACCGGGAAGGATTCAAGGGCATCTGCAAAATCCCTTCACAGCAGACCTCAATGAGTATTGGTTGAATAAGTAGGCAAAGTGTGTGCACGCTACGCAAGGGCAGCTCCTCCTGCTCCCTGTCCTTGTCCAGCCTAGCTTAGTTGACGTTAATAAACATCAGGTGGGTGCAGGAACAGGTGCACCAAGGCGGGGCTAGCGTCCTGCACACTCACTTCCACGTGCTGTCACTCATTTCTCATCACAGAATAAGCATCATGCCAACCTATGCTCATTTTAAAAATTTTTCAAAAGGTTTCACTTGCTCCACTCAGGTATATTCCTCAAACAATGAAACACAGGTATCAAACAAGTATATGGATACACAGGGTCACAGCAGCATTGTTCACAATCACCAAAAAGTAGAAACGGCCCAAATGCACATCGATGGATGGATGGGTAAACAAGCTGTGGTATAGTCATACAACAGAATATTATTCAGCCATAAAAAGGAATGGAGTACTGACACGTGGTACAACATGAATGAACACTGAAAGCATTATGCCAGGTGAAGTAAGTCAGACACAAAAGACCACATACTGTGTACGTGACATTTCCACAATAGGTAAACCCATGGGGACAAAAGGCAGACTAATTAGGACTAGTGGACGGGAGGCAAGAGAGGAAGACTGCTGACTGGGTGCAAGCTATACTTTTGGGGAGATTAAAAGGTTTGGGGACTGAATAGGGGTGGTGCTTATACAACAGTGTGAATGTATTGAATGACACCAAAGGGTGGACTTTAAAATTGTTAATTATATGCTAATTAACAATGTATACATTCTAAACAGTATCACTTTAGGAAAACGTGCTCAGAAGAAGAAAGTTCTCCCTGCTGCCCTCTCTGTGAATCTGAAATAGCTAATGCAGGCCCGACCCGTCACAGACGAGGACACTGAATCACCTGCCCCAGGCCAAACAGGTAAGGCGACAGAGACAGGGCAGGGACAGCACTCTGAAAAGTGATGACTCTTTGAAGACTAAAAGTGCTTCGCTCTGCTAAATATGTATGGCGAGTGTGTGGTGTTCTTCATATTATTTCTGGGAAAGCACATGTTTTTAAAAAGAAAGGAAATTTCGCCACATCTTCCTGCCTCGTCAAATTTCTGCTCACGACAACTTAAGGCCCAATGGTAAAGGGAAGAAATCTGGAGACGAAAACATTGAGAGAAGCCTCACAATGTAAAGAAAGGAAGTAAGTCAAGGTAAACCCCATAAGATAGTAAATACACTACTGCGTTTCTCGAAGATCCCTTTCTCCTGAGCTAGACCTAGACCTCATCAGAGGGAGCAATGCGCAGCTGTGACTTCAGCAATAATCAATGGCTGTCTCTGAAAAAGAAATCCAATCAGGGATCCAGAGAGTAGAGGAGAAAAAGAGCAGTCACTTCAGGGCGAGAAGCAGAGGCCACCCCAGTGCACGCAGCCAGACTCCCAAAACAGCTGGGGAAGTAGGCGGGAGACTCAGCCATGGGCTGCAAGCACAGAGCACCGAGTTTTGCTGCTGTTCCCATGGCCACATTTGCCCCCAGCCTGGAGGGAACGCGGATTCCATCTCAAACTTGCTGCTTTTGTGGAGGTGTTGACCAGCATGCCTCCCTCCACACCCCTCCCCGCAGAAGCACAAAGGGAGGCAGGACTGATTCTCAGAAGCAGAGGTCAGCACAGCATCTTGGGGTGCATCCAGTGGGTGTATGGAGGTGGAGGAAGTGAAGGGGCTGCAGAGTCAGAGAGCGGCTGGCTGGAGCTCAGGCTTAGGGGGACCTACTGCTTCTTGGGGGCCTTCAATATAAAGCCACACTAAATGGAGTGAGTTAAATGCTCATTGGAACTGGTCAGGCTACAGGTTTCGTATTTCCTATCCCTCTTTCCAAACAGGATCTTATGAGGAGGTTTTATATTTCACAAAGCTCCTTGGAGAGTGATAGTCTGTACTTTTCTTTGATAGCACATTCCCAATCTTACAAAAATTTCCACAGTCATTTTCTGGTTTCACCTTTTTTAAAATTAATAATTTTTGTTTGTTTGTTGCATTTCTCAAGCTCTTTTGTCAATAAGGGAAAGCTTTGTGGCCATCCTAACCATTTCACACACTAAAGAGACTATCTGGGGTTATGCTCAAAACTACCTACACAGTTGTCTTTCACAAGGAATGTTCATGCCCATGGTCCATGATAAAGAATCCTTTGAAGTAGGTACAGGGAACACTACTTTCTTAACTCTGAGAGAGGAAATTCGGGAAATTGGTGTTTTATTAACAAAGGATGTATTTCTTCTTTCTACAGTAAGTGTTTATATACGTATCCTTCAAGTAACAGAAACAGATATGTAAATAACTGAACTTATGAGACATTATTTACAGAAAAATCTCTGTTCTATCTGGGATTAAGATATAGAAGAAAAGTTAATTCACTTTCTAGAGTTCACACATAGCAAATGATACCAATTTGAATACTCTTCTAGGTGCTTTACATGTCATCTTTAATTCTCACCGTACCCCTACGAATCAGTAGGTATTGATCTCATTTTACAAAAAGAAAAATAGGCTGACAACCTGCCCAAGGTCTCACAGCTCATAATTCTTTCCTTAGCCTAACCCTGGACTTGGGTGGACTATACTCTTTGATCGAAGGAAAATGCACCAATTAGCTATGCCCCAAATAGGACCACACATTGACAACAGTGTGAATTACTGTATTTGAACCCCCAAATGTTACCACTATCATTGATATATGAGATTTCTCCTTCCACTGAGTCACTTCAGCCTTTCCTAGAGAAAGTCTGTGGGTTTCTATTATTTTCTGTAATTTCTCAAACTGAATGTCCAAGGCCAGAAAAAAACAGGCAACCTGAAGCTAAGTTGCTATCAGGTTTCATTTTATATCTGTTTCTTTTTGTTTCCAAACTGGCTGTATAGATTTTCTTCATTTCTATAATTTTATTAAGGAAAGATGTCACTCACAAAAACAAAACAGAGTGAGAAAATATAAAAATTAGTTAAAACAGACAGAGAATATCCACAAGATACAAGGAGTTTATTCAAATCAATGAGAAAAAGCCAAGCAAAAAGGCAATGGATATAAAAAAGCTTTCCTTCCACAGGAGAGCAATCAAATGACACAGAATTTATGAAAATATGCTCGATCACACCTCTAATCAAGATGAGATCATGAATTCCTCTTCTTTTGATAAAAGAATAGCTTGTATTCGACTAAATTCCAACAGATAAAAAATATAAACTCCAGAAAAATATAAAAATCACCTAATTAGAGATTAATCAAAAGAAGGCACAAAACCAGAGGGGAGCTAATCTTTTAAAGAGGGGTCTGCACAGGGTGAAACACAGGATTATGTGGCTTTTTGCTGAGAGCTCATGCTTACCTGGGTGAAATAGAACTATTGAGACTCAAGCAGAAAGCCAGGGATTACCGCCTTAAGAAGTCAGAATACAAAATTTGGGACCATCCGAGTGCTGGAAATCACAGAAAGGATGACATGCAAATGAGAATTTCTACTTCCAAATATAAAGTCTGCCCAAAATTTTAGCTGATTTCTGACTTACATACACACAGGGGAAACTTCAGGAGGATCAGCAGAAAAGATGAGTAAAAGAGGAGATTTTAGTGGTGACAGAGAAACAGGGCTTGGAGTTTGAGTTCAGCCAGGGTAATTGACTGCTAGAATGTTCTTCAAAAAAATATAAGAAAATCCAAAGTCTGCAGTGTAATAGCCAGACTGTTCAGTTCTCAATCAAAATAAGTGGACATGCAAAAACAAAAAAGGTGACCATAGTCAAGAGAAAAAGCAATCAAAACTGACTCCAAGATGTCCTATATGTTAAAAATTAGCAGAAAATGACTTAAATCAGATATTACAAATATGTTCAAAAATTTGAAGGAAAATATAGTCCTAATCAATGAAAAAAATGACAAACACAGCAGAGTAAGAGAAACTATTAAAACAAATACCAAATGAAAATTATAGAACTGAGAACTCCATTAACTGAAAGGAAAGAGTGAATATAGTGGAGTAGCACAAGAAAGAATTGGTAAAATTGAAAATGAATTTACACAACAATACAACCTGAAGAACAGAGAGGGTAAAAAAACAAATAAATAAAAGGACGGCATCTCGCAGACCTAAAGAAGAATACCCAAGTTATAGATTTATACACATAACTGGAGTTCCAGAGGGCAAAGAAAAAAATTAACAAATAAGGTTGAAATTTTTCAAATTCAGTGAAGAACATAAACTTACAGATTCAAGACTGTCAGTGAACGCCCAGTAAAAAAAAAATTTCAAAGAAAAAAGAAAATCTTGAAAATAGCTGAAGAAAAAGACACATTACATTCAAGAAAACATCAATGATATTTATCTTCTCACCAGACACAATGGAGGTAATGGAATTAACATCACTAAAATGCTGAAAGAAACTGTTAACCCAGAATTCTTTATCAAGTAAAACTATTATTTAAAAATGAACATACAACAAAAGCATTTATTTCTTGTTTTGTATATCTGCATAACAAGTAAATTTTTGCAGTCTGAAGGGAAATGACACCAGATAGATCTATAAGAAGGAAAGAAGAATACTAAAAATGATAGTTATATAGGTTGCTATCAAAAGTTATAATTATCTTAATTTTTTAAGACATATCACTGTGTAAAGTGTATTGTAAAAATAATAACATACATAGTTGTAATACACGTATAACAACAATAGCACAAAGACGGGGGAACTATGCTGTTATAAATTTCCTACTAATCGTGTGAAATAGGATAATATTAAACCAAAGCAGAGCATTATTAAAGGTGAAGTGGAATCTCTACAGCAATCACTAACACATGATATGAAGTGCTATAGTCAACAGACAATTAAAGAATTATATTAGAAGGCTAAAAGAATATTTGAATAACCAAAAATAAGAGAGGAAAGGAAGAATAAAGGAACCATCCAACAAACAAAAAATAAATGAAAACAAAATAGTAAACCACAAATAGACTATATTGATAATCGTGTTGAGTGGAGGTTAATTTTCATCCAAGTAAAAGACAAAAATTCTGCGACTGGATAAAAAGTGTAAACCTCAATGATGTGCTAGCTACTAGATTCCTGTAAATATAAATATAAATATAAATAAAGCATATACAGGTTGAATATAAAAGGGTGAGATATCTACTATATATTTTATAAAAATAAGCTGTAATAGCTATATTTTTAATTTTTACTTTTTAATTTTTGTGAGTACATAGTAGGTGTATGTATTTATGGAGTACATGAGAGAGTTTGATACAGGCATGCAATGCGTAATAATCACAGCAGAGTAAATGGGGTATCCATCAACTCAAGCTTTTACCCTGTATGTTTCAAACAATCCAATTATACTCTTTTAGTTTCTTTAATATACAATTAAATTATTTTTAAATCAGATTATTATATTTTTTCCTATAGAGTTGCTTGAGCTCCATATTCTGGTTATTAACCCTTTCTCAAAAGGGTCGTTTGCAAATATTTTCTCATTCTGTGGGTTTTCTCTTCATTTTGCTTATTGTTTCCTTTGCTGTGCAGAAGCTTTTTAACTTCATGTGATCCCATTTATCCATTTTTGCTTTAGTTGCCTGTGCTTGTGGGGTATTACTCAAGAAATCTTTGCCCACTCCAATGTCCTGGAGAGTTCCCCCAATGTTTTCTTTTAGTAGTTTCATGGTTTGAGGTCTTATACTTAAGTCTAATCCATTATGATTTGATTTCTATATATGGTGAGAGATAGGGGTCTAGTTTCTTTCTTCTGCATATGGATATCCAGTTCTCCCAGCCTCATTTATTGAAGAGAGTTCTTTTTACACAATGTATGTTCTTAGAACCTTTGTCAGACATAAATTCACTGTAAGTGTATGGATTTGTTTCTGTGTTCCATTGTTCTATGTGTTTATTTTTATACCAGTACCCAGTTGTTTTAGTTACTATAGCTCTGTAGTACAGTTTCAAGTTAGGTATTGTGATTCTTTCAGTTTTTTTCTTTTCACCTAGGATAACTTTGGCTATTCTGCATCTTTTGGGGTTCCATGTAAATTTTATAATTGTGTTTTCTGCTTCTGTGAAGAATGTCACTGGTATTTTGATAGAGATTGCATCAGATTTGTAGATTTCTTTGGGTAGCAGGGTTACTTTAACAATGTTGATTTTTCCAATCCATCAACTTAATCATATTCCAACATGGAATATCTTTCCATGTTTTGGTGTCCTATTCAATTTCTTCCATCAGTGTGTTTTATAGTTTTCAATATAGAGATCTTTCACTTCTTTGGTTAAGATAATTCTTCAGTATTTAATTTTATTCATGGCTATTGTAAATGGGATTTTTTAATTTCTTTTTCAGATTGTTCACTGCTGGCATATAGAAATATTACTTGTTTTTATATGCTGATTTTGTATCCTGCAAATTTACTGAATTTATTGATCAGTTCTAATAGTTGTCTTGTAGAGTCTTTAAACTTTTCCAAATATAAGGTTGTATCATCTGCAAACAAGGATAATTTGATTTCTTCCTTTCCAATTTGGATGTCCTTTATTTTCCTCTCTTGTCTAATTCCTCCAGCGAGGACTTCCAGTACTATGTTGAATAACAGTGTTGAAAATGGACATTTTTTTCATGTTCCAGATCTTAGAGGAAAGGTTTTCAGGTTTTCCCCATTCATTATGTGGGCCAGTCATATATGGCTGTTATTATGTTCAGGTATGTTCTTTGTATACTCAAGTTTTTTGAGGGTTTTTTATTATGAAGGGATATTGAATTTTATCAAATGCTTTTTCAGTGTCGATTGAAATGATTATATGGTTTTGTCCTTCATTCTGTTGATATGAAGTATCACATTGATTGATTTGCATATGTTGAACCATCCTTGCATTCCTGGGATAAATCCCACCTGGCCATGATAAATGATGTTTGTAATGTATTGTTGAGTTTTGTTTACTAGTATTTTGTTGAGAATTTTTACATCAATATTCATCAGAAATATGAGTCCATAGTTTTCTTTTTGATGTGTCTTTCTTTGGTTTTGGTATCAGAGTAATACTGGCCTCATGGAATGAGTTTGGGAATATTCTCTCCTCCTCTACTTTTCAATAGTTTGAGTAGGATTGATATTAGATCTTCTTTAAATGATTGATAGAATCCAGCAATGAAGGCATCAGGTCCCAGGCTATTGCTTGCTGAGAGACTTTTTATTATGGCTTTGATCGCATTACTTGTTACTGATCTTTTCAGGTTTTGGATTTCTTCATGGCTCACTCTTGGTAGGTTGCATGTGTCTAGGAATTTATCTACTTTTTTGGATTTTCCAATTTATTGGCATATAGTTGCTCATAATGGCCATTAATCATCCTTTGAATTTCTGTGGTATTGGTTGTAATGGCTCATTTTTCACCTTTGATTTTATTTATTTGGGTCTTTTCTCTTTTTTTCCTAGTTTGGTGACAGGTTTGTCAATTTTGTTTATCTTTTCAGAAAACCAACTTTCATTTTGTTGATCTTTTGTATTATTATTTCAATTTTATTTATTTATACTCTGATGTTTATTATTCCTTTTCTTCTACTAACATTGGGTTTGGTTTGCTCTTGCTTGTCTAGTTCTTTAAGATGTATAGTTAGGTTTTGAAGTTTCTCTTTCTTTTTGATGTGGTTGCTTATAGCTATAAACTTCTCTCTTAGCTCTCTTTTCACTGTATCCCATAGGTTTTGGTATGTTGTGTTTCAATTATTATTTGTCTCAAAAATTTTTTCAATTTTCTTCTTAATTTCTTCATTGACCCACTGGTCATTCAGTAGCATATTGTTTAATTTTCATATGTTTGTATAGTTTCCAAAAATCCTGTATTTATTTATTTCGCATTTTATTTCATTGTGGTCAGAGAAGATGCTTTACCTTAGCTCAGTTTTAGTGCGTGTTTTAAGACTTGATCTGTAGTCTAACATATGGTCTATCCTTGAGAATGCTCCATGGGCTGAGAAGAAGAATGTGTTCTGCAACCATTGGATGAAACACTTCATAAATATCTGTTAGATCCATCTTGTCTTTAGTGCAGATTAAGTCCAATGTTTCTTTGTTCATTTTGTCTACATGATCTGTCCAATGCTGAAAGTGGAATGTTGAAGTCTCCAGCTTTTATTGCATTGGGGTCTATCTCTCTCTTCAGTTCTAAAAATATTTGTGCTTATGTATCTGAGTGCTCCAGTGTTGGGTGTATATATACTTAACAATTGTTATATCCTCTTGCTGAATATACCCCTTTATCATTTTATAATGACCTTTGTCTCTTTTTATAGTTTTTGTCTTCAGATCTATTTTATCCAATGTAAGTATAGCTGCTTCTGCCCTTTTTTTTGGCTTCCATTGGCATGAAATGCATTTCTCCATCCCTTTCAGTCGATGTGTGTCTTTATAGATAAAGTGTGTTTCTTGTAGGCAATAGACGGTTGGCTCTTGCTTTTTTAACCACTCACCCACTCTACATACTTTGATTGGTGAGTTTATTTACATTAAATGTTATTATTAATAAGTTAGGACATGCTCCTACTATTTTGTTGTTCATTTTCTCACTGTTTTGTGGTCTTGTCTTCCTTCTTTCATTCCTTCTGGTTTTCCTTTTAGTGAAGGTGATTTTCCCTGGTGTGATGATTTAATCTCTTGCTTTTTATTTTTTGTGTATCTGTTATATGTTTCTTGATCTGAGGTCACCATGAGGCTAGCAATTCATATCTTATAACTGATGACAACTTAACACTGATTGTATGAATAAACAAACAAAGCAAAAAGAACATTAATGAAAACTCTACAATTTAACTTTGTCCCCTTGCTTTTTAACTTTCTGTTGTTTCTATGTATATTTTATTGTACTGTCTATGTCTTGAAAAGTTGTCATAGTTATTTTTTATTGGTTCATCTTTTAGTCTTTCTACTTAAGATAATAGTAATTTATGTTCCATAATTACTGTGTTACAATATTCTGTGTTTTTCTGTGTATGTACTATTACCAGTGAGTTTTGTACCTTCAGATAATTTGTTATTATTAGCATTTAGATAAGTTTGTACCTTCAGTGGGTTTTGTACCTCCAGATGATTTGTTATTATTTGCTAATTAGCATTCTTTTCTTTCAGATTAAATAACTCTTTTTAACATTTCTTGTGGGACAGGTCTGATGTTAATGAATCTCACATATATTGTGTTAAGCAAAAGGAACTGAATCAAAATCCCACATCTCCTGTGATTCCCCGGATAGGAAGGTCTAGATTGAGCAACAGTAATTTTTGGTGAAAAAGAAATCTGAAAAGTGGCTGCTGCTCATTCAGAGGATATTGAATGGCAGGGGGAAAGGATATTGAATGGATAAAGGCTTTCAGGGTCTGGGGTGTGATTACATGGGTGTAATACTTATGCAATTGTACACTTCATTTGTATTTTACACTCGTAAATTTTATCTTAAAAAAAACTATATAAATCATTAAACTCAGTCATTTTTTTTTCTTACAGTGGTATTGTTTAGCAACCATAAAACTACTTTCTGTGCATGCTGGTCTTGAGCTTATGTATAAATACACTGAGGGAGTGGGGCCAGATCCCTCCCTGGTAGGGAAGTGAGCCACAGAGACTGTTAGACTGTAGTTGGGTGTATCAGTATTAACTCATAGTTTTCAACACCTAGCTGGATAGCTATACGATGCCACAGAGACAAGGGGAGGAGAAAAGGAAGACAGACGTGTGGACATACGAGCTCAGCACTATCATCTGCTGAGAGGCTAAAAGCAATGACACACCCACAGCACCTAAATACTTAGGTCTTGGCTTCTAAATCCCCTTCTTCACAAAAGGAACCAAGGTTCCTTGGAGAAAAAGTTGATTCCTGGGCTGAGACAAGGAAAGTACATCAAGAATCTGGAACTTCCTGTTGCACCACAGAGGAAGGAAGTGCTCAAAGAATGACAGGGATGTACCAGAGATAGAGCTATGAGCTTGAAGAAGCCCCTTCTCAAATTTGCTCCTCAAAAGAAATGATAGTAATGAACTGAACCCATTGAATGAAAAGGGAATCCATGCGTCCATAGAGAAATAAGGAAAAAGAAATCTTTACCTACCATAAAATACAAACCAATAAATATGGGGTCAGAAAATTCTCAATGGCTGCTAAACCTTGTGGGTGAATGGATGTCTGGTAAAGAACAAGATGTTTATCCAACTCAAGGAAATTTACAAAAGGAAAATTAGTGCTTTTACAGTGAACAAAGCAGATGGACCCCACATGAAGTGATCAAAATTAATATCACCAATATTGGGATAAACCGATATCACATGCCCCCTGATATTGGTGGCAATGAGGTAACACACAATTTCTGTGGCATTTTCACCACAGAAGTAGCCAGAGACAGAGAGTAAGAGAGAAATAATGATAAAACAAATAGGGGGAGATGGAACTAATTAATTTATTTAAATAAAACATATGTAGAAATTGCTTAGAAAATTCTTGCAGTTTTTCAGTAAGTTTGAAAATATGTCAAAATTTTAAAATACCTAAGAAATAAATTATAAATGCTAAGAATAAATAAAATGTGACTCAATTTTTAGACAACATATTTGAAAGAATTTTAAGTTAGAGTGGTGTAAAATGAGCATTCCCATCACTATGGATTAGAGCATACATTAGTCAAGACCTTTTGGAAAATTTATTAATATATTTCCTAATTAGACCTTGCAATTATAGGGATCTACCTTTAAAAATAGATAAATATTGGTAGGTGTGTAAATTCAAGTGTTCACAGAAACAACACTAATAAAAATTTCAAAGAATAAAAATAACTATAGGTACTTTAATGCAGAAATGGCAGTCTTACCATTCCATGCTTTGGTTGTCTCCTTTAGAAATATCCTGCATTCTATGTACACAGTAACAAGCAAATTCCTAAGGTCCCAAACATTGAAGAATCTCTTAATTAATACAAAAAGTACTCCTAGGGGAACCAAATGGAATATCTTTCAACAAAGTAAAGTGTTACAGGAAAGCCAGAGATCAACAAATGCAATGATTCCAGCAAGGCTTGAATGGCAGTGGGTGGGGAGCTGAGGGCAGGGGAGATAGCTTTCCTCCAAACAACGCATTTTCAGACTTGTCCTGGAACAGGCACCCTTGCCCTGATCAAACAATCCTCACTTCCACAAGTAAATTCTAATACATTTTTGGCCTAGAAAAATTTTCCTCACTGGGAAACTGGATTTGAAATAGCTTTCTCACCCTTAACAGGCAGATTTTAAACATCAAAATGAATTATTATAGATAACATTATCTGCTTATTATATTTTAATGAGAAAATTGCCCTTAAATGAAATGAATAAGAAAAGGAAAAAAAAAAATCTTTGTTCCAAAAGAAAAGAAAAAGAAAACCTAATGTAGGTCAAACAGCACTTCAAAAAAATTTCCTACAAAATCTGAATCCAAATACAGAAGACTGAAATATGCTGAATTCCCAGCATTTCTGCTAGAAATGACTCCTCACCCATTCTTTTTTTAAACAACTTTGAGTTATTTTTATATATCATAAAATTTATCCATTTCAAGTGTACAGTACAATAATTTTTAGTAACTTTATTGAGTGGTTACAACCATCAGCATGAATTAGTTTTAGAACATTTTTATCCCTCCAGTAAGATCCCTCATGCCCATTGACAGTTAATACCCATGCTTTTCCCAGTCTCATGCAGATTATTAATCTACTTTTTGGCTCTATAAATTTGACATTTCTAGACATATCGCATAAATGGAATGAACCAGGATATGGTCTCTCCTGTTTGGCTTCTTTCATTTAATGGGTTTTGGAGGTTCATCCATGATAGAGTATGTGTCAATAGTTCCTTTTCTCTTAGTTGAGAAACATTTAGGTAGTTTCCAATTTGGGACCAATAAAAATAATGCTGCATGAACATTCATGTGAGAGCTTTTTGTGAACATATATTTTTATTTCTCTTGGGTAGATATGTACAATAGTAGTAGACATGGTAGTCTTATATTTAAGTTTTGAGGAACTACCAAACTGTTTTCCAAAGTGGCTGCACCATTTTACATTCTAAAGAGCCGTGTCTGAGAGTTCCCATTTTTGCACATTCTTGTCAATAGTTATTATTGTGTGTCTTATTTATTATAGCCATTCTAGCAGAAGTGAAATGGTATGTCTTAAGGTTTCTATCTACACGTCTCTTGTAACTACAGATGTTGAGCATCTTTTCATATACTTCTTAGTCACTTATACACCTTCGTTGGTGAAACGTCTCTTCATATCTTTGGACATTTTGGGATTCAGTTGTCTTTTTCATACTGAATTTTAAGAGGGGTGTGTGTGTGTGTGTGTGTGTGTTGTTTTGTTTTTGTAAATTCTTCATACAAGTCCTTTATCAGATATGTGTTTTATAAATATTTTCTTCAAGTCTGTTCCTTGTCTTTTTATTTTCTTAATTGTATCTTTTGAAGTGAAAAGATTTTAAATGGCGATGAGGCCTGATTTGTCCATTGCTTTTTAAAGTAAATTGTGCTCTTGATCTTGTATCTAATAAATCTTTGCCTGTATCAAAGTCTTGAAGATTTTCCCCTGTATTTTTTTTTCAAAGTTTTCTTGTTTTGCTTCCTACAATTAAGTCTATGATGCATTTTGAGTTCATGTTTGTGTATGGTGTCAAGTGAGAGTCTAAGTTTATCTCTTGCATATAGTATCAAATTGTTCCAACACTTTTCCCTCAAATAAATGGGTTGGCACCTTTGTCAGAAATCAATTTACCATAAAGATGGGAATTTATTTCTTCATTCTCAATTTTGTTCCATTAATCTATAGGTCTATCTGTACACCACCACTTTATCATCTTGACAATTGTAGCTTTACAATAAGTTTGAAATTGGTAAGTCAAAGTCTATCATCTTATTTTTCAAAATTGTTTGGGTTTTCCTAGGCGTTTTGCATTACCACATAAATATTTAAGAATAGGTTGTCAATTTAAGCAAAAAAAATTGCTGAAATCTTGAATAAAAAGATTTATTGTGGAAGAATTGCCCATTTTAACAATATTGAATCTCCCAGGCCATGAACATGGAGTGTCTCTTTATTTATTTATATCTTCTTTAATGTCTCTCAGCAGTTTCATATTTTCAGTACAAATTTTGTACTTCTTTTGTTAAATTTATTCCTAAATATTTTATTATTTGGGATGCTATTGTGAATAAAATTGTATCCTTAATTTCTTTTTTTTTTTTCTTTGAGACAGAGTCTGGCTCTGTCACCCTAGACAGGAGTGCAGTAGCACAATCTCAGTTCCTTTCCACCTCCACCTTCTGGGTTCAAGTGATCCTCCCACCTCAGCATCCTGAGTAACTAGGATTACAGGCATGAGCTGCCACACTCAGCTAATTTCTTTGTATTTTTAGTAGAGATGTGATTTCACCATGTTGCCAAGGCTAGTCTCAAACTCCTGACCTCAAGTGATCCACTCACCTTGGCCTCCCAAAGTGCTGGGATTACAGGTGTGAGCAACCATGCCTGGTATTGATTTCATTTTTGAGTCATTGTTTGTATGTAGAATACAGTTGATTTTTTATATTGACATTGTATCCTGTGACTTTGATGAATTTATCTGTTAGTTCTAATAGCATCATGTCATCTGTGAATAAGACAGTTTTACTTCTTCCTTTCAATCAGCATGGTTTTTTTTCCTTGCCTGATTGTACTTGTTAGAACCTTCAGTGCCATGATGAATAAGAGGTACAAATGGACATCCTTGCCTTGTTTCTGAACTTTGGGAAAAAGCATTCCATCTTTGACCATTAAAGAAGATATCAGCAGTAGGTCTTTGCTATAAGATGATACTAGCCTCACAGAATGCATAAATGCCCGTTATCAGGTTGAGAAATAATTCTCTTTTATTCCAAGTTTGTTAAAGAGTTTGTATCATGAATAAGTGCTAAATTTTTAATTATTGTTCTGCATTTATCATGTAGTTTTTCTTTTTTGCTCTTTATTCTTTTAATATATTTGCTGACTTTCTGATCTTAAAGCAACCTTCAATTCCTGGGACAAACCTCACTTGGTCACGGCATATAATCTTTGTATAGGTCATTGGACTTGGTTTCCTAATATTTCAGTGAGGATTTTTGTGTTTATATTCATGAGGGATATTGCTTTACAGCTTTCTGGGTCATTCAGAATTAAAATCTGGGGCCCTTTCTGACCTTTGCCAGGCATGTACATGGCCCTACACATGCATAAGGCCTTGTAGATTACCGAGAATGTATCAGAGCTTTTCTTTTTTCTTTTTTTTAAAAATATATTTTGTTGCACTTTAGGTTCTGGGATACATGTGCAGAACATGCAGGATTGTTGTATAGGTACATACATGGCAATGTGGTTTGCTGCCTCCATCCCCCTGTCACCTATATCTGGCATTTCTCCCCATGTTATCCCTCCCCAACCTCCCTATCCCCCGCTGTCCCCCCTCTATTCCCCCCCAACAGACCCCAGTGTGTGATGCTCCCCTCCCTGTATCCATGTGTTCTCATTGTTCCACACCTGCCTATGAGTGAGAACATGTTGTGTTTGATTTTCTGTTCTTGTGTCAGTTTGCTGAGAATTATGGTTTCCAGATTCATCCATGTCCCTACAAAGGACACGAACTCATCATTTTTTAAGGCTGCATAGTATTCCAGGGTGTATATGTGCCACATTTTCCTTGTCCAGTCTATCATCGATGGGCATTTGGGTTGGTTCCAGGTCTTTGCTATTGTAAACAGTGCTGCAATGAGCATACGTGTGCATGTGTCTTTATAACAGAATAATTTATAAGCCTTTGGATATATAGCCAATAATGGGATTGCTAGGTCAAATGGAATTTCTATTTCTAGGTCCTTGAAGAATCGCCACACTGTCTTCCACAATGGTTGAACTAATTTACACTCCCACCAACAGTGTAAAAGTGTTCCTATTTCTCCACATCCTCTCCAGCATCTGTTGTCTCCAGATTTTTTAATGATGGTCATTCTAACTGGCGTGAGATGGTATCTCAATGTGGCTTTGATTTGCATTTCTCTAATGATCAGAGATGATGAGCATTTTTTCATATGTTTGTTGGCCTCATATATGTCTTCTTTTGTAAAGTGTCTTTTCATGTCCTTTGCCCACTTTGAATGGGTTTGTTTGTTTTTTTCTTGTAAATCTGTTTTAGTTCTTTGTAGATTTTGGATATTAGCCCTTTGTCAGATGGGTAGATTGCAAAAATTTTTTCCCATTCTGTTGGTTGCTAGTTCACTCTAATGATTGTTTCTTTTGCTGTACAGAAGCTCTGGAGTTTAATCAGATCCCATTTGTCTACTTTGGCTTTTATTGCCAATGCTTTTGGTGTTTTAGTCATGAGGTCCTTGCCTATGTCTATGTCCTGAATGGTTTTGCTGAGATTTTCTTCTAGGGTTTTTATGGTGTTAGGTCTTATGTTTAAGCTTTTAATCCATCTGGAGTTAATTTAAGTGTAAGGTGTCATGAAGGGGTCTGGTTTCTGCTTTCTGCACATGGCTAGCCAGTTTTCCCAACACCATTTATTAAACAGGGAATCTTTTCCCCATTGCTTGTTTTTGTCAGGTTTGTCAAAGATCAGATGGTTATAGATGTGTGGCGTTGCTTCTGAGGCCTCTGTTCTGTTCCATAGGTCTATATCTCTGTTTTGGTACCAGTACCATGCTGTTTTGATTAATGTAGGCTTGTGGTATAGTTTAAAGTCAGGTAGCATCATGCCTCCAGCTTTGTTCTTTTTGCTTAGAATTGTCTTGGCTGTGCGGGCTCTCTTTTGGTTCCATATGAAGTTTAATGTGGTTTTTTCCAGTTCTGTGAAGAGGGTCATAGGTAGCTTCATGGGGATAGTATTGAATCCATAAATTACTTTGGGCAGTATTGCCATTTTCACAATATTGATTCTTCCTAACCATGAGCATGGAATGTTTTTCCACCTGTTTGGGTCCTCTCTTTTTTCCTTGAGCAGTGGTTTGTAGTTCTTCTTGAAGAGGTCCTTTACATCCTTTGTTAGTTGTATTCCAAGCCTAAACCAGGAAGAAGTTGAAACCCTGAATAGACCAATAACAAGGGCTGAAGTTGAGGCAGCAATTAATAGCCTATCAACCAAAAAAAGCCCAGGTCCAGATGGGTTCACAGATGAATTCTACCAGACATACAAAGAGGAGCTGGTACCACTCCTTCTGAAACTATTCCAAACAATCCAAAAAGAGGGAATCCTTCCCAAATCATTTTTTGAAACCAACATCATCCTGACACCAAAACCCAGCTGAGATTCAACAAGAAAAGAAAACTTCAGGCCAATATCCATGATGAAAATAGATGCAAAAATCTTCAATAAAATACTGGCAAACCAATTGCAACAGGACATCAAAAAGCTTGTCCATCACAATCAAGTAGGCTTCATCCCAGGGATGCAGAGAAGGCCTTTGACGAAATTCAACAGCCCTTTATGCTAAAAACTCTTAATAAACTAGGTATCAACGGAACATATCTCAAAATAATAAAAGATATTTATGACAAACCCACAGCCAATATCATACTGAATGGGCAAAAACTGGAAGCATTCCCTTTAATCTGGCACTAGACAAGGATGCCCTCTCTCACCACTCCTATTCAATACAGTATTGGAAGTTCTAGCGAGAGCAATCAGGCAAGAAAAAGAAATAAAGCGTATTCAATTAGGAAAGGAGGAAGTTAAATTGTCTCTATTTGCAGACAACATGATTGTAGATTTAGAAGACCCCATTGTTTCAGCCCAAAATCTCCTTAAACTGATAAGCAACTTCAGCAAAGTTTCAGGATACAAAATCAATGTGCAGAAATCACAAACATTCCTATACACCAATAACAGACTTAAAGAGAGTCAAATCAAGAGTGAACTGCCATTCACAATTGCTACAAAGAGAATAAAATACCTAGGTATCAGAGCTTTTCATCCTTTGTTAGTTGTATTCCAAGCCTAACCAGGAAGACTTCCGCACAGCCAGCAACCCAGTTGCAATGTAGATTCTGCACCCAAAGTCCCCTCCCTCGGGAGACCTGAATTCAAAATGCATTAACCAGTAGAGGCTGCACACAGCATCTGTTTCACTGGCACGGGTTTTCACAGGTCTACGTGGCTCTGGAGCCAATGGTTTCGAGAGCAGCTCTCCCATAATCAGTGGCAGTTGGGATGCTGTGGTCCTAGTGAAACAGTTGTGGTGGGGACTTTCTGGTCTGCAGACTCTGAGTCTGGAGAAAGCATTGGGGCAGCAGCTCCCCGGTGGAAGCCAGGGTACCCTGGCCGAGTTCCACTCTACTGGTCAAGGAGCAAAGCTGTGTCTGCTTCTCCAGCCTTCCAAGTCTGTGAATATCTAAGTCCCTGTGTGGAACCAACATCTGCTTGGCATCTAGGAGGCATTTATTGCTGTCAGCTGAACGTAATAAATAATAATGAATACTCAGTGGCACAAGTTGATGATGGAAATGATGTGCTGACTGCTCTCAGGACTCGCCACTGGGGCTTGATCGCCTGACCATGTTGCACTGGTGACATGGGACGCTGGAGCCTATGAACCTGCGTGGAGACGCAGCCTTGCTGGTGTCACCTGTCATCACCTGGGCTGTGTCTACATAGTGAAGGACCAACTGACACAGGAGCATGTCGCAGCCCCAGGGAGCAGGCACGTTGGAGATGCTTGGCTGCTTCTCTCCACACTGGAGAACTGAGAGAAAAGAGATACGAGGCTCAGAGCTTCATATCCTTGGCTCACTCATTGGCACAAAGTGGTTTTACGACAATTCTAAGTTTTCTCCACAGCCCTTGGATGCTTCAACACAGGCTCACTTTCACAGCATGGCCTGATGGTCTCTGCAGAAGTCGAATTGTTGGTTAGGAAAGAGTGGGACCTGGTGATGGGGCTGGTGATATTTGGTAGCAGTGGTATAAGTCCAGTTTCACAGAACACCAGGACATCACTGAGCCTCCCATACCTGGTTATGTTGACGCTGGCACGCCTGATGTGTGATTGACAGAGTTCCTGCCCTGTGCCACCATCATGGGTACAAATACAGATAAAACACCACAGTCTCTGACCCCACTGCTAGATCATCTACAAGGAGAACTGGATGTGCTCGCAGAGAAATGGAAACAAGCACTGTCAGAAATCAGCCGTAAACCAATTTGTCCCGGGCTGCTGTGGGGTTGGGTTTGGGCTTTGGAGACACTACTGAGGAGGGTTTTCATAAAGACAGGAATATTCATTCCAGCTTTCGAAAGTGAGCAAGGAATTCTTAGGTTAGCAGATGGGAAAACGTCTAAGTACAGAACAGAATGACATTTTTGGAGAATGGCACACAGTTCAATACAACTGGATCCCAAATCTTCCTGGGAAGGTCAGAAGGAAATTAGTCTAAAAAGCAAGCCAGGTGTGGTGGCTGACGCCTGTCATCCCAGCACTTTGGGAGGCCGAGCTTAGTGGATCACCTGAGGTCAGGAGTTCGAGACCAGCCTGGCCAACACAGTGAAACCCCAGCTCTACTAAAAATACAAAAATTACCCAGGCATGGTGGTGCACACCTGTAATCCCAGCTACTTGGGAGGCTGAGGCAGGAGAATCACTTGAACCTGGGAGACAGAGGTTGCAGTAAGCTGAGATCGTGCCACTGCACTCCAGCCTGAGTGACAGAGCGAGTGAGACTCAAATCTAAAAAAATAAATAAATAAATTTTAAAAATAAAAAACAGGCTAATGTCTTATTAATGACATTTTTGCTTTACAAACAAGTAGGGATTCATCCTGTAGCTAACATGGAGCTAGAAAAGTCCTCATTAGGGTAATAAGATGATGAGATTTTGACTGCAGATAAGTTGTTCTCCTGTGATGCAGAGGAGACATTTGAGCCTGGCTCCAGGCAGGCAGGCAGCAGGCTGTTCCCAGAAGAGATGGAATGATGCTGGCCTGAATGCCCCCGGAATTCTGGGTCGAAGGAGGGGAGCCACCCAGGGTTGATTCCTTTGCCCCCACCTCAGCAATGCAGGGGCGGAGGCAGAGGCAGGTAGGGCAGAGGAATCTAACTGCTCGGTTCCTTCTTCCCAGCCCCTTCCCCAGTGGCTGAGGTCACCATTTAGCCCCAAAAGGTCTATGTCACCACCCCAAAGCCCATGGCACCCCCTGGCTGCCACCTTCAATACAGTCGCCTTCAAATAGAGTCACAGATCCTACGCCTGGAGGGACGGCTCCGGGCAAGGGAAACCATACATGATGTTTTCCTAAATACATAAAAGAATGGCATTTTACTTCAGAGGTAACATTTTAACAAGTACAAGGGCAGTTCAAAGAGAACAGACAGCACATAAAAACAGACAGCTACATCTCACCACCAAAAACGGGGCAATAGCTGGGGAATCTCAGCCCCGCGGAACAGGCAAGCATTCATGGGAAATGAAAATGTGCAGCCACGAAGGCCTCTAAAATATTAAATAGCACAATCATTGCATTTGGAGGGAAATCATGAAATAAAATTCAAAGCAATATAATTGGTAGTAGCCAGATTTGAAATTTGTAACAAAGTGGCTCACACTTGTAATCCCAGCATTTGGGGAGGCCGAGGCGGGCTGATCACATGAGCCCAGGAGTTTGAGACCAGCCTGGGCAACATAGCAAGGTGTCATCTCTACAAACAACACAAATTAGCCAGGCATGGGGGTGTGTGCCTGTGGTCCCAGCTACCTGGGAGCTGCATCATGAGGATTGCTTGAATCCAGGAGGTAGAGGCTTCAGTGAGACCTGGTCCCTCCACTGTACTCCAGCCTGGGAGAAAAAGCAAGACTCTGTCTCAAAAAAAAAAAAAAAAAAAAAAGAAAAGAAAAAAAAAATTAAGCCAAACACCACAAAATATTTCCTGAAAACACTCTGCTCATAGTCACGGCCCGTGGGAGTGGCACAGCTCTGAGTCTTATGAGACTAAACGAAGCATCAGTCAAATATTTTGAGAAACAAAAGGCAAATAGAAGGATCTTTTACTAATGCAAGTTGAGATTACTGAGATTTGAAAATATATAATATGGAAAGACGTTTTTGTATTAGAGGAAGAGGAAGAAGAGAGCTCAATTATTTAAGGAAATAGGCGGCTCTTTCTATCCAGCTAAAATTTGAACTAACTAAATAACAGAACTTTCTGTGCACATCAAAACAGCCCCAGGGAAAAACAAGCTCTTGGCAGGGATTCCAAGCTGCTGAAAACACCCGCCCAGTCGGAGACACAGCTTTCACCCACTAAAGGGCATCGGCACTCTGAGCAGGGGAGGTTTTATCAGAATTCCAAAAGATTCCATACACACCCTCTGCGGAGTGGGCCCTTTAGAAATACCCAATTTTGCTTATGTTTGAATTTCTTTTGCTGTTATTTGAATCTCGATGGGAATCTCAAAATGTAAAAGGAAAGACTGTTTTCTGAAATCAATTCTCTACTCTTCTGCCTTCCCGAATGAAAGCCAGCATTCAGCCAAGACTCTCGTCTGCCTAGGTGTAAGTCCGCCGGATGCGTGGAAAGCTCCCTTTTCCTGTTCATTACTGTCATCGATTTGAAAAGAAAAAAGCAGGGGTCATTTATTACAGGTGATTTTTCATGCAAAACACCCCATGTTAGCTGTCATTCAACAGACTTTAGTCTACGCCCTCACTCGTATATTAGCAGGGCTTCAGGTCATAACCTTTTATGGCATTTGGAATTCCAGAACCTCTGATTAGTGCAATATTTACATATCCTTCAGTAAAAACATTCCTCCATGGAAATGCATGAAGTGTTGTAAATTTGTTTGGCCTTTAGTCTAGACTATACATGAACTCTGAATTCAAAGCAGGGCGCATTAAACGATATTACTTTATCTTGTGATAGTGTTTCCATTAGTGGGGCTCCAGTTAACCCTTTAGAGTTAAACCGGCCTTTCAAGCCAGGAACATCAATTGAAAGAGGTTTTTTCCAATAAAATTAATAGTTGCCACTTACTTGAACTACCTTGACCATCTGATCCCATTTATATGTTTCCATATGAGAGAAGTATCCGTGTCAAAATCAGCCTAGATTTAATGGCCTCAGTGGGACTTGAAATGATGAGAATTTACTGGAAGTTTTAAGAACATTAATGAATTATTGCCTCATTACCTTAGAGGAAGACATCACTAATCACAGACTTTCTGATCTGCAATAAGAAGGGAGCATTTTTTGTTTGCATTTCAAGATCAATATACGCTTTCTGTTTTTAATTTGCCAAATTATATTGTTTGATTAGCTGAGACTACTGAGTCTGCACCTGACCTGCAAATTTGGCCAATGGGTAGACGATTGAAAATTGCCACACTTCAGAAGGAAAACAGTGGCCCAACAATCTACCAACTCAATGTTACTTCACAGGGTAATTTTTTTAAATGAAGTTTATGCAGGAAAGATGCCCATAAGCTATGGCGGAGGTCTGCCAAGAGACAGACGACTGTATGCTCTTTAAAACGCCTGTGCCACTCACACTGAGGAATATGATGTACTTTTTCAGAAACAATTTACAAATCTCCCTTGATCTGCTACTCCAGCTGCACTGGGGCTTTGAAAAGACACATGTGTTATTGTTATCTTCTTCTAAAACATGGTCTTCCTTCTGTGAAATCGGACACGTGGATGCCTAGCGTAACATCAAATTTCAAAAAGAATTTCATCTCAGACAGCCTAATTCCCACCTGGAACTTTTGAGCATCACTTAAAATACGTTTGGTTGTGAGGGTTCTGATGAAGACACAGCTGCATTTTTTAATTTTATGTTTTCGAACTGTCCACTCCGCCCTGAATTGTGGATGTTGGAATCCATCTTCCACACGTGAAAAATGACAGGGCTGGTGAGTGGTAAGACGCAGGAAAGGGTTCAAAGATCAAAGGTGGGTGTGACCTGAGAATACTTGCAACATTCAGTCCCATTTACACCTCCTTCAAAATACAGAACAACGGCCATGTATGAGTCACTCCCTCACAATGGTCTTGAGACCGTTACTCACAAGCTCCTACTTTTTCATCTGACATTCCTTCTTATTCCCTGTCTTCCAACCCTGTTCTCTTTTCTTGAGAATGATTTCCATCTTTCTGACTAATCACCCACCCAGAACCTTGTAAACAAATGATCAGTATCTAATATAGCTGCATTTCCCAAACACCTATTAACAACAGATAATAATACCATATTAGAATTCAATCCATAAAACAGAAAAATATCACATCTGCATTTTAGAAGTCAAAAGAATATTAAAATTAGTCATTTCTTCTCAGCCTCTGAAAAGAATGTTAATTTTTAGCTTGTCTTGAGAAAAAAGCATGGTTGAAATAATACAAATTGTCTTGGAAGGAAATCTTCACTTTAGCATAAGAAGCACTCAGACATATTTTTTTTTGGACCCCTGGGTATTTGTTGCAATCAGAAGGTTAGTTTGCCAAATGAAATCAGCAGCTACCCTCGCTGCATGCTGATATTGGAGCTACAGTAAGTTATACCTATTATATTACCGGTACTCACTGTTAATACCCCTGTGGGTGTGGAACTTGTATCTTCAGCTGGGGACCCTGAGGTTCAGAGAGGGAAATTAACTTGTCTAGGGTCGTGGATGGGTTAGTGGTGGCAAGAAAGCAATCTGAGCTCTCTCCCCATCTGTTCTCACGTCCAGCATCTCAGTCGTGACGCATGGCACACAGGGAGGAGTTGCACCTTGAAGATTCTCTTGTTGTGAGGTCAGCCTGATCCAAAAGAGCTTAAAGCTGCCCCTGGCCTGAGGGAGGCAGTAAGTAGTGTCCAGATGTGAAAATACAACGAAAAAAGCTGATTCTCGTCTCTTTCAGAAACAGACTGGCCACTACCCATCTTTGTTATGGGATCTGCAGTCTTCTCGGACCTATTAAAAATGCAGGTATAAACAAATGCAAATGGTTTGAGGATGATCCACTGTTTCAGATTCTCCACTCCATGGTACACTTTTATTACTGCAGGGAGTCCCAGCATCTGCCACAGTAAAAAATTGTCATACAAAGAAGAATAAATATCTGACTAAATGGGTAAAGTAAAACCAAGCAAGCAGGATATGGTCTCCCCAGCCACGGGTAGCGCTCCCAGCACGAAGGAGAAGCGGCTGAGCATTTCGTAATCACATTGGCACAACTGAAACCCCCAAAATGACAACCAGGCTTCCAGGACAAGCTGTGCACACATCATCTGAGGGAAAAAGGGGGACACCCACAAACCCTACAGCATTATCCTGATAACACAGGTCAGAGCAATCGGCTTGAGTACTGTCTGAGCCATCCACTCTATTAAGAGTCTAACATGGCTCTTATGGGTAGAAAGTGAACTTTAACTTCAGCTGCAACCTGCCCTCTGTGAAGACATGCATACCATTGTGTTATTTTTCTTTCTTAATCATAAAAGTGAAATTCTAACATTCTGTTTAAAAGAAAACAAGCATTTGTTATCACTTCTATAGAATAATTTTACTTCTACTGTGATCATTAAAGTCTACATGAATGGGGAGGGTACAGAGGAGCAGAGAAAAGCAGGGGATGTTTGTAAGGGTCCAGGTGGGCTGTTCGGAAGGTGTGAGGTGCATGGGAGGAGCTAGTGATGGACGCAGGTGGTCACCACCTGTCCCTTATTGCAGCCAAACTCTGGAGCTGGGCGCAGGCACCAGCTTGTTCCCTCCGGCTCCACTAACAGCCCTTGCTCAGGCCCCTCCACAGCCACTTCTGTTCAGTCTGGACCATGTCCCTTTTCCTTTTAACAGTAAAGAGGGGTTGGGCGTGGTGGCTCATGCCTGTAAATCTCACCACTGGGAGGTCAAGGCAGGCAGATCACTTGAGGTCAGGCGTTCCAGACCAGCCTAGCCAATATAGTAAAATCTTGTCTCTACTAAAAACAGAAAAATTAGCCAGGCATGGTGGTGCATGCCTGTAATCCCAGCTACTCAGGAGGCTGAGGCAGGAGAAACACTTGAACCCTGGAGGCGGAGGTTGTAGTGAGCTGAGATCACGTCACATCACTGCATCACTACACTCCAGCCTGGCCCACAGAATGAGACTCTATCAAAAAATAAATAAATAAATAACGAAAAACAAAAAACAGTAAAAAGGGAAAATCCGGACCCTGTTCAAAGCGTCTCCTTATCCAGCAAGTCGCATTCCTGGTTGTCTTGCTCTCAAACAGACAATGGCTCATTCTGCCCAGCATGTGGATTTGATAAAGGTGCCTGTGCGCTGATGTGGCAAGAGGGGTGGTTATTTATTCCACGCCTCAGTCAGGACTCTAGGTAGGAACAATTCTCAAACACAACTACCGATTCAATCCTGAACACACAGCTTTAGCTTCAGCAATCCCTTCCACCACAGAGAGAAATACGCCCACCTGCCTTATGAACAGGTATTCTTCTCTTCCACAGGAATTTGCTTGACTAATCCCGGACAGTTTCAGAAACGAAAACAAATGCCTTTGCTTAAGAAAACAAAGCCACACATGCTATTTAACTCATTGAAATGATTTAGCCACGGCTGGTATTGGCTTTGGCTGAGCACACTGGAAGGAGTCCTGTGTATACAGACTTTTAGATTTCACATCAATACTTCATCTCCCATCCAAAATATTCCCCATCAAATACCATGCTCCAGGTCCTGTGGGGAAAAAAAATGCCTACATAAGAATTACCCTGTCATGGAGACATTTGCCAAGCTGACTTTAAAAATTAAGTGTAAATAAACATGATTTTATGTATGTGGTTGCAGTGAGTTAAACACTCTGGTAGAAAGGCAGGCTCCATCTCATTTCTTATGCACTCAGATATTTGCTAAGCAAATGTAACCACAGTGGTAACAAACAATCACATTACTGTACCCAAATGCACCCTTTTCCCCAACATTTATTTTCATTCCTTTTCTCTAAAAAATGTTCATACCCAGAAAGAAAATAATCACAGTGTGAAAGTCCAGAGCTAGCAGATCAATACTGCCCATTCTGTGAATACATTTCTGTCCCTTCTCTCATTGCCTTTTTGAGCATAGAAGACATAAAACAGGCCTTTGAGAATTCCATGAAATAACTCTACCTTATGCTCAAATCACCCATAAAATGCACAATGCGAATCATGAATGTAATTTTTATACCCAAATTGAATTCCTAGGCATGGCAGGAGTTGTGCTTTGACTAGTTGACTGGACTGGTTATCTTGAGCAAGTGGCAAGGATAGGTTGTGGACCCCACTCTGCGCTGGCCAATCAACTCTGCTGTTTTCTGTGGCCACAGATAGCTCACCTGATGCCAGGTGGACTTCTTGTAATTGGACGTCATTAGTCACAGAGCATTCGGGCAGGAGAATGGGAAGGAAGCCACATCATCCTAACTCCAGAAAGCTAACGCTACTGAATGCTGGTCAGCCTCATTACATGTGTGTGTAGTGGACGGAAGGAGTGAGAGATGAATGAGTGTGTGAATAATAAACTTTGAAAATGGTGACGTGCCACACAAATACAAGTTTTAACAAGAGACCAAATCCAGAAGGTCTAGCAAACACAGAACCAGAAAGTCATTTTTATACCTGCAGTCTGAACCAGGTTTCTTACTGCAGACCCTTCACTGAAGTTATAGTTGGTTTGTGATTTGAACGTGAACTGAACTTTGGCACAGATGTAGAAATTCAGAGTTACAAGAAGTCTGTGAGCCAATCTAAACCCAATGCCCTCAGTTTACTATTAAAAAAAATATTAAGTTGTTGTGAGGGTTTAATGAGCTTATGCAAGGGAGAGGCTTCTCACTGTTCCCACCGCACTAGATACGTCCTCATGCGTTGACTCACACGCACTGCTCTACACCTGGATTTGCACTACTTTGCCAGGTTGCCCTATGCTCTTCCTTTGCAACTTTGCAAATTCCCATGGTTGCCTCCCCTGTGGAGTCTTCCTCATTCTCCCATCCTCAGAGCAAAATTAACCCTTTCTCCACCATTTCCTTCAGAGATACAGAGAGCACTTATGTTATGCAGACGGCTGTAGTTTGTCACCTCTGTCCCCCTGTTTCTAACAGTCTGGCTTGTACTCAGTATGTGTTCAATCCCCTCATGTGAAACCTATTTGTGTCCTTTGGGGCTTAATGGCTGGTAGTCAGAAGTGTCAACTTCTCTGGAGAGGCAGACTTCGTCTTGGCCGTGAGTCATTCAAATCAGCAATTCCAACAAAGCTAGTTGGTAAATATCACCATGCAGCTATCTGCCTAGCTGGTAAATATCACCATGCAGCTATCTGCCTAGCTGGTAAATATCACCATGCAGCTATCTGCCTAGCTGGTAAATATCACCATGCAGCTATCTGCCTAGCTGGTAAATATCACCATGCAGCTATCTGCCTAGCTGGTAAATATCACCATGCAGCTATCTGCAACCAGTACTAAATTTGCCACTGGCTGATGCTCTTCTTCGGCAACAAGAAAAGACTCCTGATAATAACGGAGGAGAAATCACCAGGCGTTCTCACCGCACTGTAGTTAGCATCTTGAGATCTTGGCCGTAAAACCTCTCGGAGAACGGCAAACTTCTAATAAAAATTTGCAAGACATCCTTAGGAATGTGCCACTCAAGTTACCTGAATACATTCAAGATGTGAGGAGCACCCCCAACGGGAAAATTACAATACAGACAGGCTTCTTTTGCATAGAGCGCATGTTCATTTTGTCACCTGAGCAAATCACATCAAATAGTACGGTACCCACAGTAAATCCAGCCAAGCCTTCCAAAGAGGACCTTCTTCAGTGAGAAGCTGTTACTTGGTGCAAATGATTCAGCAGCTGGTGTAGTTGAATTTATAAACTGGGCTGAAAAGTTTGATGTCGTGAACTAGATTATATCATGTGATGTATCATGAAGTAATTGATATGTATATTATGTGCAAAGAGAGCTGGCCCAACTCAAACTCTGCAGGTTTTTTTAGCTTTATTATGTAATAGTCCCCAATTCATTACAAAGATTTTTAGATCTCCCTGCTTATTGGTAAAACTTAAAAGGCAACTTTTACAGCTCTGTTTTCTTAAGAAATATAATGAGTAAGCATATTGAGACATTGTTAAACACACACAGGAAAATATTTTTGTCACTTAAATTTTCCAGGGGATGGTTCAGAGAGGCAGTCATTTGTGTTAAGCTATATTAATATGCTTATTTTTTTAAAAAAACTCCAAATTTGACAACTTGCTCTGCCTTTAAAGGAAAATATTGAGAGAGTTCATTTAAAAACCTCAGAGAGGAAACTAAAACCTTCTAAGAGGTATATCTCAATTGCTTCCTAGCTGTGCAATTTAATTCAAGCCTTTTCCCTGATTGTCTACGTTTATTCAAAAGTGACCTAACGCAAAGACTAGGTAATGACTGGAGTGTCTACACTGATCCAGTACTGATTACTGCCCCGGCTCTTACATCTCAGTCACTGATCTCAAACATTATTAAATATTAGGGATTCCTGTGATTTGTTTTGTCATCTGTCTACTCCTAACGTTCCTGCCGCTCACTGCCAAGAGATTGTGAACAAAGCCCGCTGCTTTAATCTCAATTTGTTACACTAAAAATGCAAAATTAAAGAAAAATGAGGAAAGTTTCATATTACCAGGGAATGTGATTGATAACGTTGTGTCACGTTACGAGTTTTAATATTATAAACCGAGTTTTATGTTTCTCTCTTCTAATAGTGACATATTTAACATTTTAAGACTGGATATAATAATTTTATGGGGTAAAATGGATATTATTAGATGATTAGACTGTAGTGCTTTGTCAAATTCTTGTATATTAAATACAAAAAAAAATACAATAAAAATAAGAGACTCTCTTACCGTCGGCCGAGTGAAAGAAGATAAGGCATCCATCCTCGCGCCCTCCTTGTGCTCAGCGTCATCCCAGACCCCGCTCAGGGCTCTGAGTCACATCGTTTCTGTGGCACCAGGCAAACACCAAGCATTGTCTCTTATCTCCATAAACGACTTACAGTCATTTGTGGCTGGCTATCGCAGCTCAGTCTTCATCTTATTCTCAGGTGGTGCTCCCCCCAAAATCTCACCCATTCCTTGGAATACATTTCCAAGGCAAGTTGGAATCCAAGTCTTGAAAGAGTTCCCAGGTCACCAGTTAAAGAGAGGTTGATAGGAGAAGGTCAAGGGATGCAAAGCTTCTCGAAGAACCTATTCAAGCAATACCATGTAAGCCTCTTGAATACTAGTAAAAGGCAGATCAGACTTTGGTAAAACATCTACAGTAGAGTAGAAGTTGCTCGGCGGCGGGGGCGAGGTGGGGGGCAAAGATTTGACATCGTTCCCAATGTGGGCAGGCGTGAGACCTAATCAGGGGATGCCCACAGAGGAGAGAAATAAGGAAAGGTGAGAAATCAGGTTTTGCACTCAGTTACCAAGTGAGTTATGATCTAACAGCATGCTACCAGCAGCCAGTGGGAAGGTGAGTTTGCAGAGGCCTTGGGAGGTTCCAGTTCTTCAAACCACCTGAAACCAAAGAGCAGCAGGGTTCGTCAATTATTATCATCAATTATGATCTCATCTGTTTCAGCTGTGTTTCCATGTGCCGCTATTGAGTTAAGCATTTCATATATATATGAATGCATACACTCATCCTCACAGTATTTTTAAAGCATATACTATGCATATTCACTTACAGATTAAACTGTGACTCCTCTGCTCTCCTTCCTCTTCTCTTTGCGCACACTTCTGACTCACAGCCTCCCTTGAGGCAGGAACGTCGTGATATTAAAGACTTCCACCTGCTAGGTGAGCCTGGCCAAGGCAAGAAACACTCATCGCGTTTTTGTTGTACCTCTTCTGGAGCATAAGTTGCTTACAGGGAGGAAAAGAAAAGAAGAAGATAAGGAAGCCAGGAATATAAATAAAACAAACCAGAGTCTTCAAGCCCCTAATTTCACATCGGCTTAAGATTTGGCACGAACTGGAGGGTTTGACAGGGGCACACTTAAAGAAAGACCCCAAACTGTATTCTAACAGTACAGCTATCTGGCGTACCTGGATCCAGGCCTGAGAAGAGCTGTTGGCCCATCACCCACACCCGGGTGAGGACAGGCTGAACTCAAAACCTGGGCTTCTCAGTGCCAGTTCACCTGTTAGTGATTCTCCAAAATCCACGATTCGGATAACAGAGGCCTCCGATCACCCTTGAATTCACATTCACAATTTTCTGAAAACAGTAAAAGTAAAAAACAAAAATTGAGCTTCACTTTCAAATGCTAAGAATGCAACTTCATCCCGGACATCGTTGTGGCTTTTCTCCTCCATGCCCTCTTTCATTCTCATGCATATGTATTCTGTGTCTCTACTGGTACTGATGTGGCTATAAATGCAAACATAGACACAGGTACAGGTAAAGGTACAGCGGTAGGTTTAGATTTAGGGTATATAGATATACATACATCTGGCGATATTTCTGTTATATTTTGTAATCTAAGTATCTGTGGTCATATTAGTAAGCCCAGTTTTTTAAAATCTAGTAGAAATAAACGAGCAAGAAGAACACCCACCAGGGCGCTACCCAGAGTTTCTTATGGGTTGCCTATTCGTCATTACCTTTCCCAGACCATTTGAGAGGTAAAACAGGACCAATAACGTTCCATCCTTATCTTCCACCCAAAGTACCCGTAAGAAAAGCGGGCCCTGAGACGTAAACACTGGCTCTGTTCTGACTCACAAAACAGAAATGCAGCCCAAGGTCAAGCCCATGTGGAAAAATCCCTATCAGTACATGCAAACGCTGAGCCTCATTTCAGGTGCAAATGATGGATTTTCAGTGTGATTCATTATTTCAATAATTCAAGTTCCCTGACTCAAAGGGGGCTTGTAGAGCAAAGTGGCAGCCAAAAAGAACAGAAAATACGTGGAAACAAGCCTTCATTCACACGACTGCACCCTAAAAGATGTCAAGATAGCCTCGGGGAGCCCAAGCCCAGGACCCCGTGGAGATCGGGGTTGGAATTGCAAGAACGGGACTGTGTCCCTCGGACAGGCGTCCTGTCACCCTCTGCCTTCAGGAGGTGCAGCGTCAGTATAGCCTGTCCCCTCTCCCTTCCAGACAGGCGATCTTTCCCTGTTAGGCCCGTGGTAAGAACTATGGGGCAAGGGGCAGGCATTCATCTGCTGGGAAAGGAAGAGCAGTCCACAGAGTGGGGCTGAGTTATCGCAGTTCTGCCCAAGCTGGCCGAATGTCTGCAGAGTTGCTGCTCAGCTTAGGGATGTTGGATTGTACCAACAATTCCAACACATTGTTGGTACAGAACTTGTCTCTCTTCCTACGTGGAGTAAGATTCCCTGTCTGGGTCTAGCCCCTAGACCTTATACTGACTCCAGAGTTTTGACAAAAGTCTCTACAATGTATTTGGGCTTGGAAAAAAGTGATTTCCAGTTGCTTCCTTTTAAAGAAAATCAATCTGCTAACCAAACAAATTTTTTAAAGATATCGCAAGTCAAAACTTTGCTCAAAAATTATTGGTATTTTCTAAAAACTCAAACTGTTAGACTAGCTTCTTAGTTGTACAGATCTACCCAAAATGTTGCCACTTAAGGCCACCAAATGGCTGAATTTACTCGTGATAAGAGTAAACAACTTTACATTTGGTCACTGGCTTAGGATGTTTAAAAGTACTGCATGGAGGCTCAGACTTGCCGTCCTGGGGTGGCGGGTTTTACGAGGGCTCGCAGCTTTCTTTAGACCATACAACTAGTTGGAAAGAGCTGCACTCCCTGTATAGTGCTTTCTCCATTTGCCTGGCTAAATGCTACTCATCCCTCAGGTCTCAGCCCTCCTTTGAAAGTCTCCCCTGATACCCCAGTAGGGTTAGGTGGCTCCAGGAAGATCCTCTAGCCTCCCGTCAGTTCAGTATCTTTATCATGACAGGTGCCGACTGCAGGCTCACTTCTCCTCTTGCACTCTGGGCTCCATGAAGGCAGAAATCACATCTGTCTTGCCTTTGTGCATCTGATCACTCAATGAATGGATGTGGGCATCATTCAGTCACCTCCTCAACTCCAACACCCTGTACCCAGCATAATTCCAGGAGCAGGGTCAAGTTATTGTAGTTACTACATGTGGTAGATGCTCACAGAACACGCCAGTAAAATGAATCAGAAGGTGGAGAAGGCTTCTGGCCTCTGCACTTATTACCAATGAATTTTGTTTCATAAAAAGTGATATTATTTTCATGTTTGGGATTGTCGCATGTGCCCACACAGGTGCTAGGCATAAACAAGCTCTACAATACCAGAGAAGACTCGAGTTGTCTAAGTGAATCTGATGTACTGAGAGCACTAGAGCAGCAAAGCATCACTGGGAAAAAAGTCAGACACTGGATCCAGGCAGACCCAAGTTCAAATCCTGGCTCTGCACTTTTACAAGAGTGATGTTTAATAAGTTAATTAACCTCTCTGGGCCTCCACGTGGCAATATTAATATTTTCAAATCCCCAAAGTGCAAATAATAAAATCATCCTTAAAAGGTTGTTAGTAGATCTAGATATGTACATAAAGAATATGACAATATGTTTTAAACTAAAATAACTCATTAAAATACCATGAGAAGCCAGGGTATGTGGGAAGAGCAGAGAATGAAAAGCCAACTTCAAATTTAGTGAAAGAAAAAAGCTCAGAAGACATTCAGTGATTCAGCCACACTTATTAACATTATTATTTATAAAGCATGTTGAGTGCATAAGACATTTTACCAAACACAGACAATAACATGGTCTCTATTTTTACTTAACAATCGCAAAGACATAAAACAAGCCTCCTAAGAGTCTGACAAAGTAGGACGCGTTAATAGTGTTTTAGAGAAATGAAGAATCCATGCTGCTGCTGTTACTGCTTCACGTTACTTATGTTGGCAAAGTATGTTATCACATACAGCCTCCCAAAAACCTGGAGAAAACGTTAGAAAAAAGAGAGGCAGACTTGTCATTGGCAATATCAATATCCCATAACTTAAAAAAAAAACAGATTCTTATCAAAGTTAGAATGGCACCAAAAATGTCAAGAAATAGAAAAATAATTACTATTCTGGAAGGAATTACTAGAAATACTAGTAAGTGTATACTTTACATCAAAACTCAAGTATGGGCCAAAATATAAAAGAGGTAAAACTTCAAAGGCATGGTGCACTGATGTGCTCCCTTTGGGTGGATTCAGTCTCTAACTCACGATGATCAGGTGACAGCACTACCAACCAGGGAGCCTGGACGCTGAGTCTGACCTCTGCGAGGGCGGTGTTCTGCACATTACTGCTTGTAATACAGGAAGACAGTTGGTTTATCTTGGCTCCTGCCCCTATCAAAGCTAAAGAAACATCCATCTCATAAATGACGGTGTTTATAGGGAGCACTTTGGTTGGGTTTCAAATTGTCAAAAATTATACAGCAGCCATTTTCTAAGTCATAGTACCCCTGAGCTAATTGCAGGGACTATTTTCTATTATGACATATTCATGGCACAATACGATGGTAGCACATGGACTTGTCAAAACAAATAAACCTTTTTTAAAAAATTTAATGAAATCTATTGCACAAAGAGCTAAATAAATTATGCAGTTGAGGCAAATGTCTACTACACCATCAGCATTTAATACCTGAAGAAAAACAGTGGAAACTTTCAGGAATTGACTGAAAATTTAAGCACAAATGAAAGGCTGTGTTACCGATGGAAGGACATACTGGGGGTAGTGCACCAGGTTCTGAAACACCATTTACCACCCAGATCGCAAATGACTTTGTGCAGAATTTCAGAAGAGATGGTAAGACCATGGTGTAGCTAAAAGAGGGGACAGGGAAATCATTCTCAAGTTATCAGAGAGGATTTATGCATGGCCACTGAAATGCAGAAACTAGTTTAGCACCCAAATTGCTACTTTCTTGTTTTCAATCAGAAAAGAGATAATTGGCCCAAGACCAGAAAGGCAAGTAGAGAGTAACTGACATGGTCAATAAAAAATTAGAAAGAAGCCTCCTTTAAAAGGAAATGAATGGCTCATTGGTCATCAGCAAGGTGGCTGATTAGAAGCCCCTAGCACTTGTCCCCCTCTCAAAGAAAGCCAGAACAACAAATAAACAGCCATATTTTAGTGAAAATAACTGAGGTAGAACACTGAATGCATGAGAGAAGTAACAGAAACCCTGGTGAGCACAGAAACTCAGGATAGCCACATGGAAGCAGAAGGAAAAGCCAGGCCTTCACCACTCGCTCCTCAACTGGCATCAGCTGGGAATCAGGAGGAGCTTCTCCCTGTAGCCAGGAGGCAAGCAAGAAGATGACAGGAACCCCCATCAGCACCCTGGACACCTACAAAAGACCTCACCACTGGGGTTCCCAGCAGTCCCCACCAGCACCAAGTCCAGCTGAGGGAGCTGCCCAGAGGCCACACAGCTGTGCTTTCCCCAGAGAAGGAGCCAACGCTGTGCCCACACCCTGTGCAGCTATATTGTGGTGCCATCTTGGAATTCCAGTGATGGCTGGAGCATGCCTTGCTTTAGGGCCAAGTAGGCAGGGGTCCCCTTCATCCCTGAGGCTAATCCACTGATGAACCAGCCCAGCCTGACATCCCTAAGCTAAGCTGCAAGCAACTGTTATCTCTCTCCCCATGATGCCAAGCAGAGGTGGGTCCCTTCCATCTGCCCCTCCTGCACCCTCTCCAGCCTGAGCTGAAGCAGTACCCTACCTCCTGGGAAAATGATACCTTGGCCACTCCGAGTAGTTATGCCTCCCTTGTGCCTAAGTTGAAGTAGAGCCCTGCGTCCCACAGAAATGTCAGGGCACACAGAACAGTCACATACTCTGCACTTGAGCTGAAGCAGCACATCTACCCCTGAAGAATCAGTGCCCCGGCCATCTCAGCAACACAGCAGCTGTGCATCCCAGGACTGAGCTAATGTATTATCCTGTATCTCAGAGAAACACAGCAGTGGCTGAGCTGAAACACCCTGCCCTGCAGGACAAACAACTCTAATACCCTACTTTTCTGAAGCTGGACTAGCCCTCTAGAGTCAAACTTTCCAGACACCCCTCTCTCCAGGGAGTGGAGTCATCACTATGACATTTTCTGATCCCTCAGTGCCCACATAACAGCTGTGCTCTGGAGTATTTGCTGCCACTGCACCTGTCCTCACAGAGTCTCAGATACTGTTGAGTCCCCAATTGCACCACCTCCCCACTCCACCAGAGTGTAGAGTCACTACTACATGGGGCCTCAACCCCTGGGACCCCAGATGCCACTGAACCCTATTGGCTCACGTTCTCAAATTGTGTCCATAACCTGCTGTTCTGACCCAAACCTCCAGAGCATTCCTTCTTCCCCAGAGTCAGGCCAGGGTTATGCCCTCCCCCACAATGGAAAACTCACAGCTACTACTCAGTTCCCAGGCTTGTGCTACTAAGAGGTACCTCAGAGTCACAGATCCTCTCTGTGAGCAGCCTACATTTAATCCTGCCATAGACAGCAAAGCTGTATCCCAAAGATTCCAGTGTCACAATAAGTTTGTGAGACCCTGAGGCTGGAAAACGGGCACCACAGCTGAGCCAAACACTTGCACCTGAATGCAGCACTGCTGTAGCTGCTTATGGATAGTCTCAGGACTGAAACCAAGAGGGGATCTTCTCAGCTAAGTCTCCCTGATGTGGAGAAAACAAGAATAGGAAGACCCCAAAAGCCCTTGACACAGAGGTCTTTAACAACATTTTGTGCCACTGCCATAAATGTCTAAAGCCTAGATCACTGAAGTGCCCACAGTTTTTGCTGATTTTGAACACAGCTGAAGAAGCTGCATGAAGACTGTATCAGTGCACCTATCTGGAAACAGTGTTACTATACCCTTCTCAATCAGCACACTAAAACCCAACTGCAAGTAAAAGTCTTTCTCTATGAAAACCACTCTACAAAGTTTGGAAGAAGCAGTTCTTCCATCAGATGCACAGACATCAATACAGGAACACAAGGAGCATGAAAAAGCAAGAAAACATGATGCCACCAAGAGAACATAACTTGTAGTAACAGACAAAAATGAAAATGAAATTAATGAAGTACCAGAAAAGGAATTCAAAATAATGCTTTTAAGGAAACTAAGCAAGATAACACAAATACAGGAAAATAATTCAATGAAGTGAGGAAAATAATTCATGAATAAGTAGAAAATTCAACAGAGATAGAAATCACGAAAAAGAACAGAACAGAAATACTGCAGCTGAATAATGCAATGAATTAAATTATAAGATGCAATAAGAGCTTCCATAGCAAATTTAATCAAGCAGAAAAAAAAACCTCTGAACTTGAAGATAGGTTATTTGAAATTACCTAGTCAGAGAAAAACAAAAGAATGAATGAGAGTGAAAAAAGTCTGTAAGACTTATGGGACACCATTAAGCAAACAAATGTACATATTATGAGATTTCCAAAAGGAGAAAAGAATGGAAAAGGCATCAAAAACCTATTTAATTAAATAATAGCTGAAAATTCCCCAATTCTGGGGAAAGATATGGACATCCAGATCCAGAAATCTCAAAAATTCACAAATAGATTCAAACCAAAAAGATCCTCCCTGAGGCACATTATAGTCAAATTGTCAAAATTCAAAGACAAAGAGAGATTTCTAAATGCAGCAAGAAAAAAGTGTGTCACATATAGGGAATCTGCATTAGACTAACAGCAGATTTCTCCACAGAAATCTTACAGGTCAAGAGAAATTGTGATGATATAGACAAAATGATGAAAGAAAAAATTGCCAGTCAAAAGTATTACACTCAGCAAAGCTATTTTTCAGAAATGAAGAAGAAATAAAGTCTTTCATTGACAAGTAAAAGCTAGGGATTTCAATACCACTCAACCAGCCTCACAAGAAATTCTCAAAGGAGTCCTATATCTTAAAGCTAAAAGACAATAATCACTATCCTGAAAACATGCAAAAGTATAAAACTCACTTGTAGAGGAGATATACAAAATAAAAAGAGAAAATCACCAAACTTTATCACTACATAAAACTACCAAACCTCAATGGTAAACAAGAAAGGAAGAAAGGAACAAAATAGCCAGAAAGCAATTAACTAAATGACAGTAATAAGTCCTTATCTAACAAAAATAACCTTAAGTAGAAACAAATTAAATTCTCCATTTAAAAAATATAGATGGCTGAATAAATGAAACAACATGACCCAACTATATGCTCCCTATAAGAAACTCCCTTCACCTGTAAATACACACACAGACTGAAAGTGAAAAGATAGAAAAATATTTTTTGCACAAGTAGAAATCAAAAGCAAGCAGGAGTAGCCAGACTTAGATAAAACACACTTTAAGTCAAAAATTATGAAAAGAGACAAAGAAGCTCATTCTATAATAATAAAGGTATCAATTCAGAAAGATGATATAACAATAGTAAATATAATGTGCCCAGCATGGGAGCATTCATATATGCAAAGCAAATGTTATTTGATCTATAGGAAGAGATAGACTCTAATACAATAGCAGTTGGAAACATCAAAATCCCATTTTCAGCATTGGACAGACCATCCAGACAGAAAATCAATAAAAGAAACATCAGATTTGATGAACCACATGTTAGACCACAAAAACATTCTTGACCAATTTAAAAGAATTGAAATCATATCAAGCATCTTTTCTGATCCCAATGGATTAGAACTATGAATCAATAAGAAAAATTTACAAAATTATACAAACACATGGAGATTAAGCAGTATGTTCCTTAAAGATCAGTGAATCAATGAAGAAATTAAAAACAACATTTAAAAATTTGGGGGGACAAATGAAAATAAAAACACAAACCTGTGGAATATAGCAAGAGCAGTATGAAGAGAGAAGGTTATAAACACCTACATCAAAAAAGTAGAAAGATTTCAAATACACAACCTAATGAATGATACACTGCAAGGAACCAGAAAGACAAAAACAAACCAAACCCCAAATGAGGAGAAGAAAATAAATAATAAAAATAAGAGAACTCACTTAAACTGAGACCTAAACAATACCAAAGATCAATGAAAGGCAAAGTTGGTCTTTTGAAAAGATGTTTTTAAGTCAATAAACCATTACCTAGACTAACCAAGACAAAAAAAAAGACCCAAATAAATTAAATCAAAAAAGAAAACATTACCACTGATATCACAGAAATACAGAAGATTATTAAGGAGTACTACAAACAACTACATACCAACAACTTAGAAAACAAAAAGGACATGAATAAATTCCTGGACACATACAACCCTAACAAGATTGAACCAAAAAAAAAAAAAACAGAAAACCTGAACAGACCAATTACAAGTAACAAGATTGAATATTTAATTTAAAAAAAATCTCCCATTAAAGAAAAGCCCAGGACCCAATGCTTTCACTGCAAAATTCTACCAATCATTTAAAGAAGAACTAATACTAATTCTCAAATGCTTTCAGAAAATTTGAGAGGAGGGAATTCTTTTAAATTCATTCTATAAGGCCAGAATTACTCTGATACCAAAACCAGACAATGAGAAAGGGAAGGGGAAGGGGAAGAGAGAAGAGGAGGAAGAGGAGGGGAGGGGAGGAGAGGGGAAGGGAGGAGGGACAGGAGTGGAAGAGAGGGGAGAAGATAAAAGAAAACTATAGGCCAATACCCCTGATTAATATAAATATAAAAATCTTCAACAAAATACTAGCAAACTAAATCCAGCAGCATATTAAAAAGGTCATTCACCATGATCAAGTGGGATTTATCCCAGGGGATGCAAGCATGGCTCAAAATACAAAAATCAATAAGCATGATATATCATGCTAACAGAATGAATGAAAAAAATCATATAATAATCTCATAGAAAGAAAAAGCATTTGATAACATTAAAAATCTCTTCACAATAAAGATGAAGTTAGGTACAGAAGGAACATATATCAACATCATAAAAGCTATATATGACATACCCACAGCCAACATCAATCTGAATGAGGAAAAGTTGAAAGCTTTTCCTCTAAGAGCTGGAAGAAAAGTTGAAAGCGTTTTCTCTAAGAGCCCATTTTCACCACTTTTATTCAACACAATACTGGAAGTTCTAGCCAGAGCAATTAGGCAAGAAAAAAAATAAGGTCTTCTAAACTGGAAAGAAGAAAGTCAAATTATCTCTGTTTGCTAATGACATGGTCTTATATATTGAAAACCCTAAAACCTCCACCAAAACATTTTATAACTGATAAATAATTTAGTAAGGTTGAAGGATACAAAATCAAGGTACAAAAAAGTCAGTAGTATTTCTGTACAACAACAACAAAATAGCAGAAAAATCAGTAAAGAAAGCAATTCCACTTACAATAGCTATTAAAAAATAAAATACTTATTAATAAATTTAAACAATGAGGTGAAAGGTTTCTTCAAGAAAAACTATAAAACACTGATGAAATAAACTGAAGACACGCACACACAAAAGGGAAAGATATCCAATCTCCATGGACTGGAAGAATTAATATTGTGAAAATGACTGTACTACCAAAAGCAATCTACAGATTCAATGCAATTTCTATTAAAATACCAATGGCATTCTTCACAGACATAAAAAAAAAAAAATCCTAAAATTCATTTGGAACCACAAAATACCTCAAAAACACAAAGAAATTTAAAGCAAAAGCTGGAGTCATAATACAACCAGATTTCAAAATAAATATATTACAAAGCTATAGTAACAAAAATGACATGGTACTGGAAAAAAAAAAACTAAAAATGTAGAAACAGACACATAGATCAATGGACCAGAATAGAGAAACCAGAAATAAATCCACATGTTTACAGCCAACTTGTTTTCAACAAAGACATCAAGAGCATTTATAGGAGAAGATATAGTCCCTTAAATAAATGGTACTGGGAAAACTAAATATCCATGTGTAGAAAAATGAAACAGACCCTTATCTCTCACTACATAGAAAAATCAATTCCAAATCATTTAAAGACTGAAATGTAAGACCCAAAACTATAAAACTACTAAAAGAAAACATAGGGGGAACACTTCAGGATCTTGGTCTGGAGAAAATTTTGTGGAAAAGACCTCAAAAGCACAGGCAAAAAAAAAAGCAAAATTAGACATATGGGATTATAGCAAACTAAAAACTTCTTCATAGCAAATGAAACAACAGAGTGAAGAGACAACGTGCAGAATGGGAGAAAATATTTGCAAACTATTCAAGGGATTAATATCCAGAATATACAAGGAACTCAACAGCAAAATAATGGTAGTTCCGTTTTTAAGATGGACAAATTGAATATTCTCAGAAGAAGACATGCAAATGTCCGATGGGTATATGAAAATACGCTCAATAGCCTTAACCATCAGGGAAAAGCAAAGCAAAATGAAAGTGAGATATTATCTCATCCCAGTTAGAATGGCTACTATAATAAAAACACAAATATTGGCAAGGATGTTGAGAAAGAACTCTTACACGCTGTTGGTGGAAATGTAAACTAGTTCAACCATTATGAAAAAAATACAGAGTTTCCTCAAAAAAACTAGAAATAGAATCACTATATTATCTAGCAATCCTCTACTTGATATATATCCAAAGGAAATGAAATCAGTCTGTCCAGGAGATTATCCGCACTCCCGTGTTTATTGCAACACTATTCACAATAGGCAAAGTATGAAATAAACAGAACTGTCCCTAAAGAAAAGAATGGCTAAAGAAAATGTGATATATATACACAATGGAATACTATTTAGCCATTAAAATAAAGAAATTCTGTCATTGTGGCAGCATAAATGGGCTTGGAGGATACCGTGTTAAGTGAAATAAGCCAAGCACAAAAAGATAGACACCACATAGTCTCATTCATACGTGGAAGCTAAAAACGTTGATCTCATAGAAGCAGAGAGTAAAACAGTGGTTACTAGGAGGGCAGGGGAGGGGGGATAGCCAGAGGTTGATTAATGGATACAAAATTACAGCCAGATATGAGGAATAAGTTCCAGGGTTCTACAGCACTACAGGGAGACCTACAACAATTTATGTTGTAACGGAACAACAATTTATGGTATATTTTTAATTAGAAGAGCAGATTTCGAATGTTCCAAACACAAAGACTTGATAAATGTTTGAAGTGATGGATATGCTAATTACTCTGATTTGATCATTGCACATGTATTCAAATATCACACTATACCCTATAAATATGTACAATTACTGTACATCAATTAAAAATAATAAAAGCAAAAAGGAAATGAATTAAAATGTGTAGGGAGACATTTAGAATGGGTACAGGGAAACGGTCCCTGCCACACTGTGCTATTGAATCAGCCTTTCTGGGTGGTCATTTGACAAGTGGTAGCAATCATCTTTAAAAAGAGTGGCCATTTCCTATCCAGGATATGTTCCAAAGAACAATATACTTCTCAGAGATTTGTTTATATTAATTTTAAATATATATCTAAAATAATCGATAAGCCCACACAAAATTTGTGAAGTAAGTAGTACATCCACAAAATGGATTGCTTTGAACCATTAAAATGGTGCTTATGAGCACAAAAGCTATTCATGTAGTAAATTAAATAAACCATTTATAAAACAGTATTCAAAGTAACTCATTTGTGGAAACATAGCAATTTATATCCAATTATATTATAGATCATATCATATATAATAAATTATTAGGATATTTTTCCAAAATGTTAACAGCGGTTATCTCTTCACTATGGGGCTTCAGACTAGATTTTGTTTGTTTGTTTTGTGCTTGTCTTTTCTAGTTTTTTAGAAAATAAACATATGTAACATTAAAGGAAAATAATTTGAAATAAAAAATAAAATGACATTAGAATAAAAGGTTGACACTAGTGCAAACTAAAAAAGAAAGAGGAAGAGAGAGGAAGGAGGAAGGGGAGGAGAAAAGACACAGAAAAGGAAAAGCTCCACAAATACGTAGTGGAGAAAGAAAGACAGCAAGGCAGCTGTTGGTGCCACGGACGGGCTTTCTTCCCTCAACCTCTGATCAAGCGGGTTCAATTGTTTCCAAGCACTGTTCACAGCCTCGCTCTCTGTTTCTCAACATAATTTTTAAAAATAAAATCTTGCATAACAGGGTAGCGAGGACAGCAGAGGCTGCTTAACTTTGGGAGCCGCAGTCCGAGAGTCTAATAGTTCATCATTAGCTGGAGACGTAACACACGTCATGAGCTACACATTGATTTTTTTCCTACCAATTTATTTAAAAGAATAGTGTTACTAAATCTAAAATGAGGCCAGGCTGCCTGGACAATAGTAATTCATTAGACAGGCACAGGTAATTCATTCACCACCACAACATGTCTTTAAAGTAAACATGGGTGTGAGACGCACCAACAGCCACACAGATCTATAATCAGACTCTTGCTGGCTAGGTGACGTCGGATAGGACCAGAGGCTCTGTTCACCGAGTAACCCCAGATGGCATTCCCAGCACTTGGAAATGGCGAGGGGCCTTTTTCCCAATAAATAAGAGGCCCCTCTGCATAAAGTCGAAACGCAGCACCCAGAGGAACACAGAGGCTCCCAGCCTGCATGCCGGGGACAGCAGCTGCGCTCCGGGAAGCACGTGAACACCTCTTCGGTGGTGATGTATCTCAACAGCGTTTCCCCGTGTGAAGGTTTCTTTGGTTTACCTCATTTGAAGAGTGAAGGCGAGTCCACTGAATGTGTGATGGATATTATATCATTTTCCACATTCTAGGTTACTGGAAAGTCCCACTTTTTTTTTCAATCACTTGCAGGGTTTGGGTGTTGCTGCCAACACAAACCTGTAAAACAATCGTTTTTCAAAAGGGAAAGAGTTTGAATGAACCCCCAAGGACACAGGTTTGCTTCCCAGGTCAACTACGCATCATGAGAAACCAGCTGTGGGTTCTTACCTCCAACCTCTGCATAGGATGAGGCCCTTCTGGACCCCTTTTAACCCCATGTCAGAGAGCTCTTTCATGTATTAGCAAGAACACTCACAGCTAACGTGGCTCTAAATCATTTTAATACAGAAAAAAAATTCAAGCAACTTCTGAGACTATGAGAAAAGCACGCATAGTTTTCATACAAAGAACACAAGGCCTATGAAAATCACTTGATCTAAACCTTACTTTTTGGTTATGTTATATTGTGTTTAGGTGAATGCCTCCCAAGGACGCACTTAGAAGAATCGCACACGCCATCCGATAGCATTTAGCCAATGTCACTTTACAGCGAGCACTGTGTTTACTTCTCTGCGGGTGAAGGATTCCTATGCGAGCACATTCACATGGGAGAGGTGAACATTAAGAAATGCTAAACAGGACATGCAACATCAACGTGTTATTTCCTGTGTATGGGACACCATGCGTCGTCCCTCACCACCAACCCTCATGTGTTGTGTGGTCCGTAAGTCCCTGGGACACCCACAAGAGCCTGCTGAGTTCACCCAGGAATTCCAGGGGAAATTACGTGTTCACAGTTTAAAGTAGAAAGAGCAGTGAACTTGGAGGAAGGGAACCTGGGGCCTCGATAGCCCAGCTCCGGCCCATCATAAGGGCTGTGTCTGCAAAGCACAACTTTTCTGTGCCTCCGTGTTTCTAAACTATAAAGCAAAGTTAAGAAAATATTCCGCAGACGTAACCCCAGAGGTCCTGTGACAATGAGGGTAAGAGCACAGAGCAGAGTGGAGAACGCCATCAAATGTCCATGCCGTTGCTCCAGTTTCAGCATGTCCACAGTAGGGCACATAATCCGTGACATTAGAAGATGGGAAATTCTAGATATGCTGATTGGCAAAACAATCTGCCTTAATTAATTTGCATTTGCTGGGAGCCTCATCTGCCCTTTAGGAAGGCGCCACGACAGATACGTAGATCGTGAAGCCAAGGCAGTGCGTTCTCCCTCCATGGGAGTGGAACTTTTGGTGTGAGGAGTAAGAGAGATCAAGCTTTCTTACCTCACTTGATTTTCTCTCTTTTCTCCTTCACTTTAGAGCAGTAAGGTGACACTTATGAAATAGATGAGGAGAGCTTGCAGGCAGCAGAGATGTTCTTCAAATGAGCCAGTGAAGGGCCAGGAGCAGTGAAGATGAGCTGCCTAGTTTGGAGCTGGATCAGAGGGATGGAGACATGGGCTATAAGATATAAAAGAATCTTGGTGAAGGTCACACACACATCAGATCAGCTTAACAGGTTGGAAGTGAATGTTTTAGCCAGGATAAACGATTGTGTGTCTGAGCTCCCCTGGTCATATCTCCAGGGAGCCTTGAGCTGATGGTGGACCAGGATTCGGGATTCAGGATTCAGGCTCCTGACTTGAAAATAAGTTCATCAGTTGGATTCTAACTTTGCACCAGGGGCTGTGTAGGGCCCTGAGTGCAGATTTGTTTGCATAGAACATGTGGTGGCCAGTGAGGAGGGACTCACTAATCACACATCTCCGATCTCCAGAACACACTGCGTGGCAGATGAGAGAACCACAAGTCATCTATGTATGTGATGAAGACCCGAAGCTACACTGAGGTTCAGTTTGTGTCTGGTAGGCAGACACAGCCGGGGCAGTTACAGCAGGTAATTTATTTCCTAGGACACAAGTTCCTCCCCCAGTTCCCCATTGGTCAAGTACTGAGGGGTTACAATACTGCCAGACATTGCCTAAGTTCCATTATGTCCTTATAATGTTATACCCCATCCCTTTCTCTGCTTAAGTTTCAATTTCCCAAAAACAAAACTTTCTTCCCTTTTATGGGCTGGCCCCGCCTCTACATTCTGTTAACTTATCATGACCTTCTAGGTGCATGAGCCATGTGGTTTGTTACATTTGCAGGCTGACTACCAGTACTTAGATTTATCATGCCTTGAAAAGGGACCATTTAAAATGTTGTCTTACAAGTATGTCTGGGCATGCATGAAGAATGGGTGGGGAAAGAGAGTTTCTGGCCAGTGAAACAATGTACCTAATATCATCATGCCCACTGGTCCCTAAAGACTCATGTCAGGGAAAAGGGGGACCCTGGGCAGAAGCTGAACAACCTGTTCTCACAGCAAACTGTAGGGGACACTGTGGGAACACTGGGACCCTTGTTGAGATTTACCAGTGACAGAGTTGGGGGGACATACTCCCCTCGTTATGGATGACAGCTAGGATGCAGCAAGTGATGCCTCTGGAGCAGCTGAGCCTCAGCGCCTTGGGCAGAGTGAGAGTGGACCCCCTGCCCACCACTGCACCCCATGGCCCCTGGCGGGAAAGAGCAGAAAAGAACAAGACTCTGTGACCTTGAGGGGCCCTGCGGATATGAGAGGCTCAGAGACAGTCAAAGCCAAGACGAATGTTCCCATGGAATGATGTTACTCGGGTTATCTTTGGGATTCATCCCAATCTCATGAGATGAATACTACAATCATATTGGCAAACATTTATTGGGTACATGCTGTGTGCTGGGAGCTGGATTGTACACATATTGTTTTATTTAATGGTAACAACAGCCCTGGGTGGTAAGCACAGTTATTCCCTCATCTTGCAGATGGGGAAGCAAAAGCTTCAGGAAGATTGGCAACTCCCCAAGGTCACACAGGAAGTAAGCAGCCAAGCTGACATCAAGCCCAGACAGGCGGATTCCAGGGTCCATGCTCTTGGCTCTGATCATCAGGCAGGCTGTACCCAGAACTGGCTTCTGGGGCATTTAACCAGGGACCTGTGATTGGGTTCTAATGCTCTGTGAGTGCCATCTTGAAATTCATAATGGTTTTATCTTTTAATTTGTGTTTTGTAAGTGAAATCCAATGGAATAGTGGAGCATGTGTCAGGGGCTTGGAGCTTTGATGGGGCTTATGTGCAGTCCCAGTGTAAAGGTAGCAATGCCCTTGGAGTCACCCATTCATGTGGGATGGTGTCACAACTACATGGGAGGGGAAACACCAGGCTGAACCTCTTGCCCAGCCAAAGCTCCACACACCAGCCTAGGATGGACGGCATCTGTGCCAGGTCATGGGGTGGCCCCCTGTGCCCATGAAGGTCTGTGCCAGCCCCCCAGGCATGCCTGGACTTGAAGGAGAATGATGCTGTATGGCAATTAAAAATCACCATGATAGCAGAGAGAGAGAGAGACCCAGAAGAAAGGCAAGAGCTTTCCGTCCCGCCTGTGCCTCCAATGACATCTTTCATCTTGCTTCTTTAATAAAGAGCCTCCCTCCATTTTCATTTTGCACTGGGCCTTACAAATCATGGGGCTGGCCCTATGTGTACAAATATCTATGGAAACACAAAAGACCTGGCAATTTCATCTGCATGGAAAATGTGGGAAAGGGTTCATAGGAAACTTGAACTGGATAGTGATACATTTATTTGTGTATGTATTCATAAGTATCTTTTGAATTAACAAATAACTCATGGGCAGGCCTTTGCACAATAGGATTGAAAGATAGACAACTGAGGCAGAGGACATAAAAGAGGCAAAGGTGTAAAGATTCATGCACATATTTATTTCATTAACATACTTCCATCGATTGCTCCCCTGATGCCAGGCACTGATCTGGTCATTAAGCCCCTCCAGAGAGTGGGAAAATCTCTCCAGGGAAAGCCCATGATTGATTGTGACTGGAAGCTATGGTACTGGGGATGAGATAAAGGACCGTATGAAGAGAGCTGAGTTTAGAATCATCAGGTTGGGGTTATGTGAAGGGTGACTGCTTCAGGAAAAATAGAAGCCAATCTAGGTATTCTCGGTTTAATGCAGGAAATCACTGGAGGCTTCCACAGCCTCCTGGAAGGCTGGAGGGTGAAGGGTGGAACCCAACTGCTCAAGCAGATAACTTACAGGATATTCAATGTCACCAAAGCTTTCAGACATCTCAGCAGGTGCTCTTTCCCCAGCACAGCTGCAGGCAGCAGTGAGTAAATGATGCTCAAGAATGCACCTTCCACCCTTGTTTCTGCCAGCAACTCTACTGGAGAACAACAGTTCTCCTTATCCTCCACCTTTCAAACCTCCCAACAGTGCCTCCTGGCAGTCTTTAACCTGGAACCCTGCAGGAGAAGGAATGCTGGTGAGAGTAGCCACAGGCTTCTCCTCTGCAGGGCACAGGGGAATCTGGAAGAGATTGAGGCACAGTTGACAACAGATAATGCAGCACAGCCAATGCCAACCAGAAAAATATATGAGTTTTCATACTGTCCAAAGAGTGAAATGGTAGTTCTGGACTTCACTTAGAAAGCTAACTATAAGCTTTGTGATGGGTAGATGAAGGTAAGAGATGATGGATGCAGGAAATTCATTTGGGAGGATTTAAATTTTCTGAAGGTAATATGGAGCAGGATTAAGTTAACATAGTGGTGGAAGACTTCCTTGAGAAACATTTTAGAAGAAGAATCAACAAGAATTGACGACTAGTTGGCTTTTGGAGAGATATAAGAAGTGTGAATTTACATAGTTTTGGTGTCCATTAAATCAAAAATGCCATCAAAGAAAAGTCATAACAATATGGTGTTTTGGTATTGAATTGAGTGGGACTAAGATCTTTTTCATACCTTTCAGCATTTGTCATGTAAAAATCAGGCTCCTGTGTCCTCATGGCAGTCGCTGAGAGGAATGCTGAAGAACACAGGCCCTCTGGCAGCCCCATGTAATTAGCATTGTCCACTCACCTCCTCTGCATTTTACCTCAAATCTGACTTTCCCTGGTCATCCAGGTGTCTGCTCCTCCTTCCGTGATTCCCCTACTCAGGAGATGCCCCCCTCATTATGCCTCCCAGAAATCTGGAAGCCAGCCTTTGTCTTCAGTCCTGTCCCCACGCTGTCTAAGACATGACAAAATCTTGCCACTTCTGCCTCTTAAATATATATTGATATTGACCACTTTTTGCCTTCTTTCCATCAGCCTTTTAGACAAGTCACCATCTTGCCCCCAAACAATAAGATATTTCCCCTTCCAATCCAGTCTCCACCCAACAGCCATGATAAGCTTTGAGAAAAAGAGTTTAGATAATGTCATAACCTGCTTTGAAAAACCTTCCATGTATTATGTTTTCACTTAGCATTAAGAATAGAAGTCCTGGCCCTAACATAACCCATACATCCTGCATTTCTGGCTGCCACACAGCACTCCAGTGCAATTTTGAACCATTCTGATCCTATCTCACCATTCTTCACCTACACTTCCACTCTCATTTTCCCTGCTAAGCCAGGCTCCTTCCTTTGAAACGTCCTTCCCCTGACCATTCCTCTGGCAAACTTGTACTTCTCCTTCAGACCTCAGCTTCAATATTACTTGAGGTAACAATTCCCTGACCCTTTTCCTTCGAATCTAAATCAGGACTCTCATTTTTAAAATGTTAATTTGTTGCTATATATCTATTTGTGTAGGTTCATTAAATGTCTTTTGAATTAACACATAACTCATGAAGAGACCTTCTCATCTGTACTAACATCCAGCTCGCATTTTTCATTTTTCTGCAAGGACAGCTTGCCAAATACCTTGCTCAATCCAGACACATAATCTGTCTTTTAATTTTTTCACTTTCTACGTTTTTAAATCTTTCAAAGGAGGAAATACAGTTAGACTAACAGCACTTGTTTTAATAGTTTTTATTTATTCAAAGTTTATTTTCAGAATACCAATTATGCATGAGTACTGGGCTGAGAAATGATGGCGGGGCCCATTGTCATTGGTTTTGGTGAATTGCTTTCCCTCCCAGGTGCTCTCAGATCATTTCTTTAATAATGTCTTCCAGAAGACTGCTCAAGCAAACCGGTATATAGGGTGTGAATCTACCATCTTATTACTTTTAAAACCAGAGCAACATTCGTCTACTTTTTGGCACTTCCTCAGTTTTCCCGGTCCCTGAAAGGTCACCAATGGTGCTCTCATTTGCCAATGATTTCCATGTCTTCAGAAGGAAGTGATGCAGTACAGCGCATTAAAATGAATGTTAAGCATCCTGGAGACTCTGTCAGAATTCCTTCCCCTGCATTTTCTTTCCCTTCCTCTTTTGCCACCTTCCTTCCCTCCATCATTCATCAAAATGCCAGATATCATGGAAGGTACTGGATAAATAAACATGGCCCTGTCCTCAGGAAGCATTTCCAACAAATCAACTCATAGTTATATAATTTAGAATGTATCTAAAGATAATAAACAGCCTTTATCAATGCCAGGCACCTTATATTATAATCACTTATTTGCCTTGCAATTATGCTGCTAAGAAAATATTTCAGTGACATTGTAAGTTCATCACAACTGAAGAGTTCACTATTTTTTCTCCTCTGCAATCTTACATTTAACAGAAGCTTCTTCATCATTTCCTAAAGTAGTACTATTATAAAAGAAATAGTCTGGAAATCCCCAATGACAATTTTCTTCCAAGAAACCATTTTAAAATTACATAACTGATTTACAGTGGCTGCTAAATTCTTTCTATTAATAGTGCAAATTTAACTTCTGGTTCTCCATCAGACATTCCAGAAAGGGGCTTGTTATTTTGGTTAATCACAAACCCAGCAGGTGTCCAGCGAAGGGCCTGGCTTCTGTGGACTTCCCTGAGATGTAAGGGCAGCTGAGTGGTAGACATCCCATGATGTCTGGTGCTGTGATAGGCGCACGGTGCAATCTGAATTCTGTCCACCACTCCATGGAAACCGCCCTCCCACATCAGCAGAGACAGGCTCTTTCAAAGCACAATGGCCTCATCTGGATTCGTGTTAACTTTGATTTAACTTCAGCTTTTATTGAGGCCTGGCAGCTCCATGTTTGAACCCATAACTAGCTGCATTTCCTCTTCCCTTACTCCTATAGGAGCACCATCACCTATTGATACTTTGACTTCTTTTTCATCTTTATTTTTTTCTTAGAGAGTTCACACATTTTCATTACTTAAGCATGAGTCTAATCACACATGAATCTTTATTTTCAATCTCACCTTCTCCATAAACCTTCTGGTCTATATTTCTAATGAATTTTAGCATAGTGTGATTTACATATGAGGATAATGGTAACAATGAGTGATTGAAACGTCCTTCCCCTGACCATTCCCCTGGCAAACTTGTACTTCTCCTTCAGACCTCAGCTTCAATATTACTTGAGGTAACAATTCCCTGACCCCTTTCCTTCAAATCTAAATCAGGACTCTCATTTTTAAAATGTTAACTTGTTGCTATATATCTATTTGTGTAGGTAGGTATTCACTAAATATCTTTTGAATTAACACATAACTCATGAAGAGACCTTCTCATCTGTACTAACATTCAGCTCGTATTTTTCATTTTTCTGCAAGGACAGCTTGCAATTATGTTGCTAAGAAAACATTGCCAGGACACCAGCAATAATGATGGTGAAGATGGTGGTGATGATGATGATGGTGATGGTGATGATGGTGATGGTGACGATAGTGATGATGAAAGTGGGGTGATGGTGATGATGGTGATGGTGACGATAGTGATGATGAAAGTGGGGTGATGGTGATGATGGTGATGGTGACGATAGTGATGATGAAAGTGGGGTGATGGTGATGATGGTGATGGTGATGATAATCATGATCATGGCAATAATGGCGACAGTGATGGTGACTGATGGTGATGATGTGATGGTGATTATGATGATAGTGATGACGCTGATTATGATGATGGTGATGGTGCAGATGGTGGTGATGGTAACAGTGATGATGATGGTGATGATTATTATGGTAATAACAGTGATGATGATGATGGCAGTGATGGTGATGGTGATTATTATGGTAATAATGGTGATGGTGATGGTGGTGAAGATGGTGGTAATGATGATGCTGATGATTATTGTGATAATGGTGGAGACAATGATGGTGATGATGATGATGGTGATAGTGATGATGGTGATGAAGGTAATAATGGTGGGGGTGGTGGTGATAATGGTGATGGTGATGACAGCGATGATAGGGAAGGTGGTGGAGATGATGATGGTGATGGTGATGATGGTGATGAAGGTAATAATGGTGGGGGTGGTGGTGATAATGGTGATGGTGATGACAGCGATGATAGGGAAGATGGTGGAGATGATAATGGTGATAGTGATGATGATGATGAAGGTAATAATGGTGGGGGTGGTGGTGATAATGGTGATGGTGATGACAGCGATGATAGGGAAGATGGTGGAGATGATGATGGTGATGGTGATGATGGTGATGAAGGTAATAATGGTGATGGCGGTGGTGATAATGGTGATGGTGATGACAGCGATGATAGGGAAGATGGTGGAGATGATGATGGTGATGGTGATGATGGTGATGAAGGTAATAATGGTGATGGCGGTGGTGATAATGGTGATGGTGATGACAGCGATGATAGGGAAGATGGTGGAGATGATGATGGTGATGGTGCTGCTGCTGATGATGGTGACAGTGATGATGGTGATGGTGATAATGGTGATGGTGGTGATGATGATGGTGATGGTGATGATGGTGACAGTGATGATGATGGTGGTGATGATGACGATTATTATTATCATGGTAAATAACTGTGATCATCATGATGATGGTGATGGTGATGATGGTGAAGATGGTAATGGTGGCAATGGTGATGATGGTGATGATAGTGATGGTAATGACTATCATGTTAAACAGTGATGAGAATGGTGATGTGATGATGATGAAGGTGATGGTAATGATTCTGCTGAGGATGATAATGGTGGTGATGATGATGGTGATAGCGATAATGGTGATGACAATAATAATGATGATATCATCCGAACCTCAGCCTTGTCCTGGGAAGAATCCCTGTCTCAGGAAAATATGGTCATTCAGAAGACAGTTTAGAGAATATAAAAGGACAAGCATATTCAAAGAAACCTGCTAATCTCAAAAAAATAAAGATACCACTTTTGAGCCCTAAGTCTAATCAAAATACATGAGCTTAGTATATGTCACAGGGCTTAATGTTTTTAGAAAAGGAGGCTGATTCCCCAAGCTTTACAGAGATAAAATCTTGCATGAAAAGAGAAGAAATTACAGAAATTCAAAACAGGGCCAACCGAATATGTCCAGAGCTCTCCCTATGAAAGTCCTTATATATATCAAAGAAGGGAGATTCCAGCGGAATTTAGTTAGCTTTATTTTGCCCACTAATTGCTTTAGGAGTTCATCTTTTTTGTTATAAATTTACACTGATAGACACACACGAGCTTTCCCCGGAAGCCTTCCCTGCACCCTAAGGTTTGCCGAAGTCTGTCTCCTCTTTTCTCCCAGGGTAGTATGCACACTTCTCTTGTTGCACTCAGCACATTATTTGTGGTGGATTTATTGCAAAAATACCTTCAAATCCTTAGCCTTCCCTATATTTACATTTTTTGCAATGCTGCTGGCAGACCATCCTGTCAAGAGGTAGAATCTATTTCCCTGCTGGGCTGGCTTTGGGAATTACTTTGGCCAACAGAATGGGGTGGGTGGAACCAGATGCTGGTCTCTGTCTTGCATATCTCCACCCTCAGTCTGGGCTCTCTGCCTTCATCACCAGGCTCCTGCGGAAGAGTGAGACCCAAAAAGCAGCAGTTGCCCCAGCCGAGCCCCAGGCACGTGAGAAAGCTCAGCCAAGATCAGAAACCCCCCTCGCTGATCTGTAGCTGACTGCAGATGCGTGAGTGATTCCTGGACCTGGCCAGCCTAGGTCAGCAAAACCACTCAGCTGATTGGTGGTGATGGCCATGATGGTGATAATGATGGTGAGCAAACCTCCACGGTCATCGCCTTGTGCCACCACAGCGGTGTGGATATTTGTTTCCAGGTAATGAAAAAAAGCAGTGGCCAAGGCAGTATCTGCCTTCAGAGCATTTACATTCTGGTGTAGGAGACAAATGATAAAGTGTGTGCGTGTGCGTGTGTGTGTGTGTGTGTGCGTGTGTGTCTGCGCATGCATGTGCGTGTGTGCGTGTGTGTGTGCATGTGTGTGTGAATGACACACAGCAGTAAGTACTAGAAAGAAAAAGAGCAGACAAGTGGATAGAGCTTGATGAGGGAGCATTCCAGCCAAGCGGCCAGGGTAGCTGTCCCTGCCCTTTGGGAAGGGGCACTGGGGCTGAGACCTGCGAGACCCAGAGGAAGTGAGGCAACAGGCTGAGCAAAGGCCCAAGGAAAGAGTGTCCCAGGAAGCGCAGGCGCCACGTTGGGGCCAGTGTTTTATGGGCCACACGTGGGCTGCTTCCCAGGACACAGACAGCATTTGGTATTTGTTGATCAAAATATGGAAAAGTGTAGGGTGTCTGTTATTGGGCTTCTGAAATATTTCCAAATGGTGGCCAAAATTAGAGGATATGCATCCTTCCCAAAACCAGAAATATTTCTAGCTTTAGTTAAATTCATGGTGTTTATAGGTGGGCTAACTGTCAAGCTTTCCTCTAAAAAAATACTTGCACTTGAAAATCTAGGAATACCTTAAGTCGAATCCACCTACATTTGACTCATTGAGAGCCGTTTCCCAGAACTTTCCTATTACTCCTATTATTGTAAAAGGTGAAGAACATCCAGAGTCAGGGAGTCATTCCTGAGACATGAATGGGCCTCCGGTCTGTCCCACATGAGGGCTGGGTACTCGCTGCTGCGTCCCGCCTCCCACCCTCCCCACGCGCTCTGTAATGGCATCTGAAGGTTGGCACCATTCCCGCCTGGCCTTAGCTGAGCCTGTGCTGCCCAAGGTCCCCAGCAGTTGGCTGGAGCTGACTGGTCTCGTTGGGGCATGAGTGGCCCTTGTGGCCCACTGCTGGCCTGCAAAAGAAGGTGAGCAGGGACTGCCATGTCCTCTGTTAGGAGCTCAGGCCTGGGATGGGGATAAACTCTGCCTATGGGCTCCCAGCCTGAGATGATGGTTGTGTAGGTCCCAGGGCTGGTGCTGCCACTGTAGGCCACATGCAGGCAGTCAGCTGAGCAGAGGCATTCCATCCAGACAGAACCCGGGGCAGACTCAGAGCTGGGGCTGTGGACGGCCAGGACCACGCTTGGCTCCCGGGGACACCGGGTCCCTGCGAGGGGCCCCATGGCACGCACATCCTCTCCCCAGAGTACCCAAGCCCTCATTTTAGTCTGAGAATCAAATGTCCTTTGCATCGGGCCAGCCTGAGGAGCGTACTCTCCTTACGGCGGTGCCAGGGCCACAAAGCCCCTCCACCATGACTGTGGGTGCGAGCACTGGGGCCGTCCTGCTCGGCTCGGCCACCTGAACAATCAGCTCTCGGCTTCCCACCTTTCAAACCAGCCGTCGGCTCACACATTCTCCACAAAGCACTCCACCAGTAAAGATGACGGGAGGAAGCGCAGCCCCATGCCCCACACCTGTGAGGAGCCACGGCCTGGACCCCTTCTGTCCCCTGCCCTTTCTAACTGTGCCCCTTGCAGGCACCAGAGTGCTGACCTCTGCCTGGGTCTTTACCACACTGCAGCCTCCCTAGGCAATTGAAAGCCCTGAGGCTCACACCTGCCTGGTCCAGCTTTGGCCAAGACAGGGGGGAAGCATGGCTTGCCTCAGTTTCCCCTGCATCATCCATGAGGCCCATGTCTGAGTGGCCAGCCCCTCCCCCTGTACCTGCCCCTCCACAGTCTCCTCCCAGGGTGGGGGTCCCTGCTCTAGGCTGAGCTGCATCTCCCCCTCGCTTGCAGCGTGGGGCCCTCACCCCCATCGTGACTGCTGTGGAGACTGGGTCTTTTAGGAGGGCATCAAGGTTGTGTGAGGTCACTAGGGTGCGAACCTGCTAGGACATGATGAGTGCCCTTTTCAGAAGAGGAGATGTAGACACAGAGGCCAGCAGGGGGACGACCACGGGAGGACGTGGGAGGAGACACTTTCCGCAGGCCGAGGAGAGAGGTTGGGAGGAGCCACCCTGTAGCCTTGCCATCCGGCCCCCAGGCCCTGCAGAAAGGGACCCGGCTGTGAGGCTGCCCAGGCCTGGCAGCCTGAGCAGGCAAATACACTCCTGTCCCACATAGGAAGAAGGAAACCATATTCCCCGAAACGGAACGTCTGTGTCCTCTGCCTCACACCACCACCCCTGCCCGGTGAGAGCCATCCCCTTACGCCCCGGGCACCCCCTCGGCCACCGCCCCCCTCGCACTCCTGGCCCCTGAGCCCAGCTGTCCTCCTTCTGTCCCCTCAGCCACCTGGGCAACCTCTCCACGTGCTGCTCCGGCCTCTTCCCCTCATCCTCTGAGCCCAGGATGAAGGGGTGCTCCCACTGCTCCTCCAGCTCACTGCAGGCACCCACTCTCCAGCCCAGAGACCCCTTCCGAGCACTAAGACTTCCCATCCCCAGCGTCCAGTTGCCCCTGCCAGTGCAGACCCATGTGGGTAGCTGCAGACAATAGTTCCCTAAACCTCCGAGAACTCCAGATCCCACCCCCAAATTATTTGTTCCTCTCCCACCCTCCCCGAGTGAATCCCCGGCACCACTTCACACACCGAGACGCAGGCACCCGGGCCTGAGGCTGCTCCAGGGCTGAGGCTGCCCAGTCAAGCCCAGGAGGGGAGGGCGCATCCACCAAGAACTCTTCTGTCCTCCAGCTATGCAGGTCCTTACCCCACAGCCCCCGCCCGCCAGCTCCAACCTCCTCCAGGGACTGAGGACAGTGGCATTCCGCTTTTGTGTCCACTACCAAAGTACATTCCGTAGGCAGGGAAGTCCATTCTGCCAACAGCCAACAGCCAACAGCCAATTGATGTGTGTCTTTGACAAACACAAATCAGATTATTTGTGATAATAATCTGGCAACATTCCCTAGCAGAGGCTGCGTGGCCCTGAGAATGCAGCCCCGCTCCCTGATCTCTGGCCTGTCCCCACTCCTGCTCCTGTGCGCAAGGCCTCCCTTCCCTGTGTGCACGCAGCGGTCTCCCTCCAGCCCCTGTCCTCTCCTGTACCTCGAGTCCTGTGGACTGCTTAGCCTGCATGCAGAGGCCCTGCAATGGGACCCTGTTTTCTGCCTCCAGACCCCTCACCAGGCTCTGCCCGTTGAACTTGTCTCTTTCTGAGATGTCTGCATGTCTCTGCTTGTCTGACTACTGCCTGCATCCCTAGGAGAACAAAAAACCCCATGAGAGATGAGCCGTCGACTTCTGAGCTGCTGTATCCCCGTGCCTGGAAGTGAGCATGAAATCTGGCAGGGCTCGGTCAAGGTCCGCAGGTGAAGCAGCGAATACCATCGTCCCTGAGGGCCTGTGTCAGCCCCTGCCAAGCACCGTGTGGCCCCGGGGGCCAATCAGGTCATTCTCATCTCCGCAGGCGGTGGGTGCCCAATCTACGCTGGCTGAGAATAACCGAGGGATGAATGTGCATTCGGAGTTGCCTTACACTCATGTGTGACGTCCATCTACCATCTAGTGGCAGAAGACGGCAACTTCAGGAAAATGAGCTTTTGAGAAGAAATTAGAGAAACCCTTCAAAAGTGGATAAAGGAAGATGGGGGTGTGAGACGGGCCCTGGGGCTGTTGGTTTGCAATCGCTTCCATCCCTGCTTCCTAGAGCAGCCCGAGCATTCCACTGTGAGCCGGTTCTGGCACACACCACAAGGGTGGGGAAGCCTCAAGGCAAGATGAGCCCCCGTGCTCCTCCAGGCCTGGCACACCCAAGACGGGCCCTCCTGTTCCCCAGGGCACAGCATGGGGCAAGCCCAGGGCCAGTGTCAGAACACAGGAGCGCCGTCTTTCCCGCTTGTTAGTAAACAGAAACTTGGGGAAGGTTGAGATACATTGAGAAGAGTGATGAATGCAAAGCCGAGGGGGAGACACGCAGAGAACGTAGTGGAAAGAAAGGTGCTTAACGTGGGAAACCTGAAAGGCCAGTGCAGCCTTGGCGAGGAAACTAACACGGCACACGGAAAGACTGGAGTGGCTCGCTGAGGACCCGTGACTGCACAGCCCCTCCGGACCTCAGCTCCGTCCCTAAAGAGTGTTTCAACCTTCAAGTTTTCTAACTCTCTGATTTTAAAACTAATGTAAGGCTAATCCCTCACACAAACCTAACCGTGTATTTGTTGCAAGACATTTCTTTGAATAGCTGCCTGTCTCGGTGGGGGCTCTTCTCACGCTGAAGGGGGGCGGGCGCTCTGGGATCCAGGGTCTCAGATGAATTCACGCCTGAGCCTGCCCACAGGTGCAGGAAGCCCAGCAGCAGCTTCTGGGGAGCAGAGCCGAGGGACTGGCCATTTCAGAGGGGGTCCAAGACAGCTGGGACCCAGCCTTCCTAGCACGAGGTGGGCCAGGCCCCACAGGTGGCCCCGGAATTGCAAAGCCAATGGCAGCTTCCTAAGTGGCCACAGAAAAGCCCTTTGGGTGTGGACCCACCGGCCTGTGTGTGTTCAGCAATCCCAGGCACCTACCTGACTTCAGCCTACAAAGATGACCGTGGCCGGGGCCGGCTTCGCCCTTTGGGGAAGCAGTGGGAGGCCGTGGGGGTGTCAGGCTGCCCGCAATGCTTCCCACCCATGTCGGGCCCACTCTGCAGGCACCGTGTCCTGCTCGCCTGTTTGTGGTGGGGTGGCAGAGCAGGCCACTTAACAGGGATCTGAGCTGCCGGGTGCTGGCACAGCCTCAGGGAGCAGCCCCTAAGCAGCCCCATGACAGCCAATCACCCACCTTCCCCCTGTGGGAAGCCTGGGCCGTGGCCAGAACCTCTCACCTTCCCAGCGCCCCAACGCGGTGGCCTCTGCTCTGCCCAGCACCTCCCAGGGCACAGGGCAGATGCACCCAGTAAACACTGCTACCTGATCCCGCAGAGAATCCTCCATCCTCCCCGGAATTCTGTCCAACCAGCACCACCCCAAATAACGAGGAAAAGTCTTTTTCTTCTTTGGAGTCCACCTCCACTTCAGAGCAGCCAGGGCAGATCTGAGGCAGCTTAGGAAACTTAACAAGCCCAAGAAAAGAGCCAGATAAGGTAACGTGCGAGATGCTGGGAAACCCACTCACAGTTTCCCTTTACCAGCCAGCAAAAGCCAGGGACAGAATCCACTCCCACAGGCACTTCATCCCGGCGGGGCTAGAGGGGCTGAAACGGTGGTGTAAACACCACAGGTGTTCACCGCTTTCTGGCAAGTCATTCCTGTCCCTAGAGAGTACGGTCAGCTCTTCTTTCTTTAACAGTTGTTAAACGTAACAAAGCAGTTCTCATTAAGACTGTCATCAGCTTGCTTTTTTAGTCTACCTGAAACCTATACCTGTGTGGACAGGAGAAGAAAGCCGGCTGTTTTCCTGGTCCAAAAAATTTATCGAACAAGGGAAAATGACTTACATCCTGTATGTCATAGATAATAGAAATTTCCAGATTCATAAATACAATACAGTTTAAGAAAAAAAAAGACATATTTTAGAGACCACGCTTATTTAGTGACAATTTTATTGGATTTGAAAAAAACATTGTCACTCAAATTTCTTGGAAGTAATTCCAACTAATGTTTACGTATCGCATTAAAGTTTACAAAGTGCAGCCCATATCATTTGCCACAGTAACACGAATATCGGGAGATGGCCATTCCCACTGTGCAGCTGTGGAAACTGAGGCACACACTGATCTCACACACGGAAAGCCACAGGCCTGGCTGCAGCACAGCCACAGAAACGCACTGCCGAGCTCAGCTCGGTGCGAGGAGGCAGAGAGGGTCTAGTTAGTTTCAGACGTTGCCACCGGTGCAATAGCACACCAGGACGTCCAGGGAGCTGGGAGTACAGAGGAGAGGCAGGAACCCAGCCTCCTGTGGCGTGGGAGAGGCAGGAAGAGAAGCCCGAGTGGGCCACGGCTCCCGGCCCACGGCTCCCGGGCCACTCCCCCAACTGCAGCCTCTGAGAAGGCAGGAAAACCGGCGCTCAAGATCGCGGCGCCCTTAACGCACCTTGTTCCCACCGAGTGTCCGTGGGTGACTTGTGGACGTCAAATGGCGAAATGATTTGCATGGCATGTGGAGGAATCTGGGATGTTTCTGGAGGTAACGGAAAATTACCAGATTTCAACCAAGGGACTAGAATGATCTAACAGGTGTTCCAGAAAATTCCTGTGGTAGCAACACAGTGAGCTGGAGTGAGTAGGCAGGTGTGTAATCCCAGGTAGAAAGACCCAGGTAGTCTAGGTGGTCCCTCCCCAGGGTCAACACAGAGGGCGACAAGGCCAGAGCAGTGGATGGAGGGGGACGCAGCACCCACGGGGAGATCCGTGGCTAGACCCACAGGTACCTCGATCGCTGGGAGACGCACACTGAATCTTTGCAGTCGGGATGACACAAGGTCTGAGAATCACTCTGAAATATTCCAGGACAAACAACAGCAAAGGATAGAAACAAAACTTGGCAAAATATTGTAATCATTGCATTTGGAGAGTGAAAATATATAGAAATGTATGTGTATTTTTTTTCTTTTATTCTACATTTTATCCTAGCTTTATTTAAGGAAAAATAATCATTATACTAAGTGACCATGAGGATCTCCATAACCTTGAGGAGAGACGTTTCAGCGAAGTAGCGCTGGTGATAAAGCTACAGAGTGATCGGGGATGATGCTTTATGAAGGAGGAAAGGAAAGGGCACGACGCTGCAGAGGGTTCTGGGATCCCAAGAAGGTGTTTCCTTGGTGGTGATTCTGGGAAGGGGGTGCCTTGGGCATGTCCACATGAGTAAGGGAAAGAATTGACAGAGGAGATAGGAATGGGAAGAAAGAGGCTACCGGACATGCCCGTTTGGTGCACAACACACGTGGAACTCACACGCAGGTCTGCGGAAATCCCAGCGTTCTCACCCCCCTGCACGTTACAGCTGAACTTACAGAAGGTTACCCAAGAGAAGCCTTGACCCTCTGAGGCAGAAGCTCAGAAATCCAAACCGTCTTGTTCTGATCCACTAAGGTGCTCCAATCATCTTGCTGGCGGGATCTACATCCCAGAAGGCTGTGGTCATCCACAGGGTAATGAGTGTCTCGGTGTTTTGCAAAGTAGTCACCTGTGCTACAGTCTGCATACCTGTCCTGTTCAAACCTCATGTCCAAATCTCATCCCCAGTGTTGGAGGTGGGCCTAATGGAAGGTGTCTGGGTTGTGGAGGCGGATCCTTCATGAATAGATTAATTCCCTCCTGGGGGTTGTGGGTTCAGGGATTCCTTGCTCTACTAACTCCCATGAGGGCTGTTGTTTAAGGGTCTGGTCCCTCTCCCCCTTGCTTCCTCTCTGCCACGTGATCTCTGCACACAGCAGCTCCCCTCCACCTTCCACCATGAGTGGAAGCAGCCTGAAGCCTCACCAGCATCCCAGCAGATGTTGGTTCTATGCTTCCTACACAGCCTGCAGAACCATGAGCCAAATAAACCTCTTTTCTGGATAATTACCCAGCCTTGGGTATTCCTTTATAGTGACGCTCAACAGACGGGGACATGTCACAGGGATGATCCTTCTTACTAACACGCATCCCTCAGTCAGTACAAGAGAAGAGTGCAGAGTGGTAGGTCTGCAAGCCCAGCAGACATGGACTCCGCTGGTGTTTCTGCAGGCTACTGGCTGCGTCTCTTTGGGTATGCTACCCTTCTCTATCAATTTTTATCTATAAAATTCAGTTAGCAGTGCCTATGTTGAAGAGCACTGTGAGACTTCAACAAAATATCAGATGAAAATTTCTAAGCTCCTGGCACACAGGTAGCCCTTTTAAATATTAACTTCTTGTAAATTTCTCTCAAGACTTAAAGCTGTATCGCCTACCTATAGACCAAGATGATCGGTGCACAAAACGCCATCTGATCCGTGCCCTTCCAGCCACAGACTTCCCCTTAGCCTCTTTCCTAACTAGTCCATCTCACCTTCTCACCGTCTCACATTGGAGGTTTCCCTTGACCACCGCATTGTCCACCTCTGGCTTTTGTCTACTTCCTTGAATTCTAGTAACAGATGCACATATCAACTCAGAAACAGACACACAATACCTTTATGGTGCTGGTGGGTCACTGTGCCATTTTCCCCACAGTCTCCTGCCTACTGATCCACAGGCTGCTGATTTTGCCGCCTGAAGCCTCACTTTGAATTAATGTCGTCAAGGAATAGTTGGCAATGATCTCAGTCTCTTTCCTCTGTCACATTTGACAAAGTATGTTCTAAATGTACTATGGGTTCTTTCCAGAAATACACTCCCTTAGCTTTTCTTTGCTGAAATTCACGTTTCACTTGTCTCTCCCATCCTAAGGTCTTCTTACAGATTATCCAAGTCAGGAACACTTACTATCAGAGGCAAGTTTTGTTTTAATGCCACCTAATTAGCCCATGTTATCAAAGCCTTCTGTAAGTTTCAGGTAGGAGTCACCTCGTCCTGGAGACGCCTGAGCACCTGATTAGGTCCTTGCCCTCCCTCCCCAGTGGAAGAAGCTTCATTCGTCTCCCACAGACATTATAAGCCTGTATGTATTCTATTCCCCTTGAGACACAGTCCTGCTCTGTCATGGGCTAGAGTGCAGTGGTGCGATCTCAGCTCATTGCAACCTCTGACTCCCTGGTTCAAGCAATTCTCCTGCCTCAGCCTCCCGAGTAGCTGGGATTACAGGCACGTGCCACCACACACAGCTGATTTTTGTATTTTTAGTAGAAACGGGGTTTCACCATGTTGGCCAGGATGGTTTCGATCTCCCAACCTCATGATCCGCCCACCTCGGCCTCCCAAAGTGCTGGGATTACAGGCATGAGCCATCACGCCCGGCCTGGAACTCATCATTTTTAGACCCATGTTTCTTCTCCACTGTGAGAGCCCAAAAAGCAGGTCCATTTTATTCATCTTTCTATGCCTGCGCATATTGAAGTGCTTACCACACACGGGGCACAATTGGTTAAGCAAATTCATAAGGCTGAAAACTTTCTGTACCTTTTCTACAATTTTAAAGAAGGCTAAGATCTTCTTCTGATTCAGTGAAACCTGCACGTTTATCTGGTTCCAAACTACCTCTTTGAGTAAGGACTCTTAATATTGTATTCCTTAAAAATGAATGTCGAGCTTCTGCAAGGATGCAGGGTCAGGGACTTTGTCACCTCTAAGGGCAAGTCATCTACTGTGGCACAGCCTGACCCACAGGTGACGTCTGATGTCAAGGTCTCACCAGCCTGTTCCTTCCACCACACAGTAACAGTTCTACATGCAAAAAATATCCATGCCAGACCTTCAAATATGTCACAGCGGTTCATCTAATTTGGCGAGGTCTTACACCCTCCCTTTAGAGTCCAGTAACCCTGTCCTGGGAACATTCCGGCCCACCAATGCCCCTCTTTCAGGACAGTTTCCAGAACAGGAGGACGTAAGGAGACTGACGTAGACAGTTGAGTGGGGCTCACGCTTGTGACCTGAATACTGTTCCTCCATGGACAATTCTGGCCACACCAAAAGGTGAGATGGAGTCCCCTTGTCCTCTTGCCCTTTAAAACTTGAAACTGTTGGCAATGAAGTTAGGAATTTATTCTTGGCAGATTAAATAACCCACTCAAGGGCTTGGAATGGGAATCTCCACATCTTCCTCAGTTGAAAAATATGAACAGGAGAGAGCATCTGCTATGGTATGAACGTCTGTGTTCCCACCGAACATCATACATTGAAACCTGATACCTGATGTAGTGGCATAAACAGGAAGGGTCTTCAGGAGGTGATCAGGGTCATGAAGGAAGAGCTCTCAGGAGTAGGATCAGGGCTCTCATCAAAGAGGCCCGAGGGGGCTTGTTCGTCCCTACCCCACGAGGACACAGCAAAAAGGCACCATCTAAACAGCAAAAAGCCCTCCCCAAACACAGAGCCTCCTGTACCTTGATCTTAATGTCCCAGCCTCCAGAACTGTGAGCAATAAATTTGTTTAAAAGTTGCCCGGTCTTAGGTATTTTGGGGATAGCAGCCTGAAAGGACTAAGAGCATTCTCACTGTCATTGTTTCAATCAGAGAGGGGGATGTGTGACTGTCACCTGCTTCTCTGATGCCTGTAAGTTCCCCTTCCTTGAAGCCATCCTAAGCCCCTGTGCCTCAGCTGACAGTAAGGAAATCAGACACCCCAAGAACTCGTTATGCAGGTCAAGACCAGGGCATCTCAAATTTTCTTTCTGCAATTTTACAATAATGTCTTTTAAAAAGGTAAGACTGAGAACATTAATAACATACCACACATTGTAAATGCAGCACTGTTTCAAACAGCTTAAGGAAGGGGAAATAACGCTGCTGCCGTCGATGTATCCATTCATGGTAAGGTTTTAGATTGTTGGCGGGGGGAACGGGTCAAGATACCCAGCTTCTGCACCTAGCATGACATGGGCAAATTGCGGACACGGAGACCCGCATCACTGCCTTCCGCCCAGTCCCACCCGGCAGGATGTCCAGAGCCGCCAGGGGTAATGTCGTGTCCTCACTAGGAGTGGCGTTGCCACTTCCTGCTTTTGCACACGCACCCTCCTCAGAAGAACCAGCCATCGAAGAGGAAGGAGGTTCTAAATAGTGAGGCACAAACCCCGGCTGAGTTAGATAACGTCTGCACTTAATCCAGGGCCTTTGCAAGTATCAAAGGCCTTCCGTAACAGCATTTTCACTGCAGAGTGGAGAGGACGTGTACCCAGGGCTGGGTGGTTACCATATCGCAGGAGCCAGGCTCGGGTGGGGGAACGATGCCCAGTGCTGCTCGGAGTTCCATCTGCTGCCCAGCACATCTGGAAAGCCGCATTCAGGAACTGATCTAGTCCCTTCTTTCTTCAGGCAGTAGAGACATAGTTAGTCTTTCAACTTAATAACAACACTGTATCTTTTTAAATCAGAATCTTTATTGCATCTGATGGGCCCAAGTCTCTTTTTGCTGTCTGATAAGTAAACCCAGCAATCCACATGGCCAGCCCCTCTGTGCCCCCACATTTTTGACACAGTGATTTCCTCCGGGTGTGGCTGAGTCAGATTCCCTGTGTCCATCCCTGTACGTCCGTACGGGTGACAGTGCAAGGGTAAGAACAGTGAGTGTATTAAGTGGGGAAATAAGACGTGTGCTGTGAAAAGAATGAGAAAAACACAGCATCTTCCATTAAAAAGGCGTGTGTATGTCCTGGAGTCCACAAGATTTGAAAAAAACAAAAACAAAAACCCTCGGGCCATCTGGGTATCTGAGCATCTCTTCAGATGAACGACCCTGTGAATCACCCTAAAACTCTTCTATAAATAAAGGGCATTAACACTTTGGTTTATGCTCAGCCAACAAAAATAAATAATCACAGATCAAAGCAGGCTATCAGACGACTTAAGCCACCCTCGGAAACTGGGGAAAAATGTCTTACACATCTCAGAACTCCAAGATGTTTTTATTTATTTCAAATTCCAATAGAATGAATATGTTTTCTCTAAATACTTTTATCACACAACTAAAACATTGAATTACTTTTTCAGAAATAGAGTTAAATACATCAATCTAGTTACAAATTCTAATATAAAGAGTACAAAATATAATGTTATAAATTGTATTTTAAAAAAGGAAATACAAATTTCTATGGTCTTTTGCATTTTACTGCCTCAAAGTAGAATTAGCAAAGTTGATGAAGAATGAACATTTTCCCAGGCAGGTGGCCCCGGGTCACTCCCCGCAGGCCTGTTACCGGGTTCCAGAGCGTTCTCCCACCAACCACGGCAAACAAAGATGTCCTCCTCACTTAAGTCCTGGCCTGTGGTTTTTTCATCTTTTTTTGCTCAGTGAATAAAACATTCTGAAATTAGAACTCACCAAAGTTAAAAGCAGTAAAACAACATACGCTACTTAAGACATTTTGAAGTGGAAAGTAAAGCTATCCGAATGCTGCCCTTCCTTCCTTCCTTCCGTCATTCCTTCCTTCCTTCATTCCTTCCTTCCTTCCTTCCATCATTCCTTCCTTCCTTCCTTCCTTCCTTTTCTATAGGCTGGAAACCTCTCAGAACTTGCTGGGGGTGGCAGAGGACGGTTTTGTCTAGTTTGAAGGAAGGAATGTTGTAGACAGTCTCCGGTCACAAAAGCCCAGGAGGTGCCCTCTTCCACACAACAGACTAAGACTGCACCCACGTTCTTTGATCTCGAAGATATCGCTACTCACCCTGTAACCTTCACTCTATCTCTTCTCTGTCCAAAGAACAGACGGTGACCAGAGTTGCCAAGAGAGGCACCATGGAGATGAAACTTGCCCTTTCTTGCTCAACCCTGCGCCCTGAAGGAGTGTGAGATGATGAAAGCCACAGGCACCGGAGCCGCTACCGAGGGGTTCTCGTGTCCTCAGTGACTTGTGCATGGTGGCCGGATGGGGCGGTGGCCTGTCATGCGGGAGGCGCTCCTTTCTCTGACCAAGTAACTGTATGCAACTCCCAACTGCTACTTCCTGAAGCACCTGCTTTTCAGGAAACCAGTGTCTTTCTTGGTTTAAAAAATAAGTAAGTAAATATTGGGGGAACCTCTTAAAACATTTAATACTTTTCAGAGCGTCAAAGGCAAAATTCACTTGGCTTTAAAGCCAAATCTGTATGGTGCTGATGAGGATGAAATCTGTCCATCTAAGATTACAGTAAGACCTTCCGGGGACCAAGCAGAAAGGTGGGCAGGTACAGTGGCCAGTTTCCCAGAGAAGATTCTCAATATCTGACTTTTGAGAGAATTTAAATATTCATTCTTCAAATTAAGGAATACAAGTGAATGACCTGAAGGCGTTTTAGAAGCTCATTAGCAGTGTGTTATTTGAATGCAAAAATGAGGAAGAGACAGGAGCGGGAAAGAGGTGAGTGCGGAAGGCAGGCCAGGGCGGAGCCAGGCCCCAGCAGGGGCAGGGCGGGCAGCAGCGAGCGGAAAGCAGGGGAGAGACACCCAGAAGCTGCAGTGTAGACAACCAAACCCTTTATTGTCTAAGTTACATTAGACGCAACACTGTAAAAACTCCTGTTAAGAAACAAGGAAACAGCAGATCGGGAGAGGTAGTAGAAAGCCTGTAACAGTCAGAAGACGACGTACGGAAGTGTATCATGCAGAAATCACCATTCGGAAACAAAGGGACTCAGTGGCTAAATAAATAAGAAAACACAAATCATATTAAATACTATGACCAAACTGACATCAACAAATTAACAAACCAATACAATACTGATGATCGGTGGAAGGAAGGGCCCACACATCCAGGCATGCCACAGCTGGCCTCAGGGGGTGGCGTTCTTGGGGGATCCCCAGTCTGTCTGGGTGAAAACTTCACTCCCGCACTCTGTGCCCCCTGCACGGCCCTGCAAGCCGACTGTCCTCCGCCCCTCTCCTGTGAGCCAGGCAGGATCCAGCCCGCGGCCAGCAGGGCCCCAGCACCAGCCCGCTCCCCACCACACTCTCCAGGATGGAGACTCGCCAGCAGGACACTTCCAGCTTTAAAGGCCAACTGCGCTTAACCATGCTGCTTCTGAAACAGTAAAAATGTAGACTACACTTTTGTGTCACTTTGGGTACAGAATTTCTTTTTAATAACTAAAACACAGAGAAACAGGACCGAATCACTAGTCCCTGGCATTCCTGACAGTCGTCATCCACTTTCAGCCAAGAAAAGAACAGCCAGGAAATGCAGAAATGATCACCGTGGGAAACTACCGAAATGATTCAACATAAATCAAAGAAGAGGATTCTGATGTCTCAGGTGGACAGAGGAATGTGTCTCCAAAACTTTGCTCAAAATAACTTTACAGTCAATTACAGTTGCTTCACTGTATCTGCATGACGTTCCTAATTACACCAACAGGACACATCATTTTCGTACATATCTGGCATAAGAATATCAGAAAAAAAAAAGTAAAAAAAAAAAAATATATATATATATAAGCTAGCCAGTTACATTGCATTGTTTGAAAGTGTTGCAAGTAATCTGAACCGTCAAGTAATTTAAACTCAGTAACAAGTAGAATTCAGAAACAAACATTAACTAATAACAATAACAACAATAATAATAATATAATAATAATAATATTCAACAAATCATTAGAACAGGAAACCCACACTTTAGGGTGTGTGTGTGTGTGTGTGTGTGTGTGTCTGTGTGTGTGTCTGTGTGTTTAAACAAGACTTTGTATCAGAAGCCCACTGTCTACAAAAACTGCACTAATCCATTACTGTATGAAGTAAACTGTCGCTCTCACCAGTATTAAAGGTTAGGATAATTTCTGTACATGTAAAATTATTGCTTTCTTGAAAAATATATTTAGCATGCTCGTTTTAATCCGTTTCCTGCCTTTACAAAATTTCACAATTAAAAAAAAACCTAGTAAAGCTTTTGCAAAAAATTTCACAGAACATTTTCATTCAAGGCAGCAGTAACTTTTGATAATGCATAAAATCCTATGTGCAAAAACCCGAAACTCTCAGAAATACTGCCATCACACATAGTGCCACGGCAATGCGAAAAGAAAATATTTATATCTGTGGAATACAATTTCAACTGCGTACACTGCATGGTTTAAGATCCTTTGCTATGGGCCTTAACCCCCACCACAAAAACTTGCATTTGCATTACTGAGGAAGAGGTATATAAAGCCATCCCCCACCCCGGGGGCTGGTGATCCCCACCCTCTGTGAACAAAGTTCCTCATCCTGTGGAGGTCACCAGGCCCAGGGAAAAAAGACACCCACTCGCTGGGGTGGCACAGGGAAGGGGGGGGAGGCAAAGAGTGGGGACAGAAGGCGCCAGAGCTCAGCACCCTGCGCTCTAGGGCCCCTGAACCTGCGCAGGGATTCTTCTGCCATTACTAAAACAGGTCCGAACCGGGAGGACTCAGTGGCTAAAGAATTTGTTAAGACATATAGTCTTCCTTTATAAGCAGTTTGCAGAATGTAGCCCTGTTACAAAAAGGTCCTGAGAATAAACAAGAAGCCTGCTTTTCTTAGTGTTCACTAGCTCTCTTCCGAAGCAGAATCTACGCATTCCCACAGACGTGTCTCCTTTGCCGGATTCGCTCAGTTCGAATGGTGGAAAGAATGGAACCAGCGCACGGCAAGTGCACGCAGCCCCCAGGGAGGAATGCGATGGAACCAGCTATGAGCGTCTCATCATCACGCCCCTCCACCAAGCCTGCTTCCCACAGCACCTGAACGTCACCTCCTTCCTCTCTCTTATTTACTCTAATTTTAAATACCCACTAAGCCAAGGAGAGGCAGTAGTATGAATACTCGATCAAGCTCAAATCCACCACGGCTTGTTCTGACATCATCTGCACAGTCCCTCTGAGCGTGGGAGGCCCCAAGACAGTGCTCAGCCTCGCCACTCTGTCCAACACACACAAGTATCTTTTTTTCCAGTGTCTCAAACTTGTCTTGAATAAGATAGATGCCTTGTGCCCCTACTGTGCCTGCCAGTACTACTGTTTATGAGAAGGAAATATGGATCTACGGGCGATGAGCACGTATATGCGTATATAGTATCTACATGTGTTTCTAGAGTAGAGCATCTTCGTTTACTTCTGAACGTTTAACAGGGACAGGCATCTGCCTTTCGTTTCCACTCCAGTGCAGCGGCTTGGGATGTGAGGTGTCTGCTCGGGAGTCCTCTGGCTGTTCTTCCTTGGAGCGGCCGGGTCACGGTGGGAGGCTGCGGGGGCATCCGTGAGGGTGCTGCTAACGGCCGTGACAGGGATCTGGGGTGCGTCGGAACATGCCTTTAGGTTCCCTTTCTGAGAGGCACTGTCTGGACGGTACCTGTGTTAGAATGGTCTCTCCCCTGTGTGAGAAAAAAGAAAGAACAGTAGAAAAGCTCATTTCTGCCTTTTGGTTTCGAAATGCATTTTGCTTACTAATTTTCGAATCAACATCCAAGAACACAAACACTGACCTTCACAGAGCAAGCCAAGTAGGCAAAGACCCCCTGGCTTGAGCCGTAACTCATTTTATACAAACAGGAGGTATTTTAAATTTGCCTTGCTGCCTTAAAGAGGGGTGGCTTGAAAAAAAAGTTCTTTCCAGTGTGATTGAGAAAGGATCGTTGGACGTCTCTGTTTCACAGGTAAGAATGGCAAATGACAGTGTCCGAACCGGCTCTGGAGAAAAGGGTACCAGTTGGCAAGATGGGAAGGAGGCCAAAATGTTCAATTTTATAGTACAAAGTGGATTTACAAGTGAAGGATAGTTCCAAAACAAGGCTGAATCTGGGCCATCCACACAAACAGAAAGGCACAGCTCTCACACAGGTCTGTCAGAACGGTGCACCCATTTCCACAAATAATTACCACGTGAGAAAAAGAGAAAGGTTATTATACAGTAAATTGTGAGATAAAACCAAGCATAAATGTGGGCCCACGGCTTTCAGAGAATGCTTTCCAATGACACGTGAAGCATCCCTGTTTCAACAATAGCGTTTACAATCTGAGGACAAAATACAGCATGGCCAGATTAATCGTACTTAACTGCATTAACCTTTAGCTCAAATCTTGATGAAGCGAAACTGACCACTGGAAATTAACATGCATACATAAACTAGGGGACTCATGTAAAATTCCAACTGGTTTCCAGCTATGCCTATAGGAACCCCAGAAATAACGGCAGGGTGTGGGGGGGTCTGTTTGACACAATGAATTAACTGCTTTTCTTTAGTTAATAGTTCCAGAAAGCTACTTACAGCTGGCTCTGCGTTCATGACATCTACCAGCTGACATGTGGTGGAAGTCAGAAAGATACTCAACAAAATTTTATGAGGGGTTAGGGGGTGGACGCAGTGGTGGAGACAGCAGTTTATTTGAAATGTAGGAAACAGTAACAGAATGAGAGATGTGATAAAACTTCCCTAAGTAGATGGTGAATTTCCTGCAGTAAATGGAGAAAGATTATTTTACATTTTTGTACAGCGACATCAGGCCATGGAGAAATCTCTGAGGTTCTGATGGGAAGTATTCATCATCAACAGGGCTAAGAACCAATTCCAAATACGTCCAGGAAGGAAAATGGTCTTCGTATTTACCGAAAGAGAACTGGGAGTTACGGTTAGCTGTTGGCTGTTTGGCCTTGACCGTCTCTGCAGAGCAAACAGAGAAGTCGGGGACCCTAAGAAGTGTTCAAGGGATGCGTATGAACACAGGTGCTGTGTGTGCCTGGATTTCAGGGGACTGCACCCCCAGGGCACGTCCACCTGGGTATCTCTTCCTTTGGACCAGAAGTCACAGACTTGCATTGGGTTAGGCATCAATGGACCATCCCAGAGGCGACAGGGAGATGGCCCTCTGTCCATAAAGGGCTAACGTTTTACACTGCAGGGCTCAGAAGGCTTTAAAAATGCTTATTTTGGAAGCACTGCAAAGTCCGGATAACCCAAACAACTAGGTGGTTAAACTGTGGTCACAAATCCAAACGCAGAGATGCCTATTTTCTCTTCATAACTGAAGGGGTGTGTTCCAATACCTCATTTTTTAAGAGAGTCGTTTTAAGTTACTGACTCAACAGAGGCCACCATGTTATTACTCAATAAAGCAGCCCTACAGCATTTTAAAGAAATGAATAAACCATGGAAGAAAGGAGGCACAGAAATACTGAAATGAAGTGGACACACTAATATTCTGAGCACAGGCACATGGCCTTTTCCTCCTGAGAGAGTAGTGAAAAAATGAGAAGCCTGCTTTTAGAAGATTTTGCTTTTCTTTTTCGCAGCTGTGAATTGTGGGCTTTTGGGTAATGCTGAAAGAAATACTATCTTTCTTAAAGGTATTTCAGTGTCCTAGGAATGGATACTGACTTTATGAGGTCTACTTAATAAGGCCAAGGAAATGTGTATGTAGTGATGGGAGTGAATCCATGGCCCGCACACAAAATCCCACCATGCCCCAGGACAGAGGGCACCTCTCAGCCTTCAGAAGCCTTCAGAAGAGGTCAGCCTATAAACAGGGCTTGCGGTCAGCCACGCAGGCAATGCGAGTGCCTGAGGAACAGCTACGCAGGATGCTTTATTGACTAAAACCCTTTCCAAACAAGCCGTCTGGAGTAATTCTGGATAAGTCATCACATCTATTCATGACTTTTGGTAGCGTGTTTTATTTAGAGAAAGTGGATAATGTGTTTTAAGATGCTTGTTTGGTTTAATGAATAAGAAAAGCTTAAGCAAATGAGCTGAATTTCAAACTTTGATCTGTGATGCTGAGAATCCAAAAGTGATAACTGAAAATAGATTATGCATATATTCAAATGTCCCAACCTAGGTGATTTCTCCATCATTTGCATTATAATAGCTGCAGCTAAAAATGAGACAAATTAGGTCGCCATTCATTTTTTCATTTCCTGTTATTTTGATGAATGGAATTATTTATCCAGCTTAACTATTTTAAAATAATATTTAGAATAATAAGAAATAAACTATTAATCATAGTCTTTAAATTTTGGCAAGGAATCCAAACAAATCACAACACCAGATTTCATATTTCAGCAGTCATTCTGGTCTTTTAATAAATCCAAAAACCATGAGTCTGGGGGGAATAATCTTTCTTGGTTTCAAAAATCATTTTAATTTCTAATGTTTAACAACAATGCAACAAAAAAAAATTTCTCAGCAACACTAAAGAAACTTCCTAGTTTTTCCTCTAACATCCACAAGACAAAAACACCCAGATTTCAACATACTGTTTTCAAAAAGTATTCTTTCTAATGCTGAATGCTGCTGATTACTAGAAACTAAACATTTATTCAGTCCTGCTAAACAGATGACCAAGCATCTTTAAAAAGACAACACACACCAGCTCTTCCCCTCATTTAGGATTTGATTTGGAGGACTGGCGGTCCTTGGCACTGGAACTTCTTAATCCAAAACACGGTAAAAGCACCAAGGACGAGCGCCGGAAGAATCACCCACAGGTGTGGGTGCCCTCACGGGCGGGCTCCTGGGGCCCCGCGCCTGGACCCTCTCACCATCTTCTGGCTCGTCTACGATCGAGGCAGAAGGGTGAGATGCCTGGAGAGGCGTGCTGTGAGCACGTGCAGCCTACGCAGCCCTGCTATTTACCCTGCATCTCTGCCTGCAGGTTTCAGGCATCCTTTCCACCCTCACCGCCTACCAAAGGAAGGTGTTCAGAAAGAAATGACTGCTTAACTATCTGGTTTTCATGGCATGCTCTGGGGTCTTTTTTTTTTTTTTTTTTTTTAAGACAGACTCTCACTCTGTCACCCAGACTGGAGTGCAGTGGCACGATCTCGGCTCAGTGCAACCTCCACCTCCCAGGTTCAAGCAATTCCCTGCCTCAACCTCCCGAGTAGCTGGGATTACAGGCATGTGCCACCACGCCTGGATAATTTTTGTAGTTTAGTAGAGACGGGGTTTCAGTATCTTGGCCAGGCTGGTCTTGAACTCCTGACCTCATGATCCACCTGTCTCGGCCTCCCAAAGTGCTGGAATTACAGGCGTGAGCCACCGTGCCCGGCTTGGGGTCTTAAAGTATGTGTTTGTAACACGGAAGAGGCTTAAATAAATAGTTCGTGTGCTGAAAAAGACTGCTACTAGTGTCACCAGGAAAGGAAACTATTTATCCTCAAGCTTCAGGTGTGTGCTAATGAATGAAACCAACTTTAACTGATTTAATTATATATTTTATTCTCAACTCTGACCTGTGGGGAAATTAAATCAACTTCAGCAGATTCACCCTGCCATCGTGCCTGTTGAATTGTTTCACTGAGACAGACGGTATACTGTGATTTATCAGAATTTTCCAGTATAGAATATTCAAATATTAATATGGCAAAGTAAGGGCAGTTGTTCTACAAAAACCAAGAATGTCTGTCTAGCAAGCAGAGGGCTTCTGAACAGAACGCAGCAAACGAGGTAACTGTGCCTATCCTGACAATACTTTTCTCAAACTCATAGTTTTCCTGCATCCTCTTTTTAATGAATAATTAACTATAAGTCTCTTAAACCAAACAAAGAGAAGTGTGCTGGCAGGTTCCAACAAAGCCATAAGACACCAAGAAAACAGGCCATCAAACCGAGTTCATAAGCAAAGTCTACTAACCAGCTTATCAGTGACAGGCATCTGTCTCCACAGGCGTATGTGTATAGACGTGTTCACGTGTGCTCACCACAGAAATGCTCTCCATGCATGTGAGTTTCTTCCAGTTATGAAGGAAAATGGCTTAATTTTGGAATAAGTAACAAAAGGTAACACTGAATGTGTGTTCTGTGGTGTATGTTCTAACTTGATTTCCACAGCAAATATACAACATAAGCACCATTGTCATTATTTTATAGATGAGGAAACTTAGGTCACATTGTATGTCTAAGGGGGAGGATCAAAGTTAAAGCCTCTACTTAATAACCCAACGTATTAGCCACTGACAGTATCTGGGTCTCTCCGAGTGGAACTGGCTGACCTTGAATGAATGTAAATGTTGATAGCTATTATATACATAGTCTCTGCCAGGATCTCTCCTCTCCACTTTAAACCCGTGTCTTCACCTGCTTGTTGGACATTCCTAAGTGGGTCTCCACGCCGCTCTCAAACTAACCTTGAATTCTATCTGGAAACATCAGCTCCTCCTTCCAGCCTCAGGGGACTGGATGCTCCCTGGGACCAGCTGCCTGAAGCCAGACTTGGGGTCAACGTGATTTGCTCCTGGCCCTCACTTCCCACATCCAACCCCCATGTTCCGGTCCCTCAAATCTACCCTCTCTCCAGCCCACGCCAGCTCAGGCAACCTTGTCTCTCGCTGGGATCCAGCTAAGCGCCTCCAAAGGGACTCCTGCCACTGGGAACCACAAAGCCCATTCTCAGTGGCACGTGACCTGCTCACTCTTCTCAAGCTAGAGCTCTGACAGTGTCAGATCTGCCTCAGGCTCTCTGCCACTGTGGCCAGAAATTCATGAGTCTCATCAAGGAGACCCAGTGCTCTTTAGACCCCAACCCTGAGCCTCTGCCCACCTGCTCTGGCTCCCCTGCCCGAGCTGACCTCCACCCAGCTCCTGCAATGCAATGTGCTCCTCCACTCGGGGCCTTCCACGGGCTGAGCTCTTCGGGAATGCCCATCCCTCCACCCTCATGGCCTTCCAAGCACCTCCAGTCTGGATGACAGGGCCCTTCCCATGTCACAGCGCTGCCCTGCTCTGCCCTGTTTCCTTGTCTAAGCCACCCGTGGACCTTTTGAACCACAGAAGCAGGAAAAATGGTGATCTCACCTCCCCAGTATCCTGCACAGGCCTGGCACACAGTGGATGGTCAATGAACACTGCTCATGAGTGACTAAATGATTATCAAATGGAATTTCTAAATACTGTTTAAAGTAAATAATTTAGCAACTATTATGTATATCTATAAAAGTCCATCGACTTTAGGTGTTACATCAAATAATTTCTGCATGAATACACAGTGTTGCATGATCCAAAAAACACCGCCATGATCCCTAGCATCTGAAGCCCACAGGAAAAGAATCTGGTGAAACATGAATGATTGTTAGTAAAGTACTCTCAACACGAAAAAGAACATGGCTGATAAAGTAGGAATCACATTCTAGACGTCAGAACTACAGAATGTGTTTCTATAAGTCTATAAGGTATCCTAAATTTAACACAGCCATTGTGATTTCTGTAAACAATGAAACTGTAGGATAAGAACAAAGAACCCTAAGATTTAAACCTCTGCCTATTACTGATGTGTTTTTCAATTATCCTAGCCAACAAACCTCTATGGGAATGCTTAAAGATACAGTTCCAAAGTATGTTCAGGAAAATGGAATTTCCTTAGAGAACCAGACCATTCAGTGATAAATCACCAAAAGCTACTTTAAATATAATGAAAGACAAGAAGTCCTATCAGAGGCCGTGATCTCAGATACAGAATTCAAGAAGCCAGCTGCTGTAGCCGGAAATGCATACAAATCTAGCTCCGCCTTAACGCCACAGCCTGAACCGCCACCGTCCCATGAATGAAAGGAAAGTTGACCCACTGAGATCTTCACACAACAGTTAACACACATGCTGAGTCTGAAAGCCACGCAAACTCAGACCACAATGCTGAGTTACTCCGAGCTTGAAACAAAGGGCTAGTATGAAGTACAAAATAACATTTCAGTCTAGAGAGACAAAGACGATATAAATACATCCTTTCTGTATCGGAATCACAAATGAGTAACAATTGTTCTAAACTCCCAGCAATCAGTAAGTAACACAGAAATTATTTAAAATACAGTCGAAATGATTTGCTTTTTGATCTCCTATTTCTCCCTGGGACAAAAGCCTTTTCAAGAGGCTTAGGTGGTATTAGCAGGCAGCAAACAAACTGACAGGCATTCCTGAAGACTCTCACCAACTTGTTCATAGATGTGGCTTCCCACCCCTGTCAAACACGCCAACCAAAAGGCAGGTCCTGGGTGGGTTTAACAAGTCACCTGTGTGCGCAGGAACACTTGTGGCTCACCCAGCTGTAACATCAACTTGTAATTCTCCGTGACGGCCACATCCCACAGACACATTATGGTGACTCTTGTGGCAAGAGGGTTTTATTTCTTTAAAAAGGACAACGCAACTGCAGTGGAGGCCGTGCATTGGGAAATCTTTCCATTCCGTTTTCAGCAAGATGCTGTATTTATTTCATACATTGTCATGGCACTGTGTAACTATGGGTTTTATTAAGAAAGGCCGAAGCTAATTATTTAAAAACTGTCATAAATGGCAAGGCTTTCTGTCAACAATACATGAAGCAAAGGCCTTTAACACCACATAGAAATTCTAACCAGGCAATAATTAAAAGAAAAAAAAAAATCCCTAATCAGGTAACAACAATCCTACAGCCAGCCCAGCTCAATCACTAATTAGCAGGGGCGCTTGGTGAAGCCATTTCATGCCTCTTCCCTTTTTCCTCTAGAAATAGACTAGAATGATTCTCAAGTTTCCTTTGAGACCTCACTAGACCATACAGTCTCGAGATCCCTCAGAGGTCTTAATCACCCTCATCCTCACGAGCAACTGGGAATCCCACAGACTACTGAATTTGTCAGAGCAGAGGACACAAACTGAATTCCACCACCCAAACAGGGCTTGACTCTCATGGCCAAGAAGCCCCTTCCTCAATGACAAAGGGGAGAGTTTGTCTTTGGAGGGAGCCAGATGTTCTTTAGAGAAAGCTTGTGCAACACGGGTGTGATGTCCTCCAGGAGAGTAACATGAGACAGCATTGAGGGCACACACCCTCAGCCTGAGAGAATGCAAGAGACCCCTGTGGGCTGTGGGTGGGGGCCTCACTACTTTAGAGCAGGACTCAGAACCACGAGCCAACGCCCGAGTCCTGCCGCTCCGTGTACACTGAGTGATGTACGCACACAGGTCACACCTGTAGGGGCAGGTGCCTCCCAGGCACAGGCACACAATTACTTTCAGGCACTCTGGCCATGCCAGTCATGTCTGTAACACAGAGGAACAAAGCACAAAGCCGCAAGACACCACACTGGACATGAAACTTTTCTTACAGAATAACACAGAAAGAATGTTCCTGAAGGAGGCTAACCATAATTTGTTCTCAAGCAAACTCCTACCCAGAAACATCTTGGAAAAAGTGAGTCTGTAGTGTTTTCAGTCACTGCCAGTCTGTCCTGACTCCCTCCTCCCCAACACAACTGACACCCGGCACCCTGCAGCCCCCGCCGGGAGGACCTCTGTGCAGGGATTGCCCACAGACTGCTCCGAAGGGTCAGATCCCAAGTCGAAGCAATAAAGAATTATTTCCACATCTAGTGAAGAAAACAAGAAAGAAGGTCACGCTTCAGTGATGAGCATCACAGCCCACCTTTACCCAGCCACCGCATTAAAACCCAGACATCCGATTCATCATGAGACCTACTTGTTTGGGGGCGTCTGCGGAGGTGGCGTGAACTTCAGAACCCCGGGGTCCATCAGACTCAAACACCACTGTGGGAAGAAGCGGTTTGTTAACAGATGAGCATGTGAGCTTCAGGACGTGCACGTTAAATGAGTCCATTACAGATTAAGTACTTTCCCCAAAAAAAAAGACACCAGCGCCTAGCCTGTGGCTGGAAAATACCAATTTACCGTTAACACTTACAGTAAGAGACTGTGATAATGGCTGCCTGGGGCCATTGCCCTTTTTAATTCTGAGCTCACTGCTGAAGAAAGCAATCACTGACAACATTAATTATCGGTGTGTGTGTAAGGGGCCCTCTTCTTGCATTACTTACCATTTGGCCTGTGCCATCCTGCATCAGAGCAGCTTCTGTGGGCATCCTTCACACTGCTGATAGAGAACCCGTCTCCCTGTCTGTCTAATGCCCCTGTGCTGCCCTGATGGTTCCCAGCCCGATCGGGTGCAAGCTCCCTACCTACGTAAGGGCCGAGGGATTCTGCAGCCCATCCTGCCCGGTCCCAAGGGGCCCAGGAATATCCCACAGAGTCCAGTCGGTGCCAGCGAGGACACTAAACCAAGCCTCGGCTGTGCTAAAAGGGTGCTTTGATGAAATGTGTGCTGGTGGCAATGTCGTTCGTTAACATATTCATTTCTGAGGAGTCAGTTACTCTCTAATTAAAATGGAACATTCGCAGACAGATTTATCTCAAATTAAACCACATGGCACATGGATACCAAAAAAACCCCTTTCAGGTGTGGAGTGGGGGCGGCCGGTGTATGGCCCCAGAGGCAGATGGCAGTGCCCCCACCTGGAAGTGGCTGAAATCTGATCATGTCCCCGGCTGCAGATGGTCAAGTGCTGACTGAAGACACCCCACTCCCTTGGCTCCCCTCGGGGACAGTGGACAGGAGGGCGATACCTGAGTGTGCCCGCATGTGGGCCCTGAGGTGGCCGGGCTGGTGGAAGATCTTTCCGCACTCGATGCAGACGAAGTCTCCTGGCCGGGCCTGCGTCCGGAGCGTCCCTGCGGTGGCGAGGTGGTGGTGGCAGTGGCAGGGCCGTGGTGGGGTTGGCGTGGAGGTGAGGAGCAGGAGAGCGAGAGGGAGGCGAGAGGAAAACATCATTAGTCTGTCTAATGTGTCATCATGTGAGGCTCCCTTCAGGCCCTGGTGACAACTGTCAGCCTTCATCTCGGCTCTGCTGACAGGCCAGGCACTCTCAGGACTGCAAGGATGCATAAATTACAGTGAATTAAAAACCGCTCCCCGGGATGGGAGGCGCCGCCAGGCTGTGCGTCAGGCTGTGTGGCTCCGAGCATCTGCAGGCTGGGCCCGGCCATCACACAGCCCTGTCAAACGGCACATCCGGCAAATCAGAGTGACACTGCGTGACAGAGATGAGGCTCATGGAAAACAGGAAGTGAGAGGGACGAGAGCCCGCCGTGACCTGGCCTCGATCCCGGGAGACCCAAGCAGAGCAAGTGCAGCCACGGGGCGGCCAGCCTCTGACCCCCTCTCCTGCCTGCCTGGGCGGCTCTGAGGCCACGGCCCCTAGCAGAGGGCAGGGGACACCTGCGAGTGCCAGGCAGCAGACCCCCAAGGTGCATGCACCTGCTGGCCGTCGGCAAGGTGGGAGGTACCCGAGCCCCACCTTTTCCCCAAAGATGATGCGACGCCACCTCACAGCACTCAAAGCACTGGGCTCTGCACTTCCCTCCGATCCAAAAAACCACACGACTTTTATCAGCAAAGGGAGGCAGAGGGCGTTTATTTGTCCGCACGCCTTTTCTCTCAAGGTTTTCCATGCGCTGGGAGCTCCAAAGACATTTCCCTGGCTGTGACACTCACTGCCATGCTCGATAGTAACTCAGGAGGAAAAAAACAAATAATAACTGGAAAAAGTTACACCTGTTGCAGTCATTTTTTCAAAAGCTGTTTTTCACAGCAGTTTTTATGCATCTAAAGGCTGACACTTGAGTGTGAACAGCAAATGAAAAGAATGACAAAAGGCGCTTTAGTCAAATTGGTTGAAAACAAACCTTCAATATTGTTTCTCAAATTCAGAGTAGCTCAAAAGGTAAAAACATAAAGTCATGTTTACACTATAAATCGCGTTTATAGAAATAATAAAGAAATGCATGAACTGGGACGCACATCTTGTCAATTTTCCTGTATGACAGATCATGAACCTAAATCAGAGAATGTAACGCCTTAGCCTCTGACTACTCAACACTCCCACTGCCTCACACACAGAGGAAGAAGAAGAAACATTTCGGTCAACACTCAAGTTAACAGGGGCCAGGTGCGGTGACTCAGGCCTGTAATCCCAGCACTCTGAGAGGCCAAGGCAGGAGGACCACTTAAGCGCAGGAGTTCAAGACCAGCCTGGGCAACATAGCCAGAGACCTCGTTTCTACTAAAAATGTAAAAGCTATCCACCGAGGTGGGTGGTACATGCCTACTCGGGAGGCTGAGGTGGGAGGATCACTTGCACACAGGAGGTCAAAGCTGCAGTGAGCTGAGATCACACCAATGCACTCCAGCCTACATGACAGATTGAGACTCTCTCTTAAAGAAAAGAGGAAAGAGAAAAGGAGAAAGAAAAGAAGAGAAGAGTGACAAAAGGAAAGGAAAGGGATAGGGAGGGAAAAAGAAGGGGAGAAAGAAGAAGGGAAGGGGAAGGGGGGGAAGGGAGGGGGGAAGGGAGGGGGGAAGGGAGGAAGGAAGGGAGGGCAATTTTTTTTGAAGCAGCCCCCTAAGGGGGGGCGTTATAATTTGTTCCCCATTCAGCTGCATTGTAAACGCCACCCAGTGGCACTCCTCTGAAACTAATTTCTGAACACTGGTTGTCTGGATTTTCCTAGGTACAATCTAGACGGCGTCTACATGTGAAATCTCACCACACCTACACAAAATACTGACTAATGATGACGACATGCAATGTCATCTGTGTCTAACATTCACAACTTTCAAAAACTAAGTCATTATTATTCCTTTTTCAAGCAATTATTGTAGCTATTTCCTATCCAAATGGGCAACAGAGCAAACATGGATAGCCCTCCCACTACCCCATGCTCACCTCCTTGAATCAAGTGTGGATGAGTATGCGTGCACACACACTCGCGCAGGCGCACACACTCACAAGTACACACGCACACATGGTTTTCCCAAACATTTTACCATATAACTTTCTCTTTACGTTTTAGAGACAGGGCACTTGCCCTATGGTCAATGATACTATGCCCAAGCTACTCCACCATTTCCAGTTAATCAAAAACGTTACCAACTTCATTTGAATTGAAGACCAGCTGGTGAGCACACAGCTCCAATGTTCTGACCTCGAAATTCAAGTTGTGTTTAGAATGTGGACTTAACAGTGAAAGAAAAAGGCCTGGTGTAACTTCAGAGAGGGACACCAGCCCGGCGAGGCTGCATGTTGTTATGTGGTGCTAAGCTATCCACAGGGAAAGAGGAGATGAAAGAGATTCTACAGAGATCACATTGCAAGGAAGCACGGAGCTTTCATCACCATAGTATGAAGACCTCCTTGGTATACGTGATTTTTTAAGTCCCAATAAGAAATACCATCTAGAATTATTTTATTAGCTTCAATTTTTTATTCTAAGATTTATCATCTAGGCTGGCCGTAAGGTCTGAGAACACAGATCACGTGCTGTGTTACGACTGCCGTAGCAGTAAACGCTTTACATTCTATTCGTCTGTGTTTACAGACTTGGCAGTCATACTGCAGATACAGAAAATGCAGTGGGTCTTTCTTCTCAAATGGTCAGAGAACCCCTAAGGGAGGTAACAATAGTTTTTTCCTTCCTCTTTGGGTAGAGTTGTTAGACTCTGCATATCTACAGAAACATCACCCAGTCAAACACACGTGGGGGGAGAGGAAGTCTCTGAGACTTCTGTTTCCTAACTTCTGAATAAAAGCTGTCTTAGAGGCATCCTCCAATAGCAATGTTCTCTTTATAAATGGAATGTGTCCACTGCAAAATCACAGAATCACACTTCTAGCACCCACAACTATTACATGTTCACGTGAGATGACTTCCTATGCTTGGAGACCATTCTCCTCTGCACATATTCCTACCTCCCAAAATACAAAATGATGCTGTAGCAATATGTCTAATCAATGACCATGGATAGGGAAGCTGGGATCTTTTGATCTGCAGATGACACTCAACTAGGAGACACGTAACAGATGCATGGGATGAGGAAGGAAGACCAAGAACTGCAGATACACTTGTATAATAAGACAAGTCAGAAAGACCAATTTGACCAAAGGAGGAATGAAACAAGATTCTAGACTCATGACTCAAAAATCAAGTACAGGCACACCACAAAGAAAGAAACAGCTGGACAGAGGTACAGGCTCACCGCAAAGAAAGAAACAGCTGGACAGAAGTACAGGCACACCGCAAAGAAAGAAAACAGCTGGACAGAAGTACAGGCACACCACAAAGAAAGAAACAGCTGGACAGAAGTACAGGTACACCACAAAGAAACAGCTGGACAGAAGTATAGGCACACCGCAAAGAAAGAAACAGCTGGACAGAGGTACAGGCATACCACAAAGAAAGAAACAGCTGGACAGAGGTACAGGCACACCACAAAGAAAGAAACAGCTGGACAGAAGTACAGGCACACCACAAAGAAAGAAACAGCTGGACAGAAGTACAGGCACACCACAAAGAAAGAAACAGCTGGACAGAGGTACAGGCACACCACAAAGAAAGAAACAGCTGGACAGAGGTACAGGCACACCACAAAGAAAGAAACAGCTGGACAGAAGTACAGGTACACCACAAAGAAAGAAACAGCTGGACAGAAACAAGTGAAAGAAAAAAATCCTAAGAAAGTTTAGTTACTCCAATATTCAGCAACACCCATAAAAGTAAATCTAGCCTGCACAGATTTCCCGGGCTGGAAATCAAGTCTCTACAACAGGAAACATTCATGTTCTGGTCACCTTTCCAGTAGTCAGAACATGCCAAGGCTGCTGGGTTCCCTTCTGGCTACAACAATTTAAGGACGTCAAAAACAAACATTCAAGTAAGGAGAAAGGAATGCGGAAGGTCCTGGAGACCAGGTAGAAGATGGACGTGGAAGGTCCATGGAGACCAGGTAGAGAGTCGACACAGAAGGCCCCAGAGACCGGGTAAAGGATGGATGTGGAAGGACCTGGAGACCAGGTAGAGGATGGACGTGGAAGGCCCTGGAGACCAGGTAGAGGATGGATGCGGAAGGTCCCGGAGACCAGGTAGAGGATGGATGCGGAAGGAACCGGAGACCAGGTAGAGGATGGATGCAGAAGGTCCTGGAGACCAGGTAGAGGATGGACGCGGTAGGAACGGGAGACCAGGTAGAGGATGGACGCAGAAAGTCCTGGAGACCAGGTAGAGGATGGATGTGGAAGGACCCGGAGACCAGGTAGAGGATGGACGCGGAAGGTCCTGGAGACCAGGTAGAGGATGGACGCGGAAGGTCCCGGAGACCAGGTAGAGGATGGACGTGGAAGGACCCGGAGACCAGGTAGAGGATGGATGCGGAAGGTCCCGGAGACCAGGTAGAGTATGGACGCGGAAGGTCCTGGAGACCAGGTAGAGGATGGATGCGGAAGGACCCGGAGACCAGGTAGAGGTCCTGGAGACCAGGTAGAGGATGGATGCGGAAGGACCCGGAGACCAGGTAGAGGATGGATGCGGAAGGTCCTGGAGACCAGGTAGAGGATGGATGCGGAAGGTCCTGGAGACCAGGTAGAGGATGGATGCGGAAGGTCCTGGAGACCAGGTAGAGTATGGATGCGGAAGGTCCTGGAGACCAGGTAGAGGATGGATGTGGAAGGACCCGGAGACCAGGTAGAGGATGGACACGGAAGGTCCTGGAGACCAGGTAGAGGATGGACGCGGAAGGTCCTGGAGAGTAGGGGATGGACGCAGTAGGAACCGGAGACCAGGTAGAGGATGGACGCGGAAGGTCCTGGAGACCAGGTAGAGGATGGACGCAGAAGGTCCCAGAGACCAGGTAGAGGATGGACGCGGTAGGACCCAGAGACCAGGTAGAGGATGGATGCGGAAGGACCCGGAGACCAGGTAGAGGATGGACGCGGTAGGAACGGGAGACCAGGTAGAGGATGGACGCAGAAAGTCCTGGAGACCAGGTAGAGGATGGATGTGGAAGGACCCGGAGACCAGGTAGAGGATGGACGCGGAAGGTCCTGGAGACCAGGTAGAGGATGGACGCGGAAGGTCCCGGAGACCAGGTAGAGGATGGACGTGGAAGGACCCGGAGACCAGGTAGAGGATGGATGCGGAAGGTCCCGGAGACCAGGTAGAGTATGGACGCGGAAGGTCCTGGAGACCAGGTAGAGGATGGATGCGGAAGGACCCGGAGACCAGGTAGAGGTCCTGGAGACCAGGTAGAGGATGGATGCGGAAGGACCCGGAGACCAGGTAGAGGATGGATGCGGAAGGTCCTGGAGACCAGGTAGAGGATGGATGCGGAAGGTCCTGGAGACCAGGTAGAGGATGGATGCGGAAGGTCCTGGAGACCAGGTAGAGTATGGATGCGGAAGGTCCTGGAGACCAGGTAGAGGATGGATGTGGAAGGACCCGGAGACCAGGTAGAGGATGGACACGGAAGGTCCTGGAGACCAGGTAGAGGATGGACGCGGAAGGTCCTGGAGAGTAGGGGATGGACGCAGTAGGAACCGGAGACCAGGTAGAGGATGGACGCGGAAGGTCCTGGAGACCAGGTAGAGGATGGATGCGGAAGGTCCTGGAGACCAGGTAGAGGATGGATGCGGAAGGTCCTGGAGACCAGGTAGAGGATGGATGCGGAAGGTCCTGGAGACCAGGTAGAGGATGGACGTGGAAGGTCCTGGAGACCCGGTAGAGGATGGATGCGGAAGGTCCTGGAGACCAGGTAGAGGATGGATGCGGAAGGACCCGGAGACCAGGTAGAGGTCCTGGAGACCAGGTAGAGGATGGATGCGGAAGGAACCGGAGACCAGGTAGAGGATGGACGCGGAAGGTCCCGGAGACCAGGTAGAGGATGGACGCGGAAGGTCCCGGAGACCAGGTAGAGGATGGACGCGGAAGGTCCCGGAGACCAGGTAGAGGATGGACGCGGAAGGTCCTCGAGACCAGGTAGAGGATGGACGCGGAAGGTCCCGGAGACCAGGTAGAGGATGGACGCGGAAGGTCCCGGAGACCAGGTAGAGGATGGACGCGGAAGGACCCGGAGACCAGGTAGAGGATGGACGCGGAAGGTCCCAGAGACCAGGTAGAGGATGGACGCAGAAGGACCCGGAGACCAGGTAGAGGATGGACGCGGAAGGTCCCGGAGACCAGGTAGAGGATGGACGCGGAAGGTCCTGGAGACCAGGTAGAGGATGAATGGAGAAGAGGGATGCTGGGTCCAGGAAAGGCAAGAGAGAAGTGTGTGAAGGTTTAAAGGACTACCACATAGGAGAGCTCTCAGCTAGTTCTGATGGCCTCAGCAGAGACCTGCAGGCAGTGGCCGCTCACCAAAGCCGGGGCCCAGGAGGTGCCGAGTCCCTCACCGGGGGCGTCCCATCTGGAGACGCTCGGCTCTTCTCAGGTGCACAGACCGAGCATCTAGGCAGGTCGGCCTCAGGTACTCTATACCGGGAAGCTGGGATTCTAATAATGCACCTACAAACAGGCGTATTTTAAGACAAGAAACACGAAAGCCCTGCCCTTAAGAAACCCAATTTAGAGTAGACTTAGTCCCCACAAATTTGCTGACTCACACTATGTCTCAATGTGAACACTGGAAGAATAAATAACCCAGGATGAGCGCATGTGCTTTATGACTAGTGCTTTTCACATACGAAAGGTAAGTATTTCACTTCTCTCTTTAAACAAAAGGCCTTAAAACCGTTTATTTTTTTAAATGTCTGTAAGAAAAGGAAAAATATTTCAGCCTATTTTGGCCTTCAAATTCTATCATCTGAAATTTCAAAACCTTACAACTCACTTCTACTTTCTTAGAAACGCCAACTACGCCGGCCACAAGGCAGCTCAAAGGCCTTTTAAGAAGCGGGGACCGCTTTCCAGGTGTGAACCGACAGCTTTAGAACTGTTGGGTGGAGCAGGCCGTGAGTGCATGACTAATTCAATTAGGAGTCTGGTGGAGCCAGCGGGCGTCAAACCCCTGTTGCTCTGCCCGGAGGCGGCCGCCAGGGGAAGGACGGAGCGGCCCAGCCAGGAGCACCCCAGCGTCCTCGAAAGCGCAGCCCTCACCACTCAGCCTTCCCTGCTTTGGGTTCCAAGAAAACCCACATCTCCAGAAGTGAGGCTGGCATCATGTCAAAAGGCCACCAACAAACTTGTTGTCCACTTAGCAGCAAATAACCTGCATGACTGAAAAACCCTGCCGTGGCTGAGGGAACTCACTCACTTTAACTGAACGTGGAAAAAGTCAAACCATCAATCCGCAGGGCGCTGCGCTGTGCCTCCCACCCACGACAGCCTCCATGGGTTACTCCGTCTGCCCAGAGCCCATGGGCAGGGAGAAAAAATGAGGATCTCAGACCAGGCCTCAGGGACCCCAGCTCCTGAGTCACGACTCAGCCCAACACATCCGCCGAGACGCTTGGGTGTCCAGACCTTGGTCTCATCCTAAAAAGTTCACAAGGCCGGGTGCGGTGGCTCACACCTATAATCCCAGCACTTTGGGTAGCTGGATCACAAGGTCAAGAGATCGAGACCATACTAGTTAAATGGTGAAACCTCGTCTCTACTAAAAATACAAAAACTAGCCGGGCGTGGTGGCGTGCACCTGTAGTCCCAGCTACTCGGGAGGCTGAGACAGGAGAATCACTTGAACCCAGGAGGCGGAGGGTGCAGCGAGCCAAGATCGAGCCACCGCACCCCAGCCTGGCAACAGCGCAAAACTCTGCTGAAAAAAATAAGTTCACAAGCACTCAGCAGGCTCTTCAAAGCAGGAATGTAACAAGGATGGCCGGAGGAAGGCCTTCGCCGGCAGAATCTGTAAGAAGGCAGCAGCCTGCAACGGCTCCTACTGGAGAACATCTTGGGTGAGCGTCCCTCACGCCTCAACACTGCCTCGGCCGGCCATGGATCTAGGCAGGCTCTGAATCCCGGCCTAAGCCAGGGGCTTAGCAGGTGACCCCGGCACCCACTGGGACATCGTCCCATGGTGGATTTGGGGGGCTCTCTGCTGACATCTCGCCTCCCAGACCCGGAATCACACCCTGACAGTCCCACGAGCTGCCCTCAGAGGTCACTTCTAATGGGGACCACTTTCAGGAACCGCAGGCTTTGATGGACAATTCTACCAAAGAATGGTTAGCCCTCTCAGGTGATGAACTCAGAGTTAGGTTTTTTAGTGTTCTGGGTGTTAAGGGAGAGTGACCTTCAATCTATGTTCAAGGACAGGGCACTGTCCAGTGAGTGTGCCCAGAGGAGCAGGAGGCAGCCGGCAAGCCCTTCTCATGTTTACTACTAGACAGCTACACTAAGGCACAGGGAGAAGCGAAGATAACCCTTTTCAGGTAACTTTTTCAGGAACTTTTGCACAAATTCAATTCTCCAGACTTTACAGGGTAAATACATCCCCTGCAAGGCTCTGCTTACTAATACTAGAGCACTCATTAGGTGTTCTTAAATTATAGATATATAAAAATAAAACTCAATCACCCTGAATGAACACTCTAGTCTTCTGAGAGACAAGGACAATGAACGTCTACAGATTCTTTGTTTAAATGACAGAAACATGGTGTGTGATCTGCCTGCTCCTGCAGAATTTCGGTGTGGAAGAAACGTTCTCAGCAGGAAGGAAGCCATGCAGGGCTTGCGGCCTCCTCCCGGGGCCAGCATGCAGAGGGCCACCAAGCCCAAGCAGCGTCCCTGAGCAGGGCAGAATACAGAGCCTGGAAAAGCCGTCCACACCTGCTGTGCTCCCAGGCCCGGGCAAGGGAGCAGCTCTTGGCTCCGCAGGGGATGAGGCCGCCTGGCTCTGCCCTCACAGGCCTTGGGCAGGCAGGGGACAGCAGCCCTGGCCTTCCAGGGCTGGCTCTGGAGGTCACATGTGGGCCAAGGAAGAGGGGGCCCGCACATCTTACCTCTGTGCTCCAGCCCAGGGCCGCCGACGCCCCAGCCCTGGTAGAGGGTGGCGAAGTCCTTTGGAATGTACGTCTTAAAGATGTTGAGGATGTCCAGGCGCTTCTCATGCCCCTCAGCCACTGGCTCCTGTTTGATGGAGTGTAGGATGGGGGGTGCCCCAGCAACAACAGGCTGGGCCTGCAAGGCCACGTCGCCCCTGGACCCCGCAGCACAGGTAGCCAGAGTCCTCAGCTCCTGGGCCGCCTTCGAGGGGGGCTCGCGGGGAGGTAGAGGAGGGGCACCCCCTTCGCCCTTTGCAGGAGGTGGACCCTGAGGCTGGGGGCTGAATTTGGCTTTCAGGGAGTCCGGGGCACTGTGCTTATTTGTGGGGACAAAGCCGGCCCCCACCGGGGTGACTCCAAACTTCTCCACGGGCTTGCTGTTGGCCGAGGGCTGAGTGCCGGCCCGGGTGATGACAGTGGGCGTGGGGGTGGCGCTCCTGCTGAAGCCCCCGCCACCCGGGGTGGGCACCGGTTTGGAACTCGCCTCCTGCCTGGGCTTGGCCGGGGGCCCCTGTGCGGCCACACCATGTGGCTCCTGACCATGACAGGGTTTGGTCTGTCGATACCCGTCAGGACCAGGCGCCCACAGAGCGCAGGGGCCTCCGGAATGGCTCTCCTTATTCTTAGGCATGCTAGCGGCTTTCGAGGCCACTCCTAGGGGAGAAGAGCCACTCTTGGGCCCCGGCACTCCCCCTGGCACCTGAGTGCGGGTGAACCGAGCCAGGAGCAGAGGCTGGCATTCTTTGCCACCAAGGGCGGGCGGGGGGCCCGTGCGTCCGCTCCGGGAAAGGAAAACCAAGTTACTTCTGATGCTCTTGTAACCCTTGGGCTGGATCCACGGGGGAGCCACGGAGTTGCAGCTGACGCGGTGCCAGATGCGCTTGTGCATCCACAGGACCTCGGGGTAGTAGGTCTTGTGGCTGCAGTACGGACACGGGTGAACGACCAGAGCCGCCTGAAGGGACGAGGCCACCTCCTTACTGCTGGGGTCATCCCGCGTCGACCTCACACTCAAATCCAGCGGCATGAGGTCCGGGGCCAGAGCCCTCTTCCCTCCCCCAGAGTGTTCCTTGTTGTGCAAATCAGACAGCTTTTCTGCAGGGTGACCCGTCTGGCCCTCTGCGCCCGTACTGGAAGGGAACTCCACACCATCGCCAGGGCCAGACACCTCCTGCTTGGGCTGAAATGCTGGCATCTTTAAGTCCATGGAAAATCTGTGCTGCTCTCGCCTCCGAGAAGTCTCTCTGCTACTGTTTTCAAGTAGGGACACAGAAGCTGCGATCCCCGCCTTGGACTCGCCCGCGTCCCTTTCCGAGGCATTCTCTCCCGGCTTGTGACTCTGGTCTCCATTGGAGAGTGCAGTCGAAGTCACCTCTTCGGAAAAGCAGCAGCGGCGTGGCTGTCCCCCTGGAGGAGGCAAAACATGAAATGGAAGTTACCATTCTCATCAGAACACGGTGAGACGCAGGGCGAGCGGGGCCACAGTGCGCTCCAGGCGCAGCTGTCTCCAGCAGGACAAGCCAGCCCTGAGTCTGGGTGGCTCTGAGCAAATCCATGAGGAGCCACCCAGACAAGAACAAGAGGGGCTAAGTCGGGCGGGACTTCTTTCCTCAACTTCAGTGACTCGAAAGATCACAGGGAAAGCACGATGGCTGCGGCGTATCTAGTGACGTGTGACTACGCTATCCCAGCTGACAGAGGGCGGCTGGCCTGCTAAGGCCCAGGAAGAAAATTAACTGTTCATAACAGTGTCAGGTTTGTATGACTTTCAAGGAACTCTGCATTGAAGGCTCATGGAATCTTCACAATCACTCAAGGCAGGGTAAGAAAACCAGAGAAGTGAGGTGGCGTCCACAGCCACGGAGGCAAGCTTGGCCAACAGCTTACTCGCCGAAGGACCCCAGGGTCTGCCTCCGAAACCGCTGGGCTGCCAGCCACCTTCCACCTCAGCCCGGGGCTCCGTCCCTACGCATCCCTCCTGTGAGCCCCAATTCTCAAGCCTAAAACTTGACGCCACCAAGTGCCCCAGAGGCCCATGAGCCAAGGGCAGCCAAGCTATCCCCCTCCACGCCGCCACCTGCTGGCTGCCCAGAGAAACTCAGCCCGACCATCCCCCCCAAGCTCTGCGCCCGAGGGTCAGACGTGACAGTGTGTGACTGAGCCACAGTCCGGGATGGACTCTGGTGCGGAGGGCTGGTGCGGTCCCAATCCTCCCACTTTACCTAAGGAACACCGCAAGATGGGAAAACGCCACCAAGGTTTAAGGCTTTTCCCAAGTCAGAAGAGACCACGTGCAAGTGGACACAACACGGATTAACAAAACTTCGGTTTTATGTCTGCATTTACGGCCTTGGGTTTACTTAAATCTAAACATGGAAATTGAAAGCGTACAGATGCTCCCGGGTATCCGGAAATCTCTGAACTACAAAGAAAACACAGGCTTCCTCGCCGCCAGCTGCATCTGCGGTCCCTCACCTCCCAGCCGGGCCTCGGTGGGTAGCCACTCACGACAAGTCCCCATGTGATTGGTTAAAGGTTTTTAATATTCAGTAGAACACAGGGATCTGCTAACTCAGAACGTTCTTTTAAAATGTTCTAAGTATATTTTTGGCAATAACAGGAATCCCATTGAACTGGTAACAAACCTATTCCGACGGGTTCTTCATCGGGCTGAGAGCACCTGTCCTGAAGGTGCCTGCCCAGGTCTCAGGGACACAGTAACAAATGCTGGTTTCCAGTTAGCGGGCAGTCAGTGAGCAACTCACACAGCAATTTTAAAGGATCTGTCCATGTTAAAGAATGTTAGCAGTAAGGTGTCATCAGCAGAACTGGTGGGATGAGACGAAAGAAGAAGAAACTCACCAACTCCTACCGGTTCCTAAAAGCTAATACTTAAATAAACTCAGGGCTGGAAATGGTGACTCAAGCCTGCAATCCCAGCACTATGCGGGGCCGAGGCAGGCGAATCACCTGAGGTCAGGAGTTCAAGACCAACCTGGCCAACATGGCGAAACTCCGTCTCTGCTAAAAATGCAAAGATTAGCCAGGTGTGGTGGCGGGCGCCTGAAGTCCCAGCTACTCCAGAGGCTGAGGCAGGAGAATCACCTGAACCTGGGAGGAGGAGGTTGCAGTGAGCCGAGGTCACACCACTGCACTCCAACCTGGGCCACAGAGCAAGACTCCATCTCAAAAACAGTAACAGTAGTAATACAATATATTAAAAAATAAATCGATGAAGCCAGGTGTATTAGTCCGTCAAATGCAGACACTGACACAAGAAAGGAGGCAGCAGTGGGACGCACCATGGGTCAAACGTGTACTTCACCCGGAATTCAGCACAGGAAAGAGGAAACGTTAGCCTTCGTTTAAGTCAGACTGGTGCTCAGCACATTCAACTCATTTTTAAATATTCGACGAAAAGCAACAGCCGGCAGAGAGAGGTCTCATTTTCCCTGCAGTAAAGGAACAAAGATTTCCAAACACAAGTGTTCAGGACTAGCAGTGGAGTCTGTAAGGGGAAACAATGAGGCTGTGTGACCTGCCCCTGTACATCTGTGAGGTTTGCAAAGCACGACTGTCAACGCTTCCAAATGTTCCCAACAGGATCACAAAACATCACCTGGAACTTCCAGTACCTCTGACCAACACACTACATGATAAACTAAAAGCAAACAATCTGGCCGGGCACGGTGGCTCCCGCCTCTAATCCCAGCACTTTAGGAGGCCGAGGCGGGTGGACCAGTGGAGGCCAGGAGTTTGAGGCCAGTCTGCCCAACACAGCAAACCCCATCTCTACTAAAAACACAAAAATTAGCCAGGCGTGGTGGCTAGCACCTGTAATCCCAGCACTTTGGGAGGCGGAGGCGGGTGGACCGCTTGAGGTGGGTCACTTTACAGGCCAGCCAGGCCAACATGGCAAAACCTCATCTCTACTAAAAATACCAAAATTAGCCAGGCATGGTGCTGTGTGCCTGTAATCCCAGCTACTCAGGAGGCTGAGGCAGGAGAATCGCTTGAATCCAGGAGGAAGAAGCTGCAGTGAGCCAAGACGGCATCACTGCACTTCAGCCTGGGTGACAGAGCAAGACTCTGTCTCAAAAAACAAAAAAAAAGTGAATGGTCTAGTCCAAGTTACCAAAGTCACTGGTGGGGAGTGAATGGCAAGATGCTTCTGGAACACAGACCCTGCAGAGTCCCAAGCCACCCCAGAAGGGTGGGTGACACGCAGGACCATGCAGTCTCCACTGTGGAGAGGCGGGTGGGAAACTGAAGCTACTCGCAGAAGCAGCTGATGGGCACAGACTGAGCTTCCCAAGGAACTACTTCCTTTCCAAGGAAGAAAACACGTGGCTGACTTGAGAGGCGCACGTCAAAGCCGAGACTGCATGGATCCTCAGCAGCAAGGAACCAAGCACCTCTCCAGCCAGAGCCAGGACCCTCTTCCCGAACCCTCTTCCAGCTGCGGTTTCTTCCGTTACAGGATCAGGGCCACTGAAACAGCAAAGGCCTCCAGCCAGCTCCTGATCGGGTCTCAGGCCTTGGCGTGCAGAGGTGCGGGCCCAAACACTCCCCACGTTCACCATCAGAAGCCACAGAACAGATGCCTTCGCCCCTCGTCCCTGGCTCCTGGCCCCAGCGCTGTTGACGAGGACCCTCCAGGGCCCCCAATCACAGGAATAAACTGCCGCCAAGTCCAGCAGGCCCGGCAAAGTGCTGTCGCCTAACACGGCCAAGGATTCCTTACAGCCGGGTCAAAGCAAAAGACGAGGGGCCTCCCCAGCGGTCCAAGGGGACCACGACACCCATCCGCCATTCCCAGGTTCCCAAGTGCCATTCTGACTTAATGTATCCCTTTTCTATAGTCCTCATTCTCTCGTGGAAGACTACGGCATTCCATCTACTTGCACACTCGAGGTGAAACTCCCAGAGAAATAAGCTCCACCACTGGGAAACAGGGCTCCTCAGGGCACCCCCCAAAGTGGCAGCACGCACAGGACACACTTGCACCCCCTCCACTACCCCCATGCCTCCACCATGACCCGCATGCCCTCCTCCATGGCCCCCACCCACCCCCACATGGTTCTCACGCCCCCTCCATGGTTCCCACGCCCCCCTCCACGGCCCCCACGGCCCCCACGCCCTCCTCCACAGTTGGGACCTGGCGTAAGTGGCTTCTGATGTTTCAGTGGCCCTGATCCAGAAATGGAAGAACTCAGCTAGAAAAGCGTCGGGAGAAGGGGCCCTGGCTGCCTGGTAGGAAACACCTGGTTCCGAGGCTCCCTTGCCGCGTGGGGAGGTCTGTGGGGCAAAGCACTTCTGCTCAGTCCCCCTAGTCTGATGGCCCCTCGGTGGCAGTGCTCACCAGGCACTTTATCAGAATTAAAGGATAGAGAACAGTGGGGATTTGAGCCTGGCGTGGCCGTGCCCAGATGGCTGCCTTTGACCCTGACCGCAGTGCCAAGGGCACACACCAGAGAGGGGAGGACTGGCTCAGAAAGGCCGGGAGGCGGCCTATGTAGAGGAAATGGGACCCACGACACATGCCCCGTGCTCTCCGGGGGCAGGGAAGCCCGTGCCACGGGAGCAAGCCAGGTCCCCGCAGCCCTGGAGAAGGCGCATGTCACTCCCGACCCCACGAGTGTGCAGGTGCACGCCACAGATGGGGCCACCCTGCCCTCGGCCCAAACAAGTCAGGGACTCCCGGGTTCCTAAGTGGGACCTCCCTGACGTGTCTTGGAAACACAAACGCGGATGAGGGCTCGGACAACTGCACTGTGCCCAAGCTGGCCTGGCCCGGCTGGTGCCTGCCGCTCACCACACACGAGCGTGTTTCACAGGGGCCGCGGGAGTGGCGGACTTGTGCCGTCCGAAGTCCCCGAGACAAGGTCCTCAGCGCACACACGACCACCCTCAAAACAGAGATACGTCGAGGGCACTCTCTATGCAAACTTACTCCGCTTTCACTTAAAAAACATTTTCTTGTAGTAAAATAGACATAACAAAAAAGCGTCCGGCCACAGAGCCACGACGAGGCGCGCGCCTCCCGCGCTTACGGCCGCTCTGCTCGCCCTGTTAGTCTTGTTTTCGGTTTTCCGCTGGTTTTTAAAGCACTTGGTTCTTAGTGCACAACGTGCCTCTTCTCTGAAAAATCAACAGGACCCCAGGAGCGCCCTGCGGGCCGTCACTCCAGGAAGTGCAATGGGCAGCAAGCCTGGGTCTGTGCCCGGCTCTGGTGATGCTAAAGAACAGGGTCCTGCGTCTAGAGTCCCGCTGCACCCCCCCACGGGAGCGGCACCCCCACGGAGCAGCCGCCTCACTCTCCCTCCCTGGTCGCCCACCTGCAGGAGGCAGCGCCAGCCCCTGTGCACTGACAGCGTGTCCTCCGGCCTGTTTCCTGAGCTGTCATTCCTACAAAGCAGCCCTTCCAAAAACCAACCTCCTCCTGAAACGCAGCCCCGTACTCTCTCTGCAAGACACTTTTCTTGCCTAAGTGTTCTTTCCTAAGTGTTTAAAATAAAGACTTTTCCCATTTCCGCTCCCTACGTTGGGCTTCAGAAAGGCCATTATTTATTTCCATCCATAACGGATACAATTTAGTTAACTACGTGAGCAGGAAGGGGCATCTGCTCACCTAGCCTCTCTGGGTCACTAAGGGACAGTCAGGGGCCCCGCTCAGGGATGGGAGCTGAGGTGCTTTGCTGGGCTGGGCTTTGGGAACACACAGGGTGGCTGCAGGCAGGCTTCCCACTCTGCACAGCTGCTGGGCTCATCTGCACTTGAGTTCAGCCCGAGCTCAACACCGGGGGCTCCCCTGCATGTTGACAGGGAGTGAGGAGTGAATGAACAGGTAATTGCAAGCATCACATTCATCAGTGACATCTCTGATTCAACTTTAGGCTGACAAGGAAGAAGGGACGGGAGGTGAGGGAGGAGGAAGGAAATGGCACTACTTTCTATAAAGGTTAAGAAAAGGAAAGCGTTCCGCAGTATTCAGATTACACAGGAAAGAAAGCTTGACGCTTTCTTAGAAGACAATGAATTTAGTTAAGTGACCATAATTCTAAGGAGCCCTGGGAATAAAACTTCTCACCTCCCAACCCCCAAAACGGCATCAGAACCACCAGAAAGGGGCCCTTTAATGAACACCTGCGTGTACAGAGACTTAGGTGAGGACTTTTATCTGATTCTAAATTTTTCAACCCTATAACAATGACTTCCTTTCTGATGGATAGGTTAAGAGAGCTCGACTTTTAAATATTTCCAGTTCTACAACTGACAATTTCACACACACGTGCATTTTCATTATACAGCCAAACATCTCAAATATTTTATTCTACAATTTTAGCAACCATCACTCAGCAGCACAAACTCCCCATCCTTCCCACAGGAAAAAACCCGCCACGGGCAGTGGAACCCATTAACACCACAAATTCTCACTGGACTGATCTCCCAGTGCCGGCTGACTGGACACACGCTGCCCTGAGACCAGAGCCTGCTGCTGGAGCCCCGGCCACCTGAGCAGGACTGTGCCCCGCCCTTGGAAGCCTCCAGCATCCACGTGGACTCTGCTCCTGGGACACAGCCACCGCAGGACCAGCCCGCAGCCCCTCTCATCTCAGTCACATCAGCCCGGGTTAGACACGTGCACAAAATGTGCACCTCTTCCAGGCACCCCACCACGATCGCAGAACAGGAAGAAGCTTTGAAAAGGCATGGCATGTCTGTGCACCACACCCAGGCCAGTTTAGCAACCTGCGGGATGATTCTTAGATGCCTTACACACTCTGCTCTTCGGTACATCATACGTTTGCAGGACTGAAGGCACTGAACAGCAAGGCAGGCGGCCTGCAGGTACATCAGCACAGCGCTGCACACGTCCCGCCGCTCACCTACTGCAGAAGCAGACGCGATCAGTGCTGTGCGCCGTGCAGGTTTATAAACTACAAATCGTTTCAATATATTTTATCCCAGATTTGGCAAGAAAAAAGAAAAAAAAACAGTCACACAGTCACACAAAAGCCCATCAACTGTATAACATGATTTTCTTTTTTCAGAGGATTACTAAGCCGGTAATGTAGGAGGCCGAAGCTTACATGGACCTGTGTCTCCCTGACAGTCTTGGGGACAGGAAGAATGTGGCTGGGTTTAGTGCACAGAGGTAAGCTGGGAGCAGGCCCGATGCCTCTGCCCAGGAGTGGCCGTTCCTGAATCTGATACGGACAGGAGACAGGGAAATATTGGATGGAAGAGGGCAAAGGCCCCACCCTCGAGTCTGGAAACCCACAGCCCTAAACAGAAACAGGCATTCCTGTTTTCACACTCAAATGATGCCCCTTTTGGCCTGCCATGCCTCCTTATCCTGTACCCATAGAAACCTCAAGCTCCGGGCTCCAAGAGCAGAGGAACAGAGAAGCAGAAGAGTGGAAGAGCAGCAGCCTGGCAGAACAGCACGGCAGAGGAGGGAAGAAGAGCAGGAGCATCTGAACATCAGGAGGAGTCGGACTGGGGATGGTCGGAATGGAGATTGGCCGTGGGATGGCTGAACTCCAGGAGAAGATCATCTTCCCACTCCATCCCCTTTCCAGCTTCTCATCCATCGTGCCGAGAGCCAACTCCACCATTCAGTGAAATCCCCGGATTCACCATCCTTCAAAGTCCGTGTGAGCCGACTCTTCCTGGACAACGGACAAGGACCCAGGTACCAAGAAGGCAGGGTGAAAAAGGCTGTCACCCTGGCCAGGCACGGTGGCTCACGCCTATAATCCCAGCACTTTGGGAGGCAGAGGCGGGTGGATTACGAGGTCAGGAGATCACAACCATCCTGGCTAACACAGTAAAACCCTGTCTCTACTAAAAATACAAAAAACTAGCCAGGCGTGGTGGCATGTGTCTGTAGTTACAGCTGCTCAAGAGGCTGAGGCAGGAGAATCACTTGTACTCAGGAGTCGGAGGCTGCAGTGAGCCGAGATTGAACCACTGCACTCCATGCTGGGAGACAGAGCAAGACTCTGTCTCAAAAAAAAAAAAAAAAAAGGCTGTCACCCTGACTCCCCACTCAGCTGGTTTAACATTTAGCCATCCGCGGACAGCAACTGCTAAAACAGCATTAACTGTCTAGACACTACCATGGGGCCAGTGCCCAAACGCGCCCACCCAGCTCCTGCCCCTGCCTGTCTGTTTGCTCCCCCTCCTGTAAGGGGTTTGAGCGCAAATGAGCCACACCCCTGTTGCAAGTCCTGCGAGAGGTCAAGGAACTCTCTGGTTTCAGATCCACGAGGAAGAAGGTCTAGGAGGAGGCTGCAGTGGCCACGCTCCCGTGAGCCCACCATGTGCCTCGACAGCCCAGATGGAGAAAGGGAACTGGACAAGCTTATCAGACCAGGACTGACACTCAGAGATGAGGGAGTCCAACGCAGCAGAGACTCAAAGGTTTTCAAGGAGATGCAACAAAGGCTTGAAACTAAGACGAAATCCCATAAGGGGAAACGAAGTGCAGGAAGAGAAGGTTCTGGCCACGGAAAAGACCCCAGGCTCCTAGGAGACCACAAGCTCAATGTGAGTCATTCGGCTCAGGGTTGAGATCAAACAGAACCGTCCTCAGCAACAGCCGGGGAAGGCAGGCCCAGGATGGGGCTGGGCAAGGGTCCTCTCTCCACGCTGGGTGGCAAGAGCTCAGCTTGGGCTCTGAACCACACAGAAGAGCAGCAAATGAATGAAAGGGAGCGTGTCCAGAACAGGCCTGGGGGAGGCTTCCGGGAACCAAGTAACAGGAGACTGACTGCAAGAACGTGGGCTGTTCCCCACAACAGGGGGCTGCCTCAAACCCCGATGTTACGCGGTAAGCACTGAGTGGACACAGGAAAATCAGTTCCTCCAGGACAGTCTTGAGCACCGCCTCTGAGAATCATCTGTCAAGCTCACGAGGCCAGGTCCAGGTTTCTGGGGAGTGGCCTGTGCATTCTCAAAAAAAAGAAAAAAGATATCTGGGTGATTCTAATTGCAGCCAAGATTGAGGAGAGCTGGGCAAGATATGACAAATAAAAAGAAATCAATGAGAATGAGATTTCACGGGGGGCCAATGGAGAAGTGCTCAGCTGAGAAACAGCTGCCTTGTGAAGAGTGCGTCCCTCACCACCCAGAGGGGCAGGCAGAAAGCAGAAGGCAGCTCCCGGGAACGCTGCAGGCACAGACCTCCCCCCGCCCCCAACAAGGCTGAGGTTCTAAGTTTTGTATATGGAAATGACCCAAAACCTGCTAACCAGACAAGACTGATTTCATTTCTTATGTACATTTCAATGTCATTTTTCCTTCTGTTCAATTCCTTGTGACTTAGTTGATTTTGCACAGGTACGTTTAAGCAGTACAAAGTAGAAACATACTTCTTTAAAAAAAATGCTTTGTCATTTCTTAATCAATATCTTTAAAAATAGCAAGCAGCTATTTCACTCTGAGGAGCATTTAGGCAGCCGCCACTGCCCGCAGCCCTAGGAACCCGGAGGGAGACGGGTGGGTCTGGAGAAAAGGCTGTTTCACGGAATCTCGCTGCTGGTCCTGCTCGGTCATGTGACTTCACCCGTGGTAAGGAGCGATCGCAGGCAGCATGCTGGTTTCTTACAACATGAGGCCTTGTGCCTCCCCGTTCGCACTCATTATAGCAGTAATTTCAGAGCTTCTCACTCTTGGTGAAAACGAAACACGAACTCCTCACAAATGCAACACCAAGCACAAAACCATGAACATCTCTGCGTCTCTGGGGCGTTCCTCCCACACGAAGCATCCGCAGGTCCCTCAGAGCGAACCTGTGGTCACGACCCAACGCCGGCTGCTGCGCACTGAGTGTGTGCTAAGGTTTTAAATACAACTGGCCTCCTTCTGTTGTCTCCTCAATCTCTCACCCCAGGTAGCTGGGTAGTGAACACAAACTGGTCATTTTTAAATGAGAATGAGCAAATCTGCCAGAAATCATAAATCATGACTGTCTGTAATGAAATCCACGAGGAACAATGACCGCAGTTTCTCGGTCCCCACGGTGCCCCAGTGTTGGGGTTTACACCAGCGGCTTTACAATACAGCCCAACGCACACACCCACGAGGTGGGTCCCAAGCCAGGGAGCAGCAGTGACGTACCCAGGACGGCGCCCGTCTCAGGATGCATCCCAGCTCACCAAGGACCAGGGGATTCCAGGGAAGCACCAGGGAGGCCTTCGGAAGATGGCCAAGCAGCCAGGCTGCCAGCGCGACCCCACAGGTCCCCAAGGAAACGAGGAACACAGAGCAACCCGGGTCCTGCACACGGCAGCCCATGCGGACGTCAGTCATTCTCCTTCAGAGAGAAGCTGGGTTTGCAGAAATAGCCTGTGCACAGCAGTCAACAGCTGTAAGCAAACGGTGGGGATGTGATAAACACGGCACTTCCCGGGATCACTGGGTGCCAGGAACCACGCCAGGAACTTCACACTTCACATCCATGACCGGCCCCTCAGAACGAGGGGAGGGAGGGAAGGTCACTGTCCCATTTTGTAGATAAGAAACCCGAGGCAAAGAGCAGCTTATCTATAGTGATCAAGGTGCGAGCTGATGCCAGCTTCAAATGCGCCAATCATAGACCACATCCCACAGCGCTGGGCACGTCGACACAGGAAGGTGGCCCCAGATCCCAGGGGGGTAATCAGGGAAGGAAACCAAGCACGCAAAGCGCAGACGGTGGGGACAGCCGGGGTCCCCAAAAGGGGCCGAGATTACACAAAGAAACCATGAAGATGTGCTGCAAGACTTTGAAAAAAGAAGAGAGAAAATGATATGGAGAGCACCGCACTTTAGGAAAAAGGCTCTGGGGTGAAAGGCTGTGAGCGAGAGGGGACTGAAGGAGGAGGGAACTAAGCACAAGCACAAGCCAAACCCTAACCCTAACCTTAACCCAATCCTAACCCTAACCCTAACCCTAACCCAAACCCTAACCCTAACCCTGATCCTAACCCTAACCCTAACCCTAACCCTGACCCTAATTCCCAACCCTAACCCTAACCCTAACCCTGACCCTAATCCAACCCTAACCCTAACCCTAACCCTAACCCTAACCCTAATCCAACCCTAACCCTAACCGCACTTTAGGAAAAAGGCTCTGGGGTGAAAGGCTGTGAGCGAGAAGGGACTGAAGGAGGAGGGAACTAAGCATAAGCACAAGCCAAACCCTAACCCTAACCCTAACCCAATCCTAACCCTAACCCTAACCCTAACCCAAACCCTAACCCTAACCCTGATCCTAACCCTAACCCTAACCCTAACCCTGACCCTAATTCCCAACCCTAACCCTAACCCAACTCTAACGCCAAGGCTAACCACTCCCTCTGCAGACTCACCCGTAGCCAGGTCCTCCCCTAAGCTGCAGAGCTACTCCTGCTGGGCCCCCTCCAGGACACCTGATTAAGGCAGGGGTCCCCAGCGTAACGTACTCGCACCCTAGTGGCCCGGGTAATCGCACCGGTCCTACAGGTCCTACATGAGAACACCAAACTAGAAACCGGGACTTCCACAGGTGCCCAGGCAGCCAGGGGAGAACTACAGACGTGGAGGTCTCCGTCGTCCCACGGCCCCAGCCCCACCTGTGCGCTGCGGGGATGAGGCTGTTGTCTCAGCCATGCCCTGAAGGCCAGAGACCCCACCAGACAGGGACAGGAAGGGCTGGCAGGAGGAGGCCGGGCAGGGAGGCCCACAGCAGAGAGACCACAAGAGCAGGGAAATGTGAACCACAGAGGGAGAGGGACGGCAAGGCCAACAACGCCACGGTCCCCTCTCCGCAGCTCACGGTGCCACCCTTGGCTTCCAGGGAGCACACGGCTGAAGAACAGCCCCAGCATAACCGTCGAACCAGACAGCCAGCGCAGACTCGGCCACTGGACCAAAGAAACACAGCACAGCCAAGGGACAGGCTTGCATCAGGGCTCAGGGTGGCCTTTTCCTCACTGTCCCCATGAAAATGAGAAGATTTCACAGAAGAGGGAAAGCAGCATCTTCGGCCATACAGGGAAAGGACTCTAGGCTCCTAAGCAGACGTAAGCCCACAGGGAGGGGCTCTAACAACAGGTTCTAGTTTTACAATCTTCCGGTCAGCCGCAGGCTCTGGGGTTGGCACACGGGGCTCTTTACTCAGAAGGTGGCGTTCACGGGGCTCAAAATGTGTCCCAGGCAACAAAAATCACCCAGGAAGTAGTGCAGCCTGGGAAGCCCTTTGCACGTTCAAGAGCAGAGACCAGGAAAGCAGGAGGCCAGGTAGGGGGAGGGCAGTGGGAAGGCAGGTGGTCAGGTGTGCGGAAGGAAGGCAGGTGGTCAGGTGTGGGGGAAGGAAGGCAGGTGGCCAGGTGTGGGGGAAGGAAGGCAGGTGGCCAGGAGTGGGGAAGGAAGGCAGGTGGCCAGGTGTGGGGGAAGGAAGGCAGGTGGCCAGGTGTGGGGAAGGAAGGCAGGTGGCCAGGTGTGGGGAAGGAAGGCAGGTGGTCAGGTGTGGGGGAAGGAAGGCAGGTGGCCAGGAGTGGGGAAGGAAGGCAGGTGGCCAGGTGTGGGGGAAGGAAGGCAGGTGGTCAGGTGTGGGGGAAGGAAGGCAGGTGGCCAGGTGTGGGGGAAGGAAGGCAGGTGGCCAGGAGTGGGGAAGGAAGGCAGGTGGCCAGGTGTGGGGGAAGGAAGGCAGGTGGCCAGGTGTGGGGGAAGGAAGGCAGGTGGCCAGGTGTGGGGGAAGGAAGGCAGGTGGCCAGGTGTGGGGAAGGAAGGCAGGTGGCCAGGTGTGGGGGAAGGAAGGCAGGTGGTCAGGTGTGGGGGAAGGAAGGCAGGTGGCCAGGAGTGGGGAAGGAAGGCAGGTGGCCAGGTGTGGGGGAAGGAAGGCAGGTGGTCAGGTGTGGGGGAAGGAAGGCAGGTGGCCAGGTGTGGGGGAAGGAAGGCAGGTGGCCAGGTGTGGGGGAAGGAAGGCAGGTGGCCAGGTGTGGGGGAAGGAAGGCAGGTGGCCAGGAGTGGGGAAGGAAGGCAGGTGGCCAGGTGTGGGGGAAGGAAGGCAGGTGGCCAGGTGTGGGGGAAGGAAGGCAGGTGGCCAGGAGTGGGGAAGGAAGGCAGGTGGCCAGGTGTGGGGGAAGGAAGGCAGGTGGTCAGGTGTGGGGGAAGGAAGGCAGGTGGCCAGGTGTGGGGGAAGGAAGGCAGGTGGCCAGGAGTGGGGAAGGAAGGCAGGTGGTCAGGTGTGGGGGAAGGAAGGCAGGTGGCCAGGTGTGGGGGAAGGAAGGCAGGTGGCCAGGAGTGGGGAAGGAAGGCAGGTGGCCAGGTGTGGGGGAAGGAAGGCAGGTGGCCAGGTGTGGGGGAAGGAAGGCAGGTGGCCAGGTGTGGGGGAAGGAAGGCAGGTGGCCAGGTGTGGGGAAGGAAGGCAGGTGGCCAGGTGTGGGGGAAGGAAGGCAGGTGGTCAGGTGTGGGGGAAGGAAGGCAGGTGGCCAGGAGTGGGGAAGGAAGGCAGGTGGCCAGGTGTGGGGGAAGGAAGGCAGGTGGTCAGGTGTGGGGGAAGGAAGGCAGGTGGCCAGGTGTGGGGGAAGGAAGGCAGGTGGCCAGGAGTGGGGAAGGAAAGCAGGTGGCCAGGTGTGGGGGAAGGAAGGCAGGTGGCCAGGTGTGGGGGAAGGAAGGCAGGTGGCCAGGTGTGGGGGAAGGAAGGCAGGTGGCCAGGTGTGGGGAAGGAAGGCAGGTGGCCAGGTGTGGGGAAGGAAGGCAGGTGGTCAGGTGTGGGGGAAGGAAGGCAGGTGGCCAGGAGTGGGGAAGGAAGGCAGGTGGCCAGGTGTGGGGAAGGAAGGCAGGTGGTCAGGAGTGGGGAAGGAAGGCAGGTGGCCAGGTGTGGGGAAGGAAGGCAGGTGGCCAGGTGTGGGGAAGGAAGGCAGGTGGTCAGGTGTGGGGAAGGAAGGCAGGTGGCCAGGTGGGGGGAGGGCAGGTGGGAAGGCAGGTGGCCAGGTGGGGGGAGGGCAGGTGGGAAGGCAGGTGGCCAGGTGTGGGGAGGGCAGGCAGGTGGCCAGGTGTGGGGAGGGCAGGTGGGAAGGCAGGTGGAAGGCAGGCAGGTGGAAGGCAGGCAGGTGGAAAGGCGGGTGAGAACACAGCCTCCAGGAGAGGGCGCTGTCCACACACACGGGAGCCCAGTCCTTGCCCAGGCCCCACACAAGCCCTTTCTGACTAAAAGCTGGTAAATTGGGGGAATCAGATGATATCTCAAATGTCCACTTTTCAAACTCAGTCCCGATTTCAACTCCTCCTGCTCTAACTAAACACACAAGTGGGCATTTGGTCATCTCAGGCCAGGCAGGAATGTTGGAAACTGACGGAGCAAAGCCACAGAGAAAGCCTGTGTGGCATGTCTTGAGGCTGTCGGGGAACAGACATTAAACCACAAGAAAGGGGATTCTGGCCCTAACCCAGCAGAGTGGGTTTCCAGCACAGGCACACTCCTGCTGCCACGGGGCCTCTGTGCCAGCCGCTTCCCCCTGAATTCACAAGGCCGCACCCCCTCCTGAATGAGCATCTCCCAGACACCAAGCAAGCAAACCCTGTTTCATAGCTTCATCGCCAGCATCCAGCACATGTTGCTCCTGGCAGAGGGACCATCGACAAGCATTAATTTATGGGATGAATGAGGTGAGCAGAGGAAGGCATCTAATATCCAAGACTCGCATGTGATGAGGCGGCGCATAGGAAAGCGCTCTAGGAAGCAGGAAGTGGGAGATGAATTCGTTAACTCCGCAGGTGTTTCTTAAGGGCCTGCAGATAAGAACAGTGAGGTGAGCACAGGCAGCGTGCGGGCAGGTGTGGGTCCCAGCAGCATGGAGCACAGCACCTAACCCCGTTACCGCCCTCGAGTGGGTGCCGAGGCAGGCGTCCGAGAGCTGCAATAACTGAAGTCAGTGGCCATGGGTCGGAGGCCACGCATTCGCAATGAGGGAGCCTCTCCCCGAAACCAGATGCACCAGCACGTGCCGCGGAAATGGAACTCTAAATGATGGTAAGATAAAGCGCTTCCAAAATGACATCACCGGGTCACACCGCAGCCGTGAGATCGGCCAGCCGCCCTGCAGGAGCCAAGGGTTTCAGGGGCAGGAACTCGCTCCTCGTCCAGCTCCCCAACCGCGAGCTTCTCCGCCCGGAATTGCACAAAGCTGCAAGCGAAGAAGCCCTGCGTCTCCCCAGCGCCCCTGCTCTCGACCCAGAAGGTAATATGTGTACAACCTCAGGTACGTGATTTCGTGAGCTGCCCACTCTCTTCATTGAAATCCAGATGTAATATCTGCAGTGATGACCTCAAAGGGCAGACAGGGGTCAGGGTTGACAGCAAGTGGGATATTCAGGTCACATAGCTGTCCCCAGCAGCTATGATTAGGAGATGGTCACATCCTTCCTCTTCATCTTCTTAGATGCTCCCCCTTATTTAAAAAGAAAAATCTACAAAACTAGCCCCATACAAGTATATGAGGGTGAGGAGCAAATAGGTTATTTGTGATATACAAGAAAACAGCCTCTATCCAAATGACACGGGGGATTTCAACCACACGCGGACCGCAGGCTCTCCCTCCTCACGGGGTGAAGGTGCACAGTTCCGGGAGCCCGACGCCATCGCAGAGCTCAGGGCTACTGCATTCAACATCATTTCACAACTTCAGCATTTAATTTTAATGTTTGTGAAACTGCAATAACTTTTATAGCAAAGTTCACTAGTTACCAAAAAACCGGATCTGACAGCAAGAACATCACAGTCACCAACAGCGTTTCTCCAGACCCATCCTTTACCACTTTTAACCTGTCCTGAGGGGGAAACTTGATGCCATCAGGCATCCAGATTTCAACGCAATTTGAATTTCTAAGACAATCGAAATGCCAGAAGCTAAGAGAAACCTGCACAGACATGGGGGGGGCGGGCGGAGAACACAGTCCCCGGGAGGATGCTCAAGCTACGAGGAGCTCAGCACCAGGCAGAGCGGTTCCCCCAGCTGTGGAGGAGGGAGCACCAGACACTCCGCTGAAAGTGCAAGGCCGGAGTACCGCCGTCAAGACGATGCTTCTGGGTACGATGGAGAAAATACCCGAGGAAAAGCATTAGCTCTACATCCACAGGGGGCTTTTCCACCAAAAAACAAGACGTAAGCTGCCTGTGCCAGCACAGCCAAAGAAACGCTGAAAGACACTGCCACGGGCTGGTGCGATCTGCAAGTTCTCCTCCTGAAAAAAAAAATCAAGACTGACTGACTCACTCTGTGCTTCGGAGGGACACAGGGGACACAGGAAAGCTGGTGGACACATAATTGCTTTCAGAGGCCACTCAGTTCAGAAGCAGGTGCAGCCAATCAGGAAGCCGCGAGCCCCTCCAGAGGCGGGTGCAGCCAATCAGGAAGCCGCAAGCCCCTCCAGAGGCGGGTGCAGCCAATCAGAAAGCTGCGAGCCCCTCCAGAGGCGGGTGCAGCCAATCAGGAAGCCGCGATCCCCTCCAGAGGTGGGTGCAGCCAATCAGGAAGCTACGAGCCCCTCCAGAGGCGGGTGCAGCCAATCAGGAAGCCGCAAGCCCCTCCAGAGGCACTGAGTCGGGGAGAGATCCCCAACACCAAGGCCATGGAGCGGGAAGTGGCAACGTGGGTCTCACCCTCATCCTCATAGAAGGGCAGCCCTGCTCCTTCATACAGAATAGCAAACACTGCTGCCAATAGTCCAGTTCAGTCCCATGGCCAGAAAAGCTTCTCCTAAAGAAATGTTTCAAATCTTTCTCATTCCTATCACTACACAGGCAACGTGAACTACAAAAAAAAAAGTCTGAATGAAGAGAAAATGCCAGCACTAGAGCAACATGGAACTGAATATTTAAAACATTTTATAGATTATACCCAACATGTTTATTCTTTTTCTGGATGACTGAGTATACGTGTTTTCATTCTAAATGATAATCTATTAACATAAACAACTTGCAAACGTATGTTACCTGTGTTAACAGAAAATTATGTAAGTATCTTAGCACTGTGGACACCATATTTTGTTTTTAAGATAAGGTCTTGTTTTTTCACCCAGGCTGGAGTGTGATCACAGCTCACTGCAGCCTCAATCGCCCAGGTTCAAGCCATCCTCCCACCTCAGCCTCCTGCGTAGGGGGTTCTACAGGTGTGTGCTACCACGCTTGGCTATTTTTTTTTTTAATTTTTTGTAGAGATGGGTATCACTCTGTTGCCCAGGCTGTTCTCAAATTCCCGGGCTCAAGTGCTCCTCCCTGGCCTCTCAAAGTGCTGGGTTACAGGCATGAGCCACTGCACCCCTGGCCTTGGAAGCTGTATTTTAATGTCTGAACAAAAACAGTCCCACTTAAATATAAGATTTCTGACTATACAAATTATTCATGTTACTTTTTAAATCAGTGAATACAAAATCAACAATTTAAAGGTTAATCAAATAGCTCTAGCTTCCAAGGCAGCTTTCAGTTAAATAGCAGTTGATCCGGCATAAAGCATAACCACGTTCTAGAACCCTAGAATTTACTAACTGCTTCCTATTGACTCAACCATAAAGAAGTGCCATTCGGGTTTGGTTTTTCTGTTGCAAATCAAGTGCTGAAGTGAATCGAATTCAAGTCAGCTTTCACAGCTACTCTACACTTTCCACACCCTCCTTCACCCCAAATCCCAGCGGCAAACCAAAACGCATCCATTGGAGAAAATGCAATCAATATATTCTTTTACTATTTTTAAAACATGGCAAACCATACTCTAATTAGCAAGGAAGATTTCCATTTACAAATTTACCCAAGTTTGCAAAAAATAATTAGCTAACACGAACCTTTCCTCGTATGACGCAGCTGTCTGAACCAGATGCCAGCTAGCACAAAGACCGCACACAAAGTCTTACCGAGAACGGTGGCAGGGACGGTTGGGAAGAAAGGGCTGATGCGACTTGTAGATGCTGGAGTGAAAGTAAGTTTTGCATTTGCTTTCTGAAGGAATGGGAGCCTAGAATCTTCAACAGGAATCACAAAGAATACAACTAAACCACATGTGTGTTTTCCTGTACACAAAGTGTTTTAAGAGGTGTAGGAGGCGGGAAGTCTCAGGAAGAGAAATAATGCCACACACTTCTCCAACTTATAGCCAACTAATAGACACACAACTAGCTAGCACTTGCGTGGCTTTCTAAACTTCTTCTGTGACAATGCATCAACGTCCAAAAATACACAATCCAAATTCCATGTCTTTTCCAAAAAAAAAAAACTGTAATGATCCTTTTTTAAAAACATCAGGATTACTTATTCGGAGAGTCTCCAGATTTAAAATCAGGCATGTGTGTGACTTGCGGAACAAAGGCCATTTCATAACACAAGCAGTCTCTGTCCTCAGTGACAGAGGAAGGCGGCTTTCCCCGAGGCACCCTGGACAGAGCAATGCATGGCAGCTACCACTAGATGGCACCTGCGCCCAAGCTATAGCCTGACTCCCTCCCGGCCCGGGTGCTACTGTGGTCCCCATACGTTAGACTGACATGGAAGAACCATCCACTTTTGAACAACAGGTATTTATCTGCAAAAGACTTACAGCAAAAACTTGCCTTAGAAGGCCATCAATACAAACGCATGTGTCTTGAAGCACAGCGCTGTCAGCACAGCAACACATCCTTTTTATCTGCATCTTACATTTCAGTTAGCACCTTCATCATATTTTCACACGCTAAAAATGCAGAGGGCTTTAAATTAATAATATACTTGCATTTTGGCAAAAAAAATGGAATTAAGAAAAATATATCCATGAACATTAGATGTGGGGGATTATATAGCCAGCATATCAAACTTCAAAAATGTCCAATCCTTCAAAAACTTATTCAATGTAATGAGTTAGCAATGGACTTAAAATATTTCAGTAATTCAGCAACTGACTTGAAAATGCTCTCCACGCTGGCTTCAGGGAAGCTATCTCAGCGAAAGCCTGGGTGTGTTCCAAGCGCTGGAAAGGAGGGTCAGGAAAACAGCACCTGGGTGGTGTTCTGTCACCTCTAGACTCGAGTTCCGGAAGTCTGAGCTCTAGATCCAGGACCCCCCGATACTGTATAACTCAGGAAATCCTCTCATCCCCTTAACGGAGCTCTGGGTGACATCGTTCATGCAACGTCGGTCCCAGGTGGTCACTGCCTGCAGGAGACTGAGCCACCAGCCCTCACATGCTTCTGGCTGGAACCAGCAATAACCACTTAAAATTGTGAGTGAGGCAGCGGTGAAATGGAAACTGCTAAGACAGCTGGCTCCTCAGCCTAGTTTGCTCTCCCAGTGGGGTGGTTTCAAGGGTAAGGATGTGCCTCCCCCACCACGGGATGGGCAGAGCATCACTGCAGAACAATCAGCCCGCACGAAAAACTGGCTCCTCCTTCACGCACCCCACCTTGGCAAACTGAGGAAGGAGGGCCTGGAACAGCTAGAAACTTGGTGAGCAAGGGGAGACAGATGGAGGGACAATTTCCCAAGAGGCCTATTGGGGCAGAAGCCAGTGAGGGAAACAGATAACCCCCAGGTCTGAGACTGGGCCAGAGAGGAACCCAGGAGCCGGGGAGGCTCACAGTATTCGCGACGCAACTTAATTTTCAAAGTCCTTTCCCAGACAGAGCTTCATGTTGCAATTACTGCCGTTCTTGTGTGCTGCGGTGTGTGTCTTCTGGTAAGAGGGACTGAGTAATTCCACAAACAGCTATTTCTGGGCACTTCCCAGGATCTGCTACCTAAATGCCCGCAAAGTTCAAACTTCATTATTTTACGACACGAAATAAACACACATCCCAGCTGGCCCCAACAGACATTCTTACGCTTATGGTTCCGGTGAGTTCATCACCTGGGTGGTGCTGACCCAGTGCTTAGAGTGTGGATTCTAAAGCTATAAGCAGAGAGAGGTGACCAGGTGGCATCAAACTACATAGGCACGGCCTGTCTGGTTAGGAAGCTTGTCTACCCAGAAAGCTGGGCAGAGCTAAAGCATTTTATCGTTACAAATATATAAACAAATGTGAAACATGGAGGTTTTCTGTCTCCCACACGCAGAATTCAAATTATTACGCAATACAAATACCGCGTCTCAGAAGTTCCACTCCACCATGGATACCTGCGGAAAAGAGCTGACATGGCTGACAGGTCACTTAAAAACTTCAGCAGTTCTCCCCAAATCACATCACTGCATTGTTCCTGAAATAGCTCAGGCCGGCTTCCTAAATCACACTCTCAGTTGTAACAAAAAGGTTTTAATTAGTGTCGTTAAAATGGTGCAAACAAAAAGTATACAGACATTTCTCCTTCACAGACTTCTCCATTCCTTCTTTTTCTTCTTCTCTCCTATTTTTAGAAAGAGGAAGTAGTGGATTTTCCTTTCCTGTACATGCCTAGTGTTCCATTATTTGAACGCTAAGTTCATGGGAGTTATATACTACTGCTCAAGGTCATCGCCAAGGTCTGATTTTTCACCCCAAAAAAAAAAACAAAAAAACTGCAACCTCCAGCATAAATGGTTAAGTTTTGATCTCAACTTATAGCTCACCTTCAATTTACCTGATTTTTTTTAAAGCCAAAAAAGAAAGAATTTCAATGCCTCAGAATAATCTCTGAAAAGCCATTAATTACTGCATTTATATTCTCAGTCACTCAGTCATATTTCTATTTCGAGAAGAAGTTACAAAATAATATCTCTGCAACTGTTTCCCAGGAGCTCGCTGACCAAGCTGGAGCCCTAGATCTATGAATTCAAGATTCTGAAAGCGAAGCAAGCTGTTTTCCATCAAATGCTACATCCAATAGCTGGTCACAAGAAGCAAGTCTGAGCCCGTCCCTCTCTGCCCACAGGTTTCTCCAAGGCCATCTCCGAAATGCCCTGCAGCTGCCGGCAGAGCCCACCTGGGCCCCACGTGGCCCCTGGGCAGACGGACGGCAGTCCTGGGGCGAGAAGGTGAGCCCAGAGCATGACCGGCCTGCCCAGCCCCCTCCCTCCCAGGGCTCACGAAGCCAACCGCACACCACGCTGCATTTCTCCACGACTGTTTTATAGGCTCTCAAGAGGGAGAGAGAAAGCCAGTCTTGTTTGAGTGCCAACTCTGCACAAGCAATTTCTACTAGAGAATGACTGCACGTACATGTGAGTGCCTGTGCGTGTGTACACCTGTGTGTGGTGTGTATACCAGTGTGCATGTGTACACCTGTGTGCCTGTGTGTACACCTGTGTGTACACCTGTGTGCCTGTGTATGTATACCTTTGTGTGCACCTGTGTGCATGTACACCTATGTGGTGTGTATACCAGTGTGTGCATGTGTACACCTGTGGGGTGTGTACACCAGTGTGTGTGTGTACACCTGTGTGTATACCTGTGTGCACCTCTGTGCATGTATATCTGTGTGTGTACACCTTTGTGTACCTGTGAGCATTGTGTACATCTGTGTGTACACTGCACACCTGTGTGCACCTGTGTACACATGTATGCACTGTGTACACCTGTGTGTGCACCTGTGTGTATGTATACCTGTGTGTGTGTGTACACCTGTGTGTGTGTGAACGTGACCAGTGGTCCTTGCATCCCACAGGGTGGGGAGGGCTTCTCTGCAGACAAATTGTGTATGCACAAGCCTCAGCCCCCTGCCTTCTATTTGCTGAAGATGTCGTCCTGGACAACACTAATGAACTGACTCACTCTGTGCCAGTGGCCACAATCCCTCTCGCTGAGTTCAGCAGTGAACAAGGCCCACACTGGACTGTCCTGTGGAGCTGCCTCCGGAGGCGAAGCCGGGAGTAAACCTGAAGAAAGGGCGCCCTCCTGTAACCTCCCAGAACCACACCCAGAGGACGGGAAGGGTCCCCCAGACCCCTGCAGCTTTACCGTCCTATAAAGCCTAGGTCCAAGGACATGTCCTCGTCATGCAAGCAGGCATCCCGCAGCTGAGAATCTGGACCTGTGTGACCTGTGCCCCCCTCTGCCACCCACAGGACAGGACAGACTGTGGGCCAAGTGGCCCCGCAGGGACCCAGGCTGTCCGAGGTCCCCGCGGGGGACAGAGGAATCCATCACTTCTCCAAGAACACAACTTATAGATGGTCACGACTGCCAAATGGGAAGTGATCTGAACAGTCTCAACGGATCTGAACGTCTGCGTTCCGCTACCCAAACGAACTTCTTCAGCTCAGCAATGACTGGACAGGTTTGCCTCTCACGTGACTTCTCCTATCTGACCTAAAAGCGAGCTCCATCCGGCCGCTGCACTTCTACTGCCTTGAACTGATGCCCTCTGTGTCCACATGCTGGCAGCTGGCGTCTGCTCTGCAGGACCACACGTGATCTACTGACTGTACCGCAGTGTCAAAGCCACAGGGCTGAGAGCCAGAAGCCACCCACAAAGAGAGACAGTGCTCACCTGCGCACCTTCCAGCCGCTGCCGAGCCACCTGCCTGCCACCAGACCGGACGTCACCAACGGCGCCAAGCTGCAGCTCTCCAGGCACTGTTGTCATTTCCACTATCATCCATGGCTCTATTTCTTTTTTTTTTTTTTTTGAGAAGGAGTTTCGCTCTTGTTACCCAGGCTGGAGTGCAATGGCGCAATCTCGGCTCACCGCAACCTCTGCCTCCTGGGTTCAGGCAATTCTCCTGCCTCAGCCTCCTGAGGTAGCTGGGATTACAGGCACGCGCCACCGTGCCCAGCTAATTTTTTGTATTTTTAGTAGAGACGGGGTTTCACCATGTTGACCAGGATGGTCTCGATCTCTTGACCTCGTGATCCACCCTCGTGGCCTCCCAAAGTGCTGGGATTACAGGCGTGAGCCACTGCGCCCGGTCCTCTATTTCTTATAATTACCACGTTTATCTACGCTGCATCTACCATACACATAACAACACACATCTGCTTCAGCTATTCAGATTCATCTGAAGTCCATCCAGCAGTACTAGACTTGCGCACCCGTAAGACACTTCCCTTGCCCAGGGCCGCTTGCACCTGTCTGCCCGACCTGGTCCATCTCTTCTCACACACGTGCAGTCAGGTGGGCGGCCACACACACTGGCACACGGCAACACGCACTAACATGGGTGCACATACAAAGCACATGCATGTGGTCACGCATGCACGGACGTACATGCAACTGTATGCACACAGCCACACCTGCGGGCACACGTGTGCAGTCACACACACATTTGCACAACTTCCCACAAGACAGTCACAGTGTGGTGTGTGTTGGGAGGACTGAGGGTCGGAGCCTGGACAATGAGACACAGTGGAGCAGGCCCTGATCCTCACATAACCTCTTACAACCAACCGCGAGGTCTGGAGTCTCATGCCCATGAGTTCACCATGCTTTAAAGGGAGAAAACAGGCGCATGTTTTGAGGCAATTTTTAAAGCCAAGCGCATCCAATCTATATCCTTAATGACCAGAGTGAGAAATTACACACATACCACGAGCTAAGCAGATTACAAGGGCCTCACCTCCTGTTTACAGATTTCCACCGATTTTATGATCTATATGATGCATTCACATCAAGACTAAAAGCTGCAACTCCAAGTAATGAAATGCTTATTATTTCACAACCTGGGGAAACGTGCATAGCCCCCGCAATAGTCCCGATGTCTTCAAAGAGCACAATTCCGAGGGCTAAGCATTTTGTGAACAGCGAGCAGGCAGCCAGCTTGCTCACGAGGGCACCGCCCACCACTCCCCGTGGCCCACACGTGGGTACCAGTGCAGGTGGCAGACAGGCTGGCAGCCTGGGGCTCGTGTCCCCTGGGCAGGACGGAGCGGAACCCAGCTTACCCGTCCCACTCTGCGGCTCTCCTGACACCCCGGGCGGTCTCCAGGGACGAATGCTGCTGAAAAGTCACCAACCCCAAGCCTGGAGCAGAGTGAAGACCCTCGGAAGCAGGTGGTCCCACACGGTATCGCTCCTTCCACGAACCCCAGAGCCAGAGGGGTCCCCGAGGATCTCACCTGCAGATCCACACACATACTAATGAGGGCCTGGAGGAGACAGTATGATCCCACTCACCCCAGTCCAGCACCTCATGCATGTCGACTGCGTGTATGTGTGCGTGCACACACTATGTGTGAGGGTGCATGTGTGTGAATGGTAGTTTTAGTGTGTGGGGGGTGAGCATGTGTGTGCACATTTATGAATGTGAGCCTGTGTGAGCATGTATGTAAGCATGTGTGCAGGTGAGCATGTTTGTGCATGTATGACTCCATGTGTGCATGTGAACATGAGTGTGAACATGTTTGTGCATGTGTGCATCTGTTTCTAGGAGTGTAATGTAAGCATGTGTTTGTGCATGTTATTGTGAGCATGTTTATGCATGCATTATGGGTGCACCTGTGGAGGATGCGTGTGCCTCTGTACATGGGTGAGCACACAAGTTTGTGCATAACTGTGAGCATGAGTGTGACCATCAGCATATGCATGTGTGATCAGCATGTATGTGCATGAGAATGTGAGCATGTTTGAGCGTGTGTGCATGTAAGCGTGACTGTGCACGAGTTTGAATGTGTACCAGTACATAACTGTATGTGCGTGTGTGAGATCTGTATGGTGAGCATAAGCGTGAGCAGTGTATGCGTGTGAGCATGAGTGTGTGCATGTGTGAGCCTGAGTGTGAGTGTGTGGGGCCGTCCCCGCAGACAGGAGAGTCCCATGCCACAGTCAATGGTCTGCTACCCCTCTTGGTTCACTCTCCACACACACAGCAGCCCAAGTATAAGCAGTACCCTGCCTTCCGCTCCCTGCAAAGATCTCAGGTGCGGGGCCCATCTCAGGTGCGGGGCCCATCGCAGGTGCGGGGCCCATCTCAAGTGCGGGGCCCATCTCAGGTGCGGGGCCCATCTCAGGTGCGGAGCCCATCGCAGGTGCGGGGCCCATCTCAGGTGCGGGGCCTGTCTCAGGTGCGGGGCCCGTCTCAGGTGCGGGGCCCATCGCAGGTGCGGGGCCCGTCTCAGGTGCGGGGCCCATCTCAGGTGCGGAGCCCATCTCAGGTGCGGGGCCCATCTCAGGTGCGGGGCCCATCTAAGGTGCGGGGCCCATCGCAGGCACAGGCTGGGCAGATTCTAGCTTTCCTCAACACCTGATAAACCAGCTTTCCAGGGCCAAGATAAGGACACACCCAGGAGGTCATCAGGGACACGGTTTCCAGGGAACAGGGTCTGCCCTGGCACCACAAACCCAAGGGCCCCCCAAACTCTACAGCCTCCTATCAGATAGACTGTCCCACAGTCTATCTGTGCATGCAGCAAAAGCAAGCAGCATTTTTTTTTTTTTTTGAGACCGGGTCTCACTCTTGCCCAGGCTGGAGTGCAGTGGCACAATCACAGCTCACTGCAGCCTCAACCTCCGGGGCTCAAGCGATCCTCCCACCTCGGCCTCCACCCCACACTGCCCACACCCACCACAGTGCTACCTGCAATGGACAGGACACTCAGAAAGGCCTCAGTGGGGCACAGATGGGGCTTGGGCGGTGGGAGGAGGACTCCGCAGTGCACTCGGAGTGCAGCAGCTGAGCACGGCCAGCAGGCAGCGGGCCCTGCCCGGGAGGGAGCGACGTGGCACCCACAGAGGTCTCCTCACCCGGCTCCTGCCTTCCCTTCTGTCCCTTTCACTTTCAGGACACTCAGCTCCATTGTGTTCTCATCGTGGTTCTGCGCACAGTTCATTTCAGCACACAGTGAAGCTTCCATCCGTTCAGAGACATCCACAGTCATCAGCCCTGCAGTATTTTTACAACACCCCCCACGTGAGTTGGTGACTCCGCTGACGCACACGTGATGAATGCATGCGTTGTCCGAGACACAGACCCACACCATCACACTCAGCCCGACAATGACTGCTGCTCCCCATACTTCAGTCGGGGTTAAAAGCGATTCACCTGCCTTTGAAATCCTGCCGCCTCGACCCATAGGTGACAGGCCCATGCCAACCCCATCAGTCAGGAACCCATCTCAAATGGGGGGCTTCACCGCGGACTGGTCAGATCTACCTCTAACACATCTGACAACTCAAAGCCATGCCTGGCCCTCACACCAACCATCCGCACGTGCTGGAGAGGCACACTCGAGCGTCTTCGGCAGGCCCAGCCGTCATCAGGCAGCAGCGCTGCCGGTGAGGGGCCTCCTCCAGGGCCGGCTGGAACGTGGACGCCCTGCAGCTCCTCCTCCGAGGGCACCACCTGGCCTGCACCTTGCCCACGCCACCCAGACCTCAAACCTCTTTACCCTGACTTCCTTCCAACCGCGCTGCCTCTGCTGCTAGCTTCTACTCCAAAGGCTCATCCATCTATTTATCCAATCTTCTTAAAAGCCAAAACAAAACAAGAAACCATAAAGCCTGCGACAGCAGCTCCGTGTCTCCCCTAAATCCCCCCTTTCCTAAGCCCTCCTGGCTCTGCTGGCCTGTCTGCACCTGATCATGGGTTCCAGGCTTTCACCAACACGCTCCTGCAGATCTAAGAGATGTCAAAACTCCCAAAAGTCAACAAAATGACCCTCTTTGTCACCATCACAGCAGGGAGTCCCCACAGAGTGCAGAGCCTTATCCTTCTCAGAGACAGACCCACACGAGCACCGCCTTCTTGACAGTGGGAGACAGCAGCCGGGCAGCCGCATCTGAGTGTCCCCTGCCAGGCCAGAGTCCCCGTGCTCCTGCCTGGGACTATCCTAGATGTGTTAACCCGGGAGGTACACAGTGTGTCTCCATCCACTGTTGGGTGAGACCTCGCCCGGTCAGAATCCTGGTTCTCTGCTGCACAGGCTGGGGTGGACAGGTTATGACAGCCCTGGATTCCTCCACTACAAAATGGGTTAATTCTACTTGATGAGGTTATTTCAAGGACACCCAGGCCAGGCACAGCGGCTGACACCTGTCATCTCAAAACTTTGGAAAGCCGAGGCGGGAAGATCACAAGTGCAGGAGTTCGAGAACAACCTGGGCAACAGGGTGAGACCCTATCTCTACGAAAATAAAAAAGTTAGCCAGGCGTGGTGGCGTGCACCTGTCGTCCCAGCTACTCAAGCAGCTGAGGTGAGAGGATCCCTTAAGCCCAGGAAATCAAGGTTGCAGTAAGCCAAGATCGCACCACTGCACTACAGCCTCAGTGACAGAGACCCTGTCTCATAACACAAAACACAGGCTAGTGAGGAGAAGGGAACCCAATAGCGCAGGTTCAACGCCAGGACATGGGCTCAGGCGGCAGGGCCCATAGTCCCGGGAGACAGGGCCATGGGGCTGGAACCCAGCCTTCCTGGCACAGACAACGGTGCTCTCTGAACACAAGCCACGTCGATGCACTCGGCCACCGCCAGCGTCATTCTAGCTACGCTGCCATGTCCACCTTAACGCTTTCACCCTTTCTGATGGTAAAACACAGATACAGAAAATACCCAAAACAATGTGTGGTGTAATCAGTTGAGATTACAGTCTTGTGGCTACACCCCACCAAGAAACAGTCGTTGCCATCCACCCAGACACCCCTCCATGGGCCCCACTGGCTCAGGCCCCTCCCATTTCCACAGCGTTCACTTCCCTCCATTACTCTACACAGTTCAAACACGCAGCCCTCTGAGCGCGGCCCAGCCGGGTCCTTCCCTGATGTGTCTGAGGGTTCCCAGCCATGGGCCGCCCCGCTGTGAGCTTCCCACCAGCTAGATGATGCCAACCGCACCCTCCTGGTGCAGCCCGTCTGCTGTGAGCTTCCCACCACCACCTAGATGATGCCAACCGCGCCCTCCTGGTGCGGTCCATGCTGCTTCTATGCTCTGGATTTTTGGCATGCTCGCCATGAGCCACTGTAAAAGGACCAGAAGGCGTTTTCACACATGGTTCACAGGACGACAAGGGAGGTAAGGAAAATACAGCTTTTCAGTTTTCTGTAAAAGTCTCTCCAAAAGACGAGACGAGGCTGCTGCCTCTGGGGAGGTGAGAAGGGACGCGGAGCCCTACAGGGACAGAACTGGCAGGACCAGGAAAGGAGACTTGACCTGAACATTTTTAATCACGCGTCATTGTGACGTCCTCGCTGTCATCGGAAGGCTGAGTGCCTAGTGACAGAATGACTGTTTCCAAGGGGGAGGTGAACGGATCCTCCTCCAAGAGCTGCTGCAGGCTGCTGTGGACATTCCCGACACCAGCACACCTGAGACCCTCCGGGAGGTCCAGCAGGGGGAAACCAGCCACAAGCGAAACTGCAAAATTCAGAAGAACTGAATGACTCCGGGATAGCTCGCCAAGTACCATGAGGCTCAAGGGATGGCTTAAAAGAAACAGGAGGGTGAAAACGTCCACGGGTAGAAGGTGTCATGTCTGTTATCCAAATTAGGAAACCACGGCACGTGGCTCCCAAGACTGTGTGAGACGCCGCCCTAAAACCACGAAGGAGAACGCGACCGCTGGCAACAGAAAGAGGGGTGAGGAGGGGCCTCTCAGCGCTGACCCATGTGCGTGTTTTCATAGTGACGCTTCTGTGTTCACTCATTCATTCACATAAAACAACTACTACAGAGCTGTCCTTAGATTTCCGGTCAGGCAGCACCCTCAGTGGACAAACAGGTCCCTGTGAAACATTCAGCACCAGCTCCTAGTCCGCTGTGTCCTGACGCTGCAGAGTGAAGCCACCACCAAGCTGGCTCAGGACACTGTCGAAAGCTCTGCAAAACTGAGGCCCGAGCTGAGGATCCTCACCTGTTCACAAGCCAAGCCGAAGACACAAAATGTTAAATACACTCTCATCTACCTAACCTTCAGAAAACAAAGAAAACTGTAAAAAAATTCATGAAAGTTATCCTTTCAGAGAAATACGCAGCCAGTAACTGGACGTAATCACTTACATATCAAATCTCCCCAATATAAGCAAATGAAAAATATTTACATAGCCAAAGTGGAAGGGCAGCAAGAGGAAAGATCTCAGGCAAGTTGAGACTTTGCTTCACTGTGGTCGTTCGTTCCATCTCCTCGGCACACAGATGTTCTGTACAGTTATAAAAAACTGTTTTTGAACAGAGCAGCAACCCCAGAGCTCTCTGATGACCAAATTTTCATTATCAAATTTAATCACAAGATATTCATTATCAAAATTAATTAAAATGTATTATCAAAATTAAAATTAATCAAATTCTATTTCTTAACCTGACCTTTGAAAAGACTGCAGGAAACGCTGCCATTGTCACAACTGACTTGCCAACGGAAATTACAAGAAAAAAATTCTAAGAAGCTGACTTTGAAGCTACAGTAAAAATTAATGTTGCAAAAAAAGAAAACAAGCACTTAAATTTCGTCTAACTAGAGGCTGAAGAGCAATCAGGTGGGGGCCAGGCTGTTTTTCTGGTAGGAACGATATTTAATTATACCAAATATTACAGAAATATGGATAACTCTTCACATCTGCGCCGTGCTCTCTGGGTTTGCTACTTCACCATCCAGCCCACCCTCCCTGTAGTGGAGATGGCGGAAAACTGAAAAGCTGTATTTTCCAGACTGCTCTGAGGCTTGCCTTTGCTGTAAATTACACATCCCCAAATTAGAGGCACCAGTGAGATCCAGACGTCAGGGGTGGTGTAGGGTAGTGTGGCTATGTCCCCACCCAAATCTCACCCAGAATTACATGCCCCACGTGTCAAGGGTGGGGCCAACTGAATAATAAGGGCGGTTTCCTCCACACTGTTCTCATGGTAGGAAGTCTCACAAGATCTGCTGGTTTTATAAAGGGCCGTTCTCCCGCACACGCTCTCTTCTCTCTGCCACGTAAGACATGCCTCTGCTCTTTCTTCATCTTCCACCACGATTGTGAGGCCTCCCCAGCCAAGTGGAGCTGTGAGTCCACTAAACCTCTTTCCTTTATAAATTACTCAGTCTTGGGTATGCCTTCGGTAGCAGTGTGAACACACTAATACAGGAGGCTCCCAGCCACCAGTGCTGGCAGGCAAGGACAGGGAAGTATAAGGGGTCGTCACAGACGGTTGTCACAAAACAGTGTCAAAAGTGAGAACTTCCTGATAGAGCTTCCCGATTCCTGGGTCAGGGCTTCAGGTGGCCATTCTCTCTCTGGCTTCCTGGGTTTCATGAAGCGGTTTTTGAAGCGGTTTTCACTGACAGTGGCTTCCTCCTCTCAGCACAGAGAAAACAGTTCCCTGAGATGGGTGGATTCTGTAACTTTCTGGGAGCCACGGGAGGGGACTTGTCTGTACCAGGTCCTTGTGCTCGCACAAAGGTTCTACAGTTCCCTAGACAGCCTGCCTTCCTGCCTCACGCACCCAGAGAGGTTCTTCTTACTACATTAACTCTGACAGGTAAAACATGCTTTCTGGGAGGAAAAACCCTATGATTCAAAAAAAATCTCAAGATGTTTTGATAGAATAGAAATCTTCCTCTTGAAAATTTATTTTGGGAATTAAAGAAAATAAACCATTCACTTGTAGGTGACTTCAGAGTCAGCCAGAGTGGAAGAAGATAAATTTTAACACAGGATTCTTCCCCACCCCAATGTTCACTCTCAGCGCAAGACACATCCAATCAGCAGCAATCTCCCAGGGGAGTTAAGATCTCAGGTTATAGCCAATTAAACACATCAAAGGGCAAACACCTAACACTCAACTTTCTAAATGAATACACAACAGTGTGCTCATTATTGTCCTTCAATGTATCCATGAGCAGAACTTGCAGGTCCTAAAAGGAGACAAAACTTTCCGATCAAAGAAATAAAAGAGCATCTAGAATTCTAACACAGCTTTGTTGCTAGGAAGTGCTTCCATTTTCAGAAGCTATTTTCTTAAGACAGCTGAATCCTCAGGTCAGCACTAGCCACCAGGTCCTCTTCCGAGATGGGGACAGTCCCCAAATCTGCCCTGTGCAACACGCAGCCTCTCGTGGCCAGGGGCCACTCACAAAGGGCCGTGCAGCCTTGAGTGTCACCGTTCTGTCATTCTGGATGAAACGGGCGCCATGCACCTTTCCCAACACACCCGAGACGAAATGTCTCACAGCACCCCAGCTACGCGCACTGCAGTTCACACGGGCATCCTCCAAAACATATCAACAGAGTCCACTGAACACCACACACTCAAGAAAAGTTCCAAGCATTTCAGCAAGCAAGTCACTGCTTCAACAAAAATAGTTCTTAACCACAGGTAATTCTAAGGTTGGATTCTTCATTTAGGAAGCTCCCATCTCAGGGAGCTGTTTGAATTGATTAATTAATCAAAATTAATCAAACCTGACATCTGATGTCAAGTCTGACAAGATGTGCTGAAAACACCACAAAAAAATGTATGAAACACGAAAGCCCAAAGCACCAAACTCAACAGGTCCTAAAATTACAGCTTGACTACGGAGAGGGCTCACAAGGCTTGGAAGACCTAAAACCTCATCTTGACTTTCCTTTTTCTTCCACAAAATGAGGAGATGAATGGGGCACTCTCTGCCAGGAGCCCTCTGCACTCAGGCCGGGAAAAGACAGTGTTTGGAAACCCATACCACCGCTCCAGCATAAAGCACTTTTAAAAATATTTAAAATATTACTTTTATTATCACATACTTAGATAAGAAAACTAGCAAAGCACCTAGGTCATCTTAACCTTGAAATAATCTTAAAATAAAAACATCTGAACCTCCACAGGAGTCAACCCAAATAATAAAACGCATCCTCTCCAAGACTATGTGGGTGGGTGTTTCAAGATTTTTTTAATGACCTCGGCAAAATGCAAGAGCAGCCAGGAGACCACCATGTAGATGGTAAATAGTGGCATTGTTGCAGCTGAATGTCAGAAACGATTTTCAGAGGAAGCGGCACTAATGATTCCCGGCTCCCTGATGAGGCTGCATTCCTAAGTCCGGGACCAAGATCAGCAAAGGTCACCATGCTGATGGCTGCTGCACGCCGAGGGGAAGACACCCAGGCGAAGGATGCTCTCCTTCCACGCTGGGGTCGGAGGGGATGCGACGCCCAAAGGGATGGCCCCAAACAGGAAAACCTGAGAAGAGCCCTGACCCTGGGTGGGCCACTCCAGCCCAAGGCTTCCCTCCCCTCCGGGAGGGCCACTCCTACTCTTGGTTAAGACCTCTACTGCACACAGGTGTGACCTGAACACTGCCTCCACTCCCCAGGGACTCACGGGAGCCCATGCACTCTACAAACCCACCCGGCGATCCTCAGGGCCAGCCTTAGGAAGATGACAGCCATGGAGACTGAAGCTGTCTCTTCCTCAAGGACTGCAGTGCACTGGGTACTAGTGGAAGAGCGGGGAGGCCAGAGGACAAGCATGCACCACGGCTCCTGATGTTGAAGCAGGAAGTCAAGTCATTGTAAAGATGTGGCCCTATGTGACAAAGTGACAGACAGCACTCGAGGGAACTCCTGGATTCTTTCCCTCTTGAGATTTTGTCTGGACACAGCTTTGGGCAACCAGGGAGGCCACGGTCCCACTGAGCTCTCTCCTCTCCCATAGAACTCCAGGCTTCCTTTCTAGTCTGTCCTCTGTCAATGCCCGGGGACACCTGGCTGGGCATGGAGTCCTCCCTCCATCTCGCCCACCTCCGTGTCCTGCCATAACCTACCCAGAACCTACCGGAACATACCGGAACTAGGTCACTGCACGTCACCGCAGTCTGCAGTGAGCCCTGCTCAGAGCCTCACTTCTCCTTAGATATGAGACATGCACCTGCCATGGTAATGCTGAGACCAAGGCCTCCGTGGAGAAGCAGGAAGCGGAAGTGAAGGCAGAAACCAAGCGCTATTATTTGGAAACTGAATGGCCTGCTGAAAACACCACATGGCTTATTCCAATTTTTTTAAAAAGGTTTTCTGTGGCTTTAAAGTTGACCACACTCTCTCTCCTTCATTACTAATTCAAACCCGCAAACCCCGCTAAAATAAGAAAAATGTAGTGTAAGTACTTTAGGTAGAATTCAGTAGTTAAGTCTTACTATCACATGACTTGAAAATTATACATAAATTACACACAGCTAAGGTACATATAACAGGTAAAGTGTATTCACGTCTGCGTGTAGTACACCGGCATATCCCTACATTCCAGACACGTTGCACACGAAGGCAGAACAGATCCTTCTCTGGAGGATGGTGGTGCCTAGGCATTGATTAGGGAGTGAATATCCTTCACCTTGCCTGGCAGCCCCACGCCCAACAGAGGTCTGTTCAATCAATCAATCAACAGAAAGACGCTAGGACAAAGGAAGAGAATGAACCCATGTTTCCCATGCAATCCCATTATCAAACATTCAACTACATTCACTTTTTATTACTGTATTCATAAGATAAAGTACTTTATGTCAGGACTGGCTCCATTTCACCCTCTTGAATACCTCAGCACACCCTAACACCCATCCCCAGCTCTCTGGGCTCCCGGGTTTCCTCCCACCGGAACTGATTTTATGCTGAGAGGTATGTTTTCTCCATCTAACCCACTTTGGGCATGGGTTCAATGTGACTGTATAAAACTAAAATTGCAACAGGCTTTTAAGTGATGATGTAAAAGCCGGTAATATTGGTGAACAAGAAACATCTTCACAAAATCTCATGAACAAAAATGTCCCCAGTGTTCTCACAATTTTTATGTATTCAAGACTAGTGAACATCTGCTCATTTTAAAGTTTTGTTAAATATCTTTTCAAATTGATACAATATTTAAGCAGTTTCTCTGATTACTGAATAGTTCAATACATTTTAAGTCTTCTTGGTTTTTTGAGACGGCATCTCACTCTGTCACCCAGGCTGGAGTGCAGTGGCCCGATCTCAGCTCACTGCAACTTCCGCCTCCCAGGTTCAAGCAATTCTCCTGTCTCAGTCTCCTGAGTAGCTGGGACTACAGGCGCACACCACCACACCCAGCTAATTTTTTTTTATTTTTAGGAGAGACAGGATGGGGTTTCACCATATTGGTCAGGTTGGTCTTGAACTCCTGACCTCGTGATCCACCCACCTCGGCATCCCAGAGTGCTAGGATTACAGGCATGAGCCACCGCCCCCAGCCTATGTCACTTCTTTAAATTAAACATTGAAACAAAAAGTTTTCTTCTCCAGAAATTCTTACACCATCAAAACATTATCTCTTACCCTTACTCAGAAACTTCCCTTTAAAACTGTATTTCTTACAGAATTTTAAGGACTAACATCTACATATATACATTCCTGTATGTATTTACATTAAGTTAGTGAAATCCTTCATTACTGTTTGACTTTCAGCATTACCAACTGTTTACAATCAAGTGGCTAAAAAAACCTACTTGTTCTGAAACAAGTCATTTTCCTACTTTCCTAACAGCATACTAGCATATAAGTACAATTTCACTGAAAAATAATCTTATTTAAATTTGGGATACCAGCTCCACGTGTTATTTTCCTCATCTGGGTTTCGGTTTTGTTTTTTTAAAGGTTTTCATCCATAAAATGTAATATAATGTCTTACGATTTAGCTGATCACAGAACAAATGCCCTCTGTCACTATGTACACCAGCTGGCAGCAAAGGCAGTGCTGAACGCGCACAGTTTCCGTGTGTATGGTGATTTTTAAAAGAACTACACGTGTAAGCCACAACCTGCTATTCAAATCTACACACTACTGTGGCTCAACGTCCTCTTTTCAGGTTTCTTTAACTTTCTTCACCCAAAGAAGGTTACCCACTTCATTAGCATTATAGTTGTTTAAAGGCTCAATTAAGAATAATTTAATCATGTGAAAGATAAACCAATAAATTCTAAAATTTGGTCTTAAATTTCTTAAAATGACGTAAGTCATAGGAAGGATGATTTTTTTAAAGTGCATGGGCCATTATGCTCCCACCAAATATTTGATATTAAACACACAATCTGGCTTTTAACCTATTTCTCAAATGAAGTGATATGCGTGCACACACAGACACCACACACTCTTAAATGTCTCACCACAATGGATCAGCTCTGTGACCTAATACTAAAAAATAGTAGTTGAGGCCGGGCGTGGTGGTTCACACCTGTAATCCTAGCATTTTGGGAGGCTGAGGCAATCAGACTACCTGAGGTCAGGAGTTCGAGACCAACCTGGCCAACGTGCTGAAACCCTGTCTCTACTAAAAATACAAAAATGAGCTGGGTGTGGTGATGTATGCCTGTAATCTCACCTACTCAAGAGGCTGAGGCAGGAGAATTGCATGAACCCAGGAAGCGGAGGTTGCAGTGAGCCAAGATCACACCATTGCACTCCAGCAGCATGGGCAACAGAGCAAGACTCCGCCTCAAAAAAAAAAGAAAGAAAAGAAAATCGTAGTTTAGAGCTAGCTGAGAAGAGCTCTTTGCAGAACAAAACTGATACGGCCTGAGTGCCCCAAGTGCACTTATTCTCTGGCCAGCTCATATGTATGACAATGGCCGGGCACTGGTAGCAGTCACAGCGAGCCCAGCTGTGGCTCTGACACCCATCTAACTTCATTAGATGTCAATTTTCCAACCACTAAGTGCACGCCTTGGAGCCGTCACCTTAGACTGCAAGCAAGCAGACACACGTCCCATCATCCAGGGGCTGGGAAGAGGGCACGGCCAGCTCTCAGTGGCGGCCGTGCAGAACCTGCCTGCCTCTCCCCCAGATTCTGCAGATGTGGGTTCTGAAGGGCAGCAGCTGCAGGGAGGAGTCGGGGTTCTCAGGGAAACTGCCATGGAAAAGTAAGAGCCTGTTTTGCTGTTTGAGGCAACTTACCTCCCACCCAGGGAAGAATGCACCTCAAAAGAAGCTCATTGCAAACTGTTATTTTTCTCATTTCCACTGCACAGGGAACGCGGCTACAAGCGCACCATGTCCTGAAGAGTCAGGGTTTCTGATTCAGGATGAGGCTGCACCACTCAGGCTCCACGAGGCGTAAACGAGGCCCTGGGTCCCTTAGCAGCACGCATCTTCAAAAGTTAGCATCTCTTTTACTGTAGAAGCTACGGCTTTAAATACTTGCTTCAGTTCCAACTACCAATTAGCTCAATTTGCAAATGAGTCGATATACTGTCAGCAACCGTTTTCAATAACTGGAAATTAAGTTCATTAATTTATACTAACAGAGTAAGCTGTTTCTAACAATACATCCTCCTATGCTAAGTGTACAATCATTTTGGAATAAAAGGTCAACTTGAAGCACAACACACAGAATTACTACATCTTACTGAAAGGGAAGGAAAAACTCTCAGGAAAGACAGATGTTAACTTAGTAATGAAAACCACTTGGCAGTAAGACATTTTAAGAAAATCGTGTCTGGAAAGCACACTTCGGTCCTCCTTGGAAGAGGTGGCCAGCTCCCTAGGAAGGGCTGCCCCTTTTTGTACTACTCACTAGGAATGAACCACCCTGGCTTTCACCACCTTTAGACAAAGCTGGTGATGCTCCCAAATCTGTTCTGATGCTGTGACGTTCTCGGTCTTTAGACCATGTCAAAGGTCATGAGATTTTTCCATTAATGACCAAGGAGGTAAAGGTTATCCAAACTTACTGTTACGGGGTTTGGGGATTTTAGTAAAATATTTAATCCTGTTACAAACAAAATTTTAATTCAAGCCCAAATATTAGCTCACGAAATTGTGATTCAGATTTTCTGTAGGCCTGAAGAACCAGAAACCAATCATTCCTAGAACACATACCATTTAGACTTCATCAGAAACATCTCTGTATAGTGAATGTGATGACCATCTCCCACACACCTGAACCTTTACAACAGTTGAAACTAAGGTTTAAAATTTATATCTCATATAAAATAAAACTGAGAAACTTCAGTAATTCACCAAAAGCACACTGAAAATATCCATCAAAACACATTCTCCTCCTCCTTCAACTCTGCCTCCTTCCTCGTTGATTTTAGATAAAAGAACATATCCTCCCTTCATTTCTCCACTCTCCCTCCTCAAATTAAAGGGAGGAGGGACTTTCATCTCAAATTACAGCTGTTGTTAATAAGCAAACAGAAAAGAAAAAAAAACAAGGAAGAAATATTTAGCCATTCTCATGCTTGGGAAACATAACCCAAAGACCTCCATAAATAACTTGGAGAATACAGGGTCAGGACGATCTGGGATATTGAGAAATAAACAGATTTTCACAATGCTTCTCAGCTTGCAACCATTTGATGGTTGCTGTGAAGTTTTGAAATGAAACTTGGCAAATGGTCTCAGTGAGATGCCTTTGAACTCCGAATGCCTCCATGCTGCAGCGGCTACTGAAGGCTCAGCTGGTCCCTTATTCTCGACTTCAAAGAACAGGCTCTCCCGGTCCCAGGCAAGGGCAGAGAGCTGGGTGCACAATTTTAGCCTTAAATGTTTTACTCTACACTCCTCCCGGCTCTTTCAACATTTTATTAACCCATGAAAGTGTGGAAACCAAAGCCGTAAGAACAACACCAGGAATCCTGAGAAACTTTTAAAATATAAAAACTCTTCTGCCTTCAATAACAGGGAAACATCAATGACTTTCTGTCTTCATGAAAGATATTTGCAAGTAATGCATCCATTTTTCTAACGCATGCTTTGTAAAGATATTTAAATAGGTATATAATCCAAGCGTGACTTTTTTTTACCTTAATGTATCATATAAGTCATCTTCCATAAAAATCCTATTTCAGAATTTACATCTGATATTGCTTTGCTATTGAAAGCCAAGAAGTAATAAAACTTGAAAGGAATTTTTCTACCTTTTTGATGTAATTACCTATATTAGCTTGGCTGCTTTCAATTAACGAAAATACTGCACTCAAGATTTTCTTACTAGTCCTAAGAATATACATATCATTTCCTTTATGGAATTATGGCTACCGCTGAGTTTATGCATAAAAGTTTCAGAAAGCCCTAAGTTAGTAGTATTCATATTATCTCAACCTCTGAAGAGAAATTATATTTAAATACACAAAACACAAAACAGTGGTCACTTATTAAATGTGAGATTCCACAATTTTGCTAGTTATCTTACAAAGGTTTCTTGGCTGAAGGGTCAAACATAGCAGTGAATTTTAAAAATTCAATTATAAGCAGTTTTTTTCAGATAAATGTCAATTGAATATGAGGTTTTTACGTTTCTCTTTCCCACTGCTTGTGGCGGCCCCATGGAGGTGTTTCCCCACCACATCCATTCACCGGCAACACACACTGTCACACACATTGTACCATATACTGTAACACACAGTGACATACACTGTAACACATTAACACACACTGTAACAGATACTGTAACACACTAACACACATTGCAATACACAACACTGTAACACACCCCGCAACACTGTATAACATACACTATAACACACACTGTAACATACACTGCAACACACACTGCAACACACTGTAACACTGCAACACACACTAACACACGCTGCAACACACACTAATATACGCTGTAACACACTGTAACACACACTGCAACACACACTAACATACATTGTTACACAATGTATGTTACAACACACTAAAACGCACTGTAACACACACTAACATACACTGTAACGCTGTAGCACACAATAACACACTGTAACATACACTTTAACACACTAATGCACACTGTAACACACACTGTAATACACTGTAACACACTGTAACTGCAACACACACTGTAACACACTAACGCACACTGTAATGCACACTGTAACACACACTGTAATACACTGTAACACTGTAACACACTAACGCACACTGTAATGCACACTGTAACACACACTGTAACAGACACTGTAACACACACTGCATACTAACTCCCTGGGTCACTGATACAAACACACAGGCTTAAGATACCAAAAAAAAAAAATTAAGAAATAGAAGATCATGCTTCTGGGTTACCTCTAAATGTGAAGAAAGAAAGTGGAAACAAAAATCCTTTCCCAATAACTTTTTAAGTGTAATTATAATCTCAATTTTCTTTTTGGAAAGCTATAATGTAGCGTGAAGCTGAGAAAAATGAACAGTAGCTTTAAAATATGTAATGAATTTAGTTTTAAAACCAAAATGGAACAAATGATGTTAAAGCCCATTTGCCGTAAGTAGAAATGTCAAACCCTGGTTACCTAGGGTAAGAAAGGAACGGAAGCCTGAAGTGCAGGGGTTCTGCAGGGCGGGGGGGTCCCCGCTTCCTCCAGCCCAAACACCTCATCTCGCAGACAAAAAATGTGAGACACAGAGCAAGCTGGCACCCAGCTGGGGCTGGACCCTGAGAGAACAGGGGTCCACTTGCGCTTCAGACTGTCTCACAAATAAAACACACCCGATCCTGTAGGTCACGGCCACTCCTACTCTGGAAACCTGAGTCTCCAAACGCCAGAAATGAGTCACATCTCCACTTTCTGAGACCCTGGGGGAATTCAGAATTGTCCAGGGTTGTACATGAGGCTGTATACACGTGGACGCCAAAAGCTCACAATGTATTAAGTTGAAACAATGGGACAGAGACAACTATTTTCCAGACGTGCTACGAATACATGTACACACAAAATCCTTGATTTTCCCTACAGTAAGAAAGTATACAAAGTGCCACACAATAACAACGTGACTCGCCTTGTGAACACCGCTCCTCTTATATTCATTCGCTGTGTGAGACCCACGCATGTGGAGCGAGAGGCAGCCGCGGTCTTTCCACTGACCTCACGCACGTGCTCATGAGGGAGCAACTCCAGGTCCCCAGGGATTCCATGGCTCCCACAACAGTCCGGGTGAGGAGATGCTTTTGTTTAGCAGGCATGTAATACCTGCATTTCCGCAGGTTTTCATCTTGGTGGTCAATTTTCACTGCTCTGAAATCTGCAGCAGCTTAAGATCTAAGCAAGCCTGCTGGAGGCGGTGTGGCAGTGTGGCACCGCGGATGCCAACCTGCCGAGTCTGTGACGTCTACCTGACCGTCCAAACTCCTCCACGTCCTTCTCACCCTCCAGCCCCAAATCTGCTCTCTACCCTCAACCTTCATCGCTGTCTCTATTTTTTGCTTATTTCTGTAAAGGTCATCTTACCATACACTGAATTCCAGAGAAGTCATTTGTCAAACTGCTAAAATCGACAAAGTGCCAGACCCTAAGGAGGAAACCACACTGCTCACTTTCAGTGTGTGTACACTATTCTCAGGACTATTTGTATGTGGAAAGTGCGGAGCAGGGCATGTTATTTCGTGGGAAACAGTGGATCCTTTTAAAAAAAATTCTAAGTAGGAGAGATGATGAAAAATACTTGCAGATAAAAGCAATTCCTGTGGCCATAAAAGTTCATGCTTCCCAAGCCTCTATTTCACCCTGCCATGCTGGGCTGGGGAGGGGTTATGCCTCCTGAATGGGTCATATTCTATAAAACAAAGAAAAAGTATTTATAAATTGGCTGTTCAAAAGTAAAAACGCACTTTCATCAAAAAATTTCATGCTCAGTAGGTATACTCCTGGAGTAGTCCACAAATGGGTACTTGATACACACTATCAGTAAGTGTAACTGAATTTCCATACATAGTGATGTCTTTTGTTAACATGAATAGACCAAAAAAATGGATTTGATTTATAAATCATGAATTTTGGTGATGCCCAAAAGGAGAGAAATGGAAGAGAACAAGCAGAGAGACATTGCGTGATGATTATGATTCTGACTTGCACGTCGGACATGGACAATTCCTAACAGCTCCTGCCCCAGCATGCGGTGTGCACTGGATCAACACACACCCACACGGCAGTCCCACGTACAGGATGCACGCTCAGGAGCAACTACTGACACAGGTGTTCAAAACAACGTGAATTAAACAGAAATCACCCTGCATTTAGGCTGGTGCTTATTTGAAAAGGGCTCTTGAGGCAGGGTTTCAAGTCAAGTTTGGAAGTCATAAACCTCCAGAGAGGAGCAGAGACAGCTGAGGCTCCGAGGCTGCTGTCCTGGCCATTTGGGAGGCATGGCTGGCTAGGCCTTAGGTGACGGAGATGCTGTGCTGCAGCTGCGGGGATTCGTGCTTTAAGGAATCAGTCCCACGTCCCAACCGGTACTCTGGTCCGCTCCATGAGGCCAGACCTTGACTCAGAGCTGGAAGGCAGAACCTGGGCTGAGCCACCGTGAGTTCTGGGTTTGCAAAGCTGCCACTGGGTCCCTGCCTCTGCTCTCCAGAGAACCTGCTGGACAACTCAAGGGTTCGCCTGAAAGGGAAATGGGGCATAAGAATTCCACACTCTCCAAGTCCCTGGAGTCTTTTCAAAACATCCAAGCCACAGGGAGCAGGTCCTGTGGGTTAACATGCTAAAATAAACCAAGAAAATGTCCCACCATTACATAGGGCACTGCTTTACACTAAGTATTACCTATGTGTTGGCAACATCACACGTCTTTGGTTTGACCTACAGTAAGAAAGTATACAAAGGGCCACAGCATAAGTATTTTCAAAGAAAACACAAGTTTCTAAAAAGCTTTCTGCAGATCGGAATCGCACAGCAGGCTAAGTCTGGCGCCTAAGTCATCACGAATTTCTCTGCCTTGCCATGGATCCAATTATATGACTTTGGCCATTTTAAGGCAAGTGTTGGTTGTTTTTTTTTAATCTTAGAAATTAATCCACCAGACTATCAATGAGTATTATTATTATTTTAAATAACTCCATGGCTACTTGAGCAAGTTAAGATAAATCCCAGAAAAATTCACCCAGGGTGTCCATGCTAATAATACCAAATTGGAACTTGGTAGAGCTACCTAGAATTCAAGGAGACACGACCATCAGCTAGACACGTGGAGGACAAGCAGTCAGCGAGACCCAGCACACAGTTCCTGGAGAGGGCCGGGACCCGGGAACCCGGGACACAGCTCTTGCCACAGCCACGCAGAGGAGGCGGGGGAGAGCAGGGCCGGCCCTCGGCGCTCCCCGCACTGTGGCAGTAAGGAGCAGACCGTGGTCTCCAGGGGCCGGCTCGGCCCTAATGATGACCGCATGTTCATAGAGCCAGGCTACGGAGCAGAGCTGCACCTGCCAACACGTGACTGCCCGAACTTCCCGGAAGCTAAATGGAGGATTCAGAAATGTAGGTCAATCAACAGTTACAACAACAAGCACAACCTCAGAATTAAATCGACTCATTATGAGGCAGTTCTAAGGCTAGAAGAGAAGTGGGACTCTGTATTTATGGAGAGGTAGAGAATTAAAGACACCCAGAAACCACCACTTACAGAGAAAGGGGTTGTGAAGCTGACATACTCCAGCACAGAGCAAACAAATGGAGGGCTCCAGCCAAGGGCAAGACTGACGGGTGGAACGGCCTAGGGGGGACGCGGGGGCTGGGGAGACACAGGAGGAGGAGATAGGAATTCCACTTCTCTGGAGGACAGGACAAGCAGAAACTGCGTATACTGTGGGCAAAACAGGTCAGAAAGAAATCTCAGACTGTAAACCATGGCAAACTGGAATACGTCAGAAAAATCATCTAAATTAATTCTCCTCCATACAAATCCTTAAGAAACGCAGAAGAGAATTCATTTTGGTCACTGGTTCATTGAGTTTGACCTGATAAAGGAAGACAAGATGCACTCTGACATCACACTGAGCTCTGCAACTCTGAGTCTCCATGCGTCCGGCCAGCTGGAGCTTCCCGGAGACCCTGGGCTGTGCACCCCGCGGGCCTCTCACCTGGAACACCCGGAGGCGCCAGGATTCACGCACACTGCAGCTGGCAGCAAAACCTCACAGACCCATGAAAACCATGTCCACAACAGAACTTAAACGCATTCTTTACAAGGGAAGGGCTGCGTTCAGATTCCCAACAGGAAAACAGCCACAAGTTTTACAAGCTAGGAAAGGAAGAGCAGCACGATCAAACGCTACGGTCCCGACGTTCCTCTGGGGACAGAAACACAAAGTCCTTCCTGCATGTTCCCATTAACGCATCCTTAATGTGAACTGGAAGTATCTTGCCCCAAACACCATTTAAGCAACAAGACGTGACAAGACATATGCCGACAGGAGATAAGGCTCGCCCCGAAACACACGCGGGCGAAAAGGCTCGCCCCGAATCACACGCGGGCGAAAAGGCTCGCCCCGAATCACACGTGGGCAAAAAGGCTCACCTCAAAACACACGCGGGCGAAAAGGCTCGCCCCGAATCACACGCAGGCGAAAAGGCTCACCCCGAAACACACGCAGGCGAAAAGGCTCACCCCGAAACACACAGGTGAAAAAGCTCACCGTAAAACACACAGGTGAAGTCGCAAGCTCCCCTGACTTGGGAAAGTCTTATCTCGGAGCCACACCAAGTTCCAGAACCTTCTACATCAATTATACGCCCATCTCTCAAAAAAAAAAAAGTGTGAGATCTCTTTGCATATTCTATTGGATTGGAGGCATGGAACAGTCCGCTGTTTTATGCCTTTTCCATTTGCCCAGTGGAATCTACAACTAATACCAGTAATTCTTCAACAGTTCAAACACAGGACACAGAATTCCCAAGAGATGGTGATTTGCCATGGATTTTTTTCACCTTAGGATTTTTTTTAATCAAAACTAAGTAAGAATAGTTCATGCACAGACAAATCAATTCAGAGCCAGAGGAAATGTGTCCGCCAGAGGAACCACATCCCATGAGGGCTGATTTCCCCACACGCTGAGTGCGATCCTGACCACCGATTCCCCATCTCCTGTGCAAATCACAGGCCACAGATCACGTGCCACTGAGACAGCCAAACATCTCTCTACATCTGGGAAGCCCACGTCACAGGAGGACCGAAGGAATTCTTGGGGCTGGTTTTGATTTTGAATTCAGGAGGTGAGCTCATGCAGAGGATCTAATGCCCAGTGGTCGGAGCTGTGTCTTTTTTCAACACCTGAACTCTTACCAGAGCTTGTCCTGCACTTTCCAGGGTCCCACAGAGCAAATGAAATGTAATGGCCCCAGGTGACACTCAAGTCACTGACAACCCATGACGGGTCCATGTCCAGGTAAGAGACACCAGCAGAGTCTCAACACAGAAATTCACCTGCAAAATACCCGAGCTCAGCCAAGCTTCCTGCCCTGGCAGCTGACATCCACGCCAGGCAGGAAAGCCCCCCAGTGCTGCTCTTCACTACACAGGGAGTTTCAGACGTCAAATTAACATAAAACCGCCTTCACGTTGCATAGCAAACTCGAGTGCATTCCCTCATCCGAATTCAAGAAACTTTTAGAGAGCTGCGTTAGAAAATGCCAGCAGTCACTTTTTTAATCCAAATGGAAAAGAATGAAGGTGATTTTTGTGTTCTTTCAAATCTCTTATTTCCACAGGCATTGTCCTGACCCTCAATGGTGCTAAACCATATGTTTAAAGTATTAACAAATGTAAACTGCAGAAAGAAAGCAAACTCCAAGGAAGGGTCTCCCTCCTCTCCCTCAGCTAATTATTTCTCTAGCATTTGCTGGTGTGAGGTAGCCAACATCTCCCATGGAGTAATAAACAAAAGGAGTTGTGCTCAACAGGCTTGAATCAGCCAACAAGACCAGACATTTCCCCCATGCATTCAAAGAGCATAACCTACCAGAAAAGGTTTACTCACAAGACACTTACCAGCTCAAATACAGCCTGTCCGGTTATCTAAACTACAGATTTTCAGATAAATTAACAAGTAATTTTTTAGTTTGAGTATATCCCAAATGTTGCATGGGGAACATAAACTTTTTTAAAAAAGTATTTATCTAAAATCCAAAGTTAACCAGGAGTAATGTGTTTTTATGTACTAAATTTGGCATCCCTAACTTCTAAAACAAACACATTATTTGAATGAATTATTTCAAAGGAAGTCACACGAGTCCAAAAAAAAAAAATGTGTAAAGCTGATGTCAACACATAAACATGTATAAAGAGGAACAGTATTTCTCGGCTAGGTGCAGCATCATTAATTCACTGGGAGGAGTGGAAATGTTGCACAGGAAATAGAGAAAAAGGTAGGAAGAGCCGGCGTCATCTCCCAAAAACCCAATCCTCCCCGCCTCAGTGGCCCAGCAGTGCTGGACAGGGCCTCCGGGTGGACAACACTGACCCCTAGTGGCTCCTCCCGGGCAAGCAAGAATCCGGGAACCAAGGTGCCATCCTTTCCTTGCCGTCTGGACAGGCTATGGACACAACCCTCCTGTAAGTCCCACCCCAGGGCTCCTGCTACCCGGGGTCTGAGAAGGGGCGGCAAAAGTGAGGATCAGGGTGGAGACAAGAGCCTAAGGGAGAGAATGGGCACAACGCCAGGAACAATTTCTCCATCTTCCTGCCCCTCTTCCCCTCACACCCTGCTGCCGTGTCATAATACATCATTATATATTACTAGTTTCAACACTTATGACTGGTACCATCTTGAGAAAGTTTATTTAACCTTCTAAACTTCAGATTTCCTATCTGTGTTTTGAGACAAGTAACACTTCCACCTCATGGGGTGATGCTGGAGGCTTACATGAAATACAGATAAAGCATTTAGCACACGAAGATTGAGTCTATGAGAAGGTAGTACTTCAGATCCGTGGAGAAAACATAACAAAACCTGACAGAAAAGATCCAGCCAACTGCTGAATAAACTGGGCTGGAAAACCCAGATCAACGTGGGAAAATGTTTAAAGTACCTCACAGAGTAAATATGAGTTTACATAATGTGGAATAAAGCAAATGTGATGAAGCAAACTAGGCTGATTCAATGAGAATAGTTTAATGGTAGGACAGACAATGTCTAAGGCATATGTAAAATCCAAAAATCATAAAGACAGTTCTAACATTTTAGAACTTCTACAATAAAAGACTTCACAAAGTAAAAGAAAAATGAGAAGCCAAGAGAATGTATTCAAAACATGAGAATCAAAGCCACAATTTATAAAGAGTTCCTATAAATTAACAAGAAGAGGGAAACACATTTTTAAAATGCGCAAATTTCATGGACAAGTAGATCAGGCAAGAAATACAAATGGCTGATAAACATGAAAACATGCTTACGCTCACACAAAAAATGAGAAAACAGAAATTACAGCAATAAAAATATACCACTTTTTTCTTTCAGACAGTATTATGAATGTTCTAAAACTGCCCAAGAATTATTGAGGGCATGGAGAAACACACACACTCATAAGTTTTTGGTGGACATGAGGATTATTACACCCAATCAGGCAGCATGTACCGAAATACAAAATGTGCAAACTCCTGAAACTACTAATTTTACTTAAAGAAAGCCATCGTGGGCCGGACACAGTGGCTCACACCTGTAACGTCAGCACTTTGGGAGGCCAAGGCAGGTGGATCACCTGAGGTCAGGAGTTTGACCAATACAGTGAAACCATGTCTCTACTAAAAATACCAAAAAATAAAAAATTAGCCAAGCATCATGGCACACACCTGTAATCTGAGCTACTCAGGAGGGTGAGGCAAGAGAATCACGTGAACCTGGGAGACAGAGGTTGCAGTGAGCTGAGATCGCGCCACTGTACTCCACCCTGTGCAACAGAACAAGACTCCATCTCAAAAAAAAGAAAGAAAGAAAGAAAAGAAACTCATCCTGAAATACTCCTAAGTGTTGTCAACGGCCTGTCGCCAGCATGTTTACTGCAGCACTGTGTGTAATGAAATTTGGAAAGGACTTGAACAATGATCAACAGGCAAATAGAACAAGATCACCCTCACCCTCAAGCAGCCCAACAGAGGCGACTCCTCTGCCCACACAGGGAGATTCCCAAGAATACTGTCAGGTGTGGAAGCAAGCTGAGGAACTAGACACATCGAATGCTCTTACTACGTACCAAAGCAAGAAAAAACCGCACATACACATACACTTACACAAGCAAATGTATCTTAAAGACCTGGGAGGGTTCGAAATCAAGCCTCTGGAAGAGGTGAGGCCAGTGAGGACAGTCAACAGAGGAGGATGGCTCCTTTCCGAGCACTTCCTCACCATCGGATTGTCTGCAACATGCAGGTGTTCACAAAGATGTGTGGATGTTCTATAAAGAAGGAACAGAACTCTACAACCGGGAGCCAAGCACGGGGCTAGCCCAGGAAATGTGAGTTCCTCCTGCCACAGCTATTCCCAGAGCCCACGCAGAGGCCAGAAGGCCACCCAGGAGAAAGGCGAGAGGGCAGGGCAGAAAGGTCAGCAGGAGATGCAGGCTGACCCTGGGGAAGTGGGGCCTTGCCTCACCCTCCTCCTCCAGGGTACAGGGCCAGCAGCACACGGTGGGGGACGAGGAGTCCTGAGGCAAGAAGATGGGTCTGCGGTCTCAGGTCTTATCTGGAGTCCCCTTCCCCAGCACAGAGCATCCAGAAAGAGCTGAGAAGTGACAGCTGCAGATGGCACCCAGGGCCAAGGGCCTGAGGGTCCCAGGAGGAGGCAGGCGTGTTAAGAGCAGCAATGACACGTGCAGGCACATGGAGACCTGGGATTCTGTCAACGGCCTTGGGACAGACAAAAGACAACAAGCTGAGGCATCCTCTGAGACTGGACTAGAGCCAGGGCCTCGGACGCAGGGGTCCACTGTTCGCCAGCCTCGGCACGCACCAAGGTGTTTGGTGCTAAGGCGTCCCGGGGCTGCTCACTCTGCCCATTCCAGCAGGGAGAGGAGTAGGGGGAGGAACAGAGGGGCCCACAGTGAAGGAAGACGATGACCACGGCCAGCCGCGTATGGAAGGAGGCTGTGGGTAACCCCGAACACCCTGTGACCAGGGAAAGGTCAGCTTCTCGTCCCCATTCCAGACGTGTCCTGCTGGGCTCACAGCTGTGCAGTGCCCGGGAAACTCCTATAATCACCGCAGCAGCATCCCCCAAATCAAGAGATCTTTAAATTCAAAGAAAAAGATCTCCAACTCGAGAAAGAAAAACCAGGAAATTCTGACCCAGAATGGAAAATGACGCACCCAGCGGTGGCTATGGAAAAGGTATCAGGGAATCCGACGTCTGCCAGATGCTGCGCCGCGACCCGGCCCTTCTGCAGAAGCAAACGTGGTGCCCTTTTGTTAATGAGGTTTCAAAACAACATCAAGAATTTGTTTCTAAGTGGAGTGTAGGCTATCGCCATAGAAACCACAGACTCTGTCTTGCTGGCGTGACGCACAACCTGTCCAGAACCTTCTGTTCAGAGTTTCTGAAAATTCCCGAGCTGGTACCTTCCTGTTGCTTTTTTCATACCTGAACTTCAGGAACTTCCTGGGTCACCTTCTGAGGCACTTTTAACTGCATTTCAAGGCTCTCACCGACACTCCCCTATCCGTTCGCAACGCTTCGGAAGGTTTGGGTCTTGATTTAAGCCTCATTGCCCTGGATCTGCCACCTTCCATCATTTTTGAAAAAGTAGAACCCAGAAATACTTCTTAAAAATGAAAAATTTCAATCCATTCCATTCCCACCATGTGCTAGTCTAATACCAAAATAATCTATAAAAGTCGTATTCTCATGAGTCATGCAATAATCAATTTTTTAAAAGCCAGTGACATGATAGATTAATTTTAAATTAAAGGAAACACAATAACTAGTTAGATTGGAAACCTGGCCATCATTTCAAAATCAAAAAAGTGCTCTCACCGTCCAGTCCAACGAGCAAACTATACCAATATAACGCCTATGTTGGAATCGATGGCTGGATTAGCCTATGTGCCAAAGACCTAATTTCATGACTTTGAAGGAGCTGCCACTCTCCATCAGGCTTCAGATATTAGATTCAGGCACATACGTCAGTTTTCTACAGGATGGACAGCTCGACAAATGGCACCATGGAATTATCATTTTAACCAAGCAGGTTATTAAATAAACCAGTAATTGTATTTAGTTTGGAATGGAGTTTATTCGTAGTGCTGAAGTAACTATTCTAGAGTTAAGAGAAAGAACATGAGTAACACTCAAATCTGGCACATCTATACGGGAACATACTTGGCAACTAACAGTTCGCCCAAATGTCTTACTAATCTGTGAAGATACTTCTTTCACATCAATGGTTTCCATCGTAAATAACGCAGGAGACAAAGCCCCCTGGAGATGGGTATCTATGTGAACCATGCACAGAGAACCAGGTAAAATCTCAGCAACTGGAGTCCTACTTTCTAACCTTAATCCAGAGACAAATATCCCTGGCTTTTTAACATTCTAGTAAAATACAGACCTAAAATGGCATTCATTTTATTATGCAAAGGCTTATGCAAATTGTATATGCAAATACTGGATCCTATCAATAGCGGACAAATCTCTCATGAAAAACTAGCCTCAGATTAGGTCCAGCACACAGAAAATTACCTAAGAAACACAAAAAGAAAAACCACACACACACAAATGAAAAATTAAGAACTTATTCCAGAGAAAAGGACACACACACACACACAAAAACACTTATCAAATAAAACGCAAATGCTTCAAGCACTTAAAGAAAGTCTAAACCTATGAAATAATTCAGTGTGCCCATGACGAAAACACAGACTAAGAATGATGCAAATCAAACTGCAAGCCACAGACTCCTTTAAGAGTTGACTGAGCCTAAGTCATACAAGGAAGTCAATCCTGAAAGCAATGAGGGACTGCTCTGGAAGGACCTGCGCCCGGTAGGTTCGGACATCTGTCTCCTCCAAACCCCATGCTGAGACCAACTCCCTGTGCTGGAGGTGGGGCCTGGTGGGCGGTGTCTGGGTCATGGGGGCGGGTCCCTCATGAATGTCTTGGAGCTGCCATTAAGGTAATGAGCAAGTTCTCGCTCTGAGTTCAAGCAAGATTGGCGGCTTCAGTGTGTGTGGCACCTCCCCCCACCCCTCGCTCCCACTCCTGCCATGTGAGGACCTATAGGCTCCCCTTCTTCTTCCCCTGCACCTTCCACCATGATCCTAAGCTTCCTGAGCCCTCAGCAGAAGCAGATGCCGGCACCATGCTCCCTGTATAGTCTGCAGAACCGTGGGCCAAAATAAACGTCTTTATACATTGCCCAGTCTCAGGCATTCCTTTACAGAAACACAGATGGACTCACGTGCATGCACCAGCAGCACCCCACGCACGCCACCTCCAAGTGTGCTCAGCCCCCACCCCATTGCTACCCTAGCAGGAACAGGACAAGGTCCGCTATTCTAAGCAGTCACCAACTCCAGGGCCAGTGGCAAAGTTCCTGTGGGTGAGAAGCTTGGAGATGGCTTCTGCAGATGTCACCAGCTAAACAAGGAAGGACTCCTTGAGGAAAGGACAGGCTTCAGGCTCTATCTAGAGGTCCTCAAAATGCGACGCCCACAGCACTCCTCAAACAGTAGGATGGACGGTCCTCCAGCACGTGCCCTTCTCTGCAGACCTCTGCCTCCGGCGCCAACACTGTTCAAAGCACCAGTACCTTCACTACCTGCTCACCCTATAGGCCTCTGCCTTCAGTGCCAATGCTGTGCCAAGCACCAGCACCACTGCCACCCGCTCACCCCAAAGGCCTCTGCCTTCAGCTCTGACGCCGTGCAAAGCACCAGCACCGTCACTACCTGCTCCCCAGGCCCATCACCTCATCTCAGCTGAATTGGAGGATGTGCACTCAACTGTGTCCTTGACAGCTCACTCTCCTGTGTCACCAGAGCCCTGTGTGCTGGACCTCAGTGGAGAGCAGCCCCAGATGGGGGTCCAGAGCCTACCGCCCCAATCTCTGGGCCCCAGCGCCAATGAAACTCCATGGATCTTCCCACAGCCTCTGGCCTCCAAAGGCCGCCAGGTCCATGGCCCTCTGTACTGAGGTGGGAAACCATCCAGTGGCCTGAACCTCTCTCAAGGAAGCCTGCTGCGACAGTCCGGGGCCCCAGCAAGACCCCATGCCCAGGGTCATTCCATGTTCGCATCACTCTCTACTGAGAAGGGGCTTGGCCAACTTCTGCTCCTGGTCCACAGTAACAACGGTTCAGTAACGAAGGCCCCAGACACAGCAACTCCGAGGCATGGCTCCAACATGGGGCATGCAGGTTCAGAAGAAGGGAAAAAGGCGACCTCCTCAAATCCTCACTTCACTGAGTCTGACAGTGCCAGAAGTGACACCAGCCCCACGGCCCGAGTCCGCACGGCCTGAGTGGCAACGGGACTGAAATCCACACATGCAGCGCTTTCCACTGAAGACTCTGTAGGCGCCCAAGATGCTCCCATTAAATACTAACTGTAAGGCCGGCCTCTGCTGTGACTGCTGGTCATGGCTGTTTCTTTATCAGAGAGTCCAGACATCCAGTAAAAAGGACTACAGAGCGCTGACTGCTCCAGTGCAAAACTCCCCACCCCTGAAGACAACATTTCTCCATGCAGTTCGCTGTCAACTCCGAAGAAGAGAATTCGTCAAGGTGCAGCTCCGGCCACGGTTCTCATCGTGAGTCCTTGGCCTTCAATGAGATGACAATTCGAGGATGCTTGACACAAGACGGATGCGGGAAAACATGAGACATACAAAGTGTCTGGGGACACAGAGGTTCCTTCTGCCTGGAAGGAATGTGTCCACGCCGGATGGGGTGCAGCGGGGAGGAACGGGGCGAGCCTGAGGCTCAGGTGTGCATTCCACCCGAGGTGCCGCGTCGGGGCTGGACGCTCAGGTCCTGTGGAGGAGGCACGGGAGCCTTGAGTCTGGGCACAGAATTCGGGGCACAGCAAGGTGGAGCAGGGAGAAGATGGGCGGGGGCCAGAGCTGAAATGTGTAGGGAGCTGAGAGCCTCCTCGGTTCGCAAGGAGGAACACAGAAGGGTTGAGCGGAAGGGCGGGTATCTGTGCTTTAAGCAAACACCTAGTGATGTACCGAGAAGGGATGGGCTTAGATGCAGCACAGATACAGGAGGGCTACCACACGACCAACACAGGCAGGTGCAGAATCATTGGTTGGAATGACTGGGCAGCCGGGCAGCTCCAGGGCAGCTCAGCAGCAAGGCACCATCTCAGGGTCCATGGCCCTGGCCCCACAGGGGTGCACCCACTCCACGGCACCACATCTCTCCCGGCTGGGAAACCCCACCACAACCACCAGCACCTTTTCTCACATGTGCACAGCCCCTCAGCGACGCCTGACCCAACTCGGCACCCGCTGCTCCGGCTGCTACTGTCCATTCTTCCAGCTGGTCAGGAACTGATGGCTGGGAGTGGAATCAGAACACCTCCCTCTTTACCAGGAGCGATCCAGCCTAGTCCACAAAATGCCCTATCTCATGGGAAAGGGGTGCAGGAACCAAATTCAGGTGTTTCTGTTCACTATGGACAGATGAAATCTACAAAGAGGAGCCTTCCATTTCAAGCCAGAGTAACAAGTTCCAGTCAGTACTAGGAGGATGGAGAGCATCACTTCTTCAGGACACAGCGATGGTGACATTCACCTGCAGGTTCAGGGCCAGTAATCGTCTCTAGCACCACCCCTCCTGCAGAATGGGAAATGCTAAATCTAGCATGGAAAGCAGAACTGAAGTACAGAAGTTTAGTATACGAGGCAAAGAGAGAAAAAGCTGAAAACGGTTCCATCGGGTAAGAACCTGTGAATGCATCCACTGGCACTGGAGTCCAAGAATACGAACTTCTCTTTCAGTGAACATGCGCTGAAAGTCACCTCCTATGAGGCAGGAAGGAAACTCAGCACACCCCACAGGGCTTCTGCACAGGCTACCATGGCTGACGGGCTTCCTCACCTGTGTACAACATGGGCACAGGTGCAGACGCAGATGCAGAATCTGAGCCTTCCGGGGACTACGCATTCCTGCCCCTCGTGGACATACCAGGAAGGGGAGGCTGGCAGCTGGATGCCAACAGAAAGAGTGTGTTTGTAGGATGCCCACCGGTGTTCCAGGCACACCCAGGAAAAGCGGCAGGGACAGCTCCTTCGGTAGGAATCACAGCCCACCCACTGCAAGGCAGGGCACTGCAGATTCCCAGGGGCTGAAGAACTTGTAATACCACACTGTGACATGGTGGTTAAAGAATTAAAATCCATGTGTCTGAATCCAAGCTTGTGTGTCCTCCACCAATCACGCCACCTTTCAGCAACACACACACCATCCGGCATGAGGCAAAAGCCAACCCTGCCCTGTGCCCGTTTCCTCACTGATAAAACGGGAAGACAGAATGGATACCTCTTAGTTCCCTCCCACCTCTACAATTCTGTGATTCTATCTCAAGTCAAAAAAGAGACAGAAAATACATCAAGTGAATTTTCCTAGCAAACCAAAATGTCTGCCTGATGTTTGTTTCATGGTACCAAGTACGTACATCCCACATGTATTTCTCAGTGACGGGAAGAAAATCCCGGAGTATAATCTCTAGAGTCTAGCGCCTTTCACAGTCGAATAAATTCATTCTGGAAGGTCAGAAAATGTAGCGCTCTGTTCAAGCAAACATCAGCATGCATGCCATGCATAGATTATCAATGCTCAAAGAATCAGAATACAATAAAATGTATTTATAAGACAGTATTATCATAATTTAATCTTCCTCTGATAACTCGGGAAGCACACGAGGACACCCAGCGCCCTGTGAACAATCACCATCGTGTTCCTGAGTGCGGGAGCGCGGATTAGGAGTGGGCTCCAGTTGCTAAGATGCTGAGTAAATCACAAGGCATTCTGCATGTGACTGTCAACTACATCTGAACATTTCTCTTGAGGAACACTGCTGCACTTTTATACTAAACAAGGATTTAATACCAGGATTTTCCAACTCCTATTTTACTCCCAACTAAACAAATCCTGTAGAATGCAGTACAAGGAAAAGCCATGGAGGTTGCCTTCGCTCCAGGTGAAGCCCTCGAAAGCCCTCTGTGCGGCCCGCTGTGCCCGCTGTGCCCGCTGTGGCCGCCCTTCCAAAGCCTGTGACCGGCGTACACCTCCCTGACCTCATCTCCATTCTTAGTTTGTCTCACCAGATCCCACTCTGGTTTTGTTCTCTGGATGTTCTCCGGCTCATTTTGGTTAGGGAAAACACTCCAGGGAGCCGTGTGGGGCCTGGCATGGGCCACACAGCGGCTCTCACTTTTGGGACAGCCTGTCACCCAGGCACTTCAGGAGCAGCAGAGAGTGTACGTGTGAATATTTATTAGATATTACGCAAGGTGAGCCTGGGGCTGTGCACGATGAAGGAACTGGGCAGAGTCCGACCGAGTTAACCCATCTGGATACTGAAGGGAGCTGGCTTTGTGGGTTTGGCCTTTAGCCATTCTGAAAGCTCCTATTTAATAGAGGCTCTCAATGCCACGGAGACCCCCTCAGAATGAGCGCATCCCACAGCTCCAGGCCATGGAGGAGCAGCGTTTTCATGAAATCGTTCCCAGCTGTGTGCGCTTTCCTCCCCAGCTAAACTGGATGCTACTTCCTGCCTACACTTTGCACTCCCCTTGGGTGAACGCGCTTCACTCACTCTCTCTCCTCCTTAGTCCACAACCTCTTTCTCTGAACCACTTTTAGCCTCCCATGGGACCCATGATGAAGCGCTGTGTGAGGACGAGAGCGCCTCCCAACCCGTGACTTGTTCCAGAGAGCCTTGCCCCACTGTGCGTCCAAGCCAAGACACTGCGGAGTCCTCGCGAGACTCGGCATCGCGAGTGGCTTCAGCCACAAGGTCAACAAGTGAAGGCGCTGTCAGAGCTCCTCCTGCTCCACCTTGAAGAAACGCTCAGAAGAAACAACATACAAAGGCTGCCCACGCCCAGCAGGCTTGGCTGCACAAGCAAACGCCCCTCTCAGCTCACCCCTCATTCCATTCTCCCTTCTGCTGGCCAGATTCACCCTCGATCACTATCAGGTTTCAAGGGGTGAACGCGTAATAACACGTCATTCAGGCCAGGTGTAGTGGCTCACACCTGTAATCCCAGCGCTCTGGGAGGCAAAGGAGAGTGAATCACTTGAGCCCAGAAGTCCAACCTGGGCAACATGGCAAAACCCCATGTCTACCAAAAAAATACAAAATCAGCCAGGTGTGATGGCACCCACCTGTAGTCCCAGCTACTCCGGAGGCTGAGGTGAAAGGATGGCTTAAGCCCGGGAGGTGGAGGTTGCAGGGAGCTGAGATTGTGCACTCCAGCCTGGATGACAGAGCGAGATCCTGTCTAAACTCTCTCTCTCTCTCTGTCTCTCTCTCTCTCTCTCTGTGTGTTCCATTAGAAAGAAAGAAGGATGGCTGCTGAACCTCTGTGCCCAGACGCATGACTGCAGCCTGGCCTTCCTCACAGCCAGCGCACCAGCACTGACAGCCACAGCCAGACAGCCTCCAGGCACATGTTCAGCAAACACCTTGCGGCAAAAGCCTGAGTGTGGCTGGTGATGGTGGAAAGAAGATGAGCTCTCAGGACTGACTGCTGGGCGGCAGGGAGGCAGGGCGGACAGGGGGACGGGGGGCAGGGCGGCAGGGCGGGAGGGCGGGAGGGCGGGAGGGAGGCAGGGCGGCAGGGCAGCAGGGCAGCAGGGCAGCAGGGCGGGAGGGAGGCAGGGCGGCAGGGGGCAGGGGGGCAGGGCAGCAGGGCGGGAGGGAGGCAGGGGGCAGGGGGGCAGGGGGGCAGGGGGGCAGGGGGGCAGGGGGGCAGGAGGCAGGGAGGCAGGGCGGCAGCCAGCAAGGGGACAGAAAACAGAGATGCTCTGAAGACAACCCCATTTCCTCCTTAATTACCTTTCCTTCCCTAGACCACATTTTTTTTCTTTGAAGACTCTTAATTCTTCAAATTGCATATAATACCAAGCACTTGTTCCAAGCACTTTCTTTTATTCTATTGAGTTATATAATTTGTCATTATGTTGATCAAAAACAGCTGAACACAATCGTCCCTTGTGGGAAGGGGGTGACTGATTCCAGGAACTCCCCCAATACCAAAATCCAAGGGTGCTCAAGTCCCTGATGTAAACACCTGCCTGCGGCCTCCGCGCATGCTCCCGTATACTCTGAATCATCTCTAGATTACTTAGAATCGTACACTATAAATGCTCTATAAATTCTGCTGTGTTGCTTAGGGATTAATAACAAGAAAAGATGGTTCAGTATAGATACAAACCATCTCTTTTTTAAAGATTTTCAGTCTGTGGTTGGTTTTACCGACAGATGCGGAATCCAGCTGTACTCGTCACTTCCCACAACTTCATCTAAAACTTGAGTGACCGACCTATTGAGTCACAGTGAGCACCTAAAAACTGAGGGTGGCTTCAACAGGATGGAATATGGATTTCACATGACAGACATTAGCACCACAAGAAATGGTGAAAAACGTAGTCAAATGAGTCTTGAATGATACGCAGCTGAACGGCAGACTGCACGTGACGAGCACCTGAGAGTGTCTGTGGTGGCCGGGGCACCGAGCGTCCCAGTCCAGGCACTTTTCATCCCAGTTCCACGATGCCAGGAACTCCGACAGCAAATCTTCCCGAGATGCGCGGCCTCTCTGTGTGCTTCTGTTATTCATGAGTCGCCTAAACGCTTTCTCATCAGAGTTCTATTTTGGCCCATATGCTGAAGGTTTGTATGTCTCCTTGCAAAGCAATATTCGTTCTTCCTTAGTGATGGTTTCTAAGCTCCCTGAGCCTACTTGTGTTTGAGAATATTGAAAATGTTGATTTTTATAAGCTCCAATCATATGCCCTTTCACCCCTCCTCTTTCCTACTAAAAATACTAATTTTTTATGAAGTCCAAAAGCGTTCTTTCCGTCCACACCATGTACCTTTCTCGGTGGAGAATTTAAATCTAGTAACGTACTCACAAAGACTGACTTTTTTTTTCATAATTTTGCACTTCTACTATTTTAAGTCAATAACAAGAGCTGCTGGGACCACGTCTTAAGTGGGGATAAAAATAACGTGAATATCAGAACTTTCCAGAGGAATAGATGGCAACATTCAACTGAAAAAACACATTTCATTTTAAAAAGGAGTTTCTTTCAGTTAATCTAACAATGTAAATTATTTCCAGATCCAGAAATAGCAATCAAATCAATTTCTGGATGTCAAAAAAAAAGTGTGGGTAAAATTATGGCACAACTTGATTTTACTGGAATGGTCGCATGGATGGGAATCACAATTTCAACTCTGCTCCACAAGCAGGCTGGCTGCTGCTCATGAGAAACTCCGTTACCTTTCACGCCTCGGTTTCTACACAGCTGCTCTAACAGTGTTAAGCAGCCTTCCCATCAAGAGTTCTGTGAGAATCAAAATAACCTAAAAGTTTAAAGAACTAAGTAAGCTTTTTCGTAACAGGAAAAGCAAGCATTTTCCAAAGCTGGGTGTATTTTTTCAGGAAAACAAAGGAATGCTGCAGATTCAAACATAAGACTCAAGATACCCAGTTTCTTTTCCAAGCCAGCCCCATGAAAGACCTGGGCCAAGCCCCGCAAATCACAGTCTTTATAGAGTAGTTAAATCGATGGAACACGATCTCTCTCCTCAAGGAATATCCCTGAATTAGTCATTCGTTGCTACACTGGGCCATTAAAGGTGGCTGTTACTGAAGTGAAAAGTCTGTGTTTTTAGGTAGACAGCTACTGTCCTCTGGGATTACAGAAAGTGACCCACATACACCTACAAGGCTCTTCCATGTTTTATGCCTGTCATGCCATTGATTTCTGTCCTCTCTCAATACCCTAAAACATCCTATTTATTCTATCACCAACTTTTTCTTAAATTCAACTATGATATATGTATTGTTATGGAAATCATCTGAGGTCTATGGTAGGTTTCTCAGAAAGTTACAGAGAGAAAAACATACATGTCTCTAATACATAAATAGTAGTCTCTAAAATTTAATGAACCTGAAAAGAAAACAGTACCTTCTAATTTATGATGAAAATCGTTTCATTTTTCCAACTTCTTGACTTTTAAAAGCACTACTAGATTAGCTTATTCTGAATCACGTGACCACCATCAAAATAAATGCGGTGAGGCCCAGAAGCTTTTCCAAATATTAAGAATACTTCTCTTTAAAGTGGAAAAAAAAACATAGTGCTAGCCCAATATTTTATCCAATGTGTGCTCCAAAAAGTAGTCAGAGTACTACTGAAACATAACCAGTAAAATGTGTATTTATAAAAATAAAAAACACCAAGAATTAAACTTCAAAAAAGTCAACCAGGGGTCATGATGGGGTCAACCCGGTTTCACATGACAAATTATTCAAAGAATCCAAAAGTGCGCATTGAAGGAGCACAGAAGGCCGTGTTCTCCTGCTCCTCCCACGGGGACCAATGACTAAGTGACGAGAAGCTGCAATAAACATCACTGAAGACTCATTTACCTATGTACACGCTCATAACCTGCTCGTGGCTTCAGCACAGGTTTCGCTACAGGATTGGAGAAATGACTTGCCTTCTACATTTCTGTTGATTCGATGTGCATTTCACTGTAACAGACCCTCATACAACAGATTGTGTAAGACTGTAATAAACTGTCCAGATTTGACCAGATCTCTAACAAGGAAAAATGACATTGTCTTGTTTTGTTTTGAAGTAATACAGCAGTCATCTTCTTCACCACAGAATATAAACAGCCCTGCTCATGGGCTTTGATTTCTATCACTCTTCAAAGTCCAGGTAAAAAGCAACAGTCAGTAACAGGTTTGCAGAGAAGAGAAAAACACCTTTGGCTTTGTGGAGAAACATGCAAATTCTAGAACTAAACATCACTTTCCACTTAAAACAATTATGCAAAGCAAAAAATAATAAAGGAAATATCGGAATGCTTAAAATTTATAGAAAGTAGAAGAATTATGAAAACAACGTTGGCCAAGCATCTTTAAATATTTACATGGCTGCTATGTGGAAAGTAATCTGTTCCAATTAACTGTCTCTAAACCCACAGGGTTACTTGAATCCAAGGAGATTAATTATAACTGCACACCAATTTGAAGACAGTGTTCTACCCAGCTGGAGTGAGTGAGAGTGTGTGTGTGTGTGTGTGTGTGTGTGTCTGCACACATGTATGCACATTGTATGGTGAGAACTGAGTCTGGGGCAGAAAAGGAAGAGGGGGGAATGTCTCAGAAGGGATCCATACTGGTGTTCTTTGCTCAGAAATCAGGGTGACAGATGAGACCAGCAGGTGAGACCATCAACCCTGGCGGTCAAAGGTGTGAGTTTAAGCAAACACTGAAAGAAGCTGCAAGGGAAGCGAATGGGTGCCCGCGTCTGCATTCGCCAGTGCGAGCTCCAGTCCATACTGGGGGGGCAGATTCCTGGGTGTGGGGCCACCTGGGCACAGGGACCCTGGACAAGGGCACAAGGCGGCCCAGGCATGGAGTCCTGAGGCCCAGGGTCACCTGAGCATAGGCCTGGTTGAGTGAGGGGCTACTTGAGTATACGTTTACCTAGGAGCAGGAACCCCTGAGCCTGGGCTCCCAGGGGCCACCCGGGCCACCTGCGCTTGCTCACCTGGTGCAGGTTCAGGGGCGCCCTCCTCACCGCTGTCTTCGGCAGCATCCTCGGCCAGGCCGGAGCCCGGGGAGTCAGCGGCGGCACAGGCGGAGCCGGGGCTGCTGGGCTGGGAGGCCGACTCCCCCTCGCTGAGCGAGCCGCAGCGGGCACGCGCCGCCCGGTCCCCATCGCTGTCCCTGTCCCTGTCGCGGCGCGCGCGGCGATGCACGCGCGAGTGCAGCACCATCTGATGGTAGGTGCGGAAGATCTTGCCGCACTCGAAGCACTCGGAGGACTTGCCCTGGCCGGTGGTGGCGGCAGCCCTGCGGCTGGGGCGCGCGGCCGAGCGCGGGTCGAGGTGGCCGGCGGGCACGGGGTCCCCAGGCCCGCTCGCCCGCTTCCGCGGGGGCCCCTGTGCGGCCGGCGCGTCCTGCTCGCGCTTGCGCTTCTCCTGGCTCACCAAAACGAACTCGCGCCGGTCCTTGTCGAAGGCCACGTCCCCCGCCAGCGCCTCGTCCCAGGCCCCATACTTGAGGTACTCGGCCGGCTCGGCCACCTTGCCGCGCGTGGCCAGCTGCCAGGCCTGGTAGCTGTTGACCGGGTCCAGCTCAGCCACCCGCCGTCCGGCCTGCGCGCCCGGGCACGAGTCGCCGGCCGCCGACGGCCTCAGGTTCAGGCACTGGAGGAAGAACTGCTTGGTGTCCGGGGGCCCCTCCGCCCCGTCCTCGGCCGGGGCGCGCGCGCGGCCGGCCTCTACCCTGCGGTGGATGGCGTTGTGAGCGTTCAAGCTGTCCAGGTTCGTAAACAGGTTGCCGCACTTGGCGCAGACCTCGTAGAGGCTCAGGCCGGCCACGATCACCTCCTCCTGGACCACGTTGTTGATGGTGGCGATGGGGTCCAGCTCGCTCTTGGGCCTGTTCTTGCTGCCCGTCTTGGGGCCGTGCGCCTTCATGTGGTTCTTGAGGAACCAGGGCTCCTTGAACCTGCGGCCGCAGATGTGGCAACCGTGGTCGAAGGAGCCGCGGTGCTTCTTCATGTGCGCTTTCAGGAACCAGGTCTGGCTGAAGGCCTGGCCGCACACCTCGCACGGGAACTCGCCGGGGCTCAGCTCGGGCTTGCCGTTCTCCACGCAGGCCTCGGCCCCGCCACCGCCGCCGCCCCCGGGCCCCTGTGCGGTGATGTGGTCCCTCTCAATGTGGCTCAGCAGCGACTCCTCCCGCAGCGTCGCGAAGCTGCACAGCCGGCACTTGAACGGCTTGTGCGCCTGGTGCACGTGCAGCTCCAGGTCTTTCTTCCGCTCGAACTGGCTCTTGCAGAAGGAGCACTGGGCCGCCATCTTGGCCTCCCCTGGGGCGCACGCAGCGCCCTCTGCCCCCTTCTTGCTGCTCCGCAGCAGGACCCTGCCGCTGTCGGCCTGCGAGGCCCCGTTCAGGACCCTGGCGCCTTCGGCTGGAGAGGCCCCGTTGAGCAGCCGGTTGCAGGCCGAGGCGCTCTTGGTGGGGCTGGCGCAGGCGTCCAGACCCTCGGAGGCGCGAGTCTCGCCCAGCGGCGCCTCGCCCGCCTCCGGCTCGTGCCCCTGAATCAGAGTCCCTGTGCGGTGGCTCCGGATGTGAATCTTGAGGTTGCCCTTCTGGGAAGCCCGGTGGTCACAGTAGGGGCACTTGTAGGGCTTCTCGCCCGTGTGCTTGCGCATGTGCTGCGAAAGCGAGCTCTGGAAGGGGAAGCTCTTGCCGCAGATGCAGCAGGTGTGGCAGGTGGCCTTGTCCCCGTCCACCTCGTGGCCCCGGCCGGCCCTGGTGGGGCTGGGGCCTCGCCTCAGCTCCATCTCGGCCTCTCTGTTGCGATCCATCCGAAGGATGGGCGCGGCCGGTGGTGGCGGCACAGCTTTCTGTCGTGCAGGCTGCAGGGACCGTCCTATCTCTCCATGGTCAGAAGAGCGAAAAGACGTGCCTGCTCCCAGGAGGTGCACCTTCTACATGGGGGGCGCAGCAGCTGGCAGCCAGCACCTGAAACAGACACGGAACATCATCAGCAGAGCTCCGGGCCACGAAGGCGAAGGCATGGCTGCGGGGGCCGGGGGGGAGGGGGGGAGCCACGTGCTCCCCAAAACAGACCTGTAAGGCCAGTCGCCTCGCCGGGCGCTCGGACACACCCCCCTCCCTCGCCGGGAGCTCAGACTCCCGCCCCGCCCCCCTCGCCGGGAGCTCGGAAAAGAAGCCCCGCCAGGACCTACCTGATAGCATTTTGTCCCATTCGGGCCCCACTCCCTGCCTAGCATTATTCTCCCATCCGGGTCCCACTCCCCTTGGGCTCAACCAATCAAACGTCTCCACTCCCTATAAAACCCCATGTCTGGCCGGGCGCGGTGGCTCAAGCCTGTAATCCCAGCACTTTGGGAGGCCGAGGCGGGTGGATCACGAGGTCAAGAGATCGAGACCATCCTGGTCAACATGATGAAACCCCGTCCCTACTAATACAAAAAAATTAGCTGGGCATGGTGGCACGTGCCTGTAATCCCAGCTACTCAGGAAGCTGAGGCAGGAGAATTGACTGAACCCAGGAGGCAGAGGTTGCGGTGAGCCGAGATCGCGCCATTGCACTCCAGCCTGGGTAACGAGCGAAACTCCGTCTCAAAAAAAAAAAACCCATGTCTGAGAGGAGCCTGTGCGACTTCTCCGGCCCCTCCTGTTGGACCGCAGAACCTCGCCTGGGAGCCAAATAAATTCGCATTGGCTCTTCTTGTGCTGGCCTGAGTTTCTTCTTTTTAAACTCGGCAAGAACCTAAGAACCCTTACAAGACCCATCCCACCAACTTTAAGAAAAGGGGCACCAACACTACTTCAAATAGAGACGAGAGCAGCCGCCTGCCTTATTAGGAAATCAGTATCAATTAATTATCAGTAATGAATTGTGTTAAATGGTTAACATAAATAATTGTTCATGATTGTGCACTAAAATAATTCTCTTTTCCCAATAAGGTATCAAATCTTTAAGGAGAGACTGTGGTACCAGAGCGTGTAGGAGTGTGAGGAATACAAGCTGCTCGGCAAGGAGAACACGTGGGAATTGGGGACAGAGGGAAGCAAGGTTTGGGAAAAGGGCAGGAAGGAGAACAGGGGCCGAGTTCCTGGGCTGATGGAAGGTGAGCTGCACAGGTGACCGCAATTCACAAACACAGTCACGCGTCACTTAGCGAATGGGATACGAGCTGAGAAATGTACTGTTGGGCGATTTTGTCACTGTGCAGACCTCCTAGAGTAGACACTCACACGCCCAGATGGCACGGCCTGCCACACACCTAGGCGATATGGTGAAGCCCACTGCTCCTAGGCCACAAACCCTTCCAGCAGGCAAGACTGTATGTAAGTGTAACACAATGGTAAAACACGGCATTATACCACTGCAGTGTATGTGGGCCCACACTGACACATCCCTATGCAATGCGTGACTATACGTAACTGTGTGCAGACGTTAGAGAAACAAGTCTTATGCTAAGAGCATAGACTACTTTTAATAAAGGAGAAATGACAGGGTGTGGAAAGAATACTCTGAGCTCCTGAAGTGCCAGCCCCAGGACCCAGAGGCCAAAGCCCTCCTGCCTGACTCCACTTCTACGTGTGCTTGACCACGAGACAGGTTACAGATCAAGCCCGGCTGGCCGCAGTGTCTGAAGTCCACTCTCTGGCCTGGCTTATAATCGCCTATCCTTCAGGGCCCTGTGCTTTTTCCCCTGGTCCCCCACCTGCTTTCCCCAAAAAGGAACCTCAGGCTTTGGCCCAGGAGAGTCGGGATCCCAATGCAGAGCCCATCCCCCACCCCGTGAGACCATGCAGGCTCTCATCTCTGCCTCCCCACCACCCCGCAGGTCAGATTCCCACAGCATCCTCCTTGTGAGGCTGTGACTGCTCCTAGAGACTGTGCCCAAGCCTGAAAACAGTGGGCATCAACCACCCTGCACAGCCACTGCCACCTGCATACCCATCCCACCCACCAGAAGGTGAGGAGGGCAGAGGCCCGCTCCCTCCAGGCACACAGGCAAGGGGCAGCCTGCCACAGTGTGCCTGTGTCCAGCACAGAACAGGCCCCACCAAGGACGGGGGATGCAGGAATCAAAATGCTTGGATCCAGCCAAAGAGGCCTAAATGGTGCAGGCAGAAAAGTAACTCTTCAGTCAAAACAGGAATTCCACCTGAAGCAGGGGAAGGTGAAGAAGCAGAAAGGGGAGTCAGTGAGAAAGGATGTGAGATGCCGAGTCTCAGGTCAGCGCGTGGGTGGGTTCGAGAGGGAGGGGCTGCACACACAGCCCCCCCGGGGACAGGCTCTGCTCAGCAGCTCGGCTCTGCAGAGAACAAATCCAGTTCCTGCTTCCAAGAGCCCAAAGGGTCTCCCTCCAGGGGCAGGCTCTAGACGTGCACAGAGAGGCACCTGGATGGGCAGATGTTCTAAAAACCCCAAGCGATTTCACATAGATAGGAAGCGTGTTTCTATAAACCTACAACCGCACACACACTAAGGACTCCTACTTAACATCTATAAAACCCAAAGCAGCGCCATGTCTCCAGCCGGGAACCACAACACAGTTTCCATGCGAAGATGACAGGGTCTCCCCCGAAAAGCCCCGGGCGGCAGCTCCTTGGTTTGCTCCAAGTTTTCCAGCCTGCAAGGTTTTCACAGAAACAGATGGGACACAGAAAAGAATCCTGACAACAGACCTGAGGGGGTGAAGGGGTGTGGGCTAGAAATCAGTGTTGGGTGTCAAGAGTGTCCCCAAACCTCCCCCACAGGGGTCGGGGATCTGAGCATTTTATATTAATACTTCAACTCCCAAGGGCCCAGACCGCAGCAACACAGGAGCTTTCTGAACAAAGCCCCATGCAGTCCCCTCACAGGCAAATACCACGCCAGGTAGAAACCCTATCAAGAATCACAGGCTTCACAGTGTCTTTCCAGAAAGCCCCGTCGACAAGCTTTGGAGGCACCCAAGGAAACACGCGCAGCCTCAGCAACACATGAAAAGCAGCAGCACAGAGGTTCCGCCCCTTCCTCCAGGGACGCACCCAGCAGAGCCAAGCAACAGAGCGGGCACGAGAGAGATACCCGCCCAGAGGAGGCAAAATCCACCTACTCCAATAAAAAACAGCCAGGCGTGGTGGTGGGCACCTGTAGTCCCAGCTACTCAGGAGGCTGAGGCAGGAGGATCGCTTGAACCCAGGAGGCAGAGGTTGCAGTGAGCTGAGACTGTGCCACTGCACTCCAGCCTGGGTGACAGAGCAAGACTCCATCTCAAAAAAATATAATAAATTAAACTTCCCCAAAAATGAGAAATAAATAAGCTTATCAGGAAGATTTCCTAATGACCTTTTACTCCAAGCTGATTTAAATGATTCTGTCAAACGGTTTTGGTCTTGGCACACACTGTGGACGACTGTAATGATTTACGATGATTTGATAAGGCAAGTGATTCACAGGAAGCCTCGTCCTTCCCCAGGTCCCAGTTCACTCCCCCACAGAAATGCTGAATCTGATACTCAAAGGATGAATGAAGCACACTATTTATATCTAACTTAGTTACTGGATGTGGTATAAAAATCTTACAAGTGTGAACCATCGTATGGAAAATACATTTACAGGGAGAAAAAGAAAAACAACTAAAACCCTGGATATTGGTGGCTCTGAAATAATTGTACAGACTTCACTGGACCGCCAACGTTTATCCATAAAGGATGTTAAATGTTAAGATAGTTCTCCAGTTCGAGAGAATTAAACTGCCAGAAGCCAGCTACGAAGACGGGATTCACTGAGTCAGAGCCCAGGCCTGGTCAGGGCTGTAACAGGCAGCCCTCAAGTGCACCATGAAGCAAAAGGGAATGTGTTCAGTACCAAGAGTCTCCAGAACCGTGCACTCTGTGGCTGTCAGCTCCTGCCTTCCTTCGGAGGGGCAGCTCCTGGGGTCTACACCCAGAGGAGCTGCCTCCATGCCAGCCAGCTGTGTGCCAGCAGCCATGCTCCTGTCAGTGTGCAGGTCGCAGGGCCACAGCCAACACAGGGCATCCAGCACAAAGGGCGCACGTGCAGATGGGAACCCTGGTCCCAGCCCTCATGCTCCCAGTCGCCAGCCACATGGCTTTCTGGGCGTGTCCTTCACACCCTCAGCTCATCCCCTCCCATGTCAGGCACAGAGAAACAATAAGAGGAAGCCATGTGTCACCGAAGCCCCTTGCAAATGCCTCCTTCTATAAAATCCAGCGACCCCTCAGAGCCCACAGCATCCAGAACCCAGGGACATCCAGGCAACCCCACACCTGGCACTGAGGCCCCTCTTCTCATCCCAGGCAGCTTCCTGCCCTGCAGGTCCTCCGGCCCAGGTGCCTTCAGGAGTGCTGGGGAAATACAGACACCCTTGCTCATGCATCACCGCAACCCCGAATACAGCCCCATCTAGCCCAGCTCGGCAGCGCAGCCCAGCACCCCAGGCCATGACCACGGCTGAGCAGCAGACAGCACAGTGCCAAGGAGCGTGGCCCTTGTGCATCTGAAAAGGCCTTGTGCCAGCATCAGACCCACCCCATCCTTGCACAGCTTTGACTCCCCAATACCCCCACCCCAGCCAGAGCCTGAACACTCGCCCTCGGGCACCCAGTGACTAGAGAATGCAGTCTCCATTTCCTTAAACTCATTTAAAAGCTTTCCCCAAAACTTGCAGAGCCCTGCAATTTACAGGCAAACACTCAAGGAAGAGCATTACGGGTGCCCCGCAATCAACAAGCAAGCTCTTCTTTCTCTCTGATTTCCTACTCACTACTTCTCCACCTGTCCCATCTTTCGAAAATAAGCCCTGCTGTAAATCCCTAAGAGAACTGCGCAGGATGTGTTTTTAGAGGACTTAAGAACATTCTGAAGGGAAAGATACATAAATAGAGAAATGGAGAAAATGCTGAAACATAACCAATTGAAGCCCAAACCCCATTACCTTAAGGAAACATGAGCAAAGCTGCCTCTGCTCGGGTCCAAGTGGTCTCCTCCTGATGTCCACAGCTGACTAGCAAAGTTTCTCAAACTTTAAAGAAATAGTCAAAAATGTACTCTCTGCAACTAACTCTCCTAAGGGGTCACTCAGTGGCCAAATCGAAAGATCTTTGTAGTCATTCTCTTTAGCTGCAGGCAAAAATTGCTATTTAAGACAAGGGCATCCCTTCCAAAAAAAGAACAAGAATGCCGTCCTCAGAGCTTCCAATTCAAAACACGCCATGGGCGGCCGCCCCAATTAGGAGGATTATCTGGACATTGGCAGCCCTCCTGGCACGATGGGCTGTCTTTTAAAGCCCGCCAGGCTCTGTCAGCCAGGAGGGTTTCAATGGGACGCCTTCTCCACCTTTATCCTGGTCCCTCGTGGGGCGTGCCTCCTGTAGGAGCAGCACCGTGTGATGAAGTGTTACCCACCTCGGCTCCAACCACAGCCGTTTCCATCCCAGGCTGCTCGATTTCACTGTCTCACACACACACCAAATGCAAGTTGTTGTTCCAACTTCCCTGTAACACACGGGCCTGGTGATAGCCAGCCTTCTAAAACTTGTGAACCCGAGCCTGCCACCCAATCCAGAGTGAATACGGAGAAGTTCTGCAGCCACACGGATGTGCAGAGCCAGGGTGGAAGGTACAGCCCCCGTGTCCGGCTGACATGCAATATGGCACCCACGCACATCCGACAGCAGGGACCCATCTGAACGCACAGTGTGCCTGTGTGTTCAATCGGGTCAGATGTATTACAAACTTTTTCCGAGGCTGGAATTGGGAACTTCCCAGATAAAACTGTAATTTAATTGTTTAGGCATAAATATGACTTGCTGATTAGGGTTTTAAAGCAGATTTCCAACAGAACTCTTGCTCTGTGTGTGTTTCTCCACAGATGTAATCAACAGTTCAAAGCTACTTTTTTTTAATGTCTTACATAATTTTTGAAATTAAAAAATACTTCATTTTGAAAATCTTAGGTAACAATCACGTTTATTAAAAGACAGGAAGAAGTAAATTGTTTCTTTGAGAAACCTGTTTACTCATAAAAATACAGTGCAACGGGGAAAGGGAGAGGCTGAAGAGAGGACAAAACATAAAAGCAGAAAATACCGCACGTGGCTACACTTTAATCACATAGACATCTGAACACACGTATGTCAAGGCTGCCGCCACACTTTCAGAGTTCAGTTTTCTTTTCCTTTCCTTCCCTTTCTTGCCTATATTATACAGTTGAAATTAAGTGACTTTCTCCAGATTACTTACATTTGCTAAATTTGGGATAAATTTAATCTGGGTTCAATATTTCAACTGATAAATCCCTTCTGTAGGTGAGACGAACTGCCTTTTTGACCTAATACAGTGCGGAAAAGTCACTTCCTGACACAGACCCAGCTGATCTGCTGAAACACTTCCCGGTGTGAAGAAATGTGTACCCAGGGTTAACCCCACCAACACTCCAGAAACTGCTTCAGAAACAAGTACCGCAAAGCCTTCATCCAACACACAGAGCCAGAAAGAAAACCGTGTTCACAAACCCAAGGGGAACGTACGGCACCAACATGAGCGGAGGCAGCCTCTGTCCACGGCCCCGAGGCCCTTCAGGTGACAGCAGGCTCCTCAGAAGATTTCCAGTCCTCAGGCAGCGTGGCCAGCTGCTAACGAGGGCATCGCTGCACAAGTGCTTCTGAGCACCTAGCAAGTGCAAGGCCACGTATCAGGAGCCAGAGAATCTACGATGGCTCAGAAAAAGCGCCCGGCTTCAAGGAACTCAAAGACAGGAGACCATACCATAAGAAAGCATGCTGGCAGTGCACCAGTAAGACAAGGAGGAGTTTCCGGAAGGCCAGGAGGGAAGCGATCACTGTATTTGCAAGGACTGGCCAGGTTTTCCCAGAGAACCTAGGCTCACCTGGGAACCACACTGGTGTGGCTTGAATTCTAAGTACTTTTCGTGACCCAAGCACAGAACCCCGGGTCCTCCCCACCCCCTACCCATCTCCGCAGTGCCCAGTAATAACCCCACGACCGGTCGGCTGCACCTCCCAACTAACGCTTGAATCCATGCGCCCAACCCAAGCCAAAGCCATTGCTCCAGAGCACAGATGGGGCCAGTCTCCAGGAGACTCCCAGCCCTGCAGAGGCTCTCCAGGTCTGCAAGATGAAGACAAACTCCTCACCTTGGCTTCCCAGGGTCTGAGCCCCACAGCTCCCCTGGACCCCCAGGTCTAGGGCCCTGAGTCCTGCTCCAGCCCAGCAGCTTCCCAGAACCCATGCTCATGCTCCCTCACGCCTGCATCCCCACCCCACCTGTCATGAGGCTGACCAACCACCCCCCCGCCCCAGGTACAGCACAGCCTTCCTGACCTCCTTCAGCCACTGATAGAGTCTGCTGACCCAACATGTTGTAAGGGGCAGCCAGACTACCTGGGATTAAAACCCAGTTCTGCCACTACCTGAGGTCAGCTGTGTGACCCTGAGCCAGTGTCTTAGCCTCTCTGTTCCTCAGTCTACGTCTTCATATTTAAAATGTAATGATAGCAATGACATCTATTTTATCACATTCCAATGATATTTAAATTAACGCATGCAAGCCACAATGTTTAGTACACAATACATCCGCAATACATTTTGGGTAGGATGAATAAGTAGCTGTTCAGTAAGTGAGCATCAGTGAAGTGTGCAAAGGCACCCAGTCCCTGGCAGTGACAATATATGGTTTAATAAATGCAAAAGGACAGGACAGCAGCTAGAAAGCTGGATTCAAGTAGCTCAACAGGAACACCTCGAGATTCACTGGGCCCTTATCCTCGACACTACAACAGGTTATTTAACACAATTAAAAACCCCTTGACCAACAGCTATAATCATCTACGACAAGCACGTTCAAACATACCGTAGCTCCAGAAGTCTTCACAGAAGTTAAACCTCAAAAGGCACTGGGTACTAGGGGATATGTGAGAACGACTCTTACCTGTGTTAAGTTGGTAATATAGGAGAACGTTGTTACCCTTCGGAGATGTGTAATGAAATATTTAGAGTTGGTTTACAAAAGAGAAAGAGAGAGACGGAGAGAAGGCAAATGCACCAAAATGTTAACAACTGCTGAAACTAAAGGGTACGGGGTGGGTGTGCGTGTGTGCGTGTGAGCGTGTGTGCACGCATGTGCATGTGTGTGTAACTCTCTCCATTTTTCCGAATTTGGCAAACTTTTCCTAAAAGTTAAAAAAAAATAAATCCTACTTGTCACTCCAGTAACACAATTGAAAGCAAAGCAGCTCTGGGGACAGGGAGGGCCTCTTCCCCCATCTGTCCCTCCTCCTCCCCCACCCCCACCCCCCTCAAGGCCCGGAGGAAGCTCCAAGGCTATGATAAACGCAGACACAGGTTGGGAAACTACCTTTACTTAACTCAAGTTTTGAAAGAAACACAAAGAAAAATCATCTGAATACAAGGTACCTGTTCAAGTGAAAAGCAGTGTTTTATTTTCAAAGATTGCTCTATGATGTTTTAGAGGCTTGCCCAGAGCCACTGAAGAAACCCACCCACGGGCTCCAGTTGCAAAGCCTTCTGTGGACAACAGGAACTCTCACAATCAGCAGCCAAAATGCAGGAATCTGAGTGTATTCCAGCACTCCTAACCAGCCTTTCCAGCACTTCACGAGGTAAAAAATCAGTAAGGCGGTGGAGGTTTTCACTTCCTTATTTTCAGCAGTCATGTTCTGAGCAGTTAAACATGGCATGATCAGGGAAAAAGTGTGAAACATCTTACATTTAAAAATAATAAGTATGTCTCTGACTCGACAGGAAATCTTGCCATGTTCTGCTCTGTGAATTAAACCAGTGCAAAACAAAAGCTGAATGGTTTTGTACTGATTTCCCTGCAACTATCAAAGCTGAGTTATCAAAATCTTATCCCGAAAAAGGCACGGGAAGGCTAATCAAATCAGCTCTCCTATTTACAGTCATTTCCAAAACAACCTAACTCCTCAAGTTTGTGGAAACCAAGCAAAGCTGACTGGGAGACACCACGGGGAACAAAGGACTGAGAGGAAAACTCAGAGTCCCGTTTCCTGCAGGAGTCCCACAACCAGCATGTGTCAGGGAAGGGGGCAAACTGACGTCCCTGCTGCTGTCCAAATGCCTCTCTAGCGTGGCACTGTTTTCAGTTCTGGTTCACGCATTAACCTTATCGCGGTCCTGAAACAGCCCTGACCCCCTCGATGCCATGTGGCTCTGATTATCCCCGTCAGCTTCCTCTCTGACCACCTTCCAGGGGCACCGATGCCAGCCAGGGATGGGTGTCCACGGGGGCAGGGGGCCCTGACAGAGCATTCCTGAGGATGGGCTGGGGTGGAATGGGAGGAACTGGGGAGGGGAGGGAGGGAAACCCCAAAAAGCTCAAAGCAGGCAGAATGCTTCAGCTATTCACAGGGCTGTCTGCAAAGGCGTATGACGGCTCCAAAAGGCAAATCACAAAATCTAAAAGAGCAGCTACCGCTGGCGCATTTCTGAAGGGCGATTCTCAGACACAGTTTGTCCCGGCCACAGCTACTACGGGGTCTGCGCAGAGGCCCGTGCGTGTGTGAGTGGGTGCTAGGCCCAGTTGGTGCTTTAGTATACTGTGTGTGTTTGTTCTCTGGGAAACAATGAGACGGGCTTCACTAGTTACACTGTAGTATTATGAGCCATGAATTAAAATACATCATTAACATCCTGGACAAGCTTATTTTACTACTGAGACAAAAAGCCTATTCTCTGAACAAATGGGGGAAATTCCATCACAACAATGAAGAGTTCCTCTCCTTACAAACCATTCTGTACACGAGTAACAATTACAGGCTTATAGTCCCCAGACTGGGGTCCCGAAGAGCCCCATAAAGTGATGCATTCACTATTGGGAGAGTGAGTTCTGCCGATGACAGGCCTGGAGGCGGCTGCTGTTCTCAGACCGATCAATAATCCATTATGAACAAGCTACATTTCCACTCTAAGAAGAAGAAATGAATAAAAGGAGACCAGAATCGGCAGCATTCACAAGAAACTCCACCCACCTCCCCCACTAGGGGAAAGAGGACACAAAACACCACTATCCCAGGCAGCAGCCGCCGGCAGAAACTCGGCCCCGCTGGCCAGAACAGACCTGATGTGGGGGCAGCCAGAGAACAATGTGCTTAGGTCCTTTCTCTCAAAAACACTCATTTCAGAGGTGAGTCTCCAACCGGCTTTGTTCAGAAAGTGAGGCAGAGGGAAGGAGAATGGCAGAACCCCATTTTCTTAAACAAAGGTTCTCTTTAAATTACTTAACACCCCCCCAAATAAATAAAAGCAAGTGCCCACATGCTAGCCCCCGATGTAAGGACCTGTCCGTAATCAGGCTTTATTGCGCGAACTCTGATCCTTTAAGCACCGCCCACTCAGCTCTGCACCTCAGACCACGGTCTGGAGTCATCGTGCTATTTATAGCCAAAATGCATATATGACCTAAATGTTATTCTTCCGCAAGTAGGTTACCTTTTATGAAGCTGTTTACTGCAAACTGTCAAAAATCCCAAATTAATTCCTGGTTCAAGAGAAAAGAGAGAACTCTATCCATCTTCCACATAAGTTCAAATGGAAGAACATTTGCTAAGAGTAAAGACAGTATCACAATATAGTCTCGAAGTCCCCTGAACAACACTACTACAGAGCTGCCCGTGTGTCCTTTCACTGAAATATGACCTGGGGGAGGGGGACAGCTGAATACACAATCTGATTATGGATTACATTCAGAAAAGTCCAAGAAAAAACGAGGAAGGATATGGAAATTTTCTTTCCACAATCATTAACATACCCTGGGAAATTCAAAGTAGTTCTAGAGACTTTAATAAAGCAGTGTCCGTATGAAAACAGAGAAAAGGGGTGGCTATTTTCTATCAGAAGAGAAGAAGCCTCCTGTTACCTTTCTTATGACCTTTCTTGTGCTCTCCAAAATTAATGCATTACTGTTACTTCCCATTTACTATTTACTGTTTCCCAAGCCTTAATATTAAGTAGTTGCTTTGCCAATCACTGAAAAAGTAAACTTCACAAAACGAAAAACAGGATCCAGAGCCTGCTCCATAATTTTCTGCAGATAAACGTGCTGTGTAGAGCCCCCTCGTCTGCCAGAAAGAGCTGGCGTTAGGGATTTGGAGGTAAATCCAGGCTTCTGGAGCAACCAGCGCTCCTAGTGTAGTTAACGATCTTGTCAACATTTCCATTAAGGCCCCATTTCCAGAAGCTTAGAATTGCATCCCCCCCAAACCCACGGCCCAGATGAAGTCCTGTGGTCACGGAGAGGCCGCTCTCTTCCCACAAAAACAGAGCAAATCACTCGCTATTCATTACAGGAGCCAGGAAAGCTCTGGGTTTTCACTTTGATTCTTTTTACATCCTACACTACGATAGTTAAAGCCAAATTTGCGCATAACTCAGAAATACTGAAAACCTGAGGACACCAGAGAAAATGAAAACTTGTATATTTCCATTTTTAAAACAAATATGGAAAATCAGAGGGCCTTCAATGAACTGCAGCAAGAACCCAATTTAAAAGTGGCTTAGAGATTTTACAGAGCCTAAACTCAAAACCGTGGAAACTGTTAACTCATTCAGTGTCTTCATATAAAATTTTTTACAATTTTTCTTAGACATGATTAGCAGTGAAACCAAAACAATCGTGCAGAAACTCTTATTTTTTTATTGTGTAACACTTCCTAGTCATTACTAAACACACTTTTTTGAAATTTCTATTAGTTATCGTAAAATATATTTTAACTGAAATTTGTTTCTACAAATAAGCTGTGTATATTCCACCACATCAACCAACGGCGAAGAGCAGTGTTTGCCTCCCAAACACACAGTCCTATTTTCCAACAAACTGATTAAAACCAACATTTCTCTCCCAGTAAGAATACAGATTGCAAGTATTACCTATCTGACATTCTCTCTTCCCTCTGCGCTTTTTGTGAAAGACCCTAGAAGTCCCTACCATCACATGAAAGAAAGAACTGTGCCCAAGAATACAAAGAGAGATAATTACATGCAGTAAGTCATAAAGCATTCTGTTAAACATTACCTTCCAATGTGGTGCTGTTTAGCACAGAAGTCAGCGTCCAAAAAAATCCCTTCCTTAAGAGCTCACAGAGGAAAAATAAACATATCAATAATCAATTTTACTGAATTCTAAGCAATTCCTTACACATTTCCTGTTAAAAGCAAAAAACAGATACCCTGGAACTGAGTAGATTTTGACAGAATGGCTGAAAGGCATATCATGCAAGGAATTACTTAAGATTTTGTTTATCATTGTACAAACACCAATCAGTAGTTTAAGAGGATCAAAATTACAAAAGGACAGATCTTCCCCAAACGCTTTACTATATATAGCACATGTACTATAGCCAGTTTAAATTTTCCAGCTCCATTACTGCCAGTAACGACTGTAACATGACCTAGTTTATCACTAACATACACAGCACCTTTGAAAGCAGCGGGCTCTTTCAGCCGCTTGAGGAGAGTGATCTATCAGAGAATGTTTACAAAGAGCAATCCTGACAAAAACATGATGTCACATCTCCATAGGATTTACCCTGCACTGCCTGTCTAAAAATATTTTTTCAAACACACTCAATGACACACTGCTGCAAGTTCCAAGTTTTGAAGATAAAAGAAGATCTATTCTTTCCTTGCAGGGAACAAAAAGGGTAAACAGGCAAAATCCCACTGCACCCCCCTGTAACAATGTTGCTATGTTATTCAGCTACAAAAGTTCAGAAAACTTTGCACCTGAAGTGAGCATAAACAACCTAGCAGAAATGAGGGTGGGAGCACTTTCCTAAGCCAAAGCATCTTGCCCAGCAACAACTTCTGGTAAAAACAAATATAAAACACACCAAGACATAATGTTTAACTTCAAAGTTGCCTACCCACCCCTTCGCCCCCCACCCGCCCCCTAGGTCCCCAGAGAAGAGAGCTCTCTACCATTTATCCCAGCCTGGATTATTTGGAAATAAAGTGTCACATTTTAACGGGGCAGCACTGTCCTAAGTCAAACAAAGACAAGCAGTAGTCACACAGCTGCTTTGCAAACACTTTCCAAGAACTCAAAGACCACGACACTAATTCAGTGACGACATCTGGATGGTCCCGTTTGGTCACATTAAGTCCATGTTTGAAATTAAGGTCGGAACAGTCTTGGGTCTAAGCAGCCGAAGAATGCGCTCATTCTACGACCAGGGTCATTTTCCTCTCCCTCTTTTCCTGCCACTTCCCTCCCGCCCCAGCCTGGAGGCACACAGCAACACACACAACCCTAGGCTCCTTCTCTCTGATGTATCCACTGCCAATGCTGTAAACAGATGCACACGGCACTGCTGGGGACAGACGGAGCCTGGAGAGGATCACCGCCCGCACAGGTGGGAGACTTGAAGGACTCAGGCCCACCCAGGCCTCTCTGCTCCCACTCAGCAGGGTGCAGGCACAGCAAAGGCAGAGAGGAGAGTGGGGAGAAGCCCCTGGCAGCCCGTGCTGTGTTTCCAGATACTATCACATCTGGTTCAAGAAAATTACACTCGCCTTTGTGAAAACAAACACAGAAACAAGTACCTGGTGAGAGAGGAGGCTACTCATCAACTCACTCTCAACAGGCACGTGAGATACGCCAAGGCAAGCCTGCTCACAAAGACTGCGCTTGCACACGTGACACGCTACATGGATCTCTCTGTGCACAAGCCTCTGTGGGAGAGAAAGGAAACGAGAATGCGTGCGCGGCCTGCCCACTGAACCAAGAAGCTACTGAAAAATAAAACAGAATGACTCCAAAGTGTGCCTCCACCTCGATTACCTAAATGAGCTGCTATTCCATTATCCTTTTTAACAAACACGATGGATAACCAGACAGACCATTGTTCCCTCCCTGTTCCCCTCCCCAACACGGGGCTCGCCGTCCTCATACAGTCAGGTATCATCTGTGACTCAAGGAGGATGGCAGGTCCCATCAATAATGGGATGCCACCAAACTCACTCATTCCTTAAAGACGGTGCTTTGTCACTCCAGATAAAGACAGCATTACTGCTCAGCCCTCTTCTCAGCAGCCCCAGCGAACGTGAAACAATAGATGCTCACTTTAGCTCACGCTCCTGGCCTGATTTCTTTGGCAGCTTAAACTGCTCAAGCAGAACTTTTTCTGCCTTGCTAACCCTGGGGTGATGAGTAGTAGTGCCTATTTAGGGACCTTGCTGCAGAATAAAATCTGGATGACTAAGAACTGTAGGCAAGAGAAAGAAGCACGCTGCAGACCTCACTCAACTAAAGGCCCCCAAATCTCGCTTCCATTTATCCATCAATAACTAAGAGGGAGACTGTCATCCACTTAGCCGGTGCTAAGTCACATAAAAGGGTGTGTTAAAGACAGCTCAGGGATTAGCCTAGCCCGGCCAGCCTTCTGGGCCCCACAGCTTCAAGCTAATGAGAAGTCCACCCAAGTCCAAAGTATCAGGACACACTCAGTGTGCTTTGGGACTCCAGCCTGCCATCCACACGCCTGGGCTTCCTCCTGGGAATGTGCGTGTGGTGCGTTCTCAGCCACACAGTCAAACCCAACGTCAGAACGAAGGCGCGGGTCAAGCCCCTGCTGCTGCATCTTTATCCGTGTAACGTAACTCAAAAGGCAAACTCAGTGATTCACACGGCAGGGGCGGGGATTCTGGCCACATTCGAAACACAAAGACTGCTGCTTTCTCAGCTCCACACTTAAAATCCTCCTTCCAAGCTATTCACGCAAACATATAATACTGCTTTCAATTTCTTGTTTTACGTTTACTCTTGAGTTTTGCTGTTTTCCAAAATCACTTTGCTGCACTAAATACGGTTGCGTTATATTGTGCTGTGAGGCTGGGTCCATCGCACACAAGCACCACCTGTTTCATCTGCAACAGTGGAAGCTACAGAAAGGGAAGACCACAGGCTTCAGATCTGTCATCAGGCTAAACTAAGCTGACAGCGCAGGAGAAGGGTTAGCAGCCCGCCAGTAAGACAACACACGGTGAACAAAAAGACATTCCTCCTTAAGCATGTGTGGGTACATGTTTATTACACCACATGCATGTGGCAAAGAAAAAGATCTACAAATGTTCCTTGGGTGTAAATTCCTTTCTGGAAAGATCTCAACAAGGAGCTTCAGGATTTGTAAACAATTGTAAGCTTCCTCTCCTTCTTACACTGAACTATCTCCACTTTTGACAAGCAGAGCCCACAGTCATCTCAAACTACTTCTCAAACCCCTTAAGGGAAACTATGCTAACTGAAAGAGAAGAAACCTTCCAAAACTAAAACCAAGTGCAAAATCCTGCTTTAAAGAGGGACAGATGTGGGTGGGGCCTGTAATCCCAGCACTTTGGAAGGCTGAGGCAGAAGGATCACCTGAGCCCAAGAGTTCGAGACCAGCCTGGGCAAAATAACAAGAACCCCATCTCTATAAAGATTAAAAAATAAAAATTAGTCAAGTGTGGTGGTGCATGCCTGCAGCCCCAGCTACTGAAGAGGCTGAGGCGGGAAGATTCCTGAAGCCTGGGAGGTCAAGGCTGCAATAAGCCATGATCGTGCCACTGCACTTCATCCTGGGTGACTGACTGATACCCTGTCTCAAAAAAACTAAACAATAAAAAAGAGTGACACGGGGTAACTCCCACCACTGACTTGGGTCTCAGGGACAGAAGGGTGCCAGAAATAATCAACATTTTTTAAACCCAAAGAGGTTCCCGTCATAAGAACATGTCGACCCAGTCTTAGAATCTAGCAGGAAAATTCCCTTCCCTGCCACTCTCAGAAAGACAGCTCAGTAGGACACAAATGGAAAACACCGTTTTAATTCTGCGGAGATAAGCTGCTTCTCACCTTCAAGGCCCAGTGTTCTCTGCAGCTATTTATCTGAATGATCTCCACCTTGGCTGGATACGTTACCTCGCACATCAGGCACGCGTGGTTTTAAACACGCAGAGGGCCATTTTTCTCCTGACGCGCCAATGCCGTCATTTGCTTAGCGAATAACACCACGGCAAGTCCTCAGTTACCATCATCTATAGCTTCTTGGAAGCTGCAACTTGATGCAAAAGGACAAACAGAAGTCCTTGATAAAGTCGTTTTGTTTTAAAGCTCATGTGAAAAGGAAACATTTGTTTCGTTTTACAACATGTCACTTAAAGTTGCAGTTTCTCAGACCCTCCAGACAGCACTGCAGACCTGCTGACCAGGGAGCTCCAACTCCCGAGAGGCCCGAGCCCTGGAGAAGGTGCTTTGCAAGGAAAAATTTGAAAAAGAAAACGTGAGTGAGTGGAGTTAAAAAGAAAGACTATTGTCCTTCTCTCCCAAGCAAGCATCCTGCACAAGGCTCGCTCTCTCCCTCCCAACACAGGTGTTTCGGGGGGAATTTTCTAGAGAGGCATGAAGGGAATTCCATCCCTGGGAGGACCAAGGGCACAGGAGCAGTGCTGGGACCCTCGGGAGGGGGCACACGCGGCGGGCAATGCCAGGCCTCACCGCCGTGCGTATGCCTGCATGTAAGGGTTAGCGTGTAGACGGTGAGTGTGGGAGCAGGTGGGGGGATAGGAGAGAGACTGCGTGTCATGTGTGAGCATGTGAGTGCGTCCAGAGGTGGGTAGGTGTGTGTGTGTGTAAGAGAGAGCACATGTGTGTGATCTCTTAACCTACAAAAGCACTCATTCGAATACACCACCTGGAGGCGAACACGCGTGTCCACTTGTGACCCACTACCAGCAACACTCACACCCACATGCCTACACCACCAGCTTTGCACAGAGCCAGGCGCGGCAGCAGCGACGGGGCTTCAGGCCCAGCTGCCACCCGCTCCCGTGCGTGGGGCGAGCTCTCCCTGCCCTGAGCTTCAGCTTCTCTTCCACACATGGTCACTGCGGGAAGCATGCTGGACCCAGAGCCAGCTCAGGAAACTCTGAGCCTGTGACAGCCCCGACCTGTGGCCACCATCCCCTCAACATCACTGCGCTCTTCCACAGGCGCCCACGCTCTCCGAGAACAGCTGTCTAGCTTCCTTTGTGGCAGAAAACTCTGGCCCTCCACTGCCAGCCAGGGATCCCCGCATGCCAAGTTGGCCCTGAGCTCGGCCCAGGATCTGTGCCCTTCGGGACGTGGTGGCCAGGTGCACCCCATCAGGGCCCACACTGCCTCCCCCGGAATGTACTCCAGCAGAGTCTGCCATGATGCCAACAGCAACGCTTCTCAACACCAAGCCTTTAAGTGCCCAGCAGCTCCGTAGCCCGAGTCATAATGGCCCAACCTCCCCTGGACCTGAGGCAGGCTTCAGGAAGTGCCAGGGCAGGAGGCAGAATGGGAAGTCTCACACACACGGGGCACCGTTCCTGGAGCGCAGTGGGTCTCCCATGATAACACAGGCAGATTCGGGGCCAACTGCAGGCCCCCGGAGACCAGGTTAGATGGTGGCAGGCGGGTCTCCCACAGAATGTGCTAGGAATGGACAATCCAGCAGGTGCAGGAAGGAACATGCTGAAGAGAAAGAAATGCCGGGCAGGGTCTTCACGTTGGCAGCCTCCTTGGCATCGGGCAGGTCTGCCTCACCAGTCCCCAGCAATGAATTACAACCATTGCACTCGAATCTGCCACTATCAACGTATGCCAAGGAATGTTCCACTACCAAGCAGGAGGAAGGCCCAGGAAACCCCGCGTTTCTAGAGCAGGCTCATCAGGTCGGAATGTGCCTACTGAACGCAGCAAAGGGCAACGCTCACCTGAAGGCTGAGCAGGCGGAGCTCTGATGACTCTTAGTGCTGTTAGCCATCATAAATCCTCAGCCTGGCAGGGCACGGAGCCCAGGAGCAGCCTCGGCCTGCTCTCACAGCCCAGGGCCCCCCTACGTCTCTGCGGTGCCACCCTCCTTTCAAGACGAGGACGCTGATCGTCAAGGCTGTGAGCCCATCCCGTCTTCCTGCCTCCTCGCTATCACCGCCCAGGCCCCCACACTCTGCTGCCTGGAATGAGTGCTCTGGAATTGTCAGAATGTTCCTTGACCTTCCAACAAAAGCGGTAGAACCTAAACACAAAGTAACGTCAGGGGCTACAAATGTGACCAGTGGCCGTCACCCAGGAACCTCTAAGACCCCAAATCAACACGAAGCAAGAGGCCACCATCCCGAGCAGCTGGCAAGCTGGCCACAGAACACCCGTCACCACAACCATCACAGGCACTGTGAAAACCATGCTGGCTTCCTCCAAGCCCTGTGGCACACGCCACTTTCCCCACCCTCTACTGCCTCCCCGACCAAGAGGACCCAGGGGACCAGCATCTCCACATGCCTGGGACCCCCTGTTGAGATACACCACTTGAGAACCCCTGCATCGCCCTATTTAATGTTGCCTTTACGAGAAATTTGGGGGTGGAAGGAGTCATTTGTCACCTAGAATTTCTGCAATTGTCGAAAATTTATTCGTAGGATGCAAACGTTTTGCAATCTTGCCACCCAAGTGTAACATCCGAAAACAGACATCAGGTGCTTAAACGGCTGCCTGACACACAGTGGGCACTCAGCAAATTCAAGGTCCTTTCCTCTTCAGGTCTCCATCCAAGGTTCAGTGGCAGCAAAAATATCCACAGGGATCGCACGGGAACCAACTCACAGCTCATCACCAATGGGTGACGGGCCCAGGTCTACTCAGATGGTCAACAGGTGTCCCCCGAGTGCCCACCATGGGCCAGGCCAGCTAACAGGTGAGAAGCCCTGAGCGGTGGCAGTCTCACCTGGACGGGGAGGGTACAGTGCCCAGCCCTCCAGGCGTGTGCTGTGCAGGGAAACTCCTCTGCCCTCCTCTGCTGACTCTCTGCAGGTGACCTTGCCCAAGCCCGGAGATCAAGCGTGCAGGCCCTCGCTCCCACCCCACCTGGCATCCGGTTACCTTTCAAATTAATATGACATTCTCTATTTTCCTTCCAGCATCTACCTTTTTCTCAAAATGTTTCTGCCAGAGAAGTGTTTTTCCAGCCTCCATGGATGAGTGCTGGTGGCCACACCCGCAGGACACACTTCCATGCCAGAGGCCACCCCATCGCAATGGGAGGTAAGCAGGAGCTGCACCTGCGGCTCCAGATTTGCAAAACTCAGAGACAGCTTTGTACAAATCCCAAGAAAACCATTTCACTACTCTAATCACTTACTGAGGAACAACAGAAGACAGTTCACACCACCTTCCTGTTCCTACAGCCCAACACACACACTCCTCCAGTGCCCCTTCAGGTAGAAACATCGCCGTCGGGGCAGGTCTCAGCAGAGAGGTTAGCAGCGGTCTGCCTCACTGAAGACATTCCTGGTAACAATCGAACCTGCCCCTCCGCGGATGCAGATGAAGCCCCCACAACAAGATCCATCACTGCGTGTGGGGACTCTGCTGCGGCACCTCCAGAAGGGAAGAGAGCTGTCCACCCAAAAACACTGCCCCACAGTCACCAGCTGTGCAAACGTGAGCAGAAAAAGAAGGTGAGTTTTACTCATATGCAAACTAATATTCTTCGAGCAATACTTTTCTGGATCATGGAAAGGAAAGGACCCCCGCCCCAGAGGCACCAAGGCCTACAGATCAGCTTACACCGGCTGCTTTTCAGCAGGAAAGCCTCGTTCACACTGTGATCCCTACGTCCTCATCAAAGTAGCCCACAGAGGCGGCTTCATAGTTATGTGCTCATTTAATTATTTTTTCTTCTATTTACCATGATTTTACATTTTTCTAGCCATGCCAAGAAAAGCGATCCTACACCACAAAGTAAAAACTGTTGTTTTAAGCTTGATCGAAATTCCAGGTTTGTGAAACCGAAGTCGGACAGACTGCCAGGAAGGTGATCCAACTGCTCCTACCTGGGCTTTCCCGGGAATGTGTAAACGCAATGACAGCATCCACCAACGTTCCCAGTGGGATGTGGCCACTCTCAGCTGAAACTGTTCAGAGAAGGACCGAGCGCCACTCGGCCTCTCAGATTGTGAAATGATGAAAAGTTTAGTATTCACCAAATTATGTTTTTAAGAAACATTTGCCACTGCTTTTCTTTAAAAAAAAAATAAACTAGTGCCCAAGGACTTTCAGGCGCCATCGTAGATATCTTCGGAGTAAATTAAATCACCCCAATCGGGCTAGTTCTAGGAAAGCACCACACAGTGTGGCTTCTAATAGAACTTCCCACCTCTGTGACTGACGGGCAGCCAGGAACGCGAGAACAACTCGGCAGTCATGGCAGAAGCTCAGCAGCGGAGGTAACCCGGAGGACGCCTGACTGTAGGCACGGAACAGTCGGCACTGCGCTGTCCATCCAGGCTATCAGGACGTCACAGGGAACACCAGGGACACACACGCACTGGGCTCCAGGCATGGGTCATGCTCGGTGTGCACACTGCCGACCACCAGAAATGCCAGGCCCCGGGTAGCTCTTTTTCTTCTTGGGGACAGGTCTGTGGGGAGGCGCCTAGTCACTTCCCCCTGCAGCATCTGAATTTATAAAACAACTGTGACTGCACACAGATGTGCTCACTGAAATAAGCGTCCCACTTAAATCTGGGACCCCGGGAATCCCCAGATGTTTCAGGATGTGGCACAGCTCTCTCTGGACTTGAAAGTCATTCCAAAGAGATTTGACAGCGAGCTTTAAAACTGACACTTGCAAATTATCCATAATAAATTATTTCCACTGCATGAGCAGTAAGCAGTGCTTGAAAGCTTATGTTCTCAGTCCCGAATTATACACACTTTTTCAAAAAGAAAAAAGACAGGTGAAGATCCACCGAAACAAGAGCTCCCCATCACTTCCCTTTCTTTATAGGATCAAGCGATGTTTCTCCATCTACACTCTCACAAGTGGGACTCAAGGCCAGGCATGGTGGCTCACGCCTGTCAGCCCAGCATGCTGGGAGGCTGAGGCGGGTGGATCACTTGGGGTCAGGAGTTCGAGACCATCCTGGCCAACATGGTGAAACCCCATCTCTACTAAAAATACAAAAAAATTAGCTGGGAGAGGTGGTGTGCACCTGTAATCCCAGCTACTTGGGAGGTTGAGGCAGGAGAAACCCTTGAACTCAGGAGGTGCAGGTTGCAGTAAGCTGAGATCAGGTCATTGCACTCCAGCCTGGGTGACAGAGAGACTCAGTCTCAAAAAAAAAAAAAAAAAAAAAAAGAAGAAGAGGGACTCACATGTGGTATGGCTCTAGCATTGAGCCATGTGAGTGACGTGGGACTCACACGCGGTGTGGCTCTAGCATTGAGCCATGTGAGTGACATGGCACTCACACGCGGTGTGGCTCTAGCATTGAGCCATGTGAGTGACGTGGGACTCACACGCGGTGTGGCTCTAGCATTGAGCCATGTGAGTGACGTGGCACTCACACGCGGTGTGGCTCTAGCATTGAGCCATGTGAGTGACGTGGCACTCACACGCGGTGTGGCTCTAGCATTGAGCCATGTGAGTGACGTGGCACTCACACGCGGTGTGGCTCTAGCATTGAGCCATGTGAGTGACGTGGGATTCACACGCGGTGTGGCTCTAGCATTGAGCCATGTGAGTGACGTGGGATTCACACGCGGTGTGGCTCTAGCATTGAGCCATGTGAGTGACGTGGGACTCACATGCGGTGTGGCTCTAGCACTGAGCCATGTGAGTGACGTGGGACTCACACGCGGTGTGGCTCTAGCATGGAGCCATGTGAGTGACGTGGCACTCACACGTGGTGTGGCTCTAGCATTGAGCCACGTGAGTGGCGTGGGACTCACACGTGGCATGACCGGCTCTAGCATTCAGGGGCCTTTACTGTCACAAGATGGCAGTCAGAAATCTAGAAGCATTGCTGGGAAATCCCAAGAGTCATGGAGACATAGGCACAGGGCCCCCAAACCTACGCGGCAAGGCCAGGTGATGCACAGTGACAGGGCACAGTGGCCTCCTGGACTTACAAGGCCTCTCTGGCACCCAAGCCTGGTCATTTCACTTACGGAAAGGTTAAAAAGTTTCCTTTTTTTATGATTTAGTCAAAGCATCTTCTGAAGACTGGGGGCTGTATCATGGGAGCCTTAGGCGGCGGCGGGGGGGAGGCCAAGCGGGAACCGATGCTAGATCGCCGGCCTCATCAGTGATGCAGAAAACTACGGGGCCGTGAGCCCAGGGATACAGCCGTGCATCCAGTGAGGGCAGCTCCACCCTCCTCACCTCCAGGCAACCTTGAGGGGAGCCACCAGAGCCCAGGGCTCCCCGCACAGCTCAAGGCTGTCGTGCACCAAACCAGTATGGTCATCTGCGCTATCTGCTGGACACGTGTCTTCAAAATGTTTCGGTTTTTTAAACTAAGCACAAGCTATTTTCTGGCCTAGGTTCCCATCTCCAACAGGCCACAGGGGTAGAGACTAAGGTTTCAGGGTTATGTGTATTCCTGCCCCTGGACACAGATCTGATTTGGCAGTTACAGGTGGAACAGGGAAGAATAAGAGCGTATCTTATTATCCTTCAGCAGCAGAAGGGGAGAGATTCTTTAGGCAAGGATACTGAAAGGAGAAAGAAGCCTTCTTAAAAATCTATTTCCCTCAGGCCAAGGGAGCCGATCTCTGCGTGAGAAAGGCTGACCCTGCGGAGTCCTTGGACAACGCACGGGAGAAAGGCTGCAGGTTCCCGGGACAGGCGGGGAAGGGGCAGCATCTCGAGCTCAGCGCCTTCAGGTAGAAACTTTACACCTTTACCTTCACATTTATTAAGCGGTAATAGGCAAAGGCAGGGCTGGAAAGAGGCAAAAATACGAATACATTTTTCCAAGACCAACCCTGATGTGTGGTGATGAGAAGGGCCTCTCCCCTGCAGGTCTTCCTCCCAAGAACCACAACCCTGGGCCAAACAATCAGAAAACACGTAAGAAACCCAAACCGAGGGTGCGAAAGTCCCTTCACCAGGACGTCACCAGGACCTGGAGCTTACGGGTTCCACAATACACCTGACCAGTCCTCCTCAGAAGTGTGACAGTCACAGAAACAGGGACGGACTGAGGAGCCATCACGGACCAGCGGGAACTCGGGAGAAGCTGAGCGCAGCACAGGCCGCCAGAAGGGCTCCTGGGACAGCAAAGGCAAAATCACGGGAACCCCTGGATTGCACCCAAACCCTTCTGTTCGCCAGACTTCCCGGTTCAAACTTCTGCTGTGCCAAGACACACCATTTTAAATTTAAAGAGGCCCCCGAAGTCCTCTCAATGCATTTTCTGACAATCAACTGTTTCTTCCCCCTACTTCTAAGGTCCCTGGGCAATGGTCTAAGCCATGCTGGAAACTACTGCATTCCCTTGGGAGCGATGTTAATTCAGGCTCTGGGAGAGATTTTATTTACGACACTAATTACTGGGTTTCCTCCTAGGGTACTGCTCACAGATGAGCTCCATCCCACCAAGGTGGCCACCACACTCTCCACTGCTCCAAGCAGGCAGCCACAGCACAGGAACAGTCCTGGCCGGTCCCTTGGGAATCTCAGCACCTCCTGCCCCTTGAGAACAGCACTCAGGTCTCTGTCAGTTCCCACTCCCACCATAGAGCACCCACACTGCCATGCAGATGGGATGCTGGCCCAGAGGCCAAGGCTCTGCACGCTTGCCAGGCTACCAGCATCAGTGAGACCCACGAGGACTAAGTCAGGTGGGACAGCAGGGACACCAAAGAGGCCGCTTGACTGGCACAGCCAGACCCAAGTGCACCCTGCAGGTACTGGGGCCACGTATCTCCAGGAGATCTAGTCTAGGAAGAGGCGCCGTGTGGACAGGCTATCTAGACAGCGTGGCACAGGGGACTTGGTGGCACCTGCCCGCCAAGCCTGGGATGGGTGTGAGGGAAGACACCTAGTGGGGACACATGCCTGGAGCAGGGTTAGAAAAGTGGAGAGAAGGGACCCTGGACGTGCACAGGGGGAAAAGGCCACCCCTGCTGGACATCATGGCTGAGACAACAGGAGACAGGACGGCAGAGAAATCCCTTCACCAGGACATCACCAGGACCTGGAGTCTATGGCGTTAATGCCATGGGCTGTAAACATGGGGAGCAAACATGGGAAGGGGAGGCCCGGGGGCAGGTCCCCACTTCTGCAGTCTCACAAGGAGGGACCACCCAGAGGTGTAGGCAAAGGGCCCTGGGAGGCAGGGGGCACCCAGAGAGGGAAAACCCAGGAGGCGCTGGCCTCTGGGAAGTAAATCAGGCAGAGGGAGCCTTGGCCTCGAGGAACCTGCAGCTCACAGCCCCTCCGGGGGAGCAGGAAGTCCTGCGTGTCTCTCGTCCCAGAGAGGAAGTGATTTGGGCAAAGGCTGTGCCCGAGCTCTCTCACCCTGCAGATGTTAGGCAGCTCAGGAGCAGCACTGGAATTGCAGTGTCCACAGGCGCTGGGCTTTCCCGGAGGCTGCGGGTGAGTGCTCGGTCAAGGAGGCAACAGCAAGGCTTTGGAGAAAGGGATGGGGGCGGGGTAGGTCCCAACCAGAGGGGTCCCCGCCGCTCCTTCCTAACTGGGATCTTGAGAAAGACAGCAGCCCCAGCCCACTCAGAAGCCACACCTCAAAACATGGTGCAATCTACATGAGCCGCCCCATTTTCAAAGCAGAAGTTTAGCAATTTCCTGCATTTGCAGGCCTGTTCAAACTGTAAGTCCATTCAATTCCTGAGTTTTCTTTACCAAATAAATTCAAGTCCAGTTATCAAATAAGTAGATGTTCCCCATCCCCCTCAGGGCAGCTACATAGAAGTACAAAGTAATAAATGAAGGACAGACATTGCTTCAACTCACTGTCTGCTGACTGCTAACCCGCTGTCATGCCGGGCAGCCTCGAAGCAAGAGTGGCCGTGGCGTATCCCAGACCTCCCGACGGAGAGCACGCGTGCCTTGTGGGACTGCCAGCGGCGGCAACACACCCCAGCCGGTCCAGCCCATCTGCGAACTGACCGCTTCCGGCAACTCAAGGCACCCCAGGAGAGTCCCTGGCTCTGAGGGATCAAAAAGGTTGAAAAACCGAGAACTTCTGCTCTCTATGTACACAGAAACGTCTTTTTTATGTTTATCTGGCATTAGAGATATCAAAATTAAGGTTGGCGATGTCCTACGACACTCGTGATTGGAGCAGGCCCATGCTCACTTAGCGACAACGACAATCACACTCGCTGTCTGGGCAATCTGAAGTCCAAGCTTGTCCAACCCGCAGCAGCCCAGTGCAAATTCATAAACTTTCCTAAAACTATGAGGTTTCTTTTGCTTTTTTTTTTTTCTTTTTAAATTTTAGCTCATCAGCTATCATCAGTTTGTTTGTTTTGCTTTTGTTTTTTTGAGACAGGGTCTCGCTCTGTCGCCCAGGCTGGAGTGCAGTGGTGAAATCTTGGCTCACTGCAACCTCTGCCTTCCAGGCTCAAGTGATCCTCCCACCTCAGCCTCCCAAGTAGGGGGGACTACAGACGTGTACCAACACACTCAGCTAATTTTTTGTATTTTCTGTAGAGACAGGGTTTCACCATGTTAGCCAGGCTGGTCTCAAACTCCTGAGCGCAAGTGTATCTACCCACCTCTGCTTCCCAAGGTGCTGGGTTTACCTGCATGGGCCACCGCCCCTAGCTGTGTTGGTGTCTTTTGTGTGTGGCCCAAGACAGTTCCTCTTGTTCCAACGTGGCCCAGGGAAGCCAAAAGATTGACAGCCCTGAAAACTCTCACTTGAGAGGAATAACTTACATGCTGAGCCATCTTCCCCACTCGTTCCTCGTTCAGTCCTCAAAGACTCTTCGTTATAAGGACTTTATTTATCACTGTTTTGTGTATTAAATGTCCTTCAACAAAGGAAGGTCCTGAACCGCTAACCACCACACTGGTACAAAGCAGCATGGGGAGAGAGCCTCCAGGTCTGAAGAGCTCCAATGTCTCCCACTTCCCAGACCCATTTTAAAGGCACTGAAAGTTCATTCTTGAAAAGTTTTTTTTGTAATGAAGTCATGATGTTTCTACATGTTTAGCTCTGTACGCCTGAATATAAATAACCGAGGTAGTCAAATCAGGGTGTGCCAATGTTCCCTTTACTGGAAGAAAGTTTTTGCCTTCTCCCACCAAATATAAAATTAGTCAACTGTGCAGTGTGGTGAAATCACCAGGCCAAAATTACACCCTAAACATATGATTATTAAGGATTTGCAGTCCTATTTTTTATATTACTAAAAAAGCCACACTCATTATAGCTTTATATTTAGAGGCCTTTTTAAGCTTTAATAAATATCTCTGAATGTATACATTCCACAAAATGGACAGTTAAAAGAAGGCACTCATGATTTTAGGTTATACATTTTCCTTTCTACATTAAAATAACCAAAACCTAGTAATAGTTTCCACTACCGCATTCAGGATAAAAGAGCTTTCTTTCAATGTAAGAAGAAATTAAAATTACGGGGTTGGGGCAAGGGAAGAGACTCATATTTTAGATAAAAGAGATTATGTTAACTTTAGTCTTCTGACCAAAACGTTTAATATTTTTAAAAATATAACTGAATGTTGGGATTAAAATGAAACTCCATTTTCTATTTTTATCTTCTTCCGTTAGAAAGTCCTGGAATCTGAAAGTTTAAACCCCTGTACTCAAAAAAGTAGAAAGAGTTGCCTCACGTTTCTTTCAACTAATATTCACTAATTATAAAAGCCAAAACAGGCAATGAATTGTACACTCAAAAACAGCCAGAATGGCAAACTGTATGTTAACATAAATTTTATCACAGTAAAAAACACAAAGCAAAAAGTATAGGTTTTAAACGCTTAAAATCATTTGAAATGCTTTAAAATTGGAAATCATTACAAAATATAAAAAATACTTATAAGGCATTGTTAAGTAAATAATCTACTGTTCAAACTGCATGAAATGTGTTCATCTTGAAGCAGTATTATGCCAAATAAGGAAGTCATAGGTCATCACTAGAATCCATAAACTGTTTAAAAAAACAAAACAAAGCAAATTCTTCGGGATGAGAGAGCCAATTTTCACATTCCCAGATTTGGAACCGCCTGCTTGCGGATTACCCGCTTGGACAACTCACGTTACGCTGAGTTCTCTGAGCCAACAAATGTGCAGTTTCCCTTTGTTTGGGGTTTTCCCCCCAACTTTTAACTTAGATCTGGAACAAATCAAAAGTGGTCGGGATACGATTCTAAATTACAGAACGCAGAAAAGTTCCATGAAGGGAATATTTCTACCCAACACAAATATGAATATGCTCTAACAGTTACACTTTTTGCACTAACTGCTTAAGAAATTCCAAGAAGTTATTTTAGATGCAGAGTTTAACGGACGCTGCACTGTTGTGATCCAAGGAGCCCTTATATAAATCAGCCCTGGAATGTTCCACTTCTTCCTGACTGGAAATTCCATACGAACCCTATTCTGTGCTCTCTGGTTTATTCTGAGAATTTTAATCCATTTGATTTCTGTTGCAAACATTTTACAACCACCCTTGGCCAAAAGCACTGAAGCTCTATCCTGATTCATTAAGGATTCCTTATCTGTAATTTTCTATAAATCCCTACATACTGGAAGGCTTGCCCTGCACTTAAAAAAAGTTAAATAAATGTGATTTCTAAAATGTCTTTTCTATTCTTTTCTCCTTCCTAAGCAGTTTTCTTTTTTAAAAAAACACCTTTCAGATACTTTCTTTTACCTACGCCAAAAATATGATTTACAGTATTCCTCACCAATCTGCTGGGCAGAAGAAATAAGAAACACAGATAAAAATGGTATTACAAAAAACTTGTCAGGAATAATGGTAAAAGTATGCATGCTAGCTGGCATATCCGTTCAGATGATAATTATACTGAGCAAACCCTCCAAGTCCTCCACACGGAAAAAAAGACACATTATTTCAGGGACTTCTCTGCCTTACTTTCTTCCTCAAAGAGGTGAGAGAAGGGATCGCTGCAGCTCCTGAATCACCTCTAACACCTGGCAAGGGAGGGAAGCGATCCAGACACGGAGTGATTCCTCGGCCGATTCTTGCTTCTCTGGCCAGACATGTGGACCTCTTAGATGGGTCATTATCTTCTTTGACCCTCGTTTTCCCATTTATGAAATGTGTAATTTGCCATGGACAAATTGTGGGGCCTTTTACCTGCAGCGGGCCCGCGTGAACAGCATTTCTGGTGTCCAGAGGCCACCACTGGTGGAAACACTCCACACAGGACGGCCGGGCCTCAGCCAGCACCAGTAGGGGCCTCGCTGGATCCCAGCAGTGCAGCCGCCTTGCCCTGGGAGCCGGGTCCAGCTCACAGTCATGCTGCCAGTCCAAGGAGGCTACAGCCCCTAAGATCGCTATCCAATGCAGGTGCCCCAAGCACCCACAGCAGCTGGAAGCTCTTCTGGGACTCCGGCCCCACCCAACGTGTCTACCCTGGATGTCTCGCTCCAGGTCGTCATGCCCACTAGGACTGCGTCCCTACAGAGTCCTACCCATGAATATAACAGCGGCCCTGGACACTCCCTCCCTCTCAACACACCCAGTGGATGACCAAGTCTTACAGACTCTACCTTCTAGCATGAACCTTGTCAAAATCAGGGCACTGTGCTCCAGTTTCTCAGTCACAAATCTAGCCCCAGAGCTCCATCCTCTTCCCTGAACCATGTCCCCTTCAGAAACCTCCTGCCAGTCCCCTGTCAGTGTCCCTGGCCTGTGATGCCTCCTCCCTGCCGCAGACTGGCTGAGGGACCCTCCACAACACATGTCTTCCCATTGCCCTTGAAACAGAGTCCATATTCCTCAAGACAATTCAGTCAAGACAATGTGGTCTTTAACGGCCTCTCAAACATCAGCTCTTGGCTACCACCCAGATGCCCCTGCCATCCCCCGCAAACATGTGCACACTTACACACTTGCATGTGTGTGTGCATTTGCACGGGCTCACTACACAGACACACTTGCAAACGTGCACCTACACACAGGCACATTTACACATGTGCATACATACACATGCATGTGTCTGTATACACATGTACACTCAGGCACAGGTACACATATGCACCTGCACACGTGCGCTCACACGCACGAACACGCATGTATGTGCCTCTGGCTTCAGCATTATGAAATCTCCTCAGCTCTCCCAGGCTCTCGCCTACTTTTCTGCTGCTTGGATTCTCACCCAGCTCAGGCTGACTCCTCCATAAGTACCAGTGTCCTCACCAGAGTCCCTTAAGAGCTACCTGGAAAGGTCACCTGGTCACACAAGATGACTCCAACTGAAGGCAATCATAAAATCCGGCAGTAATCACTAAATCCAGTAAGCAAGGAAATAAATATAGACAGAATTACATCCAAAAAACTGTGATCTACACATAAACATGCGATTCTTACATGTCTTGAAATAAAAACTATGTCATGTAAAAATGATAAATTAACACTAGCAGACTAAAATAACAGCCAAAAACGAGTTACAGTAGCAATGTGGGGAGCGGGGAGATAGGGCGAGAGGAGGAAGGTAATGGAAGTGCTCTAAGTGCTGAAGTCAGTTATATTATTATTGATACCTTAAGAAATACAGGTTTCCAAAAACCTGTAACTATAGCCACTAGTGGAACCGCAAGCATTACATGCTTTCTATATGCTTTTGGATTTTAATAATTAGAGGACAATAAACATAATTCATATTCCAATAAATAGAAAAGAAAAAGTGAGCAAGCACAAAAGCTTTTTTTCTTTAATTAGGAAAGAAGACCAAATAAGTCAGTTTCAGAAATAAATACAAATGGAGCAAACTCACTTATTTAAAAAAAAAAGACTCCATGATAGGGCTAAAAAATAAATCATTAAATTGACTATTTGCTCTCTGCAAAAAACAAAACAAACAAAAAAAATCTATGACTAAGGAACTCAGAAAAGCTGGACATGTAAAGAAAAATATATCAGAAAAATACAAACAAAAGCAACATGGAAAATAAAAATGCCATTAAAAGTTTAATGTGCGGTCAAAAAAGGCAGTTACACAAAGGTAGTTATCTTATAGTCATAAAGGGTAAAGCAGAATCACAAAGAAGATGTAACTGTCCTAAACTTTTTTTTTGAGGGGGGTTGTTTTTGTTTTTGAGACAGGGTCTTACTATGCTGCCCAGGCTGGCCTCAAACTCCTGGGCTCAAGCAATCCTCCCGCCTCACCCTCCCAAGAAGCTGGAATTACAGGAAAGCAACCTTCATCCAGCTGTAATTGTACCACACCTTTAAGTCAAGTAACACAGAACAGCACAAACACAGAATAAAATGCACTTAGAAAAAGCTACAGTGAATATCTGGAAAGATAAACAGAGAAAAACGGTCTGGGAGAACTGGTAAATCTCTCATAAGCATGGCGGATTAAGTAAGCAAAAGTAATAGGAAATAGAGGGCCTGAAAAACAAAGTAAGGCTTATCTAATACGTAAGTATCACACTCCATACTTTGCCATTTTGCTAAATTGGCACTGGAACATAAAATGCCTCCATATTAACCACGAGGAAGGCTCTAAATGTTCCATAAATTAGAAACAGTGCAGGTCCCACGAGCTCCACAATACAGCACCGTGATACTAAAAACTAACAGGCAAAAACAAAAACAGCACTCCGAGAAGTTCAGCTATTCGGAAAATTCTAAACTCTCTGTAACAACTCTTGAAACGAAGAAATCAAAGTGAAACTGCAAACTCTCTTCAAAGTACCAGTGTCAAAACTTATGGTACACAAGAAAGCTAAAATAAAGTTTAATTACTTGCTACAGTAATTAAAAATAAAATATTCAATTCAGCAAGTAACAAAAATATAATGAAAACCCTTTAATTTGAATTTTAAACAGTAACAGCAAATCAGAAAAAAAATACAGTAAAACTGATTCACAAAATCAGTAACTGGCTCTATGATGACCCCAATGAATGAGATAAATAACTAGCTGACCTAATCAAGAAGGAAAAAGCCGAGGTTGGGGGAATAAGGTCTAATAGCCACAGACAGAAGGAAAATTAAAGGAATCATACAATCATGCTTTTCAAACTCTAATACATTTGTTAACATGGATGAAAAAATTGATTGATTTTCTAATAAAATTTCTGTCCAAAATTTACTCAGGGACAGAAAAAGTAAACAGACCAATTTTCAAGCAAGAAATCAGAGCTCTCTCCTCCACCCAGACCAATGTGAGAGATGAATCAAGTCCACACCTGAAATCTTTCACACATTTTAAGAAACAACTCATATTAGGCTACCTGGATGTTTCTGTATCTGGAAAATACACATGATGAAAGATACAAAAACAGATAGATAAAAAGGTATTTGTTCATAAGTAAAAGAGTATTATCCCCAATAAGCAAAACGTTCTTATAAATCAACAAATCATAAATAACTCACTGGAAAATGTGACAAAGTAACAGGTGATTCTTAAGAGAGATAAAGCGAGCAGTAAACATTAAGAAAAGCTCGTAATCACAATTTTTAAAATGCAATGGTATTTTCCTCTATCAAGTTGGCCAAGACTTAAAAGACTGACAACATCAAACGCTGACAGACAGAAAACACTGAGTTTTGCAGGGAATGTAAAATGGTACTTTTATATCTTTGTTGGCAAATTTGGCAATATCTATCAATTAAAATGCCCCTCCATCCCAAAAATGCCACCTCAGGGAACTTATCCTAGAGAAAGATCCCCACAAGTGCCTTAATCACATATCTGAAAAGCTCCCTGCACGCTGAGAGAACACTGGTAGCAGCCCAAACATCCAACAGGAGACAAGACAGAGAAAGGGCAGCTCCACGGGGCGGCAGCCAGTTGGCATGCACGGCGTCTCCTGCTGGCTGCTCACAGGCCAAATCTGCGCCAGTGGGTCCATGCTCTGGCCACACTGGGCACTGCGCATCTGGCAATCACTGAGGTGTGTACACACAACAGCACCCTACACATGGCTTAAAGAGAATACGCTGAAATGTTATGCAAAAAAAAAAAAAATAGTTGAAAAACTCACGGAACATTGACCCATTTTAAGTTATTTAAGATGCACATATTAAAGATCTTACACATTCACCAAGCTAATGTATTTAAAAGCCTAATACAGTGACTGGCACACAGCAGGCGCTCAATAGTAGCTTGCATAAAATAAAATTACGCCCATGTTGTCAAATGTCTAACTCTTTTTCCTCAAAATGCAATTTCCTCTTTTGATTGTAAATATCTTGATGGCCAAGATGATGAAGACTTCGTAGTGTATAAACTATGCCCTTTGTACAATTATCTGAAAAGAAATGGTTTAATTTGGGCAACGAGAATGTTGCTCTAAGTATGTGGCTCTAACTAAATTACCCAAACAAATGTGTGGTTGGAAAATCAGGTAATGAGTTACCTGCAGTGAGTTCCACAACCGCCATCTCCTTTTACAGCATGAGAAGCAAGGAGCTACATATTCAACCATCTTGTGAAAAATCACTGTGTACCTCTTAAAAGCAAAGTGCCTCTGTCTACATTTATTCCCTTACACAAGAGAAACAGTAAGACCTTGAGTACCAGTTGTCAATGTATTATTCTGCTTCAGTAATTAAAATGGGTAGCTTCATATTAATTCCCCGGAAGAATGACGTTCAGATCAACTCACTTCCAGCACAAGTCCACATCCAGGAGTTGCAGGATAGGGAACATGATTGTTCTCAGCTACTGCGATTCCCCTCATTTTAAAATAAGACACTGTGTACATTCTAAGCTCCAATTTCAGACAGCTTAAAGCATATTAAACAAAGTAGTCAAATGAATATGAAAGACAGTCTGCCAAGTGATTAAATGTCAGCTTGCAGTTCTGTGTCAGTGTTCTACCAACCTCCAAAACCAGTCGTGGTTTGTCTAAGAAAGGGACATTTTAATCAGAATACCTTAATTTACTGCGATACTGAAGTCCCACCTGAGGAGCTGATCCACAAGAAACTGAACAACCACAAAATTCACACGACTGGACAGAAACAGCCTAAGCTCTGAGACCCCCCAGGTGTATGAGGAGTAACTTGCTAAGGAGGCTTAAATCACTTTCAAGAGAAGAACCCACAGATGAAATCCCACTTGTGGAGACTCAGGTGGATTTGCAAAACTCGCAAAAGAATTTTGGGCCCATCCACTGACAAACAGTGGTCCTAAAAGGAAAGGTCTACATTTTCCCTTTAAGCGGAAGTATTCCTTTGCCTAAATTTGCATATAGCCAAAGCACTGTTTTTGCTGAGTCACTGAAACAGAAAAAGATAAAACAGTACTTTTTCTCCCAGCTGAACCATCTGGTTTGGACTTTGTCATTCTATCTGAATGCTAGTCGATCTTACGTTCAAAAGTCTGGCAAGTTTTCTGAACACTGATACTGCAATTCCACATGTAAGACAGGAAACAGAATTCTAGTTTGTTTCAGTATCATATTCCCTATCAAAAGAAGCATTTCAGTGACTAATAGAGCAGGAATGGAAACTGATCCTCAGTAAAAATAATAAACTGGCTGCTCTGAACATCAGATCCACAAGCAGGAGTAACAGGTAACCGGAAGTGTCACCTCCAAGAACAAAACCCAGCCCCAGAATGTGGAAGCAGTTTAACTCGGCCTTAGCCTTGAAAATGAAATGGAGGGCAGTCTTGAGACATATGGCAGTAAAGACAAGATCCGTTCTGTCCAAGAAAAACAATGTCAGGTTTTTGTGCTTACTCTGTGGCACTTTTAAATATACCAACAAAATGTGATTCTCTTGCAATTTTATACTTTAAACCCCCTACATTTTCCCTTCTACTTGGCTTCCAAACCACCCCGCACGTTCTCAAACACTTGCAAAATGGCCCACTGTCAAGGGCTCCTTTTTATCTCACTGTAATTCCCAGTAGCATGGTATAAGATACAAACAACACTCAAAAAACCCTGCTGAAATGAAGGAATGCAAACTCATTACTCTGCATTTAATTCTCATCTCTTTCAGAAGCATCCTCTTAAAAAAACTTGGTTTGCTTTGAGTTACTTCACTCTTCCTTCTGAGAAACAGCTTTTCTGAACCAGTATGATTATCCATTTTTAATTATTATATTTAAATGACCTACTTAAAAAGGGCTGGTGAAATACACTTTGTTCCAGATCTATTCTGAAGGGAAAGAGAGGTTATCTTTCCTACCAATGGATCTCCTAAGCGAAAAGCCTGAAACTTAAGTATTTTAGTAAACTCTGATAGAGAGCGGAAAGGGTACTAACTTCTAATCCATTATATCACAGTTACCTCTTTTCTAAAATGAATAATTTTTTAAGCTACAAAAAATAGAAATAACAAATCCCTTATACAGTTTATAGGCTGATTATTATTAGATGTCATAGGGAATATATAGATATTCATGATCCAAAACTTCAAAAGCAGAAAAACTTTCTCCGGCAAAACAGAAAAATGAATGCATTTCAAATACACTTTCAGTATACTTCCAGCTCTGTATCACAGTTTATCAAAATGCTTAAGTTTGCAGCTTTTCACTTAAGAGATCCGCTGTGGGGCCAAGCATGGTGGCTCATGCCTGTAATCCCAGCACTATGAGAGGCCGAGGTGGGCAAATCACTTGAGGTCAGGAGTTCAAGACCACCCTAGCCAACGTGGCAAAACACTGTCTCCACTAAAAATACAAAAATTAGTTGGGCATGGTGGTGTGCACCTGTAATCCCGGCTACTCAGGAGGCTGAGGCAGGAGAATTGCTTGAGTCTGGGAGGCGGAGGTTGCAGTGAGCCGAGATCGCACCACAGCACTCCAGCCTGGGTGACAGGGTGAGACTCCATCTCAAAAAACAAAGATCCACTGTGGAAGAGGAAACCTTTTTCCTTTTTGTTCCTTCTCCTCAGAACAGACCTGGAACAAAAATCATCACCAGGATACCTCAGTCTGTCCACCAAGTCCATTGGTGCGATTTTAAGAGTCACACGACTCTGGGATGTTAAAAGAGGCCTTGACTTGGGACCTACAGGGCAGATGAAATGCTCAACAGTCATTCCAGCTCTTGCTGCTGAAGGACAGAACGTCCCTGTGAACACGGGCCACATTCTCTCAGCAAGCCACAACAGAAATTGTTCAGGAAAATAATAAACTCAATCCATCATGATTTCCTTCTGTTTTCTAAAATTCTCCCAGCAAGTCAGGCCGCATCTACAATTCTACTAGCTCTGTGAGGGAGCCTTTGCACAGGGTTCCAGCTCCCTGCTGTCCAAAGGTGTCTCAGGGCCACAGTCCTCTCTTCAACCCTGGGGCTGGTAGGCTTCCCCTTTCACCCCACAGATGGAGGGAAGATGCACAGACAGGCAGATCACGAGGTCAAGAGATCGAGACCAGCCTGGCCAATATGGTGAAACCCCATCTCTACTAAAAATACAAAAATTAGCCAGGTATGGTAGTGCACACCTGTGGTCCCAGCTACTAGGGAGGCTGAGGCAGATGAATCGCTTGAACCCAGGAGGCAGAGGTTGCAGTGAGATGAGATCATGCCGCTGCACTCCCGCCTGGGGACAGGGCAAGACTCCATCTCAATAAATATATAAAGAAAGAAAACTATCATTATCATTAATTTTACGTGTTTCTTTTTACCTCTCTTGATGTAATCACTAGAAAAGGTAAAATGATGTAGCGTGCATGGTACTTCTCTTGGGCAGAACTGCCCTAGAGCGCTGGGTTAGCAAACTGCAGGCCCTCGGGCCAAATTCTTCCCGCCACCTGTTTTTGTACAGTTAGTGAGCTAAGGCTGGTTTTTAAGTATATGTATATGTATATATGTGCATATATATGTATGTGTGTATACACACACACACACACACACACACATGTGTGTGTTTTGAGACAGAGTCTCACTCTGTCACCCAGGCTGGAGTGCAGTGGCGCAATCTCGGTTCGCTGAAACCTCCACCTCCCAAGTTCAAGCAATTCTCCTGCGTCAGCCTCCCGAGTAGCCGGGACTACAGGCGCCCATCACCACGTTTGGCTAATTTTGTATTTGTATTAGAAACAGGGTTTCACCACATTGGCCAGGCTGGTCTCGAACTCCTGACCTCAAGTGATCCACCCACCTCGGCCTCCCAAAGTGCTGGGATTACAGTCATGAGCCACTGCACCTGGCTGGTTTTTACATTTTTAAATGGCTGAGGTTAAAAACAAAATCAAAAAAAGAAGAGTATTTTGTGACATGTGAAATGGCATGGAACTCGAACGTCAAGTGTCCATAAATAAAGTCCATCTATTTGCTGCCATGACGCCTCGGGCTGCTCGCAAGCTGTGAGGCAGGTCCTGTCAAATACTATCTGGTCCTTTACGGAAAAACTTTGCAGACCCCTGCCCTGGAGTTTTGCAAATACAGACCCAGGTTTCTGAGCTGAGGCGGGTGTGGCTCCAGCCCCTTTGGGGTTCGTGGGAACTGCACGTGAGCTGACCTAGGATCCAGCCCACTGGGTCTGCTCAGATGCAGGGCGGGACCAAGTCCCACCAGCTCAATGGGATGGCCACAGCTGCCCCAGGAATTGTTTTGCATCAAATTCTCTTTAGATCAGTCTCTTAAGGTTCTCATTTGTGATGGATTACTCAAAACTTTTGCTTATTTTCAGAGCAGAGCGAGTCCACAGATAGAATGGGGACCGTAAAGGGGGCAGGCAGCCTGTCCCAAGCCCCTCCTCGATAATGCTTCAGAAACCCCAGCCATCTAGAAAGAGGAAGGGTGGAGGGACACTGGTCTCCCAAGGTGCCATCTCTAAAGCTACATAATCCCAAATGGCTCGGACTAAAATGAAATGAACTGCACACACATGGTAACAAGCATGACAAGTGTGGGGCACTCGGGGGCATGGCCCAAAAGGTGGGCTGCTGAATAACCTGGCTGTGGGACTCTGAGAAAGTTACTGACCTGTGCAGGCCTTGGGAGTTACTACCTGGGGACCCTAAGACCTGTGCATATCAAATGATACACGTTAAGAACTCAGAATCATGCTCTGCTCATAGCAGGCACTTAGTTAATGTTTGTTGAAAGGAAATGAGCATTGGTGGGCTTTTTTTGTGAGGCAGAGTCTTACTCTGTCGCCAGGCTGACGTGTAGTGGCATGATCTCAGCTCACTGCAACATCTGCCTTCTAGGTTCAAGTAATTCTCCCGCCTCACCCTCCCAAGTAGCTGGGACTACAGGCACATGCCACCACACCCAGCTAATTTTTATATTTTTAGCAGAGACGGGGTTTCACCATGTTGGACAGGATGGTCTCAATCCCTTGATCGTGATCTACCCACCTCAGCCTCCCAAAGTACTGGGATTACAGGCGTGAGGCACAGCGCTGGCCTCGTGGGCTATTTGGGGGACTAGTTATTGAAGCATTTGCGCAATTTGATTCAAGTTCATAAGGCATTAGCAATGAAAATAAAATTTCTATTAATATAATGGTAAACAATAATGTTATCACTTGCATCAAACTGTCATGGTGATTCAAAAAGTAGCTCTCAATATCTTGTATATTGTTCTTATGCCCTTGGCTTTTTGTATCAAAGAACTACCTTCCAAAAGCTAAAATAGCATTTGCCTTAAGACTGTTACTGAAGGCACCGTCTATGTAAAAATACATAGCCTGTATGAAAACAGCCAATATTAAAGTCAGTGTTAAGAAATTTACTTCAGTGCTAATGCTAGAAGAGTCCTTCCTTCTTGGGAGAACACGTCATTTTTTTCGTGATAGTCACTGCAACAAATAAACTGCCAGGTTTTGCTTTTTGTTTTAGTCACCAGAAGCTCATATTCTAAGTTTGGGTTCACATAGGCCAACGGAGGGAATCCTAAAATTACACGTGACCCAGCTTTTCCGCATCACGACCTCCTACTCCATTGCCCATTTGTTATTTTTGTTCGTATTTTATTATAGATGGTGCCCAACTTAGGCAAGCTTGACTTACACTTTTTAGCTGTACTAGGTGAGGAAGCCGTTGGCATTCAGTGAAAAGCAGCGAGCTGCTCCCTCCGCAGCCCTGGCAGTGGCAGCCCTGCGACCTCCAGCGTGAACACGGTATGCCACGGTGGCCCGCGCTGCCAGATTCTCCTTCCCAACTCTCGGCTAACGTTTCCGCGTTGCAAGCACGCCTAAGGTAGGCGAGGCCATGCTACCATGTTCGGTAGACTGAGGTGTATTAAATGCATTTCCCACTTACAGTATTTCCAGCTTACGATGGGATTCTGGGAGCGGCCCCGCCGGAAGTTAGGGAGCGTCTGTCTGGATCTAACACGTGACCTTACGTGCACACTTCATTCCCTTCGTGGAATCAAACAGGTAGAAACAAGCAAACTATCATTACCAACATACAGAGAATCGGATTTCAATGACCAGATACTCAAACGAGCCCGTAAAAATCCTCACACCACAGCCGACAGGATGAAGTCCACGGATTATTATACTGATTAAATGAGTCTTTGCATTTCTTCATTTACACGGGTCATATTTTGAGAAACGTCCTGAAAGCCAGCAAAATCACCTAGGATATAGGTTCAGGTAAACGGTGGAAAGTACTCAGAACTAACCTCTTAAGGAAAAACAAATTCTAAATTTACAAATTATTTTCCTCCTTAGAAAAAAATTCTAGAGTGTTGTCTCTGTTTGCTCATGTGGAGAATGCAAAGGCCATTGTTTCTTAGGTGACTCTTGCACAACAAAGAAAAACTACCTGCTCCCTGGCCCAGCTGCCCGCTTTGCTGGAGAAGGCAAGCGGGGCGGAGACTCCTCCAGGAGGTGTTTAATAATCTACAAAGGTCCAGACACCAACCCAGGGCAGACACAGTTCAACCAGCCAACGTGACGATCGGAAAGAAAGGAGGAGAATGCACGTCTCCCTGATTCAGCTCTCTGGGGTCCCTGACACCATCTCTTAGTGGCTATCTCATCCACTTGCACCAAAGCTGAGCTCAGAGGAAGACATCTGCCATGATCACTCCTGTGTCTGCCACCTCCCTGCCCACTCCTGCGGGAAGCTCCCTCTCGACATCTGTCCATCATCGGCATCTGTCTAGCACAGGTCGTCTGCCGCACCACACTGCAAACCCACAAGTGCCAAATGCACCTGTGAGCCAGCCCACCTGCACCTCATCTTCCTGGCCTAAGAAGGTGAGTCTCAGAGCCCAGCAGTCTATCCAGACTGACCTGGTCTTCTCTGACCCTTTTCCCTGTGATTTTTGGTGACTTTTTTCTTTTAGGATTTTCTGTATCCCATGTTGGTCACTTACATTCTGTATTTACTCTCTTATAAAAATATGTTGGCTGGGCGCGGTGGCTCACGCCTGTAATCCCAGCACTTCGGGAGGCCAAGGCGGGAGGATCACAAGGTCAAGAGATCGAAACCATCCTGGCCAACATGGTGAAACCCCATCTCTACTAAAAAATACAAAAATTAGCTGGGTGTGGTGGCACATGCCTGTAGTCCCAGCTACTCAAGAGGCTGAGGCAGGAGAATTGCTTGAACCCAGGAGGCGGAGGTTGCAGTGAACCGAGATCACACCACTGCACTCCAGCCTGGTGCCTGGTGACAGAGCAAGACTCTGTCTCAAAAAAAAAAAAAATGTTACTATTGGTGATTACCATTGAGTTTCACAAGAAAACCTGTATCCTGGCACCCACTGTGGGGCTGGGACTCTGTGCAGACAGCTGCCTGGTCTTTGGTGACCAGACTCTCCACGCTCCTCCTTGAGTGCTGCCATGTGACAGCAGCCTCAGACTGCAGCAACCGGTCCAGTGTCCAACTCGCGCGATATCCCCGTGGAAAGATGCAAACGTTTACTCAACATGCTTCTTCTCTGTGGAGCAAGAAGAAGGCATCCAAGCAAAGCTGAAGGGGGCTCTCCTCACACTGCCCTCAACACCTGGGTATTTGCCGAGTCCACACTTGGCAGTGCCAGCTCAGCATGACAACGCGCTTACCGAGTTCCTCTTCAGAGTGGACTTTCACCCCCACCCCCCGTTCTGTGCATTCAGCACAGCGTCTGGAGGAAAAGGCTAAGCTGGGAATCAGGACACTTGGGTTTGAGCTCTATACCATTCCTGTGGCCTTGGCTCAGTCACTAAATCTGCTTTTCAGTAGCTGTAGAATGTCAGGATTCACTCAAAATCCATCTCTAAGTTTCTTGCAGTTATAACACATACATGATTCTCAATATTAACCTTCTAAAACAAGTCCAAATACAAATAAGGCAAATTTGCAAAGAAATGTAAATAATCATGAAAGCAAATGTTTTCTTTCCTTCATGGTCATTACACTGAGTCAGTGCAACACACCTACCAATGTATAACCATGTTCTGGACTGCAGCCACCCTAACCCTGCTTGGGCCAAAAAGGTATAGTTTAGTCACCTACCACCTTGCAGGAATCTAAATGGAGGTTTCATGGTCCAAAACACCTAAACTGCTTCCCAACATGGTCTTCTATTCCCCCAGACAGGATTTAAGGATTGCCTAAAACACATACTCTCAGGAACTCCTTAATGTTCGAAGTTAAGCAAAAAACAGGGATTGTAAACCATCTCCCACACCCATATAAAATCTCCAAATTCTAACCGTGATAACTTTCTTTTTTAATGTCTGCAGATACTTTAAAATATGTAAATATCAGGAAAATTAACCTTACTTTCTAAAGTTCAAATTCTGAGCGGCCCATAATCTTTCATCAACCTAGAAAATAACTGATAAGCCAATCTTCCTGTAAAACCATTACCAGATTCTGCTTTTCTGTCACCAGGGTAATTTACTGAGGCTAATTTTCATCCTGCCACTAAACCACTAATCCCGTGACTCCACAGAATTGTCCCCAAGTTTACGTTGCTACGGCAAGTACTTTTACATTAGGAATTCACTTATTTATTAATACCAAGTGTTTTATTTTTTAAGTTGGTTTTAGGAATGAGATCATCTTGCTTGTCTCTTATTTTAAAAAGTAAAAAGCCATTTTTGAAAAAAGCCACTTGAACACCTGGGGTGGCACTGCACTCAGCACAATAACGTTAATTTAAATTATGCTTGGTGTTACTCAAAGGAACAAATTATCGTCATTATGCTAATGGTCATGCTAAAGACATGAAAAGCTTTGAAATGATTAATCTAAATCTGGTGGGAATATGATTATCAATGTGAATGATGATATTTTCTCAAACTGGCATAAAAACGTTCTGTCTGTGTCACTGATAATGTCAATATAAATTATGCATCACCAAAGGCAACGCGCACTCACAGGCTCCTCACTCAGGTTGTCGGCACAAAGCCCCAGCCCACCTTTCAGCCCACAGATGCCTTGCTTAGGGGACACACATGTGGATGAGTGGAAATGTGTTTACTTCTTTCCTTAAAATAGAGACAACAGCATGATTAAAGCTAACAAGACTGAGACAAGAGAGAGGTGTCTGGAGATATATTTGCTATTATGTTAAAAATGGAGGCGGAATCTTCCCTGGCATTCCATATTAATAAACTCCTGCAACACAGCATAAGAGCCACCCTGTGAATTCAACACGGGTGTATCCAGAAACCCAAACCGCATGTGTAAACAAAACACAGCCTCAAGTGAAGGCATCACAGGTCTGCCTGTAGGTAATTCTAGGCCAGCGCCACAGAAGTTCAGTGGAACTATGAAACAGGATTGTCCATTTGTTCAGCAGTTCATGTCTTTAAAAAAAGAACGGGCACAAAAGCTAAGTCTTTAAGACAAAAATAATGCTTTTTGCTCTAGGCTAAAATCACCGGAATAATTAGGAACTAAACAGGGAATCTTCTCCTTCTGACCCACCCAGCCCTTAGCCTCACTGCAACCAGCAGAAGTCTTAACTACTCATATTCGACTCTGTGTTTTCCTGAATTAACACAGTCATTTAGCATTGAATGGCAGACTATTTCTCACAAAAATAATGTCTGGGGGAGAAAAGTGAAACTTTTTCGGGACACCCTTAAGTATCAACTGAATAAGAATCTGCTAAAGCCACACACAACCTCTCTGTACAACTTTCAATGCATCATTGACTGTACTAAATTTCAAAGAACATTCTCGAATGCTGAAATAAATCAACACCCAGGCACAGCGTCTCCTCAGCTCATGCAATATAGGTTAAATAGTACCATATGGCAAAGACAGACACATGTTGCCCTTTTCTGAAACAAAGAAAATAATTTCTAAACAAATGTCCTTTACTTTCACATGGGAAGAGCGGGGGATTTGACAGTTCTTCAAGGGTTAACAGTGCTGAAAAATGTTTAATTCTCAGCCATTAACAAGAAATTACAGAGTTTAAATAGACAGCCTTGATTTTTAAGTCTTTATGTCCTGAAAACTAACACCACATCTTCCTCTAAACACACCATCTCCTAAAAAAGCAAGAAAATAACAGGACAGCGGTATCCTGGAGGCTCAGCACCAGCAACTCCCCAGGGCAGTAAGAAACACTGTCTACCTGGTTTTGAAAGAAAAAAACACCAGATTCCCTCTGTCTGAAAATAACAAAATACACCCACATCTCATCCCATTTTCACCAATCAGTCGAGGAACTGCCTGGATTTCACAATTACATACAATATGTATCTCTTCCTGGCCTAATATATTTTGAGATCCTGAGGCGGGTGGATCACGAGGTCAAGAGATTGAGACCATTCTAGCCAACATGGTGAAACCCCGTCTCTTAAAAAAAAAAAAAAAAAAAATAGAGATCCTATAGACTTTATTTACTTCCTGACTAAGGTTGGGGGGCAGTGGAAACAGGAATACAAAGTAAGTCTACTAGAATTAACAGAGCTGAAATCCAGTATATGGTAAAATGTATCTAAACCTACCATAGTTGCTTTTAAAATAGTTTTTTCCTACTCTCCTGCTTGTGTTTTAGTCATTACTTAACATATATTTACATGTTTGCTTTCTAAAAATAGCTCCCTTCCTAATTACTCCTGCTTTGTAATTTTCAGGACCATGTGAATTAAAGATTAAATGCCAGATCTTTTTTGGAAATGACTTTTAAGGCATGTTGAGAGCCACAAATTACACTTCTTTACAATTCGTATGTATATGGAAAACATCTCATGCTAGACACAAATACGATGATGGCTCTAGCTTTGGAAAAAGAAGCTTCAGCTGTTCAAGTCACGTGTGGCCAGATGCAGAGCGTAAGGAATGCAGAGCAGACAGTTGCAACTGCTGGCTTTTACCAGTCCATCTAAAATACCCTTCACACGCTTTAGTGGACACTAGAAATCGCAAATACAAACGATGCACTGATAGCCCCTATAAATGTACCTTTCCTTGCAGCTTTTGAAATCATTCCCCTAAAATATTCTTCACTGTTAGAAAATTAATTTTAAAATAAAGATGCTTTTTACAGAACAGAGGAGATATTCCAAAGTCATAGTTTTTCTTTATTCCTCCTCCTCCCATAAGATTAATTTTATTAATTATTCATAAATATAAACATTTGATGTGATTCTTTTCTTCAAATGGGTTTGTGACTTTTCAGAATTCCTGAAAATGTTAAGATTTCGACAGTTCTTATCCAATGGTGGGTGGGAGGGCGGTCTTAACTGAGGGCAGAGGTCACTCCTCCATCAAAGAGAATGTCCTGCACTCCCAAACTCACTGGGGCCAGAGAGAACTAAGGCCAGGACTTGAATCTGAAAAATGCTCTCTCCCCTATGGCCCCTAGATACATTCAAACCGATAATAGGCTGCTGCCACTACACTTTTGGCCAGTCAGGTGGAAAGACGGGGGATGAGAGCTCCCAGGAGGGGAGGGCGAAGGGAGCAGTTACACTGCCAGCTCATGCCACCAGTTAGCATCCAGCCCGAAGGGAACCTAACCAAACAGCTGAACCACCAAATACTCGCTGCTGCACAAACAGAGACTTGTGCCCCCACCTCCATCTGCCTCTGAGAACCTCCACATCCACCCCCCCACCCCACCCCGTGCCTCTCACACACAGGGAGAGGTATTCCAACCATCACCCACTCAAGACCTCACAAGGGATGCACAGCCTGACACTACAATTCACTTGAAAAACGCAAATCTAAATGAGATGCAGCTCCCAACAACAGAGTAGGGGCCGGTTCCAAGGCCCTGTGAGCTAAACACAGTAATAAAATTAGTCCTTCACATTTAGCCATTAACAACGCTGCAAGTGAAGCTCCAAGGTGCCAAATCGCAGGCAGCCAGCAAAGGCCTTTTTGCGGGATGCTAGTTAGGCAATAAATGCAAATTCAGGGAAGTAAGGATGTGCTGAGGAAGTCGGTGCGGCACACGTCCAGCTCCCGAGCAGTGAACAAACCCACGGGTATTCCTTGGACTACGTTCAGTAAGAGAGGCAACTCAACTTTTCCCACAGCTTCTAGAACTTTTGAGGAGGAGGGGTCGGGACAGCAAAGAGATGCATTTTTGAAAGAACTAATTGAGTGTGTCAGAAAAGCTTTATCCAAGCACTAAAATGTATAAACATTTACAGCATGAAAGATGTCTGCTTTTGAAGAAGAAATGTTACCTCCAAGTTCAAACATTTATAATGCAGATACCTAATCAAATCAATTTAACTTTCTTCCATTAGAGTTCTATTACTAATCATCAAATCCATGTCTGTCACTGAGAAAGTTACACGTCTCCAGTAAAATTTGGCCACTTGAAAACCAAAGAGAAAGTTGATACGTGTTTCCTGAACATTTAATAGCAATGCTTTCTTCAGTTAGAAATCTAGTAATACACGAAATACCGCTTTTAATTAGGTAATTAACACATGTCCTTTTCTCCTCAATTGAAAATGGGGTAAAAAACAAAATAATTTGGGTCTTGAACACTCAAACAAGCATATTATACAGGAAAGTGCACACGTTTGGACAAGCTCCCTGCTGCACGATGCAGTCAGCTTGTATTTCAGCCTCCTATCTCTACGGCATTAAGGTATAATGCAGCTGAAACTCTAAACAGTCTCCAGTCAGACTTACAGCCACTCCCACCGAATTATTTTTGAAAGATTCCTTCTCTTCAATTATGAATAAGACCAATACGTATTCTGGAAAACAGATAATTAAAAATCCACAACAACCCAATAAACTGAGTACTGGTTTTTCAAGAATAATCCATGACTAAACTCTGCGTAAATTGCTAGGTCATATTATCATTTTTCCCCATTTGGCAAGACTGAAAACCATCTGTTGGAGTATACCTCATTTCAAAGTATTCTTTAAAGAAGTCTCCTTTCCTTTTTCACGTATGTTGCTAAACTTAATCACATCAAATGCTTCACTTATACAACTCAAATATCTCCTTGTAGGAGGAAGTTAGGTAAATGGAGTTAAAAGTTTCATTTATCAAAGTGGAGACAAAGTGCTTTTCACATTGTGACCTGTTTTCAAAGACCTCTCTCATTCCCTTCAGTCAATTTTGGTCTCTGGGACAACATCTTACAAAAAAAAAAAAAAAAAGTTAGAAATGTAGGTCTTCAGGGTTCCAGGAAAAAATGAAATTTCTAAATGAGTCGACTCTGAAGGTTGTTTACAAATAACAATGGGAAAATATCCGTGAGGTAATCTATTCTCAGGATGGCAACAATTAATAGCAGACGCATCTCTCAAAGTTAAAATTCTTGACCTAGTGTATTTCAGGAAATTAAGCCATTTGGAAAGATTATTCTAATAAACAAAAGCTTTCAGAAATAAAAATAAGCAGAACTCACATCTCTCTGCATTGTTGAAAGCTGTCCCTACTAAACCTGCTATTTTGGTGTTGTGTTTCATTTCAGAAAGGCATTCCCATTCCTCTTGGTTAGTTTTATTACAGATCCACTGGGATTATGTTTTTTAGAAGGTTAATGTGCTCTGATTGTTTCAGTATATTCAAATTAGCAAGTGTAAGAAAACAAAGCCCTACTAATGAATTAAGAAAAACACTGGACATGCTTGTACCTTAACACATCAGAATTCAAATTCAATTACCAAAATACCTGTGAGTCTTACACAGAGCTCAATTCATCCCGGAGCCCATTCAAGATGGCCATGGGGGTCACTCCCGTGAAACTAAAGATGTCCTCCTACAAGTAACCCAACTCTCAAACCCCTGACACCATGGCAGGCTCCGGAGCGACTTCTCTCTCCAGTTTTACTAAGAGGGGGTAAGGGGTTCTCAGACCCAGCACAACAGTGCTATGTGGAATATTTAATTCTAGCTGGTCTGTGTAAATATAAATAACACTTACTTGACGACATAATCAAAGAATGCAAGTGAAAATGAAGCTGGAACAAACAAATGATAAAATGAGCTCCTTTTATTTTACATGGCAGTAGCCGATCAAATAGCATGCATGCCTAGCTCTTTAAAGTAACACATCCCTAACCCAAAATACTTCAATCATATTAATAGGGTGTTTTTTAAAATAAGCTGAGAAAGCTTCTTTCGAGAGGCTAGCCACCCTTGCGTCTCCTCCGTCATTATCTTAATAGTATTTACTCTATAGCCACATGGTGAACATACATCACTCAGCTTTTAAATCACCTTCAATCACGATTTGAGGCTGCATGGCAGGTGGACAGGGAAATGCCTTTCTGCTGTATGTGTAAGTAGGATCCCCCACTAAAGTTCCTTTTGTGACTTGCTGGTTAAGTCAGCACAGCGAGTGGACGGGAGAGTCCGAGGGCTCCGTCCTTTGTTACGCCGGGGACACCCCTGGAAGGCCAGCCCAAGGCCCACGGGCACATCTGGCCTTCCGAAAAGCAGTCCACAGAGCCATCCCGGCCTCTTTACCGCCGAGACACTGTGAGGTCACACAGGCAGGACACAAAACCCGCACGCAGCAACCCCCTGCAAGGCGCCCCGAGCCTGGGTGCCCACCGCCAACTCCCACCCCAAATCCGCTCGCGGGCGCAGGACCTGTTCAGGTGTGAACACTTATGTAATCATCCTCGGGGCCGCGCCTTTCCCACCGCCCCACCTCCGCCAGAACAAAGTGAAGTTTAAAATAGAAACCAATTACCTGGCCTCCGCCGCGCCTCGGCCCCGGGAGCCCGGTCCACGCTGCCGCGCAGGCCCCCCGCCCGGCCCGGCCCGGCGCCCCGCGCAGACCCCAGTTCCGGACCGGCCGCGCCCCCCTCCCCGGCCCCGGCCCCGGTCCCAGCCCCCCACACCCCCATCCGCTGGCTCCCCCACCCCGCGGCCTGCCCTTCCCCCCGCAGCCCCCTCTCTCCTCCTCCCGGGCCTGCTCCCGCCCCCGCCGGCTCCCACCGCCCGCCCCGCTCGCCCCCGCCCCCCGGCCTGCACAGACCCCCGCCTTTGTTGTGGTGCGAAGTTGGGCTGTGGGTCCCCGTCTCTTTCACTTCTTGGGTTACAGGGAAGGCGTGTGACGTCCACTCCACATGACGGGGGCGGGGGGCGGGGGGCGGGCGCCGGGGGGCGGGGGCGGCGGGCCAGGCCCTCCCCGCGCTTCTCCGCCCCTTCCCGCCCCGCCCACAGCCCTCCTCCTGGCAGCCCAGCAACAAGCGGCCGCCGCCCCCACCCCGGGGCGGGCAGGTGAGTCCCCCCGCCCCCGGCCCGCCCCCGGCCCGCCCCCAGCCCACAGGGCCGCCCCGCGCTCCCGCCCCCGGCCCCTGGCCACGCGCACCCCAGGCCCAGCGCCGCTGCAGCTCAAACACACCGAAATAGGAATGATTTAATCCAACGACACCTCCTGGGGCTGCCCAGTCCCGGTTCCGCCAGCTCCTGAGCCTGGGGAGGGGCAGAATCGGGTGGAACTCGGGTCGGGGGGCGGAAATGGCCCGAGTGGGAGGGAAGGCGCGGGGTCGGACACTACCTTGTAACCGACTTTGGTTCTTGCAGAAGGGGAGGACGAAGGTCGCCCACGGACCCTCGGGTGACCTCGGTGCGGCCTGGTGGCCGGGCACATCCGCGCGTGGACGAGGTCCCTCCCAGGGGTCTCCTTGCAGGGGTTCTCCGGGGAGGGAATGGGCACGTGGGTCCTTAACCCCTCCATTGCATCATCCCCATCCCGGTGGGTAGACAGGCACAGCCACCCCGCGGTGCTCCCGGAAGACACCGCGTCTCCAACGTTTACGCAGAGATGCTGCTAGGCTCAGGTCGGGTCCGTACGCTTCCCGAGGTGCGTACTACGCGAGCCACACACATCACTCCCGATATTCCTGGGAAAGTCGGTGCCACAGTCAGTCAGCTGCAAGCGTGGGGTGGCCGGTGACGCGCTCTGCCCGTGAAGACGCCCATTGTGCGGGACAGGCGCGGCCAGGGCGCAGCGTCCAGGAGGTGGGTAGGCAGCTGAACTTCCACTGGCCACGAGCGCTTCACCTTCTAGAATCTGCCAGGGACTAAGCAGCAACTCCCAGAGAGAAAATAAAATGTGAAGTTGGAAGACACACGCTGCCCTTCACTTTTCTGCGGAGTTCACATTGGTTTCCGCAATCCGCGTTCTCCGTTCGCTTTGCCCCGGCGAGTGGGCTCCATCACCTGGACCGCAAACGCACCAGGGCGCGCCCGCCGGGGGCGAGGCCAAAGAAACCGCACGTTTCGAGTCCCCAGTTGCTGAGAAACAATCACAGCGCTCCTCTTTTCTTCCCCTGCTGCTGCAGGTTCCGACCTGAATCCGAAAGTGCTTCTAAATCCCATGCTCCACAGGAGGTTCGGAGGGGGAGGCGCTCGGTGGGGACTGCTGCGTGCCCATGTAGCCGAACCGACTCGCATAAAAGCGTGTCCACGTCTACATCACACATCTGTGCAAATGCAGAAGCCTGCGGATGCTCGGGGCTGGCCAGACTTCAGTGTGCAGACACATGGGCTCATGCACGCGCGCGCGCTCACACACACTCACACCCCAAATTACCTCCGGGATGGAGAAAGCCGCAGCGGATTGGCCAGCAGAACCGTCACTCACGCCCAGGGGGCAGGGACACTTCGCAAAGCTGTTTCCTTTTTTTTTTTTTTCTTCTCCTCTCCTCCCTACGGTTTCATTTAATGGTAAAACAACAGCAGAGCTCTGAAAGTTAGCCATATGCGCGGAGTTTGCCTTCTTTAAGGAAGGAGGCGTCAGACGATATCCATTTAAATATATTTTGTACTTCCACAAAGGATGGAAAGGGAAATTAACGATGGGAGTGGAGGCGGAAAGGGAGCTCCGAGTAAGAAGGAGGGGTCATCCCGTGGGGGGGAGGGGGGCCAGGGGCCGACGCAGGGGAAAGAGTTGTTCTCTACACCGAAGAGGGACTTTGACCTTCCATTGATCTCGAAATTAAAAAATGTTTTTCACAGGTCAGATTGTAACCAAAACTCGTTCATAATTTATGAACTCGTCGTTTTGATTTTATTATTTAAGCATGCGCCAGCAATCGTGTTTCCTTAAGAAAGAACTGACCTATTTTTGGCTGGAGATAAACGATCATGTTAACAGATGTTAATCTTGTAATCTGTTTTTCCTGTAAGCACTTTACCTACCCGGGTTTCAGACCTTAAAAATAACATCTTTTCCAAAAAGACCTGACGTCACAATTGACTCCCTGAAAAATCACACTCCCCCTCCAGTTTCTTCCCCTGCAATGATTTCAAAGACGTTAAATCTTTTCCACTTTATAAATGCTGATCTGTTCTGCCTCTACTCCCACAGGCTTTTATTTGCATTTCAAATTCCACAGGTTACACCAGTCGCCTTTTCAAAAAATATAAACCAACAATGAAGCAGCAAATGGCTTTTTGTGCATCTGGATTAAATAAAACACAGAATGAATATATTTAAAAAAGAAGGCTGCGCAAGTTGATCTTTGCACACCCGGAGACCCAGTGACTCTTTATCAGCGGAATGAGTAAGACACACACACAGCCCCCAGAGCTCCCGGTCTGATCCCGGGCTGCTGCGGGAAGCTTATTAACGCTGATAATGGATGGGGCTGACTTACAGACCCACATTTTTCGGGTAAAAGGCTGGTTCCCTCTGGTTCCTAATTGCGGGGGTCCACTGGCTTTCCTCGGCGCACACCAACCTTCCTCCATCAACTGCTGCTTTTAAAAACCACACTCGGCTGCCGGGTAACAAACTTATTCATACAAAGTTTCTTTAAAACTTGACGAGGCGGTTTAATCTAAATACTGATCGTAACTATCCAGTCTGTTAGTTCTCCCTGGAAATGGCAGCGGAGGCGCCTCCCCCACCTCCCGCCCAACCACACACACCCCACCGCATTCTTCCTTCATACACCCGGGTTCATCTCGCCACCGAGGCCTCCCCCACCCGCACCCGGCGGGGCACAGCTCCGAGGAGTCCCTGCCCACCCCTCTCCGAGTCCGTGCCAGACCCTCGCCCCCACCCCCACCCCCGCCCGAACTTCCCTTCCAGGACCTCTCACTTCTTGAACGTTAGGGTCACTTAGAAGCTCCCACCAGACTAGCAAGCAGCCGGGGAGGGGGCAGCGAAAAACAAGCCCCCCCGCTCCTGGGAAACGCGTCCCCTAGGCAGCAGCGCTCGGTGCCCACAGGCATCGATCCCATCCGCCAAACCCTTAATAATTGAAGCGGCTCCTCAGGCCCGCAGCCCCATCACCCACCTTCATTAGCCGGAGCGTTTTACTTTAAAGTAAGGCAATTTGCTCTTTGTCTCCTAATGGATGGAGAGCGCATCCGAGCTCCCCTCCTCCCGCGTCGCCTTTGACGAAGTGTACAAAGCCAGAGCCTCTTCCGCGCTCCCACCCCGGCCCCCACCCCGCCCCTCCACTGCGGTAAAAACCACCTCCCGGGCGCTCGCCCCGCCGCCCGAAGTTGCATCTTCTCCTATCCTGGAATTGCAGAGCAGAGCAACTACCCACAGGGAAAGCCAAGGAGCCCTCCCCGTGCCCGGGGGGACCCTCCCCGGCGCACCCCCTCCCCGGCGCCTCCCCGCCCCCCCCAGAGGCGCACACGGGAATCCCGGGCACGTCGAGGCTCCGGGCCCCGCGCCCACCGCCCGCCCGCGGCCCCTGCGGCGCAGCCCTCCCCCAGCCCGCGGCCCCTACCTTGGCGGGGAGGCGGCGTGCCTGGGGAGCAGGACGCGCACGCCCCGCGCATCTGAAGGTGAAGCCGAGCGCCCGCGGCGCGGAGCCGAGCGCTGCACTAGACCGACCGCGCCAGCTGCGCCCGGGCGCGGGGGACGCGCGAGGGCGCGCGGGGCCCTCCACGCGCCCGGCCCCCTCCCCGCGCCGCCCGCGCGCGCCCCGGACGCGCCGGGCCCCCGGGGTCCCCGGCGCCGGCCGGGCTCGGGGGACTGCGCGGCACGGGGAGGGGGCCGGGCGCCCGCGGCCCGGCGCAGGCCGGAGGCTTCCCCCAGCCCGGGAATGGTCTGCCCTGTAGGAAACGCACACTCCACTATTGTCTCATCAGCACAAAGTTCTGCCACACTGCGGGGACAGTCTGGAGGCTCGCAGTGACTCAGACACAGCTGGTTCCTCCCCTAATAGCACCGAACCGCGATCCCAGCGGCCGGTGGTCACCCCCCGTCAAGGTCTAAGGCTGCGGCAGCTCCGGCTCCCGGAGGCCGTTTCCGCGCGCACACGCGCATCCATACGTGCAGACGTACTCGGGATGCGGGTCCCGCTGGCGGGCACCTGGGCACTGCGCCCCACCCGGACGAAGACGGGGACACCCTTTCGGGGGTCCCAGGTGCGTGTGCGTGACACACGGGGTGGCGTGTGCGTTTCACTCAACTTCCTGGTAGACGCCTCTGGGGGTGTTCAGATGCAGGATCAATACATTAAGTCCTGATATCGAGGGTCACAGAGGTCCTGCTGGAAGGACTTCCAACAGCGGCTCTGCCACATGGCCATTTAAAAATGAAGGGGCTGTTTACTGGCAGCCTTGAAAGTTCAACTCTTATTTTTCTGTTCTTAAAACTTCATTTCTTCACCTCACTACTCCCCACGGGCAGTAGTTAGTTGTCGTAAGTTGGGTCTGGGACTAGAAATCCTAACGTGACTCCAAATGCCCTCCTGGTACAAGGGGGGGGGAGGGGAGGGAGGGCGCGCGGGCGGGGGAGGGGGGAGGAGGGAACGGAGGGGCGGGTCGCAGCGCGCGAGGGCGAGCGCCCCTTCACCGCCGGTGACGTAGACCCGGGGAGCTGCGGCCTGCCCTGCGGAGGGTAACACTATCTTCTCCCACCAGGCTCCTGGCCATATTGTTCTCCTTCTCCTCGTGATAACTCCGCAGTGGAGGTGGATTCCGTCCAAGACGCCCAACGTGGCTCCGCTCGGCAATCAGCGCTGCAATCCCGGCGGTTACCTCCGCGGCGGCGTCTCCCTCTGCGCCCCACACCCGCCGCCCTGGCAGCCCGCGGCCCTCCCCAACTTAGGGCGTTTACAAAAGAAACTACTCTGGACGCGCTGCAAAGGGAAGGGCTTGCGCCCGAAAGCTGGCGATCAGACGCGGGGCCATTCTGCACGTGTGATGTTTTTGGGTGTGCGTGTGTGTCTGTGTGTCGGGGTCGGGGGGAGGAGTCAGGCGGAAAGACAGGCGAGAACCTCTGCGATGAAGGATCCGCGAGTCCTGAAATGTAAGCTCCCGGTAACTAACGATCTGCGCCGATTCGGAGAGCAGGCGTGTTAAAGGTCACGGACAATTGTTGCTGGCTTCAGCATGAATGCCGAAGTGGGATGTATTCTTGAACAATCACATTTAAGCCTGAGTCACCGAAAAGTATTGACGTGCCCACCATTCATTTCAGTTCACTGTGAAAATGCGCAGAGTATCCCCAAATTCAATTAATTACATAGGCGTAAGTGGCTTGATACACATATTATTATGTCTGTGTAGGTAACAACAAAGATTAAAATTTGAAGGCTTGACACTTTAATAGCTTTTTGGTAGGATTTTGGAATGGATGTGAGTCAGTGCTATAAACCTATATTCATCTGCATTCTTGGGTCTATTTAAAAGTACAATCTCGCACTAATTATTACCATGTGTTGAAAATGGACAAGGTAGATCACTGAATGGTGAGCAAGACTTCCAAACCTCTCACATAAAACTGTAAAATGTTCATGACTTGCCTCCTTTCTCTAGCCGGCTTAGGGCCCGGTCTGAAGTCCCACATGTGATTTCACTCAGGGCATTGTCTGTCTACAATAATATTGTGCTTTTAAACGATTTCCTTTCTTACACATTTCTCTACAATGCATGCGAAATCTGAGAATGTAATTTGATGGGTGGGCAGGAGTTAAGTCCTGGTGTCTGGTGTGGCAGGCCTAGAAAATGGCAGCTGGAGGGCCAACTTCATTTCACTACTGACAATCGAAACGTGTTCACATTGATTGCACACTAGTCACTGGCGGGTGTCCATGTGTCAATGCGCTATTCCAAGCTCCCTCCACACACACAAAAAAGCATAACAATCAAATGTTTAATACAAGTTTCCATACTGTTCCTGTAACCACATTTAGCATTGCCAACATTTCAACTGTTTTAAAACTTCAAACACTTAAAGTAACCATTAGGGATTAAGGACACTGGTTGTATACATAATATAAACCCCTGAAATGGCCGAGGAGAGCTTCTCCTATTTTGAAATGTTTAAGTAAATTATGATATTTGGATGGAGCAAAGTCAGTAGTATGAATGGTTGAATGTTAGTGGTTGATTTGGGCTACTTGTTTTCTTTTAGTGATATGTGATATTTTACACAAGTATGGGGTACGTGTATTTGTTACTTACAAGCATAGAGTGTGTAATGATCAAGTCGGGGCACTCGGGGTACTCATCCCCTGGGGTATTTATTGTTTCTATGCCTTGGGAACATTTTAAGTCCTCTCTTGTAGCTACTTTGAAATACACAATACACTGTTAACTGTAGTCACTCTAATCTGCTATCAAATATTAGAACTTATTCCTTCTAACTGGGTGTTTGTACCCATCTCCTCATTTCCCCCTCCCACCCTCTATTTATAACTTTATAACAGGCAATAATTTTGATTAATGAAATAAATGGGGGAAAAACATTTTCCCTTGCTATTATCTAATGAATTATTTGTTCAGCCTTTGGGACTCCACTCCTTTCAACGTTTGATGAAATGGTGTTCAATGGTTATGGAGTGACTGAGGACATTTAGATTAGAAAGGTTCTTGAGGACTTCCATTAAAAAAAATAGTTTGGAGTAAAAACCAAAAAGAACTCCCACCGCCCCCTCTCCCCCACCAAAAAATAGGCCTTGAGTGCCTGAAAGCTGGAAGTGAAACTCTCTACACTATAGCATAAAATCTAAGTCAAACTAAAAAATGTGTATTAAATATTCATGCTCAAAAATGTAAGTGCTTTGATTGGACAGTTGGGTGTGCCACTCAGTAAATAATATTAATCTTATTTGTGTAAATGTATTAGGATTTTCTAAATTATATCTGAGAAAGAAGAATTATATTATGCAACTAAGTTAAGGAGCAATCTTTTGTTTTCTGAACCAACTTAAATTTAGAGATTTCAGAGTAGATTAGGGATAAATTTGCTTTAAATTATCAAGAAGTGTTCCTACGTAAAGACTGTTTTAGGAGGAGTACAGCTGTTCACTGCCTTTGTACTGTTTCGAATAGGTAACTATTTTGTGTATAAATGGAAATTGACTATTTAATCACTGATGGTTTCAAAAATATTACACTAATCCTAATGTGTTGGAGATTTTTTTTTCCCTAAAATCTTTTCTTTTCATGGAACTAAACAATTCAGAGACTATACTGCATTTGAATATGGAGGAGGAAGAAACAGCCTGTGAGCAAGGATGTATCAATATGAAATTTAACACAGGATAATCCCCTTTGTGGATGTTGTGGCAAAATTACAATTATTTTTTAAATAGAGTCTTTTATGAAGTGGTTTCAGACTGCTTGAATCTAAACTTACCTAACAGAATATTTTTAATCTTAATTTAGGAAACTGTCTCAGTTCTCATACACATTTGTTACAAACACACATGCACACACACACACGCGCACACAAAAGAAATCACCTCGAATGTGATCTTCACCCAGAGTCTCCCATGTTTGCACTGAGATAGCTTCTTACTGAGCTTTCTCTTGTGGGGTCTTTTATTTACAGGATAACTGGAGGTCAAACTACAGTGGCTTAGGTTTAATCACGCTTGAGACTTGCACATTGCTTGAAACACTTTTGTGAAAATGTCTTCCTCCCTCTTCTGTATTCAAGTCTAACATGCCTTCAACATGCAATTGTGCCTGAATTTTTAGTTTGCTGAATAATTCGCAATGCATCGACTCAAGATTGGGTGCAAAATGGACCCATACATGTGGGACAGAGAACGCTTTACTCATTTTCACAGTGGCAGAAATCTTAAGAACTTTCCCACGGAACCAGCATTGTTAACAATCTGTCCTTGTTTTCCACACAGAAAAAAAAAAAAAAATGCTTGCTGACCCATACACTATTGTTATTGCAACACAGATTTTTCTCTTACTGATTTTTGTGCATATATTTTGAATAACACTAAAGATGACATTAACAAATAACAAACTTGGATCACAGAGTAAGGCTATTTCTGCAACGGAGGCGAAAGCTTTGTAGAAACCGTACTAACCATTCAAGCAATGGCAGTCACATCTTCTCACCATTTGCAGTTTTTGGTAACTCCATCAGGACTTCACAGCAGGTAGACGACCCTCAAATCTGTTCTTAATTTCAACTTAAGTAAAAGACTTTCAGCAACAGCTGGCTTCACAATCGCTGATACAGAATTCCACAGATGTGGCTGAGAACAGTTTGAAGAATAAAAGGAACTAGGCCACAGAGCGGAATTCGTTTAAGAAAAGACAAATTCAATAAAGATTCCTCTTTTGAAAGATTGCTGATGTGAGGGAAGAGAGGGCCTTGTTTTTCTTATTACCTTTTCTTATAATCCTACAGTATGTTAATTATTTAACAGATAGGTTGTGACCTATTAACACCACACATTCTTACAACAGCCAAACCATTGACTTTCTCTGCCCCCAAAGCTCATTATGGCTCACCATGCATAACTGATTACATGTGCATGTTTATGCAAACTTTCCTAACGGAACTGAAAATGAAATAAGGGAACTAGCAATAGGTCCTTCACTGTGGGGAGGATAGGTACACTTATAATGAAACTGAGCATGAAGACCTTCGCGTGAGATCTCATTTGACACATACATGATACAGTTTGAAGGAAAGCCGACTTGGCATTTAGGGGATTCGCTAGTGTAAGAAACAGAACTGTAAGAAAAGCAGTGGTCAGCCTATGAATGAGTTGTCGTAATTAAGGAATAAAGACATTTTGCTGATGGACAGGCCAGCCACAATTTTGGGGGACTTTTTAATACACGTAAAATGAAATTGACGGTTGTAGCCATTTTTAAGTTTACAGTTCAGTGGTGTCAGGCACATTCACAATGTTGGATGGCGGTCTCCACTCTGCATCTCCACAGCGTTTCCATCATTCCAAATAGAAACTCAGTACCCGTAAACAACACGTCCTCATTCTTCCTCCCCCAGGGCCTGGCATCCACCATTCCGCTTTCTGTGTCTATGAATTTGCCTACTCCAGGAGCCTCATACAAGTAGAATCATACAGTATTTGTCCTTTTGCAATTGGCTTAGCAGAATTTCGCTTAGTATAATGTCCTCAAGCTCATCCACGCGGTAGCATGTAGCTGGGTATGATTCTGCGTATCTTAAAGACTCATAGATTGTAAATGCAGGAGAGAAGTTTTAGAAGAAACTGCTTAATGCAGTGACTATAATGTCATCAAAAACTTTTCTCAAGAATTTTTCATCCAGGCACGGTGGCTCATGCCTGTAATCCCAGCACCCTGGGAGGCTAAAGCAGGCAGATCACCTGAGGTCAGGAGTTCGACACCAGCCTGGTCAACATGGTGAAACCCTGTCTCTACTAAAAATACAAAAATTAGCCAGGCGTGGTGGTGGGAGCCTCTAATCCCGGCTACTCGGGAGGCTGAGACGAAAGAATCCCTTGAACCTGGGAGGCGGAGATTGCAATGAGCCGAGATTGCGCCGCTACACTCCAGCCTGGGCGACAAAGAGTAAAACTCCATCTCAAAAAAAAAGAAAAAGAACTTTTTTTCTGTTACCTAAAATGATTGATTTCCTTATTTGGCTGTCTTTGTCTTTGCTCACCTTGTAAGCTTCAAAAGAAATATAACAGAAAGCCTTACCTCCTTCCCAAATGGAAACTGTTAACAACATGAAGCCACCCTACGGTCAAATTTGTGTTAAATTATTTCTGGTTAGTATTTACAGAGCCTATTTACGACTTATAAGCAGATGACTAAAAAAAAAAGAAAGAAAGGAGGAACGATGTAACACTAAGACATACTTAAAATCAGAAAATTAAAATTACAATCAATATAAAGCAACAGAGAGGTTGCTACGTCAGGCTCTTGAGATGGGTCGATCATGCGGCCATGCACTAAGGCACCCCAAGCTTCCTGGCCCCAAGGCAGAACCTTTGGCTAAGAGAATTGATCTTTCTGGGTACTGAGCAAGGACACAGGCGTGGGTCTCGGTCATGATTGAAGCATTCCATTTCAGAACAGACCGAGGTGTTTTGGTGGGCCCAGACAGACGTTAAACCAATGGTATTACGTTAAACTTGGGGGCCAAATGGAATTTTTGTAAAGAGACAAATAGTTTGATCTCGCTAATTGAGTAAGTTGTGTAGATTCTCAGACTTTTGTGCACTTGTGTTTTTCACAGCGGCATGATGGTAACTGACAAGAGAAAAATGTGGGGAAGTGATACAAGACGGGGAAAACATTGCATTCACTGAAAATCTAAGGAAAATTTCAGGCAGGTAGCCATCATTTTAAAAACGACAAAAGTTTAAGAAATTTCTAAATCTTCATTTTTCGCATCTGTGCAATTACTTATTTATTCCATGTTTGCTATGTAAGCCAGGCGCTGGATCTAGTGCTCATTTTAAAAAGCAGTAGGTATTACATGCTTATTATGTAGGGAATCTTCCTAAGAGCTTACATTTTATGTCACTTAATATATCACAGTAACCCAAGAGGTAGGTATCACTGTTGTCCCATTTGGCAGATGCTAAAGGAGAGACCCAGAGTTCACAGCCCTGCCCACCTCACAGAGCTGGCGCGTGTCAGCCATGGGCTTAGAAACAGCCTTGACCACATGCCAATTCATACGCTGAGCTGTACGAGGCCGAAACACCACAGCCCTGGCTGTTTTAAAGATAATTTTATAGATGGCCAGAGCCAAATATGTGTTTTCTCATGTGTTTAGGAACTTGTCACACACTGTCATGTCCAGTTCTCGTTCTGCTGACTGGTCATTTGCGCTTGCGTAAGCTACACAACTTCTGGTCCTATGTCATCAGGGGCTTTGACGTTTGCCACTTATCACGCGGTGTTGTTAGTCTTCCACAAACCTAATACGTGTTACATATTTGTGCAAGAATACCTACTAACTAGCTGGTGGAGACAGAATCTCCGTGAAAATCTTTCATTTAGTTTCTCAAAGGGGTTGAACTGGCTTTTAAAAACAATATACAAAATACGAAAGAATAGGAGGTCGGGAATCATAAGAGTGGAAAAACAGAAAAATCAGGATCCATTTCAGCTCAACCAGTCTTAACACCAGAACACGTGGATGTATGTCTAGTCATCCTTCGAATTGTCAGAAGTGGCAGAATTTTCCCCTGAGCTTCCAGGTATCCAAAGTAAAGAGGGAAGCACTATCTTTACAAGATTTGTGCTGTCTGTGAAATGCGAGTGTAGCGGACTCTGTTCACAACAGTGTTACCAAACAAATACGTTCTCACAGTGTGCCTCCTAATGATTTAGAGACAAAAACCATCAACCCACAATCGAATGAGAATTTATGGCAAGTCCTTTATCTGCAAAGTGGGAATCACACAGAGTTATTTTGAATGAGAACAATTTAAATGTGAAATCACTTAAAACTGCTTTGTAGTATACAAGTATGAGCAAATGTAAGTTATTAATAGCGCAGCCCGCCCCCCACCCACACATAGTAGTTGATGTAATCAATATTATGAAACTATATGTCAATTTAAGATGTTTTAAAATATCTGAAGACATACAAAAGTTATCTCCAATTGTGTTGACACTCTTGAAACGGAAGTCATTTCTAGAACCATTCCTTTCTCCCACAGATTCTTAAATTGTGTTTGTTTTCATAGAGTGTCCTTGGTATGGTCATGCCTAGCAGAATCTGAGATTCATGCCTCAAAGGGCAAATGTTTACAAACTGTTTTCACTCAAGACCCAGCCAGGCTCTTCCCCTGTGACTGCACCTGCCTCTTGCTCCCAAGGCACCCTGTCTACTCCGAGAAGGGCCCCTGTAGGGCAGCTCTTGGGTTTCAACAGGCAAGCATGAGCCCAGAGGCTTCCTGGTGCAGAACTTGTCAGCATTTGCTGACCAGCCCCTGGCCTCTGTCAGAGGGAGGGAGGCCTCTCCACAGGCTCCTCGGTGTGCAGAAACTTCTGGGGTGTGGACTTAAAGGCATGTGAGCGAGATGCAGCATGCGCAGGACCTGGACGGGCACTCTCACTTCTTTATTTCCTATAGCTTAAGCCCCTGGGCTTCTGGAAAGCCTTTATTTAAAATAAATACAGAAAAGATGTGTTACACTGTGAGTTACAATACAATACAATCGTCCACTAAGTACCAAACTCTGTTCAAACAAAGTTCATGGATGGACTGACAAATTTACAAAAGCAAGGAAGTCCAAAGAGGAGGGGCTGCCACTCACCCCGGGGTCTCCCTGGTGAGCTGGGCAGGCTGTTTGTGAAAGTGGGCCAGCAGAGAGCTGTGGGATGGTCGTTTTTCTTCTTCGCTCGCTTCTGACTTCTAATACCTCGGTAAATTCAGGATATTACTAAAAGTGAAAAGGAATCCTTAAACACAGCCAATTCCCTATATGTTCCTTTATTTCCAGAAAATCAATCACCCCATCCTTACAGGGTGGGAAAAACAATATTCCACCGCCCGACCCCTCCCCGACATCTCAATTTTTTTTTTTTTAACTTGCAATTGAGCTTATCTGGTTTTTTATATTGGGCTTCACCTCAATGGAGCAGAGAAGAAATTTTTAGGCAAACTAACAATAAAGTTCTATGACAAAATTCTAGGTCTTGTAGTCTTTAAGAAACCTTTTATAACACGATTTTAATAATATCTCCACTTGTAGAAAACCTTTCTTTGGAGCAATACAAAAAAGTCTAATAAAAAGGCCACATTTGGCATGCATTATATAGACAACTGTTAAACCACTCATATCTTTACAATACTAGGAAATTTCATCTTATTTTTAAATACAATAGTGTGCTCACACATACTCCTATATTAAAAACTTTGATGACACTTTCTTTCAAATTACCAATGACACAAAAAGAATTTCAAAAACTGAAGTTGGCTCCGTAAGGACCTATAATGATATTATTTTCATTTTATATAATGTCCTTCTCTTCCACCATGAGACGTTATTGTGCAATATTACATCACCCTTTCTTGCTGTTCAAAATTGCAAGGCAGTTAGTAATGCGAATATCCTATTCATTTCAATACCTCTCTGCTCTTGATGAAGCTAGGCGGAGAATGAAGCAAACACCGCTCATCCATATGAGGGGACTGGAAAAAGACTGGTTATCAAGCATGCTAAGAAAAAACGTAGAAACCAAGTAAAAGACAAATTCTGATTGAAAATGTTTAAGATACTGCACCCAAAAGTGATTTCCAAAACGTGATGTCCACATCGGGACGGAGTTATGTATCTACGCAATTGTTTCTCTCCTTCGTGTATGAAGATGCGCATTTTCAAAGGTAACACGTAGACCATGCTGTAGATGTGACAGGTGGAAACAATAAGTTATACGTGATTATTTACAAGACTGAAAACAACCAATAAAATGAGTGCATTAATTTTTGGAATGTCTATATTCAGCGACCAGAGTGGTGGTGTCTGTGTGAGTTTGTGGATCCTCCCACCCGCTGTGCAGAATACGTGACCACAATGTTCCTTCTGAAATGGGAAAGGAGGGTCTGTTTTATGGAATTATAATAATCGCATGTGCTATTTTGAAGTGTTTTCTCATTTATTCTCTTTTAACTCTGCTCACAACAGCAAAGCAAAATGGCTCAGAATTATTCACACCATTTGTAAGTGCAAAACTCACGGCAAAGTTGTTCTGTTTCTTACATGTCACAGTCAATTGATTTTGAATGGTTTTGAATCCATACATGTTTTTAAAAATTATAAGTCTCAGAGTATAGTTCTTAAAATCTATTTTCCCCCTCCATGTACTATAAGGAATTTTCCTGCAGGCTTTATGAGTTTCACCTGCTATACGATGAAATCAAGGCAGAACAATGTCTTGAGCAATGCTGGAGAATTTCTAAATCCCCTGATATACTGGACACTGAAAAATTTTAATAAGAATGATGATTTTCTAGCCAAGATTTTCTTGTGAAACATATCAGTGATAAACTGCAAATCTGTGAGAATTCCTGGGTGGACTCAGCTTCCTCTACCACCGTCGATGGCATGTGTGACTATGACTTTAACAGTCTCCAAATAACAAATCGTCTTCAACAATACTTCACAGGCTAAGGGAACACAAGGAACGTTGTGGTAGCACCAGTAAAACCGCCAGTCGTATAGCCTGAAGTGTTCATTTCAATAGAGTCATGGGACTGGCATTGTCACAATGATAAAATCAGACACATAAGCTGAGTGGCGAACCAGTGGTTCATTCGTTCCGCTAATATGAGTGTTTACTGAATTCACCTTCCCTGCGAGGCAGGCGCTAGTCCTGAGTCTTCTTCAGTGCAGCAAGGGGCTTAGCAGGTGTCTGCATGGGTTTTGTCCTATGCCAGCAGACTTTGCCAAACATTGGATTTTGACCGCAACCCCAAGCACAGTTCCCACAGCACTGTCCCTGTCCCTGTCCTCTTGGCTGAAATATCTACAGTGGACCCCATTGCTCATTCCTTCCACCATCCTGCAAGGTGTCCACTGTGCATGGCCAATGGCTACAGGAATGTGGACTGAAGCCCCAGCCCGCGAAAGCAGGAGGCGAGATGGATCTAAACCAACGAGCTTGTCCCAGCCCCGGACTCCCGGCCCCTGCCCTGCCAGCATTTGGAGTAGATATGTCCACACGATGTAATTATGGCAACAGGACAGCAGGGAACATTTGCTGGGGTGGGATGGGGGCTTCTGGCAAGGAATCTCTTGTGGAGAAAAGGAACCCCACATGGGGAAATGTTCTCTGGTTAGTCCTGGGGGCAGTCACCGAGAGCAGCAGTAATGTGGGGTCAGGACCCCAGTGCCTGTGCCACCCCAGGGGAGAGGGAAGCTCGGGGAGCCAGCCAAGAGGTGGAGGGAAAGAGGGGAGGAAAATGCGGTTCTGAAGCCACTGATGCCACCCCGCTTGGAGCAGATAGCCTCCACTGGACTTTGACAAATTTTTCCTTATTTTAGCCATTTTACTCATGGATTTCCATGTCTTTTCATTGAAAACGACCTAATCCTGTGCTGAAATGGTGGTTTGCTTCACACTCTTCCTCACTAGTCTGTGAGCCCAGTGAGTGGTAGGGACGGTGCTGGTGGCACGGGCAGTGTGCAATGGTGACAGGGAGCCAGGGTCAGATCACGGAGGGGCTGGGGCTGACAGTGAAGAGGCGACATGGTCAGAAGCACGCCAGCGGCCACAGAAGGGCTCTGAACAAGAGAAGACACGATCAGATGTGTTTTTAAAGATCGCTCTGTCCTTTGAAACAGGTTCGTTGTAAAAATACTTTCTCCTCTCGCTGAGGAGAGGGTGTGGTGGCAGAGTCAGGAAGTAAGATAATGAACCTGCCAATCAAAATCCTGAGTTGTCTCAGGAACAGGTGGAGAAAGGGGTGTCTCTGAAGAGACTGGGAAGGCACAGGGAAGAGCCGATGAGAGTCAGGGAGGTCAGGACAGACGTCCACTGGGACACCTGACTCTCATCAGCTTTTCCTCGCAGACCTTGGAAGACATGGCCACGAGCGTCAGATGCCACGGAAGGGGAAGATGGGGTGCGGACGGCGGCGCTTCTGTTCAATTCACCAACGAGGACGCGGCAGAGGCTGCAGGTGAGAAGCTTCAAAGGGAAAGAGAGCAGCCGCCAGAGCACCGCAGCAAAGAAAGCGGGTGGCGCGGTCAGCGGACGCTCAGAGCTGTGCTTGGGAGGGTCTCGGGGTGACAGCAGGAGTCTTCTATTATGGCTGTTTTAAGATGAGAGAGATGGGAGCGTGCTGAACACAGAGGCAAAGGCATCAGGAGAGATGAAGAAGGCAGGTGATTTTGGAGAACAAACACAACACCGCAGATGGTGGCAAGCCCCCTAAAGCCCACACTCAGCTCTTTCTGCTCCTCTGTGGTGGAGCCACATGATGGACCACAATGTGCAAAAACACTGCCACTCACGGGGCAACGAGCCGATGTTGCTCCCATGAGTAAATTTCGAGAGAGAACTGGCCAGTGTCTGGGTGAGGCAGGCTCCCTGCTATGAGCAAGTGACTCCTCCGTTTATAGGATCCTTGCTTGAAAGGCCCATTCTGAGCACTGTGGAAGCACAAGTGAACTTGCCCGTCCTATCGACCATCCTTTTGTCCCTGTGACCATCCTTCTGTCCCTATGACCATCCTTCTGTCCCTTTGACCACCTTTCTGTCCTTGTGACCATCCTTCTATCCCTGTGACATCCTTCTGGCCCTGTGACCATCCTTCTGTCCTTGTGACCATCTTTCTGTCCTAGCATCCACTCTTCTGTCCTAGTGACCATCCTCTGTCCCTGTGACCATCCTTCTGTTCCTATGACCATCCTCAGTCTCTGTGACCATCCTTCTGTCCCTGTGACCATCCTTCTGTCCTAGCGACCATCCTTCTGTCCTAGCGACCATCCTTCTGTACCTGTGACCATCCTTCCGTCCTAGCATCCATCCTTCTGTCCTAGCGACCATCCTTCTGTCCCTGTGACCATCCTTCCGTCCTAGCGACCATCCTTCTGTCCCTGTGACCATCCTTCTGTCCTAGCGACCATCCTTCTGTCCCCGTGACCATCCTTCTGTCCTAGCAACCATCCTTCTGTTGTTGCAGGCCAGAGACTGGTCTGTATGCCATTCCAGACACCAGTGTCCCCTTGGTACCTGCCACCTCAAGGAGGGAAGCTCCTCCATGTGCAAAATTGGAGCTCTATACTTTCCTTTCGCCAAGTTTTGTTTGAGTAACCTCAGGGCCTAGAATTCTTCTTCTGAACACCAGACTAGAGGACATTGGAAATAAAATATGTATTTTTAAAAATAAAACAGACAGAGAAAACAGCAGTGAGGAAAGAAACCAGGAAAATGTACTGCCCTATTTAAATAGGTGTTAGTTGTGAAAATATAATCATAACTAGCTAGAATAACAATCCCTCATAGTCTGAAAACAAGGAGAGATAGAAAAGGCACGATAAGATTTTAATTTTTGTCAGATGGAAAACAGGAAAAGTTTGCTAATACTGGACATTGACGGAAAGTCTGACTACATGAGTTTAAAAATTATGAACAACAACGAGGAAAAATGAGAAAAGTCTGTTGAAAACTTGAAGGAAGCATGGCAAATAGAAACACAGTTGCAGAATAAGTTAAAGCACATTGGTGATAAATGAGGAGGCTGTAAGACTGGCTTTCAAATCTAGTTATATGCTCTCCACGGGAGACCACCCTGATACAAAACAAGAAGGGTGAATATGAAAGGAGAGACACCAGGTAGTGTTAACAAATACAAGTAAAATGTAACAGTATAAACCACAGGCAAAACAGAATTTGTGATGAAAAGAAAAAAGACAGCTCATGTGCATGAAATTAAAAGAAGATTAAAGTGATTGGCTGGACGCAGTGGCTCACGCCTGTAATCCCAGCACTTTGGGAGGCCTAGGCAGGCGAATCACCTGAAGTTGGGAGTTCGAGACCAGCCTGACCAACGTGGAGAAACCCCCGTCTCTACTAAAAACACAAAATTAGCCGGGCGTGGTGGCGCATGCCTGTAATCCCAGCTACTCAGGAGGCCGAGGCAGGAGAATCCATTTGAACCCGGAAGGCGGAGGTTGCAATGAGCCGAGATCGTGCCATTGCACTCCAGCCTAGGCAACAAGAGCAAAACTCCAGATCAAACAACAAAAAAAAATTATGGCCATTTAGATAGCTAATACTACAGCTTCAAAGCATATAGAGGCTGGGCACTGTAGCTTATGTCTGTAATCCCAATACTTTGGGAGGCCGAAGGGGGCAGATCGCTTGAACCCAGAAGTTTAAGACCAGCCTGGGCAATGTGGCAAAATCCCATATCTACAAAAAAATGCAAAACTTAGCCAGGCATAGTGGTGTGTGCCTGTGGTCTCAGCTACTTGAGAAGTTAAGGCAGAAATATCACCTGATTTTGTATTTTTAGTAGAGATGGGGTTTCTCCATGTTGGTCAGGCTGGTCTCGAACTCCCAAACTCAAGTGATCCACCTGCCTCGGCCTCCCAAAGTTTAAGGCTGGGAGTGTGAGGCTGCAGTGACCCATGACCACACCTCCACACTCCAGCCTGGGCAACAGAGTAAAACCTGTCTCAAAAAAATAAATAAATAAATAACAAAACCATATTAAAGCAACACTAATAAATATTAAGAAAAAAGCAGACAAATCATCAATTATATTAATGGGCTTACATCTAACAAAAATAATGGATTACGTGTGCAAAAATAGCTGGGAATAACAATGAGTAAGTTTCAGCTAATAAAACACAACATACTATTGCTAATGAAGAGAGAATACCACCTCCTTGCTAATACATAGGAAGCAATCACTTAAAAGAAGACCTGAGAACTTGCGGACAAATTCCGAAGTGAAGAAATCATGACGGCATTGTTCTAAACCACAATGCAGATAACTAGGAATTAACAATAAGAAAATACAAACCCTTCACTAAGAAGAGTCATTTAAAAATTGATCCCCTGAACCTGAAATAAAAAGTGAAAAGAAAAAAATTGAGCAAAAGCTTAAAATATCTTACATTTGAAAATACATATTTATCTATACATTTAAAGATTTTAAGAGAAAAAAATCAATCAGAAATTACAAAGTATTTAGAGAAAAATAAATGAGGGATCTAGGTATCAAATACATGGGATGTGCCAGAGAAACCCAGAAAAGTCTTAAACAAAACGTCATTTATTATAAAATACATGAAGGATGATTTCAACTCAATAAGTTATCAACAGAAGTTATCAACAGTTATCCACATTTATTTTTTAAACACAATTTCATGAAATAAATAGAAATAATAATCATTCACTTGAACAATAAAATCTAAATCTATTTATTTTAATAAATGAATTATCAAATAATCTTTGCCAAGTCTAAGCAATTGAACAAAACAGGATAAACATAATAAATCAGTAGGAATAAATAATGTAAAAATATTGTTATATTATAAAAGAATAATATATTATATATATAAATATATATAATATATTTATAAAATATATTTTATTTTAAAAATAAAAATAAATGTTTCTAAAATTATTTTAAGAAATATAAACTACCAAAATTGGTTTGAAGGATAAGGTTGGGCACGATGGCTCATGCTTGCCATGCCAGCAGTTTGGGAGGTTGAGGTGGGAAGATCAGTTGAGGTCAGGAATTCCAGACCAGCCTGGTCAACATGCTGAAACCCCATCTCTCCTAAAATACAAAAATTAGTCGGGTTTGGTGGCTCGTGCCTATAATCCCAGTTACCTGGGACGCTGAGGCTGGGAGAACCACTTGAACCTGGAAGGTGGAGGTTGCAGTGAGCCGAGATCGTGCCACTGCACTCCAGCCTGGGCAGCAGAGCAACACTCCATCCAAAATAAAATAAATAAAATAGTAATGACCTTAAGTAAACCAATAATTAGAGAAAAACATTGAAAATAAAGTTAGGTCCTCCTCTACTAAAAATACGAAAATTAGCCTGGCATGGTGGTGCACACCTGTAGTTCCAGCTAGTTAGTAGGCCTAGGCAGGAGAATCACCTCAACCTGGGAGGCAGAGGTTGCAGTGAACTGAGATCATGCCACTGCATTCCAGCCTGGATGACAGAGCGAGATTCCATCTCTTAAGGAAAAAAAAAAAAGAAAATATAGTTAGGTCCTTGATTTTAAAAGACACCAGATTAAATTATTTTATGCAGTTGGGTAATTTAAATTGTTTTTAATTATAGAAATAATACATGCTTGTTTTAGCTAACACAAACATACGTAAGTAACAGCATACCTCAGAAACATTGCAAGTTCATCTCTGGACCGTCCCAATGAAGCAAATATCAAAATAAAATGAGTCACGCCAATTTTTCTGGTTCCCAGTGCATATAAAGTTATGTTTACACTGTAGTGTAGTCTATTAAGTGTGCAATAGCATAGTGTCTAAAAAACTAACGTACATACTTTAATTAAAATTACTTTGTTACTGAAAAGTGCTAACAATCATCTGAGCCTTCAGTGAGTTGTAATCTTTTTGCTGGTAGAGGATCTTGCCTGGAGGCTGCTGGCTGCTGGCTGATCATGGTGGCAGTTGCTAAAGGTTTAGATGGCTGTAACAATTTTGTAAAATAAGACAACAATGAATTTTGCCACATAAATTGACTCTTCCTTTCATAAAGGACTTTTCTATAGCATGCAATGCTGTTTGATAGCATTTCACCCACCTAGATCTTCTTTCAAAATTGACTCTGTTCTCTCAAACTCTGACCCACTTTATCAACTAAGTTTATCATTTCAACAATTTCATGGCATCTTCAGCAGAAGTAGATTCCATCTCAAGAAACCATTTTCTTTGTTCATTCATAAGAAGCAACTCCGTGTCTGTTTGATTTATGCCGTGAGATGGCAGCAATTCAGTCTCAGCTTCAGGCTCCACTTCTCCTCCGAGTTCCCTTGTTATCTACTTCACCTCTGCCGTGACTTTCTCCACTGAAGTCTTGAACCCGAAGTTATTTCCCACCCTCCAAGTCATGCTTGAGGGTGGGAATTAACTTCTTCCAAACTCCTGTTAATGATATTTTGACCTCCTTCCATGAATCATGAGTATTCTAGAATGGGGAATCCTTTCCAGAAGGTTTTCAACTTACTTTGCCCAAATCCATCAGATACATTACTATCTATGGCAGCTATGGCCTTACGGAATGTATTTCTTAAATAACAAGACTTGAAAGTTGAAATTACTCCTTGATCCGTGAGCTACAGAATGAATGCATGTTAGCAGGCATGAAAACATTAGTCTCTTGGTACATCACCATCAGAGTTCTCGAGTGACCAAGCACATTCTCAATAAACAGTAATATGTTGAAATAAGTGGGTTTTTTTCTGGGCAGTAAATCTTAACAGTGGGCTTAAAATTTTCAGTGAATAATACTGTAAACAGATGTGCTGTCACCCAGACTTTGCTGTTCCACGTCTACAGCACGGACAGACTAGACTTCCCATCATTCTTAGGCACTCTAGATTTTCAGGATGACATGTGAGCATTGGCTTCAACTTAAAGTCGCCAGCTGCATTGGCCCCTACCAAGAGAGTCAGCCTGTTCTTTGAAGCTTTAAGCCAGGCACTGACTTCTCCTCTTTAGCTATGAATGTCCCACGTGGCGTCTTTTTTCCATATAAGGCTGTTCCGTCTACAGTGACAATTTGCTGTCTAGTGGAGCCACATTCAGAAGTAACGCCAGCCAGTTCTGGGTAACTGACTGCAGCTTCTCCATCAGCACCTGCTGCTTCCCCTTCCTTAAACCTCACGAACCCATCTCTGCTGCCTTCCAGCTTTTATCTTGCACCTTCACGGAGGTGAAGACAGTTAGGGCCTTGCTCTGTAACAGGCTTTGGCTTAAGGGAGTGTTATGGCTGGTTTGATCTTCTACCCAGACCACTCAAACTTTCTCCTTCTCGGCAGTACGGCTGGTTTCCTGTCATTCATGTGTTCACTGGAGTCGCACTTGAAATTTGCTGTAAGAACTTTTCCTTTGCATTCACAACTTGTCGAGCCGTTCAGCGCTACAGGCCTAGCTTTAGACCTATCTAAGCTTTCGACATGCCTTTCTCACTAAACTCAATCATTCCCAGCTTTTGATTTAGAAGGAGAAACGTAGCCAGGTGCAGTGGTAATCCCAGCACTTTGGGAGGCTGAGGCAGGAGGATCACTTGAACCCAGGAGTTCGAGACCAGCCTGGGCAATATGGCAAGACCCTGTCTCTACAAAAAAAAAACAAAAAATTAATTACACAGATATGGTGGTCAATGCCTATAGTCCCAGCTGCTCAGAAGACTGAGGTGGGAGGATTGTTTGAGCCCAGGAGGTTGAGGCTGCAGTGACCTGTGATTATGCCACTGTATTCCAGCCTGGGCAACAGAGTGACACCATGTCTCAAAAAAAAACACATAAGTCAATAAAAATATTTATGTGATCACTTGAACACTCAGAGGCCATTGCAGGGTTACGAATTGGCCCAAGTTCAATATTGTTGTGTTTCAGAGAATAGGGAGGGCAGAGGTGTGGAGGGACGGGCCTGCCAGCGGGACAGTCGGAGCAAACACAGCATCCATCCCTCACGTTTGCAGCCCTGTATGGGCACAGTTTGTGGAGCTCCTAAACAATGACCATAAACACAAACATCGCTGATCTCAGGTCACCATAACAATGGACATAAAGGAATGAAAGTGTTTGAAATACTGTGAGAACTACCAAAATGTGACGGAGACACACGAAGTCAGCCGTGCTATCGGAAAAGCGGTGCTGACAGACTTGCTCAATGCGGAGCTGCCACAAGCCCCGACTGTAAAAACAAAACACCAGAAACACAGCAAAAGGAATAAAACAACGTATACCTGCATATGTTCAACGAAGAGAGAATGTCTCACCACCCTGCTTCATCCTAATCCCAGTGCCTGAAGTAACAACCCCTGTTAACTACAGATCGTTTACTATGGGCATGAAACCATATGTTTCTACGTAAAATTTACAAAAATGGATCTGTGACGTTTTGCTTTGCAACTTTCTTTTTCACTGTAACCACATACAATGACGTCATGCCATATAAAAATACGACAGATTTGTAGTACTGAATTGTATGAACGTTCTGTAATACACTGTAGAATATTTAGGTTCAGTTTTTCCCTTGCTTCAGTAAAATAAACATGTGTAGACAATATATATATATTTTTTTTCTTTTTTTTGAGTTGGAGTTTCGCTCTTGTTGCCCAGGCTGGAGTGCAACCTGTGATCTTGACTCACTGCAACCTCTGCCTCCCGGGCTCAAGCACTTCTTCTGTCTCAGCCTCCTGAGTAGCTGGGATTACAGGTGCCCACCGCCATACCCAGCTAAATTTTTGTATTTTTAGTAGAGATGGGGTTTCACCATGTTGGCCAGGCTGCTCTTGAACTCCTTACCTCAGGTAATCCACCCATTCTGCCTCCCAAAGTGCTGGGATTACAGGTGTGAGCCACTACGCCTGACCCAGGATCTGACTAGACATTTTCCAAAGGAAATATGCGAATGGCCAAGAAGCTCATAATGCATGCTCAAAAGCGTCAGCCTTCAGGGAGATACAAATAAAACCACAATGAGACACCACTTCACACCCACTGTGCTGGCTGGGGTCAAATGACAGATAATAACAAGGATTGGCAAGGATGCGGTAAAATGGGAAGCCTCATATCGTGCTGGTGGGAAAGGACAATGATGCAGCCACTTGGAAGACAGGCAACATGGAGTCACCAGGTGACCTGGCAACTCTGCTTCTAGGTATACACCTAACATAAATGAAAACACCCATTCACACAAAAACCGGTGCACAGATGTTCACAGCAGCATGATTCATAATAGCCAAAAAGTGAAAACAACCCAAATGTCCACCACTGATGAACAGATAAAGAAAATGTGGTGTGTGTTTACAATGGAACACTACTCAGCCATAAAAGGGAGGGAAGAGCTGACGCAGGCCATCACACAGATGAACTTCTCAACACGGTACGCTGAGTGGAAGAAGCCCGGCTAGAAAGAATGCATGGTGTCTGAGTCCACTCATATGAAATGTCCTGAACAGGCAGATCCAGAGGGGCCAGAAAGTGGATTCGTGGTTGACTGGAGTTGAGGGCCTTTGGCGGGGAAATGAGAGTGATTACTAACGGATATGGGGCTTCTTTCCCGTGTTTCGATGTTGTGATACTAGACAGAGGCCATGGTTGCACAACACTGTATGCCAAAAGCCATTGAATTGTACACTTCAGACGGGGGCATTGTACCATGGGTGATGTATACCTTAAAAAAGCTGTTACTTGTTTTAAATGACACGGCTGTCAACAATGGTATTTTTTAGCTATGCATGCGCGCGCGCGCACACACACACACACACACACACACACGTCAAGTGGTCTGAAAGACAGTGTATCTTCCTAGGTACCCAGGAGGAGAGAGGTGGAAGGATTGACTTCTTCCCCTGACTTTGCCATTTACCAGCTGAGTGATTGTTCATAAGTTATTTGACTTCTCTGGGCTTTCGATCGCTCATCTGAAAAAGGAGGGGCCAGAACTAAATAAATCCTTCCATATAAAAGTTCTATGATCTGGATTTAACATTGAGCTCTATCTGCTCATATGGAAATATGAGCATAATTATGAAAAAATAGACATCGTACCTATTTATTTTTGAGATCTATAACAATATATGCCTTGTAGCTGTCTTATATAATGGCTGCTTCGTGTTTGGCCTTATTCCTTGTGTGCTTCCTAATTCTTTCATAGCAAGTATGTTTTATGTTATACTTGGAAAAACCTTTAAAAAACAAAACAGTGTTGTATTGCATAGGTTAAAATGTGATAGCCTGATGGAAATACAAGCCTGTTAAATCTATCAACACAGATGCAGGACATTTGTAATTTCCCAGTGATGTGTGGAAATACTTGCAATCCCTCTGTGTTTTTAAAATTGGGATTTTTTGTTTGTTTGTTTGTTTAGTTTTTTTTGAGACAGAGTCTCACTCTGTTGCCCAGGCTGGAGTGCAGTAGCGCAATCTCGGCTCACTGTAACCTCTACCTCCCAGGTTCAAGCGATTCTCCTGCCTTAGCCTCCCAAGTAACTGGGACTACAGGCACATGCCATACCCGGCTAATTTTTGCATTTTTTACTAGAGACGGGATTTCACCATATTGGCCAGACTGGTCAACTCCTGACCTCGCGATCCGCCCGCCCCGGCCTCCAAAGTGCTGGGATTACAGGTGTGAGCCACCGTGCCCAGCCAAAATTGGGATTCTTTAATACCAAATTGAGTTCTTTGTTTAAACGTGTTCTTTGTTTTCAAATTGAATGTGATCCTTGGCACATAGCTTTGATTTGTATGATACATGTGCGTGTGCTGAGTTAACTCACAGAGACACCAAGGTAGTGAGGGGGCCTCTGGTGCCTCTTTCTCAACAAAAGGAAAATGGAAAAATACTGAATCTCACAATTTCATGTGCAAATCTCCATTACTTACAATGAGTCTGGACTAAGAACACGACGAAAGCTATGGTGAGTAAGTTATACCGCGCAATCAGTAATTTTTCTGTGAAGGAGGTAATAAAACAATGAAGACCTTCTTTTCATTTTAGGATTCCAAACTAGGAAACTAAGATTTACAAGAGCACTTTGATTAAATCTAAAAAAAAATTCTTTAACTGAAGTATTTTTCGTGAATACATTTGAAGTGGCATTTTATCTCTATGAGCATGAAACAAAGGTCATGTATGTTCAAAAGTGAATACAAACATAATGGAAGATCTTATCTATGAGGGTGGGTTTGGGGTGACCTCAGATATCCACCCACATGTACCCTTCCAGGTGTTTGCTTGTTATGACTGGAAAGGGATCTGGAGGTCATGGTGGACCTTAGAACACCCTGAACAAATGTGGCTGCGGGTGAGTGGCTTGTACTCCGGGAGAGGAACTGCCCCTTGAAGGAACCCAAGATAAACACTCGTTCCTTTGCCTGTAACCCCGCACAATGAGAGGCAAGCAACAGGACTCAGGTGTTGGCTAATTATTTCTGCAACTGGAACACGTAGAGATGGAGTTGGAAATGCGTATGTTGTGTTAGGAGCACCTCGTCTTTTGCCTGGCATCTTCATTGGCTTTATTTAAATATCCTGTTGCGTAGGTATAAAGACAGGAAGTGAGTTATACTAAACCTTGCAACAACAACAGTACTGAGTGTCAGAGAAGCAGCTGTGCCTGGTGTTGGGGGAGCTGATACACATTTAGTTTCTTGAAAATATTAAATAGTACTACATTTTCTCTGGGAGCAGCGTTCTCAATATTTCAAAAGCGGCATTGGCAGTGCCACATAAATATTCTCGTTAATCACTGGCGCTTGGGCCTGGAACAGCAGACTTAAATTATTTAGCTTTCCACTTTATTTGTGTTTCTTTCAGAAAACTAAAATCTTGTCTTGCACGGTCAGAGAAAGAGCGGTGGAATCGATGTCCTCTGTGTATTCCCTGGTGCATTGTTCCTGCCTGGGCTCTGCTGGGCTTGATGCTGATCAGAATCTCTGTGCACACAGGAGAGGGATCCTCTTTCAGGTCTGCACCGCCCTGGTTGTCCAGCCGAAACTGCAGCCCCGGGTGGTGTGGGAGAGCTCCCTCCAGGGCCCCCACTCGGCAGAGAACTGTAGAGAGCAGCTCCTTCCTCCCTCGGGGAATGTCGGCACCCACTGTTCCCATCTGAGCTTTTTTTGTTTGCCCATTCAAATGTCCTTGGTTGTATTTGGGATTTAAGAATTTAAAAATCTATACATTTTCCTAAGTTGGGTAGTGAAAAAGAATTTTGATTCAGAGTAGAAAACATGTTTGTAACACCCGAAGGACTTAGCTTCTCAACTCTTGTGATCATAAAATAAACGGTTAAGATATAGTAAAATGGTGTTTTAGTAGAGATTATAACAATGACTCATTTTATTGACAAAATTGAAAATGAGACTCTCCGTTTCTAACACAGTGAAGCAGCCTTGTTAATGGTCTTCCATGAAACGCTGAACTCTGGGGTAGGAAGTGGAGAGGAGTTTGAAGGAGAGTGTGAGCGTTCCCATTAGTTTCTGAGCTGGCTCTAAACGCCAGATGAAGAATGAGTTCACCCTGCGGTGAAGGCTCCCTGGCTCCCTCCCCCTCCTGGTGGATGGAGAAGATAGGTTCCATTTTCTGCTTCTAAAATGATCCGGAGACTCTCGATGCTTTATCTCCACAAGCAATGCCACATAATAATTGTGAGCCCCCACTTTTACACAATGAATGCAGCTTTGGCTAAAACAACACATTCTCTTTAAAGTTTCTCAGAAAGATCTGGAATTTGACACAGTGTAAAAGGATATAAAATCAAATGTTTGGGGGAAAATTTACTGCATTTTGCTTTTATATTTTTCAGGCTGACAACTTGCATATATTCATTCATTAGTTTGTTAACTTGATTTAAGACCTACACATGTTAAAAGTCATGTTAAAATTAGAGAAAGTGATTCAAATGTACCATTTCAAAACCAAATCAAGAGCGACCTAATTTCTTGTCACTGTTTAAACTTTATTTCTCCTTGGCTTTTTTTTGTTGTTGTTAGACTGTAAGAATTGTTGTTTTGAAATCAGTGTGCACATTTTGGAGCAAATCATTCTAAATAGCTATTTGTATAAAACTTAAACTGAATAAGCTTTGGGACAGCATTGTTCGGTGTTTGGATTGCGAGGTGCCCACCCTTTTCAAGTGGCATTAGTGAATCCCAGCTTAAAAAGCCGAATGAACAAGCACATCACACTCAGGAGGCAGCCTTGTTAGAAACTACAATTTGGTCCAAAGGCAGCCTCTTTAGTTATTTGATTTGCTGATTTCTCAGAGTTAGGTAAACTATTGCTGGTCCTGCCGACTTAGGTTAGCCTCACTTGAAAACATCATTTGGCCAGCTACGTTTTAGACATGTAGCTTGATCTCTGTTTCTGGGTTTCTCTCAAACATTGAAAAAACAAATCAATGGTCCTTTGACCACTTGAAGCCTTATTCTTTATCTCCCTTAAACAACATGAAACTGCCGGCATACAGTGTAGCACCGTAACATGTGAGAATGTGTCTGCCGATATGTATAGATGTCATGTTTATACTCACAGTTGGATCTTAGTAAGAGTCTCTTCCAGTTGTGATTCTTCTTTTCTTATCATGTGCTCTCGGATTCCTACCCTTAGTGGTAATGTGATAACAAATTGATTCCTGAAGGAGTATTTCATGGTCTTTGGGTTTGATACAGCAATTATGCTTACATTCATTCATGGGCTTTGTAACAAAACACAGTCCAGTTTATTCCTAGCACCATCTTATGCCCTAGGAAATAATAGCTCCTGACATCTGTAGGGTTAAAATATAGGATTAATGATCAGCTTTTAATGTGCAAATTAAGTATTCACTCTGAGAGTATTCAGCCTTCCTGTTACCCATCTTATTTATCACAAATTTGCTGTTGAAATAAGTGCAGGTAGAGAGTTTCCACCTCAACCAGCAGGAATCACAGCAGGTACACTTCTAGACTTTTAGGGTAAAATAAAAAAAAAATAAGGACGAATACTTGGGAAAGTAGCATATTTATACTTCCACTGACATGCCATCAAGATTTCAGAGCAGCTAATGATTAACTTTAAAAACGGCAAGGTCTGAATCTGAACCTAAAAAACACAAAAGCTGACGCCCAAGCAGAGCGCTGTCCTCCCTGTTGTGTCCTGTCCACCTAAATGGGGAGAAAAGGGGAAATTGATGGCTTCCATGTTCTAGTAAGAAAAAATCATCATCTTGTTCTAAGTAAAACTAGAAAAGGTGCTTTTCTTCTGAAAACTATGGCATAGTTGCCTGCCTTCTTTAAAGGCTTAATAATGTTCTTTGTCAGCTCAGAAAAATTATATGACAGTCTTCACTCATGGCAATCTATTTAGAGGCTACTTATATGCACCAAATTATATGGTTAAAAACCATTATATATTTTTGTAACTAGAAAAAGCATTTTTAAATATAATGTTTAAAAGACTTTTCTATTGCCTAGGCCACTGGGGGGACATTTAATTTGCAACAGCTATCTGCATGGCAATAAGTTTCAGGACTGACATTTCTCCAGCTAAATGAAGTCCCTTTCTTTACTTTTTTTCATGTTCCCATACCCTCCTTCCTGCCGTTTTGGTGGGTTTTAGGTTTTGGGGGTTGGCTGATTTATACACCATACAAGATTGGTTGTCCAGGCTTTATTTTCATTGGTATAATGTTTGAAATTATTCTTCGGTCTCATAACATGGGTTTACTGGACACACGCATCCGGGAACAGCAGCCCTCACGGAGGCCTTCAAGAGCCCCACGCAGAAGGAAGAGCCTGCCTCACACTGGAAATGGGTGCCTTCATGAGAGGCGCAGGGCGTCACGCACTGTCTCCGCTTCTCCGCCATTCTCTCCATCACAGTGTACAGGCCAACTACCTGGGAACTTGGTCATAACAAGCTGCTTCTAAATGGCTCCCAGGACATTTCTTTTGTTATTTCAACAACAATGCCAATTTAAAAGGATACCTCTGATTTCTAACAATCCAAAGCAATGTATTGCTAAGACCTTTTGAGAAACTGAAACCACATCTAAATTTACCTTACAGATTCTCTTTTCAGCGCAGTTAGATAGCCATGGGAAGCAGAGGTTGTGAGAAGCGGCTTTTAAAGGCATGCAGCATCTCGGAGAGTGATGGAAGACCGTCAACGTTAGGAGACACACATGGGCTTTCAAACCTCAGCCTCGATTTCAGCCACTGAAAATCCTAGGAAACGTTTTAACAAAGACTCAACTCTTTAAAATGAGCCTTCCGCCAGAGCGCCACGTGTTTATCCGGGGCAGGGAGATCTGGGGGAGCGGCAGAGCGTGGAGGGGTTGAGTGAAGGACGTTAGGGTGCGTCCTGTGCGCATAGAGGGCCGGGCCTCCTGGCACCGCAGCGGCCACCTCCTCCCACGCTCAATGAGCCACTCTTCAGGAGAACCGCCTGCGACTACGTGGGACTTCGTCTGGGGAGGTCTCTGTGCTTCTCCGGCATTACCTTTTCCCGTTTGTTTTGAAAGCAAGCAAAGCAGCCATTCCTGAAACGCTGCGCCCAGGAGCCTGGGAGCGCTGGCATCACAGGCCACATCCAAGTGACCACATCATAAATAAAGCCCTTCAGAGAAATCCTTGTTCATTCGACAGGGACCATTTAAAAATTATATGATTTACAATAATACAAGTGATTATGTTATAACATTCATAACGACAAAAACTGACAGTTATGTTGCATTTATTTTCCTTCCTTACCTCCTTCCTTCCTCTCTCTTTCTTTCTCTTTCTTTTTTCATCTTCTTTCTTCCTCTTTGTCTTTATTTTTTCTTCCTCTTTCTTTCTTTCTCTCTCTTTCTCTTTTCTTTTTCCTGAGATGAAGTCTCACTTTGTCACCCAGGCTGGAGTGCAGTGACCTAATTAGGGCTCACTGCAGCCTTGAACTCCTGGGCTCAAGCAACCCTCCCACCTCAGCCTCCTGAGTAGCTGGAACTGCAGATACATACCCAGCTAATTAAAAAAAAATTTTTTTTTCACAGACAGGGTCTTGCTATGTTGCCCAGGCTGGTCTCAAACTCTCGACTCAAGTGATCCTCCTACGTTAGCCTCCCAAAGTCCTGGGATTATAGGTGTGAGCCACTTTACCAGGGTGGTATTTTTATTTTTTTTTCTTTTTTCTATTTTGGGACGGACTCTCACTCTGTCACCCATGCTGGAGTGCAGTGGCGCCATCTCGGCTCACTGCAAACTCTGCCTCCCTGGTTCAAGCAATTCTCCTGTCTCAGCCTCCTGAGTAGCTGGGACTGCAGGCGCCCGCCACCATGCTCGGCAATTTTTTGTATTTTTAATCCAGGTTTCACCATGTTGGTCAGGCTGGTGGTATTCTTATTTTCTGTAGTACATACCTTATATTAAAAAACTAAAGTAGTGATAGGATTTACCTGGTCTACCAGGTTGCTAAGAAGCAGGTGTTTAAATTGTGCAATGTTGTGTAGAGGACGACTTGTCAGGTATTGGTAACTTGAGCAATCCCTGTGGCATCGAACTTCTCCCCCGAAGCTCCAGCTGACGCCCGCCTGCCCTGACGCCTACCTGCCCTAACGTGATCATATCTCATCAAGGCCACGCAGAGCAGTTTCCATGGAACTTTCTTCTCTAAATACATACACTCCAGGAGTGCCAATTTTGCACTCTCGACAGCCCTGAAGTGGTTGGGGAGGTTCATATTTTTAAAAGGCCTTTTCTTTGAGACAGTACCCAGGTTTGAAATCTGGATTGATTTCACAAAGTCCCCATCCTGAGAAGGAAAGATTTGCTTGAAAGAATGAACTAAATGTGTTAAAGTTAGAAAAGGCAGATGAAGTTGACTTCAGCATTTTCTTAACTGGTTTTTGTTATCTGGAAATGACTTCTAAGGGAAGTTAAAAATACTGCAGTTCATTTAAAGTCAAGTGGAAAATGGGGGTAGAAGACAACCTTCAGGAATGAGGAAAATGCCATTCAAACAAAAAAACTCCACTATTTATAACTCTATTGAAGAACTATCAAAAACAACATTCAGAGATTGTCGAGACCAACTGGCGAATGAATATTATTGTTTAAACTAACTGAGAAGCCTGAAAAAAGGCACCTGAGAGACTGCTTCACCAGCATGCTGCTCCTGAGAGGCTGCTGGAAACAGCTTAGGGGTTTTCAAACCTTAAATCAAATAGAACTGAAAAGTAGACAGAAGCACAGAAATCCGCACACAAGGCTGAATTCAATTATGCTTTGCAAGAAAAGTGACAGATATGTCACAAAAAGTGGGCAAGGGGGACAGATACAAGTGCACGATGAACGTCACAGTTCACACGTTGGACCATGATCAGTTTATGTTTACCAAACTCACAAAATAATGAACGCTTTATATGATTCCATATGATTTTTGCATTTAGAAAATTTTTGTACATTGCCTATCTAAAAAAAAAATCACTGACTTTCTTTAAATGAAAATTTCCATTTACTTCTTCATCAAATAGTTGTGTTTTCTAATGTACCGTGGTTCTTTAACCAAGATCAAATATATCATTAAAAAGTAATAAAAATAAAAGACATAACTGATACTGACAAAAGCAAAATGTAGAAGCCTGTGGGACACTCAGAGCGTTGGCTGGGCGATGTGCTTATTTTAGAAACCATAAGAAAGAGCAGTGTGTGAATTAATTTATTACTTTGTGAGTGAAACTGCCCCAGTGAGTAGCTGTGTGCCAGTGCCAGTGAGAGGCCAATTATTATTCGCCCCACACATGACAATATGGAGAGTGTTGCCGGAGAGGAAGCCAGGGCTTTTCACAGCGTCCTCGCTGCTGTCGGACTCTCAGTTGTTTGCTCTGTTTTCTTTATTTAGCCATAAGACCGTGATCCAGGGTTTAGGACAGCAATATTTTTACAAAAGGCGCACTAAACCTCCCACATGTGCACAGCCCTCCTGTCGATCTGATCTGCACTCAACGCCGTGTTTTCCTGAGAGTGGTATGTCCGCTGTGCCTTTAAAAGAACCACTGTGTCAGCTTTCATCTAGCTGTTTGCACTTTTACCTGTAATCTGATTGTGGGGAGAAAAGGAGAACTTGGGTATCCCTCCCTGGCACCCTGTTACCAATAGCATTTGTTTAGTTAGTAATTCTATCTCGGCCGGGACTTTTCCCATTCGCTGGGTTTGTTGCACTCTGTGTACATAGCTGCATCTCCATGGCAATGGAAAAACATGATGCTGGAGATTCAAAAGGGGGCGAGGGAGTGGAGGAAACAGTACCCTCAGGTCCAGCTCCCTCAGGTCCCAGCCTCCCAGGATGGGCTGGCCTAATTTATATGTCAAGTTAAGGGATGTGAGGACTCAGAGATCAAAGAAGGTCAAAACTGGGCTCTTGGAAAGGGAGATATTTATTGTGTTTAATATAAATACAAATGTGTCCAAGAAGAGAAATTGAAACCTTAAAAGGCAGGTAGACTGTGATTGGCAAACATAAATAACACATCTGAAAATGGGCAGATAGCTGAAACTAACAGGCACTTTTAAAAGCTGTCTTATTTAAATCAGGATAAATTAAGACAGTGACAACCTCAATTGAAATTGAAAATACAAATCACTTGAAAACGTTGATTAACGTATCTAACTAGACTTTAGAAATGTCTTGTAATACCTTCTGACTATAAATGCCATAAATGCACTTTAGAAATTTCTGGTTTCACCCCTCAGCTCCGTCTGTTTTGTTATTAAGAGTATTTGTTCCATACCACTCACGATACAGTTAACCAGGTGCCGTTAAACAGCACTAGTCTGACAAATTGCCGTATGGGGGTGTGAGTGCCTGATGGAGAAAAGGGCTTTGTCTTTTGGAGGGACCCATTAGTGAAACAATTAATAAGCCTATAGCCAAACTGATATGATGGGAAATGACTTCTATTCAGTTAACTCGATTATTGTGCTAATTGGGGCCAGGTGAAGCATGGATAATTGAAATTCACAGATAATCCAAAAACCTCTGTTTAACCAATAACTTCAAACTTCTTCCCCATCAAACCAATTACCGGAGGAGCTAACAAATAGAAAAAATGGATTAAAGTGAATTTCACTTCCCCCAAAGATTTACTATGATGTCTTTTTTATTGATTAACTCGGAGTAAGAGCCAAAGATTGTATTTTAGAGACTAAATTACAGATAGTCCCCAACAATTAAAAAGATAAAGATTATATTCCAAAGGTTTGTTTATAAGTCAGTTACTTGAGGCTCAGAATGCTTTTTCTCATAGAACAAAGCAGTTGATTGTGGTTGGGTACCAAGGTAGCACACAGAGGTCAGCCAGTAACCCAGTGACGCTGGAAATATATGTAAGATGCTCAGCTCCTTAGTCAAGCTCCTTTGAATCCTAAATCTTTACCCTGCAACCCCTAAATCTCTCTGAACCTTAAATCTATTTTTTTAACCGAAGTAAAACTCACATAGCATAAAAGAAAGCGTCCAGTTCAGTGGCACTTGGAGCATTCACAGTGTCAGTGACCACCCCTCTGGTTTCAATACACTGTCCTCACGCAAAAGGGAAAGCCCTCTCGGACCCGCCAGCAGTCAGTCCCCATCCCCGGCTCCTCCAGCCGGTCTCCTCCTGGTGACCTGGGATCTGCTTTCTGCCTTTATGAATTTGAGTCCATATGATATGAATGTCTGTTCTGCACATTTCATACTACTGGGCTCATAACAATACGCGGGCGGGATTTTGTGCCTGACGTCCTCCACTCAGCATGAGGCTTTCAAGCTCCACCCACGCTGTGGCATGTGTCAGCCTCACTCCTTTCCATGAGTGAATAATATTCCATCCTGGGGACAGAGCACACTTTACTTAGCCATTCACCGTGGGAGGGACGCTTGGGTTGTTTCCAGCTTGTGCAACTGTGAATGCTGCTGCTATTGAACCTGATTTTGGCCCCAGGGTGGCGCAAGGAGCTCATCAGGGTGAACTGGAGGCGGAGGCCCCAGCTCTGGTGTCTGGCCAGGCAATCCCTTGCCCCTTGAGAGAGGAGTCAGTGGAAGACACCTCTCAAGTCTCCATAGTTGGGGACAATTTCGGGCTGGGACAACATGGTGGAGGAAGGACCTCTTCAGAGAAGCACAGTTAAGGGCCAAGGACCCCAGAAAGACCTGTGGCGCCCGTGGAGAGCATGCACGTCCCTCAGATCAAAGCTGCTTTGAGGCCGGGCACTGTGGCTCAAGCCTGTAATCCCAGCACTTTAGGAGGCCAAGGCGGGCAGATCACCTGAGGTCAGGAGTTCGAGACCAGCCTGACCAACATGTTGAAATCCCAGCTCTACTAAAAATACAAAAATTAGCTAGGTGTGGTGGCACACCCCTGTAGTCCCAGTTACTCAGGAAGCTGAGGCAGGAGAATCGCTTGAACCAGGGAGGTAGAGGTTGCAGTGAGCCGAGATTGTACCACCGTGCGCCATCCTGGGTGACAGAGCGAGACCCTGTCTCAAAAAAAAAAAAAAAAGAAAAGCTGGGTTGAGTGTGGAATTGGTCCAACCCAGGGACAAATCTGGCAAATACTCTTGGCCAGCTCCTGCCTTTCTGAAAACATAGGTGCCAGAAGAGCATCCGGCAGCAGCTGCCAAACTCAACACTAAGACTCCACTCCACAGACAGTCCTGTCACCCCAACCCCGGTGTGGGTGCCCTGAATGCCCAGAAAACCCACATCTCCTGACAAAGTCCTCCTGTGGGAAGGCCGCAACCCCCATGCACCCAGCCCCTCTGCTGACACCCCCTCTGCAGCCTGCATCGTTGCCGAAGGGGGAGCGATGTGTTCCAGAACTCCAGCGGCAGGATCTGCCTTGCTGGATTGCACAGGCTTGGCATTTTCCAACACCTGCTGTGCCCGATGTTTCTTGTAATACAGCTGGATGAGTGACACAATTTCTGGCTGTGTAATTCAGTTTATATGTATGTGTTTATACATACATATGCACTATGTATTATATGTATACATAGCGATACATATGTATCATTATGTATACATATATATGTGTGTCAGTGAATACCTAAGTTTGGTTTATATGTATGAGTTTTATACATTTATGTTATGTGTGTACATGTACACACAGCGATTGTTCAAAATCCAATCATATCAATGCATTAACATTTAATTTTTCCCTATTTTCTGTCTTGTGTTTGTCATTGAATATTAAAAGTTTTGCTTTTTTTTTTTACCATTTCATCTCTTTTCTATTTAGTTCATAATTTTAAAACAGTATATGTGGCACCATTCGGTCTTCATAGCTTTCAAGACAGGACTGTCATGGCAAGGACACACCTTAGGGGACCCTGTCTCATGAAGTCAAATTATGCAGGATGAGTCAGGGACGCAGGAGCTAAAAACAGTGTCCCTTTAAAAACGTGCATGCCTTTCCAATGGAATAAGTCAAGTACTCGCAGATGCAAATGGTCTCGAGTCTCACCGGAGACCCAGCGAGAGCCACTGTTCTCAAGGTCGGTGGGCAGTGCAGGAACGCTGCTGAGGTGCACAGTGAGGCAGCCACTGGCTCTGCGTCCTTCTGCGGTCCCTCCATTGTCTGCGTGACAAAGTGGACGTAGAACTGCCCCATCTGCTGCCCAGGGCAGGCGAGGACCCTGCACACACATGCTGTGGTTGTGAGCTGTGCAGAGTGGGGTCTCCTGGCATTGGCCACGGCCTCCAGGGGCGCTGACACCTCCCATCTGACTGGTAGATGGTTTCTGCCTCTTCCTGTTTGGGGGTTGGAGAGGGAAGTTCATCTGCATGACCACTAAGGTAAATGTGGAATGGGCAGAGCGTCCTCCCTTTCTTCTGTCCCTTCCCACGCACCTGCCTGGCTCCCTGCCATGGCCGGAGTCAAAGTGAGCTGCAAAGTCCAGATGTGAGCAGCTGTGGGCAAGTCGTGCAAACAGTGCTCCCCGGACTTACTACAAATCTAAGCCATTGAACTTCAGCTGGACCTCAAACAACCCTGGTCACGTTTTGTTTCTGTTTTGTCATTTCCGGCTGAATCTCCCACAATCTCAGCCCTGCTCTCCTTGCTCTGCCTTCCCCGCCCCACAGCTTCTCCGCAGATGACATCCTGGCCACATCATGCAACTGGACCCACATCATCCAGGGGACACTTACCGTCCTCTGCTCGCTATCTTCCTTTTCCTTCTGGTTTTGGAGAAAGAGGAGCTCCTTTCCATCAATAAGGTCCACCCCTTCCTGGTTCCTTCCTTCATTCTTTATTTTCCACTCTTCAGTTTTGGATTCTTACAACTATGTTTGAATTCTTCCAGCTGTAAAACCAGCAAATGACAGGCCTCGTGCACCCAGGCTGCCCCCGCCTGGGCCCCGCGCTGTGCAGCCTTTGCCTGGAGCGCACCTTCCTGCACTCCGTTGGGGAGACGGGTGGTGTGCACCACCCAGAAGCGGAATGTGCGTTTCACAGAAAATGACCCATTTAAGGAGAAAATTAAAGCAGAAAAGGGGGCGAGAAAGGCAGCTGCATTGTGAGTACCACAGCGTTGACGCTAGGATCCTGAGTTGATTTTTCTAAGGCCCATGTGTTGGTACTTGGGCATGTGTACCCCCACCACCTAAAATCTTGGTAGTTCCAGTTTCCCAGTCGTAGACCCATGGGTGAATTGACTTTCTTCTCTGGTCCATGCTTTCTGTGGCAGACGTCATCTTACCTATCGCTGCTTCTGTGGTGCGTTCGCCACACACCAAGCACTGAGGAGGGGCTTTCTGTGCGCGTTCTCATGTCATGCTATGACACTCTGAGAATGAAGACCAGGGGCTTTCTGTGCGCGTTCTCATGTCATGCTATGACACTCTGAGAATGAAGACCAGGGGCTTTCTGTGCGCGTTCTCATGTCATGCTATGACACTCTGAGAATGAAGACCAGGGGCTTTCTGTGCGTGTTCTCATGTCATGCTATGACACTGTGAGAATGAAGACCAGGGGCTTTCTGTGCGTGTTCTCATGTCATGCTATGACACTCTGAGAATGAAGACCAGGGGCTTTCTGTGCGCGTTCTCATGTCATGCTATGACACTCTGAGAATGAAGACCATTTTCACCCTGTCTTACAGATGAGGAGGCGGGGACCTGCTGCTGCTAAAGGACTTGGTCAAGGGCAGGAGGCGGAGGTGGTGGAAGGCTGTTCCCCTGCGGTGGGTGTTCACACGGTCAGCTGTGATTTGCACGCAGACGAGCTGCTGCTCTCAGGAGCCACACCTGAAGAACGGCAGGACCCAGGGTGGGCACGAGAAGGTGAACTGAGGAACTGTTGCTACAGAGGCCTCGGCCAGTCCACAGAGGGCTCTGAATCTGGGAGACCCGAGAGTCACTCCAGCTGCACAGGCCAGGTGGTGCGCCCATGCACTGGTCCCTTGCTGGGGACAGTCTATGTCTCGGGAGGGTGCCAGTGCTGGGGTGAGCCTCCCTTCAGGAAGGGCAGTTCCTGGAGAGTCCCCTGCTAGGGTCTGTCAACAGTCGGCACTTCCTGCAGCTGGGGGGACAGCGCTGGGTTGATGGGGACTCTGAGTGGCCCACTGCAGTGTCTACCACAAACAGCTACCTGCTCTCCAGGACATAGTCAATCTTGCCTCCCCAAGGAGGTCTTCTTAGATTCCACTGATCAGAATGGGTCTGGGATGCTCTCTTCCCATGCCCCTCTAGCTGGCTTGAGCTGTCTCAGGTATGACAGCAGTTGTGGCTTTGAAAGGCTCTGCCACTAGACTGTGATTCCTTGGGAAGCAATAATCCCTTTTGGACATCTCTGGCTTCAAAATGGTTAAGGGTAAAAGACAAAAGACCTGCTTCTGTGGCCAGGCAGCGTGCCTTGGGTGTCACTTGTACCTGGCTTGGGAGTTGTCCGGGGATGACTTTGGGTGCAGTACGTGTTCCTGGAAGGCCACAGGCATGGCTGCTTTTCCAGATTTGGTATGGGTGAGTCCACTGGGCATCCTAGCTCTTTGGAGTTCACACTGCTTGGAGGGTTCTGTCCCCCAGTGTAACTCACCCAAACTCACAAAGGCAGCAAATGAAAGCTCCAAGACTTAGCCCCAAGGAGGTGGACATCAGAAGGCATTTGATGAGGAAACCACTCAGGTGCCGCCTCACCTGGCTCTCTTTGGGTGAGGGCCTGGGCAGTTGGGTCCTGAGCCAATGGGTCCTGGGAAGGTGGAGTAGGTCTTGGGCAACTGGGTCTTGGGCAGGTGCATCCGGGGTAGGTGGGTTCTTCTGGACAGGTGGGGTGGGTTCTGTGCAGGTGGGTTCTCAGCAAGCAGATTCTGAGAAGGTGGGTTCAGGGAAGTTAGATTCTGGGTAGGTGGGTTCTGGGCAGCCAGATTCTGGACAAGTGGATTCTGGGCAGGTAAGTTTTGGACAGGTGGGGTCCTGGGCAGGTGGGTCCTGGGTGGGTGGGTCCTGGGCAGTGAGTTCTGGGCAGATAGGTTTTAGGCAGGTGAATTCTGGGAAGGTAGATTCTGGGAAGGTGTGTCCTGAGCAGGGGAGTTCTGGGCAGGTGACTGTTAGACAGGTGGGTCTTGGGCAGGTGGGTTCTGGGCAGGTGCATTCTGGACAGGTAGGTTCTGGGCAGGTAGGTTCTGGGCAGGTGGGTTCTGGGCAGGTGGGTTCTGGGCAGGTGGGTTCTGGGCAGGTGGGTTCACAGATGACAGGCCTTTAGCAGGGCCGAGGAGGCAGGGGTATGGCGAGGCTTACAATTGTCATCCAAGTTTCATCCTTTTATGGTTTGAGAACATTGCTCTTCATAGCCTGATGTATACAGCTTATTAAAATAAAATCCTTTCCACACAAGACAAAGAACACATCTTGGGAAGTGGGTGCTCACTGTTGGAGGTGGCATGGCGCAGCTGTTGGAACCACGTGCTCTGGGCAGGTTGCCTGTCTTTCAACATTGCCTCCACTGTCCCAGCTACAGGAGCAGCGGCTGGGGCACGGTTTTCTCATCTGCAAACAGGGATGGCAGCAGGACCTACTTTGTAAGCTGTTTGAGGCTTAAGTGAGTTAATATTGTTAAAGCATTTGGAATAGTGCATGCTACAAAATAAGTGCTATATAAAGACTCAATGAATAGATTCAGTTGAAAGACATATGAGAAAGCACTTTGAAAAGAGTCAGAAACTGAGAGAATAACTCGATCTGTGATGCAGGAAAGTCGCTGCTTCCTGCGCTGTGGGTGTACTGAGCTGTGAACTGGGCATAGAGTTGCAGCTACTGAAAGCATGCCCGTGTATTTGTTGGTGGTCTTTAAAGAATATTATACTGCCCTGAGAGTGGAGCTTTGTAGTTGAAAGGGGTTGCCCAGAGCTCATTCGTTCCCCTAAAATCTTAGCAAGGTGGCAACCAACAGAATGGGAAAAAATTTTTGCAATCTACCCATCTGACAAAAGGCTAATATCCGGAATCTATAAAGAACTAAAACAGATTTACAAGAAAAAAACAAACAAGTCCATTCAAAAGTGGGAGAAGGATATGAACAGACACTTTACAGAAGAAGACAAACATGAGGCCAACAAACATATGGAAAAATGCTCATCATCACTGGTCATTAGAGAAATGCAAATCAAAACCACATTGAGATACCATCTCACGCCAGTTAGAATGGCGATCATTAAAAAATCTGGAGACAACAGATGCTGGAGAGGATGTGGAGAAATAGGAACACTTTTACACTGTTGGTGGGAGTGTAAATTAGTTAGACCATTGTGGAAGACAGTGTGGCGATTTCTCAAGGACCTAGAAATAGAAATTCCATTTGACCCAGCAATCCCATTACTGGGTATATATCCAAAGGATTATAAATCATTCTATTATAAGGACACATGCACATGTATGTTCATTGCAGCACTGTTTACAATAGCAAAGACTTGGAACCAACCCAAATGCCTATCGATGATAAACTGGACAGGAAAAATGTGGCACATATATACCATGGAATACTATGCAGCCATAAAAAACGATGAGTTCGTGTCCTTTGTAGGGACATGGATGAACCTAGAAACCATCATTCTCAGCAAACTGACACAATAACAGAAAATCAAACACCACATGTTCTCACTCGTAGGTGGATGTTGAACAATGAGAACACTTGGACACAGAGAGGGGAGCATCACACCCTGGGGTCTGTCAGGGGGAAATAGGGGAGGGAGAGCGGGGAGTGGGGAGTTAGGGAGAGAGAGCATGGGGAGAAATGCCACATATAGGTGATGGGGAGGAAGGCAGCAAATCACACCGCCATGTGTGTACCTATGCAACAATCTTGCATGTTCTTCACATGTACCCCAAAACCTAAAATGCAATAAAATAAAATAAAACTAAAAAAAACAAAAAAAAACTTAGCAAGGAAGGTAAGCAGACTACAGTGGAACCAATATGCAGTATTGCAAGTGGAAAGGACATTCGTATTCAAACCACATCCCTCTGCCCCGTTGAAAGTGAGATGGTTTCAAATGGCTTTGCAGCTACCTTCAGAGGGAGGTGGTCTGCAGATGCAGGGGATGTCACAGGCACAGGGATTTAACCCTTTCCGGAACCTCTCTTCTCTGAGTCCCATAAGCCACCCACATGCTTATTTAGAAACCAGGGCATTGGTATGACATTGAGAAGCTTGCAGAACCTGTTTTTTCCCATCACAAATGATAGTGTTCCAGAACGTACATTCGTTTAATGGCACACAATTATTGCTGGAGCCACAGAGATTTTATAGTGGGATGAATAAAGTTGCTCCCATCTTAATTTGTGAAACACTGTTTGATTGAATGCATTTATAATATTAAAGATTCATAACATCTTGCAGGAGAACACAAAGTGAACATTTGTAACCATTCTAAAATCCGCCAAAAAAAGCAACATTAAAATTTAGTGTAAACCATCCCAAATGAAAGGTGCGTTTTTTGTTTTTTTGTTTTGGTTTTGGTTTTGTTTTTTGAGTCGGAGTCTCACTCTGTCTTCCAGGCTGGAGTGCAGTGGCACGATCTCAGCTCACTGCAACCTCCCCCTCTTGGGTTCCAGTGATTCTCCTACCTCAGCTTCAAAAGTAGCTGGGATTACAGGCACGCACCACCACACCTGGCTAATTTTTTGTATTTTTGGTAGAGATGAGGCTTCACCATGTTGGCTGACTGGTCTCAAACTCTTGACCTCAAGTGATCCGCTTGTCTCGTCCTCCCAAAGTGCTGGGATTACAGGCGTGAGCCACCTTGCCAAGGCCCCGAAGTAAGGTTTTTAGAGCAATATCTGTGTCGTCACATTCCCCACAGATATTCGTTTTGATTACTGGTTCGCCTGTTAGGGGTCCCTGCTGTGATGCAATCAGTGTGACATTCTAATTGGCATTATAGATGGAACTCTCCACAATGGTCACACTAAATGTTCAACAAATATGCCCAAAGGCAGTAAAGATTCAACCACTCAGCAAGGATTTGGGCCGCATTTACTCAGTGCTGGAGGTGGGAATGCACAGAAAATGGGAATCGTGTCCCCCTCTCAAAGAGCCGGCCACCCAGGAGAGGTGACGGACACACGCAGGAGGTTGAGGAACGGTCCTGCAAGCTGCAGGAAGAGCAGAAGCTCTGCAGAAGCAGAGGCAGGAAGACGCTCGGGCTGCTCAGGTGGCTGTGTCCCAGTGACTAGTTACAGAGGCTGCTGCTGCTGGTGGTGATGAGGGCATGAAGGCAGGCCTGGGGGGTGCGGGGGCTTGTTTCCCTGGCTTGGCGGAGTTACTCGGCGGCGGGAAGAGGAGGTGAGCGCTGGGAATCTGCCAGGCAGAGGCTGGGAAAAGCCCCAGCAGGTGGAGGTCTCAGTTCCTTCTCTTTCACTCCTGTCCCAGGGCCGTTCCTCTCTCTTTCTTTAGTCCGTGTGGAGCCCCCACCAAGTATGTCTTCCATGCCACACACGGCGAGTTTCATAGGTATACAAAACATTTCACTTCATCCTCAGATGTGTGGGCAGGATCTCTTGAAATTTCAGCAAACCAGCCAAAAATTAAAATAGCATCTGTTTAGCCTCCTTCCTCAGGCACTCATGTGCCCATAATGAAACATATGCCCACACGCCTCTGCCCTGCTTCCATGAAATTACGGGCAACTCCAAGAAATGACCATATCCTAAAATCAACTTTAATACAGACCAAACAATCATTGAAACATTAAGATGATTATAATAATGAGCAATCTCATGTAGAAGTTTTCCAAACAAATTTATTTGTCCCCGTGTAGAGTCAGAGTACATGAATCAAATTCGTGTGCATTAATCCTACGTCGGTGAAATTTAGTCACCAATTCCCCCTATTTTCATCTGACTCCTTTTCTAGGAACTAGAAAACTAACATAGCATATAATTTAGGAGATGAAAAGAAACAATAGTGCATGAAGAATACAGTTCCCAGAATGAATTGATCGACCTGTCATTTTCAGTATATTTAGAAGAATAGATGCAAAGTTTGACTTTTAAATCTTCTTGCTCTAAACACTGGCAGAGCAAAGTCAGAGTCTGCATTGAGAGAGGAGAGCATTTTACTTGAAAATCTTCTAAAAACGATGTTCTCTGCTTGTGTAGACCGAGTCGCTTCTGTGAAACTCCCTGACAATGGGTGTACCTGGTCAGGAGATGCCTCACGGGGCTAAGCTGGTGGAATTTCTTGCAGAATGAGGCTGCCCTCAACCGTTGAAGCAATCTCCGCTTACCGAGTGCCTCTGTTTTCTCTGAGTTTGAGTTCAGAGTAATTTGTAAACGCGCTGGAGGGAGCCAGGCAGAAAGTGAGGCCCAACAGCAAAGGATGCAATGGAGCGCCACTCCGAGCTGCCGGCATGCTGTTTCCTTTTGAAAATTTTGGCCAGGCGCGGTGGCTCACACCTGCAATCCCAGCACTTTGGGAGGCTGAGGCGGGAGGATCACCTGAGATCAAGAGTTCAAGACCAGCCTGACCAACATGGAGAAGCCTGTCTCTATGAAAAATACAAAAAAATTAGCTGTGCATGGTGGCGCGGATTGCGGTGAGCCAAGATCGCGCCATGCACTCCAGCCTGGGCAACAAAAGCAATTCTCCATCCCAAAAAAAAATTAATGTTAATTTTTATAGATTTGCTACCCTTTAGGCTCCTGTAACATATTATTTTCCTATTAGTAAAGAAATTATGTAATTGTCTTGTGATGGCTAGTTCCTTACGTTCCATTGTGTGCTGTTGGAAGGTAAGATTGTGTCTTCTTCCGTATCAGCCAGCCCTGCTGGGTGGTGTTCCTGTGTGAAACGCCGTCAGCCGGTCGGATGCCGCTCTTCCTCCCTGGTATTTACCCAGATCCCACTTCCTTCCAGCCTGAAGACCTTGGGTCCATGGACACCCTACTGGAATGCATTTTGCTCATTTATTTTCTTATATTTATTTATTTACTTTATTCTTTCGTTCTGAGACGGAGTCTCACTCTGTCATCCAGGCTGGAGTGCCATGGTGCAATGTCAGCTCACCGCAACCTCTGCCTCCCAGGTTCAAGCAATTTTCCTGCCTCAGCTTCCTGAGTAGCTGGGATTACAGGCGCCCACCACCATGCCCAGCTAATTTTTGTATTTTTAGTTGAGACAGCGTTTCACCATTTTGACTAGGCTGGTCTCTAACTTCTGACCTCAGGTGATCTGCCCATCTCAGCCTCCCAAAGTGCTGGGATTACAGGCATGAGCCATCATGTCTGGCTTGTTTTCTTATATTTATAATGAGACAGAGTGTGTGTGTGTGCGCGCGTGCGTGCACGCTCATGCACACACCTGCTTGTTGATTCTGTTTCTCACATTTTATCACTAACTCTTAAAGGTAGGTGTGAAATCTTTTACTTTATATAATTGCATACACCTGGACACACACAAATTCTTTTTTTGTTGTTGTTTTTTGGAGATGGTTGGTGGGGGGTTGGGGGGCGGGTCTCACAATGTGCCCAGGCTGGTCTAGAACTCCTGGCCTCAAGTGTTCTTCCCACCTAGGCCTCCCAAAGTGCTGAGATTACAGGCAAAAGCCACCGCGCCCAGCCAGGAGTTCTTACTTCACTGATTAACACCTTCTGGAAGACAATTTAGCTGCCAGAGGATCTTCACAGACAAATTTTGCGTTTTGCGTTTTGCTCATTTCATTTTGAAATAATAATCACTTGGATTTCTTTAATTAAAGTGAAGTTTTCGCAATAGACTTCATTTCTTAAAAGCAAGCAAAATTTCTCAAATCTGCTGTGTATATTCTGTGAAACTCTGCGCATTTATTTCAATCCATATTTACTTTGGTCAAGGCAGGCTGCTAGAAAACGTCCTGAAACCTAAAAGCCAGAATAAAGCCTATTTGGAAACTTGCCGACTCAACACACCGTTCTCATTGCCACCAAATCCATGGCGTTTGCCTGTCCTCCGGTGGGCTGACGCGTGTGACCTGCATTCGGCCTCCTGGGTCCCCTCTCACAGAAGTCTAAGCGCCGACTGCCCGGGGCAGTTCACCCAGCCTTTGCTTCTCTTTCCTCTGTGTTTTCTTTCCCATTAGCACTTCTAAAGACGGGGTAGGGAGGGCAATTAAAGGGAGGTTGGGGAATATCTATGGATTTACTATTTCCACACCCCTAATTAACAGGTCATTGAGGACTTTTTCCACTCTAAGCATACCAGGCTCTAGGAGCCTGACGCGGGCTCCCCACCCTGTGTCTTCTTTATCTGAAGCGATGTGGTGGTGAAGGCATAGGTTGCCCAGTCCAGCCTGCAGTTGTGTTTGTTCTACAGTTTTTATGAACAAACCTTAATGAATGACTAAAACTTTAAATGGGAAATTTCACGTCTAAATCCCACGTTTGGCTTCTCTGCGATGAGGCAGCGCCTGGCCAGGCCTGCCCTTCCTCGGGGCCCTGTTGGGTCCTTGCTCCTGCCCCAGGCAGGCTCGCTTCTGAGAGGTTGGAGGTCACACTTGTCATTAAAGATCTTTAATGCTATTTGGCTTAGAGCTTAATAAAGTATTCTCTTTCTTCCTTTTTTTATTACAAAATATTACTTTTCTAAAATTCCCATCGTGGCTTAAAAATTCGTATATCATCCCAGGACCGTAGTTGTGATTCTAGAAATGCAGACGAAACCCATGATTTTCCGTGGACCTTTGAAATTCCCCCACTCCACGTTGCCTCCCTCCTGCTGCTCCAGCTCTTGGCATCCCTCCCCGGCCATACAGCTGTCCCCTACAAGTCTGAATATACGGGCCGGGGAAAGTGCCGTGCGTTGGCAGCCTGAGGTGACGCCGTGGGTGCGCCTGGGCAACTCTGTGAGCTGGTGTGAAATGCCTCAGCAAGTATCTCCTGCTGAGGATTGGGTGTGTGCACACATCCTTCCATGAAAAACTTGCACCAAATCTTAGAGCCCTGTCTTGGACAAGGGAAGGGGAAGGCTGAGTGGCGTGCATTGCTTTCTTGGGGGCGCTCTGGCTGCCTGGACTGATCTCCACAAAAGAAGTAGGTTTATGAGAGACAGGAATGGGAGAGAAACTGGTTTCCCTATATTACTTGAAGAAAAAAGAAAACTCCTCATGGAAGAATGACAGCTGTTGATATAAACAAGTGTTTTGGATAAAACCTATCCTCCTAGCCCAATAAAATGAAGGTGAGCGTTTTGCTAAGAAATGCCTTTTGGAGAAAAAAGTTAGCACACACATGTTTGGATTACTTTACAAAAGCATTCCTTAATTTACTTGCTTGCTTTTCAATTGTGGTACAACGTAAAGCTATGCCACCCCACCTCCCCTTCTCTCAGCCCCTCTCATCTACCCTCATCTGTGTATATGGCTATGCATTCGTCTATTCTACATGTTTCATGTGTGTGTGTGATGGCTAATGTTATGTGTCAAATTGGTTAAGCCACAGTGTCCAGATACTTGATTAAACATTATTATTGTGGATGTTTCTGTGAAGGTTTTTTTTTGGATGAGATGAACATTTAAATTGGTAGACTTGGAGTGAAGCGAATTCATCTCCACCGTGCAGACGAGCCTCATCCCATCAGTTGAAGGCTTGAGAGAAAAAGTCTGGTCTCCCCGGAAGGACCTCTGTGGCTCTTCCCCGGGACCCCAGCCTGGCCACCTGCCCCAGCCAATCATGGCCTTGCCTCCGCCACAGTCACGTGAGCTCATTCCTTCAAACCCATCTCCCTCTCTCCATATATTTTCATTCCATGGGTTCTGTTTCCCTGGAGAACCCTGGCTAGTACGAGGTGCAATTGGACAGTATCTGTCTTTTGTGACCAGCTTCGTTCACGGAACAGAGTATTTTCAAGATTCATCCAAGGTGTAGCCTGTATCAATATGTCATTACATGGGTATCACATGTTGTTTATAGATTCATCAGCTGCTTCAACATGAGGGCACGGGTTCCTGTCTGAGTCCCTGCTCTCAATTCTTTGTGTGAGGTGCTTCCTAGAGAGACCTGGTTCTTCTTTTTTTGGGTGTGCGTGTGTGCATGTGTGCGTGTGTGTGTGTGTCTTGAGACGGGAGTTTTGCCCTTGTCGCCCAGGTTGGAGTGCAATGGAGCGATCTCAGCTCACTGCAACCTCCACCTCCCAGGTTCAAGCGATTCTCCTGCCTCAGTGTCCTGAATAGCTGGGATTACAGGCATGTGCCACCACGCCCGCCTAATTTTGTATTTTTTGTAGAGACTGGGTTGCTCCACATTGGTCAGACTGGTCTCAAACTCCTAACCTCAGGCGATTCGCCCGCCTCAGCCTCGCAAAGTGCTGAGATTACAGGCATGAGCCACCACATCCGGCCAAGACCAGGTTCTTCTGGGTCATCCCCGCAGTCCTTTGCCCTGGTTTCCACGTCTGGCTCCAGCTGGGTAAACAATGGTGCTCGCTCAGATGTTCACTTGACATTCACCCTGGCCAGCACATTGGCTTTAATTCCATGGACTGATGTGTGAATTTCACCTCACTATTTGAGCACTGTGAATATCACCAGTACTGTTTCCCTTTTCCACTCTATTTTGTGGGAAATAGACATGATCAATATGCTCTCAAGGTCTGGTTTCTGCCAAAGTATCACATTTTTTCTGATGGAAATTTATTGTCCCCTTGGCAAGAATCCATGTTATTGGAACATTTCCAGGAAACCCTTTGGTGGCACATGAGACCTGACTCCGTGGTACTGGACAGATCTCCTGAAGCAGAAGTCTCAGTGGCTCCCAGAACATCACCTCCTCCACGAGGAGCCAAGAACTCCCAGGAGGGGATGGGCCACGGAATGCACACGCCATCAGCTCTGTCAGCTCTGGGTGACACCAAGAGAGGAGAGAAGCAGACAGCAGCTCTCATCTGAACGTGCGTTCATTGCGTTCATCACCAGGAGCCTCCGCTTCAGTGCGTTCTGTGATCAAGAGTTGATGTTTGTGTCTTTCCAAATGTGCTGATATTCGTGTGCAGCATACCTGGCAGAGGGGGAGAGAGCAAGGCCTCCGGAACACGGTTATCTTGGCTGGAATCCAGACCCCATTCTGATGTCCGGAGCAGATGACTTAACTTCCTCAGCCTCAGTTTCCACTTTGTGACATTGGAACGTTGCTGTTACCTACTTCTTAAGGACGCTATAAAATAACAGAATGTAAGAGCTGCTTTAAACTACCAAGACCTTTGTAAATGGTGGTAAGACTTTAATAGGAAGAGAATATCAGCAGGAAAAGCTTTATTCATTTTTAAGACATAAAATGTGTGGAAAATTACAGGGAATAGATTTTATAACACATCCTTTTTCTCCTCTCTGTGTTCATTGCAGATTTTCACATAATCTTTAAAAAATCACTGTGTGTCTGGAAATCTTGCCTTAAAGTAGGTCTTTTTGAAAAGATACTATTAGGTTGAACCACACGAAATTACCATTTGTTCAGTCAAATACAAGCAATTTCATGTTTGGCTGGATATTTTTCTCAAAAACAGTTTTAGTTGGAGATTGTATTCCTTAAAAAAATTGACATCAAATGAATGATATGTCCATGATTAACAGTATGTCATAGAAGCAAAGTGGCAATAATTATTGATGCCTGCACTAATTTTAAATAGTCCAATTATGCTCCATGTCATTGCATTTCAGAGCTGAGAAGCACCTAAGAGATCATTACTCTAACATTATTTTTAAGATATGGAAATTGAGTCTCAAAGAGGTTAATCACACATCCAGGACGAGAACTCATATTTCCTGATTTCCAATTCAGCATTCCCCCCATTCTATATGGCCACGCCATACAACATGCATATGGAACAGCCTGATTGTTCAAGAGCCCTGGTGTTTGTCAAATTTGCATATAAAAAGATTCTAAGAAATCACAGTTCTACTATAGCTTAAATAAGACCTAAATGAAAATATTAGCTGTTAAAATAGTAAACACGTACTTAATGCTTTTGCTCACCTCTTTACACTTCAGGGCATATATGTGACAAACCATTTGGACCAACTGTTCTCTGTATGGTCTTCAAGTACCTTCCCGGGACTCTGCCTGCCAAGTCCCTGACACAACTTGACCCCACCCACACCACCACCAAAAATGTGAGAAAAAAAGACGTGGCTGGGCGCGGTGGCTCATGCCTGTAATCCCAGCACTTTGGGCAGATCACGAGATCAGGGGTTTGAGACCAGCCTGGCCAAACCTCGTCTCTACTAAAAACACAAAAATTAGCCAGGTGTGGTAACACCCACCTGTAGTCCCAGCTACTTGGGAGGCTGAGGCAGGAGAATTGCTTCAACCCAGGAGGAGGAGGTTGCTGTGAGTTGAAATCACGCCATTGCACTCCAGCCTGGGCGACAGAGCAAGACTCCATCTCAAAAAAAAAACAAAAAAGATGTATCCTGGCCTTTTTGCATAATGTGCACTTTCCTTCCATCTAGGACTGATCACGGTCGTGTTCCTGCAGACAAGGAGGCTCCAGAAGGACGCGTGTAGGAGAGACAGTGACCATGTGACACTCGGAGCTTAGGAAGTGCTGTTTGTTGAATTGAAATCTGAACATGTTGATCTTATTCTTATGTTTGTAGGGAGAATCCCAAATTGTCAGCAACCCATCACTCCAAGGCAAAGTCCAAACTGCTGGGCTATCCCCTTGGACTGATTTATGTGCTGGCTTCTGGGGACAGCCCTCCTCTGCACAGTGGACACCAGGCCCTGTTAAGCTGAGCTCTAACGTGCCTTGAGGTTTATTACCTTGGTGAGTACACCGTCCTCCCAGAGTTGCAGAAACCCTCCAAGGCAAGTTAAACTGGGTGGGTGATTCGTCCCAAACTGGAGGGTTACGTAGCAGAAGCTGTGCTGGAGTCAGGCTTGGAGGGTTTGGCTTCATGATGTGCAGGATTTTTTTGAGACAGAGTCTCACTCTTGTCGCCCTGGCTGGAAGGCAATTGCGTGATCTCGGCTTACTGCAACCTCTACCTCCCGGGTTCAAGCGATTCCCCTGCCTCAGCCTCCTGGGTAGCTGGGATTACAGGCACCCACCTTAGCGCTCGTCTAATTTTTGTATTTTGGTAGAGACGGGGTTTCACCATGTTGGTCAGGCTGATCTCAAACTCCTGACCTCAGGTGATCCACCCTCCTGGGTCTCCCAAAGTGCTGGGATTACAGGCATGAGCCACTGTGTCCAGCTTATGTGCAGAATTTCAAGTGACATCGGGGCTGTGGTAGTGACAGGCAGAGACACACAGAAGGGAAAAATCAGTCCCCCCTGCTCAAGGCACCCACAGCTCTGTGTTTATTTGTTAGAGCACTTGACCCATGTTTTGAGTATATAGCTCTGCTTCATTTTTTTGTTGGCTGGGAGGCTTCCTTGGGCAGGCAGAGTGTATTTTTTTCTCTTTGCATCCCCCGTTCCTATTACATAGGAGACATTCGTTGAAACTTTGGGGAATGAATGAATGGATGAATGAGTGTGTATGTGCTCCGACTAGGACTTTGTTTTATGAATAGGCAGGGTGGACCTATGTAATATGATTTGAGTGGCATCATCTGCCACCAATTTGTGGAATGACATTATTAAACATTCATCTGGTTGGATGAAAGGCTTCTTCCTGGCTGGCATGCTTTTGAAATGTAGCACCCTGCAGGGGTAGAGGAGGGCAAACCTCTGAAGTCCTTACCACCCATTAGCAGCTGAGTGTGAATTGGTTAATCAGCTCACTTCCCTCCTGGCAGCTCCCTGAGAGCAGGCCTGGAGGGCCCTGTGGGTCTGGGCTGGTGCAGAAGAAGCAGGAGGCTTTCAGGGCTGGGTGGGCTAAGCATCAGGAAAAGACCTCCAGAGAGGAAAAGCAAGGAACTTAGAGGGGACCGGGCTCCAACAAACTCCTCCCAGCTTTTCCAGGAAGCCTTCCCTGGGGGCCTCGAATAGGTGAGCTGAGACCTAAGACCCCCACCACTCCCAAAGTCAGGGGGATTCCTTTGTGTGTGTGCATTTGCTTTCCACTTATTCTTCTTAAAGAAATTACCCATAAGCTGCCTGACAGTGCCTGGTCTACAGAACACTTAATAAATGTTGAAAAACAGCAAAATGCGAAAAGCATCGTTTTGCAAACCAACCCTGACTCAGGAGTCAATAGGATGACGCAGGGCCAGCAGCTTCCTCTCGTGGGTTCTTGCTTCAGCACCAATTGCTAACCACACCATGGCTCTGACAGGTGTTTGTGTGTGTGCATGTGTGTGCAGGCAGACCGTGTGTGAGCGTGTATAGGAGTGTGTACACGTGGCATTTGTGTGTGTGCACACGAGTGTGTGTGTGGAGTGCATGTGGTGTGTGATAGGGGTGTGCACGCATGTGCATCTGTGTGTGTGCACACAGGTGCCTGTGTGTGAGGCATGTGCATGCATGTGCATCTGTGTGTGGGATGTGCACATGCATGTGCATGTGTGTGGAGGGTGTGCACACATGTGCATCTGTGTGTGGGGTGTGCACACATGTGCATCTGTGTGTGGGGTGTGTACATGCATGTGCATCTGTATGTGGGGTGTGTGTGAGCATGTGCATCTATGTGTGGGGTGTGTGCATGCATGTGCATCTGTATGTGGGGTGTGCGTGAGCATGTGCATCTATGTGTGGGGTGTGTGCATGCATGTGCGTGTGTGTGGGGTGTGCATGCATGTGCATCTGTGTGTGGGGGTGTGCATGCATGTGCATCTGTGTGTGGGGGTGTGCATGCATGTGCATCTGTGTGAGGGGTGTATGCATGTGCATCTGTGTGTGCAGGATGCATGTGTGTGGGGTGTATGTGGCACATGGTGGGTGTGTGCATGCATGTGCATATATATGTCTGCATACGGGTGTGTACGTGTGTGGGGGAGTGTTCATGTATGTGCATCTGTGTGTGCACACAGGTGCATGTGTGTGTAAGGGGAGTCACTGTGAGTTGGGCTATTTAAATATTTCAGGAAATGATCATTATCAAGGCAATGTTTTTGAATAGTTAAATGTGATTCAAGAAAACTGTTTTAAGAAAGAAATAAACGGTGCTATGACAACCCGAGAGTTAAAAAGAGACCTGTATCTGAAAGCAAGGGATGATGTGCTGCGTTTTCCTCCAGGGCCAGCTGTGTGCAGCCGCTGCATTGGAAGACGTGAGCCACTGCGACCTGCTCTGCGGGCAGCTCAACCAAGGCAGGCCCTTTCCAACGCATAGGCCTGTTTTCTGCAGAAGGCAACAACTCACACATGCTCCGCTTCCATCTTGCAACCTCACATCCATAGGTTTTTCTAACTTTGTTATGTCCGACAAATTGCATCTTTTGTGGCACATGATAAAAAGAACTAGGTTAAGCTGAAATCGTGTAGCCGCTTCCCAGGGCCTGGTGAGGAAATCAGAGTGCGTTTTGCTTTGTATTCTATTCCCCCTCAAAGGCGGGATTAAAATAGCACTGCTTGTCACGTCTCATTATGGAAATCTGTGTGGCCCTCACAGGGGCGCAGTCAGTTCGGGACTAGGAGCTGCGCAAAAGGTGTGACCTGCCTGTGGTCCAGGAGCACAACCTGTCATTTCAGAGCAGGGAAGACCGGCCAAATCTCCCACTAGTCTTAATCTTACTCACAAAAAAGGAGGCAGAGGGTCATGGGTTTCCCCACTCCTTAAAAAAACTGCTGGTGAAAAGAGAACGGATTTCACAAATGGCTCGCTTTGTTTGCTTTCTATTATCCATTGGACGAGTGGAAAGAGGCACGTTTTCTTCTGTTTTAAAATGTGCAAGAACCAGGGACACAGAGCCCTGTTTCAAGAACATCTTCCAGATGGAAATGATTAGAATGCCCCCTCCTGACTTTCCTCATGCCCATCTCTTCTAATACGTTGCTCTTCCTTGCCGGAAGTCAGGGAGCAAGCAGTAAGGAAGTGCGCGGCTCCGCATTTGTTCCCTTAATTGTCACAAATAATTGGATTTTGGGAGAGAGACAGGAAGAGTCGAGGTGAGGCTACCTCACGTAACCAGGCAGGAAGAGTTTTCCAGGATGCTGCATTGCTCTGTTTTGTTTATTATGATTTTTTTAGAGCTCTGAGGGTGAATCTGATTACTACATTTTTACATTTTTCCTTTTTTTGGTGAGCTTTGTTTGGGATTTTCCACGCTGTCATTATTGCTAACAGTGAGCCAGGGGAAGAAGGGTAGGGAGAAGAAGGTTTACTGGAGATAATTACGAGGCTGCTGCACAAACCAGGAGACGGGATGGTATAGAATTTTATTTTATTCTGTCTCTCTGCACTTGAGTCTCAAGTACGCTTCCCATAACGATGCAATTAATCTTGACATGTACAGACTGACCAGAATTCTAAACCCTAGGAAAACACACCTCAGCAAAATTCTACATGATGTTAACATAAAAAGCATGAGACAAGAAGGGAATTTAAATTACTAAAAATAATTCTAATGTAATTTCACTGCATTCATCCATACTGTTGCGTTTCTTGAGCCTTTATTACCTAAAGCTGCTCCGAGAGAGAAGAGCACCTGAGAGCAATGTCTGCAGCGGGGTTGTCATCTGTTTACTTTCCTCTACGCCCCTGTCCTTAAGGCTCTTCCAAGAACGGACCTCACGGCCTCCTCCAGTCATTCACTGGAAGACGTGACCATCCTCTGGGCCGGGAGATGCACCCTTGCCGCCCTCTAAACATCTCTCAAGCTGTTCGCCCTCCGCTCTTGTGACCTCTCTTCAGAATGACATTTCTCAGAGAGCAAGGTCCCCCTCATTTGCCTGGGAAATCTTTGATGCATTATCTAATACAGCTCATCCTCTAATAGATACTGATAGAAATCGATTTAAACCTTTACAACCCCTATTAATTATACACTTGAGATTTCAATAGCTGAACGAAAACTTCACTAAGATCCTATCATCAGGCAGAGCGAGGCAGCGTGGTAGAAATTGCAAATGTGTATCAAGCCGGGTATATGGAAGAAGTCATCCAGCACGTGTGTACAAAGGGTAAAACCGTGAGCGTGTGTGAGCGCGGCCAGCTGTGAAGCTCTGGCCTCCGAACCTCTTGGGCTGCAGCTTCGTGTGGTAACCAAGAGAGCAAAGCCCGCAAGCTTCCTCAGGACACAGGCAGAACCCCAGACTGGGCGTTTCGTAGACGTTAAAGGGCACCTTCTCTTAAAGTTTTACTGGAATGCACTTCATCCTTAGATTTGAGACAATCCTGTGTGCGGGATGTGCTGAGGCTTCGCAGAAAGATGCGTGGTCTGAAGTCACAAAACCCGTCTGTGCCGTCGGTGGTCTCCCCGGACGCCCGTGTCTCACCACTCTCCCCATCACAGAGGGCCACGGTAGCAGGTCTTCGTCCTCAGGTGGGGCCCAGTGGCAGTGACGTCGTGGGTGCGCCATGCACGGTCTCCTCCCGAATGAACACACCTCCTAGCTCCCCTGTACCGCCATCCCTGCCTGACACCGGCAACCGTGCTCCCGAGTGCCTTTTTGTTCCTGTGTTTTCTGGAAAAGTGTTTGGGTTTGTGCTGAGTGTTTTCCTTATCAGTGTAAATGGTATCGTGTTGCACATTTTATTCTGCTTCCTGATGCATTCACTCGGAATTGTGCCCTTGGGTCCACGCCTTCTGAGTGTGTACACGTACGACTTGTCTCCTGCTAGGAGTGCCGGGTACTGATCCTTTACAAAATGACCACCCTGTCCTTCCACCACGTGGGGTGTTTCTAACTTCCTGCTACCAAACAGCACTTGGGTCAATACCCTCGCGCCACGGGCAGCCTCGGAGAGGCCGCTGTGGAAATGCGTGGGCACCGCTCTGAAACACACCTTCCGTCTCGGTGCGGGGCGTGTGTGTCACATACCTCGCATGGCTGGCGGTGCGTCAGGGTGCTGCTGCCACCGTTGCCCACCCAGAAACCAACAGAGCCAGAAACACCCCCGGCAGGTCCAGGACCACATATCCTGCACGAAGGAGGCTTCCTCGGGCAGTGGGAACACCTCACGCCGTCCCTGAGCCCTCGGTCCTGTCCCATTTGACCTTCTGTTCTTGTGGCAACCAAATAACGATCCAGGATCAATTTAAGGCGTCATTTGGGATTTTACATAATATTTGGCAGAGAAAATTCCCTCGTGACGCTTCTTTCATGGTTGACTTACTATTTCGTGAACACTGATTCTTTCATAAGTTCCTTAAATGAATCCGACTTAAATTTTGCTTGATATTGCACTGAATGTGCAGACTAATTTGAGGACAGTTGAAGGCGTTGAGAAAATTAAGTTATCCCACTCAAGATGGGATTTGTTCAGATCATTTGCCTCTATATTCTTTTTTTACTTTTTAACTTTTCATTTTGAAATAACTTCCAATCTTACTAAAAAGTTGCAAAAGTAGAACAAAAAAGTTTCCCATGTGCCCTTCACCCAGCTTCCCCAAGTGCCACCGACCTACATGCAGCTTAGGGGTCAAAATCAGGACGTGGACGGTGACGCAGTGCTCCTCCCGCACCCACAGGCGGGGTTCGCGTTTCACCAACTAATACGTCCGTATCTTCTTCTGGCCCCAGACCCAATCCAGGACCACACATTGCCCTTAGCAGTCGTGGCGCCTCCATCCGGGAAGCTTTCTCGGTGTTTCTTTGCCTTTCATGGATTAACACTACCGACAGATAAACTAACTGAAGAAACCATAGCTGGCCTGTTATTTTGTAGGATGTCTCTCTTTGGGGTTTTTCTGATGTTTCTTCATGATAAAATTCAGGTTGTGCGTTCTCGGCAAGATTACTGCATAACTATGCTGGACCAGTAAAATAGAGAATACCCAGGTACGGCACGAGACATACTCATGCCAAAAATGTGTTCACTGTTTATCTGAAATTCAGACTTAGCTGGGCTTTCTGTATTTCCATTTGGCAAATCTGGAAAGCCTACGTATATGTGATTCTGTGTCCTGCTCTGGGCATCATTTAAGGAGAACGTAATTTTGACTCATATACTTTGATCAGTTAGTTAGGGTGATGTCTGCAGGTTTCTCCTTTAAATTAATGCCTATTTTTTTCTTTTTTCTTTTTAAGTATATTGCAGAGAGATACTTTGGGTTTAAATAAATATCCTGTATCTCATCATGCTTTGGTTGATTTCTTGCCTGCAACAATTATTACAGTTGTGTTTGCAAAACGGGGACTTCACGCGGCTCTCGTCTCCTCCATTATTTATTCAATTATATTTTATGTCGGTATGAAGGCATGGATATTAATGTTATTGGATGGGAAATAATCCATTACTGCCGTTATTTATGAAATGGCGGTTTCTGAAATTGTTCCGGGTTTGGCCTTGTGAGAGGGCGCCAGCATCCTTTGATGTGGCCTCCCTATTCTCTGAGCACTTCCTTACTTTCCGGCACTACGACCTGCTCCAGCCCCTCTTGGGCTCCACCTACCCAGCCCTGGAACCAGCCCTTTCTCTAAGAAGCCCCTGTTCCTTTAATTGAAGAATGGCATTTGAAAACCAAGACCTAACTTCAAGGATTCATTGCCTCTTCTTCAAGAATTTTCATTCTCAGCCAGACGTGGTGGCTTACGCCTGTAATCCCAGAAATTTGGGAGACCAAGGCAGGTGGATCACAAGGTCAGGAGTTCGAGACCAGCCTGGCCAACATGGTGAAACCCCGTCTCTGCAGCAAATTAGCCAGTTGTGGTGGCACGTGCCTGTAATGCCAGCTACTCTGGAGGCTGAGGCAGGAGAATCACTTGAACCCGGGAGGCAGAGGTTGCAGTGAGCCGAGATCACGCCACTGCACTCCAGCCTGGGTGACAGAGCAAGAGTCTGTCTCAAAAAAAAAAAAAAAGAAAAGAAAAGAGAGAGAGAGAGAATTTTCATTCTCATCATGAATTTTACTTTTCAACTTTTCATTTTTGTACATTGCAAGTATGGAGAAATACAATTTCATTTTATATTTAACAACATAATTAACGCTTCTACCTGGTACTGATGTCTAATATACTTGATTTTTAGATGGCCAGTCATACAAGTGCAAATTAGGTCTTATTACTTTCCTCCCAGTAACGTTTCTTGTTATTTTCTTTGGTTATAGTGTTGACCAAGGCTGCTATTACTGCATTTAAATGTACACATGATAGTGGGTGTTCTTATTTCCCCCTCAAGTTTTTTTTTTATGTTTTAATGCTTTAGATTTTTTATCTGAAACTTTGCAGTTAAGTGAATTTCTTCTATGATCTAGGTTGCTGAGAGACCTTTTTTTTTTAACTCATTAATGAGCGTTGACCCTCTTAAATACCTTTTCTTGCATTGTTGACTTTTTGAGAAGATCATCTAACTTTTTTGTTGCAATCAGTTAACCGGAGAAAGACATTGATTACTTTTCTGATATTCATCCGTCTATGCACTCCTGGAATAGCCCTTCTTGGCAATGATTTTTTCTTTTTAAAATAAATATTGTAATCTCTTGATTAATATTACTCTATATGTAGGATTTTTGCAACTGTACTTTTTTTTACGTTGCCTTTATCTTATTTTGAAATCAAGGTGACATTAGCTTCATAAAAATTAGCTAGGCAATTTTTTATAAGTTTATATATTCTGATAAAAATTCTACAGAAGAAGATAACTATTTCTTAAAAGTTTGGCAGACCACAAAAACACAATTAGAACTAATAAACAAATACGGCAATGTTGTGGGATATAAGATCACATACAAAATCAGTTGTATTTCTTTATAAAGCAATAAGCAATCTGAAAATGAAATTTAAACAATATCATTTACAATGGCATCAACAAGAATAACATGCTTAGGAATACATTTAAAAATGAAAGTGCGAGACTTGTACATTGAAAACTACAAATTATTGGTGCAAACAAATTTTAAAAGATCTAAAAATATGATAAGACAGCCTATGTCCATGGACAGAAAGACTTGATGTTAAAATGGAAATACTCTCAAAATCCATCCACAGATTTACTGCAATCCCTCTCAGGATACTGGTTGACTTTTTGCAGAAATTGGCAAGCTGATCTTAAAATTTGTATGAAAATGAAAGGAACCCAGAATAGTCAAAACAATCTTGAAAAAGAACAAAATTGGAAGCCTCCTATTTCCTGATTTTAAAACTTACTACAAAGGTACAGTATGGTACTGGCATAAGGAAAGACACACAGACAAATGGAATAGAATTGAGAGTCCAAAAACAAAACCTAACATTTCTGGTGAATTGATTTTTCACCAAAGAGTTAATATAATTCAATAGGGAAAGAATAATCTTTTCAACAAATGCTGCTGAGACAAGTGGATATTTACATGCAAAAGAATGAAATTAGATCCCTGTCTCATACTATACACGAGAGTTAACTCAAAGTGGGTCATAGACTTAAATGTAAAAGCTAAAACAATAAGACTCTTCAAAGAAAACAAAAATAAATCTTTGTGATAATGGGGTAGGCACTGATTTTGCAGCGACAGCACCAATGTCACAAGTGACCAAGGAGGGACTGATAAATTGGACTTTATGAAAATTTAAAAACTTTTGTGCTTCAAAAAAGATGCCATCCTAAAAATGAAAAGACAACACATAGACAGAGGGAATATATTGGTAAATCATGTATTCAATAAGTGAATTATATCGAAAGCACATAGTGGGGCCGGGTGCAGTGGCTCACGCCTGTAATCTCAGCCCTTTGGGAGGCTGAGGCGGGCGGATCACAAGGTCAGGAGATCGAGACTATCTTGGCTAACATGGTGGAACCCTGTTTCTACTAAAAATACAAAAAATTAGCCAGGCATGGTGGCACACACCTGTAGTCCCAGCCACTTGGGATGCTGAAGCAGGAGAATCACTTGAACCTGGGAGGCGGAGATTGCAGTGAGCCGATACCATGCCACTGCACTCCAGCCTGTGCAACAGAGTGAGACTCTGTCTCAAAAACAAACAAACAAACAAACGAAAAACATAGAGCGAACTCTTACAACTTAATTACAGAAAGACAACCCAATTTAAATATGGGCAAAGGATTTACACAGACATTTCTTTAAGGCAGATGTATCAACAGCCAACAAGTACATGAAAAGAAGCCGACCATTATTAGTCGCTAGAGAAATGCAGATAAAAACCATGATGAATTAGCTGGACATGGGGTTTTGCGCCTGTAATCCCAGCGACTTGGGAGGCTGAGGAGAGAGGACTGCTTGAGCCCAGGAGTTTAAAGCTGCAGTGAGCTACGATTGAGTCACTGCACTCCAGCCTGGGCAGCAGTGAGACCCTGACTTAAAAACAAAAACAAACAAACAAACAAACAAAACCCACCATAATGGAATCCTACTTGATGCCTACCAGAATGGCTGTGATGAAAGAAATAGACAATGATGAGTGTTGGCAAGGATGCGAAGAAATTGGAACACACATATGTTTTTGGTGGGGATAAAAATGGTGCAGCCAATTTGAAAAACACATCAGCAGTTTCTAAAAATGTTAAACATAGGATTATCCTATGACCCAACAATTGTATTCCTCAACAGAAATTTTTTTTAAATGTCCACACTAAAACTTGTACACAAATACTCATAACAGCATTGTTCATAATAGCTAAAGGTGAAAAGAATGCAAATGTTAACCATTCAATGAATGCGTAATGGACCCATAACACGACGAAATGCCGTTTGGCAACAAAGATGAGGGGATTGCTGACACGTGCTACAACACGGACCAACCTTGAAGGTACTGCGCCATGTGACAGAAGCGTGGTGGCTCACACTTGTAATCCCAACGCCTTGGGGCACCGAGGAGGGAGGATTGCTTGAGGTCAGGAGTTTGAAACAAGCCTGAGTAACATAGTGAGACATTGTCCACACAAAAGATTTAAAAATTAACCACGCGTGGTGGCACGCACGTGTAGTCCCAGCTACTCGGGAGGCTGGAGTGGGAAGATCACTTGAGCCTGGGAGTTGGAGGCTGCTGTGAGCTGTGATTGCACCACTGTACTTTAACCTGGGTGACACAGTGAGATCCTGTCTCTTAAAACACACACACACACACACACACACACAATATGATACTATTTTTATGAAATGTCTACAATAGACAAATCTGTTGAGCCAAACGTCATGAGGGTTGTGCAAGGCTGGGGGCGGGCAGGAGAGGTTGGGGAGGGAAATGGGAAGTGACTGCTAACGTTGCACAACTCTAAATAGACTAAAGCCGTTGAGCGGTACACGTGAAGTGGGTGAACTTTATGGCACGTAAATTATGAGGCATAAACGCTGGACTGTTTGGTAGCACTTCCTTGTAAAGTTATCTGTGGCTGAGATGTTTTGAAAGCGGAGATGTTTAGTGATCATTTCAATTTTTTAAACACTTTTTGGTCTACTTATCTTCCGTGTTTCTCCCTGTGTGAAATTTGGCTTTTTTCTTTATATGGTTTCAAAGTTATTCGCGGTTATTCACAGCGGCCTTTCTAACACGAAGGCAATCCCCTATCTCCTTGTGCCTCTTGACCTCTTGGTCCTCTCTCTTCCTGTCTCCTTCCTTCTGACCAAAGATCTCTCTGGTAAATTTGCTCCAATAACCAGCCTTTGCTTTTTAAATCTCCTCTAGTGTTTTTTTTGTCTGTTTCGTTGAATTCTATCTTTATTTTCATTGTTTTCCCTTTCATTTAGTTTTTCTGTTGTTCCCTTTTCAGCTCCTTAAATTGAATAATTGGCTGTTGAAGTGTGATTTCATTTCCTCGTGTAGTATTCAAGCTAGCACGTCCACGCGTTTCCCCCCTCAGCACCGCTTTTACGGTGAGCCACATTTTTTGCTGTATGGCGCGCTCATTATAACCTAGTTTTAAACGTTAATTAACTTTCTTTTTAATGCAAGAGTTACTTAGTAGTATGTTTTGTTCTTTCCAAGCAAAGGGACTTTTAAAAAACTGTCACTGTTGAGGACATTTCTTTTTGTTGCAGTATGGTCACAGAACCTAATCTGAACAATACTGATCCTTTGTGGCCGAATACATGGCCTGTTTCTGCAAATGTCTCACGTGTGTTCACAAAAACGAGCCCTCTCTTACGTATGGAGTTCTTCTTATCGCTAACAGCTCAAGAATATTAATCATCGTTTGGATCTTTGACATCTGTGCTTAGCTTTTGTCTTCTGGCTCTGTCCAGTTTTGAAAAAGACATGCTAAGGTCTCCAACTACAATTATTGATTTAACTGTTTCTCCCGGCCCTCCTGTCGCCTGTGGCCCGGTGTGCGCTGAGGCTGTCACCGGTGCTCATGAAGGACATCACTTCCAGTTCTCGAGCTGCCTCCATCGGGATGTAATGTCATCCTTTGGCCTGATGGTATTTTTAGGCTTCTATTCTCTTTCGTCCGATATTAAGATTGCTACACCAACTTTCTTTAGGTTCATAGTTGCTTAATGTAAGCTTTCATACCTTTTATTTTTAACTTCTTTTTTCATTTTGTCTTCAATGTGTCTCTTTAAGATTCTTGTTCTTAATCCAGGTTGGCAGTGTCTGTCTTTGAGTTAGTGGATCTAACCTATTTGCACTTACATTGACTCATATTTAAAAACTTACTTCTGGTAGCTCATCGTATTTTTAATCGACTGAGCTTCCCATTTCTTCCTTGTTCTTTTTCTTCCTGATTTCTATCGTGTAGGTCAAGTTTTCTTCTGCTGGTTTCGAAGTTGTAAATTTTGTTTTTATCCTTGTTATCCTAAGACACCATCTCACGTTCACTTATCCCTACTGACTTTTTGAACTTATCAATAGCCGTGTTTTTCTCCTGATAGGAAGACCACTTTATCGCATTGCCATCTGCCTTTAGCCTTTTGACAATGCCCAGAATTTACACTCTGGGTTCTCTTCAATAATGAATGCTACCAAAATATTTGGTTTTCATTAATTCTCTATCTGTTATAGGAGTCTTCGGGGATCTGTTTCTCTTTCTCTCTCTCTTTTTTTTTCTTTTTGAGACAAAGGTCTCTTTCTACTGCAGCCCAGGCTGGAGTGCACAATCAAAGCTCACTGTAGCCTCCACCTCCCAGGCTCAGTGCATCCTCCTGCCTCAGCCTCCCAGGTAGCTGGGACTACAGGCACACACCACCTCACCAAGCTAATTATTTTTTATTTTTTATAGAGACGGTGTTTCATCATGTTGCCCAGGCTGGTCTCAAACTCCTGGGCTCAAGTGATCCACCCGCCTCAGCTTTCCAAAGTGCCGGGATTTCCGGGGGGTGAGCCCCGCACCTGCTGTGCTTCTCTTATTTTTATTGCTTTCCCCCAAAATGTTTTCTTACAAAAAATGAGCCTTTGTATGGCAAACCATTTGAGACCTATGTCAGAGAATACTTTATACCTTCAAATTTGAATGCCAGTTTGTCTATAAATAATATTCTAGGTTCGAATTTCTTTTCCTTCAATTATTTAAAAATATGGCTCTACTGTTTTTGTATTCAGTGTTGCTGCTGCGAAATGGAACGGCAGTCTGGGTCTTGCTCCTTTGCAGGTGGACTGCTCTTTATTTATGGAAGCTCTTCGGATACTTTCTTTGTATTTGATTGTATTAAACTCACTACAATATGTCTAGGTGTGGGTTTTTCCTTGCCTCCGCCCTGTCTTTTTGACTCTATCAGCCTTTTCTCCCCACTCAGAAGTCTGTCTTCGTGAGTTTGAAACATTTTCTGCTCTCGGGTTTTCTTTGTTACCCTTTCTGGGGTTCCTATCATCCAGATGTCGACGCTTCTTTGTTTTTGTTTTGTTGTTGCTGTTGTTTGTTTGAGATGGAGACGGAGTCTCACTCTGTTGCTCAGGCTGGAGTGCAGCGGCACAATCGCAGTTCACTGCAGCCTCCGCTCCCCGGATTCAAGCAATTCTCCTGCCTCAGCCTCCTGAGTAGCTGGGACGACAGGCATGAATCACCACGCCCGGCCAGATGTTGGCCTTTCTATCCTCATTTTCCCTTAGCCTTTCTTTTATATTTCCTATTTCTATCCTTTCCTTTTGCCTATGGGAGAATTCCTCAATCTGATCTTTGGACTTTTCCATCCATGCTTCAGCTGTTTCCACCTCACTACTCAGCCTACTCATGGCTTCATATTTTTACTGTTTGTGGGTTTTGAAAACGTAGTTCTCAGTTACAACAATATTTTTAAATGTATCAAAATAATAAATGTGGAATATAGTTTCCCAGTACATGAAAGTTTGCTATATTAAAAGTTCTGAGCCAATGCCTGAAATCCCAGCACTCTGTGAGACTGAGGTGAGTGGATCACTTGAGGTGAGGAGTTCGAGACCAGCCTGACCAACATGGTGAAACCCCATCTTTACTAAAAATACAAATTAGCTGGACGTGGTGGCAGGTGCCTGTAATCCCAGCTACTTGGGAGACTGAGGCAGAAGAATTGCTTGAACCAGGGAGGCAGAGATTGCAGTGAGCCGAGATCGTGTCACTGCACTCCAGCCTGGTGGACAGAATGAGACTCTGTCTCGAAAAAAAAAAAAAGTTTTGAAGTCAGAAATTAAGACAAGCGAGACACCTTGAAGTCCAGTGTTATACTGGCTTTGGATTCAGTCTCTGTCCATGATGATAACGACCTCTCTTAGGACCTTTTGGCTGCAAGTGACAGACACTCCATCTCACTAGCTTATGCTAAAAAAAGAGCAGGGAGAATGTGGTCGAGTGACCCCGGGAGTGATCGGGAACACACACGCAGTTTCTCCCTGCTCTGGATAACCGATCCACTGGCTCCCAGCTTCTGTTCTGTGAAGGGAGCATCTTCCCCTCGGGCATCAATTTGAAGAATCCTGAAGAGGACCCTGACAGCCTTTTGTGATCTGCCTGCCCCTTCTTGCAAACCATGGTGGTCCTATCCACGGATGCCTTCTCTTGGGTTCTGTGGTTGGATGGGGAGGAATGATCCATCCTCTGTAGTGGAAGGGGAGGGAGGACACACCAAGACGATGAGCAGAGCAGAAGCCCGAGTGACACCTCGTACATGTCAGTGCAGTCTCAGATGGGGCCCCAGGGAGAACACCTGACATCCTGTTCTCCAGTGATGGTGTGTTGACATGTCATTCACGAGCCGAATAATTTACCCATTTAAAGTGTACAATCCAACAGTGATTGGTACACTCAGAGTTCTACAACTCTCACACAATCAATTTTGGAATATTTCTATCATCCCTAAGCAACAAATACTGTATCTTACCAGTCACTTTCCAGTTCCCTCCAACCCCCAGTGGTTCCTTCACCCACAATAATCTGAATGTTTAAGGAGCTGGCTTGCTAACTCATTTCTTAATGACAAGAATGAAGCCAGCATTGTTTCTGACATTCTTTCCCTTCAAGGTAATTCATCATTTATCCTTTTTTTAAGGGATTGCCTTCGTATCTGTGCCTCAGACTCACTTCCTGACTGTGAGGATCAGCTTCCCTCACGAAAGGCGAGTGGGGAGTGCCCGCCATTAAACCTCTGTGACCACAGGGGACAGAGGCCGTGGGTGGATGATTTTCTCTCTGATTCTTTGCATTAGTTCAATGGGAAAAACTTGGGTTTCCAGATAAGCAGCGGCACGTGGACTGGGCTTGGTCCGGTCTCCCTGGGAGCACTGCTGGGGACCCACCCCAGCTCACAGGGCTTCCTCCTGCCGCCCACGCCATGATCAGCCTCATCTTCCTGCCTCAGCCCTGGCCCTGCACTGGTTTCGTCTTCTGTAGTCCAGCTGCTCCTCCCCACAGGCTGCTTCCTCGGGTGGGCCACCCATCTGTCGTCCTCCTCACAACCTCCCGTGATGGTGGCCCTGAGGTCACCTTCCCATTGGCAATGAACAACCCCGTTGTCACTGCCCATGGGTGTGCCCACCGGAAGCTGCTCATAGGCAGGAGGGAACTGTTCAAGCTGGTTTTTCCAGCCCCTACCACAGTGCTGGGTGTGTAGGTGGACAAGAAAGGCATCAAGTATGTAAATTAGGAATGCAGGAACACCTGAGCGTGTCAGACTTTGGAGGGGTGAATGCCACTCCACAAGTGTGTCAAGTAGGACGGGAATGAATGAAAATGAAAGGGCGTCAAGGAGACATTCAGAATAAAATGAGTAACTTTTTCTCATTAGGTGGTCATTGCATAATTAAACAATGAAAAAACCATACTACAAAAGAGTAATAAAATGTGGGCCGGGCGCGGTGGCTCACGCCTGTAATCCCAGCACTTTGGGAGGCTGAGGTGGGTGGATCACGAGGTCAAGACATCGAGACCATCCTGGTCAACATGGTGAAACCCCGTCTCTACTGAAAATACAAAAAATTAGCTGGGCATGGTGGCGCGTGCCTGTAATCCCAGCTACTCAGGAAGCTGAGGCAAGAGAATTGCCTGAACCCAGGAGGCGGAGGTTGCGGTGAGCCCAGGTCGCGCCATTGCACTCCAGCCTGGGTAACAAGAGCAAAACTCCGTCTCAAAAAAAAAAAAAAAAAGTAATAAAATGATAATATAACAATAATAATAATAGCTAACATTCATCAGGCACTTTCTAGGCCCCAGCCCAGCTCTAAACACTGTCTATTTATTCCTGGTTTTCATCTTCACAAGTGCAATTATATCCCCACTGGACAGATGAGCTGCTGGAGAGCACGTGGTGTGCACGTGTGTGTTCGTGTGACGACATCTAGAAGTGCCATCAGTCATGGTATCGCTATGTAGCTCTGAGATAAGCTCAGAGTGCCTGTCTCGAAGTAAACTAAAAAGGAACTACAGAGTCAGAGAAAATGGAAAGGAAACATGATTTTAAAAACTGCTCCCAAAGGAATATGAATCATTCTGCCATAAAGACACAAGTAGGTGAATACTCATCACAGCAGTATCCACAATAGCAAAACCATGGAACCAGCCTGATGCCCGTCACAGTGGATGGGATAGAGACTGCGGTGCATACACACCGTGGAATACTAGGCAGCCCTAAGAAGGAACGAGATCATGCCCTCCGCAGCAGCATGGATGGTGCTGGAGGCCGTTATTCTAAGTGAACTAATGCAGGAGCAGAAGCTGAAATACTGTGTGTACTCATGAGTGAGAACTAAACATTGATCATACGAACACACAGAGGGGAACCACAGACACTGGGGCGTACTTAAGGATAGAGGTGGGAGGAGGGGGAGGAGCAGAAACCCACCTACTGGATCCTATGCTGGTTACCGGGATGGTGAAATGATCTGTACACTGTGGCCCCTTGGCATGCAGTTTACCCGTATGACAGCCCTGCACATGTGCTCCTGAACCTAAATAAAAGTTGAAAGAACCTTCTCTTAGCGTCTAGTGATGGTTTCACTTAAACTAGCTGGGGACTAGAGACAGGCACTGATTTATTTTCACTGTTACAGGTCCTGGCCATGTGTAATGAATGGGCTGTGTGTGTATGTGTGTGTGTGTGTGCATGAGCATGCGTGCATGCGTGCGTGCGTGTGTCCACACTGCTGGGTTCCTACCCTTGGGGTGCTCTGATGGCATTTTGGGTGGGCGGGCTGGAGGGCTCCTATCTGAGCAAGGTTGCTCCCCGCCTCAGAGGCAGAGGACTAGGTGTCAGTGTCAGAGTTCACAGCTCAGTTAAATGGGAAGTAAACTGAGGTCACCGAGTGGCATATTGCTTGTGTGGGACTCGGCATTTCTGTAACTGCACGTTCTAGGCTGGTTGCCATGGCCTCACTCCTGGATCCTAGGGAGGATGAGGACGTTTCCATGGGGCCTTCTCTCTCTCAGCAGCCACGTCACTGGCTCTCCCTGCACAGACCCAGCCTTCGTCCTGTCCATTCTGTTGGCCACGTGCATTTTTGTTCTGTTTATTTTATTTTTGCAAGGACTGGAGGTGGCATGCCAAATAGCATTAGTGTTTCCCACTAAAAAAATAAAACGTCTTCTTAACAAGGGACGATCCTTGTCTTTAATATCCAATTTCTTAACCTTTTTCTTAGCATTCTAGCCTGTGAGAAGAAGAAATGTGTCAACATTCCGGAGCTTTCCTTTCCCAGGGACAGCTGGAGGCCTTGAGGATTGAAAGAGAAAGCGCCAGAACCACTGCCTCGGCTGCTTCCTGAGGAGCCTCTCAGGCTTGTCACCTGCATGCTAGCCCTGAAGAGAAAAGGAAGTATACCCCGTGCCCCGGCCGCCCCCTCAGCAGAGACTGTGGTTCCCCATCCGCTCCAGCCTCCTCCAGCATCTGGGACCCAGCCCAGCCCTCTGCCCTGCGCTGGCTTTGCATCAATGTCTCAGATGCAGGGAAGAGGCTTTGGCCACTCCTGAGACCTGCGCCCCTCTTCCCAGCAGGGCATGGAGAACACTTTCCTGACCGTGGACGACTTTGCGGGTGTGCTGTGATGGGTCTGCAGCGAGGACCCCAGACCGCTCCTGCTGAGGACACATGGGACCCACAAACGCAAGCTGGGTGACACAGGTCACCTGAGACTGGACAGCAGAAAGGGCGAGGGCCTGAGCATGCAGTCAATGGGAAGGGACTCTACCTGCTCAAGACCTGGCGAAACGTCCTTGCCAAATAAATGATGCTCTTTTCTTAGAATTCAGCTGACTGTTCACTCAATGTCCCAGGCACCTCACAGGGAAGATGGTAAATACCCGAATCATAGAGAGTGGGCATCCCATCGAAACCCAGCGCGTCCTCTGGGGTATGATCAGCTCCTCAGCACCCGGGAGCTTTGTTTTGTTCACTAGACACATGGTGTGTGCTCCATACCCACTAGACACATGGTATGTAATCCTGGTCAACAGACGGGTGACTGGCGTGGGTGCGCTGGGTGGGCTCTGATGGTCTCATCACCACCAGAACAGATCCAAACTCAAGTTTCTGGATGGACAAGTCCCAGAATATGGCGCCTCTGCCGGGACACCAGGGGGACAGACTCTTCCTCAGTTGGGTGGGTTCATTCTGCAACAGACCTGGCTTTGGCCTGCCCTGCCCTTGCTCCATGAGGCCACTGTTCCCCTGCAGACCTGCCAGTCACGAGTGTCCACGCTGTCTGGACGTCCCTCTGCCACCCAAGGTGCCTGGGCCTGCTTGGCTCCCAGTGGCTGCCGCGTCTGTGTGGTGTCCGGTTCAGCGTCTTTCCCTCTGGGGGAGATGGGCAGGGCTGTCCTGAGACAGGACAGGGGTGCTCCTGCCGCTGACACCAGAGTCCCGAAGATACCTGGCCATGGGGAAGCGGGGACCATGCACACTGACGTCAGAGCCCCCTGTGCACTGAAGACCAGTAAGTGCTTGTCCGAGAAGTGAGAGCCCCGTCGGTGTCGTGAAGGCAGTCGAGTCATCTTCATCCGGATCCTCTGTGTTTGTAAAGGTTGGTTTTCCTCACACGTGAGTGAGGAACCGGTTCGGGGAAGATGGCAATGACAGGACATGGCAGAGATGAGCGCCAGCCTGTTGTGACGACCCAGCTTTCTGTGGAAGGCGACTCTCATTAGGTCTTCACACCCTAAGTCCATTGAGAGCACCAGTGTTTTCCCTTCCAGATGATTAATGGCTACATAAAAATAATACTTTCAGAGGCTGCAGAATCAGAAGAGAATTTTCTCCAGATGACTTTCTAAAAGTCCTTAGAAAATGTGAATTTGTGAATAGACTTTAGAACAGGTGTCACTGAGAAGATGGGGTGGAGCCTCCTCCAGGTTTAATTTGTTTTAATCATGGAATTTCAAGTAAGGTGATCTGGGTTCAGAATTCCAACTGCATGATCTTAGGTGAACCATCTAACTTGTCTCAGCCTGAGCTCCCTCTTTTGCAAAATGAGAAAGTGACTCATATCTGCTGAATGCAACTTGAAAGGATTCGTACAATGATCAATGCTAAAATGTGCCAGTAAAATGCTCTTAGCAACGTCCCATGGGCGAGTTCTCTAATAAAACAATAGTGGTCCATTTCTAGGGCACGAGGGCCCTCAATTTCTCTCATTTACATATTGGGTCCCTCATCCTTCAATATATGTAGTCAGTATTCATGGCTATTGTCCTTGATTCTTTTTTAAAGGCAGAAACAATAATGTCGATGTATTTCACGAATAAATTTTATATGGTGTTACTTAATGGTTTACAGACTATAGTGGTAGATGCAATTGATGTTATAGAGACTTGGGTTAGAATTCCATCTCAGCTGCTTCCTAGCTCTGTTACCTTGGGGATACCCCTTGGCCTCTTCACCTTCCATTTCTGCATCCATAAAATGGACATATTCATACCTATTTGGCAGGATTCCTGCTGGGGTTGGGGGATCATCTGTGTGCAACCTCCTAGCAGGATTTCCAGGGCACCTTCTCCTGTGCAGAGCTCACAGAGTCTCTCTGGGCCTCTCGTCTTCTCTCTCTCAAAGCTAGATGTTCGGTGTTTGGAGGCATTGGCCTCCTGAGAGCTAAAGTATTGCCTTCCAAATTTTCCAAAGCTTTTTAACATATTAGGAAGCCTAGGATATGTTAGCCAGAATGATAGGTCAATTTCACTAACCTTGAAGGCTTGGAAAAAAATTTGCTGATTCATTTTGTTTGCTGAGTACAGACTTTCAGTATTTTTGTGCAAAAGAAGATTTACTTAGCATTTTATCATTTAATTAAAGAAAGCATGTTTATAATCAGTTTGTGCCTGTTCCAAATGGCCCCTTTGTCTTCCCATACTTTGTAAGAAATTCCCTTTCTTGGAGGAAAAACGCTTTTGTGCAGGCAACATTTCTTAGATGTTTTTGTACTTAGAGTTTGACTTGAGGATATTTATGGATGGAACTCAGATTTCAGAGTGTGGGAGGAGAAGAGTCTGGCCAATGAGGACGCGGCTTTGCTCGGGTCATTTGCATCTGGCTGCCCAGGTTCCAGCAGCTCCATCACGTTGGTGAAATATATCCTTGGGGGGATGTCACGGCTTTGGTTAAGATTTCCTTTTACGCCTTAGCTGCCAGTGCAATTTTGATGATAGCCATTTCACATGTGCATGCGGCACTCAGGTGGGTAGAGCTGTCAGAAGACTGTGACGTCTCACCCATCTTGAGATTGCCTGCACCTGAGGAAGTCGGAGTGACCATGAATATTCTGCGCCATTGTATCACTTTGCTCATTAATACACTGATTTATGGCTTGTGTTTTCCTTTGGCTCTAGGCGACATCAGTACCCACAAACAGGAAAATATATGTGAGAATGTTTTTAAAGCAAAATCCTTGCTTGCAAAGGTAATGATGTTCTAAAACTGGAAAAAATGCAACTCAGACAAAAGGAAGAAAGAAACCCTAACGTGACTTTTTCTGCCTAGCTTTTGTGGGTAGTAAAGTTTTTCTCAACATGCTATCAGATTGGTTCCATTATTTTAAAGTATTTTTAACACAGGAAAAAGTTTCGTGTTTTCTATTTCGCAATGCGATTCGATCATCTTCCGCTGTTCCAGATGGTGGCTTGCCCCGTGCAATCAGGCTGGCTGTTATACAAGAATTCATTCCAAACCCTGAATAAAGGCCCAGGCCAGGAGAGGGAATTGTGTATCGATTCTCACAAGGACATTACAGAAACATGCTCCCTAGGCTTGGACGCTGTGGAATTCAGGGAGCAATTCTAGCTAGGAATAGTAGAGAGATGCAGATTTTTTTTTTTTTTATGTTTTGAGATGGAGTCTTGCTCTGTCACCAGGCTGGAGTGCAGCGGTGTGATCTTGGCTCACTGCAACCTCTTCCTCCTGGGTTCAAGCAAATCTCCTGCCTCAGCCACACTGATAGCTAGGATTACAGGCACGTGCCACTACGCCTAGCTAATATTTTGTATTTTTAGTAGAGACTGGGTTTCACCATGTTGGCCAGGATGGTCTCTGTCTCTTGACCTCGTGATCCGCCTGCCTCGGCTTCCGAAAGTTCTGGGATTACAGGCGTGAACCATGGCGCCCGACCGGGAGATGCAGATGTTTTAAATGTCATGTTGAGATTTGCATGCATGAAGCTGTTTTGTGGGGGGAGCTAGAGGACACCCCTCACTCAATATGGCTGTCATTTGTAGCTGACCTATCCAGGTGGGCGGGTGGCAGCAGTTCAAAACTGCTGCCAGGGCTCATTTCTCCGACTGCCTGAAGAGCGCGTGTCTACGTGACAATGCCAGAAAGAAAAGTCTGCTGTCCCCTCCCGGTGTGAAGGGACTTCCGAGGTCCTTGTACCTGCCTCTCCGGAGAATGGGGAGGGGGCTGGGTAACCCTAGGGGTTCCTAAAGGCAGCATGGAAGCCAGGGGTTTCTTTCTCTGGCGGACTTCGGAGGAGGTGGCCACTGGTCTGAGAAAGTGTAAGTGTAGGTTGGGACTTCGGTCAGCTGGGACTTAACTGTGCCATTCAAGCTGGCGTGTGCGCAATCCCACTTCCGCTGGGGCTGCAGGGGGAGGCCTTGCACCAAGGCCAGGTTCACGAGACGCAGGGCGGAGCTGATATGGCGTCCTGTGCGGACAGCTTGTCCCCCAAAGGCTTGTCCCTCTGCTGAAAGAGGCTGCCCTCTCCCCCGATTTCCTGAGGAGCTGCCCAGGAGGGCTCCCTGCCTCCCTGTGGGCTTCCCACTGGCCACAGGGAAGAGGAGGAGCCCTCCCTCCCCCTTCCCCCACCTGTCTCTCACTCTTTCTCTCTGTCTCACTCTCTGTCTCTCTCTCTCTCTGAGTCTCTTTGTCTCGGTTTCTCTCTGTCTCTCTCTATGCCTGTCTTTCTCTCCCTTTCTCTCTCTCTCTGTCTCTCTCCCCGTGCCCCCATCTCTCTATCTTTGTCTCTCTCTGTCTCTCTCCTTCCTTTTCTTTCTGTCTCTTTCTCACTGTCTGTCTTTTTCTCTCTCTGTCTCTCTCTCCCTCTCTCTCTGTCTCCCCCTCCCCCATCTATCTCTGTCTCTGTCTCTGCCTCTGTCTCTCTCTCCCCCTCCCCCATCTATCTCTCTCTGTCTCTCTCCCTTTGTCTGTCTGTCTCTCTCTCTCTCTCTCTCTCTCTCTGAGGCTGTGGTGCATTCTCTGACCTGACCTGACCCTCCTTACCTTTATGACTGGCAGGTGGAAAAACAGCCAGTGACTCTTCCGTGGCCCGTCTTGGGATGCGGCCCTGGGCAGGACTCACTGGAGGTGAACGGGGACAGCACTGGCCCCAGGGCCCAGCCATGGGCTCTGGTCGCCTGTGTGCTGAGAGAGGTGGAGCATCAGCTTCGATTTTGTGTTACTTTCCCACAACAGTCACAACAGAGCGTGAGTCCCTGACCACAGGAATTATTAACCCACAGGCCTAAGGTGGAGACATCTGAGATCGGAGGTCCAGGGGGTTCCTCCCGAGCGCAGGGCGGGAGAATCTTTCCAGGAACCTCTCCTAGTCTCTGGCGGCTGCTGGCATGCTTCGGCGTTCCTTAGCGTGAGGAAGCGTCCCCGGATCCCTGCCTTCATTGCCACCGGGCCTTCTCCCTGCATGCATGTCTGTCCCAGTGTCCACAGTTTCCCTTTTTGTAAGGCACAGTCATATTGGATTAGGGCCACCTGATGACCACATCTTAACTTCATCATCTGCAAAGATGCTATCTCCACAGACAGCCACATGCACAGATACCGGGGAAATAATCCAGCCCGTGTTGACTGTCAAGGTGTGCTCTGAGCCTGGCTTGCCTGGGAAGGGCTCCAGAACATGGGGCAGCGGCCCTCAGGTCGTAACAGACAGGAACACATCCCCTGCAGATGCCCCACAGTTTGGCCTCTGATCCTTTGATGGGGGCAGCAATGCGTGAAGGTGGATATTGTCATGGCTCTAAAACCGCACCTCCACACTGCGCCCCATTCCACTTCAGAGCTAAAAGGGGCCTTCATGCATGATGGGGCTCCATGGTGACAGCCCACTGAATGAACCCACCAGGCACCCCGCACTGGCTGGGCTTGAGCATGCTTGCCGGGAGGATCCCCCTGCTAAGCAGATGAGAGATGCATGTCAACCACCTGGCCAGGATGTGCAGAGGGGTGGCTGGGGTCTCAGTGGAAGGGAAGATGGCTGCTGTCTTTCCTAGCGCTGGGAGCTTTGAAAAAGGGCAAGACTTCTAAGAGCCCCGACTCATTCAGCTGAATGCAGCTCTTCGGGGACTGGGGGGCCAACCCACAGGATAGGAACGGCATTTCGGGGGCCAAAGCCCAGGTTAAGGCTCACAGTGCATAGTGAATTTCCACCTGGCATGGGCTCCAGGCACCGCACTTGAATCTGAAGCATCAAAAGTGTTGGACCTTGTGGAGTTGGTACAAAGGTGAAGCGTTTTTCTTTCTTGGTTGGCTGAGTATGAAGTTCAGTAGTATTTGCCTGCGCATGACTGTCTTTTTCAAATGAGGAGGAGAGCGGGAAGCATGGAAAGGAGATGGTTTGTCCCTAACGAACTGCATTCCAGAATGTTCTCTCTGCAATTGGGGACTTTCTTTGGCTGGAAAGCTGTGTGACCCTCCCGTGCTGTCTGAACAGTGGCATCTTCATGGCAGCCGTGGTGCTGCGGTCTTTCCCGCAGATTTGTGCCAGAGCTGTTTGTACCGGGGCTTGTTGCCACTCATCGTGCAAGGGGAGCTCCCAAATCAGAGACGATGCAGCATTTTAGCGTTTGCGGCAAGGCAGTGAATGGGATAATGGAAGAGAACGTCAAGGTCCACACAGCACTTAGTTTTCTTTTAACATAACTTATTGGGGGAATAAACTATTAGATTTTTGTAATATATGTTTTGTTTTTTTGTTTGTTTGTTTTAATGTGGAGTTTTGCTCTTGTTGCCCAGGCTGGAGTGCAATGGTGCAAGTTCAACTCACTGCAGCCTCCTACTCCTGGACTCAAGCGATTCTCCTGCTTTAGCCTCCCCAGTAGCTGGGATTACACGCACGCACCACCATGCCTGGCTAATTTTCTGTTTTTAGTAGTAATGGGGTTTCACCATGTTGGCCAGGCTGGTCTCGAAGTCCTGACCTCAGGCGATCTGCCCCCTTCAGCCTCCCAAAGTGCTGGGATTACAGGCGTGAGCCACCGTGCCTTGCCTATAACATATATCTGGAGTCACAGGGAATATGATCAAGCGTGGGAGGTTTTGAGTTCTGTACCTCCTCCCAGGCTGCCTCCTGATCTTTTCCGTGTGCTCCCTCCAATGAAGTGGAAAGTGTGGGTGCCACGGGGTGGCCTCCAGCCACTGGGGGAACTCTCCTACAGTCAGCGGGGCTGGCAGCCAGGTCAGCGAGGGTGCGGGGGCCATGGCATGGTGGAAACTTCTAGCAAGAAGTAGAAGGAGAGACACAGGCACAGGTCATGATCACCTGTCTGCTGAGAGCAACTTTCCTGGCTCATGTGCAGAGTGTAAAGGTCAGCAGACCTCAACGCCATTGGCAAATCCCTTTGCAATGTTTGAACGAGGAGAAGCCCATAGCTGCACGGCTGATTTGTTCCATTTGTCGTTGGTGTCATCATCGTCATCCTCTGTTTTCTAGTCCTCATCTCTGGCTTTGTGCATTAGGATGGAAGTTGTGAGATGCGGTGAGTCTGGGCTCTGACACGTGGGCGCTGGTGACAGCTGGCACGCAAGTCACGCCACCTGTGGACTCCGGCATCCACAGCCGGAACGTGAACGGAATAACACCTTTGTGTATGACCCAGAATGGCTGTGGGAACGAAACAAGATGAAAATAGGTGGAAATCGACGCGTTCGAGACGAATGCTCTTGTCCCCATGTGTCTCCTGTTTGCTCCCAAGAATGGACGCTGAGGCAAGTGTGTGCCCTGGGGAGCTACCGGCCTCACTCTCGGGAGGAAGCCTGCACTGAGTGAAGAGGCAGCCGAGGCCTCTGCCCGTTCCATGGGCGTTCTGGACCCTCAGTGCGGGCTCTCAGGGTGGCCCGGAACGAAGGCAGAGGCACGAGCCTTCGCACCCACCCTGCAGGCTCTTCAGTGGGGATGATGCTGCCTTAGTGAGGCTGCAGCTCTGCATATAACATCTCAAATACAGCAGCAAAGCTGACACACAATTCGGGATTTCATGAAGTCAATGAAAGCGATGTTGGAGGATTGCTCAGGACTGTCCTGTGGTCGCTGACAGTTAACCACACTAGCAATTAAAGAGCGGGTCATCACAACAGCATCGCGAGACCTGCGTCCGCGTGACTCCAGCTAAAGACGCCTCTGAGAAAAGTGATGCCGCCATCCAGCACTTTTGCAGAAGTGACCTTTTGTGAGGAGCTGAAAGCTGGGGGATATCTAATTCCGCTGCCTTATACTTTTGTTGGAAAAATTATACCAGAAAAACAGCAACACTGGAAGCATTCCTTGTTGAATCTAAGGATTATTGCACAATTATAACTGAAATTTTGTATAAATTAAACTAAAATAAGTTTATATAATTAGGTTTTATTTGTTTTCAGGGTAAAACCATCATCTGGCCTCTTTTCATTATTTACTATGAAAGTTTGATTCTTGTGTAAAGTGGATTTTCCGTTTCACAGCCTTTCCCTGGGAACATGTATCCTCAGAGGACATTAAGTCCAGCCTCTTCTGCCGTGCCTCAGGTCAAACTCGATCCCCTCGTAGGGCCTCAGCTGATGTTGCATCTAGGTAAGAATGTGGGATGCCATGTGGGGGTTTCAGCTGGGGCATCCTGTGGTGAGAGTTGGTATCTAGACAGGCTTAGCCTTCACATCACCAAGAATGAGCCGTGGCTAGATTTCTTCAGCTGAAGACGAAAGACGTCTGCCTGCGAGTCCGCTCGGGAGGGTAAGAAAATCTAGGCTTAGGAAGGTCGGATGAAGAGGGTGGGGTCTCAATCTCTAGAGTCTTAGAATTTCAATCCCAGCTTCAATTTTGACATTCCCTCAGTGGTTCCATCAAGAAATCAGAAAATGATAACATAGAATTGTCACTGATGGCAAATCACGCCTAAATTTAAAATAACAGCAATGTAGTTTCTGAAAACATTAAGTTTCTTAAATAAACACCTGAGGCATTAAAATAGATGATGAGAAGTAATCCACAAAAGGGGAGGCAGGAAGGAGACCTCGGCCTCAGATGCCAAGAAGGTGTGGTGAAAACCATCCTGCGCCCTCCTGCGCGTTGACCCTGGGTCGCCTGTTTCCCTGATAACAGCTTGTATATTTGCATGCAGTGAGAAAGAGGGGGGTGGGAGGTGAAGGGCAAAGAGTTAGCGTAGCCTTAGTGCATTGTGGAATTCCTCCAGTGACACAATAAAAAATGCCATGGTAAAATGTAGGAAGGATACAGGGGCCTGCATTTCAGCAGAAGTAATGCAAAGCTACAGATTTGTTTATAGTATTGTGCTGGGTGGGTACTAAAACATTCAGGATTACCCAAAAATCACCTTTCATGACCAGGTGCGGTGGCTCACACCTATAATCCCAGCTCTTTGAGAGGCCAAGGTGGGTGGATCACCTGAGGCCAGCAATTCGAGACCAGCTTACTCAACGTGGTGAAACCCCGTCTCTACTAAAAATACAAAAAATTAGTCAAGCATGGTGGTGGGCAGCTGTAATTCCAGCTATTCGGAAGGCTGAGGCAGGAGAATTGCTTGAACCTCGGAGGTAGAAGTTGCAGTGAGTCCAGCCTGGGCCTCAGAGCAAGACTCCATCTCAAAATAAATTAAATAAATAAATAAATATAAAAATTATCTTTCTTAAAAACAAATATTTAGTTTTCCAAGGTTAACTAGGGACCTATTTGGGTAGCAGAATGGAGAAATGACACACAAGGGCAGAAATCTGCTGTGAAGGTTGAAACGGAGGCTGCGATGCAGGTGCGATGGAAAAGCTGAGAGTAAGCAGGTGCAGCCCCAGAGGCTGGTGCCATCACTGCCTCTGACTGAGGAGTCAGGGGGTGGCCACCGGGAACATCAGGACAGCTGACTACTGAGGACCGGAGGGTTGGAGTCGTTTTTATGTGAACTGCAAGAACACCCTCTGCAGGCTAGAGCTTCCAGAGCAGGTGGAGCTTCCAGAGCAGGTGGAGCTTCCAGAGCAGGTGGAGCTCCAGAGCAGGTGGAGCTCCAGAGCGAGGCGTACACAGGCCCCACTACAGGGTGTGGGGCCCAGAGCAGGGTCAGGTCCAACACAGGGTGTGTTTGCCTGCAGTTGACAAGACAAGCTATGGAACTGAACTGTAACCACGAAGGTGGAAGATAAATTCAGCCATGGGGTGACCATGGAAAGGGGAGAGGCGCTTCCATCACTTCCTACCCTCCCCATTGGGGAGGCAGGGATTCCCTCCCTGGCGTTACAGGGATGTCCGAACAAACAGCAACTGACACTGGGCAGATGAAATGGACAACAGCTTATTCCTCACAGCCCAGGGAAGAGGATGCCACATGCCACACAGGGTTGTGTGCAAGAGCAGAATGCATCAGCAGGGCTGGGGGAGGTGGCTTTGTAGTATCAAGGGTGCAGGTGTGGCCCCTGGTTCCTATGGGAGTGTATTGACTTGTTTGAATAATTTCATGGCTAGCCCCTGCTCAAGGATTAGCAGGAACTGTGCCAGGTCCCCATGGGGGGTGGGGAGAGGGCTGTTTGGTCAGGGGACATTATCCACAGGAGTGGGATGGGGAGGGGAACTTACATTTAGGTCATTCGAGGCCCTCCCTGTTTTATCAGATGTTAAGGGAGCACATCATATTGGGTCTTAATTTTAGATCTGTCACAGGCAGGTGCAGGGAGTGTGTCGCTCCTCACTACTCAGCTGCCTGAGGCCACTGTGCAGAAGCAGCGTGGACGAGACAGCTGGAGCACCATGAAGCCCGGTGGCCCTGGCCCGGGCATCCCAGTGACAGCAGTTTATGAGTCACATGTCTGGGAATATGATCTGATTCCCAAGGCAGTGGATTCGAGTTGGCCAGGTGTGTGGAAGGGAGTCAATAAAAGCAGGCTGAAGCAATGCCTCTTGGCTTTGTTGGGCTGGATTGTGCTTGGGCTCCATAGGGAGGCCTTCGGCAAATAAGGACTGAAAATATGGGATTGAGGGAAGCCAGAGAAAGGCCATAGAAGAAAATTTGGATTCCTGGTGGAGGAACTGGATCAGGAATTAGAACATTTGTGTTCAGCCTTCACTCTACCTTGGGCAAGACATTCACTGCTGAGTCACTGTTTTCTGGTCAGCAAATTGAACCATGATACCACTGGCACACTTGTGAAAATAAAATGAAAGAAGTTAGATATTATGAAATACTTTTCAGATGGAAGACATTGCTGTTAATAAGACATTATCATGTGCACTTGGCTTCAACTGATTTTATTATGAATGTGAAAATGTATTTTAAGCAACTAGTTCTGAACAATAAGCTAAGAGTACTTTTTGGTTTTGTTTTGCTTTTAAAGATAGCTTATGTCTTCTGAATGCTCTCTAAAAAAAGCAAAATGGAAATAATATACTTTTTTTAGTTGGGCTATTTTGTAGGAGGCAGCTATGTCTTAAAAAATGAATACTACCAGACAAAGACATTACAGAAAAAGAAAACTACACAACAGTATCTCTCATGAACACACAAATGCAAAAGTCCTCAACAAAATATCGTAAATTGTATAAAAGAATCAAAGGTATAAAAATGCGTAAAAAGGTATAAAAAGAATTATATACCGTGAACAAGTGGGATTTGCCCTGGGTATGTAAGGCTGGATCAACTTTCAAAAATTAATTATGTAACCTATCACATCAACAGGTTAAATAAGAAAAATCACATGATCATAACAACAGACGCAGAAAAATATTTGACAAAATCAAACACCCGTTCATGATAACTGCTAGCAAACTAGGAATGAAGGGGGACGTCCTTAGCTTCCTTTATAAAAACTCTAACAGCTAACATCACACATAATGGTGAGGAACTCGAAGCCTTCCTGCTAAGATCAGGAACAAGGCAAAGATATCCGCTCTCACCACTGCTTTTCAACATTGTAAGTCCTAGTTAAGGCATTAAGACAGAAAAAGGAAATAAAAGGTATGCAGATTGGGAGGGAAGACGTAAAACTGTCTTTTAGATCATCTATGCAGAAAATCTGAAAGAACCAACAAAAAAATTCCTGGAACTAATAAGTGATCATAGCAAAATTGTAGGATACAAGGTTAATATACGAAAGTCCATTGCTTTCCCATATACCAGCAATGAACAAGTGAGATTAGAAATTAAAAAGACAATACCATTTACACTAGCACCCCAAAAATGAAATACTTAAGTGTAAATCTAATAAAATATATACAAGATCTGTAAGACACAAACTACAAATCTCTGATGAAAGGTATCAAAGAATTAAATAAATGGAGAGATATTCCATGCTCATGGATAGGAAAACTCAATATTGTCAAGATATCAGGAATTAGAACATTTGTGTTCATCCTAACACAAATCTCTAGATCCCAACTTGGTTTAGAGATTCAATGCAATTCCAACCAAAATCCCAGAAAGTTATTTTGTAGATATTGGCAAACGATTCTAAAGTATGTATGAAGAGGCAAGAGGCCCAAAATAACCAATGCAATATTGAAGGAGAAGAACGAAGTTGGAAGACTGATGCTAGTGCTGGCAAAAGAAAAGCAGAACAGAGATCAACTGATCTTTGACAAAGGAGCAAAAACAATACAATCGTGCTAAGATAGTCTTTTCAACAAATGGCACTGGAACAAGTGGACATCATCATGCAAAAAAATAAATCTAGACACAAGCTTTACACCCCTCCCAAAGATTAACTCAAAATAGACATACACCTAAATGTAAAATGTAAAACTGTAAAGCTCCTGGAAGATAACAGGGAAGAAAACCTAGATGACCATGGGTATGGTGAGGACATTTTAGAGGCAGTACTAGAGGCACAATCCATAAAATAGGTAATTGATAAGCTGGACTTCCTTAAAATGTAACGCTTCTACTCTGTGAAAGACAATGCTAAAAGAATGAAAAGACTGGGAGAAAATATTTGTAAAAAACGCAATTGATAAATGACTCTTATCCAAAATATACAAAGAACTCTTAAAGTCAATAATAGGAGAACAAGAAACATTACTGAAAAATGAGCAAAAGGCTTTAACAAACACCCTGCCGAAGATCTGCAGAAGGATGGCAGGTGAGCTCCACATTACGTGTCCTCAGGAAAAGGTGAATTAAAGCAACAGTGAGACACCACGACACACCTATCAGAACAGCTGCATCCAGAACACTGACAACACCAAATGCTGGCAAGGATCTGGAGCAGCAGGAACTCTCCATCACCGGTGGGAATGCAAAACGGTGCAGCCACTTTGGAAGACAGTTTGGCAGTTTCTTACAAATAAAAAACTACCCTCACCATATGTTCCTTGGGATTTCCACATAAAGACCTGCACTTGGATGTTTATAGCAGCTTTATTCCTGTTCTTTTCTCTTGTTTTGAGATGGAGTTTTGCTCTTATTGCCCAGGCTGGAGTGCAATGGCATGATCTCAGCTCACCACAATTTTTGCTTCCTGGATTCCAACGATTCTCCTGCAGCCTCCCAAGTAGCTGAGATTACAGGCAGGCACCACCATGCTCGGCTAATTTTTCATTTTTAGTAGAGACCGGGTTTCTCCATGTTGGCCAGGCTGGTCTCGAACTCCTAACCTGAGGTTATCCGCCGCCTAGGCCTCCCAAAGCAGCTTTATTCTTCATTGTCAAAACTTGGAAGCAATCAAAATGTATTTCAGTAGGTGAAAAGATAAACAGCGGAACATCTAGAAAATGGAGTATCATTTAGCACTAAAGAGAAATGAGCTATCAAGCCATGAAAAGACCCGGAGGAACCTTAACTGCGTCTTACTAAGTGAAAAGAGACAATCTGAAGTGACTACACACTGCATGATTCCAACTAGGTGACATTCCGGAAAGGGCAGAACTGCGAAGACAGTGAAAACAAATCAGGGTTGTCAGGGGTTAGAGGGAAGGGATTGTTTTCGGGACAGTGAAACTACTCTGTATACTGTAACAGCGAATGTATACACGTTTGTCCGAACTCATAGAACGTACCACATGCAGAGTGAGCTGCGGTGTAAACTATGGACTTTGAGTGATAATGATGGGTCAATGTTTGTTCACTGATCGTAACAAATGTACCATCTGGTGGGAGATGTTGACGGTGAGGGAGGCTGTGTATACTTGGAGACAGGGCATATAATCTCTGTGCCCTCTGCTCAATTTTGCTGTGAACCTAAAACTGCTCTAAAAAATTGTTTATTAATTTGAAAAATTGCCAAAGTAAAATAAAAAATAATGTTGGAGAATTACATTTAGGGTGTGATATGCAGCCGTGCACACACACACACACACACGAGAGCAAGGTGCACAGAACTGCATGTGGAAATAGACAAGGCCCACAGGGTAGCTGGGGGGATCCCCCTGGGGAAGGGGGAGACGCCGAAGTTGAACAGCAGTCAAGGGAACTTTATCTGTAATATTATATGTTTTAAATAGAATGAATTTATTTTTTGTTTTGTTTTGTTTTGTTTTGAGATGGAGTTTCGCTCTTGTTGCCCAGGCTGGATCACAATGGTGTGATTTTGGCTCACTGCAAACTCTGCCTCCTGGGTTCAAGTGATTCTCCGTCCTCAGCCTCCTGTATAGCTTGGATTACAAGCACGTGCCACCACGCCTAGCTAATTTTTGTATATTTGTAGAGATGGGGTTTCACCATGTTGACCAGGCTGGTCTTGATCTCCTAACCTCAGGTGATCCTCCCAGCTCAGCCTCTCAAAGTGCTGGGATTAAAGGTGTGAACTACAGCGCCCAGCAAAATTTATAACTTCTATAATTTAAACTTCTATAAAATAATGAAATGAGCTATTGCCTGCAAAAACAAAGAAAACCCAGTCACATAGTTGCACCTGTCAGTACCCAGTTACAGCAGATACTGTATGTCTCCTATAAATAACAGCACCAAACAGGAAAAGGAAAGAGATATACAGCTCCTGCACCTTTACAACAGATATTGGCTTAGTGCCCAAAATGATTCTGGCACAAATTGGTAGAGCACGGGAAATTTGATGGAACTGGGCTATTTATTAAAGTAAAAAGGTAATTCACTCTGCCAAGGTGAAGGCTTGATGCTTGAACTTCTCAGAGTAAAGAAGTAGTGACTTTTGTCATTTATTTGTTCCTGGGTTTTCAGAAACCAGGAAGACCAATTCGTTTCCATGCCCTTCTAAAAGCCAGGAAGGTGAGGTGCCAGAAAATGACTCCGGGAGAATTTGCCCTTTCTCTTTCTAGATCTTTCTTTTTTAAAAATGGAGCCTTCCTGTTTGTCCTGAGATATTGCAGCGGCTGCTGTGTCTTCAAGTTTGAGTTAGTCTCCTTCAAGACTCAGAAAATACTGAGTTCTGAAGAAGGGCTTTTGACTGTCCACTGCCACATACCCATCTGGTTTTGTGTTGGTGACATTGACATGAGAATCTCGAATCTTGGTGGCCTGAAATCATTAACCACCAAAATCGCTTTTACACACACATACACCAAGAGAAGCTCAGGACACTCAGACATTTTGTTTCTTTGGTTTAAAGGTCTTAAGTAAGTTGGTTTCTGCCTTTATCAGCTCAGAGGTGGGGCTTTTAAACAGGCAGGGGCAGGGGGATTGGCCGTAAGGCTCTCCACTTAGATTTGGGGCCCAGATTTTCTTTCCAGAAAGTTCATGCATAACTGAATGGTTTCAGGAATTGAGTCGTGAGTGTGTTCCCTAGGGTCCCCCAGATTTAAGTGGGTTGATTTTCTACCCCTGACATACGTGCTTCTCCAGACTACCTGTGCAGCTGACCCCACCTCCGCTCCAGGCTTTCTCTTCCTCCTTCCCTCCTCTTCCTCCTTCCCTCCTCTTCTTCCTGCTTCCTGCAGGGAGCCTTCCGTGATTGACCGCATCACACCATTGTCAGTGTTCTATTTTCTGTCTTCTCGCTGCCAGGGAACTCAATTAGCATATTTGTCACCTAATAGGTTATTAGTGGAAATATGAGTTCACATCCTGGGTTTGAAAACCAAAATTTCACATGCCTTTCTTATTCCATAAAGGTGGAATAAACAGACCTTTATCTAAGGGCCTGACTGCCTGAGAATATATAATCTTCTTTTTGCTGTCAAGGAACCCCTGAAAAGTTGCTGAGTTTACTTGAAAATTGATTTCAAATTATTTATTGTATGTTCATTTACATGTGGCATCATTCTTTCCAACTCAACCAGCTCTTGAGGGGCAGGAGTTATTTATGTATCTATATATCACCCCCCACCCCAATATATTGCTGGTGTAATGTCTGGATTTCTGTTTCTTTGAACAGAAACACTTCATTCAGAGAGATTTCTGGAACTGGAGCTGCCTACCTAGCTTTGCCCACTTTGATCACTGGAATATTGACATTCATATTCTGCTTGGCTGGACACAATCCAGGAATTTTTGTGTTAATAGCATCAGAGGAGTTCTTAGATTATTTATTAAGATAAAAGAAATTGCTAAGGATGCCTTGAAAATGCACTCATTAGAATACACAGGCTCATTAAAGAAACAGTTAGAAATGAACTGGAATTAGTTACCTGGAACCTAATTTTCTCTCTGCCAGTTACTAGCTTGTTAATTGGGAAAGTTCTCTTCTGGCCTTCAATTTCCTCAGCTTTCAGAGAAGGACGTTGGAGTAGAAACGCTTTGGTGTGATGAAGTAAACATTACATTTAGAATCATAGCAGGTTCCCAATAAGCACTTACAGAATGAGTTAATGAATTTGGGCTTACTTCCAACCTCTAGCTGTGTGTCTTACTAGTAGTGAGAAGCAAATTATTAATTTATCAAGAATCACAGCTTTTCTTCTACTCAATGTAAGGTGGTGGCAAAGGCGCTAGCAGCTGGTGAACGTGGGTATATGATGTGGATCTGTTATGTAAAGGACACAGCAGATGCTTAATCTATATTACAGTTGCATTGACACAAAGGCATCAAAACCCTAATACCCAGTGGTGGGTTGGAGACACTGGTTCTTTACAGATTCGCATGGGGTGGTTGTAGAAGCCTATGAGATGTTGTTGATGAAGGACCGTCTCCAGGACGCCAATACACGCATGGGGGACCCATGGCTCCAGACTCCATCCTGTGGGTAATCAGAGCTCATCCTAAGAAATCTGAGGTGTCACCCAGGTGTTCCTGTATACACTTCTGCCATCAGGGGTGACACTGCTTTATCTGCAGAGTAGTGGGAGCCATCGAGAGGATCTTCCGTTTATCAAGTCTCCCAATATGGTGACTCAGAGGATATCAGATCAAATTCACTTTGCCAAAGGTCATTCTCCTGACTCAAGTCTGGTATCCCCATGCTCCCTGGAAGGCACCTACAGTGAGGACTGGCTCCTGGGAGCCCTGTGGTGCCCTGAGACGGTGCCTTGGCATCCAGGGTACAGCTCCCATCTCCAGTCGGGTGCAGCCACAACCCACAAAGAGAAGAGGGCAGAAAAGGCAGAGACTTTCTGAAGCTGATAAGTGGGATTCAGAGAGAGGATGGAGATGCCCTCTGATGCCAACATTGGAGCATGCCCTTCAACCCGTGTGTCACGTTTAAGTGTGTGTTTGTGCAAGAGGCAAGAGGAGCCAGGAGGAGGAGAAGTGGAACTTGCGGAGAAATCAGTGGCTGTAGCAGAGTGGATCTGACTTCACAGGCAAATGACAGGCCAGTCGTTTTGTTGAGAGATATCTGGGTGTACTCTCTAAACGCTTTTTAACGCTGTCCTTCATTTCTGGCAGACAAGATGCTTGTGTGTGGTGTTGCATTGTTTTTGTGGAATCGCTGCACCTTCCAAGGTTCTCGAACTCCCTCATGAAATTGGTTTGCTAGTTAATGACGCGCTCTGTCCTTTAGGGAAAGCAAAAACACAAGACCCAGAGCGCCTCGCTCAAGAGCACAAGAGCTCTCTCTGTGACATGGGGGTGACAAACTCGGCTTTTAACCCCATGACTGTGCTGTGTCCCTTAAGAAACTATCATAGCCCTCCTCTTTCTCAGACAGCCTTCAGGCATCTATTGTGTTTTACTGTGTTATTTGTATTTGAAGGGTTTTCAGTTAAGCCAATGAACCGCTTTACGATGTTCTTGGAGCAAATTTTGTTGATCAGCTAACCCCCTACTCAGGTTTGCTTTCTGACAATGATAGTTTCCAGGGGCTCGAAAGAACAAGGCCCAGACTACACACAACTCCCACAGTAGCAGAGAACACCATATCAGCAGTGACCACTGTCATTGCTAGGCTCACAGGCAGCGTGGCGCAGTCAGCCAGGACTGGAACAAAAGGTGCTTCTCGGGCATCTGGGGGCGCTGGGGATGACAAAGGCACGGAGCTTGTGGTCAGGGAGGACCTGGGAGCTTACCTGTGGGTGTCGCCAGCATTCCCGACACAAACACAGCCCTTGTTTGCTGCAGGGAAGTCGGACCTGTTATTTCACAGAAATGTTTTAGAACTCTGAAGTGCAGAGTTTATTTAATACGGGGTTAGTTCCCCTCCAGCTATGAAAAGTCAGTGCACTTTCTCATCCTCTTTTACATCAATTTGACTTCAAAAGTCTGCTCCTAGCTAGAGAAATAAAAACACCCTTTGTATCATATTCCGCCATTGTGTAAGGCAACTATAAGGTGTTACCACAAAAGCACTGGATTAGGAGTCAGGAGACCTGGGACCCACCCCCAGCTCTGCCAAGAAGGGCTCAACCCACTTGCCCATGTCTGGTTAAGTGCTCAGAACCTCATTTTGTCTGCTCGTTAAAGTTGATATAAATGCCTGCTTTTCCTGTTACCTGAGATTATTGTGAGAATCAAAATAACACTGAGTTGGGAACAGGGCTTTGTGAACTTTATACATATAAATAAAATGTATTATCTTACTTTTTTTCTTATTAGGTGATACAGAAATTTCTACTTCTAAAGTCGAACCTGAGAAGTCTCAGATACGGACTTGTATTAATTAATCATGTGGAAAGTAGAGATGCATTTTATGACGTCACAAAGAATCACTTAATTTCTGCAACAGGAGCCCTCATGCTGTCGCTTCCCCAGGAGCAGGCGTTTCCCTGGTTGGTGTCTGAGCTCCAGGTAATCAGGGCAACGGTTTTCTTGTTCCACCGTAAAGAGGCTTCTTAGGGAAGGCTATATCTAGCCTCGAACGCTATGAGCATCAGTCATGCTTATTTTGATTTGCCTATGCCATGAGATGACTTGTTTGCCCCTCCCAGCCCCCCGCACCCCCACTCCAAGGCAGGGCGGCTGAGACAGGCGTTCTCTCTGCTCCTGCCTGGCTCTGAAGCCCACCTTCTCCTTTTCTGTTTTTGTTTGTTGTTGTTGTTGTTTGTTTTGAGACAGTCTTGCTCTGTCACTCAGGCTGGAGGGCAGTGGTGCGATCTCCGCTCACTGCAACGTCCACCTCCCGGGTTCAAGCGACTCTCCTGCCTTAGCCTCCTGAGTAGCTGGGACTACAGGTGCCCACCACCACACCCAGCTAATTTTTGTATTTTTAGTAGAGATGGGATTTCATCATGTTGGCCAGGGCTAGTCTCAAACTCCTGGTCTCAAGCGATCTGTCCACCTTGGCCTCCCAAAGTGCTGGGAGTACAGGCGTGAGCCACTGCACCAGCCCTTTTCTGGGCATTCTATAACAACATAGTTATGATGTGGACTGAGGCTGGTCAACAGATGTGACTTGTTCACAGAAGGAATGTTTTTCAGTGAAATTATAAGTTTTATCTTCACCTTTAGCAAGCAGATACAGTGTTCTGTTTCCTCACTGACCGTACAGTTTTGTTTTTCTGGGGGAATTTGTTTGTACAATTTGACTGTTCTTTCTTGACCACTTACATGTCTGAATCTACACACCGGTGATTTCGTTGTTGTTTAAAATATGTAGTTGTCTCTGGTTTTCCTAAATATTTTATTTTACAAACTGTTTTTCTTAAAACGGTACACAGACACCCATCTGACAAACACTGGGTGACATGAAGAGTTTTGTTGTAACCGTCAAGATATATTTTATATCTTTAAAGTTTTATATTATTATTTTATATTTTTTCTCTTAACTGAAGCTATTCAGAAAGAAGGAGAATGGTTTTAGCACAAATACTGTCAATTAAGAGGCCCTAAGCACGTGACAGTCGCATCAGTCAGGCTTCTGAGAAACCGAGCCCGGAGGACACGTGCATCTATTGGACAGGGAAAGTGGGCGACTGACACGAGGCATTGGCTCACTCGTGTGGGCCTGGCGGGTCTGCAATCTGGAGGACAGGTCAGCAGCCTGGGCAGCCAGGGAAGGGTCGATGCGGCCGTCTTGAGTCTGAATTCCACAGGGCAGCAGGCCAGGCACTCAGGCAGGGTTTCTAAGTTGCATTCTTGGGGATCCTGTCTCCTAGGGCCCTTGGGGATCCCGTCTCTGAGGGCGCTTAAGAAATCTCATCTCTGAGGGCCCTTAGTTTTCATAGGTAGAGCCTTCACCTGCTCGGACGAGGCCCACCCATATTATCAAGAACAATGTGCTTTACTAAAGTCCACTGAATTAAATGCTAATCACATCTATAAAACACCTTCACAGCAATATCTAGGCTGGTACTTGACCAAAAAATGTGCCACAATCACCTTGTCACGTTGACGCATAAAATGAATCCTCACAAATCCTAAAGCAGCTTTGAAACAGCTTGGCCATATACCCACTTTCAGGGATGAACGGTCCATAGGGATATTTTCATACCCAGGTGAGCTACCTATGTTTGTTCCAAAAGAAAAAAATCCCGTTGTGATTCTCTGCGTCCACAGCAGTTTAAATTGGCTCATTACATCTCATTTGCGGTGCACGCCGAGGCAACGTACAGGCTAGCAGTGGGGAGACAACTGTCATTTTAGAGGCTGAAATGGATGCTTTTATTGTTTTTTAACTTTAATTCTGTTCAGTACAGCTCTGTGTGCATGCAGAAAGCTAATTAATAATGAATAGTACCATTACTAATACATTTCCCTGTCCAAGAAAAGGTTCTCAAAAAAATCAGAACTGGTTCATTGCCCTCCAAAGCTCAATCTGCTTTTAGGGAATTATCAGAACAAAGCAAAGGCAAGCCCAAGACCCCAGACCAGAAAAACCTTCCGAATTTAACCAAAAGGTTTTATCCATAAGGTTGTGCCAACATATGAACTTGCTAATTTTAAAAGCCAGTTGAACTTTCAAGCCAGGTCTGCAAGACTCTGCAAGTTTCAGGAGTGTGCTCGGCTCTCATGGAGGGAGCCCTTGGGGGGCTAATGGAATTTCCGTGAATAAATCCATCACCCATCACCACAGGGCTACCCAGATAGGGACCAAAACAGAACCCTGTCAGGGACACTTTGGATTATTAAAGGGCCTCCACTTCTTTCTCAGAGGCATTTGCACACACAAATCCCTGCCCATCAAGATAAGGGCGGCCCTGAGAAGCAGTGAGATTAGAAAGCTGTAGGCAGAGGAGGCTCGACTCTAGGAAGAATTCTCCAGCTTGAAAACAGTCTCTTTGGAAGTAGCAGAGGCACCATCTTCAAGGGGCGGTGCTGCTGTGATGATTTAAATAAAACCTGGTTGGTCTGAGAAGAAAACGATAAGGCAACAGAAACGCTGCGTTTGCATATCTGTGCAGCTTCCGGTTGGTTGGGGATTGGCACCCTACTTCAGGGACGTTAACCAGGCCAATCCTCCCACCTCCCTCCCCTGGATCTAACGGCTTACTCTCCAAGACGCGAGAGCAAAATCCCAACACCGAGACAGCAAATCACTGAGTGAATGTGGCAGAACCACATTTGAAACGATTTCCTTGTTCTTTTTAAAAAATGATTCAGCCTCTATGTTTTTATGCAGTTAAACCTTTCTCAATGACCCAAAGGCACGTGATTGATTGGCCGAGTGAACTCTGTGAAAGTCAAAACAATTGCTTGAAACTATAAACAGACGGGTGGCTATCTTTTCTAAAATCACCAATTTTGGCAAACGTGTGCTTTTTCTCTATTTTTGCCTCCTCCAATCCTTCATGGAACAAGGAAAACAAAGACTCCTCTACGATCTGCCCCTGAAACTCCCCGTGCTTTTTTCAAACCCTGCAGCCAAACTTGTTTCCAACTACTTAAGAACCAAAATGTGTATCTTAACCTGAAGTCGGCATCACGCCAGGGTGTTTATGTGAAGAACAGGAAAGTATGAGGAACTACAAGCTACAGGTTTTAGTCTCTGAGAAAGCACAGAATATTACAGTGTAGATTGGGTAAGGGGAAGGAAGTTCACACGCACACGCACACACACGCACGCACAAATGCACACACACACAGCAATTAGAGAACAAAGTAAGAGAACAGCAATTGTGTGCCTAATTGTATGACTGTACATGTTCTAAGTTCACAGAAAAAAAAGGAAGTGTGGACAAAATTTGAGACGATTTCATTGTAGCCTGACAGATCCATTTTTAGAGGCAAATAATAAATTGATTTTACAAATGCTCATTTAAGGGTTCAGCATGAGAAGGGAGTAAGTTCGGGAGAAAACAGGAATGTGAATAGTCACATGCACAGTCACTACCAGTTTGAGTTAAGGAAAGTTCAAGCCCTGGTAATATAAAACAAAACGACTTCTAGCTGGTGCGTTGGACTGCGTCTTGCAGCAAGGAGATCTCAGCCAAGATTAGTGCCTAGAAGGTATTTTACCAATATCTGTGTCCCCATTCTGAATTTCTTGCGTTTGTTTTTCAAGCATATTAATGCCTTTCTAAAGCTATTAAAAGAAATCTGCTGAGCCTCTTATGAAGACTCACAACAACGAGGCTGAAAATAGCCGTGCTGCTGGCTCCTTTATTACGCCTAGACGGTGATTCCTCCGGCACCACTGCTCAGAAAAGCAGGATCCTACAAGCAGTCTCTGCAGAACGCATGTCTGCTAAAGGAGGAATTGTTCCGAACAATCCAGTCAATGAAAAACGCTAAGTCATGAGCAGTGAGATGCAGTGAGGAATCTTCAGGCCCCGAAGCTCTGGCTCGTGCTTCTCCCTTGAGATCCTCAGCTCTGCCTGGGCGGTGGGTCCCAGGGCACGGCACAGCCCAGGGTGCGGGGTGGGCTTTTGGGAGAACCTCTCCTCCTGCAGCACATGCTTCTCTGTGCTGACCTCCAAATCCAGATCATTCCAATAACACATCCTTGGTTTCTCCCCCTTTTTTTTTTTTTTTTTTTTAATTTGGACTTTAATCTCAAGCGGGTTGAAGCCATGTTCTCCTGGTCAAGATCTGCAGGAGACTCATCTGTCCCACAGGAGGGCCATCTGGGGACTCAGCTTAAATGCAGGAGCCCATGGCCATGTCCCTGTCCAGAGAAAAAGCAGGGAAGAAAGAAGCCACGTCCTGCAGAAGGGATTCAGAGTACAGATGAGGTCCTAACCCAACTGAGAATCCCTGCAAATTAAACGTTTCCACATTGTGAGGTTGAAAAACCTTATTATTTCACAGCTTTAGACTTGGGCAAATCCAGTAGCCAGCTAGAGCACAGGTGTCTGGGTCAAATTCTCATTCCAGGTTTTACTGGCTTTGGGACCACAGGTAGTCGCCAAATCTCTTCATGAGGAAAATAGGACTGCCCGAAGAGCTTCTAAAAACAAGAAATGAGACTCATGAAACACTCAACATATTACAAAAAGGCTCACAGCAGCATCAATCAAGGCAGCCAGAAGGTAGAAACAGTCCACATGTCCATCAGTGGGTAAACGGATAAACGAAATGGGTTCAATTCACACGCTGGAACATTACTCAGCCGTAGAAAAGGAATGACGTTCTGACACATGCTACAACAGGGATGAACCTTGAAAGCATCATGCCCGGTGAAATTAGCTGGTCCCCAAAGACCTCATGTGCATGATTCGGTTTGCATTATGTACCCAGAATAGGCAAGTCCAGAGACACAAAGCAGATTGAGGATGAGTGGGGAGTGACTGTTTCATGGATTTCTGGTGCTTTTATGAGGTCATGAGAAATTTCTAGAAATAGATAGTGATCGTACCCCAATGCTGAGTGCATTCTCAGCATTGAGAATGTACTAAGTACCATTGAATTGTTCACTTTAAAGTGGCTAATTTCTTTTAAGAGATAGGGTCTTGCTATGTTGCCCAGGCTAGCCTGAAACTCCTGAGCTCAAGCAATCCTCCTGCCTCAGCCTCCCAAAGCTTTAGGTTACAGACATGAGCTACCGTGCCCAGTAAAATGGTTAATTTTATGATAGGTGAATTTCGTCTCCATTTAAAGAAAATACTGCTATTAAGTGCCCAGGAAATGCTGGTAACAGATATTTCTGATTTCTGAGGATCTTCGGTCCTTCCACGTCACTGCCAATGAGCTCTTCTCTACCTCCCCCTATAAAACATCAATAGCAGAATCACAGTGAAAAACTACAGTATTGCCTATTTTTAAACCACTTCTCCATTAAATTCTCAGCTGCAAACATCACCCTACGTCTCAGTGTCTCAGACTTACAACTGTAACAAGCTTGGGTGCAGGCCCCTCTTGTGACATTCTCAGCAGCTGGCATCTACCGCCTTCGTCCCAGGCCCACCCAACTCCCTGTCTCACTGTTACACCTCTTCCTACTGACTGCTCTGAGGGTCATCGTGTCTGCCTCGGTTTCTCTTCTAACCACTCTGCACCCTTCTGCTGGACTAGCCTTCTGAACAGGTGTCTCTTTCCATCTCCCCGTTCAGTAGTTGTCAAGGGATCAGCGGTGCTCTCTCTGCACAGAGCCCCAGAGGCCAACAGATGAAACTCGCCTGTTGACTCCTGTCTGAGCACCTGGCGTTCTTATGTGCTTTTCCCGGACAGACTGACAGAATTTAGGATTTTGAGAAACACAGAGAACTAGAATCAGACCCCTCATTCCGTGAAGGTGGAAATGCATCCCAGGGACGTGCTTCTGGTCACAGGTGCCGGTTCCTGCCCTCACTGCTGTCTTGGGTTGTGCTGAAGGCCACTCCCTGGATTGGAATGAGCTCCCCCTCATCCCCCTCATCCCCCTCATCCCCCTCAACCCCCTCAGCCCCCTCATACCCCTCATCCCCTCTTCCTTAACTGGACCAGTGCCCTGAATCTCCCGCCCTCAGTTAGTTTGCATTAACCGTTTGCATCAGTGCTAAGACTCCATCATAGATAAACTCTGGGATTTCAACTGCTATTGCGGCAGGGGCGCTTTCCCAAAAGGACGAGGGCTTCTAGCCCATCAGCCTAATCTCTGAAGCAATCCCAGTCTCCGTGCAGAAAGATAAGCCACCAGAGCATCTCATTCTAGGGAGGCACCCCGCTGCCCCCCAGGCTGACACAAATGCAAGCAATGCAGCCACCCCCTGACCCCTCTGGGCCGTTTCCTCTGCCCCTTGCAGACCATTCTCTCTCCCTGCGATGCCCACTGCAGTGAATCCCTCTGTCCTCCAAAGTCCACATGAATCCTTTGCGAGGTAGACGGGAGCTTTGAATGTATTCTTCATTGTAGTTTGATTTCCCCACTGTGTGCTGTGAAGTATCTTGGCCTGAAAGTGGCAGAAATTAAAGCTCCTGTTTCAAATCTTGCTGCGGATGTTCTCACCAGGTGCTTACTAAATACATCCGCTAACGATGATGCTTCCCTGGGCTTTTCTGTATATGTTTATCTCTTTGTCTATAAAATGGAAAGGGTCGTTTATTCTCCTAGATGTTTTGAAGATTAACTTAATGAAGCCTGCAAGGACATGGCCGGGCAACGCAAAAGACAGGTATTGCTACGATTTTCCCACAGTGGTTCGCCCTCTCCCCTGCAAAGCCACTTAGGTAAACAGGAAATTGCTTGCAAGACAAAAATGACCCCATGCTCTCAAGAGGTAGCCCTGGGGGCTTAGAGTCACGCTGCCCTGGGCCCTGTGTTAAAATCCCAGCCAAGGATAAGAAGAAACCACCACAACAGTGGGAGCTAGGACCTTCAGATTCCAGAGCCAGATGCTTTCCATCAAAGGGAGATAAAGCTTTCTCACTGGGAATGAAGGAAACAGAAGACAATTGCATCAGACCCGCTATTGCGCACGAACAGCACAGGCAATCTAGAACACACAGACTGGGAATACTGAGCTTTGAAACCCGGCTGACCCAACGATAATATCGATCCTAGAGAGAAAGACCCTGCTTGCACCTCCAAGTCTGACTCAGTAGCCTCCAAAACATAACAGCTGCCAAATTAAAATGCTTGGGAGCTCCATCCCCTGATTTAGTGATTTAAAGAGCAATGTAACTGCAATCATTTTTAAAATTTCACCTCTGCCCCAGGACTGGAAATATTCTTTCCCATCAAGATGGTGAAATAAACAGAAAAGAAAGATGTAGACTGTCTGGGAGCAAAATGTGAGAAAGATATTGACAGATCAAAAACCCCACCTGTGGCTGGGCACAGTGGCTCATGCCTGTAAACCCAGCAGTTTGGGAGGTTGAGGCGGGTGGATCACCTGAGGTCAGGAGTTCGAGACCAGCCTGGCCAACATGATGAAACCCCATGTCTACTAAAAATACAAAAAAAGAAAAAAAAATTAGCTGGGCGTGGTGGCAGGCAACTGTAATCCCAGCTACCCGGGAGACTGAGGCAGGAGAATCACTTGAACCTGAGAGGCAGAGGTTTGCAGTGAGCCAAGGTCGCACCATTGCACTCTAGCCTAGGAGACAACAGAGAAACTCCATCTCAAAAAAACTCACCTGTGCATTTTTGCCAAGACTTGGCTTTTCAAAAAACAGAGACCTATTCTTAGTGCATTTCCTCTTTCCTGACCACAGACCACACTCCTGCCATCTTTCCCCCAAACCTCCCCAGTGCCAGGGCCCTCAGGCAGGGGTTTTCTGCTTTAGGGAAGATAATTTCTTTGGAAAAAATGTATCCTGCTTTTTAGATGAAATCTTGTCTGTTCATATTTCTCAACTTGATCTTCTCTTTTAATATATTTCTCCTTTTAGTGAAGAAACAGCAAGAAGCAATTATTGAAGCAGGTATTTTTATGGGATACTTTTAATGAAGAAAATAATTACGTTGTTCTATCTTTTAATGTTTTTACTAAAACTTGCAAACGCTTCACATAATATTTGCTACATGTCAGAGACTCTTCTGTGCTTTTATGTAAATATACTGGGGCATTTAATCCTCACTGCAGATAGATGAGGAAACTGAGGCACCAAAAGGCTATGGATTTGCCCACAGTCATGAAGCCTGTAGGGCAAACTTGTCCAGCCCATGGGCTGTGGGCCACGTGTGGCCCAGGATGGCTTTGAATGCAACCCAACACAAATTTGTAAACTTTCTTAAAATATTGTGATTTTTTGTGTGTGTGATTTTTTTTTTAGCTCATCAGCTATTGTTAGTGTTAGTGTAATTTACATGTGGTCCAAGACAATTATTCTTCTTCCAATGTGGCCCAGGGAAGCCAAAAGCTTGGACACCCCTGTTGCAGACAGTGGAGTCAGAATAAAGCCCAGGCAGCTGACTCTCAAATCCTTGCTATTATAGACAGGACCACGTCACAGAAAACTTGAGCCTTTTTTTGGACTTTTATCCAAAAGACGGGCAATAACAAATGCTGGTGAAGATGTCAAGAAAAGAGAACCCTCTACACTGTTGGCAAAATGCAAATCAGTACAACCACTATGGAGAAAAGTTTGGAAGTTCCTAAAAAAAAAAAAATAAAGCTACCATGGGACCCAGCAATCTCAGTACTAGGTATACACCCAAAAGAAAGAAAATCAGTCTATCAAAGAGGTATCTGCATTCCCATGTTGATTGCAGCACTATTCACAATAGCTAAACTTTGGAAGCAAACTAAGTGTCCATCAGCAGATGAATGGATCAGGACAGTGTGGTACATATACACGGTGGAGTACTATTCAGCCATGAGAAGAGTGAGATCCAGTTACCTGCAACATGGGTGAGACTGGAAGGCATTATGTCAAGTGAAACAAGCCAGGCACAGAAAGACAGACACTGCATGTTCTCACTTATGTGTGGGATCTAAGAATCAAAGCAATTAAACTACTGGATACAGAGAGTAGAGGAATGATTACCAGAGGCTAGGAAGCGTAGTCAGGGGGTGGGGGTAGGGGGATTTAGGGATGCTTATGGGTAAAAAAAATAGAAAGAATTGACAAAACAGTATGTGATAGCACAATAAAGGGATGATAGACAATAATAATTGTACATTTTAAAATAACTAAAATAGTGTAACTGGATTGTTTGTATCGCAAAAGATAAATGCTAGAGATGACAAATACTCAATTGACTGTGATGTGACTATTATGCATTGCATGCCTGTATCAGAATCTCTCATGTACCTATAAATAGATGTACCTAATATGTCCCACAAAAATTAAAAATTAAAAAAAAAGAAAGCTTGGACTTTTTTCAAAAAAGAAAGAAAATCTATAACCCCATAAATACCTTCACAGACACCCTTCTTTTTTCACATTTACATGCTTTACAGAATTAAAATAATAATACACAATCACTTTTAGATCCTAAATCCTTTGTGTTGCCATGGACTTCTCATGTGAGTTATTGTAACAGTTGCAGACTCAGCTAACAGTGACTCCCAGTTTGCCTGGCTCCTCCTCTATTGCGGGACATGGAGCTTGCTCCAATTTTTCACCAAAAATAAGACTGCTTCAGTGAGCATCTTTACATTGTATATTTTCTTATTATTTCTCTAGGATAGATGTAACAAATTATCAGTAGCCATAAGCAAAATTTAAACGGTGTCATTAAAACTCGGTAGTTTTAAAATAAAATCCTATAAAACCAAGGAACAAGTAAGAATTCCCATGGCATACTTCCAGAACACAACATTCACTTTACAAGGACGTGAGTTGATCCACATGCTAAAAAGATTAAACTAAACTTTAAACTAAAAAGATTAAAACATACAGAAATACAGAGACAGAGAGAAACTTTGGACCAATATCACTTATGAAAATTAATGCAAAAATTATATTTATCAATACTAGCCAAATGAATCCTGCAAGGTATTTTTAAAAATACACCAGCAAGTAGGTTTTATTCTAGAAAAGCAAAAGTAATTTCCTACATGTGTAGATTAAAGAAGACAAGTGTTAGAATCATTTAGACAGACATTAAAATCACAATTAAAAATTCAACAGCCATTCCTGATGAAGAGCCTTATTAATAAAAATTAGAAGGAAATTTGTAGAAAGTGATTGAAGACTTAAGATAGAAACAGACAGCACTGCCTACTGGTATTATCTTTATCTATTTTGGAGATTCAGTTATTACCCTAAGAAAAAATAATATGAAAATACTGAAAGTTAAAAGCTAACGTTATCTTTATGAATAGCCAATATGATTACAAACTTAGAAAAGTCCAAATTTAACCAGAAAATGGTATTTAGTGTTCAAAAAAGTTGCTAATGTATAAAAATCACGTTTTCTTTTTGCACACATATGGACTTATAACATTTAATTTTCTATAAGTAATTATTAACAATAGCAACAAGGACTCTATCACACCCAACATTCAACACAATGAGAGATGTATACGCATTAAACAAAATGATTATATTCAACATTAAAAGGTGAAAGTGTCCCATGGGAGCTAAGAGAGCTTGTATAACAAGAGTGAAGACCACCAGTGCCCTTCTTGGTTGATTAGCTCTAAAAGTACTTGTCTAGGGAGACCAGTGATTTTTGGAACAAAATAAAAAGGACAGAAATAAATCCATGTTTATTTTGGAATTTTATAACTGTATAGTTAAAATGATGTTTCAGATCAATGCGGCCAACCTCAGTTATACAACAAACGTCAGCGAGACATCGGGAGATCTTCGGGAGAAAAAAACTGGCTCTTGCCTTGCAAACTAAGGATGAAATAAAGGTACTTATGTCAGAAAATAAAAATACAAACTAGAGAGAGTTCTTTAACTTTGGGAGTGGAGAAGGTTTAATTGTCGTTTTAGCATAAGACCGAGAACTCTCACCCCACCCAACCCCCTCAAAAAAGAAAAAAAAATGATTTGGCCAAACATATCATACATGGCAAATGGGGAAATATGTGTAACTTATCCAAGAGATAAACTGTTAACGTCTCTAAAATGAAAGGTGAAAAATCTACAGGGAAAAGGCAACCTAAGGAAGAAATATGCAAAACAGATGAACAATCAATCCCTCGAAATAGACGGGAAAGGGACCAACGTATGTATGAAACGGGCTGAGCTTCAACAATAAAGAAATGAATGCAAATTAGAAGAACTGGATAATTTTCACCTGTCAGTTGGGCAGAGACTAAAGTATTCATATTCCATTTTGGTGAAGATATGAATGAATAGGCACATCCTGTTACGTGACACCACATTTTCTGGAGGAAAATGAACACTATCTATCACAATTTCAAATATACATACCTTTTGACATGGTAATTCGATAAGAATTTGTCTTTAAAAATACTCAACACAGGCATTAAGATTTGTTTCCAATATATATGTGTATAATGAAGTTTTTTACAGAATTTTCAAATGGTGAACATTTTGTTCATCAAAAGGAGGTCGGATAAATGTACTCTCATCTACACTAGAATTTTATGCTGTTGCTAATAAAAATGAGATGAGTCTTTGCTGTACTGACATGTACAAATGATCACAACATATTTTGAAGTGACCGGACAGGTACGAACCCTTTTATCATTAAAGCAACGATACATTTCTAATTTTCATACATGCTGCTATATACTATTATACACACTATAAACAATCAGACATACATACATACATGGGTACTTACACACACACACACACACACACACACACACACCCATCTGTCTCCAAATCCAGGAGGATATGACAAAACTCTCGTCACTGTGAGTCTGTGGGAATTTTGGAAATTTTTACTCTCGTTTTTTATTCTTTTGCATTGTTTGAATTATTTACAAGTACATATTCCTCTTATAATGACAAAAATATAAACCAGTTCAAGTACTTAAAAATGAAGGTAAAGGCCGTGTACAGTGGCTCACACCTGTAATCCCAGTATTTTTGGAGGCTGAGGCAGGCAGATCACTTGAATCCAGGAGTTGAAGATCATCTTGGGCAACATGATGAACACTCATCTCTACAAAAATACAAAAACTAGCTGGGCGTGGTGGCTCATGCGTGTAGTCCCAGTTACTTGGGAGGCTGAGGAAGAAGTATTCCTTGAACCTGGGAGATTGAGGCTGCAGTAAGCAGAGATTGCACCACTGCACTCCAGCCTGGGTGACAGAGCGAGACTCTGCTTCAAAAAAAGAAAGAAAGAAAGAAAGATGGAAAGGTCCAAGGATCTGAACATGTTTCTATAGTGTTAGACGCATAGCACCAAACCACTTCCCAACGTGTGGGGCTGGTTTGCCCTGCCCGAGTTCCATGTTGACTTTTCATTCTCTTTTTATGTCTTCTTTCTCTTTTGAAAACGGATCTCCACGAATGGGGCTCTGAGAAAACCGCAGTGCAGCTCCTTCGTAGACAGGGTGCATCCATCCATGTGTGAGTTAGTCAGAATTCTTTCTCCTCGTTTTCTGCCATCTACTTGGACGCGGCTGGTTACCCTCTAACCCACAGCCTATTGATGAGACTGACATGCAGCAGCAGCCAAAGTGAAATTCCAGTCTGCCCATTTTACTCTTCGTTTAAACTACTTGTAATCACGGAGAAAGAGAGCTGAGACGCACGATTTACGCTGGGACAGGGAGTGTGAAAGTGTGGTGGTTCTCAGCTGTCCTTGGAGTGCCTGCAGAAGAGCTTCCCCGTCCCCCAGTGGGCCCAGCCTGCTTTTTGGACCCTGGCCCCACACATCTGGTGAACTGGCTCCTCTTTCTGGTGACCATATAATTTTTTTTGTTCTTCAGGTCCATTGCTTATGATCTGTGGCCTCCTGATAGAATGTAGGCCCCCCAGGAGCAGGGATGTTTATTTTAATCAGTGATATTATCCAAGGGACAGGAGCCGTGCGTGGCACCTTGTGGGTGCTTGCTAGGTAACCTTCGAATGAATGAGCAGCTGCTCTGCTCCCCATGGTAAAATAACTGATGTCCAACAGTCTTTCCCCAGTGGCCATTTATAACTCAACGAGTTAATGTGAAACTTTTAACGGATGGCAGATCTTGAGGATAAGATATCAAGTTGAAAAGATTAGTATCTTTCTCTGCTCACTGTTTAGATTCCTGGGATCGTAGATTGGGAGGCCATGGAACCCAGACACAGATCAAAGGCTTGACTGTGCCCTACAACACTTGCCTGGCCTGGACTTAATCAAGTCCAGGGACAGAAAACTCTCCAGGCCATAAAAAACACGTTTCAATTTAAAAGTCTTTCTCTTTTTTGCTTTTGAAAACTTAAACTTACATTCGTCCCAAACCTACCTGGCTGTGACCCCATTTATGAAGTAACTCTGCTTCCCCAGCCCCCAGCCCCCAGCCCAGAGTCTCACAAGTCCAGTTTCCTTCCTAGATGGTGGGATGAATTTGCCATCATCATGCCTCTGACACCCTTCCCTTCCCAGCCTAGCTCCGTTCAGTCCTTCGTGTTGTGTGCTGTGTGTTTGCATGTCTAGATCCTTCAGAATCTCTGCTGTCTACTTTTGGAGAGCCCAGCTTGCCTGTGAAGATGTCACCCGCGGGGTGAGAGGACTCTGGGTGGGTCTCTCCAGTGCCGAGGGAGATACCAGCCTCTGGCTTTCAATAAATGCAGCCACAGAATACATTCATGTTTTACAGTTTTGTTTGACTGTTTGTTAGTAATTTCATAATACTCTTTTCTGATTCTAAATGTGAAAAACAAACTTTTATCACAACACAGATTCTTCTTGACTGATGGGGTTACATCCCAATAAACACATTATAAATTAAAGATACAGTAAGTCAAAAATGCATTTACTACTCTTAACCTACCGCACGTCACAGCTGAGCCCAGCCCACCTTCAACACACTCAGGACATTTACACTAGCTCCAGACAGGCAAAAGGCTCTAACACAAAGCCTGTCTTGTAATAAAGTAGTGAATAGCTCATGAAATTTATTGTCTGTACTCAAAGTGAAAAACAGAATGCTTGTGTGAGTCCTCAAAGTAGAGTTTCTGCTGAATGGGTTTCACTTTCACACCATCATAAACTGGAAAAATCCTACCTCAAACCGTCGTAAATTGGGGATGCCTGTGCAGGAATGAGGCCTGGCTGACACAGGCCTCCTGTGCTAACCATTCGGAATTAGAGAAAATTAAAGAGAGTGTCTAGACATGGAGAATATCTTTGACCTGGATATTCGAGGAAGAAAACTAACGTATGGATCAGGAAATTGCTGAGGACTTCAAAGGTGGTGGGTGACAAGGCGCAGGGGTGAGTGCCCGAGTGACGAGGTGCAGCATATGTGCCAGGGCGGCAATCCCAGGCTCTGACCCACAGTGCCGCTCAGGAGGAGGGCACCTGGTCCCGGGGTGGCAATCCCAGGCTCTGACCCACAGTGCCGCTCAGGAGGAGGGCACCTGGTCCCATCTGCTCATCTCCAAAGCTGGGTTAACTAGATATGATGATACCATTTAAGGACTTAGTTTATAAGTTTTCCAATGTATTGAACAGTGCCTGTTCAATAAATGGTGGTTATCATGACTTCATTTGATTTAAACAATGGTTAGAGATAGGCAGGAGTGATACTAAAAATACTTAATCCACTGGGTGTCAACCAGCTGGAATGGACAAGGGATATGGTTGCAGCAGCCAGCTACACACTGTAAATATTAATCGGCCTTGGAAATAGGTATTAGTGCCGTTGTACAGAGAAACTGACGCAGAGTGTTAATTGCCCCCAATAAATTACTACACATTTGAAATATGAGGACTGCTTGAGAGATTCAGAGAGATGAAGTGTCTTTTGCTGCCCTGCGCGTTGGGCGTCTGGGTTGGAATACTGCACAGAACATCTTCTGCTTCCAATGAACCTATCTTCTAATCTTTTAAAAGCTTCAGTGTGAAGTCTGTTTCATAACGGGCTCTGAGAAGCAACATCCCATTTTCAAAATGGATATGTGCCTTGTGATCTGCAGCAACACCGCATAATGAAATAATGTCTGACCCTCTATATTGTCACCACTGACATGATATTTCGGCAGAGTGGGACTCGGCTGCTGGTTAGGCCAAGCAAGAGAGGAAATGAAAACTATGCAGATACGGGAGTTTAATAAACCCAATCCTGTCCCACGCTCGTCTCACGGAGAATGGCCCAGAGTTAACGCATGTATTGTGCATCCTGAATGTTTCAGGATAAATATTTAAACTACAGCTTGAATCACACATGCTGGTGTTAAATTAAAGTTATTAGCTCCAGGGAATCTATTTCAGAGATGCACAGAATCCATAAGCCACACTGTAAATCTAGTGATTTATACTGAACATACACCTATGCCTTTTTTTTTATTTAAATGCACAAAATGTGCTAAGCCCTGAGGCGTTTGTATTGAGATGCATTTCCCGTGTATGACATGCTTGCCCTGCTACGTAAGAATTAACTGCCCTCTTCACAGCTATGTTATGGCGCTACTGACGGGAACAGGCTGTGATATTCCTATGTAATTTCCATTCATATTGTATTAAAATGTCTAAGATGCATTTTCTGTGGAAGAAAGCATCATTTAATAAAAGTATTCACTATTGCCTCATGTGGAGGTGTCAGAGATTGCTAATACAGTCCTGAAACGGTTGCGCAGAAGTATCTCTAGGCTGAGGCGTGGCCCCTAGGCTGCGGCTGAGCTGCTTTGTTGGTCCACCCTCAGGCAAGCAGTCCGAGTGTTGTCTGTTTTTACTCCCTGTTCATATGGTGTCACCCCCACTGAGAGACCTCTTTGTTCCTTATTTTCTCCTCTTAGTGATCCCCGAGACATAGAAATGGAAACACATAATAAACAAGCTGCCTTATTTCCTTGATTTTGTCACACTATTTGTGAGTGATTTTCAGTATCGGGCTGCATAAAGAGCTTGTAAAAGCATGAATTCCTGGGACCCCGCCTTAATGACTCAAAGTTAGAAGATCTAAGGAGGAGCCTAGGCTTCTGCGTTTTTGACAAGTGCCCCAGTGTCTTTTTAAAATTTACATACTGTGTAGGTCATGCTTTGGAAGATATTGCTAATTACATTAATACTATTTTCATAACTAGATTGTGTAAATTTCCTTTCCATTTTAATGATGCCACTAAGTCAACCAAGTAGTATGAGTTTCGTTCTCTTCTAACCTGTCACTATTCAGCCTTCCTCACTGTCCTCCATCATCTACCCATTCTTCCATCCATCCATCCCTCCACTGATCCATCCATCTATCCTTCTATCCATGCATCCATTCACCTATTTCACTATCCATTCATCCATCCATCTATTCTTCTATTAATCCTTCCATCAATAGATTCTATCCATCCACCCATCCCTCCTCCTATCCATCCACCCATACCTCCTTCTATCCATCCACCCATCCCTCCTCCTATCCATCCACCCATCCCTCCTTCTGTCCATCCACCCATCCCTCCTCCTGTCCATCCACCCATCCCTCCTTCTGTCCATCCACCCATCCCTCCTCCTATCCATCCACCCATCCCTCCTTCTGTCCATCCACCCATCCCTCCTCCTGTCCATCCACCCATCCCTCCTTCTGTCCATCCACCCATCCCTCCTTCTGTCCATCCACCCATCCCTCCTTCTGTCCATCCACCCATCCCTCCTTCTGTCCATCCACCCATCCCTCCTCCTGTCCATCCACCCATCCCTCCTTCTGTCCATCCATCCTTCATTATCCTTCTAATCATCCATTCATCCTGTCATCCATTCCCATTTTAACCATGTTTGAAGTATTATCATGTACCTCAGGATTCAAAGATTCTTGTCTTGAAGAGACTAAAACCCTTAAGAAGAGTTTTTAATTAGCTATCTTGTTTTCTCCTTTTATCTATTACTGAAAGTCTAAACAATGCTCTGTTTTAACAAACAACATAAAAGTAAAACAAAAAATTGCTGTCCACTTTACTTGAACTGCTTCCCGTTACTTACATCCATGATGTCACTAACCATTAAAACTGAAGAGTTATATTAAATTGTAATGAATCTAAGATCTTTATCCGCCTTACGTGGCCTGAATGTGTGTGTCCTCTCAAAAATCACATGTTGAAACCTGATCTCCAATGCAATAGTATTACAAGGCAAGGCCTTTGGGAGGTGATTAGCTTATAAGGGCTCTGCCCCAGCTAATGGGATTGCAGCCCTCATAAAAGAGGCTTGAGGGAGTTCATTCACTCCTTCTGCCATGTGAGGATACATGGAAGGCTCCATCTATGAGGAATGGGCCCTCCCAGACACCCAGTGTGCCAGTCCCTTGATGGTAGACTCCCCAGCCTCCAGAACTGTGAGGAATACATTTCCATTGTTCATACATTACCCAGTCTAAAGTATTTTGTTATAGCAGCAAACAAATTGAAACTAAGACACTAAGACTCTCTCTCTCTCTCTCTCACACACACACACACACACACACACACACACACCCCTGTATAGCTATGAACATATTGACCCTTGTAAAAGTTACCAACTATTTGCTTTTGGTCCATTGAGAATCACACTTAGCATTTTGAGGGATTTGAAGGACCTCACCCCTCTTTCATAGACTAGGAGGGTCAAGCGTCTTGTGAAACACCCCAACAGTCCAGGACCTCCGTATTATTCCAGGACAGCTCACTCTCAGTCCACTTGCTTGTTTTCTCATCTTAGGATAAATTTAATTAGGTGCGGAATTTGTGCAAGCGGATTGCAGAGTACTGACCTTAATGTTAAACTCAGGCGTCTGCATCTTTTTTCGCATGTGAACAATATGAGAATTTATTTTTTAATTAGAAAAAAGAAGGTCTTAAACATTGCTTTTTGCAAAAATATTATACCTGGATCCATTAATATTTTGAAAAGCTGTACTACATGAGAATTCATTTATTTCCAATAGAATTTTACTTATATGCCTAACAGTTTTCTTCAAAGTATTTTCTCATATATTAAATTACTATAAGTACATCCTAAGAGTTAAGATATATTCAGCTGTCTATGTAATTTTAAGGAGGTCTAAAATCTATATTCCCCCCACCCCACAAATCAGGAATTTATATGAGGCTAACCTCAAAAGTATATTTTAGGCCAGGCGCAGTGGCTCAGGCCTGTAATCCCAGCACTTTGGGAGGCCAAGGCAGGCGGATCATGAGGTCAAGAGATCAAGACCATTCTGGCCAACATGGTGAAAACCCGTCTCCACTAAAACTACAAAAATTAGCTGAGTGGGGTGGCACGTGCCTGTAATCCCAGCTATTCGGGAGGCAGAGGCAGGAGAATCCCTTGAATCCAGGAGGCGGAGGTTGCAGTGAGCTGCGTCACTGCAGTCCAACCTGGACGACAGAGTGAGACTCCGTCTCAAAGAAAAAAACAAAGAAAAAGAAAAAGTATATTTTAGTTGCAATTTGGGAACGATTTTTACTTTTTTTTTTTTTTCTGAGACAGTGTCTTGCTCTGTCGCCCAGGAGCCCAGGATAGAGGGCAGTGGCAGGATCTCGGATCACTGCAACCTCCGCCTTACAGGTCCAAGTGATTCTCCTGCCTCAGCCTCCCCAATAGCTGGGATTACAGTCACGCACCACCACACCCAGCTAATTTTTGCATTTTTAGTACAGACAGGGTTTCACCATGTTGGTCAGGCTGGTCTCGAACTTCCGACCTTGTGATCTGCCTGCCTCGGCCTCCCAAAGTGCCGGGATTACAGGCGTGAGCCACTGCACTCAGCCACGACTTTTACTTTCTTACAACTTTGCCCTTAGCGAGTTCTCCTCAGCCACCACCGTGTCGGGAAGCACACCATTGAAGGCCTCCCCCTCGGCACTGCGGTGGGGCCATCATTTCCCCATTGTCACCCAGGTGTCTAGCACTGACTCTTGAAAGGATGAAAAGTTGGCCTATTTTGAAAACTACAAATCATAAAATTAAACCAAGTCCCCTAAAATGCTCAGTATTCACAATAATCAAGACAAATGGCTGTGGCTGGCGCTGGTGTTGAACGGCCACGTGCCAAGGAAACGCTGATTCCCTCTAACCATCAGCTGCCAATTTCACCAGGGGCTGTGGCTACACAGAGCAGGTGGTATGGCGCACCACCTGGTTGGATTCTGTCCTCCAAACACGTCATGTGTTTGTTTATCTTTAAAAATCTCACACACGCTGGGCACAGTGGCTCAGGCCAGTAGTCCCCACACTTTGGGAGGCTGAGGTAGAAAGTTCGCTTGAGCACAGGAGTTCGAGACCAGCCTGGGGAACATAGTGAAGCCTTATTGCTGCAAAAAATTTAAATTTTTTTAAAGGGCTACAGGCCTGGTGGCACACACCTGTGGTTTCAGCTACTCAGGAGGCTGAGGAGTGAGGATCTCTTGAGGTCAGGAGTTAGAGGTTACAGTGAGCTATGACTGCAGCATTATATTCCAGCCTGGGTGACAGACTGAGACCCTGTCTCAAACAAATAAATAAATAAAATGAAATCCTCACATATACACCAAATACAAGGAACGACTGGCCACATTTTGATCTTTTCCATCAAATCCGCATATGCAAATAACAATTGCACCCAGAAGGGGCGTCATTAGTATAAATAAGTAGAAAGGGCCCCTGTACACAGCCCAGGATGTGAAGGGAAGTGTCAATATCAGTAACCCCCCACCCACATCCAGACAGGGATGGGTCATCCTGACTTTCCTCACCAGTAGTCAAGACCTTGCCAGTGTCTATCCTACAATATTGTGGTTTCTGTGTAGAATATTTAAATATTTAAATTGTGTAAGTTTAAACTTCTGACTACATTTCGCAAACTTTTTTTTGGAAGAGAGATGGTGGAAACAGTGAAAATGGATCTGTGATATTCTACCCAGACCTCAGAGAAACACAAGTTTAGGGTATACGAATCCCTATCAGATTTCTCCAGACCCTCTGCTGGTGTCAAAGGCTCTCAAGACTCTGCTCCCTGCATCCCTGCCTTCCACGTCTGCCCATTTAAAATCTTTTCAAGAAATACTGACCCAGCTCAGACAAAATTGGCCTTTACAAAGGCAACCATGGGTGCCAGGGACGGCATTCTTCAGAGAGGGTTGCCTGAGCTGCCCAGGTGATGGGAGCAACTGAGATTGTCACCCAGGGACTAGAACAAAATACCTGAAACCTGCCTTGTCCCCGTCCTGGGACTACTTGAGAACGGGCCTCCCAGGCAACAGAGAGGCCACAGAGTGGCTGCATTCTGCCAGGTGGGGCTGCCTTCTGCTGCCACCCACGGCCCGCAAAGCGCAACTTGCTTCTGCTCTTTGTTTTTTCCAAAGTAAAGTAATTCATTTTATTTTTGAATTGTTCTACACAAAAAAGTCACCTCTCCTTTTTGGCTTCAAGGAGTGTAAGGTTATCGTTACTATTTTAATTTGTTATTTCTATAGGTTAGTGGGGAACAGGTGGTGTTGGTTACATGAGTAAGTTATTTACTGTAATTTGTGAAAATTTGGTGCACCCATCACCCAAGCAGTATACATGGCACCCTATTTGGAGTCTTTTATCCCTCACCCCCTTCCCATTCTTTCCCCTTGAGTTCCCAAAGTGTCATTCCTAAGCCTTTGTATCTTCACGGCGTAGCTCCCACATCTCAGTGAGAACATACGATGTTTGGCTCTCCATTCCTGAGTTACTTCATTTAGAATAATAGCCTCCAATCCCACCCAGATCGCTGTGAAACCATTAATTCATTCCTTCTTTGACTGACGGGCATTTGGGTTGGTTCCACATTGATGGGCATTTGGGTTTGTTCCACATAAATGCTTATGTTAACATGCTAAACGCTAACATAAAGCTAGGTGCGGTGGCTCACACCTGTAATTCCAGCACTTTGGGAGGCTGAAGTGGGCGGATTATCTGAGATTAGGAGTTCAAGACCAGCCTGGCCAAAGTGGTGAAACCCCGTCTCTACTGAAAATACAAAATTAGCTGAGTGTGGTGCTGGGCGCCTGTAATCCCAGCTACTGAAGAGGCTGAGGCGGGAGAATTACTTGCACCCAATAGGTGGAGGTTGCAGTGAGCCAAGATCACGCCATTGCACTCCAGCCTGGGCAACTAGAGCAAAAATCCGTCTCAAAAATTAAATAAATAAATAAATGCTAACGCAAGCATTTTGCAAAATATATGATAACTAACACCACAATTTTGGTTTCCTTTCTTGTTTCTGTTTTTAGCTAAACTAAAAAAAAAAAAACTTCATTTTTCTTAGATTTCTGGGTGGCTATGTTGAAAATTTGTTTTTCAATTGTGGTAAAATATATGTATAATAAAACGTGCTATTTGACATTTTTAAGTGTGCCATTAATTACATCCACAGTCTGGAGCAGCCATCACCACTAGCCAGTTCCAAAACTTTTTCATCACTTCAAAGGGCAAATTTAAGTCCCATAAATAGACTGAGGCTTAATTAAGCAGATAAAAGAAGAAGCAGCAAGCTGTAATGAGTGATCAAGGTGTTACGTTTATAAGGAACGTGAAACTCTGGGGTTTTTGAACTAAGTGATTAAGCCCACAGCTCAAATTAAAACCCAGAATTCAAGCTCAAGTGCACGTTCAAGGGAACGTTAGTCAACTCACTTGGACCCACCGGCTTCTGGATTTGCCCCGTTTCTTCTTCTCTCGGTCGCAGCGTTTGAAGGGCCTTCAGTCTCCCCTCGTGTTTAGTTCCGGTGGGTCTTACTTGCCCAGTGCTTTCTGTTGTGTTTTGTTCTGAAGTTATTTTTTTCGCAGAGAATACGCTGTATCGAACGCAGAACAAAAAGACTCACTACAACGTCGCAGCCACAATAGCGTAGGATTTCAAGTCTTAAAAACCAGAATCACTTTTTCTCTGTGGAATGGAAGCTATTTATTTTGGCCAGTAAATGAGGACTTGTTCCCTGCCTCCGGGTCGGGGAGAAGGCCTGGTCTGCTGGCTGTGGTGCAGGCGGGCAGTCAGGTTCCAGTTTCAATCTTGGCCCAATTCCTCCAGCCAACCCTGCATTTGCAAGTCCCCCGACACCCAGCTGTCACCTATGGAAAACAGAGAACCTGGGGGGATTTGCTGAAGGCAGTTCCCGAGCCTGCGCCCTCCCCACACGCCCTCACATCAGCAGCAAAACCCAGGGCTGGCGGAGTGGGTTTCTCTGGGAAGGACTCTGCCCTTGGATAGATCTGTATCTATGGTAACAGTAAGATGTTTGTGTGAATAACTGCAAAAAAAAAAAAAAAAAACCTTCAAATCTCTTCTTCTAAACTGTCAAGGCATGTTATTTCTGGCTTCAAATATTATTTTTAATAAATAGGTATTTTTACCATGTACGCACTCACGCAACTCTCTTTAGGACTTATATGCTCCCGGGGTGCATATGGGAGGTGTTTGGTTTCAGTTACACATGAGGGAAAAACGCTGTGAGTCAGAGGAAAGAGTCCATGAGGTTAAAAAAAAAAGTGCGTGTGTCCGTTCGGTGGAGGGGCGAGGTGCGTGCGTGGTGAGCTCCCTGAAGTGATGGTCATCAGCATTCTCATGACTGAAGCCTGGGGGTCTGGTTATTCCAAAGGACCTGACACTCAACGCCAGCATGGCTGAAGTCTTGAAGGCGGGCAGGCACCCTCCACAGGTGTGGTCTGCTGACCGGAGGGCCAGGAGTGGCAACCTTGCACCCTGGTCATGCTGGTTCTCCAGACAAGGGCAGGCATTCAAACTGGAATTTCTTCCTCCATCTAGGAAGAGAGGACCTTTGCGATTGGTATGTTTGGACGGAGTATCCACTCACTGACGTTCAGTCTGGGTGAAGTGGGGGCACTGGAAGGCAGAGGGGGCTGTGTGGTCGGTCCACTTTCTGGGGTGCCACTGGAAGGCAGAGGGGGCTGTGTGGTTGGTCCACTTTCTGGGGTGCCACTGGAAGGCAGAGGAAGAGTGGGTGGTTCGTTCACTTTCTGGGGTGCCACTGAGTCCCCTCTACCCTGCACACCTGCCTTCCTGCCCCACCACAAAATGCCTGACAGCTCTTTAAATTGGACACAAGGGGAGGGGAATCCTTTTTGCAGTGAGGCAAGGTCTCAAGGCAAGCACATTCTTTCATACTTTCACACAGGTCCAATGGAGAGAGGGGGTGGGGGCCTCAGGTTAAAATGTGCCCCCTCAGTTACACAGAGAGGCAGAGAGTGCCACTGAGCCCTGCCCAAAAGCTCGTGACTGAGTTAGCGTAGATGACAGTGATGCCTCCTTCCCCTGAAGCCTCATTTCAGAGCACAGAGGAGGCAGGGTGCCCAGGGTTTGACGGGGCTGGAGAAGGTGTTCGCTGGAGAGGGCTGAGGTAAGGTGGAAGGAGATGGATCAGATGGCATCGAAGGGGAATTGTGAGAGCCGGGAAACACGACAATGATGTTTACCCGGCCAGGGCACCGGGAGGGCATTCTCGCTTTCTCGCGTTCTCGCTTCTGCTGATACTAGTCTGCTCCCTGGCCCCATACCCCCTCTTCCCGACTGTCTTAGTCTATTTTCAATTGTTTATTAAAAAAATACCTGAAACTGGATCATTTATAAGAAAGGGAATTTCTTTCTTTCAGTTATGGAGGCCTCTGAGAAGTCCAAGGTGGAGGTGTGGCATCTGGTGAGAGCCTTCTTGCTCCTGGGACTCACTACAGAACCCCAGGGCAGTGCAGGGCTCCACGTGGAGGGGGCCTGAGCATGTGAACATGCGGACGTGCCAGCTTGAGAATCTCTTCCTTGTCTTATAAAGCCACCCATTTCCCTCCCATGATAACCCATTAATCCATTAACCCGTTAGTCCATGAGTGGATTAATCCAGTCACCTCTTAAACGCCCCCCTCGCAGTGCTGCCACATTGGGGATTAAGTTTCAACATGAGTTTTGGAGGGGACATTTCAGCAGGAACGCCTCTCCCCTTGCCTTGCTCCTGACAAACTTGTAAAACATTGCAAGCAATTATGAGAAAACGGATGGAGACAGGGGACACAAAGATGGGCACAGACCATCAGCCTGGTTATCATCAGAGCCCACAGCAGAAGCACTAGCCGCCATCTAGCACCAGCCGAGTGCCGGGACTTGCGCTAGGTGCAATTATGAAACAGCTCTTCAGGTGAGCAGATTTGTGCCTGTCGGTCAGTGCAGAAGCTAAGACAGAAGGAGGTCGTTAAGACTGAAATCCAAATCTCTCCACTAGGCTTTGAGTTTCTAAAGGAGATGATTGTCACAGTGGAGGGAGGTAGAGCAGAAGGGTTAGGGCTCCAGCCTTGGACCAGGCAGTCTCGTGCAAGCCCCGCCTCTCCCTTCCCAGCAAAGCCGCGAACTCGTAACTGTTTTGTTATTACAGAAAACGTGGAGCCAAACCGATGGCAGAGGCCAAAGGAAGACAGCGCTGAACTCCAAGCAGATCCGATTTCACAGCTTGACTTGGCGATTGTTTAGCTGGGTCAGGGTAAGTGCCTCGCTGCCCCTCACCCGTAAGTGAACTCAGGTGCTGAGGTTGGGGTGAGCGCCTCACTGAGCCTCAGTTTCTCAACTGTGCAACGGACCCCTGTGCCTGGCTTGCAGCAGGGCTGCTGAGCACGCGGATGGGCCCTCAGGAGGCTGTGATGGTATCACCTGATGCTAGAGAACAAGAGCGGCAGTGCGTGCCCGAGAGGAAGGGGAGGAGGGAGAGCACTGGAACAGGAGAGACGACACGGAAGAAATCAGGGGTGCCAAACGCAGCCATGCGGGGAAGGGCGATGGATGAGGCTCGAGGGGGAAAGGCCCAGTGCTGCGCCCGCACTCCCTCTGCTGCGCCGCCCTGCAGGTAATTCAAATACTGGCGTGAGTCTCGCAGACAAGGCTTTTAAAGGATATTGTTCTTCCATAAATAGAAGTGAATGCAAGAGGGTTCGAGCAGGAGAATGATGGCTGGGCAGTGGCTGTCTATGGAGAAGACAGACGTGTGCATCGCTGTTCAGCAAAGGGGAGCCCTACACTCCTCCCCAGGGAGAAAGCAACCTGCCTTGGGCAGCTTCGGGCTGCAGAGCCAGCCTGGCCGATCCTGCAGCCCCTCCCCTCCACACTCAGTAGCGATTTTGATGCCTCTATTTTTATAGGCACCTGAACGCTCTGTTTTCTTTGCTTCTTTGTGTTCTAGAGAAACATGTAAGCAATTTGAAGACAGTCATCGCTGCTCACCCAGCTACACAGACATATACATAGATGCAGAGACAGGCTATACACCTTTAGGTTACAGGAAGAAGTACCTTCTAAAGGTACTTTAGAAGGTAAAAGTCTCAAAAAGGGGGCTTGGGAGACAGCAGCAGAGTCTTGGGTGGTGTAGGGACTGCTTCCTGCCATGGTAGAAGCCGGAATTTTCAGATTTTCTCCAAGTATAAAGATTTAAAAAAATAAATGAACCAAAACAGTTCAAAATTAAGTTGTTATCATTTAAACACTTCATTATATATTCTGGCTTCTCTTTGATTGCATAAAAACCAAAGGGAAATTCTCTGCCTTCTGGAAATGAATTTGTGCAAAGGAATCTCTAGCCTTGAATTTGTACCCCCCCTCAAAAAAAATTCCTGAAAGCATCTGAGTGATCGGTTGGCCCTGCTGGGGTCTTTCTGTCTGGAAGATTACTAGGCAAAGGCGCATCTGACATTTCATTTCACTGACATTTTATTTTGTTCTCAGTCTTTTTACCTGTTTCCTCAAGTACATTTTCTGCTATGATTCTGCAAATGGGCCCCAAGATAAGTCAGACCCATTTAGGATTGTTGAGCCTCACAGGGCTGGCGATTAATTACATGTCTTGTAGAATCTGCAAGCAGCGTGAGGTCTCCCCACGTGCGTCTGGTCCACACGTGGCTGTGGCCCTTGTCTCTCTCTGGGTTTGTTTGGTGGTACCTCAGGCCAGTCTCTGGAAGCCCGGAATTGAGGATGCAAACATATTCATGCATGTGGTGTAGGATAGCCGGGGAAGGAAATCGCTGGAGACCTGCCACTCCCTCCTCCACCTGGGGCTGGGCCGTGAAAACGCGAGTGGGAGATGATGAGGGTTTGTTGTGTGTGTTTGCTTTTTGAACATGTTGATTAAGGGTGCTGGCCAATCATATAGAAGGAAACATCTAGCAGCCACTTGGAGATGTGGAACGGCTGTTCAGGGCAAAGGACCATCCAGTTCACCAGTCAACAGATGCTGATGGGAACCACAGTCTCCGTAACAAGATGCTGTTCTAGATGCCAGAGATATTGCAGGAAGCAAACAGGTGCCCAGGGCTGGTGTTCTGGAGCAGGAGACAGAGGGACCCAGGCAGAGAGGCATCTGTCAGCAGTGAGGTGCTAAGAGGTAGGAGGAGGGGCATGCAGAGGGGCAGGGAGTCAGGGAAGGTGGAAGAGGGATAGTAAGGGCTCTGGAACAGGCCCAGGGCCCTACAGGGGGAGGGCCTGAGGTTGCTGGGGGAGAGGCTTAGAGCACGGGCACCTGTGCAGCTCTGGTTCCAAGAGCGGTGGTGACCAGTGCAGGGTCGTGATTGTACTAAGAACTGCTGCACTGTAAACTTCAAAGTGTGACTGTTATGATGTGTGAATTGTATCCTAACACAAAAAAGTGATTCATCATAAAATGCTTGAAAGCAGTTTAAAAATATTGAACGATGTAAATTTAAAAATTAAGAACTCTTGATTCCTTCACCAACTTCGTCATTCCTTCTTCCCAAAGGGAAGCCGTGTAACCACTGTGCGGAAACCTTCTAGGGCTAGTGAAGTAGATACGTGATATATCTTGTTTTCTTTTTGGCAAAAATAGGATCAAACTTTAAGTGGTATTTTGCAGTTTGCTTTGCTTATGGGACAATAAACATTTCCATGTAAGTTCAAGTGCCTAATTTTCTTACTTTCTTTTTTTTTTTTTTTTGCAACTGAGTCTCACTTTGTCACCCAGGCTAGAGTGCAGTGGCACTATCTTGGCTCACTGCAACCTCTGCCACCTGAGTTCAAGCAATTCTCCTGCCTCAGACTCCTGAGTAGCTGGGATTATAGGTGCCCACCACCACGGCCAGCTAATTTTTATATTTTTAGTAGAGACAGGGTTTCACCATCTTGGCCAGGATGGTCTCAAACTCCTGACCTTGTGATCCACCTGCCTCGGCCTCCCAAAGTGCTGGGATGACAGGCGTGAGCCACAGCGCCTGGCCCAAGGGCCTGATTTTTAAAGAAGGGCTTAGTATCCCATTGTCTGGCAGTCCTATCACTTACTTAAGCAGTCCTTTATCAGTGGACACTTAAATGTTCCCAAAGTTTTGCCATTAGACTCCGGGCTGAATCCGCTTGTGCAGCATCTGTAAACTTACACGAGCCTCTGTGTTGGATGAATTTTTGGAAATAAAACTGATGGGCCAAAGGACATGTGTGTTTTAGATCTTGATCAATACTGCCAAGTGGCTTTCCAAGAAGTGTTCCTAGTGGACAGTGTTCCAGCGCTGCAAGCCTGCTTCCTCCCAGCCTGTGGGCTGAAGTCTTTGTCCTGCGAAGAAGTCTCTGAGACCACTTGACTGGGGTGATGGAGAAGGCAGGGCATGGGGAGGTGAGCCTCAGCCCATCATGGCTTAAGCTAGGATGCCTGTATTTTCATTGGGATATAAACTGTGAGTCTGATAATAGGGTTTTTGGACCAAATAAATCTGCTTTAAAAAATAATAAGAAAAACAGGCAGGGGGTGGTGGGTCACGCCTGTAATCCTGGGTGGTTCACCCACCTCAGGAGTTTGAGACCAGCCTGGCCAGCATGGTGAAGCCCCCTGTCTACTAAAAATACAAAAATTAGCCGGGTGTGGTGGCACGCATCTGTAATCCCAGCTACTCAGGAGGCTGAGGCAGGAGAATCACTTGAACCTGGGAGGTAGAAATTGCAGTGAGCTAAGATCGTGCCACTATACTCCAGCCTGGGTGACAGAGCAAGACTCTATCTCAAAAAAAGTTAAAATAATAATAAGACGGAGAAGAAGAAGAGGAGGAGGAAGAAGAAAAATAAAATAAAATGTTTGGAAACCACTACCAGGTTCTCCTAAAACCATTTCCCTCTCCCTTCCAGAGTCCCATTTAATCCTGCCATGGTCTCCAAACGGCACCCAACGAGCTTCACACCAGCATTCACACCTGTGTAGTCCTGTCTCACACCTAACAGAGAGGACCTGTGTTGCCACAGGTAATGCAGAATGATGGTATCGAGGACGTTGCAGCTTCCATCTTGTGTCACCTGAGCTCCCGATCTGGAGGAAGATAGCGTCGCATCCTGAGGGCAGAGGGGCCACCCTGGGGGACCCCAGGTGTGGCCGCACTGGCCTGGAAGCCACCCTCAGGCCCTCAGCCTGAGCCACAATGTGTCTGTGGTCTTGTGGGAGCCCCTGAGCCAGCACCACCCCACTGAGGTGCTCCTGAATCCCAGCCCGCAGAAACTGTGCAGGATAACCTGTGCTGATGGTTGTCTAAGCCTCTAAATGTTGGGTGAGTGTTATGGAATAATGGGTAACTAGTAGACCTGGACTTGTGTGGTTTGGGGGCCCCAGATGCTAAGACTCTGGTCTTATACTTGGATTTGAACCTACCTCTGCCTCTGCCCCATCAGGGGTCCCTGGCATGTCCTCCCGGTTTAGGACACCCAGCCCTAGGCATCGACTCTCGTGACCTTTCCCAATGCGGTGACAGTTCACAGGAAGGTCGGTGGCATGCACAGGAGTTGTCAGGAGGGACACAGTGACTCGCTGACTGAATGCTAAACCCAAATTTAAAATAAACGTTAGGTCATGTGGTCACTGTAATCTTTGAAAAAGCAGTTATGTATAGCGCAGAAGGTTTCAGCTGGACGTCAGGTGACGCGGATGTAAGGGTCAGTAGGAGGGGAAGAAGAGTGGGAACCATCCCTTCAGTGCGGTCGTGCGAAACGGACACAGCGGGCTCCTGGTGTTTCTCGGTTGGTTGGTTTGTTAAGGCGTGGAGAGGTGAGCTTGTGTTGTAGAATAAGAAAAGGGGTTCGTGGGAAGAGATCAGAATGCAGCCGAGAGAAGGTGATGGGTGGAGAGGGGTGCAGAAAGATGGGGGTTCAGCTTGACTCCAGTGTTTCCCTGAGCTCTGCCTCATTCTGGAGAGAACTGAGGAGAACTGGCATCTCTGCGGGCTTGCGGAGTCCCCAGGTGAGGTGGGTCTCCCCGGAGGTGGACGCGTGGATGTACGGGAACCCCCGTCACCGAGGCTGGCGATTCCACCTGAGGCTAAACCGAGAAGCAGCCGTCAGAAGCCTGTGACGATGAGCCGGGGGCTCTCCTTTGCCCGATGCACCCCAAGTGTGGGGACGATACTCGGCACACAATAGGCATTTAGTGCACACTGAGTGCATGGCGTCTGAATGCCGTCACTCTGAGTTGGTGGTTACCGAGTCAGAAGGGAGCGGGGTCAAGCGGGGGTGGTTATGGCCGCACTGGGAATGGGAGGTACACTGATCCAGCGTGGAGGAGGGAGGCTTAGGTCTGGAGCTGATGGAGTAAGAGTTGCAGGGCCTGAGAGGGAGGCAGCAGGAATGTGGCCGGAGGAGGCCTCCAGGAACCTCTGCCAGGGTCGTGAGAACCCAAGGGCCGGGGCCACAGTGTTCTCCTCTTAATCAAAAGCTGATATTCTTTGTTTCCTCCTGAAGGTCTCAGAGTCCCCACAAATCCCCGCCTTGTTCACTACCGTCAGGGCTTTGTGCTTCTCTCTGAAATGAAACTCTTATGTTAAAAAAAAGCGAAGAAAATGTATCCAATCTAGTATACCATAACCACAGTATTGGGAACTTTCCCGACTCTGGTGGGAAGGAGGAGGATGACGTGGGTTCGCTGGGGCACAGGAGAAAAATACCAGAGACGTTCACGCCTAATTCTCCCCTCCTCTTCTGGGTTTCTGTTGTAATGGATTGAAAATACACAGGAAACGTAATGCCAAACTTGGCTTTGATTTTTTTTCTCACCTAACCCTTTAAAGGTTTGGAAAGACCTGATGACGTGGCAGGGAACGTAATGCAGATGAAACACCCTGATGCCCAGGCTCACGACCAGGTGATAAGGCCGCGGCTGGTGTCCGCTGCTGGCTCCAGTGTGGCCTGTGTGGGCGAACTCGTGTCTCGGTGGTGACAGAGACCCTGGCTTCCACTATGTGACCCCACTGAACCACAGGCCGCTCTTTGTTCTCTGTTGGCCTTGGAGGGTCTGGGACCTGGGACGTTCCTGTTGTCCACCACCCCAGGGAGCTGAGAACGTTCCGTAGACTGAGTAGGTCCTCTGCTCTGGCTCAGCAGGTCTGTTCCAGCCTTTTGACCAACCGTGCTCTGCTATTTTCTGGCAGCCTTGGAGCAGCAGGCTGCAGATGCCTGCACATCCAAGCCTGGGAGGAGCGCACAGACCCTGTGGGAGGACTGGGCCCTGCATAGCTATTGGGAGACCTCGCTCGTGCCCATGGCGCTAAACAGAAAGAAAGCCCTGGCGTGAAAGTCACAGGCTGCTCCGCAATGTTTGAACACCCTGAACTTGAGCGTGGCCTGTGCTACAGGAAATATATGGTGTTTCTTAAAAACAAAAGCTGGCAGGCGGTGAGCAGCGCTGTGCCTGCGAGTTCCTGAGAGCGGAAAGGGGCCGTTCCTCCGGCCCTGGCCCCCATTTCACCCAAGTCACTTCACAGCGCTGGAAGGAGGTCACCGATTGTGAGTGTGGGGCGGGGGCGGGGAGACAGAGGAAGTGGGATGAAAAGGGAAGGCCCGGTCAGCTGGGAGAGGGGCTCGCGGGCTTCGGCCCGGCCTGAAGGGGAAGGGCCCAGGGCTGCCTGCCACCCTCGCATGCCACGCAGGTGCTGGGAGGGCAGCCGTCTGCGGGCTCAGGGATGTGTTCCCAGCGGCGGGCACAGGATGGAAACCCTTCTCCCCACCTCGAGGGGGGCCGGGCCTGCAGCCGCCAGCCCCTCCCCAGCGCCCACGGGAGCCGAGCTGGGCGCAGGCCCCTCTCCCCACCAGGTCGCCTCTGGTCTTTGTCTTTGCTCTGGGGCCGGGCGCGCCCCCTGCTGCAGGCCTGGGCTCCCGTTTGGCTTCTCCTTTCAGAGGTTGCTAAAACGCCTTGAAAGCTGTGGCCACACCAACAGAGACGGTCCGGCCTTCTTGGCCGACGACGCGCCCCCAGGGAAGTGCGTACTGCGGGCAGGCTTCTCTCTCCGGGACGGAACAGACAGGCTCGATGGAGGGAGACACGCAGGGGCTCTGTGGGGACTCCGCTCCCCTCCTTCCCCAGCAGGGCAGAGAATCGTGGGCTCCTGCTGACGAAAGCTTCAGAAAATGGACTCATTTAACCTTTCCGAAGTTGTCATCCAAGCTGCAGAATCTTGGCAATCTGAAGACCTTTTAAGTCGATATACCAAAGAGCTTTAGTCAGGATTCCATGCAAAATGCCAAAATTTCAATTTCACTTTTAAAATCATCGTAACATCTAAATACAACCTAAGCACACTTGTGAACTGGTGCCAACAGGCACTTTCAGGGGCCTCCCTGTACCCCTCCCTCACCCCTCCCTGCACCCCTTCCTTCCCCCTCCCTGCACCCCTTCTTTGCCCCCTCCTTGTGCAAATGCTGTTTGCCCAGAACTTCAGCCACTGAAAATCCTGGGAACTTTCTTCCTGGCTGGCCACCTAGCAGTTGAGACTCACAGAGGAGCTTTTTAAATCGCTGAGGGATTTAAGCATGTGTGTCATCGAAAAGCCAGAACCCTCCCAGCTCAAGGTGGCCCCAAAGATGTGGTCTGGGACCCAGGAATTCTGCAGGAGAGTGGCACCTGGGTGCCCCCCGCCCCCCGTCTTGCCCTGCCCAGGGTAGGTGTTCGATAATTAATAAATACTCACACAATGCAATGATTCTGCCGAAGACTCCACTGCAATGCACCTGGCTTCCTAGAAGCAATACATGAAAAGCTCTTCTATTTTTTTTGAAAAAAGAGAGAAGATTAATGAAGTCCTGATGTAGAGAGCTCGGCAGAATTCAGTGACTCAGGACGTGTGCAGGAGCAATTTGTTCCTGAAACTCTAAACACGGGGTGCTTTAGTACTTCCTGGCAGCTCCTCTGCAGCGAGCAAATAAATATTTACATGCGGAAGGAAACTGTCTTTTGAAATGTAGGCTGTTCTATTGAGAAGGGAAATACAGCAAGGTGCCGCTGCTCTAGTGGTAACACGCGTTATTATTTATGTTTTCCAGTTTGAAAATCGTGCGCTTTCTCTTAGGATCCTTACATGGTAAACACCGATTCCCACATGAAGCGAATTAGTCCAACAACCCCCTCCCTGGTTTGGGGACAACAGCAAACACTCTGACAAATGACCCTCTGTTTTATGCTTTGATTACCTGGTGAGCTACAAGCGATGACAGTAAAAGCGTGGACCTGCTGTGTATTCAGTCTGCATCTGCTACTATTCCCTTTCTTCCATTTACGAGGTTGTTCCCAAAAGATGTTTTTTTTAATCTGACTGGAGTAACTTTTCCTCTGGGCTTGAAACAAGCCCATGATCCGATCTGATGACACATTAGTGGGCGGCAGGAGAAAGCTGGCCACATGATATCATCGTTTTCTATTCATACAAACGGCTTTTTTTTTTTTTTTTCAATAAAAAAACTCTGACTGCAAGGCTATGAGTGTGCAGATAATTCTGCTGCTTACTCGAGTGGAGGTGTCTCCAGGGAGTTTCCGAGCACAGGAAGCTTGCCTGCTCTGAGGTTTCGGAAGAACACTTTCAGCGGGATTTCGAGTCACTGAAATGAAAGTGAACTATGCTCTTTACAAACGTATCATGTTTAATTCAAGAGAAATTCATTCATTTCTTTGTTCTATAAATATTTACTAGAAGCCCGTTTTGTATAGGAGGCTGCCACCTTCCAAAAGCCCCCTGCTCCTCGAGAGGGTTGAGCCTGAGACCCCACGTCCACAGATGTGCCCAGCGGCCTTGTGTGCTCAACCCAGACTCGTTCAGGTACAACAAGATACTGGGCCATGCCTGGTCCTAGAGTTCAAGGGTTTGTGTGTTTTATTTTAAAAATCAGACTCTGCTTGTTTAATCTAAATGTTGACGCTCAGCCTACAGCTCCCTGAAATATGTGAGTGGTGTTTCACCGACGAGAAACAGCATGTATTGCCTGCACGGACAGAATGGAGAGATACAGACATTGCTTTTAGTCTTTAGTGTGTCTCTGTAATCAAGGTCCCCAGCTCATTAATGAAAAGGTCCCTTCTCCTCCCCCATCGCTGCCCTCATTCCTATAATGTAAACAGCTACCAATGGCTCCTATTTCTTTGTGCAAACAAACAATAGCCTTTATAACGAAGGAGAAAATGAGTATCAGGTGAAAGCCTCACTTCAGGGTGCTTAGGGCCGTTTCTTTTTTCCAGGATAGCAAAGTACACGAGTCCTCATAAGAAGGAAAATTCACATCGAAAGTTTGTAAAGCAACAGGACAAACGTCTGTCTTCAATGCTGTGTGGACATACTCATGACTGAATTGGAAATAGTTCTCTTTCCTTCTCTCCGACTTCCTAACAGAAAAGCTGCAGCGTGGGGAGAAAGGCTGCTCAGAAGCCCGGAGCCAGAACGCGCACTGTGGCTTCCGCAGGGCCAGCTTGCTTTGTTAGAATCCAAGGAAAAGCCTTGTGATTTGGGAAGCTGGCCGTCCTCACCAAATTAGGGGATTTAATCCGCAGATATCTAAGGAGTGCTTTGAAATGAAAGATGAACTAAACTCTGCTCCGAGGCCCTTGATTTTTCACCAGTGTAGAAGGATTCTCTTGCTGCTGGACAGACGTGAACGGCACCGTCTGATCGGAAATGCAAGTCCCTGTGAGACAGAGAAGAGACTTGATAAACATTTTATACTATGCTATGAAATCAGTTCGATTCAGGACTAGAATTCAAGACATAATCCATGGGCGAGCATGTCTGATGGTAAACCTGAACGATTATATTGTTACCCTTTTGTACATTTTGTTTTTCATTTTTTATTATTTGACATTATTATCACAAAAGCCACTGGAACAGGACCTGTGAGCTGCTGCTTCGCTACTTAGCGCTCTCAGAGGCTGACAGAAGCGTTAGGCTCCCATTTAACACGTGATTTCCAATGATTCAATTAATTTTTCTGGTTTGTGGTAGGATTTGCTTATTTTGTACTTTAACACACCAATAAAAAATTGATATTAATAGTGAAATTCATTGCTTCAAAATAGCCCTTAAGATTTAGAGTTTAGTGAAATTGAGCAATTCAAATACGGAAACAATTATCCTTCATTTCTTTAAGGCACAGAAATTGAGACTAGGTTTGAGAACCTTCTTTTTTTTAAGATGGAATGTACTGGCTAAGCGAGGAGCAGGCGGTCATGCTCCGACGTGCTCCATGTGTGTAGAGTGAAGAGAGGACCACGCTGAAATGAGATGAGCTGGGAGCAGGTGCAGCAGCGAAGGAAATCCTTCTGCTGGGAGAGTTCATGTGTTTCGGATCATCCTTTGAATAGGACCCAACGGTAATGTAAGGAGAAGCTCTGGAGCCGGTTTGGATGGAGACAGTCTATCACAGGCTGTTTGGCTGCCTCCCTGTGGGGCCAGTCTTATTTTAGGTCTATGTGTGCAAAAGCGGAGCTCTGGCTCCCAGAAGTTTCAGGCTGCACAAGGCTAGAGCCACCATCTTGACAGGTAATCCATTAGCTTGATTTTCTTGGGGACCAGGAAGAAGACCAAGAACACTCAATGGACTTTGGGACTCAAAGAACCCACAGGAGGCATCTGTAAAGGGCAGAACTGCTTGTGCCCAGTCATTCCTGGAGCTAACACTACAGGAAGAGGAGTGATGAGCCCACAGCAGCATGGGCTTGGGAATGATGGAAAAGAAAAACATGATGGAAGGAGAGCCGGAAGGAAAAGGGAAGCTTCCTTTTAACTGGATGCTGGGTCTCAGCCTTGGGTAGCTGCAGGCCTTTGGAGGCCTTTTCTCAGGGGGCGTAGCCTAGGGACTCTCTGCTTGCTCTGCTGAACTTTCAAGGAAGGGGAGGTGGGCAAGGCCAGAGGTGACCATCAGGTGCTCCGTAGGTGCAGAGGCAGAGTCACCATCTTTACCTAAGACGGTGACTGCAGTGTGCTCCCTGGACCAGGGGCGTCAGCCTCACCTGGGAGCTTGCAAAAAATGCAAGTTGCCCTCACCCAGACTGAATCCAAAACTCTGGGTATAGACCAGCAAATTCTGCTTTCACACTTTCTCCAGGTGATTCTGGTGTAAGCTAACCTTCAAAACGTCCTGGGTCCCATTCTCAGAGGCTGTGATTAAATAGCTCTAGGGCTGCGGCCTGAGCATTGGGGTTTCGGAAGCCCCCAGGTGATTCTGATGTGCAGCCGTGCTCAGCACGCTGTTCGCGGTGCCGTCCAACATGTCCTGCTGTGGGAGGGAAGGGGTCTGCATCTGCACAGGCCAATGTGGGAGCCAGCCCTGTGGCTACTGAGCACTTGGCCCTGGCTAGTGCACTGAGGAGCTGAATTTTTTGTTTCATTTACTTTTAATTAAGTTTAAATAGCTACCAGTGGCTAGTGGCTGCCTTATTGGATTGCAGAGTTCTAGAGCTACAGAGAAATGTAATATTGTCCCATTAGTTGATTTAGAAATGCAGTGCCTCACAGAGTTAAATAGTTAAGTTGATAAGAAAAATCGTAGTCAAGAGTCTTTGGGGATTATTTTAAAATCCACTTTTGGTGATAAACAGATAAAAACGGTGTGGTAGGGCCCAGAAGTTCCTCCTGATTTCTCCCTGTTGGAGCTGAATTCCTCAGTTTTACTCAGAGGAGAACGACTTCCTAAGGAGCACCTTACCCAGCCATTCCTGCATGCAAGTGTGACTGTGAATTGCAGGGACCATTATATGAATATCCAGTTCCTGGGCTCTATTCCAGATGTTCCCATCCAACAGGTATGGGCTGGGGCCCTGCAAACTGCATTCCTGGCAAAGCCCCCGCTGATTTGGATGCACAAGTTTCAAGGAACAGGCGCTAAGGATCACTGATTTAGAATCTGTTTGCCCATCCAGGAGAGCCAGAGTCAACACACTTGAGTACCGTGATTTTGATGTGGGAAAGGTCTTTAAAATTCTTTCATGAATTCACCAAACATTAAAAGCTGTACTATTTTCAAGACTGTGCTAAGCCGGGAGAAAAACTGGTGAACAGGATTCAGTGCCTCCCTTTAACTAATAGCGTAAATACACTGGCGTTCTGGGTAGTTAATATTCACAGCTGCGGAAGGTGCGGCAAGTCACCTGGGTGACTGCTGAAAACTCCCACCAGTGCCTGACTTATGCTCCTTTCTGCACGGCACAGGAAGAAGGAAGGGCCTTTTCGGATGGTGGCTCCAGCTGTTAACCGTTTGTGGGCTCAGCCTTTGCATTCTGTGTTCCAGAAAGCCTTTCCCCCAGTCCTAAATGCTGCTGCTTTTGTTAATGATACTGCCGTTATTTAGGGCCTTCTGTATGTTAGGCGATCCACACACATCGCACGTAGCATGAATGTATTGTTCAAACTGAAATGCTTTTGAAAGTAAACGGGGACAGAATTAAAAATTCTTTCAGGACAGCAGGAGTGTCTGGGATATACTGGGAGGTACTGTCACCCTAATTAGACATCATTATTACTGGGGCAATGAGGATTATGAGGTCACGCAGCTAGGAAGGGGCCAAGGCCCCAGCGTAGGTCTGTCTGACTCTATCCTGGGTTGAATTCTGTGCCCCCAAATTCATGTCTACCCAGAACCTCATAATTTGACCTTATTTGGAAATAGGGCCTTTGAAGCTGTAATTAATTAAGATGACGTCATACTGTCAACTGCCTGGCTAAGTATTGAAGGTGTCTCTCAACCCACACTGGGTCCATTGGCTAAACCTGGAAGACTTACTGGTTCCAAGTAGTGAAGGAAATCTCTAATTATTAGCTGACTTCTAAGCTAACTAAGGAGAGACTTCAGTGGCCATAATGACAAAGAATAGAGACTTTATAGAATTAGTTCAAAAAAGTCACTAAAGAAACAATTAGCTACACCTATAACAAACAACAACAAATCCTCAAGAGGGGAAATATATTTCCAGAATTGTCACATTATATTATTTAAAATACCTAGTTTTAAATACAAAATTATGAGACATGCAAAGAAACAAGAAAGTATTACCCATTCATAGGATACAAACTGTCCCTGAGAAGCTTAGACATTGGGATTACTCAACTAAAACTTTGAACTATTTAAAAAATATTTGAAGAACTGAAGAAAACCATGTCTAAAGGTCTAAAAAAGGGATGATAATGCTGTTTCAAGAAACAGAATATTAAAAATGACACAAATTATAAAGAAGAATCAAGTAGAAATTCTGGAGTTAAAAAGTACAGTAGTGGAAATACAAAATTTACCAAAAAAAACTCTTACCAGCATACTTGAGCAACAGAAGTAGCAAACCTGAAGATATGCCAATAGAGATTACATAGCCAGAAGAAAAAAAATGGAAAGAATAAAGAAAAGACATGAAGCCTCAGAGAGCTGTGTGACATTAAGCATAAAAGTATATGCTTAATGGGAATCCAAGAAGGAGTAGAGAGAAAGAGGCAGAAAGAATACTGTAAAAATAATGAGCAAAATCTTCCCAAACCTGTTGTTGAAAGACATAAATCTACACATCCAAGAAGTTTGATAAAGTCTAAGCAGAATAAATTCAAAGAGATCAGCATCAAGACACACCATGATGAAACTTTCAAAAGATAAAGACAAAGAATCTTGAAAGCAGCAAGAGAGAAGCAATCCCTCACATATGTATAAGCAATTCTTAGTAAGATTTATAGCTCATTTCTCATCAGAAGGTAATCCTTCAGGATAAAATGAAGGTATCCTAGATAATAAATTGAATCCACACAAAGAATAAAAGAACACTGATAGAGCTATGTACAAAGGTAAACATATAAGACAGTTATTAATGTAATTTTTGTTTGTAACTTCTCTTTTCTCTTTTTTCTTTATTTTGTATTTCAATAGGTTTTTTGGGAACAGGTGGTGTTTGATTACATGAATAAGCTTTTTAGTGGTGATTTCTCAGACTCTGGTGCATCCATCACCCAAGCAGCATACACTATACCCAATGTGTAGTCTTGTATCCATCACCCCCTCCCACCCTTTTCCCTATGTCCCCAAAGTCCATTATATCATTCTTTTTTTTTTTTTTGGTACTTTAAGTTCTGGGATACATGTGCAGAATGTGCAAGTTTGTTACATAGGTGTACATGTGCCATGGTGGTTTGCTGCACCCACCAACCCATCATCTAGGTTTTAAGCCACACATGCATTAGGTATTTGTCCTAATGCTATCTGTCTCCTAGTCCCCCACCCCCTGACAGCCCCTGGTTTGTGATGTTCCCCTCCCTGTTTCCATGTGTTCTCATTGTTCAACTCTCGCTTACGAGTGAAAACATGTGGTGTTTGGTTTTCTGTTCCTGTGTTAGTTTGCTGAGAATGATGGTTTCCAGCTTCATTCTAGTCCCTGCAAAGGACATGAACTCATTCTTTTTTATGGCTGCATGATATTCCATGGTGTATATGTGCCATTGTATTATTCTGATGCCTTTGTATGTGATGTATATATCACATTTTCTTTATCCACTTGATTGATGGATGTGTAGTGCTATAAACATGGCATGTGCAAGTTTCTTTTTCTTATAAGGACTTTTTTCCTCTGGATAGATACCTAGTAGTGGGATTGCTGGATCAAATGGTGGATCTACTTTTAGCTCTTTAAGGAATCGCTACACTTTTTTCATAATGGTTGTACTAGTTTATATTCCCACCAACAGTGTAAATGTTCACTTTCTACTGCATCCATGCCAACATCTATTATTATTTTTATTTTTGGTTATAGCCATTCTTGCAGGAGTGAGGTGGTATCATGTTGTGGTTTTGATTTGCATTTCCCTGATAATTAGTGACGTTGAGCATTTTTCCATATGCTTATTGGCAATTTGTATATCTTTGTGTGAGAATCGTCTATTTGTGTCCTTAGCCCACTTTTTGATGGGATTGTTTTTTTTTTTTTTCTAGCTGATTTGTTTGAGCTCTTTGTAGATTCTGGATATTAGTCCTTTGTCGGATATATAGATTGTGAAGATTTTCTCCCATTCTGTGGGTTGTCTGTTAAATGTGCTGATTATTTCTTTTACTGTGGCAGAAGCTTTCTCATTTAATTAAGTCCCATCTATTTATTCTTGTTTTTGTTGCATTTGCTTTTGGGTTCTTGGTCATGAAGTCTTTAACTAAGTCAAGGTTTAGAAGGGTTTTTCTGATGTTATCTTCTAGAATTTTTATGGTTTTTATTTTAAGTCTTTGATCCATCTTGAGTTGATTTTTTTACAAAGTGAGAGATGAGGATCCAATTTTATTCTTCTACATATGGCTTGCCAACTATTTCAGTACCATTTTTTGAATAGGGTATCCTTGCCCCACTTTATGTTTTTGTTTGCTTTGTCAAAGATCAGTTGGTTGTAAGTATCTGGCTTTATTTCTAGGTTCTGTATTCTATTCCATTGTCTATGTGCCTATTTTTATACGAGTACCATGCTGTTTTGGTGACTATGGCCTTATAGTATAGTTTGAAGTCAAGTAATGTGATGCCTTCAGATTTGTTCTTTTTGCTTAGTTTTGCTTTGGCTAGGTGGGCTCTGTTTTGGTTCCATATGAATTTTAGGATTGTTTTTTCTAGTTCCGTGAAGAATGATGGTGGTATTTTGATGGGAATTGCACTGAATTTGTAGATTGCTTTTGAAAGTATGCTCATTTTCACAATATTTATTCGACCCATCCATGAGCATGGAATGTGTTTCTATTTGTTTGTGTCATCTATTATTTCTTTCAGCAGTGTGGTGTGGTGCAGTTTTCCTTGTAGAAGTCTTTCATCTTCTTGGTTAGGCACATTCCCAAGTGTGTGTGTGTGTGTGTGTGTGTGTGTGTGTGTGTATATATATATATATTTTTTTTTTTTTTGCAGCTGTTGTAAAGGGGGTTTAATTCTTGATTTAATTCTCAGCTTGGTCACTGCTAGTGTGTAGCAGAGCTGCTGATTTGTGTATATCAATTTTGTTTTTTGTTTGTTTGTTTTTGTTTTTGTTAGAGATGGAGTCTCACTGTTGCCCAGGCTGGAGTGCAGTGGCACAATCATGGCTCATTGCAGCCTCTGCTACCCAGTCCAGCGATTCTTCTGTCTCAGTCTCCCAGGTAGCTGGGATTACAGGCATGTGCCACCACACCTGGCTATTTTTGTATTTTTAGTAGAGACAGAGTTTCACCATGTTGGCCAGACTGGTCTTGAACTCCTGACCTCAGGTGATCCACCCACCTCAGCCTCCCAAATTGCTAGGATTATAAGCATGAGCCACTGTGCCTGGCCTGATTTACATATACTAATTTTGTATCCTGAATCTTTGCTGAATTCATTTACCAGTTCTAGGAGCTTTTTGGATGAGTCTTTAGGGTTTTCTAGGTATACAATTATATCATCAGCAGCGACAGTCTGATTTCCTCTTTACCAATTTGGATGCCCTTGATTTCTTTCTCTTGTCTGATTGCTCTAGCTAAGACTTCCATTACTACGCTGAATAGAAGTGGTGAAAGTGGGCATCCTTGTCTTGTTCCAGTTCTCAGAGTGAATGCTTTCAACTTTTCCCCATTCAGTATAATGTTGGCTGTGGGTTTGTCATTAATGGCTTTTATTACCTTAAGGTATGTCCCTTCTGTGCCAATTTTGCTGAGGGTTTTAATTATAAAGGATTCCAGATTTTGTGAAATGCTTTTCCTGCATCTATTGAGATGATCATGTGATTTTTAAATAACTTCTCTTTTTTCTATCTGATTTAAATGGTAACTGCATAAAAAATTATAAATCTATTTTTGATGGGTACTTAAGGTATAAAGATATAATTTGGGACAATAACAGCATGGAGAGCAGAGCTATAAAGAAGCAAAGTTTTTGTATTTAGTGAAAATCAAGTTGGTATGAATCCAAACTGGATTTTCAGAAATTAAGATGCTAATTTTAATCCCCAGGGCAACTACTTAGAAAATAACTCAAAAATATAAGTGAAAGAAACAAACAAGGAGATGAGAATGGCACGCTAGAAACATCTATTTAAGAAAAAAGAAGATAATGAAAGAATTGAGGGACAAAAAGGATATAAGACATATAGAAAACCGAAGGAAAGTCCTTCATTATCAATAATTACATTAAATGCAAATGAATTAAATTCTACAATGAAAAGACAGAGATTTGCAGCATGGATTTTAAAAACTGCTTGATTCAAGTATACACTCTTCACAAAAGACACTTTTTTTTTCTTTTAAGTTCTGGGGTACATGTGCAGAATGTGCAGGTTTGTTACATAGGTGAACGTGTGCCATGGTGACTTGCTGCGTCTATCAGTCCATCACCTAAGTATTAAGCCCATCACGCATTAGTGATTTTCCTGATGCTCTCCCTCCTGCCCCCACCCTGGACAGGCCCCAGTGTGTGTTGTTCCCTTCCCTGTGTCTGTGTGTTCACGTTGTTCAGCTTTTGCTTATAAGTGAGAACATGTAGTGTTTGGTTTTCTGTTCCTGCATTAGTTTTTTGAGGATAATGCCTTCCAATTCCGTCCATGTCCCTGCAAAGGGCATTATCTCATTCCTTTTTATGGCTGCATAGCATCCCATGGTGTATATGTACCACGTTTTCTTTACCCAGTCTATCATTAATGGACATTTGGATTTATTCCATGTACAGAAGACACTTTCAATTCAAAGAGATAAGTAGGTTTAAAGTCAAAGAATGGGAAAAAAATATTCCTTACAGAGCTGGAGGACTATACTAACACTAGGCAAAAAAGACTTAATGACAATAATTGTTATAAGAGATAAAAGGGTCTCTCCCTTAAGAAGATATGACAATTAGGAACATATACGCACCCAAAAACAGAGCCTCAAAAATAAAGTTATGAGATAATTGAAAAGGGAACTGAAGAGTTCAATAATAATATTTCTTTGAAGATTTCAACATACTCCTTTCAATAATGGATAGAACAACTAGACAGAATCATCAAGGAAACAGAAGACTTTAAACAATTGTAAACCTACGAGACCTAATAGACATTTGTAGGACACTCCACTCAACAATAGCAGAATACCCATTCTTCTCAATTACACATGGAACATTCTCCAGGATAGACTATACGTTTTGACATAAAACAAGTCTCTATAACCTCACACTATACAAAGTATCTTCTCCAACGCAAAGAAATAAAACTCAAAATCAATAATAGAAGAAAAACTGGAAAATTCATAATATATGGAAATATAATTAACACACCTCAATAATCAATGGATCAAAGAAGAAATCACAAAAGAAATTAGAGAATATTTGGTTATGAACGAAAGCAAAGACATGAAATACCAAAACCGTGGAAAGCAGTGCTTAGAGACAAATTTATAGTTGTGAAATTCTGCATTTGAGAAGAATAAATACCTCAAATCAATAACCTAGATTTATAGGTTAAGGAACTAGAAAAAGAAGAGCAAACTGAACCCAAAACAAGCAAACCCAAAACAAGCAAAACAAACTTTATTATTTGCAAAGGAAGTAAATAATAAAGATTAGACTAGTGATAAACAAAATAGGCAACAGAAAAATAATAGAAAAAAGAAGTGAAACAAAAAATTGGCTCTTTGAAAAAAAAAATCAACAAAATGGACAAACCTTTAGCTAGACTGACCAAGAAAACAGTGAGAATATTCAAATAACTAAAATTAGGAATGGAAGCAGGGACATTACTACCAACTTCGTAGGAAAAAAAATGAATGATAAGACAATACTATAGGTATTGTAATTGTATTCTACTATGATTTGTATGTGGTTTGTTCTTACCGAAACTTGTGTTGAAATTCCCAATATGGCAGTGTTGAGAGGTGAGGCCTCGTGAAAAATGTTTGAGTCATGGGGGTGGGTCCCTCGTTAACAGATTAATGCCGTCTTGTAGGAGTCAGTTCTCACTCTCATGGAACATCGTGAGTCCTGATTTCAGCCGCAGCTGTTCCAGATGCGATCTCCTTATTAACATGCAGCTATTATTCTGGATGTTTCTGTATGGATATTTTTAGATTAGATTAGCATTTAAATTGGTGGGCTTTCAGTAAAGCAAATTACCTTCTGTAATGTGGGTGGGCCTCATCTAATCAGTTGAAGACCTGAATAAAACAGCCTAACCTTTCCACAGCAAAAAGGAATTCTGTGGCAGGCAGCCTTCAGACTTGAACTGCAATCTTGACTCTTCATTAGATCTCCAGCCTGCCAGTCCACCCTGCAGATTTTGAACTTGCCAACCTCCATAACTGCATGAGCCAATTCCTTAAAATAAGTCTCTTTATGTCTACACTACATATACACAGTCTATTGTTTCTATTTCTCACACAATCTTCTACAGGCAGGTCCAAGAAGCTCTAAGATTGCTCAAGAATTAACATTTTGGAATCCTTCACGTATGCAGACTTCAGACCATTTGAGGTGTTGTCCGAAAGCAAAATAAACATGACAAAAGCAAAAAAAGTCTTCAATATCAGCTCTTTCCTCATGAACAACTGCAGAAGTCCAGATTGTATCCTCTCCTGATACTCTCTTCCTGCTGTGTCATGTATACATTTTTGAGTTAATTAATTTTCCTTTGATTCCTCTCTCTTCTCCCTCACTATTACATATATGGTTTGTTTACAGTTAACTATCATTTGGTTCATAAGTTTCAGAATAACACAACTGCATTGCAAATGGAACTTGAGAATGAATGAACATCCAGGGTTGAAGATGGATGCGGTCGGTAACCACTGTCACCCATTGGTGAGGGAGTGAGTACATTTTTTGTTTGAAATAAGGAGAATGGCATTGTCTCAAAGAGAACCAGTTTGTTATTGTTGTTATGGGTGGAAATGAATGTCAAGAAAAAAAATTGTATATGTAAATCTAGAGAGTCAGATGAATAGATTTCCAAGGGCATTTGTCATTCCTTTGTATTCTGGCAGACTCCCCAAGGTGTGCATTAGTGGATGTAGTGCTGAGCCTTCCCCTACCAAAGCCGAAATGCAGGTAAATCCTCACTCCCTGCTCCTTGGTGTCCGAACTCAGGCGCTGGACCTGTCCTTACTCTACGGGATGCTCCCACCTGGATCTTTGACTCATACACAGCAAAGCGATTCTTTGAATCCATTCACAGTGACTGTATTGTCCAATACTAGAACCCCGGCCAAACTTTTCATGCAAAGAGAAGGCTGTGCTGCCTCCTGCTTCTTGACCTTCCGGACTTTCTGGAGTTCTTAGCAGTCTTCTGAGTTCTTAGTGCTGTGACCCTTGTCCTGTCACCAGTGTCCTGCCAGTGAATGCTTTGTACTTAAGATGGCCAGAGGGAGTTGTTTTGGTTGCAACAAGAACCCTGACGAGTACAGTGGTTTTGCAGCACAGACTGGGAGTCCCAAGGCAGGAAGGATCAATGCTCTGGTGCAGGGGCTGAGACCATGAGAGGAGGCTGCAGAGCAAAGGCTCGTGTGCTTTCTGTGGTACCTCCAGTGTTCTGCCTCCTAAGACACAACAAAAAGAAGTCTGGTATTGGCCCATTGGACTGGGAGCAAAGAAGGAGATTAAAATGTTTTTCTAGGATGTTCTCTATAAAACCTCCCTGATGCAGAACACCTCTTATTAAACATTTGGGATAGGCTGTTTAATCCCTAGCCCCCGGACTCTCCCATGGACAGAGACCCTGTCCTGTGGTTATGTTGCTGTGGGTGCCTACTCCAGGCCTTACCCCCTGAATGGCAAAAAGCTGTCAGGTGTTAATAGAAGGATTAGCACATAATAAAGTGCCCCCCACCCAAGTAATGTTAGAAGAATTTCAAGAGGATGGTAATAAGAAGAGCACCTTGGAAGAAAAAAATCAAGCACCTGCCATTGCGTTCTGTGCTGAAATCAGATCAAGTTTTACTTTGAACACAAACCTTTATGCTTGTTACTGAATCTTGTTTAGGAATTTTACCTGCTCACCAGAATATCTAAAACATATTGTCCCACAGTAAAGATTCTTTTTTTCTTTGAAACAGGGTCTTGCTCTGTTGCCAAGGATGGGAGTGCAGCAGAGCAAACACAGCTCACTGCAGTCTCAACCTCCTGGGCTCAAGCAGTCCTACCACCTCAGCCTCCCAAGCAGCTGGGGTTATAGGTGCACACCACCACAGCTGACTAGTTTTTTTCATTTTTTGTATAGATTAGGTCTTGCCATGTTACCCAGGCTAAGGTTCTTCTATAGTAAGTGGCTCAGATTGTAGATAATAGGTTTAAAACCAAAATATAGATCTCTTGCCCCACAACTCAGTGCTTCTTGTACTGGAATGGATCTCTAGACTTGGTGTAACATCTCCTCTCAGTAGTGGGGTATCAAAGGAGAGGAGGGGGCAGAGCAGGGGCAGTATGGTGGGCTGGCCATTTTCTTGTGAGTTGAGAGGCTTAGACTCAGACCCTGGTGGGACTAAGTGTCTTGTGATTTTAAGTAAGTCTCTTTACCTCTGGCTGCCTCAGTTCCTTCTGTAAATCAGACGGGAAATTGCAGGATACTCTCCTTCTAATATGACCCCATGTTCTGGGAAAGTCATGTGAAGGAAGAAGTGAAAGTAGATCTTCTATTTTGTTTTATATGATTTTACCAACACAGTCTGTTGAAATTTTTTTAAATTGTCATCATTGTGGTTCTCCTTTGCTTATTTAAGACACATATTTGAGAATTCGGCCACTGGGCTTGCTTACACTCATTATTATTCTAGTATAATCTTTGGGGTTTGAAATCACTTATAATCCCATAACACAAAACTGTGGCAAACTTGTCCTCTGACCTACACAAATTATTTTCTATAAAAATGGAAGTTGTGAATAGCCCTAATTAAATCCCTGCTTAGCAGGTGCAAGTGCTTAGGCCAGCTCTCTTTATGATCTATAGAAACCAATCAAGGTTTGCATTCAGAGAACCACTAACAGCAAGCCAATGAGCGTTCCTGTAGCTCGTAAACACAAAAGAAATTATTAAAAAGTACACGTGAGATACAAAGAATACGATTACAAGCAGGCCCCAGTCAGCCACTCAGCTTAGGCCTTAGAGCCATGTAAGTGCTGCTGAAGGCCCTGAGCACTGGGCCTTCCCGACGCCACTCCTTCTCCTTCCCCCCGGAGCCAACATCTCCTAATGTCGTCTTCATAATTGACTTAATTTCCTTCTTCATTTGCCTATAGAACTATGTATCCTTAAGCCATATGTTGCTAAGTCTTGCATATATATGACATTTCTATTTAATATAAGTGGCATTATATTGTAGATAATCCACTTTTTGGTTCAAGTTTATGTTTGGGAAGTCATCCATGGGTGCTGACATTTTCAGCTAAATGTCATTCATTTTCACTATCCTATAAAATTCCATTGCATGAATACGCCATGATTTATTTACTCATAGGAGGATTTTTTCTTTTAATTACATACACAATTATATTATTTGAATATTATTCATACATGCATAACAATTATCATATGTCATTACCCAAAAGCTGTAAACATTCTGTGAATATAGGCTGCGATACATAGAAGGCTGGGCTGTGAACTGGTTAATTTTCTACATAGTTTCTTTGGAAACCGAAGATTTGAAAGCCAGAGTTACTGCCAGTCTTCTCTTTCTGCTTCATTAGACCTGCCTTTAACAGTAACCTGTTCCTCAAGTAATATTTCTCCCAATTGAGACACCAACTAGATGTCAAAGCCTCAGTGATATCCTTTAATGTCAAAACATCAATTTATGTCAAATATAACTTAACCTAAAGCCAAGTTTCCCTTATCAGAATGATAACATCATTTATCAAATGTCTTTTCTTTCACTTTCCCTGATTTTAGTTATTAAAACAACACCCACTTCATTGTGCTCCTTTGTAAAATAGCAATGCCGTTACTAACTTGTGTCTGTTACAAGGAGTATCCTATCCTATGAGATGGTCTCAAAGCACTTTGAGATGAACAGAATGTTCTATAAATGGGTATTGAAAATAATCAAGACATTCATGGATCCACACAGGCCACAGAAATACCATAGCAACAAATGAACAATAATTGCTGCGTTATGGGCTATTTCCCCAGCTGCACTCATGCAATCAAAGCTCTGCCGCATCCTCAGAAGGAGCCCAGGTCAGGTCTGGCTGCCGTCACGCATCATGAGGACATGTGGAGCCAGACAGGTACCAGGAGGAAATGTGGGTGAGTGCTGCCCTGCCACATCTGTTTCCCTCCCACCTGTTTGCAGAGACGACCTCAGCATAGAACCAGGACCCCTTGACAGAGACATTGCCATTCTGGGCACTCCACACCCAAGCCAGTTCATCCAAATCACCCAGTAAAGCTGTGCTCTGAAGAAACTACCTGTTGCACCAAACTCCTTACCTTACCGGACACACAGCGATGGCCAGCGTAGAATGAGGCCGTGGGAGGATCTTAATGACACAGTCCACTCTGCAAACCAGGGTCCACAAAGCAGCAGGTATGGCCACGGCCCCTCACCGTGGACTCTGTATGAGCCAATACACAATGCGCTATTCCCCGGTTATTTCTGAGTACAGCCACAGGGAGATGTGGCCCAGCCCCGCTTCCCTAGGGCACACAGTGAGAGGCTAGACAGGAGCCACAGGACCTGTTCAATCTGCCGGTGATCCCAAACTCTAGACCCAGGCAGATCAGTAAGGGAGAGAGAAAAATATTCCCTTTTCTAAGAAAGTCCTCTGGCCTCACCCAGCTCGATGATATGTCTGCTAGCCCAAGACACCCCAGTCAGTGAGGGTATCTTTTCCAGTGGTGGGGAGCACTGTGGTGGGAGCAGCTGCAGAGGATGGCAGAGTCTTTCCTGCGGGATTCTGGAATATTGTGTCCTCTCTGGAAGACAGACAAGGAGTGAGGGTGAGACAAGGAGTGAAGGTGAGAAGGGCGAGGGAGGGAGAACCTTCCTTACTGCCTAAGGGGTGGGATGCGTCCCTCAGGGGCCAGTGACCAACCTTATTAGCCACCTCTGTGCATTCAACTGATTCCTCTCTCCTGAGGCAGCCAGAGCCTGAATATCTCAGCAAAGCATCAAGAAAGGCTTTAATAATTGATTTAATTAAAGTCTAAAAATCATAGAACCAGCTCCTATGCGTCGAGTGATTTCAGAGCTCTCTTTCTCTTTGCTGTCTTCGAAGGGTAATCTGGATGCTGGAGGGTTGCTCTCTGGCTTGACAAACTCAGTTTGTTTCCATAGTTACAAAACACTTGTGCTCTCCCGGACCCACAATCCATCAGGAGGGGTACGCTGGCTGCCTGGTAACCACGCCATTTCCTGAATTCGCAGACCTCTTTAACACCATCCAAACATTAGAAAGGTGGGTGGCCACACCTGTTTTGTGCACTTCCTGATAATCTCATTTTGATTTAAGTATTTATTAGGAAGCAAAGTAAAAGACTATTTGCACTATAAATTGCAGATATTTATGTGTAATCCCCAATAAATGGGAATTTCATGGGAAAAGGTGGAAACTCGAAAGGGCTTGAGCGGTTGCTGCAGTGCCCAGGGGAGTTTGCTGTTGCCCGGGCTGACTCCGTGAGTCCAGCTCTCTCCTTGGAGAAAGGGAGCTACTGGGGGAGCCGAATGCCATGGTGGCCAAGGGCTGGGCAGCAGATCTCAGAGATCTTCACGTGAATCTTGTTCTTACCAGACGTGGATAATTGATTCTCCCTTAACTGTATTAATAGTTCCCTTATCTGTGGAAGAAGTAACTCATGGCTTTGTTGGGAGGATTAAATGAGATTAGTGAAGGGTTTAGTACAGCATATATTTTGCACTCAGTAAGTGATCATTGCTATTTTGCCCTATTGTTTCAAAACACCATCCATTCCCATGATACAAAATAGTGCAAAGCGTAGGATGTGTTTGATGGAGATGAAGAATCCTTGAATGAATTTAGATGGTGGTGATGACGATACTGATGATGGATGGATTAAAAAGTCTAGCCAGGCGCGGTGGCTCACGCCTGTAATCCCAGCACTTTGGGAGGCAGATGCAGGTGGATCACCTGAGGTCAGGAGTTCCAGATCAGCCTGGTCAACATGGCAAAACCCCCTCTCTACGAAAAATGCAAAAATTAGCCAGGTGTGGTGGCAGGTGCCTGTAATCCGAGCTACTTGGGAGGTTGAGGCAGGAGAATTGCTTGAACCTGGGAGGTGGAGGTTGCAGTGAACCAAGATTGCGCCACTGCACTCCAGCCTGGGCAACAGAGTGAGACTCTGCCTCAAATAAAATAAAATAAAAATGAAGAGTCTAGAGCCTTTCATGTAAATGTGGTTGCATTTGCTCTACTTCCTGAAAGAGGCTGTTTAGTATGTGATTACCCGTGGTGGCCGCAGAGCCGGAGTGTATGAGTTCAGATCTCGTCATGTTGTCACACTAGATGTGTAATCTCGGTGACCTCCCCTAACTCTGTTGTACTTGCCTGGGTTTCCTTGTCAGTAAAATGGAAATAATAATAAAATCTCACTGCACTGGTAAGAGGATTAATCACACTCAGATTTATACAGGGCTTAGACCAGTGCCTGCTATTTAAGGAACAGACTCCACCATGAGGAATGAGCTGCGTGCCCTGTGACACCGCACACCTCTCCATCTGCTTTGTGAGCTATTTCTCTCCCGCCACGGTGGATGAAATCTCCTGCCGGTCCTCATAACTTTTACAATCACTCCTGAATTATACAAGTCCTCCGGTCACTTCTTGAAGTAATATGACCTTGCTTCAGAGATGAAGGCGCCTGGTCCCACATGAGAAAGCACTAACTTCACACGTTTCTCTTCCTCCAGTTTGTGCTGGCCTCGGGGTAAATTTGAATTCGTAGCTTTTGCTAAGAAGGTTGACGGGGGGCAGGAGTGGTGGAACTGACTTTTTACCATTTCCTTTAAAAGTCCCTCATAGGCCCTGCACCTTGCATGGAACGTGGTTGTAGCTGACACTCACTATTGTGAGGCCTGGGCTGAAACTGGAAGCAAAAGAATCCCATTCCCCAACCCCCAGCTTCATGAAGGTGTCACTGACAACTAACAATTGTATATATTTGTGGTGTACAGCATGCTGCTGTGACGTGTATACACTGTGAGAGAGAGATATATACACCTACAGATGATCCACATGTGAGAACATCGAGGATATACCCCCCCCCGGAATGCTCAAGTACACAGTACATTACTGTCACCTACGGCCACCGTGCTGTGCACTACAGAGCTCCCAAGCTGCCTAACGAAGGTTTGTGCCTTTTACCAGCCTCTCCCCACCCAACAGCCCTCACATTGTACTCTCTGCTGTGAGTTCCACTATTTTAGATTCCACACGTAAGTGAGATCATGCAGTATTTGTCTTTCTGCGCCTGGCTTTTTTCACTTAGCATCATGGCTTCCAGCTATTTCCAGATTATCACAAATGATAGAATTTTCTTATTTGTTTAAAGCCAAATAGTATTTCATTGCATATGTGTATATATAAATCTATATATATACATACATACTACATTTACCTTTTTTCTTTTTTCTTTCTTTTTTTTTTTTTTTGAGACAAGGTCTCACTCTGTTACCCAGGCTGGAGTGAGTGCAGTGGCTCGATCTTGGCTCATTGCAACCTCTGCCTCCCAGGCTCAAGCAATCCTCCCACCTCAGCCTCCCAAGTAGCTGGGACTCCAGGCATGCAGCAAGGCTTGGCTAACTAGTAAAAATATTTTGTCAAAGGCCAGACGTGGTGGCTCATGCCTGTAATCCCAGCACTTTGGGAGGCTGAGCTGGGCGGATCACCTGAGGTCAAGAGTTCAAGACTAGCCTGGTCAACATGGTGAAACCCTGTCTCTACTAAAAATACAAAAATGAGCCAAGTGTGGTGGTGGGCACCTGTAGTCCCAGCTACTCAGGAGACTGAAGCAGGAGAATCACTTGAACCCAGGAGGCGGAGGTTGCAGTGAGCCAGGACTGTGCCACTGCACTCCAGCCTGGGCGACAGAGCGAGACTCCATCTACAAAATAGATACATATATTTTGTCGAGACCAAGCTTCTCGGTATTTCCCAGTTTGGTCTCAAACTCCTGGGCTCAAGCTATTCTCCTTGGCTTCCCAAAGTTCTGGGATTATTGCATGAGCCACCGCGCCCGGCAATACCAAGTTCTCTTTATTCTTTTGTTCACAGATGGACTCTTAGGTTAATTCCAAGTCTTGGCTGCCGTGAAGCTTCCTACAATGAACGTGGGTGTGCAGACATCTCTTCAACATGCCGATCTCATTTTCTTTAGACATACACCCAGAACTGGGATTGCTGGACCATGATGATAGTCCTATTTTTACTTCAGTGGTTTTTCTTTTCCACCCAGGCTGGAGTGCAGTGGCATGGTCATGGCTCACTGAAGCCACAACCTCCTGGGCTCAAGCAGTCCTGCCTCAGTCTGCCAAGTAGCTAGGACTACAGGTGTTTGCCACCATACCTGGCTAATTTTTTTTATTTTGTAAAGACAAGGTCTCACTGTAGTGCCCAAGATAGTCTCAGACTCCTGGGCTCAAGTGATCCTTCCACCTCAGCCTCCCGAAGTGCTGAGATTACAGGTGTGAGCCACCACACAAGGCCTAGTTTTAGTTTCTCGAGGAAACGTTGTCTTGTTTTCTGAAATGACAATACTAATTTACCTTCCCACCAATGGTGTACAGGAGTTCCCTTTTCTCCACATCCTTACCAACAGTTAGCTTTGGTTTGTTTTTTTTTTAAATACTAGCCATTCTGACAGATATGAGATGATACCTCATTGTGGTTTGAATTTGCATTTCCTGACTGATTCATGAGGCTGAACATTTTTTTCATACACCTGTTGGCCATTTGTATGTCTTCTTTTGAGAAATGTCTATTCGGGACTGTAGCTAATATTAAAACCTGGTGGTTTGTTTTCCTGCGGTGGAGTTGTTTCAGTTTCTTGCATATTTTGGGTATTAACCTCTTATTAGGTATGTAATTTGCAAGAGTTTTCTCCTGTTTTGCAGGTCGTCTCTTGGTTCTGCTGACGGTTTTCTTGTCGTGCAGATGCGTTTGGAGTTTGATGCATGCCTTTGTCTACTCTTGCGTTTGTGGTCTGTGCTTTTCAGGTCATAGCCAACAAGAAAAATCCCATTTTTAATACTTATGTAAAATGTGACATTATTACTCTCAAAATGACAACTCTTAAATGACAGATCTTCAGTTTCACTCCTGTATTGGGAGCTGAATCTAATGCAGCCTGTACAAATACTGGTTTTCAGTTACCATATATATTCATACCTATTCCAATACTGAGTTACAAGATTTAGCAAATAAAAATGTGTGACATGTAGTTAAATTTGAATACCAAATAAACACAAATAATTTTTTATATGAATCAATCCTATGCTGTATATGGGGCATACTTATACTAAAAATGCATTCATTGTTTATCCGAAATGTAAATGTAACTGGATGTTTTCTATTTTGTCTGGAAACTCTATTCCCGTAATTCTTTTATCGGAGGTAGCTTGGGTTTTCAAGCCTAGATCCAGTAGAGCATTTTGGTTGCAAATAACAGATTCCACGTCTCATAATCTGAGTAACTGGCATCATCCCACAGAATAAGGAATTGAGAAGAGGGTGATTCCTCTGGGTTAAACATGTGTCTGGGGGATGCCGGGTTCCCAGTCATCTTTTCTACAGTTTTCTTGGTTTCCCAGGTCAGATGCGGCTCTGACATCACATCCTCTCACAGCACATCTTAAGGGGGACAACCCATCCCTGGGCAGTCCTTTTCTAATTAAAAGAGGAAGAGTTTGAGATCCGTGGGAAACGGACTGGCCTCCTCTCCCAGGGTTGACTGCAGCTTGTTGGGGGTGTGGATAAGGCACTGAGGGTCTTTGCCCCTTCGTTAGTCCGAGGGTGGCAAGGGCAGTTCCAGAGCAGAAGCAGTGGCAGAGAGGCTTTCAGTTGCCCCTGGAGGCCGGAGGCTGTCCAGGGAGATGCTGACTTGCTGCTGGCTCAGTAGCTCTGGCGGGCGGGGGCTGGAGGCCCAGGCCTGGAGGATCTGCCCAGTGAGGAGACGTGGGAACAGGTACCCACGTAACAATCTGGCCACTTTTCCACCAGGAAAATACCCACACTATTACTGTGCGTGCCTGGGGCCCACTCCAGTCTATAGCCACCTCGGATTTTCCAGAACCTGGACGTGTCACTAGGGAAGCCTGAGAAACAGCAAAGATGACAGTCTGTCCCTCCCTCTGGGAGCTCTGTCCAGGCAGGAACAGACTTGTTGCCGAGTCACAGACGCCTGTAGGAAGTGGCTGGAGACCCAGACGAGAGGCTCGGCCCACGGAAGGAACGGGATCAGGACCCATTTCAGAAAGCAGAGTCTGGCCACGTTCTGGTACAGCAGCTATGCTGTGCCGGGGTCCACCTCGGCCCCCTGTCGCCTCGGATACTTCAAAGTCCAAAGGCTGGAATGGCAAAGTCACGCAAAAAGCAAGGAGCTGCTGGCACACCCGTCCCCCTGGGAGTGCCATCCCAAGGGGAATTCAGATCTCTGCCAGGGGAGAGCTCTGCAGGGGTGGCTGGAGGCCCTGGTTGGGAGGACTGGCCCAGTGAGCAGGAAAAACAGATGAGGCACCTGCTTGCAGCAGCCGTCTGGCTGCGTTTTGGCAGAGCAGCTGTGCTGTGCTGAGGGCTGTCTCCTGCCCTGGTGGGCTCAGACTCTCCAGAGCCCGGAGGCTGGAAGGGCTAAATCACCTGAACAGCAAAGACGGCGGCCCACCCCTCACCCCGGGAGCGCCTTCTTCTGGAGGTGCAGGGCCGTGCTGGTAGCTGGCTGGAATTCCAAGCCAGGGGGCCTTATCTTGTGGGGTGCTGTGGAAATGGGGACTGCGGGCTGTTGCTGCTCAGCCCCTGGATTCAGCCTCTTTCCAAGGGGTATGCATGGGAGTCTAACCGCCCACTTTGCCTGAGCTGCAGCTACTTTTGCCAGAAAGCCCAAGGATTGGCTGGGCACGGTGCCTCATGCCTGTAATTCCAGCACTTTGGGAGACCAAGGCCGGCGGATCACCTGAGGTCAGGAGTTCGAGACCAGCCTGGCCAAATGGCAAAACCCCATCTCTACTAAAAATACAAAAATAAGCCCTGCATGGTGGCGCTTGCCTGTAATGCCAGCTACTACAGGGGCTGAGGCAGGGGGAGGATCACTTGAACCTGGGAGGCAGAGGTTGCAGTGAGCCGAGACTGTGCTATTGCACTCTAGCCTGGGTGACAGTGAGACTCCATCTCAGAAAAAAGCAAAAAGAAAAGAAAGCCCAAGGATCTCAGGCGGCAGGGTCTCCACGCATGCCTGAGCGGCTGCTCTGCCAGAGCCCATGTAGCCCTGTCTGTCAGACTGGGGACCAAAGGCCCTGGTGGAGCGGGTTCGCAAGGAGATCTCCTGACCCACAGGTTGCAAAGATCTGTGGGAGAAGCTTGGTTTCCCGGGTCGCTCACTCACTCACTGCTTCCCTGGGCGAGGGAGGATCCCCTGGCTCCGTGTTGCTCCCAAGTGGGATGATGTGTGTCTTGCTTCTCTTTATTCTCTGTGTGTCAAGTTGTTTCTTTGATTAATCCCAATGTGAGGCCCTGAATGTTTCAGCTGAAGGAGTTGTATTTCCTCGCCCCTTCCGTTCCTTTCCGTGAGAGCCACGCACGCTAGCTGCTTCTAGTCGGTCATGTTGGCAATGCCCCCGGCTGTTGGTCTCAACACTGAATAACTTCAAGTGACGTGTGGAACTCTCCCGCCCATTAGTTTGGACATGATTTATGCAGCGCACCAGGGGAAGGATGATCTTTGAATCACACACTTCTACTCTTTCAATTGTCCTTTCTTCCTGATGCAGCAAGATTTTTCCTTTTATCATTTTCTTTCTGTTTGACAAACTTCCTTTAGCCATTCTTAACCCTTTTCCCATTTAGAAAACCAAAAAAAGTGCAGTTCTCTGCCAGGTCTCATTTAGTTTTACATAAACATGCTCTTGGAGGCTGAAGCAAATCTGACTTACTTTCAATGTGAAAATAAAATATAAATGCTGTTGTTGGAGTTGTTTCTAAATAAAACTAACTTCAGAATGGTCTGAATCATCAGATTCATGTATTTTGGAAAAACAGGATCCATCAAAAGAATCTTCGACCAACAACTGGGAATGCTGTTAACATCACGTGTAGGAATGCTACGTTTTCTAGGATTTGACATTTTCAGCAATTGAAAATTACTATACTTTTTAAATGGAAATATCACTAACTAAAACCAGAATGCCCTAAATAGAATGATGTCTTTTGTTTCCAAAGTCAATATACTAGATTGATGTGAAAAATAATAATAAAAGCAAGATACTCCGTGGCAAAGTTATATCAGGGGAAATGCTGCTACAAGCACTGCTGGCACGTATTTCTTGGGGCAAATGGGGAAAGGAGTAAAGGTAAATATCTAGTGACAAATTCTTTTAGTTTTCCTTCATCCAAAAATGTCTTTATTTCCCCTTTATTCCTGAAGGATAGTTTTACCAGGTATAGAATTTGCAGTGGACAGGTTTTTCTCTCTCATTGCCTCACCAGGTATAGAATTTGCAGTGGACAGGTTTTTCTCTCTCATTGCCTCACCAGGTATAGAATTTGCAGTGGACAGGTTTTTCTCTTTCATCACTTGAAAAATGTTGTGCCACTTCTTTCTGGTCTCCATGGTTTCTGAGGAGAAATCTGCTGTCATTCAAAATGGTGTTCACTTACAGTGAATGTGTTATTTCTTTCTGGAACTTTTCAAGATTTTTTTCCCCTTGTCTTTAGTTTTCAGACATTTATGAATTTATTTGCGTTTATTCTCCTTGAGGTTTTCTCAGCCTCTTGAATCTGTTGGTTTATATCTTTCATCACAATTTGGAAGTTTTCACCCATAATTGTTTTGAACATCATTTTGTCTTCTTTCCTCTTTCCTCTTTGAAATCTAATAATAAAATGTTGCATCTTTTGTTATTCTCCCCCTGGTGCCTGCAGCTCTGTTCATCTCCTTCAGTCTATTTTCTGTTGTTGATTTTGGAGACGTTGTTTTGCTCCATCCTGTTTGCTCTATTTTATCTTCTGCCATCTTAACTCTACTACTGAGCAAAGCTTGTTACTATTTTTTAAGTTCTATAATTTCCATTTTGTTCTTTTTTATAACTTTAATTTTCTGGATCAGATTCTCTATTTTTTTATTTGTTTTAAGAGAAGCTGTAATGCTTGTTGAAGCAGTTTTATGATGGCTGTTTGAAAATTCTCTCCAGGCAATTCAACCTCTGATTCACTTCCATGTCAATGTCAGGTGATTGTAATTTCTTATTCAAGTGGTGATTTTCCAGAGTCTTGGTATGACAGGTGATCTTCCATCATATCCTGGACATTTCAGCTATTATGTTAGGGACTGATGGGCCCTATTTAATTCTTTTGATGTAGCAGGTAGCCATCCTGATCATCCTGATTAGGTTTAAGCACCCAGATCTTGACCTTTTTTTTGTACACTGTGGTTCCAATGACAGTTTAATCTTCAGAGCTTTTCTGGAGTTCTTTTGGGCTGCTCATTTTTCTTGTTTCTCATTTTTCTGGGTCTCCCAATGGGCCCTACTGGTGCTGCCTCAAGAGGCAGCTCATTGGCTGGGCTGCAGGGCAGCTTATTGGCCGGGCGGCATGGCAGCTCGTTGGCCGGGCAGCATGGCAGCTCATGCCACCCGGCACCTTGGGAGACTGAGGTGGATGGTCACCTCAGTTCAGGAGTTCAAGACAAGCCTGGCTGGCATGGTGAAACCATATCTGTACTAAAAATACAAAAATTAGCCAGGCCTGGTGGCACGTGCCTGTAATCCATATCAGGGTTATTCACCTATAGTTTTCTTTGTTAGATGTGTATTTGTCTGGTTTAGGTATCAGGGTAATACTGGCCTCACAGAATGAGTTTGGACTCTGTTTTTGAGAATTGTTTGAGTAGAATTGGTGTTAGTTCTTCTTTAAATGTTTAGTAAAATTAGGTAGAAAACTATTGGGTCTGGGGCTTTTCTTTGCTGGGAGACTTTAATTATGGCTTCAATGTCGTTATTTGTTATTGGTCGGTTCAGGTTTTGGATTTCTTTAAGGTGCAATCTGGAAGGCTGTATGTGTCTGGGAATTTATCCATTTCTTCTAGGTTTTCCAGTTTCTTGCCACATAATTGCCTATCGTAGCCTCTAATAATTGTTTGAATTTCTGTGGCATCAGTTGTAATGCCTCCTTTTTCATCTCTGATTTTATTTATTTGGGTGTTCTCTCATTTTTTTCTTCTTTAGTCTGGCTAAATTTGTCAATTTTGTTTACCTTTTCAAGAAAACAACTTTTGATTTCATTGATTGTACTGTTTTCATTTCAATATCATTTCTTTCTGTTCTGATCTTTATTATTTCTTTTCTTCTACTAATTTTGGGTTTGGTTTGCTCTGGCTTTTCTAGTTCTTTAAGATGAAATATTAGGTTGTTGATTTAAAGTTGTTCTCCTTTTGTGATGTAGGCACCTATGGCTTATGCTTCCCTCTTAGTGCTGCTTTCACTGTATTCCGTAGGTTTGGGTATGTCATGTTTCCATTATCATTTGTTTCAATAAACTTTTCAGTTTCCTTTTTAGTTTCTTCATTGACCCACTGGTCATTTGGGAGCACAGTGTTTAATTCCATGTGTTCATATAGGTTTCAAAATTCCTCTTGTTATTGGTTTCACTTTTATTCCATTGGGGTCACAGATGATATTTAATGATTCCAATTTTTTGAATTTTTTTTTTAAGCCAGTCAAATTTTTTGAATGTTTTAAGACTTGTTTTCTGGCTTAACTTATGGCCTATTTTTGAGAATGATCCTTGTGCTGAGGAGAAGAATGTATATTTTGCAGCCTTTGGATGAAATGTTCTGTAAATATCTATTAGGTCCATTTTTTTTTCTACAATGCAGATTAAATCTGATGTTTCTCTGTTGGTTCTCTGTCTGAATTACCTGTTCAGTGCTTAGAGTGTGGTGTTGAAGTCTCCAACTATTATTGTATTGGGGTCTCTCTTTTTCTTTGTCTCTAATAATATTTGCTTTATATCTCTGTGTGCTCCAGTGTTTGGTGCATTTGTATTTACAATTATTATATCCTCTTGCTGAATTGACCCCTTTATCATTAATAATGACCTTCTTTGTCTCTTTTTATAGTTTTCATCTTAAAATCTATTTATATAAATACAGCTACTCCTGTTCTTTTTTTTTTGGTTTCTATTTACATGCAGTATCTTTTTCCCTCCCTTTATTTTCAGTCTACATATGTCTTTATAGGTAAATGTGTTTCTTGTAGCAGTAGATCACTGGGTCTTGTTTTTTATTCCATTTGACACTTGATGTCTTTGGATTGGAGAGTTTCGTTCATTTATATTCGATGTTTTACTGATAAGTAGGACATACTACTGACTTTTTTTTTGGTTGTTTGTGTAGTCTTCTCTTCCTTCTTTCCTTCCTTCCTGTCTTCCTTTTTAAAGGTAGTTTCTCTGGTAATATGTTTTAATTTCTTGCTTTTTATTTTTTCTGTATCCATTGTATGTTTTTCAATTTGAGTTTACCATAAGGCTTGCAAATAATATCTTATAACTCATTATTTTGAACTGATAACGACTTAATTCTGATTGTATAAACAAACAGATAACAAGCAAAAAGAAAACATTTAAAAAACTCTTTACTTTATCTTCCTGCTTTTTAATTTTCTGTTCTTTTATATCTTATTGTACTATGTCTTGAAAACTTGTTGTAAGTATCTTTTTTATTGAGTCATCTTTTTATCTTCCTCCTGAAGATGTGAGTAGTTAACACCTCACGATTTTGTCTTATAATTTTCTGTGTACTTGCTATTACCAGTGAATTTCATACCTTTGGATGATTTCTTTTTTTTTAAATTTAATTTAATTTTTTTAATTGCATTTTAGGTTTTGGGGTACATGTGAAAAACATGCAAGGTTGTTGCATAGGTGCATACGTGGCAGTGTGATTTGCTGCCTTCCTCCCCTTCACCTATATCTGGCATTTCTCCCCATGCTATCTCTCCCCAACTCCATTTCTTATTGATCACTAACATCCTTTGTTTTCTGACTGAAGAACTCCCTTTAACATTTCTTGTAGGATAAGTCTTGTGTTGATGTAATCCCTGAGCTTTTGTTTGTCTGAGAAAGTCTTTATTTTTCCTTCATGTTCAAAGGATATTTCCATTAGATATACCATTCTAAGCTATAAATGTTTTTTCTTTCAGTAGTTTGAATACATATTAGCACTCTCTTCTGGCCTGTGAGGTTTCCACTGAAAAGTCTGCTGCCAGACACGTTGGAGTGCTATCGTAAGTCATTTGTTTCTGTTCTCTTGCTGCTTTTGAGATTCTTTATCCTTGACCTTTGGGAATTTGATTACTAAATTCTTTGAGGTAATTTTCTTTGGGTTAAATCTGCTTCGTATTCTATAATTTCTTGTACTTGAATATTGATATCTTCCTCTAGGTTTGAGAAGTTCTGTTATTATCCTTTTGAATGAACTTTCTGCCCCATCTCTCTCCCTACCTTCTCTTTAAGGCCAATAACGCTTAGATTTGCCCTTTTAAGGCTATTTTCTAGGTCTTGTACGTGTGTTTCATTGTTTTTTATTTGTTTTTATTTTGTCTCTTCTGACCGTGTATTTTCAAATAGGCTGTGTTTGATCTCACGAATTCTTTCTTCTGCTTGATCAGTTTTGCTGTTAAGAGACTCTCATGCATTCCTGAGTATGTCAATTACATTTTTTAACTCCAGAATTTCTCCTTGATTTTTTTTTATTTATTTCTATCTCTTTCTTAAATGTATCTGACAGGATTCTGAATTCTTTCTCTGTGTTATCTTGAATTCGTGTGGGTTTTCTCACAATGGCTATTTTGGATTCTCTGTTTGCAAGGCCACGTGTCTGTCTCTCCAGGATCGGCTCCTGGAGCCTTATTTAGTTCATTTGGTGATGTCATGTTTTCCTGATTGGTCTTAGTGCCCATAGATGTTCGTTAGTGTCTGGGTATTGAAGAGTTAGGTATATATTTAGCTTTCGCAGTCTGGGTTTGTTTGTACCCTTCCTTTTTGGGGAAGCTTTCCAAGTATTCAAAGGGTCTTATGCATTGTGATCTATGTTTTTTGTGACTTTAGCCCTATCTGCATCAGGAGGTACCCCAACCCCAGTAACACCATGGTTCTTGGAGACGTATAGAGGTAATGCCTTGTTGGTCTTGGGTAAAATCCAGAAGAATTCTTTGGATTACTAGGCAGAGACTCTTGTTACTGTCTACCAAACAGAGTCTCTCTATCTCGATGTGCTGAGCTGCTTGGAGCTTGGGAGGGGTGACACAAGCACATTTGTGGCCACCACCACTAGGACTGTGCTGGGTCAGACCTGAAGCCGGCACAGCACTGAGTCTCACCCAAGGCCTGCTGCAACCACTACCTGGTTACCTCCTATGTTCACCCAAGGCCCTAAGGCTCTATAATCAGCAGGTGGTGAGGCGAGCCAGGTGTATGTCCTTCCCTTCAGGTCATGACTTTTCCCAGGCCCTGGGCAGATCTAGAGATGGCATCTGGAAGCCAGAACCTAGAGTCAGAAACCGTAGAAATCTCCCTGGTGTTCTGTTACACTGAGACTAAGCTGGCACTTAAACCATAAGACACAGTTCTTCACACTTTTGTCTCCCCTTTGCACAGGCAGAGAAGTCTCTTTTCCTGGCCACCACAACCAGAGGCCATGGAGGCTACTGCCTGGCTACTGCCAATATTCACCTAAGGCCCAAGGGCTCTTAAATCAGCTTGCAGTGAATGCTGCCAGGCGTGGGACTTACCCTTCAGGGCAGCAGGTGCCTCTCTGGTCCAGGGACAGTCCATAAATGCTGTCCAAGAGCCAAGACCTAGAACTGGGGGCCCCAAGAGCCCACCTGCTGCTCTACCTCACTGTGGCCAAATTGGTACCTAAGCTGCAAGACAAAGTCCCCTCTACTCTTTCCTCTGCTTGTCTCAAGAAGAAAGACTTTTTCCTGGTAGCCACCACAGCTGGGAATTTTCTGGGTCACACCTGAAGCTAGCACATCTCAGAGTCACTCAAGGCCCATGGCCTGTGCTACCTGACTACTGCTGGTGATTACTCAGGGTCCAAGGGTTCTTTAGTCAACATGGAATGAATGTTATCAATACTGGGTTCTTCTCTTAAAGACAACAAGTTCCCTTTTGGCCCAGATTATGTCTAGAAATGTCTTCTGGAAGCTAGGGCCTGGAAGGGGGGACTCATGACCCTGCATGGTACCCTATCCTACTTTGGCTGAGCTAGTATCCAAGTTGCAAAACAAAATCCCCTTTACGCTTCCTTCTTATCTCCTCAAATGTAAGGAAGGCGTCTCTTTCAGAGCTGTGAACTGCACTGCCTGGGGTTGAGGGAGGGGTGATGGCCTGGACTGACTTTCAGGTTTATTTAGGACCCCAGAGCACTTTATTCTGTGACAGCGAGGCTTGCTGAAACTAAAGTTCCAGCTACTGGTGTGGGCAATTCCCCTCTGGCAGGGGCTCATCTAAGTGTTCTCTCTGTGGGTGTTGGCTGATTTCTGCCCCCTCTTGCTTTCCACTTTCACAGGAAAACACGGAGTAAAGTCCCACAGTTGCTGCACCTTCCCTCCCCCAAGCACACAGAGTCTCTCTCCAAGTCATGTGGCTGCTGCCAGGGGTTGGGGGAGGGGTGGGATCAGCAGTTCAAAACCATCGTTCCTACCCTCTTCGGTACCTCTTTCAGTGATACGGAGTTAAAATCAGGTACTTTGATAGCTCTCCTGATTTTTGTTCTTATTAAGGTGACTTTTGTGTAGACACTTGTTCAATCTGGTATTCCTGCAGTGGGGATGATCAATCAACGCTTCTATCTGGCAAAAGATCTTGCCCCGCACCCCCACCCATTGGCACCCATTGGCAAGAAACAGAGGGCATGGGGTAGAGGAGTCTATCTTCAAGAACACATTGCAGCTTTCAAACCAAAAAGAGAAAACATGCTTTGCCATGTCTCTGACAACATTCTCAGCAAATGCTCTAATTGGCCTGACTTAGGTCACAACATTCACCGTAACCAAGGGGATAGTCCAGATTGGGCCATGTGTCCATCCTTGGGATTGGGTGGAGAGGAGGATTCGTTCCACTGGAACTGCAAACCATGTTGAATTAACTATGGTGAGACTCAAATGCAAATCTGTACATAAAAGACGTTAATAGGTCAGCACAGTGGCTCATGCCTATGATTCCAGCACTTTGGGAGGCTGAGGCAGGCAGATCGCTTGAGGTCAGGGGTTCAAGACCAGCCTAGTCAACGTAGTAAAATCCCATCTCTACTAAAAATACAAAAATTAGCTGGGCGTGGTGGTGCACGCCTATAACCCCAGCCACTCAGGTGGCTGAGGCATGAGAATCGCTTGAACACGGGAGGGAGATGAGCCAAGATCGTGCCACTGTACTGCAGCCTGGGTGATAGAGCAAGACTCTGTCTCAAAGAAGTTAATAAATAGAAGAATTATATAAATGTACATGCACATAAAAGGAAGATACTATCACTAACTTCCATTCATTCTGTCAACATAGATGTATTGAGCACATATGCTAGCACTAGCTATCTGAACACTTGTAACAGTGTCCATGAGGGCAGGGACTTTTGTTTTGGTCATTACTTCATCTTCTGTGCCTATCACAGGGACTGACACGTTACAGAAACTTAACCAATAGTTGTTGAGTGAATATATGAATGACCAGCATTGTAGCTATCTGTGATCAACTGTGTCTAATGTAACTATGTCCTTCTTGAGTGCTGGGGCAGTGCCTCCAGAGCCTGGCTCATGAAAGGCAGTCAAGATAGGCTTTCTTTTTTAATTTGAGGCAGAGTCTTGCTCCATCACCAGGCGCCAGGCTGGAGTGCAGTGGCACACTCTCGGCTCACTGCAACCTCCGCCTCCTGGGTTCAAGCAATTCTCCTGCCTCAGCCTCCTGAGTAGCTGGGACTACAGGCGCATGCCACCATGCCCAGCTAATTTTTGTATTTTCAGTAGAGACAGGGTTTCACCATGTTGGCCAGGATGGTCTCAATCTCTTGACCTCATGATCTGCCTGCCTCGGCCTCCCAAAGTGCTGGGATTACAGGCATGAGCCACCGCACCCGGCCAAGACAGGCTTTCTTATGAGCAAGTCAATGAGTGAATAGAATACCTTTCTGTGTTCTAATCCTTTTATTTTGTAGATTAAAAAGCTTGGACCCTGTCTTAATTCATTTATGTTGCTGCAAAGAAATAAAGAGGCTGGGTAATTTACCAAGAAAAGAGGTTGATTTCGCTCATGGTTCTGTAGTCTAAAAGAAGCATGGCGCCACTTCTGCTTCCGGGGAGAACCTAAAGCCGTTTCCACTCATGGCACAAGGCAAAGGGGATCCGGCGTGTGCAAGGATCATATGGCAGAGAGAAAGCAAGAAGTCGTAGGGGAGGCACCAGGCTGTTTATTACCATCAGTTCTCATGCAAACTGAGAGTGACAATTCACACAAGTGAGATTGTCACCAAGCCATTCATGAGGGAGCTGCCCCCAAGACCCAGACACCTCCCACCAGGCCCCACCTCCAACAGTGGGGAACCAATTTCAACACGCGACTTGGCAGAGCCAAACAAACTATATCCAAACCACGACAGTCCCTGAAGGCGAGGTGTCGCATTTGTGTCTTACTTGAGGGATCCTTCATGCATTGCGCTCACAGCAGTGTTGTCTGTCTGGAATTTAATTTTCTCAGAAGGCAGTGACTGTGTCTGTCACATTCACTTTGTGCTGATTCAGCAGTGGTGCTTGAGAACCTCCAGACTAAGTGGAAGGAGTGAGAGAGAAGAGAGCAGGCCTCACGAATGCACGAGAGAGAAGGGTACCAAGCAGTTAGAAAGACAGGTGGTGGCCAAGGGACGGACTCTGGCCTCACAAGGTCCACTCACTGTGTGTCTCAGTCTGTTTGGGCGGCTGTAGCAAAGTACTGAAGGCTGGGTGGCTCGTCAACGACAGAACTGTATTTCTCACAGTTCTAGAGGCTGGCAAGTCCAAGGTCAAGGCAGATTTGAGATCTGTTGAGGACCAGTTTTCTGGTTCATAGATGGTACCTTATTGCTATGTTCTCACACAGTGGAAGGGACAGTCTCTCTTGGGCACTCTTTTATAAGGGTGCTAATTCCATCCATGAGAGCTTCAGCATCGTGACCTTGTCTGCTCCCAAATGCCCCATCTCCTAATACCACCACCTTGGGAGTTAGGATTTCAATGCTTTGGGTGATGTAAACATTCAGACCGCAGCCTTGTGGGACACTGGGCAGGTTACCTTCAGGGCCTCACGTTCATTACCCGTGCAGTGGAGGACCGAAGTGCACAGGGCAAGAGGAAGGCGTAAGCAACGTCGCTAAGGACACTGTCTGGCTGAGAGGCAGCACCAGGAAATGGCTGCAGTTCCCGCGTTGCCTGCACGTGCGCCCCGAGAAGGTCCCGCTTTTCTTCTTGGTCCACTTGATCGCCTGTTAAGTAGGCTACGCGCTGTTACAATTTGCTAGTAGTACATCAACTACAAGTTGATGCAATGAAGTTGGCCAAGGGAAAAATGAAGACCTGTGTCTGGCTGGATGCCCTTTCCACGGGCTCTTCCCACAGATGGCTGCGTCTCCCTGCTCCTGGTCCTCCAGGCCCAGCTCCTCCCTGCCATCCTCTCCTGAGTTGTTGTCTTCGGGAGGAGGTAGCCCTTTGCTGTTTGAAACCACACAATTAATGGGGAATGCTGGAACGTACCTCAACACTAAATCTACTTTGTAACTTTTTAGTGCCTTTTATCTGGTGTCTCAAACTTCTGTAAAAGGAAAAGAATTTCAGCCCTAACCAGAATAGCCTTCAGTTACTGATGTTATCAGTAACCATCCAGGGCTTCGCTTGAGAAGATACAGCCACTCCCAGCCACAAATTCATTTGTTCAAAGACCCCTGCCTATAATACGTGGGTAAAACCACTCTAGAACAAATGTCATCATTCACAGCAAACAAAAAAGCAGAATTTCCAACAGCACTACCCCTGCTCATGTCTACCTCTATGGAACCAGTTCTTTACTTTTTGAAGCAGAGAGGAGTTTTACCGTGTGGACAGACCCAGCAGGAAAGGGTCAATGGCTGGTATTATCTGAGCAAGTCAATGTCTCCCCTTCTATGATACTAATTTCCAATTGCTGTTCTCAGTGCTTTTTCCATATCAACTCTCTTAATCCTCGCAAGAATCCTGTAAGGCAGGGACGACATTTAGCTCCGTTATAGAAAACTGAGGGGACAGCTCTGTCACTTGCCAGATGTTGCACATCTGCTGGACGGTAGCCGGGGACCCGGCTTTGCACTGAGCAGCTCCGGCCTTTGCCGTCCGCACCAGGCACCCTCTTGCTCGGAGGCAGTCCCTGGCATCAGCCCAGTCCTGGCTTGGAAAAATCTCAACATGAAATGAGTGGGAGCAGTTTGAGTGTCGTGAGTAAAATTTGGAATAAATTAAAGATTTAATGTTCACTTATCAACAAAACATAAAAACCTTGCTTCAAAAAGAAAAAAATACTTTTGGATATTGAAAAGGCATTTCTTTTGTTTACGTAACGTTCTATATCTGGATGTACAGGAAACAAATCCCAGGTTATAACAACTCTTACAGCTCCAAGAAAAGAGACCTCTTATTATGCTATATTTCTAAGACAATTGATTCTAAATACAATTGATCCTCTTAAGTTCCATTTGGAAAAATAAACTTTTTATTTCCCCATCTGCTTGCTTACAATCTATTTTTCAGAAGCAACTGAATATACATTGGACATAAAAGTGAAATATTTAGTAAAAATGCCAATGCATATTGCTCCTGACAGATTTATATGAAGGATCATTTCTTGGTGATTCAGTGATTTTTAGGACTACTTTTTGAAACATCCCTTGTAAGTGCATTAGACTTAGACTGCATTTCCTGTAGTGTCAAGCATTCAGGAACTGTGAGGAGGCAGAATCAGCTTACTTTATAAATTAGTTTAAGTGATCGCTGCTCCTAGGAAAAACAGGCTGTTCCCAGTGCCCCGATGACGACGGGGACCAGGATAAGGAGCCTCCCGCGCTGTGCACATCTTTTCACTCCTCCCCCCGTGAACTTCAAAAACATTCCACTGTCGCTTTTCAGATCACGCAAAGGACATGCTAGCAGTGTTATGACCGAGGAGCGCATAAGGCCAATACAGGAAAGTACAGATCAACAAATTTGCATAAGAACATATGTCAACTGCCCTTCAAACAGCCTCCACATTGAAGCAGTGGAAGTAATATTTAATTTTTAGTTCCAAAAGCTGAAGAGCCCCGCTCTCTCTTGCGGCACCTCTTCCCATTTCTCTGGAACCTTTTGCCTCAATGTAGCTCCATTTGTGGTCGTGTTGCTCAGGCTGGGGCACTTTGTTCTGGCCATGCAGTTATCTGGGTCTGGATCGGTCCCTTTACTGCAGCCTTTATTGGTACTCAAAGGATGAGGCTCACAAAAACAGGCCCAGAGAAATGCAGCCACCGCAGCTCAGGAGCCAGGCTGACGCAGGAAATGATAATGATCTCTCCCTGCTTTCAAGAGCTCAAAGTACTGTAAGAAAATGTGAATCGCCACCCGTCTGAAATGAACTCCCTCCAAGTCAGGATGGAAAGGAGGTGCCGCCGTCTAGGAGAAGGATGTGTGGGGCAGACACAGATGAGCAGAGTGTCTGGGGTTTTATCAGTGTCCTTGTTCCCTGGAAAAAAAATGTAAACTTTGCACAAAAAAACACCATTTGTTATTTATTTTTTTCCTTCCCTTCCCTCTGGTAGCTTTCTGGAAAGACCAGCACTTAATAATTCAATGATCATAAAAATTTCTTCAAGTTAATGAGAAATTCAGTTCTTTCCTTGCAGGGCAAAAAATCCTGCACATTCTCACATTATATCATTGTGGCAGGGAGCACTGCATCTGTGTGGATAAACAAACACCACGATCCGCCAAATAAAATCTCTCAGGAAACCTGAAGCCAGTAACTAGACAGTGCTAAGGCCAGGGGATTAAGACTGAGGGCAGCGTCGCGGTGGAGTCTATTTATAGATGCCCACGCGAAGAGGAGGTCGAGAAAACCTTTTTTGGTCAACTCACCAAAGCTTTCAGTTACATCTGGTTACGATGGGGCATTAAACTCCGGTTCCATTCTGGAAAAACAATTCAGCTGACCGCAGACCACCACGTCGATTTTTGGACTACGCTGGAGAGCACTTCCTCCCTAACAACGCTGGAGGAATCAAACGGGACAAGGTCTGTTGCTAATCTGATCTTTAACAGGGGAGAAATCGTGGGCAATTTAGAAGTCAATCTCTTGGAGGTAGATGGCTTAGAGGAATGAGTCGCAAGAAAACCAGACACAATATATAAAGGAAAAAAAAAGTGAAATCAGAAAAAGAAAGAAAAAGAACTTTCAAAAATATATGTTCTATTTAACATGGTGGATTGACCAGATGGATTTTATCTTCTCTTTTACCTAAAACTCTGCATTAATAGTTTTGAAGATATTATTCACAATAACAAAATGAGAGGAAAAACAGCAGCCAGTGAGATATTTCAACAAGGGTACAGAAGGCAGGAACGGATGAGAGGTGGTAAAGTGCAGGGAACGTGTCTGCAGCTGAAGACGTGGAGGGAGGAGGTCAAGGAGCCCACAGAAAGGGTCTCTCCATGGCTGGGCCGCGGCTGGGCAGCTCTCCCCTCCTTCTCCATCTTGCAGGGGTGAAGGCGCCCCAGGCAGGAGACACCGGAAAAGCTTCCTCAGTGCAGGAACCGCTGACCACCAGCTCCCAGACAGTCAGAAGCCATGCGTGGGCGGCCTTCCCCCGCACAGGGCAAAGGAATGACGCCCCCAGCCCACAGGCCCTACCCACACACTCGGGCTGGTTTTTAGTACCTCAGTTGTCGATGAGAAAAGACAGCCCAGCATCACAAGAAATTTGATTAAAAAAAAAATAAAAGTTACAAAAAATAACATAGAGGGAGCCGTCAATAAAGAGAGCAAAAAAGCGTTTTAAAAAATCTAATTAGCCGCCTGTAGTCCCAGCTACTCAGGAGGCTGAGGCAGGAGAATTGCCTGAACCCAGGAGGCGGAGGTTGCGGTGAGCCGAGATCGCGCCATTGCACTCCAGCCTGCGTGACAAGAGCGAAACTCCGTCTAAAAAAAAAAAAAAAAAAAAAAAAATCTGATTAGCCTCCTTAGCCAGGCAAACGCTGTATCCACAAAACCACAGGATGAACGCGCGTGTGCACACGGGCAGAGGAGGACCCGCAGCTCCTGGAACTTGTGGGAACAGTAACTAAAATAAAACAGAATTTCTGTAGAAGGTCTGAAAGATAAAGTCGAGGAAAAGTTCACGGAACTACCAAGTGCCCAAATGTAACAGACCTTCTGAGGACCAGGAGAATGAAAGGAGACGGGAGCGCAGGCCTATAGTGAAATTCCTGGGCGTCACCGTTCAGTAGACGACCTTGAGGGCTTTCGAATGGGAACACGAGCAAGCGGCCCCCACGCGAACAGGCGGCAGAACCGAGGTGCGTTTCTCAGCCCCGGGAGGGGAGAGGACGCCGCGGTGCCTTCCACGCCCGAGCAGACACGGCTGTCCCGGGCTTCGTCTTCGCTGAGGCTGCGCAGTGTGTGTTCACGGGGGTCCGTTACACCACTCTCTCTTTTTTATATGTTTCGAACTTTGAAAGTAGAAATTTTAGGACCTACCGTGCAGAAACCAAACAGAACCACCAGGCAACAGTAGGAGGAAGTTGACGAAGCCAAGTCGCCCGTAGCGCACACAGCCCCAGCGGACTCGGCGGTCAGCACCGGGAGAGCGGCCTGGAGAGCGGCCCGGCTCCGCTGCATGTTTTCTTTGATAAAAATGAAAAGTAAATGAACTAGGGAAACGCTAGGTGGGAAACTGTAGTCAAACGATAATGTTATACCAAATCATAAAACATGAAAGTAAAATAAAGACGCGGGCAGCCCTGCCAGGCCCTCGGAACCACGCCCCCCGCACCCTTCTTAGGACGCTAGTGACGGATGCCCGCTTTCTGGAGGAGAAGCGACCCCGGATGGAGGAAGGTCCAGACTCTGGGAAACAGGGTCCCACAGGGGAGAAGACAGGGCAAAGGGATGGGGCTGCGGGTCACTGGTGCGGCAGACACATTCATACACTGCCAGGTCTATTAGGTGAAGGAAAAAAGGTTTAAAAACTCCGTTTCCTAAAGAGGAAAGGAAAACAACAGAATGTATGTATTTTTAATGTTTGAATTAATTGTCTTTGCTGAAGAATGCTCCTGTGAACATCAAACTTGCGTAACTGCCACGCGGTGCACGGGAGGAAAAGCAAATTCACAGAGGAAGACGAATAACCGAATAATCACTTTGCAAAAGACGCGTTTGCTCTGGGGGAGTCTGTCTTTTACCCTCCGGGCCATTCTACACACTGGCACACGTCAGTCACTGTGGGACACAAGCAGTCACAAGAGAAGTCCCAGAGGGCAAAGAGAGTCTCTGGAGGATTTCGAAGGAAATACTGTGGCTATTGTTTAATAGGGATGACCTGGTACCCAGTTGCAGACTGTTCACCTTTGAATCAGTACTTGGAAAGATACTGGAACAAATAATCAGATACTCAATTGGCCATCACCTAGAAGGGTGGACGACACTAGGAAGGAACCAGCAAATGTTCCTTAAGGGCAGGTGGAGTCGCATAACCCAAGACCCCCACTCCAGGTCGTAAGAACACAGGGAACCAGGGACAGTGGCTCAAACATGTAATCCCAGCACTTAGGGAGGCAGAGGTGGGAGGATCTCTTGAGCCTGGGAGTTCAAGACCAGTCTGGGAAAGTAGCCAGATCCCATCTTTACAACTTTTTTTAATTAGCCAGAAATGGCGATGTGCCCCTGTGGTCCTAGACTTTGGGAGGCTAAGGTGGGAGGATCCCTTGAGCCCAGGAGTTCGAGGCTGTAGTGAACTATGATGGCCCCACTGCACTCCAGCCTGGGCAACACAGTAAGACCCTGGATCAAAACAAAACAAAACAAAACAAAACAAAAAAGAATACAGGGTGCAAGGACCCCTGGAGGTTGAGCACTGCAGTTGCCAAGGAGCTTGCTAAGGTAAGAAGTATTGTAGGGTATTGTGATACATCCCTTAAGCACCTACACACAGTGTATTTAGATACAAATCTTTTTAAACATGAAAGAATGTATAAAATAGGGTACAAAGGCTGAAGGGCAAAACCCTAGCAAGACTGCACAGTGGCTCACGCCTGTAATCCCAACACTTTGGGAGACCAAAGCAGGCGGATCACGAGGTCAGAAGTTCAAGACCAGCCTGGCCAACATAGTGAAACCCCGTCTCTACTAGAAATACAAAACTTAGCCAGGTATGGTGGCACATGCCTGTAGTCCCACCTACTCGGGAGGCTGAGGCAGGAGAATCGCTTGAACCCGGGAGGCAGAGGTTGTGGTGAGCTGACATCACGCCACTGAACTCCAGCCTGGGCAACAGAGTAAGACTCCAACTCAAAAAAATAAAAAAAGACTGCACCTGAGCAGCTGGAACAGAATTCGAGGGCCGCACAGGGGGACACCAGTTTCCTGACATAAAACTATCTGTTCCTTACCCAATTCCAGACAGGTTTGCAAATACTAATCCAACCGTAACAATCAGGAGAAGGGAAGGCAAGTTGCAAAGTGAGTGTCAGAGGATTGCCCCTAGCATTTTTATTATTGTTTAATAAATGTCACAACAAAAACAATGGCTAACATGTGAACTTGCTAATCTGCCAAAAAATGTTCTAAGCACTTTAATCTTTTAACCCACGTAATCAGCATGACAGCCCTCTGAAGGTGAGCTCTCATTATCTTCGTTTTACAAATGAGCCAGCTGGGGCCCTGAGAAGCAGAGCAGCTCGTCCAAGACCACACAGCTCAGCAGCTGAACACAGTGCAGTGTGCCAAGCCTAAAGAACACAAGGAAACTTTCACGCTTTAATGCTCCTCAGACTTCTTCACGTGGCATGGTGAACTGATAAGATAGCCCACTAAATATAATTAAATATAACATTTTGTGCCAGATCAAATAGTACATTTGCTTTTACTCATTTCTAGTATAAACACCAACAAGTATTAGATAAAATTAAAAAGCGTTTTTAAAGTTTTTAAAATTATACTCTAAGTTCTGGGATATGTGTGCAGAACATGCAGGTTTGTTACATAGGTGTACAGGTGCCATAGCGGTGTGCTGCATCCATCACCCCGTCATCTACATTAGGTATTTGTCCTAATGCTCTCCCTCCCCTAGCCCCCTAGCCGCTGACAGGCCCTGGTGTGTGATGCTCCCCTCCCTGTGTCCATGTGTTCTATTTCTCAACTCCCACTTATGAGTTAGAACATGCGGCGTTTGGCTTCCTGTTCCTGTGTTAGTTTGCTGAGAATGATGGTTACCAGCTTCATCCATGTCCCTGCAACAGATGTGACCTCATCCTTTTTTATGGCTGCATGGTGTATATGTGCCATATTTTCTTTATCCAGTCTATCACTGATGGGCATTTGGGTTGGTTCCAAGTCTTTACTATTGTGAACAGTGCTGCAATAAAAATACGTGTGCATGTGTCTTTATAGTAGAATGATTTATAATCCTTTGTATATACCCAGTAATGGGATTGCTGGGTCAAATGGTATTTCTGGTTCTAGGTCCTTGAGGAATCGCCACACTGTCTTCCACAATGGTTAAACTAATGTACACTCCCACCAACAGTGTAAAAGTGTTCCTATTTCTCCACATCCTCTCCAGCATCTGTTGTTTCCTGACTTTTTAATGATCGCCATTCTAACTGGTGTGAGATGGTATCTCATTGTGGTTTTGATTTGCATTTCTCTATTGACCAGTGATGATGAGCTTTTTTTCATATGTTTGTTGGCTGCATAAATGTCTTCTTTTGAAAAGTGTCTGGTCATATCCTTTGCCCACTCTTTGATGGGGTTGTTTGTTTTTTTCTTGTAAATTTATTTAAGTTCCTTATAGATTCTGGATATTACCCCTTTGTCAGATGGATAGATTGCAAAAATTTTCTCCCATTCTGTAGGTTGCCTGTTCATTCTGATGATGGTTTACTTTGCTGTGTAGAAGCTCTTTAGTTTAACTAAATCTCATTTTGGCTTTGTGGCCTTTGCTTTTGGTGTTTTAGTCATGAAGTCTTTGCTCATGCCTATGTCCTAAATGGTATCACCTAGGTTTTCTCCTAGGGTTTTTATGATTTTAGGTCTTATATTTAAGACTTTAATCCATCTTGAGTTAATTTTTGTATAAGGTTTAAGGAAGGGATCCAGTTTCAGTTTTCTGCATATGGCTAGCCAGTTTTCCCAACACCGTTTATTAAATAGGGAATCCTTTCCCCATTGCTTGTTTCTGTCAGGTCTGTCAAAGATCAGATGGTTGCAGATGTGTGGTGTTATTTCTGAGGCCTCTGTTCTGTTACATTGGTCTATATATCTGTTTTGGTACCAATACCATGCTGTTTTGGTTACTGTAGCCTTGTAGTATAGTTTGAAGTCAGGTAGTGTGATGCTCTAGCTTTGTTCTTTTTGCTTAGGACTGCCCTGGCTATATGGGCTCTTTTTTGGTTCCATATGAAATTTAATGTAGTTTTTTCTAATTCTGTGAAGAAAGTAAATGGTAGCTTGATAGGGATAGCATTGAATCTATAAATTACTTTGGGCAGTATGGCCATTTTCACAATATTGATTCTTCCTATCCATGAGCATGGAAGGTTTTTCTATTTGTTTGTGTCTTCTCTTAATTCCTTGAGCAGTGGTTTGTAGTTCTCTTTAAGAGGTCCTTCGTATCCCTTGTAAGTTGTATTCCTAGGTATTTTATTCTCTTTGTAGCAACTGTGAATGGGATTTCACTCATGATTTGGCTCTCTGTTTGTCTATTATTGGTGTATAGGAATGCTTATGATTTTTGCACATCCGTTTTGTATCCTGAGATTTATCAGCTTATCAACTTGAGATTTGGGGCTGAGACGATGGGATTTTCTAAATATACAATCATGTCATCTTCTTATTTGAATACCCTTTATTTCTTTTTCTTGCCTGATTGCCCTGGCCAGAACCTCCAATACTGTATTGAATACTGAATTGTATTGGTGAGAGAGGGCATCCTTGTCTTGTGCTTGTTTCCAAAGGGAATAGTTCCAGCTTTTGACCATTCAGTACAATATCAGCTGTGGGTTTGTCATAAATAGCTCTTATTATTTTGAGATCCGTTCTACTGATACCTAGTTTATTTTAGCCTGAGGAGTGCTGAATTTTATCGAAGGCCTTTTCTGCGTCTATTGAGATAATCACGTGGTTTTTGTCGTTGGTTCTGTTTATGTGATGGATTACGTTTATTGATTTGCATATGTTAAACCAGCCTTGCATCCCAGGGATGAAGCCAACTTGATTGTGGTGGATAAGTTTTTGATGTACTAGATTCAGTTTGCCAGTATTTTATTGATGATTTTCGCATCGATGTTCATTGGGGATATTGGTCTGAAATTTTCTTTTTTTGTTGTTGTTGTGTCTCTGCCAGGTTTTGGTATCAGGATGATGCTGGCCTCATAAAATGAGTTAGGGAGGAGTCCCTCTGTTTCTATTGTTTGGAATAGTTTCAGAAGGAATGGTACCAGCTCCTCTTTGTAACTCTGGTAGAATTCGGCTGTGAATCCATCTGGTCCTGGGCTTCTATTGGTTGGTAGGCTATTAATTATAGCCTCAATTTCAGAACTTGTTATTGGTCTATTCAGGGATTCAGTTTCTTCCTGGTTTAGTCTTGGGAGGGTGTGTGTCCAGGAATTTATCCATTCCTCTAGATTTTCTAGTTTATTTGCATAGAGGTCTTTATAGTATTCTCTGATGGTAGTTTGTGTTTCTGTGGAATCAATAGCGATATCCCCTTTATCATTTTTTGTTGTCTATTTGGTTCTTCTCTCTTTTCTTCTTTATTAGTGTGGCTAGCAGTCCATCTATTTTGTTAATCTTTTCAAAAGAAAAAAGCTCCTGAAGTCATTGATTTTTAGAAGGGTTTTTCATGTCTCTGTCTCCTTTAGTTCTGCTCTGATCTTAGTTATTTCTTGTCTTCTGCTGACTTTTGAATTCGTTTGCTCTTGCTTCTCCAGTTCTTGTAATTGTGATGTTAGGGTGTTGATTTTAGATCTTTCTCCTGTGGGCATTAAGTGCTATAAATTTCCCTCTAAACACTGCTTTAAATGTGTCCCAGAGATTCTGGTACATTGTGTCTTTGTTCTCATTGGTTTCAAAATAACTTATTTATTTCTGCCTTAATTTTGTTATTTAGTCATTCAGGAGCAGGTTGTTCAGTTTCCATGTAGTTGTGTGGTTTTGAGTGAGTTTCTTAATCCTCAGTTCTAATTTGATTGCACTGTGGTCTGAGAGACTGTTTTTGTTATGATTTCTGTTCTTTTGCATTTGCTGAGGAGTGTTTTATTTCCAATTATGTGGTCAATTTTAGAATAAGTGCAATGTGGTGCTGAGAAGAATGTATATTCTGTTGATTTGGGGTGGACAGTTCTGTGGATGTCTATTAGTTCCACTTGGTCCAGAGCTGAGTTCAAGTCCTGAATGGTCTTGTTAATTTTCTGTCTCATTGATCTGTCTAATATTGACAGTGGGGTGTTAAAGTCTCCCACTATTATTGTGTGGGAGTCTAAGTCTCTTTGTAGGTCTCTAAGAACTTGCTTATATGAATGTGGGTGCTCCCGTATTGGGCGTATATATATTTAGAATAGTTAGATTTTCTTGGAAAAAGCCTTTTTTTTTTCTTTTTTTCCAGATTCTTCCTCTGTTTCCAGGCTGGAGTGCAGTGACACTGTCTCGGCGCACTGCAACCTTCAGCTCCCTGGTTCAAGCGATTCTCCTGCCTCAGCCTCCCGAGTAGCTGGGATTACAGGCATGCACCACCAGGCCCAGCTAAGTTTTTGGGGTTTCCCCATGCCGGCCAGGATGGTCTTGATCTCCTCACCTCGTGATCCACCCTTCCCGGCCTCCCAAAGTGGTAGGATCGCAGGCGTGAGCCATTGCTCTGAGTCTAGAAAGCATTTTGACAGGAGAAATTCACAAACATTAAAGACAATCAAATCATTACTTTCATTTTCCTCCTGTGCACAGATCATCAAGCCAACTCCAGTTTAAACAGGAGGGCATAGTGCCCGGAGTGAGGCCTCTGTGCCACTGAAACAATGCCTGAAACTAGGGCTTTTAAGATCAAAATGTAGGGACAGAGAATAAAATGTTTCTGCAACCCATAATCTCTTATGGTAAGGGAGCTGACGGAGCTGGTGTGGGCCACTGGTCTGCAGAAAATGCAAAGGCAGATTCTAGTGGAGACCGGGTGCGGTGCTCATGCTTGTAATCCCAGCACTTTGGGAGGCCGAAGCAGGCGGATCACTAGGTCAGGAGTTTAAGACCACCCTGGCCAACATGGTGAAACCCCTTCTCTACTAAAAATATAAAAACTAGCCATGTGTGGTGGTACACACCTGTAGTCCCAGCTACTCGGGAGGCTGAAGCACAAGAATTGCTTGAACCCAAGAGGCGGAGGTTGCAGTGAGCCGAGATCACGCCAGTGCACTCCAGGATGGGTGATAGAGTAAGACTCCGTATCACACACACACAAAAAAGTGGAGAATAGAAAAAGTCAGGTGGTGGGTCAGGCCACGCCTTTCTTTTTCCCTTGCTTCCCCCAGCGCAGGTACTTTCCACATCCTCTGGTTTCACTGTCTCCGTCCACAGAAGCTGCAGTTGCTAAACCCACTGGGTGGAAGAGCCATTGTCACTAGAGCTTCGAAGCACTTCCACGTCCTTTCAGCGTCTCAAGGTGTGATCCTGTCGGTGACAATGAGGTCAAGACCAAGCCGGTGGATAAACTGACAGCCACAGTCAGCATCCTGAGACTCCTTGGAGAGGTCACATCGAGGTAAGACTTTGCTCCCTTGAGTTGGTCACGTTTTTTCAGGGGTAGTTGACGCAAAGTACAGAGAGCACTTGCCTCGGTCAGTGCTGTGCACCCACAGGGCTCTGGTCCCCGGGAAGCTTCCGCACCAGGCAGTGCAGCCAGAGGTGGCGGAGGGCCCACTGCCGCGACTGGCGCTGTTAAAACCCCACCCCATCCACACTGCCGTGGTCTCTAGGACTGGTACAGAAGGCTACAGGTAGAAACGTTACTAACAACACCAAATCACAAGTAATTATCCCCTGAACATAATATTTGTGCTCCTTTTTTTATAGGTCTCACATGAAATGATACTAAACTGTGAAATTTCACATCGACACAAAGAAACGTGTTGATGACACTAACTACCAATTCCTGAGAACCTGTCTCCAGGTGAGCTAGGAGTTGGGCAGGACTGGGTTGTGCAAGGCACAGGTCACAAAGGCCCCGCTGATAAAACAGGTAAGTGCGGTAAAAAGAAGCCAATCAGAAGCCACCGAAGCCAAGCCTGCAGTGGAAGCGACTTCTGATGGCCCCACTGCTTTATATGCTAATTATAATGCATTAGCAGCTGAAAGTGCCATAAGCCTTTCCAAATGCCATGGTAACTGGGGAAGCTGGTGTATGGTCTGAAAGAGGGAAGCGGGAAGAACCCTGGGTTCCAGGAATTCCCCATCCTTCCCACCCCTCCACCCAATCATGAATAATCCACCCCTGTTTAGCATGTGATCAAGAAATAACCATAAAAATAGCAAACCGCTACCCCTCAGTGCGGCTCTACCTATGGCGCAGCCATGCTTTTATTCCTTTACTTCCTCAGTAAACTTGCTGGCTCTTGAATTCCTTCCTGCAGGAAGCCTTCGGGACCCCATGTGGCCTCCCAGACCGAACCCATGTTGAAGTTCACCCTGTGACACAGGCAGTGTGCACTGCTGTGCATACACTAACCCTGCAAGACAGGAAGGAGGGCACTTGCTTTACGGATGAAGCAGCTGGGACGCAGTAAGGCTTCCTCATTTACCCGGATCACTCAGCAGGTAAGCCGTGTGCAAATACAAATACACCCACTTCCCAAAATGAGTACTCATTCTGGTACCCTCTGCAGCAGACGATACCAAACAGGACCTGCTAAATTCTGAAAAAATGATAGTAAATGGAAAATAAGTTTTTACAGGTCAAAGAAAATGATACTATAAAATAGTACAGGGATTTGTGTATAGACACCTTCCTACTCTTCCTCTCAGTAGAGCAACGATGCCTGGACATTATGTACGAGCAAACATTTGAAAAGACAGGCTGGTTGGATGTGGTGGTGAGTTCCCCAGGTTTTCTTTTTGCCTTCTATGTCCTACGCCGGATGCTGGAGAAGCCAGAAACCCAAGAACGCCAAGGAGCACTGACAATCGTTTAAAAAGTGCCAAGAACAGCTTGGAACAGCTGCTCTCTGGCCAAAGTACCAGGAAAGGGGCAGCCTAGCAAGACAGAACACTTTTAGACAGTAACCATCCTACCCCACCCAAACACCACGGAAAGATGCATAAGTGCACTGGCAACCCCACCAGCAAAGGTGCCCAGCACTGCCTAATGGTAAGGAGGCCTGGCACCACGGCCAGGGCTGTGATGGAAGGTTGCAGATGCTGATCTCCACCGCTGCCAGCAGTTAGGAGGAGCACACGCTCCTCAGGAAACCGATCTTTCATCCTAACCTGGCAGCCCTGAGCCAGTGCCCCTCATTCTCCTGCCAGCCTGGTATCAAAGGAAGCCTGCTCAAACAAGATCCAGAGTCACAAAACAGCACAGTGGTCTTTATATCCACAGTTGTGCTTTCTGTGGCTTTAGTTACCCCTGGTCAACTGCAGTCCAAAAATAGGTGAGTGCAGTACAGCAAGATATTTGTGGTGGAGGCGGGGGAGATCACATTCACCATAAAGAAAATTTTTATTACAGTATAGTGTTATAATTGTTCTATTTTATTAGTGGTTATTAATCTCTTACTGTGCCCAATTTATAAATTAAACTTTATCATAGGTATGTATATATAGGAAAAACACATAGTATATATAGAGTTTGGAACTATTCTGTGGTTTGGGGCATCCATTGGGGGGCTTGGAACATATTGCTTGCGGATAAGGGGGTGGGGTGACCATTGTAATATCCAGGTAATAACTTAAAAATCACTCATCCTGGCCGGGCACGGTAGCTTATGCCTGTAATCCCAGCACTTTGGGAGGCCAAGGTGGGCAGATCACAAAGTCAGGAGTTTGAGACCAGCCTGGCCAGTATGGTGAAATCTTGTCTCTATTAAAAATACAAAAATTAGCTGGACGTGGTGGCACATACCTGTAGTCCCAGCTACTCGGGAGGCTAAGGCAGAAGAATTGCTTGAACCTGGGAGGCAGAGGTTGCAGTGAGCTGAGATTGCGCCATTGCACTCCAGCCTGAGTGACAGAGCGAGACTCTGTCTCAAAAAAAAAAATCACTCATCCTACCAAGAACCAGGAAAATCCCAACTCGAATGAGAAAAGGCAGTCAACAGATGCTGACACCAATTAGACACAGATGTTACCTTATCTGATAAGAACTTTAAGATAGCCACACACACACAAAAAACCTCAACAAGCAATTGCAAACACACTCTAAATAAACAATTTTAAAAAATCAGAAAAGCTTAGCAAAGAAATAGAAGATGCAAAGAAGAACTAATGAAAATTTTAGAACTGAAAAATACAATCATTGAAATAAAAAACTCAGTCAATGGACTGAACAGTAGAATGGATGGGACAAAGGAAAGAACCAGTGAACTTGAAAATAGAACATAAGAAATGATCCAATCTGAGCAACAGAGAGAAAGTAGATTAAAAAATAAATGAAAAGTGCCCCAGGTTCCTGTAGGAACTATAACAAAAGATCTAACATTCTTGTCATCAGAATTCCAGAAAGAGAGGAGAAAGACAGCGGACCTGCAAAAGCATTCGAAGAAATAATGAGAAAAGTCTCCAAATTTAGCAAAAGAAATAAACCTACAAACTGAAGATGTTGAGTGAATACCAGGCAGTATAAACCCAAAGAAATCCACACTAACGCACATTATAATCAAACTCGTGAAAACGGAAGACAAATAATAAACCTGGACAATAGCAAGAGAGAAAGGACACCTTATTTGGGGGGGTAAAGAAATTGGAATGACAAAGGATTTTTCATCAGAAGGCATGGGGGCCAGGAGGAAGTGGCTGACATTTCAAGGACTAAAGGAAAAGAACTGTCATCCTGACATTTTATTCTGGGAAATTATCTTCAGGATGAAAGAAAAATCAAGACATTCTCAGAAGAAAATAAACTGAGAGAATTTGTCACCATTAGACCTGCCCTAAAAGAGTGGTTGAAGAAAGTTCTTTAATTGGAAGAAAATAACAGAGGGAAATCTGGAATATCAGGGAGGAAGAACAAATGGCTAGAACATATATCAGAGCAAAGACAAGAGAGTCTCCTCCTCCTGAGTTTTCTAAATTACATTTAACAGCGGAAGCAAAACATTTATCACTGTCTGATGTGGTTCTTAATGCAGGTAGAAGGAATATTTAAGTAAATTAAGGGAGTACAAAGGGACTTTAAAAAGTGACAATTTCTATACTTCACTCAACCTGTAAAATGTCAGCACCTGAAGACGGTGGTGAGCACGTGTGTGTGATATAACACACGCAGCAGCCACAAAACAGTGGAAACGAGAGATGAACTCAAAACGTAACAGATCAATTAAAATGGAAAGCTCTACAGTACTCAGGTAGCCCACAGGAAGGCAGGAAAAGAAAGAAGGAAAAGAAAAACAGGAAACAAACAGAAAACAAGCAAGAACAAAAAATAACTAAATAAAATGGCAGACATACGCCCTAACATACTCATAATTCCATTACATTTAAATGGGCTATGGCTGGGTGCAGTAGCTCACCCCTGTAATCCCAGCACTTTGGGAGGCCAAGGCGAGTGGATCACCTGAGGTTAGAAGTTCGAGACCAGCCTGACCGACATGGCAAAACCCTGTCTCTACTAACAGTACAAAAATTAGCCAGGTGTGGTGGCAGGCGCCTGTAATTCCAGCTACTCCAGAGGCTGAGGTAGGAGAATCGCTTAAACACAGGAGGCAGAGGTTACAGTGAGCTGAGATCATGCCATTGCACTCCAGCCTGAGCAACCAGAGTGAAACTCCATCTAAAACAAAGCAAATGGGCCAACTACACCATTTAAAAGACTAGGAGAGAAAGAAAAGATTCAAAGAGTAGATTTAAAAACATGACCCATTATATGCAAGAGCATTATGCTGACTGAGAAAAAAAGCCAGTCTGAAAAAATGATGTAGGAGTCCCCATTTTTATAACATTCTCAAGCAGACAAAAATGTAGGGTGAACAATAGATTACCGGTTGCCAGGGGTTAGGGATGGTGGGGATACGGAGGGAAGTGGGGTTCACTGTAAAAGAATAGCAAAGGGGCCGGGCACGGTGGCTTCACGCCTGTAATCCCAGCACTTTGGGAGGCTGAGGCAGGGGGATCATGAGGTCAGGAGTTTGAGACCAGCCTGGCCAATATGGTGAAACCCCGTCTCTACTAAAAACGCAAAAATTAGCTGAGTATGGTGGTGCGTGCCTGTAGTCCCAGCTACTCAGGAGGCTGAGGCAGAAGAATTGCTTGAACCCAGGAGGCGGAGGTTGCAGTGAGCCGAGATTGCGTCACTGCACTCTAGCCTGAGTGACAGAGTAAAACTCCATCTCAAAAAAAAAAAAAAAAAAAAAAAAGGGAGGTCTTTGGGTTTCTGGAACAGCTTTGTATGCTGATTGTGGTGGAGGTCACACAGATCCACACCTGTCTTTAAGTGGGTTAGAATTACACACAAACACTGTAGCAACGCCAGTTTCTTGTTTCTTTTTTTGTTTTGTTTTGAGACGGAATTTCGCTCTATTTGACCAGGCTGGAGTGTGATGGCACGATCTTGGCTCACTGCAACCACTGCCTCTTGGGTTCAAGCGATTCTCCTGTCTCAGCCTCCGGAGTAGCTGGAATTATAGGCATGTGCCACCATGTCCAGCTAGTTTTGTGTTTTTAGTAGAGACAAGGTTTCTCTGTGTTGGTCAGGCTGGTCTCGAACTCCCGACCTCAGGTGATCCACTGGCCTCAGCCTCCCAAAGTGCTGAGATTATAGGCATCAGCCACCGTGCCCGGCTAGTTTGTTGATTTTGATATTGTACTATAGATATAACCGTTGGAGAAACTGGGTGACAGTTACGTGAGATGTCGCTGCATTATCTTTGCAACTTCCTGTGAATCTATATTTCAAAATAAAAAGTTAAAATTAAACAGTAGAAGTCTTACTAGGAAAAGTACAAAATAAAGAAAACAGTAAACATTCTGACAAGATTAAGCTGTCCTGGCTGAGTATAAAAGACATACTGATTTAGCATGGAAAGGGTAACTGACTGAGCTGGAAGTAGTCAGACGTGGAGTTCAGCCATGGAAAAACCTGCCATGACTCAGGACCGCTCTTCAAAGAGTCTGACACGCGCAGCATGAAGAATGATGCTTGTTTCTTTCTTCTGCATTACTCAGCCTTTTGTTAAAAATGAGTACAGCTTTTGATTTTATACTTTTAAAAAGATGTTGCTCGATGAGTATAAGATAGGAAATAATAAGGGGTATAAGGAGGCTAAATAAATTAAGGGAGAATTTAAAGATGACAGAGAATGCCTAATTGCTTCTTCAAATTAAAGATGAGTTTTATAAAAAGGAGTACTGATTAGTTTCCATGCATCTGTAATAGTAAACGAAGCAAGAGCTTTAAGAGGTGTGTTTCAGTCCATTCTCACACTGCTGTAAAGAACTTCCCGACTGGGTAATTTATGAAGGAAAGAGTTTAATTGACACAGTTCTGCGTGGCTGAGAAGGTCTCAGGAAACTTACCAACATGATGGAAGGGGAAGCAGGCACCTTCTTCACAAGGTGGCAGGAGAGAGACTAGTGAACAAAGGAGGAACTTCCAAACACTTATAAAACCGTCAGATCTCGTGAGAACTCACTATCATGAGAATAGCATGGGGGAAACCGCCCTCATGAGCAATCAGCTCCCACCAGGTCTCTCAACACCTGGGGATTACAATTCAATATAAGATTTGGGTGAGATCGAAAAGCCTAAGCACATCAAGGTTCTTTCATAAAATTCTTACTTCACATAAGAATCCTGCACAATATTGTGCAATATGATGCAGTTCCATAACTTTCTTTTCTTTTTGAGATGGAGTTTTGCCCTTGTCGCTCAGGCTGGAGTGCAATGGCATGATCTCAGCTCACTGCAACCTCCGCCTCTCGGGTTCAAGCAATTCTCCTGCCTCAGCTTCCCAAGTAGCTGGTACTATAGGTGTGTGCCACCACGCCCAGCTAAATTTTGTATTTTTAGTAGCGATGGGGTTTCACCATGTTGGCCAGGATGGTCTCAAACTCCTGACCTCATGATCTGCCCTCCTCAGCCTCGCAAAGTGCTAGGATTACAGTCCCATAACTTTCATGCAACTCAGACATGACCAGGAATCACCTGTTTGTATATTCGATGAAGTCATAACTTGAAGGTCCCGGGTTCGCCCACCTTTGCCCACCCAGCATGGCCAGCGATTCACCTGAAGTCTGCTCCCAAAGACTTCTCAGCGTCTCTAAGGAAGTGCTCCGGGTTTACTCACACACAGTTCAACTGGCTGCAGCCACCATTTGCCTTCTAAGCTCCACCTCACGCTACTGCCAAGACAGTGCCCAGACTGCTCAAACGTCCTGCCTCATGATGTGCCCATGCCAAGTGGGCCCAGTAACCCCGGTGGTGCTGGACTCCATGCAGAGAGTGGGAGATGCCCTCAACTCGGTGGCACCTTTTGTCACTGTGTCCCTGAAGCGGCTTCACTGCTTTGGGAGCCTCACAGAATCTCTGGTGAAAGCATGTGTTAAGGCATGTGGTAGGATGGGGAAGGGTATTTGGGGCTGTGTGTGTGTGTGCGTGTGCACACATGTGCACGTACATAGCTATTTCTGTATTTGTATATACACATCTATGCATATATGAAAATGGAGTGTTCTGGTAGACATTGCCATGTCCCCACCTGCTCTGGGAACGATGCGCTCTCACTGATGAGAAGGAGGACTGCTGGCTTTGCTGCGTCCTTGGGCTACAAACCTCTCAGCCAAGGAGCCTCCAGCCTCCTTCCCAAGCTGAGCATGGTCACTGCCTGCACTTCATCTAAGCTGCCTCTTTCTGAACATTTTTTCTGCTCTGGTGAGTGGTTCTGACCTATTAAGGCTGGAACAGGTGTGCAAAGAGAGAGATGGACTTCCCACCAACGAACACAGGACATCCCGCTGGAATCAAGTTCCACTGCAGCCCTGGCTCCTTCAGGAGCATGACAGAGGAAAGGGGAAGTGCAGTGCCGTCGTGAAGGCCACCAGCAGCCCTGCAGCCTGAGAAGGAGTCAGCAAGGTCTGAAGAAAGCTGGGGACAGCCAGCTCTTCGAGGCCTGTCCTAACTTCAGGGGAATGAAAGAGAAGCCAGGGGAGGAATACAGGAACTGAGCCATAAAGTCTTCACAGAGGCCAGGCATGGCAGCTTACACCTGTAATCCCAGCACTTTGGGAGGCTGAGGTGGGCAGATCATGAGGTCAGGAGATCGAGACCATCCTGACCAACATGGTTGAAACCCCGTCTCTACTAAAAACAGAAAAAAATTAGCCAGGCATGGCGGTGCGTGCCTGTAGTCCCAGCTACTCGGGAGGCTGAGGCAGGAGAATTGCTTGAAACCGGAAAACAGAAATTGCAGTGAGCTGGCATCGCACCACTGCACTCCAGCCCAGCAATAAAGCGAGACTTCATCTCAAAAAAACAACAAAAAAAAACCTATTTGTCAACAATTCATGTGTTTATCACATAAAAATGTTAAAATAAGTAGAAAAATTAAAAATAATTAATTAATTAAATGGAAAACATTACTATTTCCATGAAAACAGTCAAAATGTGTCTTTATGTATTATAAAAATTATCAGTGTTTGTGTTCAGATGAAAGGTATAGCACAGGCTGGGCGCGGTGGCTCACGCCTATAATCCCAGCACTTTGGGAGGTGGAGGTGGGCAGATCACCTGAGGTTGGGAGTTGGGAGACCAGCCTGACCAACATGGAGAAACTCTGTCTCTACTAAAAATACAAAATTAGCTGGGCCTGGTGGCGCATGCCTGTAATACCAGCTCTTGGCTGAGGCAGGAGAATTGCTTGAACCTGGGAGGCAGAGGTTGCGGTAAGCAGAGATCATGCCATTGCACTCCAGCCTGGGCAACAAGAGTGAAACTCTGTCTCAAAAATATATATATATAGTACAATCTTCAGTGACATACTGACCACAAAACACCTCTTTAAAAAATTACTTTTTCATTACATACCAAGCAAAAATGATTTTGTAACTTTAAAAATTCTCTCAGGGTTCTTGAGAGTAGATATTACCGTAAAAGAAGTTGGCCCGGCCAAGCGCGGCTGAGGAACTGTGCTCAGAATGATGCTTCCTCCTGAACACTGTGCTCCGTCCTTTTTCTTCAGCCACAGATGTGCCTTCCTTTGATCCTTTCCTTTCTGTGAGGTGGGCAGAGATTGCACAATGATAAAGCTTGCTCAGTAAGTAAAGACCTTAGCTTTAGCTTTGAGCCAACTTCCTTTACAGCCCAATCTTCACATCAATCCAGGAAAATCATTTTCCTAACTTAGCTCTGGTAGCAATGGGCTAAAAGATTAGTGAAGAAGAAATAAAGAAAAAAAAAGTCCACCCGCAGCCCAGTTTCATCTGAAGCAGTGAACATCGCTGTTGCCTAAAGACACGGGACGCATCGAGGCCAACAGCACAGTTCACAGAAACAACGGAGCTGTTTCCATTCAGGATCAAGAGTGGGGTGCTTTCAGTTAAGTTCACAGAAATGTCCTTCTTTAGCTCTGCATATAAACAAGTACTTATGCAGAGGCATGGGTGTTCCTTAATTTTTGCATCTCACGTCAATGTGAGAAGCAACAGAGCAGTTTAACATCAGCCTCACTGATTCCAGCCAGATGATTCTGCATGAGCTGTTTTCCCTCTGTGCCCATTTTCTCCATTGTAGAGTTAGGAATAGTACTACGGTTGTCATAAGAGCAAAAATAATATAAGTACTGAGTAGAGTGTTTTTCACATGATAAGCACCACTGTCTATCATATCAAATAAAAGTGACAGACACAGATCTATTCATCTCTTGAAACCTCCGAGGTGGGAGCATGTGAGAAATCAGAATTCTGCCCGGGTTGGTCTCCAAAGGGTTTTCTGCTGATTCAGGTCTTCCCTTGACTGTAATCTGTGGCTCACTAATCCCTCCACCTGCTGTTCACCTTTCTATTCCACAAACTGCATTAGCAATGGGAGCAGAAAGTGTCAGGAAGAAAAAAAGGACATGGACAGAGGAAAAACCACCCCTAAACTGGGGATCCATGAAGGTGAAGATGACAATTGGGAATGTCTTGGTTAAAGGCTGCTTTGAAACATGAGCAGATCTCACTTCTTCTGGAGTGGGCCAGGAGGGGAGGAGCTGCCCTGAGGACTTGGTGCAGCATCAGCAGACCTTGAGGATGTCCAGCGTCTCTGTCCCCATGGTGGGGGCACTCCCTGAGGAATCCAAAAGTCTAAAGAGACAGGGAGAATTAGCCAGGCCTGGTGGCGGGTGCCTGTAATCCCAGCTACTCGGGAGGCTGAGGCAGGAGAATCGCTTGAACCTGAGAGGCAGAGGTTGCAGTGAGCCAAGATCGTGCCACTGCACTCCAGTCTGGGTGACAAAGTGAGATCCTGTCTCAAAAAAAAAAAAAAAAAAAAAATCGAGAGATAGGGAGAGGTGGGACCGCTGAGGGGCAAGTAACCAGAAACCCACCCAAACAACTGCTCTCCTGTTCTGCCATGGGGCAGATGAGGAAATGAGACAGCCTCTGCCCTAATAATAGCACCTCACATTCTAGTAAGTAGCGGTCATTTCCTAAGCCACTCTCCTCTCCAGACCAAACAACCTTCTTTTGATGTTTTCTCAGAGGCTCCCTTCTTTAACTTTGATGAAACACAATTAGGAAACACGGTGAGGCATTGTATTTATCCGTCCATGGCTTTGTCTGAATGAGAAACTTTTCTAGCCTTTGAATGTCATTATAAATTTTCTTCATTTTCAGAATTCCCAATTACAAGAAAGCTTAATGCCAAAGGCAGAGCGGGCGGGAACAGGGAGGAAACCATGCTCTTTGGAAAGGCTGTGTGTGCAAAGGAACGTTTCCCACTCGTTTTGCCAAAATTCCTTCGGATTCCCTGGCCTTTCCCCATGACTTGTAGTGGTTCTGGAGCTGAGATGGGGTTTCCACAGCTTCCTTCCCATCCCACCCCCCAGGGGAGGAGGGAACAGCTCATTGAGATTCCCTTCAGCTTGGACCTGCTCATGGTATCACAAAGCTCTCAACTGAAATGTGAAATCTTTTTATTAACTTTGAAAACATATGTACTTAAATTTTAAAGATCCAAGTAATCCAAGTTGAAAAAAAAACAATCCTGCTACCGATGACTAAAATTAACCATATGTGCCACAGGGATGAGCAGTCCAAAGCAGGCCTGGTCGTCCAGTTCTCACTTTCTGATTAAATTCGCAATTGAATGCCGGAACAGGTGAGACTCTGATCCTGCGTAGGACGTATCCATGCTTGGAGAGTCTGTAGGTTTTAAACAGCTCACGCATTTAGAATCAGTTAAAATCTGTGCTACAAGACAGATAGTAAAACCCCGCTAATGATAAATCCTGAAAAGCACTTTTCTTCGTTTTTACTATTTTAAGGTAAATAAGTTTCTTGTGTCCTGTGGCTCCCTTCCTTGTTAATGTTGTAAATGACGTGAATTTTTTGAGTTGTCATTTTCCGTCTTCAAAGAATCTCCACACTTCATTTCACTCCCCATTGCAACAGTCCCGGGAGGTTGGCAAACTGCTACAAAGAGCTCCACTGAGGACGTGAAGAGCTGAGGCTCAGGGCGAGAGACCTGCCCAGGCTCAGGTGCAGGGAACGCAGAGCCCAGACCTCCTCAGATGCATCCCTCCAGGCCATTCCTGTCTTGTCTCAAATCCTCATATTGTCAGAGGCGTGTGAACCAGAGCAACTCCATCTTGAATACGAGCTGGGTATTATGAGGCTGAAACCTACTGGGCTGCATTCCCAGACAGTTAAGGCATTCTAAGTCACAGGATGAGATAGGAGGGCAGCACAAAGTACAGGTCATAAAGACCTTGCTGATAAAACAGATTGCAGGAAAGAAGCCGGCGAAAACCCACTAAAACCAAGATGGCCACGAGAGTGACCTCTGGTCGTCCTCACTGCTACACTCTCGCCCGCACCACGACAGCCTACAAATGCCATGGCAACATCAAGAAGTTACCCTACACAGTCTAAAAGGGGAGCCATGAATAACTCACTTTGTTTAGCATATCATCAAGAAATAACCATAAAAATGGCCCAGCAGCCCTCGGGGCTCCTCTGTCTATGGAGTGGCCACTCTTAATCCTTTACTTTCTTAATCAACGTGCTTTCACTTTACTGTATGGACTTGCTGAATTCCTTCTTTCTCAAAATCCAAGAGCACTCTCTTGGGGCCCGGATCGGGACCCTTTCCTGTAACAATATGGTGGTGAGTTATTATTAAGCAAGTTATGATCTCAGAATGTGTTTAACTTGAAATCAAGTCCTGTCGCCTTGCGATTTAAATGTCCCTGCCCAAACTCTTGTTGAAATGGAATTGTCATTGTAAGAGTATTACAGGTGAGGCCTTTAGCAGGCAATCAGGCCACAGGGCTGTGCCCTTGTGCATGGGCTAACGAGGTAAGGGGGTACCCGGGCCACACGCCTCCCTTTGTCTCACCGTGCTCACTCACCCTTCCGCCGCCTGCTGACACAGCATGGAGGCCCTCACCAGATGCGGCCTCTGGATCTCAGACTTCCCAGCCTGCAGAACCATGAGCAAATAAACCTATTTTTTTCTATAGGTTACCCAGTCTGTGGTATTCTGTTTCAGCAGAAGAAAATAGAGCAAGACTCCCTCTTCTCGCAAGAGATACGCAACTCACTTATGCAGAAAACCATGACGTGGGCATCACCCCTGCTCCCCACCCCTTGCCATAACCGGGTGCTGTGGGGCCTTCCTATGTGGGTTTTTACCCCGACTGTAGCTCTACTTTCTGAGTAGTAGCTGCTTTTCTTTTTAAATATTATTTATGACAATATATAAATATTTACTCAAAAAAACAAGTTTAAGAGCATTCATAATTCTACAAATCTAGGTGGTTTTTTTTTTAACTGTTTTGCATTTTATCATTCAATCTGTGCAGATGCATCAATATTTTACAGTCTCACCATGGTTAGCTGGAGGAACAACTGTCAAAGCTGCCTGTATCCTTCTCCGAGGGCTGCCGTAACCAATCACCATACACGGGGTGGCAGGGAATGACAGAAATTATTCTCTCCAGTTTTGGAGGCTGCCAGTTTGAAGTCACGGCGTCAGCAGGCCCGTGCTCCTTCTGAAGGTTCCAGGGAGGATCCCTCCGTGTCTGGCGGCCCCAGCAATCCTCAGGGTTCACGTTCCCTAGCAGTAGACTTGTTGCCACACTCTCTGCCGCTGGCGTCACGCACTGTCCTTCCTGTATGTCCCTGGGTCAGGCCCTGACCCAGTCACCGCACACTGGGTGCTTTGCTAACGCAGGGAGCTAATCCAAAGGAAGCCTGTCCTGGTCACCGCCTGCACCCACATGTCATCACATGGCTTGACTTTTTTAGGTGGGTAAAGTCTTCATCTTTTTAAATGTTTACTATTTTTTCATTAAAATGACAAAGACATTTGTCTTCGAGAGGCACATTGCCTCTAGTGATTTCTGATGATTCGTTACAATTATTACTGTATTATTTTTACACACGATTACAGGAACTACTGAAGAGTTGCTTTAGGATCTGCCCAAATTAAAGACGTCTCCTCTGTCTACGTCAGACCTTATTTGGATTCTTCTCATTTTGGTGTCTATTCCAAGGCGCCCAGGACTGGGATCTGCCAAGAGGTGTCACATGTTTCCTGTCCCCGCCGGAATTCATTTATGTCCATCACTGCTTTCAGTTCACTGCACGGGGGCAGAGCTCCTCAATTGTCCAAAAGGTCCTTGGCTCCAGAGCTGGCCCTGTGCCATGGGGCAGGGGGACCAATGGCAGATGGACTGGCCGCAAATCCAAGTCCCTTTTCAGTTACTTTTTCCCAAAGCAGAAAAGTTCCTTTTGTCTCATTTGGGGAAAAAAGTGGGGCAACTTCTCCGTGTGCCTGGGGAGACATCTCTTAAGACACTTTGGGTTGTAAGGGAAACCCCAATCAGGCCAGCTAACACAGGGAAGGGCTTTTTTTGGCTACGTCAATAAAGGCAGCAATAGCATGGGTGCTGGGTGCAAACTGAAGGCAGCTCTGAGGGTGTTTCTGGGAGCCCTGTGGCTCTGTTCCCACCAGTGCCTGCCGTCCTCAGGCTGCCTGCTCCTCATCCTCAGCCCCGGGCAGGGAATGTTCCTTCCTGCAGTGGCTGGGATCTGGTTGGCTGAAGTCTCAGAAGCCAGGAGAATGCTGGAGAAAGGGACTGGGTTCAATACACCCCCCCGCAGTTCATGGCCACCTAACACCTGAGACTGTGACCTTATTTGGAATAGGGTCTTTGCAGACACAATCGAGTTAAGAGGAGGCCATGCTGGATTCCAGTGGGCCCTGAATCTGATGGCTGGTGGCCTTAAAAGGAGGGGAAATCCGGACATAAAGAACGCCAGGGGAGATGCGAGTGGAGAGTCGAGTGACACATCTACCAACCGAGGAGTGTTGAGGGTTGTGGGGGCCACCGGGAGCTGGAGGGGACAGGGAAGGACCCTCCCCTAGAACCTTCAGAGGAGCACAGCCCTGCGCGCACTCTCACGTCAGACTTCCGGCCCCCAGAACTGTCGGAGAATGAAATCCTGCTGCTTTGCTTTCAGCCCCCTAGTTTGTGTAGCTTCTCCTGGCAGCTCCATGACACTGCAAGTGGAGAAACAGCCACGCTGGCTCCCAGCAGGCAGTGACAGACCAGGGCTGAAAGCTCGCTCCCTCTCAGTGCTCCGGCGCCCTCCACCACCTTCCAGAAAAGGCCCAGCTCTGCTGGAATGCCCCCCACGGCCACAAATGTCCTTAACCTATTGACACAATGGTTCTAATGAGAAGGAAAATGTTTTCCACCATGGGGCCTGCAACTTCCTCTGGGAGCCCCCATTCCCGGGATTGGTATTGTTTATCCTCTGTGAACGGTGAGGCTGCAGAGCTGTCTGTTATTGTCCTCCCTGCGTAACACCTGGCGCTCTGGAGTCAGGGAGGGACTCGGAACCCTCTCTACCTGCCTGACTGCGGCAGCGCCCTCAGTTCATCCCCAAAATAGTCTATTTCTAATAACACTATGAGCTGAAAACTCAAGTAACCAAGCTTTTTGAATTGTCTTTGGGTGTAAGTAGGTTGGAAGTGACAGCCCGGGGGCTCTATGATCACCTAAAGGCATAAGATTTAGTACCTGAACCCTCTAATATTTAAATCAACTGTTCAGAGGCCTTTAGAATTTGCTTCCTGATTCCGGGTCCTGTTGCCCCTGGTGCAGAGCGCTGTCCCCGCACCTGCTTGGGCTGGTTTCTGACTCCAGCCCCAGCTGCAGAGGCTGTTAAGCGCTGAAGCTCAGCCCTTCCTGTGTTACTGAAACACCAGGGGTTCAGTTTAGGTCCTGCTGTTCACTCCACAGAAAGCCATGACAGACAATGAGCCTTGCCAAGGAAGAAGGCTTTAATTAGGTGCTGCATGAGATGGGAGATCAGTCTCAAAGCCATCTTGCTCTGGCCGACTAAAATTAGGAGTTTGTATAGCAAGTTAGAAATGGAACAATGTATGGGAAAAACAGGAACTCAGAAGGGGTAAGGAAGCAACCATGATGAAGGAGGGGGCCTGGCTTCTTGCCTGGGGATGCAGTGATCTGGTGAGTTTCAATTCTTTGATACTTTTTCAGAGGCCTAGGGGAGCGGGGTCCTTTCTGAGGAAGGAACTTAGATAAAACAAATATAAGTTTCAAGCTTAAAGACCAAACTGGTCAATTTCTATGTGTATCTCTAAAAACCTGTCTATGGGACTGCTGGGTCAGTTTCAAGCTTAAAGACCAAATGGGTCAATTTCTATGTGTATCCCTAAAAAACTTTCTAAGGGACTTCTGGGTCAGTTTCACCTCTCACAGTTACCGAAGCAGCTCTGGAGCCCCGGAGCGCACAACCTCCCCTCCACTCCTCCCTCCTCCTAGGGAGATAAGCCTGGGTGAGAGCCTCCGCACCTCTCCCAAGGGTCTGTCTGGCATTCTGCAGGTTCCTTTGGGTCGGTGGTTTTCAATCGGCATAAATTTCTGGAATCCCTATCGAGATGAGGCCGGAGGGCGGAGCATGCGTTGTGCAGAGCTGCTGGCCTTCAAAGGTCCTTAAGGGTCTGGCTCACAGGCAGGGGCAGCCCAGGCAGGGGGCGGCTTCTGGCCCTCGGCCCACACGTTGAGAAAACGCGTGAGGTGGCAGTGCCTACCTGCTCCTGCTTGTCCTCTGAAACAGGTCATGCTACTCCCAGGTGAGTTTTGTTGATCCTGGGTCTCAGGTCCCCTTTTCCCCATTTCCTTTCCTTGAGCAGGCACCTGACTCTCCGCCTGCTGTGACAGATCAGCAGTGAGGCCCGGCTTCAAGTTCTTCAAAGGAGGGTCTGCAACCCAAGTCAATAGGGAGTAACTTGGCTGCTTTGATTTTTCTTTTTAATGTGGTAAAACACATAATGTAAAATGTATCCTTAACTTTTTTTTTTTTTTGCAGGGTCTGCTTGTGTCACTCAGGCTGGAGTACAGTGGCATGAACATGGCTCACTGCACCCTGACCTCAGGGGCTCAAGTGACCGTCTCCCACCAGCCTCCTGAGTGGCTGGGACTGTAGATGTGCACCACAACACCCACTAGTTTTTTTTCTGTAGAGATGGGGTCTTACAGTGTTGCCCAGGCTAGTCTTGACCCCCTGGACTTGAGCAGTTCTCCTGCCTCAGTCTCCCAAAGTGCTGGGATTACAGGTGTGAGCCGCCACACCTGCCTCCTTCCATCATTTCTAAATGTGCAGTTCTATGGCACTACACACACTGCAGTTCTGTGGCACTACACACACTCACTGTGCAGTTCTGTGGCACTACACACACACTCTGCAGCTCTGTGGCGCTACACACACTCATTGCTGTTCTGTGGCGCTACACACACACTGTGCAGTTCTGTGGCGCTACACACTGTGCAGTTCTGTGGCACTACACACACACACTGCCGTTCTGTGGCACTACACACACACACTGCCGTTCTGTGGCACTACACACACACTGCAGTTCTGTGGCACTACACACACACTGCCATTCTGTGGCACTACACACACTGCCGTTCTGTGGCACTACACACACTGCCGTTCTGTGGCACTACACACACACACACTGCAGTTCTGTGGCACTACACACACACACTGCAGTTCTGTGGCACTACACACGCTGCAGTTCTGTGGCACTACACACACACTGCAGTTCTGTGGCACTACACACACACTGCCGTTCTGTGGCACTACATACATTGTGCAGTTCTGTGGCACTACACACACACACACACACACTGCAGTTCTGTGGCACTACGCACACTGCAGTTCTGTGGCACTACACACTCACTGCAGTTCTGCGGCACTACACACTGCAGTTCTGCGGCACTACACACACTCACGCTGCAGTTCTGTGGCACTATACACACACACTGCAGTTCTGCGGCACTACACACACTCACACTGCAGTTCTGTGGCACTACACACACTGCAGTTCTGTGGCACTATACACACACACTGCAGTTCTGTGGCACTACACACACTCACTGCAGTTCTGTGGCACTACACACACTCACTGCAGTTCTGTGGCACTACACACACACTGCAGCTCTGTGGTACTACACACACTGCAGTTCTGTGGCACTACACACACTCACTGCAGTTCTGTGGCACTACACACACTCACTGCAGTTCTGTGGCACGACACACACTCACTGCAGTTCTGTGGCACTACACACACTCACTGCAGTTCTCTGGTACTACACACACTGCAGTTCTGTGGCACTACACAGTCACACTGTGCAGTTCTGTGGCACTACACACACCCACACTGCAGTTCTGTGGCACTACACACACACTGCAGTTCTGTGGCACTACACACACTGCAGTTCTGTGGCACTACACACACACACACTGCAGTTCTGTGGCACTACACACACACTGCAGTTCTGTGGTACTACATACACTGCAGTTCTGTGGCACTACACACACACTGCAGTTCTGTGGCACTACACACACTGCAGTTCTGTGGCACTACACACACACTGCAGTTCTGTGGTACTACACACACTGCAGTTCTGTGGCACTACACACACTCACTGCTGTTCTGTGGCACTACACACACACTGCAGTTCTGTGGCACTACACACTCACTGTGCAGTTCTGTGGCACTACACACACACTGCAGTTCTGTGGCACTACACACACACTGCAGTTCTGTGGTACTACACACACTGCAGTTCTGTGGCACTACACACACTCACTGCTGTTCTGTGGCACTACACACACACTGCAGTTCTGTGGTACTACACACACTGCAGTTCTGTGGCACTACACACACTCACTGCTGTTCTGTGGCACTACACACACACTGCAGTTCTGTGGCACTACACACTCACTGTGCAGTTCTGTGGCACTACACACACACTGCAGTTCTGTGGCACTACACACACACTGCAGTTCTGTGGTACTACACACACTGCAGTTCTGTGGCACTACACACACTCACTGCAGTTCTGTGGCACTACACACACACTGCAGTTCTGTGGTACTACACACACTGCAGTTCTGTGGCACTACACACACTCACTGCAGTTCTGTGGCACTACACACACTGCAGTTCTGTGGCACTACACACACACTGCAGTTCTGTGACACAACACACACACTGCAGTTCTGTGGCACTACACACTCACACTGTGCAGTTCTGTGGCACCACACACTGTAGTTCTGTGGCACTATGCACACTCACTGCAGTTCTGTGGCACTACACAGTCACACTGTGCAGTTCTGTGGCACTACACACACTCACACTGCAGTTCTGTGGCATTACACACACACACTGCAGTTCTGTGGCATTACACACACTCACACTGTTGTGCAGCCATCACTGTAAGGTCTGTTCTCGCCGAGTGTAAGATGAAGAAACTGAGGCCAGCACGAAAATAATCCAATGCAAAGGGTTTTATTCAGGCTCCCGGGTGAGGTTCTGCGGTCCGACAGGAAGGGCCGGAGAAGTCGCACGGACTCCTCTCAGACGTGGGGTTTTATAGGGAGTGGAGGCATTTGATTGGCTGTGCCCAAAGTGAGTGGGGCAAAATGGCGGGGAGTGGGGCCCGGATGGAACAAAATGGCAGGGAGTGGGGCCCAGATAGGACAAAATGGTAGGCAGGGAGTTGGGCCCAGATAGGACAAAATGGTAGGTAGGGAGTGGGGCCTGGATGGGACAAAATGCTATCAGGTAGGTCCTGGCGGGGCTTTTTTTCCCGGGCTCCTGGGATGGGGGGAGGTGTGTCCGAGCTCCCGGCAAGAGAAGGAGGCATGTCCGAGCTCCTGGCGAGGGTAGGGGGTGTGTCCAAGCTCCCCACGACGGAGGGGTGTGTGTCCGAGGTCCCCGCAAGGGAGGGGTGTGTGTCTGAGGTCCCCGCGAGGGGAGGGGGTGTTTCCGAGCGCTCGGCGATGCAACCAGCCTTACAATCACCACCTCCATCTGCAGAAATTTTCCATCTTCCCAAACGGAAACCCTGTCCCCACGAAACACAGATGCCTCCTTTTTCTCCCTAGCCCCTGGCACCCCTTCCACTTTCCACCTCATTGGCCTGACTCCTCCGTGCTCCTGCCATGTGCGGCTCAGCAGCACTGCCCCTGAGACCGGCTCACCGCACTCCACACACTGGCCTCCAGTGCATCCGTGTCGCAGCATAGGCCAAAATTGCCTTACTTTCACAACTGAATTCGAGTCCACTGTTCAGGTTTTTCTGACACAGCAAAGTGTGCAAACCACTGGGGCCGGGGCTACTGCTGCCTGCCATGGCCCCGAAGCACTCTGCGCCCCAGCCTTGCACACAGCTGCCTGTTCCCTGCTTCTCCTCCTCCCTACTTGGGAGCAGCTGCCAGGCCACTGCACAGGGGATAGAGAGGGAAGAAGCACCTGGGTGCCTATTCTTTTTTTTTTTTTTTTTTCAGACAGTCTCACTCTGTCACCCAGATGGGAGTGTGGAATTCAGTGACACGATCTTAGCTCACTGCAACCTCCGCCTCCCAGAGTCAAGCAATTCTCATACTTCGGACACCCTAGTAGCTGGGATTACAGGCACACACCACCACACCCAGCTAACTTTTGTATTTTTAGTAGAGATGGGGTTTCACTATGTTGGCCAGGCTGGTCTCGAGCTCCTGACCTAGAGTGATCCACCTGCATCGGCTCCCAAAGTGCTGGGATTACAGGCTTGAGCCACTGCACCTGGTCCATTTTTTTGAGACAAGGTCTCCCTCTGTCGCGCAGGCTGGATTGCCATGTCTAGCTCTCGGCTCACCGCAGCCTCAACATCCTTGGCTCAAGCAATCCTTTCACCTCAGCCTCCCGAGTAGCTGGGACTACTGGTGCACACCATCACTCCCGGCTAATTTTTCTTTTTCTATTTTTAGTAGAGACGGGGTTTCACCATGTTTCCCAGGCTGATCTTGAACTCCTGGACTCAAGCAATCCACCCATCTTGGCCTCTGAAAGTGCTAGGATTAGGGGCCTGAGACACCACGCCCGGCCTCGTTTTTACTTCTCCCAACTCTCAAGGATAGTCTCGACAGGCCTCTGTGTTCCCATTTGAGCACAGAGATACACTGAGAAAAAGCCAGTGGCTTTTCACACAGAGTGTGGCACAGGTCCTTTGCCCTGGCACCTTAATCAGGAAAATTAGCCCCTGGTGAGCCCAGGTTTGGTCATATGTAACACGGGGAAAGTAACAGTGTTTACTCCATAGCATCGATTTGAGATCTAAAGCCAGATAATTTATGTATGGCGCTTAAACACGGTGTCTAGAATTCATGAGGGCTCAGTAAGGAGGAGCCGATGTTAATATTATTAACACCATAATTTAAGAGGAAAAAATGCAAAGTGTGGTCCATGCCTGTATTTCAGTTTTATGCAGCTATTAAAAATGGTGTTTACATTTTGTGTTTACAAAATTGTTTAAGGCATGAGGAAATTTTTATGTTGTTACATTTTTCGTAAGTTTCCAAAACCATATATACTTTTTTATTTCAATTATACTTAAAAAAAAAAAAAAAAGCAGTAACAAAAACCAAGGAGGAAATATGACAAAATATCAGCAGTGGGTGTATCTGGGTAATGAGATTGTGTGTAACTATTTTCCTGCTTCTCTTTCCTTCAATCTACTTCCCAAGGAGCAGATAACTGTCTCTATAATTATAAACATAACAAATCGAAATGTAAGTAAAGGCAAATACGCACTAATTGAGCTTTGTTTTCCCAGATCATAGCGGCCCAGCCTGGGCTCCACGTGAGAATGCCCCAGGAGCTTGTTCTCACCCAGGTTGGGGCCGCCCCCTGATCAGAGTCCTCACCCGCAGGCGCCGCCGACGGGCTGATGAGAAACAGCTGGCAATTTTTAATCAGAATCTGAAAGTGGCTCGCTGGTGTTATCGATACACACATAGCATCACTCTTATTTTAAAGTCACAAACAGAGTCAGTGCAGCTACAAGAGTAGAGCCGATTGGCTGAGCGTTTGTAATCTGAATTATCAAGGCCTGGGGAGCAGGGGAGGTTCCCAATAAGTGCTGATCTCAGCGCTGACAGCCCTTTGTCCCCGTTTTGACCTGTTTCGCCATTTCTTTCAGTTGCCACCCTGGCTCTTTCTAAGAAGCATGAACGAGAAAGAGCCTCCGAGGAAACTGAAGAGGCCACAAGTCAGTTCTGTGCCCAGCTCAGACTGCGGCCGACGCGCAGAGGCACGTGGGCTTTTGGAGGGTGGAGACGAGCCAGGCAGCCCCACGCTGCACCCGGCAGTGCCCCCGCGCTCCGCCCGGCGGTGCCCGCACGCTCGGCCCGGCGGTGCCCCCACGCTGCGCATCTACGTTCTCCACAGCAGCCAGCTCCAGGCACAGGGCATTCCCGCTGCACCTGCCGGGGGATTGGCTCAGTGCAGTGATCTCCATGGGTCCTTTCGAGGATGATGCTGAGAATCTCGGTTTTACTGTAGGAACACAGCACTGCCAAGGTTGGACATCACTCTTCCTGACACCTGGGGCGTACACGAGGAGTGCTTTCAACGAAGCTTCAGATGTTTCCAGTGCTTCAGGAGGGGCCCGAATGTTCGGGTCCTCCAGGCTCCCAGCTCTCAGCACTCGGCTGTGTTGTCATTCACAGCCCAGCAACTCGCCTTACAGAGGTCAGGAGACAGAGGAGACCGTGCATCTGCTTATTAATTCACAGGAAGCCTTGACCCCATCAGTGCCAAGCCCCAGCATTTTGTTGAGCCACTTACATCGAGACAAGGCGTTTGTGCCGCATCAACTCAGCAGTGATTGGCAGAGTCCTGTAATCAGCATTCCTCCTGGTGGTGTCCTTTTAAGCATAATCTACACATGAGTAAATCATGGAAGCATGCCGAACTGGTAGGCTTTCCTTTTCCCGTGAGTTCATGGTTTTCTGCCGGGACTTTCCCATCAATTTGGAATCCATGAACACATCCCTTGGCCCTGCATTTAGAGACCCCACCCCCATCACTCAGGTCCCCATATCCCCTCTCCAGATCTGTACCCACAAAGCACGACCCTGAGATCACCTGACTGCCCTGCCTTCAACCTTCCAGGCAGCAGCGCTCCCAGGAAGGGAGTGACCCCAGGCCTCTGTAGGAGAATACAAATGGTGGCCCGCCCTTGGTTTTCCAGAGTTAGACCGGCTAAGAGCCTGAGAGCCCCACGAGCCCAGCTGTGAGCTCTGAAATTCATCACGGGGTCATTTTCTCTATTTGAAATAAAACTGGAGAAAGTGATATTTCGATCTCCGTATGGCTTTGCTAATTTTCCGAAAGGTTTAGGCTGAGACAGCAAACAGCAGAATGGAGTTTTCTTGCCAGGGTAGGAGAGCACATCTGCATCGCCTTCAAGGAGAGACGGGCACAGCCCTGCTCCTGCTCTCTGGGAGTTCCCATGCAAACTGGTGGAGGCGCTTGGAGCACCCGTCAGAGGGCTGGGATCCAGGAGCCAGGTGGGTCCCTACCCAGCTCCCGCGCCCCCACCACCCGGGGCAGACAGACTGCCTGAAGCTTGGCTTCTCTGCCTATGAATGGGGACCACGCCGGGGACCGGTGCTCACCCACACTGCCCGCCGGCACCGAGGCTCAAGGTGCTGGAGAGTGTGTGGTCCTTTCCCTCTGCTCTGGTAGGCGTAGCCAGCAGCGCTGCGCAGGCCTCTCGGGCGTCCGGTCCTTTCGCTTTTAGTTCTGGAATCTGGTCCTTGGGGTTGTTGGGTTTTGTTTTGCTTTCGGGATGTCAATCACTGGCTATGATTTCCACAGTTCCAATGGTCCCTAACATGGATGCAATCCCGAAAAATAAGGTGACGATCCCTACACATATGTATGGCCATTTTAAAGACTCACACGTGTTCTCTGCGCTGTGCCCCAGCCAGTCGGGAGTGCCTCTTCTGCAGGTGAATATCACCCTGCACGTCCTGCCCCTCAGCCGGTCACCCAGCAATGCTCTGTTTTCAAAAAACAAAGACAAAGATGCATGGGTGTTGCCTTCTTCCTACTTTTTTTTTTCTTTTCCTTTCTCTCTTCTTTTTGTTTCTTTTCTCTTTTCTTTCATGTATTTATTTGAGACAAGGTGTCGCTCTGCGCCCAGGCAGGAGTGCAGTGAACAACCACAGCTCATGCAGCCCTAGTGATCTTCCCACCTCAGCCTTCGAGGAGCTGGAACCACAGGCGCATGCCACCACACCAGTTAATTGTGTTTTTTGTAGAGACAGGGTCTTGCCATGTTACCCAGGCTGGTCTCAAACTCCTGGCCTCACGCAATCCTCCTGCCACAGCCTCCCAAAGTGCTGGGATTCCAGGTGTGAGCGCCTGCACCTGGCTCTTCCTACTTTTCTACAGCTGGCCCCGGGGTGAGCACGCTGCTGCTCTGTGCACTGTGAGAGACTGTTTTCCAAAAAGCGGCTGTGGTGTCCTGGGAGCCCGTGAAATTGCACGACCTGGAGTTGGCCAAGCCTTTAGTAGCAATTGTTGTGTTTATTCCTCTTCAAAATGTGCAGGTTCTTCCAGGGCTGTGTATCCATTTGCAGGTCAGAGTGACCCAGATCCAATACTTACTGCACCAAGGCAACAATGTCAGGGCCCTGGGTCCCTCCCTTGGCCTACCAATAAGAGTAATAAAGGAAGTGACGTCAACAGATCTTTGTCACGATAAGTTATTGTGTTACAGGGATGCAAATTTCATGGCTACAGATCCGGTCAAAGTTGCTTCTAAGCCTAAGCTCTGGGTGTTGCAATTAGGATTTCATTGTCCAAAAAAACGGAAATACTTAAAGATACTTTTAAAACTTGGTTTAGGTCAAATGCCTTTAAAAACAGCTTTTCTGTCAGGCTCCAGAGCCTGAGATTGTAAGCTGGAGAGTCAGCAAGCAGCGCTCAGAGACTTGGTTCTCCCCTAACCTCCGCCCCCTCTCCCACCCAGTGAGGGCCATCAGGTGGGAATGATTCATTTCTCACTTGAATAGACCCTTTAAATAAATATGAGTCATTTTTCTGAGAATAAGTCCTTGACGTGAAAGTGTACAGTCCGTTGCCTTTCTCAACACCTCAGCTTAAAGGAAGCAGGAGGATTGGAACGCCAGGGTTTGTCACATGCACACAGAAGGGGCCGGGGGTGGGGCCTGGAGGAGGGCTGAAGACCCTTTGGTGAGTTTCAGGGAGGTGAATAATGACTTACCAACGACAGCATGGCTGCCTTCCCTGTGAAAAGCCAGCGTGGAAGCATGAGTGTTTGTTCATCCGCGGCTTCGGGCTGTGGCGTCTGCAGTGTTTAATAAGTCATTTTTAATTAGCTTCCATCTACCATGGTGCGTGGCTGGCTGCCTTTGCACAGGGCTGTCTCCAGGAGGCCCTATTTTATTGGCCATTGATACCATGTCTGCTCAGAGATACGATCAGGAAATATGATTGGTGTTCCTGCATGACACACGGGAGGAAGCACGGATGGCATTACACAAACAGCCCAGCGGGCCGGGCGGTGGCTCACGCCTGGAATCCCAGCACTTTGGGAGGCCAGAGGGCTGGGTGACTTGAGCCCAGGAGTTTGAGACCAGCCTGGGCAACATAGCAAAACCCCGTCTCTATTAAAAAAAAAACAAATACAAAACTTAGCCAGGTATAGTGGTATGTGCCTGTAGTCCCAGCTGCTTGGGAGGCTAGGGTGGGAGGATCACCTGAGCCCAGGATGTTGAGGCTGCAGTGAGCTAAGATTGTGCCACTGCACTCCAACCTGGGCAACAGAGCAAGACCCTCTCTCAAAAAAAAAAAAAAAAAAAAAGCATCCCAGCAGGTGACAGGGTGAGCATGCTGGGATTTATCACAAGCAGCGCCTTGTCCTGTCCAAGGGCATGGTGTGCCATTATCTGTATGACCAAGGTCCAGAAACTCTTGTTCCTGACTTTTCAGTGGTTAGAAGGTGCCAGAAGTCAGCTGCCTAAGAAGGGAACTGGCCAATTCCCAGGAGAAAAATACCGCCTGCCACTGCGCTGAATTGGGGCAGCCACGCCTGAACAAAGCAGGAGGGAGCTGATGGGCATGAAGAAGGACTCGGCTGGATGGGAGGACCCGGTTGTCCAGCACATTTCTCAGGGAAGAGGTGTGTGGCGCAGTGAAGCACCGGTGTTCTTGTCACGTGAAGAGCAGGGGCATTCCGCAGCCGGGGGAGAATAACCTACTTGAGTCCCTGTTTTCGTTTTTTGTTTTGTGAGACGGAGTCTTGCTCTGTCACCCAGGCTGGAGTGCAGTGGTGCAATCTCAGCTCACTGCAACCTCTGCCTTCTGGGTTCAAGCTATTCTCCTGCCTCAGCCTCCTGAGTAGCTGGGACTACAGGCTTGCACCACCAAGCCTGGCCAATCTTTTTTGTATTTTTAGTAGAGATAGAGTTTCAGCTGTCAGCCAGGATGGTCTCGATCTGCTGACCTCATGACCCGCCTGCCTTGGCCTTCCAAAGTGCTGGGATTACAGGTGTGAGCCACTGTGCCTGGATCCAAGTCCCTGTTTTACGACTTTTTTTTTGTCTTTTTGTTTTTTTCCTTTTTGCGGAGAATGGGGTCTCCCTAAATTGCCCAGGCAGGTCTCGAACTCCTGGGCTCAAGCTATCCTCCCGCCTCTGCCTCCCGAAGAGCTGGGATTACAGGTGTGAGCCACAGCGCCCGGCTCAGGTCCCTGTTTTAAGAGTGCTTGTTATGTAATGCCCCTTGTTTTAAGGGGCATTACTGAGGCGGTTCTGCCTCCCTGAGCTCCTGGAGGTCTGAGAGCAAAACCATGCAGCGTGTTTGGTGCGTTCACAGAGAGCAGGGATAGAAATGTCTGTCTGCCTTCTCCTCACCGCAAAACCAAAACGCCAGCCTCCCAGCGTGTCTGCTGCACTCATGGCATTGCCAGCAGGAGGAGCAGAAGCAGTGGGGAGTGCCAGTGAGCCCCCACTCCTCCCACCTCCCAGTACCCGTCCGCTGAGCTGCAGCAGGGATGGCGGGGAAACCTGACATTTCATAAAGGTCCAGCATGGTCCTGTTGAAGCCCAGGGAAAGCCAGATTCAGGGAGGGGTCAATGTCTGGAAGGAATAAAATTGCCAGAAGAGTCTGGAGAGTGAAGCCCACAGGCTGCGGGTGGGAGGGTGAATGAGAGAGGCTGGCATCTTTGGGAATCAAAGGTGTCCAGGTTTCATGAGGCTCCCGTCCCTGTTCGTCTGCTTCCTTTCTGTCCGTTCCACCTCTTAGCCCCTGTGAGCAAAGGCAGCTGGGGCCCCAGGCTGGTGCTGATGAGCAGGGTGGAGTTCCCTTCCCTGGGTGCCGTATCCAAGCGTGTGTGTGCGTGCACACGTAACAAGCACTCTCGAGCTCTCACCACCCAGCCCTCTCACCTCATGGTTTTCCCGGCGTGGAGATTAGCCCTCGCCACGGACAGGCTGAAGAACGCCTTCATGCCCACCCTCTCCAGGCAGCCTGCTCCCCACGCGGAGCCGTTCCCTCAGAGCTGGTCTTCAAGACTTTTTAGGTGCGCGTGTCATTTGCACCTTTGCTCACATTGCACAAAGACCTAGCTGAGGAGATGAAAAGTACTGTGTTTCATGCTAACGGGATGAATTGCATTCCAAATGTATCTCAACCAGAACACACTTCCCAGTAGCACACATGAAAGAGAAACGCGTTCTATCCAGGAATCACGATGGCATTTCACTGAGCTGCAGGTTGTCACCTGAGGGCATCCAGCAATGTGCTAATACCTAATCGGGAAATCTGGATTGAACATGGGCACCTGTGAAGGAGTGGAAAAGGCAGTGGAGCTAACACATACAACAAAGAGAACCTGCTTTGTTAGAAACGGTTAAATCTGGAAGTCAGTGTTTTGTATGTCTTATAGAGGTCATACTTTTATCCTGTCATTATGCAAAAGTGCTGACTCATGTTTAGTGCAGCAAAAATCTACCTTTAAAGTGGAATATTTTGAAAGGATGCGTTAAAATTACTCTTAGATCTCTTCCAAGAACTAGCTGCTAAGCAGGAGTTCTCATGGTAGAAGTTGGAATTACCCAGCCGCCACCCCATGGGACGCCCTCTGAATGCAGATGGAAAGGATGACTTAACTGCGGCTTCAGCTGCATCAGACGCACGCGCTGGATAAAGCTGCTCCCTCACATAAAGCACCACCTGCTGCCGCTACCTGGAATATCCACATGGATAATTCGGAGCTTGGTGGAAACAGAGGTTGGAAAAAATAAAAGGACAGAAGGACAGAAGGAGGGTGCTCTGAATTCTGTTGCCTCAGAAGCCAGTGAGAGCTCCTTCAGCGCGTCACGGACATCTTCAGCTGGGCACAGCTCAGGCACCGCGAGGAGACTCCACTGGCGTAAGTTGGCCTTAGTAGCTTTTTCTTCCGTGAGCGAATTTCTATTCAGAGCAAGTAAAACACGGCCTGTGACAGTGTTTGTCCTTAATGTCAACAGCGCTCCCTGTGAACAGCCTGTCATCGCACGAGGTGTTGGAATACGTGAACGATGCAAATGGAATATCTTGTCTCTCATTTCTGTCTTGAATGATTGGCTGCCTCCACTCCAGTTACACCTGGGCGGCGCTCTGATGCGCGGGTTTAACTACGTGGGAAACTTTGCTTGATGACAGCCATCAAGAGAGCCAGATGTTACCTCTAGTAAGAAAGGATGATGTCTGGGTGCTCCTGACTCAGGGCAGCCTTCCTGGCTCCCCTTGTCCCGTTGGACGTGGGTGCCCTGGTCCTACTTTTCCGTAGCATCCATGGATTTTCCTTCCTGGTGCCGGTCACACATTCCAGTGACACATGGACTTGTGGGATTGTTAGCACTGGTTGAAGTTGGCCTGTCCCGTTAGTTTCCTGACACCAGGAGCTGAGAGACTTTGTCATTCTTTCTTCACTCTGTGCATGTAACACACAAGAGACGTTTCCTGAATGAAGGGCCCCTGCTGCCGTGTCACAAACATCAAAACATTGAGGAGTACGTCCACCAGCCCTACTGAATGACGGGATTCTGTTCCTCAATTTTAAATATTTGATTGACAAGTTCTTTTCAGCAATTTGCCCTCAAAAAATGACTTTGTGTTGTCTGCTTCTAACCTGACCCAGGCTTAGCATATCTACCCATTCCTTAGGTCAACCACAGCCTCATAAGCAGCTACGTTCAAGGAGTTGTCACAGCCCTGGGCACAGACGTCTCAGTGAAGAACATCAACAGTAATTCTCTCACTTATGCTAAGTTTCACTTCTTCCTTTCTGAGGCGGGGTCTCACTATGTTGCCCAGGTTGGACTTGAACTACCGGGCTCAAGCAATCCTCCTGCCTCGGCCTCCAGACTGGTTGGGACATAGATGCACGTCACTGTGCCCAGCTCAAAAGTGTGCTTTCACCTACACTGACGATGTCAAGACATGATGTAACACATAGTGTATCTCCTGAGCGATTTTTAAAAATCTAACCACTTGCACAGACTGTCACACTGGAAGCCACGAGGAAGTTTTTTGAGCCTTGCCGGTTCTCAGACTTGCCTCTTGCCAGGGAGGAGACTTCGTCTGACAACAAGTGTCCCTCCCTAATGAAGTCCAGACCAGATCTTTCATGGACCCAGAGTTCATGTGCAGAAATGTGGAGCATCCACAGTTGGAGAACCGTGAGTGCGTGACGCTAGTTAAAGGCAACACTCCTCAATTCTGAGACGGTTTCCATTGTTTTTGGAGTGTAATCTTTGAGGAGAACATTTCTGAGCCTGGTCACAAACCATCCCTCCCACAATAACAACGATGGATTGTAAGAAGTACAGTTTTAGGCATTTTCGGGGCTTTCTCCTCATGACAAGAATTCATTCCTACGGTACAAATGCTTGTGCCCTTCCTTGCAGTGATAAAATATACACATACAATTGTAAAACAGGAGAGACAGTATCCGCAGGGATGAAGCCAGGTTGACGTGACTGAGAGGCAAGTTGCAACGTGAGGAAAAGTGAGTCGCCTTATATATCTGCTTTTTATTCCAAGGAAATCACGCACTGATGATTTTGGAGAGGAATCTGTAGGACAGGGCAGTGGGGAAGGGCAGAGACGCTTGCACAGCAGTTGCTGTTTGATCACTGGAGTAACCAGGAAGGAAGGAAGCTGCCAAGCTTGGGACCCAGTGGCTTTATGTTCTGAAATGACCATTTTTGTAGTTGGAATATTTTCAAATGTGCCAAGACTTGTGATGAGCCTAAGTAGAAAAAATGATGTTTTCTTTTCCTTTTCCCAGGGTAAAAAAAAAAATCCAAAAAGATTATACTAATGATTAAGTTGCTGTGTAGATGCCCATCACTCACTGAGCAGCCCCTGCAGACCTTAGAAGCCTTGTGGAATCTTCAGTCACCAAAGACTGAGGAACAAGCAGGTGTTTACCCGCAAAGGTAAGGGTGCATGTCACCAGAGGGAAAAGCCATTCTCAGACATGGTCTTTTCATTCTAGCTGGTTCTTTAGCTAGAATACCAGTGAATTCCATGTCTAGGTATTGATTAGATTCTTTGTATAAATTCCAGCCTCTGGGAAGAGGTGCTTGGGTGTTGGCATTTAGAAGTAGGAAAACGGAAGCTGCATAGTGGAAATATCCCTGTTTCCTTTTGAATCTAATCACACCCATCTGGTCTAAGTTAATTTCAGTTTCAACCTATGCTAAGTATTTCCACTTAGTTATAAATTCCTATTGTGTCAAGGTTTGTAAAGCCGGGTTGAGACAGTTTACTCAAGGCTGATAATTCAATGAAAACATCTGTCCAAGTATAAATGTAGTTTCAGAAGGTAAAAAATAATTATTGTTTCTTATAAAATTTAAGGTAAAGAAAGATGTAACGTCTTTCTCCAATGGTATTAGTCCGTGTTCCTGCTGCTGATAAAGACATACTCAAGACCAGGCAATTTACAAAACAAAGAGGTTTAACTGGACTCACAGTTCCATGTGGCTTGAGAGGCCTCACAATCATGGCCGAAGGCAGGGAGGAACAAGTCACAGCTATGTAGATGGCAGCAGGCAAAGACAGCTTGTGCAGGAAACCACCCCTTATAATAACCATCAGATCTCATGAGACTTACTCGCTATTATGAGAACAGCACTGGAAAGACCTGCCCGCATGATTCAATTACCTCCCACAATACGTGGCAATCCTAGATGAGATCTGGGTGTGGACACAGCGAAACCGTATCACCAAGAGATGTGTTCTTAGACGCTTACTCATCATGAGATAAATGGGTGATCTTTCAAGAGACCATCAGAAAGAGGTTGCTTGGGTCCTGTCTGAGGAGAGACAGAGGACTGAGCCACGGCATACAGGATTGTCTGATGCAACAGCCTTTTCTGCAGGATATTAAAGAACCTTATGAATATTAATTCTCTCATTCATCCTCATCACTCTGTGTGAGCTAAAGACATTATAGATGGCCAGTCACCCAGTTCACTAGGCTAAGTGTCTAAGGCCACCTTCCACATGTAGTCATTTCCATTTCGGAATATTTTCACCTCTTCATTATTCAAAGGTGTTGAGTTTACGAAAACTCGATTCTTTTTGGTTCTTTCTGTCCCGCATTACTAAACACCTTTGAGTCACTAAACATTCCTGCCTCTCTCCTCCTCTTTCTCTTTTTCTACATTAATTTAGCAAAATTAGAGAACGCGAGTATGTAAAAATAACAGTGAAGCCACTCAGAAGCTCACAATTGCTAATAATTACCTTGAATATATTTGGTGAACGTTTTCCAAATGCAAAGGATCACACATTTTACCTCCTGTAATGCTGCTTCATGTTCATTAATAGCATTATTTTAAATATATCATATGTAATTATTTTAATATATCATTATTATTATTATCTAGAGACTGAGTCTCACTTTGTCACCCAGGCAGGAAGACAGTGGCATGATCTCCGTTCACTGCAACCTTCGCCTCCTGGGTTCAAGCAATTCTCGTGCCTCAGCCTCCCAAGTAGCTAGGATTACAGGCACGATGCACCATCATGTGCAGCTAATTTTTGTATTTTTAGTAGAGATGGAGTTTTGCCAGGTTGGCCAGGCTGGTCTCAAACTCCCGGGCTCAAGAGATCCACCTACATTGGCCTCCCAAAGTGCTGGGATTACGGGCGTGAGCCACCACGCCCGGTCCTTATCACTGTTTTTAACAGTTGAATATTATTTCACTGTATGGATGTGCCATCACGAACTTAACAAACCCCCATACCTAAACACTGAGGTGGTTTCAACACATTTGCCTTTGGAAACCTCTTACCTCTGTCTCCAGCCCAGACAGCAGCCTGGTCGGCTTCCTTCCAAATCATTCTCCGTGGCCAATCACACAAAAACCAGGGACACATAGAAAAGATTTTGTTATTTTGTTTCCTTTACAAAAATAGTATCGTACCCTGCAACCTGTTTCTCTCATTTCAGAAATACATTGGCTGAGCGCAGTAGCTCACGCCTGTAATCCCAGCATTTTGGGAGGCTGAGGTGGGCAGATCACCTGAGGTCAGGAGTTTGAGACCAGCCTGGCCGATATGGTGAAACCCCATCTCTACTAAAAATACAAAAATTAGCCAGGCATGGTGGTGCGCACCTGTAGTCCCAGCTACTTGGGAGATTGAGGCAGAAGAATCTTTTGAATCCAAGAGGTGGGGGTTGCAGTGAACTGAGATTGCGCCACTGCACTCCAGCCTGGGTAAAAGAGTGAGACTCCATCTCAAAAAGAAAAAGAAAAAATACATATAATAAAAGCTCTTCCAGGTAATTTTTAAATAGCTGTGCAGTATTTTATAGTATAAATACGCCACTATGTGTGCAACCATGTTCCTCGGCGGGCATTCAGGTTGTTTCCTGATGTTGCCGCACAAATATTGCTGCTCCAGACGTTCTAGAACATCAGGTTTGTGTATCCACGTGTGTACTCTCACAGCATAAGGGCAAGGAAGTGGCATTGCTGAGTCAAATGGTGTATTTGTCATGTGAATAGATTTGTCTGAGATGATTGTTAAAGGCATTCACACCAAAGCGGGGAAGAATTCAAGCTGCTCGGTCAGTTGCTTTGACGCAGGTATTCTAGTGACAAATAGCAAAGGCTTTGCGTGTAGACGTGCAGACGGAGCAGCTGATGCTCAGAAGAGGATCAGGACTGCTCAAGATCACAGCTAAATACTTCACAGCCAGAACGAGGACTAGGTCTCCTGTGTTGGTTTCTGTTTGTTTTTGAGACGGAGTTTTGCTCTTGTCACCCAGGCTGGAGTGCCACAGTACAGTGACTTGATCTCAGCTCATTGCCACCTCCACCTCCTGAGTTCAAGTAATTCTTCTGCCTCAGCCTCCTGAGTAGCTGGGATTACAAGCACACACCACGATGGTCAGCTAATTTTTGTATTTTTAGTAGAGACGGGGTTTCTCCATGTTGGCCAGGCTGGTCTCGAACTCCTGACTTCAGGTGATCTGCCCACCTCACCCTCCCAAAGTGCTGGAATTACAGGTGTGAGCCACTGTGCCAGCCCATCTTCTGATTCTTTGACAGGACCTTTTGTACAACCATAAGCCTTCTGCTGGGGGATGAAGAGTTGGTGAAATGAGAAAGAAAAGGTGTTTATCGGTTAGCTAAGGCTGTGCAACACACCAGCCCAAAATGTCATAGCTGAAAATAACCATGTATTGAGTTCGTGATTCTGTGGGTCAGCAATTTAGGCTGGGCTCTGCCAGGAGGATCTTCCGGTTGGAGCTGGGTTCCCTCATGTGTATGTGGTCAGCTGGGGGTCTTGGTGTTTCTCTGTGCTCTCTTCTCCTGAAGTATGCCAAAAAGGAGTGCAAGTGTGTCAGACCTCTGGAGACCTAAGCCCAGGGCTAACATGTTATCACTCCTACCATATTCTGTGGCTAAAGAGAGTCACAGGATAGCCTAGATTCAAAGGGTGATAAAATAGACTCCACCTCTTAATGAGAGGGGCAGCAGAGGCACCTTGCAAAGCGCATGGATCAGGAAAAGGTGGAGAATGGGAACCACGGTTGCAATTTACACGCCAAGTGTTCAGGTAGATGACTTTCTTCCTCTAATTTCCAAGCAACTGCTTTGGTATCATGTTGACACGGCTCTGTAAGAGCATAAAAAAAGTCACGTGAGTGGTAAAACCCCAGGAAGTCTTCCCAAGGTACCTGAGGCACATTTGGGGCACTGTAATATTAGGTCAAGCCTCTTTCTGATTTTAAAAATAGATTTTTCGAATAAGAAAAATGAATCTCTATGGCCATTTTATTCCCATTTTTAATACATTTCGTATTAGTTGCTGGTGTGTGTCCTCGTTACTGCTCTGTTTGAGAATACCGCGCTATATAGAACTGCTTGGGGTTTTGTGTGTGGCTTTTTTTTTTAGCACGTTTTTGTAATTTTCCATCTCGTACAATAAAAACCTAAGAGTGCACTACAGGTCATAAAAATAGGCAATAAGCAAAGTTAGACATAGTACACTTCCTTTTAATACTGCACCAAAAGCGTGTCCTTGAAGATGAGAGCTGGTGGGGGTGCAGGTGAGAGGCCCTGGGTGTCCATGGGGCACAGCAGCCTCTGTGTCCAGAAACTTCTGGGCTTCAACCAAACACACAATGAATTTGGGGTGCGGGTTCAGGACAGGAAGCAAGCACACGCACGTTACTGTTTTATTTGTTCCTTCCTGAATCCCCAGCTTAGCATGGAAAATGACCGTCCGGGACACTCCCATTTGTCTAACCCAAGGTGGGCGTGGAAGGAAAGGAAACTCAGTGAGACTCCGCTGAGTCTCGGGCACACGGGCCGCTCTGCATCCACAGCTGGATTCTCCACCCCTGAGCAAGACCAGGAGCCCCAGACAAAATGCTCAGGATTCCAGAGGATGGGGTTGAGCATCCTCAGCCTTTTAGAGTGAAAATCCACGAGGTTGAGGAGGTTTAAAACAACAGAAACAGGCGTGTGGAGAAAACCATAGGTTCCGTTAGAAGCACTGTACGGACGTCTGTACAAGGAATTCCTGTGCAGAGGAAACAGGATACCAGGAAAAGTGGAAACCCTATTGTTTTCTTGGAGGTAGGAAAAGAAATAGGTCGGTGGTTTGTTTCCATAGTGACTATTATCAAAATAAGACAAACGGACACCGATACTGGTTTATTCTCCTTTTCAAGCCCTTTTAAAAGATTGCTTTAATCTGAGTTGATTTTTAAATACAAACAAGAAGATTAAGTTGTCTTTCACAATTATTATTTTTGGCCACTTGTAAATGAGATTTTTAAAAATAAAAATATTTAAATAGAATGTGTGTTTTACATATAGGAATTGTGTTCTGGGTATTTGCAATGTAATCCTAAATCTTAAAATAATATTTGTTCCTGCTTTACCCCAAACTGCAAGATGTGTATTTGCTGTTGGTGACCTCTGAACCCACATTACAGAGTTTGGTTTATAAACGTGGACATTTAATCTGTCCGCGTGGACAGCCCAGCTCCCCGCTTTCCCCCAGGCTCCAGATGCTGTGTATTACCTCACAGTGAGCATAAAAGACCTTAATGGACACCATCCCACAAAATCTCCACTCCCTCTCAGGAGCAGGGGACCTCCTTTCAGGGCAATGAGCAGGAAATTAAACACGTACACACACACGCACACACCTACACACAAACATACACACACATACACACATGCACACACACCTACATACAGACACATGCACACACATATATACATGCACATATACACATACATACACACGTGCACACACACATACACATACACACACACACATACACACACACACACAGTTGGTCCAGTGACTCTGGCTCAGCTCTTGAAAGGAAGAAAAACCCAAAGAATGTTCTAGAAATTCCCAGGCCCCTGCTGGCTAAAACTGTAGTTCTCACATGAGCAAAGAGTGAAGCTTGCCAGAGTATGGAGCCTCTGTGGCTCATCTCTTTATAGTCATCCGCCAATCTTCTCATGTATTCATTCAGTCATTAATTCACTGAGCTAGTGATGGCTCTAGGTACTGGGATGCCACGGTAAGACAGGACTGATCTCCCTCACACCAAGGAATAGTCAGCATTAAGGAGCTGTGGCTAATCACGCAGACTGCGGAGTGGGACTCAGCGTCACACCCTGGCTCTGACCCTTTCTAGCTGGATTTTGTTGCATGCACGCGCTCCCTCCCTCTCTCTGTGTGTCTGTCTCTCTCTCTCTCCATCTCCCTCTCTTCATCTCTCTCATTCTCCTTTTTTATACCTGAAAATGCAAAGAATCCCGTTGCCCTGCTGGATTGCCGCGAGGATCAATGGGACGTCACGCAGCTGCCTGTTCTGTGGTGCTCCACACAAGCGTGCGACTGCTACGATGATTCTCATGACTAAGGCGTGCCCTAACCCTCGCGGAACTCGCTATTTAGAGCTAATAGTACAGGAAAATGACTAGAACGTTTGAAAGTGCAATCAATAGTATTCTCTTTTTGGGAGTTGGAATCCCCACAATTTAAAATTACTGACTAGGCATGGCGGCTCATTCCTATAATCCCAGCACTTTGGGAGGCAGAGGTGGGCAGATTGCTTGAGCTCAGGAGTTCAAGACCAGCCTAGGCAACATGGCGAGACCCTTTTGCTATAAAAAATACAAAGAGTAACCTGATGTGGTGTCATGTGCCAGCTACTTAGGAGGCTGAGGTGGGAGGATTGTGCCGGCCCAGGAGGCAGAGGTTGCAGTGAGCTGAGATCACACCACTGCACTCCAGCCTGGGTGACAGAGCCAGGCCCTGTCTCAAAAAAAAAAAAGAATAAAATTAAATTAAGTAAAAGCTGCTATTTATTTCTTTATTATGTGTACTTATTTTGAAGCCATTTTATTGAAGCCCAATTGACATACAAAAAGCTGTACATATTTTATGTCTACAACTTGGTAAGTTTGGAGATAAGTCTCACCTGTGAAACCATCACCACAATTTATGCCATAAACATATCCATCACCTCCAAAAGTCTCCTTCCACCCTCTGTGGAAGGAGATCATAATTAGTTATGATTATTGATTATTTTGTGATACAAACACAAGTTAAAATCTATCCTTTCAGCAAATTTTAAGTATACAATACAGTGTTCCTAATGATATGTCTGTGCTATGCAATAGATCTCTAGGACTTACCTTGTAAAACTGAAACTTTGCACCCTCTGACGGATTCTGCCCCATCCCCTCCCCCAGGCTCCCTCTCTCATTCCACCCCTGACAATTACTGTTCCACTCTCTGTTCCTAGGAGCCTGACTAGTTTAGATTCATCATGCAAGCAGCGTCAGGCCTATTTGCCCTTCTGTATCTGGCTTATTTCACTCAGCATGACAACACGTGTTAATTAGACCTCCCAAGCCACGCCCAGGACCAGGCAGAAGTGAGGAATGCAGCTGTGGATCGGGGAGTCTAATCATTCCAGCCGCTCTAACTGCCAAGATGAATCGCTCCGTGGACTGCACGTTCTGAAGTAATCAATAGCCATTTTCAAGACAGCTGAAATGTCCGATGAACCACACGGCAGCCGGGTGCAGTGGCCGTGAGCTGCTGTCGCTTCCCGGTTAATGTGAAATGGAGAAATAAACACCTGTCAGACCCTCCCATCCACGGAGGCAGGCGGTCTGCAGAATCTTGATTCAACAGGCTGTTTTCTAGGCCACACCATGATCTCAGTTGCTTGGCCCAGCTCTTCACCTCGTAAACACAGCCTAAGTGGGCCAGTTCTCAACCCCAGGATGGGACAATCAGCTTTGATCATCTGTCCCAGACTGGCGGGTGAGTGCAACGGAGACTGGGCTGTGCTCGGGCGGTAGTGCTGTGTCCCCAAGTGTGTGAGTGTATGAATATGAGTGTGTGAACATGTGTGTATGAATGTGTGTGAGTGCTGTGTGTGCATATGAATGTCAATGTGTGAGTGCCTGTGTGCATATATGAATATCAGTGTGTGAGTGCCCGTGTGCATATATGAATATCAACGTGAGTGCCCGTGTGCATATGAATGTGTGTGTACATGAATATCAGTGTGTGAGTGCCCGTGTGCATATGAATGTGTGTATATGTGAATATCAGTGTGTGAGTGCCCATGTGCATATATGAATATCAATGTGTGAGTGCCCATGTGCATATATGAATATCAATGTGTGAGTACCCATGTGCGTATGAACGTGTGTGTATGTGAATATCAGTGTGTGAGTGCCCGTGTGCATATATGAATATCAATGTGTGAGTGCCCATGTGCATATATGAATATCAATGTGTGAGTGCCCATGTGTGTATGAACGTGTGTGTATGTGAATATCAGTGTGTGAGTGCCCATGTGCATATATGAATATCAATGTGTGAGTGCCCGTGTGCATATGAATGTGTGTGTATGTGAATATCAGTGTGTGAGTGCCCATGTGCATATGAATGTGTGTGTACATGAATATCAGTGTGAGTGCCCGTGTGCATATGAATGTGTGTGTATGTGAATATCAGTGTGTGAGTGCCCGTGTGCATATATGAATATCAACGTGTGAGTGCCCGTGTGCATATGAATGTGTGTGTACATGAATATCAGTGTGAGTGCCCGTGTGCATATGAATGTGTGTGTATGTGAATATCAGTGTGTGAGTGCCCGTGTGCATATATGAATATCAATGTGTGAGTGCCCGTGTGCATATGAATGTGTGTGTATGTGAATATCAGTGTGTGAGTGCCCATGTGCATATATGAATATCAACGTGAGTGCCCGTGTGCATATGAATGTGTGTGTACATGAATATCAGTGTGAGTGCCCGTGTGCATATGAATGTGTGTGTATGTGAATATCAGTGTGTGAGTGCCCGTGTGCATATATGAATATCAATGTGTGAGTGCCCGTGTGCATATGAATGTGTGTGTATGTGAATATCAATGTGTGAGTGCCTGTGTGCATATGAATGTGTGTGTACATGAATATCAGTGTGTGAGTGCCCGTGTGCATATGAATGTGTGTGTATGTGAATATCAATGTGTGAGTGCCTGTGTGCATATGAATGTGTGTGTACATGAATATCAGTGTGAGTGCCCGTGTGCATATGAATGTGTGTGTATGTGAATATCAGTGTGTGAGTGCCCGTGTGCATATATGAATATCAACGTGTGAGTGCCCGTGTGCATATGAATGTGTGTGTATGTGAATATCAGTGTGTGAGTGCCCATGTGCATATATGAATATCAACGTGAGTGCCCGTGTGCATATGAATGTGTGTGTACATGAATATCAGTGTGAGTGCCCGTGTGCATATGAATGTGTGTGTATGTGAATATCAGTGTGTGAGTGCCCGTGTGCATATATGAATATCAATGTGTGAGTGCCCGTGTGCATATGAATGTGTGTGTATGTGAATATCAATGTGTGAGTGCCTGTGTGCATATGAATGTGTGTGTACATGAATATCAGTGTGTGAGTGCCCGTGTGCATATGAATGTGTGTGTATGTGAATATCAATGTGTGAGTGCCTGTGTGCATATAAATGTGTGTGTATGTGAATATCAGTGCGTGAGTGCCCGTGTGCATATATGAATATCAATGTGTGAGTGCCTGTGTACATATATGAATATCAGTGTGTGAGTGCCTGTGTGCATATGAATGTGTATGTGAATGTCAGTGTGTGAGTGCCCGTGTGCCTATGAACGTGTGTGTATATGAGTGTGAGTGCCTGAGTGTGAGCATATGCATGTATATGAATGTCAGTGGGTGTGTGAGTGCCCAGGTGTGTGCACATGAACATGCGTGTGTATATGAGTGTGAGTGCCTGAGTGTGAGCACATGTGTGTGTGAGATTGCATGCTTACGAATGTGAGTGTGGGTGTGTCTGAGTGTGCACAGATGAATAAGTGTGCCCATGTGCTTTGAGAAGGGTGCAGTCAGGAAAGGGAGTCTTCATCAGGAAGATTCTACAGCAGAGACCGTGGTTTGGGGATGAGAAGGCTAAAAATCTCTTCAACCACAGTTAACCCTTCATTATCTGGATCTTAATTTCCCTAGTTGGCTAGATGGGTCAAGGTCATTTTTCTGCCTTCTAGCAATGTTGCTTCTATTTGATATCTCCACAGGTATGTTGATGAAAGCAAGGGGATGTGATGGTTTTCTGAGTAAGATGGGGAGCAGGAAGCTGGACCTCTGGGTAAATTATGTGGGAAGACTGTTAGTGGCTGTCTTCATTTCTACACTTGACTTGGGGTCAAAGATCCCATCTTCCTTGTTTTTTTACCACAAATGTTTCTCAAATAAATGTATTTTCTTTTATTTTTATTATTGTTATTATTACTGGAGACAAAGTCTCGCTCTGTTGCCCAGGCTGGAGTGCAGTGGCACGATCTCGGCTGACTGCAACCTCCGCCTCCCGAGTTCAAACGATTCTTCGGCCTCAGCCTCTTGAGTAGCTGGGATTACAGGCACCCGCCACCACGCCTGGCTAATTTTTATATTTTTGTAGAGACGAGTTTTCACCATGTTGTCCAGGCTGGTCTTGAACTCCTGACCTCAGATGATCCACCCACCATGGCCTCCCAAACTGCTGAGATTACAGGCGTGAGCCACCATGCCCAGCCATTAATGTATTTTATATACTTAGACAATTATTATTTTCCTGTTAGCATAACAGACAAAAGAGCAATTTCCCAAACTAGTATGAAATTAGAAAGCTAGACAGTCACGTGTCACATAGTGACATTTGCTTAATGATGGACCCTGTGTACCATGATGATCCCCTAAGATTAAAATAAGAGTTAAAAGTTCCTGCCACTATAGAGGTTCTCATGTCATAGCACGACACATGACTCGTGTTTGTGGTGATGCTGATGTAATCAAGCCTGTTGTGCTGACACTTATGTAAAAGTCTAGCACAGACAATTATGCACAGTACGTAATACTTGACAACGGTAAGAAACGACTGTTACTAGCTTATGGATTTACTAGACTATATTTTTTGTTGTAGGGTGCAGTCCTTCTGCTTTTTTTCCCAAATAAACTGTAAAATAGCCTCAGGCAGGTCCTTCAGGGTCCAGAAGGCACTGTGATCACGGGCGATGATAGTCCCTGTGTGTCATTGCCCTGAAGGCCTTCCAGGGGGACCAGATGTGTCCCATGGGGCACGACCCTCTGCAGTGATGCGGGCGACCCTGACCCTGGGCAGGCCTAGGCTAGTAAGTGTGTGTGTAGCCTCGTTTTTAACAGAAAAGTTTAAAAAGTTAAAAGAAATTAATAGAAGAAAACCTTATAGAATAAAGACATAAGAAAGTATTTCTGTACAGCTGTACAATGTGCTTGTGTTTTAAGCTACGTGTTACTACAATAGTCAAAAAGGGTTTAAACTTGTAAAAAAATTACAGTAAGCTGGGGTTAACTTATTAAAGAAAGAACAAAATTAAATAAATTAAATGTAGCCTAAGTGTGCAGTGCTGATGAAGCCCACAGCAGTGCACGGCAGCACCCTAGGCCTTCACGTTCACTCACCACCAATTCCGGGACTCACCCAGAGCCACTTCCTGTCCTGCAAGCTCAGCTGTCAGGAAGCGCCCTAGAGAGGGGGACCATTTTACCACTGGACCGTATTTGTATTGAAACTTTTCCATGTTAAAATGTTTAGATACACAAATACTTACACAAATACAGTTGCCTAGAATATTCAGCGCAGTAACATGCTGCTCAGGCTCATAGCCTAGGAGCAATAGACCACCGCACAGAGCCCGGGGGTGTGGAAGCCTCGCCGCCCGTGGAGCCCGGGGGTGTGGAAACCACGTCGCCCGTGGAGCCCGGGGGTGTGGAAGCCTCGCCGCCCGTGGAGCCCGGGGGTGTGGAAGCCACGCCGCCCGTGGAGCCCGGGGGTGTGGAAGCCACGTCGCCCGTGGAGCCCGGGGGTGTGGAAGCCTCGCCGCCCGTGGAGCCCGGGGTGTGGAAGCCATGCCACCTAGGTTTGCGTGAGTGCACTGTAGGATGTTCACACAACGACGAAATCTCAAACCGTGTCCCATCGTTAAGCAGTGCATGACCGTAATGCAATAGCAGTTTGCAAAGCGACAACTTTGACCTATAGTCAGCAAAACTAACCACACTGTTTTCAAGGATGGAAACTGTTGAATCACCTGCAGGGTCGTTCTGCCCCCTGCCTACTTTATAGCGGGGACTGTGTCCTGTTCTCTTTGGCATGTTTTCAGATAGGAGGGTGGCACTCAGTGGAGCAGACTCCTCCCTTCTGTCGCGGTCAGGAGTCCAGTAGACGTCGTTCATGTTACTAGAAAGCCCTAAGCCAGTTCAGCTCCTCTATCTGTCACCTCAAATTGCTGATCTTGAGAAATGAAATCAACTATAACTCAGTAAACTCAGGCAAGCATGTTTCTTGTAATTGTTTGCTTTCTGGTAGTAACTTCCTACTTAAAAATCTATGTCAGTGAAATAGAAATAACTAGTAACTGAAAGCTAGACGAGCTCTACACATTCTAGCCACCAGCCGAGGCCTAAACACGCCACACGGCCAAGTGAACACAATCTGTTTCCATGTTAGTTTTAAGTGTCTTAAAGCATACCTTAAGAAAGCTATGAAATAAAGAAAAGAAAGTAAAGCTATCCTTGAAAATCTGAAGTTACAGACTCATAAAAATGTACTATTATTTACAAAAGAATGTTTTATTATGAAAGAATTAATAGAATTTCTTTCGTTTTTGTTTTTATTTCAAAATTTGTTATGAATTTTGGAATTTTATTATAAAATATTAGTCATATACAAAGAGTCATATAATAATACCATATGTGCACCACCCCGCTTAAAAAGAGAACCTCCACTTCTGTCTCAGTCACAAGCCCCTCCCTTATCCAAAGTATCTGTTACTGTAAAGTCAATGCTCATTACCTCCATCTATTTCTAAACAGTTTTACAATACTATACATTCATGTGTCCTAAACAATAAGTAGTATTCTCATATCTTTTATTTTATTTATGTATTTATTTTGGGACGGGGTCTCACTCTCGCCCAGGCTGGTGTGCAGTGGCACAGTCTCGATTCACTGCAACCTCTGCCTCCTAGGCTCAAGTGATCCTCTCACCTCAGCCTCCCAAGTAGCTGGGATGACAGGCCCAGACCATGGGGTTTCACCATGTTGGCCAGGCTGGTCTCGAACTCCTGACCTCACATGATCCACCTGCCTTGGCCTCCCAAAGTGCTGGGTTGATAGGATGAGCCACTGCACCCAGCCAGTATTTTCATACATTTTAAACATTTATATAATGGATGTTCTACACTGATTTTGCTTTATGAATGGTACTTTTCTTCCTCAATATTTTTTCTGCGAGTCTTATTTCTGTGACTATACATGGCTGTACTTCACTAATTTCCACTGCTGGAAAGTGGCCCATTGGGCTGATGCATCGCAACTGGCTATTCACTCCTCAGGTCAGGATTCTTAAACACGAATTTGAAATATTATTTAATTGAAATCTCTGTTTTTCCATGTGGTCTTTCTTTTCCCTATTCCCCATTTCCCTATTCCTCAGAGGTACTTTTTCCAGTAACTCAGCCTTAAATATTCAAAAACAAAACAAAAGCTATTTTTTTCTGATGATAAAACTAGTACATGTCCATTTCAAAATAAATACACAAATGTAGAGTTCTCCATCCCAGCAATAACCACTTGAACATTTTGCGGAATTTCTTTCCAATAGTTTTCCTGTAGCTATACATTACTTTTGATTTGCATGACCCAATGCTACCAGAGAATCAACTACCCTTGTCATTAAAGATCCTATCAAGTGACATTTTTAATGATTAGAATGCGGCTGGGCATGGTGGCTTACGCCTGTAATCCCAACGTTTTGGGAGGTCAAGGCGGATGGATCACAAGGTCAAGAGATCAAGACCATCCTTGCCAACATGGCAAAACCCCGTCTCTACTAAAAATACAAAAGTTAGCCAGACGTGATCATGGTGCCTCGTGCCTGTAGTCCCAGCTACTCGGGAGGCTGAGGCAGGAGAATCACTTGAACCCAACAGCAGAGGTTGCAGTGGGGCTGAGATTGTGCTATTGCACTCCAGCAGAGCAAGACTCCGTCTCAAAAAAAAAAAATAGTATTCGAGGTGTGTTCCAATCGTCAGGCATTCAGGTGGTTACCAAATTTCACTCTCTTATTGGACAGATGTTTAGTGAGCACTTGCTATGTGCTGTGTGCTCATGTTCAGGGAAGGGACTGTGACAGTAAAAGAGGCAAAACCATGTCCCTTGCAGATCATTAAATAAAAATAAAACCTGTATAAGTAATCATCTAATTACTGGTGTGATATATACTTAAAAGAATAAGCTTAAGATAAAACAATTAGCTAACAGGGAGGTGGCAGAAATGGGTGAAGTAGGGAAGGCTTGGATATCTCTTCATCCCGGCCACCCCACCAGAAAGTGTCCCTCTGACCTGGGGCTCACTCACTCTCTGCTATCAGGCATACACGACAAGTGTTCACGGTTTATGGTGCTGATCCTCAGAGAAAATCCATATGTAAGGTGCAGTCTTAACCCCAGGAATAAACTGTCGATGGCAGGAATAGTAGGAGTTTCCAGGGCTGCACAATTCTTCCAAGAAACATGAAAATTGGGAAGTATTGAGGATCTGGGCACTGTGTGGGAAACAGGATGGAACCAGAAAGACAGGACACAGTGTAGTGAAGACAAGCAAAACAAATCCCAACAAGGCGAGGCGAAAGGTGTATGCTTAGAAAGACTGTCTAGAAGCCAAGACTGGGAGCAGCATGAGAGAAAATGGGGCCTGGTGCGGTGGCTCACGCCTGTAATCCCAGCACTTTGGGAGGCCGAGGTGGGTGGATCATGAGGTCAGGAGTCCAAGACCAGCCTGCCCAAGATGGTGAAACCCTATTTCTACTAAAAACAAGCAAACAAACAAAAAACTAGCTGGGTGTGGTGGCAGGCGCCTGTAATCCCAGCTATCAGGGAGGCTGAGGCAGAGAACTGCGTGAACCCGGTAGGCAGTGATTGCAGTGAGCCGAGATCGCACCACTGCACTCCAGCCTGGGCGACACAACAAGACTCCGTCTCAAAAAAAAAAAAGAGAGAGAAAAAGAAAATCAGAGAATGGGAACAGAGCACCCGCCCCACACAGCCCCATCCGCCGCGGCCCTCAGCAGGTTCTCACGTGAACAAAGGCATCAAGCAGGTGGAGCTGCCCTTGCCTCGAGATAAGAAGGTCCAAGCTGCCGGTCTGGGTCATCAGTGCTGAGAAGGGCTACCCGCAAGCCCCACACCACACCTGCGTGGAACACTGATGGCTCCAACAGTGACGAGTATCTCGTCCCTGCTGGCAAGCTTCAGGCCCTTTCTGCGAGGACCCCATTGGCTGGCGTTCTATGAAGTTTTCCCCCCATACAACGAAAAGCCCAGAGACCAATTTAAGACATATCTCTAAATGGATAATGGACAGGTGGGCTACCAGCACCCTGGTTTGGAACAGAGCAGGAATATGCTCTCAGGGAGCACAGCCAGACCCTTCCAATGGCTTCCCTGGGCGCCAAGGTCCACAGTCCCGGAGTAAGAGGGGACAGACCCTGTGTCAGGGATACGGGACACCGAGGAGGCTCCCTTCCACTCCTATAAGCTGTGGTTGGAATTGCGGGACATATCCCAAGTCGTGCCTAACAGAGGAATTCCGTGGAGGACCTTGTGACGGAATCAATGTGGGAGAGCCTCTCCGAGTAGCCGTTTCATCTTGCGCCATGTCTGAGGAAACAGAGCAACAGCGAGCTTTCGCGCTAAGACGGTTCCTGGAAAGGGAAATGGTGCGACTTTAGCACCAAGGCCAGGTGGGAGGGGTGGTCGGAAGCACCTTGGGAGCCCATGGAGAAAGGAGGGCAGCGGCATCATCATCACATCCCAAAGGGGCGTGGACAGTATCCTGGGCCTACCCGGATTCCATGAAGCCTGCAAGGTCAACACCTTTCCTGCCAGTGTGACCAACTGCGGCGCCAGCACTCGAACTCCCCTACTGTTGGCCAGGAGGAAAAGGACCATCACTCCTCTGCCAGCCGTGAGCCCTGCTCAGTGGCAGAAGCCCCCACCCACGTGTCTTCTCAGTGACATTGGCCATGAGCCCTTCTTGGCCAGGCACAGTGGCTCTCACCTGTACTCCCAGCACTTTGGGAGGCCGAGTTGGGTGGATCACCTGAGGTCAAGAGTTCGAGATGAGCCTGGCCAACATGGTGAAACCCCATCTCTACTAAAAATAAAAAATTAGCTGGGCTTGGTGGCAGGTGTCTGTAATCCCAGTTACTTGGGAGGCTGAGGCAGGAGAATCGCTTGAACCCGGGAGGCGGAGGTTGCAATGAGCCGAGATCACGCCACTGCACTCCAGCCTGGGTGACAGAGCAGGACTCAATTAAAAAAAAAAAGTGGGAATTGGGAGAGAAGAAGGGGTGCAGGCCAGGGAGGAAACACGCTTGGCCTCTTGCAGTGACGCTTCTGTTGCCTGGGGCTGGATGCCCGTGCCTGACCATGCAGCTCAGAGTGAAAGCATTTGCTATCCCTACCTTAAAAGAAAAAGTTCCTATTGCTTGGTTCCCGATTTATCACATGAAGCAGAGTTGCATTTTTACATTTAAATGTGAAAACAAAAGAATTGCATATGTGGGTGGGTGGATGTATTGTTTTTGTAAAAGAGAAAACCATTCTGGTCTCCAGGAGTGAAATGTAAGGCAAGTAACCTGGTCAGAAGGAGGATCTGCTACGGAGGGCGGGTGGGAGAGGCAGCGCTTGAAAAGTCGGCTGTTCGAGACGGTTTTGACCTCATACCACATCAGGGTTTCTGTGCCCTGCCCACCCTCCTGGAGAGGGTGGCCACTGGCCAGGTGACTGGCAGGAGCAGGTCATGCGAGCCTGGCTTTGGCTGGAAGACACACAGGTATTGGACACACGGGTTCTAGAACGGGAGAGGGCTGCCTGTCGACCACTGTGGCTGACAGGGGCTCTGCGGGGGGTCTCTGGCGGGTTGAGCACGTCACTCATGCAGGCCTTTTGATATATTAAACTTTCAAAAAACTAAACAAATCTGTACTGGAATCCTATTTGTGGGGTTTCTGAGTCTTTCTGTTTCACAGAATTGCTTGTTTCAACTGTCTCCTTCCACTGTCTGCTCCCCAGAGGATATGGAGACAGTGCTAAAGTCGAAACACTTAAAATTTTGTGTTTTGGTGTCTTTTCTCTGAGTATGAAATATTCCTTTCCTTTGCTAAGATTCCTGAGGAGTTATTTTTTCTTTTATAGTAAAAAAAATAAACCCCGTCTTCAAAAAAATGACACATACAAAGTCACCTAAATAAGCATAAGGTGTGTTGCAACGACAGACTAAAACAGGCCTCATTTGAGACGGGGGGTCTGTTTGAATGGAAGCCGATTCTTCTCTTGAGGGTGGTCCCAGCACCTCCACCTGTAACCCACGCGGTCCCTGTGAGCCGCGGCGAGATCTCATGAGAGTCCACCTCATGCAGTCCGCCTGGGCTTACCATTTCCTGGGCGTAGCGGACTTTTTCTAAGCGCTAGGTAAAAAGCTCCATGTCTTTACAAGTGCAGAAATTTCTAAGAGGCCTGGCTTGAAGAGCCAGTTTTGCATAAATCCATCTCTCTTCCCAGTCTTTAAACATTTGCAACGTAAAAAGAGGGAAAACAAAGTTAGCCACTGCTTCTAAGGACAGAATGCGGGACCACCTCGTATTGGAGTAAGATTCTGTGATAAACACATACAGGCTCTGATCCGCTCCACTTCCTTTTAGGGCTGGGATTATGACCGATTAGCTCATGATAGGAGCCAAATGTTTGGGGTGGGGTGTATTTATTCAGTGCTAATATAATTATGTGCACATACCACAAGTGTTTGCGCATGCATTATCACCAGTAATACAGATAATCCCGAAACTGGATTCGGTGGGGAAACAGGGTCTGCGGAAGCTGAAGATCTCACCTGAGCCCTTGATAAACAATAAATGATAGCACGGGAATTCCCATCCCAGGCTCATTCCAGGCTCACCCCAGGCGCACCCTCACTCACAGCTTCTGACCCAGCTTCCTGCTTGTGAAATAAAGCTTCGTGTGTTCTCTAGATGACTTTTTGGTCCTCATACTCTGGCGCTCTCTGAGTCAACATGTGCATTCATCAGAAGCTCCAAAAATCCCACAAGAGTGGGACACCCATGCTTTGAAACTCAAAGCCAGGGCAATGTAAGCTCCCTGTGCTGCTTCCAGAAGCTTCCAACTGTTTGAAAGGCAGAGATCATGATATGGACATGACCAGAGTCTACTGAAAATCATGAGATCTATACATTTGGAAAAGATAACTTTATTTCTTTTTTTTTAACTCATAGTACAAGAATTTAATAAGTGACACGTCAGTACAGAAAAATACATCACTTGTAGCTCACCCTTTAACACCAGAATAGCCAAGTGAAAAATCAGTACAGATTTTTACTTAAAAAAAAAAAATCAAAAGTACATGTTGGAAATTGAACTACTATGTATTTTATTCTTTTTGGAAATGACATACATGTTTTCTGGTAAGTAATACTCTACCAAACATTGCACTATGCTAAAGCAGATAGACAACCTAAGTTATTTATGCAGAAAGGGTTTTCAGCAAACACACTAATATTCTATACGAACAGGATACCTTTTGGTCGATTTCCAGCACACAGCATACATTCATCAGTGCTCAGTAAAACAGTAACAAACACCAGCATAGAAAGCATTTTTGCTTTCACAGCACTAACAATTAAAAAGCACTCAGCATATTATACCTCAGTCTCTAAGTGGGTAATTGTGGAAGCTCCAGCATCATACCCACTAGCCTAGCCTGAATATTCACCTACAAAAATATTTTCTCAAAAGTAATGCTTAAAAGAGATTTCTAAAAAATAGTAGGACTACACCAGGACAAGCAGAAGACAGTGACATAAGGACTGCAAATGTTAAGGAGCCGATTTTCAAACACAGCTTTTAGGTAAAGGACGTCTCTTCCAGTTGATTCCTACAGGTAAGACAGGCTGTGATCACAGAGATTCAGAAATCTCAAGACGGACAGCTGGCTGGAGTAACACCCTACAGAAACATCAAAAACCCCATTGAGGCTGAAGGACTGAAACTCTAACCCATGTTTAAAAAAAAAAAAAAAGAGCTGTGGGTGCACAAAAAGATTCATGCAACCCCTGCAGGGGCAGAGGGTTGTGATGGGGGTTATTCCACACTGTTGGCACACCAACATGCATGCTGCGTGCCGGAGCCCCATGTGGAATGCTGGGCATGGGCTCGCTCCCAAGGAGTCGGACTCGGAGGCGTCCAAGACAGGTATTACTTGGGCAGGGGAGGAGTTCTAGGGTTACTAAGCACCAAGTCAGTTAATACAAAAAGGTGTTGCAGGAGAAACAGGTCTAGGAGGGTCAGGTCGTTGTGGTTTTGACCTATCAATACTAACATGAATAAAGAGTTACAGAACAGAGTCAGTCTTTCCAACATGTGTTTTTCTGTCACCATTAGCTGAGCCTATTGGTCTACTGGGTCAGTAACATCCGCAAAGACCCCATTCATTGCCTGGGAACCTGGCGCCACGGACTGCCTTGGGAAGCTGGCGCAGAAGACGATTTGCACAAGAAAGTCACCACGAAAGCCCTGCTCGAGTCGTCTCCAGCCGTCACTTTCTGCTTTTCAGTCCAGACACATGTATTCAAAAGCCAGAAAATCCACAAATGTGAGCGGCACGTCAAGCGAGTCACCAGCCTCCACGTTTACGATGCTGCCGTGCTGCTGTGAAAGCTGCCGTGTTAAATCCGGGAATCCACTCCAGCAGTTATTTTTCAATGTACTTTTCTATCAAATAAGTTCATTAAAAATAGGCATGTAGATGGACTTATTCGCTTCTGTGTCTTCAAACTCCTGGTATACCCGTCCATGATGGAACTCCTCATCCATGACAGCATCCTCTGAATATCCCATCACGGCCTCAAATTCCGCATCAGAGGCGGACGAGACAGGCAGCAGGAACCTCTTTTCTTCCAAGGCGTCCATGGCTGCCGCCTTACCCACCAGAGTGGACCAGCAGGCCTAAGGCTCCTACTGACCTTCGGCCCAACCTGCATGGAGGGCACAGTGAGAGGAGGCCTCCCTGCCCAGGCCACGCCCACTCACTGCCAACCAGGTCAGCGCCTGCCAGTGAGGCCCAGACTTGGCCTCCCGGGTGTCACCACAGTCACTCTGCCCACTGCCCGTGTGGGTCTTAAGCTGAGAATTTTATTTCTTCTTTTGCAACCTGCAGGCTGGGAGGTGGAGACTTCCATTGAGACCGAAAGCAGGTGGTTGGAGGGAGGGAGGTGGGGACAGGAATTTTATGTTCAACAGGTTAGCCAAATATACATATTTAACAGGTTATAGGAGAAGCTATGAATATTCATGAAGAAAGGTCAGACACACATGTGAGAGGCAAACATAGATGTTACATGTGTCCCATGTTCAGGTGGGATGAAGATGTAACATTAAAATGCAGTAAAATTAGGCTCTACATCAAAAGGTGCTGTGTGCACATCCGCCATTACCAGCCAGAGCCAGTCTGCGATTGCGATCATGCGGACGGCGGCTGTCAGGTCAAAACCAGGGAAGGGGAGGGCAGTCGGCTGCAGCGTCAGGAGGCCGCTTGAATTCAGCAGAGGAGTCTTTGTTCTTGGTTTTCCGTGACTGGTTTCTGTTTAATTCTTGAGGGAAGACGGTCTCATGCAGGTTGGTGAAGAAGGACGTGCACGGAGGTATGACTGACCTCCTGTCTTGTCACGGCCAGAAAACTTCCAATAGCTTCCAGATTCTGGAATGGTTTTTGGATTTTGAAATATCTGCATATACATAATGAGATATCTTGGGGATGGGACCCAAGTGAAAACATGAAATTTATTTATGTTTCATCTACACCTCATATACATAACCTGAAGATAACTTTATACAATACTTTTAATAATTTTGTGCATAAAACAAAGTTGTGACCACAATGTGTCATGAAGACAGGTATGAGATTTTCCACTTGTGGTGTCGTATCAAACTTTTTAAGTTTTGAAACTCAAAGTCTCAAATTTTGGAACACTTTGGATTTCCGATTAGGGATGCTCAGACTGTACAGTGCTTTAAAACTGTGACTTCCAGCCTTTCAGTGGGGCACCCCATCCGATTTTTAGAAAGCACCAACCACGTACTGTATTGATTTTACACACACCTGCACCACTGCACTAACACGCATCGTTTACCACAAACACACATTTTAAAGGTTATAATACAAATAAACAATATTTGATCTTTAAAAATGTTTTTGCTTTGACTCCAACTTGTGTTTTGAGTGCAAGCAGTGAGACTGAACATACTCCTCCCATGTCAGTTAAATATATACACCAAACACTGAAAGGGCCAGTGAGCACGCCCTGCCCTGCCCTGCCCGCCACTGTGGGGTCCTCGTTCACTCTTCAGGGATGTCTGTGCTCCTTGGACATGCATACATTTGGGGGATAAGGGACCAGGCTATACAACATGAGTAAAATGTGATTTTAAAAACTGAACAGATAAAGTTGTTTTCTGTCTGTTTTTGAGACGGAGTCTTGCTCTGTTGCCCAGGCTGGAGTGCAGTGGCACAATCTTGGCTCACTTACAGTCTCTGCCTCCTGAGTTCAAGCAATTCTGCCTCAGTCTCCCAAGTAGCTGGGACTACAGGCGCATGCCACCACGCCCAGCTAATTTTTGTATTTTTAGTGGAGACTACGTTTCACCACGTTGGCCAGGCTGGTCTCAAACTTCTGACCTCATGATCCGCCCGCCTTGGTCTCCCAAAGTGCTGAGATTACAGGCGTGAGCCACTGCACCCAGCCCAGATAAAGTGTTAACGGCTCTTCCTGCATGCGCCTTAGTTAATTATCTTGGGGGTACATTCACTGATTCATATGCCTCATTTAAAACAAGAACAGGCTCAGATCCAGGTTTTGTAGAGCATAGGACTTTTACAATTTCTGAGGAAAATAAACTCTTTAAGAAAAAAGAACGCCAAAAACAGCCTTATTTTTACAACACTTACAAATGCTTGTGACCCTCAAAACACGCAGTTAGGGGACTCCCAGAGCCATGGAAGGGACCCCTGCGGAGGACGTAAAACCACCAAGGCCTTGCTGCCTTTTGGCAGATTTGAGGAGGCTGCTCCTGAAAACAAGACAGCCTGGGAAAGAGAGCTCCTTTGCAAAACGGTGCTTAGTAGACTGGAATTTCAATGTCCTTCCCTGCCTGGGTCCTCTTCAATGGGCCGTCAAAGAAAATTCTCTGGTCCAGGCGAAACTGTTTAAAGAACAGTCCCTGCAGCATAGTGAAGCCAGGTCCAGAGCTGGTAAGAACAGGAGCACAAATGTTTAGATGAGACCAGTCATCACAGCCATTCACTGCAGCTGTCTCTCTCTCCTTTTCTCTCCCCTTCTAAAACTCAAGCTCTGGTCTGAGGATAGCAGTGTTCCGGGTTGGAGGACGAGGAGGAGGAGGAAAAGGATGTATAACATTTTAGTAAGGAACACTCTGGACTCACTAAAATAAGTCACGTTGTCAGCTCCTGCCCATTAAGGGGGAGGGGGGGCCTGTTTTTCCTATTCCTTATGGGCGAGAAATTTGAGATGAAACTAGCCGTGCAGAAATGCTGGTCTCCCTTTTAAGGCATTGTTTTCACTGTAAGATGGCAAAGGCAAATCCAAGAAGAGGCTGTGGCTAACTCAGGACATTTATGGCCCTGAAAAGAGTGAAATGCAGATGGTGGCGGTGGGATGTACTTGAGGCAAGGCTTAGCAGAGGGTTAAAGTGTGGGCAAATTCGGAGGAAGTTGGAAATGCCCAAATTGTATTTTACAAAAATCGCAAATCCATTCCCTCTTCTGACCCCTCACCCCAGCACGCCTCACACATCGGTGCCTGACGCCAGATCACCCTTCTCTGAGGCGCCTGTCCCTGACATGTCTCAATGACACAATGCCACCCAGCAGCCACACAGGTGGGCCCGACAGCTCTGCTCAGGAAGCAGCTGTGACCTGCCTTCCTAACACGGTGTTAGTTCTCTCTGGGCACCGAGGCCTTAACACCAAGAGCCGCAGGCTCTGTGCTCCCAACCACCAGGGGCTCTGGCTTCTGGGAGGTGCGCGAGAGCCAGCTCAGGTAGCAGGGAGGGGCGGGGCCTGGCCCTCTGCTCAGAGCCACCCAGGCCTCAGAAGCGTGGATTTTGTCTTCTGTGTTGCAACTGTCATACCTGGGGGATCAGAGACAGGCTCTCGCTCCACCACGGTCAAAGCACCACGCAGGCCTCTCACTGCCCCATCCAGCCTTGGCTGCCCTCGAAGGCTGCAGGCAGGATTAGGCCACCCATGGGCGACCACCCCAAGGCCTGTCCTCAGCCACTGTGGGAGCCCCCTGCAAGGCCGGATCATCACTGTCTACGCAGATCCGCGTGGGTCCCTTTCCTGGCCTAGCACCCCCATAGCATCCCCAACACACTGAGCAGGGCGGGCGGCGTCCTATGGGTCTGGACCCTCGAGGCTACCCCGAGAAGCTGCAGGAAAGGTCCGTGAAACAAAGGCTGATGACTCGGGACTCCCAGAAGACACAGATCTTGGTTTCCATGCACCATGCCTACCCACCAGGCCCCGCAGTGTCACGTGGCTGCTCAGAGAGCAGTCGCAAACCGGAAGTGGTGATCATGTAAACCGGAAGTAGTGGTCATATGCACAGGAAGTGGTGGTCATGTGGACAGGAAATGACAGTCACATGGCCAGGTGCCTTCCTAGATCTGCAGAGTCCATCCAAGCCATTGCCAGGGCCTTGTTAGGTCACGTTTAGGAAAGCTGGGGTCACAGCTGCAGAGGAGGGGGTGGCAGGGGTCTCACAGGCCTTGCCTCTGCCCTTCCTGGGGGCAGGATGAAGCAATCAGGTAACTCAGAGCAAGCGTCTGTAAAGAACCCTAAGGCCTGGGTGGACTCCAGGCCCAGGTGTTTGCTGACCCAGGTGCCCGAGCCTCTCAGGCCCCCAGCTCTCACACCTGTGGGGCCCCGACCACCCTGAGCAGCTTTGGAGCCGTTGGGGACAGTCCCTGAGGAATAAATAACCCAGCGCGTCTAGAAGCGAGGGGAGGAGGACCGTTCTAGAAACATTCTGCCCTGCCGGGTCAAACAGGGAGGGCATCCAAGCAACCTTCTAACTCTAACTTGGGTTTTAAACGAGCTTTAGGAGTTAATGTAAGGTCAGAATTCGCTCAGATAAAATTTTACCTGGGACTTGGTTTACTCTTTAAAAAATCTTTAAAGGAGGAGATAATCGTTCGCATTTCTGAATCCCTGAGACCAGCGAGCATCTGCGAACGTCACGTTATTGAACAGAAAGGGCAGGAGAGATTTTTGTATAGTCATTTCCAGGGACGGTAGGCGGGCCCTGTGGGCTTAAGGCCAGGCGGCAGAAAAAAGAGGAGTAAGTTAGAAATATTCGAGATTTTCCACTTACAGCTCTGGGTAGAGGCCAATATTTTTGACTTTTAAATATCCAGATGAGAGCTCTCTTTGGGTCAGGACCAAGTTGCTGTCTGCTTCCACATCCCTGGATAGCCTGGGCGCTCGGCAGGCCTGAGTCAGGTCCGCCTCCTTAGTTGCTACTGATGAGCCACACGTGATGGGAATGAACCGCTTAGCCATCTGAGCTCCTAAATCTGTTGTGCGGTCTATACCCGCGTGTATAGACTCGGGCCTCCTTCGCCATGGCGAGATCTAGCAAGGCGCTTCTTTCCCACGCAGCGCGGAGCCTGTGACTTATGCTCCGCTGCCATCTGGTGGCCCTACGCTCAAATTACAACTCCGGGGTTTATTACGGTGATTTTTATTTATTTATTTATTTTTATTTTGAGGGATGAGGGGAATCCCTTTCAAAAGTTGAAAACGTGAGCCTGAAAAAGTTAAGAAAAGTCAAAACACATGACAGGGAAAGGGAAATAGATGAGGACCAGGCAGGATAGGGAATCTGGACGACTCCAGGGTCTTTGCATGTTGACTTCCTTGAAATATTTTGAATTCCGAGTGTTAGGTCCACCCAAAACCAACCAACCACAACGTATACCAAACACAAAATTCCAATTATTTGTATTACATAACATTTGAGATTTTTTATTTCACTCTTTTTTTCTCCATTCAAGCGTCAAGCTGTTTTCAAAGAACCCTTTTAATGATGTCTGAAACTGAAATCTAGACAACTGCCGCTGACTGGATTCGACACCTAAACCCCAGCCCTTGCCCTGGACAAGATGCAAGGGACCCTGGCTTTGAGTAGAACCCGCAAAGAATGTAACACCACCCCCTCCAGAAGATAATCATCCACACCTGTGTCCAGCGTGATGGCGCGCCCTCATCACTCCCAAGTTCCGCACCTGTACCTGATTTGCATTTTTGGTAGAAAGAAATGGAAGCCAAGCTCCCTAGCAGGAGCTCGCGCTCATCGTTTGCATTACAGTGTGAGTTACTAGAGGGAGGCAGCGCCGAGCTCTAGGGCGCCAACAGGTGAGCGCCAGCAGGTGAGCACACCCGGAAGGAAATCTACGAGGTGGGGCCACCGAGGGCCTGTGTCCTGAGCAGGGTGACCAGTGCCACCCCCGTCCGGCCCCGGCTCGAGTGTGTGCAAATCCCAGGGAATGCACGGCCACCACCTGCTCTCTTGCTCCTCTCTTCTGAAGATCGTTAAAACAAGTTAAACAATGTTCATCTCCAGCCATGACCCCAGGGCCGCTGGCAGACGCCTGCTCTTGGCAGAGGAGCTGCTCTGGGCAGCCTGTCCTGGCCAGCAGGAAATAACACCAAACAGCCACTTCCCGGGTGATTCCAGGCAGATCCAGGGCTCCTTTGATGATCCAGAATCAGGACTCAGAGGACTTATTAAAGGCCTCGGGCTCTCCAGAGGGCCCCACTTGTCAGAGTCATTTCACTCCCAAACATCTTGGCCAATTCCTGATGCCAGCAACCTAGCTGGGTGGGGGTGGCGCGGTGAGTCCATGGGAAATCCAGGCTGTTGGCCTTGTGACTCGGGAGTTAGCAAGAGTTGCTTCTTGTAGCTGGCTCAGTGTAAGTAAGGCCTCTGCAGTCGGTTTATAGGCTCTGCATATCCCGGCAGTTCCCTGAACCTCCCATCCCTCCGAGGCCCAGGAGAGTTGACTGAGGCCATCTTTTCTGTCTCAGAAGGTCAGTGCCCTGGGAAGGGCAGCACACCGACTTTCCTCACTCTGCCCGCTGCTCCACGTCTGGTGCACGGGACGGGCTCTGCGAGGTTGCCTCGACTCTCTTCCCCTTGACGTTTTCTGGCCCTAAAAAATTATTAAGGTTTTCCCTATCCTAAAACTCAGTCCTTCTGAGTTGGCTTGGCCTTCGGTGGATTCGAGATGAGGATCTGGGGCCCCTGAAACGTTGAGTCAAACCTGGTTCTAGCGACCAGCCGTGGGTCCCTGGGCAAGTAACCTGCCCTTTCTGGGCTGAACTTTCCTTCTATGTCAATGAAGGCAATAGTAGCGTGGAGCAGGGTTATTGGAAGCAGTAAAGTGAGACACTGTGTGTAAAGGTGAGTGCTCAGCTGGGCCGAGACCATGGTAAGAGCTCAGCAAACACCGGAGCCTCCGGGTGTCTGTGCTCATTGCCTTCCCTGTTCTGCACCTGGGGAAGACGCCCTGCGCCTGGCGCTCACCTGCGCCGTGGACCCAGGCCGCACAGTGGTTCCCACGCCGCAGAGCCCACCCTGCCCCTCCATTGGTGACCGCTGCTCTTCAGAGCCATGCACTCCCTCAGCTTCTACTTCAATTCTTCACACTTGTTGAGGCCTTTGGCCTTAAGCTTTGCTGAGCCAGGTCGGGGAGGGGAAGGGCAGAGGCGAGGAAAGAAAGGAAGCGAAGTGCGTGCGGACGGTGAGGCCGGGGCTCTGCCATTCACCGCAGTCCTTCGTTCACGGCTGGGAAGTGAAACACCGAGACCCAGAGAATCCAATACTAATACGGGGCCCAAGTTAGAAGGCAAGTACACGACAAAGATACAGCATGACCTCAGCGCCACCCGAACACAAAGGACGACTCTTCTCAGGCGCGTCGCATCTGGGCCTGTCAGGAGGCAGGCTTCCTCCCGCTCCCTGCCCCTTGTCAGATTCTGTCATAATCGACTTCCCAGGAAACTTGGATATTCTGTTTTATTTAAGGAACTGAGAGTAAGGAAGATTCTCTGACAAAATTGCAGGAAATGCATCGTGTCCTTCTTTCTCATTTCTTGCACGAACGAGCCGGTGTGAGGGGCCTAGCCCGGCGGCGGGGTCAGGGATTCTGGCCTGTGGGTGTAGGAAGCAGACAGCTTAAGTTTTAGAGCGGCTCTGTGGGCGCTTTACAGCTTCCTCTCCTAACTACTCAGGCCGTAAAACTCTAGCCTGCTAGTCTCCACACTCATGGGGAGTGGTCCCGTGCCCCAGCAAGGCCTGCAGACACAGCACAGGCCACACATGGCCCATAAATAATGTGCACATTGAGCCCAGCCTCAGCTGGTGAGGTCGGCCGTCCGGAGCCCATGGACTTGTGACAGCCTCAGTGAGCCCTCCAGACTGCCCAAGACGGGGGCGACACTTCCTGGTGGTGGGGACCCCACAGCATCGGCATTAGGTTAGACAGAGGCAGCAAGGATCAGTTCTGCAGGAAGACAGGGAGTGCCTGATGGGATAGCATCACTAGTGCTGCAGGCTTGTGCCTTTTCTGGATGCTTCCATGGTGCGGGTCGCTGCAGTCCAGGTTAGGGGAGGAGAAGGACAGAGGCGAAGAGTCCGGACTGCAGTGACCTGCTCAGCCCTGTCCCATTCCAGGCACACGGTCACCTTGCTGAGAGTGAGGAGACAGAGCTCACAGGCTGGGCAGAGGGACACAGAGACCCAGGGGCTGAGCAGGGTCTAAGGGAATGTGAGGCTGTGGGGAAATTATTGTGGGAGCCGGTGGAAGTGCATGGGACCCACAGCCCCTGACCAGGGCTCCTGCATCTTCCAGCAGCCTGGGCATGCGGAGCAACCCCACCACCAAGCCCAGCCCTGCTCTGAGCCTTGGAGTGCTGGGGTCAGGACAGTGAGGACACCAGGCCCACCTCTCCTGCCGCTTCAGGGTCTTGGGGTGTAGTCCTTACCAGACACTAAACTTCTGTACCTAATCATACAGAGGCAAGTGGAATTGACAAGGGGTCATGAGCAGCATGACTTCTGACCTAGAGCATCGACTGCTCATGTGGCCCGCACCAGGGTCTGCACTGGTCTGAACGTGTCTCCTCCAAAATCCAAGTGCTGAAACTCAATGCCTAACGGCATTGGGAGGTGGGGCCTTTGAGAGGTGATTAGGCCATGAGAACTCCTCCCCAATGAATAGGGTTAAGGCCTTCATAAAAGAGACTTCACACAGGGTGTGGCACCTTTCTCTCCCCATGTAAGGACACAGTGTTCCTCCCCTTCAGAGGACACAGCATCAAGTCACCATCTGGAAGGAGAGAGAGCAGTCTTCACCAGACACAGAACCACCAGGGCCTTGAACTTGGACTTCCCAGCCTCCAGAACTATGAGAAATTCGTTTCTGTTCTTTATAAATTATCCAGTCTGGGGTATTTGTTGTAGCAGCACAAATGAACTAAGACGTGGCCTTGACATGCGCTGAGCCCACAGTTTTCCTGTAAAATGAAAATATCTGCACCTATCCCAGGGGCCGCTGTGAGGTCTGAAGATAATGTGCCCATCACCAGCAGAGAGCAGGAGCCTTGTCCCAGGTGGTTGCCAGGGCGATGAAGCCTGTCTCCCCAGTGGGACTCAGGGACACACTCACGCAGGCGGGGTTCTTAGGACTCCTCCAAGTCATTTCTAACGCATGGAACTTGTGGGTTATTTCCCCTTTGTTTCACGTCCTCCGTCGAGGGAACCTGGGTCCTGGGAGGAAGCTGCCAGCATGGCCATGGGAGGAAGCCCTGAGCAGGAAGGGGGAAGCTGACAGCCCAGTCTCTCCCTTGACCAAGGAGCCCTGACGGCTGGCCGTCAGACACTGCCTGTGATGAGGTCGGGGCCACCCGGCAACACTTTCCAGGGAACGGAAGGCTGGATATGTGCTGGGCACCTGCATGCTGGTGCCGGGGATTTCACCACGGGAGGTTGAAGGAACCCCCTCCTGAGTCTGTATCTGTGAGGTTGGGGAGTGGGCGGGAGCCACTCTCTGAGGACAGACGGCAGATTTTTCTAGGATTCCTGTTGGATGGCGTTACAGTAAGTGAAGGAAAACCCCAGGAGTAAGGAAAGTCTCGTGGTCTCGAGCACAGAACACATTTTGTGTGTGTGTGAAGAGCCAGACAGTAAACGTTTTAGGTTTTGTAGACTGCAGTCTGATTCCGTGGCAGAAGCGGCCACACACTATGCAGAAGTAAGTGAATGTGACTCTGTTCCAATAAAACTTTATTTAAAATAGTAAATAGTGAGTGCAGTTGGTTCTCAGGCCTAGATCGCCAACCCCTGGTACAGGGAAAGAGCATAGACACTGCCAAGAGTCCCACAACCTAATCCCTGTTCTGCGGGGCCAGTCTGTGGCCTTAGGCGAATGCTGTGTCCCTCTGAGCCTGTCTGCTCGCTGGTAGAAAGTGGTTAGCAAGAGCCGCCTCTTAGAGTTGTGATAATACATGCAAAGCCCCCAGCACGCTGCCGACCTCGAGGTGGATGGCCAGGAGCAGCCCAGTGTTCTGTTGCCCTCGGGGTCTGTCATGAAGGTCTGTTGCCTCATTTATTGGACCTGACTCAGAGCGAATGAAGAATCTCTTGCTCTATCTGTATTCTTAAAGTAGGTCTTTCCAAACTCACTGACGTGTTATTTCAAACAGTCTGGCAGCATCCAGGGCTGCGTGGAGTCCCCTGGTAATTCCCCTGCACCAGAACGTTGCCTGCCCTAATATTTAAAGTTATAATGGAATCCAGAACAGATGTGCCAGATCTAGGGAGGCCTAGAGCAACCTGCATTTGTTTCTTGGGAATGCCCCTCCTAAGCACATTTTGAGCAGACATTGGTGATAAAAGCCAGGCCATCAAAGACCCCAGCATGCTCTAAACTCTGCCATTGTGCCTATTTGTGTCAAAGAAGATCTGGGAGGTACGGATAAATGAAACGAAACTAACTAAATTTATGACTTGAACTTTCACTAAGCTATCTGTTTGAAAAATGTTGCTGATGGCTGGTCCGAGTGCAGTGGTGTTTACAACTAATTGATCACAACCAGTTACAGATTTCTTTGTTCTTTCTCCACTCCCACTGCTTCACTTGACTAGCCTTTAAAAAAACAAAAAAAGAAAAAAAGAAAAAAGAAAAATGTTGCTGATTAGAGGAAAGAGAATTTAGATAGATAAAAATTAGATAGCATTCAGATGGGTGGAGCTCTTAACTATGACATCAGTCAGTACTAACTTATGTTGGACACGAACTGAGAATATGAAGTAGAAGAGATGGGATAATTACAAATATTACAAATATTTGTAAACTAAAGTAAGAAGAAAACAATGCTACTTTTATATCCAAGCTCGTGCTCTTGCTAAATAGAAAAGTTATTACAAAGATAATAAAAGTGGTGAGACTGGTTTCAACGCTCTCATGAAGGTTGCATATGGTTAGGAAAAGAAAGAATAGGTTTTTGTTTTTTTTTTGAAAGAAAGAAAGAAAAAGAATAAAGAAGAGAGAGAGAGAATGGGAGTATTGCTTTCTTGCCCAGGCTAGAATGCAGTTTAGTAATGGGTATTGAAAACCTCTTTTATACGAATAATTATACTTGATGTAAACAGGAAGGAATAAGGGAAGAAAATAACAAACGAGCAGCCAACCAATATTTCATTTAAACCTATGAAATGCTATGCTATTACTGAGGAGTGATTTACTTCCAATTATGTAGTCACTTATGGAGTAGGTGTGAGGTGGTAATGTATGTTTTATGTATTTGAAGTGGAGAGTTCTATAAATGTTTATTAAGTTTACTTGTTCTGGGTCTGAGTTCAAGTCCTGGATGTCCTTGTTAATTTTCTGTCTCGTTGATCTATAGAATCGTTAGCTCTTCTTGTTACATTGATCCTTTTGCCATTATGTAATGTCCTTCTTTGCCTCTTTTGTTCTTTGTTACTTCAAAGTCTACTTTATCAGAGGCGAGAATTGCATCTCCTGCTTTTTATTTGTTTATTTTTACTCTCTGGTTGATAAATCTTCCTCCTCCTCTTTGTTTTGAGTCTTTGTGTATCGTTGCATGTGAGATGGGTCTGGATGCAGCATAGCAATGGGTTTTGGCTTTTTATCCGATTAGAATATATATAACTTTAATACTAGCATTTGATGCTAGCTGGCTGTTTTGCCCATTAGTTAGTGTAAATTTTTCGTTGTGTTAATGTTCTTTTCTTTTTGATATATTTTTGGAAAGGCTGATATTAGTTGTTCCTTTATATGTATAGTGCTTCTTTCAGAAGCTCTTGTAAAGCAGGCCTGGTGGTGGTGAACTCTCTAAGTACTTGTTTGTTCGCAAAGGATTTAATTTTTCCTTCGATTATAAAGCTTAGTTTGGCTGGATAGGAAATTCTGGGTTGAAAGTTCTTTTCTTTAAGGATGTTAAATATTGGTCCCCACTCTTTTCTGGCTTGTAGGGTTTCTGCTGAGAGATCTGCTGTAAGTCTGATAGGTTTCCCTTTATGGGTAACCTGACCTTTCTCTCTGGCTGCCCTTAGTATTTTCTCCTTCATTTCAACCCTAATAAATCTGGCGATTATGTGCCTTGGGGTTGGTCTTCTTGAAGAATATCTTTGTGGTGTTCTCTGTGTTACCTGGAGTTGAATATTACCCTGCCTTGCCAGGTTGGGAAAATTTTCCTGAATGATATCCTGAAGAGTATTTTCCAACTTGGATTCATTCTCTTCATCACATTCAGGTACACCTATCAAACGTAAATTAGGTCTTTTCACATAGTCCCATATTTCCTGGAGACTTTGCTCATTCCTTTTCATCCTTTTTTCTCCAATCTTGTCTTCTCGTTTCATTTCACTGAGCTGGTTCTCGACTTCTGATGTCCTTTCTTCTACTTGATCAATTCGACTGTTTAAACTTGTGCATGCTTCGCGAAGTTCTCGTGTTGTGTTTTTCAGCTCCATCAATTCACTTATATTCCTCTCTAAATTGTCCATTCTCATTAACATTTCGTCAAACCTTTTTTCAAGGTTCTTAGTTTCTTTGCATTGGGTTAGAACAAGTTCTCTTAATTCACAGAAGTTTCTTATCACCCACGTTTTGAAACCTGCTTCTGTTATTGGAACACACTCATAATCTATTAAGCCTTGTTCCGTTACTGATGAGGAATTGCAATCCCCTGTAGAGGGAGAGGCATTCAGATTTTGAGTATTCTCTGCCTTTTTACGCTGATTTCTTCCCTTCATTATATATTTATCCGTCTGTTGTCTTTGTAATTACCGACTTTCTAACTAGGTCTCTGAGCAGACGTCCAACTTGTTAATTCCCAGCGCCAAAATCTGAGCAGTCCACTGCGCCGGCCAAAACCGCGGTGTTAAGATTGATGGTGCTTTTCTGCCCGGGAATATCCGGACTCTGCACCAAAAACTGGCGCGCTAAGGCACCAGCAAAACCGCCGCGCCGGCCACAAGAGTCGCCCTGGCGACACGTGGGGCTTCTCTGCTGGGAATCTCCTGGTCCGTGAGCAACAAATATTCGTCTGAAAGTGTGGCGTCCTCTCGTTCTCTGCGCTTTCACTGGGAGCTAGGAGCCCGAGCTGTTAGTGATCAGCCATCTTGGATCTCTCTAAGAATAGGTTTTTTTTAAAAAAATAGCTAGAAAGACTGAAAGCTTTGCTCCTCAGATAAGAAAAAGACAAGAGATTCCTGCTTTCACCTCTGATATTAAACATTGAATTGGAAATTCCAGCCGAAGCACTTAGACAAGACATTCACATTGGAAAGGAAGATGTAAAACTATTTATATTGCAAATTACCTGATCTTCCGTGTAAAATCCTAAAGAAAAAAAACCTTCCTGATTATCTTCATTTATTTTCTGTTGCTATAATAGATACTACAAGATTAGGTAATTTATAAAGAAATGTATTTCTTACAATTCTGGAATCTGGAAAGTTCAAGGTCAAAGATGAAACATGGCAAAGATAGAACATGACCCTACAGTGACCTGAAGACTGAATGCAAGGGACAGATGGGACAGATTTTTTTTTTTTTTTTTTTGAGACAATCTCGCTGTGTCGCCAGGCTGGAGTGCAGTGACGCGATCTCAGCTCACTGCAACTTCTGCCGTTCGGGTTCAAGCAATTCCCCTGCCTCAGCCTCCTGAGTAACTGGGATTACAAGCACGCCACCATGCCTGGCTAATTTTTGGTATTTTAGTAGAGATGGGGTTTCATCATGTTAGCCAGGATGGTCTCAATCTCCCGACCTCATGATCCGCCTCAGCCTCCCAAAGTGCTGGGATTACAGGCGTGAGCCACAGCGGCCGGCCGACAAGGGACAAATTCTTATCAGGTATATCTGAGGCCACTGGGAGCTGTCAGGAGGCCTGGCTTCCTCTAGCTCCCTACTCCTTCTCAGATTCTGTAGGACTAAGGGCCCCACAGGGTTGTGGGGTGTCCCTTATGCTGTGCTGAGGCACAGGATCCGAGAAATAAACAGACAGGACACAGAAGTACAAAGAAAACGCAGCTGGGCTCGGGGGGCCACGCCACCTATAAGCGGAGTCAGGCGAGGCCCCGAACGTCCAGAAGTGTGAGTATTTATCATGTATAGGTTAGGGGACAGGGCAGTGAGTGAAATCATCTTTAAGGATAGTGATAGGGTCGTGAGCAATAAAACAAGGGGTCCACCCCCATTAGGTCACCTAGGCCAGGAGGTGGACAGTGCACAGCAAGGGGCCCGTTCCCATGAAGGCAAGGCCCGTGTGCAGTAAGGGGGTGCCGTGTGCAATACTTCTATGTGTGGGCAAACTACTTCTAAGAAGATTTATGGGAAGATGCTTTAAGTCACACAGCAGTGACAGAGCTGTCAGGGTTACCGCCACCTTCTGGCAGCTTCCAATGGGTTCTATGGGAAGGTGCTTTTCAAGCAGCACAGTAGCAAGAGCTGATAAAGTCCACAGTCACCAAGGTGGATTGCCGTTCTGAGGGCAGCCTTCCACAAGAACTGGAGCAGGGTCCTACAACTCCTTTATCGGGAGGAGTGGCTCTCGCCCCAAGCCTGCCGTACAGCGGGTATCTTTACGATACTGAACGCTGCCGCCTCGGCCATGGATTCTTGTCCTGGTGTAACTGTTTTTCCCTTAAATCATGCTCTGCACTGTGTCTGCTCTAGGCATTCTTCTGATTATAAGCTGCTTATTCCTTAATTCATGCTCTGTACTGTGTCCACTCTAGGCATTCCTGCGATTATGAACTAAGATATAATTATAGGTATATATGTAGGGAAATATTCTTTAGACACTCGTACTATGAACTATTATATGATTATATATAGAGGATTATATAAAGGGATTCATCAAGCACTATTTCTGTAAACTAATATATGATTATGTAAAAGATTATATAAAAGGAAATAGCTGAGTAGTAACACTATAAAGTGAGATATTCTTCAAGCCCTAACTGTGCCAGGGTTCTGCTTAGCTCTCATTCCTTGGTGCCTATATGGGGGTTACCCACAAGATTCTGTCATGATCAACTTCCCAGGAGACGTGAATGTTCTATGTCATTCATCTGGTCAAGGTGCCACATCTGATGAGAGCCTTCTTATGGTATAGTTACTTGCAAAGGGCATCCCATGGCAAGAGGACAGGGGCATGCCAGCACAGGTCTCTCCTCCTCCTCCTAGAAAGCCATCACAAGGCCCCACACTGATGTGATGGATGATGTGATGCCCCTTATCTAATTCTATTTCTCTCCCAAAGGCCCTGTATTAGTCAGGGTTCTCTAGAGGAACAGAATCAATAGGATATATATAAAGGGGAGTTTATTAAGTGTTAACTGACATGATCACAAGTTCCCACAATGGGCCATCTGCAAACTGAGGAGCAAGGAGAGCCAGTCTGAGTTCTAAAACTGAAGAACCTGGAGTCTGATGTTCAAATGCAGGAAGCATCCAGCACAGGAGAAAGTTGAAGGCTGGGAGGCGAGGCCAGTCTAACCTTTTTACGTTTTTCTGCTTGCTTTATATTCCCTGGCAGCTGATTAGATGGTCCCCACCCAGATAAAGGGTAGGTCTGCCTTCCCCAGCCCACTGACTCAAATGTCAATCTCATTTGGCAGCACCCTCACAGACACACCCAGGACCAATACTTTGCATTTGTCAATTGAATCAAGTTGACAGTCAGTATTAACCATCACTGGCCCCATCTTTTGATCTTGTAACAATAGGAATTAAGTTTCCAACATGCATTTTGGGATGACAAATTCAAACCACAGCACAGATCTTATACACCAATTCAGCCAAATTGCAGAATGCATGATCAACACAATCAGTTGTGTTTCAATACATCACCAATGAAAAATTCAAAAAGGAAATTAAGATAAAAATTTCATTTACAATAGAATCAGAAAAAAAATTAAAACCTAGGAATAAATGTAATCAAGGAGAATGTAACTATGACAGAGTTGTGAACTAAAAGGTGTAAACCATTGCTGAAAGAAATTAAAGAAGACCTATATAAATGGAAAGACATTTCATTAATGGATTAAAAGACTTAATATTGTTAAGATACAAAGCAATTTACAAATTCATACTCAATCTTTATCAGAATTTCAATGGCACTGCAATGAACTCAAATAACCAAAACAATCTTAAAAAAGAAGAACAAAATTGGAGGACTACACTTTCTGATTTCAAAACTTACGACAAAGCCACAGTAGTCAAAACTGCGGTTCCAGCAGAAGGATAGACATATAGACCAGTGGAATAGAACCGAGAGCCCAGACATAAATCCATATCTGCGACAACCTGATTTTCAGCAAAGGTGCTGAGACCATTCAATGGAGAAAGAATGGCACTCTTCAATAAATGGTGCTAGGATCACTGGATATTCACATGCAAAATGATAAATTTGGACCCCCACCTCACATGACATGCAAACATCAACTCAAAATAAGTAAATTATCTAACTATAAGAGCAAGACCAAAGGTGTAAATCTTGATGACCTTGGCTTTGGCCAAAATATCTGATAAGGGATTAATATCCAGAATATATAAAGAACTTATATAACCCGACAACAACAAAACTTAATTTTAAAATGGGCAAATGACTGAAATAGACATATATATAAACAGACACACAAACGGTCAACAAGCAGATGAAAAAATGCTACACACCATTAGTCATTAGGGAACTACGAACAAAAGGCGAACTTCACACTCACTAGAACTGCTGTAATTCAGAAATATGAAAAACAGTAAGTGTCCATAAGGATATAGAGAAATTGGAACTCTTTTTTTGTTGTTTTTTTGAGATGGAGCCTAGCTCTATCGACCAGGCTAGAATGCAGTGGCACAATCTCAGAGGTTGGTCACTGCAACCTCCGCCTCCCTGGTCCAAGTAATTCTCCTTTCAGCCTCCCGAGTAGCTGGGATTACAGGCACACGACACCACACCTAGCTAATTTTCCTGTTTTTAGTAGAGACAAGGTTTCACTATGTTGGCCAGGCTGATCTCGAACTCCTGACCTCAAGGGATCTGCCCACCTTGGCCTCCCAAAGTGCTGGGATTACAGGTGTGAGCCACCACACCCGGCTGGAAATTGGAACTCTTGTATACTGCTGATGAGAATGTAAAATAGTGTAGCCCTTCCAGAAAATGGTATCACAAGTCATAAAAGAATTCAAAATAGAATTACCATGTGACCCAGCAATTCCACTTCTGGGTATATACGCAAAACAATTGAAGCAGACACTTAAACAGGGTATATGCTGGTATTCACAGCAGTGTTATTCCCAACAGCAAAAAGCTGGAAACAGCTGAATGTCCCTGAATGGATGGATAAACAAAATGCGGTATATACCTCAGAATACTTCTCAGAATGCAATTCTAATGTTAATGGATTCTATAACATGGACGGCCCCTGCAGACACTGTGCTGAGTGGAATACACCACTCACAAAAAGACGAGTCTTCTGTGGTTCCACTTACATGACATGCCTACAGCAGTCTAATTCATAGAGACAGAAAGTCAAAAGTCAGTGCAGCTGCGGGAGGGGGAGGTGGGGAATTATTGTTAAGTGGATCAAAGTGTCAGTTTGGGATGACGGATGCGTTCTGGAGATGGATACTGTTGATGGGTGCACAGCAGTGCAAAGGTGCTTAATGCACAGAGCTGTATGCTTAAACATGATTAACGCCGGGTGCGGTGGCTCACACCTGTAATCCCAGCACTCTGGGAGGCCGAGGCAGTAGCATGGCCTGAGCTTAGGAGTTTGAGAGCAGCCTGGGCAACACAGCGAGACCCCATCTCTATTAAAAACACAAACATTTCCCAGGCGTGGTGGTGGACGCCTGCAATCTCATCTACTTGGGAGGCTGAGGCAGGAGAATTGCTTGAACTCAGGAGGTGGAGGCTGCAGTGAGCCGAGATCTCATCACTGCACTCCAGCCTGGGCAAACAGAGTGAGATTCAGTCTCAAAAACAAACAAACAAACAAACATGGTTAATGTGGTACAGGTTATATACATTTTACTACAACAAAAAATATTCGCACACAGAGAAAAAAGTAAACATTGAGATACCATATGACACAGAAATCTACTAGGCATATACCTCAAAGAACTGAAAACAGAAGCTGAAACAGATCCCTGTTCACACATACTCATCACAGCACTATGCGCAGTACCCAAAAGGCTTCCCAAACACCCAACAGCAGGTGAACAGATAAGCAAATGGAGTTGCATCTGTACAACAGAGTTAGATTCAGCCCCAAAAGACAAGGCGTTACCGACTCATGCTGCAACACGCGTGAACCTTGAAAACATGATTTTCAGTGAAAGAAGTCAGACACAAAAGGTCACATATTGTATGATCCCGTTTATATGAAATATCCAGAATAGACGACTCTGTAGAGACGGAAAGCAGGTTGGTGGTTGCCAGGGGCCGGGAGGAGGAGGGAGCGAAGGGAAGCTGCCGAAGGAGGACAGGGCTTTGTCGTGAAATGTGGAGACGTTCTGGAACTAGACACGGTGGCCGCTCAGCGTTGCAAATGCACTGAACGCCGCCGAATCGCTCACTCTAAAGGGATTCTGTGGTATGTGAATTTCATTTCAATAAATATTTTAAAATATGTAGCTAACATCATGACCACTTTTTAAAACACCGTATTAGGTGCTGTACTATGTGAGTTAGAGATATTGCCTGCTTTGTTAGGAAGATAATCCTATGAGGTAATAGTGGTATGATCCCAATTTTGAGCCTCAGGAAGCTGGTGTGGTGCAGGGGTGTTGCGGTCCATGGAGGTGGTGGAATAGACACAGGATAACTTCCTGTGAGAGGGTGAGTGAGCTCAGTGCCGCAGAGAGACCTGGTGGGCGGAAGAGTCACAGCTGCCGCCATGAATCGAGCAGGCACCAGATGCCGAGTAGTTTCTTTACAAAAACACAGGAATGCACTTCACCTCCTTTCCTCCCCACAAACAGCACCTGCGCCAGGTCTTGGCAAGAATTAACTGAGTGCTTCTGAGAGGCCTTTCAAAGCATGGGGTAACCCCGGGAAGACGCCATGAAAGGATGTGGCTTAGCGAGAGGTCCCACTTCAGTCCCGGTGAGCCGCGGGGGCACAGAAGGGGAGGGCGGAGACGAGGTCAGGAGGGGGCTGCTGTAGGAAAAGAAGCCTTCGGGAACTTTGAAATCTGTTTTCAGTGATATCCCGAATCCGAATCCGCTCCCCTCACCACTGCGGTGTGGACCCGGCTTGAACTGGGTCAGAACTATCAGGTAGGCCTGTCAGACACAGCTTGTCCCAAGGCATGGGAGGGGGCCTGGCGTTTGCATTTTTAACAAGTTCCGCGGTGTCGATGGGGCTGGTCTGAAACCCGCACCTTGAGAAGCGCTTTGTAAGACTCCGCCCTGATACCTGCCGGGAGAGCGACAGGCACCCAGCGCGCCCTGGACAGCCCGGCAGCCGCGGGGCCGGAGTGGAGGCTGGCGAGGAAGTCCCCCCACCTCTCCGCACCAGAGGGGAGACCCTGGACGGGGCTTGGGGTCGGGGCCGACATCCGGTTCCCGCGGTGCAGACTGTGCGGTGCCTGCTGTATACAGACGAACAACACAACAGGACGTGCCCGCACGCAGCCAGGCCCGAGGGAGCCACCCGTCCTGTCCTCAACGCCTGGGCCTCCCTCTTTCCTGCTGCTCAGTAAGCTGCAAGCTGAGCGCAAAGACAGAATAAAAATCCGGCTTGAGGAAGGGCATTACCGGGACATTAACCCTGAGAGGGTAAGCGGGGAAAAGCCGGCTGCACAGCTGTAGGAATAGCAGAGTTCTTTGCCACTTATTCAATGCAGTACGCAAGGAACCTGGCCCTTTGCTGCAAAGAAGAGTCAAGGAAAATGGAAATCGTCCTGGGGTCCTGTATTCCTGTTTCTGCAGAGCACAGGGAAGGAAGAGGAGCAGGGATCTGCAACACTGGATGAAACTGATGGAGAGCTGAGGGGTGGGGGGTGAATGGGGCTGTGGGGGGGTGAATGGGGCTGTGGGGGGGTGAATGGGGCTGTGGGGGTGAATGGGGCTGTGGGGGGGTGAATGGGGCTGTGGGGGGTGAATGGGGCTGTGGGGGGGTTAATGGGGCTGTGGGGGGTGAATGGTGGGGCTGTGGGGGGGTGAATGGGGCTGCGGGGGGTGTGAATAGGGCTGCGGGGGGGGGTGAATGGGGCTGTGGGGGGGTGAATGGGGCTGTGGGGGGTGAATGGGGCTGTGGGGGGTGAATGGGGCTGCGGGGGGTGTGAATAGGCCTGTGGGGGGGTGAATGGGGCTGTGGGGGGTGTGAATGGGGCTGCGGGGAGTGTGAATGGGGCTGTGGGGGGTGTGAATGGGGCTGTGGGGGGGTGAATGGGGCTGCGGGGGGTGTGAATGGGGCTGTGGGGGGGGTGAATGAGGCTGTGGGGGGTGAATGGGGCTGTGGGGGGTGAATGGGGCTGCGGGGGGTGTGAATGGGGCTGTGGGAGGGTGAATGGGGCTGTGGGGGGTGAATGGGGCTGTGGGGGGGTGAATGGGGCTATTGTGGGGTGAATGGGGCTGCGGTTTGTGTGAACTGGGCTGCGGGGTGTGTGAACAGGGCTGCGGGGTCTCTCCAGCACTGAGGCCTTGAGGCGGTGCTGACTGACCTTTATTGGAAGTCATGAATCACTGGGATGCTCAAAGAAATTTAAATTTTAGGAGATCAGATTTCAATCCACTTAACAGCTGCATGCTCTTGGGAAAATGTAACCCCTCTAAGCCTTGCTTTCTTCCTAAAATGGCAGGAATGGGGAGCAGTAAAACAGCGCTTTGCCCACAGAATTGTCATGAGGTGAGATGATGGGTTCAGTGCAGCGCTGGACATAGAAGGTGAAGTTTTTTACCATAAATGTTAGCAGGTGCTAACAGAGATCTCTGTTTTCCCCTTGGGGCTTTAGGTGAAAAAAGTCTTCAGGTAGTAAAATCAAGAACTTCCCCACTCTCCCAGGATCCAATGTAAAAATCATCTGTCACAAGTTTTTATCTTAAAAGAAACCCTGCAGCCATAAAAAAGGATGAGTTCAGCCCGGCGCAGTGGCTTACACCGGTAATCCCAGCACTTTGGGAGGCCGAGGTGGGTGGATCATCAGGTCAGAAGTTCAAGACCAGCCTGGCCAAGACGATGAAACCCCGTCTCTACTAAAAATACAAAAATTAGCCGGGCATGGTGGCAGGTGCCTATAATCCCAGCTACTCGGGAGGCTGAGACGAGAATTGCTTGAACCCGGGTGGCGGAGGTTGCAGTGAGTCGAGATCACACCACTACACTCCAGCCTGGGTGATAGAGTGAGACTCCATCTCAAAACAAAAAAAAGGATGAGTTCTGTCCTTTGCAGGGACACGGATGAAGCTAGAAACCATCATTCTCAGCAGACTAACACAGGAACAGAAAACCAAACACCACATGTTCTCATCATAAGTGGGAGTTGAACAATGAGAACACATGGACACAGGGAGGGAAACATCACACACTGGGACCTGTTGGGGGGTGGGGGGCTAGGGGAGGAATAGCATTAGGAGAAATACCTAATGTAGATGATGGGTGATGGATGCAGCAAACCACCATGGCATGTGTATACCTATGTAACAAACCTGCACATTCTGCTCGTGTATCCCAGAACTTAAAGTATAATAATAAAAACAAGAAACCTTGGAGGATGCCCTGTAGTGTCTGTGTTAGATACAGTTGCAGTAATGCCAGATGCATGATCAAGTATCCGGCATTACTGCAACTGTAAGTTTTATAAAGTTCAAAATGTAGCATTTTGGAAGGTTTCTTGCATAGTCGTGTTCAGTCTGATGTTTGGAGCCGCACTGAAGCTTAAGCAGCTAAGAACCAAACATCAGAGGAAATAGAGCAGCTGCATTCGAATCAACAGCTATTGACCACGGATTAGACCCTTGGTGTTTTGGGGGATTATTTGTAGCTAAAACAATAAACTTGTTTGCTTATGCTTCTAAAAGTAAATAACAGCTGGAGTCGGACCCCCATTCAAAACTGGAATAGAAAATTACAAGCACCTTCACCAGCACAAAAGAGGAGCCGTCATGCAAATGTAGGTCATGAAACTTTTTAGCTTCGTTCCATTGTCTGGGTCCTTCTTATTCTAATCTCCTCCGAAGCAGTGGTCCCCAACCTTTTTGACACCAAGGACTGATTCTGTCGAAGACAACTTTTCCACGGATGGTGGCAGGGTGGTTTCAGGATGATTCCAGCACATTACGTCTATTGTGCACTTTAATTATATTATTATTACATTGTCATATATAATGAAATGTTGACTCACCATAATGTAGAATCGGTGGGAGCCCTGAGCTTGTGTTCCTGCAACTAGAGGGTCCTATCTGGGAGTGATGGGAGACAGTGACAGGTTATCAGACATTAGTTTCTCAAAAGGAGCGTGCAACTCCAGATCCCTCACATGTGCAGTTCACAACAGGGTTCAGGCTCCTGGGATAATCTAATGCCGCCAATCAGACAGGAGGCGGAGCTTAGTAGTAATGGGAGCAATGGGAGCAGCTGTAAATACACATGAACCTTCCCTTACCCACCTGCTGCTCACCTCCTGCTATGCAGCCCAGTTCCTAATAGGCCACAGACCGGGACTGTCCACAGCCTAGGGGTCAGGGACCCGGCTCTAAGACACAGGAAGAGGTAGTAAAACAGTGTAACAGTTCTGTGTGGCTGGTGAATATAAATTAACAGACGATACGTTAGAGTAATATATGTGCAAATGCCTTTAAGATCCTGGCCTGGCCAAGCACAGTGCTATACTCCCAGCACTTTGGGAGGCTGAGGCGAGAGGATCACTTAGCCCAGGAGTTCGAGACCAGCCTAGGCAGCAAAGTGAGACCCCATTCCTACAAAAACAAGAAAAACAAAAAAATTACCCAGATGGCCGGGCTCAGTGGCTCACGTCTGTAATCCCAGCACTTTGGGAGGTCAAGGGGAGGGTGGGTGGATCGTCTGAGGTCAGGAGTTTAAGACCAGCCTGGCCAACATAGAGAAATTCCATCTCTACTAAAAATGCAAAAAAATTAGCTGGTTGTGGTGGTGTGTGCATGTAACCCCAGCTACTCAGGAGGCTGAGGCAGGAGAATCACTTGAACCCGGGAGACAGAGGTTGCAGTGAGCCAAGGTTGTGCCACTCCACTCCAGCCTGGGTGACAGAGCAAAACTCCATTTCAAAAAAAAAAAAAAAAAAAAATTAGCCAGGCATGGTGTACACCTATAGTCCTAGCTATTTGGGAGGCTGAGGCAGGAGGATCCCTTGAGCCCATGATGCCGAGACTGCAGTGAGCCATGTTCACGCCACTGCACTCCAGCCTAGGTGACAGCGAGACCCTGTCTTAAACAAACAAATAAACAAACAAAAAACTTGCCGAAGAATTAGGCTGAATCCATGTTTTCAACTATAACACACTACATCTTTGTTAATCACATAATCCGAAAAAGAACTGCTTGTGTCATAAAGAATAAAAAATTACTTTTCTTGGAAAATCTGAAATTCCATATTCTCCAGGAAGAGTATCCTGTAATACCTTTCCCTGTATGAAACAAACCTGACTGAAATCTTTTTCGACCCTATGGAGTTGTAACCTACTGGGTAAAGTTGACCTACTTTTTATCTAATTCTGTACCACCATTTTTTTTAGCAAATGATCTGTACCAGACAAGAAATGTATTTCTGAACTAGTCTTGTTGTGCTCCAAGACATGCTTCAAAATAAGGACAACTGCTTGGTTTACAAAGAGAAGACAAAAATAGTTCACTAAAATAGAACAGAAACATCTTCTGGCTTCACTGCTTACTAATAACTCACATTTTCTTGCCAGGTCATCATTTTATAAACCAGAGAAGAAAATAGTTTCCATTAATGCTGAATAATGATGTCATCAAAGTTATAACACCCTGTTGCTGATACCACCGTGGAAGACTATGCCTTAACTTTTTTAAAAAGTGCATGTATTGCTTGTATTTTGTTCTATCTAAATGAAATCATTTGTGTGGTTGAGCTCACACCACATATAAAATTCTGTCCTGTGTTTTAAACTTTTTATTTTGAAAAAATACTGGATTCATAGGAAGTTGTAAAGACAGCTTAGAGAGACATATACCCTTCACCTGGTTTTCTCCAATGGTTACATTGTATGTAAATATAGTACAATATCAAATCCAGGAAACTGATATTGGTACAGTGTATGTGTATTCTAACCCATTTTAACAGACATATTTTCATGTAATCACCACTGCAATCAAGATACAGAATGGTTCCGTCACCAGAGACCTCCTCCTTGCTACCTCTCTCGAGCCACACCTGCCTGTCTGCCCCCACCATTCTTAAACCCTGGAAATGAGTCTTCTCTTCTCCATCTGTACGGCTGTCATTTCAAGAACGTTAAGTAAATGGAATCATATACTGTGTGAATTTTTGAGATTACTTTTTGTCAGTAGCACAATACTCTTGCGTGTAGTTGGACCATTTTTTTAGTCCACTCTGTCAGTCTCTGTTTTTTAATTGGTGTATTTAGACCATTTACATTTAAAGTAATTATAGATATGTTAGGGCTTGGGGCTGCCATTTTGTCTTTTAGTCTTGTGTTTGTTCAATTTCTGTTTCTTTCTCCTGTTTTCCTGAACTCTTTCTAGAATCCATTGTTTGCCTATAATGTTTTGAGTGTATCTTGTTGTATAGGTTTTTTAAGAGTTGCTGTAGGTATTACATTATATAAACAAATAAATATATATATTTATATGACTTATCAATCTACTGCTGTTGACATTTCACCAGTTTGAGTGGAGTGTAGAAATCTTAACTCTCGTTAAGTCTCTTGACTCCCTTTTTGATAATTATTTTAGCATTCCTTCTACATACATTTAGAACCACATCAGAATGAGTTGTAATTTTTGCTTTCTTTGTCAAAGCTAATTTGGAAGACTCAGGGAGAAGGAAAGCCTATTGTATTTGCCCATCTTTTTGCTCTTCCTGTTCTTTCTTCCTTCCTGGTGTTCCAATATTCCTTCTTTTATAATTTCCTTTCTGTTTTGAAATTTTCATTAGCTGTTCTGTAGAGCAGGTCTGCTAACAATAAATTCTCTCAATTTTCCTTCTTCTGAAAATATCTTGGTTTTTCCCTCATCCTGAGGACGATTTCCTAGATATAAAATTTCAGATTTACAGCTCTTTGCTTTCAGAACTTGCAAAATGTTATCCCACTTCATTTTGGCCCTTATGGTTCTCACAAGAAATCGACTGCATTCAACCTGTTCCTCTGTAGGTAAGGTGTTAATTTTTTATCTCTGCATTCAAGAATTTTTTTAAGTTCTTAGTTTTCTAAAGTTTGATTATGATGAGTCTTGTGTAGTTCTGGGGTTTATACTGCTCAGGACTTAGCTTCTTGGATTTGTAGGTTTAAATCTTGCTAAATTTTGGAACTTTTCCTCAATTATTTTTTGAATACTTTTTAACCCCACCCTCTCTCTCCTCTCCTCTGAGACCCTGATGTGAACATTAGGTCTTTTGTTACAGTCCTACGTGTCCCTGAAGCTCTGTTCATTATTTTTTGTAGCTTATTTTTTTTCTATTGTTCAGATTGGTAATTTCTAATATTATATTTTCAACATCATTAGTTTCTTTCCTCTGTCATTCTGCTGCTGAGCTGATCATGCAGTGGATGGAATTATTGTAATCTCAATTTCTAAAATGCCCTTATGTTTCTTCTTTAGATTTACTATTTCTTTGCTAAGCCTTCTTATTTTTTATTTGTTTCAAGTTTGTTGTGATTGTTTGTTGAGACATTTTTATGATGACTCTCTTAAAACCCTTGTCAAATAATCCCAATATTTCTGTCACCTTGCTGTTAGTGTCTGTTGATTGTCTTTTCTCAAGTGTAGGTTTTCTTAGCCTCCAATGGCCCTGTCAAGGGAGCCTCATTAATGCCAAGTGAGGAGGAAAGTCCAGCTCCCCACTCAGTCTTCTCTGATACCATGCCAGGAGGAGGGCTTTGGGTGAAAGTCCGATCATTACATCAGGGTAAAGGGGTAAATGTAGGCTCGTCAGTCAGCCTTTGCTAATGGGAGTTGAGATGGGTTCGGGCAGTTATTGTGTAAATGCGTTCTGTCTTGATAGGCAAAGTCGTTCCTAATTCTTTGGGTATAGAGAGTAGGCTTTTCCTGGGACTTTTTCTCTGTGCCTATTGGCATTTCCAGGCTGCTACTGTCTCTGGTATTTGGTCTGGTATACAGGGGCAAAAAGAAAAGCCAGGGCACCATGGTGTTATTATTTGGGTCCTGAGGTCCCTGGCCAGTCTGCGTTCTCTCTGATGTGAGAGTCTTTGTGTGCTTGTTTTGCATATAACGTCTGAGATTTTTTTGCTGTGCTTAGAGGAATAGGATGAACTGCCCTCTGTTGCATTTTGGTCTAAAACTACAATCCATTAAATTACTGTGTTCAAATGTTTTAACCTCAGAATATTAGGCCACTTACAAAATAAAATAATTGGATTTTTTAATGAATTTGTGCATTGCTGACAAAAATTTACTGCTTTTCCATCACACACTGATAATCAGGTTAGAACCAAATCCATTGCCTTGAAACTAACAAATTTTGAATCCCAGCTGAAATGCAGTGTGACCATGAGGTAGGTGTTGTCTCCCACACTGGCGAATGTCAGGCTGGGGCTTTGTCTCCATCGCACTTCCTGCCTCCGTCTGTGTGCCTTCACTTTGATGACAGTTGCAAGTGCTGACTCTGTGCAGGTGCTGATATGCAGAGCGGGAGGGTGCCAGCCCTTGGAGGCTGCTGGTTGCTTCCTCACTCACAGAACCATCTCTACAACAAGCAGGGAAGACTGCATTGGAAGACTTACAGGCTTTTCATGTCTAAGGTCTATGAATCCAAGATTCTGAAACTCCTTACTTCACCCAGTCCTAGCTTAGGCACAGCCTCTCTGGCATCTTGAGTTTAAATGTTCTTTGGGGTCCTAGGTAGCTGCAGATTCAGATAGTCCAGTAAATAACTGGCCTGAGAGAAAAGAGCACCCGTGTGTGTGAGTGTGTGGATGTGTGTTTGTGTGTGTGAGTGCATGGATGTGTGTGTGAGTGTGTGGATGTGTGTGTGCATGGATGTGTGTGTGCGTGGATGTGTGTGAGTGCGTGGATGTGTGTGTGGGTGGATGTGTGTGCATGCATGGATGTGTGTGAGTGCGTGGATGTGCATGTGTGAGTGCGTGGATGTGTGAGTGCGTGGATGTGTGAGTCCACGGATGTGTGTGCGATTTCGTGGATGTGTGTGTATATGTGGATGTGTGTGTGAGTGCGTGGGTGTGTGTGTGTGGGTGTGTGTGAGTGAGTGGATGTGTGTGTGGGGAATGTGTGAATGTGTGTGTGTGAGTGGGTGGATGTGTGTGTGAGTGGGTGGATATGTGTGTGTGAGTGGGTGGATGTGTGTGTGAGTGCATGGATGTGTGTGTGTGTGCATGCGTGCACATGTGCACACATGTGGTCTTATAATGTAGGGATGGCCACGAAACGGAGCTTGGGTGCAAAGAATAGTTTGTACTCACATGGAAGCGGAGCCGACACCTTGACCAGCTTCCTGGGGGAGTCAGCAGGCATATCACACACCACGGATAGAAAACGATGCTTTGCACCTTGAGATAAACACAGTTTCACCCTAATATTCATCCCCCTAAAAAGGAGGACTTGAGCCATTCCATGTATTAAATATGTTACTGATCCCCTAATAAAAACACGTGTATTCTGACATTCACAGCACTGACGTGTGAGAACCTTATGTACTGTGACGTCTCAGATTCAAGTACTGCCCTGACTTCTCGGAGCTGGACAGGCCTGGAGAGCTTCCCTGCTTTTGCTGGATGTGCCCCCAGCCAGGAAGAAAGGCTCCTCACCTGGCTGGTTCCCCTATTAGCCAGACCAGCTGCGCCCCACCTGGCTCCCAAATCCGACGGATGCGATTGGATTGTTTGAACAATTCCACAGGCTGCCACCTTCTGCCACCTTCTGCCACCTTCTGCAGCCTGTGGAATTGTTCAAACAATCCAATCGCATCCGTCCATGGAAACCAGGGTCACCGCCCTTCTTGCTACAAAGCCTGCCCGCAGTGGCCCCTGCTTGTCACCCCGTCCCTGAGCACAGCCCCTGCTGGCCCCATGTTGACCCCTCTTCCAGGCTGTGAATGTGCTCTGTTAACGAGCCTCTGTTTGCTCTTCTCTGACTGGTGTTGGTTGTGTGTTCAGCTCTCTCATGCTGTTTAGGGTAGGGGAATCCCTCCTTCACGAATGAGGTGACCAGAAGACCCTCACAGCTATCATAAAACAGATCTTTTCCCACCATGAGCAGAGTGACTTTAACGTTGGAAATTGGTGCCCTTCCGGGATGTTTCTGCCCCATTAGCTTCTTGCTGTGTTTTTTAGTTGGTGAGCCACGTAGTCTAAAGCCTAGAATTCCTTGGGTTCCTTTGTTTTCTTTATTTTTTTATTTATATTTTATTTGTTGCTTTTGAATCTGAGTCTTCCTTTCAAAATGTGAAAGACCCATAAAGAGAAAACCAGAAAATGTTGTCAAAATACATCAAAGGCACTGGAATCGATGGATTGACAGGCCATGTTGTTGTATTGGAAGACTCAGTGTTAGGAATATGCCAATTCTATCCAAACTAAGCTACATATTTTTTCTCAAAAAAGTTTAAAAAATAACATAATCAATATCAAACCCTGAAAGTATCCATTACGGAGGGCGGATCTTCCCCGCGCCTGCACCCGCCTTTCTCCCGGTGGGCACAGCCCTGGTGGACATAGTGGGCTCCCTGCGTGAACACTGCCGATTACTCCAAAGCAGGTGCCCAGAGAAAGCTGGGCCAGCCACAGCTCAGCTGTGTGTCTAGCTTGAAAGACAGACTGAACCAATCCCATCCAATTTCCCTACTGCTTAAAATAAAAGACCCAGAGTGAAGCTGCCTGTTGGACATGGTAACTAGAAAGTCCTGGAGAGCTGTATTTGAAGCAGACCTTAGAGGCTGTGTGAGAACCACCGAGGAAGCCAGGTGGCAGAAGAGGAAACTTCCTGGCCACGCCCCGACTCCGCTTTCCAAGCAGCCCATAGTATCGCACTTCCTGCCCTTGGACCTCTGCCGTGCTCCAGAGATTCCACAGGACATCATTCTGATCAACCCTTTTATTTGAACTGGAACATCTATTTCAAGCAAAAGAGCTCTGCCTGCCTCAAAGTAAGTTTTTTACCACCCACGGCAGCCTGTGAAGAGAAAGCACCACTTACAGTGATCAGGTTTTAAAATAATACTCAGTTACTTCAGGTAATAAAATTTTAAATTAGTTTTCATTATTTTTATTTATTTAGTATTTTTTCTGCGGAGACTGAAGTTTTATTATTTTTTTTATTTTTTTTATTTATTTATTTTTTTTTTTTTTGAGACGGAGTCTCGCTCTTGTTACCCAGGCTGGAGTGCAATGGCGCGATCTCGGCTCACCGCAACCTCCGCCTCCTGGGTTCAGGCAATTCTCCTGCCTCAGCCTCCTGAGTAGCTGGGATTACAGGCACGCGCCACCGTGCCCAGCTAATTTTTTTGTATTAATAGAGACGGGGTTTCACAATGTTGACCAGGATGGTCTCGATCTCTCGACCTCGTGATCCACCCGCCTCGGCCTCCCAAAGTGCTGGGATTACAGGCTTGAGCCACCGCGCCCGGCCTGAAGTTTTATTATTACTCAAATCAGTCTCCCTGAGCATTTGGGGAGTATAGTTCTTAAGAATAACTTGGTGGCAGGGAGAAGCCAGTGAGCCAGGAGTGCTGATTGGTCAGAGATGAACTCATAGGGAGTCGAAGCTGTCTCCTCTCGCTGAGTCAGTTCCTGGGTGGGGGCCACAAGAGCAGATGAGCCAGCTTATTGATCTGGGTGGTGACAGCTAATCCGTCAAGTTCAGGGCCTGCAAACTATGTCACACACTGATCTTGGGAGCAGTTTAGTGAGGGTCAGAAGCCCCCAGCTGCATGACTCCTAAAGCATCATTTCTAACCTTGTGACTGATGATAGTCCTACAAAAGCAATCTAGTCCCCAGGCAAGAAGGAGGTCTGCTTTGGGAAAGGGCTGTTACCGTCTTTGTTTAAACTATAAACTATAAACAAGTTTCTCCCAAAGTTAGTTCAGCCTACGCCCAGGAATGAACAAGGACAGCTTGGCGGTCAGAAGCAAGATGGAGTCAGTTAAGTTACATCCCTTTCACTGTCTCATAACGTTGCAAAGGTGGTTTCAGTCCCTCCCTTTGGGTTTTATAACACCTTAATCTTAAGGTGTAGTCTATGAAGATGGGAAAAGGCTGTCGATCACTCTGGCTTCCTCCTGCTGGCAGGCGTCGCAGTGGGAATGGGAGTGAACCCCAAGGTGAGAAGGGTGGAACCGCTTTGCAACTGTCGGAGCGGACTCATGCAGGCCTGGCTGGGCCTCCAAGGTTTGCGTGGGAAACACATCATTGCTTTCTTCTAGGGTTTTAGTACAGTATTTAAGTGAGCAGCATACTATAAGGTAAACAACGAGTCCTAGGATGAGGAGTACAATTCCCAGGTTTAAAAGAAAAGATCTTAAAGCATTAGTTTGGGGACTTCTAACCCACAAATAATTTAGAACTTAAACTGCAGAAAAAACCTCACGAACAACTAACAACAGTGTACTTTAGTCTTTCATTTGAAGCATGATTTTTCTCTCTCCAGTCCCCATTTTAAAAAACAAATGATAGAACTGATTTACACTTTACAAAATAAACTTTAGTCTTACTGTACTTGGCCTGATTATTTGCATAAAGTGCAGCAAGAATAATTATTTTAATTATTTTTCACATAGGCTTTAATTGGCTGTGATGGAACTCTACCATGAAACATCCCACATAAGACTTTTTAAAAGCTGAGCCCAGCCGTGGGTTTGTACCCTCAAATACCTGTGAGCTGAGCAAATTCCTCTCCTCTTGAGGTCCTAAGACAACTTGGGATTTCTGGGCCTATTAGAAAGTGACATTCTTTACTTACCACAGGTCAGGAACCTTGTGCAGGGACTCTGTGTGGACAAGGTATGAGGCCAGGTTTCCCAATGGGCTTTAACTGGCTCTAAGTCCACTCTGATTCTTTAAAGGAAGCATGCTGCTCCAGACAAAGCCTTGGTAAAATGACCAATTTCTCCAATTTGTCTTGTTACAAAAGAAAACGGATTCTTATTGCACTTATACAATTAACTATACTACCATAAATTTGGAATACTCAGAAATAGTTTCCAAACTGTGGAGAAGTCAGGTAGACAGAAACAAATAGGCTGCAAATTTTGTTCACAGAAGTATATTTTACTCACCTGTTAAAAGTTGCAAATAACTCTAAAGAAATAAGTTCTCTTGACTCTGAAAACAAAAGGTTTGGCAATATTTAACACATTTGTTCTCCATGAGAGTCCTACAAATTTGTTTTTTTTCTCTATTTAAATAGCACAATTTTTAAAGTGACCTGAGACCTGCACTCAGCGTCCTATATCTGATGATGAACTGCCTTTTGTAAAGGACCAAGCAAGACAAAATGTTTGTGGATGACGAAAGAATTAGGGTAGCCACAATTAAAGCTATGATTAACTAGGAATTTTGGTTACTCTGTGGCATACAACAATTTTACATAACAATTATAATTATTAATAATGAACACTAAATAGTTTCAGAATTATAGAAGTTTCCTATAATTTTTGGAACATACACTAATAACATATTTGTACAAATACAGTCCAGATAAAACCAAACACCATTCACTCTTCCGTTTGAAAGTTATCCCTCTATTCTAATGTCACAATCTGCAGAGTTATTAATGAGAATCCTTCATTTAAGAGCACCTGTTAAATTATATAGCTGATTATAAAACCGTCTTTTAAAGAGAGACAACAATTGCCTGTGGATGACAAAAACATTTGAGGATAGCCACAGTTAAAGACACAATTGACAAAGATGTTTGTTACCTCTGTAGCACAGTCATTTAACATAACAGTTATAATTATTACTGATAACACATGGTACATCACATTAGAATTATAGGAGTTTTACATAATTTTGGAACACATACAAATAACACATTTACACAAATATAGCCCAAAGAAAGCCAAACACTATTTCATATTTGACAATGCTTCCTGTATGATTTCTATACTAAATAATCCAAATGTCATTTTTTGGACTTTAGAGGACTTAATATCTAAAATTTTAGGTTAGAAAGAGACATAATTTATAATTTGATTTTGGAAAGTTTGTTAAATATCCAAGGTTTAAAACACTGGATATCACAACATAGAATCTCAGGTCATTATAAGTCATTCATTCAGCCAAATCATTATACAAGAAAATATAATAAATTAAATGTAAATGTAGTTCAAAATGCTTTATATAAAGTAAAATCTGAATGTCCTGCTGCTCGTTTTTCTCGGGTTTGAAATCTTGAAGTTCAAAGCTGAGGCTACCCCACAGCCAACGCATTTGTCCAGAAGTTCATGGATCCAGAAGGTCTTAAGTCTTTCAGTAGTTTTCAGGGTTTTCTTGGGAGAAAGTCTTAAGAAGTCATTCCAGAAAAAACGGGCCAGGCAATTTCTTTTTTTCCTTTGAGATGGAGCCTCACTCTGTTGCCCCAGCTGGAGTGCAATGACACAATCTTGGCTCACTGCACCGCCTCGGCCTCCCAAAGTGCTGAGACACAGGTGTGAGCCACCGTGCCTGGCTGGGTCAAGCAATTTTTAAAAGGAGGAGAAGGCCGGGCGTGGTGGCTCACGCCTGTAATCCCAGCACTTTGGGAGGCCGAGGTGGGCAGATTACAATGTCGGGAGAGCGAGACCATTCTGGTTAACACAGTGAAACCTCACATCTACTAAAAATACAAAAATTAGCCAGGCGTGGTGGCACATGCCTGTAGTCACAGTTAATCAGGTGGCTGAGGCAAAAGGATCTCTTGAACCCGGGAGGCGGAGGTTGCAGTGAGCCGAGATCATGCCCCTGCACTCCAGCCTGAACAGCAGAGTGAGACTCTGTCTCAGGAAAAAAAAAAAGAGGCAAGTGCTGAAAATACAAACCGAAGATGCCACAGTGAGGATGGGCGAGAAAGAACCACCCTGGAATTCTTTAAAGGAAAAGAAAACACAACTGGCCTTTGAGGAAGAAAGTCCAAGGCAGACATGAAAGAAGCAGATATCAGAAACAGATGAACGGGGTGACTTCAAGGGTGACAACTTTACAACTTTAAAGTAGTTCTATTTTGAGAGCCAGCAAGAACATGGCAAAGGAACCCACTGTCTCCTTTGCAGCTCGCCCTGCAAGGGTGACGAGCTGCACCCAGGATGGGATGTGCCACAGCTGACAGGCGACACTCTCCTTCCCGTATGCAGCAACAGAAGCTTCCCTGCTCATCAGTTAGTTTTGCAGAATTGTTTTGAGGCAGCAGCAAACAGCAGCACCAGACAGAAAAGCCTTTGATCCGCCTTCATCTTGGAGATGAAGTGTGGTCTGTGGAGGAATATGTGGCATGGCCCCATTGACAGCAAAAGCACAATTAACACTGAGACCTTGCAGGCAGGTATCTGGGGCACACCACGGAGGGTGTGCGGGGTGTCGGCCAGGACTGACGGCGGCGTCCTCTGCGCGTGGGGTGCAGCCCACCCTCTGTGAGGAAGAGGCCACCTCTCAGTGTGGTGGCGGGGAGTCGGCATCGAGGCGGTGCAGAAGCACTGGGAGTCCTCTGTCGCCTCAGCCTCGTGAGGCTCAATTTCCTCACTGCAGATGGGAACCATATTACCTCTCACAGGCCATCGGGAGGATCCAAGAAAAATGTCTTCATGATTCACGACCTAAGAAAGACCCGAGCTCGGGGCTGTGGGTGTTCCTTTCAGGACCACTGTAGCTAAAGCTGTGCCAAATATCAATTTACTTGCAGAAACCCCAGTGCCTGTGAGACTGGGGCTTTGTTAGCACATTCACTCATTCCAGGGGACCTGGCCCCATCTCATGGCAGGCCTTGCAGAAAACTTTCAGGAGGCAAATGCAGTTCTGGGGGCGATCTGGCGGATGCGTTCCACAAGACAGCATTTATTTATACCCAGACCCGAAAACTACCTTTGTGCAACCACCACCCGCTCTCCACGAGAGCTGACTTTTCACTGAGGCCTCCAGGGTGCAATCCACCTCTCAGGTTTCTCATTCCATGGTGAATTTGTGAGTTCCTCCACACAGATGTGAAAAAAAAATACTTCTAAAATGTTAAGATACCAGCTGGAATAAGTTGATCATTCCCCACAAAGTGGAGGATGGGTTTATTGACTCGCTGATAGAATGAATCACTGCATTTCCGCTGGGAGCCGGACACCTTCTCCCCAGGGTGCTGGACCTGGGCCTTCGAGTAACTTGTTTGCATCCTTGCCTTACCCGAGCCTCCCTGACTGACACACCTGCACCCCTGGGTGCCTGGCCTCATTTGGGATGGATGCTGCCAGCCAGGACTTCATTTTTAAGTTTATAGAGTCCATTTACCCTGCAACTGACAGGAGCATCTGACAAGTTTTCTTTCCATCCCCTAAAACTCTCAGAAAAAAGAAAAGACAGTGGGCTGGGCGTGGTGGCTCATGCCTGTAATCCCAGCACGTAGGGAGGCTGAGGCAGGTGGCTCACCTGAGGTCAGAAGTTTGAGACCAGCCTGGCCAACATGGTGAAACCCCATCTCTACTAAAAATACAAAAATGAGTCAGGCATTGTGGCAAACACCTGTAGTCCCAGCTACTCAGGAGGCTGAGGCAGGAGAATCACTTGAACCTGGGAGGCAGAGGCTGCAGTGAGCAGAGATCATGCCACTGCACTCCAGCCTAGGCAACAGAGTGAGACTCCGTCTCAAAAAGAGAAGAAAAAAAAGAAACAAACAGAAAAGACAGTGATAAATCACACCAAATGTGTATCAAGAAAGCAAGCACGCTTTTGTGATGTCCCTTGAACTCCTGCTAAATTAGCGACCCGCTGGCCGGGTTATGAGCTAATCTCTTGTGAGCCTGTGGGTGTGCGGCCACCGTGCAGAGCGGGGTGTGGGTCTGCCCTGGCCAGCCTCCAGCACCCACCACTGCGGCCAGTGCAGCCGACCTGGGCTGCAGCCTTGGGGCCTCCAGGACAAGGGTTGTGAAGGAAGAACCTAGGGCTGCTGGAACCGATGATGCAAACAAGGCGGTTGAAAACAACAGAAACATGTCTTCCCACATTCCGGAAGCCAGAAATCCAAATCAGGGCGGTACCACGGTGGGGCGCCCCCTGCAGCTCTGGGGGAAGAGGCTTCCTGCTCCCGGGATCTGCAGGCTCTGGGCACTTCTCGGCACCCCTTGGCTTCTAGCTGCACCCTTCTGCTCTCTGCCTCCATCTTTGCATGTGAGGGTCCTCTCTGTGTCTGTGTTCCAATGTCCCCCTTCTTTTAAGGAAACTGGCCCGTGGATTTAGGGCCCACACCCTAATGTACTGTGGCCTCCTCTTAACTGGATCATATCTAAAGAGACCTATTTCCAAATAAGGTTACAAGAAAGGTTCCAGGTGGTGTGAATTTGGGGGGACAATATTCAACCCTGGGTACATCACAAGAAGAAAAACAAGGGGGACCCCAGGCCCTGGGGGGCCTCCCAGGAGAGCCCCTGCTCAGGCAGCAAGCACCGTGGTGCAGGGGCCTCAGGCTTCCTCCCCTTGACTGAGGCACAGCACAACTTTGGGGCTAAATATTCTACGGATTCATTAAGTAAACTTTTTTTTTTTTGAGTCCAAGTCTCGCTCTGTCACCAGGCTGGAGTGCAGTGGCCTGATCTCGGCTCACTGCAACCTCCTCCTCCTGGGTTGAAGCGATTCTCCTGCCTCAGCCTCCTGAGTAGCTGGGACTAGACGTGTGCCACCATGCCTGGCTAATTTTTGTATTTTTAGTAGAGACAGGGTTTTACCATGTTGGCCAGGATGGTCTCGAACTCTTGACCTCACGATCCGCTCACCTTGGTCTCCCAAAGTGCTGGGATTACAGGTGTGAGCCACCATGCCCGGCCCAAGTCAACATTTATCAATGCTTACTGTGTGCCTGTCCTCGGCTCAGTGGTGCTGTCTGGGAGGTGCAGGTTCAGCATTGCAGGAAACACTTGGCCTCAGTGGGTTTTCAACAGTTCCCTGAGTAAACTGCGTTCAGCTGTTAGCACCCAAAACAGCCACAATGAGAAGCGCCCTCTGACCACTCTTCCAATTACTAACTTTTGTCATTTGGTCGCGTGTAGCCACAGAAAAAAGACCTAAATTCATAATTTTTAAAATTTATATCATTGAAAAAATAAAATGTACTCTTTTTTTTTTTTTAAGTGTAAAGCTCAGTCAATTGTTTTATTTTTTTTGAGACAGAGTTTCACTTTTGTTGCCCAGGCTGGAGTGCAATGGCCCAATCTTGGCTCACTGCAACCTCCACCTCCTGGGTTCAAGCAATTCTCCTGCCTCCCGAGTAGCTGGGATTACAGGCATGCACCACCATGCCTGGCTAACTGTATATTTTTAGTAGAGTCAGGGTTTCTCCATGTTGGTCAGGCTGGTCTCGAACTCCTGACCTCAGGTAATCTGCCCGCCTTAGCTCCCAAACTGCTGGGATTACAGGCTTGAGCCACTGCGCCCGCTCAGCCAATTGGTCATTGACAGGGGACACAGGAGGAGTGTTTCTAGGGCCTGGCACTGTTTTGCTTCTTGAGCTGGATGGTGATTACAAAATGTACTCTTTGGAACTACTAAGCCTGTTGACTAGAAGTTCCGTGAACGGGGGGCTGACGCCGGATGGACATCTAACTGCTCCTTCCGTCTCTAAATATTTGGAGTGAGGGAGTGCAGGAAGCAATATCCCTAAACACAACGCAAGGTTTTAGGGTATCATAACCCCTTCTTTGCATTCAAAGAAAGAGGAAAGACAGGGTTACAAACCTGGAGTTACATTAGGAAAAACAATAGCTTCTGAAAATCACAATTAGAATCCCAAAGTCATGGCCTATTGTTTTGACAATGTCCCAAATTCTTACAAAGAGGCACTAAATACCCACGTGTCAAGAGAAACTCTGTCGTCGAGCCCTTGAGCTCCAAGTTAGACTGAATAACCTGAAGACAGGCCGGGGCTAGTGTGTCTTTTGTCTGGACCTAAAGTCTTAAGGCTTGTTCATAGCTTTTGGTGTTCAGTCACATTCATCTACAAGTTTATCTTCACCTCTCTCCTTCCTTCCTTCTCTCCCTCCCGCCCTTCCTTCCTCCTTTCCTTCCTCCCTCCCTGCCTTTCTTTCTCACTTCATCTCTCCCTCCCTCCCTCCCTCCCTTCCTTCCTTCCTTCTCTCCCTCCCTCCCTCCTTTCCTTCCTCCCTCCCTGCCTTTCTTTCTTACTTCATCCCTCCCTCCCTTCCTTCTTTTCTTCCTCCCGTCCTCTCTTCTTCTCCAATCATGCTTTTCCTCAATCTGCCTTTTTTTCACAGTCACACTGAGGCCTGCTGCAGCCTCCTGCACCCTTAACGCTGCTTTGCACCCCAGACAGCTTAAGGCTAGAGAGGGTGGCCAAGCCCAGTGCTTCCCACTTCCACCTGCCCACACCTTGTGGAAATGAGATCTCATCTCAGCACATCTGGGGTGGCCCGAGAATCTGCATTTTTAACAAGCTCCTGCTGTGTGGCCCACGCTTGGGCAGAGCCTGGCCCCTCGTGATGCTCAGGCTCCTTTCATTTCCCGTCATCGTAGAGCAGGCACAGATGAGGCTGGCGGGGTGAAGTCCCAGCATGCGAGAAGGTGTGAACAGGGAGGTGCAGCATCACGGGGGCGGTGCTCCAACAGCGCGGTCCTGAGCAGGCCAAGGAGGGAGCTGGCTGGCCCGTTTGCTTCTCTCCAGGTGGAGAATCCCCTGGAGACCGACGAGGAGATGAGGCCTTCAGGTCTCCTGATGGGACCCCAGAGGTGTTCTCTGGACACTCACGCGCACGCCAGGGAACAGGGCTCCACATGCACACTTTTGCTGGCTGGGTGTTTTTTTTTCCATTCCCTGAACCCATCTGGATTGAGAACGTCTCTCAGAGTAGAGCGGCACGGCTGGCAACCAATAAACTTCCCAATTAACCTCATCTTACCTATCTGAAAAGGTCATTTGAGACAGTAGACATTTTGTTCATCATAAGCAAAAGCTTCCCTATTTGAAGGCAGACCACCAGCCACGATTTATGCTAAGATCACTTAGAAATTAAAGAAGCGGGAGACCGAGGCAGGCGAATCACTTGAGGGAGATCAGGAGTTTGAGACCAGCCTGGCCAACAGAGTGAAACTGCATTTTTACTAAAAATACAAAAATTAGCTAGCCGTAGTATCGAGTGCCTGTAACCCCAGCTACTCAGGAGGCTGAGGCAGGAGAATCACTTGAACCCAGATTCAGAGGTTGCAGTGAGCCAAGATTTCACCACTGTACTCCAGCCTGGGCAACGGAGTGAGACTCTACCTCAAAAAAAAAAAGGGCCGGGAGTGGTGGCCCACGCCTGTAATCCCAGCACTTTGGGAGGCAGAGGCAGGTGGATCACAAAGTCAGGAGTTCAAGACCAGCCTGGCCAAGATGGTGAAACCCCATCTCTATTAAGAATACAAAAATTAGCTGGGCGTGGCAGCGTGCACCTGTAATCCCAGCTTCTCGGGAGGCTGAGACAGGAGAATCGCTTGAATCCGGGAGGTGGAGGTTGCAGTGAGCTGAGATTGCGCCACTGCACTCCAGCCTGGGGGACAGAGCGAGGCTCCATCTCAGAAAAAAGAAAAAGAAAAAGAAAAAGAAACAAAGAAATAAAGAAGAAAGACTGAAAAAGCCAAGTGACTGTTCCTGAAGCAGGTAGAGTGCAGCAGGACCCAGAGCGCCTCCTTGCCTGAGTCATCGCTCCTGAGTCATGACTCCTTGCCTGAGTCATCGCTAACTCACCGCCCACAGCTTCTTCCTGACGCTTCAATTATGTTCTCAAAAGGCCAGCTCCTCGGAGGCATCGGATCCAAACTGCTGGCAGCATTTCCAGCCGGCGACATTTTAAGTTGAAATGATAGAGCAATCCTTAAACACTGCAAATTCAGAATAATCTGTTTGGATGACAGATCCTTTTCCTTCCAATCCAATGGCAGTGTCTTTTATATTTCTTTAATCAGAATATCTTCTTAAAATTAGTATTATAGTTAATACTATTTGCAAATGGTTATAAAATAAATGCAAATACTTTCTGTTATCATTGCTCTTCTTCTTTCTCTTCTGATAGTGATAAATCTGGGCCATTATTATTATTATTATTATTGTTATTTTTGAGACAGAGTCTTGCTCTGTCGCCAGGCTGGTGTGCAGTGGCACAATCTGGGTTCACTGCAACCTCTGCTTCCCAGGTTCATGTGGTTCTCCCACCTCAGCCTTCCTAGTAACTGGGACTATAGGCACATGCCGCCACGCCTGGCTAATTTTTGTATTTTTTGTATAGACAGGACTTCACCATGTTGGCCAGGCTGGTCTCAAACTCCTGACCTCAAGCCATCCACTCACCTCAGGTACCAAAGTGCTGGGATTACACGTGTGAACCACTGTGCCCAGCCAATCTGGGCCATTCTTGACTGTCACGGAAGAAAAAGGCCAGATGAAAAGGAAGATGTCAATGAATTGCTGCATTTTGGCTGCTTAGAATGAGAAATTTACAGGGCAGTGAAATTTACAAGGCTAGGATTCCAGGCAGAATTTTCTTATGGGCACTGTGACCATATGTCCCATATTTTTTAGGCAGTCATTATTTCAAATATTCTGGTTTTATTTTCATAAATACGTTATTATAGTGTGTCAGACTGTGAGACTACATTTTTATTGGACACCTTATCTAAGGATATGTGCCCCGAGCAAAGGGATGTGTCAAGTCTTTCATCAGGAAGCCTGGGGAACGAGTACAGACAGATCAAAGCAAGTAGATCCTCATCACCCCCAGGCACACACCTGGACAGTGCAGCTGCGGTGCCATCTTCCTATGGAAAGACGTTTGCAAAAACAAGTCTGGCAAATGGGATATTAAAGTGGTTGAGCCTGACCAACTTGGTGAAATCCTGTCTCTACTAGAAATACACAAATTAGCTGTACATGGTGGTGTGCACCTGTAATCCCAGGTACTTGGGAGGCTGAGACATGAGAATTGCTTGAACCTAGAAACTGGAGGTTGTGGTGAGCTGAAATCAGACCACCACACTCCAGCCTGGGTGAGGGAGCGAGAACCTGTGTTTAAAATAGAAAAAGCAAAACAAAAAAAAATGGAAAAGTGAAATTTAAAAAGTTATTTTAATTGGGTTGGTAAAACTTGACGTGGAATAGAAAGTTGTAAATTTCCATCTAATTGGTGGAGTGTTTAATAGGAATGGCTGAAATGTTAATGACAGACTCCCAGCTCTACCAGTAATTACCATGAATCATAAGGAACTTTAAAGAAGCAAGTGAGTGTCACAAAAGCTGTGTGACATATGCAGATGTCATTGCATGGACACACTTGAACATGGATCTCCAATCAAGAAACTCTCAAAATGGAAAGTACACGTTATTTTACCAACACACCAGAAACTGCATATTTCAGCTCACATTCTTGATGAAGACAACGTGCTGCATGTAACATTCAAATTACTTTTTGAAGAGACTGTTACATCACAGCTAGGTACAATACTCATAGCGGAATGGGGGCAGTTGAACAGTCCTGCTTTCGGTGGTGGTGGACTTCACTCTGAGGCTGGAGGATGAGGAATAGCTGGCTTTGCCTCTTGCTCCCCAGCTGAACTCTGTGCGCACATCACATAACACTAAGTCTGTTAACCAGCCTGCACTTTATCCTGTCAACCAGCAGAGAGAGACAGGCTCTCTAAAAGAAAAGACATGTATGTGGGAGTAAAACATTACAATAGGAATGTGCATGCCATAGTAAACTCTAAGTGTATTCAGGGAGGTAAAGGAAGACAACGCTTTTTTTGTGAGTTAGGGTCTCGCTCTGTTGCCCATGCTGGAGTGCAATGGTGCAATCTTGGCTCATTGCAACCTCCTCTTCCTGGGTTCAAGCAATTCACCTGCTTCAGCCTCCCGAGTAGCTGAAATTATAGGCACCCACCAGCATGCCTGGCTAATTTTTGTATTTTTAGTAGAGATGGGGTTTCATCATATTGGCCAGGATTGTCACTTGGCCAGACTGGTCTCGAACTCCTGACCTCATGATCTACCCGCCTTGGTCCCCAAAAGAGCTGAGATTACAGGCATGAGCCACCGCGCTCGGCCCAAGAAGACAAAGCTTTTCAAGGGGAAACAAATGGGGAGGATTATACAACTATTTTGAAATAATTATATTTGACTCTAAAGATCAAAACTGAGTGACACAGTCTGAGGTAGATAGGCAGTTGCTGAGCAGATGCTCTTGCAGCAGTATTTTTTTTTTGTGTAAGACTGTGATGGTCTTTGTGCAAGGTTGTGAGTTTTGCGGTGTTTTGTAATAGTTTTGTTATCAGGAATACAAGCATGAGATTCCTCTTTTCATGACCTTCCTTGGCTCTATTTGTAAGAGGTGTGTGTTTTTTTTTTTTGGTTGTTGTTTTGTTTGGAGACAGGGTCTTACTCTGTCACCTAGGCTGGAGTGGAGTGGCACTATCTCAGCTCACTGGGGCTTCCACCTCCTGAGTTCACGTGAATCTCCTGCCTCAGCCTCCCAAGTAGTTGGAAGTATAGGCATCAAATTTCACACGAACCTATTAGTATTACAATAGCACAAGCATTTTCTTATTTAACCAATGAGTACTACAGGATATTTTTAGGTTAGCTTCTGTTAAGTCACCAGCAGAAGCTATTAATTGTGAATATATAATTACATCATTATTCTGCCAAGTGAAAAAGGTAACATTAATGGGAGTAAAAGTCTCATTATGATATGGAGTCTCGTGCTGATGTCTTGGAAAAAGCTGTCTACAGTGTGAAAACATCAACTGTTCTTTCTGATTTGTAGCTTAAATGGCTCTGGTAATGACATTGGGCGGCTTGGTAAACTTTCTGTGTGGCCCACAAAATTTCAGATAAAAGTTATCTGAAACTTAGATAAATTTTATAATCTAGTTTCTAGATTATAAAACTTTTCTAGTTTCAGTTTATAGGGCTTTAGAAACAGAGTGGTTTTTGTTTTTAGTTCAAGAATTATAGCAAATGCTGGAGGAAATTAGAAGAATTTAGTATCTAGTTGAGTCTATAAATAAATAACAAGAATTTGAAAACAATGCAAAGGGCTAAAAAAAGTATATTATAATTTTTCTTGGGAAACGTAACTTTTTCTCTCTGCATTGATTACATGGGAGTGTCTGATTTAAATGTCCCTCGAAGCTAGAAAGCCAAACTAAGGCAGATTTTAGATTTTACTTAAAGTCTTAAAGTTCTTGGGCTTGCCAGAAAATGACAGTTTTTACTCACTCACTGTAAGTCTGGGAATTCTTGAAGCCAGGCATTTTATGCACATTCTTAAACATGAAGTTTCAGTCGAAGCCTTGTTAATATAAACAATGGTCCCAGTTGTATCCTTCTTATAAAGAGAAAGCAGATTTGTATTGAACATATGTAAACAAAAATAGGAATACTCACAAATAGTTTTTGAATTTTGGAGGAATCAAGTAGGGAGGAAACGAAAATGCTTTCACCGTTTGTTCACCAAAGTAGAACCTGTAGGTAGCTTAGGAGAAAAGTTTCTTTAAATCTGGAAAACAAAACATTTTTTAATTTTTAAATATCTTTATTGAGGTATAATTGAAATACAATAAACTGTACATATTTAAAGTACCCAATCTGGTAAGTTTTGTCGTATGTATATAGCCATGAAACTGTCTCCATAACCAAGGTAATGAACATATTTATCACCCACAGAAGTTCATAGTACCTCTTTGTGATCCATGCTTACTCAATCCTCCTTGCCTCCCAGCCCCACCCCACTATCACCTGACCACTGATCTGCTTTCTTTAAGATCAATTTGCTACCAATGAAGTCGTAGAGTATGAGCCTTTTTTGGTCTGGCTTTTGTCACTCAGCATAGTAATTTTGTGATTTGTCTATATTGCAGCATTTATAAATAAATCATTCATTTGCTGCTGAGTAGTATTGTATTTTAGGAATATATCATAATTTGTTTATTCTTTGGATGATGGACATTAAATAAAGAATCAAAAATATTTCAAATAAAAGACACCTTGTTACAAAGACATTATCTTGATCAATTATTTAATTGCACATAATTAATTTTTTTGTTGGGATTGATCTTGATTAGCAGTTTTATGAATGCTGCTGGCCTCCAAGCTGGGTGAGACCATACCCATGACCATCAACTAACCATGCACCTGCACCAGCCATGCTGTCTCTTCTTTCCAGCTGCGGCTGCGATTACTCTGATTTCCTGGCCCTGATTCTGCACCAGCTCTCTCCGCCCTGTGACCGACAGACCTTGGTCAAAAAGCACTCCCAGACCATTTTGACCCTCTCTCTATGCTAGAGATTACACTTTTGCTGTGTATCTGTCATGCATGATTGCAACGGGCACCATTAAGGCCACTGTGCAAAGCCTGGGTGACTGCTCCACACCCAGGACGAGCTCACAAGGCTGCTGGCAGGGGTCACAGGCACTGAAGTGGGCTGTCTGCAGGCCTGTCAGGAGTGGATCAAAGCTGAACTCAGGGAAGCCACCCAGACCAGCCCCAGCCCAGTACCCAAAGCCCAGCTGGGCTCTGGCAGCCAGGGACCCAACCAGATCAGCACTGCCATAGATGTTGTGGTCTTCCACCTGTAGCCCTGGAGAGGCCCCCTCGAATGGCCATGAAACAGAGGAGAGGCCACTGGCAACTTTCTCCCTGCCTCCAGAAACAAACCACACCACACGAGGCTTGTTTGGAAACCGAGTCAAGTCCCTACTTTCTGCTGTGAGCAGCTCAGCTCCTTCCCTGACTCTAGCTGGGGGTGAGCCAGGCTGGTCAGACGACACTGGAACAGGTGGGACACCTGCACAGTGTTCGTTCTGAGGCCACCCCATCCCCCAGGGCTCTCAAGTTCTCAACTCCCAAAATGCCTCCTGTGCCTTCTGAAAATGTGGCCTTTCTAGGGTTATTGCATTTGGATGGGGGTCCTTTCAAAGATGAAATTTCAAGCACGGTTGATTGATAGATGTGAGTGAGGGGACAGAGTCATCCCCTTATTAAAAAGCAAAATACTGGCCGGGCAAGGTGGCTCATGCCTGTAATCCCAGCACTTTGGGAGGCTGAGGTGGGTGGATCACCTGAGGTCGGGAATTCGAGACCAGCCTGGCCAACATGGCGAAACCCCATCTCTACTAAAAATACAAAAATTAGCCGGGCATGGTGACAGGCACCTGTAATCCCAGCTACTTGGGAGGCTAAGGCAGGAGAATCCCTTGTACCTGGGAGGTGGAGGTTGCGGTGAGCCAAGATTGCACCATTGCACTCCAGCCTGGGCAATAAGAGCGAAACTCTATCTCAAAAAATAAAAATAAAAATGCAAAACATAAGGATTTCTGCACTGCCTCCTCACATACCAGTGAGTTTGAAAGAGTGTCATTTTTATTTTTCTTCAGACTAATCTTTATGTTAATTTTAACTTGATTCTCTACATAGACAAATAATGATTGACATTTACAGTGTCTATGTACACAAAGATTGTTTTTGTTGACCCTCACCATGATCAATCAAATTGATGTTATTATTTCTACTTTCCAGGTGATGAAACTTGGAGGTTTATTGGCTTTTTCATGAAGTAGAAAAGAGGCGTGAAAGGACCTAGGCCAGCTCTTCTGACTCTGTGCCATTACCATCCCAGCAGACTGTCATTGTAGTCCTGGGGAAGTGCAACTGAGGACGGACTCCATCATCATCCCCTTCCCATGAAAGGCCTTCAACGCGTAACAACCAGCTTTGGAAGCTGCAAAATCGGTAGTTGGTCATGTTCAGAGCCAGACCTATGACAATTCACCCTTGCCTCTGTACTTGTTTATTTATTTTAGAGACAGGGTCTTGCTCTGTTGCCCAGGCTGGAGTGCAGTGGCACCATCATAGCTCACTGCAGCCTCAACCTCCTGGGCTCAAATGATCCACTTGCCTCAGCCCCCTGAGTAGCTGGGACTACAAGTGCCCCAGCATTCCTGGCTAATTTTTAAAAATTTTTATTGTAGGGTGGGGTCTCACTACGTTGCCCAGGCTGATCTCGAACTCTTGGTCTCAAGTGATCCTCCTGCCTTGACCTCCCAAAGAGCTACGACAGGCAAGAGCCACCATGCCAGCCCTCCTTGCCAATAAAGAAAGTTTTAAAATAAGAAAAAAGGCCTTTCATATATGTCACACATTTACATTTCTGATGCCCTTGGGGTACGCTCCACAGGCGCCATGGCGAAGGGCTTGCACATGGTGGTAGGTATCTGTCACCCTCTCCAGGACCACATCTGTAGGGCTGTGCTCCGTGAGCAGTTATTCACAATTTAGGGCGTATACATATTACTTCTTCATTTGAAAATATTATGGGTCTAAAAACACTAGAAATGTTTGCCAACCTAGTTGATTTCAAGATATCCTGTATTTTGCTGTAAATGTTAGAAATTCTTTGAAAGGACATGCATCTTTTTATCTGGAGAAGGGTTTTGTGTGAAACTTCACAAGAAAACTAATCAGTCAGAATACCACACACTAGAGTGTGTAGCTGAATTAGCTCAAGCTCAGAATGGGAGCTCAACATCGGCCTCACCGTCACTCCAAAGAACCTGTCTGAAAACTCCTTTTGCAGTCAATTAGTGATTACACACACAATAGTCTTCAGTAACCAGATCTGTTCTCTTCAGGAGGTTTAAAGTTCTGCTTCCCAGGCCAGCTCTGCGTGCTTTGCTTCCAGCTCTGTCTAATCACCTGCTTCCTGTCTGGTGCACACAATTGTCCCTTCAGCTTGACTGATAATATCACCATGTTGCAGCGTCAAGGACCATGGTAACTTAAAAGAGCTGAACCTCATTTATTAACTTCTCATGATGAGCCTGTGATGGAACAGACAGGAGGGGTTGGACCAAAATTAAAAACTAGAGAGGAGAGGATATTCCAATAAAATCATAAGCAATTGTGTCATCTTTTGAATAAATAGGTATTTTTCTCCAGGCTGGTTGTCACATGACCATAAAGGACAGCATCAGAAATAATAAAATAATTCATTTTCCTTTTCTAATTAAAATGAGAATGGAAAAATTTTAGAAGGTAAGATTTGCTTAGCAGCTGGTCTATCTCCAAGGGGCTGTGTGGTGACATTTAGGTGACCCAAGAGAAGCCAATCACATTGACAGAAACGTCTCCTCGTGAGCCTCAGATCCTCGGCCTCCCAAAGTGCTAGGATTACAGGCGGGAGCCACCTTGCCCATTTGACATCTTTTTAAAAATGCAGTTGTGCTCGGAAGGGCAAATGGAAGTAACATCACCATCAACATGACTGATACTTTGGCATGACTTTGTTAACAAATAGATTTCTGATCTGTCAGTTTCCTAGGAACGGGGCCGGGAGGTTGGACTCCTGAGTTTGTCAGTACCAAACACCTGGGATCAGTACTAAAAAGAAATAAGCTGTCAAGTCACGAAAAGACAGGGAGGAAGCTTAAACATATATTCCAAGTGAAAGAAGCCAGAAAAGGCTGCATCCTGCAGGGTCCAGCTGCACGACATTCTGGAAAAGGTGATGCCTTGGGGGCAGCAAGCTCGGTGGCTGCCAGGGGTCAGAGAGAGGGAGGAACAAACAGGAGAAAGACTGAAGATGTTCAGGGCACTGAAAACACTCTGTGTGTTACTGTAGTGGTGGGCATCTTTCATTGTAAATTTGTCCACAGTTACACCTATACAACTTACATCGCACCAAGGGGAGGCCCTAATGTACGCTATGGGCTTTGGGTGACAGTGGTGCGTCAATGTAGGTTCATTAACAGTAACAAATGCACCCTGTGGTGGGGTGGGGGACGTTGATCATGGGGGAGATTGTTGCACGTGTGGGGACAGGGTTGAAGGGGTAACTCTGCATTTTCTGCTCAATTTTGCTGTGAACCTAAAACTGCTCCTAAAAACGTTTATTTAAAAATTGCACTATGTGGTAGCCTCTTATATTATGAAATTAAAACGTTTTATAATCCTTCTGCAGCAAAGTACATTGATCATATGCTATTCCAGTACATTGCTTAAACATGATTTGTTAAATTGATGGTTTATTTCTGAATCTAAGAAATTTATTGAAAAATCCGGTTGCTACTGCCTCAGCAGAATGAAGCATTTCAAAATTGAAATTAATAATAAAAGCCACCTAAGGACTATAACGACTCAAAACAGATGATCTAATTTGGCATTTCTGGCAATAGAACACGAATCATGCTATTATAATCCAAACAGAATAATTAGCAATTTTGCTGAAATGAAGACAAGAAAAAATAAATCTACTATAACTTATTTAAATGAATTTTTTAAAATTCCAGGGACTCCAATCCCAAGGAAAGAGGAGATGGATCTGGATCCTTCTGGGAGCCAGGGAGGACTCTTCAGGGGCCGGAGGTGGGAAGGACCTTTGCTCCTCCAGCACGGGCAGGTGCCACCTCAGACCCCGGCAGTCGCACCAGTCTGGACCCAGGGACCCAGCTGTTGTCCAGCTCTCCTCCTTGCGTCGCAGGTGAGGAAGGGGCGCGAGGGAAGGAGGGTGGTGACGCAGCTGCACACAGCTCACCCGCTGCCTCTGCGTCTTGCTCACATGCTTGCTTGCGGTATTGATTTTTTTTTCTGATTTAAATTAAATGCTTCTCATTTCAGAACTCTAGGAACTATAAAAAAAGTCTAAAGGGTAAATAAAAACGGCAAGAAAGATGGTTACAGAGATGACAATAGGAAAGTGACATTTTATTTATTTATTTATTTATTTAAGACGGAGTCTCACTCTGTTGCCAGGCTGGAGTGCAGTGGTGAAATCTTGGCTCACTGCAACCTCTGCCTCCCAGGTTCAAGAGATTCTCCAGCTATGAGTAGCTGGGACTTAGCCTCCTGAGTAGCTGGGACTACAGGCGTGTGCCACCATGCCCAGATAATTTTTGTATTTTCAGTAGAGATGGGGTTTCACCATGTTGGCCAGGATGGTCTTGACGTCTTGACCTCTTGATCCGCCTGCCTTGGCCTCCCAAAGTGTTGGGATTACAGGCGTGAGTCACCGCGCCTGGCCAAAAGTGGCATTTTCAGGCCTGCGAGATGGGGCCTGGAGGGTCCAGCTCCTGTTCTGTCTCCAGGTGACCCTTGTGTCCCCAGAGACGCTGGCTGACCTTGCTCTCTGACCGCTTTCCCCCCACCCCCACACTCTGCGACTGGCTGGGCAGGGAACCTCCTCCTGTCGTTTGTACCTGTTCCCGGGGTTCTGTCCTGTCCTCCTTCCTGCAAGTGCTATGTGATGTGTCTCTGTCCTGGGCAGGAGAATCCCGCCTGCCTGCCTGGGAGGCCTTGCGGTGCACTGCTAACTGTCCATCATCCGGGTGACCATTCAGTCGTCCCCGGCAAAAGCTTCCTGCATTTCCAAAGGCAACGTGTCCATTTTCCATTTTAAGATAGATACTTTTGGAAGAGTACAGACGTAACAAAAACGGCAACATTATTCTAATATTCGCAAGATGTGTAATAAAAATGACTACACGTTCAAGACAGTCCTATAGGACAACGTGCTCCAAATGTTCATAAACATTTCGCTTTAACGGCGGGCTGGCCGAGACGTTTAGAAAGAGTTTGTCTGTAAAACGCCAAGCCAGCTTATAAATATTTCGCAGCAGCAGCACCGCCGAGATCGTGATGCGTGTATTGCACTGTCGCGTGCTCCAGGCCGCTTCCCACGGTGGGCCACTGCGAGCTGGGCTTCTCGCTGCGTTTTCCAGTCTGTTTTCTGGCTCCATATTTCTCAAAACGAAGCTGTCACTCTCGTAAGAAGCCAGTTCCTCGTTGACTCTGAGAAGCTCTGCTGTAAATATCTCTCACGTGCTGATGCGGTCTCACTTTTTCTTTCTTTTTGCACTTGAAATTGACTGTAGATGTTCCTATCAAAAGGACTCCTTTCACTCTCCCTGCATCTTATGTAGTAATAATTGTTGCACTCACTTCAAAGAGGGCCTTACTGCCCGAGAGCTGTGTCAACCTCATTAAATGACATGTAACGCAAACCCTCCAGACGCCACCTGGGGCTCCCGACATGGTGGCCGACGGGACACGAGGGCCTCCAGTGTCTTCATGGAAGGGTCCTGGCTTCCCCCCGGCCCTGTCTTCACCTTTTCCCCTCTGAGGCTGTGGCTGCCCGGGCGCTGTCCCTGCTGGAAGTCTCCCGCGGAGGGGGAGGCCTGGGGGTGCCGTGTGGCCTCTGCGTGAGCAGGGTCGGGGTACCACGCCGCGAAGCGCTGTCTTCCCAGGTCCTCTTTGGACGTGACTACCAGCGTCTTGAGGGGACCAGCCAGGCCCCACTGCTCCTCTCGGTCAGAGGGCCAGACGCCCGCCCCGCCCCACCCCTAGGGCCACACTGTCCTCTGAGGCCAGCAGCACTGCCGGCCGCGGCTCTGGCCCACCGTGTCCCTGGCCACCGTGTTTGTTGGGTCTTTTAATGGCTGTGGTAGAACATTAAGACACAGAACCGGCCACGTTAACCCTGTCTGAGCGCACGGGTCGGGCGCTGAGCACTGTGCGCTGTCGAGCAGCCCACGCCGCCCTCCACCTCCAGAACCTCCTCGTCCCCGGCAGGAGCTCCGGGCCAGCTCGGTGTGTGAATTGCCTCTTTGGTGCCACGTCGTCTCGCTGAGCAGGCTGTACGTCTCTCGAGAACAGGACTAAGCGTGTGCAGGTCGGATCACACTGCCGGGACCAGGCAGAGCAGGCGCGCAGGGGACCCTCGAGGCCTGCGGCTCGGGCCTCCGCCCGGCTCCTGCTCAGAAAACTAAGCCCCGTTTAGAAAATGACCCGGGACGCGCCGTGTGTAGCAAAGTGGACCAGGGCTGAGCCCGGACCCGAGAAGGGCCAACTGAAGTCACTCTTCAAGACCCTGGACTTGGGACACAAGAAGTCGAGGCAGTCCCGGAAGTGACTGGAAATGTAACATTTGAACAGAAAAGCCACGGAGTCCCCAGAAAGCTGAGTGGGAGCAGGAGTGAGAGCGAGGGCGGGGGTGGGAGAGGGCGCACAGCTCCTCTTCTGCCTGCCCCAAGCCTGCCTCGGGGTTTTCTCAGCCCACGGGGTACCCCGGCGCCTCATAGGAAATGCCCCTTTTAACAAGCGCCGTTTTATTAAGGCCGACGTGCGGGGGTGGGCCTCGCCCAGCAGGGGTGCGCGTGGCCAAACCCACGGCTCCAGCTTCCCCGGCAGGAGTGAAGCGCAGGAAACCGGCCGGGCTGAAGCTGCCGAGCGCTGCTCCTGCAGAGGAGGAGGCCTGCGGTCGCGCTCTGCTCCCACGTCAGCTCCACCGGGCTCCGTGGCCACCATCCTCTCCCCGTCACCGGTAAGGGCGGCCCGTGGAAACGCCTGGGCAGCACAGAGGCCACACCACCCCAGGGCGCCAGATCACCCCAGGGCGCCACACCACCCCAGGGCACCACACCACCCCAGGGCGCCAGATCACCCCAGGGCACCACACCACCCCAGGACGCCACACCACCCCAGGACCCCACACCACCCCAGGACGCCACACCACCCCAGGGTGCCACCCCAGGACCCCACACCACCCCAAGACTCCACACCACCCCAGGGCACCACACCACCCGAGGACCCCACACCACCCCAGGACCCCACACCACCCCAAGACTCCACACCACCCCAGGGCGCCACACCACCCCAGGATGCCACACCACCCCAGGACCCCACACCACCCCAGGACGCCACACCACCCCAGGGCCCCACACCACCCCAGGGAGCCACACCACCCCAGGGTGCTACCCCAGGACCCCACACCACCCCAGGATGCCACACCATCCCAGGGTGCCACCCCAGGACCCCACACCACCCCAGGATGCCACACCACCCCAGGGTGCCACCCCAGGACCCCACACCACCCCAGGACGCCACACCACCCCAGGGTGCCACCCCAGGACCCCACACCACCCCAGGACGCCACACCACCCCAGGGTGCCACCCCAGGGCGCCACACCACCCCAGGGTGCCACACCACCCCAGGACCCCACACCACCCCAGGATGCCACACCACCCCAGGGTGCCACCCCAGGACCCCACACTACCCCAGGATGCCACACCACCCCAGGGTGCCACCCCAGGATGCCACACCACCCCAGGACCCCACACCATCCCAGGACACCACACCACCCCAGGACCCCACACCACCCCAGGACTCCACACCACCCCAGGACCCCACACCACCCCAGGACGCCACACCACCCCAGGGTGCCACCCCAGGACCCCACACCACCCCAGGGCCCCACACCACCCCAGGGTGCCACCCCAGGACCCCACACCACCCCAGGGCCCCGCACCACACCAGGGCACCACACCACCCCAGGACCGCACACCACCCCAGGACCCCACACAACCCCAGGGCGCCACACCACCCTAGGACCCCACACCACCTCAGGGTGCCACACCACCCCAGGACCCCACACCACCCCAGGGCCCCACACCACCCCAGGACCCCACACCACCCGCAGGGTGCGCGCAGATGGAGGCCACGTGGCCTGCAGAGAAGCCCCTCCGACTCAGGTTGACTGAACCAGACCTTTCTGCTTCCATTTCCTGCAGGATGCTGTGTGTCCGCTTGCAACACACATGTCCAAATCTCAGGGATTCGCCAGGTTTCTCTCTCCCCCATGCCACTGTCCAGTGCGTGCCGGCAGCTGCTGCCCAAGCGGGGACTCAGGGCCCCAGGCTCGGTTCTCCACATGTGGCCCTCAAGGTGGCAGAGGAGAGGACACAAGGGCGGATGCGTGGGACAGAGGCTTTTTTTTTTGTCTTTGTACAAGATTTTATTAAAGATCTTTACAGAGCAACATCCAGACTCCAGAACACAGCTGCCAAGGAGACTCTGTGGGCTGCGGGGACTGGCTGGGCCGTGGCAGGCGGCTGTGGCTTCCCTCCCTTCTGTTCTGAGATGGGGGTGGTGGGCAGTATCCCATCTTCGGGCTCCACGATGCTCATGTGGTCAGGCAGGGGCTTCTTAAGACCAGTCTTCCCAGTTGGGTCCCAGGGCAGCATGCTCTTCACCTTGATGGCACCGCCAGACTTGGATGTGCAGAGCTGGGGATGGCAAATGTGGCTCCCCTCACACACATATGGCCGCAGCCTACCTGCCAGGGGTCAGTTAGGCTGTTTACCCAGGAGGAAAACAGATTGCTTGGAGAGCGCATAGCACGGCCCGCCACGCGCGCCAGGGAGGTCCTTCTTAGCATTTTATTCCGTAGAAGTAATAGATAGATGTATGTTTAAATGCTCTTGTTACTTTAGGGTTAGACAGAAAAACAGCTGTTTCTATCCTAAGTTCCACTTTCCAGGGGCAATGAGCCATTTCTTCTGGTATTTATCCTGCGATTTCTAAACGCAGGACAGAGATGTAGCTCTCTAAACACCCGCACTTTCCTCTCCTTTCCCCGCAACTTTCAGGGTGTTTATTCCTATGGTTCGAGGGTGTTTGTTCCCGTGCTTTGCCAGAGGGCTTTTCCAGGAGGCGAGCTGACTCCAGGAGGCTGGCGAGCTTGAATAGAGCCTGAGCCCCTTTCTACTCTCGGATTCAATCAACCCTTCACTTGAAAATAAAGTTCCAGGTTGAAATCATGTCTCTTCAGAATTTCAAAGACATTGGTTCATGGTTCTCTAGCATCTGATTTGTTTTGGAAAGTCCAACATGGTTCTGACTGCTGGACTTGGTGACGTAGCCGGTGTTTTTCCTTTCTCTTTCTGGGAGATCCTAGGACCCGACATTTACTATCACCATTCTTCAGTGACACAGCAGTGTACCCTCTGTGTGTCTATTCACCAGGCAGAAACTTGCTGGGTTCTGGTTTTTGTTGTTGTTGAGACAGGGTCTCGCTCTGTTGCTCAGGCTGGAGTGCAGTGGCGTGATCATGGCTTACTGCAGCCTTGAAATTCTAGACTCAAGGGATCCCCCTGCCTCAGCCTCCCTAGTAGCTAGGGGTGTGTGCTACCATACCCAGCTGATTTTTTTTTCTATTTTTAGTAAAGGTGGAGTCTCACTATGTTGCTCAGACTGTTCTCAAACTACTGGGCTCAAGCAATCCTCCCACCTTGACCTCCCAAAGTGCTGGGATTACAGCATGAGCCACCATGCTCAGCCCTTGATAGCTTCTTTTAATATAGAACTTTGCTTTTCTAGAATTATTTCTTTGATGATTTTTTCCTCTATGTTTTATTTTTCTTTCTGGAAATTTTATTTCTCAACAGTCGGACACTGAATTGATCCATTATTTTGTTGTTGTTTTTTTTGAGACAGGGTCTCGCTCTGTCACCCAGGCTGGAGTGCAGTCACATGGTCCTCACGGCAGCATCCTGCTCCAGCTTCCCGAGGAGCTGGGATTACGGCGCGCACCACCATGCCCAGCTAAATTTTGTATTTTTAATAGAGACGAGGTTTCACCATGTTGGCCAGGCTGTTCTCGAACTCCTGACCTCCAGTGATCCTCCTGCCGCTGCCTTCCAAAGTGCAGGGATGACAGGCATGAGCCGCCGCGCCCAGCCTGGTCCTTTAATTTGGACTTTTACTTTTATATCTGTTTCCTTGTTTTGCTTTTTGAGAGATTTCTTCAAGCATACCTCCCAATATTTCTATTGAATTAATTTGTTTCTGTTTTCATATTTTAAAGAGCTCGTTTTTATTCCTCACTATTCCTTTGATACAGTATCTTGTTCATGTTTCATGGATAAAATAGATTCTCCTGTCTCTACCAGGACATAAACTGTGAATTTTTTTTGAAGTTTTCTTCTTCGCTCTATGCTTTTTTTCTCATGAGTTCCTCATCTCTGTCTTGCTGAAATGTTTTCTCAGATATCCAGTAATATTTAACTGTCTGTGTTTCCTAAGATTAAGCTGTGATTGGAAGAGGGAGAGTTAAAGCTGACGGAGGTTCTGTGGCGGACCAGTGGCTCGCGCTCCAGGGTAGGCGTCAGAAAATGGTTTCTATAAAGAACCAGTAGTAAATATTTCAAGCTCCGTGGGCCGTCTGGTCTCCGCCGCAACCGCTCCACCTCCACCCAGCCCCTGTAGTGTGAAATAATGGGAAAGAAGCTATAGACAATACGAAGGGGAGAGCGTGGCCGTGTTCCAGCAGAGCCTCGCAGAGACAGGCGGCGGGCCTGGCGGGGCCCCTCAGCTGGACTCACCGGCCCCTGGCATCGTGCCCAGCACCTGCCCTCAGCTGTGCCTGGAGACGTTGAGGCCAGAGCCTCCCAGGGGCAGGGTCCCCAGAGAATACCTCCCCTTCCGCCCGTTTGGGTCCCTTGCTGCCAGTACACACAAACCGTGGGAGGGGAACTGGGAGTTCTGACAACCGCACTGGTTTCAGGGTATCCTTTCACCGACTCGGAGGCTGTGCTGCCTCCAGTCCTGAGGCTCTCACACCTCAGCCGCATCTTGTTGACTTCTCATTAAGCAATGGGAAGAAAGCTTCAGCTCTCTCCAACCACAGAGCCAAGTACTCCTCAGCCGCTTCCTCCCAGTTTCCCAAAATTGCAGATATTGTGTTGCTTCTCATTTTGTTTGTTGTTGTTGTTGTTGTTGTTTTTGTTTGAGACGGAGTCTCGCTCTGTCATCAGGCTGCAGTGCAGTGGCGCAATCTCGGCTCACTGTAAACTCCTCCTGCTGGGTTCAAGTGATTCTCCTGCCTCAGCCTCCCAAGTAGCTGGGACTACAGGCATGTGCCACCACGCCCAGCTAACGTTTGTATTTTTAGTAGAGACGGGGTTTCACCATGTTGGCCAGGATGGGCTCCATCTCTTGACCTCATGATCCACCCGCCTCGGCCTCCCAAAGTGCTGGGATTACAGGCATGAGCCACTGCGCTCTGCCCTTTTTTTTTTGAAACAGGGTCTTGCTCTGTCGCCAAGGTTGGAATGCAGTGGTGCGATCTCCTCCTCCTCCCGGGTTCAAGAAATTATCTTGCCTCAGCCTCTCAAGTAGCTGGGATTAGTGGTGCCTGCCACCACACCTGGCTAATTTTTATATTTTTAGTGGAGACAGCGTTGTGACATGTTAGCCAGGCTGGTCTTGAACTCCTGACCTCAGCCTCCCAAAGTGCTGAGACTACAGGCATGAGCAACCATGCCAGGCCTCGTTTTCTTTGTTCTTGTAGGTTTATGACATTTTTCCCCTTATGATCAGTTTGGTAAGGTTTCAGGAGGACGCTGAAGTAGCCTGTGTGTGCAGTCTCCCAGGTTTAACCAAAACTCTGATTCGGGAACCTGTAACGTTTTAATAAACGGACGAAGGTCACATGGAATGAGATGAGAAGGAAAATTTTTAAGAGAAAAGAAAACGAGAAGGAAAGACAAAATGGAAGGCAGGAAGTAAAATAACGTTTAGAGTTTAAGTTTTTCCCCTAAACACGGCGCCATGAAATGTTGAAACCTCTTTCACTTTACCCTTCACTCTCTCAACATAAAAAAACAGTAAGAAATAAAATAATAAATCTCATTGAGAGGAACACTTTGCCTTAGAGACTGGAGCTGAAACATAGAGAAGTTATTCGAATTCACTTCCTCTGTGTTTACACTAAAAAAAAAACCAAAAAAAAACTAAACATGAAATACGACTTTCAGAGGCCATTACTCCCGACAATAGCATTAGTTTTGACAATATTGCGGAATCTTTTTTTTCCCTTCCCTGGGAGATCTTCAGGCAGGAGCACACTGAGATCAGATGTAAAGTAATCACCGCTTCAGGATGACATAAGTGTGACTCACTGCAGCGCCGTCTGCCAAGGTAGCGTTCTCATTCCAGCCATTCCGGAGGGGCACACTGCTTTCATCGGAAAGGTTCCCAGATCAGGATTTCATGTCAGCATGCCTAATTTTATACATTTAAAATGCCACGGGGCTCTTTCAGAATTAAATAATTGATTTTTAAATTGCTGCTTTTTAGGGAAAGAAGAGAAAATAATAATGTTCCAAAAACAAAGCATGGCATCACCCCAGCTGCCTCCTCCTCCACATCTCTCTCTCTCACCCACACACGCACGCCCCCAAACTTGCTGTCTTTCCATTGCACAGAGTTGTATTGTTCGATTTACGGTTGAGCTAACCCCAAACGCAGTCCATTCGGAACCTGAGCGTATGGAGGCCTATTGAAGCCAGAAGGTCAGACGTGACTCTGCAGCGCCCACGGTGGCCTGAGCTAGCCTGGAAACACCTCACAGGGGCAGGGACTGAAGGAGAGAAGGGAGAGCTGCGTGAAGCTGGGGAAAGTCTGCCCGCTGTGCGGCGGGTGCATGGTGCCGTCAGGGCGTTCAGAGTCCTTGGATGTGGGTGAAGAAGTGAAGAGCTTCAGCTTGACCTTGGGGTTGGCCAGCTTCGGTCAGACAGACAAGGAGAGCTGCAGCCAGCGCTTTAAATTCTTGGCCCCACCCCATGGGACAAGCAATTCCCAGTCCCTGCTTACTGGGTGAGACCCTGAGAAGCAAAGAGGCTACATGACTTGCTTGTAGTCACCCTACACGGTGATAGAGCCAGAATTTGTGCCCAGATGGTACAGCTCTAGCATCCAGAGTCATCTCGACAGGATGAGAATCACAGGGTTTTCTCGAACGGGATGAGAATCACAGGGCTTGTGCAGTTAGAGGAAGCGAAACCCAAAATCCTTGAAGCTGAAAAGGTAGGAGACAGGCGGAGACAGGGTCTGGAATGGGGTACCGCTGCTGCCTCTGGAGACTCGGGGGACTACGTAGGATCCAGCCTGGTCCTGGGTTCGGGCTCTGAGCCCCTACGCAGCCGCTTGTCTTTGGGAAGTCACGCGGCGTTCTGGATCTGCCGCCTCATCCACAGCGTGAAGAGGTTGAACCCAACCACCTCCACAGGCTGAGAAAGCCCTAGAATTCTAGTATCTTAAGCTCATCGTCTGTGGAATTTGCTGCAAGCTGCTGTTCTTTTCAAAGTATTTTCTGTCAAAGAGAACACAAACGTTTTTCAAGAGTGAAAGACTGTCCGAGTCTGGATTATATGATTAAGGGCTGCTTACACTTTGGCTTCCTCATGCACTTAATAGGAATTGTGCAGATTTTAAACTGTCCTTCAAACCGTTGGCCTCCTTCCTTCACCCCTATATTCAACCCATCACCAAGTCCTGTAAACTGTACCGCCCTCAACCCCTAAATATCGAAATCTGCCTTCATCCACACATCCTCAGCCACCACCTTGTCTCAGCACCTGCAGGTTTGGGAGCTGCGTTGGCCACCAGCTGGTCTCCACGTTCATGCCTGAACCCTCAAACCACAGGACCAGAACAGCCGGAGTGGGTGCTTCATGAGCAGCCACGAAGCCACGTGATTCCCTGGTTCACACTCACAGCCACTCCACAGTGCATGGCTGTACCACCAATCCCCAACGTGGAAGGCTCTCTAGGAACCCCTCTCTCCTTTCCTTGTTTGGTGCAATATACTCCCGCCCCATGGAGAGTTCTGATTCTCAAACATTCCATCTTCTCCTACCTTTTGAGCTCCCCCCGATTTTGTTTTTATTGCAGTAAAATTCACATAACATAAAATTAACCATCTTAAACCGTGCAATTCAGTGGCATTAAGGAGATATACAATACTGTACAAACGTCACCACTATCTAGTTTTAGAACCTTTTCATCACTGCAAATAGGAACTCCATACCCATGAAGCAGTCATGCCCCCTTCTCCCCTCCTACCAGCCTCTGGTAACCACAAATCTGCCTTCTGCCCCTATGGATTAACCTCTCCTGGATATTCCATATGAATGAAATCACAATATGTGACCTTTTGAGTCTGGCTTCTTTCAGTTAGCATACTGTTTTCAGGGTTCATCTGCAATATCAGAACTTTATTGCTTTTTAGGGGTGAATAGTATTCCATAATAGAGATATTTCACATTCTGTTTATTCATTCATCGGTCAATGACATCTGGCCAGTTTCTACCTTTCGGCTATTGTGAACAGTGCTGCTGTGAACCTTTGTGTGTAAGTTTCTGTTTAAGTACTTGTTTTCCGTTTATTTAGATATATACCTAGGAGTTCAATTGCTGAGTCACACGGTAACTCTGTGTTTACATTTTGAGGAAACACCACACTGTATTATATGGTAGCTGCACTGTTTTGCATTTCCACCAGAATTGTGTGAGGGTGCCAATTTCTGCACATCCTGACTTCATGTTCTCCGTTTCTTATTATAGCCATCTGAGTATGAAGTGGAACCTCACTGTAGTTTTGATTTACATTTCCTTAGTGAGTAAGAAAATACTTGACATCTTTTCATATGCTTATTGGCCATCCTCTGTCTTCTTTGGAGAACTGCCTATTTAAGTCTTTTACCCATTTTTTAGTTGAGTTTTTTGTCTTGTTGTTGAGCTGAAAGTACTCTTTATATGTTCTAGACATTAGATCCTTATCAGATACATGATTTGCATATATTTCCCCCTATTTTATATGTTGTCTTTATTTTCTTGATAATATCATTTGATGTACACAAATTTTACAGTTTGATCAAGCCTAATTTTTCTATTTTTTCTTCTGTTGTTCCTGCTTTTGGTGTCATGCCAAATCCAAGATCATGAAGATTTACCCCTATATTTTCCTCTGAGTTTTGTACACTCATGGTTAGGCCACTGACCCATTTTGAGTGAATTGTTGTCTATGGTGTGAGGTAGGGTTCCAAGTTCATTATTTTGTATGTGGGTGTCTAATCGTCCCAGCACCGTTTGTTGAAGATACTATTCTTTCTCTATGGAAAGGTCTTGGCACCCTTGTGAAAAGTCAGTTGACCATACAGATGATGGGTTCACAGTTCAATAACATTGATCTACATCTGTCCTTATGCCAGTGGTACACTGTTTTGGTTCCTTTAGCTTTAGAGCATGTTTTGAAATCAAGGAGTATGAGTCTTCCAGTTTAGTTTTTTCAAGGTTTTTTTTGGTTGGTTGGGATTCCTTGTCATTGCATATGAATTTTAGGATCAGCTTTCCCATTTGCTGCAGAGATATTAATAGGGATTTCATTGAATGTGCATATTACTCTGGTGATCTTAGCATGGTAACGATATTAAGTCTTCCAATTCCCCCCGATTTTTGCAATAGTTGCCTCCTTTTCACTTTAATCTTAGCTCCACTGTCTCCTGCTCAGAGGTCTTCCCTGAACAATCACCTGCCATACATAATTGTATTTTCATACTTTGTGTGGTGCTGACCTCTGCCCTTTTGTGCGTGTTGTCTGGTTGCTTTGCTCTGTCTCCCTGTCCTGGAATAGAAGCTCCTCGATGGCTGGGGCATGTCAGTTTGTTCACTGCTTTATCCCTGGCATATGGAACCAGGCTGGCACCTAGTAGACAATTGACAATTTGTGATAATGAAGAAATGAACCAATGAAAGCTAGCTAGGGGCACGGGGAAGTGAGCCAAGGAGCAGAGTTGGAGCGGTCCACTCTCCTCACCATGGAATGAGAAGCATGCGATGCACGCTACTGACATGTGACTCTGCAGAAAAGCCTTTTTCGCTCCTCCAACTCTGATCTGCATGTCTAAGCATTAGCTATAAGAAAGGTAGACAGAATGGATATTCATAGTTGTTAACAAGTCACCAAAGGCACCAAATTGTTATGCTATGTTTGCATTCCTTTCTACTTTGTTCTAACAGTGTCATCTCCACTCTCCACTTACCTTCTGATGCTACCATCTCCATCTGTGAGTGCTGCTGTACCAAAACACCCGAGACAAGGTAACTTATAAAAAGCAGAATTTTTACTATTATGCCTTTTCTAGAGACAGAATCTCACTGTCGTCCAAGCTGTAGTGTAGTCATGCGTTCGTAGCTCACTGCAACCCCAATTCCTGGGCTCAAGTGACCCTCCCAGCTGAGCCTTCCAGTACAGGCGAGTGCCAGCCACCACAGCTGACTAATTGATTTTATTTTATTTTTCGTAAAAATGAAGTCTCACTATGTTGCACGGGCTGGCCTTGAACTCTTGGCCTCAAGTAATCCTCCCATCTCAGCCTCCCAAAATGTTGGGCTTACCAGCATGAGCCACTATGCCTGGCCCCAAATGTATTTCTCACAGTTCTGGGATCTGAGGGTCCAAGAGGAAGTGCCCGCAGGTTCAGTGTCTTGTGAGGGCTTTGTCTCCATTTCCAAGCGCTCCTTGTGCAGTTTCCATAATCTGCCAGATGTGACTGATCTGGAGCCGGGAAGATGCTGGAGCACCCAGGTTCTGGCCATTTCTGACATTGGTGATGGTGGCAGAGAGCCCAGCACCCCTAAAGGTGCTTGTCGTAAATCTGAAAGATCAGCAAAGGCAATTGATCTGTGAACGGAGGTTGATGCGGTTTAGAATCTGGGGCCATATTCTCGGGCTGATTCTTTCAGTTGTGTGTCCAGGAGAACGGACACCATCAATGGCCCCCAGCCTGACTGTGACACTGTGTGCTAAATTCAGGGACGGAGGAGACTTGGCCGGCTGTGGGGAGCTGCTCCCCTCGCTGCCTGCCACGGCCGCCCTCTGACGCGCTCAGCACTGCAGGTGCGCAGCCCAGTCCCGTGTCTCCAGTCACCTTTCCGCACGACGTCGGTCCCGCCTGCTCCACAGGTGATTTCTCAAGAGAAATCGCTGCCCTCGGGACTAGATCAGCACGATTGGAGAAAGTGTTTTCTTTATTCTTTTGCCCAGTGAGCGGGTCAATACAGGACGAGAGGGAAAAGGGGAGAGCGTATTTTGGCACAGGGCAGTAGGAAGAGCCACCCCAGCGGTCTAGTCCCTTTACTTGCCGCCTGGCCAGGGGTGTTGATGGAGCGCACGTTTGAAGAACGAGGTCCACTTCTTCATTGCATCCGTCACTTAAATTTCTTCTCTATCAATAAGCATACCTTAGTTTTACTTGAAAAATAACAAATATTTTAAATGCATATCCTTTTTGCAGATGTTATGAAATAATTTGAGTGGGAATGAAAATTACGGCTTTCTCTTTTAAAAGGGGTCGAACTGTTGACCTCCAAGGAGGGTAAGACACTTTCCCTCCTGCTTGCAAATTTCCCTTTTCTTCCTGTTCTCTGCTGCGCTCAATCGCCCATCCATTCTCTCCGCATTCAATCTCCTCTTAATTATTAACCAGTGGAGACCCTTGTTAAATAATGTGTGGGGAAAGGAACCTTTGAAGGCTCTTTTTGAGGCACGAAGTCTGGTTTAAGGAGGATTAGTGATTCATTGATTTGATTACCATGCACAAATTGTTCTTTTCTGGATGCATAACTGAAACATTGTCTTCACACTCCGAGAGGAAATTGCCTGTGATATATAGATGAAAATGAAAAGCAGGATTCTACCCAGGACGTTATGAGAGCTCATGATGAATTTGAATCTGTACACAATAGAACCCTTTCACACTTCAGGGCGATTGAAATGTCAAATAATTCTTAAAGTATAATGTGTGGCTTGTTAATCCCTGCAAACGGCTTAGTGCTCTTTGTGCTGGAGGAAGACGGAATTGGAGCAGAGTGATAGTGAGAGGGGACATTTGTTCAGTAGAGTCCTCTGCTGTTGGCTCCTCCTACTTCCACGTCCGCCCTTAGGCCCCGGGGGGATCCTGGGAAATGTGCGGCACGCCCCGAAGCATATTTCAAGGGCAGTGGTGAATAAAGGAAGAGTGAATTCAGGGTCTACAAGGGTCCAGAAATTTTCTATCACGTTTATCATCTTGAAAAAGTTAATGATTCATGGCTTTAGCAATGCTCTTAATGACTGATATGTAAAATGCTGTCACAGATTCATAAGAAGAACCCCATGACCCCACCTCCAAAGAAAAGTGTAAAGGATCCAAACACGTGTTCACAAACGAAAAAACTCCAAAGGCCAATGATCCAATAGAATACGTCTAACTTAAAAGTTGCTAAAGAAGTGCAAAGTAAAAAGATGGTTAAAATACGCCGTTTTCCGCTGCACAAGATGGCAAGGATTTTTTCCCTCCCAAGTGGTAATGCTTAGTGTGAGTAAAAATCTGGGAAACTGACCACCTTCTGTGCTGTTGGTGGGATACAAGCGGGAGGTGTCACTTTCCGGACTGAGTCCCGCTCATCTTTGTAGATAAAGCCTTAGCCGGAGGGATCTCACTACCCTACATGACACTACTGTACACTACACTACTGTTCCCTACTCTACTCTACAGACTGGCGGCTCAGGCCTCTAATCCCAGCACTTTGGGAGGCGTAGACGGTTGGATCACCTGAAGTCAGGAGTTCAAGATTAGCCTGGCCAACATGGTGAAACCTCGTCTCTACAAAAAACACAAAAGTTACCTGGGCATGGTAGCATGCAGCTGTAATCCCAGCTACTTGGGAGGCTGAGGCAGGAGAATCGCTTGAACCTGGGAGGTGGAGGTTGCAGTGAGCTGAGATCACACCACTGTACTGTTGAGATACATTAAGTTCACACTGCCCCATGGCTCCTCTGTGGAGGGTACCTTCTAGTTTGTAATTAGTGGTAGACAGGGAACAGCTGCCTACTTTGTATATTCTTGAGTGTGAATAAATGTAGAACACCTGTGTATTAATAAGAATCACCTAAGAGCAAATAAATACATGGATGAAAGTCTGCTCGGGCCTTCGGCCTGGAACACTCTCAGCCTCTCAGCTCGCGGGCTGTTGGTCCCCCGGATAGATCCACTCTGTTGTTCTATCTGGGAGTCTGCCTCTCAATACCTTCAGCGCCGCCTGGGTGGGGTCTCTTGACAGAGCTGGTTCTCGGTACTGCACTCCAGCCTGGATGACAGAGAGAGACTCCATATCAAAAAAGCACTACAGACTGGATGGCATAAAATGACAGAAATGTACTCTGGTAGGGTTCTGGGGACTAGAAGTCTGGGCTCCTGGTGTCCACAGAGCCCAGCCCTGCTTCCTCTGAAGGCTGTGGGGAGGATCCTTTCTTGCCTCTTCCAGGCAATCCTTGCTGTCCCTGGGCTTGTGGCTGCATCACTTCATCGTCTGTTTCCCTCCGTGTGAATTTCCCTCTTCTTACCAGAACTGCAGTCATTGGGTGTATGACCCCCCTGGTGCAGTCTGACCTCATCTTAACTTGATTACTTCTACAAAGGCTATTTCCAAACGAGGCCACAGTTTAAGATATTGGGAATTAGGGCTTCAGAGTATCTCTTTTATGAGGAACACAATTTAACTCATAACAGGTATACACCCGGGGAGGAAATTGCTAGGTCATAAGATTTGTGAATATTTAAGAGTAATGCTACGTTATTATCCAATGAGATTGCATCAGTTTATGCCCAACCTGGGTAAGTTTAAAAAACATTTTCAAAGCAAAGTATTTTGAAATAAGTTTGTTCTTTACAAATGACAGAAAAAACACTTCATGATTCATTTGGATTTTACATTTATTTGAAAATTATTTTCCCTCCTTAAATTGTTGTACTTAAAATAGGGTTGACAGAATGGGTCCAGGCGAATGGTGGGACACCTGAGGGCCATCCGTACCTGGAATGCTACTCAACCTGGAATGCTACTCAGCAATACTAAGGACCAACTAATGATACACGTGACAACTTGGGTCAGTTTCCAGGGAATGACGCTAGCTGGAAAAAGCCAATATGCAAAGTTATAGACAGATGATTCTATTTATATGACATTTTCAAAATGACAAAATTTTAGAAATGAAGGAAGATTAGTTAGGAATGTGGGTGGGGAAGTGTGTAGGGCCATCAAACAGCAACGCCAGGGTCTCCACGGTCCTGGAGCTGTTCAGCATCTTGGCTGTGATTGGCGGACGCACAAATGACAGTCTTCACTGGGCACCCACAGGGCATCAGCTCCAGGACTCCCACCATGGATACCAGTATCTGAGGATGCTGAAGTTCCTTGTACAGAATGGAGCAGTGCTTGCCTATAAGCTACACACCTTCTCCTGTATGCTTTAAATCATCTCTGTATTACTTACAATGCTGAATACAACGTGAATGCTATGTAAATTGTTGTCTTACTGTATTATTTGTACTCTTATTGTTGTATTGCTATTTTTTGTTTTTTTAAAAAAAATATTTTCGATCAGTGGTTGGTTGAATCTAAGGATGTGAAACCCGTGTATACATAGGGCTAACTTCTACACAGATGGTAAAATCATACAGAACCGGATAGACACACGTATAGACACACGTGAATACGACTGATTGGGAAACACGAATGAGATCGGTGCATCGCCCTAATGGCAACGTCCTGGTGGTGATACTGGACTATAGTTTTGCCAAATGTTACCACTAGGTGAAGCTGAGCAAAATGTATGGTGATTTCTCTGTATTATTCTTACAAACGCGTGTTAATCTACAATTATCTCAATAAATTTTTTAATTAAAAAAATGAGGTTACCAGATTTAGCAAGTAAAAATACAAGATGGACAGTTAAATTTCAAAGGAACAACACATTTTTTAGCTTAAATGTGTCCCAAATGTTGCATGGGGCATACTTCACCTTAGACATTATTGTCATTTATCTGACCTTGACATTAAACTGGGCATTCTGCGTTTTTATCTGGCAACCTTAAACCAAAAAAAGAGACAGCACTGATGTGTGACCAGGAGCTAGCCCCCAAGCCGGCCCCACGATGTGGGACCACATGGGTGTCTGGTCCTCGGCTTTGCAGCAACCTGGCTTTTCTTGTGGACCCGGACGCAAATGGCTCAGTGTTCTGAGTCGTACACATAAACCAGAATCCTAATTTATAATTTGTAACAGGAAACAAGATTTCTAAGCAAATGAAAAAAACTTCTACTGGTCATTTTGCCAGTTCTCTTCTGCACTGGAAACCTATTCATGTTTAACTGGATGGTTTCCTGGTGAACCAATCCTTAATTTATTCCAGAAACCTTTGTGAACCTGGAAAATCAGAGACAGGTCTCAGTGAATTTAGAAAGTAGATTTTGCTTTCTAAATCAAGATCGAGAACGTGCGCCCGTGACACAGTCTCAGGAGATCCCGACGGCCTGTGCCCAGGTGTTCAGAGCATAGCTTCGATTTATACATTGTAGGGAGACAGGAGACACCGATCAACATGTGTAAGATGAAGATGGGTTCAGTCTGGAGAGCAGGACAACTGGAAGCTGGGAGGAGGCTTCCAGGTCACAGGCGGGTGAGAGGCAACAGTTGCATCCTCTTGAGTGTCTCATTAGCTTTTCCAAAGGAGGCAATCAATTTATCTCAATGAGCAGAAGGGTGACTTGGAATAGAATGGGAGGCAGGTTGGCCCTAAGCAGTTTCCAGCTTGAGATTTTCCTTCAGCTTAGTGATTTTGGGGGCCCAAGAAATTTTCCTTTCACACCTTATGGAGGGTCTTCTCTGTGAGTCTCTGTCCTGGGTGCTGAGTAGATGCGGGAGAGTGAAATTGATATGCTCCCTTGTCCTGCCAGAGTTTTCTCTCTAGTGAGCTGATGGGACTAGAATACAGGAAGCTGGTGAGGGCATCTTGGGTCATTGTCATAAAACAGCTGTCACCTGGTCCATCTGCATGTGTTAGCTGACTGTTTCTCCTTGCCGGAACAAAGCTACAGGAGACTGGATTTGTGTCCCTCTATTTTGACGCTCACCGTGTGCCACTGAAATAGCTGCTTACCTGTCTGCTGCCACCATGAGGGCATCCTGGGCCCTCAGCACAGAATAAGCTCAACTACTGCATGAACCACAGCAGTCGTGGCCACAGCCTCCCTGGCTGAGCGCCTGGGTGACTGATGCTGCCCGAGGATCTGTGCAGCAGCCTCACTGACACAGCTGCTGCAGTCTCCAGACTGGTGTCCCCCAAAATTCCCATGGTGAACTCATGGCCAATACCATTGTATTAAGAAGCAGGACATTTAGGAGATGATGAAGTGATGAGGACTGAGCCCTCGTGAATGGGATTAACATCCTTATAAAAAAGGTGGAACACTTTGGGAAGCCAAGGCGGGTGGATCACGAGGTCAGGAGTTCAAGACCAGCCTGGCCAAGATGGTGAACTCTTGTCTCTACTAAAAATACAAAAATTAGCCAGGTGCAGTGGCAGGCACTTGTGATCCCAGCTACTAGGGAGGCTGAGGCAGGACAATCACTTGAACCCGGGGGGCAGAGGTTGCAGTGAACCAAGATTGCACCACTGCATTCCAGCCTGGGAGACAGACTCTGTCTTAAAAAAAAAAAAAAAATGGTTGAAGGGGGCCAGGCATGGTGGCTCACGCCTGTAATCCCAGCACTTTGGGAGGCCGAGGCTGGCAGATCATGAGGTGAGGCGTTTGAGACCAGCCTGGCCAATATAGTGAAATCCCATGTCTACTAAAAATACAAAAATTAGCCTGGTGTGGTGGCACGCCACACCTGTAGTCCCAGCTACTCAGGAGGCTGAGGCAGAAGAATCACTTCAACCCAGGAGGCAGAGGCTGCAGTGAGCCAAGATCGTTCCACTTCATTCCAGCCTAGGCGAGAGAGCGAGTCTTCATCTCAAAAAAAAAAAAAAAAGAAAGAAAAACGGTTGAAGAGAGCATCTTGATTTCTTCAGCCCCTCCATCTCTCCTGCCTCTTGAGGACACAGCAGTCATCTCTTTTTGCCCCTCCTGCCATGAGAGGACACAGCAGGAAGGCGTCATCGTGGGTGTAAAAAGCCACCTTTACCAGGCACCAAATCTGCCAGCCCCTTGATCTTGCACTCCCAGGCTCCAGAACTGTGGCAGAAGAAGTTTCTATTCTGTGTGCGTTACCCAGTCTCAGGTATTTGGCTACAGCAGCACAAACAGATGAAGGCAGTGACTTCATGAGTTTTTTAATCGGTGTTGTTACTGTTGAAATCATGTTAAGAATATGTAAAATTCAAGATAAATAAAGAGAGGCGTGTAGTGCTGTTAGAACACGACCAGAGGCATCTTTCTCTTACTAGCACGTGTGGTAGGCAGAATCATGGCTCCAGAGATGCTTACGGGCAGTCCCCAGACCTATGGACTAGGTCCCCTTCCAAGGCGAGAGGGACTGTGCAGAAGTGACTAAGTTAAGGGCCTTGAAGTGGGGAGATTACCCTGCGTTTTCCACGTGGGCTTGGCGGAATCATGGGAGTCCATCAAAGTGGAGACTCCTTCCAGATGTGGTCGAGTGAGCTGTGCCCACAGAACCGTCAGGGAGATGCAGTGTGGCTGGCGGTGAAGATGGAGGAACAGGCTGCAGGCAGAAGCAGGTGGTGGCCTCTGGAAGCCTGAAAAGGCAAGGAACGGATTCTCTCTTAGAGGTTCCAGAAGGCAACGCGGCCAGGCTAACACCTTGATTTTAACCCAGCGAAGCCCCTTCCAGACTTCTGACCTTCAAAACTGTAAGGGAATAAATCTCTGCTGTTTGAAGTCACTACGTTTATCAAAATCTGTGACTGCAGCAACAGAAAACACACATAGTAAAGAACACACCTGCTTCATGTAAAGGGGACATCTGCTTTGCATTAGAAAGATCTACCTGTTATGGGCTGAATGTTTGTATCACCCCAAAATCCCTACATTGAAGCTCTAACCCCCAGCAAGATGGCATTTGCAGATGAGTGAGGCCTTTGGGAAGTAATTAGGGTTAGATAAGGCACGAATCTAATGGAATTGGTGCCTTTATACAAGAAGACATCAGACACTCCGAACGCACACCCACACAGAGGAGGCTAGGTGAGCGCACAGCCAGATGGTGGCTGCCTGCACATGAAAAGAGGCCTCAGAAAAGCTTCCCTTTATGGCACCTTGATCCTGGCCCTCCAGCTTCCACAGCAGTCAGGGAGTAACTGTCTGTTGTTGAAGCCATCTGGTCTATGGCATTTTGATATGACAGCCGAGCACTCATCCACTCCCTCTGTATAACTAATTGCTTATAGAGGGTTCACGCAGGAATAAGCTTTGAGCCTTGAAGAAAGCTTTGTAATTCAGTTTATTTTCTCTAGGATGAAGTTTATTTCTAAGACCCAAGCTCTTGGTGCCATTGAGAACATGTTTACTGGTGCCTTTGGCAGCTGCTAATGCTGCGGTGGAAGACCCTAATACACCTGTAGCCACTCAGCCACGTGGCAAGACTGCCAGAGCAGGGATGCCTCCTCTTCTCCTGGCAGCAGACACAAAGGCTGTTTAAATGGAACCAGTCAGGCTCTCAAAGAAGTAGAACAGGCCAGGTGCGGTGGCTCAAGTCTGTAATCCCAGCACTTTGGGAGGCCGAGGCAGGTGGATCACAAGGTCAGGAGATCGAGACCATCCTGGCCAACATTGTGAAACCCCATCTCTACTAAAAATAACAAAAAAAGTAGCTGGGTGTGGTGGCGCACGCCTGTAGTCCCAGCTACTTGGAAGTCTGAGGCAAGGGAATTGCTTGAACCCAGGCAGTGGAGGTTGCAGTGAGCCAAGATTGTGCCACTGCACTCCAGCTGAGTGACAGAGCCACTCCAGATGGGTGACAGAGCAAGACTCCATCTCAAAAAAAAAAAAAAAAAAAAAGTAGAACAGATTTTCTAACCTCATAGAAAATTAGTCTCAGCAAATGTTTTGAAAACATCGAGTCATCACTAACCAACAATTAGTGAATGAAAGCCTTCCAGAACAAAGGAGAATGTTACTTGTTATTCCTTCTTCATGGAATAGCTAGAGTTTCTTGTATAGAGTATTTTTCAATAATGAAATGTGAAAATTGCACATGACCTTAGGCATGGGCAAAGACTTCATGACTAAAACCCCAAAAGCAATGGCAACAAAAGCCAAAATAGACAAATGGGATCTAATTAAACCAAAGAGCTTCTGCACAGCCAAAGAAACCATCATCAGAGTGAACAGGCAACATACAGAATGGGAGAAAAATTTTGCGATCTATCCATCTGACAAAGGCCTAATATCCAGAATCTACAAAGAACTTAAACAAATTTACAAGAAGAAAACAGCCCATCAAAAAGTGGATGAAAGGATATGAACAGACACTTCTCAAAAGAAGACATTTATGCAGCCAACAAACATATGAAAAAAAGCTCATCATCACTGGTCATTAGAGAAATGCAAATAAAAACCACAATGAGATACCATCTCATGCCAGTTAGAATGGTAATCATTAAAAAATCTGGAGACAACAGATGCTGGAGAGGATGTGGAGAAATAGGAACACTTTTACACTGTTGGTGGGAGTGTAAATTAGTTCAACCCTTGGAAGACAGTGTGGCGATTCTTCAAAGATCTAGAACCAGAAATACCATTTGACCCAGCAATCTCATTACTGGATATATACCCAAAGGATTATAAATCATTCTACTATAAAGACACATGCACACGTATGTTTATTCTGGCATTGTTTACAGTAGCAAAGACTTGGAACCAACCCAAATGCCCATCAGTGATAGACTGGATAAAGAAAATGTGGCATATATACATCATGGACATGGAATACTATGCAGCCGTAAAAAGGGACGAGTTAATGTTCTTTGCAGGGACATGGATGAAACTGGAAACCATCATTCTCAGCAAACTAAAAAAGAAACAGAAAACCAAACGCCACATGTTCTCACTTCTAAGTGGAAGTTGAACAATGAGAACACATGGACACAGGGAGGGGAACATCACACACCAGGGCCTGTTGGAGGGTGGGAGGGCTAAGGGAGAGACAGCATTAGGAGAAATACTTAATATAGATGACGGGTTGATGGGTGCAGCAAACCACCATGGCACGTGTATACCTATGCAACAAAACTGCACGTTCTGCACACGTACCCCAGAAGGGATACATGTATAAAAAGGGGCCGGGCGCAGTGGCTCACGCCTGTAATCCCAGCACTTTGGGAGGCTGAGGCAGGTGGATCACGAGGTCAAGAGATCGAGACCATCCTGGTCAACATGGTGAAACTCCGTCTCTACTAAAAATACAAAAAATTAGCTGGGCATGGTGGTGCGTGCCTGTAATCCCAGCTACTCAGGAGGCTGAGGCAGGAGAATTGCCTGAACCCAGGAGGCGGAGGTTGCAGTGAGCCGAGATAGTGCCATTGCACTCCAGCCTGGGTAACAAGAGCAAAACTCCGTCTCAAAAAAAAAAAAAAAAAAAAGGAAGGAAGTATTAAAAAAAAAAGAAGAAGAAATTGCCAAGTCCTAGGCTGGCCATGGTGGTGAACGACTGTCATCCCAGCACTTTGGGAGGTCAAGGTGGGAGGATCACTTGAGATCAGGAGTTCGAGATCAGCCTGGCCAACACAGTAAAACCCCATCTCTACTAAAAAATACAAAAACTAGCTGAGTGTGGTGGTGGGTGCCTATAGTCCCAGCTACTCAGGAGGCTGAGGCAGGAGAATCGCTTGAACCTAGGAGGTGGAGTTTGCAGTGAGCTGAGATTGGTGTCACTGCACTCTAGCCTGGGTGACCGAGTGAGACTTAATTGAAAGAGAAAGAAAGAAAGAAATGAAAGACAGAAAGAGGGAAGGAGGGAGGGAGAGAAAGAGAGAGAGAAAGAAAGAAGAAAGAAAGAAAGAGAAGGAGGGAGGAGAGAGAGAAAGAGAAAGAAAAAAAGAAAGAATGAAAGGAAGGAAGGAGAAAGAAAGGAGAAAGAGAGGGAGGGAGGGAGGGAAGGGAAGGAAGAAAGGGAAGGAAAGGAAGGGAAAGAAGGAAAGGGAGGGAAGGGAGGGAAAGAAGGAAGGAAGGGAGGGAAGGAGGAAGGAAAGAAGGAAGGGAAGGAAGGGAAGAAGGGAGGGAGGGTGGAAGCAGGGAAAGAAGGGAAGGAAGGAAGGAATTGCCCAGTCCCCTTAAGACTTTAATTACTGCTACCAAGACACAGGCACACAAGCCCATCATTGTTCCCCCAGGCCACAAGGAACAATCAACACAGTCAGAAGAGTTCAGATTCCTCCGCATGTGGAGAACAACTATTCACAAGTCACCTGTCAGTTTCATGGTCTTCCCTGCCCGCCCCCCGCATGCTGAAGGGTTAGCACACAGGGGAAAAGAATATACAACTGAAAATTGTAATCACTGTGATTTTCTGATTCTAGAAATAAGACACTGTCACTGTACTTGGAAACTGGGAAAATCCCAAAATATATGAAGGTGGAAATTAAAAATACACACAACCCACTCTTCACATTTTAGTGCTGATTTCCTCCAGCCTGCCGGTTTTTGTACCTATCTGCCATCTTAATGTAAGCCCTGGGAAACTGTGACTCGGACAGCCCTTAGAATTCAAAAGCGAATGTGCTGATCTCCATGTTTGTTCATCCTTTTGGAAGAACTGTTTGCCATTAATGCTAATAAGGTAAGCCAGTAAATAAGTATATGAGCAAATCTTTTCCTCTCCCACCTGGGAGTGCTGCAGAGCCTGGCTCAGTAACAAGCAGCTGGAATCAGCTTGGGATGCGGAGCAGCTGCCCTTACGACTTGATCAGGGCCTTCCACTGCTCCCACTGCTTGTGCTCCTATGCCCACAGCACCGTGGTGTGGCTGGCATTGCTCTCTGGATTAACGGTGATGCAGCCTTCCATTGCCCCTCAGGTCCAGCCTCCCGGAAGGACAGCTGCCCCATCTAGACGGGAATCCCCGGGGCTTCCCGAAGTGCAGTCAGACACCTTACAGCGTAATACACGCACCAAACCTGGGGTCAGGCCACCCAACTGGCCTTTCTCCAACGCAGCGATAAACACACATAACCTTCATCTCATTGCAAAAAAAATTTCTGGTTTACATAAGCAAAGAGAACTTCATTTCTTTTCGTTTGCTTTCCATGTGCTATGCCAGCTACGTCAAGGCGGAAGTGCCAGGTAGAACAGACGCTGGGTGAAGCAGGTTTGGCCATGTGTCTGTGCTGGCTCAGTTCAGGTGCAGATGCTCCCGGGGCTTCCCTGCTTGGCCAGCTCCTGGCATGCATCCCAAATCATCCCTGCCTCTGTAGAGATCCAGAGCATTCTCTCTTCAAGTGTCCAGGAACCCCTGGCTGGGTCCTAAGTAACCATCTAGGAGGAAGCCTAGCCTAGCCAGGGCGTTTGCGATGCGCGGGTTCTTCAGGCTTACCTGACCTCAAACCAAGGGGGGGTCGAGGAATCGCGGGTTCCCAGGGTGGCCCAAGGGACAGGAGGTGTGCTGGAAGGATGGCGGCCTGGTCACACAGAGCATGAAAACACTCCCCTCTGCCTTCCACATTCCAGGCTGCGCCCAGCGTCTCCCACAGCATCACATCATCCAACCGGGAGCCCTGATCCTAAGCTCCCTTCAGTGGAAGAAGAAGGTCCGGGAGCGGCCAGGCAACTTGCCTCAGATCACACAGGGCTGCTAAGCGGCCCGGGCCGCACAGAGCGCCCAGGAGGCCTGTCCTGCGGGCTGAGTCTGTGCCTCCGCCTGCAGCGGCATCTGAAGCGCGGCTCTCCCCTGACCCCTCCGGGGACCCCATCCCAAGCCCTCTTCCTCGGGGGCAGGCATCCTGGCTGCCGTGTCCGCTCTCTGCAGGCAGTGCTGCTGCCCATTCCTTCTGCCCTCTGCGTCTTCCGTGCTCTTGATAGAACCAAGCTGACACCTCCCCTCGCAAACGTCACCGCCCGGAAAGCAAGGATGCGGGGAAGCGCCTTGTGCCGCATGGATTGAGGAAAACAGTGTCTCGTTATCCTTTCCAGGTGTTACTTGGAATTACGAAGGCTACAACATATTTTGTGTTTCATCTAATTTTTTGACGTTCTCTTTTTGCCTCCAGGGAGGCTTGTCAGTCCCAAAATGTAGCAGGTCCTTGGGAAGGGTGAAGACGGAGGTTCTGAGGAAGGATGGAGGGACCAGGGAAGGGAGGCTGAAAGGCAGAGCAGGGGCACTCAGAGGCCGAGGGTGGGCGGGCAGCTCTGCAGCTCCACACGGCTCCCGCGTGGCACCACACAGCTCCCGCACCGCACAGCTCCCGCACGGCACTGCCCAGCTCCCGCACCGCACAGCTCCCACACCGCACAGCTCCCACACCGCACAGCTCCCGCACGGCACTGCCCAGCTCCCGCACCGCACAGCTCCCGCGTGGCACCGCACAGCTCCCGCACCGCACAGCTCCCGCACGGCACTGCCCAGCTCCCGCACCGCACAGCTCCCACACCGCACAGCTCCCACACCGCACAGCTCCCGCACGGCACAGCTCCCGCACGGCACCGCACAGCTCCCGCACCGCACAGCTCCCACACCGCACAGCTCCCGCACGGCACAGCTCCCGCACGGCACCGCACAGCTCCCACACCTCACAGCTCCCGCACCGCACAGCTCTCGCACCGCACAGCTCCCGCACGGCACCTCACAGCTCTCGCACCGCACAGCTCCCGCACGGCACCTCACAGCTCTCGCACCGCACAGCTCCCGCACGGCACCGCACAGCTCCCGCACAGCACAGCTCCCGCACGGCACTACACAGCTCCCGCACCGCACAGCTCCCGCACGGCACCGCACAGCTCCCGCACAGCACAGCTCCCGCACGGCACTACACAGCTCCCGCACGGCACTACACAGCTCCCGCACCGCACGGCTCTCGCACCTCACAGCTCCCGCACGGCACAGCTCTCGTACGGCAACGCACAGCTCTCGCACCGCACAGCTCCCGCACGGCACTGCACAGCTCCCGCACCGCACGGCTCCCGCACCACACGGCTCCCGCACCGCACGGCTCCCGCACCGCACGGCTCCCGCACCGCACAGCTCTCGCACGGCAATGCACAGCTCTCGCACCGCACAGCTCCCACATGGCACCGCACGGCTTCCACACCGCACAGCTCTCCACGGCAACGCACAGCTCTCGCACCGCACAGCTCTCCACGGCAACGCACAGCTCTCGCACCGCACAGCTCCCACATGGCACCGCATGGCTTCCACACCGCACAGCTCTCCACGGCAACGCACAGCTCTTGCACCGCACAGCTCTCGCACCGCACAGCTCCCGCACGGCACAGCTCTCGCACCGCACAGCTCCCGCACGGCACCGCACAGCTCTTGCACCGCACAGCTCTCGCACCGCACAGCTCCCACATGGCACCGCACAGCTCTTGCACCGCACAGCTCTCCACGGCAACGCACAGCTCTCGCACCGCACAGCTCCCACATGGCACCGCACGACTTCCACACCGCACAGCTCTCCACGGCAACGCACAGCTCTCGCACCGCACAGCTCCCGCACCGCATGGCTCCCGCACCGCATGGCTCTCGCACGGCACCGCACAGCTCTTGCACCGCACAGCTCTCGCACCGCACAGCTCCCACATGGCACCGCACAGCTCTCGCACTGCACAGCTCCCGCACCGCACAGCTCCCGCACGGCATGGCTCCCGCACCACATGGCTCCCGCACGGCACCGCACAGCTCTTGCACCGCACAGCTCCCACATGGTACCGCACAGCTCTTGCACCGCACAGCTCCCACATGGCACCGCACAGCTCTCGCACTGCACAGCTCCCGCACGGCACCGCACAGCTCTCGCACTGCACGGCTCCCGCACCGCACAGCTCCCGCACGGCACTGCACAGCTCCCGCACCGCACGACTCCCGCACCGCACAGCTCCCGCACAGCACAGCTCCCGCACCGCACGTCTCCCGCCGGCACCGCACGGCTCCCGCACCGCACGGCTCCCGCCAGCACCGCACGGCTCCCGCACCGCACAGCTCCCGCATGGCATCGCACAGCTCCTGCACCACACAGCTCCCGCACGGCACAGCTCACGCACCGCACAGCTCCCGCACCGCACGGCTCCCGCACCGCACGGCTCCCGCACCGCACGGCTCCCGCCAGCACTGCACAGCGCCCGCACCGCACAGCTCCCGCATGGCATCGCACAGCTCCTGCACCACACAGCTCCCGCACGGCACAGCTCCCTCACCGCATGGCTCCCGCACCACACAGCTCCCACATGGCACCGCACAGCTCCCGCACGGCACAGCTCCCACACAGCTCCCGCACCGCACAGCTCCCGCACCGCACAGCTCCCGCGTGGCACCACACAGCTCCGTGGCTTGGCAGTCCTACCCGCCGGATGTAACAGCTGCCGACTTGCACTGAAGGTGCCTTGTGCTCAGTGCTGCTGTGAGGATCTCACTCACACCACTCAGAATCCACAGCGACCTTCTGATGGCCGGGCTGGGGGCTTCTCCACGCAGTCAGGTCGCCAGGCCAGGGGGACGGAAGCGCCAGAGCTGGCCAGGCCCCTCTTGGGGCAGGGCTCTTGCTCACCGAGACCCAGGCTCTCAGGTGAACCTACGACTGTTGACGGTAACGGTCCTAAGATGCTGGCATTGGTCATGTTTTAGACCTCGAGGCTGTCATTGAAGATTTCTCATTTTGTCATATTCCTACTCACTCCGTTGCTGAACGCGCTCAGCCTGACCTCCCCACACACGCGTGTGCACGCTCCTCACACGGAGGCAGTATCGCCGTCCTCGGAGGCGTGCTTCTGCTTTTCTGCCTACAGCTTCGCTGTGCGTCTAGGATATCGGTTGAGATCCGGTGGAAGCTTTGGAAGCTTTCATTTCCTTCCCCTTGTGGCGAAATATCAGACATATCCTGTGACTTTGCAGAGTTTTCTATGCAGCAGCTTCCTGTGAAGTCACACAAACACGCAGAGGACACTTCAATCGCAGCGCAAAGTGGAAGAAGCCAACGTGAAAAGGCTGCATGCTGCGTGATTCCAACGAGGTGCCATTTGGGGAAAGGTGGAGAAAAAGAGCAGGAGGTGAGCAGGCAGGGCACAGGGAAGTGAGAGCGGTGAGGTCGGAAGTTCAAGACCAGCCTGGCCAACATGGTGAAACTCAGTCCCTACTGAAAATATAAAAATGAGCCGGGCATGGTGGCAGACACCTGTAGGCCCAGCTACTTGGGAGGCTGAGGCAGCAGATTGCTTGAACCCGGGAGGCAGAGGTTGCAGTGAGCCGAGATGGTGCCACTGCACTCCTGCCTGTGCAATAGAGCCAGACTCCGTCTTAAAAAACAAAAAAAGTTATACTCAAAACTTGAATTTATCAAGTGACAAAATAAACTAAATTAGGCCACAGAATGGAGAAGATATCTATAACACATTTATCTGATAGAATACTAGTATCTAGAATATATCATTATAATAGCTGGATTAAAATATATATACTTGATTTATAAAATAGAGAAAAACAAGAAAATAGATCAGTGAGGAGGAAAGAAAAACGAAGAGACGTTTAAGCTCTCTAGAAATTCCCCAAACTGGCTGGGCACGGTGGCTCACACCTGTATTCCCAACACTTTGGGAGGCCGAGGCAGACGGATCACAAGGTCAAGAGATCGAGACCATCCTGGCCAACATGGTGAAACCCTGTCTCTACTAAAATACAAAAATTAGCTGGGCGTGGCGGCATGCACATGTAGTCGCAGCTACTCAGGAGCTGAGGCAGGAGAATTGCTTGAACCCAGGAGGTGGAGGTTGCAGTGAGCCAAGATCGCACCACTGCACTCTAGCCTGGTGCCTGGCAACAGAGTGAGACTCTGTCTCTAAAAAAGAAGAAATTCCCCAAACTGAAAACCTGAGAGCTTAGTAAGTATTCAGAAGTCTAATCACACCAAATGAAGACAAAGGTGCACAGCAGGAGTGTTCAGGCTCTGCTGGTGGGAAAGCAAATTACTTCAATCATGTTGAAAATTATTTAAAAGCCAAGAAAGTCCACTCTTAACATTTCAGGACGTTTATATACACAGAGACATGCACAAGAATGTTTAAAGTGGTTTTTTTTGAGACAGGGTCTTGCTCTGTTGTTCAGGCCAAAGTGCAGTGGCACGAACTAAAGTAATACTGTTCGTAATTTTTTAAATTAGAAATTGCCTAAATTTCATCCACAGGAGAATGGATAATTATTGTAAGTATACAATGAAATTCTACAAAGCAGTGAAAATGAACAAAATTGAAAGTGAATTAGCCAGCCATGGCGGGGCACGCTTGTGGTCCTAGCTACCCAGGACACTGATGGGGAGGATGCCTTTAGCCCAGGAGATGGAGGCTGCAGTGAGTGGTGATTGCACTGCTGCACTCCAGCCTGGGCAACGCAGTAAGACTCTCTGTCTATTAAAATGAAATTGAGGCTGGGTGTGATGACTCACGCTGGTAATCCTAAGACTTTGGGAGGTCAAGGTGGGTGGATCACCTGAGTTAAGGAGTTCGAGATCAGCCTGGCCAACATGGTGACACTCAGTACAAAAATTAGCCAGGCATGGTGGTGCACGCCTGTAATCCCAGCTACTTGGGAGGCTGAGGCAGGAGAATTGCTTGAATCCAGGAGGCAAGGGTTGCAGTGAGCCGAGATGGTGCCACTGCACTGTAGCCTGGGTGACAGATTGAGACTCTGTCTCAAAAAAAAAAAAAAAAGAAAGAAAGAAAGAAAGAAAAAGAAATTGACAGTGAGAAATTAGGCATACGAATATGTACAACATGACATCTCTTGTATAAAGCAGGAAAAACAGTGCTATATGTAGCTTAGAGATAAGAGGCAGCAAAGGGTAAAGAAATGCCTGTTCATGATAAACTCTCAGCTCTCTCTGTGGGTCACGCCTGGAGGGAGGAAGAAAACGGGGCAAGTGACAGGCAGGCCTCCTTTCACAGCACAACTCTTGGGCACAGCAACCAGGACTGGGGGCCCCCACGCCCGTGCAGTTAGCACCCACCGCAGCAGCCGTGAGGACACAGGGCTCTGCCTTCTGTCGTGGCTGAGCTGATGGGTATGCAGGTCTTCCTAGCGAGATTTCTACCGGTTTGTACATCTTAAGCAACGCATTAAAACGTTCTGTGTTTAAATTAAAAACGCTCTGTGTTTAAATCTTTAGCTTACGAATTGGCAAGCCATCCGAGTTTTTTAGGTTAGGAGAGAAAAGGTCAGGCCTAAATTTGGGAGCCAGAACACGGATGGCAGGAGAGAAGACGGAACGTGAGAGGAGAGCTTGGAAGCAGAGGTTCCGAGGTGACAAAAGCCAGGGGCCAAGAGCAGGCAGATGTCACTCCAGGCTGTGGCAGCAGGACCAGACAGGAAGCGGTGTCCAGCAGAGCCTGGAGACTGATCAGACAGATTCCCATGGAATCCGGGAGAGAGAGGGTCGCTGGAGGAGAGGCGGGTTGGATGGAAGGGGAGTTCGGGTGTGACAGGCTTACTGGTGAGGTGATAGGACTTCGCTGCGCGCACCCCCAGGTATTTGGAAATAGGTCCGGGGCGCCCGGGAGGGCTCAGGGCTGGAAGCGCCCTTGAGGAGCCACGGATGCGCTCCCAGAAGCGCGCCTGAGAGGGGCAGGTGTGTGTGTGTGGCGGGGTGGTGGGGGGGCCGGGCAAGCAGGAAGCTCTAGGAGCGCCCACCGCAGGGAAGGGGAAGGTCAGCGCAGGAGCCGGAGGAGGAGAAGCAGAGAGAGTGCGTTTCCGAGGAACTCGGAGTTGCGAGGGCGGAACCCAGGCGTGGCACAGCTGCGCGGAAACGGGGAGCGCGCCCTGGGCGGGCGCCAGGCAGTCCTGAGGGCCCCGCGGTGGGCAGGTGCCTCTGTGCCGGAACCCACGGCAGGCGGAGGCGTGAGCTGAGTCCTGGGTGTGCTAGGGAGAATTGAGCACGCCCCTGAGGAGGCGCTGAAGCTAAACGTGCCACGGTAGTCTTGATGATGGGGCGAGCACTCGTGGGGGTGGGCGAGGAGAGCATACTCAGCCTGCGTGCTGGCAGGTGGGGGGCTGAGGTCAGGGGGCACGGGGGAGAAGGCACAGGGGAGAAGAAGGTGGGGGAGGAACAGCGCCTTCTTTCCGGTGCACCCTGGACTCCAGATGAAGACAGGCCGGCAATGGGCTGCTGCCTGTGTCGAGGGCGGAAAAGACTTGGCGAGGGCTGCTTTCTCTCTAGAGGTGGCTGCCCTCTGTGTACCTACCTCCCTGGAGAAGGGCAGCTCTGTGGCATCAGTGATATGCATAAAGAAAGCTTCGTGTCCCCATCTTCAAAAAAAAGAAAAGAAAAGAAAAGAAAGCCGGGTGCAGTGGCTCACGCCTGTAATCCTAGCACTTTGGGAGGCCGAGGTGGGTGGATCACCTGAGGTCAGGAGTTCAAGACCAGCCTGGCCATCATGGTGAAACCCATCTTTTAAAAAAAAAAAGAAAGAAAGAAAAGAAAAGAAAGCTGGGTGTAAGTTTACTCGTGAATCATGAGTACATTTTTATTATAGCCAAGTGAGCTCTCACGGCTGTGATCAAACGAGCAGACAGGAACACTCTGAACCCTAGAGGTGGATGGGCTCCAGGGCCACTGACTTTAACCATCATCCAACAGATTTTCTGAAAAAACCAACAAACAGCAGGGCATGGAGGCTCATGCCTGGCGGGCAGATCACGAGGTCAGGAGTTCCAGACCAGCCTGACCAACACCGTGAAACCCCGTCCCTAACAAAAACACAAAACGTAGCTGGGCGTGGTAGCGTGGGGTTGTAATCCCAGCTACTCAAGAGGCTGAGGCAGGAGAATCACTTGAATCCCGGAGGTGGAGGTTGCAGCGAGCCGAGATCGCCCCATTGCACTCCAGCTTGGGTGACAGAGCCAGACTCTGTCTCAAAACAAACAAACGAAACATGCTTGATGTTTTATGGTTGAATCCTAGAAAAGTCATACAATATTAAACTTTGTGGTGACCTCAGAGAGCAGCTAATTCAACTTCTCATTTTACAGTTTGAGACCTTTCAAAGGCCAGGTGATTTTTCTTGGGGTCACACGGCTTGACACCTGTACTTTTCTGTGAAGTGAAAGGCTCGCAGCATCTTTCAGGAATCTCTAGAAGAAAATATGTTGGAATTTCTAAGCTTCACAGAGCAACCGTGAGTCCCTAAAACATTGAGTATAGAACGTTCTTGCTTCCTGCAACTTTAAAGTTAGCCTGGGTGGCTGGTAAGGTGGCTTCTGCACGTAATCTCAACGCTTGGGAGGCTCAGGTCAGAGGATTGTCTGAATCCTAAAGTCCAAGGCTGCAGTGAGCTATGATCACATCGCTGCGCTGTTGCAGCCTGGGCAGCGCAGTGAGATCCTGTCTCTAAAGAAATTAATGAAAGTGAAGTCAGCGTGAGGAGGAGGCGTGTGGAAGGGAAGGAGTCCGTGCTGCTCCTGCCTGTCCCCCTGGGCAGGTGGAGTTAATTGGCTGCTAGGAAGGCTCAGCTTGCATGAAACCTCTCATTTGCTGGGAGGAATTGAACAGATGAGGTTTTCCTGCCTCCAAATATAGGAATATTTCTGTGTTTTATCTTTTCGGGAGAAAAATTCTCTAACTTTGTATCCACCACAGAATGACAACAACTTCTTTAATTTTCTGGAAGAATGAACTGAAGTTATTAGTCAAGGCTGAAGGCTGAAGGCCTGGAAAGTTGCTACAGGGTAACATTTCCGTGGAATGATAGAACATGTTATGTGCTCTTATCTAAGTGGAAATACACACATAGATCATACCTCCCAGTGGAGTTTATGTCACTAAAGTCTGTGCTGTACACTGCCCCAGAATGTTTTATAGAAATGGGAACTCAAAAGATTGACAGACAACATGTAAGTTTATTCAAAGTGGTTGACAGAAAAAAAAGATTAAGTACAATTAAACAACAGAAATCGACATTTTCTTTCGTTAGGTGGGGAAGATGGCTGCAGAATTTGGAAAAGGGTGCGTGTGGCCGTGTCGGAGGGGGCATATTTAACTGCCCTCCCCAAAGAAGGCGAGTTGCCTCTCCCCAGGAACCCGCAGGGTCACAGCACACCCGTGCTCAGTCGTTCTTTTTATGACCTAACAACCTTCCCACCAACATGAAGCTCTAAGCAATAAAATAAAAAGAGAACATTGCTGAATTGCTGATCCCTGTAAGAAGTGAATGTGCTATATCTTCTAGTATGTTCTGAATATAGATGCTGTGGAAGCAGATTGTTACTTCTCCCTCAGTCCTTGGTTCAGGTGAATAAACATGCAATGTCAAGGACCGGAGGGCTGGAGGAGGGCGGTGGAGGGTCCGGGTGTAAACTCAAAAAATTGGAGGCGGAGCTGCTGTGGGTAAAGATCGTAGGGAAGAAGCACTGGGCTGCGGATGCGAGCATCTCTGGAGAGCAGCTTTGCTGTTCACTTTCCACAAATTGAGCAAGTGTGTTGAACTGGATTAACACCCCTCATCTACCTCAAATGGTCTTGTGAGAATCAAATGATAACACAATGAAATATTTTATTAAAAAGAGTTAAACAGCCAGGTGCGGTGGCTCATGCCTGTAATCCCAGCACTTTGGGAGGTTGAGGCGGGTAGATCACCTGAGGTCGGGCGTTCAAGACCAGCATGGCCAACATGGTCAACCCCGTCTCTACGAAAAATCCAAAAATTAGCCAGGCGTGGTGGTGGCCACCTGTAATCCCAGGTACTCGGGAGGCTAAGGCAGGAGAATTCCTTGAACTCGGAAGGCGGAGGTTGCAGTGAGCCAAGATCACGCCATTGCAATGAAATGAAATTATAGTTTAGGAGTCATGCAGCTAGAGGCTACAAGATTCTGACCCTCCCTAAGCTGCTCCTAAGATCAGTGCTTGAGGTATTTTGCAGACCCTGCACTTGGTCAGCTGGCAGCACCCAGATTGATAAACCGGCTCATCTGATCTTGTGGTCCCCACCCAGGAACTGACTCGGCACAAGAGGACGGCTTCACCTCCCTACGATTTACCCCCAGCTCACTGGCTTCCCCCATCCACCAAGTTGTTCTTAAAAATTCTGCTCCCCGAATGCTCAGGGAGACTGATTTGAGTAATAGTGGAACGTCCGTCTTCTGCACAGCCAGCTCTGTGTGAATTGCTCTTTCTCTATTACAATCCCCGTCAGGATAAATCGACTCTGTCTAGGCAGCGGGCAAGGTGAACCCGTTGGGAGGTTACATTTGAATAACACTCCTCCTTATTTCAGAGAAGCTGACTATGCTTTTTGAAATCACGCTCTTGTTAGCAACCTAACTTCCCCCCAGTCCCTCACCCCCAGCCCCCATCAGCTCCTTGCTGGTCCTCACACCGTCCCTTCAATGAACCCTGTCATGTGGAACTGTGTCCATTTTCTTGGGCTGCCAAGTGCTTCTTGAGAAAGTCGTGAGATGAGGTTGCCTGGTATCCCTACAAACTGCAGACTGGATTTAGCAACCACTTTATTTATCTGCTTGTTGTAAGTTGTTATGAGTATTATCTTTCATATTATTTCTATTTTCTTAGGTGCCAAACTAAGTTAGTTTATCCCTGGAACTACTCCAGACAGTTTCAACTTGATAAAAGAAAAACTTCAGCCAAATTACATTTAAAGGAGTTTAATTAAGCAATGAATGATTTGCGAATCAGGCAACCCACAGAATCACAGTAGGTTCACAGAGACACCAGCGCAGCCGCGTGGTGGAAAATTTGTGGACAGAAAAAGAGAGATGTACAGAAAATGGAAGTGAGGTGCAGAACAGCCGGGCTGGTTACCCCTCAGCATTTACCTTATTTAAACAGTTCAGACAGTCGGCTACGTTTGATCGGCCAGAACAGGTGTAGGCTGTGGTCTCTTTACACTTCCACTTGCTATATAGTTCACAAGACGTACAGAGAAACCTTTAGGCCGAACTTAAAATATGTTAGGAGACAGCTTTAGGCTAAACTTGATTCAAAAAACTTTAGACCAATGTCAGCATTTAGTTCAATTTGGAATCTGTGAAACTGAAGAACTCTGGAGTGAACTCAAATTCCCAGATCATAGTTTCTTTAACTATTAGGTATATTCTTCAATCTGCTCACCTCGTGTAAGAAAGAGTGCAAGGCCTTGGCTCACACCTGTAATCCCAGCACTTTGGGAGGCTGAGGCAGGCGGATTGCTTGAGGTCAGGAGTTCAAGAGCAGGCTAGCCAACATAGCAAAACCCCATCTCTAAAAAAATTAGCCAGGCGTGGTGGCGGGTGCCTGTAGTCCCAGCTGCTCCGGAGGCTGAGGCAAGAAATAGCTTGAACCTGGGAGGTGGAGGTTGCAGTGAGCTGAGATGGTGCCACTGCACTCCAGCCTGGGCGACAGAACAGGACTCTCTCCCCAAACACACAAAAAAAGAAAGAAAAAAAAAAAAGAAGAAGAAGAAAGAAAGTACAGCCTGGCCAAGCGCGGTGGCTCACGCCTGTAATCCCAGCACTTTGGGAGGCCGAGGTGGGCGGATCATGGGGTCAGGAGTTCGAGACGAGTCTGGCCAACATAGTGAAACCCCGTCTCTACTAAAAATACAAAAAATTAGCCGGGTGTGGTGGCGTGGGCCTGTAGTCTCAGCTACTCGGGAGGCTGAGGCAGGGGAATCGCTTGAACCCAGGCAGTGGAGGTTGCAGTGAGCCGAGATGGCGCCACTGCACTCCAGCTTGGGACAGAGCAAGATTCCGTCTAAAAAAAAAAAAGAAAGAAAGAAAGAAAAAGAAAAAGCACAGCCCTTCATCGAGGTCTCCGGGCAATCCAGTAGGATGGGTCTAGGCGCGGACTGCGTGGGGACCACGCATGACCGTGACAGGCGCAGTGTGGAGGACACTGGCATTGAAAGCACCTGAGGGGCTGGGGAGAGGCGGCAGGTGTGGGGGTCTGGCCAGCCCCGGGAAAGTGCCCACGGTGTGCGCAGGTCATTCAGGGCTATGGGGAGAATTAGCCCCGGGTCTGCTCTGGGGTGTGGGGTGGCGGGATGGGGGGCCCTCCCCGGGGCTAGGGCGAGCAGGGTTCGGGGCTCCTGGAGGCCAGCAGGATTAGGGTGGTTTTTAGGATGAGTGAGCCCTGCAGCGTCCCTGCTTTCAACTCGGGGGGAGCCCGGGCCCACGTGGGAGTGGGAGTGGGGGTGAGACCCGCAGCCCGCAGAAGGGGCGCTGAGACGCGCGGCCGCGAGGAGCAGCGGCGCTCCGGGAAGCCCGTGGCTCCTGTTATGAGGCGGTCCAGGGTGTCGTGCCCCCGGCCGGTCGCCAGGTGGCGGCAGCGGCCCATGCGAGGCAGTTTCCTCCCGCGCGGCACTTAGCCAGGTGCACTGGCTCACACGTGTTATCCCAACACGTTGGGAGCCCGAGGTGGGCGTATCACCTGAGGTCCGGAGTTCGAGACCAGCCTGACCAACATGGCGAAACCCCATCTCTACTAGAAATACAAAATTAACCGGGTGTGGTGGCACACGCCTATAATCCCAGATACTCCGGAGGCTGAGGCAGGAGAATCGCTTGAACCCGGGAGGCGGAGGTTGTGGTGAGCCGGGATCCACTGCATCGGGAAGGGGCCGCAGGAGGAAGGCGTGAAGGGTCAACGCCAGCAGAAATACAACCTGGACAATCACCTGTGGCTGTGGTGCAGGTTGTGTGTTTTCCTTCCTTCCTTCTTTCCCTCCCTCCCCGGCCTGGGGGACAGAGCGAGACTCCGTCTCAAAAATAAATAAATAGATAAATAAATAGGCACTTAATCCCAGAAAACCCTCTTTTCAGACTCTATATTAGGAAATTGAAGAACAGACTGGTGGATCACTTGAGGTCAGGAGTTTGAGACTAGCCCAGGCAATATGGCGAAACCCTGTCTCTACTAAAAATACCAAAATTAGCCGGTAGAGCTGTTTCGAGCCTGTAATCCCGGCTCCTCAGGAGAGTGAGGCAGGAGAATCGCTTGAACCTGGGAGGCAGAGGTTGCAGTGAGCCGAGATCACGCCACTACACTCTAGCCTGGGCCACAGAGCGAGACTCCATGTCAACAAAAAAAAAGAGCTTAAAGAACTTAAGAAAACACCAAATACTTCTGAGGTACCAACGCCCATGCGGCAATTAATGAGGATACTCGAGGAAGGTGACATAATTGCCAGTGTAAAAATAATTAATTTCCAAAAGTCTATTTCAGTGAAGGAAACATTTGTCTTTAAGGGAAACATCAATGAAAATTATGTTTATGACAAAAATGAACCCTTTCTGTGAACTCCATTTAGAAAATTATGGGCATAATTACCATTTTATACAGAATAACTCTGTAGAAAGCTTTTTGTTTCCATTGAAATAAAATGCCAATTAATTACCCATTTAACTTATTGAATGAGAACTATACCGTGCTAATTTTTAAATATTTTTAAAAATTTCTTTGAAATAATACCTTTTCTTTGAGACTTGAGAACATATATAGCTAATATGAATTGATGGAACAAAGATTTTAATGACTTATTTTATTATTTACCTATATATTCTGTACCAGTTAATTTCATTGCTTAAATTATTAATGTCTAATATGCCACTTGAAGCATTCACATTCTGAAAATGATGTAAGTTACATACATAAAGTGTTATATACTAGGATATAATGGGGCTTGGGGCTGTCTGTTACCTGTCCAGGAAGCTGCAGGTATACGAGTTGTAAATGTAGGAGAATTCAGTTCGGTGTAAATAGTTTAGTTTCCTGTTATATTAGGATAGGCAGTTAAGCCAATGTTTGTGCCATAGACAAGTTGTCAGTATCCGTCAGTCCTACAGTTGAGGTTTCGACATAACTCTAAATAAAAACGGAGATTACATCCCTAACAGCACTGCAATCCTCATTCACATGACTGAGTTCAGGTGCAGTAAGGCGCTTTGATGTCAGTGCCGTGGGAAATGCAGATAGAGGATGAAGGAACGACACAGGAGAGTCCTCACGTGGAAATGGGGGGAACAGAAAAGCAGACAGACACCAGAGGATGCAGGAGGAAAGTGGCATCGGAGTCCTGGAGGAGGAGGTTGCTGGGAGAAGGAAGACAGTGACGCGGGCACTCTGAAAACCCCACTGGAATTTTTGAGTGCAAACAGGCACCACCCATGTTACGTTGTCATTGCAAACAGGTTCCTTCCAGGCATCCAGAGGGCTTTTCATGCTAGCTTCATCTCTCTGACACTCAATGGCTTTCTCAAGGTGTTTAGGTCCATTTACTAAAAACGACTCACCACTTGTTAATTAAATAAGAATGTTTATACATTTTTTCATTTTAATTTCAAACATAGGAGATAAAGAAAAAAGGTGCTTTGGCCAGGCACAGTGCCTCACACCTGTAATCCCAGCACTTTGGGAGGCTGAGGCAGGCGGATCACCTGAGGTCAGGAGTTCGAGACCAGCCTGGCCAACATGGCGAAACTCTGTCTCTACTAAAAATACAAAAATTACTGGGTGTGGTGGCACATGCCTATAATCCCAGCTACTCGGGGGGCTGAGGTGGGAAAATGGCTTGAACCCTGGAGGCGGAGGTTGCAATGAGCCGAGATCATGCCACTGCACTCCAGCCTGAAACAGCAAAACTCCGTCTCAAAAAAAAAAAAAAAAAAAAAAAATCCAGGTGCTTGCACACCTGCACCTTGTGCCTGTGTAACAGGTTGTGTCTTCTGTTGTCTATTGTGTTGTGGACTTGTGTTGTCCATATGCCCTTTCTGCAAATCATCTACCAGAACAGAGCTTTTTGAATAGTGTTTTCCATTTTCTATTTCATAAGACATGGTGTGTATCTATATTAAAAAGTTAAGAACAGCTGAAAAATCTATTTTCATTTTCCATGAATTACTTCAATTTAAGTTAGTTTTTATTCACCAAAACCTCTAGTGTTCCATGCGTCACAATAAAACAAAGCAGACCGTGCCAGCATGAGTCCACTTCTACTGAGGATTAGGGTCCTTCATGGACGCAGAGGTTACCACAGTCAATGCGTTCTCCACGAGGACAAACAGATGTCTTCGAAATGTGATGCAATCGTGCAGGCTGCTGCCTCCAGAACGTATGTCCCCTACTGAGGAAGAGGAAATGAGCGAAGATGCTTTGTGACTTCAGAGCAGAAAAGTGCTTAGTCACTCAGAGTGAACTTAGTCAGCTGACAACTCTAAGGGCCCACTTCATGCTGGGGACACATCCCCAGTGATGGTCTGGCACATTGGGGCTTTAGTTGAATGAGAGGAGAGGCCAATCAGAGACAGTGGAGGGACAGGCAGTTCCTGAGTGCTGCAAAGGGGGCCTTATCCGGCCAGGGGAACATCTATCAGGGAATTCAGACCAAGTCCTGGGAAAGAATCCACAAAGAAGTCTCCGGGAGCAGGGAGGAAGGGGAAGGGAGGCGGCTTGGAAAACGTAGGACACATCCATCCATTCTCCTCAAAATCCTGGCCTACACACTCGCGACAGTCTCCTATGACTCAGGGAACTCAGTGTTCTCTAGGAAACATCACACACTGTGCTTTCATCTATGCACCAATTAGCTACACTTGGGCTTCCAGATCATCCATTATAATAATAATAATTATTATTATTATTATTTTGACAGGGAGTCTCACTCGATCATAGCTCACTGCAAACCTCCACCTCCCAGGTTCAAGTGATTCTCCCACCTCATCCTCCCGAGTAGCTGGGACTACAGATGTGCGCCACCACGCCCGGCTAATTTTTGTATTTTTATTAGAGATGGGGTTTCCCCATGTTGGCCAGGCTGGTCTCCAACTCCTGACCTCAAGCGATCCTCCTGTTTCGGCCTCCCAAAGTACTGGGATTATAGGCGTGAGCTACTGTGCCTGGCCTCAGATCATCAATTAAATTTTAAGGTTTGGAATATTCTTAAAAGCCACCTAGAAGAATCCTTCACCAGAACCCTCAAGACTAGCTATTCTCAAATGTGGGGGCCTAGAGAATCTGATGAGAAACTCTGTCTACGCTCAGGACAGAAGGCAGACATGAGTGCTCACACTTCCTGATGGCTCCGTAGGCTGTGTGTGGCACTGCCAGACCTCCTCGTGATGCTTAACCCACAGTGCCTGGCATGCAGGAGTGTAACAGGTGTTTCTTAAAAGCAGAGGCTTGCTTGTTTTGAGCTTGGCAAGGAAAAAAAAAAAACCCCCCCCAAAAAAAAGAAAAAAAAAAACAGAGGCAGAGAGAGGGCAGGAGAGAACGCAAACAGGAGGAAGGGATGTCTTTGCTCACTGGGCTCTCGTCCGAGGAGAGGATGAGGCCCGAGGTGGGCACAGGGCCCCTCTGGGTAAGTAACAGGCCCAGGACTGCCTAGCCAGCCTCCACTGCTTGTCCATGAACAAACCACAACAGTATGTATAAAAACACACACAATCATAAGTAGACCAGGCACTGTGTTGCAACAGCTGCCTTGTGACTCCTGGACGTGCGCGGATTGCCTGAGTAAGGCAGGCCTTGTGACTCCTAAGGTCGGCGCCCTTCTCTGCAGGCCCGCCCAGACTGCCCCTCACCTTGCTGCTCAGGGCCGGCCCTGCAGCTCCATGAAGCTGCCCCTTGTTGGCTGCCTTCAGAAGGACACCTCTTGACTCATCACCCCTACCTCCTGTGCCCCACCCGGGGCCCTCATGTGCACACAGCGAGGATCTGCTTCGTTCTCCTGGCTGATTGGCTGCACCTCCAGGTAGAGCAACGATCTCTGGCCCCAGCCAGGTCACTCTTCATGGGAGGGGTTGTTCTGTGACTGCGGGGAGGTTCAGTGGCACTGCTGGTCCCTACCGACGACGCGCCAGTGACATTTTGGTGACAACCAAAAATGTCTCCCGACATCACCAAATGTCCCGAGAGGCAAAGTCGCTCTGAGTTAAGAGCTGCTGAATACAATCTGAGAAAAGCTAAGCGTGCTAAGGAACGCCTGGAAAATCGCTGGGTGACCTCAGACCTTGTCACTCCATTGCTCAAGACGTTCGTGGTCCCCAAATTCCATGTCTCCTTTGCACAGAAGTTTCATCCTGACTTCTCTTTGTTCAGGCTCCAAGCAGAGTAGTCCTCAGGTTAACCCTAGAAATATGACTAAGAGTGTAATAATATATTAAAATTCAGTTTAACTTTTAGACAGATGATGATCTCGTTGAATAGGTTTTGGTGATTTTACGATGACAGACTGTGACATGGGAGCCTGGGTCTTCGGCTACGTCAGGGAGCAGCTTCCCTAACTGCTGCAATTACCTGTGCTGGACCTCGTCTTCTCAGCCCCATGCTTACTAAGTCCCCACGTTCCTTTTATGGCCTTCATTTAATTCCCTTTGGGTTGATTCTCAGTAGTTTCCTTCTCAAAGGGTAATCTGATTTCTGACCATAAAACAACATTGTGTGGTCCAGTGGACCACGTGCCTTTCCCACTCCTCCATCCGCAACATGCACACACTCTACCCACATGCATAGAATAACAGTAAGGAAGAAGCCGAATTTAATTCCACCCCTGCTTCAACTACTGGAGTTGGGGCTGAGTTTCATCTGATTAAGAATTACGGGAGCAGTGGCTCACACCTGTAATCCCAGCACTTTGGGAGGTCGAGGTGGGCAGATCACCAGAGGTCAAGAGCTCGAGACCAGCCTGGCCAACATGGCAAACCCCTGTCTCTACTAAAAATACAAAAGTCAGCTGGGTGTGGTGGGGGGCACCTGTAATCCTAGCTACTTGGAAGGCTGAGGCAGGAGAATCACTTGAACCTGGGAGGCAGAGGTTGCAGTTAGCTGGGATCATGCCACTGCACTTCAGCCTGGGCGACAGAGTGAGACTCGGTCTCAAAAAAAAAAAAAAAAAAGAATCACCAGGTAAATCCCACGGGGATGCACTGCAGAGGAGCCTGGGTGTCCGCGTGGCTCCGAACAAGACCGAGGGAGGTGCACCGGGAAGGGGCCGCAAGAGGAAGGCGTGAAGGGTCAACGCCAGCAGAGATACAACCTGGACAACCCCCGTGGCTGTGGTGCGGGTTGTGTGTTTTCCTTCCTTCCTTCTTTCCCTCCCTCCCTCCTTCCTTCCTTTCTTCTTTCCCTCCTTCCCTCCTTCCTTGAGACAGAGTCTTGCTCTGTCACCCAGGCTGGAGTGCAGTGGCATGATCTCGGCTCACTGCAACCTCCACCTTCCAGGTTCAAGTGATTCTCCTGCCTCAGCCTCTTAAGTAACTGGGATTGCAAGCCCACGCCATGGCCGGCTAATTTTTGTATTTTTAAAGTAATTGTTTGTATTTTTAGTAGAGACCAACATAGTTTCACTGCGTTGGCCAGGCTGGTCTTGAACTCCTGACCTCGGGTGATCCACCTGCCTCAGCCTCCCAAAGTGCTGGGATTACAGGCGAGAGCCATCGCGCCCGTCCAGGTTGTGTTTTCTCTGTTGTAGGCCCATCAGCGTGTGCAGGACCCTCTTCAGGGCCTTCCACCTCTGCTCCTACACCCTACGCCGGGTGTACGCTACAAAGGGTCCCATATCTGTTGTACATCTTCTCACTGTTTTTGCTATTGAAAGTTCTTACGAAGTGATCTCACCTGCCAAAGGGCAGAGAAACAAGTTGTTATGAATGTTTCAGGACCTAGAACAGAGCTTGAGGCAGGGAAAGTATTTAGTGTTGTTGGCTGGAGTCAGGAATAACAAATCAGTATCGAGTGGATAAACTAACAAATAGTTTTGGATGTATTTATGGATTTAGATCACTAAAAATAGTGATCTCCTGGGTAGCTGGGCATGGCAGCTGACACCTGTAATCCCAATGCTTTGGGAGGCTGAGGTGCGAGGATCCCTTGAGCTCAGGAGTTCAAGACCAGACTGGACAACATGGTGAAACCACATTGCTACAAAAAGTACAAAAAATAACCGGGTGTGGAGGTGAGCATCTGTTTTCTTAGCTAATCAGGCTACTTGGGAGGATAAAGTAGAAGGATCACTTGAACCTGCATTCTAGCCTGGTTGACAAAACAAGACCTGTCTCAAAAAAAAAAAAACAAAAAAAAACAAAAAAGAAAGAAAGAAAGAAAAGAAGTGATCTCCTATCAGCCTAAAAGAATTCCGGGTAAGAGCAGTAAGTCAGCCCGATCACACTCATCCAGGCATCTCGGAGTCTGAGGACCATGGTCACCATGCTCGAAGTAGGGACGAGGAAGCCAGTTGTTTTCACCACCAGTAATACCCTGGGAGGTCTGCCGTGGCTTTGATCGCAGTTCTGACAGATCCTTCCTTCCCAGCGGGTGCACATGCAATGCACCCCCGCAGAGAGCCAAGGATCCCCCCACAGGCATGTTTGCAGAGGAGCGTACACATTTCTAACAGGTGGCCTGCGGACTCCTGCAGTTCAGCTCCCAGAAACTCTTTGAAATCCCAGTCCTTACAACCATGAAAAGGAAGTAGGATTCACATCCTCTAAACAGTAAGCAAGCCCTTGGTAATCCTGGAGTTGCTAATATTTGAAAACCTAAGAGTTGCATTTCCTAAAGCAGAACACCATTCCATTAACTTGACATCCTTTTAAAATAAGTTATTAAAGTAAAACTTCATGGAGGTGTTTTAATTATGCAATAAGCGGAAGCCACTTGACTGCTAAGCTCCCAGAGCAACTGCTTGCATGTAGGTTTTTTCCAGTCTCCAAGGGGTCTTGATTTTCGAAGCCACAATTATTACCCCAGCAAACATCTCTGAAGCTGAAGGCATCTCTTCCATTTTCTCCCATGCACTGCACTTGATCAGCCTTCAAAATCCGGCCTGGGTCCTTGGGGTCCCGGGGCTCTGGGAGGGAGCCCACAAGGCTGACTTCCCCAGTTCCACTTTCCTTTCCCCCTTGTACAGTCGTATTTGCTGCCTCTCCCTTTCCCACAAAACCTGCAAGTTTCTTAAGACTAGGGGTGGCTTCTTTTTCATCGCTGTATCCCATTCACACTGCTTGACGCTCCACGGTAGGTGTCCCATTAATCTCAAATGAAGAGCATTAGTGTTCCTTCCCCATGGAGGCCAGCTGAAGGAAGAGGAGCACTGGTACTGTCATGCCCCTGGGGGCTTGCGGGTCAGGGCTGGGTTAAGGCTGAAGGCGCTTTGTTCACCTTATTATCTTTATAGGCTGCCCAGGAGCGCTGAGCACCAATGCCCAGGGCGTTACCTCCCCCACTAACTCCATGCAGACTCCTCGGGGGCTTCTTCCTTTTGCTCTCTTCTTTTCTTCTCTCCATTCTAGCCTCTGGGTGCTTTTCCAACTAGGTCCTGCCTTACTGGACTTATGTGTTGTCTCTGCATTGCCCAATTTTACCAAGAGTCCTGCTCAGCCGGTTTAGCTACACCCCCCACCCTCGATATCCAGTCAGGTTCCTCATCCTCCACCCTCCGCCAGATGTCTCATCTCCCTGGCCTGCCCTCTGCGGGTCCTGTGAGGTTGGTTTAGCCAGTCCCCCTCACCTCTCATGTCTCCTCTTAGTAAGTTTCCGTCCAGTGACTTTCCACCTTCTCCTTAGCAATACATCCCCACTTTTTCTTGTTGTATTTGGAGTTGAGCCCAATCTCTGTGCCCCAATGCAAAGTGGTCTCTACTCAAGGTCCCTAGAAAGTGGTCCCGGCCGGGCACGGTGGCTCACGCCTGTAATCCCAGCACTTTGGGAGGCTGAGGTGGGTGGATCACAAGGTCAAGAGATCGAGACCATACTGGTCAACATGGTGAAACCCCGTCTCTACTAAAAAAAAATACAAAAAAATTAGCTGGGCGTGGTGGCGTGTGCCTGTAGTCCCACCTACTTGGGAGGCTGAGGCAGGAGAATTGCTTGAACCCAGGAGGCGGAGGTTTCGGTGAGCCGAGATTGCGCCACTGCACTCCAGCCTGGGTAACAAGAGCGAAACTCCGTCCCAAAAAAAAAAAGAAAAAGAAAGTGGTCCCTTGAGTAAAGGTCATGTCCCGACTTGAATAAAGCCTTCCTTTATTAACAAGCGTCATAAATAAATACATATATATGTGTGTATATATATATATATATATATATATTTTTTTTTTTCTTGAGACAAGGTTTTACTCTGTTATCCAGGCTGGAGTGCAGTGATACGATCACCGCTCAGTGCAGCCTCAACCTCCTGGGCTCAAGCGATCCTCTCGTCTCAGTCTCTCAAGTAGTTGTGACCATGTCTGGCTAATTTTTTTTTTCTTTTTTAAAGTAGACAAGGTCTCGTTATGTTGTTCAGGCTGGTGTCAAACTCCTGGGCTCAAGAGAGCCTCCTATTTCGGCCACCCAGAGTGCTGGGATTACAGGCATGGGCCACTGCACCGCGTCTTAATTTTTCTTTTTTTTTTTTTTGAGACAGTCTTGCTTTGTTGCCGAGGCCGGAGTGCAGTGGCGTGTTCTCGATTCACTGCAACCTTCACCTCCCAGGTTCAAGTGATCCTTATGCCTCAGCCTTTCACGTAGCTGGGATTACAGGCATATGCCACCATGCCCGGCTAATTTTTGTATTTTTAGTAGAGATGGGATTTCACCATGTTGCCGAGGCTGGTCTCGAACTCCTAAACTGGAGCCATCCTACGGCCTTGACCTCCCAAAGTGCTGGGATTACAGGCCTTAGTCCCCATGCTGGCCTGTATCTATTTTCAAAGAAGCTTTGATGAGTACTGACAACAGACTAGAAATCTGATGTGTAGAAATTTATTATTATTCTTTGGAGATTTATGATTTTTAACTCTATAGCTTTTTTTTGGCCCCAAAAATAAAAGTCAGAAAAGAAGCCATCATTATCATACAAAGTAAAAGAAATATAGAGACCACGACTGGAGTTAACTATATCCCCCAAAGTTTAAGGATTGAGGAAGGCTCCTGACTTCCTCCCCAGAAACGTGCTGCAGCAGTCCTTACGAAGCTCAGCTGGAGGTTATTCAGGCCGTTTCCCTGTGTTCTCACCTTGATCTGGCCTTGTCATTCCTATTGCCCAAGGCCCTGCTTCTGATTGTACACCACCTGCTAGGGCCAGGTAAAGGACCGTTGTGAAGATGACAATTCCGCAGGCAGTACTATGTGAAAATAAAGACCAACCACATGAGAAAATCAAGGACGATTTAGTTATTTATTTTTGAAATAGAGTTTCGTTCTTGTTGCCCAGGGTGGAGTGCAATGCACAACCTGGGCTCACTGCAACCTCCACTTCCCAGGTTCAAGCACTTCTCCTGCCTCAGCCTCCCTAGTAGCTGGGATTACAGGCATGTACCACCACACCCAGCTGATTTTTGCATTTTTAGTAGAGACAGGGTTTCCCCAATGTTGGTCAGGCTGGTCTTGAACTCCTGACTTCAGGTAATCCACTCACCTCGGCCTCCCAAAGTGCTGGGATTATAGGCGTGAGCCACCACATCCGGCCAATTTATTCTTTACTTGGTATAGCAAGGGAGTCGGCCAATGTCACTTGGATTCTGGCAGGATTCAAAAGCAGGCAGAGGAGGGGAAAGCTCTGTAGTGGAAAACAGTGAAGGCCCCAGGCGTGCCCTCATTGGAGGCTGTCAGCCTGGGAAAGCTGAAGGCGGCTGCCTGGAACAGGAGCCTCCCATGTGACTGGTTAGTGGGGCATATTTGGTACTAAGTTGGAAGTGGGGACAAAAATGAGGAAAACTGTCAATTAATAATCAAGTCCTGGCGGATCGTTACCTAAGTTGTTATTTAGCTTCCCAGATGGTCCCTGGAGCTAGCAACCTGGCTTCCTGGGTTGTTTATTGTAGACAAGGGCTTGGTTTCCTGGGCAGGTTGCTAGAAGTTGTGAGTCCCAGTTCTGTTTTTAGATATGGTCTGGCCATGCTCTGATCAATGCCAAAAAGATCTCCTGAGTGACAGTGAGATTAAATGCAAACTATCATGTCTGGTGTTCAAATCCCTGCATGATCTTACTCTTCCTCATTTAATGAGCCAGCTTCACATTCACTCTATAACGAATCATCTTACTTAGATTCTTCTCTAGAACTTCTGTACTAATACTTGCTTCTCTGCCTGAGAAAATTCGTTTTTTTTTTTTTTTTTTTTTGAGACACAGTCTCTCTCTGTTGCCAAGGCTGGAGTGCAGTGGTGTGATCTTGGCTCACTACAATATCCACCTCCCCGGTTCAAGCGATTCTTGTGCCTCAGCCTCCCGAGTAGCTGGGACTACAGGCATGAGCCACCATGCCCAGCTAATTTTTGTATTTTTTAAGTAGAGACAGGGTTTCATCATATTGGCCAGGCTGATCTCGAACTCCTGACCTTGTGATCCACCCGCCTCGGCCTCCCAAAGTGCTGGGATTACAGGCGTGAGCCACCACTCCCGGCCATCCTACTCTTCAAGATCACATTTAGACTACAGCTATTCCATGCAGTCTTCATCATCTCCCAACCATGTTCATTCATTCATTCAGCTTCTAACATGAACTGGGTCCAGTATTTGGGCTGCATTTCCAGCAAAACACAAACATGAACCCTGTCCTCCAAAATCTTTTTGTCTGAAGGACAAGGTAGAGATTTTAACAAAGTAAGAGATTTTAGCAGCACCAACAGGCAGAAATATGTTTAATAGCTACAAGTGGTCCTAACTGGAAGGAAGGGAAGTTCCTTTGTATCCTTTTATCGGTAAGAGGAAAATTGATTAATATATTGGTTTGAGTCAAGACTTTTATTTTTTTGAGACACAGTCTCGCCCTGTTGCCCAAGCTGGATGGGGTGCAGTGGCAGGACCTCGGCTCACTGCAGCCTTGATCTCTGGTCTCAGGTGATAGATTCTCCTACCTCAGCCTCCCTAGTAGCTGAGATTACAGGTGTGCACCACTATGCCCGCCTAATTTTTGTATTTTTAGTAGAGATGTGGTTTCACCATGTTGCCCAGGCTGGTCTCGATCTCCTGGACTCAAGTGATCCACCTGCCACAGCCTCCCAAAGTGCTGGGATTACAGGTGTGAGCCACAGGCTTGGCCAACTTAACTGAAAGTGACTTTAGGACATTAATATCTAAAAGTGATCAGTAAAATGATGACTTTTGTGAGTTTTCATGCTGGAAAGGAAGGACCACCCACTGACGAGGCTGAGCGAGGCGGTGGGAGTTGCTGTGATGTTGGATCGCCACCAGCAATTCTCATCAATGAGCAATGCGCTCACTATCCGCCACTCAATAAATGCTTTACTTGTTTTATCTCGTAAAATCCTCACAAAATGCTGATATGTTCCATCTTCTCTTATTGGAGAAAGGGGTCAAGAGGGAAGAAGCAGGGAGACTGGTAGCAGACTAGTGAAAGGGAGCAGGGATGTGGCACCCCAAAATATGCCATGTTGGCATATTATTTCAAGCTGAAGGCAGTTAACGTAGCTATAAAAAAGAACTAAGTCATGTCCTTTGCAGCAACATGGATACAGCTGGAGGCCATTATCCTAAGTGAATTAACACAGAAATAGAAAACCAAATACCAACCCAGCATGGCGGCTCACGCCTGTAATCCCAGCACTCTGAGAGGCCGAGGTGGGTCACCTGAGGTCAGGAGTTTGAGACCAGGCTGGCCAACATGGTGAAACCCTGTCTGTACTAAATAGGAAAAAAAAAAATTAGCTGGGTGTGGTGGCATACGCCTGTGATCCCAGATACTTGGGAGGCTGAGGCAGAAGTGCTTGAACCCACGAGGTGGAGGTTGCAGTGAGACAAGCTCATCGAGCCACTGCACTCTAGCCTGGGCAACAGAACAAGACTCCGTCTCAGAAAAACCCAAAAAAACTAAAAAACCCAAATACCACATTCTCACTTATAAGACGGAGCTAACACTGGGTACAATGGACATAAAAATGGTGACAAGAGACACTGGGGACTACTGGGGGGAGAGAAGGGGACGAGTGTTTAAAACTACCTACTGGGTACCATGCTTACTAGAATACCTGCCTGATGGGATCATTCCTACCCCAACCTCAGCACCACACAATACACCCATGGAACGAACCTGCAGCTGTGCCTCCTGGGTCTAAAATAGTTGACTTTTTTTTTTAAAGGCACTTAAATTTCTGAAATCCCTTATCTAACCAAAAGCAGAGCCTGAAGTCAATTGTCATAGATCCATCCCAAAGCAACTCTAATCTCAGTGATGAAGAGCCAGCGCCACACCCAGACATTGACACAAGACTGTCAGATCTCCTTTTTTTTTTAAGAAGGAGTTTCACTGTTGCCCAGGCTGGAGTGCAGCGGTGCGATATTGGCTCACTGCAACCTCTGCAGTGAGCCTGGCCATCCTGTTTTTCTAAAGGGCCCCTAATCTTTCCAAAAAGTCATTTTAGTTTCTACAAGTGTCCTTTCTCCCCACTCCTCTTCCCTACTAAGTTAGGTATCTAGACCTTAAGGCTGGGCGTGGTGGCCCCCGCCTGTAATCCCAGCACTTTGGGAGGCTGAGGCAGGAGAATCACTTGAGGCCAGAAAGACCAGCCTGGCCAACATGGTGAAACTCCATCTCTACTAAAAATACAAAATTAGCTGGCGTGGTGGCGCATGCCTGTAATTCCAGCTACTCAGGAGGCTGAGGTAGAAGAATCGCTTGAACCCAGGAGGCAGAGGTTTCAGTGAGTGGAGATTGTGCCACTGCACTCCAGCCTGGGTGACAGAGACTCCGTCTCAAAAATAAATAGACGTCAAGTTTTAACTGTCCCTGTGAGTACTCCCGTGTGCATGCCTGATGCGTGTGTGAATAACTTTTGTTTCTTTTGCTCTTTCCTTGCTTCTCTGGGCTGGAGCCTGGAGTTCAGCTAGATGGAGATGCAGGCAGACAGCCATCAGCACAGGGCCGATATGTGAAGGCAGGTAACTGAGATTATCAAGGAGTGGGTACAGAAGCCCAGGAATGATCCCTACAGTGTTAAGGGGCTGGGAAGACCTGGGGACCACTCCAGGAGGCAGAGAAGGATAGCAGTGAAGTCAGAGCCGACGTGGCGAGCTACCAGATGCACCTGGCAGGTAGGAGGATGAGCATGGACCACTGCGTTTGGCAGCATGGAGATCACTGTGACCTTGAAGTCATGTTGGTGAAGGTGGGTGGGAGGCTGACTGACACAAGTTAGAGAATGGATATAAGTAGAAAAAAATAAAAAATAAAAATAAATAAATAAAAAAGAGAATGGATATAAGGACATCTCTCTCCTGGTTGTGGCCAACGACCTAGGTGAATCTGACTAAGGCTCCTACTGAGGGCAACAGTGCTCACAAGATAGACAAGTTAGAAATTGTCAGCCCAGAATCTGAGAGAAGACAGCTAAATCAGCATTTCTAAGCTGCTTTTGCCTAGGTGGTTTTTTAAATCCAGAATGCCAAGGTTGGGGGCCCTCTGAAACTGCTAAGCACTGAGAGCTGAAAACCCCACGGGCTGCACCTAGGAGGAAGGGCAAGCTGGAAGCAAATCTGCCCCTGCACTGGGCTACGGCCATCCATGAGTCACTGGGTGGTGCAGGCTGTCCAACCTGAAATGAAACAAAAGGTGGTCACAGAATGCTAGTGCCTCCAGGAAGCTGGCAGAAGCAGATGAAAATCTTTTATTGAAGAACATCATCTTATATCTTCAATTATTTTTGTAACTAATTTTTGAAGTCATTCTTGTAAATATCTAGACAAACAAGAACTAGTATAAATCAGAGACCAAAAAGAAAGAAAGAAAAGAAAAAGAAATAAAGAAAGAAAGGAAGAAAGATAGATGCATGGTCACTCCATACAGAATTATCAGGAATAATAATTAGGCTCATGAGGCTAAAACATTTTTTTTTTTTAGTTGAAACCGAGTTTCGCTTTGTTACCCAGGCTGGAGTGCAGTGGCATGATCTCAGCTCACTGCAACCTCCACCTCCCAGGTTCAAGTGATTCTCCTGCCTCAGCCTCCCAAGTAGCTGGGACTATAGGCATGTGCCACCATGCCTGGCTAATTTTTGTATTTTTAGTAGAGACAGGGTTTCACCATCCTGGCCAGGCTGGTTTTGAACTCCTGACCTCGTCATCTGCCCACCTCAGCCTCCCAAAGTGCTGGGATTACAGGTGTGAGCCACCACGCCCGGCCTCAGAAATATGATTACTTAGAGCTCTGGTAGGTTAGAAGAGAGATATTTGGGCAGAAGAATTATTTGAATATATAATGGCCAAGAATTTTCCAAAATTGAAGACATCCAACAACCCAGAAATTCATTAAGTCCAATCAATTCCCAAAAAGATGAATAAAAAGATATATATATCCAGATAAACTATAGTAAAACCGCAGAAAATTGAAGACAGAGAAACATTTAAAAGCAGTCAGGAAAATAGAGATTTATTTCAAAAAACAGCAGTAAACATGGATGCATAAGACAGTGGAGTTACATCATTATTGTGCTGAAAGAAACTAGCTGGCAATCTAGAATATTTTTAAAGAATAATTAAATACAGATGTTCAGACAAACACAACTGAGATGCTCAGACCTCCTCTAAAGGATATAACAGTGGGGGTACTGCAGGTGGAGGGGAAATGATCCTAGAAAGTCACACAAGGATAAAACCTAACAGTGGCATATATGTGGGCCGTTGAAATGAACATCAACAGTAATGTGCCTTGTGGAGTTTTAAATACAGAAGTAACTAAAATACCTAATAATCTGTTTGCATTGTCTGGGAAGAGGAAAAAATACTAATTTACATTAGACATCGGTAAGTCAAGAATGCATGTTGTAATCTCAAGTGTACCACTAAAGGCTATTTATATACATAAATCAGCTATATGAAATATATATAGCTTTATATACATAAATATACATGTAATATAGTATATACATAAACATAATTAATAAAGCATTTATATATATAAATATATGTAATTTTCTCTTTTTTGAGACAGTCTCACTGTCATCCAGGCTGGAGTTCAGTGATGCAATCTCAGCTCACTGTCACCTCCCAGACTCAAGGGATCCTCCCACCTCAGCCTACTGAGTAGCTGGGACCACAGACACACGTCACCATGCCTGGCTAATGTTTTGTATTTTTGGTAGAGATGGAGTTTTACCATATTGCCCAGGCTGGTCTAGAACTCCTAAGATCAAGTGACCCTCCCACCTCGGCCTCCCAAAGTACTGTGATTACAGGTGTCAGCCACTTCACCCTGCCTCAAATTATCAGTAATTTAAAAATTACTAATTTTTAAACATCAGTAATTCAAAAACAAGAAAAGCATATAAAAGAACACGAAACATGAGACAAATGCAAAGCAAAAAAAGACATCTTTAAACGTAAAGATATCAGTAATTACTTTGTATAAATGTACTAAGTGATCCAGCGCTTAAATTTTGCTGTACACTGGAAAATTACCTGTGGACCTTAAAAAACAGTAATAAAACACCAATGCATGGTTCCCATTCCCGTCTGATTTATTGATGTGAGGTATGAACAGGGCACTGGGACTTTTAAAAGCTTTCCAGATTATTCTAAAGTGCAGGAAATTTGAGAGCCACTGCTCTCATTCAAGACAAAGATTATCAAATTGGATTAAAAGAAATACTTGGCCAGGTATGGTGGCTGATGCCTATAATCTCAGCATTTTGGGAAGCCAGGTGGGTGAATACTTGACCTCAGGAGACTGAAAACAGCCTGGGCAAAATGGTGAAATCTCATCTCTAAAAAAAATTAGCTGGGTCTAGTGGTGAGCCCCTATAGTCCCAGCTACTTGGGGTACTGAGGTGGGAGGATCACTTGAGCCCAGGAGGCAGAGAGTGCAGTGAGCAGAGACAGTGTCATGTGTTGCCCAGACACTCCAGCCCGGGCAACAGGGCCCGACCCTGTCTCAAAAACAAACAAACAAACAAACAAATATTATCCACACATACTTCTTAAACTCGACTTAAAGGTACACACAGGCAAGAAAGCTGGTGGTGTTATTCACATATGAGGCAAAGTTGACAATATCAAGCATTACGAGAAATAAAGAGGAACATTTCATAATTGGAAATATTCAAAAGAGCTGGGATGCATTTGTCTTATTTAAGGCAGAGAGAGAAGACTCGCATAGCTATACACAAAACTGATGTGAGGATGAGCAGGCACTAGGCTGTATCTGTCATCCAGGTGAGAGAGCATGGCTCAGGGGGAAATACATGTGGGAATGGCTTGGATTTGGTTTCTGTATTGGAGACAGATCTTTGATGAGATTGAGGGCTGGGGGGCGGGGGAAAGGGTAAGCAACAGCGACTCTTGGACACCGCGCAAGAAAAAGGACTGAAGTATTTAAAAACACATGAATTCCAACAGAATTTTGCTCAATGAACAGCCTCCACTTCCGCAAAGTCTACATGCGTTATGATTCCATTTATATAAAACACCAAGTAAAAGGCTGGGCACAGTGACTCACATCTGTAACCCCAACACTTTGGGAGGCTGAGGCAGAGGATCACTTGAAGCCAGGAGCTCCAGAGCAGCCTGGGCAACACAGAGAGACCTCATCTGTACAAAAAAAATAAGCTAGGCATGGCGGTGCTCATGTAGTCCCAGCTACTCAGGAGGCTGAGGCAGGAGGACTGCTTAAGCGCAGGAGTTTGAGGCTACAGTGAACCCCGATCCTGTCACTGCACTCCAACCTGGATGACGCAGTAAGCGAGACCCACTTCGTGTAAAAAGATAAATATTTAAAAACTCTAGTAAATTCAAACTATAGTGACCCAAGGCAGATGGTTGGGGCGGGGGAAGGAGGGAGAGAGGAAAGGGTTACAGAGAGATGGAGGAACATATTCACTGTTGATTGCGGTGATGGTTTCACAGTGTAGACATGTATCAAGATGTATCAAACTGCACACTTTAATTTGCGACACTGCGCTGCAGCTCAGGTGACAGTAAGGTCGCTTTCCCAGGCGCGGCCGGCCTCTCCACCCCGCGCTCGGCGGCTGCGCTGCCTGTTACTGTTACCGTTTCGTGCAAGTTTGCGCAGGAAACACCACACAAGACCGACACACGTGAAATGGTCCATTTTAATGCCCTGCCCCCAGGGAAAGGAACATTACCGACTTCTGGCCAGGTCGTCCTCCCAGTCCCAGGTGGCGGTTCCGGGTTTGGGCTCCCAGGCCTTCGCAGCACTAGGGCGGCGCGGGCAGGGCCGCCCTCCAGGCCCTGCTGGGGCCCGACGTGACGCGCGCACGCGAGCTCGCGGACACGCACGAGGCACCCAGACTACGGCGGCGCCCGGCCGAGCTCCAGGGCCCGCGGCCCGGCCCGGTGACCCCCGCGCTCCCCTCCGTCCGCGAAGGCCCCGCGGCGTCGCGCATGCGCCCCGCGCCGCCCCCGCCCCCACCGCGCCCGCGCCTAACGCCCCCACCGCGGCCCGCGGGCCATGGAACCCGCCGAGGCCGGCGTGGTTCGAGCGCTCCGGTGCGCGCGTTCGGGAGCCTTACCCCCGTGAGCCCGGCGGCGCTCGGATCGGGCCGCCCGCCGCCGGGCCGCTCCGCCCGCCTCCGCCGCCGGCCAGGCGCGCCCCCGGCCCAGTGCCCGCGCGTGCGCGCCCCCGCCGCCGCGTGTGAGTGTGAGTGTGAGTGAGTGTGAGTGGGTGTGGGTGCGAGCCGGGCCGCCGACGATGCCGCGGGGCCGCCCCCCGAAGCCCAGGGAGAGCAAGGCGCGCGGCGACTCCGGTAAGGCCCGCGGCCGCGCCCTCGCGCCCCGCCGGCGGCCGGTGCGGGGCCCGCGCCCTGCCAGTCCCCGGATGCGGCGCGGGGGGCGCCGGGAGCGGCGGGGCGGGGGCGGGGGCCGCGCAGACCCGGGCCGCCGCCGCCGCCGACTGGCCGGGCGGGCCGCAGCGCGGGCGGAATGATACGGGCGAGTCGCCGCCCGGCCCCTCCGCGCGCTGGGCCTACTTTCCTGGGCCGGGCGGTGGCTGAGGCGGGAGGCGGGAGGCGGGAGGCGGGCGAGGGTGCGGGCGGCCGCCTCTTCCGCGCGCCCTGCCCCCGCCGGCCCGCCCGCGGTAAACTTGAGGGAAAGTGGCCGCCCCGTGTCCCGTCTAGGGGCGGGAGGGCCGCGGGGCCGGCGTGGGGAGGCGGCCTGGCCGGAGCCCGGGCCTGCGGACGTCGCGCCCTCCGCGCCCGGCGCTCCTCCCGGACGGCGCCCCCGCCCGGCCCCGCGCGGCGCCCGCTGACCCGGGGACGTGGGGCTTGGCCCACAGGGAGGCCGTGGAGCGCAGGGTCGTGCACACAGTAGGCGCCATTGTTGTCAGGGAAGCGCAGGGTCGCGCACACAGTAGGCTCCAGTGTTATCTGGGGATCGCTGTAGGTCGTGCGCACAGTAGGCGCCATTGTGATCCGGGAACTTGAACCCTGAGCCTCAGCAGAGCGCCGTGGGTCGTGCACACAGTAGGCGTCAGTGTTATGTGGGGAGCGCTAGATCGTGTACACAGTAGGCGACAGGAAGTGTTTCCGCACTAATTTATGCTCTGCGGTACCTTACTAAACTCATGAAATAACTCGAATTTTGTTTTCCAAGGAAGGAGAAAGGCCCAGAATTTAAAAGCAGGCATACTGACGCCAGCGGGCACCCTCAGACCGTGGCCGTCCCGCAGTCACAGGGATTGACCCGCTTTCCGCCCCAGCCCGGAGCCTGAGGAGTGGACTCTCCCGCGCGGGGGAACGGGGCGCCCTCGCCGGTGCTGCGGGTCCCAGGTCGAGGGCAGTGCGGTCGGGGGGCGCCGCTCCTTTTCCCGTGGGCGCTGTGGTTCCCCCCCCAGGCCTGGTCCCTGGTCCCGGTCACCCGTGCAGCTGGAGCGGTGCTCCGCGTTTGGAAAGGGTTTTGAAGGGGCTCTAGGGGGGAGTAGGCACCTCGGACTCTATGGGAGTCCGTGGATTATGCCTTGACTTCCACTGATTTTTATTTAACTGCGTAGCTTGGTGACTCAGGTGTTCCCCTTTTCTTGGGGATGAGTAAACTGAGGCTCGTTAAAGAGCTTGTGACCAAAGAACACAGGTGCCCCGGAAAAAGGTTGGGCCTGGAAACGACAAGGGATTATGTGAATTTTGTGTTTAGGAAGAAAGAGGTGATGGGTAGGAATGGACGTAAAGGCACTCATAGGCCACACCAAAGCAGGCATCCTTCTCGTGATTGCACTCGGTAGAGTTAACTCACACGTGAGGGAAACGTGGACGTGGCCGACAGGTGTTTGAATGAGCGCTCGCACACCTCACGGGCCTCTGTGAGATGTTGGCTGCACCGTGACCCAGGTATGCAGATTTCTAGTTGGATGACAACCGCGCTCAGAATTTTGGTGAGTGGTTGATGGTGTCTGGAAGGAAGCCTTTGTTGCGTCTCCCACTGTTTTGGCCTTGATCTTAATTTGTTAGATGTTTAATATTTTTGTTTTGTTTTGTTAATATGCCTTCTGCCAAAAATAATGTAAGGTGCAGTGTCTCAGTTACTTGGAAGAAGGCTTAGCATAGAGAAAGCATGTAAAATTTTCACTGGCACAGGCGGGGCACCTATTCCCCCAGTATCCCCGTCTCATCCATGGTCTCCCTGTCCACCTGGTGTTTCCCCTCAAGCCTCGGGAATTATTACTCTATTTCTCTTATCTACCGGCACACTTCCTAATTTAGTCTTGCGGCTTCTACCTCGGGAAGGTATTAACTGTGGGCCCCCACCTCTTTCCATCTGCAGCGGTAGCCCCTGGCCCTGCCGCCCTCTCCCGGCTGGAGGCTGCAGGAGCCTCTCACTGCCCTGCTGTCAGCGTGGATGATCTTGTTAAATGTAAAGCAGATGGCCACACCCACACCCTGATTAAAACTCTGCAGTGGCTTCCTCATCCCTGGAACAGAAACCCACGTCCTACGGGATCCTGTGGCTCAGGCCTTGCCTGGCTCTCATTTCTCTTTCCTTGCTCTGGCATACGGTCCTTTGAGTTCCTTCATACCACGTTAGTTTTTGTCTGGGGGCACTTGCCATTTCCTAGACTGAGAAACACCTTTTACTAGTCTGTGGCTCCAGGTGCTTCAGTGTCTTCACAGAGGCCTTCCTCAGACCTGCTTAAAAGCAACCTTTCCGTTCTTAACACCAGTCCTCCTCTAGCAAAGTGGTTCTCAAACTGTAGTTCGTGGACCTCTCGGGGTTCCCTGAGATTTCAGATTCTGTAAGGTAAATACCATAATGAGACTAAGACTATTAGACTTTTTCACTTGGTTAATTTTTGCACTAATCGTACAAAAGCAATTGTGGGCACAACTGCTGACACCTTAGCACGAATCTGGGTGGTGGTGGCAATACCTAAGAGTCATGCTGCGTTATCTTCATGGATCACAGTCAAAAAGAACAGGTTGCACCAGAGAGAATGCAGAGTAGATATGACAATCCAACTGTCTTTTATTCATCCAGACATTAAAAAGATTCATAGGCCGGGCATGGTGGCTCATGCCTGTAATCCTAGCACTTTGGGAGCCTGAGGTCGGTGGATCACGAGGTCCAGCGTTTGAGACCAGCCCGGCCAACATAGTGAAACCCCCTCTCTACTAAAAATACAAAAAATTAGCTTGGCATGGTGGCAGGTGCCTGTAATCCCTGCCACTTGGGAGGCTGAGGCAGGAGAATCGCTTGAACCTGGGAAGTGGAGATTGCAGTAAGCCAAGATCACGCCACTGCACTCCAGTCTGGGCAACAGTGTGAGACTCCATCTCAAAAAAAGAAAAAAGATTTGTAAAAATGAAAACCATTCTTACTATTTTTGGGGAAGATATATTTTTTCATAAAACAATATTAAGATGTAATAGATATTTTAAATGAATAAATGTTTTAAAAATTGCTTAGTTTTAATTTCTAATAGGATAAACATCAATAGATATAACTTACATTAGCTAAAAAGTCTTTGAGGGTCTCTTTATATATATATTTAGTATATATATAAAATATATATTTTTTACAGATATATTTTATATATATATATGGGGGGGAGAGGGAGAGACAGACAGACAGGGTCTCACAGTGTTGCCTGGGCTGGTCTTGAACTCTTGGGCTCAATTGATCCTCCCACCTCAGCCTCCCAAAGTTTTGAGATTACAGGCATGAGCGACTGCTTCCAGCCAAGGACTGCATTTAAGAATGTCTAAAAGGGCTGGGTGCGGTGTCTCATGCCTATAATCCCAGCACTTTGGGAGGCCCAGGCAGGTGGATCATGAGGTCAGGAGATCAGGACCAACCTGGCTAACATGGTGAAACTCCGTCTCTACTAAAAATGTAAAAACAATTAGCTAGGTGTGGTAGCACACATCTGTAGCCCCAGCTACTTGGGAGGCTGAGGTAGGAGAATCGCTTGAACCCAAGAGGTGGGGGTTGCAGTGAGCCGAGATTGCGCCATTGCACTCTAGCCTGGGTGATAGAGCAAGACTCCGTCTCAAAAAAAAAAAAAATGTATAAAAGGGTCCTGAAACCAAAATGTTTAAGGAACATTGCTCTATCCGTTACTGTGCTAATCATGATTCTCATAATTGAAATGGTTTTATTTTCTCTGTTGTCCCATTATGAATTTTATTCCTAAGAAAATTGCAAGGGATGAAGGGATTTTTTTTTTTTTTTTTTTTTTTTTTTTTTTTTTTTGAGATAGAGTCTCACTCTCTCAGGCTGGAGTGCAGGGGAACTGTATTGGCTCACTGCAACCTCCATCTCCTGGGTTCAAGCAGTTCTGCCTCGGCCTCCCGAGTAGCTGGGATTACAGGCAACCACCACCGTGCCTGGCAATTTTTTTTATTTTTAGTAGAGATGGGGTTTCACCATATTGGCCAGGCTGATCTCGAACTCCTGACATCAGGTGATCCGCCCTCCTAAGCTTCCCAAAGTACTGGGGTTACAGGTGTGAGCCACCATGCCCAGCTGGGAAGTAGGGATTTTTGCAGATAAGGGAATCAAGCTCAGAGCGGATACCTGAATTTTTTTTTTTTTTTTTTTTTTTTTTGAGTTGGAGTCTCACTCTGTTGCCGAGGCTGGAGTGCAGTGGTGCGATCTCAGCTCACTGCAACCTCCACCTTCCCGGTTCAAGTGAGTCTTCTGCCTCAGCCTCCTGAGTAGCTGGGATTACAAGTGTGAGCCACCACACCTGAGTAATTTTTTTTGTTTTTTTAGTAGAGATGGGGTTTTACCAGTATTGATCAGGCTGGTCTCCAACTCCTGACCTCAAATGATCTGCCTACCTTGGCCTCCCAAAGTGCTGGGATTACAGGTGAGAGCCCCTGTGCCCAGCCTGGATACCTGATCTGGAAGGTCCACCGGTGAGTGGCAGAGTTGGGAACTGATCTCCTTTTTAGTCCAAAGCATGCATTTTAGACCTGTCATGGTGGTTCACGCCCGTAATCCCAGCACTTTGGGAGACTGAGGCCGGCAGATCACTTGAGGCCAGGAGTTCTAGACCAGCCTGGCCCACATGGTGAAACCCCGTCTCTATTAAAAAAAAAAACAAAATTAGCCAGACATGGTGGCGGGCGCCTGTAGTCCCAGTAACTTGGGAGTGCTGAGGCATGAGAATTGCTTGAGCCCAGCACTTCTGGGTGGAGGTTGCAGTGAGCCGAGATCACACCACTGCACTCCAGCCTGGGTGCCAGAGGGAGACTCAGCCTCAAAAAAACAAGAAAAATGGTGTGCATTTTAGTGCTCTGCCTTGCTAGATATAAAGCCCGTCATGTGGATTAATTCATGTATTCAACAACCATTTTTAAAGCACTTCTGTGACAGGTGAGCCCTGTGCTGGGGTCTAGGAATACAAAGCTGGACAAGAGACATGAGATCTCTAGGTATCCTTGTAATGGTAGAAACAGTGTTCTTGGTGACAGATTGGGCACTTGAAGTCTAGACTTCCTGGAGAAAATGATGTTAAAATTGAAACCTAAAGAAACGAATAAGAAGAGGCCCAAAGAATATTAGTTGAAGTAGTCGCTCGATAAGGACATGAGAAGTGACCCTCATGGGTATGGAGGGGGGCAGCATTCATTCAGCAGTTGCTGTGTCCCTAGCACTCTCCTGGGGATAGGATGAGTGAGATATGCTTTTTTTCTGTATCATAATTATTTTAGCAATAATGTGACCTTAATAGGGAATAATGTGACCTTGAAGGAAACCACATTTTGGAATCTTGTATGATTTCCATCTGTTTTTTCCAATGGAATGGTACAAAATTTTTCTTTTTAGCTTGCTCCGTTACCTGGCCTCCTGCTATTTCTTTTTCCTTTTGGAGGGAAATTTATAATACTTAGTTCATTTCTAGAGAGCAGAGACAGGCAGACCATGAGCCCAATGTATAAACAAATCTTTTCCTGATTAGATTACCAGTTCAAGAATTTTAGATTTTTTTGGATGAATTCAGGAGCCCAAGGGGAGGGCACCATAGCATAAGCTAGGGGTAGTAGGATTTTAACTTTTTTTTTTTTTTTTTTTTGAGACAGGATCTTCGTGATCTACTTAAAATAGTAACTTTCTAACAATATCAGGTATCTATCCAAGGATGAAACCCTCCACTCTCCATCGTTGAACTTTTAGGTAGGCAGAAATTTAGAGTATTTATTTATTTATTTTGGAGATGGAGTTTTGCTCTGTTGCCCAGGCTGGAGCACAATCGCAACTCACTGCAACCTTTGCCTCTCAGGTTCAAGTGATTCTCCCACCTCAGCCTCTGGAGTAGCTAGGATTATAGGCGCGTGCCACCATGCCCAGCTAATTTTTTGTATTTTTAGTAGAGATGGAGTTTCGCCATGTTGGCCAGGCTTGTCTTAAACTCTTGATCTCTGGTGATCTACCTCCCTCGGCCTCTCAAAGTGCTGAGATTACTTTACCTTTTTAAGAGGCAGGAGGCAGCTGGAACTGTAAGACCCTCAGGCTTAACTTGCTTCATGGAGACAGCTTCTACTTAAAATAGTAACTTTCTAACAATGTCAGGTATCTATCCAAAGTTGAACTTTTTAGGTAGGCAGAAATTTGGAATATTTATTTATTTTGGATTTGGAGTCTTGCTCTGTTGCCCAGGCTGGTGTGCAGCGGCATGATCTTGGCTCACTGCAACCTCCGCCTCCTGGGTTCAAACAGTTTTCCAGTCTCAAGTCTCCCAAGTAGCTGAGACCACAGGTGCATGCCGCCATGCCACCACACCCGGCTAATTTTTTGTATTTTAGTAGAGACAGGGTTTCACTGTGTTACCCAGGCTGGTTTCCTGAGCTCAGGCAATCCGCCCACCTCGGCCTCTCGAAGTGTTACGATTACAGGCGTGAGCCACCATGTCTAGCCTAGAAATGTAGAGTATTTAGCATTTTGAAGGAAGTATGATCAGGTAACTTCTAAAGCTTTTATAATCTTGGTGTTAGGTAGTGACATCGCATGGGTGCAAAGTCTTGATTTTTCACAAAAAACAAGCTTGGGAGAAGCCATAGTAAACCATAATTCCTTATTAGATAAAGTCAATTCCACATTTTTGGAATGCTTATTATATTTCATGGCCTTTATGTTGTCTGTGTGTACAGAGATAGTATGTCTTTGCTTTCAAGAAAGTAGCAGTATTTTTCAAGCTATTTTTTGTCATAGAACTTTTCTTCACATGAAGTATCATGGCAAGGCCTGGAACAGGGCTCTCACCTTTGGCAGCTTATGCATTACGGAATCTCCTGGGGGAGCTTTTTAAAGATCCCAGTGACCAGGCCTCACCCCAGTCCCGTTCCATCAGAGCCTGTGGGGTGTGTGTGTGTCGGAGGGGATCGCCAGTGCTTTTCAAGCCCCCTAGCTGACTCCACTGTGTGTCAAGGCTGAGAAGCAAGGCCTGCAGCAGAGCTGTCAGGTTGAAGAGGTCAGGGATTTAGAGAGAGCCTACTCTTCCGAGGTGCCTTCCCCTAAAATTTCTCTCAGCATAGTTGGAAACCATTGCTTTAGTGGACTAAAATTAAGAATTTATGTGATCTAATAAACTGCCATGAACAAAGACTCTGTGCTCTTAAAATAGAAGTGAAAACCTCACGTCTGTTGGTGAGACAATCATGCAAACTAGTGAAGCCCTTAAAGGTAACAGGTAGTGGCAATTACTCGCCAGTTCTAGGGACTGGGTGAATGGCAAAGCTCTTATTTTGTTCAGAGGAGCAGGCTCCTACTCCACTCCATTTGGTTATTGCCATAGCTTATGATTTCTTCTTTTTAGTGTTTTTTTTTTTTTTTTTGAGATGGAGTCTTGCTGTTTTGCCTAGGCTGGAGTGCAGTGGTGTGATCTTGGCTTACTGCAACCTCCACCTCCCAGGTTCAAGTGATTCTCCTGCCTCAGCCTCCTGAGTAGCTGGGACTACAGGCATGTGACACCATGCCTGGCTAATTTTTTGTATTTTTAGTAGAGACAGGGTTTCACTGTGTTAGCCAGGATGGTCTTGATCTCATGATGTTGTGATTTGCCTGCCTCGGTACAGGTGTGAGCCACCACGCCCGACCCTTTTTCATTTTTATTTGAGACAGGGTCTTGCTCTGTCAGTCAGGCTGGAGTGCAGTGGTGTGATCTCAGCTCACTGTACTCTCCTCCTCCCTGGCTCAAACCATCCTCCCACCTCAGTCTCCCGAGTGGCTGGGACTACAGCCTCATGCCACCATGCCCGGCTAATTTTTGTGTTTTCTTTAGAGATGGGGTTTCGCCATGTTGCTTAAGCTGGTCTCAACCTCCTGGACTCAAGTGATCCCCTGCCTCTGCCTCTGGAAATACTGGGATTCCAGGCATGAGCCACTGGGCCCCAGCCAGCTTATGGTTTCTCAGAGAAGCCAGAAATGTGTCCATTTATTTGAAGGCTCTTCGTTGGTACATTTAAGTGACTATTTTAGTGGGGAAAAAACATCTGCCTAGGAAAGTGCACACGTTTAGGTGAGGAGCTTCATGAGATTTTCTGTGAGCCAGCACCCCGAGCGTGTTTGTGCCCCTTCCAGTCACTAGCCCTCCTCCCACTGTCCTGGCTGGCTTCTGATACCACATGTTAGCTTTACCTTTTTTTGAACTAAATTGAATTTATAGTATGAAACAATTTTTTTCTGGCTTGATTCATTCAATATTTTTATGAGATTATTCCTGTTGCTATACAGCAGAACTGTGTTTATTTTGAAAGGGATATAGTATTCCATTATATGAACCTACCAGAATTACTCTTCTACTCTTGATGTTTGGGTTATTTCCAGGTTTTTGGCTATTTTGAATAAGTGTGGCTATGAACTTTTCTGTACTTCTGGGCCACAGTGGATACAGCCAGCCAGTGACAGTCCTGGCTTCCTCTCCTACCAGTGGAGGATGAGAGCGCCTTTGTTCCCAGCTCAGCAACACTTAGTATCACCTCTCCCAGGGGATCCAATCTTTTGGCTTCCCTGGGCCATATTGGAAGAAGAATTGTCTTGAGCCACACATAAAATACACTAACACTAATGATAGCTGGTGAGCAAAAAACAAACAAACAAACAAAAGCAAAAAACATCTTACAATGTTTTAGGAAAGTTTACAAATTTGTGTTGAGCCACATTCAAAGCCGTTTTGGCCTGGGCCTCATGCGGGCCATGGATTGAACAAGATTGGCCTGTGCCTTTATTGTTTAGCTGTTTTGATATGTGTAGTGGTATCTGATTTTTATTTTGAGTTTTATGCTGATGTAGTTTTTATGTTTGTCAGCCATTTGTTCTTTTTTGCTAAGCTCCTGTTTAAGACCTTGGCCTATTTTTCTACTGGGCATATGTATTTTAAAATTAATACTTTCTTTCCCTCTTCTCAGTACTGCACTTGACTAGTCTAAAAAAACAAAGTCTAGAAAAAACAATTAGTACTTTCTTTTCTAGAGCAGTGTCAGGCTTATCCAAAATTGAGCAGATAATATGGAGCGATACCATTATGGAGATACCTTGTCTCTCCTCAGTTTCTCATATTACTAACATATTGCATTAATGTAGTAAGTTTAGCCAGTGTTGATACATTGTTATTAACTAAAGCCCATAGTTTGCATGAGGATATATTCTCTGTTTTGTGCATTCCATGGGTTGGACAAATGCATAGTGTCTCGTATCTACCTTACAGTGTCATACAGAATAGTTTCACTGCCCTTTGTTCCCTCTATTCATCCTTCCCTTCCCTGACCAAGGGCAACCACTGATATTTTTATTGTCCGTATCGTTTTGCCTGCCCCAGATTGTCACATAGTTGGAAGCATTCAGCATGCAACCTTTTCAGGTTGGCTTTCAGTAAGCAACGTTCATTTTTATTCCTCCGTGTCTTTTCAAGGCTTAATACATGTTTGATTTTGTTGCTGAATAATATTCCACTGTATGGATGTATCACATTTATCCTTTTACATTTTGAAGGACGTCTTGGTTGCTTCCAGTTTTTAGCAATATGAGTAAAGTCGCTTTAAATATTTGTGTGCAGGTTTGTGTTGGACGTAAGTTCTCAAGTCATTGGGGTAAATCCCATGGACTATGACTGCTGGATTCTAAGGTAAAACTATGTTTAGTTTTGTCTAACAGGCTGCCAAACTGTTTTCCAAAGTGGTTGTACCATTTTGTATTCTCACTAGCAGTGAATGTGAGTTTCTATTGTACATCCTAACCAGCATTTGGGATTAATTAGCTTTTTGACTTTTAGTCATTCTTTTAGGAGTGTACTGGATATCTCATTTTAATTTGCAATTTTCATTATATGTTTACTTTTCAACATATGATGTTGAGCATCTTCTCATAGGCTTATTTGCCATCTGTGTATCTTCTTTGGTGAAGAGTTGTATGCTGTTTTATTATTGATTTATAGTAGTTCTTTATATACTCTGGATGAGTTTTTTATAGTCTCCTATTCATTATTTTAAAGATACCCTCTGATTAAACAAGTTCTTAATATTGTTTTTTTTTTTTGAGACGGAGTTTCGCTCTTGTTACCCAGGCTGGAGTGCAATGGTGTGATCTCAGCTCACCGCAACCTCCGCCTCCTGGGTTCAGGCAATTCTCCTGCCTCAGCCTCCTGAGTAGCTGGGATTACAGGCACGCACCACCATGCCCAGCTAATTTTTTGTATTTTTAGTAGAGACAGGGTTTCACCATGTTGACCAGGATGGGCTCTGTATCTTGACCTTGTGATCCACCTGCCTTGGCCTCCCAAAGTGCTGGGATTACAGGCATGAGCCACCGCGCCCGGCCCAACAAGTTCTTAATCTTAATACCAATTTGTCACTCCTTTCCTTTAATACTTTTGGGATCTGTCTATTATTAAATAATATTTGACAACTAATATTTTCCTATGTTTTCATCTAGAGGCTTTATTGTTTTACTTCTCACCTTTATTTTATTTATTTGAGGCAGGGTCTGGCTCTGTCACACAGGCTCTAGTGCAGTGGCATGATCTTGGCTCACTGCAACCTCTGCTTTCTGGGTTCAAGTGATTCTTGTGCTTCAGCCTCCCAGGTAGCTCAGATTACAGGTGTGCGCCACCACACTTGGCTAATTTTTTATATTTTCAGTAGAGATGGGGTTTCACCATGTTGGCAAGGCTGGCTTCCAACTCCTGGCCTCAAGTGGCCCACCTGTCTTGGCCTCTCAAAGAACTGGAATTACAGGTGTGAGCTGCTGCACCCAGCCGTATGTCTCACCTTTATTTTAACACTTCCATCTGAAAGTGATTTGAAAAGGGAAAGGTCAGGATTTCTCCTGACCAATTAATATCTGCACTATTTGTTGGAATTACTATATTTGTCTATTTTTGTATACAGTTGCAAATCAGGTGAAGAATTGTTTTGTACCTGCTTCTTTTCCATTTTTTTTTTGTTGTTATTGTTCCTGGCTAGTCCATTTCATGCTGTCTTAGTTAGCTATTCTGAGTCTTGGTATCTAGTATAGGAAATGTAAGTCGTCTACTTAGTTTTTAGTTTTTATGATCATCTTGACAATTGTTGGTATTTTTCAATTTCATGTAGATTTTTGAATCAGCATATATGTTTTCATAAAAAAAACTTGCTGGAATCTTGATCAAATTACATTGACTATCGATAATATGGGTGGAACTAATATCTTTGCAACATTGAGTCTTTGAATCTGAACATGATCTCTCCTATCATTTCTTTCTCATTATCATTTCTCCTATCATTTCACCTGTCAGTAATGTTTTGGGACTTCAAGATAGAGGACTTATACAAATACTGTTAAATTTACTCCTAGATGTTTGATATTTCCTGAAACTATTGTTGGTAGTATTTTTAAAATTTTATTCTCTATATGTTGCTCGTTTATAGAAATAAAATTGGTGTTTAAAAATTGATATTCTAGCCAAAGTCTTTTACATATTTATTATTTGTGATAGTTTATCTGTAGATTCTTCTGGAATTTTCTCTATAATCATATTTATAAATTCGACAGGTTTATTTCTTCATTTCTAATCTTTATCATTTTTGTTACTTTTTTTTCTGGCTCATTGTCCTGGCTAGGATCTCTTTTATAATGGTGAATAAATGTAGTGAATGATGGACGTTCTTGACTTGTTCCTAACTGCGGGAGGAAAATTATATTATTAACTAGGGGTTTATTGTTGGGTTTTTTTTTGGGGGGGGGTTCAGGTAGATATTATTTATCAGATTACATAAGTTTTATTTCTGTTTTGCTAAGTGTTTTTATCATGAATGGGTGTTGAATTTTATCATGTTTATTTTGTATGTATTTTGATCATGTGATTTTTCATTTATATTTTGTTGATAGGGTGAAATATATTGATTTTTCTAATGGTAAGCCAAACTTATATTCCTGGGATACAAGCAAACTTGTTGTGATGTTATCCTTTTTTTGTATATCTGGATTTGATTTGCACATACTTAGGATTTTTATATCTGTGTTTATGAGCCACATTGGACTGCACTTTTATGTTTTTATATTGCCATTCTCAAGTTTTGATATCAGTATTTTGCTAGCTTCATAAGATGGGTTGGGAAGTCTTCCTTTATTTTCTTTTCTCTGTAAGAGTTTATAATAAGGTTGACATTATGTTGTTTTAAAATCTTTGGTAGAATTCCCTGTTAGAATCATTTGGGCTTTGAGATTTCTTTGGGGAAATTTTATGTTATTTTTAATTTTTAAAATAATTTTAAAAATAGTCATGAGGTCTTGCCATGTTGCCCAACCTTGTCTTGAACTCCTAGGCTCAGGCAATCCTCTCACCTAGGCCTCCCAAAGTACTGGAATTACAGGCAGGAGCCACCATGCCTGGGCCTTCTGGGGAAAATTTTAAATTGCAGATTCAATTTCTTTAATACACATAAGACAACTCAAGTTTAAAATTTGTGTCAGTTTTGGTAAGTTTTGTTTGTAAGAATCATCTAATATTTTAAGATTTATTAACATTATTCATAAATCTCTCTTATTATCTTTTTGTGATTATAGGCTCTGTAGTGATGGCTGTCCTCTTTTCTCTGATGGTGGAGATTGTGCTTTTCCTTAGTTTTTTCTTAGTCATGACAGGGTTTATCAATTATAATAATCTCAAAGAGCCAAGTTTAGACTGTCAATTCAATTAATAGATGTTTGTTTTATGTTTCATTAGTTTCTTTTCTTTATCATTTTCCTCTTCCTACTTTCCTTAGGTTTTTTTTTTTTCATTTCAAGTTTTAATGAAAGCTTGTATATAAGATTACTTTATTCATAAACCTTCTCAATTGTTTCTTCCTTATATTTGCCCTTTACTTTTCTACTTGGCAAGATTTGGCTTTCCGTTCAAAGATCTTTTTGTGGTCTTCGTCCAGTTTTGGCCTAGTGGTAACCACCTTGCTGGGGTGAATGCCTACATGGACAGTTGTGCCATTTGCCTTCTCCTGCTGCACCCGTTCAGTGTAGAGGACATATTTCTTCCTGTAAACCTGGACTACTTTGCCAGTTTGCTGACTTTTATAGTGTCCTCATACAGCCTGAATTTCATCATCCTTTCGGATGGGCATGGATTGAACATTGTACTTCTCAGCTCTTTGGAAAAAGGGGAAGACATAAGGTGCATTGAAATGCCTTTTGTGGTTTTGCTTTGGTCAGAAGTCAAAAAGGGATTGAACTTCATTTTGGTTGCTCTCACTTCAGTGATGACCACAAAAGGGAAGGGAACTCATGCTGCTTCCGGTTCTGTACCTACATTTTATTTTCTGTTTTTTTTTTCCCCCAGCTTCTTGATGTGGATACTTAACTAATTTTCAGCCTTTCTTATTTTCTAATACATACATTTACAGTTGTAGGTATTAAGGCTGTTGGCATTTCTGTAGTTTTAACTGCGTCCACCAAATTTTGATATGGTTTATTCTTATCTTCACTAAGTTCGAGATTATTTTCTAATTTCTACTGTGATTTCTCATAAGTTATTGAAAAAGATGTGGCCTTATTTTAAAACTACCTTTGTTTTCATTGACTTCTAGTTTACTTGGGTTGTTGTCAGAGAACTCACCTTGAATTATTTAATCATTTGAAATCTTCTTGAGTCTTTTCATGTTCTCTGGTTATATTTGGTAAATGTTCGCTGTGCACTTGAAAATAACCTATATCAATTTTATTCTGTTACTTAGAAAAGTGTATTAAATATTAAATTCTCCTATGATTGTGAATTTGTCTATTCTTATATTCTATCAATCTTTTTATTTTGAAGCTACATTTTTAACCATACAGATTTAAAGATCTTATACTTTCCTGGTATATTAACCATTTTTATCTTTATGAAATAAATCATGCTGTATATCTAGTATGATGTTTGCTGTAAAGCCTCCTTTGTTTAATATTGGTACACCTGCATCATGACTACTTTGGTTAGTGTTCTAATAGAATTTCTTTTTTCATTATTTTACAAATGTGTCCCTCTGTCCTTATATGTAAATTGTGTCTCTTAAAAGCAGCCTATAGTTAACTTTTCTAAGTATGGCTTGATAATCTTTGTCTTTAATTGATATGCTGATTTTAAGTACATTTAAGCCTGTTTTGAGACATAGTTTTCTACTTGGTCCATCATTTTATGTTCCCTTTTCTTTCTTGCATTCTTTTGGCTCAATAAGTATTTTTAAGTGCCATTTGTACCTCACCATCCATTAGCCTGCTATTTATACATTCTTTATAATATTTTTCTTTGAGACATGGTCTCACTCTGAGTTGCCCAGGCTGGAGTGCAGTGTTGCGAGCATAGCTCCCTGCAGCTCCAAACCCCTGGGTGCAAGTGATTCTCCTGCTTCACTCTCCCAAGTAGCTGGGACTACAGGTGTCTGCCACCATGCCTGGCTACATTTTTATCTTTTATTTTTTAAAGACAGGATCTTTCTATGTTGCCCTTAAACTCTTGGCCTCAAATTATCCTCCTGCCTTAGTCTCCCAAGTAGCTGGGACTGCAGGTGTAAGCCACCATTCCTGGCCCTTTTCACCTCTTGATAGTGCCCTTTGATGCACAAAAGTTTTTTATTTGTGCGTTTATTTATTTATTTTGAGACAGAGTCTCGCTCTGACGCCCAGGCTGGAGTGGTGCCATCTTGGCTCACTGCAGCCTCTGCCTCCCAGGTTCAAGTGATTCTCGTGCCTCGGCCTCTGGAGTAGCTGGGATTACAAGCAAATTCTACCACCTCTGGCTATTTTTTTTTTTTTTTTTTTTTGAGACAGAGTTTTACTCTTGTTGTCCAGGCTGGAGTACAATGGGGTGATCTCGGTTCACTGCAACCTCTGCCTCCCGGGTTCAAGTGATTCTCCTGCCTCAGCCTCCTAAGTAGCTGGGATTACAGGCATGCGCCACCACGCCCGGCCAGAATGGGGTTTCTGCATGTTGGTTAGGCTGGTCTCAAACTCCTGACCTCAGGTGATCTGCCGTCTTCGGCCTCACAAAGTGTTGGTATTACAGGTGTGAGCCACCACGCCCAGCCTCATTAATTTTTGTATTTTTAATAGAGATGGGTTTTCGCTATGTTGGTCAGGCTGGTCTTGAACTCCTGGCCTTAAGTGATACGCTTGCCTCAGCCTCCCAAAGTGCTGGGATTATAGGCATGAGCCACAGCACCCATCCTTCACAAAAGTTTTAAATTTTAATGAAGTGTAATTTATGTTTTTTTCCTTTGGTTATTTGTATCTTTTGGTGTCAGATTTAAGATACTGTTGCCAAATTCATAGTTATGAAGCTTATGTTTTTCTTCTAAGAGTTTTATAGTTTTAGTCCTTAAATTGAAGTCTTTGATCTGATTTAATTTTTGTATATGGTGTGAGGTGAAGGTCTGAATTCTTTTTTTTTTTTTTTTGAGACAGAGTTTTACTCTTGTTGCCCAGGCTGGAGTGCAATGGTGGGATTTCGGCTCACTGCAACCTCTGCCTCCCAGGTTGAAGCAATTCTCTTGCTTCAGCCTCCCGAGTAGCTGGGATTACAGGCACCTGCCACCATGCCTGGCTAATTTTTAAATTTTAGTAGAGACGGGGTTTCACCATGTTGGCCAGGCTGTTCTCAAATTCCTGATGTCAGGTGATCCACCTGCCTTGGCCTCCCAAAGTGCTGGGATTACAGGCCACTATGCCCAGCCTTTATTTTTTCCTGTGTTTATCCACTTCTGCTAGAACTATTTATTGAAGAGACTATTCTTGCCTCATTGAATGATACTGCCATTCTTGTCAGAAATCAATGGATAATATATATATGTGTTTACTTCTGGACTCTCACTAGTGTCTCTGTCCTTTTGCAAATTTCATACTGTTTTGATGTGGCAATGATACTTTATGTCAAGACACATTAAAATGAATACATAGCCATTAGAATTAGTTATTTGTGTATCACTTAAAGTCACCTTGAAAATTGCTGATGGTACTTGTCAGAAAACTGCATATTTTTAGGAAATACATACTTTTGCATCACTGGACAGCAAACTAGGCTCAAATACTCAACGTCACATTTATCAGCTTAAAAATGCTTGGCAGAGAACATTCAGTGGATGGGTTAAAAATATGTGGCGTGAAGTACATTGATCTTGGGCACAGTAGTGAGAAAGAGACAATTGTCTTTATTGTGTTAATTTTCATAAAATGATTATTTAGGAGAGCAACCAGTCTTTCCATCCCATGACTAAGACAGGGCCTTATGAGCTTTAGGGAGATTATGGTTAAGTAAACATTAGAGATTTTTACTGTAGAAAATAATGTAAAGCGATATAAACCTTTAATGCCTTTATCACTCAGGGACTTCACTGTGGTAGGAGGAGTGCTGTGATGTGTGGAAAGTCTTGGAAATTTCAGGGATTGCAGTTGTGATGGCTGTGATGCCAGGTGGAGTCATAGTTTACGATTTAGTGCAGGAGTTGGCAAGCATTCTTTCTGTTAAGGGTCATATGGTAAATGTTTTAGACTTTATAGGTTGTATGACCTCTGTTGTACATATAGCAGATCTGAGTAGTTTCAGTGAACCTTTGTGTGCCAAAAAGGCTAGACCATAGTTACTTGACCCCCAATCTAGGGGAAAAGACGGGAAGAGAAAACAAGTTATGTATTATAGCACTTGACTTTTGAGTAAACTATATTGATATATAATATACAGAGAAGAATAGAAATTGTGGTTGGCTCAATGAAATTTTTCACAAGGAGAACTCACTTACGTAGGCGGCACCCAGATTAAGAAAGAAGACATTGGTGGCACCCTAAGAAATCTTCAGTAAGCTCCATCCCAGTAAGGACCCTCCTCTTTGCTACTAGCCACTTTCCCGATTTCTAAAACAAAGGTTAGTTTTGCCTATTTGTTGACCTTTTTAAATAAAATGAAACCATACAGATTGTATTCTTACATCTGGCTTCTTTTGGTAAAAATGTGAGATGCGTCCATGTTTTTGTGCAGAGCAGAAGTTTTCTCATTCTCACTGTTTGATAGTATTCCATCATAAAAACTGCTCTAACGTATTTCCCCATTCTGTTGTTGGAGGGCGTTTGTGTATTTCATTGCTGCCCGTTGTAAATTGTGCTACTATGAATGTTTTAAACATGGCTTTTTGGTGCACATACGTACACATTTCTGTTGGATTTGTATTATCCAATGCAACTGCTGGATTATAAGTATGCATGTATTTAGCTTTTTTTGATGCTGCAAAATAGTTTTCAAGAGTTGCCATAGCAATTTTCATGCCCTCTGGCAATATATGAGATTTCCAGTTACTTCATTTCCTCATCAATCCATAGTGTTGTCTGTCTTTTTAATTGTAGCCATCTGATGGGTGTGTGCCTTAAAAAGTATTTTAAAAGTTATTTCACATTTATCATATAACTTGAATCTTAACAACCCTGTGAATAGGTAGGACAGAAATCATTATCCTTATCTTTGGGTACAGAATCAGGCTGAGGGAGTTTATTTATTTGGCTTGCTGGAGACTCACAACTCATAACTTGGCAGGAATGAGACTCACCCTCAAGTTGTCTGACTCCAGGTGCTTATTTATCAGTGTCTTCCCAGTCTCTGCCGTGTATCCATATTTTGATGTACAGATACCCACCTTCGAAGATGCATGTTTTATTGAAAATGGGGGCAGAATCTCAGAATGGGCTCTTCACAGTTCTCTGTGGCACTCTTTGGCTCTACTTGGTCTAAAAGTAAATAAGCGTGTTGTTTTGATGTCCACACAAATTGTATGTTTGTAGAGGTGAAAATAGAATAATGGCAGTGAACAGAACAAGAAATTATACTACATATAGAAAATTAATTTTTTTGCATTGTCAATGAAAGCATTCTGCTTTGCAGTATGCTGCTGGGTCATTTTCAGAAAGACCCTGTTACTTTCAGATCCTGAGCCTAGAATTTTTAGAGTTCTGGTTAAAGGTGAGGCTATATACACTTGAGGTGTTATTTTATTATAATTTAATATGCTGTGGTTTTGTTTAATTTGGATAACATATATGTAGTGCCTGATCATCCATCTTTCCAAGTTTATAGTCTTCTTTTTTTTAATATATATATATATATTTTTTAATTGCATTTTAGGTTTTGGGGTACATGTGAAGGACATGGAAGATTGTTGCATAGGTACACACATGGCAGTGTGATTTGCTGCCTTCCTCCCCATCACCTATATCTGACATTTCTCCCAATGCTATCTCTCCCCAACTCCCCACCCCCTGCTGTCCCTCCCCTATTTCCCCCCGACAGACCCCAGTGTGTGATGCTCCCCTCCCTGTGTCCATGTGTTCTCATTGTTCAACACCTGCCTATGAGTGAGAACATGTGGTGTTTGATTTTCTGTTCTTGTGTCAGTTTGCTGAGAATGATGGTTTCCAGGTTCATCCATGTCCCTACAAAGGACATGAACTCATCGTTTTTGATGGCTGCATAATATTCCATGGTGTATATGTGCCACATTTTCCCTGTCCAGTCTATCATCGATGGGCATTTGGGTTGGTTCCAGGTCTTTGCTATTGTAAACAGTGCTGCAATGAACATTTGTGTGCATATGTCCATATAGTAGAACGATTTATAATCCTTTGGATATATACCCAATAATAGGATTGCTGGGTCAAATGGAATTTCTATTTCTAGGTCCTTGAGGAATCGCCACATTGTTTTCCACAATGGTTGAACTAATTTACACTCCCACCAACAGTGTAAAAGTGTTCCTATTTCACCACATCCTCTCCAGCATCTGTTGTCTCCAGATTTTTTAATGATCGCCATTCTAACTGGCGTGAGATGATATCTCAGTGTAGTTTTGATTTGCATTTCTCTAATGACCAGTGATGATGAGCATTTTTTCATATGTTTGTTGACCTCATGTATGTCTTTTGTAAAGTGTCTGTTCATATCCTTTGCCCACTTTTGAATGGGCTTGTTTTTTTTTTTTTTTTTTGTAAATCTGTTTTAGTTCTTTGTAGATTCTGGATATCAGCCCTTTGTCAGATGGGTAGACTGCAAAAATTTTTTCCCATTCTGTTGGTTGCTGATTCACTCTAATGACTGTTTCTTTTGCTGTGCAGAAGCTGTGGAGTTTAATTAGGTCTCATTTGTCTATTTTGGCTTTTGTTGCCAATGCTTTTGGTGTTTTGGTCATGAAGTCCTTGCCTATGCCTATGTCCTGAATGGTTTTGCCTTGATTTTCTTCTAGGGTTTTTATGGTGTTAGGTCTTATGTTTAAGTCTTTAAATCCATCTGGAGTTAATTTTAGTGTAAGGTGTCAGGAAGGGGTCCAGTTTCTGCTTTCTGAACATGGCTAGCCAGTTTTCCTAACACCATTTATTAAACAGGGAATCCTTTCCCCATTTCTTGTTTTTGTCAGGTTTGTCAAAGATCAGATGGTTGTAGATGTGTTGTGTTGCCTCCGAGGCCTCTGTTCTGTTCCATTGGTCTGTATCTCTGTTTTGGTACCAGTACCATGCTGTTTTGATTACTGTAGCCTTGTAGTATAGTTTGAAGTCCAGTAGTGTGATGCCTCCCGTTTTATTCTTTTTGCTTAGAATTGACTTGGCTATGCGGGCTCTCTTTTGGTTCCATATGAAGTTTAAGGTGGTTTTTTCCAGTTCTGTGAAGAAGGTCATTGGTAGCTTGATGGGCATAGCATTGAATCTGTAAATTACTTTGGGCAGTATGGCCATTTTCATGATATTGATTCTTCCTAACCATGAACATGGAATGTTTCTCCATCTGTTTGTGTCCTCTCTTATTTCGTTGAGCAGTGGTTTGTAGTTCTCCTTGAAGAGGTCCTTTACGTTCCTTGTTAGTTGTATTTCTAGATATTTTATTCTCTTTGTCGCAATTGTGAATGGCAGTTCATTCTTGATTTGGCTTTCTTTAAGTTATTGGTGTATAGGAATACTTGTGGTTTTTGCACGTTGATTTTGTATCCTGAGACTTTGCTGAAGTCGCTTATCAGTTTCAGGAGATTTTGGGCTGATATGATGGGGTTTTCTAGATATACAATCATGTCGTCTGCAAATAGAGACAGTTTGACTTCCTCCTTTCCTATTTGAATACCCTTTATTTCTTTTTCTTGCCTGATTGCTCTGGCTAGAACTTCCAGTACTATATTGAATAGGAGTGGTGAGAGAGGGCATCCTTTTCTAGTGCCAGATTTCAAAGGGAATGCTACCAGTTTTTGCCCATTCAGTATGATATTGGCTGTTGGTTTGTTGTAAATAGCTTTTATTATTTTGAGATACGTCTGTCAATACCTAGTTTATTGAGGGTTTTTAGCATAAAGGGCTGTTGAATTTTGTTAAAGGCCTTCTCTGCATCAATTGAGATAATCACGTGGTTTTTGTCTTTGGTTCTGTTTATGTGGTGAATTACGTTTACAGACTTGTGTATGTTGAACCAGCCTTGCATCCCTGGGATGAAGCGTACTTGATCATGGTGGATAAGCTTTTTGATGTGCTGTTGCAGTCGGTTTGCCAGTATTTTATTGAAGATTTTTGCATCTATGTTCATCATGGATATTGGCCTGAAGTTTTCTTTTCTTGCTGAGTCTCCTCTGCCGGGTTTTGGTATCAGGATGATGTTGGTCTCATAAAATGATTTGGGAAGGATTCCCTCTTTTTGTATTGTTTGGAATAGTTTCAGAAGGAATGGTACCAGCTCCTCTTTGTGTGTCTGGTAGAATTTGGCTGTGAACCCATGAGGACCTGGGCTTTTTTTGGGTGGTAGGCTCTTAATTGCTGCCTCAACTTCAGAGCTTGTTACTGGTCTATTCAGGGTTTTGACTTTTTCCTGGTTTAGGCTTGGGAGGAGGCAAGTGTCCAGGAACTTATCTGTTTCTTCCAGGTTTACTAGTTTATGTGCATAGAGTTGTTTGTAATAATCTCTGATGATGGTTTGTATTTCTGTGGAATCTCTGGTGATATCCCCTTTATTATTTTTTATTGCATTATTTGATTATTCTCTCTTTTCTTTTTTATTAATCTGGCTAGTGGTCTATCTATTTTGTTGATCTTTTTGAAAAACCAGCTCCTGGATTTATTGATTTTTTTGAAGGGTTTTTTGTGTCTCTATCTCCTTCAGTTCTGCTTTGATCTTAGTTATTTCTTGTCTTCTGCTAGGTTTTGAGTTTTTTTGATCTTGCTCCTCTAGCTCTTTCAATTTTGATGATAGGGTGTTGTTGATTTTAGATCTCTCCTTGCTTCTCATGTGGGCATTTATTGCTATATATTTTCCTCTAGAGACTGCTTTAAATGTGTCCCAGAGATTCTGGTATGTTGTGTCTTCATTCTCGTTAGTTTCGAAGAACATCTTTATTTCTGTCTTCATTTCATTGTTTATCAGTCAACATTCAAGAGCCAGTGAAGCTGTGCGGTTCTGAGTTAGTTTCTGAATTCTGAGTTCTAACGTGATTGCACTGTGGTCTGAGAGACTGTTTGTTACGATTTCCATTCTTTTGCATTTGCTGAGGAATGATTTACTTCCAATTATGTGGTCAATTTTAGAGTAGGTGTGATGTGGTGCTGAGAAGAATGTATATTCTGTGGATTTGGGGTGGAGAATTATGTAAATGTCTATTAGATTTGTTTGGTCCAGGTGTGAGTTCAAGTCCTGGGTATCCTTGTTAATTTTCTGTCTCGTTGATCTGTCTAATATTGACAATGGGGTGTTAAAGTCTCCCAGTTTTATTGTGTGGGAGTCTAAGTCTCTTTGTAAGTCATTAAGAACTTGCATTATGTATCTGGGTGCTCCTGTATTGAGTGTGTATATATTTAGGATCGTTAGTTCTTCTTGTTGCATTGATCCTTTTACCGTTATGTAATGTCCTTCTTTGTCTCTTTTGATCTTTGTTGGTTTAAAGTCTATTTTATCAGAGACAAGAATTGCAACTCCTGCTTTTTTTTTTGCTCTCCATTTGCTTGGTAAATCTTCCTCCAGCCCTTTATTTTGAGCCTTTGTGTATCCTTGCATATGAGATGGGTTTCCTGGATACAGCACACGGATGGGTTTTGGCTTTTTATCCAATTTGCCAGTCTGTGTCTTTTGTTTGGGGCATTTAGGCCCATTTACATTTAGGGTTAATATTGTTATGTGTGAATTTGATCCTGCCATTTTGATGCTAGCTGGCTGTTTTTCCCATTAGTTGATGCAGTTTCTTCATTATGTTGGTGCTCTTTACCATTTAGTATGTTTTTGGAGTGGCCAGTACACTGGTTGTTCCTTTCTCTGTTTAGTGCCTCTTTTAGGAGCTCTTGTAAAGCAGGCCTGGTGGCGATGAAATCTCTGAGTACTTGCTTGTTCGCAAAGGATTTTATTTTTCCTTCACTTATGAAGCTTAGTTTGGCTGGATATGAAATTCTGAGTTGAAAGTTATTTTCTTTAAGGATGTTGAATATTGGCTCCCACTCTCTTCTGGCTTGTATGGTTTCTGCTGAGAGATCTGCTGTGAGTCTGATGGGCTTCCCTTTGTGGGTAACCTGACCTTTCTCTCTGGCTGTCCTTAGCATTTTCTCCTTCATTTCAGCCCTGGTGAATCTGATGATTATGTGCCTTGGGGTTGCTCTTCTTGAGGAATATCTTTGTGGTGTTCTCTGTTATTTCCTGAACTTGAATATTGGCCTGCCTTGCTAGGTTGGGGACGTTTTCCTGGATAATATCCTGAAGAGTATTTTCCAACTTGGATTCATTCTCTCCATCACATTCAGGTACACCTATCAAACGTAGATTTAGATTAGGTCTTTTCACATAGTCCCATATTTCTTGGAGACTTTGTTCCTTTTCTTTTTACCCTTTTTTCTCTAATCTTCCCTTCTCGTTTTATTTCATTGAGTTGATCTTCGACCTCTGATATCCTTTCTTCTGCTTGGTCAGTTCGGCTGTTGAAACTTGTGCATGCTTTGCGAAGTTCTCGTGTTGTGTTTTTCAGCTCCATCAATTCACTTATATTCCTCTCTAAGTTGTTTATCCTCATTAGCATTTCATCAAATCTTTTTTCAAAGTTCTTAGTTTCTTTGCATTGGGTTAGAACATGTTCTTTTAGCTCACAAAAGTTTCTTATTACCCACCTTCTGAAGCCTGATTCTGTCAATTCATCACACTCATTCTCCATACAGCCTTGTTCCCTTGCTGGTGAGGAGTTGTGATCCCTTGCAAGAGGAGAGGCGTTCTGGTTTTGGGTGTTTTCATCCTTTTTGTGCTGGTTTCTTCCCATCTTAGTGGATTTATCCACCTGTCGTCTTTGTAGTTGTTGACTTTCAGATTGGGTCTCTGAGTGGACATCCAGTTTGTTGATGATGAAGTTATTTCTTTCTGTTTCTTAGTTTTCCTTCTAACAGTCTGGCCCCTCTGCTGTAGGACTGCTGAGGTCCACTCCAGGCCCTGCTTGCCTGGGGATCACCTGCAGTGGCTGCAGAACAGTAAGGGTTGCTGCCACTTTCTTTCTGCTATCTTTGTCCCTGAAGGATACCTGCCAGAGGTCAGACTGAGCTCTCCTTTATGAGGTGACTCTTTGGATATACGGGGGTCAGGGAGCTGCTTTAGGAGACAGTCTGTCCTTTATAGGAGCTCAAGTGCTGAGATGTGAGCTCCGTTTTTCATTCAGAGCTGCTGCGCAGGTATGTTTAAGTCTGCTGCAGCAGAACTCATAAACCCCTTTTAAAATTTTTTTTCCCAGGTGTTCTGTCCCAGGGAGTTAGGGCTTTATTTATGAGTTTCTGTTGTGCTGCTGCCTTTTTTCAGGGCTGCCCTGCCCAGAGAGGAGACAGCCTAGTCACTGTCTGCCTGCAGAGGCTTTGCTGAGCTGCTGTGTGAACTTCCCTGCAGTCCTGTTTATACAGGTGTAGTTAGAACTGCCTCGGCAATGGCGGCCCACCTCTATAATGGTGGACTCTCTCTGTAATGGCAGGCTGCCTCGGCAATGGCAGGCTAACTACCTCTGTAATGGTGGACTACCTTGGTAATGATGGACGCCCCTCCCCCACAGAGCTGGACTGTCCCGGGTTCAGCTATGCTTGCTGTGAAACTCTCAATCCAGAGCGTTTCCGATTGCTGTTTTTCTGTGGGGGTGGGACCAGCCGAGCCTGATCACCTGGCTCCCTGCCTTAGAGCCCCACCTTTTTTTTTTTTTTTTTTAAGTTGATCGGTCGACTCTGTCTACCAGGTGTTCCAGTCGCCTGTTGAAAAGGCACTGGGATCTGTGTGATTTCCCATGTGGCAACCCACTGCGCTGGATGAAATAGCCGTGCTGAGATTTGTGGTGTTTTTTTGCCCAGGAATCTCCTGGCCTGGCTCTGTTTCAGTCCCCTTTTTAATCAGTTGAATGGGTGACTCTGTCGGCCAGGAGCTCCAATCACCAGCTAAAATGGCGCCCGGACCCGTGCATTTTGTATGGAGAACTGCTGCCCCGGGGCGCCGGCAAAACAGCCGCGCGGGCGAAAACAACTTTGCTGGCCAAACCAGCGGTGCTCGTGACCCTTGGGGCTCCTCAGCCTGGGAATCTCCTGGTCTGTGGGCAATAAACATCCATCTGGAAATGCGGCGTCCACTTACCCTCTGCGCTTTCGCTGGGAGCTGCAATCCTGAGGTGCTCCTAATCAGCCATCTTGGATCCCTCGCCTACAGTCTTTCTTTAGAAATAAAAATTTACAGATAGTAAAGTAAGTATTTCAAAGGGGGTTGATGTTCCTTTAAAAAATGAGGGAGACTTAATAACATTAAGCATGAAAAGAAAGAGTTTACATGAATACATGCAGATACTGACAATGAGCATTGAACCACCTGGTTAAAGGTGAACTTATTTTTTTTTTTTTTGAGAGAGAGTCTCGCTCTGTCACCCAGGCTGGAGTGCAGTGCTTCGATCTCAGCTCACTGCAACTTCTGCCTCCAGGTACAAGTCATTCTTTTTACTGAATCCTGTTTTATCAGCATGGTCTTTATAACCTGTTTTTTTTTTTTTGAGATGGAGTCTTGCTCTGTCACACAGGCTGGAGTGCAGTAGTGCATCTCAGCTTACTGCAACCTTGGCTCACTGCAACCTCCATCCCCGGGTTTAAGCAATTCTACTGCCTAAGCCTCTTGAGTAACTAGGATTATAGGTTCACACCACCATGCCCAGCTAATTTTAGTATTTTTAGTGGAGGTGGGGTTTCACCATATTAGTCAGACTGGTCTCGAACTGCTGACCTTAGGTGATCCACCTGTCTTGGCCTCCCAAAGTGCTGGGATTACAGGCATGAGTCACTGCACCTGGCCAGGTGAACCTGTCTTGGAAAACAGTTTGCTGTAAGAATATGAGTGAACTGACGCTATTAGGGACCATTTATTGAGTTTCTTAACAGATATTTATCATGTCACACTTGTACTTTATATCATTTTTATGGCAAATACCAAAGTTTTGGAATTTAATTGTTTCACTGAAACAACTCATGCCTTTGATAACTAGGGTCCTACTTTGGCTTGGCTCTTAATTGAATACACAGTCTTAGGCTTACATATTAATATATGTTATTGCTGACAAAATCCAAGTTTGTCTGTTGCTCTTACTAGGCTTAAAGTAGCGACTAGGGTCCTTGTATTTTTTGTTTGTTTGTTTGTTTGAGATGGAGTTTCCCTCTTGTCTCCCAGGCTGGAGTGCAATGGTGCGAATCTTGGCTTACTGCAACCTCTGCCTCCCAGGTTCAAGCAATTCTCCTGCCTCAGCTTCCTGAGTACCTAGGATTACAGGCTTGGGCCACCATGCCTGGCTAATTTTTGTATTTTTAGTAGAGATGGGGTTTTGGCATGTTGGCCAAGATGGTCTTGAACCCCTGACCTCAGATGGTCTGCCCCGCTTGGCCTACCAAAGTGTTGGGATTACAGGCATGAGCCACTGTGCATGGCCCAGCAACTGGGGTCTTATCTCAGAAGCCATTATCTTAAGCATAATTAATTAGGAGAGTGTCCTGGATTATTAATTGAAAATTAGTACTAGTTATGCCACTGGTTAATTATGTAAATTTGACTATGTGGCTTAATTTCTCTGGGTGTGAGTTTCCTTAGCTATACAACAAGGGCATGGACAATATGACTCGACTTCCCCCCACCTCCCATGAAGTTATTTTATTTATGTTTAATTGTTTTTGGTAATACATTATCATGATTCAGCATTCACCTGTGATAATTATGTATGTCTCCCTCTCCAGCCCCTGTTTCCAGTCAGATAGTTGCCTTTTTCACAGGCAGCCAATACTAATTTTTTTCTGTGGTTTTACAGATTTTTTTTTTGAATATATAAGCAAATGCATGATATATCTCTGCTCCCCCGAGACTTTTTTTTTTCAAAAGTGATACCATTCAGAACATATTCCTTTTCCTGTTGAATACAGGTTAGGGATGAATTTTCCATATGAGTTACATTTCATTTCCATTTGAGTACCCCCTTATGAGTAAATCCATTTGAGTAGATAATCAGTAAGATTCAGAAAGGATCGGCATCATCTCTGGTTCACTGTAAGATTCAGAAAGGGCAATCTTTTCTGGTTTGAGGTAGGATTCAGAAAGGGCAGGAGTCTTCTCCGGTTCTACTTCTCAGTGCAGGTGCTTTTGAGTGACAGGTGAGTGCGCCTTCCTGGAAGAAAGCAGGTGCCCCTGGCTGGTGTTGTTACCCAGTCCGAGCATTTGGCTTTCTGAGAGACTCTACAAAGAAAATTATGCAGACTTATTTCAGCCAGCTCCTGGGAACAGCCACGTGGGCCAGGTATGTGTGTATAAAATAAGAATAGTTAAAGGGTACTTAAACTGGGAAAAGATTGAATCTAATATAGGCAGTTTTGAGGTGGAGGACATGAGCCAGTGAGGCTGAAGGTGGGAATTAGATAAATTGGTTTTGGGAGCTTCAGACAAGTGGAAAGAGGGTTAAAAAAAAAAAAAAGCCACTAGCGCCTGTCTATCTCCAAATATTTAACATGTATTTGTTAGGTACACATTATGTGCCAGGCTTTGAAGCAGAAAGTGTTACAGGGTCCAAACACTTTAGAGTTTTACCTGATAAAGACCAGCTGTGTTAAAACCTGAACGCTGACAAATGTGGGAGGAGCAGTGGCAAACAGGGAAGAAGGTAGAAGGGAGTTTTAAATACAAGTAAAGAAGAGGCCAGGCACAGTGCCTGAAGCCTGTAATCCCAGCATTTTGGGAGGCTGAGGCAGCATCAGGAGTTTGAGACCAGCCTAACCAATGTGGTGAAACCTGGTCTCTACTAAAAATGCAAAAATTAGCCAGGCGTGGTGGCGCATGCCTGTAATTCCAGCTACTCCAGAGGCTGAGGCAGGAGAATCACTTGAATCTGGGAGGCGGAGGTTGCAATGAGTGGAGATTGCACGCTGAATTCCAGCCTGGGTGACAGAGTAAAACTCTGTCTCAAAAAAAAAAAAAAGGAAAGAAAAGAAAAGATACTAGAGATGACCTAAAGTGGTAGCAGTTTGGAGTGGCATGATGCCTAGCGTCCCAGGTGTACTTGTGATGACACAGCGTGTGGTGTCAGGATGAGAGGGTGGGAGCAGTGTGGGTGCCTGGCCAGAGGGCTGGCGTCTTGGAGGAATAGGGGGTGAGGGAGTAGGGACCTGAGGGTGGTGTATACTGAGAGTAGAGCGAGGAAGATCAACCATATTTTAGAAAGATTTTTATTCAAAATGTAAAAACAAAAACATAAAAAGCTTGAAGGCTAGCTCAGTTATTTTAGAAAGTACTCAGAAACGGAAACTGTTTTATCTCTCATTTTAATATGAAATACATCAAGACTTATGGATAACTGAGATTTTAAATGTACACTGCTTAAGAGTTTTTCATAGGAAGGTAGGTTGAGTGAAATCCATGGAATGCTATAAATGCAGTAAGTTTTGTTGGAACTTGGCCTCAAATAGACATTTTGTATAAATCAATGTAGGGTCTCTAGGTGGTGAATAAAAGACCTTTGCCATTAAGATTTAGCTGATTAGCCTGATTGGTGGGCCTGATTGGGATAGAAGATCAGTCCAAGTCGTGACAAACCAGTCCTGAATATAGTCATGGAGTAGTGGGATTATGGAGTGATGAGTCGGGCACTGAGTAAAGAGATGGCCATAGTCCTAAGTCATTGGCAGTTCCTTGTCCCAGTAGCTGCAGGAAGCATTGTCTCATTTATTCCACACAACTCTGAGATAGGCTTTATTATTTTGGGGGTGGTAGACAACTATTATGTTCTATTTAGAATCTTTATGTAAAGACTTAAACTGATTTTGAAACTAGTCTTTATGTAAGGCAAACAGAGCTGCTCATTTTCTTATCATTGTCCAATCAGTTTTTGTTTAATTTTCATAGTTTAGAGTTCTCAGTAGCAGAAAAGGTGAATAATTAAAGCAAACAGTGGTCATATTTTTATGTGTGAGGTGGCTGTCTGGGTAAACTGCCTTGGAAATCTACATATGCATCCCCTGTATACAGTGAGCTCTTACAGTGACCTACACTCTGTTTTCTTAAGGGGCAGAAACACATAGCTGAAAAGTACTGTTCTAGATAAATTTTTAGATTTGGTAACAGTTAAATGCAGGCAGCTTCGTGTGCATTTTGGTATGTGTGTTTGTGTAGGAATGCAGAGAATACCTATTCTGACTTGGGAGGCATTAGGAATATCTGCTGCTAAAAACCTCAAGTCCTTTTAGCTGCCTTTAACAAAATGCAGCTGTCCCCCAGAAGGCCATTCTATAAAGGGGGGTCCCTTCATTTGATCACATCTTTCTTTGATCACTGGTCTCCTAATGGATTTGATGGCCCCTGGGGCTGCGGAGATCCCTGAACAATGGAGGTGTGTGGAGAGGTGTGCATATGTGCATGTGTGAGTATGCAGTTCCAGCAGGGGCACCATCTCCTGCAGCCTACCTGGGGCTCCTCTCAGTTAAAAGCCCTTATCTAAGGATGCATGGATTAGATATTCTCTTTTTAAAAACAGGGACAACGTCTCGCTGTGTTGTCCAGACTGGTCTCAAACTCTTGGACTCAAGCAGTTCTGGCTCCACCTTCCAAAGTACAGGCATTACAGGCATGAGCCACCATGCCCAGCCAGGTTGCATTAATAGACCTCTTTCTGAACAACAAATACTCTGGGGACCAGAAATTGGAATAAACTTGAAGGCATGATGGACCGAAGGTGTTATTTGAGGCCTGGGACACTGCCCAGAAAGAGCTGACGCTGAGCAGAAGGAAAGCAAGCGGAAGCAGAATAGGGGCAGTGGAGGCCACTGCGTCCTGGCAGGAAGGCGTCAGGGTGGAAGGTGTTTCCGCAGAGCAAAGGGAACCTCAGGGAAGCTGTGCAGAGGTGTGCCCCCTAGGCAGAGCGAGAGCCTAGACCGCCTTTGGGCTTCAAAATTATGCCCAGTGTGGAAACTAAACCGTTTTGTTGTTTTAAAGTTTCCAGTCACTTTAATTTGAATTATTAAGTTTGTGTCTGAACCAAATTAATATTTATTATATCACTGTTTGGAAGAAAAGACTTACTGAAAAAGTTATTATTTTTTGAGTTTGTTGAGGAAAGTCTTACTTCTTAAGATAACTATTTTTCTGGAAAAGTTTTAATTCATAAGTAAATCAACATTTTTTTTTTTCTTTTGAGACAGAGTCTCCCAATGTTGCCCAGGCTAAAGTGCAGTTGTGCAATCTCGGCTCACTGCAACTTCTGCCTTCTAGGTTCAAGTAATTCTCCTGCCTCAGCCTCCCTAGTAATTGGGATTACAGGCACACGCTGTCAAGCCCAGCTAATTTTTGTATTTGTAGTGGAGAGGAGGGGGTATCACCATGTTGGCCAGGCTGGTCTCAAACTCTTGACCTCTGGTGATCCACCTATTTTGGCCTCCCATAGTGTTGGGATTACAGGCGTGAGTCACTGTCCCCGGCTTCAACATCATTTTTCAATTTTAAATGTATAGTTCATGCCTCGTAGGGTTTTATCTATCAATTTCAGTGAATTCCTTCTCATTTTTGGACAACATATTAAGTGGTTTCAACATAGAGACTGTGAAAGTGGTTTTCTCATCCTCAGATAGCTTTTTAATTTTGCATTTCAGAAATTAAATTGAGGAGCTCTTTTATTAATGCATTCAGTGGTTAAAACACTTGTAACTGTGTTTTTAAAACCCAATTTTCAACAGATATTTTATTTGTTCCTTCTTAACCTCGAAACTGTTTCTTACCACACTACACAGTTTCCCAAGGGAATTGTATATCAATTGCTGTGGTCCCAACAATCATATTATTTGGGCCTGGGAAGTCATAAAACATTTGCTGTTAGTTTTAGTGCAGAAATTTTGAAAGTATGGTCTTTGAACAGGATGTGAATATAGTTAAGAATAAATAGAATAAAAATCATGCAGGCTGGGCGGGGTGGCTCACACCTGTAATCCCAGCATTTTGGGAGGCCAAGATGGGCAGATCATCTGAGGTTGGGAGTTTGAGACCAGCCTGACCAACATGGAGAAACCTCGTCTCTACTAAAAATACAAAAAATTAGCTGGGTGTGGTGGCGCATGCCTGTAATTCCAGCTACTTGGGAGGTTGAGGCAGGAGAATTGCTTGAACCTGGGAGGTGGAGATTGCAGTGAACTGAGATCATGTCACTGCACTCCAGCCTGGGCAACAAGAGTGAGACTCCGTCTCCAAAAAAAAAAAAAAAAAGATGCGTATCTTTTACTTATAGACTCATTTTTTATGTATGAAGTTGCATTCTTTTAAATTACCTTATATTTCTTGAAGCTGGAATTCACCTTTTCTCAAAGTTCTGCTAGAAAACGTTTGCAGCTGTTGCTGACTTCTTCAACCCTGTCTCTGCCCCCTCCCATGTGGGCTTCACCTGCCTCCTGGTCCTTGCTAAGGGGCAGATTCAATCTTGGGCCAGGAGACTCTTAGCAGAAATGGAAACTGCAGACTGTCTTCTCAAAACAGATTTCAAGGTCTATAGAACATTTCGAGTGCCTGTGTTTACCACACAGACTCTTGAGACTGAGGGGCTTTCTTGAGTGACTTGGGTCTTCAGCTTATCCATTACTCCCAAATTTCTGAAGTCTAATATTTTTGGATCAAATTTGATATAAATAGCTGTGTGCAACATATTTCTAGTCTTCGCATAGCAAGGTATGTTACATATTTATGTACAAATTATAACACGAAGTGTATTTGTTTTAAAAAATTGTAGAGATTCAGGACATCTTTATGGTATTTTTGACAAGTTTTGTGATTATTCTGTGATATATTATTTGTCATTTATAGTCTTATTTGAAGACACTTTTAAGTTAAAAGCACTTTTCCTGGGTCGCTTTATGGAAACTCTTTGTGAAAATTGAGGATTGTCTGAGGCATTGCAATCCCTTGTCTTCCTGAACCTCATAAGCCATGTCTATGTGAGAGAGCAAAGTTTTTTATTTTTAAGAGACAGGGTCTTGCTCTGTGGTCCAGGTGGGGGTGCAGTGGTGTGATCAGAGGTCACTAGAACCTGAAACTCTTGGGTTCAAGAGATCCTTCCACCTCAGCCTCCTCAGTATCTTGGACTACAGGTACGTGCTGCCATGCCTGGCTAATTTTTTAGTAGAGACGGATTCTCACTGTGTTGCTCAGGCTGGTCTTGAACTCCAGACCTCAAGCAATTCTCCTGCTTTTGATTCCTAAAGTGCTGAGATAAAAGGCATGAGCCACTGCACCTGGCAGTTTTTCTTTTTGACTTAATCTTGCTTTGCAGCAGTTTTGAGAGACATTGAGTTTGTGAATTAGCTTTTAACTGCTTTAATATTTCTACTTGAGTTGTTTACCGAGTGATTTAAGAAACAATGTGGATTATTGATGAACTCTTACAGTGATTTGGAGGTGAAATGCATCTGTGGTTTGTAGTGATTTGAAACACTATTAAGTAGGTTCACCTGGTTTAAGAAGCATCATTATGGCTTTTGTGTGTTTTGGTGTGTGTGGCTGTGAAGCCTCAGGAGTTTAGTTTAAGATTCTGAAAAGCCCACCGATAAGTATTTAGAATTCTATTGTCCTGTATCTTAGTCATCCTGACGTTTCTCATTTCTAACTTTGAAACATGTCAGCTAAAAAAAATCAGTATATCTTTAATTTCATCTAAAATCTCTCATAAATCTCTGACATAATTTGATTTTTAAACAGTAACCAATAATTTGGTTTTATTTATGTAATGAGAATAACAATTGGTATTTATTGTCTATACTTATGCAATTTTATAGATGGAGTTTTAACATTGAATGCGGAGAACACTAATTATGCCTATCAAGTTCCAAACTTCCATAAATGTGAAATCTGTCTGCTATCTTTTCCAAAAGAATCCCAGTTTCAACGCCACATGAGGGATCACGAGCGAAATGACAAGGTATGTATTTTCAAAGGTGATGTCAGGAGTGTGAGCGTTGAAACTGGAGGTATTGTAAAAATCAACATGTATAATCAAAACTTTTCTTATAATTGGGGTTCCTAAATAGAACATTTTATATTATACAAATAAGTATTTTGGCCTTTTTAAAAGTTGTAGTTGTATTCCTAGCTATCATTTGCTAAGGAGGGAGAGTGAGAGCTTGTCTGGTCAATCTGTATGTTAAAGTTATTTATTAGTGGACAAATAATGATTGTAAAAATATTACTTTTTAAACATAGTTTCAATTTCCTGTATGACTGAACACAGAAGTGGTGTGTTTTGAAGTATTTTTCTCCAGCGGATAGTTTTATCTTTAAGTCATCTTGCATTTAAAAATGGTATTCTAGATGTTTTAGGTTATATTTCAGGAGGGAGCAATTATTAAATACAATCTTAAATAGAAATTGGAACTCTTTTTCGCAGGACCTCTTGTGGGATATGTCAAGAATTTTAGTGTCTTAATGGAATGACTTGCCTGATAGATAGAAAGTGGCAGTTAAAACTGTAATTAAAAAAGTGATTGTTGACTTTTGTCTAGGTAGGAGCATGTAAACTAGTGAGCCATTTGAGACCAGAAAAATACCAGGGACTTCCTTTAGAGAACAGAATGTGACCATCTTAGGCTTGACTTTCAGCACAAAATGCTGTTGTAGCTGCAATAATATAATATAAATGTAATATACCAGTATGCACTAGTATTATTTTCTCAGGTTTGACAATCTGAAGATACTGAATTATTCCTCATTAGGGTCCAGTTATTTCAGAGAGAGATATCAGTGATTATCTTTTTGCAAGTGAATAGCAGAATACCTTCCATTTTGAGAAAAATCTTAGACCTAGATAAGCAACTCTGTTAAAATCTAGTGAAATTTTGTATGATTATTTTACTTGAAGTGAGTTTTTTTTTTTTTTTGAGATGGAGTTTTGCTCTGTTACCCCAGGCTGGAGTACAGTGGTGAGATCTCAGCTCACTGCAACTGCCTCCTCCTGGGTTCAAGCGATTCTCCTGCCTCATCCTCCCGAGTAGCTGGGATTACAGGTGTGTGCCACCACGTCCAGCTCATTTTTGTATTTTTAGTAGAGTCGGGGTTTCGCCATGTTGGCCAAGCTGGCCTCAAACTTTTGACCTTAGGGTGATCTCCCTGCCTTGGCCTCCCAAAGTGCTAAAATTACAGGTGTGAGCCATTGTGCCCAGCCTACTTAAAGTGATTTTGTTTATAATAGTGGAGTTGGCCAAAAATAGAAGGGAAAAATCCAACTTAATGAGTTGAAGTTTTTCACAGAGACTACAATCCAATAAATTTATATGTAGCTTTTTTTTTTTAAGATTCATCATAAATGTATTATTTCAGTGAATAGAAGAGTTTGACAGGAAAATGTTTGGAAGCAAACATTGAGAATATATGATTCTTTCTCTGTGTGTTCATTTTATACCAGTATCCATATACATTTACAAATGGCAAATGTAGGCACGTGTACATAAACATTCAACACAAACCCATGTAATGCAAACACATGGAGAAAGAAACATTTTTTTTTTTTTTGAGACAGAGTCTTACTCTGTTGCCCAGGCTGGAGTGCAGTGGTGCGATCTCAGCTCACCGCAACCTTGGCCTCCCGGGTTCAAGCGATTCTCTTGCCTCAGCCTCCCAAGTAGCTGGGACTATTGGCTCCTGCCACCAACCTGGCTAATTTTTGTATTTTTAGTAGAGATGGGGTTTCACCATGTTGGCCAGGCTGGTCTCAAACTCTTGAGCTCAAGTGATCTGCCCACCTCGGCCTCCCAGAGTGCTGGGATCACACGCGTAAGCTACCGTGCCTGGGCACAAAAACATGTTTTTTTTGTTTTGTTTTTTAATTTTTTGCTGCACAAGCCCAGAAAAAATGTTTTAATACCATGTTTTAAAGGTTAGCTTTGAAAGGTGTTTCACTGTCAAACACTTATACTCACTGAAAGAAAACAGTTTATATGCAGCATTTCTTATTAGACATATTTCCTTTGTGTATGTATGTGTTTTCATCTGTATAATCCTTTGAGCAATTCTATCAGGTGCTTTACTGTGTCTATTTGGGATTTATTGACTTAAGGGCCAGAGGAGCAGAAGTTTCTGTAGATTGTCTGTACATTTTGGTACTTGTTAATATTTTCATAACATTTATTGAACAAGCATCTGTGAAAAGACTGTATTTCAGTGACTTCTTCACTTTTCTCTCCAAATAGCCACATCGATGTGACCAGTGCCCCCAAACATTTAATGTTGAATTCAACCTGACACTTCATAAATGCACTCACAGCGGGGAAGATCCCACCTGCCCTGTGTGTAACAAGAAATTCTCCAGAGTGGCTAGTCTCAAAGCGCATATTATGCTACATGAAAAGGAAGAGGTAATCATCATCATTTTGCATATACTTTGTTAAGTGATTGTTAAAATACATCTGATCATGAGTCAGGAGGATTTTAGCTATAAACTAGTTTTAAAAGCCTTTTGTGTAGATTTCAAGGAGCGAATTGTCATTAGATTTGCCTTGACTCCAGTTGACTGATAAAACATTTTATTTTCTGGCCCTGTCAATGCCTTAGGGTAGAGACGTTTTAATGTGTAGTATATGTGAAGGATCAAAATATATCCACATTGACTGGCAGAGGCTCCTCCTGTCCCCTCACCCCCCTCTCTTAAACAGAAACTAACTTTTATATGATTCTGCTGTGGCCAAAGGTAAATTTTCTGCTTCTGTACATGGTAGAATCTCCTTGCTTGCTCCTGGGTTCTCTGACCTGTGAGAATCTGAGGGAAGAGAATAATTTCTTGATGGCCCAAAGCAGCTTACACACCAAAGTGACCACTTCTGGGAGGTCCCCAATGACTAGGGCATCTTTAAGGATGACAGGCCCCAGTGCTGGGACAGGGGCTCAATCTAAAGCCAATGGCCATTACTTCAAAAATATGCTCCTCCTGGGCCGAGCATGGTGGCTCATGCCCGTTATCCCAGCATTTCGGAAGCTGAGATAGGAAACTTGCTTGAGGCCAGGAATTTGAAACCAACCTGGGCAACATGGTGAGACTCCATCTCTACCAAAAAAAAAAAAACCTTTTCCAAACTCCCCCTTCCCATTATTACTGTAGAAAATTAGGAAGATACAAAAAGTTAAAGGAGAAAGTCACCTCTAATTCTGAGCTAATTACTGATAACTATTTGGTATATTTTCTTCCTGAGACAGAAAAACACACACAGTATTTAAATTACATATGCAGATGATCCCTGACCGAAGATGGTTTAGACTGGTTTTTGACTTTATGGTGTTGTGAAAGCAAGCACATTTCTCAGAAACCTCACATCTCTTGTCATGCTAGGCAGAGGCAGCGAGCCACAGCTCCCTGTCAGCCATACCCTTTTGGCTTGTGATATTTTCAATTCACCATGGGTTTATCAGGACATAATCCCATTGTAAGTCAGGGTGTACCTGTATAAAATTTACATTTTGAAAGCTGACTTCACACTTTCTGTTTTTTGTTTGTTTGTTTGTTTGTTTGTTTGTTTTGAGATGGAGTTTTGCTTTTGTTGCCCGGGCTAGAGTGCAGTGGTGTGATCTCAGCTCAATGTAACCTCCACTTCCTGGGTTCAAGTGATTCTCCTGCCTCGGCCTCCTGAGTAGCTGGGATTACAGGTGCCTGCCACCACGCCTGGCTAATTTTTGTATTTTTAGTAGAGATGGAGTTTTGCCATGTTGGCCAGGCTGGTCTTGAGCTCCTGACCTCAGGTGATCCACCTGTGGTGGCGTCCCAAAGTGGTGGGATTGCAGGCCTGAGCCACCACGCCTGGCCTGACTTTACACTTTCTACATGAGTTTGGATCCTCTTTTTATCTCTGAAAATCTTATAATACAAGTAATGCATATTTATTTTAGAAAAAAATTATAAAACATTAAAATCACCCATAGTAGAGTTTAATGAAGTTGAATACATAAAAACAGCAAAGTGGTGATTACCAGAGGCTGGGGGATTGGGGTATTGGGGAGATGTCGGCCAAAGGCCACAATATTTCAGTTAGGTGGGAGGGGTAAATTCAAGAGAGCTGTTGTACATCATAGGGACTGTGTTAATAAGAATATATTGTATGTTTGAAAATTGCTGGCAGGGCATGGTGGCTTAAACATCTGTAATCCCAGCACTTTGGGAGGTTGAGGCAGGTGGATCACTTGAGGTTGGGAGTTCAAGACCAGCCTGGCCTACATAGCAAAACCCTATCTCTACTAAAAATATAAAAATTATCTGGGCTTGGTGGCATGCACATATAATCCCAGCTACTCAGGAGGCTGAGGCGGAAGTATCACTTGAACCCAGGAGGCGGAGGATACAGTGAGCTGAGATCATATTACTGCACTCTAGCCTGGGCAACACAGCAAGACTCTGTCTTAAAAAAAAAAGAAAATTTCTGTGGGAGTAAATTTTAAGTGTTCTCTCCATAAGAAATACATATATGAGATAATGCATGTAACATAGGTTGATTTAACCATTCCTCAGTTTATTCTTGTAGCAGAACATCATGTTGTACACCATACATATGTACAGTTTTACTTATCAATTCAAAAACCAATTAGTTAAATTATGAGAAAGAAAACATACTATGTGGAGAGAATGCATTGGTGGTATTTCCAACTTTTTTTCTATACATGCTTTTCTTAATAGTTTATGTTTAAAATTGTTTTTTAGATACAAAAATAGAATTATGCCACTGTACAGACTACTTTTGTAACCTACCTTTTTCCATAACATATTGTAAATAAATCCTCCCTCTTTTCACTCATTGTCAAAGCTATCACTCATTATCAACTATTATTATTTTAAGCTATTAAAATCTGCAGTATCTTGGGCAGGTGTGGTGGCTTGTGCTCATAATCCCAGCACTTTGGGAGGCCGCAGTGCTTGAGCCCAGGAGTTTGAGACTAGCCTGGACAACATGCACTGTCACTACAAAATAAAAATCCTCAGCATCTGGATTTAGCATAATAAAATTTAATAATTTTCATCATCGCTTAACATATTGTTTATATTTTTAATATTATAAGTACTATATCTTTGCATATGAATATTTTTATGCATCTTTAATTATTTTCTTAGGATAGATTCCTACAGTTAGATTAATTGAATTAACAAATACGACTTTTTTCACCCCAGTTCTTTATAGAATGCCATATGACAGTCTAGAAAGTCCATGCTAATTTAATACCTTCTTTTGCAGAATTCTGCAAAGTTCAAGAATGCCTGTCTCACTTATCGATAGCGCTATTAAAAAATGGCTATGGTCATATTTTTATTTTTATTTATTTTTTTGGGGAGAGGACTCATGCTCTGTCCCCCAGGTTGTAGTACAGTGGCATGATCTCAGCTCACCGCAGCCTCCACCTCCTGGGTTCAAGCGATTCTCCTACCTCAGCCTCCTGAGCACCTGGGATTACAGGTGCGTGCCACCATGTCCAGCTAATTTTTGTAGTTTTAGTAGAGACAGGGTTTTACCATGTTGGCTCAGGCTGGTCTTGGACTCCTAACCTCAAGTGATCCTCCCGCTTCAGGCCCCCAGAGTGCTGGGATTACAGGTGTGAGCCACTGTGCTCAGCCAGTTTTATTTCTTTTTTTTTTTTTTTTTTTTTTGAGATGGAGTTTCGCTCTTGTTACCCAGGCTGGAGTGCAATGGCGCGATCTCAGCTCACCGCAACCTCCACCTCCTGGGTTCAGGCAATTCTCCTGCCTCAGCCTCCTGAGTAGCTGGGATTACAGGCACGCGCCACCAAGCCCAGCTAAGTTTTTGTATTTTTAGTAGAGATGGGGTTCACCATGTTGACCAGGATGGTCTCGATCTCTTGACCTTGTGATCCACCCGCCTCGTCCTCCCAAAGTGCTGGGATTACAGGCGTGAGCCACCGTGCCCGGCCCAATTTTATTTCTTAAAAGCAGAAAATGTATTAAATAATGGTGTATCAATATATTTTGGAATAAGTCCTATGTGCACATCGTAAGAAATGAAACAGTAGAGAAGGGTATAGAAGGCCAAAAGTTACATATCCTTTGGGTTCCTAAGTTCCAGTTTTGCTCCCCAGAAACAACTTTCATTAGGAGTTTCTTCTGTAACCTTCCAGGGACATTTTGTGCCTGTACAAGTCTCCTCCATACCCCTATTAGTCAACCCACAGTATTCTGTGCCTTTTTATCAGTTAACTGTGTATCTTAACTGTAATTCCACATCTGTTCATCAGAGAGCTGTCTCTTTCTATTTAACAGATGTATGATATTATATTGTGTATCATAATTGGCAAGTCACTGTTAGGCATATAGGTTGTTTCCAGGCTTTTCCAGACAAAGCTATGGTGATCAAATATTTTTGTCCATTCTTGAGTTCTCAAGATGGGCAGTGTGGTATCCCAGAGGACACTGTGGTTGTCACTCTTGCGGGGCTAGGTGTGGGGTGCCTCTGTTATCTCGTGAGTAGAGGATTCTGCCAAACATCCTGCAGTGCCCAGCACAGCCTCCACTTCTGCGAGCGACTTGGCCCAGAACATCAGGAGTGTGAGGTTGACGAAACCCTAGGTTAATAGGAATGTGAGCTATATTCCTGGAAATGGAGTTGTTAGGTCAAGGGATATGTGAATTCAAAATTTTGATATTGTCAAAGTATTTTCCAAAGAGATTTTTATCAGTTTATCCTCCAGCAAATAAATGGTGTGTAAAAATGCCCATTTCTTCATACCATTTTCTTCCTCTTTTAAACAATTATTACTTAAAAAAAAAAATAGAAATCAGGTCTCACCATGTTGCCCAGGCTGCTCTTGAGCTCCTGGTCTCAAGTAGTGGTTGGATTACATACATGAGCCACTGGGCCCAACCCATACCATTTTCTTTGTTTTCTTTATTTTTTTGGGACAGAGTTTTGCTCTGTTGCCCAAGCTGGAGTGCAGTGGCACGATCTCAGCTCACTGCAACCTTCTCCTCCTGGGTTCAAGAGATTGTCCTGCCTCAGCCTCCTGAGTAGCTGGGCTGACAGGTGCGTACCACCATGCCTGGCTAAGTTTTGTGTTTTTAGTAGAGACAGGCCTTCGCCATGTTGACCAGGCAGGTGATCCATCTGCCTCGGCCTCCCAAAGTGCTGGGATTACAGGTGTGAGCCACCATGCCTGGCTGGCCATACCATTTTCAATACTCTGTGTTGTAAAAGTTGTCTCCTCTGATTTGGTAATTTTGAGATGTTATGTCTTTGTTTTAATTTATATTTCTTTTAATTATGAGTGAAGTTTAGCATCTTTCTGTGTTCATTAGCCATGAGTAATATTTTTATTTTAATTAAACAATTGTTTTTGGAAGGTAGACGTGTGAGTATTATTGGTCTTACTCTTGCAGACTTGTGTAAAGTATTTATATTCCTGGAAAGAGGTTTTTCTACCTTGTGTGACAGAATTCTTTCTTGGTTTCTGGTTTCATTATTTTTCTCTTCCTGGCAGGAATTTTTAAATTGTCATGGACTCAGATTTTCAGTCTGTTCATTTATGGATTTTGGTTCTTGTGGCTTGATTAGAAATGCTTCCCAATTCTAAAATTATTTTCTAAAATATCCCACATGTCTGGAACATTCCACACGGATTTGCCTGGTACAGATTTACATGCATGTGGAGCAGAATGCACATGGAGGAGAGGCATCCACACTGATGCTACAGTGTAGCCCATTCTCACAGGACCTCCCCGCCTCCCTCTGGTCTCCTCCTTTCGCAGGGCCTCCCTGCCTCCCCCTAATTCCTATGTGGTCTCCTCCTTTCGCAGGGCCTCCCTGCCTTCCCCTAATTCCTATGTGGGCTCCTCCTTTCACAGGGCCTCCCTGCCTCCCCCTAATTCCTATGTGGTCTCCTCCTTTTGCAGGGCCTCCCTGCCTCCCCCTAATTCCTATGTGGTCTCCTCCTTTTGCAGGGCCTCCCTGCCTTCCCCTAATTCCTATGTGGTCTCCTCCTTTCGCAGGGCCTCCCTGCCTCCCTAGTTCCTATGTGGGCTCCTCTGGTAGGGCCTGGTGCCTGGCAGCACCAGCATCATCACTCACTCACTTACCCTGGATGCGTCTGAAGGAGCACCACCTACTCAGCCGGGACGCCCATGGTCTTCCTATCCAACAGCCCTCAGGATGTCCACATTTCTCATCCCAGCTCCTCCACCGTGCTTCAGAAGGCAGGCATAATTGAATATGGTCTTCCTCCTCTGCCGTGGTTTTGTGGGAGTCCTTTGAAGTAAGCAGGGTTACCTACTTCAGTTTGCTCCATGTAGGACCTCTCCCTTCCCATGCTTATAACTCCAGGCCCTCAGTTAACTGCCCTCCTTCGGGTTCCATTATCTGACCAAAAGATGTAGTCCAAAGCAGAGGAAGGTGGAGGCTTGGGGCTTAGGTTTTGAATATTTGGATATTAACCAACTGTCAAAAGTCAAAGTGACACAGGCAGGTACACTTGGAGGAGAGCCGTCTCCTGCATCCTCACTGCCCGCTTGCTTCGGCCTTTCCCGGGCTGCCTTCCTGCTTTTCTAGTGTCTCTCTCCTGTGTCTCTCTGTGTAACGGAAGCAAATGTTTGTATGTTCTTATCATTTCCTGGCTTATTACATATGAAATTTAGAATTTTATATAGTTAAATATAGGCTAGTATTTCTATTTTTATTGTACTAAATATTTAAATTCAGGGGAGAACTGAATGTGTTTATAATGTAGAATCTTTATGAACTTGGAATGTCAAAGCATCAGCGATGTTTGGTTAATATGGATTCAATACACTTCTTAAATTGATTCTGAAGTATTTGAAGATTTTAATGATATTGTGTAGGGAGGTTTTTTGGCATGTGTGGTGTGTTACTTGTCTGTAGGAAAGCTATGCATTTTCGTGTGTTCGTTTTGCCTGCCATCCTCCCTGATTCTCTATGCAGCCTCATCTGCACATAATAATTGGGTAGTAAGTTTTTGGTTCTGTGTTGTTTTCAACTAGCATGTGCCCAGTTTTTAAAAGAATCACTCTTAGAATCATTTATTTGTTTTCATAGTACGTAGTGAGGGCATATTCACCTAACTTTTTATTTTGAAAAATTCCAATCCTAAGTGAAGGGTTGAAATAGTAATACAATGGATATTTGTATAACCCTTTCCTGGACCCACCAGTTGATAAATTTGCCAGATCTCACCTCCCCGCTTCTCCCTTTTTTGAACAATTTTCAAGTAAGCCACGGATTTCATGTTATTTTACCACTAAATACTTCAGGATGTAGCCCCTAAAAACAAAGACACTTTTCTTCATTTCACCAAATAGTGATCACACTAAAAAATTTAACATTGCTGTAATACTCCATTTTCAGAGGTTCCTGTTTAGATGGGAAAAGAGTGACATTTTACAAGAGTGTAGGGGAGAAGTTAGTTTTGAACAGAAAAGATATTCTCTTTTGACCCTAGAAGAAGAAGGAGAGGGCTCAGGTGGAGGAAGTGGGAGAGATGGCAGGTGCAGGTGGAGGAGGAAGCAGGGAAGGGCTCAGGTGGAGGCGGGTGCAGGTGGAGGAGGAAGCAGGGAAGGGCTCAGGTGGAGGCGGGTGCAGGTGGAGGAGGAAGCAGGGAAGGGCTCAGGTGGAGGCGGGTGCAGGTGGAGGAGGAAGCAGGGAAGGGCTCAGGTGGAGGTGAGTGGAGGAGGAAAGGGGGAAGACTTGAGAGGGGTGCAGGTGGAGGAGGAAGGGGGCAAGGGCTCAGGTGGAGGTAGAAGTGGAGCAGCGCCTGGCATGCCTCACAGGTGTTCCCAGACTTCCTCAGGCTGTGCTTTCTTAGTGTCTCATGAAGTTTTTTATAGACCTTCAGGCAAACCCAAGGGTTCTATATATTGACCAGTTAGATCTGTATGATCTAGGAAGTCTTTCTGTCTTAATAAGTGAAGAGCCAGCTGAAAGACCTACCCAGGTGTGCTGGGTACTGCATACCCTCTATATCCTTGCGTTTCCTGTTCACAGTCATTTGCACATTGATTGTGGAGTTTTCCGTTCCACATGATTGTTCTTTGATTTTTAACCGCAGCAACCGTGGAAACTTCAAAGACACGATGTTACTGACGCTGCAGTACCTCCATCTAGTTTTTGGGTCTTATGGAACAAGTGTGGAGCACCGCCGTGTCCCTTGAACATGTGACCTATTCCTGGGCATCCTCATCAGCTTGTCATGGTGCACTGCAGTGCCTCAGTTCATGAGCTGGGCTGAGGCCTTAGAGCCCATGCTTCTTTGGGAAATGGAAACAATACTCTGTCTTCACCAAAAACGTGGGGTATCCTGAGGCAGAAAACATGGCATGTCCTGAGGCAACTGGAGATGGGCATGGGAAGCCTATTTCAAGAAATGAGAGCAGAGCCTGAGTGGGTGGGGCACATCTGTGGGCGGCCCTGGAGCCCAGAGAGCATCTGGGTGTGGACTCTGGCTGGGCAGGTGTGTGGTCTCCTTTCCTCCACTCAGAAGCTCTGAGGAGTGGAGATGGTTTGCCTGGAGGTGGGGACTTCTGAAGCATGTGCTGTGGAGTAACAAAGGCGTCAGGGCCACAGGAATGTTGGCAGAAGAGCTGCAATGATAAGCCATGGGGTCTGGGCAGGGAGGTGAAACATGGGGGCTGTGTGAATCCTCTGTTAGGATGGCACAGGTGGGTGAAGGTGGTTGAAGACGTCTGTACATGCCACACGCTCCGGGTGGCTCAACCCCAGGACAACACGAAGGGTAAAGATGACCTGTAAGGCCACACACATCTACACAGGTCGCCAGAGCAGCGAGCTTTACCGTTTTCCATTCTAAAGTTCCTTCAGATGTGCCTTTTAATAATTCACTGTGATTTCTCCATAACTGGAAAGAGAAACAACTATTTTTTGTCATTCGCAGATGCTCTTAAGTATTTATACCTTATTTTGAAAACCTTCCCTTTGTCCTATTTTCTCTTCCGCAGACGGGTCAGCTGCTTCTCCAGATCACTCCCCACAGTGGAGCTCATACTCTTTGCTGTTTGCTTGGGTCCCTGCCTCTGCTGTTGTGTGTTGGTTATGCCGTGGTCTCGTAAGCAGCAGCACATCATCTGACCTTTGTGCAGCCTGCTCCCATCCGAACCCTCCGTTCTGTTTGTAAAACTCCAGCTCCCTTCGTCTCTCACTATTGTGGTTTTAAGAACTTACACATTCCTGCTGGGCATGGTGGCTCACACCTGTAATCTCAGCACTTTGGGAGGCCGAGGTGGGTGGATCACCTGAGGTCAGGAGTTTAAGACCAGCCTGGCCAATGTGGTGAAACCCTGTCTTTAAAAAAAAAAAAAAAAAAAAAAAACAACTTACACATTCCTTAGCTTCTGACTCCTTTTTAAATTTTTTTGAGAAGTGCTTTGAGAAATATGTGTTTTCTGAAATCGCTCGACTTTACATTTCTATTACTACTAACCCCTGCTTCTGATTTCCCTCTTCAGCACACAGCAGGCTGTCTTTGATCAATAAGTGATAACAGGAGAAGAAAGTGGGGGAGAGTCATGGAAGAGGCTTTGCCGAACTCTGGTGAGGGAGCTGGGAGGACACTTCACTTCTTCCTTGGCGCTGGGTGTCTGTGCTGCCAGAGGCAGGGTCCTGGAAGCTGGGCTGTCATATTCAGCCACCTGACCGTAGCAACCTCATGCCAAGCTCCAGATTTACATGAGCAGAGGGGAAAAGGGCCTCGTTGGCTTGTTCCATCATACCATGTTGGCAGTATGTTGGCTTTCTTTTTGCCAGTGGTTGTGTTAGTGTTTGTGACTGTGCCTCACCTGGCAGCCTGGCGTATGTGGAGCAGAGCTGGTAGGGCAGCCCTGCCCTCAGGCTTGTCCAGCATCTTCCTTTGCTGTCTCCATGAGTTCTTTGCTTCTGTTGCATGATTTGCAGTGAGAACGGGAGGAGGAAGGCGCACTGCCTCTCTTTAAAGGCGTGATCTGGAAGATGCATTTCGGTCCTGCTCACATCCAGTTTTATAGAATGTAGTCATCACACCAGTGATCTAGTGGTTGGGGTGGCTGGGAAATAGTGTTTAGCTCAGCTAAGAAGTCTATTATGCATAACAAAGGAAGAATCAATATTGGCACACAGTTCTAAATCTTTTCTCTATATGTCATAATCATACATTCTTGGCTGCCTTTGCATTTTGTGTTTCTCAGTTAATTGATTTGAATATGGCATATTAATAGTAACTAGAGGGATAATTTCTGACCTTCAGTTGCACTTAAAAATAATCTCTAAGGTTCCAGCCATGATGCAGCAGCTTCCTTCTCCTGGGGGTCCCCAGTATCACTAATTGTTGCTGCAGATAACCAGTCAACAGGCACAGAAGGACTCTGAAAGGCATCAGAGGGTGGTGGACAGCTGGAGGGACTTGAGGAATAATGTGTCCGTCAGCTCCCTGGGTTCCTTTTTTTCTCTCAGACCTGAACAGGGTGTTGAAGAAGCCTGCAGCCTTCTGCCAACAAGTGTAGAGGAAAAACACTCCAAGAAAAGCTGGTTTCCCTTCACCAGTACTGGGAAAAGTTTGGTCCAACTGAACAGAACACATTTTTATGGTATTTACTCAATTCCAGTGAAATACCAACTGAAAAACTGCTCAGCAGAGCCGAGTGCAGCATTGAACTTCCCCCATTCTGTCTTCTCCATCCCTTGGGAGCTGGTAGCACTTCAATTCCCTGAGTGCTTGGGGCCAAGCAGGGAGCAAACCTTGCATCCAGGAGGGGGATTCTCCCAGCAGAGGGAGGAAATGCCCAGAATTCCCCTCCCAGTGTGTTGGCAGAGCCTGTCTGGAAGCCCATCTTCCATCCTCCCTTAGCAGAAGCCAGTAGTATTCTCCTGCCAGAGTGTGTCAGTGGCTTCAATAGGAAGCTGGACCTCCCTCCCCATCAGTGATGAGCCAGAACCATGCAAGACGGACAGGTCTGTGCTGTGCTTTCTGCCCCCTGAGGTCAGTGGGGCTCTGCAAAGTAGTGTCTACTGCCTCTGGTCCTTACACAACATCTGAACAGGGTGACTGCTGGCTAAAGGAGAGCCCAAGAACTGGTCCCACAGCTTAACACCCAAAGTGTCCAGGACACAGACACGAGCCAGCACAGGCCCTGCTGGAACAAGGAAAAAGCAATACCACTATGCAGAGGCCCGGACATTGGAATTAGCTGATGAGTACTTCAAAGCAACTGTCAAGAAAATGCTGTGTGAGTTTTGAAACAAATGAAGAAATAGAAGAAAGAAATAGAAGATAGAAGAAAGAACCAAAGGGAAATTACAGAACTGAAAAATCCAATGATTGAACTGAAGAACTCAGTAGAAGGGCTCACTGGTGGACCAGAGAGGACAGAGGAGAACCTGAAGATAGATCAGCAGGAATGACTTAGGCTGAGCAACAAAGAAAACGTAGACTGAAAAAAAATTAGTAGAGCCTCAGGGAACTTTGGGACAATAACAGAAAATTCTGTGTTTGCATCCTGGTCATCACAGAAGGATAGGAGAAAGAGTGTGGGGCTGGAAATATATTTCAAGAAATAATGGATGAAATGACTCAGACTTGGTAAAAGCCATAACTTACAGATTTCAGAATTCCAAAAGAAATACTCACTAAGATATATCATCATCAAACATTTGAAAACTAAACCTGAGCTCAAGCGATCCTCCCACCTCTGTCTCCACAGTCCTGGGATTACATATGTGAGCCACCGTGCCTGGCTACAAATTCTGTATGTGGTAAAACGTCCTTCAGGAATGAAGGAGAAATAAAGACATTCTCAGATGAAGGAAACAAACTCTTGGTAGCAGACTTACCCTTAAAGAATCACGAAAAGTTCTTCAAACAGAAAGGAAATGGTACCAGAAGGAGGCTTGGAACTTCAGAAAAGAAAGAAGAGAATAATGGTATAGTGGTTAATTTTCTGTGTGAACGTGGGGAGTGTTTTTGGATGAGATTACATTTAAACAATTGAGTAAGGAGATTGCCCTCTATGATGTGGGTGAGCCTCATTTAGTCAGTCAAAGACCTGAATAGAATGAAAAGATTGACTTCCACAAGTGAGGGGGATTCTTACGCAAAGGCCTTTGGATATCACTTTATCAGTTCTCGTAGATCTCTGTCTGCCAGCCCATACTGCAGATTTGGGGCTTGTCAGCCTCCATAATCGTGAGAGCCAGTTTCTTATAACAAATACATACACACATGCATGTTCTGTTCATTCTGTTTCTCTGGAAAACCCTAATAGAAAAAGAATGAGTAAGAATAAAAAATTGGGGTGAATATAATACACTGTTCTTCTCTTTATGAATTCTTAACTCATAGTTGATAGTTGAAACAGAAATTATCATCTGGTGTGCCCAGTGTACATGGAGGAAATACTCAGGACAGCAATACTTAAAGAGGGGAGAGGGCACAAGACCCTGAATGGAAATAAGGTTTTCTGTATTTCTCTCAAGGTGGTAAAATGGCGATGCCATTAGATTGTGATAAGTTACATATGTATAATCTTACCTGGAGCAATCTCCAAGAATGCTGTACAAAGCAATGTACTCAAAAATACTAATAATCAAAATGAATTCTAAGAAATTTCAAAAAATTATAAAGGAAGACAGGAAGAGAAGCAGAGGAAAGGAGGCAGGTGCTGTGGCTGATGCCTGCAATCCCAGCACTTTGGGAGGCCAAGGTGGGCGGATCTCACCGCGGGTCGGGGGTTTGAGACCAGCCTGGCCAACATGGTGAAACCCCGTCTCTACTAAAAATACAAAAATTAGCCAGGTGTGGTGGCAGAGGCTGTCCAGAGGCTGAGGCAGGAGAATTGCTTGAACCTGCAAGGCGGAGGGTGCAGTGAGCTGAGATCATGCCATTGTACTCTAGCGTGGGCAACAAGAGTGAAACTCCATCTCAAGAAAAAAAAATTCCTCATATGATTTAACAATACATTGTCTCCAAAAAAATTACTCCAAACATAAAATGGCCCTGCACAGTTTCTGGCAGATAGAAAATTCAACTAGTGACAGCTGTTGACTATTGCTTTTTAAACTCTTCACCACTTAGAGGACATTAGAGAGCCTTCTAAAGAAAGCTGCTTAGTTTGGTAGAGAGTACAGGTACATTGACGTCTCGAGGAGCGGCTCTGGCTCCTTCAGTGAGGCTGAAGATGAAGTAAAATCAACAGTGAAGCACCCAGCAATTTGTTGGGTGTAGACAGTATTGGGGGCACCAGTGCAGGGTCCCTTGAAACCTCAGAAATAGGACTAAAATTGCTAAGGGTTAAACTCCGAAATCATCAATGCTGGATTAAAGTGGTAAAAAGTTACACTTAAAATGGGTGGATTTGTTGTATGTAAAGTATGCCTCATGAAAATTTGTTTAAGAAATAGTCTGTAAACATGTCTTCTTATATGTACTTAGAAACTATAATTAACTTTTTAGTTTAAGGTGTTCCATTTTTAAGTTTTTACTTCCAGAACACTGAAATCTAATTTTTAGTTACTGCTCTATTGAGATTGATAGTCTGAAATTCATACTGGTCACTACTCTGTCCAAATAAATCTCAAACCCAGAAGAGTAAACCAGAAAAACTGTAGTTTTTAAAGCACTTAGGAATTTTTCTTAACAGTCACCTAATTATTGAGGTTCACATTAGTTTTTGAGTAAATCACTTCCGTTAAGGGGTGTTACAGAATGTTTGGAGAAACAATATGTGCACGCCCACAAACAAGCTCACGGAAGACATTGTTCACATTTATTGATCATCCAGCAGCATGTGCAAATGAGTAGTGATGGACCAGGTTCCATAAGTGTTGAGAGAAGAGCAGCATTTTGTGGGGCGGGCGGCGGGGGAGTTAGGTTTATTGTGTGTGTCCAGCAGTGCCTGAAGTCAGCCGAGGCACGCTGCATTCGGAAAAGAAGCGTGGCTCCTGAGAAGGCCAGACAGGAGAGAGGATGATGATGTGGTGGGGATTATGGAAGAGATTCTGAGAAAGGGAAAATTCCAACACACGAAGTCCTGGTGAACACACGCTGCCATTCTAAGGTGGGGAGTGAACAGGAGAGCAGCCTCAAGGCAGTCAGTACCTAAAGCTGGCCTCTTAGAGATGATCGTATCTTCAGCAAGATGGAGACAGGTTAAAATGCCATGCGTTTCTCTTGATGATTCTCTCCTGCCCTAGCAGCCTCTGCTTCTAGGTGAGAGACATAGTAAGTGGAAGGTCTGTTGTCCTAGTGCCTGTGACTGTGCACAAGGTGCTGTTTTCCTTGTGGAAGGCTTCCACAAGTATTTAGGGTGGGCAAGGCGAGGGAGGAGCGTCTGGGCTCTTTATGGCTTGCAGGAGAGAAAGCAGAGAGATAGTGATGGAGCCTTCTGTAAGGAGACAGGTCTTGGCTGTGGCCTGGGAGGTGCTGAATCCTGCTCGCACCATCTGAGCATGTTGTGTATAAACTGGGTTGTCACTCACACAGATCCAATATATGCCTGAGTAATATCCATGTAGATATCCCTGAAATACGTGAACTGAATCATTTGGTAAAAGAGTAAGTGAAAAAAGAGTAGGTGTGAGCCAGGTCAGAAACAGTATGGAGAGGAGTGGGGTTTTTGCGAGGTGTTTTGTGATGTGATTTTGAGACAGGAGGGTAGTAGGGAATCAGTGTTAGTGAAAGCAGCACACTTTCTTTTTCTATACGCATTCAGAACTGCAGAGTTTTTTTTTGTTTTTTTGAGAGATGCATCAAATTATGATTTTTTTGTGTGTGTGAGGGGGAGTTTCCTAGAACAAATTTTATCAACAAGTCACTAAAAATCTAGTAGTTTGTTATTTCCTTAAATTATTATACAGTGATACTAGTTTAAAGTTATTTAAATGATTTTTAGATTTCTCAAAATATTTCACTTTTCCTTGTCTTTTTCTGCAGTGTAGCTAGAGGTAGTTTCAATAAACAACCTCATTTAATGAGGTTTACATACATTTATTTACAAACTAGTATGTGCAGATTAGAAGACAGTCTGATAGAAAAAAATCAGTGTATTTTATTATTTGGAAATAGTTTATGCTCATTGGCAGGTCATATGTTTTTTCACGTTTGAACAGTTCATTTAAGTAAATACTGTGATTGTGTTATGGGACTCCAAGGGAGTGAATTAACTGAAGTTTGTGCTAAGTCAGCCATGGCTACCAATGAAGTAATTATTGAGGACTCACTCAAGGCCACACACGGTCAGCATCTCACACTTGTCATTTTATCTAACCTTCTAACAACTCTGGGAGGGCAGGTGTTCCTGTTATCCGTGTTTCATAGGCTTAGGGTGGGCAGGGCAGCACACCCAAACTGGCAGGTTAGCTGGTGAATGGCAGCCTTAAGGTGAACCTAGACCCAGCTGTAGAACATGTAGACCAGCATCATCTAAGTGAAGCATGAGTAATTTTAAATTTTCTAGAAGCCACATTTTTGAAAGAAAACCCCAAACAGGTAAAATAATTTTTAATATATTTATTAAAATATGTCCAAGATATTATGAACTCAGATATTAAAGATTACTGAGCTATTTTACATTCTTGTGTTTTGTTCTGAGTCTTTGGACTCCTGTGTGTGTGTATGTTCTGCAGTGACCCTATGCCTCGGTTCAGAGAGTCCCTGCTTCACGAAGGCAGTAAGCCAGGCCACAGCCTGCGCTCTGCTCTGCTTGTAAACCAAATGAGAGAATGATGCCATCCATCTGTCTGTTAAAAACTTAAAAGCCGTCATTTTGTTTCAAGGTTGTCTCTTAAACCATAATCTTACTTTGAACTCTTTCCTGACTCTGTAGTGTTGAGGTCATTCTGCTTCTCTAAAGTGCTCACAGCACAGGCGGACTCAGTGCCAGTTACCCAACACCAATTCAAAACAGAACTCACTTTGCTCCAAAGTGGTGTCGATCTCTCACCCTTTTCCTAGCATTTCCATTTTTTCTTCTAATAAAGAAATTATTTTTGTATATTCAAATATATTTTTGAGAGGTAAAAGCGATGTTGTTCCAGAGGAGAGTATTAGATCAAAAACAAGATTGGAGAGACCAAGTAGTTCTCACGTAATTTGTGCATTACCAGTTCTTTGAAGAAGGCGTGATTTTGAAAGGTTTGCTCTGCTCACTGGTGGGTTTTCTGTTCCAGAATCTTATCTGTTCTGAGTGTGGGGATGAGTTCACTCTGCAGAGTCAGCTGGCCATGCACATGGAGGAGCACCGCCAGGAGCTGGCTGGAACCCGGCAGCATGCCTGCAAGGCATGCAAGAAAGAGTTTGAGACTTCCTCGGAGCTGAAGGAACACATGAAGACTCACTACAAAATTAGGTATGAGTCATTACTTGGGCTTGGTAAAAAATCCATCTCATATGTTAAAAGTTGGCTCACTTTGCTATGACCCATTGGAAATTTTTGCTGCAAGAACACAGCAAAGTGGAACCACACAGATAATTTGGTGTGGTGTCAGAATGTCTTCCATAGCATGCACGGTTCATCCCTACACATTAATGAATCGTGTCAGGCTATGTGGGTACAAGGGTTTACCTGGTATTATAACATTAAAAGCTGTAGAACAGGGTCCTGGCAGTACATTTTTATGGGTAGGTAACAACATATGTAAACTAGGCTCACAAGGGTTTAATTAGTACCCCTTTTAATCCATTAGTTTGTAGTACCCAACTGTTTATGCACCTGACACTGTTCTTAGCGTGTCTATCACAGAGCCTCATTTCATCACGACAGACAACCCTGCTAGACCAGGGTACTTTTATGTTCCCATTTTACAGACGAGAAAAACCAAGATTAGAAGGACCAAGTAGTTTCATGAGATTTTGTAGCTTGGAAGTCAAGAGTTTGAAATTTAAACCCTAATAGTTTGATTTTAGAGCTCATAATTTTAACATCTGACTATATTTGAATACATTTATTCCTAGTCAAACTTAACATGTTTAAAAATTTTTATATTTTACCTAATTCTTGATAATATATTTTTACTAATATTTTTGTTTCTTAATAAAGCAAAATAAAATATTCTTCCTGGCCCTTGTGCTCAAGTTAGCTAATGGTGATAATCAATTTTCACACTAATTTAGCAAATTTCTCCAACAAACTCTAAAAGGCAGTATCAGGCCGGGTGCAGTGGCTCACACCTGTAATCCCAGCACCTTGGGCAGCTGAGGCAGGCAGATCACCTGAGGTCAGGAGTTCAGGACCAGCCTAGCAAACATGGTAAAACCCTGTCCCTATTAAAAATGCAAAAATTAGCCAGGTGGGGTGGCTAATTTTAGCTGGGTATGGTGGATAATACACGCCTGTATTAATAATTAGCCCGATGGCGTGCCTCATACATGCCTATAGCCCCAGCTACTCTGGAGCTGAGGCAGAACTGCTTGAACTCAGGAGGTGGAGGTTGCAGTGAGTTCAGATTGAACCACTGCACTCCAGTCTGGGCAACAGAGTGAGACTCCGTCTCCAAAAAAAATAAAAAATAAAAATAAAAGGCAGCACCGATTACCATTTTAGCTACTATATTATCAGTTTAGCTTGCCACCCTTCTAAGCTGCAATGTTTAGGAAATACCTGTACTTCTTAACAAGAAGTCCCACGCCATTTGATCAATATGGTTTATAAAATGCCTGAAGACTCTGATGTTTGTTTGTCCTCTTAGACATTGCATTTGAGAAATGTGGCCTGAACATCTCTGTATGATCAGCTGCCTCCTGTCTTTTCCTTTCATTTTACCTCTTGTTCACTAATGTGGTATGCACCTAATACTTTATGGTTTAAATGATTTTTTTTTTTTCTTTTTTCCCCAGCCAATTGGATGTTAATTTCAGTGATTTTTAAACCCCCGAATATAATACATGGTCTCTATATACTCCAGATTTTTATTCTGATGAGACTTTCGCACAGGCATTTCTGATGTTTCCTTGAAGGTTTGAGAGAGATAATTGAAGATGTTTTGGTGCTCATGGCACTCAGACAGTCTTGGCTTCTAGGTCTTTCCAGACTGAGGGGCAAACCAGACAGATGAAGCCATGCCTTCACAGAACTGCCCTTTAGTGGGGAAGATAGGCAGTGAGCAAGTGAGTGGGTTGGTCAGTACCACAGTTTCAGATAGTGGCAAGTGCTGAGAAAGAATGCCACTTGGATGGAAGTGTGCAATGTGAGGCTGAGGGAGGCTGGGGAGGCAGCTGTTCTGTGTGGGCCTTTCTGAGTGGGGCTTTTGGAAGGAGACTTGGGTGAGGAGCAGGGAGCTCTGCAGCCTTAGGCGACATGCCTTTCAGGCTGAGGAGTGTGTTGGTGGAAGCAGTGAGGCTCCGGGGTCGGAAAAGCAGGAAGGTGGCGGGGTGAGGAGTGCCTGCCCCAGTGGGGCTGGGGATATGCATTTCCCATGAGTGGGATGGGAGCCCTTGGAGGGTTTTTCACAAAGGAAGAGCATGACCAGACAGGTGGCACTGGGCTGGGTGTGTGGGCAGGGGTGGAAAGCAGGGAGACCTTTTGGAGGCTATGGAAGCAGTGCACTGGAGAGCCGATCCTCTTCGGAGGCCGCGATGGTGGCTGGAGGGTAGAGAGTCGTGACCACATTTGGAGGTGTTTCAGAGTAAGAGCAGCAGCTTTTGGAGATGGACTGGAAAAATCCAGCGTGACTCCTGAGACTTAAACTTGCACAACAGGGAGCTTTCATGTCTTGACATGGAAAGGGGCGGGTTGGGAATCAGTGAAGAGTTCTGTTTGGAACACCACCCATGAGGCAATGCCAAGTGAGAGCTGGCTGTCCAGGCAGAGTTACTGGAGGTAGGAGTTTGGACATCACTGGTGTGCGGATGGTACTAAAGCAAGAGCCTGGAGGAGATGGCGTGGATCAGGTGTCAGTGTAGAAATGATACCCATAGCATCTTGGTTTCTGACCATCCAGGTAAAGCTTTGTCTAGAAGAGACATTTTGCTCCCCCGCCCCAATTTCACTTTTTGACCTGGAAAAAAAAACAAGTATTTTTTTTTTATCAAAAATAGAGAAAAAGGAATTTTGTGATTTTTTTTTTTTAAACAAACACATATACACACAGACACACACATACATATATATGATCGATTTATCATTAAAACAGGTTCTGATGACTAGTCAGCCAAGCTTTATGGTAGGATTTTCATTTTGAAATTATGGTACAAGGTACAGGAGAGACAACTTGACTGTATTTTGCCCCCTTTTTGCACTAGGGTATCAAGTACAAGGTCTTATAACCGGAACATCGACAGAAGTGGGTTCACGTATTCGTGTCCGCACTGTGGAAAGACGTTTCAAAAGCCAAGCCAGTTAACGCGACACATTAGGATACACACAGGTATGAAAACACTGACTTTGGTGACCGGCTGTGCAGCTTGAAGGGAAGAACAGGTGCCTTAGTGCTAGCTCCACTTGGAATCTGATCCTGGCTTTCCCATAATTTGCTGGGTAATCTTGCTGAAGTTACTTACTCTTTGTGTGATTTTATTTCCTCACTTGAAAAATGTGGCTCTTTTATCTGTATATAGTAATCCTAAATTATAAATTAAAAAATATATGTAGTGCTCATTGAAAAGTGATTGATTGATACGTGGTAGGCTGTTAATAATTAGGAGTTGATATATTACTGCTATTATTATTGGTATGGTATTTATTCCCTCATTTATTGTTGCTATGTGTCAGATACTACACTGTGCTGGTTAGATCTAAATTGACAAAGCAAGACCGGATGTGGTGGCTCAGATCCATAATCCCAGCACTTTTGGAAGCTGAGGTGAGGGGATCTCTTCAGGCCAGGAGTTCAAGACTAACGTGGGCAACATAGCAAGATTCTGTCTTTACAAAAAAATAAAAAACATAGCCAGGCATGGTAGCACCCACCTGTAGCCCTGAGGTGGGAGGGTTGCTGGCACCTGGGAGTTTGAGACTGCAGTGAGCTATGATCTTGCCACTGCATTGCAGCCTGGGTGACAGAGCAAGAAGACCCCGTCTCTTAAAAATAATAAAAATAAAAACAAGCAAAATAAAAATCAAGAAAGCACTGAATTTTCATCTTCTTTTATTATTTTTCTTTACTAAGCTATGAAACATTGAAATAATAAAACTTTATTTCTCCATGCCTTATCTTGTTCATTTGTTAGTTTCACTTGAATATTTGAAAGTGAGTACAGCATTCATAGCTGAATACTCTTTACCATCTTATAAAAAGCAGCCTACTCATAATATTGTATTAGTAACACACATCCCTAAGGAAGGGAAAATGAAAATTGTACAAATATTTTTAGTTTTTGGGATTTGCAATTAAAATGATCCATGTTTTGTCATTTTGTTTTTTTCTGTATTTCTGATTTGGTTTTCTTTTATGGTGACAAAGTAAGAAATCTCACAGCTCTTTGCATGGCTGCTCTTGTTTGTCAGCCAGTTCTAATTTTGTTACACTGCTTTTTTTTCTTCAGAGTTTTAGTGAGTATTTCTGTGTAGAGCATTGTAGAGTCATTCATATGATTTCAATGTTTGTTTATATGTCAGCATAAAGTGGGTATTTTTAGAGCATCAGCTTTTATTTTCTAGAGTAAGAGAAAACCAAAACAATGCTTTTGTAAATATGCTAATACATTATGCTGTATTCAGCTTTAGTTTATAGTCTTTGAAGTTTTAATCAATGAAAATATAGTTTAAAAATGTTATAAACTTTACCCAAAGTAGAGAGAAAGTAAAAAGTAAAGCAAATCCTTCTTGTGTCCATTTCTCAGATGTCATTTACCTTTAACAGTTTGATATCTACCCCTATTAGATTTTTTCTGTGCATATCTAAATATACATACATCAGAAGCACACTCTCACTCCTAGAGAGACACATGCGTGTAGTATCATATACTTACGTGTGATTTTGTGATTCTGTGATTCTGTGATGCATACTCTTCCTGCATTGAACTTGAAGCATGTGTCACTGTTGCTCCAACTGGACTGTGAGCTGCCTGGAGTTAGCAGCAGGTCCCATCCCCAGGAGTCACACAGGCCAGTGTGGTTTAAGCAGGAGGCTGGCGGGCCCAGGTGGAGGTGGCAGGGAGTGCCTGTGTGCTGTTCAGGCAATTCTGTGTTCTGGGCTTGGTCTTTGTATGGCTGTGCCTCACAGTGTGTGTGGTGATGTGAGGGGGGTGACCAGAATCCTGCTGGCCCACGCCTGGACTGTGTGTGACCCAGCAGGGCTCCTGTCCAAAGGAGGCTGTGTACATTGCAGCATCGTCATCTGGAACAGGAAGGGTGTCTCCAGGTGGGCAGTGCTGTGACCAGGCCACACTCCCGCCATGCCTCCCATCCTACTGCCCTCCTTTCCTGTCCCCACGTGGGCAGTGCCATGACCGGGCCACACTCTCGCCTTGCCTCCTGCCTGCCTGTCCTCCTCTTTCACACCCGTGCTATTAAAGCAGGGATGTTTCCCATTTGTATACTGTCCCCAAGCTTGTTATATTTCATTCACTTATTTAACCCCAAACTGTTAGAGAAGCAGGGATCTGATGTTATTATGAACTCAGCAACTTTCTATTTCTTAGGGAGTGAAAATTTAGTAAGACTAGAAATTTAAGTAGCCTTGCAGTTAGGTTCTAACCTAACCCAATTTTGTCTGTTCGCTCATTCCTTCATTCATCAGATGGGTACTGCGTGCTAGTGTGTATGAGACCCTGTTCTAGGTGCTGAAGAGCCACAGTGCACGAGCGCTCACTTTCTTAGAGTGTGCATTCTAGGGAGGGGAGATGGACAATGAGTAAAATGTAAAAGGTCAGATGCTGAGAAGTCTGCAGAAAAATCAAGCAGAGAAGCGGGCCAGGGCTTCCCAGGGAGGATGCAGGAGATTTTAATGTTAAATAGAATGGACTGGAAAGTCCTCAATGCAAAGGGGATTTTGAGCAAAGGCCTGAAGAATCTGAGGAGAGCAAGTCTTGGGGATACTTGGGGTAGCACCGCCCAGGTGGTGGATTTCAGAGGCCCAGAAGTGGAAGCCTGCCTGGAGTGTCCGAGGGTGGTGGCAGGAGTGGGTCAAGGCGGTGAGAGAGCGAGTGTGGGAACCACAGCACCGGCACCCCCTCTACCGGGCGTTAGAAGAACTTCGATTTTACTCTGTGGGGGACTGGAAGCCATTGAGGGTTTTCAGCAGACAAGTGACTTGCTCGGACTTAGAGGGTCATAGTGTTTGTTGTTTTTAGAGCAGCCTGGGAAGGGGCCAAGGTGGAAGCAGTGAGTCAAGCTGGGGCGGTTTCAGGAGCTTTGAGTGATGGGGGAGTCCCTTTGCCTGGGGTGGTGGTTGTGGATGAGAAGCTGGGCTGCTCTGGGTCTATTATGAAGTTTTTATTGAGTGTGAGATGTGAGAGAAACTAAAGATAAGAATGACTCCAAGGTTTTTGGTCTGCCCCCTGGAAGGATGGCGTTGCCTGGGGAAGCCTGCAGGTGGAGCAGTTTGGGAGATGGTCAAGTGCAGTTTGGGTCATGTTAATTTTGAGATTTAGAGTAGACACTTGTGTATATGTGTCTAGAGTTCTGGGGAGACATTTTGGCTGGAGGGATAGGTTTGGGTAACTTCAATATTGTTCTTTTTAATCCATAAGATGCTCATACAATATGGAATTATATTTTGATCATGTTTCTCCCTCTAGGTGAAAGGCCGTTTAAATGTAGTGAATGTGGAAAAGCTTTCAACCAGAAGGGGGCACTGCAGACCCACATGATCAAGCACACAGGTGAAAAACCCCACGCCTGTGCCTTCTGTCCTGCCGCCTTCTCTCAGAAAGGGAATCTTCAGTCTCACGTGCAGCGAGTCCATTCAGAGGTAAACACGGGCTGGGGCATAAGCAGTACTTCACAGGGGACAGTAGGTAGCTTTTGGATTAATAAATGGACCCGAGAAATTCTTTTCCATTTAAAAAAATGCAGATTAATTTTGTGCCGAGCAGGCCCTGTTTTAGAAAATACATACATGGAAATTTTTCTGATTTATTACCTGTGGAAGAAACATAAACTACTATGTTTTTGTCTTCTTGCTGACAGCATGGCTTTGGTGAATAAATATTTGAAAATAATTCTAATACCTTCGTTAGTTCTAGTCCATCGTTCTAAATAATGTATTCATCCCTTTAGCAAACTTGAAACACAGGCAAGTATAAGAAATTAAAAGATAGGAAATAAAATTGGGAAAAAAGTGTTTTTCTTACTGCTGATACTCAGAGCTCATGTGGGACATGTCCATTCCCTCTTGGACAGAGACCTGGTCTGTTCATTTCCTTCCATGCTGCTTGTCAACTCTTTCGACTAAAGTGATGATTTCCCATGGTAATTTTCTGTTGTCTACAGAGCCTGCTGATGTGTAGAGCCTCTGCAAGTATTTCTGTAAAGCAGGTCAACCTTTGCTTTAACTAATTGTCATGATTTATTGATTTGTATTTTAATCATAGAATACAAAGAAGTATTTAAACAACACAAATACTTTTATCATGAATCAATATATCCTGTGAAACAGTTTTGCAGAATGAAAGCTATCATATTCTTAAGAGCAAATGTGTATCCCTTAATTTTTTCTTTAGAGCAATACCTTAACTAACACTCAAGTGAACTGAGAGTTAACACCCACTATCTAAGTTTAACAAAAACTAGTAGAAACTGTCTTTGATCTTAGATAAGTAGAATAATGTCTAACATGAAAAAGAGAGAATCTAAAATGAGGAAAAAACCCTGCACACTTTGAGTTCCATATTCAATGATTTAATCTTTTTATTATCTAAGACCCAGAGACGTTAGGAAGGCGTGCCAGAATTAGTGAGGTACTGAGGTTACCTTTAGATTTCATAAGAGTCAGTTTGGGCTGTTGTAAGTCATCCTTGCGGAGTTGCCCCTGGGTGAAGATGATTGCGTAGAAAGGATCGTATATTTGTGTAGCACCCAGAAATACATCACAGCAACCTAGAGCAGCCTTGTGAGTTTAGAAAACTCTTCTACTAAGGGACCCAGAGACTTGCCTATTGCCACTGAGAGGCACTATGGGAGCTGTACTGGGATGGGTTGTTCCAGAAAGAGCCTCTAAAGATTGGTTCGTAAATGTTATACAATCCTGTGAGGAATCTAAATTTGGTTCTTAAAGAGGCACCAGAAGCAAAATGGCAGTCTTACTCAAGTTCAGAGGGGCCAATGAGTTTTCAAGCTAGCCTTCATAGTTCTACAGTAACTAACACTGGCTTTTAGTCATAAAGAAAGAATATTTTAGTTATTTTCTCTGTTCATAGCTATTCTTATTCATTTTACTGGTTTCTATAGTTTCTGGAATTATGATAGTTATAAAAATTAGTTGTTAGGTCGGGTGCGGTGGCTCACGCCTGTAATCCCAGCACTTTGGGAGGCCAAGGCAGGTGGATCGCCTGAGGTCAGGAGTTCGAGACCAGCCTGGCGAAACCCCATCTCTACTAAAATACAAAAAGTAGCTGGGCGTAGTGGCAGGTGCCTGTAATCCCAGCTACTCGGGAGGCTGAGGCAGGAGAATTGCTTGAACCTGGGAGGCAGAGATTGCAGTGAGCCTAGATCATGCCACTGTGCTCCAGCCTGGGCGACAAAAAAAAAAAAAAAAAAGAGAAAAGAAAATTAGTTGTTGACATGGAATATGAAAAGTGATGAAAGATTCATGTATCATTATGACCGTTTTTCCTAACCTCTGTGGTTTTGGCCATCTGAAAGCATATTTGGTGTAATACTTATTTATATATAACTGGCCTTTGCTATTGAACATTGTATTCAGCTGTTAAACTGAGAATGTCTTATGCCTGATAGTTTGTTTTTATTAAATTACAATAATTGAAAAATGTGTTCTCTCACTCTTGAATAATTTCTATTTTATAGAAAAGACTGAAATTTCAGTTCATCTTATACTGGCAATATTGTTTACAGAGTTGGGTCATTGATTCTTCATTGATTCTAGAACTATCTAATTGAAAAGAAAAAAGATAATGTTGAAGGGTTAGATTATTTCTGTCGTTTTGAATGGAATGGTAAATTATAATTTGCTATAATTTAAATGTTTTAATTCAACAATTAATTGTAAAACATCATTTTTTTCTGTTTTATTCTTTAAGGTTAAGAATGGCCCTACCTATAACTGTACAGAATGTAGCTGTGTATTTAAAAGTTTAGGCAGCTTAAACACGCATATCAGCAAGATGCATATGGGTGGGCCACAGAATTCAACAAGTTCTACAGAAACTGCTCATGTTTTAACGGTAAGTTTAGTACTCTGGAAGAGCTTCTTTTTAAACTAAAATCTATCATTTAAAATATAACCTTTACAATTGAATATTTAGTACTAAAAAGGTGCTATGAAAGTATTTTACATGGAGATAAGGTGCGACTTTTTAAAGAATGAAAATTAGTCTTTTGAAATTTGAGAATAATAATTAGATGACTTAATGGACTGTCATCTGAACCTGTAAAAATAAGACAAAATGTAATCATTAATTTGTGAAAGATCATTTCTACAGTGTTATTGATGATTATTGAATATTCTTTATCTTTATAATTTAGGAATTATCCTTTGTAGATAATATTTGTCTTTTCTTATATGACAGTGATAATTTTTCCCAAGTCTTTGGACTTTTGAAACTAATTTATGTTTTCCAGTACACATAGTTAAAAATTTTATGACTCTAAATACATATGCCTACACACAGAGAGACAGAGGTACACAGGTACACACACACACACAGACATACACACTCTTATTTTCTCTGTAGGTGTCTTTAGCTCAGCCTCAGTTAGTTACTTGTACTGCACCATTCTCTCAACAGATTAATAAATGGTCAAATCTGAGCATTGACTATGGTATCTTAATAGTAGTAGACATTAAATACAAAAGTGTGAGAAGTTTTAATGTATGCTTATGAATGCAGTTACTTGGTTGTGTTACGTCAACAGCTGCCTCTTACCAGTATGGAAAATAAGTCTAATTAATTCTTAGTTTTTAAACGTTAGGTTTACCTTTAGTGTTTGTTTTTTCTTCTCTTTTTTCCTAACATTTGCAGTATGGGATGGTTCCTCAGTTTATTCTTGACCAGGTAGATTATTGTAAAATGAATTATCAAGCTGGAGAATAATTAGAGTCCAATAATTATGTCTTCAAAATTCTATTTTGTTCTGAATTTTCTTAAAAAAAATTTTTAATGTTGTGTAAATCAACCAAGTATTAGTTTTTATCATTTCCTTTGGCAGTATGCACATCAAAATATAGATGTAGTGAGTGATCTGGAGTAATAGTCCAGATCATTGCACTTATATTCTCAATAAAACGAAATGTAGTAGAGGGATTTAGAAACCTGGAATCTCCCTTACCTTACACCCTTACTTGGGCAGGGAAGAGCATTAGAAGTTAAATTATATATATTCTTTTTCAGGACTGCCTAGAATCAGTGTTCAACCACCTGGATTGACTCTGCGTGTCTTATATTTTACCTTTCATGTTTTCTAACTCTTGGCCTTTTTCAGTCCTAAGGTTTTTTTCTCTGTCACCCAGGTTGGAGTGCAGTGGCGTAATCATAGCTCACTGTAACCTTGAACTCCTGGGCTCAAGTGATCCTCCTGTCTCAGCCTCCTGAGTACCTGGCGCTACAAGTGCATGCTACCATGCTCGACTCATTTTTAAATTTTTTGTAAGACAAGGTCTCACTGTGTTGTCCAAGGTGCTCTCAAACTCTTGGCCTCAAGAGATCCTCCCACCTTAAACTCCCAAAGCCCTGGGATTACAGGCATGATCCACCGAGGGTGGCCTGAAGTCTCCTCAGCTTTATCTTATGACTCTTTTGATTTTATTTTTTTACAGTAAGATTTTTAATTTCTGAGAGCTCTACCTTGTAATGATATGATTGTTTCTTTTTCACGACTTTTTTTTTTTCTGGTTTGATACACTTTCTCTGAAATCCAGTAAGCATTTTGTTTTAACGAGTTTTTAGTGCTCATTGAGTTGTTTGCCTGGGGTCATCTCCCCTTCTCTCTCCTGTGCCTATCTCGTCATCTTTCGTTGCCTGCTTGTGTTTCAGGAAGGGGCAGCGGTAGCCTGTGTGTGAACTGTTAACACGTGGACGGTGCTTGCTGATCCAGGGTCACCTTGAGTGTGAGTGGCCAGGCAACCAGCCCTTCAGGGGACCCTGGTGGCAACACAAAAGACTTACATTTAGTCTGGGGAATTCAGTGCCACAAAAGGCGTCCTAGTTCTTCCCAGGTCATTTATTATTTTTTATCTTTTTTAGAGATAAATGATATTTAGAGAGTCCTTTTTTTTTTTTTCCTCAGAGTAAGTGCCTGTCTGCCACTGAATGAGTGACAAGGGCATTCATTTTCAGTCCTAATGTTTTTTGTTCTGTTTTTGTTCTTATTTTCTAAATCAATAGACTTGAATTTTAGAGCAGTTTTGGGTTTACAGACAATTTGGCAGAAAGTACAGAGAACTGCCATACATTCTCCTCCCGTGCTCAGTTTCCCCATTTCTGACATGGTGCATTGGTCGGGTACCTTTGTTACAACTGGTGAACGAATGTGGATATATTACTATTATTAACCAAAGTTCATAGTTTCCATCGGGGTTCACTCTCCGAGTTGTCCATTCTACGGGTTTTGACAAAATGTGGAGTGTCCTGTCCCACCCTCACAGTGTCATGCAGGGTAGTTTTCCCTGCCGTACACTGTCTTCTGGATCCATCGTTTCGGATTCCCGAGCCCTGCAGGAATGGGACTGGCTCCGTCTCCCATCACAGCCCTTTCCTCTGACTTAGGTTTTCTTGGCTATAGCATTACAGCATTTTCCTCCAGTCTCCCTGCAGGAATAATTTTTCAGAAATTTGTTGAATTATTTTGACTGGAGTGGTTTCTTTCTTACTTTTAAAAATTGTATAACTTACTATTTTTAAAATTCCTCACTTCATTTTATTGGGCCAACAGGAAGGTGAGGGTTTGTGTGCTCAATCTGCCATCTTGAGTCTCTACTGCCCACTTGGAAAAACTTTTAAAAATTGCATTAGAACAATTTATCATGTGCTTTAAAGAGCCAGTATCGTGCCAAAGACAAAAATCAGTGAGGCATTGTATTTAAAATTTATGTTTAGGATACTCTTAGATTTTAACACCCTTAAAGAGGGTATTGTCTGTTTTTTCTTTTTCTTTTTAAATTGAAGAGCAAAATTGTATTTTTAATGAAAATGTCTCTGTGTTTCAGGCCACACTCTTTCAGACATTACCTCTTCAACAGACGGAAGCCCAAGCCACGTCAGCCTCCAGCCAGCCGAGCTCCCAGGCGGTGAGCGACGTCATCCAGCAGCTCCTGGAGCTCTCGGAGCCGGGGCCAGTGGAGTCGGGTCAGTCCCCGCAGCCCGGGCAGCAGCTGAGCATCACAGTGGGCATCAACCAGGACATTTTACAGGTGAAGCACGCTTACCTGCAGCGTGAGGCTTACGCGCTTGCGCTGGGTCAGAAACCAGCAATGATGATTGAGAAATAAATATGCAGGGCTGGTGAGAGTCAAGGTCTCCTCATGAAAAATGTGTCTGAACCGAAAAAACTTAATGTGCCTACTTAATTGCTTATGGATGGTGCAGCACTCAAATGATTTATTAATCTATACGTTTTTTTTAAAAATCACAACCTTTTTTTTTTTCAAAAGTGAATTTACTTGAAAGAACAACGCTTTTCAGAAGTTGTATCTATTCATGTTGACAGAGGTGGAAAAAGTATTTTATTCTTTCTTGAGTTCTGGTGTATGATTTGGAGGCAGTCATGGGTGTTGACAGTTCTGAAGTGTTCATACTGCCTGGCCTTCTCTTGTGGGTATGTGGGCAGTGCCTGCATATGCAGGACAGGAGCAGGAGCAGGAGCGCAGGACTCCCAGCCTTCCAGTCCAGCGCTACTTCACACACTCTTCACTTCTAAAGAGAGGGGGTCTTCCTTCTCCTCTCTCTGTTACTTGGTTAAAGTAACCTTCCTCCTATACTTTCATGGGGAAGGGCTGGCCAGGGCTATGAGGAATCTCAAGGTGTCATCCACAGCCCATACCTTAAAGGTAAACCCAGTGTAACTCAAGAGTCTTAAAATAGGTATTCACAAATCTATTTGGAGGCAACTAAAGTGGTGTGAGGTAAGATTTCTAAAAGTCAAATAGATTTTAATTCCCTTCAATTTAGAAATGTAAATGCTTATATTTTGGGCGGGGCAAGTTGTCAGATATCAGATGGGATATTATAGCCTCCAAGGGTTGGAAGCCTCACTTACAAGTGATGACTTGGAATTGTAGATTCTTATTTCTTGGAGTGGAATTAGAATTCTATAGGTAAAGCTTTATGACATCTTTGTGATTGATTTTGGTAGGCAGATTTGGGCCATCGTATCTTCTAACCTTTTAGTTTTGTTCTGTCTTAGCAAGCCTTAGAAAACAGTGGGCTGTCTTCAATTCCAGTTGCAGCACATCCTAATGACTCCAGCCATGCCAAGACTTCTGCAACACAGGTTCAAAACCCAGATGTTTCCAGTGTTTCAAATGAGCAGATGGACCCTACAGACGCAGAGCAAGAAAAAGAACAGGAAAGCCCAGAGAAACTGGATAAAAAAGAAAAAAAAATGATAAAGAAGAAATCACCATTTCTACCTGGTAATTGTGCTAAACTTTAAAGTTTAAACATTTGGGATAGCATATTGTTGGTTTTTAAGAAATATGCCCTTCTTTTTTCTTCTGAAGGTGATAGGATATGTTTGTTGAATGTTTTGTAGCTAGGTGTAGTTGGTTGGTATTTAAAATTAAAAAGAATGACAGCCATAAAATGTCTTAAACTGATCCCTTTCCCTTAACCTGCCTTCTTTCCTGTATTCAGTTTCTCCTGACTCCTCGCCGGGGCTTAAAAACTTGTCTCCGACTGTTCTCTCCCTGCTCTGCTCAGGCTCCTCCTCTCCACTCAGATCCACATGTTGCTTCAGTTCTTCTCACCCTTGGTGCCTCTGACATCCAGCCATGTGATTCTAGTAATGTCTGACTAGTCCTTTCCTCTTCATCGTCAAAGGACCCCACAGCACAGCTCCCTCCTCCACGCCTCACCTTTTCCTGTTACATGCCCAGATCCATTTCTCGGCTCCTGAGTATCCTATCCAGCCAGCATTTCAAGTCCTGCCTCTGTCTGTGCTTCTGGGCACAAACTTGGTATACATCATACTGAAACTGGATTCCTACTGTTTCTAGATGTCCCTGCGTTTCTGCACATCTTGCTTTCTGCAGCAAGGGTGCCTTCCTTCTCCCTCTGCCTCTGTTGTTTGTCAAATCTTGGCCGTCATTGAAGTATCTTCAATGCTCCATCATCAGGCATCTTCAGTGCTCTTCTTTGTGGGCACACTCTGAGCGATGCTTTTCCTTGTCCCGCCTCCCACAGCACTTAGAGTGTTTAGGATTCCTGCGTTCTCTTATGTGAATTGTGCACAGATGCAGTCAGATGTCTCTTCTAGGTAATAAGCTCTTTCTGGCTGGGAATACAGCCTTTTCATTTTTCAACATCCCACAGTGCTCAAGATGGCTCTTTGTATAGGAGTAGGAATTTACTTCATCTTTCTTGAAAAAGATAGATTCCTGTCTTTTTGGCAAAACTGTTCCTGTAAAAACCTTTTCCAGGTGTCTTGGGGAGCAAGTGCATTCTTGCTACAAAGCATGGAATAACATAACATTGCTATTTCTGTGAACACATCTGTCCTAGAATACATTTTCTCATTTATAACATGATTGTCAAGTTCTTCTTTCTCAAACCACACAACACAAGTCCTGCTTTTTTTCTCCTTGATCTGGCCTTCTTTTTCCTAAGTGAAAACCTGGATGCTGGAATCTAAGCAGTTTCTCCCGCGGTTTCCTGGTATGGAGCAGGGCAAGAAAGGAAAAACAGGAGCCATTTCCACGTGTTTTGATTAGCTGTGTGGTGGCCTTCCAGGTTACAGGTGTTATGTGTTGCTAATAATCTGATGCAGATTTACCACCTGTGTGTGAGTGCCCGCCTGAGCTTTGTAGGCCACTGTCTCTAGTTACTGTGCTAAATCAGAGATGCTTTCACAGGGCAGGGCAGCCAGCCGCTGAGTTAGGAGCCATGTCAGACCTTCTCCTTCCTGAAAGCACCACGTAGTCATGGCCCTTAAACCGGGCAGGTGAACGTCACCCTGTGATGCTCCTTCCAGACCTTCGCCTGCATGTGCTGGAAGCAGCGTTCTCCTTGTGCCGAATGCTAGCCAGGGAATTCCAAATGGAATTGCTAGAAACCTTCTTGTCCGGTGTTCTCGTTTGGAGTGCTGTGTTTACAGAGTTGATGACTAACAGTGGTGTAATTTCTGGACTACTTGAATAAATTCAATACACACGTAGACTACTGAGCAAGTGCATGTAGCTCTAATAATTTCCCGTTACATTTATGGTGATGAGAAAACCATTGGGGACTTTTTTTTTTTTGAGACTGGGTCTTGTTCTGTTACCCAGGCTGGAGTACAGTGGTGGGATCATAGCTTACTTTAGCTTTGAACTCCTGCGCTCAAGCAGTCCTCCTGCCTCAACCTCCCAAGTAGCTGGGACTGCAGGCCTGTGCCACCACGCATGGCTAGTGAAAAACATTTTTTTTTTGTAAAGCTGAGATCTTGCACTGTTGCCGAGGCTGGTCTTGAACTCCTGGCCTCAAGTGATCCTCTTGCCCCAGCCTTCCAAAATGCTGGGATTATAGGCATGAGGTACCACACTTAGCCCGGGGACATGTTTGTATATAAAGATACTCCTTTTAATTAAAACTTTTTAATGACCAGTGCTGTTTTAACATAGTGATTGTATCTGAAAATACCTCTCCAAGGACAGAATATCATTTGATATCTTAGAAAGACCATGAGGAAAACTATTCTTATCTCGTAAGTCATAATGTTAATTACTTATAACTAACCTTGATGCTGGACGTGGTGGCTAACCCCTGTAATCCCAGCACTTTGGGAGGCTGAGGTGGGCGGATCACGAGGTCAGGAGTTCGAGACCAGCCTGATTAACGTGGTGAAAGCCCATCTCTACTAAAAATACAAAAATTAGCTGAGTGTGGTGGTGCGGGCCTGTAATCCCAGCTACTCAGAAGGCTAAGGCAGGAGAATCACTTGAACTCGGGAGGCAGAGGTTGCGGTGAGCCAAGATTGCGCCACTGCACTCCAGCCTGGGCAACAGGACGAGACTCCATCTCCAAAACAAACAAACACCCAAAACTAACCTTCATTATGTTCCTAAGTTAAGCATACTCTGCCATGTTAAATTGTTGCTTTTGATTTATTCACTTTTATCAGAGTGTATGTTTTCGGTGGGATTTGCTTTATTTTAAGAAGTTACATTAAAAATTTAACAAATGTTTTTATAGTTATTGTACAACTTGTGACATATAAATCATTGTGAATTTTTAGTAAAGTTTGAAACTTATTGTGGGGCAGTATTGGCTATGTAGAAATCTTGGTGAAAGGTGTTTTGGAAAGCTGATGATTTATTCTTTTAAGGATGAAAATGGTATGGTATAGTGAAACTATTGTGTATGGAGACTTCTAAAAGTTGTTGCAGACTTGACCTTCTTAGCAGAGTATGGTCTTGTGAACTTAGCCACTGCTTGATGGCCTGGGGTCATCGCTGTGAACTTCAGTTTACTCTCTACTCAGCCGTAATCGGCTGGCATCCTGCTGGCCTGTTTCAGTCCACTGGCTCCAGGATGGTGTGGCTCTTAGACTCATCTGCTTTTTAAAATTATTATCTCTGCATGTGTGCTTTTTAAAATGACCTGTAACAAACCTTCTCCCATGTTCTTCTTTTGTTGTTTGTGGCCTACCAAGTGCTTACAGCTTGGAATAAATTTGATTTTTATAATTCCGTAAAAGCTAAGTGCAAGTAGCCCTCCTTCTCCGTGGGGTCTGCGTCCATGGGTGCAACTGACCTCGTATCAGAAAATCCCCAGTGTGTGTACTGCAGTAAGCCCAAAGCAGTGTTAAAAATACTAGTGTGAATGGCACACAAAAATTGCTTTTTTTTTCCTCCCATAAATTATTAACTGGAATTCTCATTGTGAAGTAGACCCAAGGAGATGCAGTCCTTAGGGTTTCCTCCCTGGAAGAGTACCTTTAAATAATTTTTGTAAAACTTTAGCTTCAGGCTGCTGAAGCACTTGACAGATGTCCTAAATCATTTCTGGGCAGCCTGCGAGGAGGGCAGGTTTCCTTGTTGAAGATGCTGAGTGCATCGTGGGCTGCATCTGAGATGCACTGTCCTTGCTGTGTGCCCACATAAGCCAGTACTGTTTGTGCATCTGCCAGGACTGAGATGTGTTTCACAGGTTCTGGGAACCACATGGGGGCAATGCTGTTATAAATGGGAGCAAGAAATCCCATGTTCCCTCCCATCCTCCCCGAGGTTCTCAACTTTGGAGGACAAAACGCATTTTGTGCACTTGGATCTGGCTATTCAGCTGCTCCTGTAAGACAGTAACCAGCACTCATTGTCTGTTCTCTGTACCTTTTTGTGGCGTCTCTCATTCCACTGCCTGTGACTGACTGAAGGGAAGCAAAGTAACTCCTCCACAGCATCTGCCTTTCTCAACAGCAGACTGGTTGTTTTCTTCTGCTGCTCAGAGCAGTTCTTCAACAACTGCATGAGCAGAGGCATGAGCATCTGTCATACAATGGGGGTGCCGATGTCTTAGGCTTGGCTGTAATCTGCTTGATAAAAGGAATGAGTTCCTGGGGGTCTCTTCCCTCATAGTCTTTGAGCACGTGTCTGAGCAGACAGGAGGAACAGAAGGACTTCTTCCTTTAGGCAAGTAATCATGAGATGAAGGAATGTGGGAATGCCGCTTCTGAGCATATCCTCTGTAAAGCACGGCTGAGGGCTGATGAGAACGTCTCTAAACAGCGCAGAGCCTCGGAACAGCCACGTGGTGCCCCAGGTTGCTTGTTGCTCTGGCAAGTCCAGCAGCGTGGTTGAGGCAGTCTGTTATGGATGCCTGCCTTTCTCCATCTGCTGTCAGCACTAGTGTTCCTAACAGAAATGGAAACTTTTCCATCAGTGGAGTCCACAGATTCCTCAATTAATGCTTGCTTCCTTTTTGATGGGTGTTTGCTATCAATAATCAGTACTTCAGCTGTCTCCTAAACAAATAGTTGGTTATTGTTCTTTGATAAGGACTGTTAACCATTCTCTGTGGAGAAAGCCCTGATAAGTCTTGTATTCTATTGAGAATATCCTCAATGAAAGGATTCATTGTTTCTTGAGAGATTTGACAGATCTAAAGAACTGCTAAGCAGTTGTGCTGCGCGCTTTTGTAAGACGGTGTAACAGACCCCTTTGATCTAAGAAAGTCATTAATACCCATGGAATATGCTGAGGTTCAGCTGTGAAGAACTTTCCTATCTGACAGGTTTCGAAGAACTCATGTCACAGATATGTACGGATAGGAGCTAACTCCTGGCATTACCAATGGCTGCACCATATTTGCAAAGCACTGCCCATTGAACCAGCACCTGAGAAAGGGTCACCATGAGATCCTGGAAGAGCTTCTGCCAACTGCTATAGCAAGCTTGCTGCTTCTGCAGCTTCTATAAATTGTGTAGCCTGCCAGTGCTGCAGTGTCGAAACAAAAACTGCACAGGAGCCAGCAGTGACTGGTAAAGCTTGAGCTAGCCGGTCCACAGGGGTTGCAGTGAGCTGAGATCATGCCACTGCACTCCAGCCTGGGCGACAGAGTGAGACTCCATGTCAAAAAATAAAAGAAAATAGGATTTTACTAGCTCCATTTCATCAGCAGAGTCCATTCCTCGATTTACAGTTTCAGTCGGATGCTTCTGTTGGCCCAGTCCTAGCAGCATATCTCTAAACCTATCATTGGCTATGAGGGCCAGGTTTATGTCGAGGCTGTGTTAGTCTGCTCTCATGCTGGTAATAAAGACATACCCAAGAATGGGTAATTTATAAAGGAAAAGGTTTAATTGACTCATAGTTCCACATGGCTGAGGAGGCCTCACAGTCGTGGCAGAAGGTGAATGAGGAGCAAAGTCACATCTTACACGGCTGCAGGCAAGAGAGGCATGTGCTGGGGACCTGGCCTTTATGAAACGATCAGATCTTGTGAGACTTACTGGCACGAGAACAGCACAGGAAAAACCCACCCCCATGATTCAGTTACCTCCCACCGGGTCCCTCCCACGACATGTGGGAATTATTAGCATTCAAGGTGAGATTTGGGTGGGGACACTGAGCCAAGCCATTATCAGAGGCTTTTGTGTGAAGCCCCCAGACTTCCCAGCATTGACCTGGCACTTTTCATTTGTACGATGATTATTTGTAAGATTTGCTGCTGTGGTTCCACCAGGTTTGAATGCGCTATTCCCACTGTTCTGATAGGTCTGCTACTGAGAGAATGTTTGAAAAAAGAAAAAAGAAACACAAAAAGCAAACAAACACTTAGGCCGTGCAGTGAGATATTCGGTAACAAAAGGCAAGAATGTGACTCGGGCTTTCATGTTTCACGTAAAGGTCTTCTCTGGCTGAGGGGTCCACATTTGTGCATGACAGCTTTCACTGTTTACCTATTTTTTCCCTGAATTTTCTGAGAGGGACTTGTAGATATAATGCTCTTTTAACTGTAAATACTTTAGGTGTATTTCCTAAAATCAAGGACATCATTGTATATAATAATAGTAAAATCATCAATATCAGGAAATTAAAATTGACCCAATACTTGTCCAGTGTACTGACCTTACTGAAATTTTATCATGGTGTCAGTAATGTACTTGATAACAAATGAAAAACATTTTGCAAACAGTTACACTTTCCTTTTGATAAACAGTTACACTTTCATGGAGTCATGTAGATTGACCTTTCCAGCAGCAATTATTGGAGCACCTGTTTCCTCACAGCCTTTTTGAGAAATTGTATTCAAAATTTTAGGATCCTTTTTACTCATCTGATAGGTTAGAAAATAGTGTCTTATTGTACGTTTAATTTGCATTTTTCTTACAAGGAGTAAGGTTGAGGGCTTTTCCTGTTAAAGAATACTGATATCTTCCCATAAGACTAATTCTTAAATTCTTTTGTCCATAATGTATTAAAGATGATAGTATTTTGTGAACTGTATTTGTTCATACAGTTTACTCCGAGACAACACACATTTGAACTGCACAGGTCCACTTATATGCAGGTTTTCTTCCACCTCTGCCACCCCAAGAGAGCAAGACCCCCCACTTCCTCAGCCTACTCAACATGTAGATGGAGATGAAAATCATTTCCACTTAATGAATAGGAGATATATTTTCTCTTCTTTGTGCTTTTCTTAATAATGTTTTTTTCTCTAGCTTTAATGTAAGATTATGGTAATATAATACACATAATATATAAAATATGTGTTAACTATTGATGTTACTGGTAAGTCTTCTGGTCAACAGGAGGCTATTGGTAGTTAAGTATTTTGGGTATCTTATGGGCAGATTTTTAACTGCATCGGGGGTCAGTGTCCCTAACCTCTGAGTTGTTCAAGGATCAGCTGTACATTTTTTTCTAATTTGTTTGCCTTTTTGAGTTAAAAAACTTTTTTAACTGGGGAGAAATTTATATATATGTATAGCTAAGTTTGTCAATGTTTAATGACTTTGGGCTTCGGTGATATCTAGACTTCATCACTGACATGGAAAAATAACCCCTTCTCTTATATCTGACTTTTATAATTTAAGAGTTTTTTTTTTTTTTTTTAAGATAGGGACTCACTCTGCTGCCCAGGCTGCAATGCAGTGTCATGATCATAGCTCTCTGCAGCCTTGACCTCCCAGGCTCAAGTGATCCTCCTGCCTCAGCCTCCTGAGTAGTTAGGACTATAGGTGTGCACCACCACACCTGGCTAATTTTGTTACTTTTATTTTTGTAGAGACAGGGTCTTGCTATGTTGCCCAGGCTGGTCTTGAACTCCTGGCCTGGAGCAGTCCTCCTGCCTTGGCCTCCCAAAGTGCTGGGATTACACTCATGAGCCGCTGTGCTTGGCCATAATTTAATGTTTTAAACTAAATCTTTGATTCAATTTTATTTTTTTTCAGGTGGCCACCCAGATGTGCAAACATCATTTGTTAAAGAAATCATATTTTCCCCACTGAAATGTAATGCCACCTTTATCACACTCCCACATCTGTATATGTCTTTTCTGGACTCTCTTCTACTCCTCTAATCTGTCTTTTTATTCAAGTGTTCTGGTACCAAGTGGTTTTAACTTTTTAGTGTACTTTGATAACTAGAAAGCCAGTCTTCTGTTGATACTCCTTTTTAAAAGTGTATTCTTGACTTTTTTCTCATATTTATTTTTCAGATGCATTTAGAATCTTTTGCTAAAGTTCCAAAAACTTTAGTTCCAAAAACAGTCTTGTTGGTATTTGTATACAGATGATAAATTAAACCAAGGAGAATGGATGTCTTTGTAACTTTTAGTCTTTGTCCCAAAGAATAGGGTGTGCATTTCCATTAATTCATCTTTTCTTTTTTTTTTTTCTTTTTGAAAAGTATCTCAGTAATGTTTTGAAATTTTCTTTGGGTTTTTTTTTTTTTTTTTTTTTTTTTTTTAAATAGGAGAAGTATTGAGTTTCTTGTATTAAAACTTGGGTATCTTTCTGAGTGTCTAGGTTTTTTAGATTATGTGGTAATATTATTTGAAAATAATGACTGACATTTCTAGTTTATACTATATATTGCTTTATCTTGTCTAATGTCATTGACTAGTATCTCTAGGTCACTATAAATTAATGGCAGTCATAGTGGACTTTTTTCCCTGACTTTAATATATTTTTCTATCAAGTTGATTGTTGTATTGAGATATGTTTTATTCACCTTTTCCTGTTTTTAGACCTTTTTTAAGACTACACGTTGAGTTGTAGCAAATACCTTTTCATGTTGAAGATGTGTATATATCCTTTTTCCTTACATTTGTTAATATATTTGAAGAGAAAAGCTATTGGCCAACTCCAGGGAAGCTTGCTATGTGGGATTGCAGATCTAGCTTTCCAGATCTTTCCATTTGTCAGAGTTGGAAATCTGGATTCCACTTCCTTTTTAACATTGTGTGGGTGAAACAAAACATATGGAGGCCAGATTTGGAGACAGCTTCAGGACTTCCAGTTCGTAGTCTCTCTTCTAGTCTGTTCCCAGATATTAGAACCTGGTGGCAGATTTAGATTGTGTCACCCTGCATAAGTAGAGATGTAGTTTTATTTTGGTTTGGAAAAAATCTGGTTGCTTGGGAATGGCCTCCTAATTTTCACTAGTAGATATTATAGTCTCTTATACCCTTTTATACCTTGCATTTTTGATTTGTTCATGATAAGGCCTTTAGGTAACTATGCATATTTCTGAATTAATTTTTACCTATTAGTTTTAAGCAGTCTTAAATTTTTGATGTCTTTAAAATATGCACTATCACCACAAAATAAATGTCTCTCATTTTACAACCAGTTCCCTTATTTCCTTCTTCATTTTTACCCTTGATTTGTGTCTGTGCCTTTCTTTGTTTTTATTTCTATTCTGTCACTGTTTAAATTATTTTTCATTCTTTTTTTGTTTTTGTTTTTGTTTTGAGATAGGGTCTGGCCCTGTTGCCAAGGCTGGAGTGCAGTGGTACAATCATAGCCCACCACAACTCCTGAGTCCTGGACTCAAGCCATCCTTCCACCTCAGCCTCCCAAGTAGCTGGAACCACAGGCATGCATCACCACACCCAGCTCATTGTTTTAAAACTTTTTCTGTAGAGACAGAGTTTTGCCATGTTGCCCAGGCTGGTCTCGAACTCCTGAGCTCAAGTGATCTGTCCGCCTTGGCCTCCCAGAATGCTGGGATTACAGGCGTGAGCCACTGCGCCCTGCCCACTTTTCTTCTTTTTCTTTTCTTTTTTTTTTGAGATGGAGTTTTGCTCTTGTTGCGAAAGTAATCTATAAAGGTAGAAAATGTATTTCCTCAAATACAATATTCTTTGCGAGAATAATTCACATAAAAAAGAAAGGGCCTGGGTGCAAAGGGGCCGGGTGTGGTGGCTCACCCCTGTAATCCCAGCACTTTTGGAGGCTGAGGCGAGTGGATCACCTGAGGTCGGGAGATCGAGACCAGCCTGGCCAACATGGAGAAACCCCGTCTCCACTGCCTAGGCTGCAGTGGAGTAATCTTGGATCACTACAACCTCCACCTCTCCAGTTCAAGCAATACTTTTGCCTCGACCTCCTGAGTAGCTGTGTTATCAGGCATATGCCACCACGGCCTGACTAATTTTGTATTTTTAGTAGAGACGGGGTTTCTCCATGTTAGCCAGGCTGGTCTCCATCTCCTGACCTCAGGTGATCCTCTCGCCTCAGCCTCCAAAAGTGCTGGGATTACAGGGGTGAGCCACCACACCGGGCCCCTTTCTTTTTCATGTGAATTATTCTTGCGAAGAATATTGTATTTGAGGAAATACATTTTCTACCTTTATAGATTTACTTGCATATGTGGAGAATTTCTTATATTTAGTGATAACAGAGAAGGAAACAGAGGTTTTCTTTTTCTTTAAAAAGAAACTTTTTCTGACACAAGTAAGTAAATTTTAGTGAAATGTTCTGGTGAATTTCGTTAACATGGCCAAAATCTTTCTGATTTCATGTGGATTCTTTATCTGAGTTATCTGTATAGTTACTGTACATGTCACCTTAATTTCAGATGAATAAATCTAATCAAAAATTTAAATAAAGTGATTCTAAGTTTTAGTTACCTGCAGTTAACCAAATTCTCAAAAATATTAAATGGAAAATTTTAGAAATAATTCTTAAGTTGTAAATTGCTTACTATTTCACTTTGTGCTATCCTACTCCATACCGAGAGGGATGAGAGGGACGCAGGTCATCCCCTTGTGTCCCATGCACTCACGCTGCTGCATTAGCCACTTAGTAGCTGGCTTGGTTATCAGGTAGAAAAACGTAGTATACGTAGGTTTCCCTACTATCTGGGGTTTCAGGCATCCACTCGGGTCTTGGCACTGTTTTCTACTGAAAAGGGAGGGACAGGTGTACTTTACTATATTTCCATCAATTTGTGATTTTTCTTCTATTAGAAATAGTTTTAAACTTGATTCAAAATTGAAGAATAATACAGGAGACAGATCCACTTATATTTTATCACGAATTGATATATACTGTTTGTCTTAACTATTTACAAATTACCTTTCATCGCATATGAATTTACCATTTTTTAATTATTTGCATTTATATTTTTTTATTGGCGATATCCAGTAGGCCCAATAAATACTTATTCCAGCGTCACTCCTTCTCTTCTCGTCCCTTGCATTAAACATGGGGTTATTCGATCCTATCTGCTTTCCTTCTCATTGAGAGGGAGCCGAGGTGCCGCTGGACCTACAGAATCAATCACTTTTTCAGTGGGCGTACTTTCTCAGAGACTGAATTGTGTTTTCCCCAACTGTTAGGGGTTTCAGCAAGATTAACTCATAGCCCTTGATAATGTCAGCCATCCTGGGAATTGCAAGCTTTCGCATAACTGATCATACACGCAGCTTTCTATAGGGACCGCGGGGGCCCTGGCCAGTACTGGGTGTGGCGTCCAGGCCAAGTGGTACGTGTCCTCTCCCTCCGCAGGCTCGATCCGTGAAGAGAACGGCGTGCGATGGCACGTGTGTCCCTACTGCAACAAGGAGTTCCGCAAGCCCAGCGACCTGGTGCGCCACATCCGCATCCATACCCACGAGAAGCCCTTCAAGTGCCCGCAGTGCTTCCGTGCCTTTGCCGTGAAAAGCACGCTGACGGCCCACATCAAGACGCACACCGGCATCAAGGCGTTCAAGTGCCAGTACTGCATGAAGAGCTTCTCCACCTCGGGCAGCCTCAAGGTGCACATCCGCCTGCACACAGGTACGACCTCAGGGCTGCGCCCACATGGCTACTGGCCACGGGTACCAAACACAGGTACGACACACAATACGGGTGCAGGTACTGCACACAAGTACTGCCCACACCATAGGTGTGGCCTGCAGTGCTGCACCCACACAGCCACTGCCCACAGGTACTACACAGCGTACTGCACAAAGGTACCAAACACAGATACTGCACACAGTATCCAGCACAGCACTGTGCACAGGTACTTCACACAAGTACTGCCTACACAAGTACTGCCACAGAGACTGCACAAAGTACCACCCACTGCACAAAAAACCACCCACACCATAGGTGTGGCCTGCAGAGCTGCGCCCACACAGGCACTGCCCATAGGGACTGCACACAGTTACCGAACACAGATATCACACACAGTACCCAACACAGCACTGTACACAGGTACTGCATAAGTACTGCCTACAGGTACTGCACACAGTACCCAACAAACACAGCATCATGCATGAGTACTGCACACAATTACTGTCCACAGGGACTGCACACAGCACCATACGTAGTACTGAACACAGTACTGCACACAGGTGTGGCCTGCAGTGCTGTACCCACCCTGGCACTGCCCACAGAGACTACACACAGGTACCACACACAAGTATGGCCTGCAGTGCTGCAACCACATGGGCACTGGCCACAGGAACCACACATGGTACCAAACACAGGTACTGCACACAGGTACCAAACTCAGTACTAAATTCAGGTACCACACACAGGTACCAAATATAGTACCACACACAAGTACAGCCTGCAGTGCTGCACCCACATAGGCATGGCTCACAGGGACCACACAAGGTACCAAACACAGGTACTGTGCACAGGCACCAAGCACAGTACCAAATGCAGTACCAAACACAGTACTGTACACAGTACCAAACAGTACTGCACACAGGTATAGCCTGTAGAGCTGAACTCAGGCACTGCCCACAGGGACCACACACAGTACCAAACATAGTACGGTATACAGGTACTGCACACAAGTATGGCTTGCAGTGCTGCACCCACACAGGTACTGACCACCAGGACTGTACACGGTACCATGCACAGGTACTGCACATAGTACCAAACACAGTACTACATACGATATTCAACACAGTACTAAACATAGTACCACACACCCAGTACCCCGTGAGTACTGCCCACAGGGACTGTATACAGTACCACACACAGTACTGTACACAGTATCCCACACAGTACTACACTTAGGTAGCAAACACAGTACTGCACACAGGTACCACACATGGTACCAAACACAGTGACACACACAGCCACTGCCAATAGGTACTGCATACAGTACTGCACACAGGTGCTGAGAAGGGATTGAGTCACAGCACCTGGGAGAGCAATAATTGAATACTTGGAGGATGTGTTTCCGTCTTTTCATCAGCACTTGTTGAGTCTTTTCTGTAGGGTGGGCATGAGGCATCTACAGGTAAAGAAAACAGGTGCAGCCTTGATCTCCATGGAGCTAAGGATATGCTGGGGGAGGCATTAAAAACAAGTAACACTTAAAAATGAACGTAGAATTGCAGAGGGTGAAAAGAGACTTCTGTCCGGATCAGATTTAGATTTAGGCCGAATGAGCCTTTCTGAGGACACAATGTGTAGTCTCCATATGATCTGGGAAGATCTGAAGGCTTTAGCTGGGCCGGGGGAGGATCAGGGACCTGTTTGTACTGAGGCCTTCTAATCAGTATTAAGGCATGAAATCTTTCATTATGGAGCTCCAAATTTTTTTAAATGATATATTTATTGGGATGTAATTTACATGTTATAATATTTACCCTTTTAATGTATACAATTTGGAATTGTGAAACCCACACCACTGTCTGATTTTGGAACATTTTTATCACCACTCCCCACTCAAAGAAACCCTGTACTCATTGGCAGTATCTCCCGAATTCCCTCAGGGATCCTCCGCTGGGCTGACCATGTGGATTAAGTGTTTGACAAAGCTGAAGTTACTCAATTTTGTTGTATGTCTTTCTTTGAAATTTACATTTTCATTTGCTAATAAAATTATAAAACAAGGAAATATTCTTTAGAAGTGGGGCACAGTAGTAAGAGGGTCATTAAGAGGATGTTAGTACTGTTATCATAGTTCACAATCAGTAGCAACTACTGTTTATTGTTTGTTTGCAAAATGTGAGACATTACTAAGTGCTGTTTAAACATTAGCTTACATAATCCCAGCAGCAGCCCTGGAGGCCGGTGTCCTTAAGCCACTTTCCAGATGAGGACTTGAGAGAGAAAGCATCCTTACATACTGTAGAATTTTTAAGAAGTACTAGTTGTTTGAATATCCATATTTTACAATTTAAGACCTTGGCCTTAAAATACTAAATGTTCTTTTTTTATATACTTAAAATGCTCTTATTACATGCCTTCATATCTGTAATATGCACTCTATGCAAACAAGGGAAAATAATTTACAATATCCATGAAATTATAAGCATGGCCTAATAAATTTAAGGTTCAAATCAGTATTGGAAATACTAATATTTTATGTTGGCATTTGTTGTTGAGATGTAATTTCTTGAAATAATTCTAAAATGTGATTTTATTTTTATTAGGAGTTAGACCTTTTGCTTGTCCTCACTGTGACAAAAAATTTCGAACCTCAGGCCATAGGAAGACTCACATTGCTTCCCACTTTAAACATACGGAATTAAGGAAAATGAGGCACCAGCGAAAACCTGCAAAGGTTCGTGTTGGCAAGACGAATGCTCCAGTCCCTGATATTCCTTTGCAGGAACCAATCCTCATAACTGACTTAGGTAAGAGGGGTTGCAGGGAGTCGTTACAATTTATCGAGTACTCTTTTCTTTGCTGTTTCATGAATTGTGTATGCAAATTATGGTCTATGTAGTTAATTAGTTTTTTAGGCATAGTATTAATGAGATCTGTGTTAAGCCTTGTTTTGCTTTATGGGCTAGCATGTTTTACAATCAAGATTAAAATCCTAATTGTATCCAAACTGCTATTCAAATCGTTTTTTAAGAGACAAATAATGTGTAAGTGAAAACAGTAGTGTAAAAGTCCTCATTGAAGAAACATTGCTGCCTTAATGGAACCATCAAAGGTGACAAGTGGTTTTTATGTGAAACATACAGTGCACGTTGTTGTTTTCATCTTTACGTTCTTTGTGTTATTTGGGCTACTTTAATCTTTGGATTAAAAAGGAAAAGAAAATTCTACCTGCTTATAAGTTCTTTTTAGATTCAATCTTATTATAACCAACCCAAACTATGATTTTGTTAATCTAGAAAGAAAACGCTGCTTGTTAGAATCTTCAGAAAAATTATTTCTGTCAGTACTAGAACAAAATTTAAGAAACCTCTACTTTTACACCAAATCCAGGAAAAAAAATTTTTAAGAAACCTCATTGTCTTAGTTTGTTTGAGCTCCTGAATACAAAATACCACTGACTGAGCAGTTTATAAATACTAGAAGTTGACTTCTCACAGTTCTAGAGGCTGGGAAGTCTGAAATCAGGGTGCTAGCAGATTCAGTGTCTCGTGAGGTCTCTCCTCCTCATGGATGGTGCCTTCTGTCTATGTCCTCCCAACGGTCCTGCCTTTTACTACATGAATTTTGGGGGATCACAAACATTGAGACCATAGCATTTGTTAAACTCTGTATGTGAATTTATATTTTTATGCAGTTTCTGTATTTCACTACTTTCCTAGGAAAGATAATTCAATCTGTAAGCATAGTAAACAAAATATAATTCCTTTATTCCAAAACGTAGTGTACAGAGAGATTTTAGGTTGTTATAAATAAGGGGCCACCAATAAGATGATCAATAGCCATAAACTTGTGTGAATCTAAGAGTTTAACATCAAAATATAGAAACCAAAAAGAATTTGAAGAAGGAGGAAATACTCAAATTCTCAAGTGTAGTGAAATATCCTTAATTAGGTCAACTTAAACAAACACACTAAAACTGAAGGAGATTTGAGCACACATATGAAAAGTGTTACTTAATAGCTTTATATAATCTTTTGCCTTAAATTACACACTTTTAAATATGCATGAAACAGAAGTTGATCACATTCTAGGGTACAGAAAAATTTCAATAAATTCCCAGAAGTTGATTTTATACAGGATACAATCTTTGATTATAGTTCACTGAAAAACTTACATAAAATAGCCATCCAAAATTTTATTACATGAAAAGAAGGACTCAAAACAGACACTGCATACTATAGATGTTGAGTATTATGTAAGCAGATTGGATGGACCAAAGCTGTCCTAGGAAAAATTAAGACTTTTGAGTATTATTAGAAAATAAGACAGATTGAAAATGAATATTTAACTCAAAAACTAGGAAAATTAAAAGAAAGTAGCAGAAAGGAATTAGTACAGCAGTTCCCAACCTTTTTGTCATCAGGGACTAGTTTTGCAGAAGACAATTTTTCCACAGATGGGGAGTTGGGTGGGAGAATGGTTTCAGGGTAAAACTGTTCCACTCAGATCATCAGACTTTAGATTCTCAGAAGGAGCGTGCAACCTAGATCTCTCACATGCACAGTTCACAATAGGGTTTGCACTCATATGAGAATCAGGATTCACAATAGAGCTCCCTCTCCTGTGAGAATCTAATGCGCTGCTGATCTGACAGGAGGCAGAGCTCAGGTGGTAAAACTCACTCACCTGCTGCTCACCTCCTGCTGCCTGGCCCCCAGTTCCCAACAGGTGGCCTGGGCTTGGGGACCCATGAATTCATATATATAATGGAATTGAAGATAGAAGACAAAAAATGAACAGAATAATAGATGACTGGTCACTAATAAATGTGAGAAAACATAATATTAGGAATGAGAAAGAAGTTGTAAGCACAGATACAAATGAGGTAACAATTGTTTGCAAATACTCTATGACTTTTTGCTAATATATTTGAAAATTTTGATGAATCTTTTCTAGAATAATATACTTGGCAGAACTGACTGTAGAAGAAATAGAATACTCTAAAATACACAACAAATTGACAAGATGGTAAAAGATCTTCACCAAAATACCAACCTGGCTGGGCTTGGTGGCTCACGCCTGTGATCCTAGCACTTTGGAAGGCCAAGGTGGGCGGATCACTTGAGGTCAGGAGTTTGAGACCAGCCTGGCCAACATGGCAAAACCCCATCTCTACTATATATAAAAAAATTAGCCAGGCATGGTTGCAGGCACCTATAATTCCAGCTACTCAAGAGGCTGAGGCAGGAGAATGGCTTGAACTCAGGGGGCAGAGGTTGCAGTGAGCCAAGATTGCGCCACCGCACTCCAGCCTGGGCAACAAGAGCGAAACTGTCTCAAAAAAAAAAAAAGTCTGATAATTTTATATATGAATTGTACTAAGCTTCCTAGGAACTGTAATTATTATTATATTTAATTGTTTTTTAGCATAGAGTGGGATCGAAAACCCCATAATAGCTTAGAATACTTTGATATCCTTGTCTAGTTTTGGTTGCTCAAAAATGAAACAACAGACCAGTTTCTTCTTTCAGGTTGCCATAAATCAGGTTACACACCCATGAGTTTCTTGACTTCAGGTTTATGAATCTTCAGTTGAGTTAGAGTCTTGACTTTTCAGAAATTTTTCAGGGTTAAAATGGAATATATTTTACTTATTGGCTTCACAGATGCTTGTATCTTAAACCAGAGAGTGGACGTTGACTTCTTTGGTTTAGGCTGACTGGGACACATGAGGGAAATGATTCCTAGAGGGAGCTTCATACTGTAAATTGTAAAATATTGTAACTATGTCTTATGCTTAATTTTTTTGTTATTTATATTTGTGTTCATCTCTTCTCTCAGACTCTGGACTCCTTAGAGGCTACAGAAAAGACGTGGCTATCATAACCTTTGGGGGACAGAGTTTGCTAAAAAACATGATAAGAAGGTTTTAGCACAGAATACTGTTATGTGACCTAGCTGGGAGATGAGCTCTTCCAGTTCAGTGTAGTTACTCAAAATGCAATATGTTTTACACGAAGCCTCTCCTTTTAAACAGCATTAGAATACATTAAAAATACTATGCCAAGTAATTCATTCTCTGATTATTAAGGAAGCACTTTTGCATGGTATAGTACATTTGGTCATAAATTTTTAGAAACTTATAGAGCTGCATGGGAACTAAAAAATTTTCCTTCCAAAACTTCCCTGCATTCCCTGATCTTCATTTTTGTGGATGTAACAACTAGGGTCTAGAGAGAATTGCTGACTTTGCTTGTGGGTCACCCAGCTGGCTGGTGTTCATGGTGGACCTAGAATCTGGGTCTTTTGACTTGTTAGACTAGGGTTGTGTTTCATCTACAATTCACTTCCTTCCGCAGCCACTTCCGTAGTCCTGCTGAGCACAGAATTATGGAAGAGCACACTGTGATTTTCAGATAGTATAATAATTATATCTTGGTGTAAAGCACTATTAGTCTTTATGGAACTTGGATATTATATTTTTATGACACTGTAGCGATTGCATTTCACTAGATATTCTCTTTGTTATGCTTGTTCCTTCAAGCTAAGGAACTAAATTTTCAATGTGCAGTCTGAAGAAATATTGGAGACGTGCAATTATGATATTCTGATCTGGAGCTTCTTCTGGATTTTAAAATCATATATATGACATATCTGTTTTAACTATTTTTCTATATTATATGACTTTATATAAATATTGTCACCATTTTTTCATTTTGCTTAGCATAAATGTTTGAAATATCTTTCCTTTGATATGAGCCAGGCTTTGGTTTTCTGTTATTCTAAATGTCAAGGATGTAATGATGGATCTTTCAAGTTTTTTTTTGATGTATTAATCCTATTAATATACTTGCTTGTCATATTAATACAAGTACTTGTAAACCCATTTGTCAAACCTTGTATATCACATTTATGATAGTCATGTATGATGTATAATATGTGTTATGTTCACATTCTTTTTTGAGGATTTACATTTTGTTACTATGTGCAATACTGTATATAAAAGCTGTGGTAAGAATACTTGTATTTCCCCCAGGCAGCCTACAGGATGAAGCTTTTGCTTCTGTTATTATAGAAGGAATTTTAGGATGCTTCGAGGATATTTCTTGTTTCTTTTTCAGGTGTTAATTAACTAAAATTTATTCATGCCTTTCTCTGAGATAAGTAGTTTCTTTGTATAAGAAACAAACATGTCAAAGGACTGATAATATAGTAGAAATGATTAATATAGGACTTTTTATGTATGTTTAATTTCTCAATTTTTTTCTTCAAAGTTTGAGACCTGATAATTAGCCCAACTTTGATCAGAACTTTGTATTTAAGATTAGTCAAGGTGAAAAATAAAGCACTCGAAAAATGAGCCTATTGTTTTACTTCTTTACTGGCTCAAAGAAGAAACATCCTTCTCCCTCACCACAAGGGCTCAGAGTCTTCTAGGGTTCTGTTCCAAAGTACACATACCTAGCTACAACCCCCACGGGGTAGAGTTCCATGTCTGGGGAAAAATAACTAAGATAACAGTTGTATATATGAGGATTGTTCATTGCAGCATTGTTTATGATAGTGAAAAGTTAGAGGCAATCAAAATATTCCTCAAAAGTATGATGAACAAACCTTGGTGCCATGGAATTCTGTGCAGACATCCAAAGAGTGATGGAGATGAGGTCATATGTCGTGACGTGGGAAGATGTTAATGTGTCTGTATTAAGTATAGCAGGTAATTACAGAACAGCATGTGTGGTTGATCTCACTTATGTTCATGTGTAATGAGTTTTTTTCTTAGAGTATACACTAAACTGAATTTTGTTTTGTGAGAGATGTTACTGTGCAATTTCCTTTTGTGTGCGTATATGTCTTTTTATGGTATTCTGAATTATTTGAGAAGGGGCCACATGAGTTGGAGGTTGCATAAGAGTGGATTGGATAAGGGATTGGAGAAAGTAATTCGGTTCATGGAGTCCAGGCAGGACTGGGAAGGGAGTGAAGACAGATGATCTAATAGACTGGGAGATGGAAGACAGGCTAAGATACTAGACTAGGGTTCATCCGACTCAAAAAGCAGATAGGAGGAAGCATGAGAGAGCTCTGAGGGCTATAGCTTGGTACAGCTGTGGGAAGGAAACGATGAACTGAGCATTCTGTGAAGTTGTTTATGCTGGAGCACTTGCTCACTGTGCAGTGTGGGTTCCAGAAGCCACAGGAGAAAGTGTTGGAAGGAGATTGGAAGACTTGTGGGTCGTCTGCTGCATAAGTGGATGCTGGGGGGACCCTGCGGCAGGATGGGGGATAACACAGAGAGGAGAGTGGTCCCTGGGCCTCCTTAGGGCTCAGAGCGGTGAGGCCTGGTGTGATCTCAGGGTGGAGGTCTCCAGATCAGAATCTGGTATCAGTTTGCTTCAGTTCTTCAGTAAAGGCTAGAGCACCAGCATCAGGGGCTGGGTCTGCTGGTGGGGTTTGTCTGTGTAAAGGGGCTAAATCGGCCGGGCGCGGTGGCTCAAGCCTGTAATCCCAGCACTTTGGGAGGCCGAGGCGGGTGGATCACGAGGTCAAGAGATCGAGACCATCCTGGTCAACATTGTGAAACCCCGTCTCTACTAATACAAAAAAATTAGCTGGGCATGGTGGCGCGTGCCTGTAATCCCAGCTACTCAGGAAGCTGAGGCAGGAGAATTGCCTGAACCCAGGAGGCGGAGGTTGCAGTGAGCTGAGATCGCGCCATTGCACTCCAGCCTGGGTAACGAGAGCGAAACTCCGTCTCAAAAAAAAAAAAAAAAAAAAAAGGGGCTAAATCAGGTGTAGCCTGAAGCCTGGACTGCTCCTGGGAAAGCACATGGTTGTGCCATCAAATGAGCTTAGTGTCTGCTTGCACAGCTCCAGGGAGAGACTCACCTGCAATCCTAACTTGACTTAATGGAAGTCAGCTCTGACTAGTTGGTAGCCTTTCTTCCCCCTCTCATAAGACATAGTGTCTTTTGGCGTGGGAAATGGCAAGAGCAATGTTGGGTTTTTCTATTTGTGAAGTGTCTTGTTTTCTTCCCCCTGGAAACAGATATAAGACAACCATTGGAGGGTTCTTACTTTTTAAAAATGACTTTGTGAATTTGGAATTCCTAGTTTACCTACTTCCATGAATTTATATACTTAACTGCTTGAAGTAATTTCACTTTGCTGCATCTTTTTTCTTGCTTTTGTTTTACGTATTACATATCTAATAAAAGATATAGAGTTTTCTACTTCTGTATTATATAATTCATTTTAGTGGTAAAAAGAGTTTTAAAATTTTTTTTCTTTTTTTGAGGCAGAGTCTCGCTCTGTCATCCAGGCTGAAGTGCAGTGGTGTGATCATGGCTCACTGCAACCTCTGCCTCCCAGATTCAAGCAATTCTCCTGTCTTAGCCTCCAGAATAGCTGGGATTACAGGTGTCCACCTCCACGCCCGGCTAATTTTTTGTATTTTAGTAGAGACGGGGTTTCATCATATTGGTCAGGCTGGTCTCAAACTCCTGACCACAGGTGATCCACCTGCCTTGGCCTCCGAAAGTCTGGGATTACAGGTGTGAGCCACTGTGCCCAGCTGAGTTTTTAAAATTTTTATTTTTATTTTAAAATTCATTCCATTAAGTTTAACAAGGAGCAAGAAAATGGCTTATTAAATATTAGTTGGAGTTTATAATTTTAATTAACTTTATGCTAATAGTTATTGAAACTATCTGTATAAAATTCTAAATGATTGTTTCTAATATTACAGTAGTTGCTGTTATATATCACCACGGAGGCCCTCTGAGATGGGCATGTGAAATATGAAGTTTTATAAGCGTAGTTAGTAGTGACCAAAAGCATCGTTCTTTTTAGTTGCCATTTTGAAAAATAGTCATATTAGTTTTCTGTTCACCTTTCAGGGTAATTCTTCTAAGAACCTCACATAGTTCCCTAAACACATGGGTGTCCAATAAATGTAGACCATAAGACGATAAATAAATGACCTTGGTTTGAATTTGTGCATTCTTCTTTCATTCTCTTAATTCCCTACACGCTGAGAACAGGGGTCAATTTCTTCAGTCATATTTGTGTATCCTCTTAACTGCAGGTGGTAGGTGGGCTCAGAGCTATGTCAGTGATTACGATGGAAGTCCCAGGCTGAAGAAGCTGAAAGCCTGGTAGAATGGGGAAAAGACATGAGGACAAGCAGTGACTGGCACAGAAGTGGAAATAAGATGCAGAGATGGGAAATCCAGGGCACAGTAAGAGTGTAAAGATACAGAGGGACATAGCAGATGGCGTGTTGAGTGCCATGCCAGACAGTCTTAGCAGTTAAATACTTGATGGTGTGCTACAGAAGGCATTTGAGTAAACTACCATTGGGATCATAGCTTACTTTAGTAAACTAGATATTTTTCTGCCAGTATGAGAATAACTGAATGTTCATTGAGCAAGCTAGCTAGTGAAGTCTTAAATGTTTTTGGCAATAGGGATACATATAAGTCTAGGGGACTCCTTGACAGAGAGAATACCTGAGTCCAGGGTTAGCCATCACTGTTTTTGAGAACCAGACATGGCATTCAGTCTGCATGTCACAGCATGTGTATCCTGGGGAAGGTGGTAGTTGTGTACTGGATGCCTGCATTTTCTCTTTCTTTTCTTCATTTCTTGAGATGGAGTAGGCTAGAGTACAGTGGCACAATCTTGGCTTACTGCAACCTCTCTCTCCCAGGTTCAAGTGATTCTCCTGCCTCAGCTTCATGAGTAGCTGGGACTACAGGTGTGTGCCACCACAACTGGCTGATTTTTGTATTTTTTTTTTTTTTTAAGTAGAGACGGGGTTTCCCTGTGTCGGCTAGGCTGGTCTCAAACTCCTGACCTCAGGTGATCACCCACCTTGGCCTCCTGAAGTGCTGGGATTACAGGCGTGAGCCACTGTGCCCAGCCTGCAGTTTTCTCTTTTGAGCAGGACGAGTTGTGAGGAAAAAGTGAGACTGTGCTGTCAAGCAAGGGTGGTGTCAGAGTGGCCTGGAGAGAGATCTTTGACATAGCTCTTTTGGTCCAGAAGGCTTGTAAGATGAGAAAAGCCTTGGCAGTCTTAAGGGTTGTGCTGTGTGGATTATATATACAAATCACAAGGGAGGGTTCTGAATACTTTTTGAAAAATAGGTAAGGTTCTGATGCAAGCATCAGGAATCATAGGTGAATTTCTTTAAGTCTAATAATGAACTAGGTGAAATTGGTTGGACTGTCAAATTCCCTTTTACAAAAAAAAAGAAATTTGTAATTTTTTTGCTGTTATTTGAGATTGGTGGCAGTGGAAAAAGAAGGGAAGATTCAAGTTAAGAGACATTGGAGCAATGTCTCTTTCCTGTTGACCACCAGGACTGGCAGATGCCTAGTACAAGAAAGGGAAGGGAGCTCTCTGAGGCCCAGGGCTCCTCAGCCTTGGAGACCAGGAGAAGACTGTTCCAGGCTTGCAACTAGGAAAGCTGGGAGAAGTACGTTTTAGGGGAAAAAATTGAAATGGAATCTATAAGTCAGGAGAGAAGATATTTCTCATGTGTGTTAAGAGGTGCATCCTGCTAATCATTGCATAGAAGTGAAGGTACGACTGAGGGAGGAGAGAGGACTGAGAGTGGAGAGCTGTGGGCAGAGGACAGAGGCTTGGCCAGTGCCTCCTTGTCTGTGCAGGAGGCGGAGCAGCCCAAGGCTGATGGAGGACTGATTGCGTACCTCTTCCTCTTAGCGTTCCAAGGGACTTTTAAGGAACTCAAAAGTTTACCCCTAAGTTTGTCCTGAATTGCTGATATAATGCAGTAGCTTGATCAAGTCATATTTATTAGATGGTCAATCAGAAGGAATTCGTTATTTAGTAAATGTATATAAAACCTGAAATATTTAAGTTAGTAATTTTGTTATTTGTAGATACACAAATAACAAAAGATACCTTTATGGTTAATAACAAAGGATATCCTTTGTTCTAAAATGGTTAGCGTTTTCACAGATATCTTTAGTGATATCTTTAGTGATATCTGTGAAAACGCTAACCATTTTAGAACAAAAGATCATGTTAGAATCACTTTGGTTTTGAGTTTATTATAGTACCTAGTGTGCAGTATTTGTACTGAAGAAACAAGGTATTTAAATCCTGCTTAACCTGAATTGTGGACAGTTGTGTAAATTCCATGTCAACAAATGCCTATATAGAAAGTAAATGTAGAAATTCATTACAAATTGGCTGTGGCATCAAGGGAAGTAATTGTGACTGGATATTTCTCATGTTGAAAAATTGAGGAACATTAATATATATTAATTTATAATGTTATACATATATTAATTTATGTTTTCCCATAGATATTCTTTGAATAGCCAGTTTCTAACACAATTAAAATAACATAGTTGCAACATTAGAATCTAACTTACCAGAATTTTCATCTTCTGGGTAAAACATATGCCTTGTGACATTTAATATTATTACTAGCCTTGACAGTGAATCATGTCTGCTTTTCTTTTGGTTTGTAGGTCTTATCCAGCCCATTCCAAAAAACCAGTTTTTCCAAAGCTATTTTAATAATAATTTTGTAAATGAAGCAGATAGACCATACAAGTGTTTTTACTGTCATCGTGCATATAAAAAATCTTGCCACCTTAAACAACACATCAGGTAAGGTAACAGATTCACAGACGGAAATTTAGTATCATTAACTGACTTGGTGACCTGATGACTTAGGATGGTAGCATTAGCTTTTGGTGTTTAAGGTGTCACATTTGACTCCAAAATATTTATTGGTAATTAATATTTTTATTCTTTAATGTCTTGACTATACTGTTTTACCCAGAAATTGCCACTGGATTTTATGTATATGCCCATTAAATTTCACTGTTTGCAATTTCCAAGAAATATCAAAGTATTTGGTTTACTTTATTAGACTTCTGTTTATGTTTTTCAGATATATTTATCAGAGTTTAGATTAATTCTCAGTGCTAGCCACAGTGAAAGGGAAGTTGAACCTTAATCTTGAGGGACAGTGCGATATCATGAAAAAAGTAGAGAACTTAGAAAAGCCTTGGCTTCTAGGTTCATCTCTGTCGTGTGACTTCAGGCAGCTTGCTTAAGCACCCTGAGTCTCAGGCTTCCTCATTTGTAAAATGTGGAGAGCCATTGGCTGCTTAGCTGTAAAAGATGTGATGATCAAGTGAAGTGAAATGCAAGAGTGCATTCTAGTCACAAAGCATTACGCAAGGATAACAAACTTACTCATTAAAATGTGTATTTTTTTTAAGATCCCATACAGGTGAAAAACCTTTTAAATGTTCTCAGTGTGGAAGAGGCTTTGTTTCTGCAGGCGTGCTCAAAGCGCATGTCCGAACACACACGGGACTGAAATCTTTCAAGTGTCTGATATGTAATGGGGCTTTCACTACTGGTGGCAGCTTACGGCGACACATGGGTATCCACAACGACCTTCGTCCCTATATGTGTCCCTATTGCCAAAAAACATTTAAGACTTCACTAAATTGCAAAAAGCACATGAAAACCCACAGGTGGGTGTAATTCTGTTGGTCACTTTTTGTCATCTTTATAATTCCCAGAAGATGGTAGGGAGTGTTTTTAGGAAATAATTGTCTTTGATTCTTACATTATTATTTCTAGCTCGTAGTATATGGGTTCAAAAAACTTAAGTATTAGTGTCTGAGGATCTAATGGGAGCCATAGACTGAAGCATTAACATTTTGATTTTTAACTTAAAAATGAAGTAGTTTCTATTGTGCTCAATACTTTGTCAGCTCTCTTTTAAAGCTGTTAGTTGATAATTAGATGAAATGCTAGACTGTATCTAGTATAGTCAGCTAGTGAGTATTTCAGAAAAGAGAATCTTAGAAGATCCTGTGATTTCTAGGCATGTCATCAGTAAATCTGAATGGTAATCATTCTGTGTTGTTGACTTTAAAGAACATGTGTTTTAGATATTCCATAAACCCTTCATTCAGCCTAGCTTTTATTTTCACGATTGGAAGACTAGCTCATCTCTACGTGGATGTAATCCAGAAGAGATACATTTCTGACTTGTGCTGGGGCCTATTGGATGAGTATTTCTGTGAAGCCACAGAATTCTGTGTGGTACTGTAAAAGCTGGGTAGGGTGACCACAGCCTAGGAGATGTGAAAGTGAGTCATGAGGCCTAAACCAGCTGCCCTGGGACATTTGCTTTCAGACAGCATTTTAACCCAGATATGTCTGCCTGGATGTTCCCTACAAAGCAAAACCCTAAATATTAGAATAAGTTAACTGCGGTAGTGTTTTTTGATACTATTGACCTGAATGCCTAAGCACCCTTAACAGAATTGACATTTTTGATTTCAGCGTCATTGATTGTTTAGCCGAGATATTTATCTGCTGCTTGAGACCACCTAGGGAATGTGGTGGTGTTGTATAGTGGACTCCTGTCAATTCCATATCCAGTTATACTTCACTGCATTGTGTGGAGGGTATCCTGTGCAGGGCACTGCACGTGTTTGGGAACTGGGGAACTCGGGGGCACATTGATGTTGAGGATGTTTGTGTTTCTGCTCACTGTGGGAGGATGACGGGTCCCCAGTTGGCCTGAGAGCTTACTGTGCTAACAGGAATGGAGCTTGGGCACTCGCTTGCTCAGTGGAATGTCAAATCTTTTTCAGTCAGGAAACCAGCTTTTTCCAGTGTACTTTTTGTGGTAGTATTGGGAATATGGGTTTTCAGGCCCTTGTTTCTGGACCTAGTGACCAGTGATGTAATTGTGGGGTCACCTTTATTAAGTGGTGTATTGCGTGGCCCTTGTTTGTCATTAGTTTCGAGGGACACGTGCAGGAGATCAGTGTACAGCTTTGAGAAGACACTGAGAAGATCAGCCTGTCATTGCAGAGCTGCAGTGCTTTGCTTTTACAGATTGTACGCACCTGGAATCTGCCTACAAGGAGAGCAGCCAGCCAGTGTTTCATTCCTTTGTTTGAATTGTTGGGAATTCCCAAAATACCACATATACTCATACTAAAGATAGGTAAAGAAGGTTAGTTACTATAGTAACATTTATGGGAAAAAACAGAGAACCAAGGAAACAAACAGAAAACAAGCCTCCATCAGTTAGCATGTGAGACACATGTGCTTACGGTAGAGTGGCTTCTGCAGCCCCTGCCACCACTGCACTGCTGTGTGGAAGCATCACAGTAGAGGTGTGGGCGAGCATGTTCTGACACTTCTCTATTATGTGAGACATTTTTGTTCTCCCTTCCACAGTAAAAGTAGTTATGAATTTTCTGTTTTGGACATTAGAAAAGAGGGAAAATTTTGTTTGGAACTGAGAATGAAATTTTGAGTAGGCAGATTCCAAAGACACTGGAGCAGAGCCCGTGACGCAGCTTGTATGCAGAGGCAGAAGAGAGGACCAGGCAGCCCTTTGTTTTTTTGTGTTTTTTGTTTGTTTGAGACAGTCTTGCTCTGTTGCCCAGGCTGGAGTGCCGTGTCACAGTCTTGGCTCACTGCGGCCTCCGTCTCCTGGGTTCAAGCGATTCTCCTGCCTCAGCCTCTTGAGTAGCTGGGACTACAGGCGCGTGCCACCACACCTGACTAATTTTTGTATTTTTAGTAGAGATAGTGTTTCACCTTGTTGGCCATGCTGGTCTTGAACTCCTGACCTCAGGTGATCTGCTCTTCTCGGCCTCCCAAAGTGCTGGGATTACAGATGTGAGCCACCACGCCTAGCCGACTCTTTTGTCTTAGATATTCTTTGCACTACCCAGCCTGTTAGCCAGTTGATTGTGTGAGTTTTTTTCTTTTTTTTCCAAGTTCTCAATTCATTGCTGAATTCATTGTTTATCTTTTCCTTTGAAAGAGAAATTGTTGACTTTGATGAATATGTACTGGATACACTTTGTGAATGTAAATGTTGCTGAAAGCAACATTTGGATCATTGGTCCAATAAAATGCCTGTGGCCCGGGCCGTGAGACAGCAGGTGATGAGGCTGGACTCTCTCTGTTTGTGTACCACATGTGTTGTCATATTTAGATCAGTCTATAAAGGTGTCATCTTAGTACAATTATTTTTCTGAATAGACTCATTGCAGAACTTGAGTTGGGAGAGTTTTACTTTTAAACACGTGACATCTTTTTAATGTTTTTCAACTGTTAGGTATATAGGTGGGTGCTGTCCTTCATCCTCCCTTTGTGCCTCGTGTCTTGTAGCTGGTGGAAGCACTTAAAGATAAGGCAAACGAGCTCTCTTCAGAGTTACTAGTGGTGTTCAGTTTCTACCTGAATTGCCATCAGGACTTCAAGATGAAATCATTAATAAAAAATGTTATTTAATCAATGACAACTTTCTCACTGTAGTGTCCCACACAAGTAACTTTGACGGCATCTAATCTGATGAACTGTTAATTTTTTTGAAGATACGAACTTGCCCAGCAGCTCCAACAGCATCAGCAGGCAGCCTCGATAGACGCCAGCACTGTGGACCAACAGGGCATGCAGGCCTCCACTCAGATGCAGGTGGAGATCGAGAGCGATGAGCTGCCACAGACAGCGGAGGTGGTCGCAGCGAATGCCGAGGCCATGCTAGACCTGGAGCCTCAGCACGTGGTGGGCACAGAGGAAGCAGGGCTGGGCCAGCAGTTGGCAGATCAGCCCCTGGAAGCAGATGAAGGTAAATGTTTAACTTTGAGTGATCCTGACGGAGTTTTGCAGCCTTTCCCACTCGTTCCAGTCCATCGGTGTCTCCCATTGCCGACTTTTAAAACAATGTGTGCTGTGTGTGAGACAGAGATTGAATTCAGTATTTTATTATTTAAAATGTATTTATTCAGTATTTATGTCATTCCACATGCTCTTAAATTAGATTGTTACTTTTCAATTAGATTTTTACTCTTCAGTTGTATTAACTTTCTTCGGTCAAGGTCTTTTTTAAAAAACAAAAACACAAAGTGATTGGACTTCTTGTTAGGAAATATTTGAAATCTTGTTAGGAAGTACTTGAAATCTCAAGACTATAGCAAAATCTATTGTCCTTATTTTGATATAGACTCTTCCAGTTTTTTTCCATACAAATATGCAGGGGGGTGTGTGTGTGTGTGTTTGATATGCATATAGAACTATACAAATAAGGCTGGGTGTGGTGGTTCACACCTGTAATCCCAGCACTTTGGGAGGCCAAAGCAGGCAGATCACTTGAGGTCAGGAGTTCAAGACTAGCCTGGCCATGGTGAGACCCTATCTCCACTAAAAATACAAAAATCAGCTGGGTGTGGTGGTTCACACCTGTAATCCTAGCTACTTAGGAGGCTGAGGCAGGAGAATTGCTTGAACCTGGGAGGCTGAGGTTGCAGTGAGCTGAGTTGACACCACTGCACTTCAACCTGGACAACAGAGTGGATGAGACTCTGTGTCCAAAAGAAAAAAGAGTTATACCAATAGGATCTTTCAGTGCATACTATTTTGTAATCTACTTATATCCCCAATATATTGTGAACATCTTTCAAGTGTGAACTGTATGATCTTTAGTGTTCTATTAAGTGCACTCAGTGTAGATTCAAAGACTAATGTGGGTCAGTGAACTGTTGGTGACTGGTCGGCAATGAGATTAAGCTTCTGAAACAATATAAAGCAGCACATTGCTTCTTTCATCAGTAAAGTTTGGCTACAAAAAAACAATGTCAGGTCAACTGTAGACTGTGTGATTAGTGACATAGCTGGCTTCCATCTGGCACAGGCTGCTTCTTTCACACAGGCGTGTCAACAAACAATGTGCCGACCAGTTTACTGTTTTGTTTTATGTTTGTCTCAAATGTATTCAGTCTCTAGGTAGGATTATACACTTTTCCTGTATGGTACCTGCAACCATGCACACCCAAAAAGGTTGTAAACAATTATGTAATGTAACACCATTTTAGAATATTTCTTAATGGAACAATGTCTAGGTTTTTGGACAGACTGTAAAGGCTTTCAGGGATGATATTCTAGAAATGCAAAGAGAATGCTTTAAGCATATACCTACATAAATTATCTCCCTATTGTCTTTTCAAAATAAGGAGTCTGATATTTGAAAACTCGCTGAAGTGTACTTTTTGATAGATTTGCAGATGTGAAACAAATGTCTGAGTCCCCCTTTTTGGCATCTCATCCCTAGATGGGTTTGTGGCTCCGCAGGACCCTCTGCGAGGACCCATAGAGCAGTTTGAAGAGCAGACCCCTGCGCAGCAGCCCTTCGAGCCAGCAGGGCTGCCCCAAGGTCAGTGGCGGGTTTTCAGTGAAATTTGTAAGTGAGCTGTACCTCAGTTGAATTTAATTTTACAACAACCTTAGATGTTTTCTCTGAAGGCTCTTCTAAAATGTATGGCTTCAAACCAAATAACTTTTTGCATGCATTGTAGATTTTTTTTTTTTATTGATGCATACTATTTTGTGGTCTGCTCAGGTCTTCTGGAAGGTGACCTTTGCAGCCATTCCACACGTAGTTTCCAGCCAAGAAAAGGTAGCTGAGTAGAAATTGGAACTTCATGGTGGCTGGATGTCTGTGGCTGGTGCTGTAAAGCCTCCGCTGGGTGATGGCTGCTCAGCACAGCCTCCTGCCTGTTAGCAAACAATGTTAGAGCCTGCTAATAACAGCTAGTCCTGATTCTAATTCACAAAATAGAAAGGCCCCTTTAGAATGTTAAATTTATAAACCTCCCTTTTTTAGCATTGTAATGTAACTTTAATATATTTTTGTAGAACTCCTCTTTTCTAATTTATTTCAGGTTTTACAGTGACTGATACATACCATCAGCAGCCTCAGTTTCCACCTGTCCAGCAGCTACAGGATTCCAGCACACTTGAGTCTCAGGCCCTCTCCACGAGCTTCCACCAGCAGAGCTTGCTGCAGGCTCCCAGCTCTGATGGGATGAGTGTAGTGAGTATGGACAGAGGGGTGCGTATGCAGCAGTATTTAGCAGGTGCTATTTTATTCCTCACTGTGATGATTTAAAGTTTCCTTAAGGGAGATTTTAAGAAGCATGCTCACTTCTTGTAACGTTAAGGTTACTGCATTACCTATGAAATCCTCAGTGTTTAGTACATAGGGTTTTCTTTTTCCTTAAAACATTTTAATTTTACTTAACGGTTTCAGTGCCGTGGTGTGGCTTTGCATTTGTGATTAAAAGCCAAGAATTTATCAGAGTGTTATGTAATAACATGTTGAAAGATACTATGTTGCTTTAGGCACAAAGCCTAAATATTTTTATTTGTGGGCTTTTAAACATGTTAGAAGAAAAATATAACGAATGCTGACATTTAAAAATATTTAAATGCATCATTTAAAATTTTATCTCTTACTCTTAGTTGGAGACACTTTAATTTTGCTTTTGGTTTTCATTTTTCTGCTTTTGGAAATTTCTTAATAGTGATGAGAAATGATTGACCAATTGTTATCCCTTCTTAAAATCCATCATTGGTAGCTTTGCCCAAGTGGTAGGGCTGGAAAATTTCAGAACATTTTTCTCATAGCTAGAAACTACCTAATTGGCAGCAGTTGCTGAATCTGGGAAGCGGAGAATATACTTCTTAGCAGCTGACTTCACTCCAGAGCTCTCTAAATAAAACTGTGCAAACCCAGTTCTGTGATTGTAGTTTTATCTAAGTTGATTTTGGAAGTCAGGTAAACAAATGAGACACAGGCCCTTGCTTAGAGCAACATACAGTTGCTGCACAGGAATGGATGACTCCACTGTTCGCAGTCTGTCCTGTGACTGTCCCGGCCTTCTGAAGATAGTGGAGCTTACCCTCTGCCCGGGGTGAGCATGGGTCTAATATAGAGTGGTTAGAAAACATTGACCAGATTTTTATTTCATCCTTGCTGTGGTAGCATGGGTTGTAGTGCTGCTGTCAGGAATGTATGGGGTTAGTGTGACTGCTCTATGTATGTGTGGTACCATTCTTGGGGATCTGGAGAACATGTCTTTCTCACCCTCTGGTTCATGTGACAAGAGGAGACATAATATTGTACTTTCTGAAGGTGGGATTTTATTCACTGTCAGTAAGAATAGAGCAAATGAAAGAGGAATCTCTTATTAAGATTTGCAGATATTCAAGTAGTTTGCTTTATACTTCTCTTAAATTTTAGACAACTCGCTTGATTCAGGAGTCATCCCAAGAGGAGCTGGACCTACAGACGCAAGGTTCCCAATTTCTAGAGGACAGCGAGGACCAGAGCAGGCGCTCTTACAGGTAGTTGTCTGCACAGACCAGCCTGCGGTACTGCTGGCTCCCGCGGTGGATGCTGCTGTGCGCCTGCCCTGCTCCAAGGGCTTTGCAATTGCATTCTCTCAAAACTGTTTGAACAGTTCCATTGTCATCCATATTCTGTAAATAAAGGATCTGAGACAAAGGAGATTACCTTGCTAAAATTTTTACAGCAAGTAAGTGAGTGGGCCAGGATGTGAATGAAGCAGTCTTCAGTTTGTCTGTTTGAAGTACTCTGCTATAGCTTCCTGTCTGAAGTTGACTGCTTTAAGTCATTATTATTACATTGTCAGAAATTACTTAAATCTATATTATGCCTTTTACTCCAAGACTCTTTATGTGCTTTATATATAACAACCTGTGTGCCAGGATGCAGCACAATTAGAAAGACAGCTTCTTAGCTGTGTCCATCCGCTGGCTCAGCAGTACGTACTGAGCCCCCTCTGCGCACAGTGTACCACACTGGACACTTGGGAGATGCTGGTGAACAGACAGATGCCTGCCCAGCTCACACTATGGCATCTACACTCATAGTGAATAAAATGAATATATTCTTACAAAATGAAGGATGAGCATGTATGTCATAAGAATTAGAATATGAGTGTGGTTTTTTTACAGAGATAGTCTTGGCTTTATAATATGTTGATATATTTATATATATATCAATTATATATATTTATAATATGCTTAAAAATACTTTTTAAACTCTAGCACAATTTTATTCCAGAGCCACTGAAGCAAAAACTGCACCTCATTTACTTTACAGTCACTCTTGAAAACCGATAAGCTACGTTACCTCAAATGAATGCTCTTAAGATTTTTTTTAATGCATAGGTTTTGCTAATGTTAAACACATAATGTAAGTACCTTGAACCAGTATCCTTATGCATTAGATTCCTTCATAAGGTTGATACACTGAGGTCTTCATGAGTTTGCAAATTGCAAAAATATATTAGAGAGCCAGATGCAGTGGTGGGCCCCTGTAATCCCAGCTACTTGGAAGGCCAAGGTGGTTGGAACACTTGAGCTTAGGAATTCAAGACCAACCTAGCAAGACCCCATCGCTGATTTTTTTTTTTTTTTTAATAATTTTAATTTTAGCCAGACATGGTGGTGCATACCTGTAATTCCAGCTACTTGGGAGGCTGGGACTTGAGAATTGCTTGAACCTGGGAGGTGGAGGTTGTAGTAAGCCAAGATTGCACCATTGCACTCCAGACTGGGTGTTGGAGTGGAGACTCTGTGCCCTTCCAAAAGAAAAAAAATCAACTTTCATTTTAGATTCAGGTGTTACATGTTCAGGTTTGTTTCTGATTTTTTTTAAAAAAATTTGTGTGTGTGTGTGTGTGTGTGTGTGTACATGTACAGATACACACCTACACACATATGTATATGAGCAGTGGTTCCTTCTTTGGGATGGGGTTCCAGGGATCCTGAGGATGCACATAGATGGGCTTCAGATTTCTGTGACTTTCCTGATATTTTATTCACACTTTCATTTATTCAACATATATTTATTTGCCAAGGTCTAATTTGGGATTTTGTATTATTTTTAAGTGCGATTAATGTTTTCTCATGTTTCCTTCATGACATCTGCTCGGGCATTACTGGACTTCTAACATTGTATCATTCATCCATTCATTCATTAAGGACATGTTATGTGCCAAGCACTAAGACTGAATTAGCAAAACAAAAGAATCCAACTCAGTTGTCATGAAGTTGACAGTCTAGTAGAAAGAGTTAATAAGCAAAATGAACAAGTAAACTGCATAGTAGATGAGATGTGACAGTGGGCCATGGAGAACGGGAAGGCAGAAGAGGCCGTGTTGGGGGCCACGTGATAGCTTTTTGCAGAGTCATTCCTGATGTACGGAATGTCTGTAAGTGGTCTGGTGCGATGGCTTCACACCTGTAACTTAGGGAGGGCGTGGTGGGTGGATCATTCAAGGTCAGGAGTTTGAGACCAGTCTGGCCAACATGGGGTAAAACCCCATCTCTACTAAAAATACAAAAATTAGTTAGGCATGGTGGCACACATCTTTATGTCCCGACTACTCGGGAGGCCAAGGTGGGAGAATTGCTTGAACCCAGGAGGTAGAGGTTGCAGTGAGCCAAGATCATGCCATTCCACTCTAACCTAGGTGAAAGAATGAGACCCTGTCTCAAAAAAAAAAAAAAGAAAAAGAAAAAGAAAAAGAAATGCCTGTGTGTTCTGGATCTGTTTAGAAGGCATAAGCTACAGGATTCATTGCAAGTCAAGATCGGAAGCATTAGGATGACTGCTAGGATTTGACCTGAGCAGCTAGGAGGATGAAATTACCATCACCTGAAGAGGGAGCCCTCGGGGGAGCTGGTTTGTGTATGAAGACCAAGGTTTGGGTCCGCGTCACTAGGATTGATGTTTGAGGAGAAATGGCATGTAGGCAGGTTATTTCACCAGACTGGAATGGTTGTAAATTCCAGCCATTTCTGATATCACGTAGATGAATTCAGATTCCTGTGAGTCTCCTGATATTTATTCACACTTTGATTTATTCAACATGTATTTATTTGCTAATGTCTAGTTTGGGATTTTATACTATTTTTGCATGTGATAAATGTTTTCCCATGTTTGCTTCATGACTTCGCTTTGGGTATTACTGGACTTTACTCCTCCTTAATTCTTCTGTTTCTCTTGTATCTTGACTTGGCAGTGAATTCTGTAGGTTGTGCCTTCTAAACAGATCCAGAATTTACATACACATATTTGGGAGTTGTCAGTGTAGATGGTATTTGAGGCTGAGGAGACAGGCCCATGAGGGAGAAATGGCTCATAGATTGCACTCCTGGCCACACCACATAGAGATGAGCAAGGAGAAGGAGAACCAGCCTCGGAGATTGAGATGAACCAGCCACGAGACAAGAGAACTTAGAGGGAAATGTTTGTGTGCGTGTGTATTTTTTTGAGGAGAGGATATGTAGCTTTCTTTGATTCCTAAAGAGATCAGAGATTCTTTTTCAAGACATTGAGAAACATCAAATCTATAACCTATCATTTTCCTGATAAAGTACAACAAATTAGAGACTAGCAAAGCTCCCTGTAGATGTGTTTCCTGGGCAGACTTACTTCAGATGAGCTGTTTCAACAGATATCGTCCCTGGGAGCTCAGCATGTTTCCCGTCCCTCTGCAGCTAATCTCTTTGGAGGAGTACACCTCCCTGAAGGGCGATGAGTCCCTGACATGAGCACACAACTCCCCAGCATGATGTTTGTCCTGCGGTGAGGGTGCCACACTGTTAGCATTTATAATTCAGGCCGTTCTCGGACGCTTTGGAAGTATAGCTGTGATCGACAGAGCAGGCAGGTGTAGTCCAGGCAGAGTGTGAACAGCCTTTGCTTTAGCAGGAAAGATTTTACCTCACATGAACAGAGCTTGGTTCTTGGGAGAAGAGAGAGGTGGGACATGGCTAAGGGTGACAGAGGGAGGCCGTGTCCATTAGATTGGTCTCTGAAGGGTATCTGTTTCTCTGTGTTATAGCCAATATTGTATCGTTGTTGGTTTTTAATTAACAGACGTTGAGTGTTTTGAAAAGCTTACTTTCCTTATTAGTGGACCTTTTCTCAGTGAATTTCAAATGATTTCATGATCCTCGGTTCCACAAACTGATAATCTGCTACTCACATGTAGGTCAGAATCAATCCTGATTTCATTTGTAAAATTATCTTTCTAAAATCAACTAGTGACTGTTGTTCACCTGCTTTCTTTCTTTCTTTTTTTTTTTTTTGAGACGGAGTTTTTGCTCTCGTCACCTGGGGTGGAGTGCAATGGCACAATCTTGGCTCACTACAACCTCTGCCTCCTGGGTTCAAGCAATTCTAATGTCTCAGCCTCCTGAGTAGCTAGGATTACAAGCATGCACCACCACGCCTCTCTAATTTTTTTATTTTTAGTGAGATGGGGTTTCATTACGTTGGCCAGGCTGGTCTCAAACTTCTGACCTCAAGTGATCCACCTGCCTCAGCCTCCCAAAGTGCTAGGATTACAGGTGTGAGCCACCGCCAAACCAAATTTACAAGAGTGAAATTTCAAGATGTATTCGGACACTTCTAGCTTTTAGTTGAATTTGGACTTGAGAGGAACATTAGTTGCCTCTATGTGGGCACCCAGTCTAGACATAGGTTATAGTTTAGTGATGTCGCTAACCTCTTACTGGTGATTAAAACTTAGGAATGGACAAAAGAGACATCCTAATGGAATAAGCTTTTAATAACATGTGAATAGGAGTGTTGAAATTTATAATTATTTTAATCCTTAAGATAACATTAGTCTATTCAGTAGCAACTGAGGGGGAAATGATACATGTTTATATATTATTCAGCATAACTCCAGTACACTGTGTTTTGTATTTTATAAACCAAAGGAGTACATGGATTGGCATTTCCAAGTGACTAGATGCAGGAATGATTCTGCCTCTGAGGCAGTGGAAGGATTCAGTGTCTAATGACTTAGTAAAGAAGAGAGTGCATGCATTTTCTTTCTGTTATATTTAGAGAAAGTTTCTAATTAATCAAATATTATGTCTGCTGGGGGTTATAGGATTTACTAATTTTTAAGTAATACATTTAAGACTATAAATACTCTAAGCAGAATTTGATCTAACATAATTGTTGGCAATATTTTATAGCTTATGATTTTTTAAATGTTGGAGAGCACACCTGGTTCTGTAAGTTGCGCCTAAAGGTTTAATGGTTGTTGGTGAAGCTTGTTTGCTTTTCTTCCATTCTCAGGTGCGGTATTTGTAATTGTGCTCTGAGTGAACGTGTTGCCTGAGTTCTGCATGTTTGGTTTGCAGGTGTGACTATTGCAACAAAGGCTTTAAGAAGTCCAGCCACTTGAAGCAGCATGTGCGGTCGCACACAGGGGAGAAGCCCTACAAGTGCAAGCTCTGTGGACGTGGCTTTGTTTCCTCCGGGGTCCTCAAGTCCCACGAGAAGACACACACAGGTCATTGACTGCCTTACACTTGGAGATTAGGCCTTTAAAAAAAAAGCTTTATTGAGATATAATCTATATACCTTTCAGTTCACTCACCTAGAGTGTACAATTCAGTGATTTTTAGTGTGTTCATAGAGTTCTGCAACCATAAAAACTGTAATTTTAGGACATTTTTATTACACCCCAAATAAATTCTGTACCCATGAACAGTCACTCAGCATTCCTCCTCAATGCCCCCAACCCTAGGCACCTGTTATCTCCCTCTGTCTTTCTAGGTCGGCCTCTCTAGGTGTTTTATAGAAATGAACTCATCTAATACGTGGCATTTTGTGTCTGCTGCTTTCACAGCACAGTGTGTTCAAGGTTTGCCCGTATTGTAGTATCAGCAGCTCATTCCTTTTTATGGGCAAACAGTATTCCACGGCAGGATATGCCACATCTTATTGATCCGTTCATCAGTTGATGGCCATGGGGGTTATTTCCATATTTTGTTTATTTTGAGTAATCCTACTATGAACATTTGTGTATAAGTTTTTGTATGGACATGGGCTCATTTCTCTACCTAGGAGTGGAACTGTTTGGTCATATGTTAACTCTGTTAAAACATTTGAGTTTATGGAACTGTATTCCATTGTGGCTGCAGCATTTGACAGCCCACCATAGCGTGGGAGGGCTCTGGTTCCCCACATCCTCGCCAATGCCTGTTATTGCTTCTCTCATGACCTGCCTTGTGGATGGTCATGGGCCTTCCTGCATGTCATTGTGGTTTTGCTTTGATTTGCATTTCTCCAATGGCTTCATCTTTCATAGACACTGAGGCATGTTTGTTCTAATCCTATGCCCATTTTACAATTGGATTATTTGTCTTATTGAGTCATAAGAGGTTTTTATATTCTGGCTACTGGCCCTTTATCAGATACGTTGTATACAGTTAAAAATATTTTTTTTTTTTTTTTTTTTTTTTTTTTTTGAGACGGAGTTTCGCTCTTGATACCCAGGCTGGAGCGCAATGGCGCGATCTCGGCTCACCGCAATCTCCGCCTCCTGGGTTCAGGCAATTCTCCTGCCTCAGCCTCCTGAGTAGCTGGGATTACAGGCACGCGCCACCGTGCCCAGCTAATTTTTTGTATTAGTAGAGACGGGGTTTCACCATGTTGACCAGGATGGTCTCGATCTCTTGACCTCGTGATCCACCCGCCTCGGCCTCCCAAAGTGCTGGGATTACAGGCTTGAGCCACCGCGCCCGGCCAAAAATATTTTTACCATATTACTGTTATCTGTTTATTGAGTATTTTCTTAATAAGTTTAATATCAATGTATATTTTGTATAAGGCTTTATCTGAAAATGAAAGTATATACTGCTTAGAAACATACAGCCAGGCAAAATAAGGAAAAGTGTTATTGACTAATCCATAGGTTGATGACTGGGGAGTGGTTGTAGTGGACACTGGACAGATTGCTGGGAGTAGTTAATATGGTGCTTTGAAGGACCTGCTATGGAGACAGAGAGCAGCAATATATGACTGTTACAAGAAACAGTCGAAGAAAGACAGAAACAGGAAGAAAATAGCTAGTTACTTGCTTCTGTGTCATTGGTCCGGAGGAGAGAGGGCCTTTTATATTGGACTTTATTTGAAAATGAAGCTGTATAGAAGTTTCCTAATCTACGTCACTTGCTGTGGGATTGATGAAGGATGGATTGGAGAAAACATTTCTAGGGTAGAATCCACATGTTGCCAGTTTAAGTGTAAAAGACTGAGGGCAGTGATTTGTTTTGAAGAATATGACTTTGCAGAGGCTGCTGATTTTAGTAGAGAAGGCAGTGAGATGTCCTATGTCAACTTCCGTGTTCTTAAAACAATCCATTTCTAAAAATTGGAAACCCCACCAAATAAACTCTCTATAATTTTGTGATTTACTTTTTTTTTAACCAAACTCTGCTAAGCCTCAGGATAATTTTGTGACATATTAAACCTATCTTTGTTTGCTTTTGACTGCTTATGGTTTTAAGGTAATGAAATATGATCCGTTCCAAGCGTTTTCTCTGTTTCTGTGCTCGTAGGAGTGAAGGCGTTCAGCTGCAGCGTGTGCAGTGCCTCCTTCACCACCAATGGCAGCCTCACCCGGCACATGGCCACACACATGAGCATGAAGCCTTATAAATGTCCATTTTGTGAGGAGGGTTTCCGAACTACAGTGCATTGTAAAAAGCACATGAAGAGACACCAAACGGTCTCCTCTGCTGTGTCAACCACTGCAGAGACAGAAGGAGGAGGTATTTTTCATTTGTTGATTCAAGGTGTATTAACCTGATGCTAATTTAGGAATAAATCCATTCACAAATCACTGTGAGTATTTTAACCTGGCTGTGTACAGCTTAAGCTCACTAGCACCCTGAGTTTTTAAAAGTTAATTTTATTTTCTGATTATGAAAGCTGTACATGCTCCTGGAAGAAAAATTCAGAGGTACAATGAAGAAAACATCTGCTCTTACAAATCACCACACACTGAATTAGCATTTGCTCTAACATTGTGTTCTTTCTTTCATGCTTATGCATACGTGTTGCTAGAGACTTTTTTTTTTTTAACAAATATGGTTTCTTGCTATATACAGTGTTGTAGTATGCTTAATTTTCCCTCTACTGAAGTTTATTATAGGCATATTTAATTTATTGGACACGGATCTACATAAGTTCAGATGACTCCATGGAATTCCATCATATTTTGTTATATAATTTCCTGTTGATGGATTTATGGATGTGTAGCTAGTATCTGGTCTTTCACTGAAATGGTAATTTATGGAGTACTGTAGCATGTATGGAGTACTGTAACCCCTGGCAAAACCTGTGCTTACCGTTACATTGTCTCATGTAATAGACACAAAACACTGCACAGTTGGACGGATTAATCTCATTTTGTACACGAGCCAGCTAAACATTAGACAAGTTAATTTGCTCAAGTCCCACACCAAGAGGAAAAATCCTGAGTATTATTTTTGTGCTTATACTTTGTGTACTTGTAAGACAACTTCTTTTTAGTAAGTTCCACAATGAAATTACAGAGTTAAGAACAGAGGACATTTTGTATTCTAGCACATCGTGCCAGCACACGGACTGCAGTTTTAAAATCAGTGTTAGTTCCGACACTCTTGGAGGTCACGGCTGGTCTGAGTGCACGTGTGGACCTGGGCTCTTGCCCATGCTGCAGCCATCCTGTCCTGGCACAGTTGGTGCACAATGTTGTCAGTGAATCTTGTGTCGTGGCTGTGTGGAGATGGGGGTGCTGTGTGGGGACTGTCCTCAGAGGTCAGACCTACTGCTGGCCCATCTTCCCCTCTCAAGGTACTGCCCCTCTGTCTGCTTTGCCTCCGTCTGACTGCACGATCACAGTGAGACCATCTGGTGTCCCTGGTGGGTTAGACTGAAATAATGGCAGTCTACTTTTCTGTTTTGAGGAATAAGTCTCTAAAACTTGCCCAACCTCCCTCAAAGTAACAAAAACTGTGACTTTGATTTAACCATTGCCAAAGCCACTGTGCACCTCATTTCTTTAGTAGATAATTCTGGAATAAAAGTTTCTGACCTGTTATACTGAGAAGTTCAAACTCTTTAATCTGATGGTGCTTACTTCTATGTTTAAAATTTTTATCTTTACTTCCATTTTTAAAATTCTTTCATGAGATTTCATAAAGTATAAAAAGAAAATGACCCTTTCTTTCAAATGAGTTAAAGGCTATAGGACATCCAGACATTATTTCTAGAACCCTGCTAAGCCTCTTTACATATTCCTTTCCATCAATGAATAAAGCTTCTAATGCTACTGGATTCTCGCATCAATTTGGGGGTTCTGTTTGGGCTTCATCTCACTGCCACATGTTTATTTAGATTCACTTTTATATGTCTCGTTTTCCTTGGATCATTGTGGGGGAAACTGTGAATGAACTCTTATCGATAGGAGAAAAGTCACATTTTAAATTGCGTTGTTTTGCCCAAGCCTAGGGTCTTGGCTAGGGATTCAGTTCCCTCACATTATTGCGATGTTAGCCTGCTTGGCCTATTGGCCATCTGCTTCATGCTGTCTTTAGCTCGTGCTTAATTTTGTTGCACTCTCTCTCTCCAGCCTGTGCTATGTTGACTGTGTTCTCAGTTCCTTAAAGAACGTAAGCAGAGGTACCTCTTTATTTCTTCATGAGTGTTGGTGGGCCCACTGTCTATAAGTGGCCCTCAAATCGTTCCAGACTTTATATAATGTAAATTTTAGTTTGATGTGTCATTTTCTGGAATTTCTATGAGATGGACATTGAGTCCACTGGCTTTATCCTCCATGACTTTCTCCCTCAACCCACACCCTTGCTGTCCTTTGCTCCCCTCTCCCGTCCCATCTCTCATCTTTCCTTTTATGTGCTAAGAAAAATTATCCAGTTGGTTTTTAAATTTACTTATTTGGTGAATTAATCACTGTCACTCTGCAATTTAGTGTTTCTGTTGAGTTGAAAGTTTTTTTCAGTCATTCGTGCAATAATGATCTCCCTGTTCCTAGCCAAACTTTTTTTCCCTTTTCTATTATTATTCTTTTTTTAATCAATTTGAATGCATCCTTATTTTTCATTGAGGAATGAGTATTTATACATGTAGTTCTCTTTCAGCTGAAACAATCAGCTGAGGATTGGTTCCTGGACTCTTGAGGACACAAAAATCTGCAGATACTGAAGTTCCTGATATAAAACATCATAGTATCTGCATGTAACCTATACACATCCTCTTGTATACTTTAAACCATCTCTAGATCACTTATAATACCTAATACAATACAAATGCCACGTAAATAATTTGGGGTTTTTTTGAGAGACACAATCTCACTCTGTCACCCAGGCAGGAGTACAATGTCACATTCATAATTCACTGCAGCCTTGAACTCCTGGGTTCAGGCAATTTTCCTGCCTCAGGCTCCTGAGTAATTGGAACTTTGGGCTCACCACCATGCTTGGCTAATTATTTTTAAATTTTCCGTAGAGACAGGGTCTCGCTCTGTTGCCTAGGCTGTCTTGAACTTCTGGGCTAAGCCCTGCCTTACACCATGTATAGCTAATTTTTAAATTTTTGGTAAAGGTGGGGTCTTGCTGTGTTGCTCAGGCTGGTCTCACACTCCTGGCCTGAAACAGTCTTTCCATCTCAGCTTCCCAAAGCAGTGGGATTATAGGTGTGAGCCACTGCACCTGGTCGTAAATAGCCATTATACTGTATTGTTTATTGAATAATAACGAGAAAAAAAATCTAAGTATTTTCTAACTGCAGTTGGTTGAATCTATAAATGTGGAAGGCATGGATACAGAGGACCGACCATAGGTATTTTTAAAGTTTTATTTTCTTCTGTAGAGCAATTGCTTTTAGTTGAGGATCATTCACTAATTTATTAATTTGGTCTCCCATTTTTGGGCTTCTGGTTTTTAAAAATCTGGTGGTAATTCATTTTTTGCCCTTATTAATAAATGAATATCTGTATTTATGAACCTGGTGGCTTGTGTGGACACTGTCAGCTTCAAAGCTTGCACGGAGGGGTAGAAGGAGGTCTTTAACCATGCGTCTTCCTAATATTAGTGATTGCTCTCCTAAGGGCATCCTTCACTTGCCTTTTTTCTTTTGATACATAATATTTGTACATATTCATTGTGCACATGTGATATTTTGTTTCATGTATAGAATGTGGAATGATCAACTCAGAGTATTTGAGGTGTTCATCACCTTAAGTATTTATCAGTTTCTACATATGGGAGCATTTCCAGTTCTCTCCTCTAGCTGCTTTGAAACATACATTGTCGTTAACTGTGTCGTCCACTCCACTATCAAACGCTAGAGCTTATTCCTTCTGTCTAAGCAGATGTTTGCACCCTTCACCAACCTCTGTTCATCCCCTGCCCCCCGCTTTCCAGTTCACTTGGCTGTTTTCTTTCTGTGACCTAAGTTTCTCAATAGTGGTGGGAAAATATAGTGACTCTCTACCATCATAAAAATAGCTTGGTTGAGTTATTAATTTTCATTATATACATACCTATTTAGTTTTAATTGTTTTGCTAAAAACCTAAGTCTTTTTCATTAGGATTTTGATCCCTTTTCCTTTATGTTGTTTAGACATTTGTATGGAGGAAGAGGAAGAACATACCGACAGAAATGCATCACGAAAGTCTCGTCCTGAGGTCATCACTTTCACAGAGGAGGAGACAGCCCAGTTAGCCAAGATCCGTCCGCAGGAGAGTGCCACCGTGTCAGAGAAGGTCCTGGTGCAGTCTGCAGCAGAAAAGGACCGTATCAGCGAGCTGAGGGACAAGCAGGCGGAGCTGCAGGATGAGCCCAAGCATGCCAACTGCTGCACCTACTGCCCCAAGAGCTTCAAGAAGCCTAGCGACCTGGTGAGGTGAGGGCACGGCCGCCACGCGGGTTCTGCTCTGAAGACTGGGGAAGCAGGCGGCCGCTCTTTTGGTGACTTTCACTGCAGCAAGGCCGTTAGTTCCTGAACCTGGTGTCACCTGAGTGATGGCTGCTTACTTACTTGAGTATATGGCTTTAAGCTTGAGTTAGTTATCTATAGTAAGTCCTTCCAAATATTAATTAGAAAGTCTGTTTTCTCTGTAGATTGCTTGTGCTTATTTCTGTGTGGTTGTCATAGTAGTAAACAATGAAAACAAATCTATCCATTGAAGAAGGCAGGGCTCTAAGCTTTGTGGAGAGGCAGAAGAGCAGCAGGCACCCTCCTGCCTGAGGCCTGCCAGTCAGTGTGAGGAGCGGGGCACATGTGGGTGACAGGAGGGAGACTGATTGGCAATTGGCCAAACAGCAGTGGTTGATACATGAGATTGAGTTTAGAAGAACTGTGAAGAATCTGGAAACCCAAGACCCATGATAAAGAACAGAAGGGGCTCTCAGAATGTCCTTCCTTTCTGGAGAAAGGAAGACCAAAGTATCAACATTCTCCTAAAGAATCAGAAGAGTTTCTATATATGATAAGGGGCATGCTTAAGTTTTGCTCTAGGAGATAGAACAAGTGAGTGAAAGTTATTCTGCAACTTAGTAAAACAAACTGTGAAGATTTTAATATTGCGGGATGTTTCAGAAAACCAAAGAGGGTGTGTTCCTTGTACTCTTGATTCTACAGAGGGCAGTGGCGGGTAGTACAGGGAAAGGGTAGCTGGTTTCAAGGAGCTGCTGAGTTGGCAGTGCCACCCTAGTGAGCACACACCTTGACTTCTGGCCTTCATGTGTCGACCACAGCACGAAGGGGAGGTATGTTCAGCCAGAGAGTGACAATGAGGGAGTTGACTGGAGAAGAGAGAGCCCAGGTCCCACTGGATGGTGTGACCACAGGACCCTTGAGTGGCCAGCCCTCTTTGAGCCATGCAGTGCAGTTCAGGGGTAGGATCTAAGTTGATGGTATGATCTGAGGTTGGGGAATAAGACGTGGAAAGTTAAACTAAGGAGAGGAGGATCAAAGGGGTTGTGTTGGAAGACTTTGCATGTTTTTAAGGAGTCCAGTCTGGCCAGCAGTTGTGTGTGGCCTGGATACACTCATGAATTAGCTATAGAGGGAGACAGTTTTGCCAGTAGGGGCTAGTGATGGAATCATAGATGAGAAAGTCAGGCCTGGCAAGGGTGTCACCTGGAGGCATTGAGACAGCAGTTTGTGACCTGCCTGTGGGTGGAGCATGCCAGCCAATTAGCAGAGACAGGATGCCACCAAGGCAACATGAAGTGCTAAATGTGTCTCCGTCATCTGTACCTAAAGACCAGAAGAGCAGGGAATCCTTATAGCTGTGTTTTCTTCTTGTTCTATCCTTTATTTAAAAAAAGTTCAAGGTTCAGCCTCCCAGTGAGTAAATGTGATGATAAAACAAACAAAATCTGGTACTGAAGGGTGTCCTGCTCCCCAGAGATAACCACTGTTAATAGTTCTTTAAGTATTTTTTTCAGAAATGTCTGGACATATATCAGCATTAAGTTCTGCAATTCTGGTTTTCAAATTTTTACATATCAATGGGTCATAGATGTTTTTCTTTGTTAGTATCCATAAAGCTGTTTCATTCTTTTTAATGGCAATACAGTGTTCCGTCGCATGGGCATACCAAATTAATTTTACCAGACCCTCCCGCCAAGCACTGAATTTCCATGTTTGATGACTGGCAGGGTGCTGCGGTGACTGTCTTCTGTGAGTCTATGTGCCTCTGACAGCTCAGTGAGGGTAGAGGCTGGCAAAGGCCACCAGAGGGCCCTGTGCCTCTGTCTTTCAGAGACTCCAAGTGCCTCTTTTACATTTCTGGCTAACAGGATGGGGGAAATGATATCTCATTTTCATTTGCTCTTTTTTGATTCTAAGTGTGATTGAACAGCTTTGCTTATGCTTTTTGGCTGTTAGTATTTCTTCTGTAAACTCCCTGTGCACTGCCCACTTTTCTACTCTGATATTGTTTGGGTTTTCCTGCTGATTTGCCAGAGTTCTTGGGTTTTTTAAGGAAATTGTCTTTTTTTTTTTTTTGAGACAGAGTCTTGCTTTGCCCAGGCTGGAGTGCAGTGGCGTGATCATGGCTCACTGCAACCTCTGCCTCCCGGGTTCAAGTGATTCCTGTCTTAGCCACCTGAGTAGCTGGGATTACAGGCACCCGCCACTATGCCCAGCTAATTTTTGTGTTTTGAGTAGAGACGGGATTTTACCATGTTGGCCAGGCTGGTCTCAAACTCCTGGCCTCAGGTGAGCTGCCCACCTCGGTCTTCCAACATGCTGGGATTACAGGCATGAGCTGCCACACCTGGCCATAAGGAAATTATCTCTATTATTATTTGTTTTGCAAATATTTTTATTGTTATTTGGATTTGTTTATGGTTTTTTTTGTGTGGAGTGAAGCTTAAGGTTTTTCTTGGCCAAACTTAATCAGAAGGTAGTAACACCTAATTTTAATTTATATAGTTATAAATTTCAAATCATGAAGTCGTTTGTCAATGTGTCTATAATGAATGCTTTTTGGATAGGCATGTTCGAATCCATACTGGAGAAAAGCCATACAAATGTGATGAATGTGGAAAGAGTTTTACTGTGAAATCCACTCTCGATTGCCATGTGAAGACTCACACAGGTAAGGAACGCATTCCTGCATCATTGGTAGATGTCTTAGGGTAGCATTTCGTATGTTTTGTTCCTATATATTTTGCATACGTAAGTACTTTTTAAATTATAGAAAGCTTAAAAATGAGGAACCATTAAGAAAGTGATATAAAATATTTTTTTATTCCTGACACAGGGAAAACTGTCAAAATGACACTAAGAAAAAAAAAGGATTGGTCTCAGAAGTTGAATTTTTCTTAAAAATTGTCACGTATTCTTACTTATGCTTAAATATCTTTGTTAAAAAAATTACCTTTTATCCTTGAGACCAGCCTGACCAACATGGAGAAACCTTGTCTCTAGTAAAAATACAAAATTAGCTGGGCGTGGTGATGCATGCCTGTAATCCCAGCTACTCGGGAGGCAGGAGAAGCGCTTGAACTCAGGAGGCGGAGGTTGCGGTGAACTGAGATCTCGCCATTGCATTCCAGCCTGGACAACAAGAAGGAAACTCTTTCTCTAAATAAATAAATAAATAAATAAATAAATAAGTAAGTAAGTAAGTAAGTAAGTAAGTAAGTAAGTAAAGATTACCTCTTAGTCTCATTTAGGCCAATGAGATTCAGTTTGTTGAGGTTTCGTAAAAACTGGCGCTCAGCAACTCTGATGACAGTTATCATTTCATAATTATTTCTATGCGGGGAGAAAATCTTATGAAGGGAGAAAGGAATGGCTGACTTTCCTGGCCTCTTTCTCCCTTTCATCTCATGTGAGACACTGAGGTGAATACTCCTGCGCCTTCGCTTCTGGAATTCTGCCCAGCGCATCCTAGTGGCTGTGAGGCAGGCTCCGCCTCTCCCTGTTTGGGAATCCTGCAGTCCTCCTGTGAGTTCTGTGGTCCTAGACAAGGTTCTCCTCGTAGCCACAGGTTTCTCCTGCAGAAGACAGGCTGATAGTTGTACCTCCCTCTCTGGGAGTTCAGACATTTAGATGACTTAAGAAAAGTATTTGGCCTATGGTGAACTCTCAGTGAGTGGAGAGCTGTTGTTATAATGATTCATAAAATTCTGTTGATCAAACTCATTTATATTCTGAATTGTTGGTTATAAGCAGAATTCACCAGACAAGAACAAATGGCCTTTCACACGTTTACCTGAAGCCCTCTGATTCTTTTCTGATGGGTTCATATTTGGAACTAGACAAACAGATGAGCGTGTTTATCTGGCTGTCCTGTGTGCAGTTTTTCTGCTGTTAGGCTCCCTTTATTTGGCTCTTGTGTAACGCAGTAACTTTTTTCGCATATGGAGGGCCCGGCCTCACTTACCTTCATGCCCCCAGGCCGAGGGTTTGGCCTGGCATGTAGCAGGTGCTCAGCGATGGCCGCGATGAATTGGTGCACGCTGCTTCATCATTTCCTTGGTTTTGGAGTTCAGTGTAGGCTACATGGATACGGAATAGAAATGGAAGTCTCCAGATAAATATCTTTTGGTGCCTCTTTCTCTATTCTGAAGTAGAGGTGTGATTTCTGAGGAATCCAGGGCGGCGTTGGGATAGCAGGTTGCCCCAGTCCCTTTGTGGTTCCTGGTGTGCACCATCCTGGTAAAAATTAGCATTTCTTCCTGGACCAGTAGAGGGGAAAAGCAAGCCAGGAAGTTTTTCTACTCCCTGAGGCTCTTACAGGGTGCACCCTATGCTCATGGTGCTCAGCACTGTCATGGCCTTTGATGTACCAGTAATCATTACTCAGTAAGGAGCTGGCGCCTAAGGAACTAGGTACATGATACAGGCACACAGCTCTCTGACCCTAGAATAGAATTTTCCTTTGCACATTTTCCCAGTGTGATGCCGACCTGGGCTGGCATTTTGGTTGCCCCTGTTTGGCAGAAGAGAAGATAGAGACATGCTGAGATGTTAAAGTACCATTTGTAAAATTAAAGAAAAGTGACGGTAGTTCAGAGATGGGCTGTTAAGTCAGACCACCCATTTGTTTCTGATAAATATCAATCAAATACTTCAATCACAGTTCAGAAAAATGCAGTGGTTTAGAAACACTATAAACCTCAAAGGATTGTGAAAATACTGATTCAAATTGTAAACAATATATTGTTAAATTTCGCAATAATTGCCTGTGACATCTTTTGGTGAAAGGGATTTTCTTTAAAGCACTTCCTTCCACCGATTCAGCATATTTACATTCGTGTTGACAACTGAGTGGCATGGGTGTGCGTGTCATGGCTGCCATCGCCTCTGCTGATTCTCAGCTGGGCTTTTCACAGGTCAGAAGCTCTTCAGCTGTCACGTCTGCAGCAACGCCTTCTCCACAAAGGGAAGTCTGAAGGTCCACATGCGTCTGCACACGGGAGCCAAGCCCTTCAAATGCCCGCACTGCGAGCTGCGTTTCCGTACCTCGGGTAGAAGGAAGACGCACATGCAGTTTCATTATAAACCAGACCCGAAGAAGGCCAGAAAGCCTGTGACTCGAAGTTCGTCAGAAGGACTGCAGCCTGTCAGCCTCCTCAACTCCTCCTCCACCGACCCCAGCGTGTTCATCATGAACAACTCTGTTCTAACGGGACAGTTCGATCAGAATCTGCTGCAACCAGGGCTGGTGGGCCAAGCTATTCTTCCTGCCTCCGTGTCAGGTAAATGCTGAGCCAGGGGAATGGGAGCAGCACAGGGATTGAATGGTTCTGCGTGGCTTCTGTCTGTTCCCGGAGCAGAAGAAACGTTGTTTTCCACAGCACCATATTTTCTTTCTTTGAGCCTTTCCCTTATCAGACATTAGGAAAAATTGGAACTTCATCTTGCAGACATTGCTCCTTTCCATTTCCCATTCTGCCTTCCATGACGGCTGCTTTTTCACACTAAGCACTTCCTTCAGCTTTTGTTTTTAATGGGTTTGAACTTGTTTTTACTCAGTTGGTATTCTCATAAATGTAGTAGTGAGAAGTGTAATTTATCAATACTCACTAGCATTGTTTTTGATATAGTTACCCAGTTGTTCTTGGGTCACATAGTGCTTGAAAACTGTTACATTTTAGCTAGCTGTGTTGATTTGTGTATCTGCTGTGGGTAAATGCGGCAGTTGTACATGGCAGTCAGATGTCCTCTGTGCCCTTCTTCCTGTTTCTGTGACTTTGGCACAATTGCAGCCTGACTGCCACTCAGTAGTAGTGGTTGTTTTGAACCTTGGGCTAATCAGTGGAATCTTTTTGAGCTATTTTTCTGATATGTTTAAAGTGAGTAATATGAATATCTATTTTACAGAGTTATTTTGGGATGATCAGACAGTGTATGTGTATGGTATAAGGTAGGTATGGGTATTCCACAACAAGATTGTATTGTCATAATGTGTACCACTTATGTATTTAAACATCCCTATGTAAAAAATGAATTGCTTTAGTTTTAAGAAGCATTCATAATTTTCAGTCTTTCCCTTTCTCTTTCTCTGGCCAGCTGGGGGTGACCTGACGGTGTCTCTGACAGATGGGAGCCTGGCTACCCTAGAAGGCATCCAGTTACAGTTGGCTGCTAACTTGGTTGGACCAAATGTACAGATTTCTGGAATTGATGCCACCAGCATTAATAACATTACATTGCAGGTATGGTACCTTCCATGGTCTTCTGTGCTATGATACTGTTGGCATCACACAGAAGCTTGAAGTTTTCATTACAAGTACCTCTGCTGCTTTTCAGATTGATCCAAGCATTCTGCAGCAGACATTACAACAGGGCAATCTGCTGGCTCAGCAGCTCACGGGGGAGCCTGGCCTGGCCCCACAGAACAGCTCTCTCCAGACATCGGACAGCACAGTCCCCGCCAGTGTTGTTATCCAGCCCATCTCAGGCCTGTCCTTACAGCCTACGGTGACCTCTGCAAATCTGACCATAGGCCCACTGTCTGAGCAGGATTCCGTGCTGACAACTAACAGCAGTGGTAAGAACCCCTCAATTTTGCTTATTTCGATAGCTGGAGTTGCAGTTTCTTGCCTGTGATCACTTATTTGATTTTAGGATATTATGATGTCATTTTCTTCTCTTTGTAGAAGAGAATAAGTCAAATGTCCTAAGAATAAGATAAGCTTTTCTTATAATTAATGATATGTATTTAATATCTACTGTTAGATTATTACTACCTTCATCTATTACTCTTGTCATCCTGCCTTCGTTTCATCGCAAGGCTTTCTTTTTAGATGAAGGAATTGGAGATGACTGATGCTTTGTTTTAAATTTTTCTCTTACTGAAATATTAATAACAGTTTAATTAAAATATTTTAAATATAAAAACAGGGGAAGATGGCTTTTTTAAAGCTCAACTTTGTTTTGCTTTGTAATGACAATCAGGGACCCAAGACCTCACTCAAGTGATGACTTCGCAAGGTCTGGTATCCCCCTCCAGCGGTCCCCACGAGATCACCCTGACCATTAACAACTCCAGTCTGAGCCAGGTCCTGGCACAGGCCACTGGGCCCACAGCCACGTCTTCCTCGGGGTCTCCACAGGAAATTACCCTGACTATCTCTGGTTAGTAAGTTATTATTTTAAACATCCTTTCACCTTGCAATTTAAGTACTGTATATCTTACTATCTCTTTTCCTACAATACTCTTGCTATGCAGAAAGCCCATGCTCAATACATATTTGTAATTTATGGGAGAAGTTGAAGTTTAATGAAAATAATGTGTTCCAGTTCAGATCTGGTACCAGAAATGAAAAATTATACTTTCTCAAGTCACTTCCAGTTTGGGTACAGTCAATTATTTAATTCATTCATTCACTCATTTTTAGAGAATAAGTTATTGTTGTTCAGCAGAGAGCAGAAAACGTAGCATTGTGATTCTTACTCATGCTCCATGAAACTGGTATAAACTATTTGCATTAGGGCATTATCAATCCCCATGGCACTCTCTTTACCAGATGTCTTCAGATTTCTACTGGGATTATGTAAAAAAATTAAAACATGGGAGAACATTGAAAAGTCGATAAACAGGTAGGAAATACCCTTGGCAGCAAAGCTCACTTAAAATTGGTGATCTGGGCCGGGCGTGGTGGCTCACGCCTGTAATCCCAGCACTTTGGGAGGCCAAGGTGGGTGGATCACGAGGTTAAGAGATAGAGACCATCCTGGTCAACATGGTGAAACCCCATCTCTACTAAAAATACAAAAAATTAGCTGGGCATGGTGGCGCGTGCCTGTAATCCCAGCTACTCAGGAGGCTGAGGCAGGAGAATTGCCTGAACCCAGGAGGCGGAGGTTGCGGTGAGCCGAGATCGCGCCATTGCACTCCAGCCTGGGTAAGGAGAGCGAAACTCCGTCTCAAAGAAAAAAAAAAAAAAAAAAAAAAATTGGCGATCTGATTCTCTCCATGGCTGACTCATTCCCTGCCTCAGGGCTATGCTGCTCCTATTCTGACGTTTCTCCTTTTGTGCCTTCCGTGATCCTTACGAATCATTAATTCCCATAGCGTGCTCAGATCTCAGTGAGCACTGAACGTACTTTCCTGGTGTGCTTCGCTCATGCGACTCTTAACTATGAACTCTTCATGTTAACTAAGAATCATTTTTGAATTCAACAGTAACTTTTATAGCCCTTACTAAGTGCCAGATATTATTCTAGTAACTTCCATGGGCATTAACTCATTCAATATTAATTCGTTGAATTTTGATGATGATGATGTTAACAAAAACATTTTGCTAGGAATCAAACCACCCTCAGTGGAGCTGTCATGTGACTGAGGGAAGCAGCCCCACTTCCCCGGGAACACACCTCAGGAGAAGAACAGAGTTCTAGATGGACTCAACCATGAGGCCCATCTGGGGCAGTATTTCTGCTGTTTCAGAGATACTTCTGCAAAACTTAATTTCAGAACTGAAAGAAAAGGTATTCATAAGAAAACCAAAACTGAGTACACTTAATCTGAGAAAGATTGTGCTAGGTCCATCAAAACCACATAGTGTGTGGTTCTTGCTCAGAAGAAAATGTTTTCTTCAGTTTGTGGGTTGTGCTTCTGTTTTCCCTCTGTATTATTATGGCCATTTGGTTACTTTATTGCTTATTAGTATATTTGAAAATGTAGATGAATATAACTTAATTTTTTAAGAATTTGGCTTCAGCTATTCTAGGAGAAAACTTTAAATCAGTTAATGAAATAAGTTTTGTTTCAACTTTGGGGCTTAAGATTTTTTTTCTCACTTATCATTATGATGGATAATGAGAACTGGCTATACAATTCCTTATTCCATTCTGAAAGGGCTATAAAAAGCATTTAATTTGTGGTAACCTGTTAAAAGCATCTAGATATTCTATAGAAATTTTCAAAGATTTTCTAGTATGTTCTTTCTTCCATTAACACATAGAATTATAAATGCATGCAGGTACTAGAGAATACAAATATTACTTCAGCTAAGTTTTGCAGACTTTAAGCAGTTCATGAATCCTAGCATTTGGGAAAAGGTTAAATGTTGAGTAAAAGGCAAGGACAGTCCTTTGCCTCTGGAATTAACCCTGTCCAGATACAACGAAAGTCCCTTTACCTGATGTTTTCAGCCCAAGTATTAATAAAAGGGTATTAAAATGAGGGAGCCAAACAAGTGACACCTTCATACTTCGGACATTCATCCACAGATCTTTTGAACGTGGGTCTGCTCAGGTGATAATGCATTTTCTGCTTTTTGAAATTTTTGCCTCTCCTCATGTTCATCATGCAGTTTCATTTCCTGTTTCTGTTTCTTCACGAGGCATGAGAATGTAGGTCACTCTCAAGCAGTCATAGTGCAGCATGCTTTTGTCTTTGAATGTTTTTCTCTCTGGTTTTGTGTAGTTGTCTTGCCCACACCTAATTTGACAGCAGAATGTTTAAAGTATCTTGTCTTTACCAAGTCTTTCCAAGGAATTCAGTTTGGTTTCCCTTGGAATTCCAACAGGTTTTTTATTCTCATATTCATTTCTAGTTGCCATACTATTTGATTACATTGTATTGTTACACTAGCTAATGAAGCTTCCATAAGCAGGTTTTGAATCAAGCAAATGTGTTTTAGTAGGAATGTGTTGCAGGCATGTCAGTGTGTACTCGAGAGCATTCAGAACACACAAGATAGGAACACACCACATGGGAAACCACAGCATCGTCGGCTCAGCAAGCCTGCTCAGTGGAGGCAGGGAGGGGAGGTTCTGTTGTCGCTTGGCGGTGTCCCTCAGATCCTTCGTAACATGCCTTTGCTGTATCTGGGAGTGCACTATATTTGGAAATATTTTGAATTCATTGACAGTTTTATTCAACAAAGTGGGTGATTTTTAGGGCCTAAATACTGAGTTAAAGTAGAAATCATAAGAAGTATTTTTAAAATACTTCACAGCTTAAAAAGTGTGAACAAATACTGCCATTTAGGGAAATGCATTTTGTGGTCTCATTTTCATTTTTCCATAAATTTTACTGAAATGAAAAAGCTTTAACTTGCCAATACACGTCTTAGAATGTTGTTTTCAGATATCACAATATTAATTTCCATTTAGGTCAAGATTTTATTCAACACAATTCTAATGGAAATAGTGAACTATTAATAAAAGGGAGCATAAGATTGTCAGCACCTGAAATCAGTCAATCTACAGGTGCCACTTTAACAATAAGCAATGACCAGCTTCTCTCACAGAGTACAACATGGAACACTTCAGGTTCGCGGCACCTGAGTTCACCAAGAAAGATGTTACAAGAGGTGGTAGCTAAAGAGCTCTGCACACAGTCAATGAGGAGTTAAACTCTCCTTAGCATGACAGATGTGTCAGCATCATGCTCTGTCACATGCAGTATCATTCTGTGAGGATTAGTGGCTTATGTCTAATTCTAGGATACAGAATTCTCTCTAATGTTACCAACCAGTCAATAGTGTTACTTTTTAAGTCATGAAAGTAAATAATTCTATTCAGCTGTACACAAAGCATCCTATATTTATGCAAGTTAGCATTTTAATAACTTCACGTACAAAGCTCTCCCTTTCTGACCTAGCGCTGGAAGTCTCTTACTTAGCTCATTACTTCTGTCCTGCACTGAGAATTTTCTGATACCAGCTGAAAATAGAATAGAAAAATTGAAAGGAGGCAGCTTTCTAAGATTTTAAAGCATAGAATTTTATGAAAAATAAACATATCAGTATTGGCAAAAATTGCAGTTACTTTTTCAGGAACCTAATAAATGAGCTCACATAAGATAAATGACAGTTTCATAAATAACCATTAACAGTTTAGATAACATGCCTATCTTGCTGTCTTCACCTTGTAGAGATTGCATACACTTCTTAGCCTTATTTCCAACTATGTGTATCAGTTTGTGAAATAAAAAACTAATCTTCAGATATGTTTGTACCCAAAAGCTAGACCTTTTTTCATGTTTATTTCTTAATTGAAATGACCTCTTGTCCAGTAGTTCATTTGTTCCATAATAGATTGTAGTGTCTGCCGTGTGGTAAGAATTGTGCAAAATCTGGGAATAGGACTGGGCAGGTCAAAGCTGGTCCCATGTTCTGGATCTTAGAAACAAATGGGGTGTGGACATGTTTTGAAGAATCCACATGCGACTGTAAAATTACAGCTGTAACCATATATAAAGGAGTGATGATGGCACTGAGGGCACACGTCGCAGGGTGGCCCTGTGGCTTCTCTGAAGAAGTCCTGGCTGAGCTGAGAGGGGCTAGGGAGTCAGGTGGCTTTTCTCCCCATGCCAGCCGCTTGGCCCTGTGTGGCCCATGGTGGCCTTTAGCTGAAGCAAGGAGGTGTGGCTATTTTAATGGGTGGAAGATCCAAAATATATGATGTATTGTTGAAGTTATACAGTGAATGTTTTTCTCCAAATATTTTCTAAAAGTCCTAGTTTGTGGTTTTTAAAGGATCAGGCAGCATGTTCTTCTCATCTCTAGAATTCTAATCTGAGGCTGTGAGTTCATCGTCTTTCCCCCACTGCATGGTTCGTGTTGTGATATGAAGACGTGCTACTTATGTGTGGGCCGAAGTGGGCTGTGGTCGCTTGTGGCGCAGGGCTCTTGTGAGATGTCCGGGATTCTCGCCCTGCTAGCCTGCCTCACTGCGCAGAAAACTGGCCGTCAGCTGTGCAGTCTCATGTCTTCCTGGAAGCTCCGCTTAACATCCTTAGTGAGCCCCTGGCAAACTGAGGGAGAGATGAGTCGAGCTGTAGAGGTTTCAGTTTGAGTGGAGTGGTGTTTTGTGCCTCTTGATGATCCTGGATGTTTGCAGGTGCAGCAGACTGCTTAATTAAGAACTGGGGATGAGGCCAGGCCCGATGGCTCACGCCTGTAATCCCAACACTTTGGGAGGCCGAGGCGGGTGGATCATGAGGTCAAGAGATCGAGACCATCCTGGTCAACATGGTGAAACCCCGTCTCTACTAAAAATACAACAAATTAGCTGGGCATGGTGGCTCATGCCTGTAATCCCAGCTACTCAGGAGGCTGAGGCAGGAGAATTGCCTGAACCCTGGAGGCGGAGGTTGCGGCGAGCCGAGATCGCGCCATTGCACTCCAGCCTGGGTAACAAAAGCGAAACTCCGTCTCAAAAAAAAAAAAAAAGAATTGAGGATGTTCGGAGCGAAGGGAGAAGTTGGATGGAATGAGGATGCATGCACACATGCACTCCAGGGCTCTGCTCGGGCTGCGCGAATTCCTTTCAACTCCTGTGATCTGGCTAGTTCGGTAGAAAGTGCTGAACCTATAAATTCACCTCCATATTGATATTGTCACACCAGCATCTCACACTCAGGTAAGGGTCCTCACAGGGCAGGCAAGCTGTCCTCAGTCAGTGGGTTCAAGGCTCCCACATGTTATGCGGCCAGCATTTCTGTACAAACAGCAACATACTCAACTTGCTGATTTACAGTTTTTTTGTATTCTTTTAGACCTTTTTTTAAAGAGCCAGCTGAGGCGGGGCATGGTGGCTCATGCTTGTAATTCCAGAACTTTGGGAGGCCAAGGTGGGTGGATCACCTGAGGTCAGGAGTTTGAGACCAGCCTGGCCAACATGGTGAAACCCCATCTCTACTTAAAATACAAAAACTTGGCTGGGCATGGTGGCAGATGTCTGTAATCCCAGCTACTCGGGAGGCTGAGGCAGGAGAATTGCCTGAACATGGGAGGCGGAGGTTGCAGTGAGCCGAGATCGCGCCATTGCACTCCAGCCTGGGCGACAAGAGTAAAACTCCACCTCAAAAAAAAGAGCCAGCTGAGAAAATCAATCTCTGTCTCTCTCTCTGTCTGTCTGTCTCTCAGGCTACTTTAGCTTATATCCCAGTTGTTAAAAAAAAAAGGGGGGTTCAAGGGATTTGGTTACATTATAAAATAAAAGATGAACCATAATTAAAGAATATTTGTGTATTACTATAATACTGGGTATTCTTAAATACAGGATTAGTTTTATGTGATCAAGGAAGTTGTATTATATTCTTGAAAACCTTTGGCATCTTTGACTAATCCTGAGTATTGGAAACAGTTCTTCATATATTGACCCACTCAGTCGTTGCTATTAAGCAGATGTTTCTAGAGTGGCTTGCACATCCCATTTGTTCTAGTTAGAATTATGTAGCAGATCTCAACTCTATAGTAGCAGTTAGGAGATTGCCTCTTAGTGAGCAATATGTATCTAGAGCCAAAGTCAGTTCCAGATCTAGCTTGAGGCCGCCCACCACGAGTAATTGAAATTAAAATGACATAATTTTGAAATTAAACATAGCTCTTCTAAGGTAAACACTCAAATAAAAACCTCTAGTGTCTATACAAAACTTATGTTAAGCATAATGAATATGTATGTGGCTATGATTATTTTTTGATTCTGTATGCAAGCAAGGTTGGTTAAGATTCATCAGCTTCTAAGTTAACTCTGGCTGTTTCATCCTAATTGAAGGCATTTAAAGAAGTGTATTACTACCTCTTTGAGATTTGTGAATAAATCGAAAGTGAGACAGTTAATCAGAATTTCACATGCAGGATAGAAGCACATGCTTTATGTTCAGATTTGTGATGCAGGAGTTGAAGACTTATTTCAGAGTTGGATCCGGAAACATCTGTTCCCAAATCTGACACAGAGTTTTCCTTAAAAGATGATCCCATAGAATGTAAGTCCCATCTCAGAAGCAGATTATAGTCTTGATAGAGGCTTGAGAAATTTAGCACAACTTTTTAAGGAATTCATCTCAAATGAGTATTATCTTTTTGCTCTTGCCTTCATCCACCTTTAAATTTAAGATAATTTTGATGAATAAATTGAGTTCTGCTTTCAATGAATGTAAAGACCAGTATTTGTTTTCTACTTATTTGTAAGGTTATTTTAACCTTAGTTTCTTCTAGATTTGAGCATATCACTTATTTTATTTTTAAATCGTTCAACAATTTTAACATTTCTCATTTGCTGGCATATATTAAAATTGAATAGGACATTCTCCATACTCACAAGTTGTTCCTTTGAGTGACCTGGGTGCTTGGGAATGAGTGACTACACAGATGATTCTCTCCTGTTCTGCACTCTAAGCTCCTCTCTTCCCACGTCAGTTAATCTCAAGAAAAAAACTGATATCATACCTTTCAACAATTTTTAGAACCTTACAAAATTATGTTTTCTTACAAGCTATGAAGCGTTGTCACAATGTTGGGCTTGATGATTGTAGCGTATATTAATCTTTTTAACTTTATTTTTGAGTCAGAATCACAAATTAAAGTCAGACTTGTATTGCTGTATGCATTCTGGAGAAACAGTGGTTTCAGAAAAATAAGTGAGGAATAAAAAGTCTACAATCTTCGCTTCAACATGGGATCTTTATTTTCATGCTAAGAGTATTTAATTTGAATTTCAAATTGTGGCTTTTAACAAATAGATAGTTCAGAGCTATTTGTAGCTTGTAATTTCATTGCATGCTTAAGAAAATTTCAATTTTTTTTTTTTTTTTTGAGACGGAGTCTTGCTCTGTCACCAGGTGGGAGTGCAGTGGCGCAATCTCGGCTCACTGCAACCTCCACCTCCTGGGTTCAAGCGATTCTTCTGCCTCAGCCTCCCTAGTAGCTGGGACCACAGGCGTGTGCCACCATACCCGGCTAATTTTTGTACTGTTAGTAGAGACAGGGTTTCACCATGGCCAGGATGGTCTCGATCTCTTGACCTCGTGATCTGCCCGCCTCGGCCTCCCAAAGTGCTGGGATTACAGGTGTGAGCCACCGTGCCTGGTGAAAATTTCAATTTTTTTTCTGCTCTAGTCACATGTTCTTTTCAATCATATTGAGGACAGTTCTACTGGAACTGATAACATCCATTTTGTAGAAAATCTGTTGAGTTGTGACATTATTAAAGGTTCACTGCTTGAGTTGAAATATGAACTTTGCCACTATCTGAAGTTATCATTTTCATTGAACTTTGTGTCAGGTTTCACTTTAATCAAACACAAGGCTGCTTCTGTATCTTTTTACATTTTTCATAACGCGTAGTCCTGGAATCTCCTGATACCTTAATAATCACTAGAAAGTCTGAATTAGTTGACTGGTGGCATAAGGAGAAGATCTTTAGTTCCTTTGTTTCAGCAGTTGGAGCAAGGTTTGAACTTTTGCTGTGCGTTGGCTTCGCCTTGGCTCTCAGTGTGATCCCGGGCAAGGTTCACAGGGGTGTGCGTCTCTTCCCTGTACTCCCTCTGTGCAAGCTCATCGGCAGCTGCTATCTGCCCCCGGCCCCAGTCTCTCCCCGGTTTTGACCACTCACATTAGAATCGTACCCACAGGCTAGTGTGCGGTAAGGGTGTGTGGAGGGAATTTTAGGAGGACAGTTACTGCTAGATCAGCTGCTGTCCCGGTCACTGGAATGCTTAGCGCATGCAGACATCCTCCACAAGGCCACACTCCTCAGGCTCCCACCAGCACGCTGTGCGGATGCTGGAGCAGGTGGGAGGGTCTGACCTAGCTATCTGTGGAGCCCCGGCGGCTGCTTCAGCTCTCGAGCCTCCCAGCCTGCTAATGGTTCTACTGCTTTTGAAGGTTCCAGGTCTGTGCAGCACAGTGTGGGAGTCCAGGAGTGTGGATCAGTGGAGGCATTGTATTTGGAGAACCCCAGTTACAAGTAAGTAACCTAGTTTTCCTGCTGGCCCTGACTCCTAGGAGAGCTCTGGACTGATGTGACCCAGGTCACAGCAAAGTACTGACAGGAGCTTGCTTGTTTTGTTTTGGCACCTGACTAGGAAATAGCTTTTGAACGTATCCTTTGGTCATGATCTTGGTATCCTTAGCACCTGGCACGGTGGCTGGCACAAGTGGATGAGGAATACGTGTTTGAAGTGAATGGATGGCTCAATTGTGAGATAAAGTGAGTGTGCGTGTGTGACTGTATGTTTATACTTTGAACGTTGTGTCCACTGGTGCCCACTACACGACCTTGATAATCCTATATGGAGCCCGTCTCATCAGCCAGCAAGGTGCATGAGTGTCTGTTCTGTAAAAGAAAAGACCTTCGCCAGATACCTTCCTTTCACTTAGTATTGGCTACAAGGGGGACATATTTCAGTTTTCTTGTCTTTTCCAAAGAAAATTAAGATGTCATGCAGGATAAATGCATATTTAAAGGATTTCATGAGGTTTATTTTGACCATCTGTCTTTCAGAATAAGAGTCAGTAAGAGTGATGAAAGTGAGAAAATGAGCAGAGATGGTCAAATATATCCCCTAAGCTTTGGAACTAGTCATCCCTCAGTGATCATACTTGCTTCCTTTCTTCAGCTGGTCTCTGTAGTTGTGGGTGGATGGATGGAGACAATGCCCTGGAAATTCTTGCCTGAGTTTTTGTTCTACAGCAGTAGCTGTGACTGGGACTGTGGGGTCACGTTTTCACTCTTCTTCTACTGGTTATTCTCTGTGTATGTTATACTTAAGCAGCATAGTATATTCATGTGTAAAGATGTTTAGCAACTAAGAAGAGCCTTATCATAAAATTAGAATTGAAGATCCTATGATTTCTTTGGTGAACCTTGGAGACTTTGGGCAGCCTGAATGCTGCTTTCTGCAGGTCAGCCCCTGTGGGAGTGTCGGCCTCCCTGTCCCCTTACGTGTGGATTTGTCTGGCTTTCCCATTGATCTGCTTACTTTGCCTCTTTCGTAGAACTTAACACTACAAGTGGAAGCCTTCCTTCAACAACACCAATGTCTCCGTCGGCCATCTCAACTCAGAACCTGGTCATGTCCTCATCGGGCGTGGGAGGTGACGCTAGCGTCACGCTGACACTGGCCGATACTCAGGGCATGCTGTCTGGAGGCCTGGACACTGTCACACTCAACATTACCTCTCAGGCAAGTGCTCCGCAGAGGGAGATGCAAAGGTCCTTTCAAAAGGGGATCTTCAAAAACATGAATCATTTATTTACTCTTTCCTAAATATAGATTCTGAGCATTCTTTTTTTGGAACTTGAAGTGGCTTTTTTTTTTCCTGATTAACAAAGTAATATGTTAAATGTGAAAAGGGAATAAAAGAAAATTTAGGCCGGGCGCGGTGGCTCACGCCTGTAATCCCAGCACTTTGGGAGGCCGAGGCGGGTGGATCACGAGGTCAAGAGATCGAGACCATCCTGGTCAACATGGTGAAACCCCCTCTCTACTAAAAATACAAAAACTTAGCTGGGCATGGTGGCGCGTGCCTGTAATCCCAGCTACTCAGGAGGCTGAGGCAGGAGAATTGCCTGAACCCAGGAGGCGGAGGTTGCGGTGAGCTGAGATCGCGCCATTGCACTCCAGCCTGAGTAACAAGAGTGAAATTCCGTCTCAAAAAAAAAAAAAAAAAAAAGAAAATTCAGATAATATAGAAGAATATAAAAAATAAGGTAAAACATAAAACCCAAAGCTTTAATCCCACTACCCATATGGAACCGCAGTTAACATTTTAGTCTATATATTCTTCTAAACCTTTCTATGAATGTATAAGGTACATATTTATAAATTTCTGCAGAAATAAGTTCATGTACACACCGTGTAGATGAACTTCATGAGGAACGTTATGTTGTATTCATGTTTTCAATAAGTAGTATGGAAATTTTCATGCCCTTAGTCACTGAGATTCTTAGATGAGTTCCTACCAGTAGAAGTTGTGTGTCAAAGGGGTGTACATTTTTACATGATTCCTTGAGCTAAGATGCCAAAAAACTTTGCAGAGTTTAATTAGGAAAATCATGATGATACATTATGATTAATTATAATGAATATTTTATTGGACACTGATTTTTAAAGCAGGGAATTTGCATTAAGAATACTTAAGGTGGCTGGGCGTGGTGGCTCAAGCCTGTAATCCCAGCACTTTGGGAGGCCGAGGCAGGTGGATCACGAGGTCAAGAGCTCGAGACCATCCTGGTCAACATGGTGAAACCCTGTCTCTACTAAAAATAGAAAAAATTAGCTGGGCATAGTGGCGCGTGCCTATAATCCCAGCTACTCAGGAGGCTGAGGCAGGAGAATTGCCTGAATCCAAGAGGCGGAGGTTGTGGTGAGCCAAGATCGTGCCATTGCACTCCAGCCTGGGTAACAAGAGCGAAACTCCGTCTCAAAAAAAAAAAAGAATACTTAAGGTTGGCCGAGTGCAGTGGCTCACACATGTAATCCCAGCACTTTAGGAGGCTGAGGTAGTTGATCACTTGAGGTCAGGAGTTCAAGACCAGCCTGACCAACATAGGGAAACCTCATCTCTACTAAAAACACAACAAATTAGCTGGACGTGGTGGCATGCACCTGTAATCCCAGCTACTCAGGAGGCTGAGGCAGGAGAATCGCTTGAACCCAGGAGGTGGAGGTTGAGGTGAGCCAAGATCGCACCATTGCACTCCAGCCTGGGTGACAGAGCAAGACTCCTGTCTTACCTGGTGGGAGATAATTGAAACATGGGGGCGGGTCTTTTCTGTGCTGTCTCATGATAGTGAATAAGTCTCACGAGGTCTGATGGTTATAAAAAGGTGAGTTTCCCTGCACAAGCACTCCTGTCTTTGCTGCCATCCATGTAAGACATGACTTGCTCCTCCTTGCCTTCCTCCATGATTGTGAGGTTTTCCCAGCCACGGGGAACTGTAAGTCCAATTAAACCTCTTTAAATTGCCAAGTCACGGGCACGTCTTTATCAGCAATGTGAAGACAGGCTAATACAGAATCCCCTCCTCAATTCTTAACTTGCCTGTTAGAGGCTCAGCTTGTGAAGTTCCCCAAGACATAGAGAAACGGCCCTCACCTTAAAGCACAGGAGCCAAGAACATCAGCCATGCCTCCTGTCATCAGTCATGGTTTTAACTGTGTATAAAATATGTTTAGAATCAGTGCTCATTGTAGCAGATCAAGTTGCATGCTGAATTATTTCCATATAAATTCAGCATTTGCAGTAGATATTCAGATCCTTTAAGCTGCTGCTTCATCCACTCTCATAGCTAGAGGTGTGCTGGGCTGGTAAAAAAAACTTACATTAGTATTCTGTAGCATAACAAAATTGTATATGCGTTTCTAAGCAAATAAGTGTTTTGTATGCATACACACATGTAGAGACTCTGAGATGTAATTTATATAGGTTTACCCATTTATTTAAAGTATACAACTGAATGGTTTTCAGTGTATTTACAGAGTTGTACAACCATCACCATGATCTAATTTTAGAACATTTCATCATCTGTTAAAGAAATGTGGAGCCATGAGCCATCACTCCATGTTCCTCTCATCCTCGGCCTACCCTTACCTCTGCCCCTGGCAACCACCGATCCACTTTCTGTCTCCATAGATGTGTCCGTTCTGGCTATTTCATAGAAATGAGATCATCCATGTGGTCTTGTGTGACTGGCTTTTTTCATTCTGTGGAGTATTTCCAAGGTTCCTCCATTGCTGTAGCATGTGCTAGAACTCTGTACCTTCTTATCACTGAAGAGTATTCCCTTATACCACATTTTGTTTGTGCATTTATCAGTTGATCGGCATTTGGGATGTTTCTGTTTCTTGGCTGCGGGTAACTCTTCTGTGGACATTTCTGTACAAGGCTTTGAGCAGACTCTGTTTTCACTTCTCCTGGGTGGCTGGGTTATGTGGTGACTCCGTGGTTCATTTTTTTAGGAGCTACCAGCTTGTTTTCCAAGGTTGCTGCACCATAAAAGATCTTTTAAATTATTACTTGTTTTGCTGATGTTTCAACTTCTGAAATAGTACTAATCTCTTGCCAGGGTCAGCAGTTCCCAGCACTCCTCACGGATCCCTCTCTCTCCGGCCAGGGTGGAGCAGGCTCACCACAAGTCATACTGGTGAGCCACACGCCACAGTCTGCGTCTGCCGCTTGTGAAGAAATAGCCTACCAGGTACGGGATATTCCTTCTAAGGTTTGTCCTTGGGTTCTTGCCGAGTTTAAAAGGAAGAAACTGAGGCCAACACAAGAAGATCCAATATGAAGGGTTTATTCAGGCTCCCGGATGAGGTTCTGCGGTCCAACAGGAGGGGCTGGAGAAGTCGCACGGACTCCTCTCAGATGTGGGGTTTTATAGGGAGTGAAGGAGCTCAATTGGTTGTGGGAGAGCAGGACTACTGTTGGGTAAGGTTACAAGCCTTTGTTTGCATACAGGACTTGGCTGCTATTGGTTAGAATTACTCGGCTGCTATTGGCTAGAAAAACTCGGCTGCTGTTGGCTAGAAAGACTTAGCTGCTATTGACTAGAATCACAAGACCCTGCTTGCATACTGGGTTCTTTAAGGGAAAGCCAGGCTGTGCAAGAAGGGAAAAAGGGAACAACCCGAGCATGTCTGAGCATTCGGAAAAAAGTGGAGGGGGATGTGCATCCGAGCTCCCGGCGAGGCAATCGGCCTTACACCTTCATCCACAGAGCTTTCATCACTTTTTAAAACAAACAGATTCAGAAGGGATGGTAGTAGAGGGTCATGGGGGCTGGGGCTGACTTCTGAGGTGCCCCCAGCTGAATCCTGAGTGGACTTAGGCTCTGCGGGGCATGTGTTAAATGACAAGTATGTTATCTCATTCATTTTGTTATTTGTTTCTTAGGGAGTGAGGTTTTAGTACCACAAAATTAGATGTAGCCACCAGTGATCTAATTTTAAATTTATTAATATCTTAACATATTTGCATACCAATCAGACCTCACATAGCCCGCCACTTGCACTCAGTTCTTTCTGCAGATCTTCTGATAACACCTTTGCTGATTCTGTTAAGTGTCATCTACATTTTCATATGTGTGTGTGCGCACGCATGTGCAAGACCTATTTATCGTTTGTCTAGTCTTTTTTCTTCAAATGCATGTTTTTGGGGGCCAAAACATTTAGTGAGCAATAGTCTAAATATAGAAGAATCTAAAAACTCTTTTCTTAAAAGTTTCAGGGTCAGGATTAAAGCACAGATGATGAATAATCTCTGAATATAGGAAGCATCAAACATTTTTAGCAAGTGAGTTTTCAAAATAATGACTTACTGGTTTTTCAGTAGGACAAGAACTTTTTCACGACAAGGTGAGATATAACCAGCACTGGGGATGTCCTGCAATTTGGCCTGAGGAACCAGAGCTCGTCTCACTGAATTTCAGTTTGTGTAACTTTAACACATTTGTGTCTGGGGTCCCCAAGACCGCCCTCAGGTTTGGTGATACACTCCAAGGTCTCACTGGATTCAGAGAAATCTGATAGACTCTTGGTTGTGGTCTATACTTGTGGTTACAGTGGAAGGGTGCAGATTAGAACCAGCAGAAGGAAAAGGCACATTGTGGGGGAGTCCAGAGAACCCAGGTACAAGCTTCTTGGTGTCTTCTCCCAATGGGGTCACATGGTCACTGCTGATTCTCCCAGAAACATTGTGTGACAGCACCTGCCAAGTGTCACCAACTTGGGAAGCTCAGCTAAGCTCTGGTATCCAGAATTGTATTGGGTCAGTCATGTGGGCATGGAGTGCCCATGTGGCTGGGCTTAGCTGTGTGGGGTCTTCAGGTCCCTCCAGGTCAAACTGATGCAGTGGCCCAGGTCCCCAAACAAACAAAAATAGGCTTTCACCATAAGTCACATCATCAGCAAAAACTGTGTGGTGTTGCCCAGGGTCCTGGGGTTGAAAATACTCTCTTATCTGTAAATAGCAGGATGCTTATTGGGGATGTCTCGGGAGCTGATCGAGGGCACTGTGGAGCGTTCAGGGTTTGAGCACCTCAGGCCTGGTGAGGTAACTGTTGACTGCACACATTCATCTAGACAGAAAAACCACTGGCATCTTGGTCATCTTTTTAAGCTCCCTTTCTCATGATGCTTTTGTAGTGAAACCTTACTAGTCTGGTATGTTTCAGAGAGTTCCTAATTCAGTTCCAAGGCACATCTTAGCTAATTCCTGTATTTTATGTGACTAGTAAATGAAGCCACTTTGCTATTTTTTAACATTATGATTTTAGCATTTGGTTTCATATAGCTAGAATAATAATATTTGTAGAGTAATCCTATGTTAAGATTAGTTTGAAATGTCCCCATTCAAGTGATTTATTTCATTTTAACTTCCATTTGAGTAGTAGATGGTAATAAGATAAATCAAATATTAAAACTTGGTCTAGCTTGTATTTTTTTTTCAGTATTCGACAGGTTAATTAAATATAAAAATGAAGTAGATAACTAATGTGTATGAGTGAATACAGGCCTACCTCAGAGATATCCTGGGGTCAATTCTAGACCACGTACTTTGTTGTGATCATTGCAATAAAGCAATTATTACATGTTTTGCGGGGGGGCGAAAATATTTAGTAAGCAGTAGTCTGAATATAGAAGAGTCTAAAAACTCTTCCCTTAAAAGTTTCCAGGGTCAAAATTAAAGCACAGATGATGAATAATCTCTGAATTTAAGAAACATTAAACATTTTTGGCAAATGAGTTTTCAAAATAATAACTTACTGGTGTTTCAGTAGGACAAGGGCTTTTTCACAAAGAAATGAGATTTAACCAGCACTGGGGATGTCCTGCAATTTGACCTGAGTAACTAGAGCTTGCAATAAAGCAATTATCACAACAAAGCAAGTCATACTAATTTGCTGGTTTCCCAGTGCGTATAAACATTATGTTTATACTATACTGTAATAACAGTGTTCAGCAGTATTCTTTTTTTTTTTTTTTTTTTGAGACAGAGTCTCACTCTGTCGCCCAGGGTGGAGTGCAGTGGTACAATCTCAGCTCACTTCAACTCCTGTTTCAACCTTCCAGGTAGCTGGGATTACAGGTGTGCACCACCACACCGGGCTAATTTTTGTATTCTTAGTAGAGACGGGGTTTTGCCATGTTGGCCAGACTTGTCTGGAACTCCTGATCTCAAGTGATCCGCCCACCTCAGCCTCCCAAAGTGCTCGGATTACAGGTGTGAGCCACCATGCCCAGCCAGCATTATTATTTTTTTTTAACGTACATACCTTGATTTAAAAATACTTTATTGCTTACCTCCAGATGGATTAAAGACTTAAGCATAAGACCTAACACCGTAAAAACCCTAGAAGAAAATCTAGGCAAAACCATTCAGGACATAGGCATAGGCAAGGACTTCATGACTAAAATACCAAAAGCATTGGCAACAAAAGCCAAAATAGACAAATGGGACCTAATCAAACTCCACAGCTTCTGCACAGCAAAAGAAACAGTGATTAGAGTGAATTGGCAACCAACAGAATGGGAAAAAACTTTTGCAGTTTACCCATCTGACAAAGGGCTGATACCCAGAATCTACAAAGAACTAAAACAGATTTACAAGAAAAAAAAACGCGCCCATTCAAAAGTGGGTAAAGGATATGAACAGACAAAAGAAGACATATATGAGGCCAACAAACACATGAAAAAATGCTCATTGTCACTGGTCATTAGAGAAATGCAAATCAAAACTACATTGAGATACCATCTCACACCAGTTAGAATGGTGATCATTAAAAAATCTGGAGACAACAGATGCTGGAGAGGATGTGGAAAAATAGGAACACTTTTACACTGTTGGTGGGAGTGTAAATTAGTTCAACCATTGTGGAAGACAGTGTGGCAATTCCTCAAAGACCTAGAAATAGAAATTCCATTTGACCCAGCAATCCCATTACTGGGCATATATCCAAAGGATTATAAGTCGTTCTATTATAAGGACACATGCACACGAATGTTCACTGAGGCACTGTTTACAATAGCAAAGACTTGGAACCAACTCAAATGCCCATCGATGATAGACTGGACAGGGAAAATGTGGCACATATACACTATGGAATACTATGCAGCCATCAAAAATGATGAGTTCCTGTCCTTTGTAGGGACATGGATGAAGCTGGCAACCATCATTCTCAGCAAACTGACACAAGAACAGAAAATCAAACACCGCATGTTCTCACTCATAGGTGGGTGTTGAACAATGAGAACACGTGGACACGGGGAGGGAAGCATCACACACAAGGTCTGTTGGGGGGAAATAGGGGAAGGACAGCAGGGGGTGGGGAGTTGGGGAGGGATAACATGGGGAGAAATGCCAGATATAGGTGATGGGGAGAAAGGCAGCAAATCATGCTGCCATGTGTGTACCTATGCAACAATCTCACATTTTCTTCACATGTACCCCAAAACCTAAAATTCAATTTATAAAAATGAATTAAAAAAATACCTTATTGTTAAAAAAGCCGATGATCACCTGAGCCTTGAGGGAGTGTAATCATTTTGCTGGTGGAGGCTCTTTCCTTGATGTTGATGGCTGCTGACTTATGAAGGTGGTGGTTGCTGAAGGTTGGGGTGGCTATAGCAATTTCTTAAAATAAGACAACAATGAAGTTTGCTGCATCAATTCTTCCTTTCATAAAAGATTTCCCTTTCATGAAAGGGAGACTTTGGAAGTGAGGCATGAAAGCAACATTCATCTCTGTATACCTCCATCACAGCTCTTGGGCGAGCAGGTGCATTGTCAATGAGCAGGAATATTTTGAAAGGAATTATTTTTTCTGACCAGTAGGTCTCAGCAGTGGGCTTAAAATATTCAGTAATCATGGTGTAAACAGATATGCTGTCATTCAGGCTTTATTGTTTCATTTGTAGAGCACAGAAAGAATGGATTTAGCATCATTCTTAAGGGTTCTTGGATTTTTGGAATAATAAATGAGCACTGGCTTCAGCTTAAAGTCACCAGCTGCATTAGCCCCTCACAGGAGAGTCAGCCTGTACTTTGAAGCCAGACACTGACTTTTCTATAGCTGTGCAAGGCCTAGGTGGCATCTTCTTCCACTATAAGGCTGTTTTGTCTGCACTGAAAATCTGTTGTTCAGTGGAGTGACCTTCATTGAAGATGCTGGCTAGATGTTCTGAGGAACTTGCTGCAGCTTCTCCATTGGCACTTGCTGCTTCACCTTGCACTGTTATGTTATAGAGGCGGCTTCTGTCCTTAGTTCTCCTGGACCAACCTCTGCTGGTTTCCAGCTTTTCTTCTGCAGCTTCCTCAGCTCTCAGACTTCATAACGTGGAAGACAGAGTCTTGCTCTGGATTAGGCTTTGGCTTAAGCGAAGGTTGTGGCTGTTTTGATCTGTCCAGGCCATTAAAACTTTCTGCTTATCAGCAATAAGGCAGTTTCACTTTCTTGTCATTCGTGGGCTCACTGGATGACACTGTTGATTTCCTTCAAGAACGTTTCCTTCATTTCACAGCTTGGCTAATAGTTTGACACAAGAGGCTGAGCTTTCAGCCTATCTCAGCTCTCTCCATGCCTTCCTCATTAAGCTTAATCATTTCCAGCTTTTGAAGTGAGGGGTGTGTGACTCTTCCTTCACTTGAACACTTCGAGGCCATCGGAGGTTATTAATTGGCCTAACTCCAGTACTGTTGTGTCTCAGCGAACAGGGAGGCCCAAGGAGAGGTGGGATGGCCAGGTGATAAAGCAGCCAGACACAAACAACGTTTGTAGATTCAGTTTGCCATTTTTTGTAGGCGGGGTTTGTGATGCCCCAAAACAATTACAATAGTAACATCAAGGATCTCTGATCACAGGTTACCGTAACAGATAGCGCTATAATGAAAACGTTTGAAATATTGCGAGAATTACCAAAATGTGACACAGAGACAGGAAGTGAGCATGTGCCATTGGAAAAATCGCACCGAAAGACTTGCTCGAAGCAGCGCTGCCACAGACTTTAAGTTTGTAAAAATGAAATGGTATCTATGAAGGGCAAAAAGAAGCAAAGTTCAATGAAAACAAGACATGTCTGTAATTATTGAGAGAAATTCTGTTAGATGTTTTCTGTAAATTTCCCTTGTTAGGTGGTAGCACTGTTTGCCAACATTAATTGGTGTTAATCACTGTCTAATTTCATCCTAATGCTCTCTTGACACAGATGGAATGCACATTGACGCTTCCAGGCTCTGACCTGGGCACTGACCAGAGACTTCAGACCCATGCCTGGGTCTGCCTGTGGCTTGTGCGTCTGGGAGGAAGCTAGGACCCCTTTGAGCACCCTGGGCTTATCTGAACCCACTGTAGAGTGACTAGGAGTGCTGGCTGTAGCCTCTGGTGATGTGTGTACATCCCTGCTCCCATGCTTTCTGGCCAAGAGACCTCAGGCAATCCTAGGTCTGTGTGATGATGGCCTGTTTTGAAGACAGATGTGTCCAGGCACGGTAGTTCACACCTGTAATCCCAGCACTTTAGGAGGCTGAGGCAGGAGGACTGCTTGAGCCCAGGAGTTCGAGACTGCAGTGAGCTGTGCTCGCCACTGCACTCCAGCCTGGGTGACAGAGCAAGTTCGTGCTTCAAAAAAAAACAAACCCCCAAACAGAGGTGTAGTTAGGACTGCCTCATGGTGGTCAGAGTTTGGGCAAATAACGTTCCCTGGCACTGAGCACAGGTCCTGGCCCAAAGCAAGTGCTCAGATGAGGACACTGCTGGTGGTGGTGGAGTGGCTACAGCCCGGGGCTCACTTCACTCTCTAGTGAAGTCCCTAGAGCAACTATCTTTGCTTTTCTTTTTAAAAATCTTTTTCTTCATGGTTCATCTGAAGAGAAATCCATACTGATCTGACAAGATGTGTGCTCACAACATAAAATCGTCTTTATCCTAAGAGAGCCATTGACAGTCTGCCCCCTTACTCAGCCTGTCTTTACAAAAAGGAATGAGCTAATTTCTACCTGACCCTTCCCATAAGGATTAAGAGACCTGACCTAACTTGGTTAGCAACTTCAAGCTATTACATCAGTGGGGAGCTGCTGCAGCAAACTGCCTTTCTTCCTGCACTCACTGCTTAAGGAGCACGGCTTTCTTTTGAAACTGGTTTTGCTGGAGAAGAGAGACAACACTGGCTGGCCAGCTGTCTGAGGCCAGGCTCCCACTAGGCATGTGGTCTTATGTAGCTGAGCCCTCCCCACAGCCTTGAGGTGTCTAAGTGTCAGGGCCATTTTACTCATAAGGAATCTATGATTTAAGAGTAGCTTTGAGTAACTTAAAGTCACCCTGCCAGTAGAGACAGAGCTAGCGTTTGAACCCAGAACTGCCTTACCCCACTCTTCATGTCTTAATAGAAGAATATCGTTTTGATCATTTACACCTGGATTTCCTGTTACTTGAGCTCAGCTGGTCTCAGCAGGGCTTTTTAGTAAGTGGCAGGTTTTTAGAGGGAGGTTTGGGGGTCAGAAGGCTGATCATGTGCCCAGGTGTGTGTTGTGGATAGTATTTCTCTGAAAGCTGCCTTGTTTCAATTCAGCAAACGTTAAAGTTCCTGCCAGTGCTGGCCGCTGGACACACTGGGTCAGCACCAGGACATGGGATCAGCACCAGGTCTCTCTGGGCTCATTAGGAGGTGGATGTAAGGCTGCTTTCCTCCCTCTTCCGCTTCCCAAAAGCCACACTCCTCATGCTTGGGAGGTGGTGTTCGTACACTTCTATCCTCCTGCGCCCACGTGGAATAACTGCTGTGGGAAGCAGATGAGATGATTTCTAGCTGTGGCCGAGTTTATGTTTCAGGCTGAAAAGTCATCTCACACTCATTCTCTAACTGATTTCCCCTTCTTTTTTGGACAAGTATGATTTTAGCAATATTCTATTAATATAATTCAGTCTCTTTCCAGATTTTCATATATATGTAATTATGAAATTCAGCAGAACATCAGATATTTCACAGTAGTAGCAATGAGTCAGAAGCTTTGCTGTGGTTATGCTGAAAAATATTTTGCAGAAATAGTTTTTAAAGTTTTGAGTGTTTGTCTTTTCTTGAATGATGTTAACCAGTTATTGAATTCTCACATCTCATGAGTAAAATTTTTGGGTCAGAAACAATTTTCTGTGTGTGTTCATCGCGATGACTCCTGAGGGATACTTGGCAATACTGATGGAGGATATGAGGCAGCTCCGTAACTACAGGTTTTTGCTTGAGTTGATGTTCTTCAGCATGCATTTATCTGCAGTTACAGAACCAGCCTTCAGTATCATTTATTCCTGTGCTTATCAGACTTTTTTGACACACACAGAACATATTTATATGCAGTGACCTGAAACACACATGTGTTTCTGTCATTTTTCTTTACACTCACAGATATGTGTAGATGCACACCTGACACAGGTGTCATTATAGAATAAGATATTCACGCGTAGACACACACACCTGGCACAGGTGTCATATCATAGAATAACACCTACAGATAGTCACGTGTAGACACACACACCTGACACAGGTGTCATATCATAGAATAACACCTACAGATAGTCACGTGTAGACACACACACCTGTCACAGGTGTCATATCATAGAATAACACCTACAGATAGTCACGTGTAGACACACACACCTGTCACAGGTGTCATATCATAGAATAACACCTACAGATAGTCACGTGTAGGCACACACACCTGTCACAGGTGTCATATCATAGAATAACACCTACAGATAGTCACGTGTAGACACACACACCTGACACAGGTGTCATACTATGGAATAACTCCTGTCCCAGACATCTCACATGGCAGCCATGTCTTTTCTGATCGTTCTCTTTTGTTTCCTTTTTCCAGTTTCATTCTTTTTTTTATTACAGCACCGATTAATAATACAGCACCTTGTAGAAATATTTTGTTAAGTATTTTTCTTTAATTTTTACTTATTTCTTATATTACATTCCCAAATTAATGAAAAAGTATTCAATAAACTGGGAATAATAAAAATGTTAACCAGTCTCGTTAATTTTCATTATGATTGTTTTGTTAAGCCATCTCATAGAAATTTGCATCTGCAAAATTGAAATCTGCTGTTTACAAAGGCTGAGTCAGCCAGTTGCAGTGGTTCATACCTGTAATCCCAGCACTTGGGAGACTGAGGCAGGAGGATCCCTTGAGTCCAGGAGTTTTAAGACCAACCTGAGCAACATAGGGAGACTCTATCTGTACAAAAAATTAGAAAATTAGCTGGGCATGATGGTGAGGTGGTGAGTACCTGTGGTCCTAGGTATTTGGGAGGGCTGAGGTGGGAGGATTGCTTGAGCCTAGGAGTTTCAGGCTGTTGTGAGCTGCGATTGCACCATTGTACTTCAGCCTGGGAAAAAGCAAGACGCCATCTCAAAAAAAAAAAAAAAAAAAAAAAAATCGAAAAGAAAAAAAGCTGCATAATAAATTCCTCCTACTGTTTTCTTTATTTTTTCAAGTGGTGGTGGCGCCCCATTAAAATGATTTGAAAACCTAATTGGTTGTGATCCATGGTTTGGAAAAAATGATTTAATTCTATTAAAGGTTAAAAACACCTTTTGTTATTAAGAATTACTTATCTAAAGCTACTACCAGCAGCAAGCATTTAGTGAATGCCTGCACTGTGCAGCCCTTGGCAGGTAGGTGTTTTTCCCAGGAGGACCAAGCACAGACTGGTTCAGTACTTAGCCTGGAGTAGTCCGGACCGTCCCGTTGGAGCTGGGATTTGCACCTGGTCAGTGTGGCACCAGAGCTCATTCATTACCTGCTATTGTGTGGTCTCAGTCTTGCAGGACAGTGTACATTCTGGTCTCATATTGTGTGGAAGGTGCCTCTGGCTAAATTACTCTGCTACTAGGACATGCAATGTGGGCTCAATGTGTCCGTGCTAGGAATGTCCCTGTTATCACCATGGCGTGTGTCAGTTCACAGACTGCACAAGTCCAGTCGAGTGCGTGGAAAGTCACAGAATTTCTGGCTCTTTCCAGGTAGCTGGGGTCTCTGGGAACCTGGCCCCGGGCAGCCAGCCCGAGAAGGAGGGCCGGGCACACCAGTGCCTGGAATGTGACCGCGCCTTCTCATCTGCGGCGGTGCTGATGCACCACAGCAAGGAGGTGCACGGCCGGGAGCGCATCCACGGCTGCCCCGTGTGCAGGAAGGCCTTCAAGCGTGCCACGCACCTCAAGGTAAGCCCACCGTGCCACAGCGCAGCTGTGTACCCCCCAGGCTGCTAGAGATGCAGAGTCTAAGATTTAACACCGGCCGGGAGTCCAGCTATGGCAAGAAAAGATCTGAAAAGCTTCTCTGTATGTGTGTTTTTGAGGAAAAGGTCAAGAGATGTAGGTATATTGTTGTTGGGTTGTAAGAGGTCCACTGGCTGTAAAGATGAATAGACCACGTGTTTGCCTGCAAGTCATGGTCAGTTTCCAATAGAAATTGAAAGAGCATTGAAATACCTTGTCTCCCTTGTCAGAGTGACAAAAATGTAAAAATCTGTCAGCACCTGTTGTCGAGGCTGTGGGGAAACAGAGGCTGGCTCACGTAATTGCTGGGGAGACTGTCACTTGGTAGGGCTTTATGTAGGGGCATTGGGCGACCCTAACAAACGCACGTATGCTCACCTTGGGGACCAACCATGAAGATGCCCCTTCAGCCTCCCAAAGTTTAGCTGCCCACACTGTCCACTGCAGCAGAGCTTCACACAGTGGGGACTGGAGCACCCGCGAGTGGGAGGCAGAGGATACATTTGGGGACATCCCCCCAGAGGGTGCTGTGCTGTAGTGGGCGGAAGGTAGAATCCCAGCAGGTGATCTGGAGGTCCCCCAGGGCCATGTGACCGGGTGCTCTGACATCCAGCCCAGGGTGCTGTCTTTGTGTGAAGGGAATGGGGTGCGGAAGGGTGGAGCACAGAGGGGTGTGCAGCACGGGTGCCTGCCCAGCACCACTCCAGCCCAGTGGCCAGGGTCCCCATCAGCACCCACACATCAAGCTGGCATCTGTCCTTGGCAGTGTGGGATGAAAATGGCACTTTTCCCAAAACCGTGTAACATCCATAACATGAGAAAAACAGACAAATTCCAAGTGAGGGATGGCCTGCAAAATTCCTGACCAATTTGTGCCCAGGTCGCACAGAGGGCGGAGCTATGCCACACTGTCCGAGAAGGAAAGGTGTGCTGGGAAGATGGCTGCCTGGACCTGTGGGGTTCCTGTTTATGTTGGGGGCGGGGTTGCTTTTGGCCTTAGTGTGTTTGATGTCTTTTAATGAGTGTAGGACTGGAAGAAGGAAGAATCCTACTCAAAGGAGAAATTCCTGTCCCAGGAACTGGAATCCTTGTATCCCTGTGATTAGAGTGGCTTTTTTGTCATGTGGAGTAGAGCACACGGCATTGGATGTATCGCAGACCAGTGGTGTCAGTGGTGACAGCCCTGTCTATGCTGGGAAGCCCAGGGCCCCGGCTGTGGCGCTTGCTGTGGGTCCTCTCCCAGGGGTCCCTCCAGGGGCTTGTGAGCCCTGAGACTCTCACTCCTCCCTCTCTGTGCCTGAAGGAAGCCTGTCTCTTGGCTACTTGGGTTTTTTTTTTCTTTTTTTTTACTTTTACTTTAGGTTCAGGGGTACAGATGCAGGTTTGTTATATAAGTAAACTCAGGTCACAGGGTTTTGTTGTACAGATTGTTTCATCACCCTGGTACGAAGCTTAGTAGCCAATGCTTATTTCCCTGCTCCTCTCCCTCCTTCCTCAAGGAGCCCCCTGCATGTGTGAGTTGCTCCCCTTTATGGGCCCATGTGTTCTCATCATTTGGCACCCACTTATCAATGAGAACATGTGGTATTTGGTTTTCTGTTCCAAGATGGATTGAAGACTTAAATGTGAAACCCGCAACTATAAAAACCCTGGAAGACAACCTAGACCGTACCTTTCAGGACATAGGAACAGGCAAAGACTTCATGACGAAGATGCAGGAAGCACTTGCAACACAAGCAAAAGTTGACAAATTGGATCCAATTAAACTGAAGAGCTTCTGCACAGCAAAATCAACTAGCAACAGGATTCTCCCTTTTCACCCCTTCTGGAGAGCTGATGGCCATTGGGCTCTGCTGAGTCCCCACCAACTTCAGGGCACACCACCACCCCTTCTTAGAAATTCACACCTCGCTGTAGCAGAGCCAGACCGACAGGTGTTAGAGTAACTCCAGCTGATCGCAAACTTACTTCATGATGAAATTCGTCCTTGAGGAACATTTGTCATTGTCTTGAAGAACACGTTCCAGGGAGAACTAGGTTACGGTCAGATGTTCAGCATTATTCTATTTCAGATGACGTAGCATGCCTGTGTTCTGTTCCATTTCTCGCAGTTCAGTTGAAAAACATTCCCAACCTCATTTCTAAGATCCTTCTCTAGGTTCCTATCTCCTCTCTTTCTTAAGAGAAACTTTCTTAAGACCTAATAAAATATGACCCACCAGACTACTTAAACATATGAAGGCATTTCTGAGGTTGTGCTGTTTGTCAATTTGAATGCAGTTTGGACATTTCTGAAACTCCTTCCTCACTCACAGAGGGGTTGTTAGTTTCCATGGATTACTTATAAAGAGAGCTGATCTTACCCACTTCAAGTGAATTTTTCTCATTCTGTGCTCTCCAGCACCCTGGTCTTCACATCGCAGGCAGGCAGGGCACCGTTCTGTCTTCTGGCTAGACTATCGCATCTGAGTTTTGTCTAGACAGAATCACGGCTTATGCATAGTTTTGCATAAATGGGCAAAAAGATGAATGAAACCGTAGCTGCAAACCCTGTAGACTTTCAGAGAAGGCTATGAGTAGGATCACCCTTATTGGGAAAGGAAAGTGAATCGGATTGGAAGAAAACAGGCAGGCATATGTTTAAAAGGTAGAGTCCATTTCTTCAGGGGTCCATGGTGGGGGCCCGCCCAGCAGGTCACTGTGAAAAAGTGGTTACAATTAGGACGTTATGACTGCCCAGTTAAGAAATGAATGGTGGCCATTCCTCTGGTCTCTGCACAGCTCTGCCCAGCCAGTCCAGTGTCACTGGCTCCACCTGACTGGAAGCAGCGGGTCCATACGCCTCTGTCTAGTGAGGCCCTTGAGACGGGGTTACTGCCTCCTCTCTGCACATGCTGTTCTCAGGCCCTGTCTCCCACCCTCCTGGAAACTCCTCTCTCTTCTTCTTTCTTAGTCTAATCACCCAAATAGTGGATGGTGCCTCCTGCTCATGCCTCTCAGAGCCTTCTGGGTTCCTCCGTGGCACCTACAGAAAGGCTCAGTGATGACCATGTGAGGAGATGGTGAAGGAGGTGGCCTCGTCTGTCCAAGAAGAGCTCAAATCAGGAGCAGCATGGCTGGTCCTGGCCACAGAGCTGGGACAAGCCAGGCAATGTTCGAATCCCCTTCTGTGGTCAAAGGAGGGGATGGGCGTGCTTCATGTAACGATCTGATGGTAAAAATTCAAAATCGAGGCAGTGTACAGGGCTGCAGAGTAAGAAAGAAAAGCAGCCACCATGCACAGTCTCCCTCTACCCTGCCCTTGTTCTCTGCTCCCTTCGGGCTGCACCCCGAGGGTCTCATCCACCAGAGTTTCTGGCTCTGCCACCAGGATGGAGAAGAGCAGTCTAAGCCCCCTCCCCTCTTTGCTCAGTTTATTCATTCATTCAACAAATAATTCAGAGTTGCCTGAATATCATGCTGAGGACATTGCCTGAGCAGACAGGATGTCCCTGGCCGTGAACCACCTTCAAGGGCATTCCCCAGCAACTCCAGATGCTTCCTTCCTCCAACTGGAGCACCCCTACTTCATCCAGCTGACCTATGCTGTGGGGTAAGGCCTAACTGCTCCCTTCGAGGAGTGCAGCTCGTCGGTATTTTTTTTAAAGCTACCAGAATAGAGTGACAGCCGCATGTGCTCTTTTACCACCACAGGAAGTTTCTCTCTCTGGTGGTCAGAGACACAGAAGCCACGGTTAAAAAAGCTTTCCATCTGAGCCCACCAGTCTGTTCCCCATGGACTCTCTCTGTTGTCCTTTCAGTTTAGCAGACAGTGAGTACCTGCTGTATGCAAAGACAATGGTCCCAGAAACAGGCGGCTCCATCCTCAGGAAGCTTAGCACTCAGTGTGACTGCGGTGACATCCGACACAGATCAGGTGGAAACCCCAGGCGGAGTGGGGGAGGAATGCACTCTAGCTGTTGATGGTGATTGGTGTCGTCCAGGGCCGTGTAGTCAATGGTCAGGCCTCACCTGCAGTCCTGGCTCTGCCGGGTCTGCGGTGCTGGGGAGGCTCCCTCATCCACCTCCCGAGTTTGCTTTTCCTACTCTGCAGCTTTCATTACACCCACCTCCCAGGCTGTGCTGGGCCTTGAGCAGTGCGATGTATGCAGCTGGAACACAGGTGGTCATCGCAAACACACAGGAATCGTGTACTTTTCCCTGATTTCTGCCTTAAAGGGTAGAGGTTAGCTCTAAAGACTGGGATTCTATCAGGATAATTATTACGCTTGTGAAATTTTGGGAAATAACCACATTGCACATCCTCAGGTGCCTGCAAGGACAGCAGCTATCAGAGCTTTGAGAAATTTGTGATGACGTGAATGCAGTATCTCTGGCAGGTTGCCAATCACATAACGTGAGAAGGGAACAGTTTCCTCTTGGTTTAGAAGCCTCTGGAGCCACCGTGAGGCAGTTGTCATATCACTAAAGAACACACTTCGGAATCACGGGCATTCCGTGAGGACTCATGACTAGGAGTCACAACACGTCCCGGCTGTGAGCCACCGTGAGGCAGTCGTCATGTCACCGGAAGAACGCACTTTGGAATCACGGGCATTCCGTGAGGACTTGTGGGTTAGGGTCACTGAATGCGTCCCAGCTGAGCGCTGCAGGGCCTCACAGAGCTGGCGTTGGGCAGCAACCTATGGGTGGCCTCAGGCCACGACACATGGGTGGACTCGTGTGTGAAATGGTGACAGGATCCCCCACAGCCAATGGAGAGAGCTCACCTGGACTCCTGCACTAGGCTCATGGCTTGATGTCCTTGGTCTTGGTTAATCTTGGTGACAGCTGATGAAGGAGATGCTTCTACCCCTATTTGGGACACAGATGTGACTGGGCCACATAGCTAGTAGGTGGTAAAGCTCAGATGGGGACCAGGGTCTCCCTGAGAAGCCCTTAGCCCATCACCCTTTTGTCACTACCAATGGATTAAAGTCCTTAAGAACAGAAGTCACAGATTAGCCCTTGACATCCCTGCCACTGACTGGAACTTTGCAGTGATTTGCTCTCTCTTGTTTCCAGTCTTGAAAGCTCCATTTTGATCTCATTTCTTGGTTTCTGTGTGTTGTCTCCCAGGAGCACATGCAGACGCACCAGGCCGGCCCCTCTTTGAGCTCCCAGAAGCCAAGAGTGTTTAAATGCGACACTTGTGAGAAGGCGTTTGCCAAACCAAGCCAGCTGGAGCGCCACAGCCGCATCCACACAGGTAACGGGGAGGGACACGCTGGTTTCCTTACTCCGTGAAGTAGACATCATGGGCGAGGAAACAGAATTCCACCTGTACAATATTCACAAGCGATGTAATGCTTTGTTTATAAAGCAGGGGCCACATGTTCATTTCCCCTTATTTTTGACCTATTTGTCATCTTAACTTCTCACCTGGAAGATTTTGCTGCTTACATTACGACCATAGGAAACAAGCATCAGGCAAGGCTCCCGTGCCGTGTCTGGGATGTTGACCACGTCACCTTCCTCCTGCCCTCCTGCTAGAGCAGACAGGCGGCCCCCAGTGCCTGGGTCCCACGTCCTCAAGTCACTGGGGAACTTCATTTTTAGTCTTCTTCTTCTGTCTTAGAACTTTTTTTCTCTACTGGCTTTTCCTACACCACCTAAATCTGCTCAAACCTTTTGTCTTAGAGAAAAAAAAACCCAGAACAAAGAAACAAGCTCTCCCATCTCTCTGCCTCTCGGCTGGGATATGATAGCTCCACGTCAGCCCTTCTGTCTCCGCCCTGCCCTGACAGCACATCATCCTGGGCTCATTTCTGTTGTGATCATCTGACGACTACCCACTCACCGTGGGCTGGGGCTTCCGCAGGCTCTCTGGTCCCTCCGCCCCATCTGCTGCGGGCCAGTCTCTCTCTGGTCTCCCCGTGGCTCCTCCAGCCCTTTGTTCAGACGACAGCCAGGCTGCAAGCGTAAGAGAAATGAGAAGCCTTCAGTCCCTCTTGTTCACACCTCAGGGCTGAGCCCAGGCGTCCCCTGCACTCTTCTTAGAGACATTGACATGTGCCGTTTCTGCACAGGGGAGCGGCCATTCCATTGCACACTTTGTGAGAAAGCCTTCAACCAGAAGAGTGCGCTGCAGGTGCACATGAAGAAGCACACGGGGGAGCGGCCCTACAAGTGCGCCTACTGCGTCATGGGCTTCACACAGAAAAGCAACATGAAGCTGCACATGAAGCGGGCGCACAGCTATGCTGGTGAGGAGGCCGCGCCTGGGAGTGCATGCTGTTTGGCAACCTGCAACGCAGACGCACCGTGTGTTGTGGATACATTGTTTCCTTCAGTTCGCATAGTGATTTGTGCAGTGCACATGGCACAGCCTCAGTTGTGTGAACTGGAAGTCTGTGCTTTATTTTATTTTTTTATTTCCATAGGTTGTTGGGGAACAGGTAGTGCTTGGTTACATGAGTAAGTTCTTTAGTGGTGATTGTAAGATTGTGGCGCACCCATCATCTAAGCAGTCCACACTGCATCCTATTTGTCTTATCCCTCATGCCTTCCCATCCTTTCCCCCTGAGCCCCCAAAGTTCATTGTGTCATTCTGATGCCTTTGTATCCTTGTAGCTTAGCTTCCACTTATGAGAACATAAGATGTTTGGTTTTCCATTCCTGTTACTTTACTTAGAATAATGGCCTCCAATCTCATCCAGGTCGCTGCAAATGGTGTTAATTCATTCCATTTTATGACTGAGTAGTATTTCATCATATATATACACCACAGTTTCTTTATCCACCCATTGATTGATGAGCATTTGTGCTGGTTCCCTGTTTTTGCAATTGCGAATTGTGCTGCTATAAACATGCATGCGCAAATGTCTTTTTCATACAATGACTTATTTTCCTCTGGGTAGATACTTAGTAGTGGGATTACCAGATCAAATGGTAGTTCCATTTCTAGTTCTTTAAGGAATCTCTGCACTGTTTTCCTTGGTGGCTGTGCTAGTTTACATTACCACCAGCAGCATAGAAGTGTTCCCTGTTCACTGCATCCACACTAGCATGTACTGTTTTTTGATTTTTTGATTATAGCCATTCTTGTAGGAGTAAGATGGTATTGCATTATAGTTTTGATTTGCATTTTCCTGATCATTAGTGATGTTGAGCATTTTTTCATATGTTTGCTGGCCATTTGTATATCTTCTTGTGAAAATTGTCTATTTGTGTCTTTAGCTCACTTTTTGATGCGATTGTTTTTTTCTTGCTGATTAGTTTGAATTCGTTGTAGATTCTGGATATTGGTCCTTTGTCAGATGTATAGATTGTGAAGATTTTCTCCCACTCTGTGTGTTGTCTGTTCACTGTGCCAACTGTTTCTTTTGCCATGCAAAAGCTCTTTAGTGTAATGAAGTTTTCAGCTATTTATTTTTGTTTTTAAGCCAATGTCTAGAAGGGTTTCTTCAACGTTATCTTCTAGAATTTTTATAGTTTCAGGTCTTAGACTTAAGTCTTTAATCGATCCTGAGTTGATTTTTGTATAAAGTGAGAGATAGGATCCAGTTTCGTCTTCCTACATGTGGCTAGCCAGTTATCTCAGCACCTTTTATTGAAAAGGGTGTCCTTTCCCCATTTTGTGTTTTTGCTTGCCTTGTCAAAGATCAGCTGGCTGTAAGTATTCGGGTTTATTTCTGGGTTCTCTATTCGGTTCCATTGTCTGTATGCCTATTTTTATACCAGTACCATGCTGTTTTGGTTACTATGACCTTATAGTATAGTTTGAAATCAGGTAATGTGATGCTTCCAGATTTGTTGTTTTTGTTTAGTCTTCCTTTGGCTATGTGGGGTCTTTTTTGGTTCCACATTAATTTTAGAATTGTTTTTTCTAATTCTGTGAAGAATGATGGTGGTATTTTGATGGGAATTGCGTTGAATTTGTAGATTGCTTTTGGCAGTATGGTCATTTTCACTGTATTGATTCTATCCAACCATGAGCATGGGATGTGTTTCCATTTGTTTGTGTTGTCTGTGATTTCTTTCAGCAGTGTTTTGTAGTTTTCCTTGTGGAGGTCTGTCACCTCCTTGGTTAGGTATTTTCCTAAGTTTTTTGTTTGTTTTTGCAGCTATTGTAAAAGTGGTTGAGTTCTTGATCTGATTCTCAGCTCGGTTGCTATTGATGTATAAAAGAGCTACTGATTTGTGGACATTAATTTTGTATTTGGAAACTTTGCTGAATTCTTTTATCAGTTCTAGGAGTCTTCTGGAGGACACTTTGGGTTTTCTTTTTTCTTTCTTTCTTTCTTTCTTTCTTTCTTTCTTTTTCTTTTTGAGACAGAGTCTTGCTCTGTCGCCAGGATGGAGTACAGTGGCACAATCTCAACACACTGAAACCTCCACCTCCTGGGTTCAAGCTATTCTTGTGCCTCAGCCTCCCGAGTAGCTGGCATTGCAGGCATGCGCTATCACACCCAGCTAATTTTTGTATTTTTAATAGAGATGAGGTTTCACCATGTTGGCCAGGATGGTCCTGATCTCCTTACCTCATGATTCACCCACCTCAGCCTCCCAAAGTGCTGGGATTATAGGTGTGAGCCAACGCACCTGGCCATCTTTTGGGTTTTCTAGGTAAACAGTCATCATCAGCAAACAGCGACAGTTTGATTTCCTCTTTGCCGATTTGGGTGCCCTTGATTTCTTTCTCTTGTCTGATTGCTCTGGCCAGGACTTCCAGTCCTATGTAGCAGAGGTGTGATGAGAGTGTGCATCCTTGTCTTGTTCGGGTTCTCAGAGGGAATGCTTTCAACTTTTCATCATTCAGTATTATGTTGGCTGGGTGTTTGTCATAGATGGCTTTTATTATCGAGGTATGTCCCTTGTATGCCGAGTTTTAATCATAAAGTGATGCTGGATTTTGTGAAATGCTTTTTCTGCATCTGTAGAAACGATCGTGTGATCTTTGTTTTTAATTCTGTCTATGTGGTGTATCACATTTATTGACTTGCATATATGAAGCCATTCCTGAATCCCTGGTATGAAACCCACTTGATCATGGCGATTTATCTTTTTGATATATTATTGGATTCAGTTAGCTAGTATTTTGTTAAAGATTTTAGCATCTATGTTACTCAGGAATATTGGTCTGTAGTTTTCTTTTTTGGTTATGTTCTTTCCTGGTTTTGGTATTCAGGTAATACTGGTTCCATAGAATGATTTAGGAAGGGCTCTCTTTTTCTCTATCTTGTAGAATAGTGTCAAAAGGATTGGTCCCAATTCTTTGAACGTCTGGTAGAATTCTGCTGTGAATCCATCTGGTTGTGGACTTTTTTTTGGTTGGTAATTTTTTTAAATTACCATTTCAATCTTGCTGCTTGTTGTTGGTCTGTTCAGGGTATCGAATTCTTCCTGATTTAAGCTAGGAGGGTTGTATCTTTCCAGGAACTTATCCATCTCTTCTAGGTTTTTTAGTTTATGTGTGTAAGGCTATTCATAGTAGCCTTGAGTGATCTTTTATATTTCCGTGGTGTCAGTCGTAATATCTCCTGTTTTGTTTCTTAGTGAGGTTATTTGGATTTTCTTTCTTTTTTTCTTGGTTAATCTTGCTAATGGTCTATCAGTTTTATTTATCTTTTCAGAGAACCAGCTTTTTGTTTATTTATCTTTTGTTTTTTGTTTGTTTGTTTTAATTTCATTTAGTTCTGCTCTGAACGATGTTCTTTCCTTTCTTCTGCTGGGTTTGGTTTTGGTTTGTTCTTGTTTCTTTAGTTCCCTGAGATGTGACCTTAAATTGTCTGTTTGTGCTCTTTTAGGCTTTTTGATGTAGATATTAAGGGCTATAAACTTTCCACCTAGCACTGCCTTTGCTGTATCCCAGAGGTTTTGATAGGTTGTGTCACTACTGTTGTTCAGTTCAAAGAATTGTTAAATTTCTGTCTTGATTTCATTTTTCACCCAATGATCATTCAGGAGCAGGTTATAGAATTTTCATGTATTTGCATGATTTTGAAGATTCCTTTAGGAGTTGATTTCCAGTTTTTTTCCACTGTGGTCTGAGAGAGTCCTTGATATAATTTCAATTTTCTTAAATTTATTGAGGCTCATTTTGTGGCCCATGATATGGTCTATCTTGGAGAAAGTGCCATACGCCATTCAATAGAATGTATATTCTGCAGTTGTTGGATGGAATGTTCTGTATATATCTGATAAGTTCATTTGTTCCAAGGTATAGTTTAAATCCATTGTTTCTTTGTTGACTTTCTGTCTTGATGACCTGTCTAGTGCTGTCAGTGGAGTATTGAAGTCCCCTACCATTATTGTGTTCCTGTCTGTCTCATTTCTTAAATGTATTAGTAATTGTTTCATAAATTTGGGAGATCCAGTGTTAGGTGCATGTATGTTTAGGATTGTAGTATTTTCCTGTTGGAGACAAGGCCTTTTATCATTATGTAATGTCCCTCTTTGTCTATTTTAACTGCTATTGCTGAGTGTGGCTAAGCAATGATATTTTTGCAGTGAATTTACCAGGTGTTCTTTGTGCTTCTTGTATTTGGATATCTAGGTCTTTAGCAAGGCTGGGGAAGTTTTCCTTGATTATTCCCCCAAATATGTTTTCCAAACTTTTAGATTTCTCTTCTTCCTCAGGAATGCCGATTATTCTTAGGTTTGCTCATTTAACATAATCCCAGACATCTTGGAAGCTTTGTATTTTCTTACTGTTTTTTCTTAGTTGTTGAATTGGGTTAACTTGAAGACCTTGTCTTCAGGCTCTGAATTTCTTTATTCTACTTGTTCTATTCTATTGCTAGGACTTTCTAGAGCATTTTGCATTTCTATAAGTATGTAGTTTCCTGAAGTTTTCCTTGTTTCTTATTTATGCTATCAATTTCTTTGAATATTTCTCTTTTCACTTCTTGTATCATTTTTTTGATTTCCTTAATTTGGGCTACACCTTTCTCTGGTGCCTTCCTGATTAGCTTAATAACTAACTTCCTAAATTCTTTTTCAGGTAAATCAGGGATTTCTTCTTGGTTTGGATCCATTGCTGGTGAACTAGTGTGACTTTTGGGGTGTTAAGGAGCCTTGTTTTGTCATATTACCAGAGTGATTTTCTGGTTCCTTTTCATTTCGGTAGGCTCTGTCAGAGAGAAGGTCTAGGGCTGAGGGCTGTTGTTCAGATTCTTTTGTCCCGCAGGGTGTTCTGTTGATGTGGACTGTCCCTCTTTTGCTATAGATATGCTTCCCTGGAACCCAGCTGTAGTGATTGTTATCTCTCTTCTGGGTCTAGACACCCAGCAAGTCTACCCAACTCCAGGCTAGTACTGGGGGTTGTCTGCACAGAGTCTTGTGATGTGAACCATCCGTGGGTCTCTCAGCCATGGATACCAGCGCCTGTTTTGGTGGAGGTGGCAGGAGAGTGAAGTGGACTCTGTGAGGGTTCTTAGGTTTGGTGGTTTAATGCACTGGCCTCTTGTGGGAGGTGGTGCTTTCCAGAGAGCATCAGCTGTGGTAGTGTAGTGAGGAACAGGAGGCGAGCAGGGCCCTAGACCTCCCAAGAGTATACACCCTTTGTCTTCCACTACCAGGGTGGGTAGGGAAGGACCATTGGGTGGAGGCTGGGCTAGGCCTATCTGAGCTCAGACTCTCCTTGGGCTGGTCTTGCTGTGGCTCAGTACTTGGGGTGTCTCCTGGGTTCTGCAGGAGCAATCCACTTCCTTCAGAGGATCTTTGGGTCCTCTCAGGTTTCTGATTTATTCCTGTGGTTGTTCTGGAGCAAAAATTCACAGTGCGAGCCTCCAAATGTCGCTCTGTCCGTCTGAGTCAGAGCTGCAGTCAAGTGCTGCCTCCTACCCACCGTGGTCCCGGAAGGAAGCCTGTGCTTCTGCTGCTTTCATACTTAGTGTATGCAGTGGTTGAAGTTGGCTGTGGACTGCACCCTTAACACACACACACACACACACACACACACACACACACACACAATTTGATTAGATTATATTTCTATTATGGCAAGGACACAGAAATTTATTGGAGTAAAATGGCAGCTCAGAACCTGAGCAAGTGCTGCATTTCTCTGCAGCTTGTTTCTCACTGGACAGAGCTCTCTGTAGAGGCTGTCAGCACCTGGGCAGTTAAAGGCCCAGAATAGCATCTCTGCGTCTATCTTCACTGCATGTCTGGAAGCCCCTTTTCCTACAGCATGCAGTTCAGGTGCTGTCTCAGTGCTCAGGGGCACAGAGCAAACAGAATCTGCACCAACTGCTCCTGTCTGCATCCTGTTGACCTGGCACAGATGACATGTGGGCCCTGGTTTCTCTCTTGATTCGCTCACGCTCATGCCGTTCAGGGTATGGATGTTGGGCTGTGATCCTACTGTCTGTCTGTCTCTTTTCCACCTATGTTTCCTACACAGAATCTAGCAGTACTATCCATCTCTAAGGAAGGAATGACAATAAATGCCCTAGCCTAGGTTTCAGAGGGTGGCAGTAGCTATGCAAGGAGCTAGAAATGTTAAAGTCTGAATAGAGCCCTTGGTGCGCTCCATGCATTTTCCAGGTGTGATTTGGTTGTTGTTGGTGGTGTGATCTGAGATATGTGATTGGGTTGTTGGAGGTGGTGAGATCTGGGATTTATTGTTTGAGGTGGTGTGATCTGTGAGATTTGTAACTTGGTTGTTAGAGGTGGTGTACTCTGAGATCTGTGATTTGGTTGTTGGAGGTGGTGTGATGTGTGAAATCTGTGATTTGGTTGTTGGAGGTGGTGTGATCTGTGAGATTTATGATTGGTTGTTGGAAGTGGTGTGATCTGAGATCGGTGGTTTGGTTGTTGGAGGTGGTGTGATCTGTGAGATTTATGATTGGTTGTTGGAAGTGGTGTGATCTGAGATCGGTGGTTTGGTTGTTGGAGGTGGTGTGATCTGTGAGATTTGTAATTTGGTTTTTGGAGGTGGTGTGCTCTGAGATATATGATTTGTTGTTGGAGGTTGTGTGATCTCTGAGATCTGTGATTTGGTTGTTGGAGGTGGTGTGATGTGAGATCTGTGATTTGGTTGTTGGGAGTGGTGTGATCTGTGAGATCTGTGATTTGGTTGTTGGAGGTGGTGTGATGTGTGAGATCTGTGATTTGGTTGTTGGAGGCGGTGCGATGTGTGAGATCTGTGATTTGGTTGTTGGAAGTGGTGTGATGTGTGAGACCTGTGATTTCATTGTTGGAGGTGGTATGTTGTGTGAGATCTGTGATTTCGTTGTTGGAGGTGGTGCAATGTGTGAGATCTGTGATTTGGTTGTTGGAGGCGGTGCGACGTGTGAGATCTGTGATTTGGTTGTTGGAAGTGGTGTGATGTGTGAGATCTGTGATTTCATTGTTGGAGGTGCTGTGTTGTGTGAGATCTGTGATTTCATTGTTGGAGGTCGTGCGATGCATGAGATCTGTGATTTGGTTGTTGGAAGTGGTGTGATGTGTGAGACCTGTGATTTCGTTGTTGGAGGTGGTGTGTTGTGTGAGATCTGTGATTTGGTTGTTGGAGGCGGTGCGATGTGTGAGATCTGTGATTTGGTTGTTGGAAGTGGTGTGATGTGTGAGATCTGTGATTTCATTGTTGGAGGTGCTGTGTTGTGTGAGATCTGTGATTTGGTTGTTGGAGGCGGTGCGATGTGTGAGATCTGTGATTTGGTTGTTGGAAGTGGTGTGATGTGTGAGACCTGTGATTTCATTGTTGGAGGTGGTGTGTTGTGTGAGATCTGTGATTTGGTTGTTGGAGGTGGTGCGATGTGTGAGATCTGTGATTTGGTTGTTGGAAGTGGTGTGATGTGTGAGATCTGTGATTTCATTGTTGGAGGTGCTGTGTTGTGTGAGATCTGTGATTTGGTTGTTGGAGGCGGTGCGATGTGTGAGATCTGTGATTTGGTTGTTGGAAGTGGTGTGATGTGTGAGATCTGTGATTTCGTTGTTGGAGGTGCTGTGTTGTGTGAGATCTGTGATTTCATTATTGGAGGTCGTGCGATGCGTGAGATCTGTGATTTGGTTGTTGAAAGTGGTGCGATGTGTGAGATCTGTGATTTGGTGGTTGGAGGCGGTGCGACGTGTGAGATCTGTGATTTGGTTGTTGGAAGCGGTGTGACGTGTGAGATCTGTGATTTGGTTGTTGGAAGCGGTGTGATCTGTGAGATCTGTGATTTGGTTGTTGGAGGTGGTGTGATGTGTGAGATCTGTGATTTGTTGAAAGTGATATAATCTGTGCGATTTGTGATTTGGTTGTTGAAGGTGGTGTGATCTGTGAGATCTGTGATTTGGTTGTTGGAGGTGGTGTGCCCTGAGATATGTGATTTGGTTGTTGGAAGTGGTGTGTTATGTGAGATATGTGATTTGGTTATTGGAAGTGATGGGTTGTGTGAGATCTGTGATTTGGTTGTTGGAAGTGCTGTGATGTGTGAGACCTGTGATTTCATTGTTGGAGGTGGTGTGTTGTGTGAGATCCGTGATTTTGTTGTTGGAAGTGGTGCGATATGTGAGATCTGTGATTTGGTTGTTGGAGGCGGTGTGATGTGTGAGATCTGTGATTTCGTTGTTGGAGGTGGTGCGATGTGTGAGATCTGTGATTTGGTTGTTGGAGGCGGTGCGATGTGTGAGATCTGTGATTTGGTTGTTGGAAGTGGTGTGATGTGTGAGATCTGTGATTTCCTTGTTGGAGGTCGTGCGATGTGTGAGATCTGTGATTTGGTTGTTGGAAGTGGTGTGATGTGTGAGATCTGTGATTTCCTTGTTGGAGGTCGTGCGATGTGTGAGATCTGTGATTTGGTTGTTGGAAGTGGTGCGATGTGTGAGATCTGTGATTTGGTTGTTGGAGGCGGTGCGACGTGTGAGATCTGTGATTTGGTTGTTGGAGGCGGTGCGACGTGTGAGATCTGTGATTTGGTTGTTGGAGGCGGTGCGACGTGTGAGATCTGTGATTTGGTTGTTGGAGGCGGTGCGACGTGTGAGATCTGTGATTTGGTTGTTGGAGGCGGTGCGACGTGTGAGATCTGTGATTTGGTTGTTGGAGGCGGTGCGACGTGTGAGATCTGTGATTTGGTTGTTGGAGGCGGTGTGTTGTGTGAGATCTGTGATTTCGTTGTTGGAGGTGGTGCGATGTGTGAGATCTGTGATTTGGTTGTTGGAGGTGGTGTGATGTGTGAAATCTGTGATTTCGTTGTTGGAGGTCGTGCGATGTGTGAGATCTGTGATTTGGTTGTTGGAGGCGGTGCGACGTGTGAGATCTGTGATTTGGTTGTTGGAGGCGGTGCGACGTGTGAGATCTGTGATTTGGTTGTTGGAGGCGGTGCGACGTGTGAGATCTGTGATTTGGTTGTTGGAGGCGGTGCGACGTGTGAGATCTGTGATTTGGTTGTTGGAGGCGGTGTGTTGTGTGAGATCTGTGATTTCGTTGTTGGAGGTGGTGCGATGTGTGAGATCTGTGATTTGGTTGTTGGAGGTGGTGTGATGTGTGAAATCTGTGATTTCGTTGTTGGAGGTCGTGCGATGTGTGAGATCTGTGATTTGGTTGTTGGAGGCGGTGTGGTGTGCGAGATCTGTGATTTGGTTGTTGGAGGCGGTGCGGTGTGCGAGATCTGTGATTTGGTTGTTGGAGGCGGTGCGGTGTGCGAGATCTGTGATTTGGTTGTTGGAGGCGGTGCGGTGTGCGAGATCTGTGATTTGGTTGTTGGAGGCGGTGCGGTGTGCGAGATCTGTGATTTGGTTGTTGGAGGCGGTGCGGTGTGCGAGATCTGTGATTTGGTTGTTGGAGGCGGTGCAATGTGTGAGATCTGTGATTTGGTTGTTGGAGGTGGTGGTGTGATCCGTGAGACTTGCCGTGTTCTTTGGTTGTTTGAGGTGCTGTACTTTGTGAAGGGAGCTCGACATCTTTCACTGTTCAGTGGCTGAGATTTAGATGTGTAGGGAACCCAAGGGCAGAACACTATATTGTGGGGAGTTTTTGAGGAAGGAAAAAGGAGTAATTTTTCTCTTTCACGTCTACACTGTAGTGCTTCCTGCTTTCCTTCCTATTAGAAAAATCATGCATGTTGGTTATTAATTGCTCATTGCTGATGCTGTGTTAATATAGCCGTCATGGGAGTGCACTCATATCACTAGTGCTCTGTATGTGCTCGTATTCACATAACACTAATTACTAATGACAGTTATTTCACCTGCAGCTCAAATTATTCTTTTTCCATTGGAATGCAAAGCAAATCACTTTGGAAATGTCTTGTGTCTGTTTACCGAGAAGTCTTTATTTACATGGGAGTCATTTCATACTCTGGAAGGTCTGAGCCTACTTGTGTTTTCTTTGTCCACCTGACAGGAGCTCTGCAGGAGCCTGCAGGTCACCCGGAGCAGGACGGGGAGGAGCTGAGCCGGACCCTCCACCTGGAGGAGGTGGTGCAGGAGGCCGCGGGTGAGTGGCAGACCCTCACCCACGTCTTCTGATGCGAGTCGCAAGTACACCTTTCAGAACATTTCTGAAGTTACATTTTGTGAAGAACAAAGCACTTGGAATCTGTTTTAAAGCTTCAAGTGTTAAAAACGTTACCACAATAGTTTTTTAGCTATAAAATTATCTGAAGAATCATTGTCTTTCAGAGACTTATAGGAAAAAAACTGGGAAAAGTGTCACCGCGTTGTTCTCTCGTCTACAAATCACTGAACTCAGGTACTACGGTGGGCAGTTTCCTTCTCAGTCTCCTCCGTGGCCAGTGCATCTAGTCCACAAAGCAATTAACTGAGTCTTACTATCATTGTAGTGTGATTTCTTTGTATTAGCAGAGACAAAAAAGCTAACATGGCAAACGTATGTAAGATTTTCCTTCATGCTTCTGGTTATGAGAAGCATAGCTTACAAAGCAAGTGTAAGATTGGTGCATGAAGTTCAGAAGAAAATGTTCCAACACACAGGGAAGTTTTTTCCACTCTTTTCTCTGTGCATTTTGAAAATTAGTAAACATTGACTCTTTTTAGTCTACCGTAAGTTAATATAACTGATACCTTGAGAGATGGCTGGACCAATTCTCTCTCCATGACAAATATTTAATCATTAGTTACAAGAATGCAGTATCTGGGGTGTCAACACAGGGACTTGAGTAAACCTGACCCACAAATAAGGATTCAACTGTCCACATGGGCTGGTGACACATTTATTGCATCAATCTATGATCAGGTACAGGGGTTAGATCATCACAGAAGCACAAGCCATACATTGCAAGTAGGAAATCACAGAATTGTCTGCTAGGAACAGGTAACCGTGGCCCTGTCCACCTCAACAAATAAGAAGCATATTTGTAGCTTATGGCTAAGAATCCATAAAAACCCCATGACTTTCTCTTTGTGCATAAACAGATGTATTTTTGATTTCAGGGAATTCTTCAGTATCGTCAATGGTGCCACATTAAACATGTCCCAAACCAAATCCCACCCGTGCTGGGCAGAGTGCGTGCACGCCATTCCTACAGCATTCCAAAGATGGAAGGTTCTTTACTTCATGTTGATTTTTCCTTTGAGATTATTTATATGTTCTATATATAAATACATATGTACATAGACAGATATATGGGCCTCTGTGTGGCTGAACAGTATATTTTGTAAATATAAGTACTAGTCCTAATTGCAGAAAGAGCATCTGAGTTTCACCTCCCCACGAGCACTTCAGATCAGTATTGTATTCATTTTATTAATAAATGGATATCTTTTTCATTGTAATATAAAGCTGGGTTTTATTTTTTTTCCTGAAAAATAATTGCCTTTATTTTCTCTCATTGCCTCCTTGGTTTCAGAAGAGAGTAGTTTTATTATAAATATTGTATGGACTTTGTATATTAAGAGAGGAGCTCATTTCAGATTCCTAAAGAAATAGACATTTTACTGTTATTTTGAAAGAGCATCTTTTGATTTTTGTTGTTGTTCACTTTTGGCGTATGTATATAAGTAATATTGATGGTGATATGAAAACTTTTGTTATGTGAAAATATTTAAGTCAGAAAATTGTTAAATAATATTACTTCTTTTCCAAACTGCTTTGTCTATTGTATATTTTTTTAAGAAAAAGAAAAGCCTTATTTGACTTATTCTGTGATACTGGACTTCTTACCAGTCCCGAGGTTTCCTTCCTTGAATGTCTGTGTGTGAACCTGGCTGTAGTTGGCATATTCAGAATAATTGTAATTGTGCTAGAGTTTTAAAGGTTCTGCTTTTAATGCACTTTTTATTTTATAATTTTGTATTGAAATATTTTAGAAATGTTGATTAATTTTGGTGAACAAATATCCACAAAGTTTAAATTACTGGAATTTAAAATTTTTGTTCTTGCTGGGTTATTTATTTGGATTTTAGCATCAAATGTCATCTCAGGACAGCTCTAAAAGGGGTTGTTTAATTCCTAATTGTATAGAAAGCGTAGTTTGGTGAATTGCATTGGTTAATTAACTATTTAAGGCCTTAACAGGTGAATCTAGAGCCAACTTTTATTTTGGTTAAAGAAAAAGAAAATATCAATAATTCAATTTTGTGTCTTTTCTGAATTTATTAGCAGGCAAACATAAGACATTTTATGTATTATTTTGATTTACTTCCTAATTATAAAAGATGATTTTTTGCAGAACATTCCTTGAAAATATAAGGTTTTGAAAAGACATAATTTTACTTGAATCTATGTGGGGTACAGGTTGATCTTTATACTTTACTGGTTGTTTTAAAAATTCTAGAAAGGAGATTTCTAGCCTCACGTATAACCAGGGTTTCGAGGATAAAGAACTGTATTTTTAGAACTATCTCATCATAGCATATCTGCTTTGGAATAACTATAAATAAAAAATGAAGTTAGGATGTGTGATTAATTTTTTTTGTTCGAAAATATTTAAGATAAAATAGTTTGGCATGTAAGTTAATTTCAAGTTCAGATATTTTTAAGAGTGAACTTCAGTGGTATTTTCCTTCACCTCTGTGAAGTTTGGAGGAGCTTACCCCCAGAATGTCCCCTGGAAAGGCGTCAGACTTTAAAAATCAGGGTGTGGCTCCGCGACACTGAGTACCCCGGGCCTATGCCACAGCTGCTCCTGTGCCCTCTCGTTTGCTGCTGTGTTCCACAGCACCCAGTCATTTAGGAGCCTTTCGAAAGTTCCTAAGTGTCTTGATCCTGCTTTTGTGCTCAGGTAACCGTGAAGCACGTAAGCTGAAAGAATGAAATGCCTCTGCAAAGATACCGAACGTGAAGCTGAGTTGCAGGCATTGAGGAAGCAGGAGGCACGCAGCGTGTGTGGAGTCCCAGTGGCTGTGTTTCCATGGCACGGCAGCAGATGAAAAGAAAGACCTTCTTTCAAAAATGCAGATTCCGATGCCACCCCACCCCCACCAAGCTCTACTTTTGCCCCTTTTAAAAACTTGAGGTGCTTAGAAATTATCTAAATAGAAGAAATCCTGTGACACGGCCTCTGCCAGCTTGCAGCCAGGTCAGGGGAGGCTCATCAAACGCTGCCCTCATCTTGCTCTGTTCTTCTGGTGGGACGTGGAACATCTGTGCTTGTCCAGCACTTAACCAGGGAATGTTCCCTCGTGCATACTTTCTACTCCCCCGTGTGACTTTTTAAGGAAACTTGAATTTTGAAATTATAGCTAGTGTTCTGTGTCTTCCTTTGAACTCTTATGTCACATTTATTACAAGAAACGCATGTGTTCACACAGGTACAAGATTTTTTAAAGTAGGAGTGGATTTCTGTTCTTGCTGTGGGTTTTCCTCTTTTTAGAAGAATATTTGTAACTCGTTAGGATACACATTTTAACATGAAATGACCACACAGATTTATTTTGATAATATTCAAGATAAAATAGTTTGGCATGTACATTAATTTCAAGATTTATGTATGTAACATTTTTAAAGGAAATTTGTAAGATACATAGAACTGCTTTCTAGTTAATATTTCTAAGTCTATCTCATGCCTGCTTCTTACATTTTTTTCTGAAGCTTATTTCAAAATTAGTATCTTTCCCTTCCCCCACTAAAAGAAGTTAAAGCAAGGGTTGATCATTGCGAATTTATCCCTTTACCAAGACCTACTGCACAGGAAGTAAGTGAGGCAGAGGTGAGCTTATGCAACTGTTACTTCTGAAGGAAGAGTTCTCTCTGTGTCACTTAATCTGTGTTCGTGTAATGTGGGTACTTCGGATCTTTTAGAATAAAATTTCAAAAGTGCCTCCATACATAACCCAATTTAATGTCGTATCTCTACTTAGGGTCTCTACATCTTTACCGTATTCCAATGAAAAGATCATATGGCAAAGGCCACTGAGCTGGCATCTTCTTCACTGTGGAGAAAGTGTGAGCCACAGAGCTTTGTGTGGGTGAGATGCTCACACATGCCTAGAGAGACGTGTTCTTTGTCCTGGGGATGGGGGGCTCGCCCTCTCTGAACTGATTCCCTCCTCAGACTCCCGTGCACGGATGAGCACACACTCACCCGCCCTAACAGAGACCATGGCAGTTCCTTATACGGATGACTGACAACGAAGGCACTAAAATAGGAAGATTAGTATAAATGGCAGGAGCAATAGGCAGTCAGGAGAGATTTTTCTATTTAATCTTTTTATGTGTAACACTTTTTACAGCATGAAGACTTTTGTATTCAATCGAGGTTTGTATCATAATTGACAGATTCTAAAGTGGCATAGGAATTCATTCTTGATTCACCACTAAAGAAAATTTTTAAAAGTTATTTTTTTTTTATTTACGGAAGAATTATCTTTTTATCTTCACAATTGTTTCATGGTCTATTTATACATTGGATGGTATTTATTTAATCTGGTTTTGTATTAGAAATGGATAGTGATGCCGAAAGCCATTGTGCTGGCTTTAAAAATAATAAAAATAGTTTCTGTATTATTTTAAAGCTCCTGTATACTCATTTGGGTTCTGGGTGAGTTATAACTATTTAAAGATGGACACTTCCTCTGGGTGATGCTTGGCATGGCTCAACGCAGAGGGCAGTGCTGAATTGACCATCGGTTCACGCCAGGGCATTAAATCCGGGAGGACGTCCCCTGCTCCTCCTCTCTGCTTTCTCTCTGGTTTGAAAGGTGTTGAAGAGTGAGCTGAAGTGAAATGCACATCCATCATAATATCCGTGTGTCTGTTACTGAGATGTGCCAGATCCTGGACTTCCCGGAGCACCCATGGAGTTACTTTATATCATCGGGTTCTTTTAAAATAAACATTAATCTATTTTACTGTGCCTGACATTTCCAAACTTAAAGAAGTTTGAGAGAGTCATCGTCCTGTTGAAATAAATTAATGATATATTTTTTCTTGGATCACCTTATTCCTGGCACTGAGTAGGGACTCCAGACATTTTTGGACTGAAAAAGTTAAAGTGATAGTGACTTCCTGAATGTGGCCAAGAAGGAATGGTAGGAAATTGCTTTACTGTTGTTTCTGCTTGTTTCTTTGCTTGTAGGAGCCATATTGCTCTGACAGATTTTGAAATAGAGTGGGTGAGGGAAGGGCTCTTTTTTTAACTATCAAATTATACGAAGTGTGTTCCCACTACGATGGATTGTCTCAACTACTGGCAGCGCTTTACCAGGCGAGTTTTACCCAGAGGCTGGGCTCCCTGTGCGAGTGAATAGAGTGCCCTTCCTTAGCACAAGCAAAGGCTTGCACCTGTAAGTGTGCTGTGCGCTCGCATGCCGGGAGGGAGGCGGCCTGGGCCCCCACTCAGACGAGCTCTGCCTCTGGCGCTGCCTGTCCCTGGGCCAGCCAGTCACATTCTCTAGGCCTGGCTCCTCGTCCCTGGGTGAGTTGATTGACTTTCTTTTCAGCTCTGCCTTCTACTTCGATTCTCAGTTAACCGGCTACGTGGCATTGGGAGTCACTCTGCATGGGCCCCTGGCATTTCTGTTTGTCTTCTCCAGATGCTCTTGTTGGGCTGTTTGCACAGAGCACAGCCGGGGGAGATGGAGATGGCCTCTTTCTCCAGCACGAAGGGATGCTTGCTTGCTGTAATCAAGACACTGTCGCCCTTCGTACCAAAGGCTGGGTAGGCGAATTTCCAGTGATCCCGCTGCCTTGGCCTCCTGAGCAGCTGAAATTCCTCTCCCCAAGCTCAGCCCCTCCCCCAGCACACCACCCACTGTGCAGGCAACCCCTGGCCCAGTTTATGTGGAGCTTTGGGGGATGGGGGCTCAAATGTCCAAACAAATGCTGTCTGGCTACCCCGTTACTGTGAGTAAAATCCCTTTTGTCACCCAGGAGCCTGCGTCTTCTGGCTGCTGGGAGGCTGTCCTGGAAGGAAAGTGGGAGAACCTGGAATGCTTCACGGCTGATGACACTGGTCAGCTCACTGGAGGCCTGGGGACAGACCTGGCTCAGCTTAGGATATGCATGAAGTTGTAAATAAATGTTACTGATATTCCACACCACCCACAGTGCTGCCCCCATCACTGAGGACCTTCTCTTGTGACCTGGCACCTTTGAAACATTCAGTCCCGTAAGGCCCTACAGAAAGAATGACAGATGTCACCGGGCACACCCATGGAGATGCCTCACACACCCCTTCTACCAATTAACAGATGCTTCCCAGTGTTATTATTCTGGGCCAATGAAGAGAGTTGATGTTACTATTTTAGTAATTAGAACAAAGAGATCGTTGGTTACTTTGGTAACCAAGCTCAGTAAGAAAGATATTCTTACATTTAACATGAAACAGCTCACTTTGCTGTTAGCCAGTTTTTTAGTAGTTCTAGGTGGTGATGGACAACAGGTGGCCAGTGTGCCACCAGATGCTCCTTTTATTTTTGAGGTAGGGTCTCACTTTGTCTCCAGGCTGGAGTGCAGGTGCAATCATGGCTCACTGCAGCCTCGACCTCCTGGTCTCAGTGATCTTCCCGCCTCAGCCTGCCGAATAGCTGGGACTACAGATGCACACGCTACACCCGGCTAATTTTCATTATTTTGTTAGAGACGGGGTCTTGCTATGTTGCCCAGGCTGGTCTCAACGTCCTGGCTACGGGTGATTCCCACACCCCGGCCTTCACCTCCCGAGCAGCTGCAAGTCCAGGTGTGAGCCACTGCCGGCTCTTCTCCATGAACATTGTTTCCAGTTACCTTTCAGTCACCTTTGTCAACGTTAGTAATGCAAAGTCTTTGTCCTTTTTTTTTTTTTGAGACAGGGTCTTGCTCTGTTGCCCAGGCTGAAGGGCAATGGCAGTGGCATAATCCCGGCTCGCTGCAACTTCCACCTCCTGGATTCGAGTGATTCTCCTGCCTCAGCCTACCAAGTAGCTGGGACTACAGGTGCGCGCCACCACACCCGGCTAATTTTGTATTTTTAGTACAGACGGGGTTTCACTATGTTGGCCAGGCTGGTCTTGAACTGCTGACCTCAGGTCATCTGCCCCCCTCAGCCTCCCAAAGCGCTGGGATTACAGATGTGAGCCACCACGCCTGGCCTGTTTTTTTTTTTTTAAAAGCAGTTTAAAGCTGTAAGGAAAGATCTGAGACCTCTCCATGTGCAGGCCTCCACAGACCCCTCACGCACTGTCCATGTCTGAGTGATGGTGTCTTCTATGCACCACACTGGCCACAGCCTGGTATTGTAGATGAAACTGTCTCCCAGGAGACCTGAAAGCTGCCCAGCGTGTGTGGCAGGGGCATGATCCTAAGGGCTTTTGCCACAACCTGTTCAAGGCAGGCAGGCTGCTGACCCCTGGTGAGCTAACAGCCTGGCCACCATATTGGAAGGTAGATTTAACTCAGGATCATTTCTGGTTTTCACATGAACTTTAAATCAGAAGCGATAACTTAGCTGAGAGGTAGAGGCGCCCTGGCTGGTGTGGGAGGCAGTGGAAGGAGTCACCGTTTTATGGATGCTCTGGAGTCTCAGCCTATTAGCAAGCTCTAGGAGTCTGTAAGATTCCGAAGCCAGATAAACAAGCCATTTCCTGGTGGTGGGAAGTCGAGGTAAGAGGCTGGAGAATGGGGAGCCCTGGCCTGCCTCTCTGAGACGAGGCCGGAGTTGCCTGGAAGGTGGATGAGAGCGCAGGTTGAAATCTTCTATAAAACCAGACCATTCATTTTACTTCTGCGGCCGGTGCAGTCGGCGTCTTGCGCTGGAGAGGGCTGTAGTGGTTAACACGCCGCACAGCCCCATCTGTGCTGCTGGGCCAGCCTTTGCCTTCCTATCACCTCGTTTAGGATCTCAGTGACCAGCTACTATTTACAATAGAGGAATCACAATAGAGACACGTGCCAACCTGCTTCATTCACCTCAGAGTGTCTTTTTTGGCAAAGAGGTAAGAGGACTGCAGAGTCTTGGATTTAATTCTAACGTCTTGCCAAATGGTGGCTTAGAAAATATTTGTTGCATGAGGAAAAATAAATTTCTATTATGGACAGAATCGTGTCCTTCCAAAATGTATATTTTTTGAAGCTCTAACTCCCAATGTGACTGCATTTGGAGATAGGGCCTTTAGGGAGGGAATTCAGGTTAAATGAGGGCATAAGGGCAGGGCTCTAATCCAGTAAGAATGGTGTCCTTAGATAACAAGAGACACCCAAGGTCTGGACACAGCAGGAAGGTGGCCGTCTGCGGTCAAAGGGGAGGCCTCGCCAGAGACCAGCACCTTGATCTTGACTTGCCGCCTCTAGAACTGAGGAAGTAACTGTCTGTGGCTTAAGCCACCCAGTGTGTAGTATTCTCTTGTGGCGTCCTGAGCCGACTAACACACTCCCCAAGTTAACCCATGACTCTGCTCTGTTCTGTAAAAGTTGCTCAGAGGGAACTCACTCACCGTTTCACAGTTTCTCCCTCAGTCCCTAGTCTTTCCTCTCACATAATCCCGATTCCAATTGATAGTTCCCGTTCCAGCCACGGTCATTCACCACAGCGTCTCCTGGGCTAAACCAGCCGCTGCCCGTTCGCTTCTCCACTGCCTCCTCCTCGCCAGCCCTCCGTAGACATTTCGTTTTTCTGTGCCGGGAACTTTACGCTCCACGCTCGGAGGCTGCTCTGTCAATTCCATGCACGCTCCCTGCCCCTCCAGATGGGCGGCCAGCGCGGAGTGGCACAGCTGTGCAGATGGAAGAGTGATCACTGTGTTTCTATGTCCAGCTCCACGGACCCTCATGGCTCCTCTAGCCTCTACTGACCATGGTCCTTACAGCCTGCGCGGAGGTGGGGGGGTGGAGGGGATGGGGAGGGGATGGGGAAGGTCCTTACAGCCTGTGCGGGGGGAGGGGTGGGGGGTGGAGGGGGATGGGGAGGGGATGGGGAAGGTCCTTACAGCCTGCGGGGGCGGGGTGGGGGGTGAGGGGGATGGGGAAGGTCCTTACAGCCTGCGCGGGGGCGGGGGTGGGGTGGGGGGTGGGGGGGATAGGGAAGGGATGGGGAAGGTCCTTACAGCCTGTGGGGTGGGATGGGGGGTGGGGGGGATAGGAAGGTCCTTACAGCCTGCGGGGGAGGGGGTGGGGGTGGGGGGATGGGGAAGGTCCTTACAGCCTGCGGGGGCGGGGTGGCGGGTGGGGGGTATGGGGAAGGTCCTTACAGCCTGCGGGTGTGGTGGGGAGATGGGGAAGGTCCTTACAGCCTGCGGGGGAGGGGGTGGGGGGTGGGGGGGATGGGGAAGGGATGGGGAAGGTCCTTACAGCCTGCGGGGGAGGGGGTGGGGGTGGGGGGATGGGGAAGGTCCTTACAGCCTGCGGGTGTGGTGGGGAGATGGGGAAGGTCCTTACAGCCTGCGGGGGAGGGGGTGGGGGTGGGGGGATGGGGAAGGTCCTTACAGCCTGCGGGTGTGGTGGGGAGATGGGGAAGGTCCTTACAGCCTGTGTGGGCGGTGTGGCTGGGCCTCTGCGTCCACGAGGGTGGGGCTCCAGCAGCCTCCCACTTGGCTCTCAGCCAGGTAAGTTAATTTCCAGTCACCTTCAGGAGAAAGTGGGCAGGGCAGGCCACTGCAGGCAGGTGTTCAGTGAGCACACAAGCCCCCTGGCTCTGTTCCCAAATATTCACCTGAGTATTGTGCTGTCATGGTACATGCTAGCTTATGATGTACGCTTGGTTTGCCTTTTAATGCATTTTCCACGTATGTTCCATTAAGATACATTTGCCAAGTAAAAGAATACAAGTTTCAAAATGTTAACTATCTTTGCATGATTTTCCAAGTTCCTCGGTTGGAGGGGGTCTGGGCAGGGAACTCCAGCCAAGACAGGTGGGCGTGGGCTTTCTGCCTGCCATGCCTGCCAGGCACTCAGGCGGCCATGCCTCCAGCCTCAGCAGTTTTTCCTGCTATCGCAATGAATGTAGTCATATTCCCAAGCTCCCCACCCTGGGGTCCTCATGCTGGAGTCTGAGGCTCTCTGATCCCCAGGAAACAGGAGCGTGTAATCCTGCCCTCATTCAGCGTGGAGGGTCCCTTCCCAAAGGTCACAAATGCAGAGCATTTCTCACAGCTGCTGCTAGACAGAAGGAAACTGGTGGTTCCGTTAAAAGCAAAATGAAGGCCAGGAGCGGTGGCTCGCACCTGTAGCCCCAGCACTTTGGGAGGCTGAGGTGGGCAGATCGCTTGAGGTCAGGATGAGGCCAGCCTGGGCAACATGGTGAGATCCTGTCTCTACAAAAAATATAAAAATCAGCTGGGCGTGGTGGTGCGCACCTGTAGTCCCAGCTACACGGGAGGCTCTGGCAGGAGGATAGCTTGAGTCTGGGCGGTTGAGGCTGCAGTGAACCAGGATTGCGTCACTGCACTCCAACCTGGGTGACAAAGTAGAATCCTGTCTCAAAAGAAAAAGAAACAATGAAAGAGATTTTAGTCTTGTCTTTTTGAAGAAAAATTCTTGCAACTGAAGGCAACCATAAGTAAAACATCACGCTCTTTCATGCTGCCAGAGAAAAAGGTGGCAGGGGCAGTCGTCCAAGACTCCTGGGTTCGAATCTGCAGGGGGCATAGATTGGAAGCTTGTCTTCAGAGACACTGAATATTATTTTCCTGGTGAGAGACTCAGTGTCCTAACAACTAGCTCTGTTCCACTGTCTCCAGTAGCCAGAGACCCTCTGATGAGGACGCCCTCCCACAGGCAGAAGGAGCCCTGCCTGGAGCCCCAAAGGCACCCGGTCACGTTAGCTCTGCAGACCCGGCTCTCGCTTGACAACGCGGGTCTGTGAGCTGCAGCCCGGGACACAAAAGAAGACACTCGTTCAAATTCCATTAAAAGTTTATTGTTTTATTTCAATATTCAGGAAGAGTGTACACGTTCTGATGAGCTGTCGCCACAGCACTTGCTGTTTGGGTGTGGCCACGTACGGATCGCAGAGCCGACCTCAGCTCAGCGACGCAGAGCGCTTCTACTGAAAAATGTGGACGTTTGTGTCTGGAGTTTTGTTCTTTGTAACCCTCTCATCATTGAGGCTATATATTAATAGACATTATATTAACCCCGAACGAAACATTCAGAATTAGAATGGGATTAAGAAGACGCATTTTGGCATCACGCTGACTCCTCATCTTCATCCCCAGGGAGGGTGATGCCAGCGTGGGGCTCTTTGGAAGGCCTGTCACAGGTGCGCTAAAATCAAAAGGTGGGTCAGTAGGTTAGGGAGGGAAGAGCGAAGGGAGATGTGAGCAGGTGTTAGGAAGGCCGCAGTCAGAAGAGGTCTTCTCGGCGCAGCCCCCGCGTGTCGGTGAGTAGTTCGGGAGCAGGTGCACGCCTGTGCCTACTCGCTACGACGCGTCTTCCGGGAGGAGGCGGATGAGCCGGTTATCTTCTCGGGGAGGGTTAGTGCCGCTGTGCACTGCCGCTGCCAGCACACCTGGCCACGGTGTCTAGGGGCGACCTTCGCGGCTGCGAGGCTGCCCAGAGGACTCCTACCTTCTGCTCCGAGTGCGCAAGTCTTCCTGGACTCTCCGGCTGTGGGCTCTGCTTCAGAAACGGGGTTGTTCATAGGGGCTGCTCCGGGGCCACCATGCAGGGCAACAGTGGCGTCCGGAGGCCACCTGCTCGACATCTCCATCACCAAATCTCCAGGAAGACCCTGTTTCTGTGTGAGGCCATTGCCCAGCCCACGTTTGCCTCCTTTTCCTCCCTCTGCCACACGCGAATTCAGCTAATTGGGGTGTGTGGGCAGCCACGGCCTGGGGGCGTGCCCCCCTCTCTGTGCTGCCCCACGTTGGACTCTAACAGCTGCCCAGCCCGCATGTCACATACCAAAAGCTCCCACATGTAGTAAGCCACTCCTCGACTGTCTAATCCTGTTAGGAAAAATGAAGTCTACTTTAGGAGGTGAGAGGAGACAGGAAAAAAAAAAAGGGAAGCGTGGATGTCAACAGTCCTCTCTGCCGCCCTCGTCCTCTGTCTCTGCAGCTGTGCGCCTCCATGGCAGTGCCCAGCAAAAGCGCGAGGATGCCGCCGCCACGGCGAAAAGAAAGTCCAAGGATGGAGGGTAAGCGTGGAGGGACGCCTGTGCACTGGCCCGTGGAGACCCGTGTGCGTCTGCGGGCACACTGCCGGGGAAGGGGTATGATCCGCACACGGAAAGGGACTGTTTTCATTTTCTCCATGTAACTGTTGGCCAGAGATCGCCGCAGGCTGCTGTGTGCCCGACCCTGCTGTGTGCACAGCTCCACAGGCCTTAGGGGAGAGGGCGTCTGCTCTAACTAGGTAAGGGGTGCGAGTGGGATTAAGGTTTTAAGGCAGTTATATTAAGAAGCTGAGGGCAGGAGTCTGGAACCAGGTGGGTTTTCAGCGTCTAGCCATGGGTGATCCAGAGCGACTATCTCTTCCTCCCTGAAAAGGAAGAGAGAGGAGTTAGGACGAGCGCCCACGGCGTCCTCCCAACCAGCACTCCCCTCTTCTGTGGCCCAGGTGGATGGTGAGCCACGGGGTGTCTCTCTCAGCTGCATCTGCTGATGGAAATGGCACCACAGAAAGTTGGTATTTTCATTCCATTTCTCCCGACCCCCCTCAGCCAATGCTAATTGAATTTTCAGTTCTGTGAGAAAGAGTCCCTGGAATCTGACTCCCAGGTCCCCGGTAGTGGTGCCTGGCATAACGCCCTTCTGCGTAATAACGCTGCGCTTCTGTGGGTGAAGGTGCAGCCGCTGCGTTGCTTTGAATGAACCCTTTCTCTCTTTCAGCTAGAGTCCAGGGCCACCGAGGGGAGCTGCCAGCGACCACAGGAGCAACTTCTTTTTCCGAGAGACCAGAGCACACCCCTCACTACAGGCACCGAAAAGAGCGAAGCCACATGCCCATCCCTGGAGACAGCCCTCCTGTGTGCCATCCCATCCGCCACGCCAGACAAATGAAATGCACAGGGAGGTTTGTCTGCAAACTTGGACTTGAAGGGATCTTAAAACCATGCACTCACATGTTTTGGGGACAAGTAGCTGGCAACCAACTGATATGGCACACAGGTGTACTGTGGCCCACGTGTAGAGGCAGCCAGGCATGGCATCCCTCTGGAAAGAGGCGCGTCGGTCACTCAGAACGCCGTTTAGATTGACGAAGCAGAACAGACCTGCACTTATTTTGCATTCAAATTTTTATTCAAGTTTTAGTCTCTCTCCTTGGGTTCCCCTTTTATATGAAATGACCAATTTTGACTAAGCGCCCCCAGAAAGCAAGAGAGAAGAAATACGCTCTTTACTGTGGCTGCTCGGTTAAGGAGCCGACACTGTCCTTATCTAATTCTACATCGTTCACCAGAGCGGACGCCAAGAGTCCTTACAAATAACACAGCCAACAGGCCGGGTGACAGTTCTGACTTCAGGGGGGTTTTCCAAGTACATACTTAGCTTTATAAACAAGCCTCTATGTTGCGGTTAAACAACTCACATAAGGGATTTTGTTTTCACAAGTGAAACCGTTTTGAAATTCTAGCCTGGGGGAGCCGCCTTAGGAACCATCTAGTGAGACTTCCCTCCCGAGACAGGAGGCTTTCTCACAGACGGCAGATGCCTGCCCCCGGGGGCCAGCCTCTCCCTCAGGAGTGCGGGTTTTTCCTGTGCGATCCTGGCTTAACTTAACATCACTGGCGTTGGAGCTGCCCTCTGGAGTAGCCTAGATGTCAGCACTCACCTCAACTTCTGCTGCGTTTCCAAGAGGTCAGCCTTAGGACTTCCTGGAAAGTGGTAGAACCACTGTCCTATGAAACCAAGTGATTCCCCACAGCCTCTGGCAAGGTAACTCACTGAGATACCATCTTAACTTTCCTGATGGCCCTTTTGACACTGAAAACGGTGGGTGTATTGGTTTTACTTTTTAGCAGTGAACCTACAATTAGTTGAGCACTGACCATGCAGGAAACCCGTTTTTTCCCGTCTTCTCTTGTGCTCACCACCCCTGCAATCGGCATTCCTACATCCTCTCTTTACAGCCCAGGAGCCAAAGCTTAGCCAGCCCGAGGGAGCCAGGATTAGAACCTGGCATGGATGCAGCAGTCACGCTTCACTCTATTGTGTCTTGCCACTTGGAGTCGCCTGATCGAGGCATCTGGTCCGCCCTGGGCTCAGGTCAGGATAAGGCTGAACTCACAAGGTGAAGGCTGGACTGAACTCCTCTCTCAGGACAGGAAAGAACAGAGCCTACTTCAAAAGACAGATACTCATGTCTCTGCTTTGACACCTCACACCACAGAAACACTATAGGTGGGAAAACGTTCACGTGTATGTACGTGGAAATTCACGCACATGGAACTAGGCAGCTTCCTTGCTGTTCTGATGTGGTTCCCGAGCGATGGGGGACAGGCATAGTGTTTCTACCCAGTTCCCACCAACAGCGCTAGGCTTCCAGATTTGAGTCTTTTCCTCTCACTGCTGATTTCCAGCAGCGCCAGAAAGAACAGGAAGGAAAGATGGAAAATAGTGTTAGGTGTCGTGCAGCTCCTGTCCTCTCCACCTGCCTCCGAACCCCCCCTTCTGCGGGAGCTGATTCACTCACCGACTGGAACTGCTTCAAGTCACTCATTCAGTCACACGGCCAAAGTAGGCAGTTTTGAACTTTTGTGCAGTAAAACTTAATTACAGTCGTATGATTTGAAATTTGCTTTGCTATGTGGAAGCTTCCCTTGAACGCTACAGAAATAATTAAATAATTTTTAAAAGCTGCTTACCAAAAACTTCAGGGAAAATATTGAACTTTAAGTAAACGCATGGGTGGAGTGCACTGGTTATACCTGCACACAGTCAACGCGCAGATCTTCGTGCAGCGTTCTATTCCTCAGGTGTTCTTGGTAAGCGCTGGCTTGCAAACATCTTTGAGTGGCTGCTTTAAGCCTTGCACAGATTGCCACAGAGCAGAACATTTGCTAAATGGGGCCCCTCACTCACCTGGGCCTCCCAGCAACTCTGAGCCAGCACTTAACGTCCTGGGTGTTCTAACAGTCCTTAAGCTGGTAGTGGAGTAGTTACTTATCCAGATGGGATGAATCCCTATTTCCCAGGTGAGCACGGTGCCTGCAGAATCATCACAGCTGCCAACACCTAGTTCACCCTCGGGCATTCTGACTCAGTCCCAGACAGGGGTCTGCGCGGGCATCGCAGGCGATTCAGAGCAGCTGACCTACTGGCCAGGTGGGGTCGGGAGTCAGACGCTGCTCACCCGGGAGCCTCATCTCCGCCCTCTTGTGGCCACATCCCGCAACTGCAGCAATGAGCTGCATGATGGCCATGAGACTGGAGTATCTGGAGAATTGATTTTCTAACTCAGAATTTGCATTGAGGAGGGGATCCTGCCTACCTCTTTGTCTGACATAAAGCATGTACGCAGCTCAGTGACACACCACTCCACATAGTGAAAGCTCTTCCTAAGACCGGCTGTCCTGAGAGCAGGGGCTGTGCCCGCCTCGCCTGCCTGTTGCCCACAGAACCTTCCAGAATCGAGGCTCACAGCAGCCGCTGTGCCCTCACTGAGGATGGGGACTGGGGAACGTGTCTGTGCCCACGTGGATCCCAGCTGCGGGGCAGAGCCAGCCACACACCCAGACTCAGTAAATACATGGAGTGAAAGGTCAGGTGCCAGAATGCAGGAGTGTGTCCCACACAAGAAAGACCCCACCTCTCAGCACCCTGTGGGGACCCCCAGAGGCCTGGTTCTCTTCTGAGATGAAAATGCAAATGAAGGGGCCTGGGGGTTCCCTTCGGGCCCTGCCTGGAGCTTCCTGTGCCTCTCCTCTGGCTTCATGAGAACAGCTTCCTAAGACTGAAGGGTTTTGTGGGTGACGTTTAACAGTAATGTGACTGCTTATCTGAGGAGTCCGTGTTTGTCACCAGCTTTTACTTTCACGGTGATTCTGTGAACTGAGTGGGCGTGTTACCTCCATTTTACAGATGAGAAAACCGAGTCTCAGAGGCGGCTAACAGCAGACCTGGGCTTCGTCCTGGGTATGGTGGCTCCAGGTCCTCATAAGCCGATGGGACACTCCCCACTCCCTGGGGTCTCCTGGGTGTCCCCTCCTGTGGTTCTAGGGATCTCCCCTGACACCCGCATCTGCTTGGCTCCTGCTTGCTCCTGAGGTCGCCAAGCCCTGGGCAAGCGGAAACTGCAGTCCAGCTGGGCCCTTGCCCTGTCCCAGAGTCAAGGTCAGCCGCCTGCTCCGGCTCCTGAACCGGCCCAGGTGCAGCCCTTCCTCAAGCACCTGCAGCTCCACATGCATCTCGGGGAAAATCTGTGTGCAAATGCGGGTGAGCACTGCCACCTGCGCCCCGGCACGCCTGCTGGGACAGAGCATGCCCAGGGCGCCGTGCAGCGAGGCTGAGTCAGAGGCCGCCACCACCCTTGTGCTCAGCTCAGCTGGCATTCGTTGCTGGGACCCCTCAGTCCCCACTCAGTGACGCTGAGCAGAGGGTATCTTACCAGCTTAAAAATTTTGGAAAGCGTGCCCTGGGCATCGACTCCCTTGAATCCCTTGTGAGCCGATTTATAGTCGGACGCTCTGCTTCCGTAGCCAAATCCTGGTTTCTGCCCTTCGGCCCCCTGCAAAGAAAGACCACAGAGCTCAGCCTCTACCCCAGGTGCAAGGCAGTCTGCTTGAGCCACTGAGAGCTGCCACCAGGGCCCCGGGGAAGGGCCCAGGCCCCGGACTGGGCTGGTGAGTGGTTCAGGAGCCACAGGCCAGCACTGAGCTGGGGGCGGGGCGGGAGAGGTGGCTCCCCCCGACCTATCAGGGTGTTGGCCACAGAGAGAGGAGGGCTGTGGTTTGGGCGGAGGCTCTCTCGTGGCTCTCTCACATGTGGCTCCCACACATATTTTAAGGATCTACATCGTTTAAGGAACAGTTGCTTACCTTCGCGCTGTGGGGTGGTCAAGAGAAGATTAGCAAACATCAAGCAAATCAAGGTAAGGAGGCTCCTGCCTACCCGTGTTTGGAGGACTCGCACCTGGGGGCTGTGCCGGGTGTGGGGGCCTGTCCTGGAGGCCCCTGGAGGGCCCGGGGCCTTTCCTCAGGGCTCCTCTCTGATAAGATTTGCACAGACTGGATTCTGGTCACATGGGCCCTGCGGTTCTGGGCTCTATCTGGGGATCAGGAATCCCTGGCCTTAGTAAAATGTGGAGGCTCATATCTTTTCTAAAGTTTAGAGACAAAATCCTGAGCTCTCTCCCAGGCGTGAGCAGGAATCAGCCTCCATGGGCCATGGCTTGGACTGCGAGCAAGGCCCTTGACAGGAGCCTGGAGCTGCTGAGCCGGACAGAGGCGGGAGGCAGGACAGAGGGAGGAGGCAGGCCTGGCCGGCACGGGGCGTGGGGATGGGGGTGCAGCGTCTCAGCTCCCCAGCCTCCCAGTCTCCTAGCACCTTTCTAGCTCCTCCAGCTGTGTGACCTTGGGCAGGGGCAGGGACCTCTCTGAGCTTCAGTTTCCTCATCTGTACAACGAGGTTGTGTGAGAACATGATGAAGAGCGCATGGCCATGTCACTCCCCAGGTGGGGGCTGCCAGCTCTGGACTGTGGTGCCGCCTGTGGTTTACGGATGAGCAGGCCACCCGCCCTGGCCTCGTCAGCCCCAGCAGCCTCTCTGGCTTCCTCATGGGCCGTGTGACTGAGGGGTTTCCTGACACACACGGGAGTGAGTGCTCCCGGACCAGCCCCTTCCTACTGGGCGCGGGGGGTGTTAGCCACTGGGGTGACGTGTCCTCCCGCGGTGGCTGTGCCGTCTGTGAGAAGGCTGACCGTGCTGTTGGCTTTTCACGGTGGGATCTCAGGTGGCCTAGTGTATCTACTCCATGGTCAGGGGCCCAGACGCACTCTGCGTTTTGCCAACAAGACGTGGGAGCCTGTCCTAGAGCCCTCTCCTGAAGGCTGTGGAAGCTGAACCAAACCGTCTCCCCTGCACCAGCCTGCGGCCTGTTTCCATGTCATTAAAGTGTTTTAGGACAGGGAGGATCTTGACCAACCTAGCCCCCCTCTAATTCAGAGGGCTCAAGGCTTCCAGAGCACCCGGCTGCACCCCGAGCCTCTACTGGGCGCCTCCGCTGTACAAGCTACTTCCAGTTTTCTTTTCATTTAACCTGTGCTTGGGAGTGAGCCTGGCCGCTCAGAACCCAGGCAGCTGCTTCTGTGTGAACGGCTGATTCAGGGCCTACCCCGTGAAGTGAGGGACAGGGGATGTGTGGCAAGTAGGTCTAAGCACCACGCTTGCGGGGACAGCCAGCCTCGCCTTTGTGTCCCGGACGTTTCCAGGGTCGTGCGCACTCCCTGATGGTGGGGGGCGTGGGATGCCAGGCTGGTGGTCCCAGCCACGTGGCAGAATGCCACTTCCCTTGCAAACGCTGTCAATTCTCCCTGATGGCGGGGAGCATGGGAGGCCAGGCTGGTGGTCCCAGCCACGTGGCAGAATGCCACTTCCCTGCAAACACTGTCAATTCTCCCTGATGACGGGGGGCGTGGGAGGCCAGGCTGGTGGTCCCAGCCATGTGGCAGAACGCCACTTCCCCTGCAAACGCTGTCAGCACTCCCTGATGGCGGGGGGTGTGGGAAGCCAGGCTGGTGGTCCCAGCCACGTGGCAGAACGCCACTTCCCTGCAAACGCTGTCAGCACTCCCTGATGGAGGGGGGCGTGGGAGGCCAGGCTGGTGGTCCCAGCCACGTGGCAGAACGCCACTTCCCCTGCAAACGCTGTGAATTCTCCCTGATGATGGGGGGCGTGGGAGGCCAGGCTGGTGGTCCCAGCCACGTGGCAGAACGCCACTTCCCCTGCAAACGCTGTCATTCTGTCTTACTCTTGCTTTTCTCCAGAAATAGTTTTTGAGAACTAAATCTGGGGACTGACTTTCAGATTAAGAATTGGCTTGGCCTTTCCTTCTTTCAAATCCTTAGTCACGTTTATCTTTGGGCAACCTAGAATGTACCAGGATACACACAACACAGTTTAGACAGAGAAAGTGGGGCTTTCCGGAACTCCAGACAAGGAGAGGGTCCTGCAGCTCTGGGGACAGCCAAGCAGACAAAAGGCAGAGAAGGGTTTTGCTTTGGAAAAAAGAAAAATTCAAGAAACATTAGTAGGACCCAAAAAGGAGAAATGCAGAGAGGAATGCAGGGTGTTTCTCGTTAGCTGCGGGGGCGGAACGGCCTGTGTGCGGTCCCCAGTGCTCCACATTCAGGGAGGATTCTGTGTGCGCCCCAAAGTCCACGCCTAGAAAATTAAGAGCAGATAAAGCAGTAGCTAGAGTAAGATTTCTGGGCCAGAAATGAATTTCGTTCCTCAGTGTCATCTGTCTCCTGCTGGCACAGAGAATAAACAATTAATTGGCTGTGAGTCCTGGCCCATGTACATTTCTACATGACTGCCATCGTTTGGCAAATTCATTAGGTCAGAAAACGCAAGTCAAATATGCATTAATACGAAACGCTTCAGGAAACATCTTAGCTCATAATTCAGCGTAATAATGTGTGGGACTAATACGGGATCCGCATGGAATCTTTTCTCCGCCTTTCTCTCAAGTGCTCCTTCCCTTCCTCCCTCTTTCCCACTTTCTTTCTCTTTTCTGTTCCTGTTCTTTCTCTTTCTTGTCTTTTAAAGTGTATTCGTTCATTTATATGATGCTTATTAATTGAGCAGTAAGTGTAGGCAGGTTCTGTTCTAGAGAACAAGGGCATTACGGTTTCGGAGACAGACATAGTCTATCTGCAGGATGTTGGTGGTTATTTCTCCATTTTATTCTAAAATTAACATTTATACAGTAAGAATCAGATCTGGTATTTGCTAGTAGCTAAAGTCTGTAAGTTTGGTTTGAATATAATGATTGGCATTTTAATTTGGCTCAGACACCAAATTTGTTCACTAGAAAGTTCAAATTGGGCCAGGTGTGGTGGCTCACATCTGTAATCCCAGCACTTCGGGAGGCCGAGGCCCATGGATCATGAGGTCAGGAGTTCAAGACCAGCCTGGCCAAGATGGTGAAACCCTGTCTCTACTAAAAATACAAAAAAATTAGCCACGCATGGTGGCGGTCACCTGTAATACCAGCTACTCATGAGGCTGAGGCAGAGAATTGATTGAACCCAGGAGGCGGAGGTTGCAGTGAACCAAGATCATGCCACTGCACTCCAGCCTGGGTGACAGCGAGACTCCACCTCAAAAAACGAAAGTTCAAATTGGCCATTTTAAACCTTCCTGAAAGTTTGCTTTGAGTATTAGCCAATATTCCTAAGGAAGATTTTCTGGATGGCTGAGGGCTATGTTTTAATTATTATTGAAATACAAAACCAAAATCTTTGGATTAATGAGGTTACTGTAAATTGAGCAGCTCTGTTTAGCCTCTTTTCTGTTCGTTAGCAGAATGACTTTTCCAAAGCGGATGTCAGCCCCTGGGTTAGTGAGCTGGGCCAGCCAGTCCCACGTCCACACTCAGGTTCCTGGGGCTTGTTTTCGCATTGGTCGTGTTGGAAGCAAGTGAAACATTTTCTGGGATGGACGTGGTGTCGCTGCCTCCCTGCAAGGGAGACGAGTCACTGGGAACCCTTTGGGAGAAGAGGGTCTAGCCTTGCAGGGCCGGGTCCCAGGCACAGAAGCAAGAGATGAGACCTGCCGGGAGGGAAGAGCCCGTGTCCCGTCGCCAGTGAAAGAGCGGGCTGCCTGGTCACAGCTGTGGGCAGAGAGGTCTGGAGGGGAAAGAAAGGGGGGTGGGGAAGCAACAGAAACAGAGCAGGACACAAAAGTCGCGGGGATGTGAGGCCCGGGATCGGGGGGGAAGCCGACGGAAGTGCGCTCGTCACCTACCCAGCTAAATCTGCTCAGGGACAGTCCTCTCCCCTGCATGAGGAAGACAAAGAAATAATGACATGGTGGTCAGTGAAGGGAAGGTCCTTTCAATAAACAGGAAACACAGTCAAAGCACTGCAGAGCCGAGTGGCAGAAGCAGCTTCCATGGGAGCTTCGAGGGGGCCGCAGGCCCAGGGCCACGGCCGTGTGGCTGTGGGAGGGCGGGGGAGGGTGCCACGGCTCTGCTAGCCTGTTCTCCTTGGGAGCTGCCTGGTCACAGGCTTTGGGATGAACTCAGGTAGCTCTGAGTCTAACTCTCTCTTGGGTACATTATGGGGCTTTAGGGAAGGTGTATCAGTAAAGTGATGAATGGAAACATTGCAGGGTCTTACCTTTCCCTGCGATGGGGGTGGCGTGCGAGGCGTCACCTGGAAAGACACAGAGAACCGTGGGCTGCACTGGGAGACCCGTGCTGCCGCCCTGCGTGTCCTAACTGGCTCCCGCCTGCTGAGGGTGGCTAGAGCATCCGTCAGCTGTCAGAAGCACCCGGGTGCTCAGTCCCCCATTTCTGTCCTAGCTGGTCAAGGAGTAGAGGCCCAAGACTGGAAATATTCGAGATGACACAGATCCTCCAGAGCACTCAGAAAGTTTCGGAGAACGGAAAACAGCTCTCAGAGCTCCGTAGCCGGGGAATGGGCCCATCCTGGGACACGCTAATGGCGCTGGCTCACTGCACATGGATGGAAGTGGTGAACTTGGCTTTACCGTGAGCCCTCTCAGGGGCTGGAAGTAGCGGGTCCTCTGATACTCAGAGCTTCCAAGGGGATTCCCCCAGCTCTGCAGCTCCTAAACTCACTCATCAAAATACCACCGTGAAATGTCTGCACTGAGATCCTAGAATTAGAGGTCTGAGGTTTTGTTCTTGTTTTTAATAGACTTCGTTTTGCATGGCACATTTAGGTTTACAGGAAAACTGCAGAAATTACAGCCTCCACATGGCCCTCAGTTTCCCTTGGTAGCAGCGCTGCCTCGGGCTCTCTCGGTGCTGTGCATTCTGTGGGTCTGGACGAGCGTGTGCGCTCCAGGCACCATTGCAGCCTCCACAGAGCAGTTCCACCGCCCCCAAATGCCCTGCGCTCTCTCTGCTGACCCCCGGCCCAGCCCATGGCGAGTGCTCTTTCTGTGCTCTGTGTGGGTTGAAAGCCTGTGTTTTGAGGCTAAGTATTACATGGTCGTCTAATCTGAAGAGCAGGGAGTTCTCTGGAGAACGCTCAGTGCGCTCCGTGGCAGAAACAGTCTGGAAGCGCTTGTTTGGAACTCGGGATCGGGTGCAAGGGGTGAGTTCCCTGCCCGGCCTCACCCCGATGAGGGTCCCAGTGCCACCCACGAACGTACAGACGTCCTGTGTGGATGACAGCAGCGGCCAGCACCCCTCCTCCCCTCCAGTTTCCGCCTCTTCCCACAGACGGTCACTTACAATGTTCTTGAAGAAGTGGACTACGGGGTTTTCACCTTGGGTCCGGCCGTGTGACTTCTGAGGCAGGGAGCCGTAGTGGGTGGTTCTCACCGCGTGGTGTGAGTCCTGAAAGACAGAGGCGCGGCGAACTCAGGACAAGTCCGGAGTCCCTGTGGTTTGTCCTTCTCGGGGAAGCTGGATCTCTACTCCTTTGTGATCTGGGGTTTTTAAGGCTTTCTAGTAGGAAGCCACAGATGAGCCACGAGGCACACCCGGGGCAGGTACGGCGGCGGCGGGGTTTGGCTGTGCAGCCGGGAAGAGATTGCTATCACTGATTCCGTGTCTGGCTCTCCTGAAGGTGTGCAAGCAAACAGAGGGGAAGTGAAGGTAATTCAAGAGGGATTCCAGCTGAGATAGGGTCAGGTTGGGCAAAGCATTGCGAGAAAAATACCACGTACCCCCAGGTTTCTGGGTCGAATACAGGAAAATGCTCGCGAAATACACACAGAAAAATGCACAACAGTATGAGGCAGGCCACTCACTGGCTCCGACGCAGCTGCGTGACACGAGCTGGCCTCCACTTCTCAAACTCAATGTCTCACGCCACACTGTCACCAGCCTGATTCGGGACAATCATTTCCACATCTCGAGTAAAAGGAAGCAAAGAGGGAAGAACGGCTGGGCATGAGTGCCCGGGGCTGACGGGTCAACAGAACCAGAACATTGTAGGCATTGTAGGTCAGGACGGATTGCACGGAAGACGCTGAGTGGTAAGCGCTGTGAGCCAACCTCTCACGGGGCAGGGGACGCAGGGACAGAGGGGACGCTGCGGCTTTTGCAGACTCCATGCACTGTCTGCTCGGCTCTCGGCTCAGCTGAAAAGGACCATCAGCGGTGAACACGCATCGGGCAAGAGGGCCGAACACGAGTTCTTAGGAAGCAAAGGAAAGGGGCTCGGGAGGAGCTCGCAAGGCGGCTTTTGTCCACGTCCCTCGCTCTCTCACTGCTGCTCCCAGATCCGACTTGTTCAGAAACACCCGGCATGTGAGGAGCCCACACCTCAGGCAGGAGTGGATGTCTGGAGGTCAGAGGAGCTCTGGCCCTGGCATTCCGGCCGCACCATCAACCCAGAACGCGGTTCAAGCAAATCAATTAAATGCACCGAGGTCCCCTGAAGCATTTCCCTCCAGTCGCTCGGCTCTGCGCACCTTGACTGGGAGGACCCCTCGTTGTTCAGAAGATGACTCTGCCACCCGAGGCCTAAAGCGCGCTTCTCTGGAACTGCACAGAATGGTGGGATTCACTGGGTGACATCTGCATGCGCAGCCGCAGAGGACAGGGTTTGCAGAGCGTGCGGCGCTTTGCCCGGCACCGACCTGGCTCACCTCTGAGGCTTAGCCCGGACAGGTCTCCTGCGGCGCACGTAGGGCTGAAGCTCTGCCGTCCCTGGGCTCTTTCCTCTCCCTCCTTCCCTACTCCATCCTCTTCAAGGCCGCGGTTCCCAACCTCTCTGGCACCAGGGGTGGGGTTTGTGGAAGACAGATTTTCCACGGATGAGGGTGGGGGGCGGTTTTGGGATGAAACTGTTCCACCTCAGATCATCAGGCGAGACTCTCATCGGACCTGTGGAACACGCTGCTCCCCTAGGGAATCTGGTGCCACCGCTGACCTGGCAGGAGGTGGAGCTCAGGAGATGATGCTCTCGCCCTCAGCTCACCGCCCGCTGTGTGGCCCGCTTCCTAACAGGCCACAGACCAGTACCGTTCAATGACCTGGGGGTTGGGGACCCCTGCTTTAAACGTGTCTTGCCCTCACCCCCAGACTACTAACCTAAGTAAAAACACCCTGCTGCCCGCAAGGCTCCCTGCCCTGCCCACCCTTCAGGGTGAAGCCGACACCCTTTGTCCCCTGGGTCCTAACATGGCGAGGCTTCCTACCCACCTTCCCAGCCTTCATCACCCAGAGCAGTGCAAGCTTCGTGAACAGAGGCAATGCGGACGTCCCTCCCCTTCAAGGGTCCTGTGGGCTGCCCTTGCCTGCAGCGGGAGCCCTGTTATAACACGCTGGGCACTTCTGAGGGCCCGTTGCTCTGGCTGCAGCCCTGCCAGGAACCAGAGGCCGGCCTTAGCTGTCCTCCAGCCTGCCCTGGGCTGCATCCCCATACCCTGGCCCCACCGATCTCCCACGTGGATGGGCTGAGCCTCCCCTGCCCTGGGCCTTGCACAGGGTCCTTTCTGTCTGCAAAGCCCGTCCTTCTGCCCTCTGTCTGGAACCTTGCCGGGCCCAGGGCAAAGGCGTCTCCCGTGCACGGGGCCTGCTCAGCACCGCGAGCTCTGTTTTCTGCACCTGGTGGCTCGTGGCCTCCCTTGTGACAGAGTTGTGGGCACAGCAGGGCGTAACCATGAGCTGCTTGTCCCTCCCCTGCACTGGGCCTCATTACTTCCCAACTAAATGCCAACGGCCAGGCATGGTCCACGTTCTGAAAATATTGCGAAAGTGAAGCAGGCAAAATTCCTGCCTGAGAGGTTCTGAATGCATGAGGAACGAAAGAAGGATTCCATTTTGGCCGAGTGCAGTGGCTCATGCCTGCAATCCTAGCACTTTGGAAGGCCAAGGCAGGCGGATTACCTGAGGTCAGGAGCTTGAGACCAGCCTGGGCAACATGGCGAAACCCCATTTCTACTAAAATACAAAAAATTATCTGGGTGTGGTGGTGGGCACCTGTAGTCCCAGCTTCTGGAGGCTGAGGCAGGAGAATTGCTTGCACCTGTGAGGTGGAGGTTGCAGTGAGCCAAGACTGTGCCACTGCACTCCAGCCTGGGCGACAGAGCAAGACTTCACCTCCAAAAAAAAAAGAGAAGGATCCCATTTTATCCTTGAATCTCTTAGTAATCGGCACTCCATATTTTACCAGTCAGTCATGTTTTTCCCGTTTTGTGCCCTCGTTGTTAACGATTCTTGTCCCTATGAGACTGTCAACCTCTCTCAGGCACAGAGCACAGCTGGCACTCATCCCAGACTCTCCGCAGAAGCCATGGCGCTCTGCACGTGGCCGGTGCTCTGTGGCGGGTGCCCGTGTGTTTGCTGACACCTCCACCTTCTCATGCACAGAGGAGTGAAGTTTGCATGCTCAGTTTCCTCCCAGGCAGGTGCTGTGGGCCTTTCAACTTGAGGATGTCAGAAGGGCTGGGGGTGCTGCAGTCCTAGTAGCAATCCCTGATTCTTCGTTTTCCAGCTCGGTCCCTCTGTGAATGCTGCAAGAACCCAAGTCATTCTCTGATGCTCCGAGTGTTGTGTAATCTTGTATCGAATACTGCTCTGCGTTGAGTCAGGAGTTGTAACTGGTCACCGTTAACCAGCCTTGTACACTCTTCTCCATAGGAGAGGAAGCGTAAAATTATGAATCAAAAAACAAAACGGGAGAGACAGGAACCTGTTTAAACTTTAAGACGCACATCTTTAAGCGCTATGTCTACCAGATGAAGTTACTTATCAGCTCTGATGCTAATGGCCTGAAATCACTGAAACAGCTCACGGTCTAGTCCGGGCCACTTTGCCCTTGGTGTTTGGGTAGCGTTTCTCTAGATGCTGAACTTTGGATTTTGAGTCACAGAAACATCAGTGGCCTTTAAGGCACTTATCCTGTGATTAAACTAGAAAAATGCCTTAAACTTTACATCGAGGTTTTTAAAGAAATGAACGTTGAGTGACTCTGTGCAGATCTCACAGCATCACAACTTACTATGTTGTCAGAGATTCGATGGAGCATTACGTAGACACTGGTTCACACGCAAATTATGAATACCTGCTTTGAACGCTAAAAGACGAATGATACATTTTTGTAAGTGATGGTTATAATGAATTTATTGGTCACTACACTGGTGAGGAAAAGGCAGTTTAAATCTTTTGAGGTACACATGATGCTGGCCGGTTTCACTGGAGCTCTGATCAGGGGTCAGAAATGCCTGTGAGGAAGGCAGCTGGTTTATCCATGGGCCTCACACAGAAGTAAGAACGCAGTGGGCATCAGCTGCTGAATTAACATGTAAGCTGTTGAGTTCACTTTTAATACAGAACTGACACTGATCTTCAGTGAATGCAATAATTATCATGGGATCATATACATTTTTTGGTTATAGGTGTATTGAAGAGTGACTGAACTAGGATTTTGACTTCAGCTTTTTGCCATAAATCATTTGCACAGATAATTTGAGGAATCTTAGTCACAGCTGTGTCGTTATACCATAGTTGTAACGACCTATTACTGAAAGGACATTTAGTCAATTACATATCTACATACAGGTGATGAACAATTAAAAAACAACATGAAAATTAGTATATATAATAGCATCAGGGAAACAAAATATTAGGAATAAATCTAACAAAAATGTACAGAATTTTAATGCTAACACTAGAAAATGCTGGTGGAAGAAGTCAAAGAGGACTTAAATAAACAGAGAGACATATTGTGTTCATGGATTAGAAGACTCAACGTGGTAAAACTGTTGATTCTTTCCCCAAATTAATCTACAGGTTTAATGCAATTCCAATCCAAATTCCAGCAAGATTTTGTTTAGATATAGGCAGGTGGATTCTAAAACTGTATGGAAGTCCAAGGGATCAACACTAACCACACAGTTGTGAAAAGGAAACATAAAGTGAGAGACATCGCATTACCTGGTTCTAAGATTTACTATGGAGCCATGGCAACCGTGGACGCCTGGAGTTAGGGGAGGGACAGGCACAGAGATAATGGGACAGAATGGAGTCCAGAGAAAGACTCACCACATCTGACCAGCCGATTTTGGCAAAGACGATCCAATGGAAAAAACTGTCTTCTCAGCAAACGGCATTGAAACAATTGAACATTCACATGTGAGAAAAACAACAAACAGCAACGAAAAGCACTTTAACCCCAGTCCACACCTTACACAAGACTTAACTCTAAAGAGGTCACAGATCTTTATCTAGGATGCAAAACTATGAAGTTTTAGAAGAAGCCACGGGAGAAAAAGCTTCATGACCTGTGAGTAGACACGTCCTTAGTCCTGCCACCAGATCATCCTCTATAAAAGGAAAAATGGACACACCGGACCTCATCAAAGTTTAAAAATGCTTGTTCCAGAAAAGACACCGTCAGGAGAATAAAAAGACAAGCTACAGACGGGAGAAAATATTTGTGGATTACATATCTGACAAAGGACTCTCAAGACTCAACCAGAAGGAAACAACTTGGTTTAGAAATGGACCAAACACTTGAATAAACACTTCAGCAAAGAGGACGCAGGGAAGGCGAAGAAGCAGATGAAAAGAGGTTTAGCATCATCATTAGCATCAGGAAATGCAAATCAAAACCGTGAGGTGGTACCGCGCACCGTCAGAATGGCTGAAGTAAAAAATGCCCACATTCCCAAGTGCTGCTTAGGAGGTGGAGCCACCGGAACCCTCCTGGATCGCCATGGGAATGGTTACTCCCCAAAACAGTCGGGCAGTTTCTTAGAAAGTTAACCCTATACTTACCATGTGACCCTGTAACTCCATTTCCTGCTTTAAATACTAAAGGATGAATTACATGTTTTTGGAAATGACTTTTATAGTGAATATGTTGGCCACCAATCTTTTGAGGGAAAAGTAATTTAAATTGTAATGAAAACTTACGTTTACACAATAACCTGTACATGAATGTTCATAGTGGTTTAACCCACTAGATTTCACTAACAACTGCAAACAACTGAAATGTTCTCCATTGGCCGAAGGGACAAACACACTGTGGTGTATCCAGGCACGAGATACTATTTGGCAATAAAAATACAGAATCTTGATACAGGCAACAGCTCAGAGGCGTCTCCAAGGCATCCTGCTGAGTAAAAGAAGCCGTTCTAAAAGGTTTTATACTGTGTGGTTTTATTTATATGACATGCTGGAAAAGGCTGACCTACACTGGGGAAGGTCAGAGCTGGGGGGAGGGAGGAGGGGGAGGGTGCAGAGTGGACCATGGGGGAGGGGAGGCGGGAGGATTTAGGGTTATGTGTCTTCATTACAGCGGTAGCTAGAAATCAATTCATAGAGCTGTAACCCCAAACAAGCCCGTTTTGTTCATTATTTTAGGAAATAGAATCAGGCCATTTAACATGATCTGTCATTACAGAGCCGGAAATGAAATTCCTTTGTGCGTCGTATTGCTGTGTCGGTTTTCTGACTGGCAGTCTCGGGTCTCCCCTGAAAGTGCAGGTGTGTCCTTCTGCCTTGGGGCTCCTTCTGGCTCCCTGACCTTTGCTTAGAGTGTCCTCCCCGTCCAAATGTCTCTGCTTTTGGAAAATGTGGCATCTTTTGGCTGCAACCCTCATCTGGCTTTGCACTGTCCCTTTTAGCTTTCTGCAAGCGTCTTCCCTCTCCAGCTCGATTTTAATCTTTCAGCAGAAAAAAAGAAAAGCTTTTGCAGGATCCCCAAAGCTTCTGGCATTGGACTCGCACAGTCTGGTTTTTGGTTTATGTGTAAAGAGCTTTTGTGCTGAGCACAGAAAGAAAAGCCTAGAAGCACCCCTCGGTGTCACGGTGGCGATGACCCCAGGCAGGGGACTGCATCTGAACCACTTTTTAAAAAATAATTTCATCGTGGTGAAACACACATACCATACAACTTACCATTGAATGGTTTTTAGGTGTGCAGTTCAGTGGCCTTAAGCATGTTCACACCGGGGTACACCACCGCCACCATCCACCTCAGCCTCTCCAGCTTCGCAAACGGAAACTCTGTTCCCATCAAACACTCACACTCCAGGCCCTCTCTCTGGTCCCTGGCCCCAGCACTCAGGTCGCTTTCTGTCTCTCTGAGCTGGGCCACCCCGGGGCCTCATGTGCATGGGGCCGTGCAGCGTTCATCCTCGAGGTTCACCGGCTGCCGCCCAGGTCAGAACTCCCTTCCACGTTTAGGCTGAACAATATCCTCTCCACCGCACGCACGCATTGCTTTCTGCTCATCACTCCTCTTCCTGGGACTGCCGGGCTGTCTCCACCTTTCGGCTGTAGCTCTGAGTCACCTTTTAAGCCACCCAGGCTCCCCTGAGCGACGCTGATCTGATTTGGCCATGACATCCCCATGGCCCTCGGGTGACTTGGTGGAAGAGATGCCCAAACACCCCACCCTCCTTTCCCCAACAGCCTCAAGTGAAGCTACCTGGCCGAGGTTCCCTTATTCTTTGAGTGAATAGCAGCACAGGGCACTGGGACCCTGACGCCCTTTTGAAGGCAGAGGTACATATATGAGCTGAGATGTCCACAAGGTGTGAGGACGGCTTGGCCGAGGAGTGGAGCCCTGTGTCTGCCCTGCTAGTGAGTGGCTGGTTGCAGGCCCATGCAGCACGGCCTCGGTCACACAGGCCAGCAGACAAGGGCAGAAGCAGCCCGTTCCTTCTGGATTCTTGATCTGGGTCTGGGGTCCTTTCACGCAGCCTCTCGTCCCCTTCCCTGGCCGGCCCCACAGCCCCTTGCTCACCCCAAACGCTGCTCAGCCCAGTTCTAGAACTGCACCACCACTTCCACGGCGTCCAGAGGTACAGGAAACAGGACCAATGCAAGGTGTCTGCGCATTTTAAAAGCAGCGTTTGGGGGGTTATTTTGCAATTTGTGGGGAGTGGAATTTGTCGTTCTGTCACACCTTACAGTAAACAGGCGAGCTGTTCCGAGGCAGAAGGAACTGGGAGAGGAGGCTAGGCCTTCAAGGAACAGTGGGAGGGGTGAGGGGAAGGTGCAAGCTGGGTGGGGCGCTTGGGGGTGAACTTGCTCACTTCACAGACCAGCTGTTGGGGATGCTGAGGGGTGTGGCCCACACTTGAGCCTTCCTGGAGGAGACCTGGGGGTCTGGGCCAGCCCTGCACCCTCAGCTTCCCCCGTCAGCCCTGTCCAGAAGCTCTGAGCTGCGGCCCCAGGAACACTTGGGATGTGTACAGTCATCTTGAAAGTGATCGGAGAGCTGAAGTTCAGCTCTCCAGGAGAGAAAGGTTTCCTGCTATTTAGGATTTTTGGTTTTTGTTTGTTTGTTTTTTGAGACAGTCTCACTCTGTCACCCAAGCTGCAGCAGCATGATGTTGGCTTACTGCAACCTCCACCTCCCGGGTTCAAGTGATTCTTATAACTTAGCCCCCCAAGTAGCTGGGATTACAGGGGTGCACCACCATGCCTGGCTAATTTGTGTATTTTCAGTAGAGATGGGGTCTTGCCATGTTGTTCAGGCTGGTCTCGAACTCCTGGCCTCCAACAATCTGCGCACCTCGGCCTCCCAAAGTGCTGGGATTACAGGCGTGAGCCACCGCATCTGGTCTGCTTAGTTTTTAGGACACACACTTAGGAATCCCCTGACATACTTTTAGTTGTATGCACTAAGGTTTAAAAAAAGCCACAACTGTTAACATTTTTGGTTATTCATTGAGATTTGTGTCTCCTTGGCCACCCCCAGCCTGTTTCAAGCACCGCACTTTCTTTTTAGGTGATTAAAAGCGAAGGAAGAGCTAGGAGGTCAGTTGCAGTAAAGAGGAGAACGGACGCAGGGCTGCGCCTGGCGACATGGGCTCAGACGCTGGAGGGCGGCCTACAATCGCGTTTTGCCAGCTAGAGATGATGCCAGAACATTTTTGCAAAATGTTTGGCTTGCTTATTTGGAGCTAAATACTTGGGACAAGTGAAGAATTAAAATATGGTCCGATTTTAAAAATGAATATTTTCTATTGTTTAGAACAGTAATACGTGCTCACATAACGATATCGCAGGAAATAAGAAAGTTTGTGGGAAAATTCTCCCACTTCAGGGTGACCCTGGTGTGCACGTCGATGAGCACATTGTTAGATCTGGCTTTGTGTAAAAACGCAGAGCGCGCATGCAAATGCCGTTAAAGGTGAGCGCGGCGGGCACGCTGTTCTCTCCAGCTGTTTTCTTGTTTTACTGGATGGTGTCAGCGCCTCTTCCTGTCAGCAGAGGTTTGCATCATGATTCATCGAGCAGCAACAGAAAAACGACAAACTTTTGTTTGGTAAATAAAATAACTTGCTAAAAAACGCTTAAAATCATGGGAGGAAGACCATGGGTGGTCATTTATTTGTAGAATCAATCGCTTTTTCCATTAGCCTGTTGGACTGTATGGTTTTTGAAGAGTTTTCTCGACCTGCGATGATGCCTGTTACCAGCTTCTCTCCAGAAATCAGGAAGGTGTTTTTTTTGTTTGTTTGTTTTGTTTTTGTGCTCTCCAATTTGTTTTAAGGTCTGGGGAGCTGGGCGTTCTTAAACTTGGAAGGAATAACAGAGCTGCGCGACCACCCAATGCCGCTGCAGGTCAGGGCGGGCCGGCCCAGGCATTTCTCGGCAGCATCATTTCCATTCAGATTTCATTAAAGGAGGCCGTCGATGGAGTCATTCCCCTCAGAAGAAATCCTTGCAATTAATTTGATAAAAGGCTAATCCTCGCTGGTGCCCTGAGTTTTGTGGTTAGGAAAAAAGAGTTCGAGCTCTTACTTCTCTGTCTGAGGGAGGAATTTCGCTGTTTCGCTGAATCAACAATCACAAAGTCATACGTGCAGTCCTAGTGAATCCACGGCTCTGAGCCTTCCCCAGTCCCCGCGCACTAGCCTGGACCCTGAAGCTCATCTGAGCCTCCAGGTGGGACCATGCAGGGCCCCATGGGGCTTGGGTCCCTCCCCTGCCATCCCAGGCTGGGGTGTGCCCACCTTCCTCTTCTGTATCTAGTGATGAGAGTAAATCACTAGATACATGGGTGTAGATACACCTGCCCAGAAGATCAGCCCAGCAGAGCCTGACAGCCTCCAGTAGCCCCAAAAGCCGGCCATGGCAGCTGACATGCCCGCTGGGGACCCACTCCACAGTTTTAGCAGATGGGCGAGGTATTGGAGGTCTCTACTCCTATTTCACATGGAATCCTTTTGGAGACACAGGGAGAAGTGTGCATTCCCAGAACTTGGATGATTTCCTTCAGAAAACGCCTGTAAGAGGCCGGGCATGGTGGCTCATGCCTATAACCTCAGCACTTTGGGAGGCCGAGGTGGGTGGGTCACCTGAGGTCAGGAGTTTGAGACCTGCCTGGCCAACATGGCATAATCCCATCTCTACTAAAATACAAAAATTAGCCAGGCATGCTGGCAGGTGCCTGTAATCCTGGCTACCTGGTAGGCTGAGGCAGGAGAATGACCTGAACCCAAGAGGCGGAGGTTGCAGTGAGCCGAGATCACACCACTGTGCTCCAGCCTGGGTGGCAAAGTAAGACTTCATCTCAAAAAACAAAAAAAAAATGCCCATAAGGAAGAGTTCCTGCTCATCTACCCCCTTCCCCTCACAGCAGTGTTCTCACTGACACAGCCACGTGTTAGAACATCTCCTAAATCTCACTGCAGATGACCTGCCTCCTTTCAGATTGTACGTATTCACAGAGAGTGCTTCCCCACTCTTATTTATTGTGTGCCAGTGTTTGGGGAGTTGGTCACATAAAAGTATTGATACCATCTGCCCCATTTTTCCCACCTGGCAGGATGGAGCACAGGAGGTTGGCTCCATGTGGAGTTCCCGCCTGGAGACCTCCGCCCTCCGGTCAAGCTGGAATGGTGCCGTCTCATGGAGGCACCCATGGGGGGGTCCCATGCACCTGGCTTCTCTGCCTGGATGTCCCGTGCTGGCCTTTACTACAGAGATGCACCCATCAGCAGGTGGTTGTGGAGCCTTAGCAAATGCCTGGTCTTCACTTTGTCATGTGGCCCGTGATGTCATCTCAGAATGACACATTAGAAAATTGTCTCTGTTGATGTATCTCACTGTGCCCAGAGAGGGGCATCCAGCGTCCAGCGGTGGAACACAGCAGGGATTTCCTTATGGGCATTTTCTTAATCCAGTAAGTGGTCCAGTTCTAGGAATGGACATTTTTTCCCTATGTCCCCAAAAGGATTCAATGCAGAACCAGAATAGAGAAAGCACTGAGTCTTTGTTTGAAAACACGAGGTGTGAGCATCGTGAACCCAGCACTGCTCCCTCGTCACTACTCGTTTTGTAGATTAGGATATTGAGACGCAAAGAGGTTCAGGGACCTGCCTGCGGGCTTGATCTTCAGACTCCATTGCGAGTGAGATTCTTGCGGCGTGAACGCAGGATGAGAGGCTCATGTGACCCAGCTGAAACTCAGCGGCCGATGGGGAAACTCACTGGCTACTCATAGGAGAAAAGGAAAAGGGAAGGGAGAGGAGTGGATTTTTAAGTTGTATTGTGTTTATTACAAAAATCTGTAGACATACCTTGTAGTAAGTGATGAAGCTATTGGCTAGAAGTAACAATGTGCTCACAGATGAGAAAAATGAACTAGTATCTGTAGACAAAGGCAGTGACATACCAGTTGGTGTCTAGGAACTAGGGACAAAGGCAGTGACATACCAGTTAGTGTCTAGGAACTAGGGACAAAGGCAGTGACATACCGGTTAGTGTCTAGGAACTAGGGACAAAGGCAGTGACACACCAGTTAGTGTCTAGGAACTAGGGACAAAGGCAGTGACATACCAGTTAGTGTCTAGGAACTAGGGACAAAGGCAGTGACATACCAGTTAGTGTCTAGGAACTAGGGACAAAGGCAGTGACATACCAGTTAGTGTCTAGGAACTAGGGACAAAGGCAGTGACACACCAGTTAGTGTCTAGGAACTAGGGACAAAGGCAGTGACATACCAGTTAGTGTCTAGGAACTAGGGACAAAGGCAGTGACATACCAGTTAGTGTCTAGGAACTAGGGAAGCTTCAATAGCTGCCGTTTACTAGAAAATCAGTTCCTAATCATTTTGGTAAACACTGATGTATACAATAAATGCAGCCGTAGTTAATGCATGAACTACAGATTAGATTTTTTGATTTTCTCTGTCACTTTAAAGATGCATTTCCATGTAATTAAAACAAAGGGCCCATCCGCTCTCCTTTCAGTGGAATAGTGACGCCTCAGCCCTGACCGACTGCAGCATCTGGACCCTTCTACGTCGTATCTCCTGCTACTTATTCCTTTAATTTCCAGGTTGAACGTGGTGGATTTTTGCACACACCCACAAAGCAGCATCCGGGACCTACGCTGTTCATTTCGATGGTTTCACTTGTGGTTCTAAGGGTGAAGAGCGAATGATTTTGCTTTTTACTGTTTTTTCCTCCCAGGGTGATATTCGATTCTTGTGGCACTCTCGGGAAATGCGGATACCAGAGAGCTCGGAAATTAATCTGAAGAAACTCAGAGCCAGAGAGCTCCGGGATTCATCTGTGTGACCTGTGCAAAACCACGGAAGACAGTGGTGTCACCGCTTTGCTGAGCTGCCGTGATAAGAAAGAACACAGAATGATATTTGAGATGATTATTTTCTTGTGAAAATGATGCTTCAGTATATTTTTTGAATTAAGAATCATAAAATGTAGTTCTAGATGAAATAGAGACACTTTTTCTGCCATTTTCCCCTGCATCACACTTCTTCCATGGCTCACAAAGATCCTCACATCCTCAGAAATCTTGTTTAAGTGATTAAATGGCCCTCCTTAAAGAGGTCTCAAAGGAGACTGTCACCTGCGAAGCGTCCTCCTTTCTCTCCAGGGTTCTCTGTTTCAATGCCTGCTTATTTTGCACCTAAACACCAGTGGGAGTGGTAAACAGCAGACCCCTGCAAATGATCTGAAGGTTGGGGTCATGGCATCTGTTCCCTATGGCAACTCACCCAGCAGCTAAAACAGGCACCAGTGAAATCAGGATGATTGAATGGAACGCGTGTGTCAAAGCCTGCATGGCTGGAGAGGACACATCGCCTGTGAATGGTGGGCTGTGGTCTCTCCCCTTCCTTACTCCCACGCCCCTGATGTCACAATGCTCTGCAATTCCAAGAAATCACAGAACTCTGTGGTGCTTTTTAATACTAGTTTAATAGTCAAATAATAGCTTCCTCTGAAAAAAAGCATGTGTGTGTATGTATATATATATATTCTTTTTCTTTTTTTTTTAAAGGAAGCTATTATTCCACATCTGGTCAAACAGCTCCTACTATGCCTCAGGAGAGTATGTGGATTTTTTTTTTTTTTTTTCCTAGCAAGATCAGGGCATTTAGATTTTGCAGTCTGGAGAAAAGTATTCTTTTCTGTCTGAATGCCAGATGCAGTTTTTCCTGTGTTTGCCCTTTGCTGGGTTTAAGATGATGTTTGTTCCTAAGTCATCGGCTCACACTAGTTAATGAAAGTCATGGACGTTTACTTTCTTTATAGAAAACTGTGCATATGTCTGAAAAAATAGAGAAGCCTCTTGTTCAGATGCAGACTTCGGGTAACCTGAGACTGTTCCGAGGATACAGCTCCCTGCAGATTCTGGAGGATGAGGACGCTGCAGGGTGGCGGCAGCTGGTGGCCCCGCCTGGTGCGCTTGGTTTCCCTCCTGGTGCTCCACTCGGGGGGCTGTGGCTTTGCCCCGTGACAGGAGGATCAGCGTTTCTCCTCTTAGCAACTGTGAGGCTGGACGCAGAGATTCAGATACTGCTTTTGCAGACGCAGTCGGGCATATCTGGTGGTGTTTTCTCTGCCATGTTTCGGGGGGGAAGTGAAGCTCCCATGGCCTTCTCTGGGGGCCTTTGCCTTTGTTCACTGGTGATACAGAGGTCGGCATCAGAGACCTCTTGGCACGAAACCACGTGGGACACGCACTGGGCTCTGGCCCTGGGCACAGAAGGACACCACAAGCCAAGCGTCAGCAGCCTGTGCGTCCGCCATGAAGTAAACGCTTTCAGTGGCTGTATTTTTCTGACATGGGTTTAACCTCAAAAGGGAAGAGCTTTGACGGCGGGTTCCAGCCTCCTCATCCTGGTGAGTGTGCTGAAGAGGGGGAAGCATCGGAGGGGTCAGATGGCACCTGTCAGAGCCGAAAGCTGTCGTCAGATGAGGGAGGAAGTCCTAAAAATGGTCACGTGCTTTCCACTGAGTGGCTGTGCTGTGGTCTCTCTAGGTGGCTGTGCCGTGGCCTCTTTGGGTGGCATGTTGATGCCATCTTGCCCCTGGGTACCATTTTGCCATGGTGTCTCTGTGCAGAAGCATGCCCTTGATGACTGTGGTGCTGGGAAGCAGAGTCTCTGTTCCTCGTCCCCAGAGACCCCCGGGAAAAATTCCTCTTCCTCATGGCAAGAGGGACTCTTCTCCAGCAGGGAGGCTCAGAGATGTCTGCTTCCCAACCGCAGATGACGTGGAGCTGATGGCCAGAGAGTCGAGCTCTAATCCAGCTGCCCCAGCCCACAGAGCTTTTGAGGCTTGATTGCCATTTCCTTCTAAAAATGGTGGAAGCAGGGATTGATGTGAGGTTAGCCATTCTGATTTTCATTTTCCAGTTGAGGAAACTAAGGCTCGAGTACAGAAACACAGAGGACCCGAAGCTACAGCCTGACGGGGCAGAGGGGCGGGGCCCCAGGGTGTTTAGAGTCACTGCTGCCCTCCCCAGCGGCTCCAAGGCCACCAGGCCTCTTCCAGAACGGCACGAGTGTGGCGCGGCACTGGGCAGGGTTCCGATGACACCAGTGTTTCCAGAGGACGAGGCTCCTGTGGGCATTGGCATGGCTTTTCTCACTTGATCAGCACGAACTTCCACGGCCTTTGCAGGATGGGTGACCCTTTGCCACTGATGCTTTTTTACAGGAGAGGGAAGGAAGCTCAGAGGAGACGGACACCCACCCCAGGTCCATGGGGGTGACGTGGCGCCGTAAGACCCGAGCCAAGCGTTTTTGGTTCTTACTTCTGTGCTTTCCCATGGCACAAAATGTTTTGCCTCCTGAACACCAATGTGCTGGGTGACGGTGGATTCAGAGGCAGGGTAGGTCTTTCCAGAAGCCTCTGTGGGCACAAAGCTGAGGGGTGGACACTGTCCTGCTAGGTGGGCCAGGAGCATGAGGGCCTGCCAGCAACAAGGCAGAAAGGATGTCCCAGGACACGAAGACGGTGGCTGCTGGAAGCCCAGAGCAGGGCGTCCTGTCCCTCCCTGCTCAGGTCTGTGTCCTGGGCCCCGGGCTGAGCCTGGAGCGTGGAGGAGCTGGCACCGTGGGTAGGGCTGAGAGGAGGCGCCCTGCCCTGGGCCACCTTTCCAGCTGCACCGCAGGTGCCCTCACCCCAGCCTCCAGCGCAGGCCCAGCGCCAGTTTCCAGGGACCTGCAGCGCTGGATTGACAGGCAGGCAGGCAGGTGGGGGCCGTGCAGACAGGTAAACTGCAGAGAAGACCGTGTCCATGTCCTACGTGGCTGTTCCCCGTCACGTGTGTTGCTCCTCTGTCTTCGGAATCCTTGCCTCCCCTGCTTGCTTTTGGGTGTTCAGACGTTGCGTGATTCCCCTCCTGTGCTCCAGCTGCCCCTCTTCCAGTCCTCAAAGAAAAGAGCCCGGTCAGCCCTGAGAGCACCCGTGTCTCGAGAGTCAGGGAGCTGGGAGCAGGGTCCCATTCTGGAGGGCGCCCCAGCTCTGGAGCTCGGTTGTTCTTTGCCTTTGTGCTTGTTTCATAGCTGGGGGTCTCCCTTACTCTCCTGGGGTGTTTGCACAGGGAGGGAGGAGACACGAAGAGGGAGGGAGAGAGGGAGGCGTAGACAGACGCAGGGTGAAGCATGTTGAGGTGGGCCCGAGCAGAGACCCCCGTTCAGCTTAGGGCATGAGCGCTGTGGTGTTTCTGAGCTGCAGGGCAGGGAGTTCTTGGTTCTAACTGCTGGTTCCTGGCACTGCTCAGCCTGAGCCTTCCACCCAGCTGCTCTGTCTCGTTGGGAGCTGACTTCAAGGCCTTTTGTCATGGAATCCCTGTATTTTAAATCCCCCTATTTTAAAACCATTTCATGCCTCTGGCCTTGCAATTCCTTTCTCCGTGGCTGGTGCCTCACAGCCACTGTCTTGCAATGAAAGTGTCCCACGTCCCGGAGGAAGACAGTCAGACTCAAAAGCTCCTTCTCAGAAACGAGAGAGAAGCTTCTGGCTTATTCTTCCACTGCATACGCAAATGGCATGGGACTGCCACCGTCTTCGGGTAGGGACACCCTGGGGGCTCTCAGACCAGGCTGCCTGCCCCTCTGTGTGCAGCTCCTGCAGAGAGGCCTCTGGAAGCCAGGCATTGCCAGCCCCAGCTCAGGGTGTTGGACGGAGAAGTTGAGGCCTTTACCACACAGCCCTGGGAGGGTTCTCCGTCCATCAGGGGCAATGCTGGGAGCCCACACAGCCTGCTCAGCCTTGAGTTCCCACTTCTGCTTATCTTCATTTTCCTTTCACTCCACAGACATGTAAATACACACGCACACACACACACATGTGTGCACGCACACACACATGCACACACATGCACACGCGTGTGTGCACACACACACCCCTACTGCCTTTCCTATCTGGACTGGAATGGGGTATCCACAGGTGCACAGCACTGAGTGAAAGGAGCCACACCCTGGAGCCTGCAGGACTTTGTGACATTGTCACGTGCGCACTGGAGCGTGACCCTCGGGCAGCCACGTGGGTGAAGTGCTGTGCAGAGTATTATCTTTGGCCAGGTTTTTAAAGGTACATGCAAAGACCTGTCTCGGATGACGCTGTGGAGAACAGAGGGCTGCTTTTCTCTGCTAAATAATTTTTTAGAAGAGGAATCAAGCATTCTGCTGAGTTTCTTGCTATGATCTGGATACCGAAGCCCGGGACGCTCATCCTCTCCTCTCTGCTTGGCAACATGGGGGGTTTCTGGCGGAGGCTCCACCTCTCCTTGGCCAGGGTCCACTGAGGACAACTTGCCTCTGGTGGAGCAGGGAACGGGGCAGGGGCAAGTTGCGGCCTGCCAGCGCGTCACACATCGGGTGCTGTGGCATCCTCAGCTCAGCCCTCCCACGTCAGATATTCTCCACACAGAGTTAAAATCCTTCTCACCAGTACTGCTCTCCAGGGCGGGGTCCGCAGGGTCGGCGCCTCCCAGGCTGTGAAGCCCAAGTGGCCACAGCCCCAGTGCGCCCCAGGGAAGAGACCTCCCAGAAGGACAGAGGAGCCTCAGAAGCTACCTGGGGGCAGTGGGGGTGTTTTCATCACCAGGAGACCTCTTGAAAATCAAGTGCAGCTTCTCAACAAGGACACAATCCAAGCTAAACACAGACTCTCGGGACGGGCGTCCAAACCACCGAGGCTCCGCGGGGTGCCTGGCTACCTCCTCCCGTGTGGCTCGAGGAAGAAATCCTTTCCCCAGCTGCAGCTGCCGGTCACTCCAAGTCCCACGATCACCCTGCGGCTCTCACCTGGTCCTTGTCTGGCCCCGGCTCCCCCAAGGCCGTTCTGCCCCCAAGCCCTGGTTCCTCTGCTGTACTTTCAGCCACTGCCCTGGACTGGCCATCCTGGGGCCAGCAGGCACATCCTTAATAACTTGTAAACCCACTCCTGGCCCGCAGCGGGGCAGCCCTGGACGCCCAGCCGTTAGCTGATGTCTGACATGCGGCCACACCTGGTGAATGCTTCCCCTTCAGGGGCTCCAAGATTTGGCGTCCACAGGCGTCCTGTCCTCCCACCCCCGTGCTCCTGTGCTCCTTGCTAGTGTAAACGCTCCCATCTTGCACGGCTCTGGAGAGGGCGACCCCCGCCCTCCCTCACACTTGGTGCTCCATCAAGCACAGCTGTGAAATGCTCGTGCTACTTAAGTACCTGAGCACGTGTTTCCAATCTGTTGCATAGTCCCAGGCTTAAAAAGCCAGGTGCCAAGGTGCAGATGGTGTTGGCTTGGACCTGGAAGGGGGCCTGGTGGACGCAGGTTTGTGGCGGCCGCTCCTAGCTTGCAAGCGGCAGCCTTGCTCGTGGTGACTTCGGTGCCAGCTCTGGGCTTGCCCCCTTCCCCTCCTGGCTTCTTTGTGATTACTCCTGGCACCGTCGTGTTTTGAGAAGCCGTGGCAGCCACATCAGGAGATGAGGACAGGCCACAGTGACAGCCCACTTCCCACGCAGAGCTTGGCTGCACTCAGGTGAGGACAGAGCCCAGAGGGGCCGGACGTCCCAAGGGCACTCATGGTTTAGAGCTTAATTCTACCCATGTTTAGCAAGTGCTAACTGTCTGCTAGGCACTAGGTTTCAAAGCAAACTCAGGCACGGGTATGCGAGTGGCCCAGGTTCAGGCCAGCCCTCAGATACCAGGGCCATCCCAGGCCCTCCACGCCCTTCAGGCCTGGGCGCAGTGAGGCAGACCCTGTCACCAAGGCTTGCCCACCGTCCTGAGCTGACAGCCATGCCCTTTGCTCCCCTCCAAGGATTCAAAGGCGGGCCCTCCATGCCCTTCAGGCCTGGGCACAGTGAGGCAGACCCTGTCACCAAGGCTTGCCCACCGTCCTGAGCTGACAGCCACGCCCTTTGCTCCCCTCCAATGATTCAAAGGCGGGCCCTCCACGCCCTTCTTGGGCATTTGTCTCTTCCTGCACCTGCTTTCCCCCCGGGGGAGGCCTGCCTCCCTGCTTTGACAGCCTCACAGATGCCCCGGAGATGGGTGGACCCCTGGCAGTGACACTGCCTGCCCTGCGGGATAGTGGCTGAGAGCCCAGGCAAGGGCAGGTCACCCCTGGCCCCGATGGGTGGGGACCCGCCGGCGTCTTACCTTGTACATGTTGCACAGCCCAGGCTGGCTGCGGGCATGAGAGGGCAGAGGGCTCCGGCCCGGCTTTAGCCAGGGTACCTGCCGGGGGACACAGAGTGGGCTGTGTGAGTCCAGGTGGGCGCCACCGGCAGTGCCCCAAAGTCCTCCAGCAAATCTCCTCTAGAGCTGGCTTGGCGCAAACCCAGAGGGAGGAGGAGTGAGCGGGAGATGGAGGATGGGGGGGCGACGGTGAGCGGAGAAGGTGTGTGCAGAGATGGATGATGGACGGACCAGCAGGAGGTGATGGCGAGAGGAGAGGGCAGGCAGCGCCCGAAGGACTCGGGAAACCAAGAGCAGAAGGAAAGTTTTAGGGAAGAATTTTCTCCTCCAGAGTCTATTCTGAGGGCCTGTAGCAAACAATGGGAGCAAACAGGGCCGCAGGCAGCAGCTGGGTAAGATTTCTATGATGCAGTGCAGAAGGCATTTCCCAGTCTAGAGCAGAGGGCACTAAGGGGTTTTTTGACGTCTATCATGGAATGGATACATTTTACATTCAACTTTACTTGTACAGTTGTATTTTATCTTTCATAGCAAGTGCGTTTGCTTCCGCATTGCACTCCCCCACGGGGGAGGTAGCTGGCTGGGTAGACATGAGGCGTCCCATTGATAGTTTTCAGGAAATGCAACCTGTAACCCCAGCTGCCCGCCACTCCCAGAGCCAGAAAGAGGGAGGAAGAATGCAAATGGAAACGATTCCTGCTCTGCAAAGGTTCGGTGAACCAAGGACCGGCTGCTTCAGATTTTCTGCAGAGCATAAGGAAGTCATTTTAGGAGCAGCAGTGTTCAAAGTCACTTTAGCCAATGACTTAGAGCTGGTTTTCTTGCTGACATTCTTCCTTGCTACTGAAGGTTAGGAATTTAGCGTAAGTAGGAAGCCAACCTTCCTCAGCAGGAGCAGGAGCTGCGCACTCTCCTGAGCTCTGTTACAAATCTTCCTAAACACCATTTGCTCCTAACTTTATCCTCTGTCAGTTACGAGAGTATCTGCTGCATCCATGGACTCCGAGGGCTGCAGTTTAGAGACTATGCTTATAGAACCAAGGCAAATGCTCTGCAAGAAGTGTCTATTTCTTGACTATCATCTACAGCAAAATGAAGACAGAGAAAGGAAAAGAGGAGAGACTCGCAGTGGTCAGGAGATGAAATCAGGGTAACAGGCATGAGGAGGTGTGCTGGCTGCAGATGGAATGGATTCTTTTAAACAAGTTAGCAGCTGAGTATGCGTGAGAATAGAGTAGTTCCGACACGGAAGAATGTGAGCACATTCTACAAGTATTATGGAAAGTGAACATTCTGGGGTTTTCAGAGGCAAATCTGTGGTGTGTGCTTAGCTCTATGTCTCCTAATGGATTCTTCCTGCATGAGAGGCTATTGCTCTTTTTTTTTTTTTTTTTTTTTAATGTATATAACACAGAACCATTGGTTGTTTTATTAGGAATCTCTGATCATAACATGTTACTAGGACAAGTGACAATACAGAAGCAGAGATTTTACCTTAAGCTCCAGTTTCTATCTGGCATATCCTGCATGAGGAACCCTCTTTCACTACATAAGAAAATGTTAAATGCGTATCTTTTTATCTAAGAAACATCTGCAGCATGTTTTCATTGGACATCCCAGTTTCTTAAGGAAACCTCTGCGTGGGTCAGAGCCCAGCCCCTGGGATAGTGCACCAGGGCTATTGTGATGCTCTGGAACCATTCAGAGCTCAGGTACCATTCAGATACTATGATGTTCAGGTAGGATTCAGGCACTGAGGTGCTTGGGCACCACCATTCAGGTACTGAGATGCCCAGTTACCATTCAGAGCTCTACAGAAAGTACTGGCTCACGATACTCGAGAGAGGCTATTTCTATATTGGAAGGAATTTCTGGTGACTTTAACTCACGATATTAAAAAATAAATTGAGTATTCACTTCAGAGGATGTCTCCATGGATGAGACTGTGTGAGCTGCTGTGCTGATGAGACATGGCTATCCCCCTAAGCGGCAGCTGTCCCCCTAAGCAGTGGCTGTCCCCGTAAGCAGTGGCTGTCCCACTAAGCAGTGGCTGTCCCACTAAGCAGTGGCTGTCCCCCTAAGCAGTGGCTGTCCCGCTAAGCAGTGGCCCCCACCAGCAGGTGTCCATGAGCAAGTGCACGCTATGCACGTGGCCAATAAGCAGAGAACTTTCCATCTATTTTCCCTCATCTCCTACAATGGCTCTTCTCAAGAAGAGGATCACCATTGTGGACATGGTCTCATGGCTCTAGTGGGCTGGCGTGAAGCCCCTCTGCCGACTCCCCGTCTACCCATGGGGAAGGCAGGTGGCTGGGGTAGGTAGAAGGCATCCCACTGATGGTTTTCAGGAAATCCAACTGGTAACCCCAGCTCTTGCCACTCCCAGAACCAGGGAGAGGGAGGTCAAATGCAAAGGCCAGAGAAGCCAAAAGGCAAGAATCGTCTCAAGAGAAATTGTGCTGAGCCTACTTTTATGGGTCTCCCTCAAGAGTTCAGTTTTCTTTAGCTGTTTTTCCTTTTTTACTCTGTTTTTTAAGAAGTAGGATGATTTCAGAGCATTAAGAATATGCTGATAGACATAAAGGAAAAAAAATTACAAAAACATATTGAATCAGGGTTTGATAGGAAATGTCCATAGTTCTTAAATTTGAATCAATATCTAAGCGATTTCTACAGGAGTGCTATTGCATGTTTATTTCCTAAGGATGATCTGTTCCCTCAGAGGTCAAGCCGAGCTCCTAATCCACCGATCAGAATTGCCTGTTATCAAATGGCCAGTCTTTTTATCAAAGGAAAATCAATGATGAGAGAAATGAATGCTTTAAAATGAAAATGAGTTTGAAGGGAGGAGTTAAGACAAGGGTCTGATGGGACATGAATGGCAGGGCCACCTCCAAGCCGATCACTTATCTTTGCTCTCGTTTCTAACTTCTCAAGGACCCCGAGTTTCACCTTCATCTCATACACTCGTTATCGCCCTTCAGAGAGCCAGCGCCTTCCCTTTCCCGTGACCCCCCTTGTGTGTGAGCTCTGCGGGCACTGGCACCCATGTGCGCGTTCATTCGGGTGGTGCCAGTGGGGTGGGCTGAGTCAGTGACAGCACCGGCCAACGCGGTCTGCTCAGCGTCCATCTGCCCTAACATTCGCGGATGATGCTTTGAGAGAAACATGAGAAACTTGAGGCAGAATAAAAATAGTCAAAATAGAAAGACCAGAATACGGGACCATCAGTGGCGAGAAGACAGTAAAATGTCTTTGTGTCATAAAAGCAGAGGAGCTAGCAACTGTGACCTTCCCGTGCAGAAGCACAGGCGCTCGGGTGCTGAGACTTACCTGCCAGCTGTGTCACCAGGCCACGGAAATGCCGGCCGCACAGCACACGACGTATGCAGGGCAACCAAAAACGAAAACTTAAGAAAGTTCACATGCAATTAGTACACTGTCCGTGGTCTGTTAAACTGTTTAATGAATGCATGAAATGGCAGAAAAATATATAAAGCAAAAAGCTCAGAATTAAATCGTGATACAACCACCACAGGCAATCACCATCAAATCCATTACCATGAGTTACAAACATGTCGCTTATACAGAGGAAGTTGCAAAATCACTGCCAGTACAGACAAGTCCGGGCTAATTAGCTGTCACCTGTTCACACAACAGCAATATCTGCAGACCACAGAAGGACACGGAGCAGCTGGCGACCGAGCTAGGGAAGCCTCCGATCAATAATTGATCAGGGCCACGGGACTTCGAGAGGAGTTCCTCTAGGAAATCTCATAAGGTGTTTGAGTGCAGAAACGAATGCACCTTCTGTATTTGGATTTTCTCTAGAAGAATCTCTGGCCAAATCTCTCATCCAATGGAGGTGCTGGGTGGCCGGATCAGTGACCCCGCAGGCTCGTGATGAAAGAGATGGAATTTGGTTCTGGGTGCACGCTGCACTCGGGGGAGGGGGACAGCCCTGGGCGTGGCTGGCCCTCCGTGTGGCTACTGTATCCTTCATGTGTCTCCAAATGCTACACCCCCGTGGGATTACAGAACACAGTTACAGAAGGAGGATCTCATGTTAACAATGAGGAGTTAGGTTACTGTAGAACTAAAATATGCTTAATGAAATTAAAATGCAATGGAAAATAAATCAGGCAACAGAACATTGTGATTAATTTACAGCACTGATGATACCCCACAGCACTGGATGACAGAGTTCTTTCCCCATACAGTCAGAGGCATAGAAGTCACACTGAATGCTGAATTGCAGAATACTGAGAAGAGGTTATAAATGGAGGTTTTAATGTCAAACAGAAAAATAGACAAAATCATCAGTAAGAAGTTAGCTTTTAAAACAACTCCCTAAAAGTATATGGCACGGAGAAGCAGGGGCTAGGGTGTCCTGGCTGCGTTCTGTTTTGGGAACTGTCCGCGTGGTACATCACAAGGTCCTGCTTAGGTGTTTAGTAAAATCTTCCTTTCTATAAAAAGGAAGGAGCGATGTCCAAAGCTAATGCCTCCAGGCTGTGCCTCGTGCCATTCAAGTGGCCTCAGATATCAGCACTGGCAGAAGACTGATGCCGGGGAGGTCACTTGGAGAGGAAGCCGCCGGGCTAAGCACATGCCAGTCTTGGCCCTAAGTGCCCACCTATTCCTCACGCGACCCTGACATTCCGGGGAACTGGGAAACCTATTTCTTAAAGGCAACAATAGTCCTTTCTTTGCTCTCACAACAAAGGAGCATGTTCTCTGTGAATGCACTTTTCATCTATGGCTCTCAAAAGAATATGCCTCCTCAAGGAATTTTTAATGTGCTTTTCTTGAATGTCAGCTCCCAGCGACACAAGCGTGGGTGTTGTTAGGGCATTCCCGGGGCCGGGGGCGGCCCCTCCAACATGTGGTACCAGTGGCCATGTGCCCTCAGGGGAGGGAGGGAGAGCTCAGGAGGGTGGGAGGGGACAAACAGCCCCTTTTATAGGGTCATGGAGGGGCTCCATTCAGAGTCTGGTAGGAATCTGCCAGGATAACCCTTGTTCTAGATGGAGAAGCAGAAGGACTGTGTTCCCAAAGAACTGCCGGGCAGGCAGGGCAGCTGCCGTGGTCCCGAAAGACAGGGCTCAGCCTTCCACACACCTTCAGTCTATCTGAAGGAAGGACCTTCCTAGCAGATAAAAACTGGGGCTCTTCTGATTTGTAAACAGCAAAAACTAAAAAATAAAAACAAAACCAAAAATTCATCCATGGCAGCCCACACCGATGAACAGCCCAGAGTTTTAGGGTCATTATGGGTTTGTAGCTGGGTGTGGAGTTAAGCTTTCATCTCCCATGTTTAAAACACTTTGCGATAAAATAGTTGAGTGGAACAAATACACATCCGTGCTGTGTGCTTTCCACAGGGAAGCCTCACGGGCTGCTGGACGATCACGGGTGCAAATGTTACTACTATTTGCCATTGGTATCAAAGGGCAAGGCTGTTCATTAAAAAATCTTCTATATTCAATACCCAATAGTGAAAAGAATTGATATTTCATAATTCTTAAAGCAATTATGTAAAAATTTTTATTTTTAAAATTTTTAAATTTTTCTGTGTCCTATTTTGCAAAGATGACTATCTCTGAGACTAGAATGTTTTCTTTCAAAATATTCAAGCATATAAGGGATTTAAGACAATGAATGCTGTAATCTTAACATAAAGGAAGAAACACATCTCTGCGTTTCTATATCCATTTTGAGATAAAGTCACAATGATTGATATCAATGCTTTCACCATTTTATTTCAACTTAAACCATTATCTCTGACATGAAGCTTGTTTTATAATACATGCTATCCAGCGATTTCATCTTTTCTGCAGTTTAAATACAATTTTTTTCTGTACCTTGAATTGAGCAGAACGATTCAAGCTTTCAAAAGTGGTGATGCTGTATGTGTGAGGGGTGCTTAGCATAATAGCAACACTTCATTGCGCAGCCCGAATCCATACATAGCAGGTGTGGTTTGAAAAGTGCTTCCAGTTGAAACTAGCATTAGAAATAGGTTGGAACACCAACATTTCAGGCTGGGGGAGTACTGCCACAAAGGGAAAGAAAATGTCTACAAATACACTGAGAGAACTAGCCAGGATATCGATTCCAGAAGTACTGTGGATACACCAAATGCTAGTTACAAATAAGTCATGGCAAGTGTCACAACAGGAATCCTCAACTCAGAGCAGATGGTAGAGATGCTCACAGTCGCCTGAGACTTCAATGTGCTCTCATGCCCACAGGAAAGGTAAAGCTGACATTTGCGTTTATCTTCAACAATTTCATGATCAATAAAGAATTGCAGCTGGAGACCAAAGCCAATTCTAGAGACTCCTTAACTCCACCGATTACCCTGTGGTTTTTATGATGGCATGTTAACAGAATGAGGTGCTCTGTTCCACACTTTATTCAAAAGCCTTTTACATTCCCACAAGGCTTTCCAGAATTCCAGAATCGGCACTGCACACAGGCAGAAAAATGGCTGCCTCTTACAGGGTTTGTGAGAACACCCAATAAACCAGGACGTTTTGGGGAAAAACTTCTTTCTCTCCAAACTTACACAACCACCAAGCACTCTAAGCGTCATGTGAAAGGCCACGCCTCTGCCATCTGAATGCCACTCAGGAACCAGTGCTTTAACGAACCTGCAGCCACAGGCTTATCCAGACAAGCAACTGCAGAAGCCACTCCTACACACTGGACCCCAGAGCAGGGTTTTCTTTTTTTTCTTGTGATACGTTTTTATCCACAGAACATTCGCTCTTAAACTTCTAAGACTCTATATGCAAATTAATGGAATCACAAAATAATAAAGCTTTGATTCACAGGTACTCATTTATCCCTCCACCCCTTCCACTTTTCAGACCACAGAGAAAGCTTGCTCAAGGCGGATTTCAGTTCAGGAGTTTGTTCAAAAGTCTTCCTCAACCTCAATTGTGTGATTGTTGCAGAGCAACATGAAGCTAACAGCACTGACTCCAGGAAAAACGAGCAAACCCCAGTGCCGAACTCCAACGTGTGGGCCGCAGAGGCAACTCGGTCACAAAGCCGGCACGCACATACCACCAGAGACCCCAAGAACGTGGCTCTCTTTCTGCAATGCCTGTGCCCGGGCACCCTTAGAGCTCCACAATTCAGCATGTCCTTACATTCCCGAGCCACGCCCCGGGCACCATCCCTTGTGAGGAAGAGAGAGGGTGAGTTACATGAAAACAACGTCCTAAGCAGCAATTCAGGCCCACAATTTTGGGCTCAAATGCATTCTCCAGCACGGACCCGGACCTTAGACAGCAAGAGGCTACATGCCAGTTCTTCCTCTAATGGCTTAGTTCACCTACTGATTTCTCCTTTGCTTTTTTCACTTAAACTAAAGCTCCTCTACTCCTCAGAGCTCACCTTGCCAGAGCCCCGCTTGGGCACACCCCTGTCACCGCCAAAGAAGCGCCCAATGGAGTCAAGGATGCCCGTGTCTCTGTGCCTTGGGAGGAAGCCATGCCTGGCATGGTCCATGGTACTTGCTGTGGCCAGGTACTTGGATCCGTGCCTCTGGGAGGGTCTCTTCTGTGACGCCATCACATCCAGGCTCTCGGAGGTGGCTGCACTGTCTTCCTGGATGGTCTGGAGCTCGTCGGACTCAGAGGGCCTGTCTTTGAAGGTGTTGTCCTCCCTCCCCGGGGCATCTCGGGAAAAGAGGCGGATCAAGTGGGGGCGGCTCCCTGGGTCAGCTGGGCGGGCGTCCTGCCAAGCATTCTTTGGGTCTGCTGTGCGCTTGGAGTCAGTCACCGCTGTGTCCTGAGAGGAGGTCCCATTGTTCTGGTTCGCATCTGCCTCTCCTGCAAACAACAATGAGATATGAATACGGGCCTGTGCAAAGCCGAGCGCCGGACAAAGCAGCTTTCTTTGAAGGGCCCTGACCTAGCTGTCTCCTATAAAACCCACAGAATATGTGCAGTGCTCACAGAGTCCTTGGCCCAGGATGGAGCTAACCTGGAGGGAGCAGCCTTATTGCAGCTCTGCTTTTCAGAAGGCCTGGGAATTCCTCCATTACTTGAGATTTGGCACCCTGAGTAAAATGCACCAAGGCTTCCCGATGAAGAAGCCTGAGTACGCAGAGCAGCCACATCCGCGTTTCTTCCTGGGTGCTGCCACGGCTGCCCCCCAGAGAGCCCAGATGTGCAGGCACTTTGACGGGACACTGACCGCTTATGAGGCCACTGGGGCGTACGTTAAATATGCAAGGAGCGTTTATTTGACAAAAGGTGTTTTTAGTTTTCTTGGTAGGAATGAAACTTGCCACATCTTTTTGCAATTCATGCATAAAAGCAGCGGGGCATTTAGAACATTTTCAATCCCAGATTCCACAAGAGGCCTCTCGCAATAGAGAACTGCTTATTCAGGACATTTCGACTTGGCTTCTCCTCTGTAAGCAGAAACAGTTAGAAATCTGAAGTGGGATTGAGATATTTCATGTTGCATACCACCATCTCATAGCTTCTTCCAAAAAATACAGCATTTCTATCACAAGGCAATAAATTCATTTTGCTTTCAAGTTACAGTATTACGTTTAATGAATTAGTTTCCTCTTCAAACTCTTATTATCTGCAGAAAACAGGTTTCACTCACATGTTCCTATATCACTCATCCATTCATTGATCCATCAATGGAGATCCATCCATCCACATATCAGTCCATTTACCCATCTATCTGTCCATCCTACACACACACCTATCCACCCATCCATTCACCCACCCATCCATCCACTCATGCATCCATCCATCCACATATCAGTCCATTTCCCCATCCATCCATCCACCCATTTATCCATCCATTTGCCTACCTGTCCATCCACCCATCCATCCACTCATGTATCTATTTGTCTACCTGTCCATCCACCCATCCATCCATCCCCCGTCCACTCATCCATCCACCCACCCATTATTTATGAGTGCTGAATAAGTGTAATGTACTGTTCCAGATTTCTGAGTTACAGTGATGAACAAATTCTTCCATAGAGCCGTAGGGGGAAGCATACCCCTGCAGACCCCTTAACTTGAGATTTCTGGCCTTCACAATGATCAGAGAATCCCTGTTGTTCTAATCCCCCAGCGTGTGGCAATTTGTCTTGGCAGCCCTGGGAGACTCACTCGCTGTGCAACTTCACATCAGGCGAGGGGAGGAAAAGCAGAGAGGGCTTGGGTCAGCAGGAAGGTCCTTGTGGAAGTTGCATCTGGACAGGATGAGAGTCTGGGCCCTGTGAGGAACTGGGGAAGTAGGGGAGGGTGCTTCTGGCAGTGGGGGAAGGCAGGTCCCCCTGGAAGTCTGTGCAGAATTGGCTCCCTGTGGCAGGAGTGGCAGCAGAGTGGCCGAGCTGGTCCTGGGTCCAGGAGGACAGCGGGGCCGAGAATGTCCCAGGCCAGGCAGGCATCTGGGAGGCAGGAGGACATGGGCAGGGAGCTGGGGGACCCCTTGATGGCTGTGGACAGACGGTGGAAAGGGCAGAGCAAGCGGCTATGTGGCAGGAAGACAGGGCTTGGTTTGGGGAGCAGAGGGGCCTGATGAGGGAAGATTCTGGTGAGCGGCCTCTGCGGAGGGATGCCACTGAGATGGTGAGACCCAGATGCCAGGGGCACTCTGCCTTCTATCCTGAGCAACTGGGAGAGGGATGGAGCTGGGAGTCTGGCCTGAGGAGTGGGGAGAGTGGCTGCAGCCAGCCTGGCTGGGGAAGGTGTAGACAGGGAACCAGCAAACAGCTGAGAATGCCTGCCAAGTGATGAGAAGTGGGCAGTCGGCAGACATTCTTCCAGGTCGGTTTCCAAAAGGACCTCTTTCAGTAACTGCCCTGGGGTCCCCTCTACCTCTCCAGTTTCCACGACTTGCTGGGGAGCTCCTGGGATGTAGGATACGGTCCTGTCGCTGCTATGACTCATTCCAGTGAGAGGTACGGTGAGGTTCCGGAACCCCTCCTCACGGTCACATGGGACGCTGAATTTCCCAGCAGGTGCTGTGACCTGTGTGAAGTGCTCACGTGCTGTGACTCCACGTGTTAAATGCTGTTTGTTAGTGAGGCTCGTTAGAGACCCCTCCCTGGGGCTTTACTGGGGGTTGGTCTTCTAGGCTGTCCCTGCTTGGTGCCACCAAGATTCCAGGCTCCAGAGGAAAGAGGCTGCTCAGCACGGACCGTGTGGTGCTCACAGCCGTGCAGGCAGGCAAACCGCCCTCCCGGTTAGGGAATGATGGGTGGGAGCCCTCTGGAAACTCACGATCCCAGACCACACCCCGGGACCTAGCTCGCTACAGGCCTGCCTGAGAGTAAACGGTCCCAGGCCTGCAGCGTCAACTCTTTTCTGCACGATTACTAAGAGGCAGGAAAGCCATAAACACGCTGGCGAGGAAAAGATGTTTCTCATGTGGTTTTGTTCACACCAAAAAATACTTTGAGGGCATTTCCTTAAATGGATTGAGAAGACACTTAACTGGGGGATTAGGTTGTGAAACTCAATGTCTGGGAGAGTGTTATCTCCTGAGAAAGTGTCCCCATCATCCACTTGGTACAGCCTCGGTACTGGCAACTCTGAAGATGAAGCCGTAGGAGCAGCCTCTCAGGTGGAAGATTCCAGCTGTCAGCAGCAGCAGCTCTTGGGGAGAGTGGGGTAGACTCATTTCCCACCTGAGTTACATTCGTCCTTGGGGAGGTTAGGTGACCCCCCTCCTGTGCACACACACCCACGTGTACACACACACACACACGTGCACACAGGCAGAGCACCATCAGAATTGGAACCCGGGTTCAGCAATTCCTGTAGAAACTTTAACAAGAATGTGATTGCCTCTTGCACTGCTAGTGCTATTGACGAAGCCAGATGAACACCTGCTAGCCCCCCAGGTGGCTGACCTCGGCTGACGCGTGGATAAAACAGCGCCTGTGAAGATGCACCCTCGGCTTTTAAACCATCGCAAGCACTTGGACTCCAGTGCAGCTCCTTTATTTCTCAGTGTATTTTCCAGGGCCTTTGGCTAATTGCAGTGATCGGCCTTTTCTGAATCTGAGAACACACAGACCCCTTCAGCACTGAGGTCTCCTCTGGGGGATGTGAGGAGGGCAGGGTCCCAGTTCTGGGGGTGGGAGGGAGGGCATGAGAGGAGAGAGGCGGGGTTGCTCTCCTTCTACATATCTCCATGGAAGTTTGCATGCTTACAACACTTGCTCATTGGAAAAAGGATTCCAATGCTTCTGATTACTTTTTTTTAAATCAAAATCATCTGGGTCAAGAAAGTGCCCTGTAAGTGAGACTTACCATGCGGTCCACATAAGACCTGGTTCCCAGACAGGCTCACCTGCTCTCACATACACTATAGACGCCTGCCAACGGCAGAGTGTAAGGCGGAACCCAGGGGCGCGGTGTTCTCGTCCACGCACCCAAGGGAGTGCATACAGCTGCTGGTGCGTCTGCGCTGGCTGAGTCCTATGCCTGAAAAACAGGTCACACGCTCCAGGACAAGCCCGGAAAAGGCAGGGCCAGGTGGGGCAGGAGACTTTGGTGGCACTGTTCTTCTGTGACCACTGGTGAAATTCAACTGCACAGGAACATCAAGCTTTAGAACATATGATGAAATACATCGTTGCATTGTAGTGTTTGAAAAAGCAACAGGAAGAACGCTGTGGTCAGTACAAAGCTGTCGTTTTTGCAGCCACGCAATGCTTATTTATAGGTTGCAGGAACAACAGAAATAATTAGTCTGATTTTATAGCTGTGCTTTATATTCTCTGGCTAATATAAATTAATGCAAATGTGGAAGGAGAACAATAGCTGTATTGTACCTAATTAAATGCATTAACAAAACACAAGAACATCTGAATACTAATATTGTTACAACAGCTGGCCTTTGTGTCCCTGAATGCAGTTATTTGTGAGGCACAGAGAAGGGCATTTGTGTCCCCAAAGTAGCTTCTCCCAACACATAAGAAGCATGCGAAGAAGTCTAAATCTATGGCTGTGCAGCGTTTTGGTAGGCGCAAGTACAGCTCAGTCGGTTGACACTGCCTTCAGTCGAACGAGATCTCAGTGCAGACTTTTAAATTTGGATATTCATAGAGCAGAGCATTTATTACACAATTAATTAGTGAAAGATGCGGATCCAAATTTCCCAAAATATGTACTCATAATATTTCCTGTAGTTTTAATCAACTTCTGCAATTGCAGGAAAACTTCCTCAAACGACACCACCACACCTTAATCCTCCTGCCGGAACAATACTGGCCTTCAGGGCGTGGTGGCACTGAAATCACTGACCATCTGTGGCCGCAGCATGGGTAGCATGTATTTCCGAGTGGCTTCTACAGCACAGAGACGCCCAGCGGGACACAGCTGTGATATTTGGGGGATAGCGTTTACTATTTAAAGAAACTCAGGTGTCACGACCTCATCTTCTGCAGAGGTGGCGTTGATGAAAGGCCGCGTAGCCTCAGTTTTACAGCGTGTCTGCTGCTTCCATCGGCTCACCCCAGCCACGTGGCCTCAGTTTTACAGCGTGTCTGCTGCTTCCATCGGCTCACCCCAGCCACGTGGCCTCAGTTTTACAGTGTCTGCTGCTTCCATCGGCTCACCCCAGCCGCGTGGCCTCAGTTTTACAGTGTCTGCTGCTTCCGTCGGCTCACCCCAGCCGCGTGGCCTCAGTTTTACAGTGTCTGCTGCTTCCGTCGGCTCACCCCAGCCGCGTGGCCTCAGTTTTACAGTGTCTGCTGCTTCCGTCGGCTCACCCCAGCTGTGTGGCCTCAGTTTTACAGTGTGTCTGCTGCTTCCATCGGCTCACCCCAGCCGCGTGGCCTCAGTTTTACAGTGTGTCTGCTGCTTCCATTGGCTCACCCCCAGCACACAGGCGTCAACAACTCCTGCCACTCCTTCCTTTGGAGTATTTCTTACGTGACCGCAGCCCCCACTTCCTTACTCCTTGCGGCTTTCTGCTGGGGCCGTCGCCGCGTCTTCACGGCTGATCCCCTCTTCTCCAGGCCCTCTTCACGGGTTCCACCGCCTGCACACCCCCCGAACGATCTATAAAGGGCTTTGCAACACAAGGCCCCGAACTCAAGACTCCTCATTCTATGCACGCCAAGGACACACTCCTCTCTTTGCCCACGGTTCCCTCGCTCTCCTCCAGGGCGCTGTCTGCATCGCTGCAGGCCCTTGACCTCTGTATTCTCAACAAAGCCCACGTGCCTCCTCTGCCTCCAGGTCCCCACCGGGAAGGCTGGCCCTGGGAGGCCCGGACACCTGTCTCCGGGCACCTTGCCCTCCAGCACACACAGCCACTCCTTACTTTCCTTCAGATCACCTCCCATTTGCTTTGTTTTGTCCAGTCGAGTGACCTCCTCTCTGAGGGCACCAGGCCGTTTATTCTCTGATGCATCTGCGCTGGTGCTGGGGCCTTCAGAGATGGCCAGCAAGCACTTAATGTTTGCTAATAGAAGATGCTATTTAATGGACTATACTCCAAAAGAAAAGATATCAAACACCCACTTTTTTGGAGAAACTTGGCATCATAGCTGTTAAGCTGTTTTTTACATACTGATTTTTAAGTGAGAATTTCTCTCAAATCCTGTCAGCTTTGACATCCACGGTCAAAGCAAGCTTGTCCAACCTGCGGGCCACAGGCCGCATGCAGCCCAGAAGGCCTCTGAATGCAGCCCAACACAAATTCATAAACTTTCTCAAAACATGAGCAGTTACTTTGTGATTTGTAATTTGTTTTTTGTTTTTTTTTTTTTTTTTTAGCTCATCAGCTATTATTAGTGTATTTTATGTGTGGCCCAAGACAATTCTTCCGATGTGGCCCAGGGAAGCCAAAAGATTGGACACCTCTGATCTAAAGAATTCTGTGTAGAAATGAATTTCAGTAGTAAAATTTCACTCTTTCTGGTTCTGCAGAGTTTTCATATAATATGGTAAAGATCACCATTTAGCATGGCTCTGAAGTATTGGAATAACGAATTAAACTTTCCTAAACTCCAAACGCTAATCTCTGCTTTGGATGGTTGCTCAGATTAAACACACACGGCTGAGTGGGACTGACTTCCACAAGGCCAGGCCCACGTGCTCTGCCGTTTCCTTGGGTGATGGAGAACTGGCCGTCCTGGCAGCCCGTGGCCTGTAGTCACAGGGTGGGGCTGAGGCCAGGGTGGAGGCCTGTGCGGAGCCTAGGGAAGGATCTTGGAGGCCAACCCCAGTCCGCCCACTGACCCGCCGACGTGCTGCAGAGTCACTGAGCCCACTGGGCCTTTGTTTGTGTTTATGAGATGGGAGCACTCGGCTATTCTTACCTTAACCATCCCCAGGGTCCTGTCTGCACGGCACGCTGCGACCTGGGTGTCACCCTCCCGCAAACACTGCCTTCCACCGAGGAGGGTGGCAGAGAGGGCGTTCCTGAGCAGACTGCGGGCATTTGGGGAGGGGGTGTGCATTCCCGTCACTCTCCGAGGTGGGTGGCTTTAGTAGCCCTTTTATTAATACAAGAAACTGAGACTTAGCAAAGTTAAGCTGGGATTGATGGAGGCGCTGCCTTTCACTCCCGCCTAAATACCCTTTCTATGTTCTGGAAACCCCAGTGATCCCTCACCTTCGGCTGTCTGTCACCAGCCCTGCTCCAGCCCAGACTGGCTTCCACTGCAGCGAGGCTTTTCCTCTCAGGGTAAAATCGAACTGCAGATAACTGACGGCTGACGCATCTGTGGCTAGCAGCTGCTTCCCGGAGGACTGACTGGGAGAGCCCCGGAGGCTTTCTGACCTGTCCGGAGCCTGCAGCCACAGTGGTCTGGGTGCACCCATGGCCACCTGGACGTCGATACGTTAATGACTGTTAAACATGAACAAAAGCTGAGTCCCGGACTCCAGGACGTACTGTCCGCATCTGACGGTCTGTGCATGTGCTGCCCTGCAAACAGCATGGAAGCCCCCCGTCCACAGCGCCAGGCTTGTTTAGGAAACTGTCTCACCGTCATCTTGCTCGAAGCAGAACATGGCAGGAATCAAATGTCCACACATGACGGTCTCCAGCAGAACTGTGATGACAGAGCAGACACTGTCCTCTACTGAAATGCTATTCTTTTTAACCTAGAGCATATTTCTCAACCCCATTCCCCTGCATCCGTGGAAATCACATCCCACAAGTAACTTCCATCAAAACCAGCACGTGTGAGAGACAGGCATCCGGGTTCCCAGGCATACCCCACACCCTGAATAAACCGGAACGCGCGGCTGGGGCTCGGCTGCTGCCTTCCTGGCATAGGCAGAGGAGCAGTGGGCAGTGAGTTACTCATTCTCCGAAAAACCGCCCTCATCCCAATGGAGGCAGCTACACGTCCCGCTCCGCGGAGCTCCGGCCTGTGCCACGGAATCTGCTTAACTGCAAGCCTGGGAGCCTGGGATGAGGCTGAGCCTGCTGCTGTTTCCTGTGCTGAGGTGGGTCTCGACCAGCCTCCATGAATCTTTGTGCTTCCAATGCTTCTGGTCACGGGGCTCTGCCACCTCGTTTAGGGGACGGTGCCTGCAGGCCGCTGTCTGTGCCTGAACTTGGCGCTTTTCTCCCTGGCGTGACCCCAGAAGGCGGCTCTCAGCTGCAATGGGAGGCTGAGTGCGGGCGTTTGAGGCCATTGGATGAGGCTTGCTGGTGATACCTTCTGGGTTTGCAACTCTGTTTTAAAGCCAGAGGTTTTCAGGCCAACAGGAATGCATTTAGTTAGTAATTCAGAGCATGCCCTAGTGCTCACCAAACCAGAATAAAACATAACGCAGAAATCACCTTCTCCACAAAGGCATTCCCACTCCCCAGCTGAACTATAACAAAGTGGACTTCTGTGGATGAGATGATACTGTTCTTTTCACTACAGTCAATTTAATGCTGTCCCTATCATTAGAGATCTCAAAACATTAGACCTAAGGGATCATCCAAATACAACCTCACTAGGGAAGTTTAATAAAATGTCATATTCATGGCCAAGGAGATCTTAAATGAGACACAGACAATGAAAACGATCATCCTCAGGTACCTTGAGGTTTTCCCAACAATAAACTCTAAGACACGCAGTAGAGCCTTTCCCCGCTGAGTCGCCACGGTTGGCTTGTTTTATGTATTTGCGTCCTTCCCATCTAAATGGATTCCCAGACTTCATGGGCCAGTAAAACAGGAAAAGTTAGAGATGAAAATGGTGGGACTCTGCATCACCACTTCAAAACTTCAAGTTTTTATTTTGCCAGCTAAGACATAAAAAAAAACCAAAAAAACTTCCAGTAGACTACTGTGTACTGGGAATATAATTCCACAAAAGAAAGAATTTTGGAATCAGTAGAATGGGAAGAGCCTCTCCTCAAGATGAAAGGTTATGGAATACACTTAGCTTCACAAAAGTGACATTGTAGGGTTGCTTTTCTATCTGCTGCACAAACCCTGTATCTGCCCACACACGCCTACCCGCACAACCCTGCTGAGGCCCACTGAGCAGAGGCTGTGACGCCCAGCCCAGCTGGTGTCCCCCTGGGCAGGGGCCAGGCCAGGGAAAGCGTCAGGGAGCCCGAGGTCCTCAACAGATGATGTCAGATCCAGCTCCCGCCCTCTGCACACATTCCAGAACCTACAGGCCCCCTGCATACCCAAAAAGCTCACAACTCTCATTTTGCCACAGACCACTAAACACTTCCCCACGTTGGTAACCACTTTCCTGTATATTTACAACATGACGTCCACCAGATATTTTGACAAAAAAACTTTATTTATTTAGATACAGGGTCTTGCTCTGTTGCCCATGCTGGAGTGCAGTGGCTTGATAATAGCTCACTGCAGCCTCAACCTCCTGGGCTGAAGTGATCCTCCCACCTCAGCATCCTGAGTAGCTGGGGTTACAGGTACGTACAACCGTCCCAGCTACCTGTTAAATTTTTTTTTTGTAGAGATGAGGTCTTGCTATGTTGCTCAGGCTTGTCTCAAACTTCCAGCCTCAAGCTATCCTCCTGCCTTTTCCTCCCGAATAGCTGGGACTACAGGCATGAGTCATTGCCCCAGCTAATCTTTAAAACTATTTGTAGAGATGGGGTCTTGCTATGTTTCCCAGACTTATCTCAAACTCCACTTCTCAAGAAATCCTTCTGCCTTGGCCTCCCAAAGTGCTGAGATTACAGGTATGAGCCACTATACCCAGCCTGATTTATTTATTTTGAGAGATCAGTATAATAATAGACTCGCTGGTTGTCCACATTTTTACCTTGACTTTAAAAGTAATATTATTTTTGGTAGCATATCTAGTTAGGTTTGAGTGTTTTAATTTCCGATAAAATGACTACACACACACACACACACACACACACACACACACACACACACACACACACACACACACAGTCACCACTGACCTGATTTGACAGGTCTGTCCTTTTGTCCTCTACCACCAGGAAATTTAGCCCAGGAACTAGGAATTTTTCTGGCTCAAAAATCCCGGTTCCCAGCTTACCATCCATAGATGTCCTTCTTGTTGGTCTGACTCACACAGAGAACCCAGACATAATCTTAGAGGTCTCATAGGAGCCACACCCACCCCCCCGAGCCACCAAAATGAACTTCCAGATGATCTTTTTAGGGACTAGAGTCCACACAGTTGTCTAAGGAAATTCTGGGGTCCGTAACGTTAAAATACAAGGAACTGGAAATGAGGGTCCCCAGAGGCTCGGGGAATGGTCTGGAGCTAGGAATGGCTCCTGGAAACATGACTGCTTCTTCCTTTATTTCCCATCCTTGGCAACCCAGCTGTAAGGTCATACAGTTTCTGAGGCAGAAAGTACTTGAAGGGACCCAAGAGCCCATGGTACCGTTCACACAGGGACTCTGCGTGGCAAGAGCTCTGAACAGGGCAGCCTCCTTCGAGGGCTGGCGAGGCCGCCACGCAGGGACGGGAAGGGACGGGCAGGGACGGGATGCTTCGGTGACTTCTGCTGTACATGCACAATGGCAGGAGTCACTGGAGCAGGCTGGCCCTGTGCTGCCGGCACATGGAACAATCTTCTCTTACAGTGATTTGCAAACTGGTTTTCTAGCCCACAATCACTTCAGGAAGTATTTTCCAAAAAAACATCTGTATATCCAAATATGCCAAAATGTGTTATCTTCCATAATTGTTTAAATTAATCCTTAGCTGCTAACTGGAAACAGCAGCATGGAATAGGTTAAGGAAACTATTATTGTAGAATTCACAACATGGAAAAATGTTTAATTATTTGGTTTTTAAAGTCAAGCTTTTTAACGTATACATTTCCCCCAGGCCCTTTTATCAGATGGTAACTTCAAGATGACTGAGGCTCCTGGGGCCACTGCATGATCTTCAGTCTTGTAACTGACCCTATTTCAGACCTTCTCTTATGGGGACCAGTCATCCAGCAAAGAAAGAGTCGGCACACCCAAGTTCAAGTTCAAGCCCTTCAGAGGGGCAACCTGGTTATCAGTGGAAGAGGGGATTCTGAAGTCACGACACCATTCTTTACAGCCAAGAAACTCTAAAGCTATACAAACACTGTTTTAGAGAAATGAAGAAAAGTTATCCAATTCTTCAGCCATTGCAAAAAAGATCCTGTTTTCAGAAAATCAAAAGAAGGTGATGCTGTTTCCTACATCCCAGGAAAAACCATATAAAAACTCAACACAAAACTGAAATAAGATGCTACAAATTTCTTCAAGTGGCCTTTCTAAATTTTAATTCTCGATTTGCTTCTAATGGTGGGAAGATGTTTTGGAGCTGTTACAATTGGCTTTTTACCTAAAGCAGTTTGGCAGATGCCCGACAGACCCCCGAGGCAGTGAGCACACCCGCCCTCCTGCCCACTCTCTCACGCTCCCTGAGTATCACCACCTGCCCTGCCAGCCGCTGCTCAGAGCCTCTGCCGATGCCTGCAGACCCCTGCAATTCCCCCACAAACGCAGATTTCAAGAACACGTAAAGAAAGCTAAGAAAAAGGAAGCAGGGAGTAATCCATTTGTTTAGACCTGAAGCTGGTCAGAGTCTCATTTTTGTAGATGTTTTGAAGCAGGTAATTCACTATCTGAACACAATTTCCAGGGTACTGTTCTGTAGATGAGCTCCTTGATGTCCTTAACGCTGGCTGTGCTGACATCTCTTATGTGATAGAAGAACATCTCGTTGCATTTACATGCTAAGCTACAGAAGAAACAATGTGCCAGGGTCTGTTTGTAGACCAGCAGCCTCTTGCCATGTGGGTGGCACTGACCGCGCAGCTCTGCTGGCTCCGATGGGTGCCTGGTCAGTGCCTCTCCATTCGGCCACCTTGGACAGGCTGTGCACTGGCTGCAGAGTGGGCTGCAGGTGGCCTCTCTCATGGATGGGGACACGAGAGTGTAGGCTCTGCCCAGTGGGAACCAGGGCTTTTGTTGAGCTCTCAGTGCCAGCTCCTGTCCAGCAGATAGGCGGTCTGCTCCCTGCCCATGAAGAATCAGAAACTTCAAGCCATGGCAACAGCAACATGTGTGTTTCCTGGGGGTGGAAGTGAGAAGAGCTTGGGACTGAAGGTGCAGGACTGAGCTTGGAGCTTTGGCCCCTTGTCCCACTGGAGAAGGCGCCAGGGGCACCCAGGGCCTCTGCTCGCCTGGCCCCTCTCAAGGAGGCTGAGCCCTGCAGAGAACTGTGGAATTTGGGAGTGTGGGCCAGGGCCGAAGAGGACCCTCCTTGTTTGTGGAATACTTGTGTCACGGCGTGCTGTGCTCAGGGTCACCAGGGAGGGCAAAGGAAACAAAAGGGCCCATGGTGTGCCCGTGGATTTGCTATGGCAGAAATTCTGCATCTATGAGAGGCATGTGGCTGCCCGCCAGGCTACCCGCAGAGATTGCTTGAAAACTTTCCCACAAACAGGCTCATCATCCCACCCATCTCACACCAATGCCTCCTTTGTGTGCCCAGAACATATAGTGTTTATTTGCTCCACATAGCTCACCGCTGGAGCCTCCCACGGCAGGGAAGGAGCCACAGGAGAGGCAGCCATGTGCTAGGGGAGCCTCGGGAGGATGGAGACGGGGTTGTCTAGGCACGACCATGCGCTGGCCGGTCACCCCTGTGAGGCTGCAAGCACTGAGCTCCAGGTTCTTCCTCCTTCAATGCAGCAACAGTCTATATGCCCAGCTTCCCTAACACAGCTGGTGTAGAGATACCAGATTCTAAAAAAAACAGCCCAATATTCAGTTCAGTTCCACGTGGAGCCTCTGGCGAATCTCACAGTGACTTGGGCCCACACTGGACAGACCCAGAACAGTCAAGATTTCCTTTAAGAAAGTGGCATCACAGGTGGTACTAGGAATTGCTTCTCACTGGGGAGTCAACAACTTAAAAAAATGATTCCCAGCTCTTGGCCAACTTGACATAGTGGGAGCTCAAAACATACTGTTGAACTGAGTTGGATTTGGACTTTTAGAAAAGGTCTGGAGGCAAACATGGCTGACTTTGTTTTTCGCTTTTATTTTTTGAGACTGAGTCTCACTCTGCAACCCAGGCTGGAGGGCAGAGGTGTGACCTTGGCTCACTGTAGCCTCTGCCTCCCTCCCAGGTGCAAGTGATTCTCCTGCCTCAGCCTCCTGAATAGCTAGGATTACAGGTGCCCTCCACCATGTCCAGATAATTTTTGCACTTTTAGTAGAGATGGGGTTTTGCCATGTTGCCCAGGTTGGTTTTGAACTCTTGGACTCAAGTGATCTGCCTGCCTTAGCCTCCCAAAGTGCTGGGATTACAGGTGTCAGCCACTGCACCAGGCCAAACATGGCTGACTTTGATTCTTGGTTCCATCACTTACTTTGTGACCTTGAACACATAGTTGAATCTCTTTAAGGCCTGGTTGCCTCATTTGCAAAACGGATGTTAACAGTTGTAGCTCCCTCATGCACTGCTCCAATGAGTGTTCGCACTGCATGTCATAAAATGTCCTGGGTCCTGGTGCACAATTAGGGCTTTTATCGTTGCTATCACAGTGTTTCTACAACTAGTCTGGAAACACCTTGGGCAAAGGAGTAAGGCCCTAAACAATATTCATCCTTCTACCCACTTCCCATCCATCATTTACCCACCTGCATATCCGTCCATCATCCATCCATCCATCCATCCATCCATCCATCCCTCCATCCACTCATCCATCCATCCATTCACCCACCTATCTGCCAGTCCACTCATCTGTTCATCTACCCATCTACCCATGTATCTACTCATCCATCCATGTATCAATGTATCCACCTATCCACCCATCTATTCACCCAGTATCCATCCATCCATCTATCCACCCGTCCATCAATCCACCAAATCCATCCACCTACTCATCCATCATCCATCCATCTATCCACCCACCCACCCACTAGTCCACTCATCTATTCATCTACCCATCTACCCATGTATCTACTCATCCACCCATATATCAATTTATGTCTATCGCCCAACCATTTACCCAGCACCTGTCTATCCATCAATCCACCCATCCATCAGTCCACCCATCCATCAATTCACCCATCCATCAATCCCCTCATCCACCCATCCACATATCCATTTATCCATCCATCCACCCACCCATCTGATACTCACATAGTGCCTTGAGTTAGGCATGGTTCTAAGGATGACTCCCACTAATCCTCACCCTGCCAGAGTCCTGCTCCCCACTGCACCCCTCATCCATAGCATAGTGGAGCTTATGATGAAATATCTCTTGTGATTGTTACTTAATGGGGCAAAAAAGGAGACATCTGGGGTCCTCAGACCTAATCACAGGAGTCTTTTACAGGCAGGGTTTTCTCCACTGGTGGGAGAAGTGGAGGTCGGAGACTCCAGGCTGAGAAGGATTTGAAGTGCCAGGGCTGGCTTGAAGACAGAGGGGATGATGTGCATGATCGGAGAGGAGGCCCTGGGAGCTGGCAGTGACTCTTGCCAACACTAGCAAGGATGGGGATGACGGTTCCCACAGATCTGAATTCTGCTGGCAAACTGAATGAGCTGGGGAGTGGGTTCCCTCCCAGAGCCTCTAAGAAGAGCCTGGCTGCTGACTCCTTAATGCCAGGCCTGGAGACCCAGAGTGCAGACCCCAGGTGAGCCTGCCCTGACTTTTGATCTATAAAATTTCGAGCTCATAAACCTGTTTCAAGCTGCAAAATATGTGGTGATTTGTTACACGGCAATAGAAAAACAGATGCACACCTCCTACAGCCTCCCACTGCCTACGGGAGCCAGGGCTACAGACACACAGGTGGGCAGAACAGTCCCTGACCTCATTTTGCTGGTGGATTAGAAGATGAAAATTAATAAGGTCCGGTGGCGCATTTTATGACCTCCCTGCTCACTCCTTTGGAGACTCTCTTGCTTTGTGACCACTGGGGCTTGTCCACCTGGCCCAGCCCCTGCCTCCCCTTGGTGGGCTCCTGGGACCTCAGCCTGGGTAGGCGAGGTCCTCTTTGTACCATTTGCTGCAGGCCCCATGCACCATTATCTCAGGTCTCTCTATTGGCTTTTCTCAAACTGTTTCCTGAAGCCCGGGTGTGCTGCATGATGTCAAAATCTGGTCTTTGAGAAAGCACGGCTCCGTGGTTAAATCACTAGGGAAGTGCTTCTGTATTTCGAGACTCATCGGGGGCTTCACTGTGCGGAGCCGGAGGACGCAGCGTCCACCAGGTTTACCTTCCACGGAAGCACAGCTCCCCAGGTGCCTGGCAGCCCTCTGAGAACAGCCTCTGTGGACACAGGCTGCGAGAGGCTGCTGAAACTGCCCAGGTTTCCTTTGCTTCTCCAGATCGCTGCTTCTTCCACATTTCCGGCTCATACTCATTCTAAGTGGTTATCACCCTATGGCTTTCACAGTGAATGGGACCCGCAGGTGTCCTGGGACGTACACACTGCATTCTAAGTGTCTATTTGCCCACAGATCACCACTGCATGCTCGTTGGAATAGTTTTTCTCTATTACTGGAATGTTATACATGTAGTATATGTCCACTAAATATTTCTCAGCAAATAAGACTGTTAAATTTCACAAATCCATCCTGTTTTTCTGTTTCTCAGTTCAAAATGTGCTGTGGTCAGTGATATGAACCATCCGTTCACATCTCCATTAAAAGTCAGCCTTTGGCTGATGAAGGCCAGTGCTTTCCCGGTACTAAGACGAGAAGTGTATGGTCCATGCAGAGCTGTCTGTTTGCTGTCTTGACAGCAACAAGGCAGCCCCGCAGAGGACGCTAATGCGATGCCGTAACGCCACACTCACACTGCAGGTGGAGAGGGAGGACCACGTGGCTGACTTACTTTCATACAAATTAAATACACGGGACCTAAGTCTATAATAATATGTTTCCGAGAAAAAATACTCTACAGAAAACAAATGGCCATCATATTGAGGGAGAACCTTTCAGAATAAGCACATTGCCATGAAAGACCCTTCTGCAAGCATTACTGCTTAAGAATTCTTTCAAACTTGATGGGCTTTAAAGCTTTTTTGGGTAAGGAAATACCCCCTACAATCATTCTGCTGACTGAGAACTTGCTAGGCCAGGCTCCTTTTTCTCATACAGCAAATACAGCTGGCAGTTCTTGTGTCAAATTGGAGGAAAAGAGAAAGGAAGAAGAGATGAGACTGACATCACGGGTCACATTTTGGAGGACGGGGCCGAGCGAGTGGCCAGATTTGATCCCCCAGTGAGATCGGGAGTATGGCCAGGTTTGGGGACAGAGACTGGCCAGTGCCACAGAGAGGTGACTGGAGGGGCTGTTTTTGGGCATCCTCAGCATGGCCAGCAGCTCTCCTCTTGAGCGTGACTGAACAGGATCTGGGGGCTGATTCTGGAGAGCCGTGCAGGGAAGGCGGGGGAAATGAATCAACAGTGGAAAGTTCCAGCTTCCAAGCAGATCGATTTTGTAACTGAGCAGGTAATTAAAACCTCAGGATTTTACTGGCCTTCACCTCTTCTCTTCCGTCCTCTGGCTTGCAGAATGGGAGGAGGAGGAAGCACGTGCAGTCTCTCTGACGAAGCTGCTCTGTGCAGCCGAGGCGCCTGGAGTACGTCGCTGCTGGGTGACAGCAGGATGGCACCAAATGCTGGCGACAGAGACGTGGCCACACGCGGAAAGCAGGCGGCAGGCCTCTCGAGGTCTGCGGCGTGTTCCCCAGTTACACAGAAATACATCGTTGTGAAATAAATAGCACCTTTGCCTCTGCAGGTTATTTCCATGCAAATGCAGAGTCACAGCAGGGGATAAGGTAATCAATATTAAAAATCCAACCGAGACAGCAAATCAAATCCTCGAAAGGGTTCTCGTAAATAATGGCTTCAGTCAGTTCCAGGGCCCATGATTTTAGTAGCCAGTGACCACTGTTAGAAGACTTCTCAGTGTATCTGCAAACGGTCAGTACGTTGAAAGACTAATCGCACCCTTGCGCGATCTGCATAGGCGTTAAGAATTTGGGCCAGAAGTCTTAGATCAAAGGAACAACAGCCCAGTTTAAAAGAAAAGAAACGTGTGGGCAAATAACAGAAGATGGGGGCAAGTTCTGCAATAATTCAGACACGTAAAGAAGGCCGGCCACCGTGGGAACCGGCAGTCCCGGGTTCCAGGCTGCAAAGCCCTTTCTGCTGCCCCTTCACATTTGGTCTCTGCTACGCAGACAGCGCACATTACTAACCAGAGTTTACACCTGAGGGACCCCGTAGCAGTGGCCCTTACTCAACAGCACGCTGGGAGTAGAAAGGCACGCCTGTTCACTGACATGATATCTGGTGTTTCTTTGCTGTCATGCCACAACTGGCTCCTGGGAATGACACGAGCCTAAGCCTGCAGACCTGTGACTGTGTCTGTTCCCCTCTCTCATACATGTCCAGCACCAAACCCCGGGCTTGGCATCAAGTGCTTGCTATATATGGCTGCATACATGCACGTGTGTGTGTGAGTGTGGATGTACGTTTATGTACGTATGGACATGTGCATACAGATTTACACATGTATGCATATCACTTGCTTGATGCAAGAACGACTCATCAATTAATTAATACAATGCATGCTCTTGTTTGCTTTTTATGTAATATCTTAAAGCCTAAGAAATTTGAAGAGTGACCAGAGTTTCTCCTTTGTGTTCTGTACTGGGCAGAACACGATGTCACTGGTTAGGATGCAGGCATCTGCAAACAGTGCCTCGGGGCCCGATCTGGCCCATCTGCTTCTGTACAGCTGGAAAGGTGAGGATATTTTTTTACCTATTGAACAGTTAAAAAGAAAAACAGTATTTTGTGACACATGAAAGGCACAGTTCATTCGATTTTCAGTGTCCATAAAGGTTCGCTGAAACACAGTCACAGTCATTTGCTGATGAAAGTGTCCCTGGCTGCCTTTGTGCACCGACGGCAGGTACGCAGGCAGAGGCTCCACAGAGACTGCGTGGCCTGAAAACCTAAAAGGTTACTATCTGGCCCTTCTGTGATCGATAAGGTCATTTAAAGCTCTGAGAACAGGCAGGCATGATTCACTGGTGCTGCCCTGATAGGACAGAGCACTGAGAGTGAACACAACTCAACTCAGAAGTCAGATTTCTGTGAGCCTCTAGGTGCAGGAAGCCAGGGTGAGGTACTACCGTGCACTGCTGAAGCTCTGTGGCTAGACAGGTGAGGCCAAGTTAAAAATGCATTCAGTTTTAATTTCATGAAGGAAATGGACGAGAATTATTTTAAAACCAGAGGATGAATGTAAGATGATGGAAGAAGTCAGCCCTATGGGATAATTTACATTTAATTCATAGCCAAAAGCCACCCTAGAACACAGCAGGCACGCAGGGGAGGGGGAACAGGACCCCATATGCCAGAGGACAGGGTTCAGGTGAGTGTGAACAGCGTGAGCAGCCTTTCCTCATGTCAGCGTCCTGCCAGAGGAGAGCTGTTTCTGGACAAAGACATTCTGAAATCGGGTAGGGGCTGTGAATTAAGTGGTAGGTAGGAAGAACAGGATTTGTGATCAAGCATCACTGAGAAGCTAGAGGAAAAGGGGAGCAGAAGGGAAACGCGGGGTGGATGTGCAGCACCTCTCCTGTCACCCGAATAGAGCTCTTGCAGTGACACCCTCGATAGCCAGGACCTCTGAGCCAGGGAGCGCTGGTGCGGCCGGCATCACTGCTCTGCACTGCGTGACTGCTCGTGGACTTGGTTTTCATTGTTCTTAGAGTAGGAAAATTACTGAGGACTGAGAACTTTATTTGTACAAAATCACATGTCAATCATAAAGCCACAGTTACATAAATGCGGATGCACCTGCCTTGGCACTCACAAGTGTCTCAAACTTTAGAATGATCCATAAGAGACCCACAGAATGCCCATGAGATTAGTGCCACAGACCCTGCATCATGGGTTTGTAACTAGTAAAAAGAGGCTAGCTTTCTGGCAATCACAGCGCTGTACGAAACAATGACACCTGAGCTCTCCGACACAGAAATAAAGGAAAACACGAACTCATGATGAGGTGGAAACAGCTCTCATTTTCTATGACCTTTCTGGAAGTTTTGCTTGCTGAATACACGCATTCCCTGCATCTTCCCACAACTGTTCCAAACTTAAGAAGCGAGGACAAGGGAGGTGTGCAGAAAGTGGCATGCTCTTTTACCCTTCCAGACAAAGGCACGTGTTTGAGAACCCGGGAAACCTCCCGCTCAGTCCCCACAGCGGACCTGACTCTCGGCCCTGGGCACCTCGCTGTGAGTCCATGCTGTGCCTCACTCTGATTGGCACCCCTTCCCTTAGCTGAAACATAACGTCAGGTTCAACTTTCATACTTCCAAAAACATTTGCATGGTTTTGTAAATATTCAGAGAATACTTTCATTATTTCTTATCTGAAAACTCGAGTGAGAAACCATAACCATTAATGTGTATTCTGTTTTGCAAGATAGACATGACCCACAGCTTACAATGGGAAAAATAACGGATACATTTACCACTGGACATTTTGTAAGGGAGAGAGTTATTTTGGGTCTTTTCTTGGGGACAGTGGCCAAGCTGTACGCAGCACTTACTGTCCCTGGAAGCTGCAGGAACAATGGTGTCAAATGTCTCACACAGTGGCGGGGCCGGGGCCTCACACAATGTCTGCTTTTCAGAAACGGCATGCAACACTCAGCAAGCGCCTGCGCGGGGCCCGCCCGGTACCAGCTCGTGTTAGCTACTATTTTTTAAGGATAAAAATAACTTGAAAGCTCTTCAAGCGGGAAACTGTTCAGTAAAATACTTTCAAAAAGCCTCAGGCAATAACAGGATTTTCCAGATTAGGAGAAGGTGATGTAATAATTAGACAAATGGGAAGAAGGCTGTTCCGAGGTATCATTTATGAAACTGGCCTCAGAGAACTCCCTCCAACCGCGCTGGATACACAACCAAGCTACTCCCAGATATACATTGTTTTAGAAAAGAATGCATACTAATATTTAAATGCCTTGTTTTTCTTTCAGGAAACATTTTGAGAAAATTTATCAATCAATCAGATATTATTTACATTTTATAAGGCCTATCAGAAGGAAGCAATTGAAATATTTCCCATCTATGCATCTAGAGGAGGAAGACTTTTAAAGGTATATTTATGAGGATTCTAACTTAATCACAATGGGTACTTACAATGACCTTTCACCTTTTGTTGCAGGAATCTTGAATAAGTTGGTAGTTAAAAAAATTATCGTAAGTAGAAAGTCAACATCTCCACATCATGAAAATAAATTCATAAACAGTTCTTCAAAATTGAAATACAGTTATCTCCTTCAATCTCACTGTATCGTTCGTTTTTCTATTTTTATCACAGGGACAACTTGGCATAGATTCTTGTAAGTCAGTCTTGGGTTATTTCTGAGGGGTGCTGGCTATCGTGGCATCTAAAAGATGTAAATAAGTGCTGTAGCCTGCAGGGCACCCCGCAGACCTGCTGGTGACCCGACCCTGCCCTGCTCCTGCTGCAATCGCCGGAGGCCAGCGTGACACTCACAGCAGTGTGGATGTGAGCTGCAAGGTCCTTTTCGGTCTGAACCTCTACAAACACCTAAATGCAGTGTATAAAATGTTTTCATTTATAAAATGGTTTCATTTGGGATAAAGCTTTGAACCTGCATGCATGCCCCACACACTGCAATGGACTGAGTTACTGCTTTGGTGTTGCGGGGTGATGGGTAAGACTTTCCCAGGGGACCCAGAGTTGGTGAGAAAGGGATGCAGGGCATGTGGGAGCGGACACATCTCTGTCGATTTAAGTTGCTGTTTCCACAAATGCTACGCACATGCCCACACACGCAGGGCAGGACTGTTGCACGTCAACTCTGCTCAGCTTTCCAGGCCAGATCTGGTCCCAGCAACTCCACCTGACCTGGACTCCCGCCCCCGTGCCGTTGCCCCGGCTGCCATCCTGTGGGTCCCTGTATCTTTGATCCTGAGGCTCTCTGCCTCTTTGCCTCCTCTTTGGAGGCTGTGCAAATCCTGCTCTTCTTTGGGCGGTGAGTTCCTTCTGCTGGACCTTCCCCCGATGCCCTCTGCACTGCACCCGGGGCTGGTTTGCAGAGGTCAAATGCACTCTCTGGTGACTTAAATGTCTCAGAAGTGGCCCCCTTCACCTGCGTGTGAACTCCCGAGGGCAGCAGCCTCTTGCATGCCCCCTGTGGATGCTGCAATGCCCAGCACCACGCTGGTGGCTCACAGACTACACACCTGAGATGGGGTTTAAACCCCTCCTCAACTGCCCTCAAGCTTCAGGTCCACTGTGACCTCCCTAAGCTCTGTGGCAGCTGCTGTGATGCCAGCTCCCTGGCCCTGTCCTCTGCCTCCAGAGATCAGGCTCCAGTGTCCGGAGCCTGGGAACTGCTGTCCTCCTGCCCAGCAGGAAGTTCTGCTCACAGGCTGCTCTCCCTTCCAGGCCTTCCCGACCTCTCGTGCCTGGGCAGCCTCTCTGGGGGCTGCCTCCCCACCCTGCCTCCCTATGGCCTGCTCGCCTCCCTACCCCAGCTCCCTACGCGCACCTGGGGTGCAGGTGCTCTCCGGTCACATCCTTCCGTCCCGTGTGGTGCCGAGTCCCCCACACACGAGGGGCCCCAGAATCACCTGCCACGTGAATAAACAAAGTCAGGTTTGAAATGCTTAAAAGCAAACTGAACTTAACTTGTAAGAGGACAAGAAAAAAACGTTCATTTAAAAACACTGTATTTTGTTTTCTTTCCAAATAAATTTTCTTGTAGGAAATGGAAATGTCGGTTCTCTTAACAACAATCCTTAGGATGACTGTCAAGTTGTCTGTTGCATCCTGTGTGTGTGTGTGACTGTGTGACTGTGAGAGAATGTGAGTCTGTGAGAGGACGTGTGTGTGAGCGTGGTGTGTGTGTAAGTGTGGGGAGTGAGGAGTGTGTGAACGTTCAATATTCCCTACACAACGGGATACACACAGATGTGCTGGTAAGTGGATGAATACGATCTTCATGTATTTTGATGGAGGACGGTTTCTCTAAGTAACCAGCTTATGTGTCTGTGGGTTAATCTGCTTGTTCTTTGCCATCAGAAAAGGGACATTATGTTGGTTGGAGGAAACTGGTGACAGCTGGTAAACAGAGTAGCTGCTGACAACAGCAAATGGACAGAGGTCTCTCTAATCACCGTGTAAATGTTACAGCCCACCCAGTAATGCACAGCTGAGTGTTAAACTAACTGACCCACTGCAGGGCACCTGCCCGCGCCCGGCCAGGGCCTCTGGAGCCCCGCTGCCAGCAGAGACATGTGAACGCGTCTCAGACAATGTCTAATGGAGGCCCCTGCACTGCCAGCACCGACTTCCACTGCAAAGTCTGAAAACCCTTGACGTTAGCTTGTTAGCCAGGGGCGCTCAGAGCGCTGAAATCAATGGACAGTGACAAAATTCCACATTGTTCTGTAATTTCCATCTTCTGGAGCAAAGCCACGTCCAAAGTTGAAAAATTGCTGTTGTGAATTTAATCTTCTGTTTTTATTAGAAAGAGCGCTGATTAACAGTGAAATTGCTGAAATCCCAGCATGTAGGCAGTACAGGAAAATGGACACCAAAACCTCCACGCAACTGACATCCCGGAAAGCGGATGGTGCCTTTGTGCTGCGGAAGTGTTTCTTAGCACAGCTGTGAGGTGTGTATTGGGCACTAACGTACAGTTTTAGAAATCTAGCCACAAGACTGAGGCCCAGCTTCATGGCAAGAGTGCTGACAGATCTGACATCTGTATTCTGGAAGACACCAGGAGGGAGAGCTTCACTCATGCACTATTATACAAACTAGAAACTGAATATGCAACATATTTAATAATCTAGATATTCAAATTGCTGGATCGAACTTTGTTAACTATAGACATGAATGTTGGTATTATGTAGCTGTTTAAATATTGTACAGTTTTACTCCTCGGTAACATTAAAACCTACAGAAACTTTGCATTCTGAGAGTGTCGGAGATGCCGGCTAGATGAGGACATTATTTTGCCTGTTCTGGAACATTCTCAGGCATGGAAGCTTACTCCTGCATCAGCAGAATACCCAGTTTTCTGGGATATTTGTGCTGTAGAACCCCGGCCCACTTTTCTTCCCCACTCTAAGTAGCTATTAGCTGCTACACAAACAACTCGCTCCACGAATTTATAGAAGAATCCAGGACAGGCGAATCCACAGATGCAGGAAGCAGACGCACAGTGGCTGGGGCTGGGGTGAGATGTGTGGGGGAAGGGAATGGAGAAGGCCTTCTAGTGACTCCAGATGTCCTTGCTGGGTTGGTGAGCATGTTCTAAGGTTAGATTATGATGGTTGCACAATTGTGTGAATTCACTGAAAACCGTTAATACGTACCCTGAAGATGGCTGAACTTTGCAGTTTGTAAATTATCTCACTAAGCTTGTTAAAACATAAAACCAGTTAAATCAGTTTTCATTTTACTGTTTTGTCGCTTTCACGTAACTTTTCAACAAAACAGAAAATACATCAGAAGGTAAAGATGGTGTACTCAATCCTATTTTTAAGGCAACTGAGAGAACCAGAGATGTATTTAATATTTAATTCCAAATGGCTAGCAAATGAGCTGATTATGTGCCAGAACATGCCAGTGAATAATGTACGTATGACGCAGTCAAGGAATTAGATCTATTAATCTTCAGAAGAAAATTCTGTGCAGTAATATAATGATATCATCGTACTACTAAAAGCAATTCACCCCAAAGCTAGAAATCAAATAATTTTCAAAAATGTGATGATTAAGCATTGCCAGTAAAAATAGGCCCGTTATCGATTTTAGAATTGAACGTTTAAATGAGCTAAGTGTCTGCTTCAGTGCCTCTCCTTTGACCCCCTTGGAATCTCCGCTGGGAAGGGCCCTCCTTCCACACACAGCGCCCAGCAGGAACGCAGCTGGGGCAGCCATGGCACTGCTCCTACTTCCTCATCTTTACCTGAAAGAGAACCTTGGGCTTCCAGCCCTAGCAGCATGAGGACTGTGCAGAGGTAGCGGGAAAGCTGGGCCATCCTCACAGGAAACTGTTTTTTTTTTTTATTTTTGAGATGGAGTTTCGCTCTTGTTACCCAGGTTGGGAGTGCAATGGCGCGATCTCGGCTCACCGCAACCTCTGCCTCCTGGGTTCAGGCAATTCTCCTGCCTCAGCCTCCTGAGTAGCTGGGATTACAGGCATGTGCCACCGTGCCCAGCTAATTTTTTGTATGTTTAGTAGAGACGGGGTTTCAACATGTTGACCAGGAGGTCTCGATCTCTTGACCTCGTGATCCACCCGCCTCGGCCTCCCAAAGTGCTGGGATTACAGGCGTGAGCCACCGCGCCCGGCCTGTTTCTTTTATGATGAAGGAGGTGGGGTGGAAGAGGCCCAGCTGGAGAAGAGAAAATGAATGGTCATCACTCAAAGACCACTGTGTGAGGCCTTTTACTGGCATCTGACTTTACGCCTCCCCACCAATCTCTGCAAGGCAGCTTCCTTTTCTTTTCCTTTCTTCTTTTCTTTCTTTCTTTCCTTTTCTCCCCCTCTCTGTCACCCAGGCTGGAGTGCAGTGGTGCAATCTTGGCTCACTGCAACCTCTGCCTCCTGGGTTCAAGCGATTCTCCTGTCTCAGCCTCCTGAGGATTACAGGTGCCTGACACCACGCCTGGCTAATTTTTTAATTTTTAGCTGAGATGGGGTTTCACCATGTTGGTCAGGCTGGTCTGGAACTCCGTGGCCCCTCAAAGTGCTGGGATTACAGGGGTGAGCCACTGTGCCTAGCCCATCTCTGGAAGTTCTACAATCTCCATTTTATAGATGGAAAAGCTGAGGATCAAAGAGCGCAAATAAAAAACATTTAGTACACATGGATTAAGCAATAGAGTTGGGATTTGAACCCAGGTTAAGAATAATCTCTATGAGGGCAGGGTTTTTAATCTGTTTTGTTCACTGCTGTGCTCCTGCCTGACACTGAGTTTTGGGGCATAAAAATTGTTCAATAAGTGTTTGTAGAATAAGTTTTATTTCAAAATAATAAAAAACTTTGATGTATGATGAGGATGGAATCTGTGTTGTGAGAACATGCTCATAGCTGGGTCTCTTTCACACCCTAACAAAGAAAGGGCTCACTTTACATTCTGTTTCTTTTGAAATTCCTATCAGTGGAGAGTCCAAAGCTATCTGGGGTAGCTGAAATGGGACCTGGAAGACTTGCCTCACTGGTTTGGGAGGAGCATTTTGTCTATTTGCATATGTCATGCTCAGATTTATTTATTATTAGGAAAAGAATAAGTGCCATTATACAATCCTGTCACTACAGATCATCATTTTTGGTCACATGTGGATTTTATTTACTCATCATTAGATATGGATAACTAATGATCATTTAATTTTTTTATTTTCATTTTTTGTTTTTGAGATGGAGTCTCGCTCTGTGGCCCAGGCTGCAGTGCAGCGGTGCAATCTCAGCTCTCTGCAACCTCCGCATCCCAGCTTCAAGTGATTCTTCCGCCTCAGCCTCCTGAGTAGCTGGGATCAGCAGTACCCACCACCATGCCTGGCTAATTTTTTTATTTTTAGTAGAGATGGGGTCTTGCCATGTTGGCCAGGCTGGTCTTGAACTCCGGACCACAAGTGATCTGCTGGAGGCTGGGATTACAGGCGTGAGCCACTGCATTCAGGTCTAATGATCATTTTAAACTCTCAAAACAAAGAGCACTTTTGTAACCATGGAAACAAGTTCTATTTTAATTTTTTGCAAAGTGTAGAGTTTGTCATTGCTGATGTTCTTGGTAGAATGTCAACAGCAAGAACAAAAATTACAGGTTTTCACTGAGTAATGCTATTCCAAATTCTTGTTCGTCTCTTGACTTCAAGAAATCACGTCTAAAAGTCATGACTGTTCTATGGAAACGTTTCCAGACTTGCTCAGTTTTGACTCATGCAGACACGTTTGGGAAAGCACAGCCCTCTGCGGACCGAGACCTCACTGGGAAACGCAGCTGCAAAAGCAGATGCCGAAACTGAATATTTTAAAATAATTTTTGGAGAGAAACTAAAGCTCTGAAACACAAAATAGCTTGCTACTTATATTTCAAATGTCAGGTTCTATGCTTTTATCCCCCCATACAAATTTCGCCGAAGTCTGTGGCTTGCCACAGTTTTAGCCCTGTTTACCAGGGTCGTTCCTTCTTCACTGTCGTAACTGAGCTGTGTACCTCGGGGGTACTACTGACTAAAATGTTCTATTCATTTACTTATTATTATTTTTGAGAAGGAGTGTTGCTCTGTCACCCAGGCTGGAGTGCAATGGCGTGATCTTGGCTCACTTCAACCTCCATCTCCCGGATTCAAGTGATTCTCCTGCCTCAGCTTCCTGAATAGCTGGAATTACAAGTGCGTGCTGCCATACCCAGCCAATTTTTGTATTTTGAGTAGAGATGGGGTTTCACCATGTCGGTCGGGCTCATCTCGAACTACTGATCTCAAGTGATCTGCCCGCCTTGGACTCCCAAAGTGCTGGGATTATAGGCGTGAGTCACTGCTCCTGGCCTCAATCTTAATTGATGTGAGCAAGAATGATTCTGAGGATTTGACAGCATCCCTGGAAACAATTAGGCAGACCCCTCTGTACCGAAAGAGCCGCCACTGGATCCACCCATCGAGAAACACTGGCAGTAACACCCAAGGTCAAGCTGTGTAAATGCTCCTTCTCATCATTTTTACAAAAAAAAAAAAAAAAAAAAAAAAAAAAAAGGCAATATTTTGCTCTACCATACCAGGGAAATTCTTAGGAGATTCCACCCTTTTAATCTTATTGAAATTATTAAAGCCCATTTTTCTTTAGGAACAGGCAAGCAATGGCCTGCATGAAAACTACCACGAGGACGTCTACCAGCGCAACTCCGCTGGGCGTGTGAGCCGAGCCTCTGCACGGTTCAGCACCTTGTGTCAGTGCGACTCCCCCCACCCTGCACCTGTACAACCTCCGCACAACAGTCCCTGAATCTTGAGTGCAAGTGTCTGGGTGATTGCCACCAATGGGGTTGCAGGTGGTACTGTGTGTGTCTATGTGTGTGTGTGAATATGCAAGTGTGTGCAAATGTTGAGTGTATGACGGTGTGTATGAGTGTGAAATCTCACTTCACTGTAGCTGAAAGTTTCTTGCTTTGAGAAAGATGGACATTTTCACTAAAAAAATTTCCCTAGAGTACAGAAGAGCATTTTAGAAGTAACTGTTACGTTAGTTTTTGTTCGTTTGTTTGTTTTGAGATGGAGTCTCACTCTGAGACTGAAGTGCCCAGGCAGGAGCGCAACGGTGTGATCTCGGCTCACTGCAGCCTCCGCCTCCCGGGTTCAAGCAATTCTCCTGCCTCAGCCTCCTGAGTAGCTGGGATTACAGGCAAGCACACCACGCCTGGCTAATGTTGTACTTTTAGTAGAGACGGGGTTTCACCATATTGGTCAGGCTGGTCTTGAACTCCTGACCTCAGGTGATCCTCCTGCCTTGGCCTCCCAAAGTGCTGGGATTACAGGTGTGAGCCACTGTACCCAGCCCATTACCTTAGTATTAAGGAGCATGTCTTAATCATCTCAAGGCAAGCCCCCTGCCACTCTCTTCCCCACCTAGGGCAAATCATTATAGTATCAAGTTCTAGTCATGGGGACCATTAATTATAATATTTGCTTTTGGTATTTTTGGTTATTTATGAATATTCCAAGAAAAAGAAATGGAACATGAAGACGTAATTTTAAAAGTAATTTTAATAAAAAGGTTTAGGTAATGGCAACCTTTAAGTAAAACCATCTGTAAGATTCTACTATCCAGGTAGGGTCTTCCTGTCAGAGGAAGAAGCGGGAAGGAGAGCTTCCTGGGTAAGTTTTAATCAGAGCCTCTGGTGTCAATTTTATTATGGTGGAAGATGACTGTATTGCAGCCTTGAAATAAAAATGGCCCAGATTCGAAAAGTCAACCTCATGAAACGTCCCCATTTCACTCTGCCTAAACTGCAACGAGTTCCTTACGTTCCACTTGTTGGCGAATGATGTGAACATCTCTCAGTTGCTTTGCGCCCCTCTAAGGAGAACATTAAGTCTGCTTACATGGTGACATCCACTGTTTGCTTTAAAATCTACCCACCACGGTCGGCCTGGCTCAGACAGTGAATTAACTGTTCAACAGTTAAGGAGGAGTTGCCCAGCAGTGCCTACCTGGGGCTGCTTCTGGGTCTCTGGACTGGGCTCCTCCCAAGGGGGCCGAGGTCAGGGTCTAAAGGCCTCTGCAGCAACCACACCAAAACCGAGACCCAGTGCAGAACTGGGCTGAAGCCAGGACCGGACTTTCACTGAATTCTTTACTCACTAAGAAGAGTTGAGGGTTCGTCCATGTGTGGAAGGAGAGCTTAGGAGTAATAATTACTAACAGCATTCCTTTCCTGACACATCAATTTAACACCTTCTGAGGAGAAGAAGAAAAGTTGGGATTAATATGGAACGCAGTGGTGTGAGTGACGGAGTTCGGTCTGACGCGTGAAGGCCAGACGCAGGATGTGTCAGGGTGCGCTTTGCTCATCCTGCATGTAACAGGGTGCTGAATTTTCCTTATTTTTTAATACTCTGTTTCTTCAACTTACACAATATTGATGCTAAAATGTTCTTCGTGAAAGTGAGGCCCAGCTCCTGAAGGATTCATCTGAAAAACTCAGGGACGTGCCCTTCTCTCACTGGAACGACTGGGAAAAAAAGGCATCTTAAAAAAAAGGTTAAGGTGAGCCTGCGTGGCACCGCTGGAAGAGAAGGAGCAGGCTGGAGAAGGCCCATGAGTGCCAGCTGCCCTGCCTGAGACTGTGCCCTCTGAGCTGGAGTCTTCCTCCGACGTGCCCGAGTCCACCCGAGCAGGAACGGGGGAAGGAGCAGGGGCGATCCGACAGCCACACGCCAGAGCCCCGAGTTCTAATCACGAATCCAGGCTGTGAGGTGGAAATCACGGATGGCAACTTTTACTCATGGAAACTAAACAGAGGTGCTTTCACATTGGGATCCAAGCCCCAACCGTGATCAGCAGCGTCCCGACTGGGGGCGAGACAACGGGGTCTCTGGACGGGGCACCCATGAGCAGGAACCCCTTTGTCTGAGCTCCCCGGGGCCCGAGCTGGACGCACCCCACTGGCCAGAGCCCATCACAGCTGCTATTTGTGCGATTGTCAGGTTTGTATTCCCTCTTTGTTCTGGGAGTCCGTCAGTTGTCCCATTGTGCCTCTGATGACCCTGAGTGACTCTCAGCAGTGCATGTTTATTTTTGAAGGCCAGAATCGCTTAGGGGTAAGTGCACAGGAAACAAACTTGAAGCGAGCGCGGCTGTGATTACTGAGCGTTTGTGCTCACTGTGTAGCCCGGCAAGCTCCGAGGACCCACTGAGCAGTGTCCCCAACCCACCCAGCCGCCCACCGGAACGATCCCCTACAGGAGCAGGGCCACCGTCCTTGCCTTGGGATATGTGACTCCCGATGGGAAGTACCCTTCCCGCCCAGCAACACCGGGCCTGAGTCCCCGAGCCCCCGCCTGGGTGGCCTGCAGAGGCACTGTCCCTGTGGACACTGTGCCCTTCCCATCCTAACCTGCTCCCTCCTGCGGAGCCACTGGAAAGGCTTTGGAGAACACGAGTGTGAGCCATGCTGGTCCCAGCTGCTGGCCCTGGATCATTTGAAAGAGGGGAGCTTTTGGTTTCCTGCTAAAAGGAAGGCCCCCAAAACAGCCAACCAGTGCTGTGTCCCCTCGATAGGCCGGCGTGGCTATCCCGGGAGCAAGGGAAATGGCACAGGCTCACGTGTCTCCAGGGAGCCCTGGCTGAGGGTGGCCACACCTGCAGTGACCCGACTGCTTCCCACTTCCCTGCACCTGCACCTGTCCTCACGGTGGCCGCTTCAGGGGAGGGGTGGGCAGGGGCCCCACTGCAGGTGCAGCCGAGGGGCACTCAGAAGCTGGACATCTGCACGCTCGGCTCGGCCGGGACTGAGCTCTGTCCTCAGCCCCCGCAGCCAAGGTGCCAGCATAAGCCAGCACGCTCCACGACAGGGGCTGGCTGTGGCTTCAGAGTCTCACCCTGATTTCAAAGAACAAAGGCAACTCTGGAGTTCCAGGGACATTTTGTCAGTTGGAACAGTATTTCTATAGCGTGCACCCCACATGCTACGTGCATGCCTCACAAAGCGCACACAGGCACTCTTACACACACACACTCTGATGCACGAGCTGCGGGCACTTCCACGCATCACTTGCTAAGCCGCAGCACTGGGCCAGCATTCCTTACAGGGAAGAGTTCAGGCCTCAGGCACACTGTCTGCTGGCACTTTATGTGGAACCCTGCCATGTGCAAACCAAGTCTTTGAGACAGGGGAGGAGAGGCCAGCAAGGACGAGGGGTGTCCCATCTGTCACTCAGTCATCCAGCAAATAGTGATGAAGCCCCTCCCCTGAGCCGAGCCTGCGTCTAGGTGCTGGGATATCTGAGTGAACAAACAGCCAGATGTCCCTGCCTTCACGGGTCTCACTTTCCATCCAGGATGGGGGCTCAGACAATAAGCAACATAATTAGGGAGTGTGAAAGAGGTGATCGTACCGCCCCGCTCTGCGTCCTTCGTCCCCTCGGGCCTCTCCTCCAGGTGGGGCCGCATGACGCTTCTGGCCAACAGAACTCAGTGGACATGACTGCCCCTTAGCCTGGCCTGCAGGGCGCTTGGCCCTTGGGCTCTCCTCCCGGTCCCTCCCTGCCCTGCCCTCCGATGGTGGAGGCTCTATGTGGAAGCCACCGGGCTCTCCCAGGTGCACTGGAGGGAGAGCCGCCTGGCCCTCGCTGAGCTGAGACGTGAGTGGACATCACCTCGAGCCTCTGAGATTTAGGAGTTCTGCTGGCAGGCCCGCAGAGCCCACCTGTGCTGACACAGCCGCACTTCTAAGTGGGAGATGTCACCGAGAAGGGACGCGGAGCCAAGAGCTCACCTCTGGATATCTGGGCAAGAGACTGAAGGAGGAGGGCAGAGCCTGTGCTCCAGCCACACCCAGGAGGCTGCAGGAGGGAGGGGTCGCAGGAGATGTCTTTGGAGAGGCCCCAGGGGAACAGGTGGGCTTTGAGCAGGAGCCAGGCGCTCAGCAGCTTGCTTGCAGGGTTGACAGACGGGGACAGATCAGGATGGAGGGAGGGACCCACTTAGTACCCATGTGGGCAGAGAAGGGCCTGGCCCTTGGTGCTGGGAGAGGTCCTTGCTATGCACGGGAGCTTCCCTAGGTCCTTGGCACAATCAGCCATCAGTGCTCTCCACAAAGAAATAGAAACAGCGCCTCATTTTGTGCCTGGATAAGGGGAAAGCTCAAGTTCAACTCCTGTTAGCGGCGGGGACGCATCACCACGCACACAGCCTGCACTTCTCCCGCTCTGCTGCTATGTTCTCCGGATGATTATTTCATATTATTGGGAAAATCAGCTTCGGAGCAGAAAGCCCAGGGGAGGAGGTGAGGGACTTGCACATACACACACATTTAAATGACAACATTCTATGGAATTCAGTATCATACAGGTATGCAAACCATGAGAAGTAATAATGAGTTTGCTTTGGAAGGCCGGGAGTTGGGAGAAAAGAGCCTTCGGGGCGGGCGCATCGTGGATGGGGACCTGGGATCGGCAGCGCCGCCTGCCGCTGCTGGGCCCTGCGTGTGTGCACCGCATTTTCTGGCAGAGAAAACAGCAGGCAGCCTTGCTGCAACTGCAACGCAGCCTCCGCGTGGGAGCAGCAGGGTCAGCAAAACCGAGAGGCAGGAAGGAGCTGAGCAGAGCCGGGCTGGTGCCAGAGTGTCCTGCCCTGGGAGGCAGTGGCTTTATACTAATTGATAAAATACCCAGAGTAGGGGGCGCATTGCCATAAATCTCTAGAACCATCGTGCTTAAAGCCCAGCCCCTGACCCGGGAGATGCGTGGGTGGCTGCTCCCACCTGGCCCAGCGTCACTCCTGCCGTCCTCCCTGGCTGCCGGGACAGATCGACGGTGCGGAAAATGGGCTCCTCTCTTCTCTCTTTCCTTCCTTCTCTCCCTTCCTTCCTTTTCTCGCTCTCACTCTTGCTCTCGAAATCTCGTTCTCTACTAGTAATTGCTTTTCACATCTGCTGGTGGGCTTCTATCTTTCAGAGTATAACTTCCATTTTTCCTTTAAATAAGGTGGTTTTGCTTCTGTTCTGTTTTCAGGTAAAGCAAACTGCAATCAGGAAGCCCTCATTACAGACAGTGAGGTCAGGACAAGAAAAGTTCATTCACATGGAGGATTTCAGCCCCACTGGAAATGTCTTTCCCAGCACACCTGGTGACCTTGCAAACCCAGATATTCCCAGAAACTCAGCGGTTCTAGAAGTTTGACTGGAATAATTAGGGTTTTAGAGCAGCTGTAGAAAGGCTAAGTGTGCTGCGCTCCACTCACCGTGTGGACGAGGGCGGGCAGCTCCTGCGTGCATTTGTGCCAGTGCATGGCAGCGAGGCCACTGGGAGTGCGTTCCCTGTTATCAGGGACCCTGTGTGCCCGGGGCTGGGTCTGCAGAGGCTTTGGGGAAGACACTGTGGCTGCCTCTTGTATCTGGCCTGGTATCCACGCGGCTCACAGGGCCTGCGCTATAAAAATCCCTTGAGGTCACTGACTACCATGTGACTCTTCACCTGTGATAAGAACTTAAGCAGGAAAAATTCTTAGCATTTGTTAAACAAAGTTCTGTGTCCTTCAAAAAATGTCTGCAGTCTTCTCTCTGAAAATACTAGCCAGAGTACTGACAGGAGATAGGAGAGTCCCACGTGTGCACACGCATTAACTTGTATATTACTCACAGGCCCTTTTATGATTACCCCTACTTACGTATGGGAAACCAAGACACAAAAGAGGAGTTCACTGCCAAAAGCACATGGCTGAAAGGAGGCGGGGCTCTGCCACCTGCTGTGCACAGGGCTGAAAGGAGGCGGGGCTCTGCCACCTGCTGTGCACAGGGCTGAAAGGAGGCGGGGCTCTGCCACCTGCTGTGCACAGGGCTGAAAGGAGGCGGGGCTCTGCCACCTGCTGTGCACAGGGCTGAAAGGAGGCGGGGCTCTGCCACCTGCTGTGCACAGGGCTGAAAGGAGGCGGGGTTCTGCCACCTGCTGTGCACAGGGCTGAAAGGAGGCGGGGCTCTGCCACCTGCTGTGCACACGGCTGAAAGGAGGCGGGGCTCTGCCACCTGCTGTGCACAGGGCTGAAAGGAGGCGGGGCTCTGCCACCTGCTGTGCACACGGCTGAAAGGAGGCGGGGCTCTGCCACCTGCTGTGCACATGGCTGAAAGGCAGAGGGGCTCTGCCACCTGCTGTGCACAGGGCTGAAAGGAGGCGGGGCTCTGCCACCTGCTGCGCACAGGGCTGAAAGGAGGCGGGGCTCTGCCACCTGCTGCGCACAGGGCTGAAAGGAGGTGGGGCTCTGCCACCTGCTGTGCACACGGCTGAAAGGAGGCGGGGCTCTGCCACCTGCTGTGCACAGGGCTGAAAGGCAGAGGGGCTCTGCCACCTGCTGTGCACATGGCTGAAAGGAGGCGGGGCTCTGCCACCTGCTGCGCACAGGGCTGAAAGGAGGCGGGGCTCTGCCACCTGCTGCGCACAGGGCTGAAAGGAGGCGGGGCTCTGCCACCTGCTGTGCACAGGGCTGAAAGGAGGCGGGGCTCTGCCACCTGCTCTGCACACGGCTGAAAGGAGGCAGGGCTCTGCCACCTGCTGTGCACATGGCTGAAAGGGGGAGGGGCTCTGCCACCTGCTGTGCAAAACGAGCGACGTCAGGCTGGCTGGGGTCCCCTTCCACTTGGGCCGCTGCGCAGCTCAGAGCCAAACGTGTGGCTCCCTGCAGTCACTGTTCCACGGCTGATGTGTCTATAGTCTCACTTCACTTCATCTAGACTTCTCCATTTTATTTATATTTTACTGTTTCCTGGTGTGTTCTCCTACTGTCAACTAACTCAAGCTTTATAAAGTAAAGAAGAGCAAAACACACACACACACACACACACACACACACGAATATATGTACTTAAATGTTTCTGGGATAAACACAGATAATTCTATCTCCATTGTCTGAGTAATGTAGTGAATGTTTTCCTCATGACTCTTCACCGGGTTTTGCCCTTACGTGCTGTACACACAGGCCTTGGTTCCATGAAGTGGACACAGTGAACACAGGCGCAGGAGGGTGATATTTCATGGGAGGACATCCTTCCTCTGCGGCACGTGTGGAGTGAGCTAGCTTACGCGTGACACGGAGTGCACATGCTTCCAGCCCCGCCTTTGATAGATGCCTGTCCCAGCTCAGAAGAACCACACTCAGTTCTGGGGGCAGTAGCGCCCTCTTTTGGCCACTCCTCTCCTTCCTTAGTGTAATTTAGGGAGACCTAAAACTTCCCTCACCTCAGCTGAATTGCCTGCTTTAGTTCAGCCCCATGATTAGTCAACTGCAGCAGGAGGAGAGCTGGAGACTGACTTCTGCCCTCCTTCCAGCCTGGTTTCTAAGGAGGAGGACGGTGTGTACACTGCCTGTGGGTGTGTGGGTCAGAAAACGCTCAGCAGCAACTGGTCTACCGCAAAATGACCTGCTGCTTCCCCAGAGCGCTGACAACACCCAGGTCTCTAGGCTGTCGTGCCTGAAAGTGTTTTCTTCCTCCTTTTGTAACTAGGCAAAACAGTCTTAAGCATAACCACAAAGCTGTCAAAAAAAAAGAAAAAAATCACAGAAAGTGTCTGAAAGTGTCTCTAACGAGTTATTTGCTTAGATTGAAAACAATCCTTCGGTGGGATTTTTACCAGGCAATGAAGGGCAAATAAAACTTCAAAGTGCATTGCTATGAAAATGATTGGCCCTGGCCTTCACAAAGACGAGAAGGAAGGATGCCTGGTTTTAGCTGTCTGTTTGTGGTTTTGAGCACTCAGTGTGTGAACCATAGAGATGGCATCTGTGCCAGACTCAGCTCCTGGCACAAACTTCTCAACATGCCAATCCAGTCTTCACTCGGGGGGATCCTCTTATCAGACACTGTTGCCTTTTGACATTCACAAAGATCTAAGGTATGGGTGTCCTGCAGAGGTGGTCACCTAAGGATTATGGCTTTCTGCACATGAATCACATTCCTTGCTCATTCTTCTTATGCATGGACGAAACAGTTACCAAGAACCGAGCATGGATGACTAGTACTCACGGGATATCAAGAATGATTTCCTAACATACTTATGGGACTTACTATCCTGTCAAGGAAATACCTTTTTGTAAAGTGGGAGGGAGCTGCTGCTCTCATTTAGAGTAACTTTGTACATTACATTATAATTTAAAAAGAAATTGCATATATGTCTTCAAGGTTTACAGTCAAGACTAATAGCCAAGGTTACTTTAGTTTCTTTTCCTTCAGCACTCTGCACGTTTAGAGTTCTGTGTGCTCCAGGAAAGGATCGAGAATGGGAAATTATTAAGGTCAAAAGCAAACGCCCCACAGCTCAACAGGCCCTTCCAGGTCGGCACCACTTGAGATTGTTACTCACAAACTGTGGAGTGCAGAGGCCTCCCGGGCCAGCCTCCCCCATGGTCAGATGAAATGAGGACACCTCAGACTGCAAGCTCCTCCCACTTCCCCCTTTGTTCTGACTCAACCTGAATCAGGCATCAGCTGCAAAGGTCTGCAGGTGACTCTTGGGGATCTGCTTCCTCGTCACACTCACGGGTGGAGAGGCTTGGAATGTGAGAGCTCAGCTCATTCAGCAGATATGTGTGCCTTGCTCTGGCATCCAAGGACCTGGGAACATCTCAGTGAACACGACAGGCAGAAGGATTGCTCTTCCTATCAAAAGACAAACTGAGTTTGTGAAATGATGGACATCGTCTGCATTTCCATAACTTCCAGCAGTGTTCACATTCAACCCTAAATAATAACTTTCCAAACTGAATACCTCTCTGAAAAGGTTAAGGAGGGCTGCGTTTGGAAGGGCTTCAGGAATTATGTTATCTTCATAGTGTATGGAAAGGGCTGAGTATAGAAGAACTTTTTATGTTATATTGTATCCATGCTGTATATATACCTACACATACGTGTGTGTGTGTGTGTATTGGATGGTAACGGAACTGCTGCCATTGTTACTAATAATTTTCAAGGCAATTAGCAAGGGGGATAATGGCAAAGATGATGCTTTAAACAATCAGTAGGCTTAGCCGAAATGGTTTTAGAACTCACTCTTATTTACGTGTGAAACCTAAAATTGGACATTTGTCTTCATGCTTTTCTATTATGTCTTCATATATGTAGCTGAAATATATGAGTAAAGAGATCATCTAAAGGAATTTTTACTCTAGACTTTTAGAGGCAGATTTATTCTTAAAATCATCAAGCCTGGGACATCTCCTTCAAACTCACAGCTTGTCTATTCTAGGAAACCCTCAGTGTTCTGCAGAGTGCACGCTGCTGCTCCTAGTCACAGACGCGGCTGCCTTCAACTCCTGCTTCTCCTTCCTCTGCCGCTAAGGATGGAAACCCTACTTCCTAAAGGCAGTGGGTTATGCTGAGGCATGCCTCCAAGAAAATTCCCATAGAGATCATCATAAAGTATGCAGATATCAGCGGAGCACCGAATCCCTTCTGCACTTGCCTGTCTCATTTCTAGTCAAGGAGTCCTCATTGCCTTCAGTCTCTGGGTCTTTCGGTTATGTTGATTTTCATGGACACTTAAGATACTGAAACAGTGGGCATCACCACATCTATTTTATGTATGCTCTGTCAAGAAGGATGGAATTATAGAAAAGAAAGGACTTTTGAAAAAGAGCAAGTTAATCAGGAACAAAAAAAAATTGGCATAATTACCTTGCCTAACAAGTGAAGTACAAAGAAAGGCCTTTCCATAAATAAGCAAAGACCAGGCTAGGGAATGTGGCCAGGAAGCCTGTTTGCCTTGAGTGTCGTCTGTAACCTGCAGGCTGGGCTGATCTTGGGGAAAGGGATGTGTATTTTAGTAGCCAGAAAATCACTCCTTTTTCCTTCGACCTACAGTGAGTTCTCAGGATCTGAGCAGATTTCACACCACCCCTTTTTCTCTTTGCTTTAGGAATACATGGAGAAAATCCAAGAGCTGTGCACAGCAGAACAGAGCTGCTCTGAGGACCTGCAGGGCCCTGTGGTCTTCGGCAAGTCACTGAGCCTCAGTGTCATGATGGGAACGGCATCAATGTCAACATCAAGTGAGAACACGGTCGCTCACTCACAGGGGAAGCAGAAACGAAGATGAACACTGAGATTGCGTCTTAGTTCATTTTCTGTTGCGATAACGGAATATCTGAGACTGGGCAACTTATAAAGAAAATAGATGTATTCCTTACAGTTCTTGAGGCTGAGAAGTCCCAGGGCATGGCACTGGCATCTGCTCAGCTTCTGGTGAGTGTGTCCTAACATGGGGGTGGCACTATATGGTGCCACAGAGTGAGAGTTGGCTCAGGCCTCTCTTCTCTCCTTAAAGCCATGGTCTCATCAGGGGCCCCACCCCAAGGCCCTGATGACTCGGTCTCTGCTCCTCGTTACATCCCAAAGGCCCACGTCCAATTAATAGAAATTTAAGGATTAAGTTTCCAACACACGAAACTGGAGCACACATTCAAACCATAAAAATACGTAAAGGCAACTTATATTCAATAAGGCCGTACAAAAAAGTAAACTTCTGCAGACAACAGTTATTTCCCAATGCCTTCTGCATCACTCTTTGCGGTTAAGATAAACACCGCAGCATCCAGGCTTCGCTGTAATCTCACTTCCTCATTAGTTATTTTTTATGAGCACTGCTAGGCTTCCCGGTGCTCACACAGGGCTAGACAAATAGATGATCAGAGAAACACAGTACGGTGAGGCAAAGCTGGGAAATGCAGTGTCTGTGTGCACAACAAGGCATGTAAGCAAAAACAAAACCGAGATGGGAAGGGGCGGCAGGAGGGGAGGCGGGGCTGTATGCACCACACATCTACACAGCCAACATTTTCCTTCTTCAGACAGGCTCTTACTGTCACCCAGGCTGGAGTTCAGTGGTGCAATCACAGCTCACTGCAGCCTTGACCTCCTGAGCCCAAGTGATCCTCTTACCTCAGCCTCCCAAGTATCTGGGACCACAGGTGCATGCCGCCACACCTGGCTAATTTATTTATTTTTTGTAGAGACAAGATCTCCTATGTTGCCTAGGCTGGCCTTGAGATCCTCGGCTCGAGCAATCCTCTTACATAGACCTCAAGAAGTGTGGGATTATAGGCATGAGCCAATGAATAGAGCCTCTATGTTTTTAGTAACAAGAACAGGTCTGTGATTACCCATGCAATTAAAAGAACAAAGGCTTCCCCGAGCAAGAGTGCAGGTGTATGCTGTCACCATGCGGCGCCATGTTTCCAGTGTCTGTGTCACCTACCAAACACTTCGTTGTCCTCTGAGTTCGTCTGCGAAAGTTCACCCAGCTTCCTCTTTTTTTCAGATTCTCCTCTGTTAGTCTCACCATTCTGGAAAAAGAAAACACAACAAACCCCTTTCTTAAGATAAATTGTTTTATCAACAAAATAACTGTAATGAATTTGTCTCTATAAATTTGTTATCGGATAATCAATTTCACATCTGTTTTCAAGATAGAATATAGAGCTTTGGTTCAGAGGTGGGTTTTCTGCACAGGATTCTGAATTCCAGCTTATTTTCTCTGCCTAAACGCCTAAGCACTTTCTCGACCCAGTTGTTATAGTTTTATACAAAAAGATTGGAATATCAGCCTAGGTAAAATAAATTAGCTACACCCCATCCTATTTATTCCAGGGGTGAGCCCACAGTCACTGCTTTAGATTCTAAGTGACGCTGTGAGGCAGAGCTGACACCAGGCCTTACTTCTCCAGTTACACCTTTGCTAACTGGAACCAGTCAGGACCACTTTGATGGGAGAATGAGCCCTTTTGGGGACAGAAAATGAAGCTGGTGTCGGGAGGCACCTTTGTATTCCGGGGGAGGGAAGCAGCCTGCTGTGGAACGGCCCCCACTACTCCTTTGGGAATCTGCGGCCTCGGAGTTTCTTCCCTGTCTTCTGGGCCTCCCTTTGCCTGTTGCTGGGGCCTGAATGGTAGTGTGAGCTTGTTTTCTGAGTTTAAAATGTTCAGGACACAGTTCGATCACCAGTGCAGAGACAAGATACGGTTCAGCTTCTTTATATTTCTGTAATCTACTTTTGTAATCAATTTTACTTCACTATTTTGAAATGTCACGCTTGCACGTCACACGATTCAAATGCTCTGGAAAGCGCACAGTGGCCATGTGCTGAAACCCCAGGGCTCCTGGACGCCGCTTTCTCTCTGGGAGACAGCCGGCATTTCCAGCTTCTTCCAGACTTTGCACAGTCGTCTGTGCACCTTCAGACAATTACACATGCGTGTTCTTTTCCCTCGGCTTTGTCTTCACATACGTGGGATCACACTGTGGATGACGCCCTCCTTCTTGCTTCTGCCTGGGAACGAGGGGTCCTGGAGGTGGCTTCATGTCGACAGCGCAGAGCTGCCTGCACAGCCCGCGAGCACTTCAGTCACTGCTCACACCTCTCCAGGCTCCGCCACCACCATCCAGCTTGTTCACATTTGTGTCTTTCGATCCTAACCACGTTGACCTAATTCCTGCTCACTTCTCAGAATGCACATGGGCAAGAAGAATTTCTGGAGGAAGATTGAGTCACACTGGGCTTTCACTGGTGGGTGTCAGTGCCGCGGGCAGCTGCGCTGGTCCTGGTGCCACCCACCAGCAGCACAGGGGGCTGCTCCTCTCGGGGGCTGCTCCCCTGTGGGAGCCGCGCCCCACCCTGGTCTCTGCACTTGACTTTGTACCAGTTTTCCACACCAATCTCTAATTTCCGGGGAGCCTCTAACCCAGGATCATAAGATGTGCATAGTTTCAATTTGACATAGTCACCAGCCCTTCTGGGCCGAGGGGCAGGCACAGCCATGAAGTCACACTAGGTCTGAAGTCTGATTCAGATGGAGTGTGACGCACTGATGTACTGCAGTGAGTTTGTTCCCGGAGAGAAGCCCAGCCCTCTGAGCTCACATCAGCCAGGGTCCCGCGGTCCTGCTCCTAGTCACTGAGAGCCTTCTCGTGTGTGTGTGCGTGTGTGTGTCTGTGCGTGTGCATGTGTGTATCAGGGTCTTCATTCCCACCCCTGGGCAGATGGGAGGGGATGGGTGGGCGAGGTCCCACCAACCAATGTGTATGGCATTATCTCCACGAGTCAATGCTGTCTAGTGTGATGAACATACTAAAAACACAGGGGTTATTGAAGTCACAACACTGAGGAGGGAGGAGGTTGCCCTCATGGTGTGAAATAAAATTGTGAAGAGGGCACTGGTTTGGGTTAAGCCTGTGCACTGGGCCCAGCGGACGCCCCCAATATGACGTACGGCACCAAGCCCAAACGAAGATCTTTATCTGACCTTCTGAGAAACCAGAGAGATGACCCAATTTCCAAGCAGGCCAGGTTTAGCCCGGATGATGAGGAAGTCCCGCCTGTTCTAACCTTTGCAGGGGAGTCACTCTGGAACCACCCACCCATCCGCCCGCATTTTGTTGTGTGTCTGCTTTCCTCAGTCTCTGTCTAGAAACCAGCCTCCTCTGCTCGGCTCATCGGAGCACTCACTCTGTTTTGTAGAAAGAGGTGTTGCCGGATTCTAGAATGACAAGTAACAGCCAATGAAGGCTTCTACATTTGTCGTAACTTTGTCTCCACCTGCCAGGCTTCTGCTGTGGGATGGCTGGTGCAGAAACCGAGGCGCTGCTTTCCAGACCTCGAGTCACAGAGTTCCAGGAGACTGTTACTACTAAGTAACGAAATGCAGAGAATGTTCCAACTCGCTGAGAATGGAGGAAATACAGAGCAAAACAAACATGAGATTTCAGCACAGCAAAGCAGGACAAAACTGACTCCCAGCATTGCTAGAGACGGAGAGGGACAGGAAGTTTTCTGGGACTGGAATAAACGCTCTCAGCCTCTTGGAGCCTCACCTTGGGGCCTGTGACCTCACCACCCACAGCTGCCAGGCTCCCAGTCGCCTGTGACCTTCTGTAGATTTTCATGTGTCTCTATTACAGAAACTCACGGAACAGCCCATTGGTTTGTCCACCTCCCTGTGATGCTGTGAACTCCTTGAGAACAAGAACCACACCTTACGACACCTTCCTACCCCTCACACCCAGCACAGTGCCTGGCACCCAGCGAGTGCTTTTGAAACACAGTTAAAATGGATCATTTCTGTTTCAGCAGAGGGAGCCAAAGATAGCTGACTATGCACACTTTTCGTATCTATCCAGTTAATTTTAGAAGACAGTAAAACTTGGAAAAGAAATAATTTCCCGGTAGTCTTTCCTCAGCTACGGATTCATGTCATATGTTTTTCACATCTAGCTTCTATGCTAATATAAAATTATATTCTTCACTAATTACAAAATACTAAGTGTTAAGAACTAATTAAATACGATTCAGCTGCCGTTGTTATTGATCGTAGCTGCATTTTCTTCATGCTAATGTTTCTCCAAGAGGGACAGCGCTAGGACCTGTCGCATCTTCCAGTCGGCGTGGGCAGCCCTTCCCGCGGGAGGGTAGAACAATGCTGCGTCTTAGAAATGAGGCGTTTCGGATGCAGAGGGAAAGCTGCTGTTTAAAGCACATCGCTTTGCTGTAAGTACGGGGAGGGGATAACCCAGGGGCAGCAACCTCCCTGCGTCCACTTCCCAGGCTGGTTTTGAGGGGGCAGCGTAAGTGTGAGGAGTGATTTTGTGCCCTGCGTGCCAGCTTGTGCCCGTGTCGGTCCCACGGTGATGGTGCATCCACTCTGTTTATCCGTCACATCAAAGTGGCTACAGGTGTACTCTGAATAGTGACAGCAGACGGGACTCCAAATCCTCCCTTTTCTCTACCTTCTCAACTCAACTCTCTGATGGTTAAACATCTCCAGGTCATACAGGGGCGCAGGATGTGTGCAGAAAGTACACACTGGCCTGGGAAATTTTGTGACTAATTTCTACTCAAATGTAAGGCTTGTTTTTGAGACCTGATATTGCTATTTGAAAAATATAACATATTCCCTTATGATGAACACATTTCCTGTCAGCCAAATGTCTACTAGGAAAACAAATACTGGAGATGATGTGTCAAAAGTGATGTGATTTTCGTGATGAGAAAACAAGAGCTTCCTGCAGACGGGGTGTAGACTTTCAAGAGAGGTGGGTCCTGGCGATTCAGGCCTTCCGTGCCTCATTGCCCAAGTGAGTCCAAATCTGAGTCCAAATGGATTCTGTGACTGCAGGTGTCAACAGGCATTTCAAGCCATGATGCTCCTTCAGACATTTGTAGCAATCTTCTTTTCCATCAGCCTACATATGTGGGAGCTGACCTAAATAAGAACCTATTTCCTATCCGTAACAATTTTGGAAGGTGTGTGGGGATTTGCTGCAGAAGCCCCAGGAAGCGGGCACATTCCCCTACATTGCAAGGAGCACCGACAGCTTGGGACGTCACCATGCATGGTGAAAGATGACAGAGAAAAAAGTCTATTTTTTGGAACAAAGGAAATGATAGTCTCCTAATCGATTATAAACCAGTAATCAGTCTCATTTTCTCTGTGAGTAAAAACACAGAAACAAAAAACCTCTACCCCGCCTTGACCTCTAACCCCTTAAGAAGCTTTCCCTGGGGGTCAGCATGGCCCTGCACAGGGACCTGGGACAGGCCACGGAAGGGGCCCTGGGAACTCACAGGTGAATACTATACTATAATAATACCTTGAATATGCCCCTCTTAAAGCACAACCCCATGTCTCATAATCTAAATCAATTATATCTTAGTTTTAAATAACCCTCTCAACCAAAACTCTGCCAATTCAACTTTTAAGGCCCAGAATCCCCAGAATTCCACCCTCTCTGGCCACCCGGAAGCACAATTCAGTTGTCTTCATCAGAACCGAGTAGAGAAGCAAAGGACAGCATGGTGTCAAACCTCCACGCTGGCGGGTGGAATCCGGCTTGGTTTTGAGGACCCCGCTCAGCTGCGCGTTCCTGCATAGCCAGAGCGTCCAGTCACATCTGCGAGATCTCCTACTTGGAACGGTTATTCACCTATGTGCCCACGCATGGCACACATGCACGCACACACTGTAGTGAAAATACTCTTATAATCAGTCTTACGTTTTTAAAAGATTAATGGTCTGGAGGTGGCGATTTCAGGAGGAATAGTCCAGAGGGTAAGTTTCTACTCAATCACCACAGCAAAGGCTGTGGGAGAGGAAAACCCTTGCTTCATATTGTTACAAACATTACACAGTGTATTCTCCAAGTCCCGATTCACACTAGAAACTACTTATCAGGAGAGGAAAGGGTTGAAGCATGTTACAAAGTGACTTTCACCTGCAAAACCAGGGTCAGGGTCTGCCACAGGCTGCTTACATTCAAAACATGTAAGAATTGATTTTGAGAATTTTGCAATCCCTTAAAAAATCCTGCCTTTCACGAGATGTCCTAAGCGTGTCCAATCCATCTTATTTGTTGTGCTGTTCCGTTCTGTTTTGTTTTATGCTTTCAACAGCCTGAAGCCACGGTTTTTAGTTTCTGTCTCTAGTGATAACCAGAAAAGAGGATGAGGAAGGAGCTTTACTGGCCCAACCAGAAACAGAAACTAAGAACCCGTGACTGTATTTTCTCCTTGGACACTCTGAGTCCGAGCGGAGAATCGCTGGCATGGAAGCAGATAGAACTCTTGTCTGGTTCTGTGTCCTCAGTACCTTGCCATTCCCACGCATGCTTGCAACAAACACTGCCCAGGAGCTGAGTATACAAAGGGAAATAAGGTAGCATTTTAATAAGCGAAATCAGGCGCTGCAGAGCTAGAGAAGCAAGCCCAGAATGTCAGATGGCGACTGTCCAGTTAAATATGGTGGGCCAAGCCCTATCCGTCACACTGGAGACTGCCAGTGATGCAGGAAATTCACCGTGTTTATTTTTTCTGGGATGTCCTAAAAGAAAAATTACACAGTGATTCATATTTTAAAAATTCCTAGGATGTTTAACAAGAGAAGTTGCCACTGTCTTCTCCCTTCCTTAAAGCAATATGTTCTTTCTGAATCTTATACTCAACTGACCTTATTTAAAAAGAAAAAAAAAAAAAACTCAGCTGAAGCTTCCTATGATGTCACAGGCGACACAGTCATATGCAGCGTCCACGTGCCAGCTGCTTGGCCTTTAGAGGCTGAGGTCCAGCCGGCGGGCATACCCCCACCCCCTCAGCCCTGTCTCCCCTGGCCTCCTGCCTCCCCTGGCCTCCTGCCTCAGAATTCTCATCTCATTTCTATGCACAAATCTCAGCATGGCCTGTTGTTTCTCACAGCACCACACATATTTTGAGCCTTAGGTCCTTTTGGAGGGGATGCTACTAAAAGGCAGATATTTCTTTAAGTTTTCTTTACCTTCTGCCAGATTCCCTGCTATAGTCAGATCTAATCCACCCAGATAGTCTGGGGGCATCAGGATCTGCAACACTGGTATGTCGTAGCAAAATCAGGATTTGCATGACACGCAAGACTTCAGGCTCTCAGAAGCTGGTTGCCGGGGTCACTGGGAAGATAAATTAAGTTTTCTGTACCTTTGTTTGCTCAGCGTTAAAATGAACATTATAATCATACTTTGTGGTTGTTGTGAAGAGCATTCAATATGTGGAAACTGCTTTTTGCAGAAGCACACAAGGCCATTGAAAACGCTGATCAGTAGCAGCTTAGCTTCGCACTGTTACCAGAATAAGCCCTTATTTTTTTCTCAGAACCATCACAGCCCCCTCTCAGGGGCTCTGGCCCAGGATCCCTGGTGTGGCAGCAGAAACAGGTGATTGTGCCTCAGCGGGGTGCAGAGCCGTCCCCAGCACAGTTACTCAGAGAGAGATCGTAAGCGGGTCAGGCTCCCTCCGCCTAACTGCCCCAGGAGGACAATGGTCCCCGTCTTGCAGCATCATCATCTGCACGTTTCTCTGGAGGACAGCTCACTGCTTTGAGGATGCCTGGGCTGTTCAGCCCCCGTCAGCAGCGGTCAGCCTCCCTCCTGCCTGCAGCAACACGTTCTTCCCGCATCTTCGCCCACTGCCATTGCCCCACCTTAGATTTCTCTCCAGTTAATCCACATCAGAGATTTCTAGGATTTCTAATGAAACTTTAGTTGACGATGAATGCTTCCAAATGCTTTTTCAGAATCCAGAATCTGTTCACCAAATTTCATTTCCAGTCCCAGAAAGTCAAAGATATCAGGTAGAGGTAAACCGGCTTATTTTTCAACTTACATATTTTTGCTTTCTTTAAATTTATATAAGTATTTCATATATATATGTAATATATATACAAGACTAGATTATAAAAGGAATTTCAGCATTATCTAGTTTTATAAAGAGGGTCAGCACTAGGTTTATATTAAGAACAGTGGCACATCTGAGATTTTATCTACTTGAAAGCCAAGTTTTGTGGATGCTCACGAAGGAATGAAATTCCAGGGTCAGAGACAAAGGGCAGGTTATTATTCACAGCAGTATGGACGTTTCACCATCTTGGCATGGGATCCCTAACACCCAATTCACACAGGAACCATGGGAAGGGGCCCAGGTGGCTGCCTGCATGCAGCGCGTTGAGTGGCAGGAGAGGGAGCTCCACTTAGGAAACCTGAATCCTCTGTAACTGTCAGTAGCTACGCCAGTGCCCTGCTCTAGAGGAAGACACTGAATCTCCCAAGACCTATATTTTGCTCCAGATACACACACTCTCTATCTTCCCAACCTGTTCATTATGTAAACATCCTGGCAAAAACAGTCCATAATAAGGGTGGATCCTGTCTGGCTTGCAGGACATGCAGACCCCTGGAAGATTATCTCCCAACAACTAGTTATATAAGAGGCGGCCTACTGAAAACTAACACCTGCGCTTAGGCCGGCTCGATGGGTGTATCTGCCTTCCACCAGTGCACAGTCAAACCCAACTTCACACATTTTATTCTCAAGCTAAAAGATCACCATGATACCTGTCACTTTAGATGTCCTTATAGGAAACAAAATGTTAGACTTTCATGACTAGAAAGACTTTAGAGACCAGCCCAACCACCCGTCTTACCACTAAGTGATGCTGACCTGTGCACAGGCACAGAGATGACACTAAACCCCCGGGCAAATGCACAGAAAGGGTTGCTTCTGATCTGGACAGAGGTCTGAGGACTTTGCAGCCCCCCGGTCTGGGGGTCCTTGGAGGTATACGGCGCCCGCGTGGCGCCACTGATTTTTCTGTTTCTCCCACCTTTGGGCTTGGCTGCTTCTGGAAAGGGCCATGAGGCCTGTGCTGACGGTGGAGTCAGAAGACGATGTGTTCAGTGACCCGTGGTCTCAAGGGAAACGGACAGGTTTCTAAGCTGGCTTCTCCAAGAGTCAGAGACTGCAGGGCTGAGGTCCTACGTATCACAGTTTTGTAGAGTTCTTTCTCTTCGGTCAACAAGACTATAGGCCTATGATATGGAGAGGCCATAAGGCTCTGGCCACAAGCTACAAGGAGAGCTGGGCCTCGGTGTCTGGCCCCCATCCAGGTCTGGGAGGAGGAGATGCTCAGGGAACACGGTGAGAGGAGTGGGGTCAAAGGAAAACAAGCGGGGCCGCTCCGGGAGGGAAAGGGAACCCGGGCACAGCCGCGGGTGCGGCTGGGGTGGAACCCAAGCCCATGATTTCATGGGAAATCAATGCCCAGGCAGAACCTGCATTCCTCAGCCTCAGTTTGGTGCAGAACGGCTTATAATTGCGTGACTGCCGGAGCACCGCTGGCAGTGCCTGCATGGGCTGTCCAGGGCCAGTAAGAAACATTCATGTAAACATCACAGCAGCTAAAGAGAAACCTGCAGACGGACTTTTAATTCATGTGTGATAAGTTTACTAGATCGTGTTTAATGATCCACAAGTTCGAGGTAATACTATCTTGATTAAAAAATAAACTGTGGGTGTTTAAAGAGGATACTGCAGGTAACACAAACCTGTAAATATAGAAACAGACTATCTGATAGAGCTCGTAAGATCTCGACCCCCCTCTCCACGATCCAGAGCGGAGGAGAAAGGGTCTTCTCTCACGGCAGGTGGAATTGCTCAAGTATCTACTCTCCTGCCCTTTTTGTCTGGAAGGTTCTCCAAGGGATGGAATAACTTTCTGGAGATGTGGTTTCTGCATCAAATAGGGCCCATTTATTAATTACTTTGGAGCAAAATGAGTAAATTTTTGCACAAACCATTAAACTATGTTTTTGCTATAGCTAACGTTAAAACGGAATTGATAAGAGAAAACACTTGTACTCCTCTTAAAAGGATAATGAAATATCTAATAAATTTAGCCTTCCATCAAAAGGTCCATCACTGGCCTAGAGGATGTCTGGCACATCCAGACGGCAGCGAGAAGGTGGGTCCCCTCCTCCAGGAGCAGCGGGCTGAGGGTGGGGGCACTGCAGCCCCCAGGGTCGGGGAGAGAGTTGGGTTGAGGGTGCAGCCACGTGATTTTGATATGCAAGCCCCTCTTCGAGTATAGCAGAGAGAAGAAAACTGCCGAAACACGATGTTTTGCTTGGCGACAGATGGCTGATACTGTTCTGAAGCCTGCGTGAACTAATCTTGAATACCCACATGGAGGAGCTCTGTTTAACGTCCTCAGAACAGGAGCTTTTCAGTGCATGGGAGCCAGTCACCCTTAAAAACGTGCACACTGCACTAACGGCACTTCCTATACAGAACAGTGTTACAACCTGACAGAGGAGATGAGGCGAAGAGCGGAAGTGAGATTAGCCGTCATATATTAGGCTGCAAATTGTGCGGTGAACATTATCATGAGGCCCTTGCTGGTCTCAGGAGGCAACGGGCATAGAATGCTGATCTGAATATCAAACCTTAATGCATACGGAGGGTTCAATCAAATTTATCACTAACCTTCACAATCTTTCCAACTTTGCTTTGAATAAATCAAAATCGGACAGCACTGTGAGTGTGCGTTATGGAATGGCAGTGACGGTTTCTGCTATTCGGCTGACAGCCTCTGATTCAGAATCGACCACGTGCCTCTCAGTGTGAGGGATGAAAGAGGGCTGACTGGGTTTGGACACCCGTTTCCCTTGCCTGGAATTCGACTGGCCCTGGTGGTCCCCCAACACGGCGGGATGGGTTTGGCACTGTGCTGGCACTTGGCCTGACCTTGACGAGGACCGGCCACTTCCACTGTGGCCTCCTGAGTCATCACGTGGGCCGTTCGATTGCTCCGCAGGGGAGTCCGCCTGGGGAGGCCCCGAGCCCGCTGGAGACGGGAGCCCCATGGGGCAGTTTTCCAGCCGCTCCCCCTGGCCCAGCCGCACCAGGAGAGGCCCCGGGCCACACAGAGGCCTCCGCTGCCTGTGAGAGCAGCACCTAGGTGGCACCACCACTGCCGAGCGCTGCCTGAATCCCAACTCACCAAATCCCGAGACCTAATAACGCTGCTACCGCTTCAGTGCTAAGGTCTGGAATCATTTGTTTTGTAGCAATACGAAGCAGGAACAGCCGTGCCACCTGCTGTGTTATGTCCTTTCACCCTTCCTGACCTTCCACAGAGCAGTTATTATTAAATATATCGGTGACCACTCAAGTTAAAAGCATGTTTAGTAATTCTTGAGAAAAGGGCCAATCACACAAACTTTTAATTTAAGCATGAGGTTAAACACACTGAAGAACACCTGATTCCTGTGAGTAGGCACGGAAACCCCCAGAAGAAGCTCCAGCCCCAGTCCACAGGGCCCAGTGGTGACCAACTTCTGGAGCCAGGCGCCAGGGCACCAATCCCGCCCCACCCTGACCAGCCGTTTGGTCAAGGGCAAGCGGCTTAATGTGTCTGTGCCTCTGTTTCCTCACTTGTACAAGAGTGAGAATAATAGTACCTCTTGTTGTTATCAAGAAGATGAAGTGAGTTAATACTTATAGAGTCCCTGGCACAGAATTAGTGCTGTGTGTTTGGTATAAAATTAAAACACAACAGGCTGGGTTCGGTGGCTCACACCTGTAATCCCAGCACTTTGGGAGGCTGAGGAGGGAGGATCACCTGAGGTTAAAAGTTCAAGACCAGCCTAGTCAACATAGTAAAGCCAAATCTCTACTAAAAATACAAAAAACATCAGCTGGGTGTGGTGGTGGGCACCTGTAATACCAGCTACTGGGGAGGCTGAGGCAGGAGAATTGCTTGAACCCTGGAGGCGGAGGTTGCAGTGAGCACTCCAGGCTGCACTCCAGCCTGGGCAACAAGGGTGAGACTCTGTCGCAAAAAAATAAAATAAAATATAACAATTCTTTTCTTGATCCCTCCTCTGAAAATACTGTCCCCTGCAAACTAGAGCCCAAGGCTGGCGCCTGCACTAGGTGACTCCCGGGCCCTCACCGCATTCTACACCATTTCCCAAAAGTGCCTGGGTAGAGACCAGGAGAGTAACTCTGCACACCTGTTAAAGTAGACACAGCACAGCCCTGCGGAGGGGCAGGACCTTGCTTGGACGGGGTTTTGCTGAGGGGATTAAGTCCGTGATTCCTCAGTGTGGGCCGGCCCAGGGCAGCGGCCTCGGAAGGGCCTGCAGAGCTTGTCCTGCACCCTCGAGATTCTTGCTCCCTGGTCTTCACCCTCGCAGGTGACTCTCAGCACAGGCAGGATTCGGAACTACTCATTAGGATAATTCCAGAAAAACATGTCACAGAACTAACAATTTTCTTTGGAAAATAAGGCACATTATAGAATCTAAATTTACCACGATCACCGTGGGAGGATTGCTGTTTTAATTCAGGAAGAGCGCAGGTCTTATATTTGCCAATTTCTAGACTGAGATCAAGAGACAGGTAACGGAAGCATCCACGTGGAGGGACTCTCCCCCGCCATTCTCACCGAGCGCTACCCGCCCGCCCCCGGCCTCTCCAGGGAAGGCTCACTGCAGACCCATGTGCCCACCACGGGCCTCCTTATCTCCAGCCCCAGCAGCTGAAGGACAGTTATCTGCTCTAACAATGGAAGATGCACTTTCATGGCTAATCCCAAGTGAAGCCCTTCCATCTGTCCTTGCAACGTGTCACGACATCTTACAGGTTCTGGAGACGCACTCACGCTGTGTGAGTCCTTTCCAGGTCGAAGCTGCCTTTGTCTCCCTTCCCACATCCACTTTGAACTGCCCTTGTGGGATCCCTCCCTGTCATTCCACCACCTGCCCTTCCAGGTTTCTTGCTGTCTGACTAGTCAATTCCCAGGAATCAAGGAAGTTTTTAATATTCTAAAGTTGCTATTTAGCCCTCCCCTTCAGTCCTCAGGCGACAACTTCCGGAGAAAGGAGTAGAAAGAAGGTTCATGATACAAAGTGCTCATCAGATCCAACACCACAGAAGGTGCCATAGTTTGCTGCTCTCACTCCCTCTGCGTTCAGCCAGAATCAGGAAATTTGAAGCCGTCTCCCCACGAGGCTATGGCTGGAGCCCGGAGAACTCGCTTCTCCGGAAGCTGTCACAGGAGGACGTGAGCAGAGGGCTGAAGAGCATCTCCAGAGTTGGAGAGCAGCTCCGCAGAGTGGGGGCGGTCCTGACAGGTGGGCTCTGTCCCAAGCACTGCACTGGCACTCTGCTCCCCTCTCCTGTCGTCGGTGGCAGGGGCTGCCCCTGAGTCCGGTGGGCTCCAGCCATCAAGGATGCTCCAATCCTGTGCTCTGGACCCTGCCTGTGACCCTAGAAAGCTGGGAACCCTGGGCAGGCTCAGCACTGGGATTCCAGGAGCCTGGCTGCACCCTGGGCACCCCTGCCCAGCATCCTCCCAAGACTGCAGCTCCATGAGCCCAGGGATGAGTCAGCAGCTTGCCATCACCGAGGCCAGCAGGAGAAGAGGCTGGAAAGCAGAAGTGTCCCACAGGCGGGCACATCATCCGCAACACTGACGAAGGACCAAGCCTGTGAGTCCCCAGCCTCAAGGCTTCAGAGTCAGCAAAAAAAAAAAAAAAAAAAAAAAAAAAGGAGGTGGTTTCAAGGTTTTCAGAGTGGCTGGTAAAGGATCTTCTGGACCAGGGGTAGCAGGCCTAGGACTATTTCTCTGAGAAAAGGACAGCACCCAAAAGCAGCCACCCGGCACACTAAGCTTGGAGGGACGCTGAGCTCTTAGCCCGACAAGCAGTGCCACCCACGGCCACGGCCACTGTGGGGAAGCAGGGCTCAGGGAAAAGCTCTGTCATGTAGCTTTGGAGATAAATGGAAGAAGTCAGTTTCTCGCCGGGACACACAACGTTTAGGGGGAATTGTGGAATCTCTCAAAGGTAGATTCTCTCTCTCACTTTGCATTTCCTCACTGGGTAATGAGGTTGAATATATCTTCATGTGCTAACTGGCTATTTGTATATCTTCAAAGCTAAGTAGGAATCAGAAATAATAAATATGACGATAGCACACACACAATTTATTCCCATGCTGATATTTCACTTCTTAAATATTATTCCTGTTCCTATTTATGATAAATGTTATTCCTATTCCTACATTTGGGAATATTAAAAACTTCCACGATTTCTTTACCTCTCAAAGGTAAATTCTCTCTCTTGCTTTCTCTAGCTCTTTTCAAGAAGCAAATATTCCTTCCACACTCAGAATAAATTCAGGTTCTGTGTGGGTTGGTTGTATATACAATTTAAATCCCTGTGGCACTGTTCTTTAATTAAATCTCAAAACGGGAGGAGAATCACCTCACAGCGTCCGGGACTGCAACTCCCTCCAGGACTGAACGGCTCTCACCAACTCGAGTGCACAGCGAGAATCAAGCTGACTAGTATTTCATGTGGATGGAAAAAAAAATGCATGTTTTGTAGACCTCAGTCTGGTGGCAAACTATATTTGAAACTCTTTTGGAACTGAAGTTTCAGCCCAGGAATAAACTGTGTGTATGCTGTCATAAAAATAGTTCTTATAACTTTGCAAACTTATTGCTCAGCGTTTTTTGTTTCTTTTAATAAAGATCATAGTTTTATTCTTGCCCTAGACTGGGAAAATGAAAGTAAGAATTGTACAAACAGGCTCAGCTCAAAGGCATCCCCCTTCTCTGCATAATCAGAACAGGATGGGGCCAATCAAGCTTGAGGACAGGCCCCAGGCTGTCCCAGCCATATGGGGCTCCTAGCAGGGGTCCTGCTGGGTCTGGGGTGGGGCAGAGGCTGCCCTGCATGGTGGGGGTGTTTGGCGTCCACCCACTAGATGCTGAGAGCAGCCCCTGCTTTGACAACCAGACCATCTGCAGGCATTGGCAGATGTCCCTTAGGGGCAAATCACACCTCATTAGGGGCCGTTGGTCTAATGAGGAGTACTAGAGAGGAGGTGAAAACGGCCAATCCATTTCCTAGTATGGTTTTCATACAGACACTTCTTATTTATTTTTTATTTTTTTGAGATGAAGTCTTGCTCTGTCGCCAGGCTGGAGTGCAGTGGTGCGACCTCAGCTCACTGCAACCTCTGCCTCCTGGGTTCAAGCAATTCTCCTGCCTTGGCCTCCCGAGTGGGATTATGGGCGTGTGCCACCAGGCCCGGCTAATTCTTGTATTTTTAGTAGAGACGGGTTTTCGCCATGCTGGCCAGGCTGGTCTTGCACTCCTGACCTGAAGTGATTCACCCGTCTCAGCCTCCCACAGTACTGGGATTACAGGTGGGAGCCATGGCGCCCGACCAAGACACTTTTTATCAAAACTCTACTTTTAACAAACTAGAAATGATGAAGGTATAGTCTTAAAACTCGACTTTTAAAAGAATAACTTGAAAGCAGGGACAATACATAGGATTAGAGGCTGACTGAAGGTGGGAAGTGACTTCAGTCCTTAAAACAAGTGCCCCCCAGGCGGTGGCTCTTGGAGATGACACAGAAGCAACGAATAAGCTAAGAAACCGCAGATCAATGAGACTCCATCAACATGGAGAACCTCTGACACCGTCAAGAAAGGGACACGTAACCCAGAGAAGCGGAGAAAATACTTGCCAATCGTAGATCTGACGACGATCATGTATCCAGAATATGTAAAGGATTCCTCCAACTCAACAACAAAAAGACAGAAACTCAGGTCTGAAAGACGGCCAAAAAATGTGAATAGACATTTCTTTAAAGAAGATACACAAATGGCCAACTAGCACATGAAAAGATGCTCAATATTATTACCCAGTAAGGAAATGCAAATCAAACCACCATGAGATTCCACCTGTAGGATGGCTAGAATCAAAAAGACTAATGGCAGCTGCGGTGAGGATGCAGAATGTAAACAGGCGCTGTGGAAGAAAGTCCAGCAGTTCCTCAAAAAGTGAAACATGAAGACACCACATGACCCACAGCTTCACTGCTAAGGATACACACAAGAGAAATAAAAGCATACGTCCACACAAAGCTTGTACAGGACTCTTCACAGCAGCATATTTTATATTAGCCAAGAGGCAGAAACTACCCCAATATCCATCAACTAGTTAATGAATAAATAAAATATGGGACAGCCCTACAGAGGGATATTATTCAGCAATAAAAAGGAATGAAGTATTGGTATGTGCTACACCATGGATGAAAACATTATGCTACATGGAAGAAGCCACTCACAAAAGCCTGTGTTTTCATGTAAGATTCCATAAGTATAAAACGTCCAGAACAGGCACATGATAGACACTGGGAGTGCATCAGCTGTTGCCCGGGGACTGGGGAATAGAATGAGGTCTGGTGCGGGTGAGCAGTGACTGCTAATAGGTATGCAGTTTCTTTCAGGGTTGACAAAAACGCATTAAAATTAGATTGTGGTTATGGTTGCACAATCCTGTGAATGTACTAAAAGCGTGGATGTCTACACCAGTGTGCACCCAATAGTCAGGACCCAGTGAGATGCTGAGAGATGGTGACGAACATGTGGCTCAGGGAAGAACCACAGGATCCTTCCTCCCTGCTGCTGCTGGCTGGCCCAGGTGGTCTAGGGAACGCCATGTGGTTCAGAAGGACAAGAAATCCTTCCTCCCTGCAGCCCCTGGCTGGCTGGACCAGGTGGTCTGGGGAATGCCATGTGTTTTAGAAGGACAAGGAATCCTTTCTCCCTGCAGCTGCTGGTTGGCATAGGTGGTCTAGGGAACGTCATGTGGTTCAGAAGGACGAGGAATCCTTCCTCCTGTAGCAGCTGGCTGGCCCAGATGGTCTGGGGAACACCAGGTGGTTCAGAAGGTCGAGCAATCCTCCCTCCCTGCAGCAGCTGGCTGGCATAGGTGGTCTGGGAAATACCATGTGATTCAGAAGGACAAGGAACCTTCCCTCCCTGCAGCAGCTGGACCAGGTGGTCTAGGGAACACCACGTTTCAGTGCCAGGATCCCACACTGGTTTTAAAACGTGGGGAATTAACATTTAAGGAGACTATTCTCTTTAAGTAATTGATAGCCTGACTATTCTGCTTCTGGATAGAGTATTTTTTGTTTTTGAGACACACTCTCGTTCTGTTGCCCAGGCTAGAGTGAAGTGGTGCAATCTCAGCTCACTGCAACCTCCGCCTCCTGGGATTGAATGATTCTCATGCCTCAGCCCCTGAGTAGCTAAGGCCACCACATCTGGCTAAGAGGTTTTTTTTTTTTTTTTTTTGTATTTTTAGTAAAGATGAGGTTTTGCCATGTTGGCCAGGCTGGTCTTGAACTCCTGACCTCAAGTGATCTGCCCACCTTGGCCTTCCAATGTGCTGGGATTACAGGCATGAACCACCATGCCCCACCTAGAGTGATTATTTGAATGGGTTTATGAGTAAAGAAAGGCTCAGTAAACACTTCCTGACCAACATGGCTCAAAGCTGAGGACCCAGAGGAAAAGTTCCACGATGTCACTAATCTCCATTTCAAATCCAGGAGCCTTTTCTTTCACAAGTGTTGACAGTAGCAGAGGAGAATGCAGGAAGCACTTTCCATAACATGAGACTATGAGATTCTGGGATTTGTTTTTAAAGAAACTACACAAGAGAAATGGAAACAAAAGTCCACATAAGAAGCTGCACTTGTACATCTTGTTTATGGTAGAGTTACTCACGATAGCCAAAAAGCTACAAACCCAAACATCTACCAACAGATGAATGGGCTAGCAAAATGCGGTGTATTTTATATATAACGAAATGTGTATATTATTATAAAGACAATTATATAACAAAATGTGCATATTCTATACGATGGGCTATTACTTACCTGTATTTTAATATGATATATAAAAAAGAATAAAGCACTGATATATGCTACAACATGGATGAACCCTGAAAACATGAAAGAATCTGGACACAAAAGATCACGTAAATGATTCCATTCAGATGAAATATCTGGAAGATGGAACCCTAGAGACAGGAAGTGAGCCAGCCATTGCAGAGGGCTGTGGGGGATGGGAGGGGTTGGTAAAGGATGCAACTTTCTTTTTGAGGTGAAGTCAGTGTTGTAGATTGACTGTTGGGATAGCTGCACGTACCCAAGAATCTAATAAAAAAGATGGCATTGTACACTTTAAGTGGGTGAATTGTACGCCATTTGAATTACATCTCAATAATGCTGTTTTTTAAAAAAAACCATAAATGCTCAGTGCACGGGTAGCAAGAATGAAACATCATCGTAGCATTACTGAAAGGGAGTTCAGAACCACATATTGGGGGAACTCAGGAAGCCATTTTCCCACGGAAAACATTACTTAAGTTAGTAAACGGCCCTTTTAGTTTAAAGCCACACTCTTTGTGAGATCATTTTGTAGTGTAATTAAGATGGCAGTGTTTAAATAATGAGTACTGTGAAGATTGTCAGAATCAAAATGGAGTCACTTGGGTTAAAATGCTGAAAAACTGAGCCAGGGAAGACCACGAAGGGAGAATTTTCATGCACAAAAGCCTGACAACAAGAGCTACTACAGAAGACTGCAAAAATCACAACCTCGCCAAGAGGCCATCACAACCCCACATACACACACACGCACACAGCCACACACACACTTCTGTGAGGAACACCTGCCCAGCAACTGCCTGTTCAGCCTCCAACTGGCACCACCCTTGGTATTGATCATTGTACTAAGGATAATGATCTCAAAACACTGTATAATCCTCATTTTTCCTTTAAAAACCTTTGTCTTCCTTCACCTCCCTGAATCACGCATAGTCTGCCATGGCACATGTATTTCCACTGCAATGCAATTCCTAGATAAACGTGTTTTTTTAGAGTATTTGTTATTTAGGTTCATAATGCAAAGAAATGTGCTCAGGATATTATTTAAACATTGTCTTCTAGAAGTGACACCCAAGCAAACATTACCCAGTGTCACAACAAGACTGTTTATCGAGGTCTGTTATGTAACTGGACATCCTAACTTCTATTTTAGGAACACAAAATATTGTGCCATTTCTTCCTGGAAGCCACTGCTCCATCAGCTGGTTAAGTAAAATCAGGACATCACATTAAGAAGGGGGAAGGGGAAAGAGAAAAGGGGGGATAGAGAGGGGGACATTGAGTGTAGCTCTTTTACAACAAGAGTTTGATAGTTGAGTGAATTTCAAGTTTGAATAAAATGCACTTAAAGCTAATTCATGTGGGCCTTTATTCAGTTTGAAAGAATATTGCACATTATTAAAAACAAGAATGCAATGGAAACCGTCTTCTTCATCTGATGGTGAATACACTTCCTTCAGTTTCTATAATTAAACAGAAACAGTCCTGCGTAATTCCCCTGCACATATTCCCCTGTGCCTGCACGTGTTTCTGTACTGAATTGTGTCCTATGATACAGACGCGGCAGAAGCGCAAGAGGTCAAATACACAAAGAAAGATCTTTGCTCAAAAGACAGTAACGGAGGAAGAGCAGGTACCTTTTTCTCAATGTGTAGCTTGGCTCTGCCAATCTTCTTATCTCTGTAGTTTCTCTCCTACTGTGGAACAGGCAGAATGATGTTTTCTATCTCACAGGGTCACTGTGAACCTTAAATGATCTCATCCATGTAAGGCTCATGACAGCATCTGGTGCTCGGCTGGCATGGAGCCAATGCCAGGCATCACCATTACGTTTCTACTGTCATTCATCTTCTGAATTCTTTCCAGAGTTAGGCCTCTGGAAAAGTGGACATAAAATCTTCTTAAGTAAAAACCAGGTTTTAAGGTGAGCATCAGTGCAATATGTTTAAGGAGGGAGAAGGAGAGGAGAGGAGAGGAGAGAGGGAGAGGGAGGGGGGGGGAGAGAGAGAGAGAGAGAGAGAGAGAAAGAGAGAGAGAGAGAGAGAGAGAGAGAGATCCTGCTTCTAACTGCACCTGCATTCTGGTTCCCTTATAAAAAGGAGCAAACTCAGAATGCAAAATGGAACTGCCATGATCTCTGCAGATGCCTTTCTTCAAAGCTGAGTTCTGCTATCCCTGTGATCAAAAAGATGAATCATCAGAAGAGCAAATTTGTTCCAACCTGCCCTAAGAGCTGGAGAAAGCCAGACCAGGCTAATGCTTGTTTCTAGCCATTCAACAGCAAAATTAGTCACCTGGACTTTATTAAGAAACCGAGTATGTTCCAAGAATTCCATGCATGTCAGTGCTAAGATGCCAACCATCAAGATCTATTAAGGGCAATTCCTCATTTTCAAGAGTCTGAACAGGATACTCTCCGCAACTCCACATTCCGGAGAAATGTTTTTCAGGCCACAGATTTTATCTAGTCTTGTAGCTGGTAATAAAATCGAGTTAGAATATGGTTTCACGAAGACGTTAAGTCATAAAAATCCTTTGAAAAGCCTCTCTCTGGAGCTTTCAACTCATTCTCGTAGGTCACAGGACAACTAAGCTATCCAGGAATAACGCAGATCAGATGCTTTTCTCTACGTCATTCATCGAACAATCCTTTTGTTTTAAGTGCTAAGGGAATTACGACTTCAAAGAAAAATCAATTTCCTAGTCTTTAGAGTTTAACGCACATTATTACATGCTCAAGAACGAACCATAAAAAATTGATTTTCTTTTAAATGTTGAGAAGTTGCCAAAAAAGGCATGAGCTATAATGTTTCTAAACAGAACAACTGAATATTTTGTGTTCCAGCAACGACAGTAAGAGTCTGTCTTAAGAAGGGCTCATGAAAAGCAAGCAGTGTGTGCTCCTCGAATGTTCTCCAGACACCGCGTCATATTTCACTTCGAAATGCACTGCCATAAACCACTTTTTAAAAAGACTAAAATTGCCACAAGGAAGAATAGGCAGGCCACCAAATGTTATATTCAATCTGTTTTATATGAAAAGTATAAAAATAAACGCTTTATCAGTCACCACAGCTCCCTTATTAATTCAACAGAAAAAAATAATCGAAGGCACACGCTTTTGGATGCAAAGCACACGCAGAGCCCTTGCCACTGCAAAGGGAAAGAGGGAGGAACTCCTCGACCATCCAGGAGGCAGGAAATCACCCCTGCCCCGTGGGGAAAATCAGTCAGCGCGGTGGGAGGACACACGCCCTTCGCACTCACCGGCGTGGCCAGGGCCTCCCTGGCCCCTGAAAAAGGCCAACGTTTAAGGTGCCTTAGTTACTTTTCAAAGAAAATGAGATGTGTACTCCCCCTCCCCGTTTTTTCTTTTTTCTGCTCGGGCCACCCTCGGTGCAGGGTCCCTAGACCCCGTCCCAAGGAGGAGGCCGGCTGGAGCCAGAGCGCAGAGGCCTCCCTTTCTCCCTCCCTCCCGCGCCGGGTCCATTCACTCTAGAGCAGGCAGAGTCATCTGGCTTCTGCGCTGCAGGGTGAGGCCTGTGTGGGAATCTAGGGAAGGCTGGAGGCAAACACTGCAGGAGGAGGTGGGGGAGGCGAGCAGGGAGGCCAGGGGAGGGGAGGCGAGGAGAGGAGAGAGGGGAGCAGGGAGGGGAGGGAAGTGGGGAGGGGAGGGGAGGGGAGGGAAGTGGGGAAGCCAGGGGAGGGGAGAGGGGAGCAGGGAGGCCAGGGGAGGGGAGGAGAGGGGAGGGGAGAGGAGCTGGGAGGGGAGGGGAGAAGAGGGGAGTGGGGAGGCCAGGGGAGAAGGGGGGAGCAGGAAGGTCGGGGGGTGGAGCAGGGAGGCGAGGGGAGGTAGGGAGGGAGCAGGGAGGTCTGGGGAGGGGAGGCGGGAGCGGGAAGGTGCAGGGGTGGAGCAGGGAGGCTAGGGGAGGGGAGGGGAGGCGAGGCGGGAGCAGGCTGAGGGCGCGGGGTGGGGAGTGTGAGACTGTCTGTGGGGACCTGGACAGCTCCTCCCAGGCTGGTTTCCTCCTTATGGGCAGGCGCTGGGTCGGGCCTTCTCACCCAGGTGGCTGTGGGGACCGGTCCCGGGACTGACGCCCTGGGCTGGGATCCCTGCTTCCCGCTTTTGCTTCCTGGGGGGCCACCGTAGGCACCCCGCGGGGCAGGGGATGGGACAGGGGACGGGTGGGTCTTCGGGGACTTTCACCGACTGTGTCCACGCCACGCCTGGGGAGCGGGAGGAGCAGGCGGGTTCCCGCCCTCTGAGCCCAGGCAAGGAAGGGCCTTGGTGAGGCAGCCCGGGTCCTCCAGGCCACACCCACCGGCTCTGAGGCCACTTCTCACCCGCAGCAGAGACCCTGGCTGTAAGACCGGTCGCCTCGCTGGGAGCTTGGATGCACATCCCTCCTCCTTTTTTTTCTGAGAGCTCTGACATGTCCACCCCCTTGCACAGTCTAGCCTTCCCTTAAAAACCCTGCCAGTATGCAAACGAAGTCTTGTAACTCTAGCCAATAGCAGTCAAGTCTTGTATGCAAACAAAGTCTTGTAACTCTAGCCAATAGCAGTTGAGTCCTGTATGCAAACAAAGGCTTGTAATCCTACCCAATAGCAGTTCTGTCTTTCCCACACCCTGCTCTCCCACAACCAATCGAACACCTCCACTCCCTATAAAACCCCACGTCTGAGAGGAGTCCGTGTGACTTCTCCGTCCCCTCCTGTTGGACCGCAGAATCTCGCCCGGGAGCTGAATAAATCCTTTGCATTGGATCTTCTTGTGCTGGCCTCAGTTTCTTCATTTTAAACTCGGCAAGAACCCAACAAACCTCACACTGGCCACCCGGCCTCCGGGGCACGTCTTCCAGTGCTGAGGCTGCTATAGCCAAACACTAGCCTGGGTGCTTCGTCAGCCACAGAACATGCTTCCTCCCGGTGCTGCAGGCGGGGAAGAGGTGGCTCCGATGAGGGCCCGGGCGTCCCTTAGGGACGGCGCCTTCCAGCTGCGTTCAAGTCCAGCAGAAGGGGCGAGGGAGTCCCAAACCCTTTTACTGAGGCCGGGACCCATCCATGAAGGAGGTGCCTGTGGACTTAACCGCGGCCCCGAGACCTCACCTGTTAACACTGCCACGTTGGGTGCAAGGTGCCAAGCTGCGAATGTTGGGGCCGCCGAGCTTGTTAGGAGCACACGGATGCCATGCACTCAGCTTCTAATCTTCCCACAGGCCCAGCACCTTCTTACATTAAAACAAAAAAGGAAACAGGATTCCGGCATGATGCATGCGTATGAAGATTATCACGTGCAGCTTTTAGGGATATTCTAAACCATTAGCGTTGGTTGAAGTTGCCATTATTAAGAGACTAAACAGGCTTCTTTGTTTTATTTCTCTACAGCACACTATGGTTTTTATAATAATACAAAAGACCAATCAGTAGGATAAATAAGTTTTTTTGAATAAAACTTTACAAATCCACATTTATATTCAAATCAGCAATGATCCCTGCAGTGCGCTGGGTCCCTTTTCCCCCCAAAATAATATGTGCAAGTCCTAACCCCTCACACCTTGAAGGCGGCCTTATTTGGAAACACAGTCTTTGCAGAAGTAATAAGGTAAGGATCTCCAGATGACAGCAGCCTTCGTGGGGTACATGGCGAAAAATTAAGGCCTGAGTCTGCGTGTGGACACACCCCCGCCCCCTCCGGGGACAAGGCCCCAGCCACCCATCCTCCTTGTCACAGGGCCAGGCACAGTGGGGCTCACCCGGCGTCACAGGCCTTGGTTCCCTGCCAGCTGGCAGAATTATTCACATAGCCCGTCGCATCCTCCCACGGGACACAGGGCACTGCCCTCTCTGTACCACACAGCCTGAGCTCCACAGCCACTGGGCATTCATTCCATTCCTAGGTGTGACCCCTCTGTGGCCCTGCCTGGCAGGCCCTGTCTTCCCCCCTGGGGCAGTGAGTAGAGTGACTCAACCTCACCTGGCCAGTGTCAGGATCTCCATGGCCCCAGGGCAGAAATTCCTCCCTCACCAGACCAGGTTATCCAGGTAGGTTCTAGACTCAATGACTGGTGTCCTGCTAAGCAGGAGAGAAGACAGAGCTACACAAAGAAGAGGGGAGGCAGGGAGAAGAAGGCAGGCACGGAGCCTGGAGGGACAAAGGGACACAGCCTCAAGGCGGGAAACTGTGGCAGGAGCCTCCAGAGGCCCAGGGGGAGGGGGTGGGTGGGGGGGCTTCTCCCGCAGAGCCTCTGCCTCCCTCAGGGACCCTGCCCACACCGGGCTGCAGAGCCTCACCTCCTCAGGGGACATGACCCTGCCCACACCGGGCTGCAGAGCCTCACCTCCGCAGGGGACATGACCCTGCCCACACCGGGCTGCGCAGAGCCTCACCTCCGCAGGGGACACGACACTGCCCACACCGGGCTGCAGAGCCTCACCTCCGCAGGGGACACGACACTGCCCACACCGGGCTGCACAGAGCCTCACCTCCGCAGGGGACACGACCCTGCCCATACCAGGCTGCACAGAGCCTCACCTCCGCAGAGGACACGACCCTGCCCACACCGGGCTGCAGAGCCTCACCTCCGCAGGGGACACGCCCTGCCCACACCGGGCTGCGCAGAGCCTCACCTCCGCAGAGGACACGACCCTGCCCACACCGGGCTGCAGAGCCTCACCTCCGCAGGGGACATGACCCTGCCCATACCAGGCTGCACAGAGCCTCACCTCCGCAGGGGACACGCCCTGCCCACACCTTGCTGTCAGACTTCTGGCCTCCAAGTCCCTAAGAAAATGAATTCCTGGTGTTTTAGGCATTCCGTGTGTGGCAGCTTGTGAGAGCAGCTGCTCTCAGAGGCTACAGTACTTTTCAGGCTGGAGGGTCCCATCCTGCCATGATTTTCAGGAACATTTTCTTCTTGGTCTGACAGCAAAAATACCGCATAGGGAGTCTGGCTGGCGCTCCTGCCTGGAACACCTGCAGCAGGTGAGAAGTCAGTTCAGACCCTCGTCTCTTCCTGCCCTAACTCCAAGGCGCGTATTCCTAAACCAAGGCTCAGGGTGGTCCCCACATCGCCTCAAAGGGCATCTTCAGCTGTGTCCCTGGCAACTGCACGATAGATACTCCCAGAGCGGATGGCGCTGCCAGCACGCCTCCCAGCCTGGGCAGGACGGACCACACTGTGACCACAGTTTCTCAGGGGCAGCTGGAGGCAGTGGCCCTCTGTGCCGAGTGGCCTGCGCTGCCCTGCTCAGCAGACGCAGTGGAGGTCCACCTGTCAGAGGGCCTTTGCCCTGAAGGAAGATGTAAACCAGCCTTGGCGAGAGTCCTGGGGTCACCTAGTAACGTCTAGTCCCCATTGCTTGAGGCTGAGACAGACATGTTTTCCTCCTTTTCAAAACAAAGTCACAACTCTAGCAAGCATGAAATTAAATGTTACTAAATTAAACTCAGAGCCTTCCCTGTAGCCTCTCATCCTAGCGTTTGCCTCAGCCGACAACCTGTTATCCACACTCCGTTTCAAACCACCCCGTTTCCATCCCGTCCTTCAGCAGACACCGCTCTGTGGCTCAACTCCTCTTTACAGCAGAACTCAAAACAGACTTCCACACACACCGATCCAATCTCCTCGCCCACTGACACTGAGTGGGTTTCGCCGCCGAAGCAGCTCTGTCCCCACAGCCGCGACCTCCAGGTGCCCCCGCAATGCCAGTCCTCAGTCTCCATCTCTCTTAGGCGCCGGGTGTCTGATGGCCCCATGCTTTCTCCTTGGTGGGACATTTCCTAACACCTCACTCTGGACACGATGCACTTCCCATCCTCCCAGCTCACAGGCCGCCCCTTCTCAGCCTTCCTGACCCCGGGATGGTGCAGTGCAGGCCCGTGGCGGACTCCCCTCTCTGAAGCCGTGCCCTCTGGCACTGTGTCTGCTGTGCCCCTCCTGCCTATCTGCAGGACCACCGGGTTGTCTCGATCTAAATGGCTCTGCCCTCCCTCCCCCTGGGAGGAGATGAGAAGGAACAGTCTCATACAGGGCCAGGGCCAGGGCCAGGCAGGCTGGAAGGGAGGAAGAGCCCCTGTGCTGGCACAGAGGTGGCAGGAGGAGGTGGTAGTATAGCTCAGGCCTGCTGGGAGAGGGCAGAGAGTTAGCCTAGGGCTAAGCTCACAGGACATCCCTCGAACTGAGGTAAATTCCTATCTACAGATTTGAGAAAACATACAAGCCAGCCCTTTACATCGACATTTCCAGACATTGGTATTTTGTTAACTGCCTTAATGCAATTCTGAGATGGTAGAGTGAGGCCGCACACACATCTAACAATAATCTACGCTGCACTTAACCTAATCACCGTGGGCAATTAGTGTAACCACCGAGTCGCCTGACTTACAGCTTCTATTTGGTTCTGTATGAATTGTGCTCCAGCATAATCTAGGACACATTCAATAAACTAGTTAATTTAATATTTAATAAATTGTTAAGTAACAAGGACTCTGTTTTCTAAGTATCAAAGGTTGCAGAAATGTAATATTGAATTTTATTTATAACTATATGATAATTACACTTGAAAATATGATAATTAGATTAATGCAGGAATCAAACTGGAGTGAGGAGAGTGATGGGCAGGAACCACTCAGGTGCAGAGCTGGGGCTGAGCGAGGGAAGGGGCCGCACAGCATTCACAGCACTCGCCAAGGATGGTGTCTGCAGGGCAAGAAAAACAACACACACACATCCCTACACATGTATACACACCACACACACATGCACACACACATGAACACACATGTATATACCTCCCAACATATACACACCTCCCCATACATGAAAAAACACCACATACACACCACACATGTACATCTCCATACATATATACACACTACACACACACCCATACATCACACATCCCAGTACATTAAAACACACCACATAGACACACCACACACCCCCCCATACCACATACATACATTATACACACCACACACACATCTCCATACATGTATACACACCACAGACACAGGCACACACACACCCCCATATGTATATACACACCACAGGCCTACACACCCATACACGTACACACATACCCACACATGTACACATACACACTCCATACATGCACATTTACAAACACGGAGATACACTTTTTTACAAACATATTCCATCATGTAAGAAGTCTCATTGCCAAATTTGAACTCGGAAAAGCAGATTCCTGAAGATAGGGAACATGATTCTGAAAACTGGATTTTTCGGGTTTCATTTCATTTCAAACATTTTAAGTACAATTCATTAAATATAAAGACGGTCTTTCCTAATAACAAAGCGAGCACAGATTTTAGACGAAAGGGCATGCTTTCCACTTCCATAGTCTAAAATAAACCCGTCTGCACAGCTGGAATGACACACGGCATTTCTGAACTGACCCGGCACAGTGTGGCGCCTCACGTACGCCTGGGGCGCGGTCAGCGCTGAGCAGACTGGTGACTAGAGGCGATTCCCCGTCACGCTGCATCCTCTGCCCCTCGAGGGAGCATCCGCAGGAGGGCACGGAGTGCCTCCCACCCCAGGAAACCCAGCCCCTCTTCCAGGAAGGAGCGTCGTCACAGCAACACCGGCAGGGAAGCCACCAATGACTGATGAACAGAACTCGGCGGGGCCGCACTCAGCACCACCCTCTCCAGGTTCAAATGGACACACGCAAACCAGACCCACACATGGACGCACCTGCCACAACTCAAACACCTTTCCACCCTCAAAACTCTGTTCCATGACATCAGCCCTGCTCTGCCAGTTTTGTGATGTCTTTGATACAGGCTGAGATCCTCCCTTCCCTGGCCTCCCCGCTGCCAGATCTTGTCAAGTCACTTAGAGTTACAGACGCAGGGATGCAATCGGGGAACGCCATCAACGAAGGAAGAAATAAGAAAGGGGAGCTTTACGAGTCCAGAGGACACACCAGCCAGACTCCTCGGAGGAGCAGGTTCCTCATTTCACGAAATCGGCCGTTTCCTTCAGCAGCTCCTCTCACCCCCAGTACAGTCTGTGGCGAGGATGAGAGACACGTCTGCTGGCCGGCTCAGTGGGCTCAGTGTGGAAACACCCACCCTGCGTGCGCATGCCGCTGCTTCTGACTTCACACAAAGAACTCATGTTATGTTTCTATCACTTACATGCAGCAACCTGCATTCAATTTTGTGCTCCCAAAGTCTATTTAAAGTTGGCCGCTTGCAAACTGGGTCATAGTTTCTGACAAAGCCTCTGTTGCTAAGCTAACTCCCAGGCTGAGGATGCCCCTGCTGTGGGCAAAAGAACAGAGCATGCGCCCCTGGTGCCTGAGTGTCACCCCCACCCCCGGAACCTGTGCAGGAGCCGTCGCCCTCAGCCAGACCTGGGGTTGAGGCCGGGCCGGCTCTCCGGGAGCGTCAGGGAACTGGTTGGAGAGAGGCTCACATGTGGGACCCAGGGGCCACCTCGAGGGGGATGAGCACAGCTGGGTCTGGGAGCTGCAGTAGAGAGAAGCCAGCACGAGGAGAGAGCCGCGGGTCGGGCATGTTCACAGGCGCGGGCGTGTGGAGCGCTGTGGGTCTATACGGCCCCGAGGCCCACTTCATGCTCACCCCCACATTATTTTTAATAAAGGCTGTGGAGCGGCTGCCCCACTTGCTAATTACACCTTGTGTCTTTAATCATCACATTCCGATGTCACGAAGGTATCGGTGCCACCAGTTTATCAGAGGAAGCAAAATGCCCACTTCCATACCTCAGAAACCAGAGTCGACCTTCAGCTGCGCTCTCCACGCAAGCATAGATGCCAGACTTCCTTTGTGAATCCCCTCCAGAAGCAAAAACACAACTGACTCAAGACATTTGAGAGGCTGCCATCAAGTAGAAACCTCGCAAGACTGTTCTCTAACATCAGAAAGAAAGTCTGCATCTCGAACACAACGTTTACAAGAAATTCTCATGAGCGGGCACTGCCATTGCTTCACGGTGGAGGTGGGGGCAGAACACCCCGCCCAGCGGCCTGGAGGAGGCTGCTGGCTCCCACCACAAACCCGGTTTCATAAAACCACGACAGAACCATGCCTTACGCTCGCTCTCAGTCAGACACATGGATCCACTTGGGGTTTTCCAGAACCATAACCAGGTTATTGAGTATTCATGGGTTTTTAAGGGGTCTCTCTCTCTTTTTTTGAGATGAAGCCTCGCTCTGTCTCCCAGGCTGGAGTGCAGTGGCACAATCTCGGCTCACTGCAACCTCTGCCTCCCAGGTTCAAGCGATTCTCCTGCCTCAGCCTCCTGAGTAGCTGGGACTACAGGCATGTGCCACCACACCAGGCTAATTTTATGTTTTTAGTAGAGACATGGTTTCACCATGTTGGCCGGGCTGGTCTCCAACTCCTGACCTCATGATCCATCCGCCTTGGCCTCCCAAAGTGCTGGGATTACAGGTGTGAGCCACCGCGCCTGGCCTAAAGGGTCTCTTTAAAAGGATACCTTTTCCATATTGTTTTATTCTTCTTAGGAGTGCAATGAGTTTTACAGAAGCACTGACCAAATCAGCAAGGTGGGCTTCAGAGGGCGCATCACACCCAGAAGCAGCCCCGCCAAGCTCTGTTGCTGGTAAGGGCAGGTTTCCGGCCTCTGCAGGAGGCCTGTCTTCGCGGGGGCGCTTCACTGACGCACCGTGTTGGATGAGGACTGCCGGCTCCCACACATCGAGGTGGGCACAGGAGAGCTCAGGGTTACACTTGTGCCGTGGTCCACAGCACACCAGCGCTGTCCTTTTCAATTTGGGGCGTTCATAAGTGTGTGTTTTTCAGAGAGCTTTACCTCTGAACTCAAATGATTTTGGGAAACACTCCAGTTTTCTCATTGACAGACGGAGCTAACGCCTATCTGGTGGGGCCGTGGGAGAATAAGGGGTCGCCACAGCCAGCACACGGGAGAGCTCTGCTGTCGCACGGGGAGCCGCTCGCAACTGTGGCTGCTTCCATCTAAGTTACTTAAAAATAAAGGACATTAGAAACAGTCGTTGAGCTGGACGGGTCTCATCTCATGTGCTGTGCGCCACAGGTGTCTACAGGCTAACGTGTTTCCAGGAGGCACAGATACAGAACATTCCCATCACTGCAGAAAGTCCCACTGGCCGGTGCTACAGCCGAGCGTCTGGATGGCAAGCTGCCAGCAGGTGGGAGCTGTTACTACGTCACGTGGCCGTTTTAATGCGCTGTCTACCTACTAAGAGATCGTCTAATGTTCTGCTGTTGAGTTCAAGGGGAGTTTTCTAGAGGTTTGTCGTGTATGTGAAAGTGCTCTAAACTCTGCCGAAGACAAGGAACAATAAAAAGCCTGTCGGCACCCACACGGTCTAAGAATTTTCTAGGCATTGCTCACGGCTTCCACGTATCCAAGGGTCAGACTAGATTGGTGAGTGTCTTTACCCCCACTTTTCAGTTCCCTAAGCTTTTAAAACATATATTAAACGACTAATTTAAGAATTACACGAGTTCTCAAAAAATCTGCTGCTGTGACTTACTATAAAATAGAAGTTTTACACGTATAGATCTGACGATTGCCAGCACACTGCAGTCAGATGAGAAAGGCAGGGTTTCCCAGCTTGCGTGGCGCTCAGTGGCTTGACAGCTGTGTCACAGCGATCCAGGCGTGGGTTCGGATGACTGGAAGGAAGTGACTTTCTGAGTGATTTGGCTTCCCTTTCTGTGAAACGGTTATGGTGACGGGGTCGGTCTCAGCACGTAATTGCAGAGGAAGCGTGAGGGAGGGAAAAACGGTACACTGGATTTGGTTTGAAGAGTCTGGGCTTCAGTCCCGCCTCTGCTCTTCTCCAGGGAGGATGGACGGCTTCCTGCCCCCTTCACAGTGTGTCCTCAGATGTCACCCAGTCTTGTGGCTACCGGACCTGCCTCTGGGCAGGAGAATGTCTGGAGATGTCCCATAGACACCCTGGTGGTTAGGATTCATTCCTTTAACAAGAGTCCTCACCGTCAGCAGCCCCTATGTGTGCACACCACTTGGGCCTGAGGATACCTCCGTCAGCAAAAACAGAGTTCACGCTCACTGGACTTAATTTGACCGTGGAGAGAGATGATTGCATAACGCAGCTGTGAGCTAGTGATGGCTTAAAGTATAATCATCTTTCATTCCTGAGGATGGTATGACCAGAACAGAACTCACTAAAGATGTTAAATACCCTAACAGTCTCCTGCACGTACGATAAAATGCTGCAGGATTTATGATTCCATAAAGGAACGGCCGTGAGAAAATAACTCCTAGTTGCAAAAAGTCAGTGACATTTCACAGCTGGGCTGTCAGTAGTTTTAAAGGAAAAGTGTTTTTCCCGTCAAAGTGAAAGATGCTATTTACATGTTGATGGAAGGAGCTGAATTGCTTCAATGCCTTTGTGTATATTTGCAAACTAAATGTCTCATTTCTCAGAATGTCATTTTAATAGTATCTGGAGAATGTCATCAAGAAAGAGTTGGGTTTTGATAATTAAATACAGAGCAGATTCTGCAGGGGCGTGATGTTCCCTGGAGAGGTACAGAGCGTGTGCCTCATTGCTCCTGCCTGTACTTGGATTTGATGTGCAGCTTAAATAAAAAAACCAGTTTAATTTGGAATGCCAAACAGACCAATCAGTTACTCTCCACTGTAAAATTTAGATATGATTTTGCCAGCTCTCAGATCTTATTTTTAAGTATGGCATCTTTTTTCTTAAGCTGATTAAATAGAGAAATCCAGAAACATGGCTAGGCATCTTTGTAGAACCTTTTTGAGCCAGATATTACCACCAGGGAAAGCCCAGAGGCTACCTTTTCTTAGCCCACCCACAGATGAAAAGCAGGTTTTCAGTTATTATTGCTTGTTAGGTTTTGGAATGTTTTAGGAGCTTACCAAGTGATTTCACCCATTTTGGGCAACGTAAAAGTGTGTGAAGATAAACCACAGGTTGTCTTCATTTTTTAAGGTTCCGGGTTTATTGTTTCTAATTAGCAAGCCTTGTGAGTTTCATATGAGAAAAAGAAATAAGGTTTTTAGACCTCTCTTCTTTAAGTTCATTCTCCTGTGAACTGAGACAGTGTTCAAAAAACCAAAGTGAAAGAATTCAAATGTTGACAAATAACTCAAGGCTACTACAAACCCCACTCCTTTGGGTTGGTGGGAAGTGGGGGAGCAGAGAGCACTGGGGAAAGGTACAGGGTCCCCAGAGACCAGGCCTGTTTCGGAACCTTCACTGACATCCCCCAACTGGGTAACATGAGTGAGCCCCACTGCGGGCCAGCTCGGGGCAGGGGATCCCCCAGATCCTTTGGGTAATCATTCAGGTGAATTCCCAAAGGTCATGGCTCACAGATGCTGGGACCCCAGCTTTCTACCCTGTGAAGATGGGGTCTGGAGGGGCCGGGCAGAGGGGAGCCCTCTGCTAGCTCTTCCTGTTGTGGACAACTTTCTCCTCCTGGGATCCTTCTCCCTGCTTGGCTCTCCTGATGGTCTCCCTACCTCTCAGCTACCAGTCACCCGAGAGAGAGGACTCCATCTCCTCTACATAACAAAATATGCCACTGACGCTCTTTTACACAGGACAGTGCTGCTCTGGGCGATGCCCTAGGGAAGCAGGGAGCTTAGCGCTTCCAGGATTCACCAGGAGAGCAGCTACCCTCGGGAGACAGAGTCTCAGCCAGGGCCATCTGCAGAGCCAGACGTCCTCTACACAGCCTGAGACGATTCCAACCTGTGTTAATAAATTGCAGCCTCGCCCAGCAGGCATCCTCTCAGAAATTGAGATCTCGATGGGATGCGTAAGGAGCTGCCAGCCACTCACATGGTGATGTGGATTCATCACAGAGGGTGGCTGTCTCCCAGCAATCACTCTGTGAGTTGCATTTGGATAGGTCTGCAGAGCCAGGCATTTTGGAAGGCAGAGCTCTTCTGGGGTAAAGCCGGATGGCGTGGAGCCGGTGTCGGGGGATACCCAGACCCTACCACCTTGACAATCTGGAGTGGAAGAGGTTTGCAGCAGGTGCCCCAGATCAAATCTTTTTAAAAAATACAGTATTTAAAGATTTGCTTATGCTTGTCTCAACCCTGGGACATGGGGAAGGACACCCCCGTCTCTCCCTCTGATGCGAGCCCTCCCCGCAGCTTCTCCTGCTGGCCTGTGGGCTCCACAGCCCCAGGGAGCCCGGCTTCCATCCTGCATACCCATCACTGCTCTGAATGTGGTTCCGTAATTTTGTTGGTCTCCTGATTAGACTGTGAGCTATTCTGAGGACAGATACAGGGACTTGCTTTTCTTTCACAATAATAGCAATAAGAAGAAAATTAGTAACAGCAAAACACACACACCACTTGCTCTGCACGGGGCTGTTCTAAGTGCACCACATGCATGGACTCACTTTACATGGCGTTATCATCCTACCAGGTATCATCTTAAGTAAGCACAGAGAAAGTAACTTGCCCAAGATCACCTAACTAGCTGGTGGTGAAGCCAAAGTTTTCATTTACAAAGTTTATCACCGTGTCCTGTGCAGAGCAGGCATTTAATAAAAAGTATTTATAGTGTGTATGTGTAGGGATGGATGAATGCAGGAATGAACAAACCAACATTTAAAACATTCCTTTCAGTCCTAAACAGCTAATTTTCACCTGCACCGGTAAAGAGCACAATCGATCCACTCATGAATTAGAAACAGGCTGTCTGCCGTTAGAGAAAATTCGGGGCAAGAGAACTTGATAAATATCATGACACCTGCAGGGCTCAGCCACGGCTCTTGGTTCAGAACCTGGTCTGAGGTCCCTCTGCGTTGCCATGTGGGCTTGGAGGGCTCTGAGGCACCGCCAAGGAAGGGCAGAGCGGAACCTGGGACTGGGCGCACTTTGGCAAACATCACTCGCACTGGCCCGAAACTGCCCCTGAGACTGGGCGGATATAAATGGGCAGTTCCTGGCTCCTCCTCCGCACTGCATTTATCCACGGCAGCCCTTAGGACTGCGTTTACTGGCCAGGCCTATTCCCCAGCTCCTCCCTCTCCTCTTCCTCCCCTCTCCTCTTCCTCCCCGTCTTCCTTCCCCCTCTTCCTTTTCCTTCCCCCTCTTCCTCCTCCCCCTCCTTTGCCCTCCCTCTTCTCTTCTCTCCCCTCCACTCCATCCTCCCCCACACCCTCTTCCCCTCCTCATCTTTATCAATCCCAACTCATTTCATACAAGGGGAGGTGGAGTGTGTGAAGAACTGGACCTGTAAGCATCTCTCAGGGAAAAGTATTGATAATTTACATTTTTTTCTGTCTTCTTTAGAAAGTGCTTTTTTATCAACCGATGGGTACTGTGCACAAAGGGGATGGTGAACTGGGTGATGTACACCATTCCGGGGTGGGGGTCTCAGTGTGTTCTGCCCGGCTAGATGGCAGGGTGTGTGGGCACAGCCAGGGGTGGAGCTACGCAGCCCAGACCTGGGGTCCCAGCCACATGTGTCCACCCAACACCTGAGACGTGGCCAGGCCACACTGAACCATGAGTTAAAATATATCTGAGTGTGAGGACTTCATGAGAGAAGAAGAATTATAAACCATTTCATGAAGAGTTTTTATATGGATTCTGTGCTTACATGACATTTGGGGTTTCTTAGGTTAAAGAAAAGACATGACATTAAAATGATTTCACCTGTCCCTTCCTATATGTTCTGTGTCCACTGGAAGAGGCACACTCCCAGGCGGGCATTGTTTCTGTGTGGCTGTGTGACCTGGGGCTCCAGGCCTGGCTTTGCTCTCTGGCTTCCCCTCCATTTGCTACCTGGCCTCGGGCAGGCCCAGCCCAGCTCTGAGTCTCAGTCCCTGGGAGAATGAAGATGATCCTTGGAGGGTCCTAAGTATGGGGAGGGCTGCGCAAAGCCATGAGTCAGCACGGGGAGATGAGCGCTCTGCTGGTACTTGCCTGCCCTGGGAGGGGCCCGTGGCAGGAGGCAGGAAGAAGGAAGCTTGCACAGGAAGCACCCAACCCAAGTCCACAGAAGAGAAACCAGCTCTGCTGTCTCTGAGGACAGGGCAGAGACAGCATGTGGTTGCTGGCGTGGAGTCCCTTCCCCGGGAGGCATCAGACGTGCAGCAAATGCCAGTCCCAGCGCTCTCCTCCTCTGCTCTCTCGAATTGTGTAGCCGCTGCTTGGGTGTATCGAGTAACACATGTGATAAGCTTAACCGTGCTCCTCCCAAATCCACAGGCTGATGTCCCCGCCCTCACTGCCTCGCCACGTGACTGCATTTGGAGATGGTGCCTTTGAAGAGGTCATGACATGAAGATGAGGTCCCGCTGGAGTAGGGTGGCCCTGCTCCAACGTGAGGGTGTCCTTCTAAGTAGAGATTAGGACACAGACACACGGCCGCTGGAGGATGTAGAGAGGGGATGCCGCCTACAAGCCAAGGAGAGGCTGCAGAGGGAACCAGCCCTTGGCACCTTGATGTGGGATTTCCAGTCTTCGGGACTGTGGCAGAAGACACGTCTGTGGCTGAAGCCACCCAGTCTGTGCTGTTTGTTGTGGCAGCCCCAAGAATGCAACACACAACGCAGACAACGTCTGCAAAGTCCCTGGCTCACAGGAGGCACCCATACAGTGTTAGTGCTGGCCGTGATAGATGTGTGTGTGTGTGTGTGTGTGTGTGTGTGTGTGTGTGTGTTTTGTTTTTGTTTTTTTGAGACAGGGTTTCACTTTGTTGCCCAAGTTGGAGTGCAGTGGTGTGATCATGACTCACTGTAGCCTCAACTTGTCCAGGCTCTGGTGATCCTCCCACCTCAGCCTCCTGAGTAGCTGAGACTGTAGGCACACACCACCATGCCTGGCTAATTTTTTGATTTTTTTGTAGAGATAGGGTTTCACTTTGTTGTCCAGGATGGTCTCGAACTCCTGGGCTTAAGCGATCCACCTGCTTCAGCCTCCCACAGTGCTGGGATTCCAGGCGTGGGCCACCGCACCCGGCCTTGTTTGGTGTTTTTAACATATAGTGAATCATCCCCAGGAAGCTTAGCTATCACCAGAAAACCCCAAAGAGCAAGCCCACAGGTCTTCAGATCCACAGCATTCAGAGAAAGCTGAGGGGGAAAAGCCGCAAGCAGCCTGGCTAAGGACACAGGCAGTGATCTGAGCACTTGCTGGTCCTCCAGAGGCAAGCACCCAAGCCCCTTGATTCACACTGCCAGCAGGTAATGAGTTCCTCCGGGGGCCAGTGAAGCCAAATGCCTTCTGTCCTAAGGACCAAGGACTGCCAGGCAGGCAAAGACTGCCCGAGACAGGGTGTCCCTCTGCGGGCGGGTCTTGCCCCTGTCCCCCTCCTGGTGCTGAGGCATGTCACTGGGTTCTCCAGGGCAGCTGGTACCCTTTCCTTCTTGGGTTCTGCCAAGTTCTGTAGGAAGACGGAGAACCAATACAAAATGGGCAGATTGATAGAAAGCTGGTAAAATAGTGAGGCAGGGCCATTTGGAAACCAAATTTCCCTGCAACTTAAAAAGACATAGGGAGTGAGAGGCACAACAGGGATTTCTTCATTTCTGAGAAGGAGAGCCCTGAGCCGAACCTGTGCCTGCCTGGAGGAAGTTATGCTCCATCCACACGAGTGAGTCACGCATCAGGAGTGCAGCCTCCTTGCTCCTCTGATGCGTGTTTCTCCCTGTTCTGACTGTTCTCAACCACTGGTCCCCTGGGAACTGCACCCCACATGACTGGACTAACACTGCAACTCAGAGAAATTCCACAGTTAACCCTTTAGTTACTCCCTCTTCCTCTTATATCCTGATGTGGCTTATTCAGGGTGAGAGAGCAGCAGATTTCAAGGCCCTGAGTCACTGAGGGCAAAACTCGCAAAGGAGATTGGAAGCTCCTGCAGGCAACAGACCAGGCCTCGCCACCACCTCCCCAGCAGCCAGCAGCCAGCAGCGCCCAGAGCCTGCACAGGAAACAGCTTTTATGTGAAAAAGAAGTTAGGAAATAGGTATGATTCATTTACTCTTTGAAACATCTGTGAGCCAGTTATGTGCTGGGGCTGCTCCAGGCTTAGAGACGGAGGCAAAAGAGAGAGGAAAGTTCCCTCCTGGATGTTGGAGGGGAATTAGCCGGATGACAAGCAAATCACTGTGATCTGTATCAGAGCACTCGGCCACAGGCTCTATGACGCCAGAGGAAAGAGGCGTTGAGTGTGGGTGGGGTCGGGTGGAGAAGATGGCAGCAGGGCAGGAGGGAGGGGCCCTGAGCAGCCTGGGTCGGGCAGAGGGGCGGCTCTGCAGAGGGCGTGTGTAGGGTGGATGGGGCAGCCCCCACTGCAGCTGCCTTCCCTGCTGGCAGATCAGTCACCAGCCCCTGAAACTGACAGCAGCTTTCCTTGACTTTCTCCTAAGGGGAAAAATAAATGCCCCCCAGAATCACACACAGAAACGTACAGAGAGGCAGGTGGCACTTTTTCTTTTGTGGTTCAAGTTTAAACGCTCCACTAAGTCACGCAGCATCGCAGAGCACACACTTGGAAAGACACAAAAATGCTTCCCATCAGGTTTAAAGAAAATAAAAGCTCTTCTTAAACTACCTACAGGAACCATAGTTTTAAAATTTCCCATTTTTGAGGTTTTTAAATAATCGGAACTTTAAACATGAGATTTCAGAAAACAAAATCCTAAGTGTGGGCTTTGCTAGGGCTCAAGAATCTGACTCTGACAACATTAAACGAATCGAAAATACATGTGGGTGTTTTACAGCATCAAACAACAGGAAAAAAACTGAAAGCCACACAGAGTTTTATAGAAACTGGAGTTGCAAATCAGTTATTCTAAGACTTAAAATACCATCGGTGTTAGCAGCCTGGAGACCTCTGAGCAGAGCTGTTTTTTCCACTTTCATTTTTAGCTGAAACAGTCCTCCTGGTGTGGATATTGTATCCAAGCCATGTTCTTAATAAATTAGTAACTTAATACATTTATGGTTAAATGATACTGTTAATTATAAAATGACATTACCAGTAATGTAGTTTAAGTATGGGCTGAATAAAATGAGTGACCCCCCATTCGACATTGACTAGAACCATTTACATGTTTATAAAATTGATCTTTCTAAATCATTAGGTAAGAAACGACTGCTCATCACTTTGAGATAAAATGTAAACAGGAACAGTATGTAGTCACCTATTCGCTTTCCACAGACGATTTGAAAGCAAATCATGGAAAATTACCCACGTGGCTGATACAGAGACTGAGTCCAAGTAGAAATCAGAGAAGGCCCCATTTCTTCCAAGTTTATTATTATTATTAAATAAAAACGCACTGCGGACCACGGTAAAGAGGCCTGAAGACTGATATTCAATTCGGTTCAATTCCGTGGACATGTCTAAAGCATTCTGGGTGTAAGTCGGGGGTTGCCCTGACCCTAACGCTAGCCCATCTTCAGCAGCCAGACATTCCAGTACACCACCATCTCCCTCGAGTTGGAGCATGCATAATTTTATGTTGAATTAAAGTACCAAGGAAATGGAACAATTTCCCTTGAGGGAAAAATATATATGTTTAAAACCTAAAAAATGTTGAAAAATGAAAAGTATTTTTGCACCAGAGCAAAGGAATTTTATCATCTCTTTCCTCTCCGAGAACCTCCTGATACCTTCAGGACCAATCACACAGCACGGACCAAGAGCAAGGGCCCCCCATACAAATTAGGGTGGGTTTACAGTTTTGTGCACAACGGCAGGCTTATTCCTCATAATCGGAAACGATTCTCTGGTCTAGAGAGAAGGATGGGCAGAAAGACAGACGGCGAGGACCCCGGGCATCTGTGGTCCTTGTCAACATCCCTGGATCATCTGTCCTGAGTATCTCAGTGGGAAAAGGGTCCAGAACCCTGACTCAGGACACTACAGGGCAATCGATGGCAACACAGAGAATCCAAATCAGACAAAAGAAGCCAGTGCCTTCAAATAAGGCGGACAATGGTGAAGGTCGTGCTAGAAATACAAAACAGATGAATTCTTAGTAGCCGGAAGGATTTGAATGATTTTTAATTTGCAGTTTCCTGTTTGATTAACTGTATTTTCCAAATGTTTTGTGGTAAGGGTTAGGAACAGGCTGTGCAGGAGCCGCCTCTGGAAGGGCCGGTCACAGTGAGGGTGAAGAAGGGCTGGAGCCAGAGGCTGAGAGCCTTGGACTGCAGTCTGCGCTAAGGACTTCCTGGAAGTTCTGGGGGCAGGAGGGTGACGATCCAACCGATATAGGGAAATCCTGGCAGCCAAAATACAGGACACATGGGAGTGGGAGGAACCTGGAACCTTGGCTCTCGAGCCTGGAGAGCTTTGAAAAATGCCCGCGTCTCCATTGGGATCTAAGGTGGGCAGAGACTCTGGCAGATCTGAAAACTCTCTGGGAGATTCCAATGTGCAGTCAGGCCAGAGCTTGGCCCCAGAGGAAGGACAGCTGGTGAGGAGCCAAGCAGCTGCACGCAGGAAAAAGCAGGTTATGGATTCAGGAGAGGTCCAAGGGAACAGCCTGAGTGTTTCCCATCCTTCCTCCAGACCTCTGGGATTCAGAGTGAGTTCTTGCAGAACCAGACCAGAGGGAAAAGTCAGAGGCACACTCCATGGTGGGTGAGAAGAAAGGAGTGGGACCTTAGTAGATGAAATTAGGTTTCTGAGCTAAAAGAAAATCTGATGTGTTTCACCGTTCTTGAACTGGTATAAATGTTTATGCTCTTTCAAACCAGCAGCTAATTAGATAGAATGAAGTTTGGAAATACCTTTATCTAAAAAATAAAAATGTTAAAAAATCAAAAGTATTTTTGCGTGGGAGCAAAGGGATTGTTACGATCTCTTTCCTCTCTGAGAAACTCCTGAGCCTTCTAGGACAATCACACAGCATGGGCCGAGAGCAAAACCGGCTTTGTCTGCCCTTCCTCGTTTCCCCGTCTCTTCTCCTCCCTTTCTTTCTCCTTCCCTTCCTTCATTCCTTTATTTCTTTGCAAGGTCAGAACCTACCTATTGCCACAATCTTCCTCAATAAATTAGTAACAATGAATCCTATTAACAAGGACCAGGCTTCCACCCAGCTGTCAGGGAAGAGCGTAGCAGCAAAAGCCCATGCCCTCAGCCTCTGACTCACCAAGGGGATTGTGTTTAATAACAAAACGACACGCGCCTTTTTAGGATCAGCTCATGTCTTACCGTATTGGTCTTCTCGGTGTTTAATTCTCGTTTGCCTGAGTGGTTTCCCATCCTGAATAGATCAGCTCTTCAGGGTCTAAAAGAGAAAGAGAAAGTGTTAGCCTTAAGTCTAGTATTCTTAGTTTTCTATGTTGTTTTTCAATCAGAAAGACAATCCTGTGAGATATATGATGCCCACTTTTGAGAAGAGGACACCAAAGCTCTGAGAACTGGAGAGACACACCCAAGTCATCTTATTAACAAATTCTATCTTTTGATCCCATGCCAAGAGCTCAAAAACAGAACCGCGCCAACGCCCAGATCCTGTTCAGTAACACACTTCAACCTGTCTCAAGAAATCTTGCAGATTTGTGTCTATGTACAGAAATTATCCATCCATACATACATATGTACACACACAGAGAATTACATCCCACACTCAGGTGTACTGTAATGAGCTGAGATGTCAGAAAAGTGCTGACACTCTTCTACAACTAAAAGGTAATAAGAAGATATTCATGCTCGTTGCTTGAAAAAAAAACCATGTGAGCACAGAAAGAGCCAACATCAGACCAAGGATTGCTTAACAGACAAGTGTCCAAAGAATCTGCAGAATCTGTAGGGTAAGTTACACGAAAAAAGTGTGCCGTTCCTCATTTTTAGTTTCTAACCCCAACCTTAGCAGCACATTCATGATTTTTCCCCAGGACGTGCAAAGAAGGGAAGCACTGAGCCACGCTCATTCCAAGCAAACTGCTCCTCCCAGCCTGCCTGCAGGACCTGCCCTGGCCTTGGGCCGATCAGCTGACAGCCACTGGAACCATCAGCCCCAACCTGGGTGCAGGAGACCAGAGTGTTTAAGGACAATGACATGTTTTCCTTGAAGGATGCATCCTTTTGAGAAAAGGTGTGAGAACCCAGGGACAGCTTTCCTTGTGAGGGAACCAGATGAACCATCTCCTGAACGTGGGGATGGGGGACTCCACAAAATACGAGACGCCCAAACACAAGGTGAATTGTGTTCCTCGAAAGCCACTCTTTAGAAAAGAGAATTGCCTGACAGCCAAGCTTTTCCGTCTCCCACATTACCGGGTCCCTTTTTGGTGGCTCAGGAAGGACTAGCCGAGGACACTTTTCCGCAGGCAGGCACCCCCATCACCCCACAGCCGCTGGAAGGGTTGCTGAGAAGAGAAGCCAATGCGGACAGGACAGTGGCCACTCCCGGGCCCCACCCCGCTCACGTGTGTGGGGGTGACTCACAGCCGGCCAGCGCAGAGTGAAGACCCACCCACCTTCATCACGTGTGAATGCAAACGGGGGCCTGCCATAAGACTTCCCGCGAGGGCCTCATGCAGGGAGGTCGAAAACATGCTGGACTTCAAGCAACTCAGGTCAAAGTGCCCACGGATGGCGCTCTGGTAAATCACAGATGGGGTTCTAGTGATGCTATGAACAAAACCGGCTGCATGAACCCCATGCTTCGTGGCATGAGAGAGAAAAAAGCCATCAGAGTTTGAAGCGTACGATTTGAAAAACGCAAGGCTACCTTTGCGGATGACTTCAGCATCCAGTGCGATTCTATCTTCTCAATTTATTTAAATTAGACAACCAAAAAAACCTTATAGAGGCAATCTTCTCATTGAGAAGTGAAGGTCTGTTGCACAAGTGGGGCCTTCCTGGGTAAGAATGGGTTAACAAAGGGAAAGATCAAACTCACTGCGTCCTTCTGGGGTCTAAGCATGAATGAGTGTGTTCCTTGTGAGGTGCTGCTCTGAACCCTGGGTACACGGGGGCTGTCATTCTGAAGTCTGACGGCTCTCTAATTCCACGTGGTGTTGTTGGAACTAAATATTAAGAGCTTGCAGGATCGGCATATTTTATAGAATAAAACATGTCAAATATCTGTCAGCCCATCTTTCTGTTTAAGAACTGAGAAGTGGTCTATTCAAAGCTAAACACCGGTAAAACCAGGTAACCTCCTTTAGTGAAGGTGGACAACTTGGACCTTCTCAGGCATTTTGCCCATCCAGACACAAAGAACCTCCTCTCGCTGGCTGTGTTCTCCGAGTGCCTATTCCTGGCCCAGGCATCACCTCACCTCTGCCTCCTGGGAGCCCTCCCCTGCCCAGGCCCCTTCCTGCTCCCTGGCTCCATCCATTTCTCACCCTCCCCCTCCTACCTCCTCATGCTGGGACTAGGCAAACCCAAATGCAACACTCACTCCTTCCAGAAAACAAAGCTCCAAGGATTTGTACCAAATCAGAATAGTGTGGGACATGTAAATATCTGGGGACATGCTGACAGACACAGAGAGCTATTTTTGGACAAAGGGCTCTTGAACACAGCTGAAATCTACCCACAAGGTGCTGAACTGCTCCTTGGAGAGGGGCCGTGTTTCTTCCGAGTCAGTCTGTTGTGATCCAACTTTATCATACTTCATAGCACACTTCTAGGTTACGCTTGGGATGACTGATCTTAATCACGATTTAGAAAATGCAAGAATACTGGAAACAGAATTGGTGAAAATAACTCAAGTTCAGACTTTTGAATACATCTAGTTGGATTTGACTAGTTAGTTAGACAAGCCTACTTACTTGCATTTGACTGGTCTCTAGGATTAATATAAAGAAAATGTATTTATATGCATCATTGAGGATTGGTTAATTCTAGCCTTAAATGCAAAATTCATATACTAGCAGGAAAAGACAGCAAAACAAAAACTGGATGTGTGGGAGCCTCATCAGAACCCTCAGTGGAAACGGCTTCTGAGCACTGGTAAGCGAGATGCGTCTCACCGCACTATGGAGGGAACCACAGAGCATGTGGCTGATAATCATGAGTGACTGGCAGTCTCCCTCATGAGCTTCTGACACTCTGTCCCAGTCTGCCTTTTAGAGAAGAGCTAGAGAAGAATGAAGATCTCACTATCACAGGGCTAAGAGCTCAGCCCGGCAGCTGGTTTCTGTAATGTGCTGAAAAGATCCATCTGCACACAAAAGCAGCTGCATGCTTGGAGGAAATCTTTTTTATTTCATTTTTGCAATTGATCAAAATTGAGAGAGCCAGAGAAAAATCAGATAAACACGTGAAATGCTGCAAGGAAAGCCAGCTGACTCTGAAGCATCTCTTGGGTAATTAGTGAAGCCTTTTGTAAAATAATAGAAAAGGACAAGAGAGGGAGGAGAACTGAGCAAGAGCCATACGGAGGGACAGAATTCCAGATTCCATCGCGACCGCCGAGATTTCCAGCCTGGACTTCACTTCTAGATCCGATTCAGTCACTGGGATTACTGGACATTTTGATAATGTTTATGTGATTATCAGCACTTAGTATTACCTCGAGGGCTAACACGGGATATGCACAGTCAGTCATCCAGATTTACTAGGAAGCAGTCCACTGTTGTTCACTGTTAGCAAAAATTTTTTTAATAAAATACACCTAAAGCAACTTCAGACTACACGTCACCTTGATGGCGCCATAGGAGAACTCAGCATAGATAAAACTAGCTAGCCTATCAGTGCGGGGAAACAGCTCCCAGCCAAAACGCTGGGGCTCAAATGCCTTGCTCCTGGGTATTTTGCTGATTTCATTCGCTAGGGAATTCTGACTTTTTACAGTGCAAGTCAGGCAGGTGAGCCTTGTGTCTCAATACAGTTTCCGTCTGGGTGACTCTGAACAAGACTCCACTTTTCTGAGCCTCAGTTTCCCATAAAGTGGAGGTAATAAAACCTGCTTTTCTGCACTGGTGTGAGAATGAAGTCCACGTGAGCTGCAGGGCTGGGCAGGGCTGAGGTGAGGGTTGGGGTGTGCTGAAGAGTTGCTTGCTTTCTGCCTTCCTCTTCCCTCCACCAGGTCCTGGGTTCCCCGGGTGAGTGGCGAGCAGCTGCAGAAACATCGCTACCTATTTACCATCGCACATGTTCAGAGACCTCTGCATGGCTTCCCACATCTAGATGCCTCCACTCCTAAACTGACAAGGGCAAAGGAAGAAAAAGGGCTAAAAACACCAGGCGCCTTTAGAAGCCCGGGAGTTACATCCTGTAATTGCCTGTCAACAGAGCTCTTGATCCGACACACACAACTAAAGCCGGGGAAATGAAGCGGCTGCTGCTTTAAGACTCCACAAAGCGCCCTGGGGTGCAGGAGGTGAGGAAAGAAGGAAAAGACTGAAGAGGACATTCAAGAGACAGCCATTCCCCAGACGTCGGAGAAGTATTCAAATACTAAGATGAGAAACTGGTGATTTTTGAAATAATTTTGAGTGCAATTTTACAAGCAATGAGATTATTGTGAAATCCCTTGTTTAAACAAATGTACCTGAGATAGACAAGACCTCAGTGCAAGTCTTCCTAGACAGTTGGCACTTGGTTACCCATATCATCTCACTCCCACTCCCAAAGCTGCGAAATAGAAGGAGCAAACGTCGTCACTGCTGAGGGTTTAGCGGACAAGCATGGCAAGGTCAAATTCACGATGGTGTGGAATGCGTAACGTGCTCTCTGCATGTCATTGTGTGTTTAGGCTTATTAGCAAAACGTGTGTAGTACAGAGCTGCAGGGAACACCCATATTGTAGGACACAGATCACACGTGTTACTTGTAGACTTAGGATTCTCCTGGCGTTGTTTTCATAACATGCTTTTGATTGCACTTTTTTTTTTTTTTTTTTGAGTCCATGTTCCAGAAAGGAATCCTAAAGTAAATGTTTCTACGGAGATAACGGGATTTATTTTACAACGATTTGCTTTATCCGTCACATTTCTATAAAGCTAAGTTAGACAATTATAGGAATAACCCTGTAAGCTTCATTCCCACGTTACATTTGCAAAACTTTAGAAGATGGAATCTAGCTATGAGAATGCCTCTAGAAATATATTTTTGTTATGAACAGAGTTAGCTGGATGTTGGTTACATTCTGAATATCCCATGTGGAAAGGACATCCTACATTCCTCAATTATTAATCAATACAATGAAAGAAGCATGTGGTGGTGAGGGTCTCAGAAGCGGACACGAGGCAGCGTGATGTGGCATGGGGACCGGCCAGCAGCACCTGAGAGCTTTTTAGAAACACACATTCTCGGGCTTGGACTCTGCTTTCAGAAGCCCTGCAGGTGATTTGTGTTCAAGAAAACTTCTTCATATAGATCAGAGGGCAAAATCTATGACATGTGATTTTTTTTCAGAATAGAGATTTCCCACACTTGTGTCACAAGGACCTTGTCCCACTCCTTTACCTTCCCTTCTTCACGTAGTGAGAGAATTACCCACCTCCCCACACCACCCACCCACCTTGCACTGGCCACCTGGCTGCTGGGCAGGAGCCACATTTCCCAGCAGCCCTTGCAGCCTTTCTCTATCCCACAAGACTGTGTGGAAGTTTGGTTCTAAGATCACTTCCCTAGGCAGCAAATACATTAGAGAGTTTTTTTTTTTTTTTTTTCTGTATTTGGAAACTGTAAATGTTACACCTAAACAGACACATAAGGATATACAATAAAACAGAAATTATGGTGAATTTAATAAAATCTACCCAGCAGAATCCACTTATTGTCATTCCCAGAAGGAAGAGTCTTAACATTTACTTATGCTGGCAGAGTTTAAAGAGCCCACCATGATGGCACCTTTTCTGCTTTCTCTGCTTTTTAAAATCCCAGGAGTGAGGTTCTCAACATCCCACGTGCTTTGGAGTCTTCGCTGTGTACTGGACCTGAAAGGTGAGCTGGCTGTACTGCCTCGTGGCTGCTCCTATCCTGCGCGAGATCGCTCGCTGGGTCTCCGGGTCCTCAGCGCCTCTTCAGAAAGCCTGGCAACGCTTGGCTGGGAGGAGCAGCTCCAGAGGCGCGCACTGAAGACACCACTCTGTGGGTCTGCTGGACGAAACACAGCATCACCCAGCATCCACCGAGGAGCCCAGCGCTCGTGGGCGTGGCTATTTTGGAGGTGCCATAACTACTCCTTCTTGAAGAATGCAACTAGAGGAAACGCTGTTGTGGACCTGCACGCTTCAGAAAATGCTTCTCTGACCCCGAACTGTGTGTTACCTATTGATGGAGTAGAATTCAGATTGACATAGAGAGGTGCAGACCCGGCAGCCCAGGAATGAGAAAACCTGAATAACAGTGGAACTGCGGAAATTCCAAAGGGTTGTCATGCCCCTTTGTAGGGACGCTAAAGGCCAGGCAGGGGGATCAGCAGAAGGCTGTGGGCAGCAGGAAGGAGACCCCCACGGGAGAGCCCTGGGGTCCTGTGAGCCCTGGGCAGGGGCCACTCCGTCTTGTGAGGCCTCTGCCTCCTCTCCAGCACCCAGGGCGGGACTCACCAGGACCGCAACCAACATGCTGAGACCGGGTGATCTCCCCAGCCGCAGGTAACTGCCTGGGAGACCATGCCCTGACTTGGCAGGCTCGGCAAGAGTGTAGACACCGCCCCTCTCCCCTGCAGGGAGGAAACAAGCCCCTCCCTCTAGACCAGGACAGTGGCAGCCTCAAGTCAGAAGGACAGGCGATCCAATCCTGGAGAACAAACGTCAAAGAACAAGAAACTCATCTATAACACAAAACAAAAGCCATCTGAAAGAAAATCAATGAAACCAAGTGACGGGGCTTCTCTTCTTTCTCTCCCCTTGACCCCTTTCTCTCTCCACCCACGTCCCTCCCTCCATTCCTCTTCCTCTTATTCTATCGATACCCAAGCATTGAAGCCTGTGTTCTGTAGACAATCATTTTTCTTTCTCAGACCAAAAGTATTATCGTAACACAGTGTGTTCAGAGCATAGCACACAGCAACCAACATCACCAAAAACCAATAAAATGAGCGCTCTGCCAACGCCTTGGCTTTGCACTTCTGGCCTCCAGGACCGTGGGGGCTGCTTCTGCCGTTTCAGGATGCCCACCTGTGGTGCCGCCTCGCAGCAGCCCTGGAGAGTCACGTGCTGGGAGGTGGGAGGTAAGTGGAGGCTGGCAGGGTGCAGAAGGTGGAGGTGAAGGTCTGGGGAGGGACACAGTGTTCTGGGCAGAGGGCATGGCTGTGCAAATGCCCTGCTGCACAGAGGCTGTGAGTGGAGTTTGAGTGTGGCATGAAGCGACCTAACAGAACAGAATCCACAAATGCATGGAGTCCCCTCATGCACCCACAGAGGGGCAGGGGAGTGACTTATACCACAGGACACAGGCAATGTTCTCTGCCCGTTCTGAACAGTGAGTCAATTCTGCTAATGAGCAAGTCTTCCGGAGTGTTGGGGCCGCAGAAGAAGAACCACCTGCAAGCCAGGAATTCTCCACAAAGGACAAGGTCAGAACTCATCTGAGGCACCCGTGTCTGTCCAAGAGCAAGCTTCCCACAGACAATGGAGGGACCCAGGCTCCCGGTTTTTCAGAAGCCAGCCCTGGAATAGGGCCTCCACAGTACTTGCAAACGAAAAAAGTTCCAAAACCCAATCTGCATTCACCCATGTAAGAAGCGCCTGATAAGGAAGTAGCCTCTCTATTTCCTGGCATGGGGACTTCTGCTCTGAGGTATCAGATCACATCATTCCTAAGGCAGTCATCACCATTCTTCGTTTTCCTCTGCCTTAGCAGATTCAAGTAGATTTATGGCACTGTAGATCATGGCCTTAGTTATCAAAATCATTTTAAGAGAAAACGATGGAATTATAGAAAAGTGGAGTTTATCAGAAATCTGATTGTGGTCCCTTGAAATCACTGCTTCAGGGTCAGCTGACTTTGGAGATAAAGCCATTATCAGAATCACGCGGCAAATTACTGGCTCCAGAGTTCCCAGCTTGCTCCAGCATTACCTGTCTAAGCCAAAACAAAGCATTTTGTTGAAGAAAAAAGAAAGGCAGGTCAAAGAGCAGCTCATCCATGTGTCAGTGAGATTAGCATTTGAAATTTCTTGTCAATGTATCCACATGTCTGAGACAGGTATGGTGTTCAGCTTTAGCAGCATTATGAAGAGTTACGAAATTCTCTGTGTAAAAATAGCGAGGTCATGAGGAAGCTTGTCAGGACTTCTGCATAAGTCCTGACAAGCCACGCCAACACCGTCACGCTGGGACTGGACTTTGGATGGCACGGGGCAGGCAGAGTCACGCAGGCACAAGTGGCACACCCGTGCTGTGTGGCCGGGCGCATCCCTGGTGGCTTTGCAGTCACGTGGGGCTTAGTCATAGGAACATAGGTCGTGTCTGGCCAAGTCCCCTTTCCAAGTGTGCCGTGAGCAAGCTGCCCAACCCAGGGGCTGGCAGCTGGGACAGGGAGTACCATGGGCTGCAGGGAGGAAGCGGGAAGGCCTGGGGCAGATGTGCCTAGCCAGGGCCTTCCTGTTCCTGCTCTCCCTGCCTGCTCTGAGGATGTGGGCCCTGTCCTCCTTATCTGTAACACCCTGATGGTGGATGCTGCTTCCCCGAGCTGCTGTGGAAACTGCTGGTTAATATTTTACAGGTCCCTGGGTTGCAAACCGTCAAGTCAGAGGAACGCTACACCCCGGCACCAGCTGCTCCTCTGTGGCCACCCACGTGTCCCTCCTGAGCACGGCAGGGAGTCACGCCTTTGCCAACACCACCGTCCACAGGGTCAACATAACCCTGGGCCCTGGTCTTAGTAACTAGAGGAAACACACGGACTTCAGGCATTGCTCATAGCCAGGCTGATGATAACAGAACAATGTTTTAATTCACCTGCAGAGGCGCTCACACGTTCCTTGCCACCAGGCATGATGGCTCTTGAGAGTCTGCGTGTCGGCAACAAATGTGTTGGCCCCGTGCTCAGGCCACGCATATACATAAGAGCCGCCATCTGGGTCTTGGCTAAAATAAACCGAATCTTCCTGAAAACACAGATTCCTATCACAGAGTCCATCATAGGAAAGGTAGCTTTGCTGCTGTCACAGGAAGGTAGAATGGTTGATCTGAAGTCTCCAGATTCTAATCAAGGAGAAGAATGCTGTGGTGTGGCCACGGACCCCACCATGGTCTCACAGAAAACCTGGCTCAAAGCCCACCTTCTAACCAGTGCCATGCCTTCTCATGAGTGTGCAGCATTTTACTGGGTGACTGCCTTTCAGAACCTTCTGGAACTTTCCAGAGCCTTCCAGATTCTAATCAAGGAAAAGAATGCAGTATGTGGTCATTAACCTCACCATGGTCCCACAGAAGAACTGGCTCTGAGCGGATCTCCTAAGGAGCTCCCATGTCTTCACATGGACGTGTAGAATTTTACTGGGCAACTGCCTTTCAGAACCTTTTGGAATTTTCCAGAGCCTTCCAGATTCTAATCAAGAGAATGCAATGTGTGATCATTAACCTCACTGTGGTCCCACAGAAGACTTGTCTCTGAGCTGTCTCCTGAGGGAGCCCACGTCTTCACAAGGGTGTGCAGCATTTTACTGGGCAACTGCCTTTCAGAACCTTCTGGAACTTTCCAGAGCCTTCCAGATTCTAATCAAAGAAGAGAATGCAATGTGTGGTCATTAACCTCACCATGGTGTCACAGAAGACCTGACTCTGAGCTGATCTCCTCAGCGGCCCCGCGTCTTCACATGGGCATGCAGCATTTTTTTGGTTGAGTCCTTAACTTCACAAAACACATTATGAAGACAAAAGATGCTAGCAAGTGACAATTATATTTAAAGAAAAGAGTGGGAGACACAGCACGAGACAGAATGACGCACTGAATAGAGCTGGATTTGGGCTCAGGAAACCTTGGATAGCAGCCAGCACTGACGGGGTGCTTACTGGGGCAGGTGCTCAGGGAACAGGTTGGAAATATAGCTTCTTAGTCTTCTCTACCGCATGAGGAGGCAAGTGCTATTATTATGCTCTCCACGTTGAAACTCATGAGGTTCAGAAAGCCCGAGTAATGCGTGACCAGCCTGGCCAATATGGTGAAACCCCGTCTCTACTAAAAATACAAAACTTAGCCAGGCGTGTCGGTGCATGCCTGTAATCCCAGCTACTCTGGAAGCTGAGGCAGGAGAATCGCTTGAATCCAGGAGGCAGAGGTTGCAGTGAGCTGAGCTAACGCCACTGCACTCCAGCCAAGTAACACACGTCCACACAGCAGGGCCTGACACCAACACCGATAGGCCGGAGCTGAGCTGTGCTCCTGGCTGCTACGTAGTTTGTGACTTCACTGACCTGAAGACCTGCCTTTGGTTTCTTGATGCATACAGTCCTGGATTTATCACGGAAAAGGCCTCCATCAAAAGGCTAGAGAGGTGGTTTCTCCTTCATGTCCCATGTATGCTCTGAAGACTCAAAATATATTAACAACTCCATAACTCATTTCCTTCTACGTGAAAACTATCACGGGGTAACAATTATGAAGCACTGTAGGAATCTGACATTAAGTGAAGTGTCTTTTAAAACTCTGTTATTAGAAACGCACTTAAATCAGTAATTCAGGAATAAACACCCAGAGCGCACAGCGCATGCAGGAACGTAAGACCGCCCTGAGCTTACATTCTGAACTTGAACTTGTAGAGTGTTTTCTGCATGCCATTAAATTTCTACATCATATTTTTGGGACTAAAAAGATCAGTATCCTTTCACCTTTCAAAAGTTGTAGTGTGTGCACATGGGAGTGTGGTGTGTGGTGTGTGTGGTGTGTGGTCACTGTGGTATGTGTCTGTGCGTGGTGTCTGTGGAGGATGTGTGGTGTGTGTGTGCGTGTGTGGTGTGTGTGGTGTATGTGGAGGGCATGTGGTGTGTGTGTGTGTGGTGTCTGTGGAGGATGTGTGTGTGTGCGCGTGTGTGGTGTGTGCGGTGTCTTTGGAGGGCGTGTGTGGTGTGTATGTGTGTGTGGTGTCTGTGGAGGATGTGGAAGATGTGTGTGTGGTGTGTGTGCATGTGTGGTGTGTGTGTGTGGTGTCTGTGAAGGATGTGTGTGTGGTGTCTGTGGAGGATGTGTGTGTGGTGTGTGTGCATGTGTGGTGTCTTTGGAGGGCGTGTGTGGTGTGTATGTGTGTGTGTGTGTGGTATCTGTGAAGGATGTGTGTGTGGTGTGTGTGGTGTCTGTGGAGGATGTGTGTGTGGTGTGTGTGCATGTGTGGTGTATGTGTGGTGTCCGTGGAGGATGTGTGTGTGGTGTGTGTGTGCATATGTGGTGTGTGTGGAGGATGTGTGTGGTGTGTGTGTGCATGTGTGGTGTGTGTGGTGTCTGGAGGGCATGTGTGGTGTGTGTGTGTGGTGTCTGTGGAGGGCGGAGGGCGTGTGTGGTGTCTGTGGAGGATGTGTGTGGTGTGTGTGGTGTCTGTGGAGGATGTGTGTGGTGTGTGTGCGTGTGTGGTGTCTGTGGAAGATGTGTGTGGTGTCTGTGGAAGATGTGTGTGGGGTGTGTGTGCGTGTGTGGTGTCTTTGGAGGGCGTGTGTGGTGTGTGTGGTGTCCGTGGAGGATATGTGTGGTGTGTGTGTGCATGTGTGGTGTGTGTGGTGTGTGTGGAGGATGTGTGTGGTGTGTGTGTGCATGTGTGGTGTGTGTGGTGTCTGGAGGGCATGTGTGGTGTGTATGTGTGGTGTCTGTGGAGGATGTGTGTGTGTGTGCATGTGTGGTGTGTGTGGTGTCTGTAGAGGATGTGTGTGCATGTGTGGTGTGTGTGGTGTCTGTAGGGGGCGTGTGTGGTGCGTGTGTGCATGTGTGTGGTGCCTGTGGAGGATGTGTGTGGTGTGTGTGCGTGTGTGATGTGTGTGGTGTCTGTGGAAGATGTGTGTGGTGTGTGTGCATGTATGGTGTGTGTGGTGTCTCTGGAGGATGTGTGTGGTGTGTGTGCATGTATGGTGTGTGTGGAGGATGTGTGTGGTGTGTGTGCATGTGTGGTGCTCCTCCCTGCTGTCCCAGGGTGCTGAAAGGACACACTCACACCGCCCTTGGCTATAAGACGCTGCCTGGTGGACACACTTTCCCTTGGACCCTCTGCAAGGGCAGCTGACAGGAAAGCGAAGCCCACAGTTGGTCCCACAGGTCCCTGAGCTGGAGCTGCGGCAGCTGTGGCTTGGAGCTGGGCAGTGGAAGTATTACCTACCCCAACCGAGGACAGGCAGGGGCTAGAGGACCTGGAAGCCTGAGGAGAGGGCCCGAGGTGTCCTGGAAGCCACCAGCACCCTGTGGGGTGCTGAGAAGAGCCAGCTGAGTCATTGCCTGGGCATTCTGCTACCCCGTCCCTGCATGTGCTCAATCACCACCCCCACCACAGGAGATGACGCTAGTCGGGCCTCTGTCTCGTCACCATGGTGTCCCCAGGACCTGGCACAGTCCACAGCACACAGCAGGTACACAGGAGGTGCACAGCAGGCACACAGCAGGTACACAGAAGGCACACAGCAGGCACATAGGAGGTACACAGCAAGCACACAGCAGGCACACAGCAGGTACACAGCAGGCACACAGCAGGTACACAGAAGGCACACAGCAGGCACACAGGAGGTACACAGCAGGTACACAGCAGGTACACAGCAGGCACACGGCAGGTAAACAACAGGCACACAGCAGGTACACAGCAGGCACATGGCACACAGCAGGCACACAGCAGGTACACAACAGGCACACAGCAGGTACACAGCAGGTACACAACAGGCACACAGCACACACATGGCGCATAGCAGGCACACAGCAGGCACACAGCAGGCACATGGCACACAGCAGGCACACAGCAGGCACACAGGAGGCACACAGGAGGTACACAGCAGGCACACAGCAGGCACACAGTAGGTACACAGCAGGTACACAGCAGGTACACAGCAGGCACACAGCAGGCACACAGCAGGTACACAGCAGGAACATGGCACACAGCAGGCACACAGCAGTTACACAGCAGGCACATGGTACACAGCAGGTATACAGCAGGTACACAGCAGGCACATGGTACACAGCAGGCACAAAGCAGGCACATGTTACACAGCAGGCACATGGTACATGGTAGGTACATGACACACAGTAGGCACACAAAACCCAGCAGGCACATAGCAGGCACACAGCAAGTGCTTGACAAATGCCTGTCAGTAGGATGAGAAGATGGGAGGGGAAGCCCTGGTTCTTCCCTCTTACCCAAGCCGCGCACACAGAGCTCAGCACTGTCTGCTGGAGATCAGAGACCATCTGGTGATCCCCAGGAAGCTGAGCGAGCGCAGGAGCCAGGACTGAAGGCTCCTCCTGGAAAACCAAAGCCTTCATTCTTGAGGAACGAGGACACCCCAGGGGAAGTGTGGGCAAGCCTCCTGAGGAAATGGGGCTTGGCGCCGAAGTCGGGGTGCTCGGGACGAAGGAACGCAGAGAAAGTCACGGTGGTTGTGGCTGTGGATCCAGCTGCCTCCCCTGAGCTCGAGGCTGAAGCCTCAGATGCGAAGCCCCCAGGAGACAGAGAGGGCCCTGGGTTGGGCCTGGGAGAGGCCTGGGTGCAGTGGGAGCAGCTGCAGTGGCCCAGGCCACCCCCAGGTGATCCTCCTCCAGGGCAGATGGGGACCCTAACAGGGTGGGATGGACCCCCAGTGTCTCCAGAGACACAGCAGGACCTGCAATTCAGGAAGAGCACAGCTGTGCTCAGCCCCGGAAGCACAAATTCCACCTTGTCTCCGGTGAGGTATGCTAAAGCGTTCACTATCACTTTATATGTTCTTCTGTGAGTCCATTGCAGGTTTCAAAGCCCTCATGCAGGGAACACACGCTCCTGTAAGCTTCCTCCCAACGCTAGTGAAACAGAAACCTCTAAAATCGGGTCAGGCCCCCCAGCATCCAGTGCAGCTGTGACTGGCACAGCAGGTGACCTCAGACGCGTTGCCCACACCTGGAGGCGGCAGAAGGGCGGCTGCAACATGGGCTGTGACGCCCACAAGCACTGGGGCACTCAGACCTGCACTGACCCAGGACAAGGCCTTGGCATGGGGTGTTTTCTTCCCTTCTGGAAGCCCCACAGGTGCTGATTTGGGCCTGAGCTAGGCCTGCTTGGAGGAATGGAGGAATGAACGAATGAATGAATGAATGCTGCTCTGCCTGGCTTCTCCCTCCTGGTTTTTACATTTGGCTTTCTCTGGGCCTCCAGAGTATCTTACAAAATGCTTTGTTAGTCACAAGGTCCATCGCATCAACAGCAGAAAATTCCAGAGAGAGAATGGCAAGAAAGTTTGCCTAAGAAAAGGATGGGGAAATACTGGGATTTGGAAAACCACATTACCGACCTTCGGAGCTGCCCTCTGAGCACAGGTGTCATGGTGATTCAGTGGCGTTCCATTGAAAGAAGTCAGGAATAAACCCCTGTGTGGAATCAGGGGAAAGTGTTCAAATTCCTCTATGCACGTTATAAAATGACGTTGCATCTACAAGATTTAGGACTCTTGTGAGACGACTGTATCAGATCAACCCATACAAAAATACCTCTGGGACCTTTTTCTATCTTCTGGAGCAAATGTAGTAGCTTTGTTTTAGTTTTTGAAATTGTGTGAAACGTCCATGTTTTAATCTACCTCCCATTAAAATGTAAGGTTGGGCATGGTGGCTCACGCCTGCAATCCCAGCACTTTAGCAGACCAAGTGGGAGGATCCTTCGAACCCAAGGGTTTGAGACAAGCTGGGGCAACATGGAGAGACCTTGTCTCCACAAAAAATTAAAAATATAAAAATTAGCCTGGTGTGGCAGTGTGTGCCTGTCTGTGCTCCCAGCTACTCGGGGAGATTAAGGTGGGAGGGTCGTTTGAGCCCCGGAGATTGAGGGGTCAGGGAGCCATGATTGCGCCACTGCACTCCAGTTTGGGTGACAGAGGGAGACTGTTTCAAAAAAAAAAAAAAAAAAGATTTTACTTTAAGTTCCTCTAGTACACTTCATTTTGGTGTTGCTTACCGAGCAGTCTGTTCATTTAGTGTTAGGACTATTTCCTAATGAGGCTTTAACCCTTACATCCATTTAAACATGTGTGTTCAGGAAGGCTGCTGCCAGCCTCTGGTCTTCTGAGTTCTCCTGCCCTGTGTGCACCAATTCTGAACCACTAGTCTGAAATGAATAAGGCGAGCTTGTAATATCTTGCTTAAATCCTCCTCTCTTCAAATATGTCCTGACATAGGAAAATAATGACAGAATAAAAGAATCATCATCTCCCTTTTAAAATCACGTTTCATACAGCAATCTAAAATGATATATTGAAGCTGTCCATAGACCTACTATGCCTCTTTCTGAAATACAATTTATCCTCTTTATATTTCTAGGAAGACAACTGTAGCTGGTGCTTACATTTCATAAATCTTGCTCTCAAGCTATCCCAAGGTTATTACATTTTCAGATAGCCAAAAAAAAAGAATAAAACAACCAAAATACCCTGCCTGCCACAACCCCATGTAAGTAAGAGAAGCCTAGCTCCTAAAATACGTGAGAGTCTTTTTCTTTCTTTTCTTTTTTTTGGTCAAATTACTGAGTTAATTTATCTGGTATTTTCAGGCACGATTTAAGCTGAATAAATCATGCCCAGGTCTTTAGCTTCTGATTGGTGGAGAACAGATGTAGACACATGCCATCTGCAAAATTTAGGCTCTTGCTGTGTATCAATTGGATGATGATGAGTAGAACTGGCAGAATCCGCCTCTCGGTTTATGGAACTAAGTATTAGGACTGTGCACGATGGTAGACATCAGTGGGGGTAAAACGTATTTTAACAGTTTTCTAGAACGTAAGTTTGCAATGTAGCATTTCAGCCCCTTGTAAACAAAATGCTGCCAAAACTGGAGAATACAGCCATCCTTTCTGGAAGCTGTGCAAGGAAGGAGACAGGCGAGAAACAAGGTCAGGGGCGAGTCCAGAAAGGAGCCGGCTACACCGACGATGAGCTGGGAATCCCAGCTAAAGTCTCAGTCAGAGTCCTGAGAAGTTTCCTAGATGAGGGAGCTGGGAGAAGCTCGGGGAGCTCATGGGACCGTGGAGGCCAACTGAGAGTGAACTGTGGCATAGAAGAGACCAAAACGTTGTTTCTCTCTCTCTCTCTCTCTACACACACACACACACACACACACACACACACACACACACACACACACACACACACACACACTCTCCTTCTGTCACCCAGGCTGGAGTGCAGTGGCATGATCTCGGCTCACTGTAACCTTTGCCTTCTGGGTTCAAGTGATTCTCCTGCCTCAGCCTCCCGAGTAGCTGGGATTACAGGTGCCCACCACCATGCCTAGCTAAGTTTTGTATTTTTAGTACAGACGGGGTTTCACCATGTTGGCCAGGCTGGTCTCGAACTCCTGACTTCAGGTGATCCACCCATCTTGGCCTCCCAAAGTGTTAGGATTACAGGCGTGAGCCACTGTGTCTGGCCAGTGTATTTTCCATTCAACATAATTCTGTTCTACTTGTCATCATCCAGGCCACTTCACTCCTCTACTGAGCTCAGCCCCCTTCTAAAGAAACACTGCAGCATTGCCTTGGGAAACTTACTTGAGAACTTCTAAGTTTTCTAACAAAACTAAAAGCACTTCAAGGGCAAGAGCGACATCTATTTTCTCTTAATGTACCCTGAAATGCACAGCATAGTATTTTTGTGCACAGTATACACCAAGGAATTTTTAAAAAGTGATGGTCCATTTGCTGTATGGAGGACCTGGCAATATAGCTCTATCACTTTTTGCTTTGACAGCAAGTTTAGCAAACATATTAGCTTTCAATTATACAAGAAAGACGAGGAAAATGAGTATCTGTAAACCTTCCTCATCAGATGAAGTAGTGCTCACATGCAGGACATAAAACGTGGTTCTCGAATGTGGAGAAAGTATCAAAAATACATGATGCAAATAAAAATAAACTCTCAACAAAACACTCCAGCATCAACGAGATAATGCAAATTCAATTTATCAGTGAAACATAAAGAACTTCCTGATCACAGGAAAGCATACATTAGAGAGCCCGTGTGTCCACTCGGATGAGCTGTGTAGACCTAGGACACTGACCCGCTCACTGTCTAAAGCATACATTAGAGAGCCCGTGTGTCCACTCGGATGAGCTGTGTAGACCTAGGACACTGACCCACTCACTGTCTAAAGCACACATTGGAGAGCCCGTGTGTCCACTCGGATGAGCTGTGTAGACCTAGGAACACTGACCCGCTCACTGTCTAAAGCACACATTAGAGAGCCCGTGTGTCCACTCGGATGAGCTGTGTAGACCTAGGACACTGATCCGCTCACTGTCTAAACCACACATTAGAGAGCCCGTGTGTCCACTCGGATGAGCTGTGTAGATCTAGGAACACGGACCCGCTCACTCTCTAAACCACACATTGGAGAGCCCGTGTGTCCACTCGGATGAGCTGTGTAGACCTAGGACACTGATCCGCTCACTGTCTAAAGCACACATTAGAGAGCCCGTGTGTCCACTCGGATGAGCTGTGTAGAACTAGAAACACTGACCCGCTCACTGTCTAAAGCACACATTAGAGAGCCCGTGTGTCCACTCGGATGAGCTGTGTAGATCTAGGAACACTGACCCGCTCACTGTCTAAAGCACACATTGGTGAGCCCGTGTGTCCACTCGGATGAGCTGGGTAGACCTAGGAACACTGACCCGCTCACTGTCTAAAGCACACATTAGAGAGCCCGTGTGTCCACTCGGATGAGCTGTGTAGAACTAGAAACACTGACCCGCTCACTCTCTAAACCACACATTGGAGAGCCCGTGTGTCCACTCGGATGAGCTGTGTAGACCTAGGACACTGACCCGCTCACTGTCTAAAGCACACATTAGAGAGCCCGTGTGTCCACTCGGATGAGCTGTGTAGATCTAGGAACACTGACCCGCTCACTGTCTAAACCACACATTGGAGAGCCCGTGTGTCCACTCGGATGAGCTGTGTAGACCTAGGAACACTGACCCGCTCACTGTCTAAAGCACACATTGGAGAGCCCGTGTGTCCACTCGGATGAGCTGTGTAGAACTAGAAACACTGACCCGCTCACTCTCTAAACCACACATTGGAGAGCCCGTGTGTCCACTCGGATGAGCTGTGTAGACCTAGGACACTGACCCGCTCACTGTCTAAAGCACACATTGGAGAGCCTGTGTGTCCACTCGGATGAGCTGTGTAGATCTAGGAACACTGACCCGCTCACTGTCTAAACCACACATTGGAGAGCCCGTGTGTCCACTCGGATGAGCTGTGTAGACCTAGGACACTGACCCGCTCACTGTCTAAACCACACATTGGAGAGCCCGTGTGTCCACTCGGATGAGCTGTGTAGAACTAGAAACACTGACCCGCTCACTCTCTAAACCACACATTGGAGAGCCCGTGTGTCCACTCGGATGAGCTGTGTAGACCTAGGACACTGACCCGCTCACTGTCTAAAGCACACATTGGAGAGCCCGTGTGTCCACTCGGATGAGCTGTGTAGACCTAGGACACTGACCTGCTCACTGTCTAAAGCACACATTGGAGAGCCCGTGTGTCCACTCGGATGAGCTGTGTAGAACTAGAAACACTGACCCGCTCACTGTCTAAAGCACACATTGGAGAGCCCGTGTGTCCACTCGGATGAGCTGTGTAGACCTAGGACACTGACCCGCTCACTGTCTAAAGCACACATTGGAGAGCCTGTGTGTCCACTCGGATGAGCTGTGTAGACCTAGGACACTGACCCGCTCACTGTGTAAACCACACATTGGAGAGCCTGTGTGTCCACTCGGATGAGCTGTGTAGACCTAGGACACTGACCCGCTCACTGTCTAAAGCACACATTGGAGAGCCCATGTGTCCACTCGGATGAGCTGTGTAGATCTAGGAACACTGACCCGCTCACTGTCTAAAGCACACATTGGAGAGCCCGTGTGTCCACTCGGATGAGCTGTGTAGACCTAGGACACTGACCCGCTCACTGTCTAAAGCACACATTGGAGAGCCTGTGTGTCCACTCGGATGAGCTGTGTAGACCTAGGACACTGACCCGCTCACTGTGTAAACCACACATTGGAGAGCCTGTGTGTCCACTCGGATGAGCTGTGTAGACCTAGGACACTGACCCGCTCACTGTCTAAAGCACACATTGGAGAGCCCATGTGTCCACTCGGATGAGCTATGTAGACCTAGGACACTGACCCGCTCACTGTCCAAAGCACACATTGGAGAGCCTGTGTGTCCACTCGGATGAGCTGTGTAGACCTAGAACTACCGAGGCATTCACTCTTTGTCTCCTTCCTTCACTTACAGCAGAGATCCTGAGTTAACCAGGAACTCATTAAAATATATATTCCTCGGCCCATCCCCAAGACGGCGGGGTGGTATGCCAGGGTGGGCCTAGGACTCTGCATTTAATTTGAATTCTCAGCGCAATGTGGGTAGGTGGCTGCAGAGCACAGCAGCAGCGTGTCCCCTCCCCAGGTGGGCAGGCAACGGGGCCACGGCAGATGCTTGGCTTGGGAGTTGTGCGTTCAGCCACCAAACGTCTTTCCCTGCTAGGACTCTAAACTGATCCAGGTACTGTTGTTTTGTTTTCTGCGTGTGTTGACCTCTGAAATGTTAGGTTTCTTGATCAGACTCCAGGTGAAAAGCAGATCTGAGTGGATCATTTCTCTGTCTCTCTGGGTTGGTGGTCAGCGGAAGCAGCCTAGGGCACTTGCACGGTGTCTGCCGGTGTAGCCGCCCTGAGCTCCACCCCTTCCCGGGACGGGGCATTTTGCTCCTGCCTGCAGGGCGGCACGGTCACACCTTCCTACCTAGAAGGAGCAGGGCTCTCTGGGAACATCCCGTGTCACCGGATGCCCCCAAAGGGGGCCACACCAACAGTCCCCTGAGCCCCTGAGAAATCTCCCTTTCTCCAGCCTCCTGCCTGCCCCTCATCTCTGCCTCCTGGTCCTTTCCATGTTCTCTCTCCTCGTTACTTGCCTTTTCATATATTTCATATGTGGCCTCTAATGTAAAATTAAACAGGTAATTTGATTAATCATATACTGTGAATAAAACTTCATTTTCCTTCTTGACCTTTGGAAAATTGGTGAGCTGAATGCCAATCCCTTTACTCTTAAAGAAAGTGAATTGATGTAAGCATAAATTGCTAGAATAACTCTTCTGGCCGCATCCTCCCACTCCCCGCCGTGCTGGTCTCCTCTCTTGGGGCTCAGTAACTGCTGTGGTCGCTGCCTGCACCATCCTCCCCAGCTGCACCCCTGGAAGTGGGGGTTGGACACTGGACACCTGGGGCCGCACTGGCCTGGGTGCCTGTCTCAGATGAGTTAGGAGGGAATGGGAGAGGAAAGGAGGAAAGGCTCCCTCGGGGCCAGTCGGGGAGAGCCCACTCACAGGAGATAGGAGATAGGGCTTTGGGGACTTCCTGAGACTGCTGAGTGGGCAGCCGAGCTGCACCTGCAGAGTCTCTGAGCCAGGTAGCCTGTAGAGTGACAGGAAGTGGGGCCCTGGCTTGCTGGCCTCTGTATGAATCACGCTAGACTGCACTTAGAGGCCCAGCTCATTATAAATCCTGGCAGCCAAGAAGGAAAAAGAGTCCATAACAACTTTGTTCCTTAAATCTTTTCAGATTTAGCTAGATTCTCATGGTTTTTTTTTAAAGTCATTGGCTCAAGAGTGAGTTTGCAAACACCCAGTTAATCCCCAGGCTTGTGCCGAATCCGGCCCACTCCTCCGAGGTCCTAGCTCCTGCCCATTTCTGCACGCTTCTCTTTTCAGATCTCTTCATCCCCCCTTTCTGCATTTATACTACTTGAACAAGTGACAACAAGGAGGATGGAGACCGTCTCTTCTGCTTTCTTCTTCCTCTCCTCCTTCCTTGCCACTGTCGTGCTCTTACCAAATTTCAGTAATTTTGCCTCCACACCTACTTTCAGATTCCTTTGTGAGGCCTTCTCATCTTCCTCCTTAACACTTCATTATCGTTGGTCTCATTTGCCCCCAAACTTCACATTGATTATATTTATTTATTGCTAATAAAAATTACTAATTAGTTCAAACATATTAAAAAGCACAGATAATAATCTATAAGACAACTGGTTTATCCTTTTCATCAGAAAAGTAACACATTCTCTTATTTGTATAAAATATCAAAATAAACAGAGAGCCAAATTATGAGTGAACTCCCATTCACAATTGCTACAAAGAGAATAAAATACCTAGGAATACAACTAACAAGGGATGTGAAGGACCTCTTCAAGGAGAACTACAAACCACTGTTCAAGGAAATAAGGACACAAACAGATGGAAAAACATTCCATGCTCATGGTTAGGAAGAACCAATATTGTGAAAATGGCCATACTGCCCAGGGTAATTTACAGATTCAATGCTATCCCCATCAAGCTACCAATGAATTTCTTCACAGAATTGGAAAAAAATCACCTAAAACTTCATATGGAACCAAAAAAGAGCCCCCATAGCCAAGCAAAAACAAAAACAAAAACAAAGCTGGAGGCATCACACTACCTGACTTCAAACTATATTGCAAGTCTACTGTAATCAGAACAGCATGGTACTGGTACCAAAACAGAGATATAGACCAATGGAACAAAACAGAGGCCTCAGAAAGAACACCACACATCTAGAGCTATCTGATCTTTCACAAACCTGACAAAAACAAGCAATGGGGAAAGGATTCCCTATTTAATAAATGGTGTTGGGAAAACTGGCTAGCCGTGTGCAGAAAGCAGAAACTGGACCCCTTCCTGACACCTTACACTAAAATTAACTCCAGATGGATTAAAGACTTAAACATAAGACCTAACACCATAAAAACCCTAGAAGAAAACCTAGACAAAACCATTCAGGACATAGGCGTAGGCAAGGACTTTATGACTAAAACACCATAAGCATCGGCAACAAAAGCCAAAATAGAAAAATGGAACCTAATCAAACTCCACAGCTTCTACACAGCAAAAGGAACAATCATTAGAGTGAATCGGCAACCAACAGAATGGGAAAAAATTTTCACAATCTACTCATCTGACAAAGGGCTAATATCCAGACTCTATAAAGAACTAAAATATATTTACAAGAAAAAAACAACCCCATCAAAAAGTGGGCAAAGGATATGAGCAGACGCTTTTCAAAAGAAGACATTTATGCAGCCAACAAACATATGAAAAAAAAGCTCATCATCACTGGTGATGCAATTTCTCAAAAAGAGAAATGCAAATCAAAACCACACTGAGATACTGCCTCACGCCAGTTAGAATGGTGATCATTAAAAAATCTGGAGACAACTGATGCTAGAGAGGATGTGGAGAAATAGGAATGCTTCTACACTGTTGGTGGGAGTGTAAATTAATTCAACCATTGTGGAAGACAGTGTGGCAATTCCTCAAGGTTCTAGAAATAGAACTACCATTTGATCCAACAATCCCATTACTGGGTATACACCCAAAGGATTATAAACCATTCTATTATAAAGACACATGCACACATATGTTTACTGCAGCACTGTTCACAATAACAAAGACTTGGAACCAAGCCAAATGCCCATCAATGATAGACTGGATAAAGGAAATGTGTCACATATACACCATGGAATACGATGCAGCCATAAAAAAGGATGAGTTAATGTCCTTTGCAGGGACATGGATGAAACTGGAAACCATCATTTTGAGCAAACGGACACAAGAACAGAAAACCAAACACCACATGTTCTCACTTATAAGTAGGTGTTGAACAACAAGAACATGCAGACATAGGGAGGAAAACATCACACTGGGGCCTGAGGGGTGGGGGCTAGGGGAGAAATGGCAGGGGGTGAGGAGATTGGGGAGGGACAGCATTAGGAGAAATACCTAATGTAGATGATGGGGTGATGGATGCAGCAAACCACCACCATGGCACGTGTATACCTATGTAACAAACCTGCACAATCTGCACATGTACCCCAGAACTTAAAGTATAATAAATAAATAAATAAATAAATAAATAAATAAATACAGGAAATGAAACCATATAGAGACAGCCAATCACCTCCCCTCCCCGAGGTCAGAAGATAACGTTACCGGGCATGACTTTCACGTATTTGACAATTTTAAATAAAGAGAATAATATTATAACATGCATTAATTTGCAGTTTGCTGCTTTCCATTCAGAACTGTTATTTAGAATTTTGTCCATGTAGATACACAAAGTCAGGGTAGTTTATTTTAACTGTTGTAAATAAATCATAGTATACATCTTCAGCCCTACTCATGGGGGATTAGTGTGTTTCCCTCTTTCTTTTTGGTATCAAAACCTTTACCCAACAAAACATGTACACCTAGTTTAGTAGTGCTAAGAGGGAATTCATGGCTTGAGAGACTTATATTAGAAAACAGAAAAAGTCTCAAATTAATAATCTAAGTTCTAATTCAAGAAACAAACGAACAAGCTAAATTTATACAAAGAAAGTAGAAAAAAGGAAATACTCAAGAAAAAAACCCCCAGGTCCATATGGTTTCACTGGAAATTTCTACTAAAACAGTTAAGGAGAAATTTATGGCAATTTCATACAATCTCTTCCAAAAGTCAGAACAAGTAGGAACACTTTCTAACTCATTTTATGAGGCCAGTTATCCTGATACTGAAACTAGCAAAGATGATACAAAGAATGAGAACCACAGATCAATCACTATCTCACGAACACTTAGAGGCAAAAGTCCTCAACAAAACATTAGTAAAGTGAATCTAGCAACATATAAAAAAATTGTATACATGGCCAAGTGGAATGTATACCAGATACCCAAGGGTGGGTCGGTATTAGAAACTCAATCAATACTGTCCATCATACCATGAAGTCAAAGAAGAAAAATCTCATGAACGTATAAATTGTCCCAGAAAAAAATATTTGACAAAATACAACACACACTCATGAACAGACATGGACTACCTCAACTTGACAAAGAACATCTTTAAAACCCTATAGCTGGGCCGGGCGCGGTGGCTCAAGCCTGTAATCCCAGCACTTTGGGAGGCCGAGGCGGGTGGATCACGAGGTCAAGAGATCGAGACCATCCTGGTCAACATGGTGAAACCTCGTCTTTACTAAAAATACAAAAAGTTAGCTGCGCATGGTGGTGCGTGCTTGTAATCCCAGCTACTCAGGAGGCTGAGGCAGGAGAATTGCCTGAATCCAGGAGGCGGAGGTTGCAGTGAGCCGAGATCGTGCCATTGCACCCCAGCCTGGGTAACAAGAGTGAAACTCCGTCTCAAAAAAAAAAAAAGAAAACCCTATAGCTACATCGTATTTAGTGGTAAAAACTCAATGCTTTACCCTTTTAGATCAGAAATATGGCAAGTTTTTGCAACTCTTATTAAATATAGCACTGGAAATTCTAAGCAGTACAGTAAGAAAAAGAAATAAAAAGGATATAAATTGGAAAGAAGAAATAAAATTATCCAATTTGCAGATAACATGATGATCTACATAGACGATCCCAAGAAATCTACCAAAAAAAGAAGTCCTCGTAGATGTAATAAGCCAGTTCAGTAAGGTTTCAGAATACATACTGACACATAAAAGTTACTCACAGTTCTATATACTCCACAAGAAACGTGGAAACTGAAGTTAAAAACACAACGTCATTTAGAAGTGCCCCAAAGGAAATAAAACACTTATGTAGACTGTAAAAAAAATTATAGATTCAGAATATGTGCACTGAAAATTATAAAACACTGATGAAAGAAATTAAAGAAGACCTAAATAACCAGAGAGAGAGAACCTGTCATCATGGACTGGCAGACTCAACACAGTAAAACTGTTAATTCTCCCCAAACTCATCTCTAGGTTTAAAGAAATTCCTATCAAAAGCCCAGCAAGGTTTCTGTAACCATAAACAAGCTATTCTGAAACTCATATGGAAAGGCCCAGAACCTACAACAGGTAACATATGTTTTTATAAAGAAGAATAAAGTGAGAGGAAGTCACTCCACCTGATTAAAGTTTACTATGCAACTACAGTAATCAAGACAGCATGCTGCTGGCAGAGGGACAGGCATATAGATTAGTGGAACAGAACAGAGAACCCAGAAATAGACCCACAGCAACAAGTGGAAGCCATTTTTAATGAAGGTGCAAAAGCAATTTAATGGCAGAAGGATCATCTTTTCAACAGTCACAGAGCAACTGGACATTCACTGACAAAACCCAAACCGCACCAAATAACCCTCAACCTACACCTCACAGCTCATACAAAAATTAACTCAAAATGGAAAATAGACTTAAGTGTAAAATGTGAAACTATAAAATTTGTAGGGAAAAAAGGAGAAAATCTTCAGGACTTCAGGCTAGGTGAAGACTTAGACTTCATGCCAAAAATCAAAATGCAAAAAAGGTAAAATAACTTGAATTCATCAAAATGTAAAACTTTCTGCAAAAGACTCTGTGAAGATGAAAGAACAAGAGAAACCGGTGGGAAATAATCGCAGCGTGGTAGGGCCAGTATCCAGAAAATATAAAGAATGATGAAAACTCAATTGTTAAAAACCAAACAATCCAATTAAAAAATGGGCAAAAGACATGAACAGACTTTTCACTGAGGATACACAAATGGCCGTAAGTACATAAAAAGCTCTTGATGTCATTACCCATCAGGGCAATGCAAATTAAACCATCAGGAAATATCACTACACATGTATTAGAACAGTTAAAATAATAAAAACAAAAATAGTGGCAATACCAGGCTGGGAAGATCCTGGATCACTCACACACCACTGGCGAAAACGCAAAATGGTGCAGCCATTCTGAAAAAGAGTTAGCAGTTTCTTATAAAATTAGACATGTGCTAACCATATGACTCAGCGATTGCACTCCTGGGCACGTATCCCAGAGAAATGAAAACTGTGTTCACACAAAAACCTGTACATGAATGTTCACAGCAGCTCTATTTGCAATAACCAAAAACTGGAAATAACCCAAGTGCCCTTCCTGGGTGAACAGTTGAACACACAGTGGTGTTCAACGAGGGAACACCACTGAGCAATTAAAAAGAAACACCTATGGACACGCTCGCCAACCTGGATGCGTCTCAGGGGAATTGCGTTTAGCGGAAGAAGTCTGGCTCGAATGGCTGCATAGTGTAGGATTCCATTTACAGAGCATTGTTAAAATGACAAAATTATAGAAAAGGGGAAATGTCGTGTGGTTGCCAGGCTCAGGGAGGGGGAAGGAGGAAGTCGGCTTGGCTGTAAGGTAGCATCAAGGATCCTGTGATGAAACTGTCCTGTCCCCTGATGTGTTGGTGGTCACACGGTTATACACGGGTGATAAAATTACACACAACTAAGTGCACAGGCGTGCACACACACACTATAAAGTGAGTACATGTCAACTGGCGGAATCTGAAATGTGAACAAAGTTAATGGGTTGTATCAATGTTAATTTTCTGGCTGTGGCATTGTACTATGGTTTCATAAGATGTTATTGTTGGGGAAACCGGTGAAGGGAATTGCATACGAATCTGTAATTATCTCAAAACAGACTCTTAAAAAATTGCTTCAGTGAATACCGTGTTTTCCCTAGAAGTGAAATTGTTAGCTCTTAGGATATACCCATCTTCAGCTTTTCTAGATTATTCTGTAACATCTTGTTCCTTATAGTCCGCTCAAACTCACGTGAGGTCTAATTTTTCTACTCCTTCTCTAATATTTGGTATAGTCACAATTTAAATTTTTTTCCAGTACAACAAATGTAAAAAAAAAAAAAAAACCTTTTGCCATTTTAACTTTGAATTCCCTGACTCCCAGAGGGTTAAAGTTCTTTTCGTATTTTATCGGTCCATCTGGGTTTTCTCTTCAGGTTCGTATTCTGCTCTTGAATGGCTTGTTTCAAATTACTGAATTTTAGAACTTTCCATGTCGTCCAGATCCTAGCCTCACACAGGTCTGCTCCTCCTCATCTTTTGACATCCACCTGTTTTCCACAATGGTCACTCAGACCAATGCGGTGCTGTTCACAGAGCCCAGAACAAAAGAATATTCAGGATGACATTTCTGTGCTCTAATGGCCATTGAGTCTGAGACATTGCCAGTAGTGTTGGAACACGCACTCACAGTCGTCGCTGGCACTGTGGAAGCTGTTGCCGTGGAAGGCAGTTTCAGCACCCACTGGAGAGATCAGCTGCCCTTCGGGTCGGCCTGTCCTACGAACGTCCCACAAACCTGGCCGGCCCACCTCCGCATACACAATTCCTTCATGAGTCTAATATGTTTCTCCATCGCCTTCTGTTTCTATGGAGGAAGCCTGCTCACTACAGGTTATGACAGGGATGTAAAATCTCTGGAGACTATTCTAGTGGCTCACCTGGCAACAGGGCCTGTGGCGTGAGCACTCCTCCCTTCCACAGCTCCGGAGCTTCCTTCAGGGGCTCCAATGGGCCAACCAAGTGTCTTCCTGCTTAATGGCCATTTATTTAAAATTATCCCAAGAGTAATTAGAGGCTGGCTCGGTGGCTCACGCCTGTAATCCCAGCACTCTGGGAGGTCAAGGTGGGTAGATCACCTGAGGTCAGGAGTTTGAGACAAGCCTGGCCAACATGGTGAGACCCTGTCTCTACTAAACAAACAGACAAACAAAAAATACAAAAATTAGCCAGGTGTGGTGGTGCACATCCGTGGTCCCAGCTCCTAAGGAAGCTGAGGCAGGAAAATCACCTGGACCTGGGAGGTGGAGGCTGCAGTGAGCTGAGACTGCACTATCGCACTCCAGCCTGGGCGACAGAGCAAGACTGTCCCAAAAAAAAAAAAAAAAAAAAAAAAAAAAGAGTGATTAGTAATTAGAATACTTTCTTTTTTATTGGCAACTAAGAAAGCTAAGGAGAGGATGATGAACAAAGACGGATGACAGGAGCCTTTTGGTCAAATGATTCTTGAAAGGAAACATCTGTGGGTGCACGCCACTCATCATTAGGGGTGGAAGTTTAAAAGGAGGAATGAGGAGCACCTTTGCAAGTCATCCTGTTCACCACGGCAGGGCAGAGCAGCAGTGAGGCGCTGGTGCAGACTCCCTGGACAAAATCCTGCCTCTTCCTGGGTGCCCTTAGAGTAACTTAACCTCTCTGGGCCTTGTTTCTTCATCAGTCAAAATGAAGATATGAAAGGCATGGTGACCTCCAATGAGGGCACCTAGGGCCATTACAACTGTTAACTGAAGTGACAAACAGCTCTCAGAAGAGAGCCTGGCAATGTGCAAGTGCTCGATAAACACTCCCTGGGGACAGAAAAGGCACAGAGGCAGCTGCTAATCTTAAGCATGACATTTTTTTTTTTTGAGACAGAGTTTTGCTCTTGTTGCACAGGCTGGAGTGCAATGGCATGGTCTCGGCTTACTGCAACCTCCACCTCCCAACTTCGAGAGATTCTCCTGCCTCAGCCTCCCAAGTAGCTGGGATTAAGCCACCTGCCACCACGCCCAGATAATTTTTGTATTTTTAGTACAGCATGTCGTATTTTTAAAGAACTTGGGGCTAAAAGACAAACAAAATAACTTATAATTAACATTTACAAGTTCAGGCAGAAATAGAAACATCACAAGAAAGGCTGGTCTCCTTTTTCCCCGCAGCGTTTGGTGGCTACCTTTCATTAGTGCCCACAGCCAGAACCGACACTGACCACACTCAAAGCGGACGTTTCAAATCATGCTGGAGCCATGAGCCACCAGATCTAAATCAAGTGACGCATGTTACACTTCCTTATCTCTGGGCAGAACTGTGATACTTCTGGAGAGTTTTCAAAGATTAGAACAGAATGGCTTTGTTTAACCCGGTGGTTAACTGAGGTGGTTGTTTCAGAACAGTTAACTCCCTGAGAGTTACTCTAGCATTTACAACCATTTTTAACTGGATTCTTTTTCCTCAGGTTTCTGTTTATCCCACTTGGAAAAAAAAAGAAAAAGAAAAAGCCTCTGGCGCGGCGCCCTTTCCCTTGGCTGGTGGGAGCATCCCCTCCCTGGCTGCCGGCCCGGTTTCAGGTCATGGCCTTCCTTCCTCTGCTGAAGGGCAGCTGAGTTCCAGGCTCTGGGCCATATCCACAGCCCGGGGTCCCAACCGCTAAGGAGGCTAAGGAGGCGCCCATCGCTGGAGGTGGCCGCCAGGGAGCTCAGTGCAGGACCCTGCTCCATCCATTTGGTCCCTGACTTGAGCGTGACCGTCCTTAACCCGTCCCCGGAGCTTCGCCAGATAAAATGTCCAAAATACACACTGGCTGTTCCCTGACCTTTCCTTCCTCTGAAAAGCCCTCTTTCCAGGCGGGGCGTTCTGTGGTCAAGATGAGGCAGAGACCTCCCGGGAACGAAGTCCACGCCCTCCCAAAGCCGGGCGAGCCCTGCGCCCATCACCCACCCGCAGAGAAGCCGAGCACTTGTTGATTCTCACGTCGCTGCAATCGGAAAACGGAACAAGGAACCAGAACGCGCCTTTTTCCAGGCAGACTCGCACGGGGATCCCTAAAGACACTCGAACCCCTTCCCGAGCCCCACTCCACCTCCCGAAACAGGGGGTTCAGGTGGACGCGAAAGGGCACAGGCGCTGCTCCCGGCGCCCGGGAAGACCTAGTGTGGCGGCGAATGACCGCGCGCGGGTCACACACGCCGGCCTCGGGGGCACCCCGCACCCCACGCCCCCGGCCCAGGACAGGCCGTCGGGCCCGGGAGGAGCAGCCGGGGAGACCCGGGCCCAGCGGGCCCAGCGCTCAGCGCCGCGAGGGAGGGCGGGCAGCTGCGGACGCGCACGTGGGCCCAGGTGGGCGCAGGACTGGCCAGCCGAGAAGCCCGAGACAGGCCCGGAGAAGGCGGAAGCCCGGACCCAGGCTCTCGCCCCCGCCCTCAGAGTTCACAGGGAAACTGCGCTTCACCTCGGGGGTAGCGGCAGGGGCGTGATCGCGCGCGGGGCCCTCGGGACGTGATTGGCAGGCGCCGGAAGGACCCCCGCAGCGCGCTCTCGCCGCCAGCACCCTCTCCGCACCCGCCCTGAGTGGCCGCTTCTGACCGCCGTCCCTCCCACCCTAGACTCCTCCCCTCAGCCCCGAGGCCCGAGGCCGAGCGGTTTCTGCGACCCCGGGACGCCGGGCCTGGCTGGAGACCACCCTGGACACCTGTCAGGGTCCGGCCCCGGCGCAGTAAAGCCGAGTCTACACCCGCGCCCACCCCCTCGCAGTAGAGATCGGGGACAGGGACGAGGGTTGGGGTCAGGGGCTCCCGGCTGCCACCTGCCCGGCCACCTGCGCTGCTGCCCAGGTTCCCCCTGCGCGTTCTCGGCCGAGAAAGGGACTCGGAGTCCGGGCGCCGGGACAGCTCCTGTTCCCGACCCTCAGTCCACGGCTCCTGCGGGGCTCGGCCCCGGGATCCCGCCCAGGTCTCCGCGGTCCCCGCTCGGAGGGGCACGGAGACAAAGGCGCCAGAGCTGTCCCCCACCCGCCCCCGAGGGTCACTCACCGGCGCTGCGCTCGCTGCTCCGAGGCCGAGGGGTGCCGCGGGGTCCCAAGCCCGGGCGGGCAGGTCCCAGCTTCAAGCGCCGGCTCGCGGGGTCCCCGGACAGCCTGCACCACCTTCCGGGGTCGGGAGCCCGAGGCCGCCGGGGCGGGAGGCGGCTTCTCGCGGGCGCGCGGCGGCAGAGACTGAAGGCGGTTCCGAGGGACGGGCGCGCACCCCGCTCCCGGCCCCGCCTCCCCGGGCTTCCTGCGCGCCAGGTAAACACAGGCCCAGCCCGCCGGGCCCGCCCCACCTGACGCGGCCGCCCCGGGAGCTCCGAGGACCCCGGGCCCGCTTTGCCCACGCGGAGTTCGGGGGGCGCACGGGATCCACGCGCAGGGTCGGACCTCGGAGAAGGGGTGGCCTGGAGCCTTGCCCGCGACCCTTCCCCCGTGGCTCGGCCTCCGAACTCACCCCGACCCCGACCTCGACCTCGCGGGAGGGGAGCGAGGCCGCATCTCCCCGTGTCCTCAGGGGCTGGAAACCCCAGAATCTGCTGAAGGACTTGGCGCGGCCCCGAGCCTGCAGGAGGAGGGTCAGCCCGCCCTGGAGGCGGGAGGAGCGGGCAGGTCCTCCCAGGCGCGCCCGCCCTCCCCTGCAGCCCCGCCCAGGCCCACGTGCGGCGGCAGGTGCTCCTCTGGGCGCTGGGAGCGCACCTTCACCTGCAGGAGGGGCGCAGGAAGTCAGCGCGGAAAAGACAGCCAAACGCGCCAGGTGCGAGGAAGCCGCCGGGTCCCGCAGCGCGGAGGCGTCGTGGTCTTCGTCACTCTCCTGTTAAACAGAAAAAGCCTGCTGTTTGGCCGTGACTCACCTGCACACAGATTTAGTGGTCAGGGAGATCTTTTCCTGGATTCTCGGTCTCCTGATGGTGGAAGAGGAGGAGTGGGGAGTCCCCGAATGAGGCCCCGCGTTCCTCCTGACCTGCACCCCGAGTCAGGGATCTGGACCCCGGGCTTCCGGAGGCAGCCTGAGACCCACACAGTTTGTCAGGAGGTGAGGGAGAGGGCTGAGCGCTGTCCTGGCCCGCGCTGGGAGGCGGCTTCAGCGTGGGGTCGGGGTTGCGGCCTAAAACCAGCCTCCCCGGAAGACCCGGAAGATTTAGCAACTGTGTTCAAATGCTGGTAACTGAAGGGAAATATTCCACGATGATACAAAAGCATTTAGTCTGGGCCTTTCCTCAGGAGAGATTTTAAAGTGGAGAGGGCAGGAGGGTTCTGGGAATTTGAGGCTGAAGGTGAGAAGGGGCGGGGAAAAGGGTGCCAGAGATAAAGTGTGCTTCTCCGATTTTTCTGCCCCACAACCTCACTTTAAGTCAAGGATGAGCGAGTGGGTGTGGGAGGCTGGACAGCTGCCCTAGGAGCACGGGCGGTGACAGCGAACGCAGGTGCACCCCGGTCCCAGCTCGTCACTAAAGCCCAGGCCAGGAAGCTGGAACACTGGGTCCTATTTTGGATACCTGTTTTAACATCAGAAACAGCTTTTCTTCCCCAAAATATCTCTTGGCTTTATCTCTGTGACTCCACAGGGCGGGCCACCTTCCTGCCTGCAGATGTCCCTGCAGCTGGGCTCTGGGCTCTGGAGCGTCCCTCAGACCACAGTGACTGCAGCAGCAGGCGGCCTTCTGTTCTGTGCTCCTTCTGCTGGGGTTTCAGCAGTTTCCTGAAACATTAAATATGCCAACAGTCAGCCCTGCAAACGGCAGGCTCCACACGTTCCAGTTAAAAGTCTTTTTAAAGTAGTTATAAAATTGCGCCGTGCATATTTTGTTGGGATAGAGTGTCCACGCAGATGGGCAGCTCGGCAGTTTTAAAAATTCATGGAGTCTTCAGAGAAAACATACATGGGTAATAGTATTTAATGAAACAATGGATCCACGTTTGGATCAATAGGTCCTGTCTCGGGGGCTTTCCTTCCCTCCTGGTTAACAAAAGGACCCCAAGTGGAGGACAGTGGATGGAAGAAAAAGGTTGGCATTTCACCATGAAGAGACAAACTTTCACATGAAGATGTCTGTGCATCCCTCAGCAAAGTACAGAGATTCGTTGTGCTGAATAAAATGAGAAGGCATCTTTTGACAAGTGACGCATCAAAGCCTCCTTGTGTCTTTGACGTTTCTAAGAAAATCACATTGCAATTACCCCCATCTTTCACAAGGTACCAGAGAGCAGAAAGTTTGACCTATCCAGCATCTCCTACGGCAGCAAATAGCAAAATGCTTTGTGCATGAAATACACTCAACAAATGTTCGTTGAGTTAAACTCCAAATTACCCAAGCTAAAGGAAATAAACGAATCTAAATAGTTTCCAACAGACTTCAGACTGCAGGAACTTTGCCTTTGCTTTAGTTTCCTCATCAACAGATTTGTCTTTGTTACAACGTTTTGCTTAGGAAAGAACTGAATTTTTTTTTTTTTTTTTTTTTGACACAGTGTTTCGCTCTGTCACCCAGGCTGGAGTGCAATGGCGCAATCTCAGCTCACTGCAACCTCCGCCTTCTGGGTTCCAGCAATTCTCCTGCCTCAGCCTCCTGAGTAGCAGGGATTACAGGCACCCACCACCACGCCCAGCTAACTTTTGTTTCTTTAGTGGGGGGGGGCGGTTTGCCATGTTGACCAGGCTATTCTCGAATGCCTGACCTCAGGTGATCCACCTGCCTCGGCCTCCCAAAATGCTGGGATTACAGGCATGAGCCATCACGCCTGACCAGGACTGAATGTTATTTTCAGACCTGGTCTAAACCTCTCTGAGCTTCAGTTCCTTCATCTGTAGTGGGGAGGTAATAGTCATCCTTACATCAGGGCTGAACACTCTTTCTGCAGCCCAGGATCGGTGGATACCCAGGTGTTGAGGTCTCCCTTATTCACCCAGAGACTGATCAAAGTTGTTTCCAGACAAGCTGTATTTCAGAGGAATTCTGGCCTGGTTGTTCAGACATTCCACATATTCCCGCTGTTGCAGGAATACACGACCTAACCAGTGGGACTTCATTCCCACTTGAGGGTGTATTCGTCAGCTGAGCTGCTTAACAAAATACCACAGACTGGGTGGCTTAAACAGCAGACGTTGTTCCAGCTCTGGAGTCTGGAAGTCTAAGATGAAGGTGCTGGCAGGCTTGGCGTTGGGTGAGGGCTTGCTTGTTGGCTCATCTCTGGCACCTTCTCTCTGTGCGTCGCTGGTGGAGGGAGAGAAAGAGGAAGAGGAGGAGTCTGGGCTCTGGTCTCTTTTCCATATAAAGACACTAATCCCATTATGAAGCCACCCTCAAAGCTTCAATCCAAGCTGAACTACCTTCAAAGACCCCATTCTAAATACCACTCCACGGGAGTTGGGACTTTAACATAAATTTTGTGGGGACAGACATGCCGTCCTAGTAGAGGGTTAGATGAATACATAGAAAAAAAGGGAATAAATACTCAGCTTCCAGTCCAGTCAACAGAGTTCCCTGTAGGGGTGGTGGAACGAGTGCCAGCCTCCCAGGAGCTGGGAAGGAGCTGGACTAGGCAGTAATAGAGGGAGGAATAGGAGAGCCTTAGCCAGGTCTGCGGGGTCGTGGGGGTTGTGTGTGTGCTGGACTGTGTGATACATTTGACGTTCCTGCAACAAGGCGATTAAATGTGACCTCTTTTTTAAAAAAAATTTTATTTATTTTTTATTGCATTTTAGGTTTTGGGGTACATGTGAAGAACATGCAAGATTGTTGCATAGGTACACATGTGGCAGTGTGATTTGCTGCCTTCCTCCCCTTCACCTATATCTGGCATTTCTCCCCATGCTATCTCTCCCCAACTTCCCACCCCCCGCTGTCCCTCCCCTATTTCCCCCCGACAGACCCCAGTGTGTAGTGCTCCCCTCCCTGTGTCCATGTGTTCTCATTGTTCAACACCTGCCTATGAGTGAGAACATGCGGTGTTCGATTTTGTGTTCTTGTGTCAGTTTGTTGAGAATGATGGTTTCCAGGTTCATCCATGTCCCTACAAAGGACAGGAACTCATCATTTTCGATGGCTGCATAGTATTCCATAGTGTATATGTGCCACATTTTCCCTGTCCAGTCTATCATCGATGGGCATTTGGGTTGGTTCCAGGTCTTTGCTATTGTAAACTGTGCTGCAATGAACATTCGTGTGCATGTGTCCTTATAGTAGAATGATCTATAATCCTTTGGATACATACCCAGTAATGCGATTGCTGGGTCAAATGGAATTTCTATTTCCAGGTCCTTGAGGAATCACCATACTCTCTTCCACGATGGTTGCACTAATTTACACTCCCACCGACAGTGTAAAAGTGTTCCTATTTCTCCACATCCTCTCCAGCATCTGTTGTCTCCAGATTTTTTAATGATCGCCATTCTAACTGGCGTGAGATGGTATCTCAATGTAGTTTTGATTTGCATTTCTCTAATGACCAGTGGTGATGAGCATTTTTTCATATGTTTGTTGGCCTCATGTATGTCTTCTTTTGAAAAGTGTCTGTTCATATCCTTTGCCCACTTTTGAATGGGCTTGTTTGTTTTTTTCTTGTAAATCTGTTTTAGTTCTTTGTAAATTCTGGATATCAGCCCTTTGTCAGATGGGTAAACTGCAAAAATTTTTTCCCATTCTGTTGGTTGCCGATTCACTCTAATGACTGTTTCTTTCGCTGTGCAGAAGCTGTGGAGTTTGATTAGGTCCATTTGTCTATTTTGGCTTTTGTTGCCAATGCTTTTGGTGTTTTGGTTATGAAGTCCTTGCCTACGCCTGTGTCCTGAATGGTTTTGCCTAGATTTTCTTCTAGGGTTTTTATGGTGTTAGGTCTTAAGTTTAAGTCTTTAATCCATCTGGAGTTAATTTTAGTGTAAGGTGTCAGGAAGGGGTCCAGTTTCTGCTTTCTGCACATGGCTAGCCAGTTTTCCCAACACCATTAAACGTGACCTCTTAACCAGCCCCAGGAAGCAGCCCGAGAGGAAGGGAAGGTTGGTGGGAAGTCCAGAGCGTGCCCAGTGTGAATGTGCATGGGAGCCATGGGAGACCTCAGAGGGAGCCCAGAAAGGCTCTGAGGATGGAGCAGCCCTGTTGCAGGGGCAGGGTCAGAAGCCAGCTCTGAGGGAGGGAGATGGCCCTGGAGGGGCTCAGAGGTGGGGTGAGTGGGAACCAGGGGCCTGGGCCCTGGCTTCAAGGGCTGCATTTCTACCTTGGCCTCCTGCCTCTGACCCAGAGCTGCCTCCGCCTTGTCCATAATGCCTCGTTCTTCCCGCACCAGGCTTACTTTCTCTGGAGTTTGTCCTCAAAGGTGGAAAAACTGGGTTTCTACAGAGAAAGTTCACTGTTAGAGGTTGAATTGTGTCCCTGAAGAGAGAACTCCACGTCCTGCCCACCCGGTACCTGGGGAAGTGCAAGGCGATTAAATGTGACCTCTTAACAACCAGCCCCAGGAAGCAGCCCGAGAGGAAGGGAAGGTTGGTGGGAAGTCCAGAGCATGCCCAGTGTGAATGTGCACGAGAGCCATGGGAGACCTCAGAAATAGCCTTTGCTGGTGCTTGGAAATAGCCTTTGCTGGTGTCATCAGGCTGAGATGAGGTCCTTGGGGGGCTGTGGTGCACTGGCTCTGTCCTTGTAAGGAGAGGGGACACTCAGAGGGAGGAAGGCCATGTGAGAGGGAGACAGAGGTGACAGCCATGCAGCCCCGAGCTGTGGGACACGGGGGCAGCAGAAGCTGGGAGAGGCAAGGAGGGACCCTCCCCTGGAACCCTGGCGGGAGCGCAGCTGGGACCACACCTGGATCCCACACTCCTGGCCTCCAGACTGAGAAGCTACGTTTCTGTTGTGAAGCCCCCCAGAAGGTGACTTTCCGTTACAGCAGGGCCAGGCGACAGGAGCAATCCCTCCAGGGAGAAAAGTGAGTGCCTGCACGTTCACTCTACAAAGACTTTAGGTAAAGTGGAAATCAAGCAACCCAGCCACGAAAGACACGAGGTGTGGGAGGAAGGTGAGCAGAGCGGACTCGGGAGGACCAGAGGGCAAGGCCGTGGGAGCCGCTGTGGGGAGTGAGGTCAAGGGTCAGAAGTCAGGGTCCATGGCCCCAAGCACACAAACCTCCTCTCTGAAGCTGTGCCCAGGCAGCCCAGGGCAATACCCAGCCTCCTCTGCACCCCACCCCCCCACAGGCTCCTAGCACCCTCCAGGTTCACAAACCCTGGGGGGCAGTCTCAGGCCACCCGGCAGGAGAGACTGGACCCACCCGTGCTGCCTGTGCCTGGTTCTTTCTCACAGAGCCTGAGCGGGTGTCATCTGCTGTTTCCTTCCCGGGAGACCTTGGCACCAGTCTTGTCATTCAGTGCCTTGTAAGTGTGTGCTACACTCCTGGCATATGCCTGGCACTGGGCCTTGGGGGCCCAGGGGCTGGTCACAGAGACATTTGGGCCAGTGGTCATCTTAAGGCCAGTTACAAAGACTGACAACAATAGCAGTTTGTGGGGCCTGGAAAACCCGGAGGGTGGCCTGTGAGCCCTGCCTGGAAGTCAGGGAGACCCTGAGGGGTCTTTGGCGGTATCCTGGGGGAGATGCCTGCTGGAGAGGGGCAGGAGGGATATTGAAGGTGTGCGAGGCGGAGGCACCAGCCGGCAAAGGCTCAGAAGCATGACGGGCTGAGGAGCCACGGGGAATTTTGGAGGATAAAATGTGTGACAAAGAGAGACTGAATGCCAGAGAACATCAGAGATGAAACAGGAGCTGGAGACAGCAGCTGGGGCCAGGCCATTTTGGAGTGGGCTCTTCCAAGGAGCTACATGGCTGCCCTGGAGGAAGGAGAGGTTTGAGGCGAAGGAGGGCGCTAATCAGAAGATGTGGGCAGGTGAGCATGTGGCCAGCTCTGGGGAGATCAGAGAAGAGGGGTGGGAGAGATTCCAGCAGAGAAAGCGCTAGGGAAACACGTAGTCACTAGTGAGACCCAGGAGTGCTTCCCTCATTCCCTGCACTGTTTCAGGAGCCTGGTGAATGAGCCGTGAAGTCCTCACAGGGAGCAGCCTTCAGAGGAGGTCACGGATTTTCCCTTTTGTGGCAGGTTGTCAGCTACACTGTGGGCTCCTCCAGGACAGGCATGGGGCCATGGCTCAGGTAATTCAAGCACTCAGAAGAGTGCCTGGCACACAGGAGGCCCTTGATAAATATTTGCTGAATTTGTTGCAAGAAAGGGCTAGAGCTGGGCATGGGCAGCAGGCAGTTTGGCTGCACACCAGACTCGGTCTCAAAAAAAAGGTTAGGAGACCGAGCTCCTCCTGTTGGTCAATCCTGGTTGTATTTTTATGTCTCTTCCTGGATAAAGCATTTCATATTTCTGTGACTTTGTTACTCTATAGCTCAAGTGAAACGGGGTTAGGTGATGATTTGACAGTTAGCAAATAGCATAAGCCTTGAGGACACGATAACATTTTCAACTGTGTTTTGTAATCACGAATTATGAGACAATGACTTAGTATTTAAAGCTCTTGGCTTTTTATTGTATTATCTATGAAAGTATCCGGTGCTAACTGGTGCAAGTGAAAGATGCCAGGATGCTTTTCAGTTATTCTTTATATTAATGTTTCTGGGAGTCAACATTTATATGTAATTGTTCTTATGGCAACCAAAAACAAAAATTTCAGAGATTCATCTGGGTTAGGAAAATAAATTTGCTTCTCTATTTGCAAAAGGATGTGTGCCACAGGTTATTAAAATAAATGCAAATTAACATACAGCCTCATTGAGCATGGATTATATGATATAATCAGTGATTTTAGCCTTTTTTGTTTGTTTTTGAGACAAAGTCTCACTGTCTTCCAGGCTGGAGTACAGCGGTGTGATCTCGGCTCACTGCAACCTCCACCTCCTGGGCTTAAGCAATTCTCGTGCCTCAGCTGTGGAGTAGCTGGGACTACAGGCCTGTGCTACCATGCCTGGCTAATTTTTGTATTTTCTTTTTAGTAGAGATGGGGTTTCACCATGTTGTCCTGGCTGGTCTCAAACTCCTGACCTCAAGTGATCAGTCACCTTGGCCTCCCAAAGTGCTGGGATTACAGGCGTGAGCCACTGCACTTGGCCAATTTTAACTTTATGGTAATATAATGTGTGGTCAGGTTTACATGGAGAAAAGCAGTCTACACTACTCCAGTTTTTGTGTGTGTGTGTGTTTTAATGTTAAATTTCTCTATGACACAGTATCCTAGGTCTGACATTGCAGTTCATCGAGAAGCCATGTCTCCCAGGCAGGATGCGTCTTTCCTGGCCCTGCCTCTCTGCCTTCTCTGAGCCAGCATTCTTGCTGTCTCCAGGAATGATCTCCCTGACCATCCAGGGCTCAAGCCCTGAACCTAGAAATTGTCCCAGATGCTTTGCACACCCACATACCTAACCTGTTGACACGTCCCGTCACTCTGTCCCCCAAACTTCCCTGTTCACTGCATGTCCCATGTCCGTTCTTCACCTCGCCCAAGCTGCCCTGAGGCTCCCCAGGCTGCGGTGGCTGCTTCAGCCACACCATGGAGAGATGGGCCGTGTGACATCGGTCACACCACATCCCTCACGTGAGGTCCTGCAGTGTTTCCCATGTGATGCGATTTGGCTATGTCCCCACCCAAATCTCACCTTGAATGTTAAAATCCCTGTGTGTCAAGGGCAGGACCAAGTGGAGAGAATTGAATCACAGGGGCGGTTCCCCCATACTGTTCTCATGGTAGTGAATAAGTCTCATGAGATCTGATGGTTTATAAAGGCCAGCTCCCCTGCACACGCGCTCGCCTGCTGCCATGTAAGACTTACCTTTGCTTCTCCTTTGCCTTCCGATGTGATTGGGAGGCTGCCCCAGCCATGTGAATTGTGAGTCCATAAGCCTATTAAACCTCTTTCCTCTACAAATTACCTTGTCTTGGGTGAGAACAGACTAATGCACCATGACCTTCAGGATAAAACCCACACCCTTCCCCTGCTTGGCTGTGCCCCTCAGAGCCCCCTCCAGTACACCCTCCACGTCTCATGCTTGCCTCCTGTGTTTCTGCCTCCGTGGTTTCTGCTGAGCTGTTTTCTCTTCTCCACGAGCCCCCACAGCAAGCCCATTTTTCTAGTTATTTAGGCCTCCACTTAGAAGTCCCCACATCCTTCAAGGGGCACAGAGTTTCTCTTTTGTAAGACAAAGAGGGCTCTGGGGGTGGAAAGTGGTGATGGCTGCAGGAAGATGTGAAATTGCTAACATCACTCAGCTGTGCACCTAAACATGCTTCAGGTGATTGATTTCATAGTATGTGTACTTTTTACCACGATCAAAAAAATCCTCTCCTAGCGAGAGCTTTCCTGGCCTCCCACTTGGAAGCAGCCGTCTCATCAGTGCTTCCCTGTCGCTGTGTCATCTCTGTGCTGCACTGACAACATGACCTGGCACCTTCCTGCTTGTTTCCTGGCTGTGCTCCACACTCCCTCCTCCTGCATTAGCACACGAGCTCCACACAGGCAGGGGCCTCCCGCTTCTTGCTGACATCTGCCTTGTCAACCCCTGTGGCAGGCGGGCCTGTAGCAGGGCTTCAGTCCATCACCCGAGTGATGGTAAGGCCCCATGTGACCCAGTCTGGCTCAGAGAAGCAGAGTTTATCAGCTAAAAGGAATTGCAAGCTACTATAAGCAACCCTGATTTCTCTCAAAGTATGGGAGAGAGGGGAGCATGTCTCTTATGCCCACAGACTGGACGAACCACCCTCTCCCTCCAGCTCTGCTGCTCACATTACACAGAGGATGGTGTCTCCCCAAAACTCTCTCCTCTTATGTTTAGTTGAATCCCTTTCATCATTTTCTTTGCAGGAAATGGAAGCCGAAGTCAAAATAGTTGAATAATACACGGCACTTACTATGTTGTAAGTGTTTTAGAGACTTCCACGATTTCATCCTCACAACATGATGCCTGGGGACACAGAGCCAGGTCCACAGCCCTGAGAGGGTGAGCGTCCACTCAGGGACACGGGGCCGGGTCCACAGCCCTGAGAGGGTGAGCGTCCACTCAGGGACACGGGGCCGGGTCCACAGCCCTGGGAGGGTGAGCGTCCACTCAGGGACACGGGGCCGGGTCCACAGCCCTGAGAGGGTGAGCGTCCACTCAGGGACACGGGGCCGGGTCCACAGCCTTGGGAGGGTGAGCGTCCACTCAGGGACACGGGGCCGGGTCCACAGCCCTGGGAGGGTGAGCGTCCACTCAGGGACACGGGGCCGGGTCCACAGCTGTGGGAGGGTGAGCGTCCACTCAGGGACACGGGGCCGGGTCCACAGCCCTGGGAGGGTGAGCGTCCTCTCAGGGACACGGGGCCAGGTCCACAGCCCTGAGAGGGTGAGCGTCCACTCAGGGACACAGATCCAGGTCCACAGCCCTGAGAGGGTGAGCGTCCACTCAGGGACACGGGGCCGGGTCCACAGCCCTGGGAGGGTGAGCGTCCACTCAGGGACACGGGGCCGGGTCCACAGCCCTGAGAGGGTGAGCGTCCACTCAGGGACATGGGGCCGGGTCCACAACCCTGAGAGGGTGAGCATCCACTCAGGGACACGGGGCCGGGTCCACAGCCCTGAGATGGTGAGCATCCACTCAGGGACACGGGGCCGGGTCCACAGCCCTGAGATGGTGAGCATCCACTAAGGGACATGGCAGTGGGATCTTCCTCACATACATTAACTTCTCAAAATCACCAGAAATCTTGGCTGGGCATTGTGGCTCACACTTGTAATCCCAACATTTTGGGAGGTGGGAGTGGGCAAATTACTTAAGGTTAGGAGTTTGAAACCAGCCTGGGCATCATAGTGAAACCCCTGTCTCTACTAAAAAAAAATACGAAAATTAGCTGGGCATGGTAGCAGGCACCTGTAGTCCCAGCTTACTGGGGAGGCTGAAGCAGGAGAATCTCTTGAACACAGGAGGCAGAGGCTACAGTGAGCGGAGATCGTGCCACTGCACTCCAGCCAGCAGAGGGCAGTAGAGGAAGATGCCTGTCTCAGAAAAAAAAAAAAAAAATCACAGAGACCAGAAATCCCTCCTGCCCCTCCCCTCACAATGGCATTAAACCGAGCGCCATCCCCTGAGGCCATCAGCTGGGAGCCCAGGATATCTGGTCAGGTGAAGCTCTCTGCATTCACCTGGGTGTGGCTCTTGGTTTGGTGGTGGGATGGTGGAGGGAGCTACAGAGTAAGTGTAAGGGGACTGCCATGGAGAGAAGGAGGAAGGAAAGCCACGGGCAACTGTGGTCCACCCAAGGACCTGGTGGCCATGTCCCTGACTCTGTGTCTCTCCGTGATATGGTTTGGCTGTGTCCTCACCCAAATCTCATCTTGAATTGTAATTCCCCACAATTCCCATGTGTCCTTGGAGGAACCCAGTGGGAGGTGATTGAATGATGGGGGTGGATCATTCCTCCACTGCTCTTGTGATAGTGAATGAGTCTCACAAAATCTGATGGTTTTAAAAACAGGAGTTTCCCTGCACAAGCTCTCTTCTTTTGTCCACTGCCATGTGAGATATGCCTTCCACCTTCCACTATAATTGTGAGTCCACCCCAGCCATGTAAAATTACAACTCCAATAAACCTCTTTCTTTTGTAAATTGCCCAGTCTTGGGTATGTCTTTATTAGCAGTGTGAAAATGGACTAACACAGTAAATTGGTACCAGTAGAGTGGGGTGCTGCTGAAAAGATACCTCAAAATGTGGAAGTGACTTTGGAACTGGGTAACAGGCAGAGGTTGGAACAGTTTGGAGGGCTCAGAAAAAGACAGGAAAATGTGGGAAAGTTTGGAACTCCCTAGAGACTTGTTGCATGGCTTTGACCAAAATGTTGATAATGATAAGGACAATGAAATCCAGGCTGAGGTGGTCTCAGATGGAGATGAGGAACTTGGGAACCTGAGCAAAGGTGACTCTTGTTATGTTTTAGTGAAGAGACTGTTGGCATTTTGCCCCTGCCCTAGAGATTTGTAGAACTTTGAACTTGAGAGAGATCATTTAGGGTATCTGGCAGAAGAAATTTCTAAGCAGCAAAGCATTCAAGCGGTGACTTGGGTGCTGTTAAAAGCATTCAGTTTTATGAAGGAAGCAGAGTGTAAACGTTTTGAAAATTTACAGCCTGACAATGTGATAGAAAAGAAACTCCCATTTTCTGAGGAGAAATTTAAGCTGGCTGCAAAAATTTGCATAAGTAACGAGGAGCCAAATGTTAAGCCCCAAGACAATGGGAAAAATGTCTCCGGGGCATGTCAGAGATCTTCATGGCAGCCCCTCCCATCACAGGCCCAGAGGTCTAGGAGGAAAAATGAATGTATGGGCCAGGCCCAGAGTCCCCTCTGCTGTGTGCAGTCTAGGGTCTTGGTGTCCTGCGTCCCAGCTGCTCCAGCTGTGACTAAAGGGGGCCAAGGTACAGCTCTGGCTGTTGCTTCAGAGGGTGGAAACCCACGCCTTGGCAGCTTCCATGTGGTGTTGAGCCTGTAGGTGCACAGAAGTCAATAACTGAGGTTTGGGAACTTCTGCTAGATTTCAGAAAATGTATGGAAATACCTGGATGCCCAGGCAGAAGTTTGCTGCAGGGGCGGGGCCCTCATGGAGAATCTCTCCTAAGGCAGTGCAGAAGGGAAATGTGATTTTGGAGCCCCCACACAGAGTTCCTACTGGGGCACTGCCTAGTGGAGCTGTGAGAAGAGGGCCACCATCCTCCAGACTCCAGAATGGTAGATTCACTGACAGCTGGCACCATGCACCTGGAAAAGCCACAGACACTCAATGCCAACCCTAGAAAGCAGCCAGGAGGGGGGCTGTACCCTGCAAAGCCACAGGGGCAGAGCTGCCCAAGACCTTAGAAGCCCACCTCTTGCATCAGCATGATGTGGCTATGAGACATGGAGTCAAGGGAGATGATTTTGGAGCTTTTAAGATTTGACTGCCTGGCTGAATTTCAGATTTGTGTGGGGCCTGTCACTCCTTTGTTTTGGCTGATTACTCCCATTTGGAATGACTGTATTTACCAAATTCCTGTACTCCCAATGTATCTAAAATAACTAACTTGCTTTTGATTTTACAGGCTCATGGGTGGAAGGGACTTGTCTCATATGAGACTTTGGACTGTGGACTTTTGAAACGAGGATTTTGGGGACTGTTGGAAAGGCATGATTGGTTTTGAAATGTGAGGACATGAGATTTGGGAGGAGCCAGGAATGGAATGATATGGTTTGGCTGTGTCCCCACCCAAATCTCATCTTGAAATGTAACTTCCACAATTGCAAGGTGTTGTGGGAGGAATCCTGTGGGAGATGAATGAATGATGGGGGCAGGTCTTTCTTGCACTGTTCTTATGATAGCGAATGAGTCTCACAAGATCTGACAGATTTAAAAATGGGAGTTTCCCTGCACAAGCTCTCTTCTCTTGTCTGCCACCACGTGAGATGTGTCTTTTACCTTCCACCATGATTGTGAGGCCTCCCCAGCCATGCAGAACTGTAAGTCCAATAAATCTCTTTCTTTTGTCATTGCTCAGTCTTGGGTGTGTCTTTATCAGCAGTGTGAAAATGGACTAATACACTCTGGAAAGGCCCTGGGGTGACACCCCAGGTGGTTCCACATTTTCTAAGGCTTTCTTATGGGAGAGATGTGGGGTCCTGCGTGTTTGCCTTGGTGGCCCTTGGCTCAGTTTTAGCGTTCCTTTGGCAATGCAAGTCCTTCATATTTAGACTTCTGCTCTGTTTGTTTGGTTTCAATTGTTCAGTAACCCAAACCAGACATCTCACCTAGCCATCGAGTTTGAGCCCAGAATTGGGAGGGAAACTCTGCGTCCTGGCAAAAAGCTTTCTCCCAGTTCACTTTGCATTTAGTGGCTTCTGCCTCAGGAACATTCCAAACCATGTCTGTTGGTGGGAGGCAAAGCTCTGGCTGCCCACCAGCTGAGCCTCTCCAGAAAGAATGACTTTCAAGAAAAGAAAGCCTGATGGGAGATGCGTGGAGGCGGCATGAGTATCTGACTTCTCCTGACCTCTGTCCATGGTCCTGTTAAATCCCCACTTCCTGGTGCTGCTGGTAATACCTTGGCCTGGGGGTGGAGAATCCTGCAAGCCTCTTGGTAACCAGGAACACATCTGCTCACCAAGCCATACCTATTTCTTCTCTGCATCACAGGTGGCTGCTTCCAAAGCAAGCCTCTCTGTCTTGATTGGGTCTCACTCTTCACATTTTGAATTCTGTGGTCCCCTAGTTCTGTAGCATCACATCACACAAGTGCCAGCTCCACACACAGATCATTTAGCTGGAGGTTTAATTTTAAAATATCAAGGATGGCCAACGGCTGCCCCTTCTATGGCTCCAGGCAGCCAATGCCATGTTTGAACGGCTGTTGGTAAGAACATTCCTCTCCTGAGCACGTTATTTATTGGTTGCAAGTCTCAAGAAGAAAGCCAACATTAATGAGGACGCAGGCAGTAGGAGGAATCCACTGTGTTGCTTCACTAGCAGGTTCTGAAGGATGCACTGAATTTGGCAGCTCCTGTGATGGGATGGGGACACTGTCCTCTCCACCTGTCCTGCCTCCTCAGAGTGTGCTTCAGGTTTGGCAGGGTTCTCTCATGGCCCACTGCTGCCAGCGGCCCTGGGTGCCTTGTTCATACCCAGTCTTCAAATAAAACCCTGGGGCTTCCCTCAGAGGGGCTCAGCTCAGGCTGTGGCCGTCACCTAACCAAGAATGGCACTGCGAGAAGGGACGGAGCTAGCCTGGTCACAGCAGTTCTGTGAGCCCTCCTGGTGTCGGAGCAGCTTTCTCGGAAACTCAGACTCATGGTCACACATGGACTCGGGTAAGAGTAATTTTTGTCACTGCCTGCACAGAGGTGCCATATATCATGACACTCAGGGGCCCGTGTGACGGCCAGGCAACCTGGGCTCAGCCTCTGCAACTTGCTGTCTGTGCGACCCTGGGGAGGGGCCCAGACTATGTTTTCCTCAGTGTCTCCCCGGTAAATGGTGACGGTGACCATCCTATCCATGTCCCAGGCATTGTCCTGAGGATGAAATGAGCAAGTCTGTGTGAGATTCTTCAGAAGGGCCTGGCACAGACAAGACTAATAAGCATTTGCTATGCATCCACGTATTTCCCATTGTTAAAGAAAGTAAACATTATTAGTTTCAAGAGCCCAGAGGAATCACAGCTAGGCTAATAAATTACAGCTGAACAGAGGCCACAGGGGAAGGGCTCCATTATTTATAAACATGAAGAGCAAGAGCAGTAATGACTTCTCATGACCTAGTGGGTAATTGCATGAGCACCGGAGGGCTCTGAAAAAGCTGATTCTCTTCAGTAGGCTGCGTGTCCTCTTTGAAATGCGTGCATTATTAGCACAGGATTCAGAACTGGTGGCATCTGAAGAGACGTGGGCTTAAAGGGACAGAGGAGAGTGGATGCTGTTAGCTCCTGGCAGCTGGGGTTTACCCTCTCCGTCAGAGCCACCTGGCAACACAGAGCGGGCACTCACTTCACCTGAGCCACGCCGTGGAGGGGCCTATGGATGTCAGCTGCCGATGGTGTGGGAGGGAGCATGCAGGGACAGGAGACAGCACACAGGTTTTCCTCCCTTTTCCTGTGCAGACCTCCTCCAGGGCCAGACAACATCGAGTGCCAATCAGACAAGGTCCACCCCCTCGATAAAGAAGGAGATACAGTTCGAAAACCTAGCAGAAGATGTAACTGCCTTCCCAGGTATGTTCTGGGCCTGCTGTACCTGCAGATACACTGGCCGTCCTGGGGCTGGGCCTGAGTGCTGGGCATTCCCATGGGATGGGGAGACCCGGCTGGTGCTTGCACAGTGGTCATGCCCCTGTAGGCAATGGAGAGTGACACATGGTTAGCTCCTCGGCTCATTTATTCCAGGTCCTGAAACAGTCACAAGATGACTCTTCTGCAAATTGTAGTGGCTTTATAAGCAGAGGAGAGAAGCAGCTTGATAACAACCCCGGGATGGGGGCCCAGTGGCCGCCTCATCCCTGCTGAGCCTGGGCATTGGTGCTGGCTCTGCCCACTGCCTGCCCAGACCTCCAGGCTGTTCTGGAGAGAACCAGGCAGAAGATGGGAGAGGTCTTTGGCATAAGAGTGCCTGGTAAGTGAGTAGCCTATTCATAAACGGTTAGCCATTAGCTTTGTACTGTGTTTTAAACCTTATGTTACTCGAGCACTGCCTACTTATGGTTAAAAGTTAGAAAATGAAGAAAAACATTTTTAAACATAAAAAGCTCCAAATTATACTACTGAGAAACAATTATCTGAGCAAGGTATGAGCTTTCACTTTTCACTCTTTTATGTATAAAGCTATAATCATGCTGTCATTTTTTCGTAACATGCTTTCCACTGAGCAGAACATCAGAAGCATCTTCCCAAGTCACAGAATAGGTATCGGCATCCTTGATAAAAGCAACCGTGTTCTTTTGGACTGGCTGATAGGTTTCCGTTCATCTTGCTGTGGAGCCCGCTTCTAATGTGTGAGTTTAGAACTGGAGAGTCCTGGGTCACTCACATTGCTGGTCTCTCCTTCCTCTGTCTGGTTTCATGGTGTTCCGAACGTATGCTAAACAGTGCTGATTCCCAGAGCCACACCTGGAAAACCAAACAGAAGACAACCTGTGTGTGCAGGCCCTGTCCACACTGTCCCCACTGTCCCCACTGTCCCCACTGTCCCCACTGTCCACGGGGAGAGAGTTCTCAGAACAGGAGGCACTCACACACAGAGGTCCTCAGTGGGGAGGGAATGAGACCTGTGGGTGCGTGTCTGGGAAGAGCTTGGAAAGATGTCAGGGCTGGGCCTGGGCTGTGCTGCCAACTCCCCTTTGATGTACCACTTCCTCTTGGGTGACTCACTTGCTCCCTTTAAGGCCAAATTTCCTCATCTGTAAAGCAAAATGGAATGTCGGGAGTATTAAATAAGATATACATGTGAAAGCACAATAAAAATTTGAAGAACTAAATAGAATTATGGCATTTATGTTAAATCGTCATCATCATCATCATCATCAAGTCTAGAGCTGTCTGTAATCCCAGCACTTTGGGAGGCCAAGGCGGGCAAATCTCCTGAGGTCAGGCGTTTGAGACCAGCTTGGTCACATGGTGAAACCCTATCTCTACTAAAAATACAAACCTTAGCCATGTGTAGTGGCTGTAATCCCAGCTACTTGGGAGACTGAGGTAGGAGAATCGCTTGAACCTGGGAGGTGGAGTTTGCAGTGAGCCGAGATGACGCCACTGCACTCCAGCCTGGGCGACAAGAGTGAGACTCTGTCTCAAAAAAAAAAATAAATAAATAAATAAAGTCTAGAGCTGTGCTATTTAATCTACTGGAGGCCCAGGTGAAACATAACCTCTACACAGATAAATGGCAATTTTGGTAATAATTATGAAATGCAAATTGTGAGGTTTATCAATTAACTTGAATGAAATACCAGTGGGCTGATAGAGTAAACTCTGCCATATTCTAGCAGAATAGACCTGTTTCTCGCTTTCAGCAAAGCCAGTGTGCAAAAGTTCATAATTAGCCAGGCATGGTGGCTCACACCTGTGGTCTCAGCTACTCAAGAGGCTGAGTTGAGAGGACTGCTTGAGCCCAGGAGGTTGAGGCTTCGGTGAGCTGTGATAGCGTCACTGCATTGCAGCCTGGGTGAGAGTGAGATCCCACCTCTAAAAGAGTCCATATTTACAAAGAGAATTTAAAAACTGTGAGATTCCTTTGAAGTGCAAGGTCCCCTGACTCATTTTAAGTGAGTGTCTATAATTCCCACCTGCTGTTATAAAATCACAGATACCAGCTATTTGGGCTCAGAAGGTCTAGTGGCTTGTCACATGTCACTGTATGTGGGACAGGAGTGAGGGCAGGGGGAGAAGCTGTGTGTCACCTGTTTCAGTGTATATCCATGTCAGAATGTGGGGTGCGCATGTCTTCCAGGAAAGGCAGGGTTAATTCCCTTGGAGATGGTCCACAGCTTCCACTTTTTATTTCCAGCATTTATAGACTTTGACTAGAAAGGACTTGTGGGGACTTTAAAAGGGGCTCTACTGAAGAATGAGTGAGGCCCTTTCATTGGCGTATCCAACTTTAAATTTGATGCTCTAAATCAGGAAATGAGACAAATGTAATCATTAAGTCAGCAGAAAAATAGCAGTTAAATCTGGTTAAGTGAGAGGTATATGCCCCATTATTCCTTGAGAATATCAAAGAAAGAACCCGCAAGCTGACCTCCCACCTTGAGTTAGGTTTGTAGTACATCGATTCCATTTGCATGGCTTAACTTTCCCAGTTAGAACACACGGCAACAATAACAACAGTCAGTCAGCTCCTCAAGGTTACGTCCTGGAAATCATAAGAGGTAACTTGGAAGTGGTCTTGATTTTTCTGGTCACGTGAGTAACTCAGGCCGCTTGTTTAGGTAACTGGGATTAGGACTTGAAAAAGCTGATTTAATGCCACCAAAAAATTTATTTACATAGGCAACACATTCACAGGGTTTCATATCGTTAATATATTCACAGAGTATTTCCCCTTGAAAAAACTGTCAGGTGTGAAATGTGTGTTAATAAGTATTATCAAATGGGACAAGGTGTCAGTCAGGGTTCTCTAGAGAAACAGAACCAACAGAAGATAGCTATCTGTCTAACTGTCTCTATCATCTATCTATCTATCGATCGATCAATCGATCAATCTATCTATCTCTATCATCTCTCTCTCTCTCTCTCTCTCTCTCTCTCTCTCTGTCTGTCTGTGTATCTATCTATCAAGATATTTATTTCAAGAAATTTGTTCACATGATTGTAGGGCTGGTAATTCTGAAATCCGAGGGGCAGGTGAGCACCCTGGAAACGTGATCAGGAGCTGATGCTCAGTCTTGTAGCAGAACTTCCTCTTCTCCAGGAAGACTCAGGTTTTGCTCTTAAGGCCTCTGGTTGATTAGATGAGGTCCACTCACATACTCTTGATTATGTGAGTGGACCTCATCTAATCATTTTTTACTTAAAGTCACCTGATGGTAGATAATGAACCACATCTACAAAATATCTTTGCAGCAACCCCAGATTAGCATTTAACTGAATAACTGGATACTGTAACCTAGCCAAGTTCACACATGAAATCTATCCATCACAGGAGGCACTGACAAAGTTTTATAAGAACATTCGGGAATGCGTGCAGCCTTTGCTTGTATGGACATAAAATGGTTTTAGACTAGCTCATGGGTTTCTTAATACAACGGACCAGAATTACACCAGCCCCCTTTCTTCACAGCTTTTAGAGTTGCAGTTCAATGTACTATTTAGATGTTATTGCTGGGGGACATACATACACATGCTAAAATGCATTTTTCATTTGTCTCCTACCCTTTACGAACTTTAAGAAAATAGTTGCCTCTAGGATAGAAATCTGGATGCTTTTAAAAAATAGCATTTGGTAGAGTTGAAAGATAAAGTGCTTGAAAAGGCCTCCGAGATGTGTGCGCCTGACACACTGGCTCGTAATGGTTTTTCTGTGCTAATGTGTGCCTCTGAACCTTTTTAAAATGCCAAATTATTCATTTCTTGGAGGGATGCAATCAGTTCTCTGCTGACTATTATGAAAAATAGAGACAGAAGCAAAATTTCAAATGCTGTTCTACAAAAATTATTTAATCATTTCTGGCCTATTGTGGAAATTCATACAAGCTATTGTGTTGATGTGCAGCTCTGCAGACCAGCCTTGGCAGATGCAATCACAGCCAGTTTTATGAAAAATTCCATTTATTCATCCATGCAATACATACTTCCATGACAAGGAAAGTGCAGCCGAGCTCTGCCTTATGCAATGGCAGAAAACTGTTTGAACTCACAGGCATTGGAAAGACTCCACCTGCCTTTCAAATGGAAACTAATGTCAGTTTTCTCCTGGCTGAAGATGGACAGCATAACATTCTAACATTATGACTTCATTTTAAAATTTTGATTCATGACACAATGCAAATAGCACTGGGAGTGGTAAATGAAATGGAAGCGATGAGCTGCTTTCATTTTGGATGAGTGAATTTTGGATCTTCCCTGATCTGATTTCACTAGGGTGGAGGGAAGATCACAAGTGAACCGAGCTCTTGGTGGGCATGTTGGCAAGGAGGTGGGCTTCACTGGGAGATGAAACATACTGCATGCCATTTTTATTCATGCCTCCAACTTTTATCCAGAACAGACCTGATTGCAAATGTTTTTCAAAATCCAAAAACAAAATTAAAGGTTTCAGTATCATTTATGTAGCATGAAGTACTAATAATTCCAAGAAGAACTACAGGACATGCAAAAGTCTGGAAGTAAGGGATAATGTTTAGTGACAAGAGGAGGATTATGAAATAAGACAGGTTAGGAGAGGTTAGGAGGGGAGAGGTGAGGAGAGGGAATATGCTTAAGTTTGAGAACTCTGAGCTTTGCACTGAGGGTAATGGTGAGTCATTAAAAAGTTGTAAAGTTGTAAGTGGGTGAGTAGGATGAGATCATATTTGCAAGAAAGTGTGCAATACATTTTAAATACTTACATAAAACTGTTGAAGCAAAAACCAACTTCTGGAACAATCTCCTGGGTACCTTCGATCTTGCAGCAGATGTTGGTTGATTTGCATGCGATGCTTGAGTTCCCTTCTCACCCGCCTCACCAGCCATCGCACCTGGAATATAGGGGCATCTGAGCTTGCTGACTGTAGCTGGAAGGTGGGAGAGGCGGGCCTCCAACCCAGGCGTAGGGCGCCCATGGTCTAGGAGCAGCTGCGTTCCCTCAGTCTCTCTCCTTCGACAGCAGTCGCATGATGAAGGGCTCTGGTGGTGAAAGGTGCTGTGTTGAGGTAGCACTCCAGCGGAGCCACCCTCAGTGAAAGCAGAAATTAAGAAATGGCAGAGAAGGCGGGTCTGCAGAGAGAAGAGAAGTGGAGATGAGAAAGATCCAGGTGTCTTGGTGAGGGAAGGAACTGATGACTGACTCAGAGTGAGGGAAGACAGACACAAGCTGTCTAGAAATATCCACTGCCCACAGGGTCTGGCTATGCCACAGAATGTGTTTGTATGCACTACCTCTCCATGTGTTCAGAAACCCAGCTTCACTGGAGCTAATTTGTGTGGCCTTCTGATTCTTCCCTCCCCACCGTCCTTCACAAGTCAAATGACCCGGAGAGCAGCTCCACACGGGATAGGGAGTGTTTTAACAAAGGAAGGATGATGGGGAAGTGCCTTTTCTAATCAGGCCCACTATGAGGTTACATTATTATTTAGAATTTGTTATTAATCTTTTTAATTTTAATTTATTCCTTCCTTCCTTCCTTCCTTCCTTCCTTCCTTCCTTCCTTCCTTCCTTCCCTCCTTCCCTCCTTCCCTTTTTGACAGAATCTCACACTGTTGCCCAGGCTAGAGTGCAATGGTGCGATCTCAGCTCACTGCAACCTCCGCCTCCTGAGTTCAAGCTCTTCTCCGGCCTCAGCCTCCGGAGTAGCTGGGATTACAGGTGCCCGCCACCACGCCAGGCTAATTTTTTGTACTTTTAGTAGAGATGGGGTTTCATTATGTTGGCCAGGCTGGTCTTAAACTCCTGACCTCGTGATCTACCCGCCTCCACCTCCCAAAATGCTGGGATTACAGGCGTGAGCCACCACACCAGGCCTATACTTCTCTTTCTTCATTATTATTTTAATAGAGTAAATAAATTTTAATTTATTTTAATAGAAATAAAAATAAAAATTTTAAAAATTTTAATTTATTTTAATATTTACTTATTTTAGTAGAGTAGGTCTAAGAGAAGCCTTAATTTTGTGTAGCAGGCACTAATAAGTATTTGTTGGCTGAATGAATATATTTTATTGTCCCTTAATTTACTAATTTTATATTTTGAAAAGGATTTGAGTTTACCTACAGTAACAGAATTTGGAATATAGATAGAAAAATCATAAAAAGCTGGAATCATGCAAAAATAGTATATCATAAAATATACTATTTTTGAGCGTGATGTGAAAGCATGGGGAATGTTTTGTGGTTAGTTATATTTTTTAAATCCTTTTGAGTTTCATCCTGTCATTATGAAAAATAACCTGAAAGATAGTATCGTAGTGATTTATTCCATTGACAGGTGGGAGCCAAATAAACAGTGGAGGAACTAAGTAAGACTTTTCCCCTGGCAGTGATTTATAGGTTTATGCAGGGAGAGAGTAAAGTAACCGAATATGTTTAAAAAATGCAAAACTTGTAGATGTTCCCATTAGCCACGTACGGAGACCATGTAAATATTCAAAAAGTTGTGGAACTATCGAAAGTGTTTTTTATTACTCATCATTTGGAGAGCCTGCCTCCACTGTCGCCTGGGTTACAGAAGAGAACGCCCAGAACACAGCGCTGGGCTCAGATCTGAAGCCGACCTCTCATCTCCCCAGCGCAGACATAACAGACGTATCATCAGTTCCTGGTGTATCCTTCCAGAAATACATGTGCGTAGAGAAGCAAACGTAGCTAAAATACAGACTTTCTCAACCCTTCAGGCACTAGACGATACAAAGTTTATATACATAAAGTTTGTAAGCTGTTACACTTTTTTTTACACTTAATAACATATTAGTACTGGAGGAATGCTATGGTCTGAGTGTTTGCATCCCCTCCAAATACATGTTAGCATTTGAATCCCCGGGGACCTCCTTTGGGGACGTGATTAGGTAGTGAGGGTGGAGCCCCTGCCAATGGGATTCTTGCCCTTATGGAGGAAGCCCCAGAGGGCTCACTCACCCCTCTCACCATTGAAAACACAGTCAGAAGGTGCCAGTTAGGAACCAGAAAGCAGGTCTTTACCCGACACAAATCTTGGACTTCCCAGGCTCCAGAATTGCGTGAAATAAATTTCTGTGGTGAAAAGCCACCCAGTTTATGGCATTTTATTGTAGCAGTCTGATAGGACTAAGATAAGAAACATACTCACTTCTAAGCATTTGTATGGAGTTTTATTTTATGAATGTGATATAATTTATTTACCCAGAGTAAAAAATACTCAGATACTAAATATCTGAGTTAGCGAGAGATACTTAGGTTATTTCTGATGTTTATAACAACTAATGATGTAAAGAAATAGTTTACACTACATCACTTAACACACATGTAAATGTATTTGTAGAGGTAGTTGCTGGGTCAAGGGTTATACACATTATGTTGATAATTAATGCCAAATCACCCTCCCAAAATCTGTCCTGCTGTGTGTTATCAAAATTTTCAGATTGCTGATCTGAGAGGTGATAAGTTATCTTGGTACAGTTTTTATAATGAGTGAGGTTAAGCTTCTTTTCACACTATTAGCTCTTTCTATGTGAGCTTTCTGTTCATAGCCTTTAACCATTTCTGCTTATGGGTCTCTTGGTCTTCTTAATACTTTGCAGACACTTTTTTATGGATTAGGGAAGTTGGTCATTTGTGACATGAGTTGAACAAGTTGGTTCTCAGTTTGTCTTTTTACATTGCTTATGGGAGAGCTTACTCTTTTCTTGAATACTCAAAATTTTCAGTTGTGATGTCCAATCTCGTGACTGTCCTGGACAGTGGTGAATATTCATCTTCTGAGAAACAAACAGAACAGATGAGATATTGATATTATTTTGAACTAAAAAGAGTGTGGCTTCGTCTTTAGCTGTTTTCAAAGACAATTCCCAAACAGGACCGTCCGCATGTGTTGAGCAACATTGTAAGCGTGTAACTTCTCGAGTAGGTGGTGACAACTTCCCGGGATGACAGCTGGGAGTGCTCATGCCCTTTTGTGCATATCAGCGATTGCATCTGTTAGAGTATTCTGCTGAATTAGCAGTCATGCAAAAAATCAGCAGGCACTTTCCACGGCACAGACGTGGGCATGGCAGGGAGACGAGTGTCTCGGGCGGAGGAGGTGGGCGCTGTGGGGTGGGTGGTGCAGGGTGAGCAGGAACAGGGAAGGGGCTCACTCCCAGGGCCATGGGGGGCTTTGAGGAATTCAGGAGTGCTCTTAAATACAAGAGCAACAGGTTATTTTGTAGAATGTCCGTGTACTGGGCTGAAAGGTGGCCTCCAAAAATCCATGTTCACCTGGAATCTCTGAATGTTACCTTACTTGGAAATAGGTGTAATTAACCAGGACAAGGTCATCCTGGATTAGAATGGGCCCCAAGGCAATGGCTGGTGTCTTCACAGACTGGGGGAAATGTGTCACAGACACACACGGCTCAAGGTTACCACGCGCGGATGGAGGCAGAGGTGGGAGCGATGCCATCACTAACAAAGGAACGCAGGCACCGCCTGGAGTTGGGGAGGAAGGACAGGTCCTCCTGCTGAGCCTTCAGGGGGAAGGCAGCCCTTACACCTGACTTCATACCTCGGCCTCCGGAACGATGAGGGAATACATTCCTGCTGTTTTATGACAGAATTCTTGCTTTTTTTTTGTTTATTCATGATTAGAGTGTATGTATATTTTTGTATGAATAACACTAATTTTTTGATCATTTGATCTACTATATTATATGACAGACATGATTAAAAGTCTATTACTGTGGTAAATATCTGCTGTGGTCTGAATATCTGTATTTCCCCCTAACTCATGTTAAAATCCTAACCCTCAAAGGGATGGTAGAAGGAGGCGGGTTGGAAGGGGATTAGATCAGGAGGGTGGAGCCCTCATGAATGGGACAAGTGCTCTTATGAAAGAGGCCTCAGCAAGCTGCCCTGCCCCTTCCACCGGGTGGGGATGCAGCAGGAAGATGCTGTTCATGAACCAGAACACAGAATCGCTTTGTGTTGGACTTCCCAGCCTCTCGCACCATGAGAAATTTATTTATGCTACTCATATGCAGTCCAGTTCACCATACTTTGTTCTGGCAGCCAGAGTGCACTAAGACAAAGAGTTTGAAAACAGAGATTGATAGAGGAGGCCTTTGCTTATTTGTCCTGTATTTAAATGTTTTCTAGCAGCCGGGTTTCCTAACATCTTCCAGTGGGTTCCGATTCTGTTTTTAAAGGATACTTGTGGCATTGAACCATTTGCGGATACTCATATATATTCTATATGCCTTGCATATTCCCAAAATTGTGATGAACAAAGACATACAAAGTGTCTGTTCTTAAATCTTCACATCCCGAGGTGACTAGAAGAGTATATTTAAGACTGAGTTTTAGAAAATGTGATGGTGAATCTGGATGAGAACTGATCAGTGCAAGTCAGTATTGCAGTGGGGTCAGCCACAGCGTTAGGAAAGAGGCAGGAATTCCAAGCTAGGATTCTGCGGCTATGCACCTGGGATGCATGAACATTTACTCATTTCTCACACATTTCTTCCATCACCCAGAATCTTCACACAAGGACTTATGGGAAGTCATTTATTTTAGGAATTCCCAGTCATCACTGGGTAAAGTCAACCTGTGAAAGTCGCTTAATTTCCTCGTGTGTGTGCCTCAGGTTCCCATCACTTACACGACAGGCTAGAACTTGATTTTCCATCTGCAGAGTCCTTTTCAGCTCTGGACGCTCGAGCGTTTACGATTCTGAAGAAGGCTGTGTTTAGATGCAGGGCACTGTGATCACCACTTTCTTATTCTGTTGTGCAATTATGGTTTCCTGAGAAAAGTGCTTCCTCCGTCAGGCAGTCCCTTTTAACGTGCAAATTTCAATGTTTCAAAATGATCTTCCTTTGATCCTATGACTACAAAGTAAGACACCAGGAAGATGATGAATTATATTACGGATTTCAGAGGCATTTTTAGCATGTCCTTCACTTAGAAATAATAGACTAATAATAGAAAGTAAATCCCATCCAAACACAACAGATAATCATGCATTCAAATAATGTGTCCAGCATCTGAATGGTTGGCTGTTCTGTGGCCAGAACAAGGGAATACAAATTGAGAAACTGAAACAGTTTAAAGATGGAAAATTGTGAAATCTATGACATAAATACATTTCTTTTCTACATTGGATTAGACAAAGACTTGAATTCTATTTATAGTGGTTGTTACAGTGGTTACTTGTTAAAAACATGTATAACAAATAGTGGTTATTTGTTAAACCATGCTAAATATCTTTGCCTTGTAAGTATTGGCAGTATAACAATAGTGGTTATTTGTTAAAAACATGCTAAATTTCTTTGTGTTGTAAGTATTGGCAATATATAAGAATGGCATAGCATCCCAAACTCCAGACTTTAAAAGGCCGAGGGAAAGCTAAGTTATCAGTTATTATGTACAATTGACAATTAGAGATATTAGCCTCACCTGTGCATCAGAACCAGTTTTCCTGAAGTCAGTGAAGACTTCCGCATTTCCACGTGCAACGTTCAGCACTGTCTTCATCTCAGCTGACTTATTAGCAGCTGACAAGTTTGATCATCGAAGCCGTAGTGAATTGCTTTCTTCACTCAGATAATGTTGAATTATACCTGAGACCTGTTCTCCCACATAATAACAGGGTTTGTGAAATCCCCACAACGTTTGCATACTGGGAAATGACAAAACATGTTCTGAGTTGACTGAAACCTCTACTCTTCCTCAGAACTAATAGGATATATGTGTATATGAAAGGGAGTTTATTAAAGGAGAATTGACTCACGTGATCACAAGGTGAAGTCCCACGAAAGGCTGCCTCCAAGTTGAGGGGCAGAGAAGCCAGTAGTGGCTCAGTCCGAGTTCCAAAACCTCAAACGTAGGGAGGTAGACAGGGCAGCCTTCAGTCTGCGGCCAAACCACAGAGCCCCTGGCAAGCACTCTCGGTGTAAGTCAGTTCTCCCCAGTAAACTCCTTTTTCATAGATACATATATCCTATGGGTTCTGTCCCTCTAGAGAACCCTGACTAATACACTAGGTAGGCTGGCAAAATGCTCAGCTCATGCACGCCCTTAAATGAGAGGTGAAGTACCACGAAAACAGCATGGACGTAACTGCCCCCATGATTCAATTACCCCCACTGGGTCCCTCCTGTGACACGTGGGGATTTTGGGAACAACAGTTCAAGATGAGACTTGGGTGGGGACACAGCCAAACCAAATCACTCCCCATAGGTGCCCTGAGCCAGTGTCTCTTCTGTGACATTTCTTTTTGGATCACAAGAGTTCTCTTTCCTGATTCCACCCAGTTATAGGTGTTTGTTAGAAACGGTAAAGAACCAAATTGCTACCCTATCCCCTCTCTTGGGTCTCTCTTACCTCTGAAAGGGGACATTTTCTGGTATTTACAAGATGTTATCAAAGAAACACAGAAAGTTCTCTTCTGGGTTTATAAGGCGTGGACCACAGTTGAGGGAGGTGTTGTGACTGATTTCTTTCTTTCTCATTGATGACCAGACACCCCTCATCTCTCCACTGGAGAGATGAACCCAGCTTTCCCCGTTTTTTTCCAAACCATCCCGCAGCCTCTACCGCTTAAAATTCTGTCTGTTTTCCTGATCTGTAACTGGGTCTCCCTCAAAGTGCGCTGGTACTTTTCAGTGACATCATTACAGATTGGCTTTCTCCTGTGGGTCTTAAAGTTAATTTGATCAAAACCTCTCTGAATAATGAATCACATTCATTGTTGCTGAGTGATTGGAATGAAAAGTTACTGGAAACTTTTACTGAGTTTCAAACTCAAATTATTGAGTCACAGGTGATAGAACAAATGGTCTTGCAATCTTCTTGTCTGATTCACCAATCATTAATTTGGTAATCTAAAATCTGAGTCATGGGACTCTTCAGCTATTATTCTTCCTAATTCTTGGGCCCTTTATTCTGTGGCTCAGATGCTCCATTTTGCTGTTTTTTTTAACATTTTTTTTTCAACTTCCATTTCATAGTTTGCTTGTGTTAAATTGGGATAACCTATCTTAATTTCTGTTTTATGTGTTTCCTTAAGGGCTATGTTTAGCCTTCTCATTTACTGATTCATACCAGCACCACCTGCCCCCTTACCCCAGCCCCACCACCATCCAGAAGGTGATAAATAAATGCTGATGGCATGACTGTATTTGAACCTGCTGGTGACAGTGTTGGTAGATGTGTCTTTCCCATAAGATATTAATAACCATCACTGTGCATCCTTTCCTTTGTGTCAGGGGCTGTACTTATGCCTCATTTAGTGCTCTGGGCAGGAGACGGCACTGCCTCTATTTGGGGTGGTCACAACAGCCGAGGCTCTGGAGGCCCAGAGTTAAGCAGCCAGCTGTTCACGGTGGGGCCTCCTGTGCTGCCAAAGCAGGTGGTTTCTTGTCATAGCACCAGAGGGGAGAAGAGCCGTGAGTAGGGTTGCACGCTGTCTGCACACACTGAATACTTTACACGCTGTCTGTCTGCCTGCCTGTCAGATGATCCTGAGAGTGAGTTTTCTGCTGCCGACTTTACAGATGAGGCCTTGGAGGCTGAGAGGGGCTGGGCACTGGGCCCATGTTCCACGCTGGTGGAAGGGGAGCTGGGATTTGCAGCGGGGGTGGCTGGCCCGATGCTCCCTGGTGTTATTCCACTCCCCACAGTAGACAGCAGTGCAAAGGCCATTGTCGGGGTGGGTGACTGTCACCTGAGCTTCTTGCTGCCCTTGGGAACATGAACATTGAGAAGCCCCAAACAGTGCTCCAGCCGTGCATGAGGAGGGAGGCTGCTGGCCTCCTGGGGGTAGATTATTGACACTAGAGGTGTAGATAACATAATGATACTTATTAAGCCACTATTTGTATTTATCAAATACTCATTCTGGACAAGGCACTGTGCTGCATGTTGGATTAGCAGGGACTAGCAATTATATAGGACTCCATATACTTGGAAGATACAGACCCCAAAGACATCCCCTGGGACCTGATGAATGGACTCCTGAGGTGGTGCCATGCCCACAGCAGGAGTGGCTGCAGAGAGGGGGTGTCTGAAGAGCAGGGCAGTCCTGGAATGGGGTGCCTCACCCTTGTCCTTCTGACACAGGGCTGTATCCTTCTCTGTGTGTGTGTTGTGGGCAGGGTCCTGTGCCTTGCAGGACATGCAGCTGCGTCCCTGACCTCCACCCACCAGGTGTCAGTAGCATCCACACCCACACCCATCACGAAAATTGCCGGGGCGTCCAGGCTGGTAAAATTGCCCATGGGGACGAGGTTGCCCCAAGTTGAGAATCACTGTCTGAAACAACCCTGGACACGTGGTGGTGCTGTGTTGCTGCTTCCTACAGCAGCTAGAGCTTTGTTCTCAGACTTGTTGCTTTGAGAGAGGGATTTTCTTTTTCTTTCTTTTTTTTAATTGAGACAGGGTCTCACTCTGTTGCCTGGGCTGGAGTGCAGTCACTCAATCTCAGTTCACCGCAGCCTCAACCTCCCAGGCTCAAGCAATCCTCCCACCTCAGCCTCCTGAGTAGCTAGGACAACAGGTTCAATCCACCATGTCCAACTAATGTTTTAATTTTTTATTTGTAGAGATAGAGTTTTGCCACAGAGAGAGGGATTTTCTTGCATCATAAAGAAGGGTGGATCATTCACCTGGTTCTGGTGAATGAGCGTAATTCACCAGGGATCCTTCCGTTACCCAGCAGTCCAATTTATTGCTTCACTGAGTGCAAGGCTCAGAAGCTGAAGGACACAAAGCTCTCATCTGCAGGATTAGGATCAGATGCTAAGTCCAAATCCTCCAAGCCTCGTGTGTTGTTGCCATGGCAGTTCTACTCAAGAGACCTTTTTGGACTGAAAAGAAGAGCGTTTACTCTGGAGGGAACATGAATCCTTGTGCCAGTTGCCGAAGGTCAGCTGCTTGTGTGTGGGGCTGCTTCTGAGTAGAGGAGAAAGTTGCCTGTTGAACATTCAACTGGCACCAAGGCAGGCAGGTGGTTTTAAGAGAAAAATCTTAACAGGGCAGGTCAACCCTTGTCTTTACAATCAACATATTTAATTTTAGTGGCAAATTTCCTAATTATATTAATAATGGGCCCCTTTACTCTTGTACGATATAAATTGGATATAATAGTATTTGGTTTATAGGGTTGTGATGAGAATTTAATGAGATTATGTGAGTGATATCTATCTACACTGACTGAGTTAGAAATTGTTTTCTCAGAAATTAAAACAGGAAAATTGATTAATATATTTAAAAATAGTAATTATAAGCCTGTTGCATGTAAACATTAATAATATCTATTTCTATGGAAAATAATTATATCTTTGGAAACAAAAGCAATTAGTGATGAGTGACTGTTACATTTTTATGATATCTAGCTTAACAGAGACAGCTGGATTCTTCTGTCTGCCTCCGCCTTCAATCTGCTATAATATGCTGCTCTGGCTGAAATATATGGAGAAAATTCACCCCCAAATAGATGAGTAGCTGGAAAAAGGAAGAGTTAATAACCTTTTCCTATGATTGAGGATGTTTTCCTTATCTGCACCAAAGCTAGACAAGTGACAGCTTCTTAATGATTAATTGCAACATGAAATCTGAAACCATATTAATAAACTTTCCAAACTCTTTTATATTAAAATTCATTTGTCATTCTTACTCTTTGAATTCATCTTGTCCCGCTGCACAATTTGTAACATCAAGCATCTGTCATTTAGAAAATTCATTCCAGTGAGTTGTGCAGATCTTCCAAATATTGACATATATCATGAATTTTTATCATTAAAAAATCACACTCCCTAATATCCCCACTGATTTTTATCAGAAAACACTTTGTCTGAAATCTGTCAGATGCTCAGCGGAAGATGTACATTTTCCAAAATTCAAATTTTCACTCTAGACCTCGAATCGTGTTCTTGGCAAGAGACAGTGTCAGTTGTGTTCCTTGAGGTGATAGGCTCCCTTCATTCATTTCTGAGAAAGTATCAGCCACAAACTCAAGTCTGAATTCCCTTAGTTTGCTTCCTATCTTTCTTCCAAGTAATAACCATCCCATGAGTAAAGCTTTTCTTTGAGACAACCACACACGTCCATGTGCAGCAGATATGCTCTCTGTGCCCTTCCCGTGCGTGGTAAAGGGTTTTGGAAAAACATGCATTGGGGAACTGAGGCTTAATGCAATTCACAATTTAAGCTGCTTCTTCAGGGACAGTCTTTAACAAAAGTGCCACTTCTTTCACAGGTAAGTCTGCGGGGGTCAAGAGGACAGTGGTCACTGCTGCAGGCCAGTGCCACACTTCCTATGATGGTCAAGAATGAGCATCTACCTGTCCGTTCTTTGGAACCATTAGTACAAAATATCAACACAAAAAGAAGGATAAATAGCATCTTGATAGTCTGATGAAAACAGTTTTGATCTTGTGGACTCACAAGTCCCCTCAATGGACTCTCAGGAGTCTGCAGCCCACACTCTGAGAACTGATGGATTAGGGTAACAAAGATGGAGGCAAAGTAAAGATTCTGGGTGTGTTTGGGAGCCCATAGGACTTGCTGATGAACGTGAAAGTGAGGGCGAGAGACGCATATATTTATGAACGCTTTTCATCTCATTAAAATAGCACGTGACTCTAATTTTCCTCCAGGTTTGGACATCTTCAGAGTAGAAACCTCTGAGATGCCAGCTTTCAGTAGAGCCCTCCAGCCGACAAGTGTGTGGAAGCTGACTTCAGGCTCCCTGTGAAGAAGCCCATTGTTAAGGATTTTAGATGAAATCTTCTCATTGTCTTTCATTTAAGCTGTGTTTCACTAGGCCATCATTGTGCCTGGGCAACACATTAGACTCTCACAGCACCATCTGGTCTCATAATAGCTGATTGTTATAAAACCATGACAGCTGCGCAGGCATGGGGTACTTTGCACAGGTACTGTAGCTGAGCGTTCTTGATTGCTGGAGAATTTTAGCACAGTTAAACTCTCTGTTGGCTGCACTTAAAGTAAAGATCAGCAAGGAAAACAAATTACACCAAACCTATGCAGCGTCTCATTTATTGTTCTGCTTATTTTGTTTATAATGTTCTCTTTAAAAACAAAAAAAGCACCTTGTTTTCAGCTGGAAAGCAATAGGATTTGGCAGAAGCAAGGAGCTTTCCAGCCTGTGACAAGGCTCTCCGCTTGGCCTCCTGCTCTGGCAGGCATCACTCAGCGATCACTGAGTGTCTACATCAGACCCAGCCTTGGCTCAGCATTTCAGAGGAGGGTCCTGTCAAATGAAACTCAGACTTTGCAAAAGTCATCCGCAGAGGGCTCCGTGTGGAAGCTGATGAACCAGATGGGAAGTTTTTACGATAAAACAGATCATGGACATTGGTAGCGTGGCCCAGGGGGCCATGAGGGACCTAGAGACGTTGAAATCATCCCAAGATGAGTTGCTAAGATTGTAAATCCGAGCTAAATGCACTAAATCAGAGTTAAATGAAATAAAGAATATATAAAATAATAGTAAGCCTTCTGAGTCTAGTTATCGACTAACATTAACTACTTCCACAAAAGGCAGCGATTGCTGAGGTACCTCATGGTCCATGTGGAGCTAAATGTGTGAAAAAAGATGTTTAACAGGTGGCGATGTTAAGAAATTCCTGGTTTTAAATCTGTACAGATGTATTAGGTTTGAACAAACACCACATTTTTCTGACCCTTCCAAGTTCTATACATCATAAAATGCCAGCTGATACTCAGGTAGTAGTTACAAAAGCAATGCCATGTATAAAAAAACAAAGTGTGTGCAAAAAGCAATCCTTTTAATTTCTCAGGAATCTAGATATTCTCCAACTACATCTATTCCCGTAAGTATACAGCATGTGAATTGCAGATAATATGTTTTTAAGGGACTTTTTATCCTAGAAAAATCCTGCACTTTTAATGGTGCCGTTGTGTATAAGGTTAGATTCTTTGGCTCAGTATTCATGTCTGCAAATCCACCAGCATTAGTGGAAACTCCTAGTTCTCTGAACCATCACTGCAGTTACCCAGTTCTGATGAACTGCCTCTGCAGAGTGTTTCCAGTTGGCCTATCATAATTGGTGTGAGTAAAGGTAGCCAGTAGAAAAAAATGAGAGATGAATTCAAGTCTTACATAGAAGTTAACCATCCATTATACCTGCAACTAGGAAACGGTAACTGTGCACATGTAAAAGTGCAGGAGATGATCACCATATATCCTGCCTGGGTACAGACAGCACTTCTGGAAATCATTATCTTGAAGGTACGAGCTAGTAATAAATTACTTCTAGTAGTGTGAAAACTGTTGCAGTGTTAAAAAGACTACAAGACTCGGTCTCACACACTAAGCTGATTGGCATGAACATGATGGCCCTCTTCTTATGCTAAGAGGCAGAAATGTATTTCAAACTTCTTGATAACAGAGTATAAGTTAACATTGTTCTTAGTTCCTCTGATACCATTACAAACTTGGCCATCACAGGTTCTTTCTCAACTATCTACAAAACATGAATTTTTATGTAGCATTTTGTCTGACGTGGAATTATATTACTTTCGGTTGAATTTGAGAATTTTTAAGCAAAATCATTATGCAATCATGATCAAACTTCCTTAGCCACAAACAATCCAGCTGAATGAGAACTTGAAGAATAACCTGAAACAGATAGTTCTAGAAAACAATAATACTAATACTAATACCATGATAATATCCTTAACAACATTGTTGTAATAAAAATCAAGGACAGGTGTTTCATTGCTTAAGATGTTATTTCATGCTCAATAGTAACATCCAGTTTTGTCGGTCTAGTAATGAGACAATGTTCCATTAATGAGATAATATTCTGCTGTGGTTTGAGTTTGTCCGCACCAAAACTCATGTTGACTTGTATCCCCAGCGTGGGATGGCATTGGAGGTGGACCTAGGGGCAGGTGTTTGGGTCATGGGGGTGGAGCCCTCGTGAACGGCTTGGTGCTATTTTCTTGGTAGTGAGTTCTCACTCTCATGAGGTTGATTAGTTGTGGTAGGAGTGGATTAGCCCACGACAGCAGGTTGTTACAAGGCCAGGATGCCCTTGGGATCTGTCTCTAGAGGTATCTGGCTCATCTCTGACCTTCTCTGCCTTGTAGGATTGTGTTAGTCTGTTCTCACACTGCTGTAAAGACATACCTGAGACTGGGTAATTTATAAAGGAAAGAGGTTTGATGAACTCACAGTTCCACATGGCTGGGGAGGCCTCACAATCATGGTGGAACGCAAAGGAGGAGCAAAGTCACGTCTTACACAGCGGCAGGCAAGAGAGTGTGTGCAGGGGAGCTCCCTCTTATGAAACCATCAGCTCTCCTGAGACTTACTCATTACCATGAGAACAGCGTGAGGACCCCACCCCCACGGTTCAATTATCTCCACTTCAACCTGCCCTTGACATCTTGGGATTATTACAATTCAAGGTGAGATTTGAGTGGAGCCGCAGCCAAACCATATCAAGGGTGCATCGCAAAAGCCTTCACCAGAAGCCAGGTGAGGTTCCCAGAAGCCAGGCTGAACTTCCCAGCTGGCAGCACTGAGCTAAATAAACCTCTTTTCTTCATAAATTACCTGGTCTCAGGTATTTTGTTACAGCAACACAAAATGGACTAAGAAAACCACGTGAGGATTTACGAGGCAAACTAAAGTAAATTTTAGGAGTTTGTCTTTCTCTATCCTATCTTGACTCATTTACACCATAAGCACTCACTTGTGCAAAGAACTATGATGCCATTGGGAGCTTTCCTCCTAGGCCAGAGATTCCTTCCATGGAAAACAACCACTCTGTTCTGGCTTGTGCACCTGCTGCAGTGGAGTCACTGGACTTCTCTCTATTGCAGCATAATGGAGGAAATATATATATTTTTTTGGAGAAAATATTTTAACGCTGAAAGTACAGAGAGGATTATGGTGCCGTGTGAGCTCAGGGTTAGGTGTGATAGCTTAATATTAATCTTCTTTCCATTCTTTTGAGTTTGTGCAGGTACTTCCTGTAGAATTTGCTTCTTTTTATGCTAGACGGATTAGGGAATTTGTCATTAATAAAAGATTGTTAGCCGGGTGCAGTGGCTCACACCTGTAATCCCAGCACTTTGGGAGGCCGAGGCGGGTGGATCACGAGGTCAAGAGATCGAGACCATCCTGGTCAACATGGTGAAACCACGTCTCTACTAAAAATACAAAAAATTAGCTGGGCATGGTGGCGCGTGCCTGTAATCCCAGCTACTCAGGAGGCTGAAGCAGGAGAATTGCCTGAACCCAAGAGGCGGAGGTTGCGGTGAGCCGAGATCCCGCCATTGCACTCCAGCCTGGGTACAAGAGCAAAACTCCGTCTCAAAAAAAGATTGTTGATATACTTTGTGTAGAGTGCATCCTTGACATAAGTAACTGCATCTTAAAGAAAGATTCCATCTTGCATTTCACAAGGCACCCCTGCCAACAGGGACCAGAGGGTGTGCTGATCAATAAAGGCCACATCCAACCAAGGAAGGACGTAACTGAACACACTGTTACACTATCAGTCCTCACCAGAGGACTCTGTGGCCGTAAAAAGAATAGGACTTCGCCAGCTCAAAATGGCCATGTCAACGGACGTCATCTTGCCGTCCCTTGTGAAAAGCATGTGGCATCTGTCATCAAAGGTTCTGCCCACACACAGAACTCTTCCTTACAAGACACCAACACTGATGGGCTTGTAAGGGAGAGTCCTGTATGTGGCCAGGCCATTGCTTTCGTTCACATTGCTTTCTCTGGACGGATTCATTAACTCTGTTTTCTGTCCCTTTTCTTTTGATGTTATATGTTATTTTGTGTAAAATGCTTTATCTGTGGCATTCATATATTAAGTATACGATTATATATAGTTTACAGAATTGACTGGCTCGTGGAGGGATTTGAGCCTGTGTGCTGTGGCTCTGACTACTGAGTGAACAAAAAGTACAAAAGAAAATCTCCTGTTTGGAAACTCCACAGAGCTCATGGCGTTTATGATAAAAATAACATCAGTGAAAGTGTGACGTTGTAAACATGCACAAACGTATGTAGACCTGATTATCTCTGACCTTGCACTGCTCACAATAGTTTGAATATGTGGCCCCTCCAAATCTCATGTTGAAATTTGACCCCCCATGTTGGACGTGGGGCCTCGTAGGAGGTGTTTCGGTCGTGGGAGTGTCTCTCTCATGAATGGCTTAATGCTGTCCGTCCCCTCAGGAATGAGCCAGTCTTGCTCTTGGTCATGTGAGAGCTAGTTGTTTAAAAGAGTTTGGCACCCTCCCTTCTCTCTCTCTTTCTTGTTGACCATCTCCGTCTGCCATGAGCGTAAGCCTCCTGAAGGTCTCACACCATGCTGCTTGTACGGGCTGCAGAACTGTGAGCCAAAAGATCCTCTTTTCTTTTTTTGTTGGTTTTGTCATTTCATTTTGTTTAATTCCAGAGGTTCTTGGGGAACAGGTGTTATTTGGTTACATGAGTAAGCTCTTTGAGTAGTGATTGGTGAGATGTTGGTGCACCCATCACCCAAGCAGCACACACTGATCCCAATTTGTAGACTTTTATCCCTCACCCCCTTCCCACCCTTTCCCCTTGAGACCCCAAAGTCCATTGTGTCATTCTGATGCCTTTGTATCCTCTTAACTTAGCTCCTACTTATGAGAACATAAGATACTTGATTTTCCATTCCTGAGTTACTTCACCTAAAATAATGGTCTCCAATCCCATCCAGGTTGCTGCAGTTGCCATGCCATTAATTTTTTCCTTTTTATGGCTGAGTAGTATTCCATCATACACACACAAACACACACACATATATACATATATGTATGTGTGTATATATCCACATATACCATAGTTTCTTTGTATACCATATACACACACACACACACACACACACACATATATACATATGCCACAGTTTCTTTATCCATTCATTAATTGATGGGCACTTGAGCTGGATCCACATTTTTTGCAGTTGCAAATTGTGCTGCTATAAACGTGTGCAAGTATCTTTTTCATATAATGACTTATTTTCCTCTGAGTAGATACCCAATAGTGGGATTGCTGGATCAAATAGTAGTTATCCTTTTTGGCTGGGTGCCATGGCTCACACCTGTAATCTCAGCATTTTGGGAGGCTGAGGTGGGTGGATCACTGGAGGTCAGGAGTTGAAGATAAGCCTGGCCAACAAGGTGAAACCTGGTCTCTACCAAAAATACAAAAACTAGCCAGGCATGGTGGTGCAAGCCTGTAGTCCCAGCTACTCAGAAGGCTGAGACAGGAGAATCACTTGAACCTGGGAGGTGGAGGCTGCAGTGAGCTGAGATTGTGCCATTGCACTCCAGCCTGGGCAACAGAGCATGACTCTGTTTCAAAGAAAACAAAACAAAACAAAAAACAAACAGTGGATCTACTTTTAGTTCTTTGAAGCATCTCCACACTGTTTTCCGTAGTGGTTGTACTAGTTCACATTTACACCGGCAAGTGCAGAAGCGCAAAAACTCCTCTTTTCTTTGTAAATTACCCAGCCTCAGGTATTCCTTTATAGCAACGCAAAATGGACTAAGAAAATTGTCTTGTAGAGACAACTCAGAATACAGTCATGAGTCACTTAACAACAGGCATGGTCCTGAGAAGTGCACTGTTGGGTGATCTCATCTTTCTGCAAACACCGTAGAGTGCACTCATGTGGGCCTGTACATGATACAGCCTGCTACAAATAGCACGTTATTATACACGCTGTTGGGTGTAGCCTCTATGGTGTAGGCTATGTGGTATAGCCTATTGCTCCCAGGCTACAAACAGCGTGTTACTACACTGAATACAGTAGCCACTTGTAACGCAATGGTAAGTATTTGTGTATCTAAGCATGGAAAAGGTGCAGTACAAATATGGTGTAAGAGAGAAACGAATGATGCAGCTGTCGAGGAAACGTACCGTGAATGAAGCTCGCGGGATGTAAGTGAGAAGTGAGTGACTGTGAGGGCCTAGGACATTATAATACATGACTGCAGCCTTTAAAAACACTGTACTCTTAAGCTACACTAAAAACAGCCTTTTTCTTCAATAATAAATGCAACTCATTTTTCTCTAACTACTTTGTAAATATTTTAATTTTTAGAAAACTTTTGGCTCTTTTGTAATAACAGCTTTAAATACAAACATTATATAGCTGTACAATATATATTTTCCTGATATTTTTAACCTATAAGCTTTTTACTATTTTTAACTTTTTTTACTTTTAAGCTTTTTGTTTGTTGAAAGCTAAGACGAATACACACATTAGCGAAGACATACATGCACGCAGGTCAGGATCTTCAGTACCACCGTCTTCCACCTCCACATCTTGTCCCACAGGAAGGCCTTCAGGGGGAAGAACATGTGTGGAGCTGTCATACAATGTCATCTTCCAGACACCTCCCGAAGGACCTGCAGGAGGCTCTTAAGGAGGTATCACTCTTTTCAGAAATACGTCCACGGCAAACCAGCGTAAGTTTGCTTGGTTTGTGTCTTTTCTTTTCTTTTCTTTTTTTTGTTTTGAGATGGAGTCTTGCTCTGTCACCCAAGCTGGAGTGCAGTGGCGTGGTCTTGACTCACTGCAACCTCCACCACCTGGGTTCAACAAATTCTCCTGCCTCAGCCTCCTGAGTAGCTAGGATTATAGGCCTGTGCCACCACGCCTGGCTAATTTTTGTATCTTTAGTAGAGATGGGGTTTTGCCATGTTGGCCAAGCTGGTCTTGAACTCCTGACTTCAGGTGACCCACCTGCCTCGGCCTCCCAAAGTGCTGGGATCACAGGTGTGAGCTGCAGTGCCTGGCCTATTACTTTTCTTGTATTTGCATGTGCAATACATTGCACTATGATGTTATAACAGTTATGATGTCACGAGGCCACAGGTTTTCAGCTCTATTGTAATCTTATGGTGCCACCGTTATATGCATGGTCCATCGTTGACCACAGAGTCTTTATGGGGAGCAGAACCATTTTCTTTTTAAATCACTATGCATTGGATAGAGGGTCTTTTTGACTCCTAAATATGTATTATTGCACTGTTGTCCTGCAGTATTCAGCAAACTGCTCACGATCATGGGAAAACGACAACCCTTCTGCCACTCCATTTCCCCATTTGAAGGAGGAAGAGGTCAAATCAGTGCTGTCTCAGAACCCCCAGCCCAGGTCTAAGGCCAGAGAGAGTGTGATTTTGCCACGTGCTTGTTAGTTGCTTATCTGATTAATCAAGTTCAAGAAAAACACTTGGCAATTATGGGTTCAATTAGCAACATTAATGCTACTTATATGTCATCACTGCCTAATGTTCTCTATCTCTAATCTCCTTTAAATTCTTAACATTTAAAAAAAATTGGAAGATAAGGTATCATTGTTCTTTTAGAATTATAATTCTCTATTTGACACTTCAACTCATAAAAATTGACTGAAAGGTCTTAGAAACTGTGCTAGTTTTTCAAATACCTCTGCAAATGTGCAGGTTCTCTGCTGTTTTAGTTCATTCATGTAATTATAGTTCAGTAAAGCATAAAAATTGACTGAAAGGTCTTAGAAACTGTGCTAGTTTTTCAAATACCTCTGCAAATGTGCAGGTTCTCTGCTGTTTTAGTTCATTCATGTAATTATAGTTCAGTAAAGCACAGCGGCCGGGTGATACTGACGCACTTCTACTGTTCTGACTTCTGCTGCAGTGCTACTCTGGAGCCTGGTCAATCTGCCCACCTTTATCACAGGCTTGTTTCGTCCAAACAATGACATAGAGTAGTCAGTACAATCATTCATATACTACGGATTACAGAATTGCATACGATAAAATACATAGTGTTTTAATAAATTACAATAGATAATTTGATATAGAAATATCGTGGTAGAATATTAGTATTCAATAGCATGTACAATCACACAGCGCATTCTGAATGATCTCAGGTGCTCAGATTAAAAGGAGGCTCTGGCAAGTTAAAAATCTAGTAGCATAAAAATTGGAGTCATCAGTGAGAGGCCACTCAAATGCCTGACCTGGGCAGGTGGTCGTTGAAACTCCCATACAAAATACAAACGCTGTTGGTCATCATCGCATCAAGAGTCTCCTTTTTGGACTCCTTAGGAGTTTTAAATAAAACTCAAATTGCCTGGAGAGAGGTCATACCTTCTGTGTCTACTGGCTAATCCTAAATTGTCAGGGATTAGGTTCTTGGGTAGTCGACAGCTGAGAGCAAGAACCTGAGAATGGCAAGCAAGGGCCCGCTTTTCCCGGCACCCCAGATCCCACACTCACCGAGACCTATGCCATGCCGTAAGGAGAGAAGGAGGCAGAAGGAGAGGCCTGCTGGGTGAGGGGGTGGTGGGAGTGTCTGCCCCGACACCTGGCTGGAAGGTGGGACGTGCTTTACACTGACGCTGTAACGTAAACAGTGGTTAATTCTGCAGTGCAATTAGAATGAGAGGCCTGCTTTCATAATAGGTAGTACTCTATCAGGTGGGCTTTTAAAGAAATAATATTAACCATCAACAACGGTCTGGCCTTGAGAAAGAACAGGCGGAAAACTCCCCAGGTACCTCTTTCTCCATTATTTTATATTATCTTAAGTCGCAGAGCGCTAGAGGCTAGATCTGAAAAATGTTTCCTCCACCCTGCTCATGGCAGCCCCGTGGGTTTCCGGCGGCATCTCTGCTTTGAGCCGATTCCAGTCAAATGTATAAATCCAGCAAGTTATAAAAGGTAGAGTTTCCAGATCTGCCCCAGACTTTGAGTTTGTTCTTTTTGGGTTATTAGAGGAAGAGATGTGGCCCCTGGACTAAGCAGCGCCCCTCCTCCTCCCTGGCACTACGCGGCTTTCCATGGTGTTGGCTCCCATGAGCTCGCAAAAGTCTCTGGAAAGCTGCTGTGTCTTGGGAGCTTAGATGACCAGGACTGTGTCTTGTTTGGTACCTGTGAGGGACATGGCACAGAGTCCACAGTCCCCATGGCACTGAGAATTCATTGTCAGGATATCTTATTTAATAATTTCTGAAAATTTTGCCATTGAAATGGCCTCTGCTCACCCCTGGGTTCTCCTAGGCCAGCCTAGAAACGCAGAACCCACGGTGAGCGGGTGAATGGGTCCCGGCAGGTGTAGCACGATGGGAATCTTGACGACTCTGCTTCCCAAAAAACACAGAGCAAAATCCAAGCAATCAACTTGGCAGCTTAAAAACAAGAGCAACAAAAACCTGTTTCCATTTTTGGAGGCTGCCTGTGTATCTGGTTCTGAATTTACAGAAACTGTTAGATGCTTCCATTCTTTTTTACTGCCAAGATGCTCATAAGAAGTAAATGAGAAAAAAGTTAAACCTTTAGGTTGACACATTGCCTCGAAGGCTTCCTCATGAACCCCATGGACGGCTGTGGATGCAGGTCTGCACCCGCATTGATAGGATGACGCAGCCCTCACGCTCCTGAGCTATAAGCCTGTTTACTTGTTTCTCATTGAAAAAGAAGAATATTTTGATGATTTCATGTTACCAGACAATTCTTCTACTCAGTGTCAAGTTTCAATAAAGCCCTTGGCATTTGCATGTTTATTATTTCTTGTTTTAGTCACTTAAGAGCACTCAAAAGGTTGAAGACACATAGTAACTTGAGTTTTCCTGAGTGAGAGCTGAGATGCTCTCTGCTGGGAGTGTACGCAGAGCAGGTCCCTGAGTTCATGATGGAGCCTTGCCGAGCCCTCAACACCTGCACCCCAATGCCTGTCTGCTCTTCTTAGATCAGCTGTTCATGTTTATGAATCGGGGAATTCAAGAGTCTTAAAGGGAACCCCTGGACACTGGAAGTCAAGAATCGAATACAGATACTTCTTAATTAGAAAAAACTCGAGGGTTTTAGCTTCATCAGTTAACACATTGAAGGGAAGAATCCTGACATTTCTGAGTTTGCCAGTGTTACATCTGCAACCAATCACACATTTTGAAAGCTCTGTGGCGTTGAAAAGATGATGATCCCTCGACATGCTGCTTAATCTGCACGCTCCCCAGACTCATGACCTATTTCCCATTCAGATAAGAAATTATTATGTTAATTGAGCTGCTTTATGCTGTGAGTGGTACAGGGTTATGATTCAGTCACTTTTTCCTTTTAACTACTTGAGGCTTAAACCTTAACCATGGAAATGACTTTCTTGCCTCTTCCCAGTGGCAATCTGGGCAGCTTCACGTCTCCCACCTGATGAGAACCAGGGACACTGGTCAACACCAAACTCTCATCTGGCAAGAACAGAGCTTGTCTCTCTGTTCAGTGGTGCCTGGGACCCAGGCACCAAGACTCCCTGCCCCTCCATGGGAGAGGTTCAGGCCAGTACAGCATCCTGCCAAGGACATCTGAAACAGAGGCTATCCCACTTTCCAACCTTCATTTTTGTAATCTTCATAAGTTGATTGTTTAAGTTAATCGCATTTGCAGCTTCTACTGTCATTCTGTGGTATTGCTTGAAATCCCTCCGGATAGTTGGCAGTTGGTCTGCAGCTACGTCCAGTTTGTCATGTCTTCATTCAAACAGTCACTTGCTGCTCAATAGTTCGGCCAGTTTTATTACTGACTGCATCACAGTTTGGGGCGATAGTAAGAAAGCATAAGTTCTCGTTAGAAAAAGCTAAAAAATGTACTAGAAATAATTGTCATTATTGAAAATCAAATGATTACTTTCTACCTAAAGCATGGGTGCATTTTTCAATACATAATCCATTGTCTCTTCTCTCTTTAAAGGGCAGGTGAGAAGTTTCCCTAAGATAATAGTGAGAAATACATTATGAGCACCAATGCAGAAGTTTCTTTTATGATGTTAGGTCTTTTGGGAAGTTGAGTCTTTCTAAAAAGGATTTAAATGATGTGACTTTGTAGCAGGAGAAACCCCTGGACGTGTACCGGCTCTGCCCAGCTGCGCCTGTGCAGGGGCGCATGTGTCCAGCCTGCTACTGTTACTTCTCTGCTTTCTCAACCACTTTTTTTTTTTCTTTCACATTTTAATTCTTTAATTCTTGTGGGTACATAGTAGGTCTATGCATTTATGGGGTACTTGAGATTTTTTGATACGAGCATGCAGCATGTAATAATCACATCACAGAGAGTGGGGTATCCACTCTCTCAAGCAGTTACCCTTTGTGTTACAAACAATTCAGTGACACTCTTTTGGTTATTTTTAAATGTACAATTAAATTATTATTGATCGGAGTTGACCATTCATTCATTCTGTTACCAAGACAAGTAACTTTGATGTTAAACAACAAACGGAGGTGACAGAATTCCACACTTCAGCTGTTGCTTAGCATTCAGCTAAGGAAAAATATCCAGAGAACCCTTATTTCATGCTTCCATGTGACTTGAGAGCTACCTTGACTGACAGAGCATCTCCTGGAGCAGCCGGTGAGCAGCAGGGAGTCCTGCCTTCCTAGGAGTCTTCTTTATTTTCGCTCTACCTCCCTGCAAACCCCAAGGTCAATGAAAGAGAGTTGAATATAGATTAAAATGTTCTGCAAGCGTAGGCACACAAATGCTTTCTTTCTCCAAATGCTCAGTCACCAAAGAAAGACAGTAAGAATGTTTTTTATATTTTTAGTATTTAGATTCTGGGTTACATATGCAGGACGTGCAGTTTTGTTACATAGGTAAGAATGTGCCATGGTGGTTTGCTGCACCTGTGAAACCATCACCTAGAAATTAAGCCCGGCATGCATTAACTCTTTTGCCTAATGCTCTCCCTCTCACCCTCCGTGGACAAGCTCCAATGTGTGTTGTTCCCCTCCCTATGTCCATGTGTTCTGACTGTTCAGCTCCCACTTGTAAGTGAGAACATGCAGTATTTGGGTTTCTGTTCCTTCATTAGTTTGCTGAAGATAATGGCTTCCAGCTTCATCCATGTCCCTGCAAAGGACATGATCTTGTTCCTTTTTATGGCTGCATAGTATTCCATGGTGTACATGTACCACATTCTCTTTATCCAGTCTATCCCTGATGGCCATTTGGGTTGATTCCATGTCTTTGCTATTGTGAACAGTGCTGCAATAAGCATATGTGTGCATGTATCTTTATAATAGAATAATTTATATTCCTTTGGGTACATACCCAGTAATGAGGTCACTGGGTCAAATGATATTTCCGTTCTAAATCTTTGGGGAATTATCACACTGTCTTCCACAATGGTTGAGCTAATTTACATTCCCAAATTCTTCAATTTTTAAATGTCCTTTCGTCACCTGAGTCTTGCATGGGAAGGTGCCGTGGGACTCACACGTTTTCCTGATGGTTAACGATGTCTGCCCCTGTGCAGCCTCTGGTGAAAGGTCTGTCTGTGTCCTCGCCTATTTTCCAGTTGAACTGTTGGTTTTTCCTGTTAAGGATTGAGCAATCTTAGTTTTTTCTAGAGACTAGTCCTTTGCTGGGTGGTGGTTTGTAGGTATTTTCTTGCAGTCTATGGTGTTTCTTTCCATCATCTCCACATGGGCTTTCACAGAGCAAGTGGTTTTAATACTTACCAAGAGCCATTTATCAACATTTTTTTTTATTGATTTTGTATTTAGTGTCAGATCCAATACCTTTTTGCCTAGTCTTATATCCTGAAGGTTCTTCTTTTCGTTTTCTGCAAGTTTTATGGTTCTCCATTTAACATCAAGTTCATCATCCGTTTTGAGTTAATTTTGTGTGTTGTGAGGTTAGGTCGAGGCTTGTGTTTGCAGCCTGTGGATGTTCGACTGCTCCGGCATTGTATGTGGAAAAGTGCAATGGTCTTTTGGATGTCTCTGCTTGGATACTCTGCAGTCCTCGGTTATTTACTCAAACCTTAATTTAGTGCTAGAAGGTATTGATTTTTTACTTGTGATTAAAGTCCATAATTACTTGGCTTTAACTAAGGAATATTATCCTAGGTAATCTGAGTGGACCTGGTTTAAGCAGCTGAGGCTTTGAAAGCAGAGATGAGGGCTCCCTGGAGAGGAAGAAACCCCACTTCTGGGCCAGCACCAGCTCATGCCTACCTATGGATTTTACACTCGACCAGCTAGCTCCCTAATCCTATAAGCCAACTCCTAGCAACAAATGCCTACTAAATATCTCCTGCTCCTTCTGCTCTTTGGTTGAACCCTGCCTGATACAAAAAGAATACTCTACCTCTGTTGACTGCTTTTCTACCTTCATCAAAAATCAAGCATATTTTGTGGGTCTTTCTCTAAGTTTTGTATCCTGTTCCATGGATCTATTGGTTAGTCATCTGTCAACATCACAGTGTCTGGATTACTGTAGCTATGTAGTCAGTCTGAATATTGGTAAAGTGATTCCTCCCTATTCTTCTTTTTCAACACTGGTGTAGTTATCCTGGGTGTCTCTGGATGGGGATGGGGTTTCAGGCCCAGGGAGAAGGAGAGCGCTTTCCACGGTCACTGTTTTCAGTGGCGAACGATCCCATTTGCAGGTGGCACTGGGCTCCGTTGGTGTTGTCTAGAGGAGCCTCTGATTGATCAGGGGAGGAATGTGCCTACCAGGGCTGCCTTCTTTTAGGGGCTAGTGGTTTGTAGGTGGGTGACACAGAATCTGGCTCCCATTTCTCTGTTGAGTGGAGTCACAAGACACTTTGCCGCCGTGCTGTTCTTCCACTCCTGGAAGTGGAAGCCACATCGCTTTCCTCTTACCTTCATCACAGCCGTCCTTGGTTGTCTGTCGCTTCGTTTCCAGGGCTTATAGTCGTGCTGAGTGGAAAGATCGGGGAACAGGCGTGTACCACCTTTTCTAGGCTAGAAGCTGAAGCGTGCATTTTTAATCTAATTTTTTCTTTCCTTTTTTCATTTGTCTCTTTTCCCAAACTCCTTCACCCCCATCAGAACCTACTCAAGATTGCCCATGTTATGACTGAGTGTTCATTCTGTGTTTTGGTCTACACTTATAGTACACTGTGTAAACATGTACAAACATACAAACACACATGCACACACCTGCATACACACGCAGGTGCATTTGTACACATACAAAAAGGAATTCGTCCGTTTTTGTTTTATGAGAATAGATTGATTAATCACGTGTTTCAACAACTTTCTTGCTTCACTTAACAATATTTTACGAAACTCTTTCTAGGAAATATGGTGTAGCTGTAATTAGTTTTTTGGGGGTTACATAATTTTTCATGGAGAGGTGTAACCTACTTTATTCGCCAGGCTCCTACTGATGGATGATCCCTTTATTAGCAGCTCTTATCCATCTAAACAATGCATCTACATCTTGTACATTTGACATTCTTAGTGACACAATTTCTCTGGGATGGATTCCAAAAGTGGGATTATGGGGTTGAAGAATTTATATATTTTGAATTAAACATCTGTTTCCACCTTGCTTTTGAAAAAAGCCACAAAAATTCACGCTCCTTCTTAATGTATGAGAGTAAACCTTTTCCAAGAAAGAGATTTCCTGAAGTCAGAACCTCTCCATTACCCAGCCTCCCTTTTCTGGCCACAGCAAAATGCGTTTGTTGCTGCACTGATAAATCCCCATGACTATTCAGCTATAGGATGACCAATAGCAGCACAAAATTCCTCCAATGGTGGAAGCATGTTTATTTCCTCTTGCTTTTGCTCGTTCTGTTAATCCTCCTTTCCCTGTGAGTCCTGGGAATAGAACAGCTGTGGGTTACTAATCAGCTTTGCTCCTTATTGGCAGAAACACAGAAGTGAACTTATGATCTCATCTTTCATCCTCCATCACAAAGCACTAATTCCAACTCATTTATGAAAGTTAAGTGTCAGCTTGTAAAATGTGTCTCCTGTAGACCACAGAATTCAGGCACTTTGGTCTCACTTTGCTACCTCAGAGTTTGGATGTAAAAATGCATTGTGTTTCTTCTGCTGCCATGTGTTGTTAACTTGGGTTAGATTTCTTGCAATTATTTTACGTTGTCATTTCTAAAATGATGTTCACGCTTTGAAAGTAAAGAAAAAAGAAAGAAAAAGAAAAGAACAAAAGATCTACTTGAGTTCCCTACAAACATGGCACAATATTAGAAATAACAGATTTTAAAATTCTCTGGGTGGTTTGCTGTATAAATCTCTCTTTGAAATAAGATGAAGCCTGTAGGTTCAATTTATTCTGTCTTGGAAAAACAAAGCATGATATTAAAAAGAAGAAAAACAAGACGCCTTCAAAAGGAGCAGTGGCTGTAAAGAGTTGAGTCAACAATGGAGGAAAAATCACCCAAATCACAGCTAGTTTATATTCCAGAATGGATAAAGAAAGGCTTAGTAGAAAATGTTGTGTTTTCAGTGTGGGCCTGTTTAGAGGAGGGATGGGCCCATTGTGGAGCACTTAGAAGACAGCTTGGACAAAGCCTCCAACAGGTGGAAGAGCAGATCTAAGGGCCTGTAAGCGATTTGGCCACTTGGGACCCAGGGAAGAGAAGAGATGCAAAGACTGGCAAGCGATAAGCCATGGAGCAGTAGTTCGTCACTCATCTATCCGTTCCTTCATTCATTCAGCAGTTACTAGCTGATAGCCTACTCTGTGCAAAAGGCTCTGCCCAATGCTGGGAATACGGTGGTGAGAACAAAGCATGTGCAGGCTCTGACCTCACGGTCTACGTGGGGTGTGTGTTAAAGACATTGGTCAGAGAATTATTTTTTTTGGTGGTGACTGTGAGTGGGATTGTGTTCTTGATTTGTTCTCAGCTTGGATGTTGTCGGTGTATAGGAATGCTGCTGATTTTTGTACACTGACTTTGTATCCTGAAACTTTGCTGAAGTTGTTTAACAGATCAAGGAGGTTTGGGGCAGATACCATGAGGATTTTTAGCTATAGAATCGTATTTTCTGCATACAGGGATAGTTTGACTTCCTCTTGTTCTATCTGGATGCCTTTTATTTATTTCTCTTGCCTGATTACTCTGACCAGTACTTCTAGTACTATGGTGAAGGGGAGTGGTGAGAGAGGGCATCTTGAGCCAGTTTTCAAGTGGAATGCTTCCAGCTTTTGCCCATCCAGTATAATGTTGGCTGTGAGTCTGTCATAGATGGTTCTTACTATTTTGAGGACTGTTCCTTCAATGCCTAGTTTGTTGACAGTTTTTTAATATGAAGGGATGTTAAATTAATCAAAAACCTTTTCTGCATCCATTGAGATGATCATGTGGGTTTTGCTTTTAGTTCTGTTTATGTGATGAATTACATTTATTGATTTGCATATGTTAAGGCAACCTTACATCCCAAGGATAAAGCCTCCTTGGTCATGATGGATTAGCTTTTTGATGTGCTACTGGATTTGGTTTGCAAGTATTTTTTTTTTTAGGATTTTTGCATTGTCGTTCATCAAGGATACTGGCCTGATTTTTTTTTTTTTTTTTTTTTGGTTGTGTCTCTGCCAAATTTTGATGTTAGGATGATGCCAGCCCTATAGAGTGAGTTAGGGAGGAGTCCCTCTCAATTTCTTGAATAGTTTCAGTAAGAAATGGTATCAGTTGTTGTTTACATTCCTGGTAGGATTTGGCTGTGAATCCATCTGGTCTTGGGCTTTCTCTGGTTCGTAGGCTTTTTATAACTAATTCAGTTTTGGAACTCATTATTCCAGGAGGCAATTTATTCCTGGTTTAATCTTGGGAGGCTGTATGTTTCCAGGAATTTATTCGTTTCTTCTAGGTTCTAACTTTCGTGCATAGAGGTGTTAATAGCAGTCTCTGAGGGTTATTTGTGTTTCTGTGGGGTTCATGGTAACATCACTTTGCCATTGTCGGTTGTGATTATTTAGATCTTCTCTCTTCTTTTATTAGTCTAGCTAGTATTCTATCTTATTTATTCTTTCAAATGACAGACTTCTAGATTCACTGATTTTTTTTGTATGATTTTTCCAATCTCAATCTGCTAGTTTTTTGTTCTTTTGAAGGCCCTTGTGTTCAGCTTGAAAATCCAGAGATTCATGTTTATGGAATAGTTTATGTTCATGGATTCTTTCATTTCCTCCAGTGCGATTTCTCCTTCTCTGCTGTTTTAATGGTCTAAGCAGACTTTGTAAAGCAGAAGCTTCCCCAGGCTCTTCCTAGGAGTTTCCAAGCATAGAAAACATCATACCAATTAAGCAGGCCTTGTCACTTTCATAGACTGTGATGCAATTATTTGCATATTTCCAATTGCTTTGAATAGGCACATCTTCAAGACGATGGCAACTATGATTTATACACCAAATTCGGCATAACAATGGTGCCTTCCCCTGGGGACAATGTTTAGATTAAATTATTTAATCACTCTAGCCAAGTGCTTGGGACCTAGAAATGAGGGAGGACAGGGGTTGGACTCTAGAACCTCTGAGGTTTTAAAGAAGGTGGGGAAGGGAGGGGTGTGGCCAGGGATAAAGGAGAGGTCAGAAAAGTCTCTGTCATGCTCTCTGCTGGCCGACAGGGGTGGTTTTGTTGAGGGTTTCTATTTTGTGTTTCAGGAGGAGATCATAGATCATTAGGAGGGGATCTAATGATTTCTTCTTCATATAATCACCTCTATTTCTCTTCTCAAGCAGCTTGAATCTTTCACTTACTATGAAAGGCTAAATATAAAAATAATACTAATACTTTTTAAACTTCTATACCCTGCCAAGCTGTGGAGCTGGGCAAGCCAGGTGGAGCGGGGGGAGCTGCCAGGTGGGGCCTGGGAAATCTGCTCCAGAGCTGGCTTGCAGATGCCACCTGGAAGCCAGGAGTTTGCTCTTGGTCAATGTATGGCGCATTTCCTTTCCTTCTGCATCATTTTTTCCCCAAAATTATAACTGTTTTAGTGAAACTGTAGATGGCTTTATGACAGAAGAGTTTGAGCCTTAAAAATCTGGAATAACACTGAAATCATAATTATACAGAAAATACATTGTACAGACTTCTGAGATCCTGCCACATAGAAAACACCTTCTCTCAAGAAATATTACAGATGTGAACTAATCTCTTTTTGTTTGTGGTCAGCTCATGCTAGAAACACTTATGACAATGGCCATCATTGTGAGAAACACTTACACGGCCCTTTACAAAGGACTCATTCTCACTACCTTAGTGCGTGCCCTGAGTTCACACCTGAATGAGTTAAGGAGCACAATTATGCTACCTTCCTCCAGGTACACAGAGCGGAAAGGGTGAAGCTTGGACTAAACCAGTCTATTAATTTCTAAAAGGAAATTACAAAATTAAAATTTGAGCTGGGGTTATATAGACATGCACAACTAATAGAAAAATATTCTTCAACAATCGGATATTAGCAAGTCTTAGCAACTTACTTAGTTCACAAGAATAAATTTCTCATTTTTATACTTTTTTTTTGCATCAAATTTTTAGCCACTTTTTTTTTTTTTTTTTTTTTGAGATAGAGTCTTGCTCTGTAGCCCAGGCTGGAGTGTAGTGGTGCGATCTTAGCTCACTGCAACCTCTGCCTCTGGGGTTCAAACAATTCTCCTGCCTCAGCCTCCTGAGTAGCTGGGATTACAGTCATGTGCCACCATGCCTGGATAATTTTTGTATTTTTAGTAGAGACAGGGTTTCATCATGTTGGCCAGGCTGCTCTTGATCTCCTGACCTTGTTATCCACCCACCTTGGCTTCCCAAAGTGCAAGGATTATAGGCGTGAGCCACTGCGCCTGGCCTCTAGCCACTATTTTTATTTTAAATTATTCATTCTAGAATTTTTCTAGTTCCCAGAATCAAAGTTTATCTTTCTAGAATTCCTTCTAGGATAAAGTTTATTCTTTTCTAAAGACAATGTTAGAGCAATTGGAATTTAATTTTTAAAGAAATTAGCAATAGAATTCAAAAGTTAATAACAGAAACAAACAAAACAGAAAACAAAACAAAACAAAAAAACATGATTTACCTCTGGTTGATCTTACCAGTAAGATATTTCCTCTTTTAATTTTATTTTGCTTTGGATATTTTTCATTGATAATTATGTTGTAGTTTTTATTCTTAAATCTCCTTGTCTAAGCTGAAAATGCCGTATATCTGGAATATCTGGCTCAGTTATTGTTATTTTTTCTACTGGGACTCTTGTTTAAAAAGGAAATGTATGGCAAGTTATAAAAATGGCAGTTGGATGGAGCTGTCATGAGACCGGCCTGGTTCTGTGCTTGGCGCCACCAGGACACCATGGCCCAGGAGCTTCTCAGGGAGCCTTGACAGCCCAGAGAAGCCAGCACTGCCATGGAGCTCAGCACACAGCCCAGGACAGCAACGTCCACGCCACTGGGGAGCTTGCTGGCAACGCAGAATCCCAGGTCTCCCCCCAGACGCTTGGTGTTGTGGGATCCCCGGTGGTCCGTGTGGACGCTGAGGTGTGAGGAGACTGCCCCTCACTCTCTGCCCGCTGGAAGATCACTCTGCCTCCTCCCGTAACAAATGCACCTCTCTGCACCCACCACTCTTCTTCCATCTCTGAAAACAAGGCCCATTGTTAATTATTTTTCATTCCTCCTACGTCTCCCTTCTAAGGCTTCTTTTAGTTAGAGTACCATATTTGATAATTGCCACAATTTCTGCAACATGAAGGTGATGAAACAAACAAAAAAACCTCTGTCTCCCTTTCTTCACCCTCTATGTGTCACATGACCAATACTGACAGTTTGATCAGTGTCCTTCCATTTCTCCCTTGAGTTTTCGTGTGTTTTTTTTCTCACCCCACCTACTCACCATCAATTGTTCTCTGTATCCTAATGGCTTTGAAACGAACACCTGTGGCTGGAACCTGTCTCTGCAGCTCCAAAGCCAAGACTTCAGGTCACTAGCAGATATTTCTTTTGGATGTTCCTTAGGGCAACTTAAATTCCCAAAATGAATGACAGCACTTCATGACCACCCAGGAAGACAGCTAAACACTTCCTCAAAATTATGAATGACTTGGGCACGCCTTAAAATGACGCCTGTATGATGCTGCAGTAAAATCTCACAAACTATGTTTTTCTGCCTAATTTGACCTAATGAGATTCTGCAAGCCCCATGTGATTGGAGAAATCCTCCCTTCCTATTTTACTGACAAACTGCAAATTTTTTGTTGCCAGGCTGGGAATATGGGGTCCCCAAAGCTTCTGAGTGGCATGGCCAGGAAATATCAGCGTCTCTCCAAACCATCAGCTTGGGTTGACACTTCCCAGTTACCGGAACATCTCAATATCATAGATTTCCCAATACATTTGAAAATTATATTCTCTAAGTCTATACTGGCACATTAAACCACGTGTTGAACTTACAAGGCTGTTCAGGGCTTTAGATATGACTCGTGCTTAAAAGAAAGGAGTTCGTGGTGAATTGGTTATTCCCTTTTAGCTTTTAGCCTTTAATATGATTCAGAAACAGACAAAACACATAATATCCATGGGAACAAGGCAGAGCTTTTTCCCCTTTGTGTTCATTTTCTATTTCTTGCTTCTTAGTTCATATATCATAGAATTAGTTCTAGCGTTTGTAGGTCTAAATCGAGGCGTCTCAATAGCAGCGCTCTTGGTATTCTGGCTCGATCGCTCCTTGCTGGGCAGCTCCATCTTTCTCCTGGCCGTGCACTGTGAAGCTGGGCAGCACCCTGGCCTCTACCCACTGGACGCTGGCAGTGACTCCCCACACCTCTGGGTGCCACACAATTTCCAAATGTCTCCTCAGAGGAAACTATTGCTTCCAGCTGAGAACTACCCTCACCTAATGATCTTCTCAAGTGTTGGGAAAAAATCTTCCCGACTAGGCATGTCCTGAGATCCTGAAACATGGCAAACAGCGTCTCTGAAATGTGAACCTGTCATGTCTGTTACCCCGTTGCTGGTGCCATTTCCATGTGACCGCTCTTGCGAAATCTTTTCCGTGCATACAATTCCCATCTTTGAGTGTGTGGGAGGGGCACGTTGGGAGTGGATGAGGATCTGTGGCAACCCCCCAGCTGCCCACCCCACATCCCAGTGCACTCCAGATCCTGAGCCCTTTGCGTCTGCAGACACTGAGGTCTTCCCTTTCCCTATCATCCAAGTAATTGATCGTTTCTGCACCCATTCTTTTTGTCTGCGTATTTTGTGATTTGTAAGAACAGTTGTCTTCTAGTTTTGTGAAAGGTGAAGTTTGGGTTTATTTTCTATTTTTTTGTTTTGTTTTTTTGACGTCACCACATCGATCGGAAAAGGGTTTATTTTCTTGCTCTTACTATATTGAGATAATTTTTGAAAAGACAAGGAGAAAATGTTGTTACTGTGCCAAATTAAATGGAAGGGCCTGGTACATTTTCGCTGATGAATTCAGGGGGAACAGCAAGACTCAGGAGACAGGATCCCCCACACTCCGAGCTCCTTTCAGCCCAATAGGGACATGCATGTGTGTTTCTAGAAGAATTTCTTATTTAAAATGAGAACCTTTGTTTTCCACCAGTTTAAGAGGTTTTACTGCAGTGTCATATAGGGGTCAATTTAAGGGGTGCCTAGAGAACTCATAATCTTAGAGAAATAACTTTTAATTAAATTTCAGTTAGTTTAAATTGTGTCTGCTTGTTTAGAAGGTGTCTTCCCAGAATGAAAATAATGTATTGAAACTCAAACCTGTAAATATTATTTCTTAAGACCCTTTGTTCAAATCACAAAGTCTCTAAGTTAGAGTTCATTATATTGGGAAGTAATGGCTTAGTGGTTTGTTTCTGCGTTTATTTACTTGTAATTTTGAAGTGAGACAAATTAAATGTCCCTGGTTGGAAGCAGCACTGTTTGGAATTCAGCACTATGTTGTGTTTGTTGTGGGTACAGATTACTCGCAGCTATGAAACTTTGGCTCAGAGACAAAGGCCTTTTCCTGGTTTCTTTAAGAGCAGGCCCTGTGAAACTGTTTCCTTTCTCACCCCTCCCGCCCCTCCCTGAGTGAGGGTCTTCACAAACATCTGGCCTTGTAGCATGTGATGACCTGTCTTTATTGGAGGGGGTGGGGGCCCAGGTCTGGAGTGGGTTGGGGAGGAGAGTGTGAGACCCTGCAGGCTCACCTCCAGATCAGGGTGGGATTTCATACACGTGCCTCATTGTGATGCAGAGAGGGGTCCCCTCTGCCGGGCCTCAAATGAGACAAGACGAACTCATTGTTGTAATCAAGGGTCATTCCTGACAGTCACCTCAGAAACACGGGAGGAGGCAGTCCTCCCGGGTGGGGAAGAGCAGTGGCCAGGTGTGACCACAGCACCACCCTCTCTCCATCCTCATTATGATGGGTCCAGGGGTCGAGCCCCCATCCAGGCTCTGGGGTGCAGAAACCTCACAAGAGGAACCGAGAAACCTGTCACTTTAAGGCTGTTCAAGACATGATTTTATCCTGGGGAAAACAGCAATGGAAGCCAGTTTGTTCTAAGACCATTCTAAGTTCTCTTGGTACTGGATTTGCTTACTGGGGTTTCTCCACCTCAGCACTTGGAGCCACTCTTCTCTGAGGGTCAGTCCCAGGCACTGGAGGGTCCCCAGCAGCTTCTGTGGCCTCCACGCGCATGATGCCAGTAGCACCCAGGCATCAACAACAACCCAAATGATTCCGGCATCTCCAGCATCCGCAGGACAGCATCACCCTGGGCTGACAACCACAGGGTCACTCACTGGCTCAGAAAAATGACTATTATTTAAATTGGGGTGGCAAAAGGAGCGTGTCTCCTGATATTTTACCAAGAATAGCTGTAAAACAATGCTAGATAGACATATTTTTAAATCAAAGGTTGGAAGCTGTGAGTCCTTGAGCCCTGCTGCGGTTGGAGCTCTGTTGTGGCTTCATTTTTTATTGTTGTTGTTGTTGTTGTGTGTGTGTGTCTGTGTGTGTGTGACTGTCACTGCTCCTGTTTTGCTCATGCTCTGCATACTCATAAGCACAGCTCATGCCCTGGCCGGAGAGAAGTGGTTGCCTCATGACCAGGTGGGGGTCTTCCTCTGGGCGATCCTGTCCTCCCCGCTACAGCCGTGTGGCGCTGCACCTGCAGGTCGGACCACCTCCTTCTCTGACTGGCCCTCGTTCCTCCTGCTGGCTTCTGCATCTCATTTTGCTTATGCGAAACCCTGCTGCGCTCATCTGATGCAATAGCGTCCTGCATGGGTTTCTCCAGCTTCCTTACACCTCTCAGGCCAGAGACAGCACCCCCATCCTCGCAGCCTCCCATGACAGGGCCCTGGAACTGGTGGAGCTGCGGTCCCTGTGGCTGGTTGCTTTCTGGTGGCCGAAGGCTTTTTAAATCTTCAGCTCCATGAGAAACTGGACGTGGTTGTCAGTATCAATCTTGCAAGAGTCACCATCTTCTTGGATCTTCCTGGATGTTTCTGATCTTCTCTTTCTGGAGCCTCCTTCCTTTCCCGGCAGGTCTTCAATATTCCTGTAAAAAAGTCTCTCACCTCTAGGAGGACCTTCCTGTCTGGCCTCTTGCCCCCTGCCGCCTGTACCTTCGGCAGTGAATGACATCTTCTCCACCCAGCCAAGGCTTTCAACGTGGGACCTACCTGCCTCAGCATCTTCCTCAGAAGGTGGTGAGTGATTTATTCCAGAAGGACTTTGCCAGCAGCTGGCTGTCCTCCGAGAGAGCCTCCACGTGGCTCTGTCCACAGCCGCAGGTGCTGACACCTTTCTGGAGCCTTGAGCCTCTGTTTGCTCCAGCCTGCAGCAGACACCCCTGGATGCCACTGCGGCTTGATGTGGCCACTGCTGGGCTTGCAGAGGGGTCTGCATGACCCCTGGCCTCAGTCCTCATTGTCTGGTCACTAAGGTCAGTGCCACTTCTTGCATTTTTCAGACAATTTGTTGCCGGGAGGATGGGCCCTGCTTGTGAAATGGGAGTGGTGGTGGAACCTCTCGATGTGAGCTTGCCTTTGAGAGCAAATGTGATCGATCCCTCCCTTCTTCCTTCTTTACCCCATGACTGGCAGGGATTCTGCAGGGAGTTACGACCCATATTGACTTCCACTCTCTATCTTATCAGAGCACCACACACAATAAAGCCTTTCCCTGTCTCGGAACCCGTGAGCTTGCTGTTTGCGGCGTGTATTCGTGGTGCAGACCTGCCCGTCCACACTGCAGTCCCACCGGCCATCGAGCTTCTGAGGCCAGGAGTGGCAACGGCTGGAGGGGACACTAGGCCCTGCCCTGCACTGTTATATCTGCTTCATTAAGTTCAGCTGTCACAGGTTTGCTTCATTAAATTTGTTTACTTAGTGAATGAATTGTAACCAAATGCCTTTATAACTTTCTCAGTAATTCCTGACTGGCCTCATTTGGAAGGGAAAGATGGATATAAACTCAGGCTGTTCATACTGCTTTGTTTGACAGGAAGGGCCACTCATGGTGGGGCTGCCAAGGCTGTGCGGTGTCCCCCGTGTCTGGGGAACTCGGGCTGAGGACGAGGAGGGCCCAGCTCCCGCTGCAGCTGCTTAGCAGTGACTCACATCAAGGGCATTCTGCAACACGAGTGCTTTTCTGTCCTTTAGGAAAAATATGAATGCTACTGCCTGTGGGGGCTCCAATTTATACTTCTGAAGCCAAAGTGATATCTATGACCCATTTTAAAGTTGAAAAAGTAAATGAATAGATGGGAAGATGCTATGACCATGAGAGCTGATCATTTCCCATGGCTTCCCTAAGCTTGTCAGCTCCGGTTTGGGGAACTCACATGCACAATGCAGGCAGGGAGGCTCAGGGTTTACCTGGCTCAGCTCCACTGGACGTGGCCGTGCCCGGCCTCTGGAGGACAATGACTCCCTCCATGTGACTGAATGAACGAATGACACAGTGTGTGCTCGGCCTGTGATGAGCTTTGATCATGGGAATGGAAACTTGGATGAACAGGGGCGTTCTCAGCACAACATCCAGCAGGGATTCTGAGGGTGGTCTAGAAACAGTGCAGTCCCAGACACGCCGTCACCTTTGTTCAGGTGTGACAGCAGCGTCCCTCCATCTTTCCCCTCCCGGAAGCACCTGTTATCACCTGTAGCCTGGACACCTGCCGTAGCCACTTATCTCTCCCCTCGGTCCACTCTTCTGCTTGGTTTTCTATATTGTAGACAGGTGATTCTTCAAAATCACAAACCTTGTGGGCCCCTCCTCTACTCACCACCCTCTAGTGGGTTCTCACTGCTCTGAGGGTAAAGAGGGAAACCCCAACAGGACCTGGACGGCCCGCCGGAGCTGGCCACCCCTCCTCCTCCAACCTCATGGTGTGAGATTCGCACAGATACCATGCTCCCTCCCGCTGCCCTGTGCAGCGTCTTCTGCCAGGCAGGATTCTCTGCTGCTTCCCATCTTCCTCTCCCTTTGCACTCCTCCTCCTCTCTCTCTCTCTCTGTTTTTCTCTCCTCTCTGCCTGTTGGTTTCTGTTGCTCTGTTTTTCTGTCTCCATTTCTTTCTTTTTCCCTCTCTGCCTCTCTCCCTCTGTCTCCCTCTGTCTCCCTCTGTCTCCCACTGACTCCTTTCTTCTTTCTCCTCGTTCTCCATTTCTGTCTCTTTCTGTCTACTTCTCTTGCCCTCTTCCCCTCCTTTCTCTCTCGTCACCTTTCCTTCTCTCTGGTTCTGTGTTCAGCTCATGGCTGTTCTGGTTTCAGCCCCAACACTATTTCCCCAGAGATAGTCTCCGTGAGGCCCCAGGTGCTTACGTTCCTTCATGGAGCCATGCACTGTTTCTTCTCTTCTTTCGGTGTGGTCTTGCTCTGCCACCCAGGCTGGAATGCAGTGGTGTGATCATAGCTCACTGCAGCCTTGAATTCCTGGGCTCAAGTGATTCTCCCATCTCAGCCTCCGGAGTGGCTGGGCCCACAGGTGAGCGCCATCAGGCCTGGCTAACTTTTAATTTTAATTTGTAGAGATGGGATCTCCCTGTGTTGCTCAGACTGGTCTCCAACTCCTGGGCTCAAGGGATCTCCCTCCCTCAGCCTCCCAAAGTGTTGGGATTACAGACGTGAGCCACCGCGGCCAGCCATCATGCACTTTTCAACAGCCAAATTATAATTTGTAATTACAGATTTATTTTGTCAATATTTGATCAGTATCTATCTCTCCCCGTATTGTAAGCTCCATAGGGCAGAGGCAGCTCACTGTCAACAACACATAGTTATGGAGCTTCTGCTCAGTTCATAGTTATCAGGCATGTCTGTGTTGTCCACCGGCCACGGCTGACTATCAAAATTCAGTGAAAGTGAAACAAAGTTAAAAAACTCAGTTCCTCACTCACATTAGCCACATTTCAAGTTCTCAGTACCCACGTGGGACTAGTGATACCGTGTTGGGTAATGCGAAGTCGTATAACGTTTCTATGACTGCAGAAATTTCTATCAGGTGATATTGGTCTAGATTCTGAAGAGTCCGCAGTGAATAAGACAAAGTCCTGTGTCTGGGGATTGACCTCTCTGGGCGACGGTCTATGTGTGTCAAGCCTCATAAAGTCTGCCCAGAGCCATGTGCACCAAATATTTGTGGAAGAAATTAATTACTAGGAGGTTTCCTGAAGGGGCAATACTCGGGTTATCAAGGACGCTCACATAGAGAATTCATCCTAGTACATCACGTACATGTCAGTGCTGTGTGCGAGTATTTAACAAGCCTGACTTGCAATCTTTACGTGCCATCTCCCTTCCGTGTTAAGTAGAAAACAAACAGCCAGACCCGGAGCTGGCCCAGCAGCCTCCCCAAGCTTCCTGATGTTCAGAGGCGGTCTCTCCTTTTTCCTATGAGTGAGGGCTCCTCTCAAGCTTCAGTAAATACTACAAAGAATTCTTTGATGAAAGGCAAAGGTGAGAATGGAAAATGGATGTAGAAAAAGTAAGCGGTAGCCTTTGCAAATTTGTTTCATGTTTTTAGTGTTTTAAAGGAGAATTGCAGCCACCACTCATATTTTTCTCTATTTCTTTTTGCTTCACTGATATGAAGAAGTTGATAAAGTAAATGATAGCGTAATTCAATCTATTAACATATATAACCTAAAAACGTGGGGGAGGAGGTAGAAAACTTCTCACGGAGTTAGTAGTTCAGTTGAGTTCTGTGTAGATAAGCAGTTAACTTGGTTATTCCTTTTAGCCTCGTAGCTTGGGGGAGGAAACAGTTCTGTTGCTGATTCATCCCGTTCAACCTGCACAAGCTGTCCCAGAACCACCAGAGAACTTGGACGCCTCTGTCTCCCCGACAGCCAGGGGCCCTGCTGGGAGGAGTAGAGTCGAGACAGCGTCGAGTGTTTCCCGTGGGTGCTCAGAGCATCTGTTGAACAGGTTGTGGGCTAGAGGGAGGAGAAGCTCACTCTGGTAAGCTCAGGCCAGAGGCGTGCAGAGATTATCCTCTCCACCTCTGGGTTCAGAGGGAGATGAAGGAGCCACAGGGGCTTTGCCCGGGACACTGTTGGACGCTCCTGGCCGGAAGGACCAGGAAGGCAGGGGAAGGGGTGGGAGCGGGCGGATGGAAGTGGCCATAGTGTGGCCTTCGTTGTGATTTATCCCTCTCTCTCTAATGTTTTTATAAAAAGGAAAAATGAGTTTGGCAAAGTTAGATGAGCTGGGCTGGGTGCGATGGCTCATGCTTGTAATCCCAGCACGTTGGGAGGCTGAGGCGGGTGAGTCATGAGGTCAGGAATTCAAGACTCTCCTGGCCCAAATGGTGAAACCCTGTGTCTACTAAAAATACAAAAAAATTAGCCAGATGTGGTGGCAGGTGCCTGTAATCCCAGCTACTAGGGAAGCTGAGGCAGGAGAATTGCTTGAACCCAGGAGGCAGAGGTTGTAGTGAGCTGAGATTGTGCCACTGCACTCCAGCAGCCCGGGTGACAGAGTGAGGCTCTGTCTAAAACAAACAAACAAACAAACAAACAAACAAACAAACAAACGCCCAGATAAGCTGAATACTCATCACTACTGCTCTTTGGTGAAATGACCTTCGGTGATAACTGGTCCACATAGGATGAAACCTGTGTAGACTGACAGGCTTAGTGATGTAAATGAACACCGTTCATGCTGCAGGAAAATGTCCCTCAGTTCTTTGGGAAGTATTAAAACTGACAAGCGAGAAGTAAAACAACACCATTTGTGAAATAGTAACAATGAGCAGCCATAGGTTATGTTCAGTCCTGCCCTGGAAGTCCTGTAATAATTAAGATTTTTCTAGAAAAGCCTTGAGAGGTAAAAAGTCCTGGGTTGAAGGACACGCCTGCTGCATGCTACGTGACCTCGGGAGATTTTCGGGATTCTCTTTATCCTTCTCTGTAACACGGGGCACCACACAATGCTTAGGCTGCAGCCCGCATGTGGTGGGAGTTTCTGAAATCTCAGCGGGAAGCACATTTAGAAGTCCTGAATTACTGATTGCATATTTTTCTCTCCCACCTAAACCCAAAGGCTTTGTGAGGTCGGGACCGCGCTAGCCAACTGCCCTAAGTGCTCCGGGATCGGAGCAGGCACTCACACATGCAGAGAATGACTGAACATTGAAAGGGGTCCCGTTATCTCCAAGTTCACGTGTTCAGCAGAGTGTGTCCCAGGAGAAACACACCAGAGAGATGCCGACCAGAGACAGCCCCTGCTTCTGCTGTCACTAGTGTTGTTTATTAGTAGTATTATTATTATTTTCAGAAAGAGACGGGATTCACTGTGTTGCCCAGGCTGGTCTCGAACTCCTGGGCTCAAGTGGTCCTCCCAGCTTGGTCTCCCAAAGTGCTGGGATTACAGGCTTGTCACTGCACCTGCCACTGGTTGTTTTAATATGCTTATTGAAGTATAAAAACACTCTTTAGAGTTTCTCTGTTTGGTTTTCCTGACTTTCCTGTACTTGAATTTTTTTCCCCATTTTGATTTATCAAGTGTTTTGGGGTTTATCCCTTTTTATAGCTTTTTAAAATGGTAGCTGTAGGCCCTTCATCACTTACACACAACCTACCTGGCCTAGTGGTGCGGACGTTTTGTTAGCTCTAATACGACGTGGTCACCTAAACGCTCTTCTCAAACTTTCCCTGCCCCGTATATATTACAGTTTACAATACCGTGTTACAGCTTATAGTGTGATATCATGTTTAATGTTTTCTTCACATACATCGAGAGCATCAGACAGCGTTGTCATTTCTGCTTCTAACCAGGGAACAAAATTTAGAAAACTCAAGAGGAGGAGGGACGTCTGTTTATTTACCCGTATTTTTTATTTTGCTGTTGTTCTCTTTTTCTTCCTAATATTCCGATATTGCTCCCTTGATAATTTCCTTTCTGTTTAGGAAACTTTCTCAGCCATGCTTGAGAAACCGTGCTGGGGCAAATCCTCTCAGCGCTTCTTCACCCAGGAACGTCTCTGTTTATCCCTGGTCCGGGAGGACACTTGCCCTGCCGTAGAGCAGGGTGGATCGTCCTTTTCTCCTGGAATTTGAGACACGTGCTATTTTCTTTTGGCTTCCATGGTTTCAAATGGAAAATTTGCATGTCCTACAAGCAATGTGTTTCTCTCTGGCTACTTTGCAGATATTTTTCTTTGTCTTTAGCTGTTCAGACCTTCGATTATAAAGTGTCTTGGTATAAATTTCTTTGGGTTTATCACATTTGGAATTTTCTCAGATCCTTGAATCTTTAGTACATTTCACTAAACCTGGGAAGTTTTCAGCCATTTGAAAAATATACCTTTCCAGTTTCAGTTTCTCTCTCTCCTCTGAGGATGACGCAGGCCCCTGAGAATCCGTTCTTTCTCGTTGGCCCACTTCCTCAGTGCGGTTCTAAGTTGGTGACTTCTGGCCCTCATCCAGTCTTCAGTCCTCTCGCCATCCTGGTTAAGTCAGCACTGAGGTTTTATGGTTATCTGTCTTTTGGTTATTGTGTTTTCTTGCTTTATAATTTCTTTCTTTTTTTTTGGAGACAGGATCTCACTCTGTTGCACAGGCTGGAGTGGAGTGGCAAGATTTCTGCTCACTGCAAACTATGCCTCCTGGGTTCAAGTGATTCTCCTCTCTCAGCCTCCCAAGTAGCTGGGATTACAAGCGCCAGCCACCACACCCAGCTAATTTTGTATTTTTAGTTGAGATGGGGTTTCACCCTGTTGGTCAGGCTGGTCTTGAACTCCTGACTTCAGGTGATCCACCTGCCTTGGCCTCTAAGTGCTAGGATTACAGGTGTGAGCCACCTCGCCTGGCCTCATTTGTTTTTTGTTTTTTTTGTTTTTTTTTGTTTGTTTGTTTTGCTAAAATTGTCTAATTTTCCATTTATTGCATGGGAATCTGTACTTGCTGAGGCATATTTATGAGGGTTATGTGAAGATCCTGCTCAGCTGATGGCAGCCTCTGACTCACCTCCGTGTTGTCATCCACCTGTTTATCCCTCCTTCCAATTGTATTATCCTAGTTCTCATGCGCTGAGTGACTTTGGATCGGAGCCTGGACACTTAGGATATCTTATGAGACTCCAAAGCCGATGGCGTCTTTGTCTGCAGCTGGTGCTCTCCGCTGGGCTGCTGTGTCTGGGCAGGGTGCGTGTGGCACCACAGCCGCAGCAGAGTCCTGGCCATGCTGACTGGCTGCTCTGTTTGTGGTTCTCTGGCTGGGGGTGGGGGTGCAGGCAGGGTTTTCCTGGAGCTTCTTTTGTGTGTGTCTGTGGGTGGTCCCAGGGTGGGGATGATAACGTTCTCCTGGTCCTTCTAGGATCTTCAGGCGGGTGTGGGGCTTTGGCTACACTCAGCTCCCATGGGCCCTGCTGACCCCAGGGAGCACGTGGGGAAACTCGAGCCACTGCCTGCCTCCCACTGCCAGCTTTAGCCTCAGTGATGCCACGCAGGGAGGGGGCTCCCTCCTCAGCATGGTTGATAAGGAAGGGAAAAACTGGACTTGACCTGCCCCCTACCTCTTACCCCTTCTCTGACCAGGGCCTTGCCAGGGAGGGGCACAGGCCAGTGAGCAGTCCCATGTCACACTGCTTTGCTAAGGGTTGTTGCTGCTGGCTAGGGTGGAGTGGGGCTCAGCTCCACACTGGACCCACTGACATTGCTCTGGGTGGGTCAGGGTGCTGCCTGCTTGTGCAGGGCATGGGATGGCGCCAACTGATGCTCAGCGCAGCCCGAGGCCCTGGCAGGAGTGAGGTGGGGAGGTGGCCACTCCCCCACCGGCCCTGCTAAGGGCCTGGAGATGGGCCACGTGTGTGTCTGAGGAGTCTTGCTGCTCTGTTTGTGGTCCTTGGGCTGCGGGTAGGGATGCAGGCAGGGTTTTCCTGAAGCTCCTTTTGTGTGTGTCTGTGGGTGGTCCCAGGGCAGGGGCTTCTGCAGGGCCACGTGGAGTCTATGAGGGGTGACAGGAAGCCCAGGAGCTCAGTTCCGCCCTTCCTGGAGCCCGGCTCCCTGGGCACCCCGCCTTCTTCACAGCCTTCAGGCTCTCCTTGCACCCGTTGACTGTGCTGTTTCTGGGGTTCTTGGTCATGAGAGACAGGACCGGGGAGGAAGGGGGCAGCTACCTGTGATGGGCCTGGAAGTCTCTTCCTAAATTTGTGTTGAATATGGAAATCATTTAAATCCCATCCACTGGTGTCTGGAGGGACCGCTGGTCCCGTGATGGGCTCTCCCTCCCAGGCAGTGAGGAGGCTTCCTCCTGGGGAGCAGGGCTGCTGGGTGCTCCTCTCCACCAAATTGAAATGGAAGAAGGTGTGCTCGCCTTCTCACCAGAGGCCTTCTTGGCTGACAGCTTGCACCATCTCTACCCATCGTCATGTAACTCAGAGGCCTGCAGCCCTTGGCATCTGGCTGTAGCCTCCTGACATTAGTTCAAGAGCACGGGCAGATGTTCTGAGCGTCACATTTGTCCTCGTTTGTCCTGGCCACATCCGTTGATCGGAAGTTGGTCTCCATTGCTGTCCCATTCGGGTTACTGCAGTATACATTTAATATTCACATTCACAAGCTCCTTCATTTCCGGTCCTCAGCACACAAAGGTACGCATTTGGGTAACGTTGAGCAATGCATATTTTCTTTACCTGTACTTTGTATCACAGGATAAGAAGGGGAAATAATAAAAAACAAAAACTCACAAACCAAGTGAAACATTTATCCCTGGGATCAAGGACGCTTCACGGAAGTGGGGTCCACAGCTGGAAGTCACCACCTGCTTTGCCGTGGTGGTACCTTCTAGGGTTTGCTCTTTGTTGAAGCCTCCATATTAAAACAAAGGAGAAGAGGTGAATGTCCTGGCCTGCATGCCCAAATGGAGAATCTGAGGAGGGAGAAAAATGAAAAATTTGGAATGGAAAATTGCTTTGAAATATATTGCCCCAAATCTACTTAACCTTAGGCTAGGAGAATATTGTATATCCCAAACTAATTTTGCAAATGACATTTCAAAGATCTCTTTTTAACCTAATTTAAGTGCATTCTCTATGAGCTGCTTGTGAATAAAAATCTAATTACTGTAGCTAGACAAATTAAAATTCTTCTGGATGGAGCAATCCTTCCTTCCTTCCTTCCTTCCTTCCTTCCTTCCTTCCTTCCTTCCTTCCTTCCTTCCTTCCTTCCTTCTTTCCTTCCTGGGAATGCTAAGGAATGTTGCTTGATCTTTTAGCAAGCAAAGGCCAAGGTATACAATTATTCTGGAGGGCCTGAAAAAGGTTGTCATTCTTGTGCATTTCTGCTGAGCCGTATCTGGATTCATGGAGCCGCTGCCTCTATAACAGCTCTGGAATAGTTTTAATGCTACAGGGGCCAGTGACTGCGCCTGCATTTTAACTATGGTGCCATCAAGTGGTCATTAAAAGACATTCTTAATAGATTTGGGCTGAGAGTAGAAATAGAAATTTCTAAGCCCTTCATTATGAAATGTATTTGTTTATAAAGAAATTGACCTGTAAATGGTCATGCTGCCTCTTTAATGTATCAGAATTCAAGTTGAATAAACCTCTTTCTAAGCCTTTAAAATCTGTATAAAAATCTGGCCAAAGTTAATTTTCTCTGCCTCACTGTACGGCTTATTTGCTGCTTGTTAATTTCCCTCAGGGACTGTATTTTCTGGGGACCGGCCGCCGGTTTGGCCTGGTCATCAGTTGTTTGTCTCAGTGTCTTTCTTGGGACTGGCCGCCGGCTTGGCCTGGTCGTTGGTGCTTTGTCTCAGTGTCATTCTTGGGACCGGCCGCCGGCTTGGCCTGGTTGTCGGTGCTTTGCCTCAGTGTCTTTCTTGGGACCGGCCGCCGGCTTGGCCTGGTCCTCAGTTCTTTGCATCAGTGTCGTTCTTGGGACTGGCCGCCGGCTTGGCCTGGTTGTCGGTGCTTTGCCTCAGTGTCTTTCTTGGGACCGGCCGCCGGCTTGGCCTGGTCATCAGTTCTTTGCCTCAGTGTCTTTCTTGGGACTGGCCGCCGGCTTGGCCTGGTCATCGGTGCTTTGCCTCAGTGTCTTTCTTGGGACTGGCCGCCGGCTTGGCCTGGTCATCAGTGCTTTGCCTCAGTGTCTTTCTTGGGACTGGCCGCCGGCTTGGCCTGGTCATCAGTGCTTTGCCTCAGTGTCTTTCTTGGGACCGGCCGCCGGCTTGGCCTGGTCATCGGTGCTTTGCATCAGTGTCTCGCTCTACTTTCCTGGTCTTCATTATTTGGTTTACTCAAATTCTTGGTACCTTGTTTATAGGAAAACCGTGAGGAAAGGTTCCAAGACTTCAGGTTTAATTGAGCTCAAAGCAAAGAGGTTGTTGTAGGTTTTCTTTCCTGTTAAAAGAACAGTCACGTTGGCGTCCTCTCTCCAGTTGAAAGGCTGGGCGCGGTGGCTGAGGCTTGTAATCCCAGCACTTTGGGTGGGTGAGGCGGGCAGACTGTTTGAGGTCAGGAGTTCGAGACCAGCCTGGCCAACATGGCAAAACCCTGTCTCTACTAAAAATACAAAAATTAGCTGGGCATGGTGGCATGCACGTGTAGTTTCAGCTACTCAGGGGAGGCTGAGACACAAGAATTGCTTCCAGGAGGTGGAGGTTGCAGTGAGCCAAATTCTCGCCACTGCACCCCAGCCTGGGAGACAGAGCGAGACTCCATCTCAAAAAAAAAAAAAATCAATTATCTGTCTTTCTTTTCAAGTTTGCCCTCCAAACTAATTGGAAGATTAGTATTAGAAAGGCAATAGAAAATCAGACTGAATTTTAAACACATAAAGAGGAAATGTTCCCATTGTCTATTTACATGTGAAAATGCCATAAAGGTAAATGTCACAGTGGAAAAAAGTCCAGAGGCTACGAGGCAACACAGTCTCCTGCTGGATGGTCTCACTCCCACAAGTCAAACTTTTCAGGTTAGTTGCTGTGATGATTTCTTGTATTTCCAGGCATTTCCCAGACTCACACAAAGATAGTTCTGCAATAATTTCTTCTTCTTCCTTTTAAAAAAACCCAAGGCATCAAATTGTGTGCTCTCTTCTGCAACTTGATTTCTTAACGTATTTCTTGGAAATCTTTGTAAGCTGTTATTATAGTTCTACTTCATTCTATTGTAATTATTTAAAATTATTAAAATTAAAATATTTGGTAAAAATAAACATGCACTCGGGAACAGAAAGTCACAGTCACGCCTTGCCTCCTCAACAACCTACAGGCATCCAGAGGCCATTGCTGCAAGCTCTTTCTATTTTCAATTCTATTGGCAGGAACCTGCAAAACTCTAGATAATACATTTATATCTATGTTTTAAAATTTGTAGCTTCAAATAATATTCATTAACTCCTTGATATGAAAGATGAATATTTAGCTTGCATACACTTCTCCTATTCTAACATTCAATTACATTTCTTTATTAGGATTTTAACTTAAAATATTCTTCACTATTTTATGTTCCATCAGTTTTTGTTGTTGTTGTTGTTGTTGTTGAGATGGAGTCTCACTCCATCAGCCAGGCTGGAGTGCAGTGACACAATCCTGGCTCACTGCAACCTCTGCCTCCCGTGTTCAAGCGATTCTTCTGCCTCAGCCTCCCGAGTAGCTGGGACCACAGGTGTGCATCACCACATCTGGCTAATTTTTGTATTTTTTTGTAGAGATGGGGTTCTACCACATTGGCTGGTCTCGAACTCCTGGACCTCAGGTGATGTGTGCGCCTGGGCCTCCCAAAGGGCTGAGATTCTAGGGATAAGCCACCATGCCCAGCCCCGTCAGTTTTTTGTGACAGTCGTCTTGGGGTATAGCTGACATACCATAAAATTCACCCTTTTAAAGATGACAACTCAGTAGTGTTTAGTTTATTCACAGAGTTGTGCAGCCATCACCACCACCCATTTCCAGGGCATTTTCACCACCCAAGAAAGAAACTATGGACCTGAGGCTTCTCTCTTCATTCCCCGTTGCCCAGCCTCTGACAACCAATGATCATCTTTCTATCTCTATGGCTTTGCTTATTCTAGACGTTTTTCTATAAAAGGAGCCATTCTGTATGTGGTGTTCTGTGCCTGGCTTCTTTTGCAGCATAATGCTTTCAGGGTTCGTTATGCTGCATGTCTCAGTGCTCCGTATCTCTTTATTGACAAACAATATTCCATTTTATAAATAAACAATGTTTTGTTGATGCCTTCATCAGTTGATAGATACTTGGTGTTTTCCATTTTTGGGTATTTTGAATAATGCTGCTATAAATATTAATGTATAGGTTTTGTGTGGACATGTGTTTTCAATTCTCAATATACAGAAGAGTAAAGTTGCTGGGTCACGTGGAAACCCTGTATTTAACCTTTTGAATTAAACTTGAATCACCAAAACGCTTTGGGAAACTCCTCTTCCATAGTGGCCGCACCATTCTCGCTTCCCACCACAGCGTGCGAAGCCTCGGCTCCTCCACGGCTTTGCCAACACTTGCTCTCTGCCTTTTTGGCGTTAGCCATCCAAGAGTGTGAAGTGGTGTCTCACCGCAGTTTTGATTTGTGGTTTCCTGATGACTGATGACATTGAACTTCTTTTTATGCCATTATTGGCTTTTTGTGTATTTTCTTTAAAGAAATGTCTATTTGGAACTTTTCCTTATTTTAAAAATTGTGGTGTCATATTACTGTTGATTTGTAGAAGGTCTTTACATATTCTCCACACTTGGTATTTATCAGATGTACAATTTGCAAATATTTTCTCTCATTGAATGGGTTCTTTTTTCACTTTCTTGGTGTTATCCTTTAAAGCAAAAGTGTTTTAATCTCGATAAAGTTAAGTTTATCTAATTTTTTTCCTTTGGTGTCATTTCTAAGAAATCATTGACTAATACAAGATCATTAAGATTTATTTAACCCTATGTTTTCTTCTAAGGTTTGTATATTTTATGTTTTACATTTGGGTCTTAGACCTATTTTAAGTTTTGGTATGATGTGAAGTAAGGTACAATTTCATTTTTTTTGCATGTGACTATCCAGTTGTCCAGCTCCATTTGTTCAAAATACTATTTTCTTCCCATCAAATTTATCTTGGCATTCTTGTCAAAAATCAAATGTATGAGTTTATTTCTGGAATCTCAGTGCTATTCCATTGATCCTATGCCTCTTCTTATGCTATTTCACTTAATATATTTTGGAGCTATTAATATATCAGGACGGAGAGTGTCTTCATTTTCTTTGTAGCTGCATAGAATGTATAGACCTTTACTGAACTATGTAATTTTACCTCAGGCCATTTTTGATTGGAAAATTGTTTACAATCTTTTTGCTGCAGTGACTATATATGCGCCTTTTAAATTGTGTATATGTGCCCATTTATCTGTCAGATAAAATTCTCGTGATAGAATTGCTTATCCAATTTGTTTACAAAACAGCTTTGGTTGAGTTTTCTAGGAAGCTGGTATGGGTCCAAGGCCCCCTGTGGGAATTAGTTTCCAAAGGATGAAAAGAAGACCTTTTTTCTTTAATCGTCCTCAAACAAAATGAGATCTGCTCAGAAAGGGAATCAGATTGGTTTCTGTCCCCCTTCACCTTTCCCACGTGACGCTGCTAGTGGGAAGCCTGTGCATAGAGCGGCCTCTCCAATTCACATTTGAGGTTTGCACCGGACTTCCCATATGGTTTGGCTCTTTGAGCCCACCCAGATCTCATCTTGTACCTCTCATAATTCCCATTGTGAGACCGGCTCCCAATATATCCACGTGGATTCAAGATCTCTCAAAGTGATCCAGTGGTTGGTGAAAAGGAAAAAAAAAAAAAAGACAAAGAAACAGTTTTCTTCAAAGCTGGGCCCAGGGGAGACACCACATAAAGCCACTCCGTGGATGTCTACAATTCCCCTGAAAACCTCAGTTCTTTGTTAGGCTCTTTCAACAGGGGAGGGTGGGTGAGGCTACACACTGGGGTAATGATCGTACAAAAGGAATACCTCTGCAAAACTGGTGCAGAAAGATCACAGGTGGTATTGTAAAAGCAGAACCATGTGAAGATGACTTTCTGTGTGTCAGCATCGAAACCACACGCCTTAGCAAGAATAGACGTTAAAGGTGAACTTATGGTTATCGGCAAGAATGCACTGGGCTCACAGCTGCAGGGGGAACAGAGTCTGACACAGGACAACCAGCCTGACCACAAAGCTGCAAGAGGAGAGGGCTCCATGCAGGTCTGGAGGAGCGGTGGGAGAAGAAAGACTTTTACAACCTCATCTCCACCAGAGACAGGCTCTCCATAAGGGTCGCGTTCCCTTTCCAGGGCTGTAATTACCATGCCTTTCCTTGGAAAGGAATCTGGGCAATCAGCCTCTCCATTACACGTCTGCTTAGAGGCTGTCTGCACTGAGAAGCTTATCACGTGCTGTCATCTCTCCCCGGTGGTCAGGCTGTGTGGTTTGTCTTTTAGACAGAGTTCCTGTTTTTTCAAGAAGAGCTCAGCAGAGCCAAAGTTATAAGCTACGTTTTAACTTTTCACATTATTCTTCATTTTCTCAAATATAATAGATATGGTAAGTAACAAGCATAACAAAGCAAATAACTCATTTCTGGGAAACCAAATTCTAAGAGAATTTACAGGTTAAAAATCAACAACAATTTCTTCTTGTTATTTCAGATAGCTCGGGTTTTGCCAATTCTTCCAGAAGCTTGGGGTTGCTCGGTCACCACCGAGGGGTCCACAGTGTTCACCGCAATTCCCACATGTTGTGGGAGGGCCCAGTGGGAGATGATTGAATCATGGAGGTGGGTCTTTCTTGTGCTGTTCTTGTGATAGCGAATGGGTCTCATGAGATGTGATGGCTTTTAAAACGGGAGTTTCTCTGTACAAGCTCTCTCTCCTGTCTGCCACCATGTGAGACGTGCCTTTCACCTCCCACCATGATTGTGAGGCCTCCCCAGCCACGTGGAAGTGTACAATAAACCTCTTTCTTTTATAAATTGCCCAGTCTTGGGTATGCCTTTATCACAGTGTGAAATCAGATTAATACAACTTCTCTTATGGCCTGATTGATGTCATTTTCTAATAACATAATCTGCTTCTTTTCCCCATCAATAAATTAGTGGAGTAGTGGACTGAGTAAACCTCCCCCCTGAGTTCTGCAATTCCCCTGCACGACTTTCCATCATTGTCCACACCCGCAGCTCTGTCGTCAGCATTCTTCCCTCTCACCCTGATGTGCCGAGCATTTCACATGTTCTCCCTCTCAGTTCTCATAACCATCCTATGATTTTGGTGCCATTCTCATCTCCAGTTTACAGGCGAAGAAACTCAAGCTTGCTGAGGTTCAGTATGTGTTGGAAAAGCAAAGAAGTGGGTGTGTCTGGTTCCAGAGTGCACACGTGTTGCACTGTTCCCACGTGGGGTAGGTGGCAGGCAGCCGTGCCACGCTCTCTCAGTGGACTTTCAGGGGCAGCTGCACCCCGTGTGCTCCCCACTAGGGTGCACCCTATGTTCTGCTGTCTTTTTATTCCACACTCTGCACTTACTTGTCTTACTTCCCTATTGAAACACAATTTCTCTTAATAGAGAAAATAAAAATTCAGGTCAATGTATTTGACAATTGGCCTCAATGCATTTGCCAGAGAACTTTCAAGAAAAGCTTTACATTTATTTAGTTATAGTCAGCTCTCCATGCAGCTTGTAAATGAGCTGGGTCCTTGGTGCAGTTTTCTTGCTTCTTGCTTAATACTTTTGGCTCATTAGCTGAAATCCTAGCCTAGTAATATGTTGTAAAAAAGGAAAAAATGTAAATTCTTAATGACTCTCAAGGTCCTCTTAACTCCTGGCCAAATGCTGTAAAGTTTTTAAAGGGATAAAGAACTATCAAAAAATTTCTTGCTTAGGGATACATATTAAGGCTTTTTGTAGTGATTGTTCAAAAGTTCTTACTTATCGAAATGAACATCATCCAAGCTACTTTATAGATCAGAATGATGAGCACGATAAATTAGCAAATCCAGTCAGAAGAAAATGAGACGCTACTATCACAAAGAGCATTAGCAAGAGGCCTGTTTTGATATTTCATATGCAAATATTATATGTATATTAGATATCCTGAAATATTAAGACAGCCTTCATGAAGGAGTGGGAAGAAGACAGACTACAAAATTAGAAAGATAAAAAAGAGAGAAATCTTCCCAAGCAGGTACCATGTGTAGTGAGAGATGGTGAATTTGTGGCAAGATAGGTAATTTCAAAGTGAATAAATGAAAACCAATATGATTTATTAATTCAAATCATACGAAATGGCCAATATTCAAACATTTTTAAACTACAAAAATTGTACTTTTATACGCTTTGATGTAACACTTCTTTAGATTCTGGTACAAATATAACCACATGAAAAAAATAATTTTGTGAGCACTTACCAACTCAAAGTATGAGAAAGGTGAAGTGGTTTTCCTCTTGAAGCTTCATTTTACTCCTAACCTTGAAAGATAAGAGCTTCACTGTCCAAAGGAGGCAGTTATGCTTCCAAAGGCTCGCAGAGGCGAAAGAGCCTGAACTCCTCAATGGTGGTCCTGGTCTAGACAGCCATGCTGAGGTACTGTCTACAGGGCCCAGTGCAATGCCTGACACCTTGCTGCTCTGGTCCCCTCACAGGCTGTGGTGATGCTTCCTGTCGGCTTCCTATGGTGAAACCTCCTCTGTTCATCCTGACAGACATCCCCTTCGTCCCAAAGCCTGGAAGTCCCGCTGTGTGGGTTGCAGCCTTCAGCACTGGCCATGTGCTCTGCATCCCAGCCTCCATGGGCTCATTCACGCTGAGCTGTGTCTGGGTGGCTGTGTGGGGTCCTCCTGGCAGCCCTGGTGGACTTTCCTACTGACAGATCTCAGTAAAATCTGTGGATGCTGAAATGCTAAGGAAGGTATTGGAGGACTCTCACTACTGATCTCAGGACAGGAATGAAGACATTGCGATATTGGTGAGGGATAATCGTAATGGTGCGTGGAAAAGATCAGGTTCAGGGAAAGACTATATGTGTATTGATTTTTTGACAATGGTAACAAGGAAACTCAAAAAATAAATGATAGCGTTTTTGACAAGTGGTACTGGAACAGTTGGAATTCCACAAATAAAAAAAGACCCTCAGCTTATATCTTGTACAATACACAAATATTTGCTTGATAAATCATAATTATTGCTATAAAGCCCCAAACTAGCCAGGCGTGGTGGCTCACTCCTGAAATCCCAGCACTTTGGGAGGCCGAGGCAGCCTGACCAACATGGAGCAACCCTGTCTCTACTAAAAATACACAATTAGCTGGGCGTTGTGGTGCATGCCTGTAATCCCAGCTACTCCGGAGGCTGAGGCAGGAGAATTGCCTGAACTCAGGAGGCGAAGGTTGCGGTGAGCTGAGATCGAGACATTGCTCTCCGGCCTGGGTAACAAGAGCGAAACTCCATCTCAAAAAAAAAAAAAAAAAAAAAAAAAGAAAAGAAAAAGAAAATCCTGTTATCTTTGGCCAAACAAATATTTCTTAGATAAGATACAATAAACATAAACTATAACAGAAAAGCACTGATAAGTTGAATGACCTTCATCAGAATTTAAAAACTTCTGCTCTTTGTAAGACACTGTTAAGGATACAAAAGGGTAAACAACAGACTGGGAGAAAACATTTGCAAAACACTCACGTGATGAAAAAACTCCAGTAATCAGAAGATATACGGAACTTTCAGAAAATAATACAAAACAAACAAAAACTGGGACAGTGGCAAAGATTTGGACAATTCAGCAAATAAAAGGTATCAATGGTGAATGAACACATCAAAAGATGCTCAAAGCCATCAGTCATTAGAGAATTCAAGTTAGGATCGAAAGGAATGACACACATAAGTTAGAATGGCTTAAAAAAATGCCAGTACAACGTGCTGGGGAGGATGTGGAGCCACTGAAAGCCTCGTCTGTTGCTGGTGAGACTGCAGCATGGCACAGTCACTCCGGATGCGTTTGGCAGTTTCTTATAAAGTTAGACATATGAATACCACTCAACCCCATAATACAACTCCTAGGTATCTACCTAAGATAAATAAAAGCATACATCCACACCAAGACCCATATATAAATGTCTATAATCCATATTTTTATGATCAGTTCAAACTGGAATATCCCAAACATCCATCAGCCTGTGAACAGGTAAACAAACTGGCTCATCTACACAGTGGAATACTGCATAGCAACAAAAATGAAGGAATTGCCGACACGGGCAACTGCAGGGGTGAAAAGTCATTATGTTTAGGGAGCTAGGTGCAAAGGCTGCATGCTCTATGATTCTATTTATATGATATTCTAGAAAGAGAAAACTGTACAATCCAAATCAGTCTAGCACTTGCCACGAGCTGGAACTGGTGGGAGTGGCTATTTTTGGATTTAAGGGGACTTTTTTTTGTGATGGAAATTGTCCATGTTGGTTGTGGTGGTGGTCTTACAACTGCATCCTTTTGTCAAAGCTTATAAAACTCTACACATAAAAAGAGTCAATTTTTCTATGTATAAATTATACCTCAATGGCTGGGTGTGGTGGCTCATGCCTGTAATCCCAGCACTTTGGGAGGCTGAGGCGGGTGGATCACCTGAGGTCAGGAGTTCAAGACCAGCCTGGACAACATGGTGAAACCCCGTCTCTACTAAAAAATACAAAAATTAGCCGGGTGTGGTGGCAGGTACCTGCAATCCCAGCTTCTTGGGAGGCTGAGACAGGGAGAATTGCTTGAACCTGGAAGGTAGAAGTTGCAGTGAGCTGAGATTGCACCAATGCACTCCAGCCTGGGTGACAGAGTGAGACTCTGTCTCTCTCTCTTTCTCTCTCTCTCTCTCTCTCTATCTATATATACACACACACACACACACACACACACATATATATGTGTGTGTGTATATATATATATATATATATATATATATATATATATACACCTCAGTAAGCCTAATATTAAAAAATAAGAGAGAAGAGATTTATTTATTGGCTTCTTTCTTCTGTAGAAACTTATCCACCTTTCCCTTAGCAGCCAGGTTTTCACAGTGAGTAATGTGGGAGGGTCACAGAGAGACCTGTTACTTCCTGCCTTCAAGCCAATGGTTGTTGACCAATCTAAATTTATATTCGCACAAGTAAGAGACACCACTAGAGGCTTCCCCAGGACACAGCTTTCCAGGCACAGTGCCTGTGAGCAAGTAACACCCAAAACACGTGGGGTGGTTTGGCCAGTTCCTCCGGTAAGAACAGCTGAGGTGTCTTACAAAAGGGATCATAGTTTCACGTGTGCAAGCATATGAGCAGTTAGGACGTCCATGAAGACCTTTGTAAGATGCTGCAACATTTTAGAAATTCTTCATATATTTGAATTCCATCCATCCATCCATCCATCCATCCATCCATCCATCCATCCATTCATCCATCCATCCTTCTGCATATCCATTTATTCAACTGCAAATCCATCCACATATCCATTTATCCATTCATCCATCATCCACCCACCAACCGATTCATCCACCCATGCATGCATCCCATCCATCCATCCATCCATCCACCCAGCCAGCATATAGTCAATGAGCACTTAAGATATTCTGGTAGGCACTGAACATAGTGGTAAATAAGTTTAGAAGTGACTTCTTCTCAATCTGGAGGAATATTTCAACAAATATGCAGGAAATCCAGTGTCCTAGGTTCTTTGATGGAAGAAGTAGAGACGTATGGAAGAATATGATTTGAGCACTAAACCCAGGCCCAGGCTAAGAGAATGCTTCCTGAAGTCACGTCTTATAAACCGAGATTTGAAGGAAATGAATTAGGCAAGGACACAGTCTTTGCAAAATCCAGAAGGTTAAAAAGTATACGATAAATTGAAAAAACAGAAAAAAAAAAACCAAGGTGCATCAGTGTTGTGTGTGTGGGGTATGTCTGGGGTTAAGGTTGATGGAAGCGAGCTGGAAGATGAGGCCCAGAGACTCAGATGAACTTCATCTTGAGGACAAGAAGGCTTAATGCAAGAGAATGTTTTATGTTTTTAGAAAAATCACTCTTATCTTGGGGGAGGAATTGGATTAGAAAGGGGATAAAACTAGAAACAAGAAAATAAATTTAGAGCCGTATTTGAAAGTAACGAAATACAGTTTCTTTGAAAATGATTTTCATATCATTTAAAAAAATCAATTCAAAGTGTATTGATCAATTATGCATATTTACTATGGACTATCTGTAACAAAATCTTAGGTCTGTAATGACATCTCCGGTTTCTGTAATGGTGGGGTTGGCTTTTAGTGTCCCTGAGACAGCATTACTTACAGCTACTTCTGGGCAGGCATTACCTTGCAAGGATTTATAGATAAGTCCAGTGCCACAATTTATTAGGGTTCGACCTTGGGAAAAAGCTGAAGAAACAAACTTTGATTTGTCAGAGGTAGAAATAGCTTCAGATTATTTATATGCTTACCTTAGAAGGGGACAAATAGAAAATTCCCCTTCAGTGGTAGTACTTCTCAAAGCTATTGCAGAAGCGTTATTGCTTTGGTTAGTTAGAAAACATGTTGCCAGCACAGCAGATGGGTGGCGGTGTCTGGATTTAGCTTTCCGCCCCTAACCTAGCATGAGCAAACAGCACTGTGACGTCAAAGGAATTACAGTATTATTAGAGAGTCAGATGTATTTAACATTCAAATGTCGTTTAGAGGGTACGTAACAAAATTTAAAATTAATTATAATATACACTTTGACCTATCCCAATACAACAATTAAAATTTTGTCTTAAAAACGTTATACTTGGGATAATTGTGGAGTCATACAGTCATACTTAGAATATGTTAGAACATGTTAGATATTGGCTAATATCCTAGAGGTTGGATAACATGGAAGTAACTTCCTAATTACTAGGTCATTGTTTCTTCTTAAGAATTTCTCTGTGGTAGTTTGATTTAACAGACCAATTCAATTGTGTAAGCTGTGGTCAGATGGATTACAATGGAAAGGGATATTCAAGAAATGAACTCTCTTAAAAAAGGAATGAGGTAAAATTGCTGCCTTGATCATTGGCCCTATAAGTTCAGTCCCTGGACCAGCAGCAGCAGCAGCACAGTCCCCCAGAAACACAATAGAAATGCCCATTCTGAATCTGCTGAAGTGCTCCCGCCACCCTGCAACCCCAACATGCTGAATCAGAGCCTCTCAGGGTGGCCCAGCAATCTACAGGTTAGCAAGCCCTCCAGGAAGTCCTTGGAGACGCAGTGTCTGGGTTTTTACAGGGGCTGATCATGGAGGCAGCCTCTGTCTGGCATGGACTGAAATTCCAGACTCAAAAGCAGGTGTTTAGCACAAATCATGTTGTTGGTAGAATCGGTTTAGGTACAGTGAACCACCTTTGTCAGTTAATAGTGGTGGGGACCCTCCCCAAATCCAAGTTCCCAGATGGCAGCCAGGAACCAACCCAGTAAGCGACCTTTCCAGTCACAACACTCATACCTGAAATGTTAACTCTTACACACAGAGTCACACAGGTGTCATAAAATGAGCTGGCAGGACTTCCTCCTTTTCTATTTTGGAAATAATTTGTGAAGAATTGTTATTATTTCTTTTCATACTTTGGGAGAATTAAAAAATTCAGGCCTGAGATTTTCTTTGTGGGTAGTTTTAATTATTAAATCTAATTACTAGTAAACTTCATTACTCTCTCTTTGTTAAAGGCCTGATCAGACTTTCTACTTCTCCCTGAGTCAGATTTGGTGGTTTTTACCTTTGTAGGAAATCTGTTCATTTCATATGAGACATCTAATTTCTTGCCACACAGTAGTTTACAGCATTCTCTTAGGTTGCTTTTTTTTTGTTTTTCTGCAATGTTGTCGTCCAGATGAAGTTTGGAGCCATAATTGCAATGAAATTTGATTGAATGTATGTTGAGGTTATAGATTACATTTGGGAGAATTACTACAGAGTATTTACAACCTTGGTCTTCATTGTTGCCTGTCATCTGTTTACACAGCCTGACTATATATTTTGCAGAAACAAGGAAGCATCTACTTAATCTTTGATTAGTGCATAGGAAAGTTATTTTTTTATGTTAATTTTATGCTGAACTAACATTATGACTCTTTAATTTTTGTAAATACCTCTAAACAATTAGACAATCACTCCATATGCGTAAAAATGACGGTTTTCTTCTCTTTTCTGGTAACTTTTCACTTATCTTCTTGCTATATTCTGCTAATGGCGATGGGATTGTTACACTGATTGTTTTCTTTTCTTGTCCAGAGGTCATTTTTGCCTACCTTTACCTGGTAGAAGTATTCGAGGAAGTTTTTGTATTTCTTTTTGCTCCAAAAGAGTTTAAATTACAAAAGAAAAAAAAAAAGGTGAGTTCCCTATGAGCGTGACACCTGGTCTACCGTCTCAGGGTCATGAAGAGTGTGCACAGAGCATTTCATTTTCACCTTCTTGTGGTGGGCTTGCTCATATGCTCCCCCTCTTTCCAAGTAAGTAAAGGTTGGAAAAGTGCATTTTCCTATTACCTCTATTTTTTTCAGCACGATAGGTATAAAGTTGTAAGTTCCTCCTTAAAATTCCCATTCCACCTTAAAATTCCCTTCTTATTTGTTAATTTTATTATTCATTTGCTTTTGCATCTCATTTATTTTCATATAATATTAAGGATATTGTTTTCAGACCTTAAAAAGACTAAACCATATTCCATTTCATTAAACTGCTATTTAAAAAATTCACAGCAAATAAATGGATTAGTTTGTAACTTTTACCATACTAATTAGACTTTTGATAAACATTCTTTTTTTTTTTTAAAGAGCAAGAGTTTTTATTGTTGTTGTTGCTGTTTTCTTTTTTAACTTTTAAGTTCAGGGGTACATGCATGGATTTGTTACATAGGTAAGCTTGTTTCACGGGGGTTTGTTGTACAGATTATTTTATTGCCAGGGTGTTAAGCCTAGTACCCATTTTTTCCCTATCTTCTCCCTCCCCCGACCCTCCACCCTCCAATAGGCCCCAGTGTGTGTTGCTCCCCTCTATGTGTCCATGTGTTCTCATCATTTAGCTCCCACTTGTAAGTGAGAACGTGTGGTATTTGCTGGTGAGGTTGTAGAGAAAAAAATGCTTACACACTGTTGGTGGGAGTGTAAATTCAACCATTGTGGAAGACAGTGGCAATTTCTCAAAGACCTAAAGACAGAAATACCATTTAACCCAGCAATCTCATTACTGGCTATATACCCAGAGGAATACATACTGTTCCATTATAAAGACACATGTACATATATGTTTATTGCAGCACTATTCACAATAGCAAAGACATGGAATTAACCCAAATGCCCATCAGTGATAGACTGGATAAAGAAAATGTGGTACATATGCACCATGAAATACTATGCAGCCGTTAAAAAAACACGATCATGTCCTTTGCAGGGACATTGATGGAGCTGGAGGCCATTATCCTTAGCAAACTAAGGCAGGATCCAATAAACATGCTTAATAGTAAATCCTTGTGTGTATCATTGACTTTTATCCTTAGAATTAAGTGCTGTAATTGGAATTGCTGTGCCATAAAGGAGTAATCATCCGACTTTTGGTATATTTCAACAATTCAACTTCCAGAACACTTGCTTCATTTTGCTCTCCTAGTAATTTAAGGGCTTTGATTTCTCTACATTATTGGCAAATTTGGTTCTTTTCTTTCCTGGTTAATTTGATGAGTGAAAATTTGTGTTACATTATTTTTCTATGTAATAACACACAAAATAGTGTTTGGTAATAATGCTTGTGGTACATTTCTGATTTCAGGGAGAATATCTTGTGTTTGGCCATGTAGTATAATGTCTCGGTTTTACACATGTTCTTTATCATGTTTAGGAATGTCATTATGTCTTTTAAAATAAAAAATGAAGATTTATTTTTAGTACAAACTTTTAAAAATCTTAGTCACTATATAATTTTTATTGATGTAATGAATTAAACTGTTTCCAATTATTAAACAAACCATTCTTGGATTACGGTAATAAGCCTAACTTACTGTGGTTGATCAATAAGCCTTTGTTTGACAAACATTTTTGAATGAATCACCCTTTGCTGTAAGGCAGGATTGCATTTGCTTCTAAGTTACTAAGGTTTGCTGTATTAACGTTATGTAGAGAGGCTGAGCAAACGTTTTGATGTTGTCTTTGTACATTTTGGTGGTGGAGCAACACCGTGACTTAGATACTGCTATTTTCATCCCCATTTTGCCCACGAAGAAACTGATGGATGTGGAGTTTAAATGACTTCCTCAAGGTCTCTCAGATGTGAAGGGCAGAGCTGGGATGGAGTCTAAATAGTCAGAGTCCAGGTTCCGTGCTTTTACCCTCTGCATTATAAGAGCAGAGACAAACGGTCTGTAGGGAAGGTGAGCCTTCTCTTTGTGCTAGGGTAGGCAGACTGCGTTACTAAGAAGACAGCGCTCCATGAATTCATCACACAAATTCTTTCCCTTAAACATATTTTCCATCAGTTGTCTAAAGTTATGCCATGTCTATAGGTATGCCATTTTCTCCTGTAAACTTCTGGTTGTGTTTTTTTTCTCTTTCATTGACAAGAGAAATAAGTATCTCACACATTCTCAGATGTGTCCAGAATCGAACTTACAGTAGCTTGGCGTTGTATCTCTGTTTCATGAATAATACACTGTAGTCTTTTATAACATCTTCAGTTAGTTTTACAAGAAAGGGTACAGTTTCTGCATTATTCCATCGTTGAAGGTGTCCTTATTTAAGCTTTACCTGTGATTGATAGCTTGTTTGTGCGCAGAGTATGTTCCAATCAGTCCCGTGTGTTGTTGGAACCGTGGTCAAGGGGTGTTGTTCTCTCGGTTACACACGGGAGGCTGCTTCTCCCCCTCCCCCTCCCCCTCCCCCTTCCCCTCCCCCTTCCCCTCCCCCTCCCCCTTCCCCCCTCCCCCCCACTCCCCCTACTGTGAAAGTAGTATCTTCCTGAATATCTTAGAATGTTAACTAAAATTATTTTCTTTCTGTTCCCTGAGTTATTTTTTTTTTCTGTCAGTTTTTATCCATTGTTCTCTTCCATATTACCCCCTTGTCTTTACATAACTGATGATCTTTGATGACATGTTTACACTGGATTGATTCAACGAGACTGTTTGATGAGGTAGGGAGTGCCAATTTCTCAGTGTCATCATACTTGGTTTTCCTTCACTCAAATTTAAGTTGAGAGGAGCTTAGCCAGTGTATATGAGGCTCTAGGCCCCTTATCTCTGTCCACGTTCTGATTATATATATTTTTTCTGGCATATCCACATAGTTCCTCATAGCTTTTAAGCTGGTTCTGAATTTATCTTAAGTTTTCCCCATGGGATTTATGTTTCATTCATACTTAGAGTTTATGAAGATTTTGACAATTAAAAGTCCCAGTTTGCTTGTCTATCAAGTTATTTCAGACCTTTTCACCAACCCACAAACCTTATCTGCGGAGGCTACAGCGTGCCTGTGCAGCCCACCACATCCTTCTCTTTCTGCCTCAATCTGCTCCTATTCATTTTCTAGATTTTAAAAGTCTGGAATCTGCTGTGAGTGAATAAGAAAGATGGTGTTTAATGGTTAGAAGTAGTGAGAAGAGGGGGTACCTTTTGTAAAGTACTATGGGGAATATCTGTCCATGTTTCTGGTTTGATTTACCTTTGTTTCTTTACATGAGGAGGGGCTGGAATTTATGAAGTCTCTGCCAACTCCATTTCCTTTTCTTTTTAAGGTAGTTTCTGGTTTTTGAGGCTGTTTCATAAAATCTTTAGGTTTATCTGCTTATTTTTATTTCCTTCAAATTTCTGAGATTAATTTGACTTGACAGTCTTCATATCCAGTGCTGCTCGAAGTCTTACATGTTATTGAAATTTGGGAGAGATTTATTAGAGGCTGCAAATGAGATGCATATTTTTCAATACTTTAAAACGTATTAGCTATTTGCTAGAAACACACAATCCTGAATGTCAAAATTAATCATGTTGTTTATTCATCTAAGTTATTACAAATAACTTAGATGTTCTGAAGTAGAAATGCTCCTGTCGCTGCTGTAACTATGGCTTTTGTAAAATCTATGAAGAAGAAATGAAAGGGCAGAATTAGAGAGCAGATTCCGATAAACTGAGCAGAAAGAAACTAAAATAGTACAGTAATTACCCTCAGGGCTCAAATCCCTTGTAACTATTGGGATTTGGCTTTGACTGCATAATTAATTTGGGAATTATTAATAAATCATTTCTGTTTAACGTGGGTTTAACTTTTTAATAATGGTAGAATAAAGAGGCAATATTGACATAAATATTTAAAATTGGTTGAAAACTTTATTTTTCCTAGTGACATATTATCTTTTACCTATTGGACTAAAACCAACATCACAGAATGAAAATTGAGAGTGTCGAATAATATTAACATCTTTGAAATATTTCTCAGTAGAGTATTTGGAAAAGTAGCATTTGTTGTAGGGTGCAACTGGCCAAACCGCAGGTGATGTACATGAAGCCTTCGAAAGACATCTTATCTGCATGTTCTTCTTCTGTTCCTTTCACTAACAACTAGAGTATTGTGAGAGGAATGAATTACCTCCAGCAACTTTAACACTTTAAAGAAAAAAACCATCCCTATTATTATTGGTTAAATTCAATATCAACTTTTTGTTAGTCACTACTGTTGTTATTGTCATTTAAAAACTGCTTTGCTTAGATACTATTTAGATCGTATCTTCACAGTCATAAACAATGTCAATTCCACGTCAGCATTATTACGGTTGGGCTGTTACCTTCATCTTAGCCTCATTATTATTTAAAAATTTTCACAAATGCCGCTTGAAAATATGTATCATTTGTCTTATATTGTATGGACATATGGACAAGGAATTGATCTAAATATCCAGGAGACTAGAGTAGATTAGTTAAATAAATTATAATAATTCATATAAAGAGCAATTATACATATGATAAAAATAATAAGGTATGGATCCATTTGTTGATGGTCAAAGACTTTCAAGAAATACTACTAAATGAAAAGAAGGAAAATCCACATCTTTGTATAAGCTATCCTCCGATTCATGTAAATAAAAAAATATGCTACATATTTATATATAAGGGACTATATGCATATAATTTTTTCTCAAAGGATACTTGTCAAACAATTTTAGTGATGATTTTTTGAGGAAAGGTAAAGACTAGAGGAGGGAAACTTTTATCCTGAATTTTAAAGTATAATCTGCTTTTTTGAGCACTTCTACTCTGCTGGTGGGAATGTAAACGGGTGTAATCACTGTGGAAAACAGTGTGGAGATTCCTTAAGGAACTAAAAGTTCAACTACCATTTGATCCAGCAATCCCACTACTGGGTATTTTCCCAGAGGAAAATAATTCATTATCTGAAAAATATACTTGCACATGCATGTTTATAGCAGCACAGTTCACAATTGCAAAAATATGGAACCAGCTCAAATGCCCATCAATCAAGGAGTGGATAAAGAAATTGTGATATCTCTCTCTCTCTCTCTCTCTCACATATATGTGTGTATATATATATAAATCAATTATATATATACACACACATATATTTTATATACATATAATATATATAATTATATATATACAATTATATATACACATATGTTATATATATTATATAATATATATGATATAAATATATAATATATATAAAATATATGTGTGTATATATATATAATTGTATATATGTGTGTATATATAATTATATATATAATTGTGTGTATGTGTATATATACACAATTATATATACACACATATATTTTATATAAATTATATTATATGAAATTATATATTTTATATAAATTATATTATATTTATATATTATAAATATAATATATAAACATATAAATAAATATATTTATAATATATATAATATAATATAATATAAATATATTATATAATATAAATATAATATAAATATATAAATATAATATATATTACATTATATAAAATATAATTTTATATAATATAATTTATATAAAACATATAATTTTGTTATATAATTGCATATGTACACATATATTATATATATATAATATATATCATTTGTTTCTGTTATGGCTGAGTAGTATTCCATATATACACAGCCATAACAGAAACAAATGAATGGCATTTGCAGCCACCTGGATAGAACCAGAGACCATTATTCTAAGTGAAGTAACTCAGGAATGGAAAGCCAGACATCACATGTTCTCACTCACAAGTCGGACTAAGCTATGAAGATACAAAGGCATAAGAATGATACAGTGGACTTTAGGGACTTAGGGGAAAGCGTGGGAGGGGGTGAGGGATAAAAGACTACAAATTGGTTCAGTGTATGTTGCTTGGATGATGTGTGCACCAAATTCTCAGGAATCACCACTAAAGAAACTACTCATGTAACCAAATACCACCTGCTCCCCAAAAACCTGTGGAAATAAAAAAAATTAAAAAGTGAAAAAATAGTTGCCTTTTGCTTTAGTGCTGTAATGTATGTTCATGATGTTGCCTAATCATCCCACTCTCTGTCTCTGGAAGTATTTCATCTTCCCAAACTGAATCTCTTTATCCCTTCAACAAGGACTCTTCACTCCTCTCTCTTCCTAGACCTTGGTAACCTATGTTCTGCTTTCTGTCTCTGTGAATTTGCCTATTCTAGACACATTCAGTTTTATACCTTCCATTATTATCTGAATTTTCTAATCATGTGCATGTTTTACTTTCATTTGTTACAAAATGTCAACATGGGTTATCAGGACAAAAGGATTATGGGCCGTTTTTAGTTCCTACTTAGCGTTTTCTGTTTTCAAACAACCCTAATAAATGTTCTTGCATATGCTCTCATGGAGAAAATGGTAACTGAATATACCTGGGGGAGAAAGAGGCGATGTACGGTTTCTTTTAAGACACAGGAAGACCTTCATTTGTGTATAATTCCCAATGATACTCTTTTGCCTTCTTATACAGTTACTGGCAACAGCATGGAGAGTGGTTATTAGTGTATTAATATGCAAGATTAATTAAGTTGAACTTCATTTTAACAAGCTGGTTAGAACATTAGGTCATGATACATGAGGGATTTATTTAATAGCTTTTGATAAAACTGTTAAACTATTTTAATAAATAATAAGATTTGCTATATTAAATTAGCAGAAAATAATAGAAATGATTGTTTAATTTTTGATAGCATAATTACCACTGGCTAGAAAAACCATTTATAAAATTACTATACTTCTAAAGATATTTATCCTAAGGAAATAAACTATTACAGGAAAAAATTTCTATAAGCATAAATGTTCATTATGACCTTGCTTCCAATATTTTACCATTGTTTAAGTGATCTAAATATTCAACAATAGGAAAATGATTAAGTAAATTAACATATATCATTCAATAAATTAAACATGATAGCTAACAAGAATATATAGTGATGCCAGAAATTCTTCTAGGATTAAGCAAACAAAAGTAGGACAGTAATTTTATGGATACTATGTAATTATTCAAAAAATCCATTGCAGCTGACATTTATTTAGTCAGCAATTACCTAATTGCCTGCCTCAGGAGTGTAATTTCATGTTCATCCTTCCCGGCCTGCTGGGAGCACTCAGGGTCATTGCTGACTGCCTGTGGGTGGAAGTTCTCCCATCTGTCCCTGTCCACTGCTTCTCTCCCTTGCTCTCTTCCTGGGTCTATGGCTGCCCCTTCTCAAGTTACCTTTTTGGTTTCCCATGCTCTTGTGTCTGAAATCTTTCCTCCTCAAGGTTTTACTAGGAATCCTCATTCCTGTCACTCTACACAATGGGTGAGCTCATCCTCTTCCAAGAGGTGTTTTAAAAACTAGGATGTGCTTGGCTGCAGTAACAAATAGACCCAATATTTCCATGGCTCATTCAGGCAGAAATTTATTTATTGCTCATGGGATAATCTGAGTCTTTACTCCAGGCTATGGGGGTGGCCCTTCTCTTTGGGGTCATCAGGGCCCCAGGCAGTCATTTTAGAGGAGAGATGAGACACAATTCCATGAAAGGTTGACTAAAACCAAGGCTCTGAAGCTCACATTACCCCTCTGAGACGCCTTTCACAGGAGACGCAGGGGAGCACTTGGAAGTGGAAAGGAGGGGAGAGGATGGCACACTTGGTCCCAAGCTGGGGTCAGATGCAGGACCTAAGTTTCTGTTTCATGTGGGGCCCCTTCAGCTGGGGCCATGGAGGGGCGTGCAAGTGAGGGAGCCCAGTGGCTGACAGCAACTCCCAATACGTGTTGCTGGTGACCAGAGTGCCACTGTTTACCGCTGGACCTGAAGCCTTGGTTTGATAAATTTTAAATGACTTTTTGTTTGAATGATTTTGACTTAGCTGCTTATCAAAGGGGAATTTCTACCTGTGTTTCACTTTATGAGTCCTATGACATACAACAAGAATAATTTTCTGAAAGAGACTTGAAGGATTTCCTTCTTTCAGAATAGAGTATACATGTTCAGTTCCCTCCTGAATATTTGAGAGTCTAGGTTTGAAATGATGACTGTAGGAGAAATGAAACAACCCAGGGCATCTCATGTCCACACAAACACATAAACCTCTTTCTTGGCTGAATTCCTCTGGGATATCTCTGTATTCCCATATTAGATTTGTTACATTGTAAACAATGAATTTTTTTTTTTTTTTTTTTTTGAGACGGAGTTTCACTCTTATTACCCAGGCTGGAGTGCAATGGCGCGATCTCGGCTCACCGCAACCTCCGCCTCCTGGGTTCAGGCAATTCTCCTGCCTCAGCCTCCTGAGTAGCTGGGATTACAGGCACGCACCACCGTGCTCAGCTAATTTTTTGTATTTTTAGTAGAGACGGGGTTTCACCATGTTGACCAGGATGGTCTTCATCTCTTGACCTCGTGATCCACCCGCCTCGGCCTCCCAAAGTGCTGGGATTACAGGCGTGAGCCACCGTGCCCGGCAACAGTGAATTTTAGGTTCAATTTCTTTTATGGGACTGTGGTTTCTTCATGCCATGCACCATTCCTCATGTGTCTGCTGCACATTCAGCTCAGGATGAGGTGCCTGCCCGCGGCTCAGAGCTTGCACACTGAGTAGAAGCGGGCCAGATCTGTCTCCTGTGCCATGCTTCTTCCCCACATTTCAAAAATAAGCGTTTTATTTCGGAGCAGTTTTTGTTCTGCAGAAAGTTGTGCAGATGCAGCAGAGTCCCAGGATCCCTGCACTGTCTTCTCTGTTACCCTCTTATGTTGTCAGGGCACGTTTAGCATAGCTAATGAGCTAATATTGATAGGTTATTATTAACTAGAAACTAAACTCCACTATTAATTTGGGCTTCACTAGCTTTTCCCTAATGTCTTAGCTTTATTCCAGGATCTCATCCAAGACACCACCTTACATCTAATCGTCTGTCTCTTTAGGCTTCTCTAGGCATTGACAGCTTCTCACACTCTCCTGGTTTTGATAATCTTGAGAGTTTTGAGCAGCACTGATCAGGTGTTCTGGAAGATGACTCTCAATCTGGTTTGTCTAATATTTCTCCCATGCTTATGCTGGGGTTGTGGGTTTTTGTGAGGAAGACCATGGAAGTGAAGTGCTACTTTAATCATAATTCAATAAATAATTCATAAATCAATATACACATTGCTATGGATGTTGACCTTGATTACCCAGCTGGGGCAGTGTCTGTTAGGTTTCCCCTGTGCAGTTACTCTCCCTCCCTCTTTCCAAATTGTAGTTAGTGTTTACTCTCACTAAAGCACCTCCTCCCCTCTTCTTCCTCCTGCCCCCTCCTCCTCTTATTCCTCCTCCCTCTCCCTCCTCTTCCTTCTCCTTCTTCTCGTTTTTATTCTCTTTCAAGACCTCTCTCTCTTTATCCATTTCCCTTCCCTGCTTTGCCAAAAAGCTGTGTTTTAAAATGAATCAAAACCTCAAAGTCAATAGAATGAAGTTAATTGTTAAATTTCAAGCAACATTGAATAGTGGGTACATTTTAGGGGCAAAAAGCCTGACAGGTTCGACAGAAAGTTTGTACCACCTTAGCAGTTACTGTTTACTCATGTGTTAAGTTTTACTTTGGTGGGCTGAAGTTGAGTCTTCAACAGGTTTATTGCTGAGAGCTTTAGTAATCATAAACAGACTCACTTTCTGGCTAACACTTTATCTGAGCGGGCCAGCTCTGGGGACAGTAAAATGGGAAACATCCGATGCAGTTGTTCTTAAGGATCACCTTGGTGAAGCTCAATTTCTGCAGATCCTGCGTACAAAGGTCAAGAAACGTGCCCAGATCTCCATATATACTTATTTTCTGGGTAATTAATTTCACCAAGTGACATCTGTCAGGTAAGCCAGGTCTGTCTTCTCTTAATAAGTGGAATATGTCTATTAATTCTGGTATTCTGGACGCCTATATAAAAGAATATTTTAATGTACATGCAATTTCTAGTTTCTAGTTCTTCTCTTTGGAAACCATGGTCTTATATTTACAGGTTATGAAACTGAAATTTAGGTTTCCATATGCATTTCTTCTATTACGGAATTTGTGTGAGGTGAGTTCTGCTTCTACCAGCCATGCTGTTTCTCATGATGCTTCCACAAAGGGACGCACCTGCTGAGCTCTGGGCCCTGCTGTGGTTCCGTGTCTCACTCCCTCTACCAGCCATGGTGTTCCCTCCACAAGGGATACACCTGCTGAGCTCTGGGCCCTGCTGTGGTTCCGTGTCTCACTTCCTCTACCAGCCATGGTGTTCCCTCCACAAGGGACACACTTACTGAGCTCTGGGCCCTGCGAGGACTGTCCCTGCTGCTCCCCCGGTGCTAAATGCTGCTGCAGATCCGCTTGTGCATGACTGTGTGCCATGTCCAGCGTGTTTCATAGGTGCTATCTCTCATAATAATTAAAGAAAACCTATTTTACAGATGAATTAAGTGAGGCCTAGAAACGCTGAGGAAGTTGCCCAAGGCCACACGGTAGGAAGCTGGGGCATGAGTCCAGGTGTGCCCGACACAAATCCGTGCTCTTTATGACTGCGCGGCATTAGCATCTCACAGCTGCCTTTGTAAGCTGTCACCGGCGGCCATGCTCACAGGTGCACTGTGTACACAGGATGACTGTGGTCACTGTTCCGCAGGAGCGCACAGTGGCTGCAGGTTCATGGCCGGACTCCATGGTGCTCCATCAGGGCAGCGTGCCTGTGGCCTCTGTCTTTTTATTCCTCCTCTCCCACTCCTAAATGGCTAGGAGGAAGCCATGCATACCATGGTAACTGGATACCCCAAAACAGAGGGGGGAATGAATCAATGCTTAGGTGATGAGTTATGATGTTGACTAACAGATTTAGAGCTCTGCCTCGTGGGGCTTCTCATACTCATTGACAATGCATTCAAGAAAACAATCATTCTCATCCAGATGCCTTTATTTTGCCATCTGGTATTTCAAGTCTCCATCGCTTTGTAGAAAGCAACTATTTCACAGTTAGAGGGGCTGCAGTGCATTGTATTGGCCAGCGGATACTTGCTCTCGGCTTCCCGCACACGCAGGAGGAGCAGCCTTCCCTGAAGAGTTTCCTGGGGCTTGTTTGTGCGACTTGCTTTGGCTAATGCGGCGGGAGCAGAATGGACACACTGCATCCAAACAAATTAAATGTGCTTTTGGGTTCAGCCTCTTCTTCTCCTCCCCACCCATCCAATTGTGTTCTCAACTGGACTCTAGAATGAGGATGTGGAACCGGCTTGCAGCCAAGCCCACGTGGCAAGAAGATGCGGAAGACAGAAGTCAGTGCTTCTCGCTGACAGCCTCTGATTTTCAGTGTTTTGTCTTCTCTGGTATTGCTGCAGCAAAAAGGTGGCTGGGGACAATGAGCATAGTGGTGAAAAATGCCACAGACAAATAAATTGACATTACACCTTAGTGCTGTCTGATAGATCATGACTGGGGAGTCGTGGGGCCACTGACCTACACCATTGTGATTAAAGCGGGCTGGGCGACGGAGGCAGTCAATTAGTGAGCTTGCAGACCTCCTGCTCTTTCTGCACCTGGCTGCTCTTCGTTCTTCACATTCAGTGGCTGGGAGGAGAAACAACGGCTGGTAGTAAGTGGGGTGGGCTTCAATTATAACCAGACAACTGTGGGGTTGGGTTAAGCAGCTTTTGGTGGAGGGCCAGGGAAGGAACAACTGATTAATTGTTGGAAGCCTTGAACGGGCAGATAGGTCTGAGAGCAGGAAGTGCTGAAGGTCAGCATCTTGACCATTCCACAGAAGGGGTGCTGATAGTTCCAGGCATTACAGAACAGTTCTGGTTCCTCTAAAGACAGATGGGTGTCAGAGACCTTGATAATCTGACCCTCTTCCGTGGAAATGCCTAAGGAATGAGCATTCTATGATCACCTATTTAAGACAAGAATCATTTGAATGAAATGGGACAACTTGCTGGAGCCTTCTTCACATCACTTCCCGACTGTTACCGCCTGCTCCCATGTTTCTTCTTTGCTAGCTACTGCACCTAAATCCTTCCAGTGAGAGATACACATAGGATTAGTACTTTCTCAAGGTGAACAAAGACCATCTTAACAGGCTGCGGTTCCAACTTAGCGCACCGGCCAATAATATCACCCCAGAATCCCTGCTGGCTCATGCAGTTTTTGTCTTAGCAGTCGTTAGCGTAAGTGTCCATTGTTAGGTAAGTTTTGACCATTTTGGGTCTGAATTATGTTGCTCTCCTCGAATATATCATTCTAACCTGGATGACTGATGGGGTGGGAATATATACAAGGATGAAGTTTTGAAAAAATTGCAACAAAGTGAAAGGCTGCCTGTCTAAAGTTGCTTTCCTCAGCGTTTGTTGATAATGAATCAGTAACCATTGCTGAGTTTTAGGTTTTAACCGTCTGTAAAGTACACATTGACACTATTTTACATGCGGTGGCATTATATTCTTATGTTGGCCACACCACAGCCTTCATACTTGATCTGTCCACATGGTGTGGTGTGGCTGCATCTGCGCCCAAAATCTCATCTTGAAATGTAATAATCCCCGCCTGCCAAGGGCAGGACCAGGTGGAGATAACTGATCCATGGGGGTGGTTTCCCTCATACTGTTCTCGTGATACTGAGTTCTCACGAGATCTAATGGTTTTATAAGAGCCTCCCCCCTTCACTTTGTCTCTCATTCTTTCCCCTGCTGCCATACGGAGGAGGATGTGCCTGCTTCCCCTTCCACCACGCTTGTGAGTTTCCTGAGGCCTCCTCAGCCTTGTGGAACTGTGAGTCAATTAAACCTCTTTCCTTTAAACATTACTCAGTCTCAGGTATGTCTTTCTTAGCAGCCTGAGAACAGACTAATGCACCATATTCCATCAGAAACACTCTTGTTAACATTTACCAAATATACCTAACATTTAATAAATAATATTATAATGTAACCAGCTCTGGTAAGCCTCTTAGGTATAAGTTCATGGTTTCTAGGATTAACGATCCTCATTTTGCATTTGGAGAAATATGGTTTAGGGCAATTTCCACTATCTAAAGTGGAGATTAAAATGATCTCATAGAATTCTTTTGAAGATTAAGAGGATATTAGATACACTGTCTACATTAGTTTACCATTTATTTGAATTCTCAGTTAATATTTCCATGAATAAACTTGCCCAAAGTTATAGAGTTACAATGTGACCAAATACATTCTAAACCAGACTTTTCCAATTTCATAATTCATAATGTTTCTACTAAGCTAGAGTGTTTTATAAATTCTCTTAAATATATAATCTGGAATTTTCATGCATTCTTAAGTATGGTTTAACTGGACCCAAGGAAGTATGTTTCAGTGAAATAAATATCCAACATTGTAATAGGTTCAAAGCACATATATTCCACCCAACAGAATATCATTCAATAAATTTCATTCCAATAATATTCTTAGTAAGATGTATTTAGATCTCACTGTCATTTAATATTTTACTGCTATTTGAACTTTAACCACAAAACCTTGAAATAATAAGTGTATCAAGGAACAAAAATGCAAAAATTAATTAAAAAAGATATATGACAGTTTGAAGATGTTCTAAAAGCTATTCCAAGCTGCATAAATTGACCACAGCAAACCTCATTAGATGTATGCATTAGGTTCTGGCGCATAAACACAGGCCGAACATGATGGATTTTTATTTTTCTAATATTTAAAAGAAGCCCAGCCGTGGGGAATCCTGGACTGGTGTGGTCACTGCAAGTTGCTCCAGGCAGGACCTGCAGGGCACGAGCTCTGCACCCAGATGGAAGGGAGAGCAGTGATGAACAGAGGTCCTCTCATATATAAACAGCTCCAGGCACCAGCAGAGGTCCATGCACACACACACAGCTCCAGGCATCAACAGAGGTCCATGCACACACACACACAGCTCCAGGCGCCAGCAGAGGTCTGTGCACACACACACGGCTCCAGGCACCAGCAGAGGTTCATGCACACACACACAGCTCCAGGCACCAGCAGAGGTCCGTGCACACACACAAACAGCTCCAGGGGCCAGCAGAGGTCCATGCACACACACAAACAGCTCCAGGGGCCAGCAGAGGTCCGTGCACACACACAGCCCTGTGCACACACACACACAGCTCCAGGAGCCAGCAGAAGTCTGTGCGTGCACGCGCGCACACACACACACACACACACAGCTCCAGGCGCCAGCGGAGGTCTGTGCACACACACATACAGCTCCAGGCACCAGCAAAGGTCTGTGAACACACACAAACAGCTCCAGGCATCAGCAGAGTTCTGTGCACACACACACACAGCTCCAGGGGCCAGCAGAGGTCCGTGCACACAGCTCTGTGCACACACACACACAGCTCCAGGGCCCAGTAGAGGTCCGTGCACACACACACAGCACACACACAGCTTGAGGCATTGGAGGGTCCTGAACTCAGAAGGGAGGGTACCAGGGGCTGGGATGGGTAGGGGACAGGGGGGATAAGGAGAGGCTTGTTAAAGGATATAAAATTACAGCTGGATAGGAGGAATAGAACTTATTCCACTATAGGAATAAGCTGTTATATACAACTGTAGGATGACCACAGTTAACAATAATGATACATAGCTTTGAATAGCTAGAAGGAGGATATTGAATGTTCTTAACACAAAGAAATGATAAATGTTTGCGATGATAGAAATGTTACGTACCCTGATCTGATCACTGCACATTACATGTATCAAAACAGCACTATGTACCCCATCGATATGTACAATTACTGTGTCAATTAAAAAAAAACAATAGGGTTGTGACGTTACATACTCCAGTGGAGATGGTTTCGGTAGGAGGAATTAGAAAAGTTCAAAATACCCTGATTTAAAGCTGTGTAGATGTCCCACGTGGCCTGTGAGGTGTAGACTGCCCCGCTCCTGGGGGTGCAGCTCAGCCAGCAACAGCCATAGCCCATCGTTCTCACTTCCTCTCTGCCCAGCTGGGCATTTTGCTCTTGTCAATATGAAGAATAAAGCCAGTCAATATGGAGCGTAAAGCCGGTCAATAGAGAAACATTTGCCTCAGATGTCACCACTGAGTAGCTTTATCATGAGACTGCCCCTGTACCTTTCTCCCATTCAGAAAAACAGATGAGACACATTTGAAGAAAAAGGTGTGTCATGAGGGGTAACGTTCTCCCTTGCAGAGAACAAACTGATATTCACAAATTCCAGCTATAATCTACAAAGTCAGGCCCTTTTCTTCTCAGTGATATGAAACTAAGCTGTACTGTATTAAACCAGGCTTAGGTTAAAGATAAAGGGATGATTCTATCATCTATCTATCTATCTATCTATCTATCTATCTATCTATCTATCCTCATCTATCTCTATGCATCTATCTCTGATCTACCTATCACCTCTCTCTCATCTGTCATCTCTATCTACCTATCTATCATCTATTTCTACATCTATTATCATCTCTCTCTGTGCACCTATTTACCTATCTTTATATTATCTATCTATTGTCTACCTATCTCTGTCATCTCTCTCTCATCTATCATCTACATCTATGCATCTATCTATCTCTATCATCTTTCCATCGTCTATAGTGTAAATGTGTTGCTTTAAAAAAACTGAGCGAATACAGAGCTCATTTGAATGTGTGAATTCAATACAGGCTATGTAAAATTTTTGCTACTGTCATTATTTTGAAAAAATAAATTTAAAAATACATTCAAAATTTAAAAAAAACTGAGCTAAAACTCACATAATAAAATCCACAATTTTCAAGTGTACCGTTCAGCGGTGTTTGGTACATGCATAGTGCTGTGCCAGCATTACACGTTTCAAGCTTGGGAACATTTCCATTTCTGCAGTGTGTCTTCCTTTCAAAACAGAGTAATGTGACAGTGAGCTTCTACTCAGTAAAACTAAGGGTGATCGTGTGTGGTTTATTCTACCCCATCATCTTTATAAATGGTCAGCCAATTCCCAAGTATTCCTGAGTGCATTCTAGGCCTGGCACCAGTTTTATGAAGGAACCAGGGCTGATTTTTAAAAAATGTAACACAGGCAACCTCGTCCCAGCAGCCCCTTTCATTCCCAGGCTATTTTTTCCATTAAGATGGTCCACGTCTAAGGTGTAGAAACCCACTCTAATACAAATTTAGGTAAATAAATTTGGACTGACCTTAGAGTAAAACTTAAAGTAAAATATTTTATTTTTACTTAAATTTTTTTTATAGAGATACAGTCTCGCTATGTTGCCCAGGCTGATCTCAAATTCCTGGGCTCATGTGATCCTCCCACCATGGCTTCCCAAAGTGCTGGGATTACAGGCATGAGCCACCACACCCAGCCTAAAGTAAAATCTTAACGTATAAGATTTTTTGAATGATCAGCAATTGGTATCATTTTTACTATTGGTCCATCACATTAACAGAGAGTTGATTATGTCATAAATATCGAGAGATGTGATAAAATTCCATCATGAGAAATGCAAGTATCTTAAATAATAGAATCAGCTGAACTAGAGAGAAGGAATAAAATACTAAAATAGTAGCATGTTAGAGGCAAGTATCTTAAAGTGCAAACATTCACCAGCTGAATGAATGGATAACTTAAAAGTAGCATTTTTCCATGCTTATTTTATGCTGTCACTGTTCTTGGAACTTTACCTCTATTCATTTAATTTTCAGAACAACTTCATGGGAGAGGCAGTATTATTATTTCTGTTTTACCAAGAAAACCTCTGAGCCAAAAGAAAGGAGGCGAGTGTAAGACCCCCACACCGGGACAGGAGCTCAGGCGGGGTTAACCTGGAGCAGAAAGAGGACAGAACGTAAGACCCCCACACCGGGACAGGAGCTCAGGCGGGGTTAACCTGGAGCAGAAAGAGGACAGAACGTAAGACCCCCACACCGGGACAGGAGCTCAGGCGGGGTTAACCTGGAGCAGAAAGAGGACAGAACGTAAGATCCCCACACCGGGACAGGAGCTCAGGCGGGGTTAACCTGGAGCAGAAAGAGGACAGAAGGTAAGACCCCCACACCGGGACAGGAGCTGAGGCGGGTTAACCTGGAGCAGAAAGAGGACAGAACGTAAGACCCCCACACCGGGACAGGAGCTCAGGTGGGGTTAACTTGGAGCAGAAAGAGGACAGAAGATGAAATTGGTTATTTTCCTCCAGCTCCACTAATCTATAATGGCTAAAAATCATTTAGCTATTTATCTTAGCATCCCATATTACACATCAATTAATATGAGTAGCATTTTTGTTTCTCCTTATGGAAAACAAACGTGATCATACGGACTGTGGAACAGTGTTGGCCCTCAGGCCCTTCCCACGGTCTGGGTCATGGGGCAAGGAAGCCGAGGGCTCAGGAGCCTTGGCAAGGGCAAGCATGCGGGAAGGAGGAAGTGAAGTTCCCGTGGCACATGTGTGTTTCTGCAGGGGTGGGACGCAAGGGGAACCTGCTCACCCACAGCCCGGGCCCCTCCACCGGGGGCTGCTGCCACGGCCTCCCTGACCCTGTGGCTGGCCATTCCTTCCTCACTCTGCTCCTCATTTCCCTCCACTTCTGAAGCGCCTCTGAGTCCCAAGTACTGCACATCACCTTTATGTGAGGCCAAAGTTGGATGTGTTAGTCATCTGAAACTGCCAGGAGTACAATTTATACAGCAAAACAATACATGAAAACTATTTAAAAAAACTAAACAGATGGCTGGTCATGAGGTTTTCAACTTCAACTTGTCAGAAAACCATCTCACCACAGTCCTCGTAACTCATTGATCTATTTTATTTCATTGTTCTTCTCTGCTGCTCAGGCTGGAGTACAGTAACACGATCATAGCTCACTGCAGCCTCCAACTCCTGGGGTCAAATGATCCTCCCACCTCAGCCTCCCAAGTGGCTGGGGCCACAGGCATGCGCTGTCATGCTTGGCTAATTTTTGTATGTTTTTGTAGAGATGGGGATCTCATCATGTTGCCTAGGCTAACTCAGTCTTTACATCTATTCTGTAGTTTAAGAAAATAGAATGATGTATAGATCCAGCTTAGGCTGTTTAGAATCTTGTTTTCACTCACCAACAAACAGATAATTAGAATACAAAACAGGTAAGGGCTTGCCTACGTGAAATACGACACATTTCTGTCTGAAGTGTGAAGGGCAGACTTCTCTGCGAACTCTCTGCCCTTCCACTTCAGAGCTGTCAGTGGCAGAAGGGCCAAAGCTTGGGAGCTTCCAGAAAGTGGTGACCCTGTGTTGTCTTCAGAGAAGGTGGAATCTGTCCCCATCACAGGCCAGCATGTCCTAACAGCCACTTCCTGAGGCATGAGAGTGTCCTGGACTCCTAACCCCGACCCTATTCTGCATATAGTTGCATTCTTGCTTCATCCATTTGTGTATAACCTGGAGCAGAAAGAGGACAGAAAAACGCCAACATTTACGACTTTACATTGAGGCCAAGTCAGCCTTGATGTTATGCACAACTTTCAGCACTTTTTAGGTCGCAGAGCTGGGTAGGTTTGCCTTAGGACTTAAACTTTCCTAAAAGAGATTTTGAGTCTTGTAGGCTGGAGGGGTTTTTGTCAGCTGCTGAATATGGTATGGAAAAAGCATCATGACTTGCCAAAGGCCACTTAGAAGCAAGCCTGAGGAGTTTGACAGCTATTCTTATTTCAGATTGCAGGTAAACTAGGATGTAAAATATGAGGGGAATGCTAAGAGCTTCCTTCCTACTTGGACGCTGATGTGACATGGTCAGCTTCTCCCTTGCACGTTTAGACAGTAGGTCACTGTCTGTCCTGGACCACTGACCCACTCACTGCCAAGTGCGTGCATGAGTGTATGCGTGCCAGCGGAAGGGAGGGGTCGGCTAGAGAGAGAACAGAAAGACATCGGCTGAGATCCCCTCAGCTCTGTCAATCTGTAATGTTTTTGAAGTTTAAGCATAGTTTTGCTGTTTATTTTAACATCTATATGACACATTACTTTCAATAAGTAACGTATGAGTCCTTATGAACAGCAAATGTGATAATATGGAACACTGTCATGGAGTCTGTATATTTTGCTATTTACGTAATCGTAAACACGCAGTAATACTCAGGTGAGTTAGGTAATATAATGATAGAAAGACAATTTCAAGGAAATTCAACTCCCAAGTCATGATTCTTGTTTCTCAGGCAAGGAGGTTAAGGCTCATAACGATTAAATAATCTACCCAGGACTGCGCAGTTAGGGGGGAAGGGTGCACTGGAGCCTCCTGTCCTCCCCACACTTCCCCGCCTCAGCATACGGTGATACACTGTGATATCAACGCCCAGCAGACGAACACATGTCCATGGTGATGTGCCCGGATGCGGGTGAATTCAGTGGGCCTGGCTGGCGGCCAGCACCCTGGGTGTGGTAAGTATGAAGCTGACAGACAGAAATGGCGGAAAATGGAGGCCGAGGGAGAAAGTTTCTTTTTCTTTCTTTCCTGAGATAAAAAATAGTACTTCCCTCCTAGTTATTTTATATATTTTTTGAAATGGAGTCTCGCTCTGTCACCCAGGCTTGAGGGCAGCAGGACAATCTCAGCTCACTGCAACCTCTGCTTTCTGGGTTCAAGTGATTCTCCTGCCTCAGCCTCCCGAGTAGCTGGGATTACAGGTGCATACCACGGCGGCTGGCTAATTTTTTAAAAAATATTTTTAGTGGAGAGGGGGTTTCACCATGTTGTCCAGGCTGGTTTTGAACTCTTGACCTCAGGTGATCCGCCCACCTTGGCCTCCCAAAGTGCTGGGATTACAGGTGTGAGCCACCACGTCCAGCCCCCTCCTAGTTATTTTAAATGCAAAACTTAGAAGTGGAATACAGGGATAGGTAGGAAGTAAACTTATAAATATACTTGGATAGATGAAATCGATAACTCTTTTAAATATTAGAAGCCAAATGGACTTTAAAGAAGGGAAATAAAGAATTCAAATGTGTTGTTTAGAAAGGACAAGTCCCAATATTATATTGAAAGATAAAACATCAGCTATGTGAGTTGAAGATAGGCCATTTCTTCGCTTCATTAGCCAGAAAACATGAGCTGCAGTAGGTGACAGGCCACGTGGGTGTTTCCATAATGTGCTGGAATAATTTAAGCCAGACCTCCGCCCCTGGGATTTATTAGCAGTCAGAAGTTAGGAATCAGTTCACGAAAGACGTTCACAGCTGCTCCAGTTATTACAAGCATATTTCACTGGGTTTTGAGAAGATTAATGAGACGCTTCAGGAGGCCAGCCCTCATTATTCAGAGATGCCCCGTTTCTGTTTCACAGCCTTTGTGTTAGGAGACACAGGCTCTCTCTGGAAGAGTGCAGCGGACTCTAATTGCAAGGCTCCTGCTTTCTGCATCTTCGATTTTCTTGCAGCACTCACTGCCTGCCCCCCACACTGACCTGCATTTGATGGAAGGTGTGTAAACGCAGCTTTCTTGACGTACTGACGACCCTTTGAAGATCTGTCACTCTGTAGACTTCTGATTTGTGCAGCTTTTTGTGCATTTATCACACAGGCTAGTAAGATATGGCTGCACAGGGTAATCCTTTGTTGGTGTAAATTTCCTACATTTGATGCCTAGAGGAAGATATTGTGTTATGATTTAAATTTAAATCATATTCCTTTGATTAATAAATGAATGAATGGAATGAATACAGAAAAAATCTTTAAAGTGATAATCTCTTTCAAATGTGTGGCCCCTCACTATTCTTTGAACCTTATTTTCTTTTTCTTTTCTTTTTTTTTTCTTTGAGATGGAGTTTTGCTCTTGTTCAGGCTGGAGTGCAATGGCATAATCTTGGCTCACTGCGACCTCTGTCTCCTGGGTTCAAGTGATTCTCCTGTCTCAGCCTCCCTAGTAGCTGGGATTACAGACATCTGCCACGATGCCCAGCAAATTTTTTGTATTTTTAGTAGAGACGGGGTTTCACTATGTTGGCCAGGTTGATCTCAAACTCCTGACCTCAGGTGATCCACCCACCTCAGCCTTCCAAATTGCTGGGATTACAGATGTGAGCCACTGTGCCTGGCTGAATCTTATTTTCTTAGTGACGTTAAGAGAAACAGTGATTACCTTAAACTTAAATAAGAAGAAACTGGGTATGGTACCTCATACCTGTAATCCCAGCACTTTGGGAGGACCAGGGAGGTGAATTGCTTGAGTCCAGAATTCGAGATCAGCCTGGGCAACGTGGTGAAACCCGTCTCTACAAAAAATACAAAAATTAGCCTGGCATCTTGGTGAGTACCTGTGGTCCCAGATACTCAGGAGGCTGAGGTAGGAAAATGGTTGAGCCCAGGAGGTGGAGGTTGGAGGTTGCAGTGAGCCGAGATCGAACCACTGCACTCCAGCCTGCCTGGGTGACAGAGCAAGACTCTGTCTCAAAATAAATAAATAAGAAGAAATAAGCAAAGAGATAAAAAATTAAAATATTTAAACCATTAAATCTGGAAAATAGACCCAAAGTATCTGGTTTCAAGTACCTGTTTAATTTGTGTCATTTTTGCGTTTTTTCTTTCCTATTTCTGAAATTGGGCATAAATAGCTAAGATGCATTATGTATATTTCTCATGAAGCAGTGCTACGTCAGGACTTTTTTTTGGGTTGCAGAAACTTAACTAAAATTCACTTGTGAAGAGCAGGAGCTTATTATCTCATGGACTGGCAAGTCTAGGCTGGGCACTGGCTTCAGGTACAGCTGGATCCAGCAGCTATAGTGTCTCAATCTCCATCTTTCACTTAGCTTCCCTCCACGAGATTGGTGGCCTCAAGGGGCCCACTTCACAGGGCGACAAAAGCAAGAGCTGCCAGCAATTCTAACTTTTTGTAGATGTGGCAGTTTGGAATATCAGGGCAAGATTAACCTGTGGGGTACTTGGATTGGCTAGGCCTGGGTAGCTGCTGATCTCTAAAGCTGGGGGTGGGGGAAGTCCAGGGATTAATCTGCCTACCACAGAATGGTAGGGATGCTGGGCAGATAAATATGCACCTGCTTCAGGTATTTTCAACACAGGGAATGAATCTCAATGAATTTGGTTTAGAGGATTCCACCTCCCGCTGTACGTTGACTGACATAGGTAAATACCTAAATATTCTACAACAGTATGAAGATTAAGAATATCATATGTGGTTTCAAATTGATCCAGCTTTAAATCCCATCACCACAAACAATGTGCATGAGTCCTAAGGTTGGTTTAACTTTTCCAAGACGTAGCTGTTTGCTTGTAAAATGGTGAAAGTAACACCAACTTTATAGTTGTTATCAGAATCCAATGAGATAGTGAACGTATTTCTTACAGTATAGCGATAAGACACTCTTCCACAATTATTGCTAATTATGAACGATTTGGGTAATGCTGGTGTTTACTGTTTATTCATCTGGCATGATCACAAGCTGGTTTGGGATACACAGATGAGAAATGTGTCTGCTCTGTTTCAGCCTATGGAGATGGGTCAATAAATGTGGCCAGGTAATACTTCATGCTCCCTTTTCTATTTTTTTCTAGATATTTTACTTTTATTCCATACCCCTGTGTATCACTAAAACTTAACTACTAGACAGAATTATGTCCCTCAGGGGAGAAATGACAACAGGCCCCAGTGCCAGCAGTGGGGGTTAGGGAACGGAGTCCAAGGGTTGCTGTGAGTTTCAAAATCTGCTGTTTAAAGCCACAGAGAGTGACCTTGCTGGAACAGTGGTCCCTGCGTGGAGCCTGGAGTATCCTAGAGACATGAGCATGGGGAGGGGCGCAGCCGACACCCAAGGCTGGTGCTTGTGCTGCACCCTTGGGGCTGGAAGCGAGGGCAGGAGGGCCTGGCAGGGGCTGGCTGGGGAGACAGGGGGCTGGGTCAGTGGCAGAGCAGACTCAATCCCCAGGAGTTTGTGACTTCATCAGTACCTGCGCAGCTGCCCTCAGACCCCAGGAGTGTGCTTCATCCACTTGGTGGGCTGCCTGCATCTCCAAGGTGACCAGAGCAGTCAGGTCCCCAGGCTGGTCCTGTACCTGTCCTTACAGACACACAGTGCCCATGGGCAAGCAGGGAGGATGCCAACAGCATCCATTCCCAACAACCCTTCCCTGGCAGGTGCCTGGTTGTGTGGGAGACCCACAGAGACCCAGAGCAGCTGCCTGGAGCTGACTCCAATGTGCCCCGAAGAGACTCCGGGTTTCGGGAGTGTGTGATGCTTGCCTGTGACACGCGGAGTTACACGGCCTTGTGAGGGTGCTTTGGGAAGCCAGGGCAGAGATTTCTCTGAGTATAGAGGGAGGAGTGACTCGCCCTCACAGGGACAGCCAAAAGACTCTGGAGATGAGATAACATCGCAGCTGGGGCTTGAACAATGAGTCAAAATGTCCTAGGTGTAACGAAAGGAAACTGACATTCAGATAGCTAGACTGTCTGTCATGTAGGAAGGCAAAAACTTAGGGAAAAGCAGGGCATGTTAGGAGTCTTTTTAAGAGTCCACTTAACTGGAACAGCTACTGGGAGGGCAGAGAGTGGGGAGACAGGAGTTCCAGGCACATTGCATGGTATTGGAAAGGAAGGGCCCTGGTGCAGGCTGCAAGGCTGCTCGGGGAGCCACGCGGTCCACACACAGGCACTCAGGACAAGCTCTGTGTGAGGAACACGGTGCCATAGCATCTGTGGGATGGAGAAACTGCAGCCCACCTTCACGTTTGCTTTAAGAACCAGGGGATCATTCTGCCAGTTGCTCATCCTTCCAAGTCCCCTGTATTTTTCCAGTGGCGTCTGATTATTGCACAGGACAAACAAAATGAAACTCATGGAAAAAAAACACTCCAGGCCAGGTGTGGTGACTCATGCCTGTAATCCTAGCACTTTAGATGGACAAATCGCTTGAGGTCAGGAGTTCGAAAGCAGCCAGGTCAACATGGTGAAACCTGGTTTCTACTAAAAATACAAAAAAATTAGCCTGGCATGGTGGCACACACATGTAATTCCAGCTACTTGGGAGGCCGAGGCAGGAGAATTGCTTGAACCTGGGAGGTGGAGGTTGCAGTGAGCTAAGATTTCACCACTGCACTCCAGCCTGGGCAACAGAGCAAGACTTCAACTCAAAAAAAAAAAAGAATCTAGATTCTAGGATGCCCCACAATAGCGGGTATAGCAATCTCGAGGACCTGGACATGAGGCCTGGGTGTTTTTTGTTTGTTTTTGAGATTTGTTTCTTCATGTTCTCATGAAATTTTTACATTTTCCTTTTGGAGATATTTTTCTAACTCAACCCCAATATATTTGCTATAAAGCATTAAATTCCATGAAAAAACACTTTCCAGACATAATTTTCTATCAATATTATGTATTCTATACCGAAAAGCCCTACTAGGCTTTTTAAAACAGCAGCTTGAGTCCATAAACAAGCTTTTGATGAACTGAGGAAATTCTTAGGTTCCAGAAATAAAGAAGCAGAAAAGTATAGTGCTAAACATATATGAAAGCCACTGTAGCCAGCAGGACTTTGGACAAATTTATTAGCCAAAACTCTGGGGAATTGCTAAGGATAGGCTGTGTTTTGCTGCAATAAAAAAAACACAGTTCCGAAAATTGCAGGGCTTAACACAGGAAAGGTTAGTGTTCATTTGCATAAAGGATGCTGCTGCTCTGGGAGACTCTCCTCCAAGCTGTGACTCAGGGTTTGTGCCCGCTTCCATCTTATGGCTGTACATCATGGCCTTCTCCATGGTCACCCAGTCAACGAAGAGAAACTGGATGCTTGTGTGAGTCCCTCCTTGCGGCTTGGAAGTTTATCTTTCTTTCCTATTTGTTTGGACATAACTAATCCTGCAGACCTGCCAAACAGCAATGGGGCTGAGAAGCAGTCTTACAGGAGCCTGGAAGGGAAGAACTGAACATTTGGTGAACACGCATAACATCCGCCACAGATAATGATGATTATTTTTTAGAGATAAGGTCTTACTCTCTCACCCAGGCTGGAATGCAGTGATGTGAGCATAGCTTACTGTAGCCTCCAATTCCTGGGCTCAAGCAATCCTTCTGCCTCAGCCTCTCAAGTAGCTGGACTATAGGCACGTGCCAGCATGCCCAACTAATGTTATTTTTATTTTTATTGTAGAAACAGGATTTTGCTTTGTTGCCCAGGATGGTCTCAAACTCCTAGCTTCAAGCAATCCTCCCACTTTGGCCTCCCAAAGTGCTAGGTTTATAGACATGAGCCACTCTACTTGCTTATTTTTAAAATTTCCATTAGGAGAGACTAGGTCATCTTGGATTCAGCTAAGACAGAGAATTGGAATAAGACAGAATAAGAGAATTGAGACCCTTGTAAAAATGCAGGAGCCGTAAAAGTCTATACTATTAGTGAAGGATTCACCTATAAAAACTTTCCTCGCAAAGAAATGCTGTAGTCGGCTTTTGCTGCATTAATCTGCAGTAACAAGCAGCTCACAGCCACAAAAGTTTATTTCTTGCTATGGGGACATTTTAACCAGGGTTAACTGCAATCCAGCGCTACATATTCATCGAGAACACAGCCCAAAGAAGCAGCCTGCATCAGGATGGGCAGTTTTTGTGCCTGGGGAATGAATCCCATGGCATCCCTTAGACCTTGGGCTCAGGATGACCTCACAGCTGTTGCACTCATGTTTTCTCAGCCAAAGCCTGAAGGAAATGGGTAAGACTCCTTTCTGCCCTGAGAGGAGCACAGAACGTCACCTGGGAGAGGCAGGATTATGGAATCTCCCAACACGGAGTGCAGTAAATGAGTGGGGGCAACAAAGCAATCTGCCCGCAAACACCTAGAAAACTCCGGGGCAGCCTCAGGGCCAGGAGGGAGGGGACACTCTAGGAATTCACGCCCCCATTCCCTCTCTTGTGCAGGTTTTGGGGTTTGAATTTACCCTTGTGTGTCCTGAGGCATAGCATGCTTAGAAATTAACTTAAAAATGTCCTGAGTTGATGGTACCATTGGGCCAATGGCAGAGCAAATAAAAACACTCCCATGGGAGCTCTCAACGCAGGTCTATAAAATCATCACAGATGTGTTCTGGCCAAATGGAAATCTAAAGGACAAAAACGAAACAAAACCAGAAACAAGTTATGAGAATAGGAATTCAGGAGAAATAATAAAAGCATAATCAAACTCCAAGGACTTCAGATATTAGAATTTTCAGAATATAAAATCAGCACATTTAAATATTCAGATAAATAGGAGAGGTAATTAGAAACATCAGCAATAAGGAAGAAAATATTAAAAAATAGCCCTGGCACATTTGAAAAATATCTGTGAGAACTTAAGGAGAATACTTAAACAAAGGGTGTGTAGCTGATGAAAAACCAATACATTGGCGCAGATGAAAAGTATGAAAAAGTGAGTCAGAAATAGGAAGGAGACAGTGAAAAGGCCTGAGCTCCGTCTCTCAGAACTCCGGGAGGAGGGAGTGCCAAGGATTGGATAGTAAAAGAGATAATGGCTGAAAATTTTCCAGAGCTGACAAAAATATATTAATCTTTAGCTTTCAAAGCTCAACAAAAATGGCTAAAAAATGAAAATCATCACAAACATATCAAAGTGAAATTATAAAACACCAGTGATAAAGAGAAGATGTTAAAAATAGAGAAAAAAGTCAGATCGTCTCTGAAGGAGTGACAGATAGCACATCAGCTGATTCCTCAAGAACAGCAGCAAAACCCAGAAGGTGGAAGAATATCTTCAACACACTGGGGGGAAAGAGCCGTCCATCTGGCCAATTCCCATTCAATAATAAGGGCCATTTGGAGGAAAAATGAGCAATTTCTATCATTAACTACAGCTAAAGGAAAACTTGAAATATATTGTCTAAAAATAAGGAAAAGGCTTCAGATGAATAGAGGAAGGTGAAGAAAGCCATGGGTAAGAATGTGGGGTAGCCAAATGGATAGTGCCTGTGTCCTACAAGAACAAATATGCCTAATTGGGGGGAAATTAAACCACTGGCAACAAAACCAGGTAGAATGAGACAAGGTGACTGGGGTTAGAAAGCTTCCTGAAACTTGTATGGCTTGGGACGAGGGGCATGATAACAATTAATTTTAAATTCTATTTAATATTAATAGAATTTTAGGAACTTCTGAATCCATGTCTCTAGCTCTTGTCTCTCTCATTAACTCAAGACTAACCCGCGCAATGGCAATCTTGTCAATCCCATGTCTAACAAGCACCTAAAATTTAACTCGATGCTCCCCACCTCCAAACCCATTCCTTCCTCTCTGCGTCAACTCAGTAAATGGTGATTTCCCCTCCACGATGTCCAACTCCAAGGTTGACTAAAACAGTGGGAGTCAACCTTGCTCTCCCTTTTCTCATACCTTAAATCCACCCACCAACGAATCTCATTTGCTCCAACATTGAGATATCCAGAATGCAAGCCCTTCCCTCCATACCTAGAACGATCTGTTCTGGGTTCCTGAAAGCTTACTGGCTGGTCTGCTCTTTCCTTTGCTCTTCTAATCTGCACGCCAGAATCATCGTTCTGAATCGCAGGTCAGATCATAACATCTCTCTGCTTGAAGCTCCCTACAGGACGTCCTTGGAATCAGAATGAAGTCCTAGGCCCCTTCCTTGCTCTCCAAGGTCCAAGGTCATCCATCCCCACTTTTCCCAACCAATGTTTTCTGACCTCATGGTGGACAAACCTTCTTCCCAGCTGTTTCCATGACAGCAAAACTGGCCTCCTTGTTCTTCACACAGCTTCCTTGGCTGCACTGTTTCCCAGGAATGTGTCACGCTGCATGTTTAAAAAGCTTCCTGCTGTACTTCCTTCAGGTTCCTGCTCAATTGCCAGCTTTTCCGATGTCCCTCCTGATCATCCTGTGTATCGTGACACTCTAATTGCTCTCTATCTCTTATTCTTCTCTTTTAGGGTTGTATTAGGTCATTCTTTTGTTGGCATAAGAAATACCTGAGGCTGGGCAATTTATAAATAAAAGACGTTTAATTGGCTCACGCTTCTGCAGGATGTACAGGAAGCATGGTGCTGGCATCTGCTCAGCTTCTGGGGAGACCTCAGGAAGCTTCCAATCATGGCGGAAGGTGAAGGGGGAGCAGGTGCATCTTACATGGCAGAAGCTGGAGCAAGAGAGAGAAGGGAGGAGGTGTCTCACACTTTCAAACAACCAGATCTTGAGACTCACTGTCCCGAGGACAGTACAAGCCATGAAGGATCCACCTCATTGACCCAAACCCTCCTGCTGGGCTCCACCTCCAACATTAGGGATAATTCAATATGAGATGGCAAGGACAGATAGCTAAAGTGCATCAGTAGCATTTACCACATTTTACTTCTATATTATCATTTTGCTTCTTTTTAAATGTTGTGTCCATTATAAAATGTAAAATCAGTAAAAGAAATAACTTTATTGTGTTAATTGCTCTATGTCCAGAACCTACAGTAGTTCCTGGCACATAGTAGGCACTCAAGGGTAACCAGTAAAATAATAAAAGTAGACCACATTTCTTCCCTGTTTAAAGACACGGAGGAAGGGAGGGAGTGAGGGAGGGAGAAAACACTTTAAAATGCAATTGGAAAGACATCATGAAAAGAGAGAAAAATAGCACAGAAATAGAAAACAAATAAAAAGTACAAAATAAAATGTTAAAAATAAATCCATGTAGATTAGTAATAGCAATAAATATAAATGACCTAAACTCGCCAGTTAAAAACTAGAGATTGTCAAATTGTGTTTTAAAATAATTCAGTTATGGGCTGTAGTAAAGAGATATCTTTAAATCACAGGACATAACATAGGAAGGCTGCAAAAGAGGTAAGAGGCAAATACAAAGCAAAGAAAATTGGTGTGCCTATACTAATAACAGACAAATTATACTTTAAGGCAAAAACAAAACAAAACATGTACCATAATACCAACCACATAATGTTAAAGCAAAAAAAAAAAAAAAAAAACCCCACTACAATATATTATTTAAGATCATATGCATATGCCAAAAAAGTATGAAGAAGTGACTGACAGCAAATGTAGGTTACCTGGAGATAGTGAGAGAGGTGGAGGTTGTGATTGAAAGTATGTAAATGTGACTTCGACTCTATTATAATAATGTTAAAAATTAAACTCTATTAAATAAGGTTTAAAAATTATTCCAACCTGGATGGTGGAAATAAAATTACATGATAAAAATGTAATTTTATCATCTGTTTCATGTCAAAATAGTTCATAATTTAAAAACTCTCTCAAATCATATTACAATTATTTTTCTGTTTTTGAGATGGAGTTTTGCTCTTGTTGCCCAAGCTGGAGTGCAATGGAGAGGTCTCATCTCACTGCAACCTCCGCCTTCCAGGTTCAAGTGATTCTCCTGCCTCAGCCTCCCGAGTAGCTGGGATTACAGGCACGAGCCACCACGCCTGGCTAATTTTTTGTATTTTTAGTAGAAACGAGGTTTCACCATGTTAGCCAGGCTGGTCTCGAACTCCTGACCTCAGGTGATCCGCCCACTCGGCCTCCCAAAGTGCTGGGATTACAGGCCTGAGCGACCGCGCTCCATGGCAACTAACTTTCAACACAACAGAACTGTCCAATACAACATGATACTGGAAAGCCTGGGTCAGAGAGCATCTTAGGGAAGAAAAGCAATACCGATTGGCAAGATCACCTAAGGAAGTTTCAAGGCATTCTCTCAGGTCAGGGCAGGTAAGAGTGCTCTTGGCTTTAGCAAGATACCTAAATAGGCAAGTTGCTTACAGTCAATTTGTCTTCCAGAAAATGTGTGTAAATAGAACAATCCCCTTGCAAGGAACTCCCTAGCAATGAATGATAAAATACATAGGTGTTCAATGAACTGCATCAAAATTTATCTGGAAATGAGGCAGAACAGAGCTAGCAAGATAGAAAAATAAGATCCTACTTCCCCAACTCCCCAAGGCAAAGAGCCCCTGTTCTCTTTGGTCTTTGGATTACCCATTCCCTCAGGCACTGTGTCCGGACATAACGGACAATCACCAGATGGAGAATGCTGGAAATGCATCGGTGTTTCTGAAAGTGAAAACAGACAAATCACTGCAAATAAAGAACTTAGTGTCAGCTCTCTAGTTGGGAACCACCAAGGTTACAAAGATAATGCGACCAACCCTGCTATCTGGAAACGGCTTAGTTTCTTTCTGGCAAATTCACATTTACGGCAGTAAGTTACTAAACATGTTCTTTCACCTAAAAAATATTATGTTTGTCATTGCTACAGTTTATGTCCCTCAGATGAGTAATGCAAGGCACATGACGTGAGGTTGAGTGGCGTGAGCAGCCTTCCCCTTCAATGCCATCCATGTCTATAGAGAAGCTTCATACACCTCCTTCCCTCCCACTTGCCCCTCCCTAGCAGGCCGCGGGCTCAGGATGGGATTAGGCGGCGAATTTTACAAAACTCCAGGTAGCTGCGTCAGCCTCGGTTTCCTGGGGTTACTCCCCGGACAGACGCGTTCTCGCAGACTGACACCCCAGGAGGAGGAGCAGGAACGGCACTGACGGGTGAGGAGCCCAGCGCCCCCCTCCGCTCCCCCAGCGCCCCCCCGCGCCCCCCCGCGCGCCTCCTGCCCAGCTTCGCCCGGCCCCGGGTGCCTGCCGGGTGCCAGCCCCGCCTCCAGCCAGCTGAGCGGGTCGGCACCTCGCGGAGGCGAACGCGCGCCGGGTCCAGCCAGGAGGTGGGTGGAGACCTATCCCACTCGAATCTGTTCAGTCTCCGCTCCAGCACTGTGATTTCCAGGGGCGCAGATTTCAGCCGGGCTGTCTTCGCCCCTCGGTGGCAGCAGGGAGGCCCCTGGCACCCAACTCCAACCACCGCCAGGAAGCCCCAAAAGCGCTCTCGCCCTGTGGACGACTCGGAGTCCCTGCAGAGGCCGGGAGGGAGTCGGCGGCGCCAGCCCACCGGAGAAGGGGCGCGGAGTGCGGGGAGCGCGGGGGGCCCTGTCTGCTGGAGCATCGGCTCCGCTGTTGCCCTCCCGGCAGGTGCCGGGGAAGCGCCGCGGGAAGGAGCGGCTCCGAGCAACAGGTGCAGCCCGCAGCGCCGCCGGAGCGAGGGAAAACGGCCGGCGGAGATCTGCAGCGGTAAGGCGCGGGAAGCCTTTCCACCTGCGCGGCTGCGGCCGGCGGGTCCTTCCTCCCAGGCTCGGTGGTCGCGCGGCGGGCGGAGGCGCCCAGGCAGGGGACCCCAGAGCTCTCGAGACCACTGTCCCTTCCCGAGAAGGTCCGGCTCCGCGCTCCCGACCCGCCCTCTCTCTGAAGGACCCGGCGCGAAAACGGTGACACCAGGCGCGGTCACCCGATCCCCGCGCCCGCCGGGGCGCGCCTCCGGGGAAGCCCAGGCTCGGAAACTCCCGCGCTCCGTGCTCCGCGCCGGGACCCCGGCCACCCCCGGCGCCCACCTTCGCCGCCAGGCACCCGCTGTCCCTCTGTCCCCGCGCGCCCCGCCGCTCGCCCAGGCAGCCCCGCGGGCCATGGAGCTGGCGGCCGGGAACCTCAGCGAGGGCAACGCTAGCTGGCCGGAGCCCTCCGCCCGGGAGCGCGGGCCGCTGTTCCGCATCGGCGCGGAGAACTTCGCCACGCTGGTGGTGTTCGGCCTGATCTTCGCGCTGGGCGTGCTGGGCAACAGCCTGGTGATCACGGTGCTGGCGCGCAGCAAGCGGGGCAAGCCGCGGAGCACCACCAACCTGTTCATCCTCAACCTGAGCATCGCCGACCTGGCCTACCTGCTCTTCTGCATCCCCTTCCAGGCCACGGTGTACGCGCTGCCCACTTGGGTGCTGGGCGCCTTCATCTGCAAGTTCACTCACTACTTCTTCACCGTGTCCATGCTGGTCAGCATCTTCACATTGGCCGCGATGTCCGTGGACCGCTACGTGGCCATCGTGCACTCGCGGCGCTCCTCCTCGCTCAGGGTGTCCCGCAACGCGCTGCTGGGCGTGGGCTGCATCTGGGCGCTGTCCATCGCCATGGCCTCGCCCGTGGCCTACCACCAGGGCCTCTTCCACCCGCGCGCCAGCAACCAGACCTTCTGCTGGGAGCAGTGGCCCGACCCTCGCCACAAGAAGGCCTACGTGGTGTGCACCTTCGTCTTCGGCTACCTGCTGCCGCTCCTGCTCATCAGCTTCTGCTACGCCAAGGTGCGGAGCGGGCGCGGCGGGCGCGGGGCCGTGACGCGCGAGGGAGGGCCGAGGGGTGGGGTGGGGGATGCTGGGGGTCTCAGGGTCCCATGGTCCTGCCGGAGCCGTGACCTCGCCCCGGGCGGTGCTGGGCGGATCTGGGCGGAGAGGTTCCCGGGCCTCTGCTGGAGCGTGCCATTGGCTTGCGCAAGAAAGTTACTTGGAGCCTGAGACGTGCTGGGGAAAGTTTGCCGTTCACGGGGTCTGGTAGAACAAGTTTCTCCTCCTCTCCCTTCCCTCCCTCCCCTTCCTCGCCACGGCAGCCCTTCAACGCCCCCAGGTTGCCAGGGCGTTGTGCGGGCGAGGCTGCATCCTTCCCAGCACCGGAAACCCCGCTCCTTTCCAGCGACTCTTAAACCACTTCAGCTGCGCGGGGAAGTGACCGCCGCGAGGCTGTGGGACCTGAGAGGGCGCGTGGTCACCAGAGCGCGGGCCTTTCGCGGGGGTGGCGGGTCCCCACCGCCTCTCCCGGGCTCTCAGCTGCCGTGGGGGTGACTCGCGGGCGGCCCCTCTCCCCCGTGATGCGCAGTTCGCCCTCGCTCCGAAGGCTTTGCGCACTCCGGGCGGTGTGAAGCCGCTGATCCCAGGGACAGAGCTTCGAATTTTATTTATTCTGAAGCTTAGCTTCATAAACCCAAAGTGGCAAAAGGGTGTTTCTTGACAGGGTCCTGACCGCAGGCTCCGGGGAACTTTGAATGGAATAGACTCAAGCTGTGGGCTTCTCCATTTCAATCTTTTTTAGAAAGGTCTTCTGGACAGCGGGGAGAGGTTGAGGCGGCGGATCTTCGCCTAAATGTAGCAGAGGTCCCGTCCATGCGTGTGGCTTCAGCGGGCCGGGGCCTCCTTCCTGGGAGATGGCTTTTCCCGTTGTATAGCCGGGCAGAGCTCAGCACCCACATTCTTTTTCATGAAGTCCACAAGGGTTTGAAGATTTTATACCGATGGAAAGGGCTTCAGCGTTTGACACATGTCTTTCTACTTGCGTAAACAGGCGCTTATTTTAATAATCAGGTGATGGCGATTCAGGGGTAAACCGCAGAGTCCCCACCCTACTGGCTCCAGAGCGTCACTCTGGGGAACGCAGCTCTGTTACCAGGTTCCACCTGACTTCACCTCTCTCTGTCTCTCATTCTGTTTCCACAAGGCTGTGATTATACAACCACAAATAACCTGACTCGGTGAACAAGAACTTTCATCACTCAGTTCACGAGGTATTCCTCTCAACACAAATGTTTCCTATAAGCCACCTGTTTCTCTCCATCTAGTTTATCTCTGTGGATTGTGTCTATTTTGAATAGTAATGTTTTTGGATATTATCTGGACAGCCTGCACCAAAAGGTAATTATAAAGAAATATAGTAGCATTTTGGGAGGCCGAGGCAGGTGGATCACCCGAGGTCAGGAGTTCAAGACCAGCCTGACCAACAAGGTGAAACCCCCGTCTCTACTAAAAATACAAAAATTAGCTGGGCGTGGTGGCAGGCACTTGTAGTCCAAGTTACTCAGGAGGCTGAGACAGGAGAATTACTTGAACCCAGGAGGCAGAGGTTGCAGTGAGCCAAGATGGCACCACTGCACTCCAACCTGGGTGATGGAGTTTAAATATATATATATATATATATATATATAGTAGCAGTAAAGGAATTTGGAAAATAACTCTAGCTTAGCTATTTGGAAAATGGCTGGTTTATGAATGTGGTCTTCTGCAAATGCTAAACAAAGGCTATTTACATAGCACAATTATCTGATATGTGCACCATCTCATTTAATTGGCACACCTCTGTGGCTTGGGGCTATTTTATTATTTACCCAGATTTTATTATTTAAGAAAAAAGAGCTTTGGAAAAGAACACCTGACCCAGATTATGAAGCTGGTGAATGATTCAGGAAGGATTTAACACAAGGATTCCCAGTCTCCCGAGGACGGGACAGTTGTTGAGGCCTCAAGGACACTGAGTATGAGATTGGGATTCTGAAAACATGGCTGTCAAGTTCCCAATTACTGCATTAGAACTGAAGCACATTCTTCCTTATGCCCCCGAAGCCTTTGGGGAGAAGAACGAAAGTCTTCTTACTGGAAATGACAAAGTAAGCTTTTAGGAATAAATTAGGTTACATTTCTGTCATTTGCAAGTCTATAAAAGTCACACAGAAGGGCAAAATTTACAAAACAGTTTTTTTAAAAAATGTAATGAATTTGGATTTTTTTAATATGGAAATAGTTTGCTTCCAAGCATAACTAGAAAAATATTTTGCATTCAGCATAATATTTGCAAGTTCATTTCAGGGCTGTCATGGGTAGGTGGAGATAGTTAGTTGTTTCAAGTTGCTTTTCTTTGGCTCAGGCATCAGGTGTGCACCGTCCAGTTAAGGATTTTGCTACTTGCGTGTTTCAGGATTCGCTGTTCTCCGAACTCCAGGTCTGTTGGATAACCTGAAAAAACGCAGATGGCTAAAAGGGAACCTGAGGTTATGATGCTTTAAACAAACAAAAAACTCAAGACAATTGCATTCCAGAGTTGCCTTTTGCCTCCAAATTCTTACAAGTTTGTAATGGAACGGTTTTTTCACCAGTTTCTGGGAAACTCATTGAGTACATGGGCTGGAGGATGAGTTGACGTGGTCTGCCCAGTGTCCCCTGAGGAGCCCCTCCCCTCTGCTGCTGTGGAGCTGTTTTTGTACAGGGCTGTGACCCTAGGTCACTTTCCTTAGAGTGAATTAGTGTACAGAACCTCCTTGTTCTACCATGAGGATAAACTCAAGGGGCCCAGCCCACTAAATCACTCCAAATCCCCAGGATATGCCCAGCAGGACCTGGGTTTGCTTTGAGCTGGCACCTTCCTGTGCATGCTCAGAAACTTCCAGACTCACCAAGAGACCTCAGTATGCTACTATCACTGTCTTCTTAAGCATCATCATAACCTATTGTGATATCTACGTTCTTCCTGCTTTGCTGACAAGATCTTCACTGGGGTGCATCATGATATATCATCCTGTGCTCATAGCATGAGCCATTGAAGAGAAACAGAGTGCATAAAAATATGCTTGAGTATTTTCTTTATTCAACAGCGTTCAACATACTGAAGTGTTTTGAAGTGGCTGAGCTGAGATCCAAATTCCTTTTTGGAAGGAACGGACGGGGCTTGGCAGCGTTATGAAGCTGATCACATCTGGATGTTTTGTTGTGATTTGTCCAGGTGTCCCTCTCTGATTTTGCCTGTGTGGCCTGTCCTCTGGTCTCTCCTGGGTCCGCTGTCCTCAGTGGCCGGTGTTGTCCTGCTGTTTCCCATTGAGAAGGCTGCCACTGAGCCACCTAGGCAGTCCTGTCCTCTTGGGCAGGCTCCTGCCTCCTCCAGCCCTTTCCTTCCTCTTCGAAACGCTCTCGTTTGCTCCTGCAGGAAATCTGTTCTGTGGCTGCCTGGCATTTAGGGTTTGGTACTCTGATTTCTGCAGGCAGAACAGTAAAGGAACACCTTGTCAATGTGTTGAGTGTTTTCCCAAATGCTCCTGCGGCAAGCAAACACTTGTTTTGTTGTGGATGTTGCTGAGTCATTTCCGGAAGTGGGAAGCATCTCAGAAGCGGGGAGAATTTGAAGTCAGAAATTCATACCCTGATGGCCTCTTCTTCACCTGTATAGGGCCTGGGCAGCTGGTAAATATATCCGGTGGCTTCCAGGTAGGATCTGACTAATTGCTCTGGACGTGCCTCATCTGGCTGAATGGAGCGGGCTTTTGCAATAAGTTCAATTTGATTAAATGATTTCCATGCTACAGTGCTGCAGGGAGCAAAGAGCTGGTTGGAACATGGCTTCTGGTTCCTTGAGAGACTTCTCAGCAATCTACAGATGATCTAAAGCACTTAGCCACCCAGGGGCTCAATTTTTCTAGATTTTCCCTCAGATGGGATATGGAAAGGAACTTAAGTAACAGTTCTGCAGGCTTGACAATGTTGTCTAAGACCAAATATGCGTTGGAAATTCCTACATTGAAAACTCCAAATTTTCATGACATTTCTTCTGAGTATTACACTGGCAAAAAAAAAAAAAAAAGACAAAAATGATTTCTTTAATTAAGGGAGCCTCTGTGTCTCAAGGAGATTCCCTGACAGGGACATTCGTTGTAAAACCTTGCAAAAACGGTTTATAAATCATCAGTGATGCTGAATCCCCAGTAAGTTGTCTAAAAGCACAGCACAGTGGGTAGGATTTGAGTAAAGAATGAAAGGAGGCCTGATGGGTGGTGATTTGCTGACAGACTTGCAGTGGAGGCAGCCCACATGAGGAAGAAAGAAAGAATGTTTTGGCACAAACGCAGGCAATCTTTGGCCTGGCTGCACTGAAGACACGTCTGATGATACCGTCTTCCTTTGTTTACTTGACTTCTTTCCCCATCAGATGATGAATTTCGGAAGGGCAAACCTCTAGTTTTTCGACGTGTCCAGGATCTAACATTGTGCCTGACGTGTAGCAGGGACCTGGTGTTTGTTACTATGTGGGCTCCTGGGGGAAACTGAGGCAGACAATAGACTAAGAAGCATGCATGAGTGGGTCATGGCATGGCTCTTTCTGGACAAAACCCCAGAGCTCCATGCACTGGGCACTCCCTGCAAACAGGTGCTCTGGCTGTGAACTTGTCTGGCTGTGCGTCAGCCTTCCTGGGGCGCTCCTAAATGTTAGAAAAGAATGTATTTGGCAACTTGTATTCGTTGTCACCTAATCACCTAATCTGAATGGTCTTACAAATAATGATGTTACCACTTCAGCATGTCAATAATGGTTAATGCAAAATAGGCGGTGGGTTGTGAGAGGCGAGGTGAACTGATTTCATTTGTGTCTTTCAGGTCCTTAATCATTTGCATAAAAAGTTGAAGAACATGTCAAAGAAGTCTGAAACATCCAAGAAAAAGGTAATGATCACAAATATATCTAATTACTTTTCAGAGCTTAGTTTATCTTTACTTTTACTTGTCCTCACATCCTCCCAAAGCCTGTAACATTTAGGGTCCTCAGCGTGGGCGTGGCAAAGGGTGCTTGAGATGAGCCTCCCACCGTTAGGGTGGAAATGAGGGTCAGCCTCAGCGAGGGCAGAGGGCATCGCAGGTCACTTCATGCTGCATTCAGACTTAGCTGGGGAGGCGAGATCAAAAGATCTGGAAAGGCGAGGAAATGCGGGTTATGCTGATTATGTGCCTCACCAGGAGCTGGCTTGGGTTGACTGAGACAGACTGCAGAGCTGCTGACATGCGTACTCAGAGGAAAAGTGTAGTCGTCGTGTTTTGTCTTTACCGTCTCTGATGTGATTCCGGAAGGCTCTGGTTTGGTTCTCCTTTAAGACAACATTGTTATAATCCCTCCCTTAACCCTCCAGAGTCAGCCACACGTGTGCTGGCTCCGACCCAGCAGGTAAAGAGTGAAGAGTGCACAAGGCTGAAAGCGGATTCCTCCCGTTGCTCACTGACTTTCTCATCCCCGAGCCCTGATTTAAACAAGCTTCTCCTGAGCAGCATTACTGATGGTCATGACATTACACATTTTGAGGAAAAACTATTTCACAAATCAAGATTAAATTAACTCTTACTCAGAAAATATCTATGTAACTTCTGATTTTAGAAAGTAGAGTGAGATTATTGGGCAATGTGATTAAGGAGTAGGAGGTCATAACCAGACATTTCAACCCAAAGTGTTAGTAAATAACATCTTAAAATACCTTGTTTTCTAAGTTTTGTTATGATCAATGACATACATAGTTTATAGAAATTTTAGTTTAGATCACATTTAATCATGTTTACTTAAAAAATTCTGCTTGAATAAAAGAGAGCTCTTCCTGACTTTCCTTGTTTATGAGCAGCAATGTGGCTAAAAGGCCATCTGATATCCTGGAGTCGAACCAGTGGTAGAGAATCGGTTATAAAGCCCAAACATTAAGACTTTTCTCTTTCCTGGCAACAAAAAAATTAGCTTGTGCTAGAAATGCAATCATACGGTTTTTAGGATAACCACCTAAGAATACAAGGTGCAGTATAAATAACGACCATGTTACAGCTTTATTCCACTGATCCTTTCTTATGTCTGAACAATTATTATGTGTATTTCATTTCATTTTAAGCCTCTAAGCCCCTCATTAGAGCAGCTGACCAAGTGCTGAGTTATATGAATGGGATAAACCCTAGAAGTTGGTGTTTTCCTGCTCTGTTTTTGGTGATGTGTTGCTATGGTAGAGATTTTCCATTTTCCTGGCATGTCTATTTATGTTTCCTCTGAGCCACACTTGTTATTTCTAAGAAAATGATTCTTTAAAGACAATTAAGGATTGTTTCTAACTTCTCCTCGGTCAGTGATTTTTAGAGCACCTGCTCTGTGTAGGACCAAGCTGATCCAGGGGATTCTAAGAGGAACTGGCTCCTCATGGGAGCCAGCACTGTAACAGAAGAGACAAATGTGTAAGTCCCAAGGGACTGTTCCAAGTGAGGAGTGTTGGCGCATCAGGGGAGGAAGAGATTGATTTCGCTAGGGAGGGATCAGGCTTGCCAAACTTTAATCTGTGATGAATGTTTATGAATGATTCAAAAGAGTTTATGCTTACCAAAAGAAGTAAGACATTTCTTTAACATTTGCTGAATCTTATATGTGTCAATGGTAGTATTAGTCTCTATATTTGAAAAAGTATTGGAGAGTTGTGATGGTCTCAGAGAAGAGCAAAATACTTTAAAAAAATAGGTCTTATAAGGAATGATTAGAAAAGTTTCTATTTTATTTTACAATAAAAAAACCTAAAGATTAGTGATTAGTTCAGTAATTATTTTGTTTAGTTATATACACATACACATCTATACAAATATTTAGATTTATGTGAGTATATATATGTATAATACATATGTGATTACATATATACATAAAATATATCTATATAAAATTACCTTTTGCTCATTCTTACCATGAGGAGGTTCTAGCATTTGAAGAAGTGATGAATATTTCCTTTTTTATTTTCATAGCCTCTGACACTTAACAGCCACTGAACAGATGTCAGATCTTTGTTGATGTATTTAATTGGCTCCTTGTTTGCATAGAACAAATAAATGTGCTGCTGGTGGTGATGATGATGGTGGTGGTATTGATGCTGGTGGTCATGGTAGTGGTGGTGATTGTGGTGGTGATGGTGGTGGTGGCGATTGTGGTGGTGATGGTGGTGATGGCAGCAGTGCTGGTAGTGGCAATGGTGATGATGATGGTACTGATTTTGGTGGCGGTAGTGATGATGGTGATGATGGTGGTGGGTGGTGGTGGCGGTCATGGTGATGGTGGTGGTGGTGGTGGTGGTGATGGTGGGTGGTGGTGGTGGTTATGGTGATGGTGGTGGTGGTGGTAGTGATGGTGGTCATGGTGGTGATGGTGATGGTGGCGACTGTGATGGTGATGGTGGTGGTGATGGTGACATTGGTGGTGATGGTGGTGGCGGTGATTGTGATGGTGGTGGTGGTGGTGATGGTGGTGGTGGTGATGGTGATGGTGGTGGTGGTGGCGGTGGTAGCAGTGGTGGTGGTGGCAATGGTGATGATGATGGTGGCCATTGTGGTGGTGATGGTGGTGATGGTAAAAGTGGTGGTGGTGGTGGTAATGGTGGTGTGTGTGCATCTAAGAAAGATATGGGAGGGAGGAGCGGAGGAAAGGTAAGAAGAGGGAGTGGAAGGAAGGGAGTGGAGAGAAGGGAGGTGGCGGAGAGAGGGGGACAGAGGCAGAAGAGGCGAGAAAGGGGAAACTTGGGAGGGAACAGAAAGCAGGAATATATGGCAACTTCCCTGAAGACAGGAACTGGACTGGTTCTTTGTGGGTATTTCCCAGGTCTTAGCACAGAAAATTGCTACTGGTGCACGTGTCATCACTTGATGGGTAATGGAAGATGTGACAGGGATGTGGATGGTTTGCTCATTTCAGCTCCACTTGTTTCCAGCCCTTTCTCTCAATGGCTAAGTAAAGGTCCCTTGCTCTGCACTGTATCCACTGGTCTTAGTTTGTTCAGGTTGTTTTAGGAAAATACCATAGCCTGGGTGGCTCATAAACAATGGAAGTTTATTTCTTGCAGTCCTGGAGTTTGGAAGTCTAAAATCAAGCTCCTGCAGATTCAGTGTTTGGTGAGGACTATTTTCTGGTTCACAGATGGCCCTTCTGTCTGTGACCTCATAGGGTAGAAGGGATAGGCAGCTCTCTGGGCCCTCTTTCATTAGGGCTCTAGTCCCATTATGAGGTCTCCCCACACCTCATGGCCTAATCACCACCCAAAGGCCCCACCTCTTAATACCATCACTTTGGTGATTAGGTTCCAATATATGAATTTTTTGGAGGGCGTGGGGACACAAACTTTGAGACTGTGCCACCGTCCATGCAGGGCTTTCCTGTTGAGAGTTGCAAGTATTATGGGGTGGGGAGATTGGCCTTTTGTGATAAACATGCTAACAGTTACTCACGTTTGGAGAAAGTGCAAAAGAAGAATGGGATTTTTACTGCAGAATGAAGCACTGTGGTTGATCGCATGCTTTGCTTAAGCTTTGTTAGACATAAAGAAATGTTTCTGGCTCAAAGCTGATTGTTAAAACCTTGGAAGACCTCAGAATGGGATAGACAGCAAAACGGGATGGTTGCTTCTTGGAGAAAATGGGATTAAAGGATCTCTTGATATCCTATCAAGCCACTGGGCTCTTTTAACGTTTGCTTTTTTTGTCGTTGTTTCTTTGGCTTAAAGTAATTCAGTGAGCTTTTTGGCTGTCATTTATACAATTTGTGAGGTTTTTTTTTTTATTTTCATCTTTTAGTTACTTTTTTTCTCCCAAGCCAAGTTCCATTAGACATATTGTGAGTAAAATTCTTTGGAGAAAGGACAGACATCTCAGATGACTTGGAAAAGAGCATCTCACAATAAATAAGAAGAGAGATTAATATTTTTTCAGGTACTTTCAGCAGCAGGAGTACAAAGAAACCATGCTAATAAAAGACCTAAACTCAAGTATAAGGAGATTTTGTATTGAGATTTAGCACGTAATTTTAGATGATGACTTTTTCTCCATCATGAGATAATGTTGGGATTCTATACACTAAATAGACAAAGGAGGGAAGCCGTGCACATACCGGGGACAGGTCTGTCTAATGGAGACGGAGGACCCTGTAAGAGAGAAGAAAGAATCACATTATAAATAAATTTTAAAAACCAGCCTCCTCCTCCAGAGAGGGCAGTTCTCTATGTTACTTTCTCTGCGCTGATCCACTGGTCTTAGTCCGTTCCGGCTGCTGTAAGAAAATGGCACATCCTAGGTGGCGCATAAACAATAGAAATGTATTTCTTGCAGTCCTGGCGTTTGGAAGTCTAAAATCAAGCTCCTGCAGATTTCGTGTTTGGTTACTTTCTGATGTTTCCGTGGGAAAGATAGGAAGTGGCTTTTCCAGCTCTTTCTAAGGAGAGGAACTGCTTCAGACTTAGGGGTTGATACTGAACAAAGCATTTTTTTAATTACCTTTAACTTGAACTTGGTAAGACAACTTTCCTTTTGGTGTGGCTTTTATGTAATTTATCAGTGGTTCTCCAAACACCTTCCTGAACTCCTTTTACATTTATTTTTAGAGATGGAGCCTTGCTCTGTTGCCCAGGCTGGGACACAATGCTGTGATGATAGCTCACTGCAGCCTCAACCTGTTGGGTTCAAGAGATCCTCCCACCTCAGTAGTCCTCCTGCGTAGTTGGGACTACAGGTGCACACCACTGCACCCAGCTAAGTTATCTGAAAACGGTGTTTAAAGATGGGGTCTCAGTATGTTGCCCAGGCTGGCCTAGGACTCCTGGCCTCAAGTGGTCTTCCTGCCTCAGCCTCCCAAAGTGATCTTCCTGCCTCAGCCTCCCAAAGTGGTGGTGGGATTACAGGCATAAGCCACTGTACCTGGCGGAGGATTTTTGAAAAGGAGGATTGGGTAACTAACAACCTCTACCAATTGCTTTAGAGCCATAATAGATGAGGTGTAGCTATGTGAATTTTAAAAAGAGCTCTGCACTGGGTAAGGATGGACACACTAACCTACTTAAATCCCAGGGTTGAAATTAGTACTCTTGAATTATTTTGCCAGATCTTTACCTTTGAGCTAGTCTATGCGAGGCATATTGTTTCCCGAGTTTGACAGTGTGGAGCAGAAGTAAATCAAGAAAGATGGTTTTCCAGCGGCTTGAAACTTCTTGCCCTATGCCCCATCTTCTACCAGCCTCCTTTGCAAGGGAAGAATGAAGATAAAAATCATCTTCTGTTTTCAACCATGCACAAGGGTGTATTTGCCACATGGATGTTGCAACGACTGAATTGGACTCTGCTCAAAGACGGCAGGACTAGGGGCCCAGGGCCTGTTTGCAGGGAGTTGGTTTCTAACAACTAGAAGGCCTTCAGCTTCAATGGCCGGAGATGCTTGATAGACATGAAGAAAATAGTAATCTCCTGGAGATACTTAGCTGGGAGGATGGTCAGTGTTGACAAGCCTTCTATGAAATGGTTTTGGGAACAATCTGAGACAAATGGTATAGTTTATGCAATGCCCATTAAGCCTTCTTTCCTGATATTTATGCTGCAAACTGTAATCCCATCTCATTTCAAAGCTGCTGGTAAACCAAGAAAAAGAACCTGATTCTTGTCCATGGCTCTAAGAAGACCAATGAGACCAGTAAAAATTTAAAGGTAAATTTGAATGAGTTACAGACCCACAAAGTTAGCAAACACTGCCACAGAAAACACTCCGGCCTCGGGACACACTACCATTTGCTTTGTGGATGTTAATAAGGCATGGATCTTATCAGGAAGTTGCTGGCATAGATTTCTGCTTTGTACTTAGTAAAAATGTCTAAAGAAGCAATGAAATGCAATACCCAGAGGGTGATTATTTTGTGAAGTGGAGAGAAGGTCTGATAGTCTTAGAAAGAAAAGATGATGTTTTATATTCTATTTGTAGGTATAATTATATCTAGATTGTTTTGATTGAATCATCTGAGAATGGCATTTCTCATCCACTAATGGATAAATGGATTGATAGCAGGCACTCCCTTAATATATGTGAGCACATTATCTGTTTGCTTTGTGTGTCATGCAGTAAATGGCTTTAATATGTAAGCTTGTAGCCTATAAAACCCGTACTCAGATTTTTATACCTGAGTTGTTTGTCGTGTTTAAGTAGATGAGGCATGGTCTAGGAATTATTGCATTGGTTCATCCTACTCTCAGATTAGGAAGTTGAGGCTCAGAGAGTTTATGGCATTTTGCAAAGGTCATACAACCAGCTTATGGCATGGCCAGGCGGGAACACAGACATGCTGTAAGTCCTGGGGTCTTGTGCAATCCCTGGTGCCTCTTGATAGGGAGTTTCATGCTCATCTCCTGTTCACCTTGCCAGTGGGACTTGTCCTGGTCTTAATCTGAGATCTAGCCCTCCCTCTACTGTCTCTGCCCGGATCCTGGGCACAGCTTCCTGGCTTCCAGTCCCTCTGTTTGATAAACTTCATCTCACGTCTTACTTTGCTACCTTGTGTCAATCTTTGAAGAGCTGGTATCTCATGAGTTAGAGTCTGGTTGTCATTTTCTATTGCAATGGGACTCCAGTTCATGGGAAGTGTTAAGAAGAGTACTTTTGCCATGTAGGATTTCCCCTCCTAGCAGTGTGGTTCCCACCACTCTATGATAGTCCTGCAGGGTGTGAGGTCCATGCAGGACCATTGTAGGAAGTCGTGTGTCCCCAGGAAAAGTCTGTGGTGGGACAGTGCTGTCTCAGCCATGGAGTCACTCTCCTATGTCTTAGTCTTCCCTCCATGTGAAGTTACAAGAAATACAAAGCTCTATTTTCATTCTTTCTCTCTCTCTTTCTCTTCTTTTCCTCCGACTGTTCTTCTCCCACTCATCCATTTTAGTCAGAGTATTTCTGTTTAGGAACAGACTGGTGGCCACAGGTGAACCCTTCACCACACCTGTGCACTGTGAGAGAAGGCCAGGGATGGAGGTCTGCTTTCCTGCTCCATGAACACAAGTGAGGCCTGGGAGGAGAGTGGGTACATTGGTCTGTTCTCACGCTGCTAATAAAGACATACCCAAGACTGGGTAATTTTTAAAGGAAAGAGGTTTAATTGACTCACAGTTCCACAGGGCTGGGGAGGCCTCAGGAAACTTACAATCCTGGTGGCAGGGTAAGCAAACACGTCCTTCTTCACATGGTGGCAGGAAGGAGAAGAATGAGAGTAAAGGGAGGAAAATCCCCTTATAAAACCACCAGATCTCATGAGAACTCATTCCCTATCATGAGAATAGCATGAAGGTAACTGCCCTCATGATTCAGTTGCCTCCTGTGGGGTTCCTGCTACCACACATAGAGATTATAGGAACTACAATTCAAGATTAGATTTGTGTGGGAACACACAGCCAAACCGTGTCTTACTGCTCCTGGCCCCTCCCAAATTTCACGTCCTCGCATTTCAAAACACAATTATACCCTTCCAGCATTCCCCTAAAGTCTTCACTCATTCCAGCATTAACTCAACAGTCTGGGTCTGAAGTCTCATCTGAGAGAAGGCAAGTCCCTTTCACGTATGAGCCTTTACAATGAAAAGCAAGTACCATTTGTACTTCCTAGATAAAATGGGGTTACAGGCAGTGGGGAAGATACACCCATTCCAAATAGGAGAAATTGGCCAAAATGAAGGGGCTGCTGGCCCCATGCAAGTCTGAATTCAGTGGGGCATCCTTTGACTCCATGTTTCACATCCAGGTCATGCTGATGCAAGAGGTGGGCTCCCATGGCCTTGGGCAGCTCTAACCCTGTGGTTTTGCAGGATATAACCCCCTTCCAGGCTGGCTTCATGGCTGGTGTTGAGTGTCTATGGCTTTTCCAAGTGCAGGGTGCAAGCTGTTGGTGGATCTGGAATCTGGAGGATGGTAGCCCTCTTCTCACGGATCCACTAGGCAATGCCCCAGTGGGGGCTCTGTGTGTGGGCTTCAACCCTACCTTTCCATTCCATGCTGCCCTAGCAGAGGTTCTCCATGAGGGCCCCACCCCTGTGGCAGACTTCTGCCTGGGCATCCAGGCATTTCCATTCATCCTCTGAAATCCAGGCAGAGGTTTCCAACCTCAATTCTTGACTTCTGTGCACCTGCAGGCCCAACATCATGGGTAAGCTGCCAAGGCTTGGGGCTTACAGCCACTAAAGCAATGGCCTGAGCTATATTTTGGCTCCTTTTTAGCTGCAGCTGGGACACAGGACACTAAGTCCCAAGACCGCACAAAGCAGCAAGCCCTGGGCTTGGACATGAGACCATCTTTCTTCCTAGGCGTCTGGGCATGTGCTGGAAGGGGATGCCACGAAGACCTCTGAGGCACCCTGGAAACGTTTTCCCCACTGTCTTGGTGACAAACACTTGGCTTCTTATTCCTTATGCAAATTTCTGCAGCCTGCTTGAATTTCTTTTCCAAAAACGGGGTTTTCTTTTCTACTGCATGGTCAGGCTGCAAATTTTCCAAACTTTTATGCTCTGCTTCCCTTGTAAACGTAAGTTCCAATTCCAAACCATCTCTCTCAAGTTCAAAGTTCCACAGATCTCTAGGGTGGGGGCAAAATGCCGCCAGTCTCTTTGCTGAAGCATAGCAAGAGTGACCTTTACTCCAGTTCTGAAGAAGTTTCTCATCTCTGTCTGAGACCACCTTAGCCTGGACTTCATTGTTCGTATCACTATCAGCATTTTGGTCAAAGCCATTCAACAAGTTTCTAGGAAGTTCCAAACTTTCCCACATTTTCCTGTCTTCTTCTGAGCCCTCCAAACTGTTCCAACCTCTGCCTGTTACCCAGTCCCAAAGTTGCTTCCACATTTTGGGTATCTTTATAGCAGTGCCCCACTCTCTGCAGTACTGATTTACTGTATCAGTCTGTTCTCACGCTGCTAATAGAGACATACCCAAGACTGGGTAATTTATAAAGGAAAGAAGTTTAATTGACTCACAGTTACACAGGGCTGGGGAGTCCTCAGGATACTTACAATCATAGCATAAAGGGAAGCAAACACATCCTTCTTCACATGGCAGCAGGTAGGAGAAGAATGAGAGCAAAGGATCGGAGGAAACCCCTTATAAAATCATCAGATCTTGTGAGAACTCACTTGCTATCATGAGAACAGCATAAGGAAAACTGCCCCATGATTCAATTACCTTTCACCAGGTCCCTCCCATGATGTGTGGGGATTATGGAAACAAGAATTCAAGTTGAGATCTGGGGGTGGGGGGCACAGCCAAACCGTGTCAGGGGGATTGCTGCTGGCTCACACTGATGCTTCCTCTCCCCATGTCCAAGCATGCTCTAAAATATTGTAGCCTGGAGTATGTCTGAGAGAAAGGGGTTCCTTGAGTCCTAATCTTTGGACAAGGGGCTGAAAGTGTGCACCTCTTACATGCTTAATGTTTCTTTTTTCCTATGAGAAGTAAACTTGCTGGTAAAGAGAACAGATTGCTGAAGCCGTCAAACAGAGGAGGATATGGAAGTGCTCTCTCCCTTCAAGCCAGGGAACTGAGATGGAGCTTGTCTCATGGGGGCCTTTATTGCCGACACATTTAGCATAATGCTTCTTGAGAAGCAGCCCTGTTGTGTGTTGTGTGCAGAGAGGGAGGTGTGGCTCCTGATTTATGGGAGGTTCCCTTGCACCCCAGCTGTGCAGCGCATGGGCTGGGGATCATGTTGGCCTGGATGCCAGCCCCAACTTTGCATTCAGCTGTGGGACACTGGGCATTTGCTTCTTCCCTCCTGAGTCTCAGTTTCCTCATCTACAACCTGTGGGTCATGATAGGGTCTGTTTCATAGGGTCGTAAATGGGACTTGGTGAAATAATGCATGTGGGCCCATCATCGGTCTGCTAGTTTTGACGGCTCTGCTGTGACCATTGAGGCACCAGAGGTTGTGTGGGTTTTGAGGTGCACTTGTTAGAGAACAATCCGTTTGAGGAGGGAACCAACTGATCGCTTTGTATTTTACAGTTTAGAAAACATTAGACTCCCATAATTAAAGCATTTTAATAAAATTGATCATTGTCTTTTCTTTGAATCCAAAGAAATGGAGTTTTCCATTAATCACAAACTAAGCTACCGAGCTCTTGTCTTTCAACATGTGTGGAACAGGCGAAGTTGTCGTAGGCTTAATTCCAGCCCCATAGGTTTGTGGCCAGCGAGGAGGCTGTGGCCAGGCACACAGGCGCATAGTTATTGATCTCAGGAGGTTGATGTCCTCTCCTGTTGAGGTCTCTAATCAGCCACGGCTTCCTCCTCTCATTTTCTCAGTAGAAACCACAAAAGAAACATGAAGACTCTGCCTCTGACTTCTAAGTATTTCTTATTTTGGAGCAGCAAAGAAAGAGTTGAAATGAAAGAAAGCAAAAGGGGTAATTCGGTCCATAGACTGAAACTGAAATGAAACATGTCGGTGCATCAATTAATTAGGTCTTGAATTTGACATAGTTTAACAAGGAGAAGTAAACACCTACACACTTGTTCATGGAGGTGACTGACTATTTGGAGCAAAGTGCAGTGCTCCTCCGAGATGCATTGCTGGTGATACAGCGCCAGTGGGGGCCACGCTTGAACAGTTGTGCTGGTTTAGAAGTTACAGCCTCTAATCTTTGTACTTTTCTAGTTCCATGACTCGAAGCATACTTCCCATAATGCATTTCACATATATCATAAAAGTATTACTTTGGAAGGTAATGACAGGTTTTGGAGAATTTACGAACAATAGTATTATGGGAAGTGAAGGTTAACACTTAAAGCAGATGTATCCATTTTTTATCTCATGAAAATATATATAAAATTAGCTTAGGGTGTATTTTAAAATGCTGGATTCTTTTTCTGTTGTATTCAATGAATTTCCCTCCTCCTCCTTCTCCCTTGCTTCCTCCTTCTCTCCCCTCCTTCGCCTCCTCCTCCTCCTCTTCTTTTCTAGACTGCACAGACGATTCTGGTGGTGGTCGTGGTGTTTGGAATCTCCTGGCTGCCTCACCACATCATCCATCTCTGGGTTGAGTTTGGAGTTTTCCCGCTGACACCGGCTTCCTTCTTCTTCAGAATCACCGCCCACTGCCTGGCGTACAGCAATTCCTCGGTCAATCCTATCATATATGCTTTTCTCTCTGAAAATTTCAGGAAGGCTTATAAGCAAGTGTTCAAGTGTCACCTTCGCAAAGATTCAGATCTGAATGATAATAAAGAAAACAAAAGTCGAATAGACACCCCACCATCAACCAATTGTACCCACGTGTGATAAAACAAATATTAGAGCATCCTTATTGTTGAGTTTCCTTAGAAGTGGACCAGACACAGGAACAAGCAGAACGAATTAGTAAGCAATGCTGCAACTTACTCTTAACAACAACAACTCATGTCATTTTAATTAAATCCCACCTGTGTTCAAAAGTACTTTGATCCATTTAGGAAATTCCTAGGTCTAGTGAGAATTACTTTTCGATTTTATTTCGAAATTACGTTTCAGAAACAAAAGACAATGCTGTATAGTTTTATTCCTCCTCAGAAATGAAAGCTTAGTAGAATTCTATATATATGTTCAGCTCTTCATAGATTAAGGACTGGCCCATCAAAATGGTCAGGAATATTTGGAGTCTACATTTTAAAGCAAATATAGTTAGAAAAAAATTTTGAGCTTTAATCCTTTAATTTTAAGAGAAGTAATATTATGAAGTATGTATTTTAAAATATGATCATGGACACACAATGATGATTTTTCTGGGGGCCATTTACATAGACACATCTATTAAGTGGAAAGAAGGCTTCCTGAAGTCTGATTGCACAGGTGCATTGCTTCCAGTTGTAGCTAGGGTACAGAGCTTCTGAAGTCGGTGGTTGTGAGATACGGTCGGTTTGTCTCAGGAGTCAGCTCAGTGTTGTGGTGGTGACCCTGGGGTGCAGCAGTAGTCACTGTTGATTAAAATCTATCCTGTGAAATTAGGCTTTATAGAATTAAGGAAACAGAGTCAGAGACCACTGCCCCAGTAGTGGAAGGTGCAAATGAGTTTTTAAGAATAAAATTGGGTATTGAAATTTTATATAAGTACTTGACAAAGGTTTTCATTATGCCTTGAATGGAACCTACTCGAAAGAGAGATTAAAAAAAATCAGCAGGGTTGATATAGATAATAGTTTCTATGGGGCTGAAGACTAGACAGAATTCAGTAAGTCACATGATGTAATGGTCATGTCTATAGATAAAGTATATTTCATGTTTGATTTAGATAATATTCAAAAAAGATCATGAGACTGAATATACCTCGGGATATCCTGTCTTGTACAGATGCATGCTTTTTCATTAAATTTGTAATAATGTTTAATGCACATTTCCACCAAATGTTGTTTCCTCTAAAAATGTTAATGTGGGGTCAAAACCATCACCACTTGAATTTCAAATATAGTTTTCATGACAATTTCATATGGATATATGTTTACAATGAGAAAATGGCATGAAGATATTAAATTATCCTGGATCAGAAAAGTACTTTTCAGACTGCAAGACTTCGATATGTTTTAGGAGGAAACAAAAGCAAGATTTGTTTTTGTTTGTTTAAAAAGGATTTGGCTAGGAATGGTGGTGCATGCCTGTAATTCCAGCACTTTGGGAGGTCAAGGTGGGCGGGTTGCTTGAGCTCAGGAGTTCAAGACCAGCGTGGGCAGCATGGCAAAACCTGCGCTCTACTAAAAATACAAAAATTATCTGGGTGTGGTGGCACTTGCCTGTAGCTTCAACTACACTGGAGGCTGACACAGGGGATCACCTGAGCCTGGGAGGTCCAGGATGCAGTCAGCCAAGATCGCGCCACTGCACTCCAGCCTGGGCAGCACAGCAAGACTCTGTCTCAAAAAAAAAAACCAAAAAAAAAAAAAACAATGATGTGTAATGTACATCTGTGCCAAATCAGGACTCCACATGGAACATCAAATTTTAGATAAAAATACAAACTTGACATAAGGCTTTGGCATGCTAACATTTTTAGCTCATTCACTTACTTTCATGAATCATATTTCAGTGACCAGTGTTTACATTTGTAATGTTATTAATAACTCTTTGGATAAAAGGAAAGAAAAATGTTAGACAGGTTGGGAAGTGATATATTTTCATGTTTGTTGACCAGACAAAGAAGTTGTATGTATGCGTCAGTGAGGGTCTTAAAGAATAAGCCCTTTGCATCGAATGTTTTTTGCACTTTATTCAAATATAGGAGCAGAAAAATTTTATCCTGACAATAATACCTCATGTGATTTGTGGAACTTGTGTTGCTGTTGTAAACTCTAGAACAACTTCTTGGGGTGTGAATTCACAAAACTGTGCAAAGAAGTGCCTTCTGGTTGCGTTTGAACTTGCATGAATGGAAATGATTTCTTCTGGTCGCGTTTGAACTTGCATGAATGGCTATTTCTTGGTTTTCTCCTTGTGATCTGTAAGCACATAAATGGAAGTACTAAAAAAAATACTGTAACTAATGTTGCTATTTTCTAGAGGCATGCTGAAAATGTGCTGTCCCTTTTGTCCTTCCCAGATGCTACTGGTGTGTAGAAAGCTTGAGGCATGGCACGAAAGTCATAACTCGCACTGGAAAACCCTCCACTTTGCTAAATGTAAATGCTAACTGCTGCATTTTATAGTTAGATAGAATATACTTCCTGTATGTTGTCGTTCTAATCAGTTCCTCTTACTCAGAGTTTCAGCTGAGTCTACTTCTAAAACAAATTTTGATAGGGATATTAACATACTCTGCAAAGATCTAAACCTGTACAAACTTTTCTGAATGAAGAGTTCCAGAAGAACTCGTAAACAGAGTTAAATTACCCAGAGAAGTATAGGAGTGTGTTGCATTTGCCAGGCATCTGCTTCCTAGCTAGACTTTCCCCTAATATATCATGACCAATTTGGAAGCACCTTCTTTTCCATCACTAAATAAAGACAGCCTTCCCAGGACACACTTTTTCCTCCCAGCATCAGGTTGAGGGAGAAATATTGAGTGCGCCTTTGAAGTCAGGCTGCCTGAGACCCACATTTTCAGTTTACTTCAAAGAAAACTGATGCTTCCTACACAGATTTGGGTGTCTCAGTGCCCAAGGCAGCTGTTGTTTTCCTAGGCTTTTTGCTTTCACATAAGGTGACAGGCTCTAGGATATTTAGTGGCTGAAATGCCTGCTGTTTCACATGCATAAGCAACAGTTTTGGTTTCCTGCTGATGAATACAGTGATGTGGTTGGAAACATTTTCTTGTCCTCTATCCTGGAGACAGGAAACAGATTCTCTCTGTGCTCTTCTGAGCAGGTATGTGCTCGGCAATATGGGAGACTGAGACCATTTTCTCAATACTTTAGGTAAATCACTTTTGCTTTTAACTAAATTGTATCGTTTTACACATTGGGAGTAAAACCATTTCCTCCCCCATCCCGATCTCTTGTGCTTTTATCTTTTTTATCCTAACTCACTTCTATCCAGATTTCCTCTGGATAATATTTACCACAGATAAATTCCTCCTTTGGCCCGAATATAACGAGTCAGAGTCGGGAGGAGAGATGATTGCGGAACTGCATGAGTCATACAAGGCTCAGAACTTCTTGAGGCTCAACTCAAAATCATACTGCATTTCCGCATTCTCCCAGATGCTATGAGGCAGTGCAGCGATCATGCTGATATGTTCACTAAGACCCAAGGTCTAAGCAGGAGAGGACAGCTTGTCCCCGTATCCCTTTCCCTTCCACAGTCATGAGTATCTGTAAATACCAGAGTGCTCATGCTGAAGCAGCATTACACTGAGGAAAACAACTTCTTGTGCAGCTTCATCGTGTTCTTGCTTTAAAGGATTTATTAAATTCATGTACGTAAACCACATAGTCGCCAACTGGGAAAATACATCAATGTGGCTACTTCCTCTGGAAAGTTACTATCTAAAATTTGTAAATTTTAATCTACACTGTTGCACACAGTTTCTGTGTCTTAAATTTGTAAGTGGGTTTCTATTAAAGGTAATCATATTCTTCTTGGCCATTAAAAATGTTGCCTGGAAGGTTATTTCTCAAGTAGATGTTAATGATTTGTTTATTGACTTACTTATTTTAAAAGTTGTATGTAGACGAAAGAGTAGGTGGCTTAAAATTCAGTTACTTGTTGGCCTGGAAACAAAAAAAATCATGAAATGGTAATTATATTTGATTTTATCTAACCATATTTTAATATTTTCTCTTTTAGAAGTGGAAAAGTTGAGGCTGTGGAACAATTTAAGATGCTTAAGACATCTTTGATGGGGCTGTATCTGCATGAGGCAAAGGTGTCTAAGGAGAGTGTATCGTGTATTCTAATGCATGAGTCAGGATGTTTGGTTCATTGACTTGTGAAAGTGCTGCGGATAATAGATAGTGATTTCTTTTATTCCCATGGCAGGTTCACTCACATTCATGTTTTTGACTTTAGCTGCCATCCTGGGGTTCTGAGGACAGCATGTCTATTTGACTGGGCAAGACCCTCATACACCCTGGTGGGCCCTGGCTTCACTTCTCTGTGGTGCCTGGTGCTGGTGCTCCTCACAGTGCTGACTCTTGAGCAGAAGCCCCCGTCCCTCCCCATCAGCCCCTGTTCCCGCATCAGATGATTCTTGGGTTTTGTTCTAGGTGCAGAAATGGTGGGAGAAGCCATAATCCTGAGTGGTGAGGAAGAAGGGAAGGTGGCCGGTGAGGGTTTTTACCTTTGTATTCATTGGAAACAACCTCAGCTGAATTTTCTCTCTGCATCTTTTCAACGTTGGCTCAATTTGCCATGTTCAGACAATCGTCTGAAAGCTGAACTGAGAGCTTGAGATTTGGTTGGCACTGTTGGATAAAAAGCCTCTCCCTTTCTGCTGGAGAACTGATTTCTCAGGCCACATTGTGTAGCTCCAGACTCCCAGCAATTAGAAAAGGCACAGTAAAGAAAAGAACCCTTGCTGATGGACTGGACTGGAACTGAGCTCCACTGTTTAAATTCTTGACTCTTAGGTAGTAGTGATATGTGATAACCCATGAACTAGGATGACTTTTGGGGCCTGCTGTAGGTTTTCTATGGGACACCATATACCACAGTACTGTATTTCAAAATATTGGATATTGATTACGAAAACTGGACCTATTTATGTGTCATTATTCTAAAGACATTGTGATCTATGAAAGTCCTTTTTTTTTTTTTTCTAGATTGGCCAAAACAAGTGCTCTTGTTTTGAGGCAATCTAGCTAACATGTCTCATATGGGTAAAAATGAGGATGGTCCTTTGTCTGGCGCTAATGAAGAATGACCTGGGCCCAACATAGAACTTTCCCAGTATGGTGAGCATCAGAGTAGACAGACACTCAAAGGCCAAGTGCAGGGCAGATCCCCAGTCACCACCCAGGCTCTGCAGGCAAAGCTCTCAGGGTCCCATTTGCATCTGTGTGGCCTGCACTGTGGTTCCCCTAGGACTCCTGCAGTGGGACACCAAAGATGATGTGTAAGGCCCTTAGTCTGTAATGGGCTTATGTCAAGTATCTAAAGGTTCATTGTGTTGTTCAACGAATCACAGAGCATCATTTCTGATTGGTTCTTAGAGCCTGCATCTTATAGCACTGGGACTTCAGGAGGCCTCTGGGGACCATTGACTGTGCCAGGAGGGTGGATACATGAAGTCAGTGGCAGAAGTATGCTCCCAGCTCCTCCTCTCATGCTCAGCCAGGCGATTCGTCCTTCCAATGGCCTTGGGATGTCTGTATAATCATTTGTTGAGAAATCATTAGAGAATGACTAATCTAAAAAATCTATCATCCTTTATTTGTGTTGACTTTCTGATCACGCCTTCATTCACTCTTGTTACTACTCATGTATATGTCTGTTTTTATTCTTCCCTGAATCCTTCTGAAAGTTGATCATATTTCTACACTTGCAATCTTCCCATTTCCGTCAATGAGTCTGAAACTGGCTGCACATTTGAATTAGCTGGGATGTTGAACATACCCATGATGCTCTGGCCTTACCTTAGATCAGAGATTCTCATATGTATCAAGTGTCAGAATCACCTGCAGAGCTTGTTAAATACAGATTGTTGGCCACATCTCCAGAATTTCTTGTTCAGTAGATTTGGGATAAGACCCAAGGATTTGCAGCTGGTCCAGAGACAGCTCGTGAGATCTATTACCTGGTTGAATTGGTTTGAAGGTGAAGGTAGAGTCCAGACTCTTTTTTTAAAAAAATTATTTTTGTTGATGCCTAATACTTATACATATTAAAGACTTCATGTGATATTTTGATACATGCATACAATGTGTAATGATCAATTCAGGCTAATTAGGATATTCATCACCTCAAACTTTTTTTAAAAATATTTGTATCTTTATATATATGTATATATTTTATTGTACTTTAGGTTCTGGGGTACATGTGTAGAACATGCAGGATTGTGGCATAGGTACCTACATGGCTATGTGGTTTGCTGCCTCCATCCCCCTGTCACCTATATCTGGCATTTCTTCCCATGTCCAGACTTTTAAAAATAAATATCATCTGCATTTCCAGAGCAGACAAACCAATCAAATTGAGTAGATGGTCTTTGTTTACAGGAAATTTAAATCATTCAGAATTTTTATTGCTTACATTGATCAGATCCATAAAATATCTATTTATTACATTACCCTAGCTACAGAGATCAGTTTTTGAAAGCAAGAAGGAGTTTGATAACTTGTAAAGGCTTTCAGAGATTGTTATAATTTTTCCCTCAAAAGAATAAAATAAAATAGCTTGGTGGAAAGGAGTATGCATTCACTTTGTTTCTCTCAAATACTAAGGGTTAAAATAGTATTAAAAATTATTAGATGTGAAGTTTTGAACCCAGTGTTTTAACTTAGTGTTTAAATATGTGCATGCCTTTCTATGTGACTCTAATTTTAACTACATTATTATCTCTAAGAGATAAACTTCCCCTGTACTTAAAGTTTTAAAATTAATTATCTCCTGATGATATAAGTGGTGTGAGTAAGGAAAGAAATCTATGTATACTGTATTTTGAAATTTTAATAAGGTGTGGTATGGTTTGACTCTGCATCCTCACCCAAATCTCACCTTGAATTGTGGTAATTCCAATGTGCCAAGGAGGGGGACGGCTGGAGATAATTGAATTATGGGGGCAGTTTCCCCCATACTGTTCTTGTGATAGTGAGTTCGCATGAGATCTGATGGTTTGATAAGCATCTAGCATTTCCTCTGCTGGTATATTCTCTCTCTGCCTGCTGCCATCCATGTGAGATGTGACTTGCTCTTCCTTGCTTTCTGCCGTGATTGTGAGGCTTCCCCATCCATGTGGAACTGTAAGTCAATTAAACCACTTTCTTTTGTAAATTGTCCAGTCTTGGATATGTCTTTATAAGCAGTGTGAAAATGGACTAATACAATGTAATTGTTTAAATGCTGATATGAAAGCAGTTATACCAATACTGTTACAATTATTCTCAGGCTGACCAGACAATTTATCTCATCATCTATAGCTCTACCATGTATGCTGACAAAGCCAAAAGCCAAAAATTAAGAGTTTGTGTTAATCTAGTTAATGCCAAATCTAGTATTCTCCATCATCCTACCTCCATGTTCTGCATGAAACAAAATTGGCCTTTGTGATTGGAACCAGTCTTCTTGAATTGAAAATAAAATTTGTTCCTTAAAATGCTCTAGTTTAAGAGTGTGCTTTTTTTCAAACAAATGGAAATAATTTTCTGCTCCCATAAAGTTCTTGAAGACACTGTATTCCTTAGTTACTTAGTTATATTTGAGAACATTAATTTGTTGCCTTTATACCTGAAAAACAATGTCAGATAAACTTGTTTTATTGCAGTTTGTTTTTATTAAGATATCTCTAGACTCAGCTCAGAATTTTGAATGTTACTAGAAAAAGCTCAGAAGGCAAACTGATGCCCCCGTTTTGGGTAACTAGTTTTTTTTTTTCCCCTTGAATGAACACTTGCTTTTTAAAATTACTGATGCCCGATACCTTCACCAGAATGTCTTTTTTCATCACTCTCTAATACTTGAGTATTCTTCATAAATTGAATTATAGTTCCATAAAAGTGAAAGGGACATTTAGCCTAGCAAAGTGACCATTTAGCCTGACAATTCCCGATCTTTTGTCATGTAAAGATTCTTTTGTAAATATAAAATTATTCCCAGACTTTCATATGACAATAATGTACTTTTAGTATATGTCAGTAGAGAAAATACAAAATGAAAAATAAAACTACAGACCTATATCTCTCATGTACATAAACAGAAAATCTTCAACAGAATGTTGGTAAATCATATACAAAGACGTTTAAATAGAATTATATACCACGACCAAGAAAGGTTTATTCCAGAAATGCAAGGCTGGATCAACAGTGAAAAATCAGTCCATGTAATTTGCCATGTTAGCAGGCTACTAGAGGAAAATCAGACTATCATAATTGACACAGCAGATGCATTTGACAAAATCCAGCACCCCTTCGTGATTAAAAAAGTTCTCAGCAACCTAGCAATAGAGGAAAATGTCCTCAATTTAATGAATAGCATTTACAATAAAACTCTAGCACTAACATCACGTTCAATGTGAAAGACTGAACGCTTTTCCCTCAGGTGAGGAAATTGGCAAGGGCACCTGATCTTATTTAATATGGGATGGAAGTTCTGGTCACTGCAATAAGGCAAGAAAAAAAGGAAAAGGATATAGAGCAGAAAAGAGGGGGGATTGAACTATCTCTGTTTACAATTGACATGATTATCTGTATAGAAAATCCCCCAACATAAAAACTCTTTGAACTAATAACAGATTTCAACAAGGTCACGGGATACAAGACACACAAAATGCAAAGTGAAAAAATGATACATTGAATCAGTTATACATTTAAATCATTCATAATTTATTAATCACAATACAATTCACAGGCATTAGAAATAGTGAGATATGTGCTTTATTCAATCTACAGACAACGCTACTTCAAACTTGGGTTAATCATCAAAGAAAGTTCAGCACGCTCTACCTCAGTCATAAAGCAGTTTTCAATCCCTAAAATAAAAGACTTGGCCACAGAATGTTACACTTGAGTCCTGAGATTGTTCCAGTCTAGTATCCTCTTTCTGTAGTGATCTAAATTTTGAAAGACACTGAGTTAAAATAAATAGATTTCAAGTGTAATGCCTTTTAATATTGTCTGCTTTATACTGAGTTTCTTAGCCATGTCTGTAATGCTGCAGAGGGTTGCCTAATTTTTCATTCCATTTCTATCTTGTTGATTATTTTATTTAGTAAGAAGCTTCATATTTTCCTTTTGTTTACCTACAAACATTTGATATGATTTTCTCTACATACAAGAGAAAAGATTCTGCTTCATTGGTATTGTCATCTGCGGTTAAGATAATTTTAAAAACAAACACAAAAATGACTGCAATTATGGTGTAAATAAGATCAATGGGTCATTTATGTTTTCTTTAAGTGAAAAATATTTATTTAAAGCATCAGACTCGGCAGTTAAAAGAATGTGTCTTCAGTGAAAGCCATTTTAAAAACACATATTCCAATATCATCATCTTGAGGTATAGGCACTATTTAATGATAGAGTAAAATATCACTTAATATTGCAGGAAAAAATCCAGGGTGGATGGTTATCTTGTAAATGCATACACACGGGGACATATGACAGGGCAGGTGTTGCTGGCGCATCCAGCAGTGAGCACACGGGGACATATGACAGGGCAGGTGTTGCTGGCGCGTCCAGCAGTGAGGGTGTGTCATAGCTCGGGGTGTCTTCCTTGTTCCCTTTCTGTAGCTTTGCACCTTTCACCTCACTGGCCTCTCACCAGATAGGCTTCTCTTGGCCTTGCACGAAGTCCCTCCACCGTCTGCGTCTTTGAGGACTTCCCTGGGCTCTTCTGATCCATTGCCCTCCTTCAACATCAGGGCCTGACTCCCATGGCTTTGCCCCCAGCCCCTTGCAACTCACCTGCTTGTCCGTCCTGTGTTTAGGTGAACTCAGAACCCTCATTATACTCATCCAAGAAGCCCATCCACACGTTCATGGGAGGTAGAGAAGGAAATCTCTGTCTCTAGCTCCTCACCCTTGACACCTGCAATCTCTTTTTACATAATTGGTAGATATTTGGTGGGTGCAGGCAGAACATTCCTTTCTTTGTTCCTAAACCATTCATAACTGTAACAATAGAAATTCTAGGTTCAGCGAAGGGGGTGCATACTGTTTCCGAAGGTGGTGAGTCCTCTGCTCTGGGACCCCCCGTTAGTCCCTTGCACCCTTCCCTGTCTGGGATGTGTAGCATGTGTCCATTAAGATATCTTCTAAGATTCTAGGATTCTACAGTTCTGGGGGCCAGGACTGAGAAATGGCATTCATGAAATAATTTTGTTCAGGTGTTATTATTTTTTGTACCTAGAGCTCTCCTGAGGAGTATATTATTAAGTTTTAAACTGTCATTTTAAAAACTTAAATTGATACACTGAAAGCTGCTAATTGCCTTTTATTCTATTATGTAAAATGTGATTTAAACACATTTGACCTTTTGGGGATAACTGTGAGAGAAGAAAGGGCTTGCAGAGACTTCAACTAAATATGTACAAATGGCAGTCTGTCCTCTGCAGTCTAATTTAAGGGTACGATGAATGTCTCTTAAGAAATAATACTTGGAGAAGGAATAAGTGAAATTTCAGAAATTCATTTCTACCTGAGGTGATTACACTGTAGGTACAGAATATTGGTGAAGGCAATATCCATGAATCTTAAATGCATTATAAATGCATTATCTGAATAATCAAAAAATAAAGAATATGCTGATATAGATCATGTCAAATGTATAAGTTACTATAAATTGTCTCTTTTACAAGAAAGCTTTTCATAAATATGAATTCAGGAAGATTATGTTACCTTAGTGAATCATAGTTGTGGTCTCAAAATTTTTTAGATTGAATCCTTTTGTTTCATTTAGCCAATCAATAAACTTTTTTTGAACATCTGTGTGCAATTCACCATGTTAGGCATTGTCAGGAATAAAAATGAATATAATATATATTTCTTGTCACCAAAGGAATGTAAACACATAATTTTAAGAAAGGAGATAGATTGTTGATAAGACAAATTGACAAAAATAACAGGTGGCAAATGAGGGATCGGGCAGAATCTTACTAAGAGGAACCCCCTCCCTGAGTAGCAGAGTTACCTGAAAGACTCTATGTGGTAGTGTTTGTTTTCATAGATGCTGTTTTCAGACTGAGTTTTTACATGCTTTATGCCCTTGGTCATTGAAACTCTATAAATTTCATAAAAGACATGTATCTAACAACCGAGAAGCACAACAAACTCCAGGCAGAACAATCTCAAAGAGATGTATGCCTGATACATCATAATTGATACAGTTTGGATATTTGTCAACACCCAAATCTCATGTTGAATAATAATCCCCAATGCTGGAGATGGGGCCTGGTGGAAGCGTTAACATCATGGGGCTGGCTCCCTCATGGCTTGAGGCTGTCTTCATGATAGTGAGTTCTTGTGAGATATGGTCATTTAATCCTGTGTGGCTCTTGCACCCTGCCCGCTCACTCTTGCTTGCTCCTGCTTTGGCCATGTGATGTGTCTATTCTCCCTTCACCCTCCATCATAACTGAAAGCTTCCTGAGGGTTCTCTAAAGGGCATCCAGGTTCCAGCACCATATTTCCTGTAAAGTCCGCAGAACCATGAGCCAGTTAAACCTCTTTTTCTTATAAATTACCCAGTCTTGGGTATTTCCTTATAGTAATGCAAGAACAGCCTAATATGATAATTAAACTGTTGAAAGACAAAGAGAAAACTGTTGAAAGCATCAGGAGAGAAGTGAATTGCCACACCACAATTGTGTGATTAATAGCTAACTTTTCATCAAAACAGTGACAGAAGGCAGTGGGATGACATATTCATTCAAAGTACTGAAAGAAAGAAAAAAAAAAAGCTGTAAACCAGGAATTCTATATCCTGCAAAACTAGCCTTTAAATATAAAGAAAAAAATTAACATATTTCCCAATAAACAAAAGCTGAGACAGTTTGCTGCTAACAGATCTAACCTACAAGAAATACTGAAAGGAGTCCTCCAGGCTGAAATGAAAGAGAATTAGATGGTAACTAAATCCAAATGAATAAATAAAGAGCAATAGAAAAGAGAGTATGCTTGTACATTTGCTTGTAATTACCCCTTTTATTTCCTCTATAATTAAAAACAACTGAATAATGTAATAATTTAAATGGATGGTGATTGGCACACTATTTATAGACATGTAATATGTGAAAATAACATCATATGGGGGATAAGAATGATGTTATATAGGAACAAAGTTTTTGTATACTATTAAAATTAAGTTGGCCTTAACTTGGACCCTTCTAAGTTAATGTGTCATTTGAGATAGTAACTGTGATTCTGAGAGTAACCACTAGGAAAATAACTATACATAGTAAAGGAAATTACAATGAGCTTAAAATGGTACAGTAGGAGAGAGATCCAAGATGGCTGATGATTAGCAGCTCGGGCACGTACCTCCCAGTGAAAGCGCAAAGAACGAGAGGACGCCACACTTTCAGACGAATATTAGTTGCTCACGGACCACGAGATTCCCAGTGGAGGAGCTCCACGGGTCGCCAGGGCGACTCTTGTGGCCGGCGTGGCGGTTTTGCTGGTGCCTTAGCATGCCAGTTCTTGGTGCAGAGTCTGGATATTCCCGGGCAGAAAAGCACCATCAATCTTAACACCGCTCTTTTGGCCGGCTCAGTGGATTGCTCAGATTTCGGCGCAGGGAATCAACAAGTTGGACATCAGAGACCCAGTTAGAAAGTCGGTAATTATAAAGACGACAGACGGACAAATATATAATGAAGGGAAGAAACCAGCGTAAAAAGGTAGAGAATACTCAAAATCAGAATGCCTCTCCCTCTACAGGGGATTGCAATTCCTCATCAGTAACGGAACAAGGCTTAATAGATTACACCGGTATTCCAATAACAGAAGCAGGTTTCCAAACGTGGGTGATAAGAAACTTCTGTGAATTAAAAGAACTTATTCTAACCCAATGCAAAGAAACTAAGAACCTTGAAAAAAGGTTTAACGAAATGTTAATGAGAATGGACAATTTAGAGAAGAATATAAGTGAATTGATGGAGCTGAAAAACACAACACGAGAACTTCGCGAAGCATGCACAAGTTTAAACAGTCGAATTGATCAAGCGGAAGGAAGGATATCAGAAGTCGAGGACCAGCTCAGTGAAATGAAACGAGAAGACAAAAATGCAGAAAAAAGGATGAAAAGGAATGAGCAAAGTCTCCAGGAAATATGGGACTATGTGAAAAGACCTAATTTACGTTTGATAGGTGTACCTGAATGTGATGAAGAGAATGAATCCAAGTTGGAAAATACTCTTCAGGATATCATTCAGGAAAATTTTCCCAACCTGGCAAGGCAGGGTAATATTCAACTCCAGGTAATACAGAGAACACCACAAAGATATTCTTCAAGAAGACCAACCCCAAGGCACATAATTGCCAGATTTATTAGGGTTGAAATGAAGGAGAAAATACTAAGGGCAGCTAGAGAGAAAGTTCAGGTTACCCATAAAGGGAAACCTATCAGACTTACAGCAGATCTCTCAGCAGAAACCCTACAAGCCAGAAAAGAGTGGGGACCAATATTTAACATCCTTAAGGAAAAGAACTTTCAACCCAGAATTTCCTATCCAGCCAAACTAAGCTTTATGTGCGAAGGAAAAATTAAATCTTTTGCGAACAAACAAGTACTTAGAGAGTTCACCACCACCAGGCCTGCTTTACAAGAGCTTCTGAAAGAAGCACTATACATATAAAGGAACAACCAATATCAGCCTTTCCAAAAATATATCAAAAAGCAAAGAACTTTAACACAATAAAAAATTCACATCAACTAATGGGCAAAACAGCCAGCTAGCATCAAATGCTGGTATTAAACTTACATATATTTTAATTGGATAAAAAGCCAAAACCCATCGGTATGCTGCATCCGGGCCCATCTTACATGAAACAATACACAAAGACTCAGAGAGAAGGAGGAAGATTTACCAATTGAACAGAGAGTAAAAATAAACTAATAAACAAAAAGCAGCAGATGCAATTCTCACCTCTGATAAAGTAGACTTTAAAGCAACAAAGATCAAAAGAGGCGAGGAATGACATTACATAATGGCAAAAGGATCAATGCAACAAGAAGAGCTAACGATTCTATAGATCAACGAGATAGAAAATTAACAAGGATATTCAGAACTTGAACTCAGACCCGGAACAAGTAAACTTAATAAATATTTATAGTACTCTCCACTTCAAATACACAAAACATACATTACCACCTCACACCTATTCCAAAGGTGACTATATAATTGGAAGTAAATCACTCCTCAGTAATCGCATAGCATTTCATAGGTTTAAATTAAATATTGGTTGGCTGTTTGTTTGTTATCTTCTTCCCTTACTCCTTCCTGATTACATCATTAAGTATAATTATCAGTATAAAAGAGGTTTTCAATACCCATTACTAAATTGCATTCTAGCCTGGGCAAGAAAGCAATACTCCCATTCTCTCTCCCTCTTTCTTTTCCTTCTCCCTCCTCCCCATTCTCTCTCTCTCTTTCTCTTCCTTTTTTCTCCTTCCTATTCTCTCTCTCTCTTTCTCTAAAAAAAAAAAAAAAAAAAAAAAAGAAGATACTAAAAAAAAAAAAAAAATAAAATAAAATGGTACAGTAGGAAGTAACTATTCAACACAAAAGAAGGCAGTGATGAAGGAACCGGAAAGAAGACATAGGACATTAGAAAACAATAGTAAAATGGCACATAGAAATCTCACTTTACTAGTAGTTACATTGAATGGCCCGGTCTCGGCAGAGGACTGGATTCTTGAGCAGTGAATGATTTGAGTAGCACAAGACAGCCATTTTGTCGTCGGCACCGACTTCTGCCCAGGAGCAGAGGAGGAGCGATTTGTCCAGCGCGTGCCTCTCTCCAGCCGTCCACTCCTTTCCCCCGAGCCTTCTTGGGGCATCCTGGCTAATACTCCCTGCTCTGGGCCATGCACGTGGATTTACAAGCATCGTCTTGTAACACAGGCAAGCCTCATCTTGAACAGCTGGCAACATGCGAGTGGTTTCTGTGTGATTCTCCTGCCATCTTCTTACTGTAAAAGAAATTGGTGAAGGGGACAAGCTAAAAATTAAAGAAAATTTCCAGCATCACCACTGGGGCACAGCTCAATGCAGGTCAACACTGAATTCAGGGCTTTCTTCTCAGCTCCCAAACGTGTTTCTATCACGTGTACTTTATACTTTATTTCATCTTCTCAGTCAGCCGTCTGCACATTTGGCTCAGAGGTCTTGCTTTCTATCTTTCTAAACAAATAAACTTAATTTTTAGATGTGTAGAAAAGTGGCAAATGAAGTAGATAATTCCTATGTACGCCTCACCACCTTTCTCTCACTATTGACCTTACTATTGAACATCTGTCAATAGGAAGAAATTGATGTCAGTGTTACCCTTAGCTGAATTCCAGGTGTTATTTGGATTTCACCGGTTTTCTCACTAATATCTTCTTGCTGCTCCAGGATCCAGTCTGGGCAGCATGTTACACATGGCCACCGTGTCTCCCTGAGTCCTCTGGTCTGTGAAAGTTTCTCAGTATTGCCTTGTTTTTTTATGATCTTGACAGTCTCCATTGTAAGGCCAGCTGAGAGAAAGGACCAGTAGACCCAAAGTCAGGCAAGCAAGTTTACGGACCTGCCCGGCTGCCCCATAGCAGTCAGCGGAAGTAGCCCTGAGCTTACGAAATGAGGGGTTTACATGGGGGAGAGGGTCTGAGGGAGTTTCCGGATATGATCACATCCGGGGTTGTCAGTTAACTTTGCCTCCTATCTTCTCGTGACAGGCTTACAATATATTATCTTGTAAAAACAGGAATTTACAAGAACGTGTAACCTAGGTTTGTTCACATTTCTCATCATCTCCCCCGTGCCACCCGGCTGTAATCAGGGTTTGCTCAAGGTAGCATGTCTGGTGGCCTTGCTGTGGTACCTAGATAGGGGTTTAGGATTGCAGCTGCGGTGCCTTCAGGGGAATGGTCAGCTGCGCCGAGCGGGTTCCTGGGGCAGCTTGTCCCTAACATCCACTACCTGTGGTCACAAGTTTGGAGGGTGTGCAGCCACGCCTGCCATTTATAGATTGTCGATGACTGATTTCACACTGCAACAGTGGAGCTGAGTCACGTGGCAGAGTCCAAAGGGTGGGCAAAGATGAAAAAATTCACCATTTCACCCTCTGTGGAAAACGTTTGCCCATCTTGTTCTAAATTATTAGCCTGTGTTCCTTTGGTAGACTTCAAATTCCTCAAGCACAGAAATCTCTCTTTTCATCTCAGTGCTGATTAACTTCATAAATCTCATTATATGTGCTTCATAAATGTCGACCATCAAATAAAAAAAGACTACCAATGTGTCTAAAGATAGAACGTTCTGATAATTGGGTAATTTTTCAGTGAGTTATTTTCTAGAGGGAATTTTATCACGATACCTAAATCCTATATTCCCTTTTTAAGTTGCTGTCTACCTTTTGCCAACCCGTCAAGGAGAGTTTCCCATCTCTACAGTGAGAACTTTCTTCTGACAGAATTCCTTTCTCAAACACAGATAGGATTTGCTGCACCTTAAAAAGCAGTTAATTTCCTTGGAAGACAGATGATTCCCTTTAACAGATTTGAATTTCAATAAACCAAGAAATTTGATGGGCTTAGAAAAATATACCTAGGTTTTAAAATATACTTGGGAAACTTTCCAAGTTTTAAGAAGAATATTTGTCTTTTCAATGTGACTGGGTCCCTTGGTTTGCTTAATCACAGGTACCATTGCCAAACAAAAGACTGAGCCAGGCCTCACCTGCTTCTGACAGCATTTAATGATGCTTATATTTCCAGGGCTTTTCTGACTTATCTCTAATTCTTAGAATTTTCAGAGAAGAATAAAGGGTCTGTGGGGACATGGACTTGGGACCTAACTCAGTTTCCCAATTCACTTTGGGCATCAGACCTGTCTAGTATCAAATGGATCCCCAAATCTATCCTGCCTGGTGCAGAGGGGGAGTGTCCAGGTTTGAAAAGCTGTAGCATTATGTTAGATCCAGCCTTTAAAATCTAGTTTTCACTCCATTAATTCAACAGAGCAGCTTGTATTGTAGGGTTTATTTTCTAGGTTGAATTTAATAGGATTTCTTTCTTTAGTAATCTGTGTGTCTGTGGTGTGGATGGATACTTCTTTAAGTGATTTCTGTGTTTGAATCCCAGAGGATGACCTTCCTGGGAACATCTAGATGAGGCTGGACTGTGTGCCCATCAGAGAGGATTTAGGGAAAGCACTCTCTTTTCAGTACTTTCAGTGGGTCCTCGCTGGGAACCGAGCTGAAATACTGAGAAGAATGTGGAAGGAAAGCCTGGCTGAGCCCCCAGCTCACCATGTGGAGCTTCAGTTTACTGGAAAAATAAGGTTATTTCTAAGATTTGTTCCAGTCTTAACACTGACGGGCTTTATGGCCCATTTGCTGGAATAAAACTAAAATTTTTAGAAGAAAGGTGCCCTAAATATTGTTTTGTTATGTTTTTCATTTTTTGACAAATGCACTCTAACATTTAATTTTGCTCTGATAACCTGTAATCATTATTCGATGGTCCAAGACAGAAAGAAAGGCCTGGTTTCTACCAAGCAGGGAGCTGCAACTGGGCTGGAACTCGATTGCCTTCCCTGTAGCATGCCACGTTATTAGTTTTCTTTTTTTCTACTTTGCCAGCAGCCTCTGTTGAGTATCTATATTTTTATTATTACAGTGTTCTTCATTTAAGAACTTCTTCCTCATGCCCATAAGGCATATACCTACATGATTACATTATGAATAAAAACTAAATTAAAAAGCAAACAAACTGTGGCCTAACCCTCTTGGGTGTGGTAGTTTGCATAATTTCGAAATTCTGATATATTTTACCAGTTCTTTCTGCCATTTTCAGTTTTCGCAGTTGCCTTGCGTGAATATTACTTTATGGTGTGGGTGGGACATTCCTCAGAGTTATGCATATTGTAGCATATTAGGTCTTTTTTGTAGACTGTAAGACAATAACCCGGAGGATACTCAGTTACAAACCCATTTATGAGTAAAATAGCAACTTGTCCCCAGTAGACGTTTATAGTGTTTTAATTTTCTGTGCCTTTTTTCTTCTATTTGTGTCACGATTGGAAGTTTTTCGTCCATGGCTCAGGGGGTTTTGGGGAAATCCTGGTTTCTCCTAATCTTGAGGGGCCTGGCAGCCTCAGCAGTAAGGCAGGACCACGTTTTCTGTTCGTGTGGATATGTACCCCTTTAGAAAAGATAACGAAGTAAAACGAAGGATTAGGGTTTATGTTTATTCACCTCTCCCACTTCCCTTCCTCCTCCTCCTCTTCCCCCTTCTCTGTTTCAGCAGTGAAATTTTACCAAAAATGTGTTTACTACAATGTATGTCTGTCACTTCATAACCTAAGGAATTTCATTTCTTGGCATGAGAGAAGAGAAAAGTAGGAATGCATGTGCTTATGAATGACCTGGAGCAGGCCCTCCTCAAGGGTCCCTCTGAGCACAGAAATACAGGAAGATCTTGAGTTTTTTCAGGGGAAATTCCAGGTACTTAGCTAGCCCTTGAGAAGTAAATAAGCAATTTTTATAAGCAATAAGGCAATAGTAGCTTAAAACAATTGCCAAGGAAGCTAGAGTCATGAGAGGTTTGGTTCCCCATAGAAGCTGAGGATAACGTCCTCATACGTGTCCCTAAGTTGTTCTGGGGGAGCCCGGCCCCCACCAAACAGATCTGCTGGCACACACACATCAGACAAAGAGAAGCGGAGGCTGAGCTCGGACCACTGCACTTTTTTCTGAATTTCTTCCCAAGGGGTCTAGAGGAGGTCACACCCATGAGCCAGAGCTAAGGTTCCTTTCTGCTGACCCCAATTTTTTAAACGAATCTTCTCTTCTTTAACCAGCTGCAAATCAGAAAATTTTTGAATCCACCTATGACCTGTAAGCCCTGCCTCAAGATAATTCACCCTTTTAGACCAAAACCAGTGTGTAACCTCCATGTATTGATTTACTATTTTCCCTGTAATTTCTGCTTTTCTGAAAGTTACCCCTGCCTTTAAAAGCCTTTTCCTGCAAGGTATTGGAGGGTCAGAACTTATGCACTAGCTTCATGATCCCTCGTGCTCCAAGCCCTGCAAATAAACACCTACCTCTCTCTACTGTCAGCCTTCCTGCCGACAGCTGGTCTTACTGCATGGGAGAGCTGGCCCAGGTTTGGTTTGATAACATGAGCAGAGTATTCAATTAAAAAAACAACGACGATTTAAACTTCCAAAGCGTATTAGGATTGGGGATTTCTGGGATGGTGGCAATATGGTATTGTTTTTGCAAGATGCTTCTTTCTGGCTGGTCCAACCCATCACCCCAAATCTAGCTAATATAAAGTAAAATACTAACTCACTTTTTGGAGCATTTTGCCACCCATGCACCATGGAACACTGCTGCATAAAGATTCTGGTCAATGTAAGATTGGTGTCTGTGTCACTGTGACTTGAGATACTATAAACACTAGCAACAAACATGGGCATTGGTGAATTTGTGCATCCTGGAGGCCGATAAGTGCCGATAATTGTCACACGACTGCTTTGAAATCCTGATGTGGCTGAGGGCAGCTGCTCTTCGGCTGGGATCTCTGGTGCTTGTGACCCGGGGTGTGGGACCCCCTCTCAGTTTGGCTGCCTAGCCTACGATTCCCCAAGAGACACATGCTTGTGTCTCCTGCTGTTATCTAAGCTCTAGGCAGCCCTTGAAGGAGATACTAATAATCTGTGAAGAAGGTTGAACTAAAGGCCACTTAAAAAGCCTGGCACGGCAGGGCATGACGTTCAGCATAAACACTTCACACTTCTGCAGACTGCTGTGAAAGCCACGTCAAAGACAAGCTCACAATGGTGTGACTGTCAGCATTTTAGACAGTAAATATATTTGTTTATTAGGTTTGTAAATATATTTACTGTATTAAACATTTTGTATAATAAATATAGTTAATATACTAAATATATCAATTTACCAATAATAAATATATTTAGTATATCAAATAGATCAATTAACTGATGATTTATTTAATATACTAATTAATGTTTAACACAATAATGTTTGTTATATTAATAATTTATGAATTAATAATTTAATACAATAAACATTGTAAACAGAATTATTATTTGATATTTAGTAACATTTAGTATACTAAATACATTTAATATGTGTATACATATCTTTATGTATTTGTATATACACACAAGTATACATGATATATATGTAGGTATGTGTGTACACAGAGATGCATACGTATGGTGTATACACACTCACAGATGTGTAAGTGTGGTGTATTCATACACAGAGAGTTTTCTGGCTCCTGTTCCATGTTCGGCGGCTTCCTCCTTCTGAGCTATCCACGCCTCACTTTCTGGCAGTCCTGCCAGCCCTCGCTCTGTCCTCTGCTCCAGCTGCCCTGCAGGCTCACAGGCACACGTTTGCTGGGGAGGTGGAGCTCCTTTTCTTCAGGGAGTGACTCATCTCCCTTGTCTGCCTGCCCCGTATCTCTCTCCAGTGTCTTCCAGAGTTATTTTCTGTATTTCATTCTGAGTTTATCGTTGTTACCTGCAAAAGGGTTAGTCCTGTACAAATGACACAGCCGTTATCAGAAGTGAACAGCTGTGTTTACTCCATACAAAAGAGTGAGGAAAGAATAGAACATTTATCTGCACAACGTAAGTCCTTTTAAATGATCAGGCCCAGAGAGGCACTAAAATGGGATAGTAATCGCATCCTGCTCCCCCCACGTTGAGCTGTACATTCTCCTGAGCCTGCTTGCTGTTGCCACAAACAGTTATAAATTAACTGAATAATGCTGCACTGGACATGCTAACCCACACTCTGAAGCTCAACAGTGTCTAGCCAATCCATAGTTTATGTTATTTTAATGTAAAGTCTTGGTAAGCAACTCAGAAACTGCCCCTTCTTTCCCTTTAAAAATGCACTTGTTACTGGTGCTAATGGGAGTGTACACTCAGGGCACCTTGGATCTGTGCTCTCAGCCTGCGGTACTAAGGCTTGGCTCGTATCAACTCTCTTCTTGTGGAATTCCGGCCAAGCCTTAGTACTGCAGCCTGGGAGCATAGAGTCAGCTCTTCCTGTTAGGTTGACAAGAGATCAAACGTTCAGGGATGTAGAGGTCCAGGTTTGCTGGATCAGACGGACTCGAAGCAACCATGTAGCACTTCCCTTGTTGCCAAGGAGCGGGAGAGGTAAGCCCCATGGTCAGGCCTGGTCCTGATGCGGCAGGAAGGCCCATGGGCTCTGAACCCAGGGAGTGAGGCCTCGTTCCACAGGCTGTTGTGGGGAGTCTGAATTTCACTCCGAGTGCACGCTCAGATTTTTCTCTAGTTTCTCTAGATTGCTGTAGTTGCGGTGTAGAGAATAGACCATTTGAAGAGCAGACCCTTGTTAGAAAACTTTTATTTTAGGCAAATGATAAATGATAGTGACCTGGATTTGGTGGTGGTGATTTGGGCAGTGAAACATGGTGTTTTTGGGATGTAACTTGAAGTAAGAGTCAATAGGACTGACTGCGAGAGAAGAAAAAGACGAACGCAAGATAACGCTCAGTATTTTTATCTGAGCTACTGAAATGGGACCAATTTATGTAGGTTGGAAGCTGGGGAATGAGGAATCAAAGCTATTCTTTGGACATTTTAAAACTGGAAGCCCTTTTTGGATATCCAAATGGAGATTATCAAGTGGAGAGTAAAAATATATGAACATGGAGTTTGGCAGAAAAGTTGGGACTGGAGATACAAATGTGATTATCATCAAAGCAGGAGTGAATTGCATTTAGAATCACAGGTCATCCAAACTAAGTGTCGCTGGATCAGAGGGATGAAGACCAAGCCCAGAGCACTCCAATGTTGAATGGATCACAAGGGGAGAAGGAATGAATGAACAGCTATGTTGTAGGACATGTGCCAGGAGCGTGTGACATCCCACAGTCAAGTGAGGAAGGTGTTTCAAGAAGAAAAAAGTGTGTGCAGTGCTGAGGGGGAGACAAGGACTCAGAGGGACCACTGGTGCCTCACAGGCTGAGTCGAATCGAAGCTTGATTAAGTAAGTGAGCATTCTATGCCACAGCATTATTTGCCACAGACATCGGCACTGAGGTCACTGAATTTTTTCTTTCTTTCTTTCTTTTTTTTTGAGATGGAGTCTTGCTCTGTTGCTCAGGCTGGAGTGCACTGGTGCAATCTCAGCTCACTGCAACCTCCATGTCCCGGGTTCAAGTGATTCTCCTACTTCAGCCTCCCGAGTAGCTGGGATTACAGGCATGTGCCACCACACCCGGCTAATTTTTGTATTTTTAGAAGAGACGGGGTTTCACCGTGTTGGTCAGGCTGGTTTTGAACTCCTGACCTCGTGATCCACTCGCTTTGGGCTCCCGAAGTGCTGGAATTACAGGTGTGAGCCTCATGTCTGGCCTGAAATTTTTAAATGTATTAATAATGGCTTAATAAGTCCCTCTCCCAGGAACTGAAGCTTAATGAGAGCTGGAGCCATGCCTCTCTTGTCCACACTTAGAGCCCCTCATGTAGTGGATACTCAGTAAACGTGGGAGCACGTGTCAGGACATCGGGGAGACGTGTCGTGCTAGGCTGCCATGCACTGCTGAGGAACTGTGCGAACAGCAGGGTGACAGGAAGCTGGCTTGCTAAAGTGACATCTGGTGCGTCCTTGGCAGGTTGGGTGAAGGTGGGAGGAATGGGCTCTTCAAATGGAAATTCCAAACCTGGAGTTGAGATGGTCTCTGGCAGCAGAGAAGGAGCATCTCTGTTCCAAAATCATGGGCACTGGCAATGTATTTTCTCAATACATTCTTTCAGAAGTGTTTCTATGGAGTCTCTGCAACACTGCCAACTGCTGAGAGGACTTTCACAATATCACAGGCAATGTAAGTGAATACAAACAAAAAATCATCAACCGAAGAGAAGTGCAGCTAAATTAGAAGATGCGGATTAAAAATTGTTACTGTGCCATACACGTGAACACAGTACAAGCAAATTAAAAGGATAAAATCCAAGGTTGTGGGGACTATTTTGAAACACTTTATATACGGCAATATCCAATAAAAATAGCGCTGCCAGTGCTTCTTGACTTGAAATTCAACTTCAGGGAATGAGTCTCAAGGAAATGACTCCCTATGAAGTTGGAGAAATACAACTTTGGTGACATTGTGTGAGAGAGAGCTTGGAAACCTCCCCAAATAACCAAGCAAGTGGCATATTTCAACAACCTGTGCCCTGATAACAGAGTGGACTGCCATAGCACCCGCAAACAGTCAAACACGTGCTGTATCCATAACTGAACACGTGCATATGAAGTGACGGTGAAAAGCAAAGCATAGCATGAAAGAACACATCTACTCTGAATGCGTTTGGGAAGTCTTAGGTACCTAGGAATGGCAGAAATGTTTTCAAAATGGCTTATTTTAATAAATATTATTTTTATAAAAATGAGTCATCAGGAAAAATTCTATGTGTTTGGGATTCCATTAATAATGCAAGCAGGTAATGATCTTACGTCTCATTCAAAGTTAAGATCGATGAGGGACAACAGTGATGACCCCAGAATTTTGCTATGACATAGCATCTTTCTTTCTTTCTTTATTTTAATCTCCTGCTCAAAACACTTGGCCCTAAATTTGATGAAACGAAGCAGCCTTACGGCCAAAGCACCTTGTTTTAAACAGGCAAGAAATGTGGAACAATTCGCGTGAAAACAGTCTTCACGGTGCAGAACTACCGATTAAAGAAACAAAGCAGGTGCGATGACTAGTGGATTAGACATGATGATTACAGTGTCAAGAGGAACCTTCACATATTCAGTTTGCTTTGAGTGCCTTTCTTACCATACACACTTTAGGCCATTGGTGCATAGTTGTAGCCTAGGGAACAGAAGCTCATAAAGCCCAATGAGACTTCAGAAAAGTATATACTGTTTTCACATACAGATACATCATGAAATGATTACTGTAGCCCGGAAAATTGACATACCCATCACCTTCCACAGCCGTGGATATCATAGTTTTGTGTGTGTGGTAACAGCACCAAAATCTACTCTTAGCAATTTTTCAGTACACACAACACTATTATCAAATATAGTAATTATAGTTATTACGACTATTCTAATTACATATGAGATATACTGATATTAGAATCCCGATGCTGCACATGAGATCTCTGGGTCTATTCATCCTACGCAATTGCAGCTTTGTACCTTTTGACCCACGTGTCTTCATTTCTTCCACCTTTGTGCCTCTGGGAACCACCGTTTTCTCTCTATCTATGTATTTGACTTTCTAAAAGGTTTCCCATCTTTCTAAAAGATCATGCATGTTTTTCTGTCTGTGTCTGGCTTATTTCACCTAACATAATATCTTCTAGGGTTCATGCATGTTGTCACAGATGGCAGGGTCTCTTTTTTCAAGGCTGAATAGTATTCAATTGCATGTATGTACCATAATTTCTTTATCTCCTCATCTGTGCAGGGATACATGGATTGCTTTCAAATCTTGGCTATTGTGAAAAATGCTGCAATGAACATGGGGATGGGCAGCGATCTCTATGAGGTGCTGATTTCATGTCCTTTGGGAATATATCAGAAGTGGGATTGTTAGGTCTTACAGTGGCTCTATCATTACTTTTTTGAGGATGCTAAGGCTGTTTTCCATAATAACTCCACCAATTTTCATTTCCACCAATGTGCACAAGAATTCCCATGTCTCCACGTCCTCACCAATTTGTTGTCTCTTGTCTTTTTGGTGTACCCATCCCGGCAGGTGAGAGGTGCTATTTCATTGTGCTTTTGATTTGCATTTCCCTGATGGTTAGTGATGTTGAACACCTTTTCATGTACCTGTTGACCATTGTTATGTCTTGGTTGGAAGAATTAATATTATTAAAATGCCCACGCTACCCAAAGTCATGGACAGAGTCAATACAATTCCTATCAAAATTCCAAATTTCATTCCAGCATTTTTCACAGAAAGAGAAATAAATTCTAAAGTTTGTATGCAACCACAGAGACCCCAAAGAGCCAAAAAAAAAATCTTGAGAAAGAAAAACAAAGATGGTGGCACCACACTTTCTAATTTCAAATAAGGTTACAGAGCTATAGTAATCAGAAAAATGTGGCACTGGTATTAAAACAGACAGACGGATAGATAGAACAGAATGAAAAGCCCAGTAATAAACCCATAGAATATATATGGTTAACTATTTTTTTTACAAGGCCACCAAGAAGACACAAAGAGGAGAAAACAGTCTCTTTAATAAACGGTATGGGGAAAACCAGATATCCAAATGCAAAAGAATAGAGCTGGACCCTCATATCACACCAGACACAGAAGTCAGCTCAAAATGAATTAAAGACTTAAATGTAAGAGCTGCAACCATGGAACTTCTTAGGAGGAAACAGAAGGGGAATTTCCCCTGCTATTGGCCTTGGCAATGATTTTTGCACATCATATCAAAAGTTAGGCAACAAAAGCAAAAATCAGCGAATGGGACTACATCAAACAGGGAAGGCATTTAACAATTTTCAACCTGTCGAAAAATCTTTTTGCATCTTTAGAAGCCCAAATAGCTTGTTTATTGCCTAGTTTGCCAAAGCATGTTTGGTAGAATACTAACGGTATTAGTAATGGTGTCAATTGCTTCATAAAAAAAAAAAAATTCTAGGATTAAAAACAAATGCAAAACCAAAAATCAAGCAAAACCTAAAAGCTTTCAGTATGCCTGAAACCTACAGCCTCTCTTGGAGATATAGAGGGTTTATGATTAGCTTGTTAAGATTCGGAGACGTACTAAAGAGACCCAAATTAACTCAGCCTCTCAGCTTTTGGACCACAGAACTCTCCCCTCCTCTGCACCACACACAGGTCTCTACATTTGGGAAGCAAAACTCTAGAGAAGGCATCATCAGTGACATGATTTGGAGTGACTGACACTTATTCCTGAGAGTAGATGATTCTTCAGCATCCAGGGAAACGTGTCAAGTTTGTATTAGATGAAATACGACTTTCTTTGCTGTGGAAACTTTTTTGAGCATTGACTATACTTGCAAATGTAAGGAATAGCACATCAACATGACATTAAATTTAAATGACTTTTGGAGATTTCAGTAGGTATAAGAATAAGAAAATATGCTATTTGAATAGAATTCGTCGTATTCTGTGTGCTGAGAGTTGCGCCGTGTTATTATGGTATTATGAATTACATCATATTTTCTCCTGTGCTCATTTCTGGAGAAGTAGGGCAAGGTTTTTAATAAAACATATTGACAGCTTTCCTGTGATTATAGAAGTAAGGCAATTAGAGACAGGGGCACTTACACAGGAAAATTTCAAACTACCCAGAATCACATTATCATTGTTTGGGAGCCTGTTTTTCTGGTTAATAGAAGTTTTTTTAATCACATTCCTAAGTTGTTAATGGATACATGATCCAGTGTTCCTTCGTATGCCTTTACCATATGTGTGTGTGTGTGTGTGTGTATACGTACACACACACATACATATATATGATCAAGTTTTCTAAACTTATTTTTCATATTTGAATGGGTAACTATTTGCTTAAAAAAGGTGTGCAGAGCGGCTTGGTTAATGAGCTTGTGCAGCAGGCAGCCTTCTTGGGCATGTGGTTTTAGGAAGTTGCTTAACCAAGTTCCCCATGCATTTGTGTTGTGTGAGTGTGTGCACGTGCATGTGTGTGTGTGTGCCTGCTTGGGGGCAGGGCACACCTTTTCCAGTTTCATATCTCTCCTTATAGATGGGCAGTTTTGTCAGCATGGCTCATGTGGAGGCCTCACGTAGTCGCTTCTATGGCGCGGCACCCACATCCCTCCTTAGGGCTGGGTCTGCATTCCTCCCACCTTCTGAGCTGGGCTGCTGCTGTCGCACGGAGATGTCTTTTCCAGGTGTAGCCTTTGGTGGAAGGAAGGAAGCAGCCTCTAACCAGGGTTAGAAGGGGATGCTCTTTGCCTTGATTTGGAGCAAGTCTGAGGCTACACCAGCTCCAGAGCTGCCCTCAGTCTGTGGAGGCCTCTGTTGCATGGTCCCCCGAGAGACCCACATCCCTGCAGGTGAGCTCTGGGTGCACCGCCCAGCAGAATGCCACGTGCAAGTCTGCATCTCAAATACCCACAAGACAAACAGGAATGCAAACACACAGCTCTGTGTTTTGTGATTTGGCACTTTTATTTCAGCTTTGCTGTTTCTCTCTGGTCTACAGAAGGCACCTGCTGGTGTCTCCCCACCCTCCCACCTTCTCTCTTCTCCATCCTCTCCTCTCTGGGATATTAATTCTGCCTCTCGTCTAAATGTTTGTCCTCAAGTGTGTTCTGTGATACCCTAAATACTAAGACATTTAACAAAAAAGTATTCTATGTTTAATCAACTGTGTCCATGATATTTTCTACTTAAAGATGTATAATGTCAATTAATGTATCAATAACCCTGAACAATCTGCTCATTAATAGCCTCATCTCATGTTGATTAAATCAGTATTTTCCAGTCATATTTGTTTATGGATATTCTTTTCTTATATAGCCTTTATTAATTTGGGGGGAGTAGAATCATGTTCCATGGGAAATTTTCTTGTGAAATGTAAATCTAGAATGAGGACTTTAAAAAAATAGATTCTCAACTGACCATTGAAAGTTCTCAGAATGGCTGGGCATAGAGGCTCATGCCTGTAATCCTAGCACTTTGGGAGGTCTAGCTGGGAGGATCACCTGAAGTTGGGAGTTCGAGACCAGCCTGACCAACATGGAGAAACCCTGTCTCTACTAAAAATACAAAATTAGCCAGGCATGGTGACGCATGCTTGCAATCCCAGCTACCCAGGAGGGTGAGGCAGGAGAATCACTTGAACCTGGGAGGCAGAGGTTGCAGTGAGCCGAAATTGTGTCATTATACTCCAGCCTGGGCAACAAGAGCGAAACTCCATCTCAAAAGTAAAATTAAAAAAAAAAAAATACATAAAATAAAGTTCTCAGAGATTTGATTGAAAGATGAAATCGATGATTTTGATAGATACGCTAAGGAGATGATTTCTCACTTCTAAGTAAAGATGTAACAATGTCTAAAACATGAGACTTGTAAATTCTTAGCTATAATTATTTTGTCTCTAAGCTCAAATCCCCCAGTGCCTTTGTATTTTGCCTGGGCCATTAATATAGGTCTCTAGAAACTTGCTTAATTTTTTTACAATCCTATATGTCAGTTTCCATTTTATTTATTTGTTATTGACATATTGTAGTTGTGCATGTTTTAGGGATACTTGTGATATTTTGATACCTGTATACGATGTTATGATGATCAAGTCAGGGTAGCTGGGATATCCATCACCTCGAACATTTTTGTTTTCTTTGGGTTAGGAATGTTATAATTCTACTCTTCTAGCTATTTTTAAATATATAATAAGTTATTATTAATAATTTCCTACTCCGCTATCAATGTTAGAACTTATTCTCCTGTCTAACTGTATTTTTGTTCATCTGATTGTCATTGGCCATTCAACTGTCCATTGGCAAACCATTTGCCATCATAGATTTGGCTCCTCTGTTCCGTTCAGTGCCTGTTTCAATCGCGTCCCACCCTCTGCTTGCTCTCACCTTCTCGGGTATGCCGTGTGCTTGTAGCTGTCCACAGCTGGGGAACTTCAGCAGCCGGGCCCCAGCACATACGCCTAGCTTGGGACCTCACTAGGACCCGCCCATACCCTGGCACTCAGATAGGATATAACCTGTGTCCGAGGAGGTTCCTTTGATTCCTCATTCAGGACACATAAACACTCACAAACAGCCCGGAGAACGGCAGTGGGCAGCTGCACAACACATATGCAGGATTCTGCATCCTCGGTTACAATCCCAGGGAGCACAGGTTGTGCTGAGGCCAATTACCCTGACAATGTCAAGAAACCACTGTCCACCCTCCCACCACTCACAACATGAACACAAGTCCAACATCGTTGAGTGGGTTTTGGAGGTAACATATTTTTCATTTATGAAATTCACGTAAACCCATTTAAAAGCTACTTGCAAATTGGCTTGCCTTGGGTGCCTCCCCACTAAAAAGAAAGTAGGCTTTATAATTTGTCCAAATCACATGATATCAGGCACTCTCAGATATGCCTTTGTTGTAGAGGATTTAGCAACCTGCTCTCACGCTGCCCGGAGTCTCTGGACCACCCGTGATGATCTCAAATTGCTTCTAATGCAAGAGACAACCTTGGACCATGCTGCGTTTACACCTCAGCAGCTCCGCGGGCTGCACCGGCCCTGCTGGAGACAGAGGCTCAGGGCCAGGACGGGGCACAGGCTGCCCACCACATCTCATGCAGGGCTCCCTCTCTCTTTGGTCCTTGCCAGCTTCAGTGGACCAGAGAAGGCCATGCCTGTCCTGGCCCCATTAGCCACCCAGGAAGACCCCAAACAAGTGAAGGCGCTCATGGGAGAGCTGCTGCTGCTTCTCCCCTTAACCAGGACATCCCTGAGAAATGATGGGCCAGGGTCAGCACAGTCGGTGGAGCCCAGGCAGGGTCACAGCACTGGAAGGCGCCCTGGACAGCCACTGGTCTCCTACGCAGAGTCTAACAACCCCTGCACCATTCCTTCTGATGTGGCCAATGGCAGCAACAGTTTCTTGCCAAAGTTGCCCCTCTGGGGTACTCTGGGTATTTCATGCCCCACAGTTACCAAAGGTCTCACTGGTCTCTGCACTTCTAAACTAATTTTAGCATGAAGACAGGTAAACTGAGTCACATTTCTGACAAACATTGACACCTCGGACAACACCAACTTCCTCCTAGATGACCCACAAAACTTCAGGACATCCAGGGACGTACACCTGGAAGGCCTGGGCAGAGTGTGAGCAACCTTCTCCTTCGCTGCTGTGCCAACAGAGTGACCTGTCCATGTGCCTTCAATGGAGAAACATGCCCCTGGTCAAATACACTCAATGGGCACAATTCCAATGGTGAACAGATGTCACAGACCATGGCATCCCTCCGGCCACACATTATGCTCTGACCACAGTAGACACTGTGTGGCCACATTACTGTCTCCACCCACTGGCGAACCCCCTCTGAAGCCACAGTGCAGAACTCACCAGAAATTCCTTATCCCTTTCAAAAGCTAGGCATTCTTAATAGTGACCAAGGCCCTCATTTTGCATCAGAACACACAACATTGGGCTCTCGAACAAGGCATTTGATGGAGTTTTCACCTCCCTCTGCAGCCTCAGGGGAGGGGCGTGGTAAGGCACTTACTTCTGCAAATCCTGCTATTTATAAAACAGTGCATGGTCTTCTAAAGCACTCTCCCTCCTGCACAAGGCCATGCTTATGCCGAACTCTCGGCCATTAGGGTCCACGACTCCCTTTCAAAATGCATTTGCTACATCCCAAATGCCTTTCTTTGCTCTTAAGATGGCATGACACTATGAGGTCCAGGAGGACTACCTCACATCTGCTCCAGCTCCTCCTCCTCCGTCTCAGCTCCCAGGCCCGCCCCCACTGGGACAGGGCTGCACAGAAGGTGAACCTTTAGCTGTGACCCCCTCGCTATCTATCCAGATGAGAGGCGACTGTGTAAGCCACAAGTTTTACCAAAATTTCCAGCTGCAAATGTGATTCCATTAGTAAGACTGAGACTGATCTGACTCAGAAACCATGATAAGGGATCTACAACCACGTCAGTGTAAGGGCAGAAAGAGGCCAAGGAAAGTCAAATGTGGTTTCAACCAAAAGCATCCTCCCAAATGGAATGCAGCTGTTCCTGACCATAAAGACCTGGAATGGGAGTGTCCCTGTCCACAGAGTGACCACGTGGGTCATAAAGACCTGGAATGGGAGCATCCCTGTCCACATAGTGACCACGCAGGTCATAAAGGTCTGGAATGGGAGTGTCCCTGTCCACACTGTGACCACGTGGGTCATAAAGACCTGGAATGGGAGCATCACCTGTCTACACAGTGACCACAATAGTCTAGGTCCCCAGACTCCTGGGCTGTGGCACCCACCCTGTGCAGGTCACTGCTTGGTCTTCAGGCTCTTCATAGCCTGGTTCTGTCTATTCTGGGGGGTAGGCTTGGCCAGGATGCTGCAGTCCACCACACAGACCCCACCTTGCAGTGCAATACCCACTGGGCTATATTTGTTTCTGCCAACAGCGCTACCCACATTTACTTGTCTCTTCAACAATTCGACCTTCATCTCCCCTGGGGATGCCAAACCACAGGTGGCACCAGGTGGAAAACATCTTGCCATGCTCGGGGCAGCCCCAGTAGCCATTGCAAACCCACCAGGGAGCCACACAGTCCAGGAGGCGGCCCAGACACTGCAAACCCACCAGGGAGCCACACGGTCCAGGAGGCGGCCCAGGCACTGCAAACCCACCAGGGAGCCACACGGTCCAGGAGGCGGCCCAGACACACACCGGAAGCCTGGCAGCAGTTGCTTCTGCTCAAACCCGGCCATGCCAATACATTGTCAGATATTTAGGGTGCAGGGATAGGCCATCCTCGATTATCTGGGGAACCCTGGTGTCCTCACAGGGGCCCTTCTAAGAGGGAGGCAGGAGGGTCAAAGGCAGGGAAGGGGATGTGGGATGGGAGTAGCAGGAGAGAGAGTGGAAGGAAAGCAAAGATGTCACGCTGCTGGCTTTGAAGACAGAAGGGGCCATGAACCAAAGAGCACACACGACATCTGGAACCTGGAAAGGCCAAAGTGACAGATTCTACCCTGGAGCCTGCACAGGGAACTGGCAACACGAATCCTGTGGTTTCAGCTCCGTGAAGCTAATTCTGGACTTTTGGGCTTTAGAATTGTAAGCGGAAAAAAAAAGTGTGTTGTTTTAAGCCATCACGTTTGGGGTAATTTGTTACAGCAGCCATAAAAAACTCATGCACGTTCCCTCAGGGAGTAGTTTGGGCCACTGGAGTCCTAGGAGCTGAAATGCAGTCTGTCCAGGAGCTCAGGCCACGCACGTCTTTTGTGGGATTGCCTGTTGCAAAGCATGTCTTCGTGAAGTGTGAACAGTGTCTCCACTAACCATGGAGTTAACGCCACACGCTATTTATTCCAGCGCCTCGGTGTCAGTTAATCTCAAGTGCTTTCTCTCTGAAGATTCCCTGGAGGCTACAGAAATCAGATTTTGGGGAGGCAAACTTGTCTCCATAATCACAACACTCTTGAAATTGAGAGCAAAGACAAACGTAGTTTTTTGTAAAAGAAACTGGAAAACGTCAATGGACCAGGAGACATTTCTAATCAGGCTGGGCTCCGGGATGAATCTTTCTAAGATACGGATGCATCCTGGAAAATCAATTTGAAACATGACTACGAAGAGGAAGGATGAGATTGCGATCTTCCCCCATCCTCTCCCTTTCTCCAGCGTGACGGCTCAGATGGGAAAGCGGCTGCCTCTCTGTTCCTGCTGTGTGCACCTGCCTGGGTGAGGCTTTTTTCTCCTTCTTTCACTGGTTTGGAGGTGATTCTTCAATAAAGAACAAAGCGGCCTTGTCAGTGAATTACAGGCAGACTAAATGTTCAACTTAGCAGAAAGTCTGGCTTTGACTTCCACTATAACGGCCGGATGCAGAAGCCTTTTGTGCGGTCAGAAGCCTGAACGCCACACATCAAGTCTTTCTGCCCCTCGGAGATGAAGCCTGGAAGAAGCCATGACCTTTATTTGTGATGTGCTGCACTGGAAGGTGAGCAGGGATATTCAGCACCAATTGGGTGCTTTAAATAAAAAATCCTGCTTTCTTTTCCTGTACCGTAAATCTATCAACAAGTCCCTATTAATTAAAGTCTATACACACATTGCAATGTTAGCTGCCACACGGATTCTCTGCTTTCTCATTTCTAATGAGGAAAACTCCAGGTATTCCAATGACTTTAAACAGTGTGCAATCCATTTGCACAGTGTTGACACAAAGGATTCTTCATGGTGAGACGTGTTGGCTCGAAGGCATAGCTCTTTGTTAAGTGAAAGTCTGAGGTTTGACAGGAAGGGAGGAAAACGATGTTAGCTACTCACTGGGATTGTCTATCTGTTGCTGACTAATGTAATTAAACTAATTGGTAAACATGGTGTAACCATAGAAATGCACTGGAAAACAGGAAAATGTATCCCAATACACAAAACAATCCCTGGTGAAATGCTGAGACAGGAGTTTTAGTTGTAGAAAAGGAGCAGGAGAAGAACAGGGGAACTAATGTGTAGCTCTGCAGACAGTATCCTTAGAAAGCTGCAGATGAGGTATCGTTTATTCTAAAAACAATGCCAGGAGCATTGCAAATGCTGGTGTAGGTAACATTATTCTATATATTCAGTTTCCAGTCTTCAGAAAAGGAAGAGATTGGCATTTTACTTAAATTAACGATGCATTCCATGAAGAAATGAAGCAACTCAGACACTCAAGCTTTTGCATGACAAATGTATTCAGAAATGAAACCTGACAGGCAGAACGCGCTCTTTAGAGGAATGACATGGGTCTGCATTCTTACAGGGAGGGCTGGCAAAAGGTGGGTTTTCAAGTGGAGGTGCCTGAGGCTGGCAGGGTGAGTGGAGCAGCTCACAGCAGGTGAGAGGAAGGATGAAGACAGGTAGAGGGAGGCTGGATCCGGGGTGGGTGAGAGAAGAGGAGGGAGGAGTGGGTGGAGGAGCTGCCCCAGCCAACCTCTGAGCCCAACACTCAGTGGCACAGAACCCCAGAGGAAGTTAGGCTTTGAAGATGGCATCGTCTGGTGAGGGAGAGGAGAAAAGTGGTCCCAGACACTGCACCCGTGTGCACTAATTCAGTCCTCACACAACATCCTCAATGGATCAGGCGAAATTTCTTTCCCTTTTCTCAATGAAACTGAGTCACAGACATCAGCCGTGATGACCAAGGTGAGCACGGTCAAGGCTGAGGGCTCTGCTGGGGCATCTGACTGTGCTCTGCCTGCGGGGTGTGTGGGGCCCTGGGTGGAGGGGATGGAGGATACCCCACAGAGCACAGCTGGTATTCATGGTTTCCAGAAGCAGCCGGAGCCACACGCCACGGGCACCTGAGACCGTGGGACAGGTGACACAGCAGGGGCAGTCACAGGGGATAACTGGCTCGCTGGTGCTTTGCGTCTTGATCGGACCTGCAGTGTGGTGTGCCTCAGTTTCTCACCCATCACTCCACCACTGCACCACGCACACACAGCAGTTCCCTTCACGACTGGAGGGCAACAGCCAGGAGCCAAGGTTTTCTGGATTGCAGCTTGAACTTTAAAAAATGCTCAGGGTAGAGCGCTCCCCTGTCCCACCCTCTTGCTGCTGCCCCCACGCCGGGTGGTGAAGCTCCCAGGGGTTTCCCAGCTCCTTCCACAGTGGGGGCAGGGATATGAGGGAGATTGGGACAGGTGTCAGCCCACAGGGCGTGCTCGGCTAAGGGCATGCAGGGGCTGAGGAGAGCCAGGGGCTGGAGAACTCTGCACACATGACTCCACCCAGGAGTGGGTGGCAGGGAGCTCCAGGCAGGGTGAAGGCTGCCAGCTCCCCTGCCCACATGTGGTGCCAGCTGTGACCTGGCTGGAATAGCACATCTCCTTGAAGCACCGACCTGAGAAGCAGTGGACTGGGCCTGCCTGGCCATCTCATCGGGGGGATCTGTGAGCTCTGGCCATGTGCCCTAGGACACCAGGACTCTGGGTCTCAGAAGTTCCCTATGAAAATGCTAACAGAGCTCAGCGGGCCCCCAGCTCATCACCGAACCCTGCAGAAGAATGTGGTTCTGAGTCTGTCTCTCCCGCAGGAGCCTGGATCGCAGCTCCCTGGACCCCCAGTCACCCACAGCAGCGAAAATAACAGCTTACATCACTGACCGCCTCTCAGATGCTTCATGCTGATGGGACAGAATTAATTGAATTCCAGAGCTGGAAAGGACTTACCAGTGATTCCCAACGTCTTCTCTTGCATATTGAGAAACAAGTGATCCCCAGGGCAATGGGCTATCTGTGTGTTTCCCCCAAATCCATGCCTGGAAATCCTTGTCTCCAGTGTGGGGGTGAGCAGGTGGGGGTGAGCAGGTGGGGTTCTGGGAGGGAGTTAGCTCATGGGGATAGACCCTCCTGGATGAGGTGAGTGACCTTATGAAAGAGCCCCCAAGAGCTGCCTCGCTGGTTCCACCTTGTGAGGATGTGGTAAGAAGGTGGCCATGAGCTGGGATGCAGTTCTCACGGGACACCAAACCCGCCGGCAGTAATCTTAGACTTCCAGCCTCCAGCCTCCTAGAAGTAGGTTTCTGCTGTCTGTAAGCCACTGGGTCTGTGTATTTTGTCACAGTGGCCGCCGCTGACTGAGACATCCCATGGGCTTCAGCCAGTTCCAGCAGAGCCATCAAAGTTGGACCAGTGACTGTCCTGAGCAGGGCCCTGGGCAGCCACAGACCACGCCGAGCCTCTCCCTTGCACCTCGCTCAGGAATCCACGGCATTGCCGTCCGCCTGCGTTACCTGATCTGGGGGCTTTGGTTTTGCAATGCACCGTGTGGGAGAAAGACAGGACGTTGTTTTTATCTTTTAGATTATGAGGTGGAGACTCAGACTAAGTGAGACAACCGTGAAAATAAAACCAGAAACAAGACGCGCCGGGCACTGTGTCTTCTGGCTCCTGGCCCGAAGCTCCTTCCATGCCAACTAACTCAGGGTCCTGGGTAAATGTCGCCCCAAGCTATTCTCTGTGGGGCTTCAGCTCTGCGACCCCTCTGGAAATCACAAGGAGCGTGTTCTCTCGACTCAAGGTAGTTAGGGGCTTAGACAGGCAGCTCTTCCAGCAGAAGGGCATGGAGAGCAGTGAGAAGTTAGGGAGGAAGGCGACTTCCCTTCCCCATCCTGCTCTGTGCCCAGCGGGCTCGACGCCTGCCAGGGTGAGGTCTTGGCAGCTCCTGGCAGGTGAGGGGCCTCCATCCAGGGCACTTAGTCTTGGTCCCACGATGTCTCGGTAGCAGTCACATCAGGTAGGGCCCACGGTCACCTGCCTGGTGTGAGCAAGAGTCACCTTCTGCACTCACAGCATTTGGGGTGAGTTCTTCAAAACCACGTGGTGTGGGTGAGGAATAGAGTTTATGAGGAAAGTGTAATTAGGCCATGGTTCCAGCAGAAGAAGGCTCAGCTCGCCCAGCTTCCATCTTCCTTCACGGGGACGCACTGAGGGTCTGCATTCCAGGGAAGGACCACCCCTCTGTGGGAAAGTGGCCTTGTGGGGGAGCCCCCGCTGCTGGTTGTGGGTGCCAGCTGCTGACAGCTGTGTGGGAAGGTCAGAGGCTCTGTCCTTGCAGATGTGAGTCCCTCCTGTTGGGGAAGGGAGCCCCTGGTTTTAGGAATCTTGGGGGTGGGGGTGCTGGCTCCTGCAGGATGGGGAGGCCAGGCCCATCTCAGCTGTTGTGCACCAGCCAGTCACCAGCGTCAGCTTCCTCCTTAGTTATTTATACTAAGTAACTGCACTACAATGAGAAGTATTTTCTGAAATGGTGCTGGAAGCTTACTCCGGGTGTTAAGAAGACTGGCAATCGCCAGAGATGCCCGAGATTCCCCAGGGCCCCGGAGGAGAGCCTGGCTTACTAGTGTCGTCTGACTGATTGGATTGACCCTAGGAGTCAGAAAAGAGAGGAGCTTCCCCAGAAGATCCCTCCTCCCCCGCACTGTCTCCTGACCTCCTTCATTAAGGAGATGAGGCTCCAATAATCCCACTGAGAAGTGAGTCATTTCCTAGCTCCATTGTTCGTGCTCACGTTGTTAAGACCAGTAAAATCTCTGTAAGCCAGAGAGGTCTCTGCTCTGAATTATCCCAAAGCCCTACGGGGCCACAGCTTGAGGGCTCTGGGAAGGGCCATGGCCACCTTTCTCAGGAAAGGCTACCTGGTGAAAGCAGGGCGAGGGCACCCCTCCCGTGTGGCTTGTGGTGGAGGAGACTTCAAAGCCAGCAGCAGAGACTGAGTCCAGGCTAGCCGCATACTGAATCTTGTGTCGCATACAATTCTGGGGGCAGGTGTTCAGTCCCTGTCACACTGATTCGCCCAAAGCTTCTCCTCGCTGGCAAATTCTAGGGCTGAGATTTAAGGAGAGGTCTGCCTGCCCCAGCCCAATGCCTCTGTGTTCTCCCTCTCCAGGGATACGCAGTCGGTGGGACACACTGTCTTGATCCCCGAATCCTTTACTGAAGAATAAGAGAAGAAAAACTCATGTGAAATGGGAAGCATGTATTGGTCTAGGAGACCATGTCATAAAACATACAAGGAAAGGATTTCATGTTAGTAAAATGTAAGTTTAAAGATCCAACTTTGATCAGATGTACTGTTTCTAGGGGCAAGGTTTTAAGTGTGGCCGGGGTTGGGTGGCAACCCTCAGGGGCCTCCTTGGCAGCAGGAAGCCTGTGCAGGTGGCAGCGGGAGCTGGGATCCAGGGCTGCTTGAACAGGGGCTGTAGACACGTGTCTAGGAGGACAAGGGGTCTGCTGGACTCTGGAGCCAGCAGCTAGGCAGGGACGGGGAGCACAGCCCACGGCCTTTGTCAGGCCCATGCAAGTGAATGTGCGGGGAATGCGCGCAGCCTGGTGCCCAAGGTCCCAGAGCACAGAACTGCCACCAGTGCTGCCAGGGTCCCAGGGCCAGCCCAGCAGAACCAGCACCTTCCGCGCAAGGGTCCCAGGGTCCCAGGGACAGCCCAGCAGAACCCGCAGCAGCGCTGCGAGGGTCCCAGGGTGGGCCAGCACAGAAGCCAGCCAGCGGTCTCCGGCACTAGGCAGCCATGTGGGGGGCTGTCCCCAGATTCTGTTGATGTGGAGCTGCCCAGCACCCCTCAAGTTGCCTCCGTCCGAGGACGAGGTGGTGGAGTTAGAGTAGATGAGAACAGTTACATGGTCCCAGGGATGGGGGTGGAGCGCGGGGTTCGGGGTCAGGCTCAGAATGGAACCTTGGCCCCTCCACTCAGTGGTATGTGTGGTCTGAAGCGGAGGAGGAGGATCAGGAAGGGAACAGCACCCAAGAGCTGGGGAGGGGGTGCTGGTATTTGGCTAATAATTCAGTAATACCCAAATCTCATCCTTGGCCTATTTTTCCCATTCTCCCAGGAAATGTTTAAAAGGGCCAGGGTCTAACAAGGACATCCCCTCCCCGCCAACTTTTTTTTTTTGGTGAGATGGAGTCTAGCTTTGTCGCCAGGCTGGAGGGCAGTGGCGCCATCTTGGCTCACTGCAACCTCCACCTCCCGGGTTCAAGCAATTCCCTTGCCTCAGCCTCCCGAGTAGCTGGGACTATGTGCGCGCACCACCACGCCTGGCTAATTTTTTTTTTTTTTTGTATTTCAGTAGAGGTGGGGTTTCACCATGTTGACCAGGATGCTCTCAATCTCCTGACCTCGTGATGCACCCGATTCGGCCTCCCAAAGTGCTGGGATTACAGGCCTGAGCCACGGTGCCCAACCCCATTCCCCTTTTTCACTGTTCTGCTGATAGCACAATTCCCTCTCACCTTCGTGTGCAGCTGGGTCACCTGGGGTTCTGTCTTGCAGACCTGGGTCTGGCAGCCGGGAGACCGAGTCTGAGGGTGTATATGTAATGGGGTTGGGGTGATGAGATTGGGGTGATGCTGGCGGCCCTGCTGCCAGGAGCCCGAACACCGGTCCTTCCTCGGTTGGTGTGGGGCTCATACCTGGGTGTGAGGGGTCTTCTGTGTGAGGCAAGCCCTGTCTTCCCCACCCAGCAGTTCCCACAGTCTGGTGACTGCCCCAGCCATGTCTGCTTCACCGTGGAACTTGTTAGAGATGCAAATTTCTGGGCACTACCCCAGATCTGCTGGAGCTGAAACAAGGGGGACAGGACCGCAGCCCAGGTCTAACGAGCCCTCCAGAGGAGCCTGACGCTCGGGCGAGTTTGGAAACCATCGCTCCATCAACGGGCTTTAGGCCCTGCGGGGCCGTGAACCTCCTAGCCTTGGGCTCTGGAGGAGCCCCCAGCACAGCACCCGCTTCCTGCGGAGCACACGGCCTGGGCTCCTAAAGGCCTTCCTCACTCCATTTTTCTGCATCTGTGCACACTCCCCATTTCCTCCCATCTCCAGTGTCCCCGGTGGCTTCCTCCACTGCGTTTCAGGCCCCTTGCCTGGACTGAGAATAAATAAATACAGAGGAAGCGCTGGCCTCCTGCGGTGCCACCACCTTTGTGAAGGAAGAGGCTCTGAGGAGTGATGGAAACTTGCCCCCAACGTTGGAACACGACCCGCGGGGCAGGGCCCTTCAAGGGGCCATTGTGGCAAATTCCTACCACTCTCTGCCCTGAAGAGCGAGTTTGCAGGAGGAAGAAAAGCCTCAATCAAGGTTCTGTGTCTGCCTCTACTCTCAGAGGACTCCTGAGCCCTGCACCCCCTCTGTCACTTCCTCTTCCTCTGGCCTGGGGTCCTTCCCGCTGGACTGTGTTGGAAACTTCCTTGCTAAAGCTTAGCCCCTTGGAATGGATTCTAAATGCATAAGCTGATCGTATTTATGTCTGTTTTTCCCCTTAGATATTAGTGCTCAGATAATTTTGACTCAAGCTCTGTGAAGCCAGCCTCCCTCATATCACACCACCCGCCCCCCCCCCGTTTGAGGTCCCAGAGACTAGCGCTGGCTGTTTGCCCTGGACGGTTATAAAAGTCCTAACGCCTTAATGTGGTTTCAGTGGCTCCCTCATGGTCTGGCTGGAGGAGTAATACACTCTGCTCTACAAACTTAAGTGCCAAGATATGGATAAGAAGACTGGTTTTTAAAGCCAGGGGAACTGATGCTGACTCCCTGTCTCCTCCCATGCCACCCTCTGGGCGGGAACAGCGGCCGGGTTCACTGGGGGCTCCCACTGGCAGGCGTGATGCTGCTTGTCCTGTGGTCAGTGTGTTGCTGGTCATCTAGTCACACTGATGCCCACAGAGGGGTCCCAGGGTCCTTAGCCCACATCACTCGCTCCTTAGAGGTGTGGGCTGGTTAACTTCAGACCTTGGGAACTAGAGCCTGGATCTGGCCTTCCTGAGATGGTGAATTTGACTCCAGGAGGCTGCACACGGCTCCCGGTGTTCATGGACCAGTAGACTGTTCACATTTCATTCAGCCAGTTCCTCTTAACTTATTTCCAGATCCAATTTTTAATGTTTTTCTGAATGTTCTAAGGTTTTAGAAAATAACCTTCCCCAGGCAAGGAAGCACAGAACGTATACATTATTTAGGTTGAGAGAGGGCTAAAATGGGAACAATAAGGTAAATCACTATTTCTGAAGTTATATTCTTACCTAGCCTATGCTCACTTCTCTGGTCATCTGTGAGACTCTTAAAAACCATATTGCCTCCCCTCAGTGGATGCGAAGGTCAATTTCACGCCAGCGTGACTGGGCTGAAGGGTGCACAGGTAGCTGAGCAGACATTTTCCCTGGGTATGTCTGTGAGGTTGTTTCTGGCAAAGAGACTAATTCAACCAGTGGATGGGTAAAAAGATCACCCTTCCCAGTCTGGGTGGGCACCATCCAGTCCACTGAGGGCCTGAATGGAACAGAGGCAGAGCAGGGGGAATTGGCTCTGAGCTGGGACCTTCTCCTCCTGCCCTTACACATTGGTGCCTCTGGTTCTCAGACCTTTGGTTTTGGACTGGGACCTGCACCAGCATCGCCAGCTTTCCTGGAACACCAGCTTGCAGATGGCAGATTACATAGGCCAGGGGGAAGCATAACTTCTTTTTCTCTGTTTTTTCTTGAGACAGGGTCTTACTCTGCCACCCCGGCTAGAGTGTGGTGGTGCAATCTTGGCTCACTGCTGTGTTGACCTCCAGGCTTCATCCATCCTCCCACCTCATCTTCCCAAGTAGCTGGGGCTACAGGCGCATGCCACCATGCCTGGCTAATTTTTGTATTTTTGTAGAGACAAGCTTTCACTATGTTGCCCAGGCTGGTCTCGAACTCCTGGGCTCAAGTGATCTGCCTGCCTCGGCCTCCCAAAGTGCTGGGATTACAGGTGTGATCGAGCCAATAACTTCTTGAGATGTTATTTAATCTTGTTTATCTGTGTCTATAATTGCATGAACCAATCCCTCATGATAAACCTCTTTCTATATGTTCATATACATCCTATAGCTTCTGCTTCTCTGGGGAACCCTGATCAATACAGCAGATTATGAGCAAACTGGAACCAGGGACCATGCCTAACAAATATATGGGCATTTTCATCTGTGATTTTTCCATTGCTTAGTTTGCTTACTTGACAACATACAAATACAGTTTGGAAAAAAAAAGTTTTACAAACAAAATAAAAAGCAAAACAACAAACCAGAGAAAATTGCCAGAAATGTCACAGACATTGAGTTCATGGCCTTAAACTATCAGTCTACACACTTGGCAGGCAGGAAAGGCTCTACATCAATGATTCATAGGAAATGGAAATGTGTCATAAATAAGTAACAGTGTTTTATTTCAACAATTCTAAAATAGATACTGGTCAACTATAAGTCAGAAAAAAATGAGAAGCCCAAATAATATTCAGCACTGATCTTGGCCCAGATACAACTATTCCTCTCACTGTTAGTGGGAGAATAAATGGGTGCCACTGTTTTTAAGCTGTTTTACAATATTTTTCAAGACATACAGTGATATTAAGATTCTTTGAATCTTAACAATTGTAACTTCAAAAACATATCTAAAGGGTTGATTCCAGATGCAGACAATAATGTATGCATAAAAAGTGGTATTAATTGGCCAGGTGCTGTGGCTCATGCCTGTAATCCTAGCACTTTGGGAGGCTGAGGTGGGTGGATCACCTGAGGTCAGGAGTTCGAGGCTAGCCTGGCCAAGATGGTGGTGAAACTTTGTCTCTACTAAAAATTCAAAAATTAGCCGGGCACAGTGGCGGGTGCTTGTAATTCCAGCTACTGCGGAGGCTGAGGCAGGAGAATTGCTTCAACTCAGGAGGCAGAGGTTGCAGTGAGCCAAGATTGTGCCACTGCACTCTAGCCTGGGCAACAGAGCAAGACTCCATCTCAAGAAAACCCCCCAAAACCAAAAAACCAAAAACCTAATTTACATTCCCACAAACAGTGTAAAAGCGTTCCTATTTTTCCACATCCCCTCCAGCGTCTGTTGTTTCCTGACTTATTAATGATTGCCATTCTAACTGGCATGAGATGGTATCTCACTGTGGTGTGATTTGCATTTCTCTAATGACCAGTGATGATGAGCATTTTTTCATATGTGTTTTGGCTACATAAATGTCTTCTTTTGAGATGTGTCTGCTCTTATCCTTCACCCACTTTCTGATGGGGTTGTTTGTTTTTTTCTTGTAAATTTGTTTAAATTCTTTGTAGATTCTGGATATTAGCCCTTTGTCAGATGGATAGATTACAAAAATTTCTCCCATTCTGTAGATTGACTGTGCACTCTGAGGATAATGACTTCTTTTCCTCTGGGTAGATACCCAGTAGTGGGATTGCTGGATCAAATGTAGTTCTACTTTTAGTTCTTTAAGGAATCTCCACACTGTTTTCCATAGTGGTTGTACTAGTTTACATTCCCACCAGCAGTGTAGAAGTGTTCCCCGATCACAGCCTTCATGCCAGCATCTACTGTTTTTTGATTTTTTTGATTATGGCCATTCTTGTAGCAGTAAAGTGGTATTGCATGGTGGGTTTGCATTTCCCTGATCATTAGTGATGTTCAGCATTTTTCCATGTTTGTCAGCCACTTGTACATCTTCTTTTGAGAATTGTCTCTTCTTGTCCTTACCCCACTTTTTGAATGGAATTGTTTTTCTTGCTGATTTGTTTGGGTTTGTTGTAGATCCTGGATATTAGTTCTTTGTCAGATGCATAGACTGTGAAGATTTTTATTCTACTCTGTGGGTTGTATGTTCACTCTGCTGACTGTTTCCTTTGCTGTGTGCAAAAGCTCTTTAGAGTAATTAAGACCCAGCTATTTATCTTTGTTTTTATTTCATTTGCTTTTGGGTTCCTGGTCATGAAATTTTTGCCTACCCCAATGTCTAGAAGGGCTTTTCCAACATCATCTTTTAGAATTTTTATAGTTTCAGGTCTTTGATTTAAGTCCCTAATCCATCTTGAGTTGATTTTTGTATAAGGTGAGAGATGAGGATCCAGTTTCATTCTCCTACATGTGGCTAGCCAATTATCACAGCACCATTTGTTGAAAAGGATGTCGTTTCCCGACTTTATGTTTTTGTTTGCTTTGATGATGATCAGTTGGCTGTAAATATTTGAGTTTATTTCTGGGTTCTCTATTCTGTTTCATTGGTCCATGTGCCTATTTTTATATCAATACTATGCTGTTTTGAGATGATGATGACCTTATAGTATTGTTTGAAATCAGGTAGTGTGATGCCTCCAGATTGGTTCTTTTTGCTTAGTCTTACTTTGGCTATGTGGGGTCTTTTTTGGTTTCATATGAATTTTAGAATTGTTTTGTTTAATTCTGTGAAGAATGATGGTGGTATTTTGATAGGGATTGCATTGAATTTGTAGATTGCTTTTGGCAGTATGGTCATTTTCATGATATTGATTCTACCCATCCATGAGCATGGGATGTGTTTCCATTTGCTTGTGTCATCTACTATTTCTTTCAGCAGTGTTTTGTAGTTTTCCTTGTAGGGGTCTTTTACCTCCTTGGTTAGGTATACTTTCATCTGTGTTAACTCTCTCTGCTTTTACTTCCTCCTCCTATATAAGGTTTATCTCTCCACTTGTATTGTGAATTCCATTTCCTTATTCTTTCAAGCCTATAACTAAGCCCTTACTTCCCTGAATGTTCATAATCTTCCTTTGACATCTTCTCACTGACACACAAACATGCTCTAGTATTTCCTATACTGAAATATACAAGTGACAGCATCTGACCCCCTGCACCATTCCTTCTCAACAGGAAAGCTCTGTTCTTAGGTTTTCTCTCTGTAAAATACTTCTCCAGTCCATTGTAATTAAGAGCTTAATTTCAGCCCCTCTTTCCTTCCTGGACTTACTGCATCTGTGCTCTGTTTACACCTCTGTCTGAAATTACTCTCCTCAAGGTTATTGTATTAGTCTGTTCTCATGCTGCTAGTAAAGAAATACCTAAGATTGGGTAATTTATAAAGAAAAAGAGGTTTAATGGACTCACAATTCCACATGGCTGGTGATGCCTCATAATCAGGGTGGAAGATGAAGCAGGAGCAAAGGCACAACTTACATGGTGGCTGGCAAGAGAGTGTGTGTAAGGGAACTCCCCTTTATCAAGCCATTAGATCTCATGAGACGTATTCACTATCAAGAGAACAGCATAGGAAGGACCTGCTCCCATGATTCAATTACCTCCCACCAGGTTCTTCCCAAGACATGTGGGAATTATGGGAGCTACAATTTAAGGTAAGATTTGGGCGGGGACACAGCCAAACCATACCAGTCATCCATCACGAGCTGGCTGGATCCCATATCTTGCTCTGTCCTGGTCTTCATCGACCAAATTGCAGCAATCAGCACTGTGGACAGCTCCTTCCTTTTTGAAGCACTCTCTCCTCTCCATGACATCCTCCCAGGTTTGCCTCATTCCACCGTGGCTTTCCCTTTATTCTGTCTTTACTGATTGGCTGACTTTTATCCTCTGGTAGAGTTTCTGTGTTGGCTTCCCTTAGGTCTCCATTTCTACCTGCAGGCTCTGCTTACCTAAATACATTCTGTAGAATGAATAATCCCAATTTTATATCTTGGTGGCAACTTCTTTCATTGAGCTGTGAACTCAGGTAGACAAAGTCCTGCTCAGCGTCACCATTTGAGTGTGTAGCGTGTGTTTCAAACTAAGATGGTTGAAACAGAACTCTTGGTTTCTCGAAATCTTGACCCAAACCTTAAGTCTTTTCTTGCTACTCCATTTTAACCTCATCTTTTTGTTGGATATGAAGTGAGTGCCGCTCATTAAAAGAAAATTACAAAATATCATATGCTTAATCTAGAAAACAAGATCCACAAATCTGCAAATAGCCTTCATCGTGCATTGGTTTAGATCCCGCCAGGTGCTTTTCTATCCACTTTCACTAAAAAAGTGGTTTCTTATTGGCGGATGATTCTTTCAGTTTCAAAACACAGAATGTTAAGTCAAATTCTTCTAAGCAGAAAATGAATTTACTCCCTCATACAACTGAAAAGCCCAATGGGTGACTCTGCCAATTACAGGGCCTCAAACCACGCCAGCTCACAACATGACATGGCCTCTTTCAAGAAGATGGACTGGCTTTAGTTGAAAGTGTCCCAGCAAAAGGAAATGTTGGTTTCCTGTAAAAACCAGCAGCAACACCAGGGAGGATGCTCGTTGGTGCAGCAGGATTACAAGCTCACTCCTGAGCTGATCACGACGGCTGGGGGATACCCCATTTGGTAAAGTGCTTTGCCCCAAACCCCATGCCACCCACAGGACTAGGAAAAGAGGAAGAGGGAGTTTCCTTAAGGAAATGATGAGCAGACAAAAAAGTCAATGCCACAATAATATTTCTACGCTGTTTCTCTCATTAAGCAAGAAACTAGAAACGTCTTTCAGTGTCAATAAATATACTTTAGCTACACCAGTTTCAATGATTGGGCTGTGGTCAGATATGTGGAAGTTTAATAATTTAACATCTCTTTGCTGATAAACATTTAGGTTGTTTCCAGATTTCTTTAAGACATTATTGTATGAATATCCTTTTAATGAAATATTTGAACACATACATTGAATTCACTATTACCATGCTTAAATGCTGTTAAGAAATGGAATCTCAGGATCAAAAGGCACATGTGTTTAATGCTGTTGGTAGATTTTATTAACTCACATTTCTAAAAATTATGCAAATATACACTCCTATCAGCAAGATATGCCATTACAGATTATTTTCATCATCTTCATAACAGCAAGGTTTCCTCATCTTCCAATTATATAAATCCTTTGCTTCTTGTTTTTGCTTTGAATTCATAGATTAATTGTGAAGAATTATTAATTTTTTATTTCATGCTATATTCCCCAGCAGTATCGCATAGGCTGCGAGTCAGCCGGAGCTATAATAATAATTAGATAAGGAAGGTGCATTGGTTTGCTTTCACACTGCTGATAAAGACGTACCCAAGACTCAGAAGAAAAAGAGGTTTAATGGACTTACAGTTCCACATGGCTGAGGAGGCCTCACAATCATGGCAGAAAGCAAGATGGAGCAAGTCATGTCTTAAATGGATGGCAGCAGGCAAAGAGAGAGAGAGAGAGCTTGTGCAGGGAAACTCTCCTTTATAAAACCATCAGATCTCATGAGACTTATTGACTATCATGAGAACAGCATGGGAAAGACCTGCCCCCATGATTCAATTACCTCCCACCAGGTCCTTCCCATAACATGTGGGAATTCAAGATGAGATTTGAGTACAGTGAAACTATATCAGAATAATAACTGTCATCTGCAGAGTATTTACAAAAGGACAGCTTTGTACCCCCAACCATTGCCATTATTACTTCATTCCTACATGACCTCCTGTTTAACTACTTCCCCAACTTTACCCCCTCATCTTCACACTGCATGGGGTCCCAAAGGTCTTTCCCCCTCAGTTATGCTTGCTTTGTTCTTAAGTCATTTGCTTTTCTTGACCCTGGAATAACCTGCCTGAGCATCTACACAGCCACTGCCTTGCTATTATCCTAATCTCTATTTCGTTATCAGCTTCACAAGCCTTATTTCATTGCCTAATCTAAAGCAGGTCCTGCCTCTTCCAACCCAGCGTAGTCCCTCACCTTGTTTCACAGTCTTCTCAGCACTTGTTGCTGTCTGAAATCATCTTGACTACTTATTCGTGTTCTGATTGTCTGTTTCTCCCACTAGAATGTAAGTAGGAGCTTGTGTCCTCCTACTCCCCTGTCCCAGCACCTACAGCCCTTCTTGTTCAGCCCCTGATACGTGCCTAACACGCAGGCTAACACATGCATGGATGACTTCAGTTACCTGGCTGGAAAATGCTGGATTCCATCTTGACTTGTGTTTTCTTTTCATTAAGGTTTATTCATTTTATTTTTCTCTTCCTCATTCTCTTGCTTCATTCCTGTCCTCGATCATGGCAGCCTAAGTTTAATTTCACATCACCTCTGGACTGTTTTAATGCCTTAATGCCCTTACTTTTTTCAGTTGCTTTTTCTATTAATTCTTTCTATAGATCACTGTGGAATTAATCTTTCCATAAAGGAGATAAAGAAAAATGTCATTTATAAATAAAAACTAGTTGTATCTTTCTGTCTCTGAAGTGGAGAAAATTATATCAGTAGGGAAATAAAGTGGTATGTGATTCCTTTCGGCAACAGCTCACAGCAGTTGATTGGGGAGGGAGAAAGGAAAGGGGGTTTCTGAGAGCATCTGTCAATCTTTCTATTCTGTCAAAGGGCGTGGTCTGAAGTCTACTTCTTTCCATTTGGCAGGCAAATGATTAGGTGTTGAATATGCAGAGTCAAGCTGAGAACCTTGCGGGAGGTGGGAAAGAAAATTCTTTGCTTCATAAAGTGAGGATAATTAAGTTTACAGAGAAAACTTGAAGGAGAGGGAGCTGATTATAGGAAACAGTTTGGAAGCAGGTGGAGCAGACTGTGAAACATAGAAACGGAAGAGCCTTTGTTGTCACGAATGTTCAGTAAGTCAGCAGCACCCACAAATGCGTTGGATGCTGGGAGCTTTGTAGGCAAGGTACGGGGGGGATCCTTATTGAGCAGAGGTGCAGAATGAGGATGTAATAGGATGGCCAACAAGAGGCAATCATTTATTTATTTATTTTCTTTTTCTTTTCTTCCCCATTCTTTTTTTTTAATTGCATTTTAGGTTTTGGGGTACATGTGAAGAACATGAAAGATTGTTGCATAGGTGCATACGTGGCAGTATGATTTGCTGCCTTCCCCCCCTTCACCTATATCTGGCATTAGATGCAATTATTAAGTAAACTCAGCTCACGTGTGAAAATAAAAATGCCAGTCAACTCCCACTTCTTGATAACTGGAAATTCATCTTCCCAGGAGGGGTAGCACTGGAGTCAACTTCATCTGGAACTCTGCAAGTTGGGTGTCAAGGTTGACATCTAGGACATATTTGGAAAAGGTGCTTCCTGCCTGTAAACCATCTCCTGGGTAAGATTTGGTTTGTCCTCTGCCAGTAAACAAAGCACAGACCCAGCCCGACACTCAAGACCCTTCGTGCTCTGACCCTCACCTGCCTTTTCAAACTCATTTCTAAAACCTGCCCTATGTGAGCCATTGTCTCTACCCAGAAATGGCCAGGGCTAGGCCATACATTTTTGTTTTTTTGGTGCCATGTTTTGAATCCCCTTTGGAATGATGACAAGTTTCAGGCCCATCTCAAGGAAAACGTGGTGACAGACGTTTAGTAGATAAAGCTTATCTAAAAGGATATGGCTTATGGACAACACACATTTCTTTCACTATTTGAAGAATACTGAGTAGGAGCAAAGTGATCAAAACGTTTGTAGCTCCCAAGGGTAACTGAGACCTCTGGGTGAAATGTAAAACAACGCCAATTTGGAAGACATGTAGAAAGACTATCTTAACAACAGAATCGGAATAAGCTGACTCACGAAGCGAGTTTCCTGCTGGAGATGTCCACAGTCACAGGTAACTCCAGGTGGGGACAGTGCCTCTGAGCACAGGCAATTGTCCTATCATCCATGAAAGTCCCTTTCAAACTCTAAGAATGTGTGGTTACAGAGCAGCCCAATTACTCTTGAAGTTTTTCTTGTCAATATTTTATTTTTCCGTCTCTACACCTTTATGGATGATCTTGCTGGTACCAAGCTTCTGTTTTGCTTTTAGTTACCTTTTCATGTGCCCATCTGGTATTCTCAATTAGACTGTAAGTGCACTGAGGACAGGGGCTGCATTTTATTCTCTGCATCTCAAGCACATGGTAGAGGTCCCATTCCCACGTACCAGTTAACTACCTACTTTAGCCCAACTTCCAGTTTCCTTCAAGGTTGCTTATTCCAAGAACGTCCTTGATAGGTAGTCTTTTTACATTCGTGGAAGAAAGTGATGAAAATAAATAATTCACCTAGTGTATTAACATTGGAAAATCTAGTGAATTTTGCCTTTTCAGTAACACTTCAGGAGGAAGTAATGTTTTAATCAAAAAGAACATTTGTATCTAACAGGGGACTCTCAGACCCTGACTCAGGAAGGGGAGAAGGTACAGGAGTGGGTGGATGATCCCAGACTCTGTGAAATCTGACCATGGCTACCCCTTTGTCTTGTTCAAAGACTGGTGCCATTCTCATTCATAATACTGTCTCCTCACACATTCTACTGTGTACAATTCTCTCTTTATTTATTTGATGGTTATGTAGTTAACATATCCTCCCATGGGCTGGTGTTATGTGTTCACAATCACTGAGACTGAATTTAAAGAGTGTTCTTTTCTCAGGAAATTGGACATTCATTCCTCTGAGCCATCTCTCTGGGGAGATGTTCAGGCTGACTAGATGGAGGTCTTCCAGGTCCTCTGGTTTTGTGGTGAGTGGAAATCCTACCATACTGGATCTTTGGTGGCTTTCCAGGTGTCCCACGCTTTTCTGGTCAGACGTCCTGTGTTAGCTCTGCTGGAGTGTCTAGATCTTGCCCCAGATCTATTAGCTAAAAACCTAACAGGCTTTGCATGCCACACTTGCCATAAGGAGTTTTTAGGACTGGAGGCTCTCTGGAAAACCGTGGCTTCCTCAGATGTCTTCTCCATGGCAGCAGGCCTGCCTGCCCTGTGTTCCGCTTGTCCTGTTTTCAAAAACACACTCTCCCCTCTCAGTTGTTAGTGCTGTGTTCATTACTGCACTTGGTTTTCCGTGTCTTACATGTTGTGGATGGGCTTAACAAAGAGCCATGTCTATGAGAAGGCGTATGTTTATCGGGCTGAGCTAGCTCACACTCCATTCTGACCTCATCTAGTGTTTCTCCCTATCCTGCCAAGCCTGGAGCTGAAAACATCTCCCAGATCCCTTGCAAGTAGGCTTGAGTGAACAATTGGGCGGGAGGCTGGGCAGGAGCCCTCGGGTTTTGTCACGGATGCAGGTGGAGACCGCACTGGTCCAAGGCCTCAACACCCTGATGTGACCCTCCTGGGCAGGCTGCCCTGCCCCTCACGGGGGGGGCACCACTCTCCCGGGGTGAGGAGCCTTCACTGCACCAGTGATTCGGAAAGCCACCTAGTCCCTGCTGATAAGCCTCTGTTTGCTTAATCTGGCTGGAATGGTTCTTACTGTCAGCAATTGAACCCTGAGCTAATACAATTAAAGATCATTAAAATTAAATAAATTTAATGAATAAACCAGTGAGCTGTATTTCAGTTTACAAATAAGTTTTCAGCACTTAAGCGTTTTCTCAGAAAGCCCTTACCATTTTGTAAATGAAATATTTATTTCCCCAAACATGTCTGTTTCACAGAACCTCCACTGCATGCTGGGAGCAGAAACAGGCTCTGGCTTCACTGCGTGAGACAGCACCTCTCACTCCCACGTGGTTTTGTAGCTTTGCACCCGAGCTAAGGGCAATAAAAGCTTTGCTCAGAACTGGAGGCTGTTGAGTTCCAGGACAAGAAAAGTCAGAGCCAGAAGGTCTCTTCCTGGGCCTGACTAACTCTGGAGATGAGAAAACAGCATCCTCCATGTGGAATCAGCCCAGAGCCTGGGTGATGCGGGCACGGAGTCAGGAAGGAGAGGCTGTCAGAGGCAGGGGACTCAGCTCTGAAGGAGGGCCGCCTGCCGCTTCCCATGCCTGTGGGAGGAAGTGAGCCCTGCCCAACGAGAAGGCAGAGAGCCTCCAAACGCCTGCTCTCACCTTCTCCTCCTTAGGGAGTCGTTTTGCCATTTATTTAAAAGTCATGTTTATGGAGGTATAACTGTTTACCGAGTAGAATTCATCCCTTTTAATGTACAGTTCAATGAGATCTGACAAATATATTCAGCTGTGTAACCACCGCCACAATAGAGTTTCCTGGCGAAGCTTTGGAGTCAATTCTCTCCCCCAAAGCCAGTGCACGTAGTCCTGTATCAGATACTCCTTTGCAAGTGTTTTCTCCCATAGTCGCACCTCCCTGACCACAGCCAGGAGATGTTCTCTGTAACCACCGCCACAATAGCTTCCTGGTGAAGCTTAGGAGTCAGTTGTCTCCCCCAGTGCCAGCTCATGGTGGCCGCTGTTTGCTTTACCCGGCATGTCAGGCAGATGGCTTATACGGCATGTAGGCTCTGTGTCTGTCTTCTCCCATTTAATGACATAACGCTCCTGAGATTGATGCATTCAAGGCAGACAGTGGCTTATCACTCGGTAGTGCTCCACTGTGCATGGGTCCCAAGCTTTGTGTCTGCAACCGCCAGCTGGTGCACGTTGGGGCTGTTTCTATTTTGTTTTTGGAGATTATGAACAAAGCTACAGTAAACATTTGCCTTCAGTTCTTTTTTTTCCCGCATATCTTTTTATTTCTATTGGAAGAATGCCTGTGGTACATTGCCAAGTCAACATGGTGGGTGTATGCTGAATTTTGAAGAAACTTTCAAACTGTTTTCCAAAGTGTTTGTGTGAGTTTTCACCCCTTACTGCAGTGTGTGAAGATTTCAGCGACTCTGCATTCTTGCTAGCTTTTGCTATCAGCCAGTTTCTGGTTTTTAACTTTTTAAATTAAAAAAGCCGTTCTAGTAACTATATGGAATTTCATTTTCATTTTAACAACTGATGATGATGAGCAGCTTTCTATGTGTGCTCATTTGCTGCCTGTGTCTCCTTGTTGGTGAAATGTCTACTGAAATATGTTGCCCTTTAAAATCGGATCATTTGTCTTCCTGTTGAGTTGTAAGAATTCTTTACATATTTATATGTCTTCTAGATAAGTCCTGTACCAGATATTTGTTTGCAAATGTTTTCTCCCAGGCTTCTGACTTCTCATTTTGTTAATAGTGTATTCATTTATTAACTGAGTACTTTCTATAGTTCCACATTATTTGCCAGTATTGGCTTACTATGAAGCCTTTTTAAAAGTTATAAAATAGTTGCTTTAGGGTTAAAGTATACATCTGTGCTAGGAGTAAAGACTTCTCATATTCTCATCATATCCTGTCTTCAAATGATATGATGCCACTTCATTTAGAGTAAAATCTTAGAACAGATGCTTCATGCATATGCTCTTTGTGTGATTCTTATGTATTTTACGTCTACGTATTACTTGTTATATTCATTTTCATAGAAAATTACGGCTGCGACACTTTATCACAGAAATAACACAAATTTATCATCTTGCAGTTCTGGAGGCCAGAAGGTCTGCCAAAGTCTCCCTGAGCTGGAGTCCAGATGCTTGCTGGAGTGTACCCCTTTCTGGAGGCTCCAGGGAAGAAGGTTTCCCTGTCTTCTTCAGCTTCTGGAGGCCACTGCATTCATGGCTACAGCGCCTTCGTCCAGCTCCGAGACCAGCCAGACCTCTGTGGCTGCCTGCTCTCCTGTAGTCACACCTCCCTGACCACAGCCAGGAGAAGTTCTGTTTTTAAGGCAGCTGTGGTTAGATTGAGCCTCAGCAGGTAAGCCAAGAAAACCTTCCCATCTCAAGGTCCTTCATTTAATTCCATCTGCCAAGTCCCTGTTGCCATGGAAGATGACATATTTGAAGGTCCAGGGTTAGATATGGACATCTTTGGGGTCTATTATTCTGTCTACCACAACATGTGAGAGACCGAATAGTGAGCTGTTACTGTTTTAGTGTTCCACACCAGTTGTGTGTTTAAAGTGAATAAAAATTAAAACGTGTTTATGTTTACCTGTACCTTACCATTTGCAGAGCTCTGTTTCTCTGTGTTATCCAAATGACAATTTGGCATCACACTCCTGCCTGAAGAATTTTAGCATTTCGTGTACAGCAGGCCTGCCAGCGATCCGTTTTCTTGGCTTCTTTTTTTGGTCTGGATTATCTTTATTTCACCTTTTCTTGGAAAGACATTTTCTCTGAGTATGAAGTTCTCTCTGACAATCATTTTCTCTTTCATTATTTTAGAGGTGTCCCTCTGTTACCTCCTGGCTTGTATTACTTCTGAGGAGAAGTGTGCCGAGATTCTCTTTGATGTCCTGTAAGTGATGTGTAAGGCTTCTTTCTCTTGGTTGCTTTCAAGATTTTCTCTGTATTTTTTTTCCCCAGAAGTTTGAGAGTATTTTTGTTTGCCTCTTGATTGTCCTTCTCAAGCTGTGCTGAGCTTCCAGGATCTGTGATCTTTTTCTTTAATGTTGGAACATATTTCTTCTCTCCTGTTTATTCCTGTCTTTCTTCCTAGGGTACCAATTACACCTGTGTTAGACCAAGTGTAGTATCCCGGTGGTTTCTTGTTCATTTTCCCCCCTTTTTCTCACTTTTGTTTCTCTTTCTGTTTTTTAGTTGCTGTGACTTTTCTCAACCTAGCTTTAAGATCATTGATTCTTCAGTGGGAAGAGACACAGCATACCTTTCTTTCTCCTGAATCCACAGAGTAGTTTCTCTGCCCTGAGGAGAAAGGGCCGGGGCAGTGAGAAAGCCCGGTTTTATGGCCAGATGCCCAGGTTTGCCCAGTGCCGATGCTGGACCAGAATAACCAGAGGCCTCCTGCTCTACCCTTTGCTTGACTGATTCTAGCACTGAGAAGTCAGCAATGATGACTGAGCACCAGGGGGAGCCAGAGTGGAGGAAGACCCGGTCCATGCTGCAGGTAGCTCGGGCCTGCAGAGAGAAAAGAGATGCAGGGACACAGACCCTACTGAAACCAAACCCTTCTGAAACCAAACCCTTCTGAATCCTCGCCCTGCTCTGAGCCCAAGGCAACCAGTCCCCTGGCTTTCCACATCCTACGCAGAAGCAAACCTCGAGAGCATAACATGCTATTTAAATAAATTGTGAGTGCCAAGACTAGCATTTCACAAAAAACTGCATGTCAGGATTCTGAAATCAGTGTATGCATGCAGGGATTTTGCAGCATGTAAAGGCTTTAGATCCTAAGCCATTGATGCTCCAGTTCCCAGTAAGCTGTTTTTTCTTTTCTTTTCCTTTCTTTTTTTTTTTTAATTTGGAGCTTAAAATTTCCTTCTCATTATCTTATCTTTTCTGAGATTCCCCAATGAGCAAAAAATTTAAAAGAAAAAGTCATGGACTGTAACATATGAAAGGTCAGTAGAATATATTTATTAGATGAATGCCACAGACATAATAATTTTCTCTTTTTCCTTTAATGAAAATGTCAACTTACTTTGTGGTTATTTGGGAAGCATATGATAGATTACTTCTTAATACTATTCTGGTATAATTGTTTAAAGGAAAAACAGCCACGTAGGTTCAATAAATTTGGCATAAATAGGTAAAATGTCTATTATCCTAAATTTTCTTCCCCAAAAGAAAATTTTACCTTAACAAGTATATGTGTGTGTGTGTGTGTGTGTGTGTGTGTGTGTATCTCCTTACTATTAGAATAAAGCAGGTGGCTTAATTAATAATCTGGAGACTTTAATGATAGTCTTCTTTTCCCCAAGAGCTTTCTAAAACTGGAATTGTGTTTGAACTATGTGTACATCCTTGTCATTCAATACTAAGATTATTTTATCACACTTCTCTGTGCAGGTTTTCTGAGCTGAATTACTTTTCTAATTACAATAATTATCCGCACATAATTTAGGCCAAATTTGAAGCACTTTTCGACTTACAATTTCTAGATAATTGCTGGCAGTGCATGATCTACAAATGAGCTGGGTCTTAACAGTCCCAGAGTGAGTTGTATAATTTTGACTGTGTCCTAGAAAAAAATATGATATGATGGTTCTGTTTCTAGGCCTTCCAGCCACATCCTTTTTAACCCGTCACGTGCCTGAGGTATAGCATGGTGGTAACATTGTACTCTGGAATAGAATCATTCATATAATATAATGATGTTAATGTTAAAAGTGCATTTGGACATTTGTTAATCAGGTTTTTAGAACAGAGCTGCTTCGGGAGATGGCTGGACCGCCATAGCCCTGCATTTTCAGGGAGCCACTCACCGAACCCACTACTGCGGGCACCACTGATCCCTGAGGGAGACCTAGGCACCAGCAAGATCTGAAGAAGGCGCTGTGTTCCTGGCCGGTCCCTTTGGCCCCTAAATGTGGTTCAATTCTTGGCACTGATGGGCTGGTCAGATCATGCTGAGGTCCAGCACTCCTTCAGTGGCTGAGCCATGGCATATGGACTCTGAGGACTCTTCCTGAGATGATGATTGCTTCTCAAGGGTGGGAATGAGTTCTTCCAGGGGTCAGCGGTGTGTCACAGGCAGGCACATTATAGAAAGTATACATTTTATTAAGGAGAAGGTCTCTTTACTTCCCCCAATATTAAGACACCTGTGGACTGGTGGCAAGGTTGCCCTGGGAAAGGTGGAGTATTTGTTGTTATGACCTAAAGCGGCACGACTAACACCATGTTTGCCGGAGCTCATGCCCACACTGCCATCTCAGGCTTTCTAAGGGAGAGGAAGCCAGAGAAGGCCCTTGAATTTCTAACTGATTGCTCCAGTAAAAAAATTACTAAGAAGGACTCGGTGGAAAAGGGAAAACTCAAAAGCGAATCGTGCTGTGCGGAAGCCAGAGCTCCATCCCCTCCCGGGATTAGAGCAACAGACTCCTGCTGTCTGGGCCTCATCACACCATGCGCCCTTTCCACATCAGCCAACCTGAGGACCAGCAAGACTCCCGAAGCTTGGCCCGTCCACGTCAGCCGTCCTGAGGACCAGCAAGGCTCCCGAAGCTTGGTTTCTCTTTGAGGCCAATGCTGTCTCTGGTGTTGTTCATTCTCATGCTAAACCCGTGGTCTCAGCATGCACAGATGCAGAGGCACGGTCTGCAGCCTTGCCGTCATTTTCTTGGGCATATATCAAAAGAGTATACAAAGGTAAGCGATTTTTTAAAAAATCAAAGCTTTTTTTATTCATGAATTTACCATGAAAATGGGTTCTTCCTGTGGAGAATGTCTGGTGGAGGACCTTTGGGCACCCCCCCCTCCCCGGCCACATGGAAAGTGCCTAACTTCCGGATGATGAAAGCCCCTCCTCCCTCGCAAGGAGGGTTCCTTATCTCACTGCCTTGGCTCTGCCCGATTCCAGCAGCCTTCTGGATGACGAAAGCTCCTCCTCCCTTGCAAGGAGGGTCCCTTATCTCCCTCTGTCTACCGCCTTGGCTCGGCCCGATTCCAGCAGCCTTCCGGCCGGGCAACCAACTGAACCAATCACCATCCGCCCCATCAGCTCTCCAGTAACTTCCAGCCCGACAAGCTCCCCGCCCGGCAGACATCCCCCCCCACCCCTCCCTCGACAGCCAACCTGACTCATTGCCACCTGCCAAATCAGCTCTCCCACTCCCCCAATCCTTCTACCCCTGTAAAAATCGCCAAACAAAGAAAGCCGGTGCGAGACTGCTGACTCTTCCCCCGGCACGAGTCCAGTCCGCCCGGAGACTCTCCAATAAAGCCTGAACTCCTAAACTGCCTATTTGCCTGATATAATTCGGTCGCTCTCTAGGGTTCAAGCAACGAGGGTCCGGGCAGGTCAGACAGAGAAGTCAGTCTGGGAGAACCGGATAGAAGCTAGAAACGCTCTTGTTGGCTAATGACGGAGGCCGTGCAGGAGGCCCAGGAGCTGGGTCGCTTGACTTTGTTTTCTCTCCTCCTCTGCCTGCAGAACGTCTCGGCCACAGCGCAGTTCACACGGTTTTGAAAGGTTCTCAGAGGGTTCCTGAACATGCCCTGGGCGGCTGGTCTGCACGCCAACACCGAAGGCAACGCCTGGTGGGAAAGGAGCTCCTGCTGTCTGCTGGCGGCACCCGCGTCCTCAGGTTCCCCTGGGGAACGGCTGTTCCTCCGATTTTCCTAAACGTTGACAGGTAACGTTTAGAAGAAATGTCGAGGTGCCTTAGTGTGCTTCTTAGCCTAGAGGGAGGGGAAGGTGAAGGAGAGCCCATTTTTAACAGTAGGAATACAAAGAGGAAACGTGGAATAACACTCAGATTCTTAGGATTTTGCAGCAAGACAATAGGCCTGAGGGAGAGGGGTCATTTGAGTTCCCTTAGACTCCCACAAAGTGCATCCCTGACCAAGCCCGGGACCCACAGTCACGCCCCACTCCCCACTCACACTGCAGCAGAGCAGGGATCCACGCTCATGGCCCACTCCCCACCTCACACCCCAGCCAAGCCGGGACCCACACTCACGCTCCCCACCTCACACCCCAGCCAAGCCGGGACCCACACTCATGGCCTGCTCCCCACCTCACACCCCAGCCAAGTTCAGGACCCACAGTCATGCTCCAGCCAAGCTAGGACCCACGCTCATGGCCCGCTCCCCACCTCACACTCCAGCCAAGCCAGGACCCACGCTCATGGCCCGTTCCCCACTCACACTCCAGCCAAGCTGGGACCCACACTCATGGCCCACTCCCCACTCACACCAATTGCAGCATCTGAGGGGAGGGGCAGGATAGGTGGCAGAGATGAGGCATTTTTCACCCAACGGAGACCAAAAACACCCAAAGGGATGGTTAAAATCACTGTTTTCTCTAGTTTTTCACTGACTCCGTAGTAACAAACAGATTTTGCGGTAAGAACCAACACACGTGCACGTGTGCACACACACACACACACGCACACCCCTAAAGCATATTTCATCAAATAATGCTGACGTTATGTGGAGCACTTGCTGATACTTACTGTTCTATTCTCTTCCTCTTCTAAACAAATGATCATGAAAACCCACTAAGCTAAGAGTCATGACCAACTGCTTTAAATTTTGGCTTGCTCTAAGCTGTCATTCACATTTGACATTTACATCCGATTTTTCCCCTGCTTATTCTGAAGTGGGAGTTGAAAGGCAGTACCTAATAAATACAGAGAAAAAGAAAGAAGGAAAGAAAATTGGTATTTACATTACAACCAAGTTTTAGTGTGAGTTAAAAATGGGAGTTGCTTTTGAGGAAAATATTCTAAAATTGTGGTGATGGTTACACTTCTCTGTGAATGCACTGAAAACCATTGAATTGTACGTTTTAAATGAGGGCATTGTTGCTCTGTGAATTATTTCTCAACAAAGCCATGAAAATCAGCAAGCGAGAACAACCAGTTCTGTCCTAGGCCGTGTGAAGCCTTTTCAAGCCCTGCGTCCACCTGGGCCATTAAACTCCTAGAGCCGCTGATGACTTACCTGTGGAAGAGACATTGCTGTTTCTTGTAAGGCACCGATGTACCTTTGCCTCCTTATTGGGGGAAAATTTAAAGACACTAACATTGACGATTTTAAGTGTGCATTTAAAAAAAGTTTTGACAAATGTATAAATCTGTGTGACGACCACCCCAATCAATACAGAACGCATTTCCATGGCCCCAGCGGGTTTCCTGGGTCCGCTTCCCAGCACATCCCTCCCCGGCTTCTGATTGCAGGTGTTGCGCTCTGTCTGGCCAGGAGCCCCACACGGGGAGGTGGAGTCCAGTGCGTGCTGCTTACAGGGTGCTCCTTACTCCACGGCTGGGACATCTTCCACGTTGTCCTGGCATTTTGTAACTCTCCAGTATCTTCCAGCAGTTAGCTTTAAAGTGTGTTTTCCAGAGTTGTTCATTGTTATCAGCGAGGGAGTCATTCTGTAGGAGCAGTTCTGGTAATAGAGGACACTAGAAACTTGTTTTTGATTTTGTCTCCAGAAGTCTCTGAACATTTCTTAGGACATTCTTACTCTCAGTATATTTTGAAATGTTATTCTATATCAAGCTAAAAATGAACCACTGTTACATTTTTCATCTCAAATTATGCTCAGCTAATTTATTCAACCAGGCTCCTTAGCATTTGCCCTGTAGTAAAAATAATCTCAGCAAAATAATAAAAATATTACTAATCTAAAATTTATGCTTCCCATTATCCTACAATATTTAACTATGCAAATATCCTCTTACTAATAGCCACATGTCCACAGTATTTAGATATTATAAGTAAAATCTTGAACCAAGTGCAACCAGCGAACTGAATCACCTTACAGCACGCAGTGCCTCTCAGCTAAGGGTGACTGCCGTGTAGGGGACTTCAGCAGGGCCCGGAGGCCACGCAGACTCTTGTGGTGTGGGGAAGGCCTTCTGCGGGCTGTAGTGGGTAGAGACGGGGATGCTGCCAAACATTTCTCAATTATCAGAATGGCACCAGGTACCAGACGATTGTCCAGAAGCAATGTCTGCAGCACCTCGAGTGAGAAACCGCTGTATCCTCTAAGTGCAAATTCGCTTATATAATGGTGCTTCTGGGAGTGGGCTAACAGGCAGTGAAATATTGCTGTTAAAAGTAAAAAATATCAGCCTTCAAACCCATGCTAGTTACCAGCATTTGCATTCTTGACAAAATTCTTAAATTTTTTTTTTTTTTTTTCTGAGACAGAGTTTTCTCTTGTTGCCCAGGCTGGAGTGCAGTGGCAGGATCTCAGCTCACTGCAGCCTCCACCTCCCAGGCCAAGCCATTTTCCTGCCTCAGCCTCCTGAGCATCTGGGATTACAGGCGCCTGCCACCATGCCCGGCTAATTTTTGTATTTTTTGTAGAGATGGGGTTTCACCATGTTGGCCAGGCTGGTTTTGAACTCCTGACTTCAGGTGATCCACCCACCTTAGCCTCCCAAAGTGCTGGGATAACAGGCATGAGCCACCGAGCCCAGCCTGAATGCTTAAATTTGTAAAGCTTCCATTCTCATTTTTTTGTAGTTTTATTTTATTTTTATAGAAGCTGCAATGTCTTTATTTTCATTATTTATAAAATATTAAGAAATATTTTCTATATTTTAGGTGTGCAATATGATGTTTTGATATACATTTTCATCCGTACATTTGGAGAAGGATCTCAACATCATGAGGACTAAAAATAACATCTATCTTTGCGTGCGGCCCAGCTCAATGTGGTTTTGGCGTCTTGTGTATACATCCCACAAGCAGGACTCACGTGGGGCGTGCAGCCACAGCTGGGATGGGTAGCTCCGAGAGCGGCTCACCCCTTTCCATTAACCTCGTGCTTGCGGGTTCACAGAAGCGCATTCCGCTGTGCCATAAGCTCTGGTCGGGTCACGGCGCTTGTTTGCTTCGTTTCACGGTCCACGGCGGACTCGCTAGAGCTTGGGATGGTGCCCGGGACACAGCAGCGCTCAGAGAGCACCTTGGGGCCTATCCTTAGGTGCCACTGGCATGGTACAGGGAATAACCAACTGACGGACACTCCGGTGAATTTTTGTTTACAATGTTTATTTTATTTTACAGTAACTTTTTATTTTACTTTACTCACAGTTTTCTGTTGTGTATGGTATAGCCCCGTGGAAGTTTGTGTGGACGAGTGTCTTCGTTTCTCCTGTGTGTGCACCCAGGAGTGGCGTTGCTGGGTGGTGGGGTGGGTTTATCTTTAGGATTCTACGGAAGTTCCAGGCTGTTTTCCGAAAAGGCAACCCACCAGCACTGCGAGGTGTTTCTGACCTGCTCTGTCCTGAGCAGCCCTGGTTATTTTCTTAGCCAGGCTGCCTATGGCCCATTCCATTGTAATAATACAATTAACATATGCGAATGTATTCTCACATTAATAGGTTAAGGAGTTAGCACCATAATCATAGTTACTGACACTCTCTACCCCCACCCCCCATCTGATCCTCCCAGCGTCTGTCTCCCCACCCTGAGCCGGTTCTCCTGGTTCTCCTGGGTTCTCCTGGTTCTCCTGCTGGCCTTGTGGCTTTGGGCTGTGCTCTCCCTGCAAGGTGGCTGCCGTGTGCTTTTCTGCCAAAAGCTGGACAGGTATCGAGTCATAGGAAATGGAGGGAGCAGGACCCTCCGGTGAGGACTGATGCCAGTCCCGTTAGAATTGGAGCTTGCTCTCACTTGCCGGAGGCGCCCGATCCAAGTGTCCCCAGTGAGCTTGTTCTTCTTATCTCTTGACTCTGAGCTTTTCGGAGGAAGTCCGTGTCTCTCAGCTCTTGTGGCTGTTATTACAGTTACTACCGTGGAATCCTGCTGGCATGGTGGTAACATCTGGGGGAAGAGGAACATCTTGTGACCTTAGGATTGAGTCTCAGCCTCACCTCGCCCCTGTTTCTTGGGGCCACGGCTGTCCCTGCGTCTCCAGTGGCACTGATGTTATGCCCACGTTGCTGCTGCTTCCCTGGCCCATGCCTCCCAGTGTGTTTCCTGACACCCCACCCCTGCATTCTGTGCTTCCTGGGGTCCCCCCTCAGGTGATGCAGGAATGCTAGAAGGGCTGCAGTGGGAGGAATTCTTTTCCCCCAGCAGGGACAAGACTCTGGCACAATATTTCCCTCTGGAGGGAGGGCCTTTGTTATATGGAGAAGGCTCTGGGTGAATTCCAGAATGATTGCTTTCTCCTCCACCGCTGGTGCCGACGGGGTCTCTCTCTTGGATTTTTACTGTGAGGACCCCCGGGTTCTTTAGGTAAAGCCATGAAGGTGCAGAGGATCCCGCAGCTCTGCCGCCTCCAGCTGGTCCACTCTGGCCTCCAGTGACTACGAGCGCCACCACTGGACGGTTCCGGTGAGCTTCAGTGGCTCCCGCTCCAGATCAGTGATCTCAACACTGACTCTCTGCAGGAGCCTGTCTGCAGATTTGGGCTGGAATTGTGCCTTCTGACCTCTGTTTTCGGATGGTCTGATTGTCAGTTTGCTCCGTTTCCCTTTATGGATGGGAGTGACAGCTTTCGCATCTCGACACTTTTGAGCAGAAAGCAAAAGTCTTCTGATACAATTTGGATGTTTGTCCCTCCAAATCTTGTGTTGAAATGTGATCCCCGGTTTTGGAAGCCAGGTCTGGCAGGAGGTGCGAGTCGTGGGGGCTGATCCCTCATGAATGGCTTCGTGCTGTCCTTGAGTAATAAGTGAGCTCTCACTACGAGTTCACAGGGAGAGCTGGCTGTTTAAAGCGCCTGGCACCTGCTACTCTCCCCCCGTCCCACCCCGTCTCCTGCCATGTGACAGGCCTGCTCTCCCTTCACCTTCCTCCATGAATAAACCTCCCTGAGGCGTCACTGGAAGTTGAGCAGATGCTGGAGCCATGCTTGTACAGCCTGCAGAGCTGTGAGCCAAATAAAGCTCTTTCTTTATAAATTTCCCAGTAGTCCTTGCAGCAACACAAAACGCATGAACACAGATCCTTCTATCTTTAGAGGGTGACTCAGGTAGATTCTGCTCTAAAATTTAGAAATGTCTGCAATGGAACCCTGGTCTCCAATCTTAGTGTCGCCTGAATTTGAATGCTGAAAATCCCACACTCGTGTTTCCTTCGGGCCTCTGTGTCTGGGCATTTGTCATTCCGGTGCTGAATTGAACGTGGGCTCTGTCTGGCAGACAGCTCTGCTCTGTGGGATCCTGGAGTCTCTTGCCTGTAACAGGCATTCTTCACGGTGCAGCCCGGTCTTCGCGCATCAACTCCCCCTGCTCGGCAGGACCCCAGATGGTTTTCTTCTTCTGCCAGTGCTGGGGGTGCCTCCCAGTTCCTTATCTTTAGGGCCTAGCAGAACCACATGTCCTCCACCACCAGCTCCTCATGCCTCATCTTCCTTCTCTGCTCTGGAAACTCAGATGAAAGCTGAACCATCCTCTGTGCCAAGAGCTTCTCCAACCAGCAGGACTTAGATGGTTTTCTCTCGAGACACGTTTTTGAGGCTCGTTGAGGAAAATAATAAAGAAAACACAGGCTCCCTGGACAGAAGCAGGAGTCCAGGTCCCCTCTCTGGGTAGGAACGTGCCTGCTCCACGCACTGAGTGCTCCAGGCACACGCTCAGCTCCAGGTTCCTGCAGGAGGCTCCTCAGTCCCAGAAATGAGTCTCCAACGTGCCAGCTCCAGACCTCAGCACCTCACAGGTAGCATTTCTGTAAGAAATGGGGATGTGTTGGCTGCTGAAATAAAGGGTTAGTGTGTCCCCACCTCATGCACTGGAGTTATTGGTTGCCAAAGGGAGCTTCCAACTGTGACTCCAAGTTGTCAGCCTTGGCTACATGCCAGCATCACTCACAGAGCTTTTAAAATCCGGCTACCCAGGCTTCCCAAAGCTCATATGTCAGTGGTTACAAATCTTCCCCAGGAAACTCCAGGGTGCAGCCTAAGTTGGACTCACCATCCTATACCTTCTTCTGGGAAGCAGAACCATTTCTACACGTGCTTAGGTCAGACAGAGCACACCTAGCACACACAATGTACGCTTGGCATACACAGTGCATGCTTTAAACACAGCACGTGCCAGCACACAGTGCATACTCAGCACACGAAGCTCACTCAGAGCTTACATAGTGCATGCGTGGCACACAGAGTGCACACTCGGCAAACACCGTGCACACTCGGCAAACACCGTGCACACCCAGCACACAGTTCACACTCGGCACACACAGTGCACTTGGCTTGCAGTGGTCCCCAGTGCTCTGGCCTTTGCAAAAATTCCATTCCCACCAAGATCACAGAACCTCCTTGCTGAGCATAATGGGTCTGTTACCCAAGGAGTGCTCGGATGCCCTTTGCTAGTCTCGCTGCACAAGTGAAGCCTGTTTCCCTGACAAGCTCATCCACTAGAACGTTGTTCTCAAGATTGGCTGCACAGTGGAACCTGCTGGGGAGCCCCAGACATTCCTGAGGCTTGGACCTCATCACAGGACTTCTCCTTCATTGCATGCCTTGTGATCTGGGCTTAGGAGTTTGAAAACTCTCCCAGGTGGATCTAACAAGCCCCTGAGGCCCACTGGTCTAAACCTGGTGTTGATATCCACTGTGGTTCAGGTTCACCTGGAGAGCCTGGTAAAACAGATTGCTGGGCCCCAGCCTCAGTTCTGATTCAGTAGGGCTGGGCTGGAGCTCAAGAATTTGCATTTCTAACAAGTTCTCAGGTGATGCTGGTTCTGGGAGCAGATTTTGAGAACCACTGCATCTGTGGCACTGAGCCGAGTTTTCGATGATCTCACTGCGAGAGAAGGTTGATGGATGCTGCTGACTTCTGCAGGGCAGGAAGCTCCAGGTCCCCATCATGACTTCATGGAGAAGCTCTGGACAGGGTGGGTACAGAGCCAGTGTGCTGTGGATGGTGCATTATGGGTGGAATGTTTGGCATAAAAACTCTGAGTTCCCTGGGAAATACCATATATATGTTTTTTAAAGTGCTATTGGGATTTTCCTTTTTTTGCAATCTCTCCTGTGTGTTGCTGTGATAATAGGAGAGTGTTTCTCCCATTTGAATTGAATTATTTGCCTGTCCTCCCTGGAAAGTCAATGGTGAACTAAGGTGGACATACGAAGGGAGAGACGGCCAGCGTGGCTGGTGAGCGGCCAGAGGCCTGGGTTTCCCTTTAATTCACAACTCACTCCCTGAGTCTTCTTTCTTGGCCTCTGCTTTCCCTTTGAGTGGAAAACATCTCAAGACTCAAAGTCAGTGTCTGGTCAGAGTGCTTTACCTGCTTTGGATGCACTAGCATGCTTCTTCCAGGCAAACAGAAGCCGTACAGCTCCCAGACCATCAGGAAACCACGCTGGGATCTATGCCCAATCTATCCACACTCACGTCATCCACATTTACCTCCTTCAAGGAGAGCTGAGCCAGGAAGGAGGACACTGGCATGGCTGAGGTGTGGAAGGGGCGGACCTGTGGCCGGGGGCCAGGTTTGCGTCCTGTGTCCACTATTCAGCAGCGTGGCTTTGGCAAGGTACTTCCATCTGTACCTTCACCGCTGTCCTTTGCAAGATCTCAGTAACGACTGACTGTAACTGCCTGGTAGAGTTGGTGTGAGGACCCACGGGCTGGTATGTACACAGGACAGCACAGCTCGGGTGCTGCACACAGCAAGGGCTCAGCGCATTCCTCCTTCCCTCTGCCCTGCTCCTTTGTTTTTTCTTTTTAGATGGAGTTTCGCTCTTGTTGCCCAGGCTGGTGTGCAGTGGCTCAATATTGACTCACCACAACCTCTGCCTCCCAGGTTCAAGCGATTCTCCTCCTCAGGCACCCGCCATCACGCCCAGCTAATTTTTGTATTTTTAGTAGAGATGAGGGTTCACTGTGTTGGCCAGGCTGGTCTCGATCTCCTGACCTTGTGATCCGCCCACCTCAGCCTCCTAAAGTGCTGAGAGGTGTGAGTCACCACGCTCGGCCCTGCCCTGCTCCTTTTAGAGGGGAGGCCCACCTGTCTTAGCAACCTAAAGACATGGAGGTTCTCACCCCCAGACTGGTAAATTTTCCTCTCATTTTGTTTTGGTTAATAATATCCTCCCAAGGCCCTCAGCCTTGTAGTAAGACCACGGAGCATCCTCTCCCACCTCCTCCAGTGCTCCCAGTGGGAGTACAGGCTTCTCTCACATCCCCAACCCCACAGCTTCAAGTCACTTAACTTGGAATAGGGACTATGGGAGGAGAGGATTAGGGAGGGATGCCAGAGGCTCATCCAATCCTAGGAGACCCTACCCATCCAATGTCTTGGATGAATAAAATAGAGTAGTCCTTTGCCTATAGAATTTTTGTTTCTTTCTCTTTTCAGGAATGCAATCTAAACAGGTGCAGAACACTTAGTTCTCTTGTCTTCCTCTCAAAAAAAGAGCGACTTCCATTAGTCCCTGGATTTTTGTGATCTCTGACATACTGGCATGTCTCTTGTCTCCTGACAGTTGCAAATGTCACTGTGATAAGATCAGTATTTAGAACCCGACGGCATCGCTTCTGTACTGAGCTGCCCGGTGAGGGAGACCTCAGGGAGGTCTAGTACGTCTGATTCACATTAGAGTGGGATGACCCAGGTGTCGTCCAGGGAATGGGAGCTTGGAGGAGGGCTTCAGCGGACAGCACCTGGCAACAGAGCTGATTTATCAGAACTGTTTAAAAGAATAAGCAGCTGTCTTCTGACTCGTAACAATTTGTGGGAGCCAGGAGTGTGGACCAAAGTGGTTTGTGATTAATGTATCTGGATTTTAACCTTGAACACCCACATGAAGCGTAATGCCTTCAGTAATCACCCCAGCGCATGATTAATGGAACACAAAGTGTCCTCGTCTCTAAGAGAAATCCGTGTTTCTCCTCTTACTTGAGAGGGGCAGCAAGAGAATGTTGAGATCATTTTTTCCCTTCGTGATTGCCTTGGGCATGACATAAAGTGATTCTCATAGTTTGAAAAGCTGTACTAAGATGACTCCTTAAGTCGGCGCCTCTCAGAGCCTGAGAAGGGTGACAGAGAAGTGGCTTCTCACGGTGCTGACACAAATGGGCTCATTTGAAGTGAGAATGCTCTCTGCGAGGAAAGGTTCTTAGAAGACTGTCGTTTCACAGGATTTGCAATGCACTCTGAGTGCATTCCCATACCGCCAGGATATTCTCTTTTTCTAGGTTAATAGTTCTCAGAGTTAAAGAGTTCTCTTCTGCTCTTCTAGAGGTGGTTCATGTAATTGAATTCAACAAGAACCAAAGAAAAGTTGCCTGTTCTCATAGGCCTTGGGGCTGAACTGGATCAAAACACTGCAGCAGAATTACAGTGCAGCGTGGATACACCTGTGTGCGAGGAGCTCCGAGACCACCTTTACCGTTATTTTATTGACACGTAACATTAAGGTTGGTCAGTGTATTCAGTTGTCTCCTGATTCATCCTTTATCAAGTTTTCCCCACTTCCGGTGCTTCTACCTCTTACCTGAACCCCAAAGCTCTCATGATGTCTTCTTTTTTCCCAATGGATGGTGGTTAAATCCGTGTTTCTGTGGAAGATGGGGGCTGGGGGCCTTCTAGTCTGCCACCTGGCTTCCTTCTCTCCACCTGATGAATTTTATCCATCCACGGTTGCTGTCCAGATCTTTGATGTCCTCAGAGGTTACAAAGTAGTGATTTTCCTAACATACAATTTCTTCTGAACTTATTAGCTGGGTTTCCTCAATAAGGATCTCTTACCACCTCCTTAGTTCTCTGTTTTATACAGAAAAGCAGCACCAATGCTCTTACCCTTTCTTTACTGATTTTCAGAAAAAAGAGTAGCTATCCCAGCAATCTCCAAATATGATGTCCGTGTGTGTCAGTAGGAACACCTGGATTTCTACACATCTGATGCACTTCGCCTTCTTGTGATCATTGAGTTGGTGTTTTATGGTTATATGCGCTCTTGCTGTCCCTCTCCCCCAAAACTCTGTTTTCTGTCCTGTGTCCCCACCACTTTCATAGTGCCCACGCCTGGAGTACTGTGGGCTCTCCACACACATGTTTTGACAGCATTTTGGAGCAGGTGTAGAACTTTTCTTTGCTAGATATCTAGTTATAGAAGGTATGAAAGGTAAATTATGGCATTAATTTTAGATTATTTATTTCCTGAGAAGATCAGGTGGAAGAAATGGGGTTATTGGCTGAGTGCAGTGGCTCATGCCTGTAATCCCAGCACTTTGGGAGGTCGAGGCGGGTGGATCATATGAGGTCAGAAGTTCAAGACCAGCCTGGCCAACATGGCAAAACCTTGTCTCTACTACAAGTACAAAAATGAGTCAGGAGTTCAAGACCAGCCTGGCCAACATGGCAAAACCTCATCTCTCCTACAAATACAAAAATGAGCTGGGTATAGTGGTGCATGCCTGTAATCCCAGCTACTCGGGAGGCTGAGGCAGGAGAATTGCATGAACCATATTGCATGGTCAGTATTAACCCACAGAAGAGTAGGCATGAGGTCTGCTTAGATTAAAGGCACTTCCTTACATCACTGAGTTTCAGCATGAGGGATTGTGTGTGCCTGTCTGGGTAGAGGAGGTGGAGGATGCAGTGAGCTGAGATCGCACCACAGCACTCCAGCCTGGGTGATAGAATGAGACTCTGTCTCAATAATAGCAACAAAGAGATGGGGTTATTTTAGCATGTCTGAGAGAAGTTCTGAGCGAGGAAAGTCACGGTTGGCTAACACAGAGAAAAGCAGAAGGATCACGGCACTGGAGACTCAATCACGAGTGAGGATCAGAGAGGGCTGCAGAAAACACACAGAGGTGTCCAAGGATAACTTTTGAGAAATATTTCTAGGTGATGACATGGTCCAGGCTTGGCACTGTGATCCAGTAGGTCTTCAGACTTACTGTTATTGGGATAGTGACGCTCACCGGGAATAGCCGAGACACCCCAGATCACTCAAGATTTCGATGATCACCCCAGATCACCGAACAGGCTTGCAGTCTTCAGCAAAGGGAGGCAGGTGCCTGGGAGGTGGGATGATAGGAAGGCCGTGGTTAGAGGATGCTCCAGCAGAAGGGGTGAGTGGAGACAGGGAGAGTACCAGTGAGGAGTGATGATGGCGTCAGGGCAATGCCAACTCCACTCCCTTTCCAGGGGTCTCACTCCTCTTGGGGGCTGCAGGGTGTCGGAGGGCTAGAAGCTCCTATCTCCAGGGGCTGCAAGGAATCAATGCCCACAGTGAAGTATCAGATTTCAGTGAAGGTAAAGGGATGGAGGGGCTTTTCTGCAAAAATTGAGGATAAAGTGGAGTTTGTTTAGAATCTAATGATTATTCCAGGAGGTATAATAGGAAGGTGTGTGTCGATACTGAGAAGAACCTGGGATGAGGAAGTTGGGATCAATAGAAGGATATGGCCAGTATTCACAGAAGAATAGGCATGAGGTCTGCTTAGATTTAAGGCACTTCCTTACAACTCTGAAGTTCAACATGAGGGACTGTGTGTGCCTGTCCGGGTATAATTGGAGATGTCAGGAGGTTGAGTATCAGAGAGCTGGTGAGTACTTCTCCCCAGATTACAATGGGACAGGAGGATTCCCGCTGCAGACCGCATCCGCATTTTTTCAGGATGGCAGCAAGGGCTCTGGCCCGGTGGGTGTGAGCACCTTGGCAAGCGCAGTCTGGGACAGGTTTGGAGCTGGATATGTACTCGCTAAATAAGTGAACATGCAGGCGCCAATTCCCAAGTGCTGGAAAGAACCATAGTTTCATGGTGGGGCAGAGCCTGTGCCAGGATGTTGCTGAGAAGCTGTGGAAGGTCCTCCCAGGCGGGCTGGAGGCCATCTCACCCACAGCACCCCACTCCACCTTCACGCAGAGCTCCTGCTCTTCATTTCTCCCTGAGTGTGTGGTCCGCACCTTGCATAGGGCTGCCTTCTGGGGATGGGGAAGGGAATGAGAGATAAGATCCATCCATTGATTAAGCTCACAGTATGAACAGGGGGGATGTTAAATAATTACACCAATAATTACACCCACTGTGCTTTAATTACAGTGGTAATCTTGGAATATTTTAGCATGGAAATGAGTATCATCAGTTTCACTAAGCTCTTACATTTTTTTTTTAATCTGGGCAGTTTCTGATACCTTTTCCTTTTCTGTGAAGTCCTCTAATGAAAGAAAACACATTCTTCTTGTTTAAACATAGAACTGATACGGTTTTTTTCAGCCTCACAATATGGATTTGATTTTTTTCAAGGACTGAAGCTATGACTTAAGTTTTTTATTCATTACTTTTTCAGGTTTCTTCAGTTCTTTGTTTTTCCATAAAACCATCATTCATATCAGGAGTAGAAATTTTCAAAGCAGGTCGCTAACTGTAATTGGATTATACTCGGTGAAAATGGATGCTATTATTGTGAACTTATTTGTGAAATATTTGGATATATTTTATAAAGGGAACTGAAAGAAGAGGACAGTGTGACTAGAATCTCCTGGACAGGAAAGGAATTACTGTTCTGTTTTCTGTCTTTTAATGCTTAGAATATATAATAGGTGTTCTTTTTGTTTTTTCTTTTCCTTTTGAGACAAGCTCTGTGGCCCAGGCTGGAATGCAACAGTGGAATCTGAGCTCAGCTCACTGCAACCTCTGCCTCCGGGGCTCAAAGCGTCCTCCCACCCCAACCTCCACAGTAGCTGGAACTGCAGGTGTGCACCACCTCACCAGATAATTTTTGTACTTTTGGTAGAGTTGCTGTTTCACCGTGTTGCCCAGGCTGGCCTTAAACTCCTGGGCTCAAGAGATCCTTCTGCCTTGGCCTCTACCTTGGTGTTGGGATCACAGGCATGAGCCATTGAGCTGGTTTAAAGTAGATGTTCTAAAAATGCTAAGTATGAAAAAAAGAATTTATTTCTTTATTAGGACATGGGAAGCCAGGGTTCTAAAACAGTCACTAAAGATAATTGTGGTGAAATATGTGCAGATATTTATGGGAAAGTAAATTCGTCAATTGTAGTTTAGGTAGAAAAACAACCAAATAGATTATAAGCATATAATAGTCATCATTTATGCTCATATTAATGTAACTTGATATATCTATTTACATACAGATCGACTTTCTGAATGTACAATTAAAATCCTAGAAAAGGATGATTTTCTTATAGTTGGTTTTCTGGTTATCTACTTCTCTTATTTTTTATTTGAAAAGTTAGTTGAAAGAAAGCCTCCTCATTCGTCCTTGCCATTTTCCCACAGCACATATTGTAGGGCCAGCAATGAGTAAATATTTGCTGAATGCATAAATGAGTAAACTAATGAAATTGCTGTATAAAGAAGACTTTATTCAGGAGAAATTAGAAATGCCCATGCAAAGTTAAGTTCCTTCCCTTTATACTGTGAGGCATACAATATGTTTTCAGATATCACACACCAGTGAGAATGTTTAGGAGTCTACGTCATTCTGGTCAAATCTGAACTAGGGCAGGATTACTATTTCTCTGAAGTTACCAGCATTAGTATTACGTAGTTTTTGCATATAGATCTTGTGTATGTTTTGTGAAGTATTTATCTAAGTATTTGTGCAAAAACAATTTTGCTATTACCTTATCTCAGTTTTTTGAAGTGAGCATAAATGTCATTCTGCTTTTAACTTCATGTTCTAATGTTCATTGTTACCATATAGAAATGTGAAATAATTATACACACTCACCATAATGTAAATGTGTTATCTTGTATTTTCTGATCTTGCTAAACTCACCTATTAGATTTAGAAGGTTTTGTTTTCTGCAGGTTTCTTGGGATTTTCTCCATATACCATCATGTCATTTGCAAATTGTAGTAATTTTATTTACCCTTTCCCTATGTGCATGCCTTTTCTTTCCTTTTGTGGCGTGCTGGTCCAGAACTCCCAGTACTGTTTTGAACACGTGGTGAGGGCAGATGGCTTCTTTATTTTCTGGTAGTGGGGAAAGCATTCACCACTCGGTACAACGCCAGCTGTGGGGTTTTAGTTGATGCAATTCTTCTGCGTTCCTCGTTTGCTGCAAGTTTTTATCATTAACAGATGTTGGATTTGTCAAATGCTTTTTCTGCAGTGATTTTTAGGATCAGGTCATTTTTTTCTTCTTTAGACTGTTGATATGGTGATTACATTGATTGATTTTGAATGTTAAATTAGCCATGCACTTGTTCATTTTATACTCTTTTTATTCGTTAATTTGCTAATAATTAGATAGTGATACTGTTGAAGTTCATGAGAGATATTTGTCTGGAGTTTTCATCATTGTGTGCTGTGTTTGGTTTTGGTATCGGTAATACTGGCCTCATAAAATTAGTATAAAAATGTTTCCTCCTCTTCTATTATGCGGAAGAGGTTTGTGAAACTGGTGTTAATTCTTAAAAGTGTAGTCAGATTTTTCAGTGAAACCATCTGAGCCTGGAGACTTCCTTTAGGGAGCTCATTCATTACTAATTCAATTTCTTTCATGGTTATAGTGCTATTTAGATTATCTATTTAATCTTGGGAGAGTTTTAGTGGTTTGTGACATGGTAGACAGGATTACAGCATTTCAAAGATAGCCACATTACCGTCCCCAGAGTCTCTGAATGACTTAGGTTTACATGGCAAAGGGGAATTAAGATGACAAGTGGAATTCAGATGCTGATAATCCCAACCTTAAAATAAGCAGATTGTCCTGTGTTATCCAGATGGGCCCGATGTAATCAAGGGAGTCCTTAGAAGGGAAAGAGGGAACCAATAAGGAGGGCAGGTAGGGAGCTGCTGAGTTCAATGCCGCTGGCTTTGGAGACAGAAGAAGGGGCCACAGCCCGAGAATAAGTTCAGCCTTCAGAGCAGGGGTCCCCAATCCCGTTGGGAACTCGGCCACACAGCAGGAGATGAGTGAGTGGTGAGCAGGCAAAGCTTTATCTGTACTTACCTCTGCTCCCAATCGCTTAACCACGTGAGCTCCACCTCCTGTCAGATCAGCGGTGGCATCTGATTCTCACAGGAGTGCAAGCCCTACAGTGCACTGAGCAGGCGTGGGATCTAGGTGGCATGCTCCTTATGAGAATCTAATGCCTGATGATCTGGCACCGTCTCCATCCAGTTGCAGGAAAACAAGCTCAGGCCTCCCACTGATTCTACATGATGGTGAGTATGTGTAATTATTTCATTATTTATTGCAATATAATAAAAAAAATGTACACAATAAATGTAATGCATGTGAGTCATCCTGAAACTATCCCCGATTCCCTACCCTTGGTCTGTGGAAAAATTGTCTTCCACAAAACTGGTCTGTGGTGCCAAAAATGGTGGGGACTGCTGCTCTAGGAGGCTGAAAAGGAAAGGAAATGGGTCCTCTCCAGGAGCCTTCAGAATGAACCAGCCCAGCCCACAACCTGGCTTAACCCACTGAGACCCATTGCGTTCTTCTGATCTTGAGAACTGTGAGGTAATAAATTTCTATTGTTTCATGTTACTAGATTTCTGATAATTGTCATGGTAGCCATAAAAAAGAGTACCATGAATTTTGGGAAATCGGTTTATCTCCTCTAACTCATTAAATTTATTAGCATGAATTTGATCATAGCATTCCCTGATCATGCTTTTAATGGCTGTGGGACCAGTAGTAATACTGTTACCTTCTGATTGTTGACAATTTATTTCTTCTCTTTATTTTTATCATTTTACTACAGTGTTATCAATTGTTTTAAATTTTACTGATGGACACGCTTTTTGTTTCATAGATTATTGTTTTCCTTTGTTCAGTTTTATTGATTTCTGCTCTGTAATATTTGTATTTTATATATATTTTTTCTTCCTTATGCTGTTTCATTTTATTGTTCATTTTCCAGCTTCTTGACGTAGAGTTGTTAATTTGAGACCTCTCTTTTCTAACGTAACCATGTAGTGCTGTAAATATACCATCATCATCATAGTAGTATTGCACCTATGTTGATATGTTGTATTTTCATCCTCTTACAGTTATCTTTAGTTTTTAATATCCTTTGAGACTTCCTCTTTGGCCCATGAGTTATTTAGAAATGTCATGTCTGATTTCCAAGTATTTAGAAAATTTCCTGTTGCTCTTCTGTTTGTGATTTCTAGTTGGATTCCATTATAATTTGAGCACATGCTCGGTAAGATTTCAATTATCTTAATTTTGTTTGGGTTTGTTTTTCTATGCCAGGATATAGTCTATCTTTGTGAAGGCTTCATGGCACTTGAAAATAAGTGTGTGTTCTCCCGATGTTGGCTGCAGTGTTTATGCCAATTAATTCAGTAGGTCGATTATGTTGCTCAGATCTTCTGTGTACTCACTGCACTTTTGCCTAGTAGTGTTATCAGTTACTGAGAAGGCAGTGAGAACGTCCTCAGCTGTAACTATGGATTTGCTGATCACTGTTCAACTCCATCAGGTTGACTCCTCAAGCATTTTAAGGCCCCATTTTTTGTTTTATTTCCATTCAGGGATTGTGTCTTCTTGGTGTATTGATCCTCTTATCATTGTTGACTAGGGACACATTCTTTTAGTCTTCCTTTTTCTAAGAATATCTTTAATTTCCTTCATTCCTGAAATATAGTCTCACTGGACATAGCCTCAAAAGTTGATAGGTCCTTTCAGCCCGTAAAACGTGTGTCATTTCCTTCTGGCCTCTTCTGGAGTGGTTGAGAAACCCTCTGCCATTTGAACTGGTGTTTTTCTGTAATTCAATGTCTTTTCTTTCTGGCTGTTTTCAAATTTGTTTTTGGCTATATTTTTCAGGATTTTGACCTATTATAACTGTCTTGGCATGGATTTCTTTAGGTTTATGAGGTTGAGCTTTACTCAGGGTTTTTAATCTGTAAGTTTATTTCTTTTGAAAATTTGGAACTTTTACAACTGTAATTTCTGGGAATATTCTTTCAGCCCTACTCTCTTCTCTTTGGATAAGATAGTGGTAATATGCATACTTGACCTCATGCATGTCCCATAGGTGCTTGAGGCTCTGTTTCTGGGTTTTTTCTTAGTCTTTTTTCTCTCTCTTGCCCCAGTTTGGAAAATTCTCCTAATCTATCATCGAGTCCACTGATTCCATCCCATTTCATCTCCACTCACTCTTGAGATCATCCGAGAAGATTTTGCTTTCTTTAAACACACACACCACACACCCTTGATTATTGCAGCTGTGTAGGTAATTTTGAAATTGGGTCCTCCAACTTTGTTCTTAATTTTCAAGATTGTTTTGGCTATTCTTGGTTCATGGCATTTCCTTAAATGCCAGATCCACTTGCCAATTTCTATAAAAAGATAGTGGGATGAGATAGAAATTGCATTGAATCTCAAGGTAAATTTGGAACATACTGCCATTTTAACATTATCGAGTATTATAATGTATAATTATACATTATAAACCTGTGTTAACACAGGTTGTCTTTTTTATGTATATGTTTTGTTTAGTTTCTTCCAATGATGTTTTATAGTTTTTAATTATAGAAGTCTTGTTCTTTTTTTGGTTAAATTGATTCCTAAGTATGTTATTCTCTTTGATGCTGTTGTAAACAAAATTGTTGTTTTTTAACTCATTTTTGGATTTTTTTTTTTTTTTTTTGAGATGGAGTCTTGCTCTTTTTGTCCAGGCTGGAGTGTAGTGGTGCGATCTCAACTCACTGCAACCTCTGCCTCCCGGGTTTAAATGATTCTCCTGCTCAGCCTCCTGAGTAGCTGGGATTACAGGCATGTGCCACCACACCCAACTAATTTTTTGTATATTTGGTAGAGACGGGGTTTCATCATGTTGGCCAGGCTGGTCTTGAACTCCTGACCTTAGGTGATACACCCACTTTGGCCTCCCAAAGTGCAGGAATTATGGGCATGAGCCGCTGTGCCAGGCCATTTTTGGATTTTTAAAATTGCTAATGTGTAGAATTAAAATAAAAATTCTTATGTGTAGCAATCTTACTGAGCTTGTTTATGCTCTCTAGTGTGTGTGTTTGTGTTTTGTCATGAAAGTGTTGTGTTTCTCACTGCTTAGGTTATCACATGGCTTTTGTCTTTCATTCTATTAATATGGTATTTTACATAGATTGGTTTAGGTACATTGAAGCAACCTTGCATTACTAGGATAAATCTCAGTTGGTCAAGATGTATGCTTCTTTTTATATGATGTTAGTTTTTGTTTGCTTTTTTTTTGAGAGCTTTTGCATTTATATTTTTAAAGGATATTGGTCTCTAGTTTTATTCTTCTCTGATGTCTCTGGCTCCATTGTCAGGTTAATTCTATTCTTACAGAATGAGTTAGGAAGATTTTTCTTCATCTCTGTTTGTAGAAGTGCTCGTGGTAGGTCAATACTAATACGTGTTTTACATTTGGAAGGATTCACCTGTTAGATCATCTGGTTCTGTTTTTTTCTTTGTGTACAGTTTTTTGATTATGGATTCTATGTCTTTGCCTATTATGCATTTATTCAGATGGTTGATTTTTTTGAGCCATTTTTAGTAGCTTGCCTTTTCCTAGGAATTTGTCTATTGAATTTAGGTTATATGACTTGTTTACTTTTGTTTTGTTTTGTTTTTTGAGATGGAGTTTTGCTCTTGTTACCCAGGCTGGAGTGCAATGGCGCGATCTCGGCTCACCGCAACCTCCGCCTCCTGGGTTCAGGCAATTCTCCTGCCTCAGCCTCCTGAGTAGCTGGGATTACAGGCACGCGCCACCATGCCCAGCTAATTTTTTGTATTTTTAGTAGAGACGGGGTTTCACCATGTTGACCAGGATGCTCTCGATCTCTTGACCTCGTGATCCACCCGCCTCGGCCTCCCAAAGTGCTGGGATTACAGGCATGAGCCACCGCGCCTGGCTGACTTGTTTACTTTTTATTCTCTGTTTAGTTTATCTCTGCTCTGATCTTTATTATTTCCCCTTTTCTTCCTACAGTGGATGTAAATTGCTATATTTTTCTTTCTTTCTTCTTTTTTTTAGATGAAAGGTTAGGTTATTGATGCCAGTTCTTTCTTACTTTTCCTAGAAATTTACGGCTGTTTCCTGGAAACACTAGTTTAGTTGCATCCCATCAATTTTTCTATGTTGCATTTTCTTTTTTATTCTTCTCAAAGTATTTTCTAATTTCACGTGTGATTTCTTTGACTTATTGTTTATTCTATCAGTGTGTTAATTTCCACCTTTGAAAACCTTCCATGTTTCCGTTTTGTTTATTTTTAATGTAATTTCTTAGTTATTGGAAAGCATACTTTGCATAATTTCAGTCTCCTTAAGTTAATTGAGACACATGTTATGACTTAATATATGGCCTATTCTGGAGAATCTTCCACGTGCACCTGAGAGAAATCCATACTCTGATTTTGTCAGGTGAAGATTCTGTAGGCATCGATTGGTTCTGGCTGATTTACAGTGTTTTTCAAGTCTTCTGCTTTCTTGTTCATATTCTGTTTATTGATTTGAAAGTTGGGTAATTAATTCTTCAACTGTTGTTATCATATTGTTTATTGCTTCAATTCTTTCTATACTTCATGTATTTGAGACTCTTGTTAGATGCATATATGTTTATAACTGTAATTTATTCTGAATGCATTGATCCGTTATTATAACAAAATGTCTTTCATTTTTTCCAGTAAAATATTTTTGTCTTAAAGTCTAATTTTTTCACAAATTAGGATGTCCTTCTAGCTTTTTTTTTTTTTTTTTTGCAGGGGGTGGGGTGTCTTTGCATGAGGTATCTTTTTCACTTCTTTTACATTCAATAACTTTTGTCTTTGAATAAAAACTATGTCTCTTATAGAAAACATAGTTTTATTATGATATTTTAAAATTCATTTGGCTATTTTTAAAAATTGAATTGTTTGATCCATTTACATTTAATGCTATTCATTGGATTTTAATTTGCCATTTTGCTGTTTTCTGTATGTCTTATATATTGCTTGTTTCAATTCTCTTATTACTGTCTTCTTTTGCATGAAATAATTTACAGTAAGTCATTTTAATTTCCTTGTTGTGTATATATATACACACGTGTGTCATATATACACATATACATACACATACGTGTGTGTATGTGTATGTAGTTTTAGTGGTTGCCCTGGGTATTATAATGAGTATCTTCATCGTAACAATTTAGTTTGGATTAATATAAAATTAACTTGAACTCATAAAGAAACATTGCTCCTATATAGCTCTACTTTCTCCCTCCCCCTTGCTGTTATTTTCACGTTAATTATCTCTTTATACCTTACACACCCAGTAACACAGATTTCTAATTTTTGCTTTATGAAGTTGATTTTTGAATCAAATAGGAGAAAAAAGTTACCAACCAAAAATACCTTGTCTTTGATTTTTAGCTGTGTAATTATCTTCATAGGCACTCTTTGATTCCTCGTGTGGACTGAAGTTGCTTTGTACTGTCTGTTCATCTCAGCCTAAAGGATTGTTTCTTGTGTTTCTTACAAAGCAAGTTCTTTGTTGGTTTGGTCTTGAAATGTCTTAAACTCACCTAATTTTTGAGGACAGTTTTGCATCATGTGGTATTCTTGCCGCTTCTCGTGGCTTCTGACTTTCTGTGGCTGTGTCTGTATCTCTCCAGTCTGTCTCTGTGTTCACAGGGCCTTCTCCTCTTCTCCACGTGTGTCTCTTGTAAGGACACTTGTAACTGGACTTTAGGAAATCCAAGATAATCTCATTTTGAGATCTTTAATTATATCAGCAAAGCCTTTCTTCCCAATTAAAGTTGCATTCATAGGTTTTGGGAGTTAGGATGTGAACATATCTTTTTAACTTTATAGCATACTATAAGTGATATTTCTTGGCTATAAAATAAATGATAGACAAAAAGCCCAATTAAGACTCTCACAAGCCAGCAAGGCCAACATTATGTGCCACTCAGTGGTAAATAACGATAAGGCCAGGGGACTTTCCTCATCTCCATGACAACCAGAGCTGGGGACTTCCTAGAGACCCCGCAGGACAGGACTTTTCAGACTCCCAGAGCAACCTGGCCCAGGGATTGTTAGGTCTCTGTGAAAACAGAGACTTTAAACCCTGGTTGCAGCTGGGTGCAGTGGCTCATGCCTGTAATCCCAGAACTTTGGGAAGCTGAGACAAATGGATTGCTTGAGGCCAGGAGTTTGAGACCAGCCTGGTTAATACAGTGAAATGCTGTCTCTACTAAAAGTATACAAATTAGCTGGGGGTGGTGGTGGGTGCCTGTAATCTCAGTCACTTGGGAGGCTGAGACACGAGAATCCCTTGAACCCAGGAGGTGGAGGTTGCAGTGAGTTAAGATTGAACCACTGCACTCTGGCCTGAGTGACAGAGTAAGACTTTGTTTCAAACAAACAAATAACCCCTAGAAAACCTGGTTGTCCTAGAAACAAGACCACTGCAGCACAGATGCAACTTCCATAAATCATAAAGCAAAGCTTATCCTTACAAAATGATCTTAAACTCCCTCTGTGAAAGAAACACCTGCTAACTGGCACAGACTGAATACAGGTGAGAGACAAAGGTCTGAATCCTTCAAGCTCTGAAAATGGTCTCAGAACCGACAGCCTCCTGCTCAGTGGTCATCTGGCCCCTGACTGCGCCTGGCTCATGCCACCAGCCTGTCCTCACTCTCCTGCTTCTAAGAACACCTTAAATAAACTGACTGAGTGTCAGACAGTGTCTAAGACACATCTTTGAGGATGATCAGACTAAAGGGGAGCAGTTGCTCCTGGGGAATCTGGTTGGTTAACTAGCGCCACCTGAGACCCCCAGACACAAAACTCAGTACACTTCCCATCCTTCAACACACTGTGTAGGCCAACCCCTTGACTACTGACCAAGGCAGAAGATGCATTTAGGCCAGCGTTTTATGTGATCTCAAAGAGGAACTCCAAAGCCAGGGGCCAGGGAGAAAAGCAGCCTCCAAGATGGCGGGACGGTCACTGTTTCAAGAACTGACTCCTTACATCACCAGCGGAATCTTTGGAAAGACAGAATTCCGGATCAGAAACATCATGAACTGGCAAAGGAGAGCAACAGAAGAAAAGTTGCAACTCATAGCTGATCTGGTCTTAATTACTCATATCCAAGCAAAGTCTTATCTCATAAAATGTTCTGGTTTATTAGATTTCGATATGCCCTGAAAACAAAAATTCCGAGAAGTAATTGCCTTTGGAGACCAATTGCCTTCGGATGTCTCCAACTAAAGTCAATCCAAATGAACAGTGAGCTGTAGTGTCAGAAGCAGAGAGACAGCTTTGTCATGTAGGGTGCATTGAGTCTTTGTGGAGTTCTGTAATACTCAGACATATTATAAAGCACATTAGCAATATTCCTGGCCAGAAGAGTCATTATCTCTTTTAATTTGTACCTGTGCTAACTAGATAGTACATTTCTATGCATGGCTAAAATAGAGACAGAAACAAATTAAGAAAACATTTTGCTGGAGACAGTCATACCATCCATGGGGAATAGCATAACTCTTAAAAGAAAGACACTTTTCCTCTTTTACAGGCATTTCATGTTTAAATATTCTGTGAAATACGCCAATTAATTTCGGCAATGATTTGGCCTCATTCAATTATTTGGTGAAAATTTAAAACTCTGCAAGGATTAACCCATAAATCTGGCTATTCACGTTGCCAAGCCAAAGATAATGTTCGCATAATGATCCCGTGACCTGAGGACAGTTCTGAATGCCGGTCCAGTAGAAATGATTTTTAAAATATCCAAGGGCTTTTGTGAATTATCTGACTTAGTTATAGAGGGTGCCATGAAATCTGGTGCATATATAATTCCTAATTTATGTGAGAAATAGATTAACTTTGCTCAGCATTTATTGGACCTTTCAATATAATAAAATATGGTGTTTCTTCTACAATCGATCATTTTGCTGAGTCACACCAGCGCCTTGTTCCAAGAAAATTGCTGGAAGTGGGAGAGGCAAATGGTAATTAAACCATTATTGCAGTTGGCTTTTGCGTGGTGTAACAGAAACTGGACTTAATGTGCCCCAAACAAAATTTATTTCTCTCATTCCCACCTCCCAACCTGCTTCCCGACTGTCACCGGATTTGCATTGGAAACATCAAAATGCCAGTCAGATAACCAAGCCAGAACCTAAAATGCAAGCTCAAAAATGTTGCTTTTTTCCCCTTTAACCTCACATTTAAAACGTTTAAAGACTAGTTTTAATTTTTAGAGCAGTTTTAGGTTTACAGGAAAATGGTGCACACAGTACAGAGTCCCACGCACTCTCTCTCCTTCCTCCCACCATCTCTCCTGTTGTTCTTACATTGGTGTGGTACGTTGATTACCACTGATGAACCATTACGGATGCATCAGTATTAACTAAAGTGCATAGTGTCCGTTAGGGCTCTGTCTGTGTCGTGCAGTTCTATGAGCTTTGACAAGCATATAATGTCATACATACAGCACTACAATAAGAACACAAGATGAGATCTCAAAAACTTCTAAGTGCACACAACATTAACTACAGGCACTGTGCTGCACCACAGATCCCTGGAGCTTATTCATCACACATACCTGAAGCATTTCACCTGGCGAACAAACTCTGGTCCCCTCGTCCCCTAGCCCTGGCACCCACCACTCTGCCCTCTGCTTCCGTCAGTCTGGCTGTTTTTGGTAGCTACTGCAAGTGCAATCAGGCAGTATCAGACGGACCAAGAGGACAATGTGCCAGGTGAAATAAGGCAGGCACAGAAGGAAAGAGTCATCCATTTGTTGTGATCATATCTTTACAAGAAGCCCTGGGATGACACAGGCATGGAAGAGCTGTTTTTCTGAGTGAATAAATAATATTAATTAGAGTAAACATTTTGTACAGTGAGAGCAGCCAGCTGGCGGCACAGGCTCCGGTGGGCACTGGGGTGGGCAGGTGTTTCCCCTCCAGACTACAGGATGCATTGCCCACAGTCCGGAGGCATCAGACCCCTCATGTCCCTGCTGTGGAGTGCTGCCTGGCCTGAGGTCATGGCCTCCCTGGGGCAGCCTCCATTCCCAACAGGGTGTGAAAAGCCCAGCCCCTCATCCTGATTCAGAACAACTCAACACCATCCCAGCTCCCATGTGGCTGTGAATGGTCCCTCTTGAGGCTGTGTCTCTGCCAGGCTTTTACCTTCTCCCTAAAACTGATCCCAAGAGAGCTCCCTTCATGTAAATAAGCGCTGACATGCTGATCTTCACCTTGAAGTCAGCTTATAATGGAGTCTAACCTGTGACGCAGGCCTCCACTAATTTGCAGGAAAATCAGGAGAAAACCAGATTTTTCTGCAAAAAACTAAAAAGCAAAATGGTTTCCATTGATGATGACCTGGTTGCCCTGTGGGGACTGGGGTGGGGAACAAGAGAAACCACACGAATGAAGTGAGGGCCTCTCAGGATGAGAAGTCCTTTCAACGTTAAAGCGAAGGCTTTCTCCAATATAAAAAGTCGCTTGCACAAATGCGTTATTGAGCATTGCCATGGAGGTTGTGGAAAGTCAGAGATGCCGTCTAGAGCTTTTCACCTGCACAAACCCCAACTGGACTTGCTCTTCCCCACACCTCACACCTTTATGGTTGACAGCTCCACAGGACGTCTAAATCTCTCTGACTCTGTTTCTCTTTTCTGGGACCTCCTGGCATCTCCCCATCTCTTTTTCAGAATATCGTAGTTTTATCCTAGCTCTTGGAAATAGCAATCCTCTCCACTAATTACTGTTTCATAGTATATAAAACACACTATTTCCTTAAAATTTGGGTTCAGCCGATATAACTAGACATCACATGTTACAACGCTTTTGGCCTTGCAGGCTCCAGATTCTAGAATATTAACACTCACTGGGTAAATTTTTGAGGTCCTTAGCCGCAGTAGGAAAGCCTTCATCAAAGGCATTGGAATACTATAAAGATTGTAGCTTAGGCTCCCTCAGCTCTGGAAAATACCACACTTCCATGGCCGTGGCCCCGTGAGCCTCGGCCTCCCCCTCCAGGACTCGGCACTGGCCGCCTCTTTTTGGATGAATGCAGCATTTCTTAGTGCTCAGTGGATCAGCTTGGGGTGAATTGTGGCCGGCTTGGGAGACACCTTGTGTTTTAAGATCATTTGTCTATTTTTTCTCTCAGGTGTTGATGTCATAATTTAATTTTTACAAGCTTTCCTCGTTGTCGAGTTCTGGCGAGGCTTCACATGGTAGCTGCCTGACTACAATGCTTTTGAGCCTGTAACAATCAAGACCAACAATAGCAGGCTGGCTTAAGAAACCCGTGTAATCCCTGATAATAGCCTGTGTGGTCAGAGTCAGATTTATAAAACGTAGGAAGCGTAATCTTACTCAGAATTGACGGTACCAGCCAGCCTTTCTTTTGCGATGGTTCCTGCATTTTATTTATAAGGGGGTGGTGCACAGACCCATCCTGAGACCCTGATGGCGGCTGAGAACTCTCTCCCGTGAAAAAAGCACAACCTTCCTCTGCTTCCTCCACATGGGCAGACACACAAACATATACACTCCCACACATACACACAGAGATACACACATACCTACAACACACACTCATGCAACCACAGGTACTCACACAGACACACACACACACATACAGAGATACACACATACCAACAGCACACACACATATTCATAGGCACTCTAATATACACACACACATATACATATACACACAGAGACATATACACAACACACACGTATCCACAGACACACACAGACACACACAAACATACACATGCACGTACACACAGAGTATATATATATTTAAAGTGAAGGTTGTAACTAACAAGCATAGGAGTTTATAACGTATAAGTGGTGCACAACACAAACAATGTGGTCACATTCAGTCTCAGTTATAGACGTTTCATTTTTTAGTATATTTTTAGAATTTGAGGACTAGGAAACATGGACAGACGTTAAAGCTTTTAGGAGGAGACGATTTAGTTATTAGAACATAACTAATAAATTAGTAATCGGAACGTTCTCTGTGACATGAGCTAAACCTATTTTTTTTTTTATTTTAATTGCCGTTCTAAGGCGGCCCACCCCTTCCATTTCTTATGAACGTCTCGACAGTTGCTGGCTCTGGTGCTGCGCAGCCACAGTGGAGGGTGGGTGGGAGCAGAGATAAAACCCCTCACACATGCAGCTTCCCCCTCCTGATATCTGATCAGGCTTGATGCCTCATCCATGAAAAATTCAGACTCAATGTGCATTATGTGTCATTTGATATTGATGTAATGACATCTGTGCTGATTGGCTGGAGTACACGATACCTTTCATGAGTCAAAATAGCTCTTCCCTATTCCGCTCTCACAATGGGAAAAAGGGGTCCCTCCTGGCCATTGGCCATTGGCCTCTCACCTGCACACACACCTCTCAGGCCCTCACGGCCCAGCCTGCAGCAAATGTTGGCACAGACTGTAAATGTGTTTTCTCCTGTGAGATTTTGTTATATAATCTCTTCATTACTTTGGCGCATAAACTATTAACCACTTCCATCAACTACGTGCTGCAAACAGTCAGCGATGTTTCCTTTCAGTCATTAACAAACACGTGAGATGTTATGATGCTCTATATAGAGCCCTAGAGAATTTGAATTAATTCTCCTGCATTTTTCTTCCCACCATGAGACTTGAGAGCGTAAACTCTTAAGTCATTGTTTTCTGTTTTCAGATTTGTATCTGAACAATTACTTTTTCAATTTCTCTTAAGACCAAGACAAAGTTTTGAAGATCCTAGAAAGGGGTTGATGTTAGCACCTGAAGCCCTTGCTGAAGCGCCCCAAGGAACTGGGCACTAGGAATTCTTTTCCACAATCTTACCATGTACACACAATTCTCATTTTGCACAAGTTTTCAGAATGCTACTAAAATTAAAAAGGTCAATTAGAGCATAGGGTGTGCACTGCAGAGATGGCGATGTTTTGCAATGTGGCCTCATAACGTGTGATGAGGTGTTGGAGCTAAGAAGTTGCTCCTCCTCAGAACAGGAGGCAGAGTCGCGGTGTTTGGCTGCTCACAGCGAACTGAGAAACGAGTTGTTTTATGAAGGTGGCCTTTGTGGATCAGAACGTGATCTGTCTTGGTACACATTCCCTGTACACTTGAGAAGATAAGAAGAGCGTGCATTCTGCTGTGGGCTGGATGGCACAGTCTATCAATGTCAGTTAGATCAAGTTGATTGACTGATAGTTTGGGTCATCTATATCTTTACTGACTTTGTTCACTATTATTACCGGAAGTCCTAGCCAGAGCAATTAGGTAAGAGAAAGACATAAAGGGTATCCAAATTAGAAAGGAAGAAATCAAATTAGCCTTGTTTACAGACAATAGGATCTTATATTTAGAAGAAATTAAAGATTTCACCCAAATAAAACCTGTTAGAACTGATAAGCATATGACAAAAAAGCAGAATCCATGATTTCCAGACCACCAAATGAACAATTTATTCAACCCTCGTTGCAGCTCCGATGGAGAAAGGGCACGGAGGTGGACACTCCCTGCTTCAGAACAAGAGAAGGGGAAAACTGACATCAGCGACGTTCCTTACACTCATCGAGGAGCTGAGGTTGCAAAACAAGCTGCCGCCCGCAATCTGAATAAACAGGAGAATCCAACCGAATGTGGCCCCACAGGTTTGCGTCCCTGGAGTAGAAGTCCCTGAATGCCATGCGTGGTAGGACCTCGTGCTGGCTGTAGCTTTGACAAAGGTCTCAAGGTCAAGAGAGGATCAGTGAGAGAGTCAGTGGCTCCTTAGGGCTGCAGCCATGGGGCGCTTTGGGGCTCACATTCAGGGGCTCACCTTGCAGAAACCCCACCAGCTTCTCACATCAAGGACCTGGGAAAAGCCCCTCATAACCTGAGAGAGAGCGCGGGCAGATGCCGTTCTATGCATCACAGACCTACCCTCCGAGGGAGAATATCCAGAGGACACGCAGAAACAGCTTCCTCCCGGAGAAAGGGCCCCACTCAGCCTGCCCTGGCCTTCCTGGAGCTCGGGCTTTTCAGGGAAAGAACAAGGAGGCTGCAGACGGGGAAGCGAGAGACCCTGGAGGAGGTGTGGGAACACTGTGCAGGCCACACCCCTAAGAACTGGTGCCCTGGGCTGGGCCATCATTGCATTGCTATAAAGAAATACCTGCGACTGGGTAACTTATCAGGGAAGAAGGTTTGACTAGCTCTTGGTTCTGCAGGCCGTACAGGAAGCCTGATGCCGGCAGATCTACTTCTAGGGAGCTCTCAGGAGGCTTCCAGTCACGGTGGAAGGAAATGGGGATCCAGCGAGTCACACGATGAGAGCCCGGGGAAGAGAGAGAGGTGGGGAGGTGCCACACTCTACAACAACCAGATCTGCAGAGAGCTCGCTGCTGGGAGGACAGCACCAGGCCGTGAGGGATCCGTTCTCAGGACCCAAACGGCTCCAGCTCCAGCACTGGGGATCACAATTCAACATGGATTCTGATGGGACAAATATCCAAACCATATCAGGACCTATGAGATGGAGACTTCATCAGCAAAGGGTAGAACCCTTCTCCCCACCCCAGCCCCACCTTACGGTGACACCAGCAAGTTCAGTCTAACAGCAGTGGATTCCATGTGAAGTCACTGCCGGTGGCACCTCTCAAAAGAAGGAAATGGTGACCCGTTACCTTGAGGGCCGGCAGTGTCCCAGAGGTGGTGGGGGCCCCTGCCTCCCAGGCCGCCCTGCAGGGCAGAGGCTGTAGCTGGCCCTGGGGGCACGCACATGTGTGAGGAATAAACCTGCGTGTGGCATGCCACCAATGTGGGGGCATCTTTAGTATTTTGTCTGTTAATATGTAAAAACTCCTTGACTGCTGACACTCCTGCAGAAAAGGAGAAACTTATTACTGTGACTTAAAAGCATTTTGGGTAAAAAATTATCCACTGAATCATTTTTATAAATTGATTTTGAGAGCACCAAGTGTCTTAGAAAGAGATCACTGGCAGAGAAGAACCTACTACATTGAAGAGTAATTAAAAAGTCTGTTTCAAAATGTAACATGCCATTTCTGCATTGGATCTTACACTGTTTCTTTAAGGTCAGAAACTTCTGTGTGTCCTAAAGGTTTAGATTCCATGGCATTTTCATGTTTTAATAGGTGTCAATGATGTACAAGAACTGAGCATGGATAATTAAAACACTTCACATTTCCTTTTTACTGAAGCATTATATATTGCCAAATACGTAAATATTGTAAGTTTACAGCTCAATGATTTTTTTTTTTTTAAAACAGAGCATACCTGTATAATCAGAACCCAGAAAAAGGAAAAGCGAATCCTTCCCCACACAGAAGTCCTGGTGACAGTCCTTCTAGTTATTTGCCCACTGCAAGGTCACCCTATCCAAACTGCATTGATTAGGTTTTCATATTTCATAGAGATGGAATCACACGCTACACGCTCTTTGTGTCCAGATTCTTTAATGCAACATTATTTCTGTGAGTTTCATCTACGTCATTGTATATGTACCCTTAGTTTTCTTTCTTTCTTTGTGATAATCGTAATTTATTCTGGTGGTGGACGTTTAAGTAGTTCCAGTTCTATTTTTTGAGTTACCACAAAAGAGTGCTATTGTGAACATTATTGTTGGTGACTTTTGGTGAACATATGCAGGCATCTTCACTGGTTATATGTTGAAGCATGTGATGTTGGCCACAGGGCATCCAGATGTTCAGCTTTAGTATATGCAGGCAAACAATTCTGCAAACAGCTCGCATCAGTTTAAACTCTCCCAGCCACGTATGAAAGTTCCAGTTTCTTCATATGTCTGTCAACACTTGAAGTTGTCTTTTTTATTTTGGCCATTCTTACGAGTGCATAGTGATGTCACTTTATGGATTTGATTTACATTTTCTTTCTAAAAATTTTAGTCGACAAATAATAATCGTATCTATTTATGGGACACACTTTGTGTTTTGATATGTGCATCCACCATAGAAAGAGTAAACCAAGCCAATTAGCATACCTGTCACCTTACCTACTTTCATTTTTTGTAATGAGCATGTTTAGAAGCTACTCTTTTAGCCATTTTGAAATATGTAGTACATTTTTATTAACTATGGTCAGCATGCTGTGGAATACATTATTAGAACATATTCCTGTTATCTAAGAGAAGGTTGGTACCCTTTGGCTAACCATTACCCTTCCCCTGCCCCTGGAGATGGATAAAGCCGCACACCTTTTAATATTTCAGTGACCATTTGTTGTCACATTTTTTGAAGTCAGTTCAGGTTTTAAAAATCATTTTTCTGATCTATTTTTTCCTCATTCAGTTAATGGGTATCTCATGTATTTATGATACAAATCCTTTTCTGGAAATGTGTGTTGCAACCATGTTCTCCTACTATTGGTTACTTTTTCAATCACTTTTTCATTTGTTGTTTTGCTGGCAATGTTTTCTAAATGTTCAGCAATATCACTCTTTAAAAATTATAGCTTTATAATAAGTCTTGATGTGCCTTTTATAAAATTGAGCAGGATTTATCCTGAGGTGTATGCACAAGAGTGGGAGTGTTTGACATCAGGCACCTTCATGTATATGTTCTCACTACATCATACGGTTCTTCAGGATATCCACAGGAATTGTGGCATTATCAACATTTTACTTCTAGAGTGAGTCTTATTTTATTAGTACTGTTTCTTCTAGGCAATGGGTATTCTGGGACTGCAAATACTTAAAAAAAAGTAAAGACCAATACATAAAGACTGTGTATCATTAGTATGGATTGATGAGTGTTTTCATACCATCTGTCTCATCTTTGTTCTCCGGGACACTGATAATTTTATCATCTCTGTTTCCCAGAACACGAGAAGCATCACACCTGTTGTCATTCTTAGGAGTGGAGCTTACAATGATGCTTTTCCATTTTAAAACAAGTAGCAGCAGTAGCCCTCAGGAAGCCCACTACACTTCCATTCATTTATTTGCTAATGTAGCAAGTATCTATGAAACATCTGCTGTTGCCAATACATCAATGAACAAAATAGGTAACATCTCTGCCCTTCATGGGGTTCACTTTGTAGTAGTTGGTGACAAGCAACAAAAATGAATATTAATTAATTAGACATTTTGAAGCAGGAGCTAACAAATTTGATGAAAGGTGAAGAAAAGAGGATTCAACAATGAGGCTATGGTTATTGGTCTGATGATGCAGCTGCCACTGACTGATATGAGGAAAATTATAGGAAAATAAGTTTGGATTTCCAGTGTTTCTATAGAGATGCCTGCTAGACAGCAAGCAAAACATTTTGAGGAGGTACACAGATGTGAAGGACCTCTTCAAGGAGAACTACAAACCACTGCTCAAGGAAGTAAGAGAGGACACAAACAGATGGAAAAACATTCTATGCTCATGGTTAGGAAGAAGCAATATTGTGAAAATGGCCATACTGCCCAAGGTAATTTATAGATTCAACGCTATCCCCATCAAGCTACCATTGATTTTCTTCACACAACTGGAAAAAGCTACTTTAAACTTCATATGGAACCAAAAGAGAGCCAACATAGCCAAGACAATCCTAAACAGAAAGAGGGCTGGAGGCATCACACTACCTGACTTCAAACTATACTACAAGGCTACAGTAATCAAAACAGCATGGTACTGGTACCAAAACAGAGATATAGACCAATGGAACAGAACAGAGGCCTCGGAAGCAACACCACACCTCTACAACCATCGATCTTTGATAAACCTGACAAAAACAAGCAATGGGGAAAGGATTCCCTGTTTAGTAAATGGTGTTGGGAAAACTGGCTAGCCATACGCAGGAAGCTGAAACTGGACCCCTTCCTTACACCTTATACAAAAATTAACTCCAGATGGATTAAAGATTTAAACATAAGAACTAACATCATAAGAACCCTAGAAGAAAACCTAGGCAACACCATTCAGGACACAGGCACAGGTAAGGACTTCATGACTAAAACACCAAAAGCAATGGCAACAAAAGCCAAAATAGACAAATGGGACCTAATTAACGTAAGAGCTTCTGCACAGCAAAAGAAACAAGCATTAGAGTGAACCAGCAACCAACAGAATGGGAAAAAATTTTTGCAATTTACCCATCTGACAAAGGGCTAATATCCAGAATCTACAAAGAACTAAAGCAGATTTACAGGAAAAAAACAAACCAACCCATTCAAAAGTAGGTGAAGGACATGAACAGACACTTTTCAAAAGAAGACATATATGAGGCCAACAAACGTATGAAAAAATGCTCATCATCATTGGTCATTAGAAAAATGCAAATCAAAACCACACTGTGTTACCATCTCACGCCAGTTAGAATGGCGATCATTAAAAAAACCTGGAGACAACAGATGCTGGAGAGGATGTGGAGAAATATTGTTAAGAGAAAACTCTTACACTTTTGGTGGGAGTGTAAATCAGTTCAACCATTACGGAAGATAGTGTGGCAATTCCTCAAGGATCTAGAAATAGAAATTCCATTTGATCCAGCAATCTCATTACTGGGTATATACCCAAAGGATTATAAATTGTTCTATTATAAAGACACATGCACATGTATGTTCATTGCGGCACTGTTTACAATAGCAAAGACTTGGAACCAACCCAAATGCCCATCAGTGATAGACTGGATAAAGAAAATGTGGCACATATACACCATGGAATACTATGCAGCCATAAAAAGGGATAAGTTCATGTCCTTTGCAGGGACATGGATGAAGCTGGAAACCATCATTCTCAGCACACTGACAAAGGAACAGAAAACCAAACACCACATGTTCTCACTCATAAGTGGGTGTTGAACAATGAGAACACATAGACACAGGGAGGGGAACATCACACACCAGGGCCTGTTGGGGGGTGGGAGGGTTGGGGGGGAATCACCTTAGGAGAAATACCTAATGTAGATGATGGAGGAGTGGATGTGGCAAACCACCATGGCATGTATATACCTGTGTAACAATCCTGCAGGATCTGCACATGTACCCCAGAACTTAAAGTATAATAATAAAAAAGAAAAAAAATGTGAGATTTAGTCACTTAAAATTGCATACTTGCAATGCTTTGATAAAGAATTATTTCATTTTGTTTTCATTTTAAACATGTATTCCTAAGTGCTATTTGAATTAGTATCCTATAGAAAAGGTGTATTTTAAATTATATAAACAAAACACTTCCAAAAAAAAAAAAAAAAAACCAGAAAACCAAACATAGCATGTTTTCACTCATAGGCAGATGATGAACAATGAAAACACTTGGGCATAGGGAAGAGAACAACACTCACTGGGCTAGGTTGGTGGGATGGAGGGGAGGGGAGGGGATTGGAGGGACAGCAGGGGATGGGGAGGGATAACACTGGGAGAAATGCCTGATGTAAGTGATGGGCGGGGCTGGGGGGTACGGTGGGGGATGGAGGCAGCAAACCACCATGGCATGTATGTACCTATGCAACAATCCTGCAGGATGCGGGATGTGCACATGTACCCCAGAGCCCAAAGTACAATTAAAAAAAAAGAAACAGGGCTATGGGGACCCCTACTTCTCCTACCAGCTGGAGAGCACCAGGGTAGGGGGAGAGGGGATGTTTTAACCCAAACTGATAGTCATTAGAGCAGCATCAGGAACAGTCTTCCAGACCTTGGTGGGGTGGTGGGGGGCGGGGGGGGGGGGGTTCAGCTGCCTCAGCAGCTGTTGCTGATCAGGATCAAGAGTGAGGCTGGACACCTGTTTCTCCATTCTGTACTTCCACCTGGGACCTGAAAGCTCAGCATGAGGTGAAGTGGATGGAGGCACGTGAGTCCTGGTCCTCCATCAACAGAGGCCAATTCTGTCAAGCCTTACCTGGATGGTGTGTGTGACTCTCCCCATAGAAAGGAGCAGGCTGTCTCATGAAGCCTCCATTCTAGTCTTTTGTGTTACCTATGACCTTGGAGGGGTCCTCTAGAACCCCAGTTCCTAAATAGGAGAATACAGAGTGGGTTTACACTTATTTCTCCACTATTCCTTGTTCTTTCAGGAGGATGACCAGCAAACTCACTTAGAAATCAGACCTTGAATGTGAGTATGTGTTGTTCATTCTATATATCCTTTGCATGGCAGAATGTCAGTTATCGGATAAATAATAGAGGGTAGGCTTTGTACCGAGTCATGGTGACAATGATACAGAGCAAGGCTGGGCGCGGTGGCTCATGCCTGTAATCCCGGCACTTTGGGAGGCAGAGGCGGGCAGATCACAAGGTCAGGAGTTCGAGACCAGCCCGGCCAACATAGTGAAACCCCATCTTTACTAAAAATACAAAAATTAGCCAGGTGTGGTGGCACATGCCTGTAGTCCCATTTACTCAGGAGGCTGAGGCAGGAGAATCACTTGAACTTGGGAGGCTAAAGTTGCAGTAAGCTGAGATTGCACCACTGCACTCCAGCCTGGATGACAGAGTGAGATTCCATCTCAAAAAAAAAAAAAAAAAAAATCAATGCAAAGCAAGTGCGGAGTGACATGACTTTCGAGACAGCCACGATCCCGATTCCTCAGAGTCCTTTGTTGCCTCCAGAGTTACAATATGAACTGTTGATTTCGTCATTATTAATAAATATAATTTAATCTTCATGTTTGTGAATTACAGACCATTAGAGAGCTGGAACACTAGGTACATGGCGTTTACTTGGAAAGATTTCTTGACAATGTTTAATAATAGTCATTACTTGAATTTGTAACTTTTAATCTTCAAAAAATAAGAAATGTGGTGCTGAAAGAAAAAGTCCCTGTGGCAAGTCAGCCAGGAGATCCTAGCGCTGCTTTGAATTGAGTTTGCAAAAAGAGTGTCCAGATAATACATTTCTCTCTTATGATAATTTATAATGACTCATAATATGTGCCATTTACTTGACTTTTCTTTTTACCAGGCTAGGTTTTTGATAATGGCCATTATTCAACTCATATAATGTGCTCTGTGACTGACTTCTTTGTGGGATGCTGAGTAATATTTTATATAACACCTGAATTTATTTTTTAGTATGATTGACTTTAGCAATGAATATATTGTAATGCTTTGGATAACTTTTGTAAGTTTCTCAATTTCACGTTATATTCTCTATTTTTATTTTTTATATTTAAGTGACTCAATTCTTAATTTTATATTTTATCACTTTTCATGATTCTATATTTTTGGTTAATTTTTAAGTATACTCATGTTGTTCAGAGGCTGAATATGATTTGGGAAGGACGCAGCCCCTGCAGGAATGGGGTGCTGTCCACTTGGAGCCGTTCCCCGTGGCTCCCTGCCTCATTCTTTCTCTCTGTCCTTGTTACATAAAATATCTTTCCCTCTCAACCTGATTTTTATTTAGAGGTAGAAGCCTGGTTTCCAGCATTAAATGCACGCCATGTTGTGTCAGTTCACAGTGTTCAATGTGCTACACTGTCTGCTGCTCCATGTGATCTTTTTGAATGATCAGAGCCATTGCTAATGCTGCCTCCATACTCTATTCAGTGAACCTCTGTTTAACAAACGTCAAGTGATGCTGCCATACCCATCCTGGGTACCATTTCCAATGAGGGTGCTTGCCCACATTATTAGGTTGGTGCAAAAGTAATTGCAGTTTTTGCCATTATTTATTCTTAACATATTTATGTGAATTTTCTTAATTATTTTATACCTTTAAAAGTATTAAAACAACAAAATTCAAATGCCCTACAAAATCTGTGTCATTGTGAAATTTCTGCTATGATTATGTCTGCCTAAAGTATACGGCTGCACATGGATTTATTATTATTACGTATTTACTATTAGTTGTACCATTTATCATCTGATAGAAATTTAGCTATTGACATCCTTATTTAATTCTTCAAAGGTAACTTTTTAAAAAAAATGTTAAACGATGAGTTTGTGTCCTTTGTAGGGACATAGATGAACCTGGAAACCATCATTCTCAGCAAACTGTCACAAGAACAGAAAATCAAACACCACATGTCCTCACTCATAGGCGAGTGTTGAACATTGAGAACACATGGACACAGGGAGGGGAGCATCACACACTGGAGTCTGTTTGAGGGGGACTAGGAGAGGGACAGTAGAGGGTAGGGAGGTTGGGGAGGGATAACATGGGGAGAAATGCCAGATATAGGTGACGGGGATGGAGGCAGCAAACCACATTGCCATGTATGTACCTATGCAACAATCCTGCATGTTCTGCACGTGTACCCCAGAACCTAAAGTACAATAACATATATCTATATACATACGTGTGTGTGTGTGTGTATATATATATAAATTAACATACATCATTAAGAGGACAAAAATTATTTCTATTACTGAAATTCTAAGAATAAGTGGATTTGTTCTGCTTTATTAATTTAACAAAGCATATGCCTAATGTTTTTACTCTACTTCAGGTAAAGTATTCATAGCTTTAGAAAAATATATTAACTGTGTCATAGTATGGAACATATGGAAACATGTGAAACTGCTGACGTTTCTGTGTCTTGTTCATAATTATTCCCTGTGCTAAGCCCAGAAATGCGTAAGAGATTTTTTAAAAAAAATCATTAAGCAGCCAGGCATGGTGGCTCACACCTGTAATCCCAGCACTTTGGGAGACCAAAGCAGGCAGATCACGAGGTCAAGAGATCGAGACCATCTGGCCAACATGGTAAAACCCCATCTCTATTAAAAATACAAAAATTAGCCGGGCATGGTGACACATGCCTGTAGTTCCAGGTACTCAGGAGGCTGAGGCAGAAGAATCGCTTGAGCCCGGTAGGCGGAGGTTACAGTGAGCCGAGATTGTGCCACTGCGCTCCAGACTGGAGACAGAGCAAGACTCCGTCTAAAAAAAAAAATCATTAAGCATAGGTGAACACTGCATTTTTGAATTTAAACCATGAGAATAAAGAAGTAGCAATGTTATTAAAATATAAAATGGCAGACTGCTTACTAATGTATTAATAGCTAACTACATGCAGTAGGCACAGCTAAATAAATTACTTCTATTTTTTTTTTTAAATGTTAAGTTAAAAAGAGTAAAAGACATATGAGTTAGGTATAGGCCTTGGTGCATCCTTTTACACATGCACAAATGAACACACATACAAACACACACACGTAAAACTTGTTTTTTTGTATATTATCTTTTTAAGCATCATGAACTTAACTAATTTTTAATAGAAAAATCTTTTCAGGCTGGGCACAGTGGCTCACACCCGTTATCCCAGCACTTTGGGAGGCTGAGGCGGGTGGATCACTTTAGCCCAGCCTGGCCAACATGGTGAAACCCTGTATCTACCAAAAATACAAAAATTAGCCAGTTTTACAAGCCAGTCTCAAAATAAATAGATAAAAATTTAAAAAATTTCACAACATACTTTATTTGCTAAAGTTTTCTAAAGAATATTTTAACCTAATAAAACTTTCAGTTTATTGGTATGTAAAGCGTGTGTTTTACATGCCAGATCTGTGTGTTTGAGTCTTATTATTCTGTGCTCTGCTTGCTGTGTACATAGGGTTAACACTGATCACTGTTTTTTCTGTCAGCATAACTCTTTCTACCCATTTCTTTGCCCCTTCAGATTTGCTGCGTCCATTGGCTATGAACTGAGGAAATTAGGCAGGAGAGCCAGTTCTATGTCATAGGGGAGATTTTTTTTTTCTATTGAATTATGTTTTATTTATCTAACAAACATGTATGGATTATTATCTCTGCCAGACAACAGCATAGACACATTACACTATTCATGTTTTCTGCATTCAATGAACTATAATGCAATGTAATATATTATTAAAGGATATATACACACACACACAAATTTCAATGATATAAAATAGAAAGTTTCAAATGATGTAGAGAACTATACATAGCAATACCTTGGTGAGTGCTTATAAATTATCTATTTCTGAGGATCCACTTTTATTATTGGGTCATGTTTCTTTTAAATTTATTTTTAAATGTATACACAATAACATTTTCACTGTTCAAGTCTACGAGTTTTGACAAATGCATAGTCATGCAACTGCCATCACAATCAAAATACAGAATGGTTTGATCACTGTTGAAAAATTCCCTCTTGCTGGCCCTTTGGAGTCAAACCCTTAATCCCTGGAAATCCTGATTTCTTTCCTTCATTCTGTTTTTTGATATCCAAGAAACTCATAAAAATGGAGTCACATAACTTGTAGATAATGTGTAGCCTTTAGAATATGGCTTCTTTCATAGGGTAATGCATTTGAGATTCATGCGTGTTATGTGTCTACCAGTGACCGTTCCTCCTTTTTATTGACAAGTGGTATTCTCTACCCTATTTAGATACCGGATTATTAATCCTTTTCCCAGTTGAGGGATGTTTGAGGTGTTCCCAGGGTTTGTGAATTGTAAGAAAGCTGCTATAAACATTCACCTTTAGTTGTGTGTGCGTGTGTGTATGTGAACACAGATTTTTCAATATTCAAATCTGCTTTTGAATGAATATCTAGAAATATGATTGCTGCATTCATGGTGAATGTATGTTTAGCTTTGTTAGGAACTGCCCAGTGTTTTCCTGATGGGCTGTGCCATTTCACAGCCCTACCAGTGATGCATGGAAGTTCTATTTGCTGTACCTCCTTGTTAGTATTTGATACTGTCTGGATTTTAAAAAATTTTAGCCATCCCTATAAACATGTTATTTTTTAAATTGTAGCTTTAATTTACATTTTCTTAATGACTAATGATTTTTAGCCTATTTTATATGTTTACTATCATTTGCATGTTTGATGAAATGTCTACATCCTTGAAAAACTCATTTATTAGTTAAAAAAATAAATGTAATATCGTGGGAGTTTGAATATAGACAATCATGCCATGTGTGACAATAGACAGTTTTCTTTCTTTCTTGGACATTGTTTGCTCCTTTTATCCCTTTTCATTGCCTATGGCACTTGTTAGGACATCTAGTGCAATGTCGAATGCAAGTGTTACGTGTGAACGTCTTTTTCTTGTTCTTGATTTTAGACCATCTATTAAGTATGAGATTAGATTTTTTTGTAGATGACTTTTGTTAGGTTAAGAAAGTTACCTTTATTCCTCCTAGTTTGCTTAAGTCTTAAAAATTTTTATTATGAATGAATAAATTTTGTCAAATCTTTTTCTTCATGTGTCGAGATGATTATGTAGTCTTCTCTATTGTAATCTTTTTAAAGGGCGAGTTGCACTGACTGATGTTCAAATGTTGAACCAGATATACATTTTTGGAATAAATCTCACTTAGTGTGATATACTTACCTTCTTATAAATTGTTGCATTTAATATTTGGTTGAACATGTTTATATTCATGAGGGCTATTAGTTATAGGTTTCTTTTTAAATAATGTTTTCCTGGTTTGGGGTTATGGCACTTCTGGCCTCATAAAAGAAGTTCAAGAGTATCCTTTTTTTTTTTTAAGACATTGTGCAAAATTGGTATTATTTCTTAAATATTTGGTAGAATTTGCTAGTGAAACTCTCTGGCCTTATGTTTTCCTTGTGTAAAAGTTTTGCATTATAAATTCAATTTCTTAACCAATCTAGGATTATTCAGATTATCTACTTTTTCAGTGAATTTTGGTACTATGTGTCTTACTTTTTAGAAAACTTATATTTTAGATTCAGGGTTACACGTGTGGGTTTGTTATATAGATAAACTTGTGTTGTGGGGTTCGTTGTTCATTTTTAAGACTGTGTAGTAGTCCGTGGTGTCTGTGTACCACATTTTCTTTATTCACTCTGTTACTGATGAGCATTTAGGTTGATTCCATATCTTTGCTTTTACTGCAATGAGCATATATGTGCATGTGTTTTTATGACAGAACAATTTGTGTTCTTTGGGTATATACCCAGTAATGAGATTGCTGGGTTGAATGGTAGTCCTGTTTTTAGCTCTTTGAGGAATTAATACAGTGCTTTCCACAATGGTTGAACTCATTTACAATTAATTTATAACTAATTTACAATGAATTTGCTAATTGTAAATTATTTCAACCCACCAATAGTGTATAAATGTCCTCTTTTCTCTGCAACCTTGCCAGCATCTGTTATTTTTTGACTGTTTAATGATAGCCATTCTTACTGATGTGAGATGGTATCTCATTGTGGTTTTGATTTGCATTTCTCTAACAATCAGTGATGTTCAGCTTTTTCATATGCTTGTCGTCTGCTCATATGTCTTCTTTTGAAATGTGACTGTTTATGTCCTTTGCCCACTTTTAATGCATTGTTTTTTTCTTGTAAATTTGTTTTAAGTTCCTTATACATGCTGAATATTAAAGCTTCGTCAGATACATAGTTTGTAAAGATCTTCTCCCATTCTGCAGTTTGCTTTTCACTCTGCTGATACCTTCTTATGCTGCAAAGAAGCTTTTAAGTTTAATTAGATCCCATTTGTGAATTTTTGTTTTTATTGCAATTTCTTTCAGCATCTTCATCGTGAAATCTTTGCCAGTTCCTGTGTCCAGATTGGTATTGGCTAGTTTGTCTTCAAGGATTTTTATAGTTTTGTGTTTTATATTTAAGTATTTAATCCATATTTAGTTGATTTTTATAAACGGTGTAAGGAAGGGGTTCAGTTTCAATCTTCTGCGTATGGCCATTGATTGCTTTTGTCAGCTCTGTGGAAGGGCAGATGGTTGTAGGTGTATAGCCTTATTTCTGTGCCCTCTATTCTGTTCCATGGGTCTAGGTGTCTGTTTTTGTACCAGTACCATGGATTTTGGTTACTGTAGCCCTGTAGTATAATTTGAAGTTGGGTATCATGACACCTCCTGCTTTGTTCTTTTTGTTTAGATTACCTTGGCTATTTGGGCTCTTTTTTGGTTCCATATGAATTTTAAAATATTTTTTTTTCTATTTCTGTGAGGAATGTCATTGGTAGTTTTATAGGAATAGCACTGAATCTGTAAATTGCTTTGAGCACTATGGCCATTTTAATGATATTGATTCTTCCTATACATGAGCATGGAATGTTTTTCCATTTGTTTGTGTCATCTTTGATTTCTTTGAGTAGTGTTTTATAATTCTCATTGTAGAGACCTTTCACCTCCCTGGTTTGCTGTATTCCTAGGAATTTTATTCTTTCTGTGACTATGCACCTTTCAATGTATTGTTCTATTTCATCTAAGTTGTCAAATTTACGGGCACAGAATTGTTCATAGTATTTTCTTGCAATCCATTCTGTGTCTATAGTGTTTGTAGAGATATTCTTTACTCATTTTTGATATTGTTAATTGGCATCTCCTTTCTTTTTAGGTAATTTTAGCTAGAGATTTATTGTTTTCCTGATCTTAGATATTTATTGATATATAATTGTTGTACATATTTTAGGGGTACATGTGATATTTTGATATACTCGTATAATGCATAATAATAAAATCAAGGTAATTGGGACATCCATCACCTTAAGCATTTATCTTTTCATCATGCAGGGAATATTTGAATGATTCTCTACAGCTATTTTGAAATATAAAGTAGATTATTGTTTACTATAGTCACTCTACTGATTTATTGAACACAAAAGTTTATTTCTTTTAACTATTTTCTTGTGCCCACTAATCAACCTCTTTTTTCTTCCTCCACTACCTTCCCAGCCTCTGGTAACCACCATTCTATTCTTTATGTTCTTGAGTTCCACTTTAGCTTCCACATGTGGACAGAAAGTGCAATATTTGTCTTTCTGTGCTTGGCTTATCTCACCTAACATGACCTCCGGTTCCATCTATGTTGCTGCAAGTAAGATTTAATTCTTTTTTATGGCAGGATAGTATTCTACTGTGCATATGTGCCACATTTTCTGTATCCATTTATCCATGGATGGGCACTTAGGTGATTCTACATCTTGGTTATTGTGAATAGTACTTTAACAAACATGGGAGTGCAGATATCTTTTCAATATATGGATTTTCTTTCTTTTGGATATATTCCAAGTAATGGAACTGCTGGATCATATGGCAGTTTTATTTTTAGGATTTTGAGGAATCGCCACACTGTTGTCCTTAGTGGCTGTGCTAATTTACATTCCCAGCAATAGTGTAGGAGGGTTCCCCTTTCTCCAAATCCTCACCAACAGCCACACTCCTTGTCTTTGTAATAAAAACCATTTTAACTGGGTTGAGATAATATCTCATTGTGGTTTTGATTTGCATTTCTCTGATTATTAGTGATTTTGGGCATCTTTTTTTATATACCTGCTGACCATTTGTATGTCTTCTTTTGAGAAATGTATATTCAGATCTTTTGCCCATTTTAAATCAGTTTTTTTGTTTTGCTATTGAGTTGTTTGAGTTTTTTATAAATACTGGATAGTTTGCAAATATTTTCTCCCGTATGGTGAGGTGTCTCTTCACTTTGTTGACTCTTCTCTTAGCCGTGAAGAAGCTTTTTAGCTTGATGTGATGCATTTGTCTACTTTTGCTTTTGTTGCCTGGACTTTTGAGGTCTTACTCAAACTACCTTCTTTCAGACCAATATTCTGAGATGTTTCTTCAACGTTTTTTTCTAAAGGCTTTATAGTCTTGGGTCTTAGATGTAAGCCTTTCTTTTTATTTTCTTTTTGATACAGAGTCTCACTTTGTCATCCAGACTGGAGTGCAGTGGTACAAACAGGGCTCACTGTAGCCTCAACTTCCTGGGCTCAAGCGATCCTTCTGCGTAGCCTTCTGAGTAGCTGGGACGACAAGCATGCCCCACCATGCCTGGTTAATGTTTGTAATTTTTAGTTGGGACTTGGTTTTGCCGTGTTGCCCAGGCTGATCTCAAACTCATGAGCTCCAGCTATTTGCCTGCCTTGGTCTCCTGAAGTGTTGAAATTACAGGCATGAGCCACTACACCTGGCCTTAGATTTAAGTCTCTCATCTATTTTGATTTGATTTTTGTGCATGGTGAAAGACATGATATTGATTCATACTATCCATGAGCATGGAATGTTTTCCCATTTGTTTGTGTCCTCTCTTATTTCCTTGAGCGGTGGTTTGTAGCTCTCCGTGAAGAGATCCTTCACATCCCTTGTAAGTTGTATTCCTAGGTATTTTATTCTCTTTGTACCAATTGTGAATGGGGGTTCACTCATGATTTGGCTCTCTGTTAGTCTGTTATTGGCATATAGGAATGCTTGTGATTTTTGCACATCGATTTTGTATTCTGGGTCTTTGCTGAAGTGGCTATCAGCTTAAGAAGATCTTGGGCTGAGACGATAGAGTTTTCTAAATATACAATCATGTCATCTGCAAACAGAGATAATTTGACTTCCTCTATTCCGATTTTAATACCCTTTATTTTTTTCCCTTGCCTGATTGACCTGACCAGAAATTCCAATACTATGTTGAATAGGAGTGGTGAGAGAGGACATCCTTGTCTTGTATCAGTTTTCAAAGGGAATGCTTTCAGCTTTTGTCCATTCAGTATGATACTGGTTGTGGGTTTGTCAGAAATAGCTCTTATTATTTTGAGATACATTCCATCAATACCTAGTTTATTGAGGGTTTTTAGCATGAAGCGGTGTTGAATTTTATCGAAGGCCTTTTCTTCATCTTTTGAGATAATTATGTAATTTTTGTCATTGGTTCTGTTTATGTGATGGATTATGTTTACTGATTTGCATATGTTGAAACACCCTTGCATCTCAGGGATGAAGCTGAATTAATCATGGTGGATAAGCTTTTTGATATGCTGCTGGATTTAGTTTGCCAGTATTTTATTGAAGATTATTGCATCAATGTTCATCTAGGATTTTGGCCTGAGATTTTTTTTTTGGTTGTGTCTGCCAGGTTTTGGTATCAGGATGATTCTTGTCTCATAAATGAGTGAGGGAGGAGTCCCTCTTTTTCTATTGTTTGGAATCATTTCAGAAGGAATGGTTCCATCTTCCCTTTGTGCCTCTGGTAGAATTTGGCTGTGAATCCGTATGGTCTTGGGCTTTTTTGGTTGGTAGGCTATTAATTACTGCCTCAATTTTAGAACTTGTTACTGGTCTCTTCAGGGGTTTGACTTCTTCCTGATTTAGTCTTGGGAGAGTGTATGTGTCCAGGAATTTATCCATCTCTTCTAGAGGTTCTAGTTTATTTGTGTAGAGTTGTTTATAGTATTCTCTGATGGTAGTTTGTATTTATATGGGATCAGTGGTGATATCCCCTTTATCATTTTTTATTGTATCTATTTGATTCTTCTCTCTTTTATCCTTTATTAGTCTGACTAGCCGTCTATCTATTTCGTTAATCTTTTCAAAAAACCAACTCCTGGATTTATTGATTTTTGAAGGGTTTTTCATGTCTCTATCTCCTTCAGTTCTGCTCTGATCTTAGTTATTATTTGTCTTCTACTAGCTTTTTGAATTTGTTTGCTCTTGCTTCTCTAGTTCTTTTAGTTGTGATGTTAGGGTGTTGATTTTAGATCTTTCCTGCTTTCTCCTGTGGGCATTTAGTGCTATAAATTTCCCTGTAAACACTGCTTTAGCTGTGTCCCAAAGATTCTGGTACATTGTGTCTTTGTTCTTGTTTGCTTCAAAGAACTTATTTATTTCTGCCTTAATTTCATTATTTACCCATTAGTCATTCAGGAGCAGTTTGTTCAGTTTCCATGTAGATGTGTGGTTTTGAGTAAGTTCTTAATCCTGAGTTCTAATTTGATTGTACTCTGGTCTGAGATACTGTTTGTTATGATTTCCGTTGTTTTGCATTTGCTCAGGAGTGTTTTACTTCCAATTATGTGGTCAATTTTAGAATAAGTGAGATGTGGTGCTGAGAAGAATGTATATTCTGTTGATTTGGGGTGGAGAGTTCTGTAGATGTTTATTATGTCTGCTTGGCCCAGAGCTGAGTTCAAGTCCTGAACATCCTTGTTAATTTTCTGTCTTGATGATCTGTCTAATATTGCCAGTGGGGTGTTAAAATCTCCCACTATTATTGTGTGGGAGTCTAAGTCTATTTGTAGGTCTCTAAGAACTTGTTTTATGAACGTGGTATATAGACCAATGGAAGAAAACAGAGGCCTCAGAAATAACACCACACATCTACAACCATATGATCTTTGACAAATCTGACAGAAACAAGCAATGGGGAAAGTATTTTCTATTTAATAAATAAATGACGTTGAAAAAACTGGCTAGCCATTTGACAAAAAAAAAAAAAAAAAAGACAGAAAGAAAAAAAGAAATGGGGAAAGGATTCCCTATTTAATACTTAGTGTTGGGAAAACTGTCTAGCCATATATAGAAAACTGAAACTGGACCCCTTCCTTACACCTTATACAAAAATTAAAGATGGATTAGAGACTTAAATGTAAGTCCTAAAACCATAAAACCCCTAGAACAAAACCTAGGCAATACCATTCAGAACATAGGCATAAGTAAAGACTTCATGACTAAAACGCCAAAAGCAAGGACAACAAAAGCCAAAATTGACTAATGGGATCTAATTAAACTAAAGAGCTTCTGCACAGCAGAAGAAACTGTCATCAGAGTGAACAGGGAATCTACAGAACGGGAAAAAACTTTTGCAATCTATCCATCTGACAAAGGCCTAATATCCAGAATCTACAAGGAACTTAAACAAATTTACAAGAAAAAAACAACCCCATCAAAATGTGGGCAAAAGATATGAACAGACAATTCTCGAAAGAAGCCATTTATGTGACCAACAAACATATGAAAAAAAACAAACATCATCACTGGTCGTTAGGTAAATGCAAATCAAAACCACAGTGAGTTACCATCTCATGCCAGCTAGAATAGTGATCATTAAAAACTCAGGAAACAACTAATGCTGGAGTGGATGTGGAGAAATAGGAATGCTTTTACACTGTTGGTGAGAATGTAAATTAGTTCAACCATTGTGGAAGACAGTGTGGTGATTCCTCAAGGATCTAGAACGAGAAATACCATTTGGTTCTAGTTTTTGAATTTGTTTGCTCTTGCTTTTCTAGTTAAAATCCCATTACTGGGTATATACCCAAAGGTTTATAAATAATTCTACAATAAAGACACATGCACACATCTGCTTATTGCAGCACTATTCACAATAGCAAAGATTTGGAACAAACCCAATGCTCATCAATAGACTGGATAAAGAAAATGTGGCTCATGTACATCATGGAATACTATGCAGCAATAAAAAAGGATGAATTCATGTCCTTTGCAGGGATATGGATAAAGCTGGAAACCATAATTCTCAGCAAACTAATGCAGGAACAGAAAAGCAAACACTGCATGTTCTCACTCGTAAGTGGGAGTTGAACAATGAGAACACCTGGACACAAGGAGAGGTATATCACACAATGGGGCCTGTTGGTGGTTGGGGTTTTAGGGGAGGGATGACATTAGGAGAAATACCTAATGTAGGTGATGGGTTGATGGGTGCATCAAACCACTATGGCGCATGTATACCTATGTAACAAACCTGCACATTCTGCGCATGTATCCCAGGACTTAAAGTATAATAAAAAAAAAGTACAAAAAATTTCAATCTGTTATATTTATTTAATACATTTCTGAGTTGCTCTTCTGTGCTAGTTTAAAGATCACTGAGTCTTCTTAAAGCTGCTATTGAATTCTTGATCAGAGAGCTCACCTACTGCTGTCTAGTTAGGGTCCTTCACTGGCAACTTTATTTGTCTGTTTGGGGAGGTCGTAGTTTCTTGTTTGCTATTGTTTCCTGTGGATGTACATCTGTGTCTTTGCACTGAAAAGTTAGTTATTTATTTCAGTTTTCTCTGTCTGGCTTGCTTTGTTTATTATTTATTATTATTTTTTAAGGCTAGTCAAGTGAAGAAGTGGGAGTGGAGAAGGAGCAAAGAAATCTGTAACTGGTTGTGATCAATTAATTGTAAACACCACTGCCCTTGGACCAGCCTTGTTTTGATTTTTATTGGGTATGTTTGTTTAGAGATTTTTTTTGCAATGTAACTGTCTTTTTGGCTAGGTCACTGCATCATCTTGATCTTTTTTAAAAAACCAGCTTTTGATTCCATTGATTTTTTCTGTTGTTTCTGTTTCAAATTTTATTGATTTTAGTTCTTTATTATTTAACTCTTCTGCTTATTGTGGGTTTTTTTTTTTTCCCTTTAAAAAAGAGAAAATCTGCTTAAACTTTGAGAAATGTATTTATTTTCCCACATCAACAATTATGGATTATTATGTCATAATTATAAATGGCTAAGTCTTATACTTCCTCAGGGAAATATAGCACTATTCAGTGCTATGGATCCTATAGAGAATTTTGGTCATAGTGTTAATAGCTCTTGAATTCACAGCCCCATGAGCCCTCATTGAAGTGTCCTTTATTTTTTCTAGTGTCTTAAAGTGTAAACTATATGATTGAGCTTAGACCTTTTAATTTTCTATTTAAATATTTAATGCTGAAGTTTTCCTGTAAGCACTATTTTAGCAAGGATTTTCATATGTTATATCACAATTTAATTCAGTTTAAAAAATATTTTTTCAAAGATTTCTGTCAATCTGTTCTTTGGCCCCTAGGGTGGGGAGGGATAACGTGGGGAGAAGTACCAGATATAGGTGATGGGGGAAGAAGGCAGCAAACCACCTTGCCATGTATGTACCTATGCAACAATCCTGCATGATCTGCACATGTATCTCAGAACCTAAACTACAATTAAAAAAATAAAAAAAGTGCACTTTTAACTTCCAGGTACTTGGGGATTTAAAAATGTGTTGTCTGGGGATTTTTAAACTTTTAGTTCTAATAGTTTTTCCTTTATGCATTTTGGAGCTCTGTTAGTTGTATGCTCATTTAAGATTGTTGTGTTTTCTTGATTTATCCTTTTTTGTATAAAATAACTTTTATTTGCATCATGTATGTATATAACATAACTGCTTTCTTTAGAACAAGAACATTTATGAATGGCATGATATTGCTTTTTTTGTCGAAGACTTCTTTAAGCAAGATGGTATACATGGCCACTTTTGTTTAAATAACATGATGGCAAACAGTGGATATTAATCTTTTTGCTGTGCCTCACCCATTTACCAACAGTTAGGCATTCCGACCCTCATATTGATCACTTGCTAAGACATAAGCGTTCAGGAGAAAAAGTCAGAAAAAGATAAAAACCTTTAATTGTATCTACTTTAATACTTATCGTGGTGGATAAGCTTTAATTGTGTCTCCTTTAAAATTTATGAAATAAATTATTTGTAACATCTTTGAATCAGACCTAACATAGTTCCTTCCACCGTATAAGGTAAATACGCTAGTTAACTTTCTCTTTTCCAAAATTAGGTTTAAGGATATAACAGTAGGATAATTTAGCTGGCTGACTTGATTCTCTAATACAGTGAGTCCCTGCATTCTTTATATAGTAAAAAATTCCATCTTCCATAAAACTGGCTTATTATAGATTAAAAGAGACAGATGTTAACATTAAAAATTAGTATTACACAAGGATAAATAATAGTTTAATCATGGCAATCTAACTCCCAAACTAACATTAATAGAATGAAATCTTTTCAGAATATGAGTTTAAAAAACTTACAAAAGCAGGGTATTAAAATAGCAATGTGATTTACTACCATGATTTCTGTGCCATATTAATCATGAAATAACTGCCTACTTATAGACGATTTCCACTTAGAATTACATAGCCTCCTACCTGACAAAATGATAAGCCATCAATTTCACTAAAACACAATCAATAAGAAGTGCTCTAACAGCAGCAGTTTCAATAAATTAGCATTACTATCATACCTGCTGAGACATAATTCTCTTCTATTAAGGAACTTAGAAACTGCCTGCCATTTTTGCGATATACAAACATAATTATCTAAACTCTAAAATATCTTCCCAATTGAAATACTGATCATTACATAATATAATCAACACAGTTTTAACTTTTAGCACAATTCATAACTTCAGTGACAAATAACTCAGACATACAGATATGAGCACCTTAAGGTCAGAAAACTTAGGGCTTAATGTAAGGGTCAAACTAAACTGCCAATCCAGCCACAGCCCTTCATTCAAATGCTGCCCACGGCTTCTTTCACACTGAAATTGCAGAGCTGAGTAGCTGCTGCGGAGACCACCTGGCCTGCAAACCCCAAACAGTTTGCATAAAGTTTCCAACTCTTGAGCAAATATATTATCAATCAAAGAGACTTTTCAAACAAAATCAGAATAAATTTGCTGTTTGAGAAGTCTGATTGGAACCACTATAGATCTACTTGGGTAGATGCTAGAATTATACATGTAAATCATCAAATCTTGAAATTAAACCTTAAATTCATATTGATGATAATCACTAACTTTATAAAGTCTTATTTTCTGTTTTTTATCATCACAATTATGTTCTGTGCTTAAAGCTCTAAGTGTTTCTTGAGAATTTAATGGAGAACTATGAAGAAATTGGCTTTGAAATTGGCTTTTTAAAAACTAATCTATGTCTGTGTGTGTATAAAGGAGATTGAGTTTTGTATGGAAATTTGTCTCATTAATAAACTTGAGTTTCCCTTACCCTCATGAAAATCTTGAGATGATCCAAGAAATAAGAAAAACAGAAAAATTCACAGTACAAAGTCAACATACTAAACTGAGGGAAAAAAGGTATTCAAAACATACATTATCCAAACATTTTTAGTTACATCACTTTAAATATCTTTACAATTAAAGAGAAAAAGGAGACAAGCATAAGCTTGTGAATTTCTTGTTTATCTACAATCTGAGGGGTGAAAACAGCTGAAACTGAATATCTTTTTAAATAAAAAATTTAAAAATAAATAAGCTCTTTGATGTGTCATCTTTATGTTTAAATACTAGTTTTTCAATTAGGACTAATGTTATATCACTATGAATTAGAAAAAATATGTATTTTTCAGTCAGACAAACAACTAATAATAGAAAAGTTTTTTAACATGAACCATTCTAAAGTGGAGTCTGACAATTTGTTTTCACATACAGTCAGCGTCCCTTAACTATATGTTCTAAGAAGTGCCTTGTTAGGTGATCTTGTGTGGACCAACGCAGAGTGTGCTTTACAGACACCGCGATGTACAGCCTGCTACACACCCTAGACCGAGGCTATGTGGTGCAGCCTATTGCTCCGCGGCTACAAACCTCTACCGTGTGATACTATGCGGAATACTGTAGGCAGCTGTAACACAATAGTAAGCATCTGTGTGGCTAAACATACCTAGACTTAAAAAGCAATGCACCGTGTTATGATGGCCATAATGTCACTAGGAGAAAGGAATATTTTATCTCCATTTTAAGTGTATGGGACCACTGTCATATATGTGGTCCATCACTGACTTAAATAACATGATTCTGTACTTAGAAGCAACTGAAAAGGCTTTCATCCTTCATCATCTCCTCCTAAAAATAAAAAGAACTTCACAAAAGAAGTTGCTAAATGTTAAATATGATACAATCAACCCCCAAATCTTTCTGCACTGCAATTCATACGGAGACACATATCCACAACATTCCAAATGTCCATGTGTGCTTAGCACAGGAAGAGTCAAAGTGTAAACAAGAGTTGTTATTTCTGTCTGAGAACGCAGACTTAATTGCTTGCTATTTGCAAAATGCTGAATCAGTCGGAATGAAAGGAACCTCAGAAATGTTTTCCACTGATTATAAAAGCTTCAAATCAAGCTCATTAAATATTCAAAATCAACCTAAAGGAAAATAGACAGCGATGTTTTGCTCTAAATACTGTTTTGTTGATATAATTGACTCTGGAAATCCTAGACTTGATTTAAAAAAGAAAAAGACAAAAGATTGTTTTATTCTGTTTTATCCCCTTCATTGAAGAAATATTCAGAGACTGTGGCTGGTCCCCTTCAAAGGCCTGCTTTTGGCCACTTTTATATCCTTCTTTCAGTAAGGGCTGATCACAAGAAAGCTGAGTTGCTGACCTGCTAATATTCTCAGATTGAGTATGAATAACACTTGGAGATGGAAGCAGATCAGAGGACTCTCAATTTGTTTTTTCTGGCTTTCATTGAATGGGTTGGATCTTTTCAAATTCTGTCTTAATGGAGGTATGAGAGGTTTTAGACATTTCTTACTATGGACCTGAGTAGGTTCATCAGACTCCAAACTGTTCTTTGAACATATTAAAAACAAAAATGCCATTTTGCCAGGTCTGGATAGTAGGCCTTCTGAAGATGATGTTCTGCTGTCTTGCTCAGACTTAGGAGCTGCATCAGTTCTTTCTTCCTTATCAGATGCAACCATTTCATCCTGGGGCAACTGAGGCACATTCTATGCATGTATCAGGAGGTCTAGATCCTTTGCTCTGAAAAGGTGGTTTGACTTGCTCTTTTTGAAGTTCTGGAGTTGTCAGTGTGCTTCCTGAGGTAGGAAAAATATCTTGTCCCTTGTGAGACTCCCCCATTTCCTCAAAAACACTTGTTAATTCTCCTGAGTGCAGCTCAGAGGTAGAGTCTTGACAATAACCTCTTAAAGACAGCGAACATTTTTTGGCAGGATGAACGTGGTCATTTTCATCAAGCCTGCAATGAAATCTCTTCCTGCATTCAAGATCCAAATTATCAGGAGGTGTTTGAGAATCATCTCTTCCGGAAATAGATAAGCCCATGGCATCTTGACCAACTGAAGTTGCCGGTAAACAAATACTCATGTCATCCTTTCTTCAGTATTCACTGATTTGACCAATATGGGAGCTGGCAGTAAAGGGTTTGGCATTAACTGTGCAGTGGCATTGGTATTCTTCTACTGCATTGGTTGAAATGTCTGCTGGGTTAAAAATAAATGCTTGTTCATCTTCTCCATCTTGAGGTCCATTAGCAACGAGATCCACTGTTGATTAATTATATTCTTTTGTTGGACTTCTGGAATACTTGTTGGTGTATGCTCTGGCACAGGAAGTGTAAGCACACTGTCTCCTTTAGAGTCCTTTATCTGGGGCTCTTCAGCAGAATATTCACCAAGACCCCTATCCAAACCAAGTGTGCAGGGCCCGTTCTCAGAGGAAGCCGTTGGAGCGACTAACAGAAACTCTTGAGAGCTCTTGTCTTGATTTTCATTTTTCAGTTAGGTTTACTTCTTGAGAAATACTGGTCCCTTTGACACCATGTACACACACCAATTTGCTCTGCGTTTTATTCTCTGCTGTTGTAACTGGTCAGAGGTTTTTATTTTTCAATTCTGTTGAGTTGGAAGCATTTTTCTCTGTTTCTCTTGGAGTTTCCAGTTCTTCCCCTTTGGTTACACACAAACTGGAAACCTCCTGATAATTATCAAATCTGTTGGCCCCTAAAATCTTCTCAAGAGTTGGTTTAGGCTTGGCAAATCTACTTCTTATTCTCAAATTACTGGTCGCTTTAGCAGTTGTATTCCTGATTGGTGTAGCATTCTCCTTTACTTTCTCCGTTAAATTAATTTCTTCTCTGAAACTTTATTCCTCAGTATGATCTTGTTGTTTTCAAATGATGCAGGAGATGTAATGACAGGTGAAGGAAGCTCCTGACATTCAGGAAAAATTTTATGATTTACATTATCTAGGGTAAAAGGAATATGGCTTTCATCCTTTGAATGAACATGAGGAAGTATACGTACTCCTACATCACCCTGTTCAGTGCTGATCTCTGACTGCAAAACTAGATCTACCATTGTAAGTAAAGTTACTGCAGCTTTGGTGCTTCCATCATTGGTACCTGGTTCATCTTGGATATGTTCGTCTGTGTGTGTGTGTGTTTTATCCCTGGTAACTGTTTTGTTCTAAGGTTGATTTGTTTTTATATTAATAAAGCCACTCTAGTCTTCCTTTGCGCTGTGGATATTTGTCCCTCCATTTACTTTTAATACACCTGTACTGTTAAAGTAAATTTTCTTAAGACAATACTATTGGATCTTGTTTTTTAAAGTCAGCCCAGCAATTTCTCTCTTTTAGTGTGTTTAGATCATTTAATTATGGAAATGAATGTGTTTAGACCTATCATTTTATTATTTTTTGTTTTATTCTGTTTTTCATTTTTCTGACCTCCTTTCCTCGCTTTCCTTTTTATTATTTGAACCTTTACATTTATATGTAGTTTTCTATTGTTTTTTTCCTCTGGGGATCTATGACTAATTCTTCTTTTCTTTTTACAGTATCAGTTTTGCTTTCAAAATCTTTGCTCTGTTGTTTTAGAAATACTTTTGGAGTTTTAGCCACTGTCCTTGGTACATAATGCTGTCAACTGGTCCTACCTGCAGGATGAAGCAAAGAGAGAAAATAAATAGAAATAAAAGGATTTTTATCCTCCTCAGTCTTTACATAACTGGAGCTTCCTTTTATGGTTCTTTTCTTTAATGGATGGGTTTTCTCTTATGATTTATATGAATTGCACCTCTGTAGCTGAGGCAGCCCTCATGGCAGGCCTGGAGAGAGAGAGACAGAGGGAGAGAAAGACGGAGAAGAAGAGAGAGAAAGAGAGAGATGGAGGGAGAGAGAGAGAGAGAAAAAATAATTCTCCCATTCTCTGGAAGCTCAGAGAAGCCCACTCTTCCAGTTCTGTTGAGAAGGACACTCTTTTCTTAAGGTTTTATTGTCCGTTTGTATTATTCAGTAGCCTGCCTTAGCCAGCCTATGCTTGGGTTAAAGCTGGAGATAAAAGAAAACAGCAAAGCAAACAAAACAGAAAACAGGAACAAAAAACAAGAAACACACTGTGGGCTGCTTGCTGTTATTTTTGATATATCAGTATCTGTATTTTGTCTATGGTTTTTAGTTGCACTTTGTGGTATTCACAGTTTGGAGCAAGTTTACTCCATTTTGGATAGAATTAGAAACTTGAATCCTTTATTTTTTTAAAGTTATTTAGCAATTTGGGATTATTTCCCAACTCTAAATAAATGAATCATCGACAATATTTCTGAATCTTTAATGACAACTTACTTCTAAGGAAAATCCATGAAATGTGTTAAATGTAGAACGAGGAATTTTTTTTTCAGTTTTTATGACATCACTAATGTAATAATTTTCCGAAACAAAGAAACAACATAATTTTTGTTACATTTGAAAAGTTTTCATCTGACTACAAAAAAATGATAGACAAATCAGTGTGAATCCAAGTAATTACTGCCATTAGAGAGATGAACAAGGAACAACTACTTGGTTGGAAAGCCGTGTTGAGTGTGTGGCTACTATCGACACAGAGGCTGAAAGTGTTTAGTTTACAGGCATTATTTTCCTTCTATTCTAATAAATGTCACACAAACAATATTAAGTAGCATAATCTACTAGTATGTATTCAACATAGATCTTGTGGAAATACGTTGCCCAAAAGAGGCATTGTATGGCCCATAAAATAAAACAAAACATAATAAAAGAGAAACAACTAATGATTTTGGATCTGAATTATAATGTTTTCTGTCTTTCAGGCTAATAGAGAATTTTATGATGAGAATTTTCAGACCATTGTATATATTTTTTCATGTGCTATATTTGTAATTAATAGTGGTGCTAAAAGCCCTTTTATATACAGTGGATTACATTAGGTTTAATGTTGTGTATTCCAGAAATAAGCTAATAAAATGAGTTCATTCCAGACCCCCTAGAAAATCAATGATACAGCATCTTACTCATGATCTAACCCGGTAACAAAGAGCCAGCCCCAAACCACAGAAGGAGATTTTTTATTTTATTTTTTTGAGACAGAGTCTTGCTTTGTCGCCAGGTGCCAGGCTGGAGTTCAGTGGCTGATCTCGGCTCACTGAAACCTCCGCCTCCTGGGTTCAAGCAATTCTCCTTCCTCAGCCTCCCGAGTAGCTGGGACTACAGGTGCACGCCACCATGCCCAGCTAGTTTTTGTATTTTAGTAGAGACGGGGTTTCACTATGTTGGCCAAGAAGGTCTTGATCTCTTGACCTCGTGATCCACCCACCTCGGTCTCCCAAAGTGCTGGGAGGAGATTTTTTTAAAAAATGAACCATAAGGCTTATCTTTTTTAAAAAGCGTAATTTCAACTTTTAGATATCAGGGGTTGTGTAGGTTTGTTGCATGGTTATATTACGTGATGCTAAGGTTTTGGGTACAAATGATCCTGTTGCCCAGGCAGTGAGTACAGTACCCAATAGGTAGTGTTTAAGCCCATGCCCACTCCTTTCCTCCCTCCTCTAGAAGTCCGCAGTGTCTGCTGTTCTCATCTTTACGTCCCTGTGCGCTCAATGTTTGTCTCCCACTTATAAGTGAGAACATGCGGTGTTTGGTTTTCTGTCCTGCATTCATTATTTTAGGATGATGGCCTCCACCTACATCCACGTTGCTGCAAAGAACATGATTTCATTCTTTTCATGGCTGTGCAGTGTTCCATGATGTATAGGTACCATATTTTCTTTATTCAATCCACCTTTGATGATGGGCACCTAGGTTGATTCTATATCTTTGCTATTGTAATAATTCTGTGATGAACATGGCAAGTCTTGTCTTTTTATTGAAACAATTTATTTTCTTTTGGATATATACCCAGTCATGGGATTTCTGGCTTGAATAGTAGCTCTGTTTTAAGTTATTTGGTAAATCTCCAAGCTGCTTTCCATAGTGGCTGAACTAACTTACATTCCCCTAGGAGTATGTAAACATTCCCTTTTCTCTGCAGCCTTGCCAGCATCCATTACTATCTGACTTTTTAAAAATAGCCATTCTGTCTGCTGTGAGATTTTATCTCACGGTGGTTTTAATTTGCATTTCTCTGAGCATTATTGACGATGAACATTTTTTCATATGTTTGTTGACTGTTTGCATTTCTTCTTTTGAGGAGTGTCTATATGATCTTTTCTTATTTTAGACTCACATGTTGTTAGCCTGCCTCACGTAACCAGTAAACTGTGAAATGCTTTCAGGTGCTCAATACATAAGTGTATGCAGGTACCCAAAGCAACATTATAAATACAATAATTTAACTCACTGAAAACTGAAATTCATGTATTCAGTGTCAGTTCTAATTTTGATAAAAAATTTGTTTTAAGAATTAAAAAAGTTACTATTTTTCAAATGAGGATAATTGTCAATTTCAGATTAAATGATGTATAATAGTATATAATGTATTAATGGAAGACATGATTTGACATAAAATCGAACTTAGGCCATGAAAATGAAGGTATTTTTTGTTTTAATAGTAAACCATGATCAAATAGAACTTATTTTGTAAATGTAAGAATGTCTTAATGTTAGGATATATCTTACATTATTCATTATGATTGTCTTCAGAGAAAAAGAGTATCATCTCATAAACTCCGACCAGGCATTTCAAAAATATCAGGCATTAAAAATATCTATCCTTGATAAATAAATCTACAATAGAAATATCCATTTTAAAAAAAAGGAGAATGTAAACATATCGCAAAGGCTAACTTGTTAGCTTATAAATATGGTAATAACAAAACCTTGCACAGTCCTTGAAGAGTACAGGCTAGATACTCTTTCTAGCCCATCTGTTTGGTGCACCCATGTCCTTAGCAATATACACTGAACCAAACTTGTAGTCTTTTATCCGTCACCCCTTCCCACCCTTTCCCCCTGAGTCCCCAAATCCCACTGTGTCATTCTTATGCTCTCTTACCACTGACTGCACTGCCTGGCAGTTACCAGTTTTTGTGTTTGTTTCCATAATAAACTCTGAGCTCTCCAAGGTGGAATCTTTGTTCCTTTTCCACACCTGCCTCCATCATCTACTGTGACACAGCAGGGGCTCTCCACAGGCATCTTCTGGGTCAAGGTCTAACTTAGGTGCAGAGTGAACTGGACAGAATTAGATAGATAGAATTAGGTAAATAACAGAATACAAAGATGAATAAGATCTCATCCCTGCTTTTGAGAAACTTGACCTGCAGATTCTTACAGTCCAAGTTTTGCTGTGGTTTGTGAATGTAATGGTAGGATCACAGAAGAAGGCATCATCTCTGCTGACTTTTAGAGGAGATGATGTGTAATGAAGGTATTTGTTTTATAACTACCATCATACCTAATATCAATTTTTTTTTGCAAAAATAAATTACTAAAGACTTGTAAACTAGGTCAATTGCAGTGGCTCATGCCTGTAATCCCAGACATGAGCCACTGTGATTGGAGCCTGAGGCAGGAGGTTCACTTGAGTCAAGAGTTTGAGTCCAGCCTGGGCAATATAGTGAGACCTTGTCTCTATAAAAAATACAAAAAAAAAAAAACAAAAAACCAGATGTGGTAATGCATGCCTGTGGTCTCAGCTACTTAAGAGGCTAAGTGGGAGGCTTGCTTGTGCCCAGGAGGTTGAGGATGCAGTGAGCTACGATTGCGCCACTGCGCTCCAGCCTGGGCAACACAGCAAGACCCTCTCTCACTCAAACCAAACCAAACCAAATTAAAACAAATTAAAATCCTTGAAAACTAGCAGAGCCAACCAATGTACGGCATATTCTGTAGAGCTGTAGATTCCAGTAACAATAAGGACATCGGGGAAGGGTGATCCTCCATGCTTTCTACATAATGGTTTAAATGCGCTCACTGGTTTGAGTCTTTACTGTGTGGGTTGTCCTCTGGGCCTGCGTGACCTCTCCTGAGTTTGAATTGTAATAATAAAATAATTGTGTTATATTTTCCATTGTGAAGTTCCCCATGTGTTGGAACATAAAAAGCATTATTGGAGATTTCCACTTGTAACCAAGGAAACTCAATTAGATTTTACCTTTAATGTTTTATGTCGTTGTGGTTGGTGTAATGAAAAGGCCAGTCCAAGCCTTTGAAACAGAAAGTGCTCATCTTTGCTCTTTCTGTCTTCTTGAAATCCTTGCTCTGCCTGTGTCTAAGGAACACTGCTTTGTGGATTAGGGCACGTAAAAAGGCAAAATAAATGAGAGAAACTATTTGAATGTCATGTTTCCCCCAAGCAGTAACGTTGACAAGTTTATATAATAAGCACTTTTACCGAATCTGCTTGTTGAGGCTCCTGCGGGCATGGTGCTATGACAGGCTTGGATGGCCCAGGATCCCTCTTCTGGTGGACGCGTGCACCTGGCCGGGCTAGGGAACCCCTCCCAAGGGGACACCCTTGACCAAGGGCAAACAGAGGCTGCAGATAAGCACTTCCCTCCTAGGCGCTCAGATGGGGCAGTGACTTGCACGCTCATGGCCCTGTCTGGCCCATGAAACCCTGGTTCTTACAGAAGGGACCAGCTCTGTTACACACTGTTGCACTCTGTTCTTCCTCTGCTGTTTTGCTCTTCATCCTCCCTCAGGCCTGCAGTCCCCTGAATCCATGCCATTCATTCTGCCTAGGTTCCAGCACCCCTCTCTGTCTCCGTGGACCAATTCCTGCCACAGCCCACATGTGGACTGACCACAAAGCTGCAGGTCTCCAGTTATGGAGGGGTCCCCAGGGAGCATTCTCCCGATGTCCTCTGAGCAGTGCCTCTCTGTTTCACGGGCTCCTGATACTCCACGTGTCTCCTTTGTAGAACTTGTCACAGTTCTGGAAACGGGCTCATGGGAGCAGGTCCATGATACTTCCTGCTCTATCCGTGGCACAAGCACTCCATCTTTCCCATCACATGGTAGACAATCAATAATTACTGCCCGACGCATGGACAGATGAACTCTCAATCTGATTCCCTCCCTGCAGTCAAATTTTTTATCTCTATTCCAAAATCAAGAATTTTCAGTAACAGATGTGAAGGATAAAGTTCAGATTTTTTCTCTGTCACTGGGGATATTGATAATACAAGTGTCTTTCAAACTCAACTGTAAAAATTTCCAAAGAGCTTTTCTCTGCATAGCACATTTGATTTTCAAAAAAGCTTACAGTATTATCAACATTGATAATTTTGTTTTCTTAGGAAAGGCAGGACATGAATGGTGATGCCATGAGAGTTCGCAGGTCTCACTGTGTGTTTCCAACAATCTCTTTCTTCTGCTCAAGACTGAGCCACAGTCTCTCAAGACTGTGGCCTCTATAACTCCAGTTTGAAAAACCAAGTCAAACCAAGTCAAAACAGAAACCTGACCCTATTACCTGGTTTAGTTTTTCTCGATGGATAAAATCATACTATACACAGCATAGTAATAAAAGCTGAAATTCTTGGAGTGATTTATTTAAACCAGATATTGTGTAAGTGCTCCCTACAGATTATTTCAAATAATCCTGAAATGAACAGTTTGAGGTATGAGTTATAATTATATGACAGCTATATCTTTTACAGCACACCCAGTACACTGGAAAGACCAAGCAATTCCATCCTTGACTCCACTGTGCCTAGATGTCCAGCCCTGACTGAGTTACTCTGCTCTGAGGTTCGCTTCCCCAGGTATAATGGAGACAGTAATTCTTACATCATGATGAGTATTAAAAGAACGACAAGCTAACGTGTGTAAGGTCTTGCATGGTGAGCCCGCCTTGATGATAAAGTTTGTATTGACAGGACGATATATATTCTAAAGTAATGTTAAGGTAACTATTGAAATGATTAGTATTTCTGAGGCTTTTTTCTTCTGTAATGAGTAAGGAATTCAATGTTAGGAAGGTAACAAGAATGAGAAATTATTTACTTTGACTATGAATGTGTTAGGAATCAGGATATGCAGTTTGTTGTTTAATTTGATATGTGTGCATATATACACATAGTGTGTGTACAGATAAATTGTATTAATAGTGAAACATGTAAAGAAGGCTTATTCTGTAATAGAACATCAGCTGTCATTTAGAACTGAGTTTTAGTCTAAAAATATTCCTACTGGATTGGCTTAAAATTTAATAGAGAATCTCCAAGAAGCCATAAAATGTATCTAAACGTTTAGGTTTTTAAAAATTTAATACTGTGAAATGAGTTTTAAAATGAGAACCACACTAGTAATAACCTTAATACAGCTAAAGAGCCATGACAATTACTTGAAGAACAAAATTTGCCTTTAAACAAGTCAGGTCCAGGGAGCCGAGGGAGGAGGTGCCAGCTCAGGAGTGATGAGTAGAGACATGACCGTGCCTGGATGCTGGGCCAGCTTGCACTAGCCCTTGATTAAGGTGATTCCAGCCCAGGGGTGAAGGGCAGAGACGTGGCCATGCCTGGACTCTGGGCCAGCCTGGACTAGCCCTTGATTAAGGCGACTGGGCCTTAGTAATGACAGTTTCTACCACATGAGACTGTCGTGGAGGATAAAGTAGGGGTGTTGGCTGAGACCCTGAGATCAAAGGTACTGATGCCACAAAGCCTGGAGAGAAAGGGCGGCCACCCCCTGTGGGATATGCAGAGCCAAGTGGCTCAGATCTAGCTGCCACTTCTCAGCACTGCCCTTAGCAAGCAAGATGCCCAGAGCTCAAGAGGGGATGAAGAAAGCAGGCTTTTTGTGTGATTGTTTTAAAAGTACTGAATATACATAAATCCTTACAGACTGAGCGTAAGGATGGAAGAATACAACTGCGTGGGACCCCACGCACCACCCGGTTTAAGGCAATTCCTGTTTATTGTGGAGTCCTCTGTCTTTTCTCCCCATCCCTACATAACCAAAACCCTAAATCATCTTTCTTTGCTTTTTCTTTGTGTCATACATGCATATTCTTTTCAACTCAAGACAAGACAAAGTTAGCTATGTGGAGCTGGTTTTGTTTTCTGCGTAGGATGCATCCTGTGAATACCCTGCAATGCTCATTCGTCCTACCCTTTCTGTACCTGCGTCCCCATCTTTTCCTACGATGCGGTTCTCCTGCTGTGACCTTTTCCCTGCCTCATTCCAGAGCCCATAAGCAAGAATTCTCTGTATTTGGCACCTGGAAGTAATTTCTGAGCCACAGGCTGTAAATGTCTGCAACCTTGCCACATTAACCCAACTAATGTTCATCGTGATTTCACACATTTACATTCCCGCCAGGGACGAGCGCTGAATGTCCGTATTTTAATGCTGCTTTCATGCCTGCTAACCCAACATCCATTCTGCGGCCCACGGATCAAGGAGTAATTTTGACTTTTGAGGATTATTATTTAAGAAATATAGGAAATGTGGTATACATAACCACAGAGTGCTACTCAGCCACAAAAAGAATAAAATCCTGTCATTTTCTGCATCATGGATGAAACTGGAGGACACTATGTGAAGTGAAATCAGCTAGAAAAGAAGCCTGAAACACTGCGTGTGCTTACTCCTATGTGGAAGCTATACAAGTTTATCTTGTAGAAGTGAACAGTAGAACAGAGGACCCTAGAGGCTGGGAAGGGCAGGAAGAAGGGAGGGATAGGGAGAAATTTGCTACAGGATACGAGATTACAGCTTGAGAGGAAGAATAAATTCTAGGGTCTGATTCTACTGTAGGATCACTAGAGTCAACATATTGTACAGTTTCAAATAGCTAGGAGGATATTAAACTTTTCCAACATGCAGAACTGAGAAATGTCTCAGATGATGGACACATAATTACCCCGATCTGATCATCATACTTTATGTGTATCAAACATCACTATGTGCTCCATAAATGTGTAAAATTATTATTTGTTAATAAATACACAAATACATTTAAAAAATGTCAAAAAGGAATACATGCAGAAAAAGAAAGACATTTCATTAGGTTGCTGTGAATAGCGATTCGTCTGACAGGTCTGGGCAAGATGAAACCAGGAAAGGATTCATCACTTTAGACGCCAGTAGAAACAGTTGGGAGTTGAGGGTTGGGATCAAAATATCAACATTCACAGGAGTTTCAAAAAGTTTATTTCAGTTCTCCTGGATGACTTTGCAGGGTTCCGACCTTCAGTGGAGGAAGTGATTGCAGGTGTGGAAATCGCGTGAGAACTGAGGAGAAGTGGGGCCTGAGGAGGGGACTGAATTGCTGCAATCTCATGATAGATTTGAAAGGATGAAAAATCTCTTCTTGCAGATGAGCTAAGAACGTGGTTTCTTAAGTGGAATGTACTCCTGGTGAAGATGCTGCGAACATTGGTGAAATAGCAACAAAAGATTTAAAATATTACGTAAATTTAATTGGGTAAAGTGGCGGAGGACTTTGAGAGATGGACTCCAGTTTTGAAAGGAGTCCTATTGTGGGTAAAATGCTATCAGGCAGCCTTGCATGCTACGAGGAAATCTTTCACAAAAGGCACAATTAATACAGCAAACTTCATTGTCACCTTATTTTAATAAAACCCCACAGCCACCCAACCTTCAGCAGCCACCACCCTGATCTGTCAGCAGCTGTCCACGCTGAAGCATCTCCACCACAAAAGATAAGGACTTGCTGAATGCTGGGATGAATGCCAGCACTTTTATCAATAAAATACTTAATTAAGGTATGTACATTGTTTCCTAGGCACAGTGCTGTTGCATGCTTTATAGACTGCAGAATACCATAAACACAAATTTAAATGAACTGGGAAGCAAAACCCTTGTGTGACTGGCTTTGCTGTGATGTTTGCAGGGGTCTGGAGTGGAACACACAATATATCTGAGGTCGGCCTGCATGCTGTTCCTTATGTTCAAATCTACTTGTGTGTCTTTCAGATTTTTATCAACATCTGTTTATTTATTTATTTTTTTTCGAGACGGAGTTTCGCTCTTGTTACCCAGGCTGGAGTGCAATGGCGCGATCTCGACTCACCGCAACCTCCGCCTCCTGGGTTCAGGCAATTCTCCTGCCTCAGCTTCCTGAGTAGCTGGGATTACAGGCACGCGCCACCATGCCCAGCTAATTTTTTGTATTTTTAGTAGAGATGGGGTTTCACCATGTTGACCAGGATGGTCTCGATCTCTTGACCTCGTGATCCACCCTCGTGGCCTCCCAAAGTGCTGGGATTACAGGCGTGAGCCACCGCGCCCGGCCTCACGTCAGTTTATTTGTTTTTGCTTTACCTTTCCTGTTAAGAGGACTCCAAGGCATTTTCTTCTCTGTTTGGTTGCTATTCTTGCTAGTAGTATCTTTTCTTCCCTTGCACTTTTTAGCTGGTTTCTACGGCCCTGGATGGCGATGTGTTAACCATTACAGAGGGATGACTGATTTCTGCACTTCATTTTGTCCTGAGAGCTTACTAACTTTTTACCCTTTGTAGTAATTTTTCAGCGGATTCTGTTGGATCATATATTAGAAATGCAATCTGCAAAAAAGAGTTAAATATATTCTACTCCTTTTCACTAGTTTTTGGATATCCAATTTCTTTTTTTGTCTAGTTGCTTTAGCAAATATTTGCAGTAGACACTAACAGTGATAGTGGCTATTCTTGTCCTTTTTCTGAGTCGAATGAAAATATTTCCTTTGACTCACAGTAAGTGAAATCCAGTACCTTATTTGATATTTAATTTTTTAAAATCAAGGATAGACGTGTTTTGTCAAGAGTTTTCAATATCCATAGAGATTGTCAGACAACTTTTTGTTCTCACACCTACTAATATGGATAATAGAACAGATTTCCTAGTGCCCCTTTGCATCTCTGGAATACACTTTTTCTGGTCATGGGGTGTGCCATTGGATTCTGTTTGCTAAACTTATAGAAGGTCCCTGTGGGCAGCTACATGGTCAGAGGAAATGGGGGTGCCGCAATGCCTCATCTATCTCTGAGGACCCAACCAGACTCAGACCCCTGAAGAGTCCCTGATTTTTAGAAGGTGCCTCGTTACATTGCTTTCTGATACCTGCGAGATCTCCGCCTTCAGGCATCCCTGTCCTCCTCTTCCCTGCAGCCCTTGCGCTCTCATCTAAGCTGATGCTGCCCTCAGCGGGTCCTTCTCGGGGTGCCTCTCTCCTGACTGTGCTTGGTCTTGACAATTTCTGAAATCTCTGTACCCCCTCTTCTCACCTGTTAGCATGTTCTTGGCTCCCTTTAGAATTTATGGAAATGTTCTTGGGCACCCCTTACATGTGATTGACAGTCCACAGATTTATTTTGTGTTAATTGGGTTGGTGGGCAATTTTTTCCTGTCTTTCTTCTTGTTGCTTGTGTGGTTAGAGGAGAAGTGAGTAAATTCAGAAGGATGCTTTCTGCATATTTCTAGTGGAAACATGTGACTGAGAAAGCATTTTCAGGGGGGTGAGCTCTGTGCTGAGTACCCCTGTTCAGGGGCTGGAGGAGGCTCCTACTCCCTTCCTTAAGGAGGTACTTTGAGTGTGGGAAGCCCCCAGGGGAGAAGCCAGGGGCTTCCTCCTTCCCCACAGCTCAGAGAGGGGTTTGGGGGAGACAAACAGAGCTTGGTAGGGGGTCCTGTGGGCAGTGGGACACAGGTTGAGTGGGCTTGCTCTCTTTTAGGTGAGATCGATCCACACACACACATCTGCCTCACATGTGCAGCTGTCTTCCGGATTGAAATTCTCATATCATTTGCCACTTGTTCTTTTGTATTAGCCGCTGAGTTACTGAATCCAATGGGCTCAGTTCCCTGACACTTTTCTGGACTCCTGTCTCCTAGCCCATGCCATCCCATAAAATCCATTTATTCTATTACTCTGATTTTTTAAAAGAAGTAACTCTGCACATCCATGACTCAAATAACTACTTTCCATGATTTGAAAGGGGCTTGGATTTTTCCCTGGCTATGTGAGTATGTAAGTTGTGTTTTTCTTACAGATGGCTGAGAATTGAGTTCATATCATTGCCATAGTTTGTCATTCCCACAGATTCACGGTCCATTGTAGACAGCATGCATGCAGAGATATGGAGTGTGGTCTAAACGTAAAAGCCATCCTCAAGCAGTTCCCTGCCAGAGCCATAACTCCCAGCTCCAGCTCTTTATTCCTAGCTGTCCGTGTGATGAAAAGTCAATGTGTCATGACCCACATGTCACTCAATAGGGTGCAGTGCGTCGCCCTTATCTCAGGCCTCACTGGAGTGGAGGGAGCTGTTTCACCTTCTCTTCGCTGTTCAGTGGAGCCATCTGTCTGTCTAGTCTTTGTGTTAGAACCACAAAGACTCAAACTGCGTTGTGAATAGAACGTAAGGAAAATAGGGATGATCGAGAGAAGACACTTTAACATTTTTTTTTTCAGCACAAAGAGGTAATTATATATAATTTCAAGTAAAATTTCAGAATTTCTGAAAAGAATATCCATGCAATGGATGAAAACAAATATATTTTTTGAAAATTTTCTGGAATAAAAGAGCTGACAATATCAAAAGGGTACTCTGTGTACCTAGGAAAATCAGCACAAAATTAACAATCCTCCCATATAATCTCAGAAAACTGTTGACTTTCAATAAAAAGAAAACAGCAATGATCCACTGGCCACCTACAGATAAACAAACGTAAAATGCATTTAATGCTCACCTTCAGCCTTTGTACCATTGTCTCTCCAGTGATTTTGGGTGTCTGAAGTGAGTTATCAGAAAGAATCTTCAGGAACATTCCATGGGAACAAAACTCTCTGAGTTCTTGCCTGTTCATATTCCTTTTTATGTTCCTTTCTTCTTGAAAGTTAATTCAGCTGTATGTGAAACGCTCTCACATTTTCTTTTCTAGAGCATCTTTTTGCTTTTTTGGCCCAGGCTGGAGTGCAATGACACAATCTTGGCCCACTGCAACCTCCGTCTCCTGGGCTCAAGAGATTCTCCTGTTTCAGCCTCCTGAGGAACTAGGATTACAGGTGTGCAGCCCCACGCCTGGCTAATTTTTGTACTTTTAGTAGAGAAGAGGTTTCACCATGTTGGCCAGGCTGGTCTCGAACTGCTGACCTCAGGTGATCCACCCACCTCGGGCTCCCAAAGTGCTGGGATTACAGGCATGAGCCATCATGCCCGGCCTTGAGCATCTTAAATATGTGACTCCACTGTCTTTGACATAAAGTATCACTGTTGAAAGTCTGATGTCAACCTGATGATTTTCGTTCCTATGTAAGTCACTTCATATTGTTGGTGTTAGTATTGTTCTTGTGAAACTTTGGAGGCATATTGTGGAATAAAGAACATACATTCATATGTAGGTTAATCATCTTGACAAAAATGTATCGGTCTTTTCCAGATAGTTACCTCGGCTTCGGACATTTGATAATTATTTAGATACAGTATGGTCATGAATTTATAAAATATGTTTAAATAACTACTGACTGATTGAAAAAATATTTTGTGGAAGCATTTTACTAAGAATTTCTTTTTTGGAAGTGTTTCGTTTATATAATTTAAAATGTACCTTTTCTGTGGGATACTAATTCAAATAGCACTTAGGAATACATGTTTAAAATGAAAACAAAATGAAATAATTCTTTATCGAACCATTGCAAGTATGCAATTTTAAGTGACTAAATCTCACATTTTTTTTCTTTTTTATTATTATACTTTAAGTTCTGGGGTACATGTGCAGATCCTGCAGGATTGTTACATAGGTATACACATGCCATGGTGGTTTGCCGCATCCACTCCCCCGTCATCTACATTAGGTATTTCTCCTAAGGTGATTTCCCCCCCACCCTCCCACCCTGCAACAGGCCCTGGTGTGTGATGTTCCCCTCCCTGTGTCCATGTGTTCTCATTGTTCAACACCCACTTATGAGTGAGAACATGTGGTGTTTGGTTTTCTGTTCCTGTGTCAGTGTGCTGAGAAAGATGTTTCCCAGTTTCATCCATGTCCCTGCAAAGGACATGAACTCATCCCTTTTTATGACTGCATAGTATTCCATGGTGTATATGTGCTGCATTTTCTTTATCCAGTCTGTCACTGATGGGCATTTCAGTTGATTCCAAGTCTTTGCTATTATAAACAGTGCCGCAATGAACATATGTGTGCATGTATCTTTATAATATAACAATTTATAATCCTCTGGGTACATACCCAGTAATGGGATTGCTGGGGCAAATGGAATTTCTATTTCTAGGTCCTTGAGGAATTGCCACACTGTCTTCCACAATGGTTGAACTAATTTACACTCCCACCAACAGTGTAAAAGTGTTCCCATTTCTCCACATCCTCTCCAGCATCTGTTGTCTCCAGATTTTTTAGTGATCACCATTCTAACTGGCATGAAATTGTATCTCAATGTGGTTTTGATTTGCATTTCTCTAATGACCAGTGATGATGAGCTTTTTTTCATATGTTCAGTGGTCACATAAATGTTTTCTTTTGAGAAGTGTCTGTTGATATCCTTCACCTAGTTTTTGATGGTTTTTTGTTTTTTTTTTTTTGTAAATTTGTTCAAGTTCTTTGTAGATTCCAAAATTGTGCTGCGAAGGAGATTGTCTTTCCTCAAATTAAATAAATATTTTATTAGAAAAGTCAAGAGCCAGAAGCCCTGGATTTGAATCAAGATTTTTTCAAGCAGAACAAGTTATTTATTCTCTCTGTGCTTTAGTTTTCTCATCTGCAAAATGGGGATAATAATAGCACCTAGCTCACAAGATCATTATGTTAATATATGACAGTATTTATAATGGGGGCCAGTGCAAAGTAAGCCCTATATAAATATTTTCTTTGCTAATTGTGATGGCAATAGTGATGATGATGTTGTTGGTGATGGTGATGGTGATGGTGATGATGGAGTAGTGATGATGATGATGGTGATGATAAGAATCATGGTAACGATGGTGATGGTGATTTGATGATGGCAATGGTGATGAGGATGAGAATAATGATGGTGATGATGGCAGTAGTGATGATGATGACAGTGGTGATGAGAATCATGGTAATAGTGATGGTGATTTGATGATGGTGATGAGGATGAGAATGTTGATGGTGATGATGACAATGGTGATGATGATGGTGGTAAATATGTCTCCTTTCAGGATTTTATCTATTTCTAGGTAGTGTCTACTCAAATTGCTACTGTAGGTTTCACAGTACCTCATACCAACAAATTAAAAAGTTTACTTATTTATTTATTTTTGGTTAGAAAGGTTTTTGGTATGTACTAACTGAATTTGCCTAATTAAAGTTCAAATGCATTTCTTAAAGTAAAATAAGGGTAAGATATTAGAATGTAAAGATCCCCTGTTTTCCTCAATTAAAATAAGAAATAAATATTAAGCCTTATTTTAATAAGTTAGATTTCCTTTTAGATAAGCATTTTACCTCATGTAAAACTGTTATTGTTAGGCAACTATGTGAAATAATAATACTTCTTATACTTAGAAGCGATAGTTGGTCAAGAAAGGACTGTGGGGATGGTGAATAGGGGTTATGCCAGTTAAGTGGAAGAAACTATGCTTGGCCATGATTAAGGACTCAAAAATGTAGTTTCTATTTGCTAATTGAGCCATATAGATGATCTTAATCAATCCTCATGTTACTGACGAAGCTGGCCCCTCAAAATAGGAGGTCTGTCTTTGATCGATGTCATAAAGCCAATGCACGTACAGAAAGGTGAGTGTCAAGCAGTACAGGCTTTATTTGACGGCCATGGAATTGAGGTGGGAGCACGGCTCACAGATCAACGTCTCAACCAGCGTGGGATGAGGGGGTTAAAATATAGGGTTTCTCTAGTGAAGGGGTTGGACACTAAAAGGAAGGGGAAGAATATCCATGTCTTTTCCAGAAATGGGAAGTGAACTTTCCCAGCCACAGGGCTGCGTTCCTTTTTGTCCTTATATGGCTGCTCCAGTCATTGTCATGGCGATTGTCAACTGTCACGGTGCTGGTGGGGGTGTCACTTAGCCCGGAAATGGGATGATAATGAAGCCTGAGGTCTTTTTGAAATGGTTTGGTTGGCTGTCTTGGCTCTAACCAGTTTCAGCTGGTGTGGTTACAAAGGGAATTTTTGTTATCACAGGCATCCTGTTTCTTAAAGATAAGCAGAGTCAGAGTAGGGTAGAAATGCAGCTATTACACAGGCGTTACACCACGCAACAAATCCCCTTTTATCTGTGTTCACTCCCATTCTTAAGGAGTTCTGAAGGGCAAAGGTTCATCTTCTATAAATTCTTCAAGCTGAATTTGGATGTTGACCTGGGGCTCATTAGAGGAGTGAAATTTTCACCAGTTATCTCATGGATGGAAGCCTAGCTGTTCATAACACTTCATGACCTCAATTTGCTTAGACATAAAAGAGACCAGTTGGCCCAAATATAAGTCAGATAACTACTGTGTGGCGTTAAGTGAAAACTGGTGTTCATTTGAATGAAGGCACTTGGGAAAAGTAACACAATTTTTTTGATCATATCAATAATTTCAAAATAATTTTTATTTATCAAAAGGTACTAAATTTGTGTGAACTTAAAGAGCATGTGGACTTAATTTATGAGTACTCATTACTTGTAAACCATTTGTTAGTATACTAGACATAACATACAACATAATACACATGTACACACACACATACACACACACACACACACACACACAAATATCCAATAGCTTTTTTTTTTTTTTTTGAGACAGATTGTCTTGTCACCCAGGCTGGAGTACAGTGGTGTGATCTTGGCTCACTGCAATCTCTGCCTCCCAGGTTCAAGCAATTCTCCTGCCTCAGCCTTCCAAGTATCTGGGATTACAGGTGCCCGCCGCCATGCCCAGCTAATTTTGGATTTTTACTGTAGATGGGGTTTCACCATGTTGGCCAGTCTGATCTGGAACTGCTGACCTCAAATGATCTGCCCGCCTCAGCCTCCCAAAATGCTGGGATTACAGGTGTGAGCCACCATGTCTGGCCCCAATAGCTTTTACTTTGGAATTTTAGCCATGAGACAGCAATACTAACTCACCATTTTGTAAAAGATAGTGGGATCAAAATTATTTTTATCACAAAATTGGAACTTGTTTATGTGGCTAAGCTTTGTTTGCACCAATAGATAGTCAAGGAAGGCCGAGGACCAAAATTTGAGTAAAGCAGTTTCTATGGCAGTGTGGTTTATTAGGAAAGGAAGCCTATTTTACCATTTTTCCCTTCAGTTTAAAATGAATTTCTATTTCCATTTCAGTTAGACCGTAAATAATAAGACTAATCTCAGCACCAGCAACTTGGTAGATATAAAGCAGGCAGAGGAGAAAAGAGAGCAAGACTGAGAGCTTTAGAAGGCTCTACTTAACTCTATAGCTGCAGGGTCACCATTTGAGCTCTGGATTTTCCTTACTATGCACAAAACCTATACTGACGATTGCACCCAGGCATCCCTTCCCAAAGGCCAGCTGGGTGTCCCGGGAACCCTGTCTCAGCTGCTCCCACACGGGTGTTTTAATCTCAAAACGAAAATTTCCTCCAGTCCCCTGAGGGTGGTGTGATGTGCCGAGAGGGATCCGATGCTAAGGCTTGAGCTCAGACTGTACCACAGAAAGACGCCGGATGAAACTGCTGGCCTGACTCTGCCAACCTGTGCGCTCTGCCAACCTGTGCGCTCTGCCAACCTGTGCGCTCTGCAACAGGCTGTGAAACACAGAGGCTGAGAAAGTCTTCCAGACTTAAGCGGATTACAGACACATGACAGCTGGATCCTGGATTTTATTTTGCCATAAAGAACAGTCTGGAACAATTAGAAAAATCAGAAAAATGGCTTTAGTTTAGTAACAGAACTGTTGTAGTGTTACTTTCTTAATGTTTATGATTGCACTGTGATTATGTTCAATTGTTTGCAGGAAATACATGCTGAACTATTAAGTATTCAGAGAGGGAGGAAAAATGATAGAGCAAATGCAATAAAATAGTAATAATTGGGAAATATAAGTAACGGATTTTATAATTTCTGTGTACTTGTTTTGGAAAAAATTTAAAGTCTGAAATTATGTGAAATCACCTATTTGATCAGTAGTAGGCAATTAATTTACTTCTGCTGTTTGCAGTTTTTGAAGAAAAATTAGTAAATAGATTCACAAACTCTAATATGAATTGAATTAAATAAAATTCTTAATGGAATTTATGGCACTGTATGTACATTTAAGGACACATATGTATATGTGCATAACTACCTCAAACTTCATTGAGAGAGAGAATAACTTGCCCTATTACTTATATTTACAAACAAATATATGCATATATTCTTTATAATGTTGTTGTCTTTAAGAACAATATTTAAATTTGGGTTTTAGTCTGGTTTTAGGATCTAAGCAAACTAGGGTTGATCCAAGTTTTATAGTAAATAGAAAATAGTAAGGTCTACAATACCTTAGGAGGTTCACCTAAGTTTCAAGTATTTATGTTGATAATAGTTCAATTTAAAAACAGTTGTTCTCACCAGGTGAGGTGGCTCATGCCTGTAATCCCAGCCCTTTGGGAGGCCGAGGCGGGTGGATCATGAGGTCAGGAGTTCGAGACCAGCCTGACCAACATGGTGAAACCTCATCTCTAAAAAAAAAAAAAAAACAAAAAATAGTTGTTCTCTGTGTAAAACTTGCTGTGGACAAGGTATAATGAAGATGAAGTGTAGTTTTCACAGGTTTCTTGCTTTTCTTTTTTTATTTCACATTCAGATGCTCTCAGGTCAACGCTGTGAGGTCCCCTGTGAGGCGGTCTAGAGCCGGTCTCACTCCTTCTGGGCTTCTGTCTCTGCTAATGTGAAAATGGGTCTAATGATTCAAGGATGCACATCTGTAGACAAATGAGGGATTTTTTGGAAATGCCTTAAAGCCACAGAGGCATTTTTCCAGTAGAATGCTAACCAGCACAGCAGCGCAGCAGGGTAGGCAAGATTTCTGGTACGCTTAAGTCAAATGATATGCTAATACAGAATGACCGACATATATTTTATTCTGATCTGACTTTATGTAATTAAGTCTACTTCTGCTATGTATATATCAATGCATGGCTAAACTTTCAGAGTATTATATTACTTTTACATAGTAAGTTCTGCTATAGTTACAGCACAAATTTGACGTTTCTTTTCCATATTTTATTACTTTTCACACTTATACATTTTTTTAGACACATAAAATCTGTCATTGCAGATATTATGCACTGAATACATAAACTAGAACAGCAGGTGGGAACACAGCCCTGAAAAGATTCCTGCTGTGAGAAATGATGCTTTCTCTTCAGATTGCTAGCACCCCAGGTGACCGCTCGTCTTGATGTATATTCAAAGTAATTGCAAATGTGTGAACCCTTTAATCAGTGTACAAGGAATGGAAAAGCGTGCTTGTCTGAAACATAAGTTTATCAGCTGTAGCTGGCTTCGTCTCCTGACTGACATCTGAAAACCAAACTTTAACTTTAATGGAGGTTCTAAATGTCTCTGAATATGAAGTCTTTATAACAGAACTATTCAGACGATCACATTTTCTTTTATTTTCGTATGGACATTTAGCAGCACATATCTTAGATCTTTTAAATTCTCAGCTTTTCTCAGCTGGCTGATCTATAAAATGGAGAAGTTGATGTTGAATTCTGGAATAGCTACCCTGTTTAATATGCTATCTTTGGCCCTGCCTTGCAGGAGTATCCAGAGACAGAAGTGGGTGGGAGCTTTTCTGCAATAAACTTGTAGTGTATTTGGGAGGTGAGGCATAAACTTTGGAAGCATTAAGGAGTCCCATAAAAGCATATGCAATGATGACAAAGACTTTGTGTGTGAAATTCAAGCCATGATTTCAAACAGAGACTGAAAATGTCCTGCACTTGTCTCTAGACTTGACCCAAGGAACATCCTTTCTTAGCGTCGCCTGGCAGAGAATTCAGGGGCCCTGTCGTATGATGAAGAACCAGGCTGGTGCAGGCAGTTTGGTGACCCAGAAGATTCCCAGGCCTGGAGTGGAAGCTCTCTAGATGGCTGATCAGAAAGGACAGTACCGCCTGCAATCCCAGCACTTTGGGAGGCCGAGGTGGGAGGATCACTTGAGTTCAGGAGTTTGAGACCAGCCTGGCCAACATGGTGAAACCCCATCTCTACTGAAAATACAAAAAATAGCCAGGTGTGTAATGTCTACAATCCATTAGGAGGTTCACAGAAGGTTAAAGTATTTATGTTGATAATAGTTAAATTTAAAAGTAATTGTTGTCTGTGTAGAGCTTGCTGTGGACACAGTTACGATGAAGACAAAGTGTAGTTTTCACGTTTCCTGCTTTTCTTTGTTCCATGTTCAGATACTGTCACATCAACACTGCAAGTTCGCCTGTGAGGTGGCCTGGAGCCAGTCCCACTCCTTCTGCGCTTCTTTCTCTGCTAATGTTTTTAGTTCGAATCCATTACTACACGGGTTCTTCTCGCCATGCTGCCTTCCTTTTCTGAACAGTGAGAAACCTGGCTCCACCAGCCACCAGCCATTCACGTCACTGTTCAATTTCAGTACATCCACAGCAGTTTCAGAATTGTTACCCTGTGCCCCCACGGGAAACAACCTGTCCACTCGGGCACAGGACTTACGTGCAGCCCATTTTGCTTAGTCTTTCAGACTCTGCTCACTCCCAGAGTTTCTTAGGTCAGCACCTTTCCCCCTTCTCCTTCAGTGAGGCTTCAAACATTTTCATAAGGCCCACCAACACCAAGCTGTCATGATTACTTTACACCCATCTGATTCTTGTATTTAGCATGCATTCTTGTAAACAACATGGAGTGGAGTCTTGTTTTCTATTCCTTCCTTCCCTAATGTTCTTCTTTTCTTCATGCAGATCCAAGTTTCTAATAATATTTTCCTGTCTGAAGAACTACTATCACTTTTTGGAGCGCAGGACTACTGGAGATGATTTCTCTGTTTTTGAGGTCAGAGACAGTCTTTTTTCTCCTTCATTTTGAAGGATAACTTTGCTCCATATAGAATTTTAAGTTGGTATTTCTTTCACTTTCAAGTGTTTAAATATTTCACTCTATTTTCCACCTGAACAATTTTGTGCTAATCAGAAGTCCACTGCAATTCTTATCCTGCTTTCTCTGTAGTTAAGATTTCCCCTTCTCTGCTTTAACAAGATTTTCTCATTGTCTTTAATTTACTATGGTTTGAATGAGATAGGACTGCATGTGGATTCTTTTTTGTTTTTAATATGTGTGTTGCTTCACATTCTCTAACACTGTGAGTCTGTGGTTTGGTGTGTGTTACTCGTTTTGGAAAGATTTTGGCTGTTATTAATTCAAGTATTTGTTTTGCTTAGTTCTGTCTCACCCTCCTAGTATTCCAGTTAGGTGTCCGTGATACTTCTGAATTTGCCCCATAGGTCTTGGGCATTCTGTTCTCTTTTTTGCATTATTTTCTTCTTTGTGTTTTGATTTAGGAAGCGTCTGTTGACCTATTTGCAGTCTCAATGATTTTTTGTATTTTTTGTTTTGTTTTGTTTTGTTTTTGAGACAGCGTCTCATCTCTGTTACCCAGGCTGGAGTGCAGTGGCATGATCTTGGCTCACTGCAACCTCCACCTCCCAGGTTCAAAGGATTCTCCTGCCTCAGCCTCCTGAGTTGCTGGGATAATAGGCATGTACCACCACGCCCAGCTGATTTTTGTATTTTAAGTAGAGAAAGGGTTTGACCATGTTGGCCAGGCTGGTCTCAAACTCCTAATCTCAGGTAATCTGCCCGCCTCGGCCTCCCAAAGTGTGAGGATTACAGACATAATCATACTCATTTTAAAATCCCTTGTATGATAATTCCAATGTGTGTATCATATCTGTGTCTGGTCCTGATAATTACTCATCTCTAGCCTTTTGGCACATGTAAATTCTGTTGAAAGCCAGGCACTGTACTGCATCACAGGAACCGAGGGACATACACTTTTAGTGTGAGGATAGCCAGGTGTGTGCTACAGCTGTAGTTCTGGAGACTTTAAAATCCTCCAATGTCCATGTCTTTGCCTCCTCTCTTGACTTGGGGCTTCCCCAGGTTCTGTTCTTCAGAGCGCCTTGGAGCTCCTTCAGCTGTAATCTACTGTTATGGCCAGCCCAGCTGGTGTGGAGGTAAGGCGTGGGGAAAGGGAGCATTCCATATCCTCCGGATTAAATCTCAGCATTTCGTTGGCCTGTTTTTTGAAGCCCCAGCTTCCACACTTCCAGTGTTCACCAGTGGTGCAGGTTTTCCTGTTTTCTACTCACCTCCTTGGCTGCAGTGCCCCCCAGTCTATTTCCCTAAGGCCCTTGCTGTGTTGGCTTTGTTTTATATACATATATGTGTGTGTGCATGTGTGTATGTGTATGTGTCTGTGTGCGTGTGTGTGTGTGTGTGTGTGTATGCATATAGGTAAGACAAGAAGACTAGAGCTTCCAGAGTGGGAGGGCATTCTTCCCACCTGGTATAAAGCTCTGACAGAGTCTTTCTTCCTGGAGAGTAAACTTTTGCTCTAAAGAAGGTTCTGGGTGAATTTCACCGAGATCACTCTTCCTCTCTCTCTGCTGAAGCCATGAGGAATCTTCCATGGATCTCTCTTGTGAGAACTGGTAGGATATCTGGGTGGAAAGTGGTAACAGTAGGTGTCTGCTTCTGCAGACCCCAGATACTGGTGTGTATGGTCAGCCCCAGCAATTCAGCAGAGTGGCCGTTTACATGTTCCTCCCAGTTCATCTCTCCAATGGCTTCTCCTTTAGGTGAGCAGATGCTAGTGGCTTTCTGGACACAACTCTCTCCAAGATGTCAAGGAGGTACTTTGCCCTGTAATCTCAGTCTCTGATGGCTCTAAGAAAAATCATTGATTTTTTTTCAGTTTGTCAAGTTATTTTCTTATTGTAAGGTTGGGAGTGATGACTTACACACCCTTTATATGTCAGAGCTTCACAATTCTGTTTCCAGGGTCATGCTTAGATTTCACTTTCAGGCTTATGCTAACCTCATAAAAGGAATTAAAAATGCTACTTTTTTTTTCCTAAAAGACAAATATAATTTTGTTTTTGAAGTTAATATTTAAATTTATATTTAAACTTGGGGTTATGAGATAAAAATATTACTAAATAATTAAAAATACTAAAGCTGTGTTTATTTCTTTTAATAAAATATTCTGATTTGATAATATGACTTCTAAAATAATTTAAAAATCTATATTTGATTGAGGCTCTTTTTGGCTTTCCCTGGAATTTAGTTTGTTGTTCTAAGTATATTTTTTGATAAATTTTTAAATACTTGGGCTGAAATTTCATATTGAATTACCACACAGACTGTAGGAAAAACTCTAGGGTAATTTTGATAATTGATGCAGATGAATGAAGTTTAACTTCCTGGCAGAGCATCTTTCTGTTCATTTCATTTCACTTTAATCCAATTAAAAACATATATACTAGTCTCCACCCTTGAACATTAATGAATTGACTCATTTTTTCGGGTACCTGTCATATATTGGGAACTGGAGATAGAAAACTAATTAGGATTGTTTGCCTGATCTAAAGAAGGAGTAATCTTCTAGACAGATAGAGGAGGGAGAAAGAGAGTTAGACAGAGAGAGAAAGAGAGAGAGAGAGAGACACGGAGAGAGGCTGAGAGAAAGAGAGAGTGCCTGAGGCTGAGAGCAGGAGAGTAGTCTGGTAGATGCTGTAACTCAGCACAGGCTTATCTGAAGAACAGTCAAGACAGACTTTAGCATGGGAAACTCTTGAGCATCCAGGGACAGCCCAGTGCAGTGATTTTTCTTGATGCAACTACTAAAGAGATGAGCAAGACTTTCATATTTGTACAAGAAGGAGAGAGACGTCATGGGCAGATGAACCAATTTCTGCAGAGACCAGGAGCCATGAAGCACCACGATAACCTCAGGGAGTGTAAGTCTAGTGTGAGGCTGGAATTACAATTCATAGAAGTCAACCATGGGGGGTGTGAGATTGGAGGAGACAGACAGGGATTGTGTTACAGAAAGATTTGTATGCCATGAAAAGTAATTTGAGTTCCGTCTTGTAGGCAACAGGAGACCGTGGATGTGTCTTAAGTCACAGAAGACTCTAGCCAGACTTTCATAGAAGAAGGATTCTTCCTGTTGTGGTGGCATCAATGAATAATAGTTCTTTTCCAGGAGTTTAGTAGAGAGATATTAAAATATTTAACAATGTGCTGATTCATACAAATATGCTGAAGGGATTTCCAAATTTTCTGAGAAGTTCTAATGTGTTGGCAAATAAATTAGACCACTAAAGAAGTCTGCAATAAATGCTAATGCAATAGTAGAAAAAGAAATGTTATATGAGCAAGGAATTGAGAAGAAATTTGTTCAGTTGCAAAATAGAAGGGGTTCATGCAGAAACATACCTTCATGTAAGTGAAAGAAAGCTCCTTTTCTTTAGACAAGGAATATTCATTACGATTCTGAGCAGGTATTCTGCTGGTTTCCGGTGGGACATTCGTGCAGCTGTGTGCAGGGGTGGTGACTGCAAGCCAGGCTCTGTGAGGTTTTGGTTGCCTCATTGAGCTCTCCCCTCCGTGAGCTCAGGTACCCAACACCAGATACAATGAGATCGGATGCCTTGGGGATGGGTGGAGGGATGGGGGAGCAGTCCCTTGCCTAGTTTGCCTTTCTATAGTTGACTTTTAGAACAAACTTAATGCTTCACAGTCTAAAAGTGAATAAACAAACACATAAAATCCACAAGTGTAGAAAAAGAGAAATATCAAAAGAAATAAAAATGGAATGAAATGAGTGAACTTAACGTTTTTCACGAGTGACCTAAGCAGGGAGAGGAGAGTGAGTCTCAGCGGCTCTGGGAGGCACTGAGCTCCGTGAGCACCATGCTTGGGCTCTGTAAACATGGAGGCGTGGCTTAGAAATGATGCAACTTTTCATAAGAAAGTAAGTAAATAGATTGTGGTACCGGGGATGATGTGAGTGGGGTAAGCCTAGAAGAAACCATCTGGTGTTGGATTGGGATCAGAGAGATCAGTGTGAACTCATGATTTTTAACGCACATGTATAGAATTTAAAAAATAGAGATAGATAGATGGATATAGCTGATAGATGGAAATGGATGTAGATACAGTGTGTGTGTCTATATCTACACTTATGCATACACATTTCCTATCTTCGCCCTGTATATACAAACATTTCCAGTAGCGACCAGCATGCCCAGCACTCAATTCTGGCTTGTAAATATTGTTCTTTAGTAAAAGTAACCTGGGTTCCTTAGAGATGTAGCTGATGCTTGTGTTGGAGCGAGAAAGGCTCCAGCTGCCCCATTACCAGATGGTTAGCAAGGGCTCATGAGAAGCAGGGGTCCCACTGGCCAAGTCTGGGACAATTTGAGTGACAAAGTAATTGATGGCCATGGGTTATGTCCCCTGAATAGAATAAAAATCTACAAATGCACACTAGGTACGTACAAATAGATAACAAATAAATGGAAGAGACGGGAAGATTCTTCCGTATGGTAGGAATCTGCTAATAAAGACAAAGGGATGATGGAATTACAATATCACCATTTGGTAACTAGTTGGGGAAGGAAGGATCACCAATAGTCATTAAAATCATGCAGAAATAGCAAAAACAGGATATCTATGTATTTATTACAGAATATCTAAATGTTTATTAGTTGCCAAAGGAAAAATAGGAACTTTATAGCAGGCGCCACCTGAATGGAGTAATCACATGATCAAATTAACAGCACAGTGATGGGACGAGCTAAGCCCTCTGCCCTCAGACGCAAGGAACATACTGACAGGAACACATCGCCTGGCCTCTGTGCATCTTCTCCAAACTTCTGTAACATAGATCTAATCAGGAGGAAGCATCCAGGGAACCCAAATGGAAGTTACCCTTCAAAACAACTGTTCATTGCCACAAAGAACGATGGAGGAATTCTCCCCGATTACAGGGGACTAAGAAGACGCCCAGCTAAATGTGCGGATAATAGGGATCAGCTCCTGCACCAGCTCAGGAGCACGAGGGTAACTGGCACACCCGGATCAAGTCTGTGGAGGAGAAAACAGGGTGCTGTCTGCACTCACCTCTTCATTTTCAGAATCAGATTGTGGTTATGAAATGGTCTATTTTTAGAAATACACACTGAAATTTTAATATGTAAAGCATCGATTATGTCTGCAACTTGTGCTCATAATTTTCTGAAACATGCAAACATGCACACACACAAACCGCGTGTGTAGACAGTAAAGAAAGGGTAGAAGCATGTTAACATGTGGGAATTCTCTTGTGCAGCTTCTTTGTAAACCTGAAAGTATTCTGTGTGTGTGTGTGTGTGTGTGTGCGCGTGCACGTGTGGATGTAGTTCTTAGCAGTTTTGTCACGTGTAGATTTTCGTGACCGCCAAGACAAGGAAAAAACACACAAGGACAAACCCACCACAAGAGCCGCTTACTCACCTCTTTCACAGCCACAGCCGCCTCTCTTCCTTGCCACTCCCTAACAATGGCAACCACCAGCCTGTTTACCGTCTTCTCAAATGCAGCCTTTTAATGATACATAAATGGAGTCAGGCAATAGGTAATTCTTTGAAACTGGCATCGTTAGCATAATTTCTGTGACGTCCATTCGAGTACCAATGCTTTGCTCCTTTTTGTTACAGAGCAGTATTTTTTTTTTTTTTTTTTTTTGAGATGGAGTTTCGCTCTCCTTACCCAGGCTGGAATGCAATGGCATGATCTCGGCTCACCGCAACCTCTGCCTCCTGGGTTCAGGCAATTCTCCTGCCTCAGCCTCCTGAGTAGCTGGGATTACAGGCACGTGCCACCATGCCCAGCTAATTTTTTGTGTTTTTAGTAGAGACGGGGTTTCACCACGTTGACCAGGATGGTCTCGATCTCTTGACCTCGTGATCCACCCGCCTCGGCCTCCCAAAGTGCTGGGATTACACTGAGCAGTATTTTTTGGCAGGAATGCACTGCAGTTTATTCCTCCATGGAAAGATTGGTTAGGTTGTTTTCAGTATGGGCTCTTGTGAGTAAAACTTCTATGAACATTTAAATGTAGGCTTTTGTGTGAACGTATCTCCATTTCTCTGGGTCAAATGGCACGAATAAGAAACCTCCATGCTGTTTTCTGGAGTGGCTGTCCCATGTTAAATTCCCACCAGCAATGTATGAGTGACCCAGTTTTTCCGCAATCTCAACAGCATTTGGTTTTATGACTTTGTTTTTTTACTTCAGCCACAGTGACATCACGCTGTGGTTTTATTTTGTGTTTTCCTGCTGCTAATGAAGTTGAACATCTTCTCAGGCATTGATTTATTGTCTGCATAACCTCTTCAATGAAATTTATCCTGCATTTTCCCCATTTCTGAATTGGATACTTGCTTTCTTAATGTTTAATTTTGAGTTATTTATTATTCTATATATTAGTCCTATATTGGGTTTGTGGTTTGCAAATATTTTCTCCTAATTTGTAGGTTGTTTGTTTATCCTCTTAATGGGTAGTATTTCACAGGTCAAACTGTTTAATTTTGATGAGGTCCTATGTTATGTGCTATATTTTCTCTTAAAAGTTGTATAGTTTTATATTTAAGCCAATGATTAATTTTGAGTTTCTTTTCTATAAGGTGTGAAGTTTACACAAAAATTTTCTTCTCCTCTTGCTCCTCCTTCTGCTTATTATTGTCCAATTGCTTCACTGCCATTTGTTGAAGGCTGTTCTACTGAATTGCTTTTGCTCCTTTGCCAAAAGTCAGATAGAGGTATTTCTGTGGGTCGGTTCCTGGGTTTTTAAAATTCTTTTCCGTTGGTCTCTGTGTCTGTTCCTCTGCTCACACCGCACTGTCCTGGTTAGGGGTTCCTCTGACCACAACGCGCCGTCCTGGTTACGGGCCCCTCTGACCACACCGCACCGTCCTGGTTACGGGCCCCTCTGACCACACCGCACCGTCCTGGTTACGGGCCCCTCTGACCACACCGCACCGTCCTGGTTACGGGCCCCTCTGACCACACCGCACCGTCCTGGTTACGGGCCCCTCTGACCACACCGCACCGTCCTGGTTACGGGCCCCTCTGACCACACCGCACCGTCCTGGTTAGGGGCCCCTCTGCCTACACCGCACCGTCCTGGTTAGGGGCCCCTCTGCCTACACCGCACCGTCCTGGTTAGGGGTCCCTCTGCCTACACCGCACCGTCCTGGTTACGGGCCCCTCTGCCTACACCGCACCGTCCTGGTTAAGGGCCCCTCTGCCTACACCGCACCGTCCTGGTTAGGGGCCCCTCTGCCTACACCGCACCGTCCTGGTTACGGGCCCCTCTGCCTACACCGCACCGTCCTGGTTACGGGCCCCTCTGCCTACACCGCACCGTCCTGGTTAAGGGCCCCTCTGCCTACACCGCACCGTCCTGGTTATGGGCCCCTCTGCCTACACCGCACCGTCCTGGTTAGGGGCCCCTCTGTCTACACCGCACCGTCCTGGTTACGGGCCCCTCTGCCTACACCGCACCGTCCTGGTTACGGGCCCCTCTGCCTACACCGCACCGTCCTGGTTAAGGGCCCCTCTGCCTACACCGCACCGTCCTGGTTAGGGACCCCTCTGTCTACACCGCACCGTCCTGGTTACGGGCCCCTCTGCCTACACCGCACCGTCCTGGTTACGGGCCCCTCTGCCTACACCGCACCGTCCTGGTTAGGGGCCCCTCTGTCTACACCGCACCGTCCTGGTTAGGGGCCCCTCTGCCTACACCGCACCGTCCTGGTTACGGGCCCCTCTGCCTACACCGCACCGTCCTGGTTAAGGGCCCCTCTGCCTACACCGCACCGTCCTGGTTAGGGGCCCCTCTGCCTACACCGCACCGTCCTGGTTACGGGCCCCTCTGCCTACACCGCACCGTCCTGGTTACGGGCCCCTCTGCCTACACCGCACCGTCCTGGTTATGGGCCCCTCTGCCTACACCGCACCGTCCTGGTTAGGGGCCCCTCTGTCTACACCGCACCGTCCTGGTTACGGGCCCCTCTGCCTACACTGCACTGTCCTGGTTACGGGCCCCTCTGCGTACACCGCACTGTCCTGGTTATGGGCCCCTCTGCCTACACCGCACCGTCCTGGTTAGGGGCCCCTCTGTCTACACCGCACCGTCCTGGTTACGGGCCCCTCTGCCTACACTGCACTGTCCTGGTTACGGGCCCCTCTGCGTACACCGCACTGTCCTGGTTACAGTTTCCTCTGCCTACACTGCACCGTCCTGGTTAGGGGCCCCTCTGTCTACACCGCACTGTCCTGGTTACGGGCCCCTCTGCGTACACCGCACTGTCCTGGTTACAGTTTCCTCTGCCTATACCACACTGTCTTGGTTACTGCAGCTGCAGTGGCCGGTCACCACATTAAGCAAGAATGCTCACTCCCACTCTGTTCTTTTTCAAAATTGTTTTACTCTCTGATCCTTTCCCAAGAAATTTTAAGATAAACCTATTTAAGTCTACAAATATCTTCCTGGGATTTTTCTAGGAATGGAATTAAACCTATAGATCAATTTGGGGAGGACTGACATCTTTCCCATATCGAGCCATTATGTGCCTCATTGTGCTAGTTAGAATTTCCAGTAGTATGTCGAGTGAGTGCTGAGATCAGACATCTTTTTATCTCCCTGATCATAAGAAAAAACTTCAAGTTTTTCACCTTTAAGTTTAATATTAGTTGTAGAATTTTTGTAGATGTTCTTATTTGACATCGGTTCTCTATTTCTAATTTTCTGAGAGGTTTTCTCATGAATGAGTGTTGCTTTTGTCAAATGCTTTTCTGCTTCTGTTGATACAGTAATACAATTTTTCTTCTTTATGCAACTGATAAGGTGGTTCACATTGCTTGATTGTGGAATATTGAGCCTGCTTTGCACACCTGGGAAAAATCCACTTGGCCATGGTGTATTTTTTAATACACTGCTGCATTTGATTATTAATGCCTTATGATTTGAACAGTTAGAAAATATATTTACTTTTAGATTTTGTGAATTTTCTCACCGGAAGAGTTCTGTCACAAAATGGAAAACTGAAAACTAACTGGTAGACATTTAAAAAAAACAAGCAGATAGGTGAGTTAGATAAAATAGTTCCTTTTTAGTCCCCAAATTTTTATCTTACTGGTATTTTTATAAATGAGCCTATTTTGCATCCTCAGATTGGATGCTCTATTGGAAAATGTTTAAAATAATTGAGATGAGAAGTGCTAAGTTGAAGTGAGTGAGTGACAACGGTGTGGGCAAATGTGAATACAGAAAAGACATACGAGTGTTGTAATGACACAACCAACAGGGCATGGCTTCTGACTGTATCTGGCAGAGTTCTTAACAATAAGGAAAATATAGTAATTTTTGAGACTAATATGCAGTATTAATATGATTTATAACCATTGCAGAATATTTAAGTGGCACAGATATGGTGAGGTTAATAATAAAACATGTAGCTGTAATTGAAGAATCAACATCCGAATTAGCTGGAAGGAAGCTGTTTGGAGCCAAGGTGTTTCTTCCTGTGATGGACAAGCAGAGTGAGTTACGTGCTGGTGGAGCTTTGTGGTAATTTACAGGGACAATGAGAACATCTGAGTATACAGCACAGATTTGGGAGGGTTTGGCAAAAAGAACTGCACAGAAGAGTTGGAGGAAAGTAAACAGGTGAACTCAAAGTCAGCAAACGGTGGTAACGAGGAATTAGCAAGTGATGGGACACTTACCTTGACCTTTGAACTTTATCCTTATGTGAACTACTAAATGAACTTACCTGAATTCTTTAACACAAAATTTACAAAACTTGAGTTTTATAAGACTGTAGAAGTGGCCCTTTCTAGTGACCTGGCAATCACATTTCCATCCCTATTGAGGTTGAAGTTTCTGTTTTATTAAAGCAGCACAAAAGGTTTTTGCTCCTCATTTAATTAAAACAGGAATACAATTAAGATAAAGTTTATTTATCTATTTAACGTAGGGGAAACATCCCACCATCTCCTCTTGGACTTGAACTCCTCCTGCGCCTCACTCAGTCTGTTCCAACCCTTGGACTTGAACTCCTCCTGCGCCTCACTCAGTCAGTTCTAACCCTTGGACTTGAACTCCTCCTTCGCCTCACTCAGTCAGTTCCAACCCTTGGACTTGAACTCCTCCTCCGCCTCACTCAGTCTGTTCCAACCCTACTCACTCTTTGGATTCTCAGAGCATTGAACAGCTGGGAGCAACCACACCTGCAGACTTCAGGGCTTGTTGGTTCCTGTGTCCAGAGTGTGCTCTCCATTCTTTCAAGTTCTTTCTCATCACCTTCTGATTATGTCATTAGGATTCCAACCCAGCCTCCTCACTCCGCGTCCTGCCTTTGCTTTATCTCTTTACTTAGTGTGAATCGTCGTCTGATGCATGACGTGTTTTTCTGACTCAGTGCTTACGTCCTTCTCCTCCCAAAGCTAGAATTAAGATCCATGAAGGCAGGGGGTTCTGTCCGTTCCCATGATGACCTCCCAGCATGCCGAACAGTGCAGGCACAGGAAGGACTGCCAATAATTATGTGTTGAGTTAGTTAATGAAACAATAAATAAATGAATACCAAGCCAAAATATGAAAAGTCTTAAAATGGTCAGCCTAATTTTCATTGCTTCTGCCTCACAAATCAAGTCAGAAAAACATGGCTACATGTTGTCGTGGTTTTCATATTGCTCCTAGAAATTTTGAAAATGTCAAAGCTATGAAAATACCAGTGGTGCTTGGGCAGCAATGGAACCTACATAAATTTAACAGGTTTAATATTTTGAATGTTAACGGGTGAAAACAACACTTGGAGGGTGAAATAGTAGTTGCTATTATTCTGATATTTCAAGTTGTTTTCTTTATTAAATGAAGCAGTAGCTCCAGTTCTGAAGACCCATGTTTTTCTATTTCACCAAGATCTTTCAAAGTACTGCTGGAAAACAACCAATCAAATAAAGCATGATATTTTAGCAAATGCACTCACGTCATTTTATGAAATTTATTTTATTAGTTCATCAATGCATGCGAGGTAACTATCATTTTGTTTAAGCTCATTATTACGAGTAGAAAATATAATCAGCTTCAGCAACCGATGGCTCTCTCAGGGACACTTAGAGCTGCGATATCTTATCCTGATGGACTTTTAAGCACCATCCTTGAAACAATCGTGTTTCTCAGTTGCAATTAAACTGAGTTCTCTATAGAAACTTACGAAGAAACAGCATTGAGGATGTTACCTGCACAGAGGGACATACATTGTTCTGTACTAAAGTGAACACTGAGAGACTAGAGATGTATTTTAGCGGCCTCATTGCACCACTTACCAGTTTCTTATTTTTAGATATGTTAATTGATGGGTTTGAACCCAGTTTCCAAAACAGGGATATTAAGAATTAGCCCCTGTGAAGCTCAAGGGATGGGCTCAAAACTTCCTTGAGGTACAATTTAACTCTAAGATTCCTCTCAGCTTTTTGATTTTCCAGCAAGCCCTTCTTTCTCTCCTGTTGTCTTTGTATTTGTGTAAGCATCCATGGAAAACACACATAGAGGTAGGGGACCTTGCCTACCTCACAGGTTGTCCACTGAGTCACTGGCTTTGGAGTTATTTAGGGTCAAATTTTGGTTCTGTTTCCTTATAAGATTTGACTAAGGGAACCATCTTTATGAAGGCCCAAGCTCTCAAGATATTGATTACTTGAAACAAAAACAATTAAATAAGTTGACTTGTATTGTGTAAATTATTTTATCCTCTATATCTTAAAGTATAATGTTAGAATTGATATGTTGGTTGGTTGCCTCTGTAGTTGCAGCACTTCAGGAGGCTGGGGCAGGAGGATCGCAGAAGCCCAGGAGGTCGAGGCTGCGGGGAGCTGTGTTCATGCCACTGCACTCCAGCCTGGCCACAGAGTGAGACCTTGTCTCTAAATAAATATATAAATATATATAAATTATATATATGTTGAGGAAATAAATACATCCTAGTTCTCATAGCATTCTTTTTAAAGTAATTTTTTTCAGGAAATCACTTTTTAACACAGTTTAAATATAGTGTTTAAGTCCTATCCTTACTGATTATTATTTTTAATTTTCTTTACTTAAAATATGTAATTCTGATAATTTTTCTTTCCAAGTAGTAATGTCTGATATAACATTTTCTATTTTCTCTGAATTTACCCACTTGCATTAATTGTTACAGTACCGCTCTAAATGAAAAGAATAATTAAAATTCAATATTATCACTAGAAAACTTTTTATTCGAATTTTGGTCAGGAAAAAATTTCTCTCAAGAAATGTGAATTTTTATGGCTTAGGTAAAATTTACAATTAAAAATATTAATTTATAATTTAAAAAGTTCAAAACTCTTAAGCTCAGCCTATTTGACATATATGAGGTCCCTTTCTGAAGTAACAAAGCCAGTAAAAATTATTTCTATGAGGACAAATATAAGTTCCCAAAGTGGGGAACACTGTTTCTTCCAGCCCCAAATCACCGTAGGCCGTGAAGGTCTTGTGGGAGGGTTCGACCTTACTGCTCACAACGTAAAACAATTTCATATGAAATCATTCCCCCAGAGACATACAAAAATTCTAGCTTAGCCTGGTGACCACATAGGAAAGGCTGACTTCCCAGTGCCTTAAAATCCCAGGATTCCTGGGTTTTACCAAGACATGTAAGAGGGGAAAAGTGACTCCTGAGTGACACCTCAAAATACAATTCTCATTAAGCAGCACACCAGATCCAAAACATCTTTGCCTTTCATGCTTTAATTCCTTAAAAAGAGAACCCAAATTATAGGTAGTTGTCCATCTGAAACCACGTCTTCCTCCTCAAGGATAGACTCGCCTTTAGAAACGCCAGCTAGATTCATGTCCAGTACTTACGGCACCACCTCCTGTCAATATCTTAAAAAAAAAAAGGGGGTTTGCATAACCCATATAAAAAAGCCACAGTACGACAGTCAAAGTGATATACCTTTATAATATCAAAATTAATTTTTTTTACAATTAAAAGTACTGGCTCTAAAATAAAACAACATAATTAGGAGACTTCCTTCCTATAGTACTTAGAAGCATCCACAAGAGACTCTGACAAAATTCTTTCCCTGTACGAAGATAAATGAATAAATAAGCAACTGAAGCCGATTCTCTCCTGCTTCCTCATTTCTATCTGAACCGTCTCACCTGCACGCACCTTTTCCTCTTTTGATCCTCTCCTCCCACTCCTGCTGTTCTAGCTCAATTTGGAAACAGCCAATATCTGGCAGAGGAAAACCCACCTTAGTTTATCAGCCATCATCAAAGGTAACCCTTAAAGGCCTAAGTAAGAGATTTCCTGGCCAGGCACAGTGGCTCACGCTGTGATCCTAACATTTGGGACGCTGAGGTAAGAGGCTCACTTGAGCCCAGGGGATTGAGACCAGCCTGGCCAACATGGTGAAACCCTGTCTCTACAAAAAACAAATACCAAAAACTATGGCATGTGCCTGTGGTCCTGGCTGCTCGGGAAGCTGATGTGGGAGGATTGCTCGAGCCCAGGGTGCTGAGGCTGTGATGATGTAATCATGCCCCTGCACGGCAGCCTGGGTGACAGAGCAAGACCCTGTTTAAAAAAAAAACTAATTCCCACCAGGACCCTATTGGTTTTGCCAGAAAGCTTAAGCTTAATATCAAAATTATGACCATGGTTTTTCTGATTTACATCAACTAGTTCACATGTTAACTTTATTTATTTAAAAAAAGGTAAAAATTAAGTAGCCGAGACACAAAAGAAGGGGTTTTTTTAAATGTGTCTCGGCTACTTAATTACAAAAGAAGATCACAGATCACAAATGTTCCTGTGAGGTTACAAAGCTTTGCTCCAAGCCATCCATTTAGTCTTCCAAAAAGTGGTAGACCAGAAGAAAATACAGCAATGTCGACAGAATTCAGATAAGTCAATGCTGACGTATGTTGAGAGATTTAAAAACATCTTTAAATAATATTCAAGATTATTTAATTTTTTGTACCAGTACAATGCTGTTTTGGTGACTATGGCCTTAGTGTAGTTCGAAGTCAGGTAGTGTGATGCCTCCAGATTTGTTCTTTTTGCATAGTCTTGCTTTGGCTATGTGGGCTCTTTTTTGGTTCCACATGAATTTTAGAATTTTTTTTCTAATTCTGTGAAGAATGATGGCGGTATTTTGATAAACCAATGGAACAGAATAGAGAACCCAGAAATAAACTCAAATGCTGGCAGCCAATTGATCTTCGACAAAGCAAACGAAGACACAAAGTGTGGAAAGGACACCCTTTTCAACAAATGGTGCTGAGACAATTGACTAACCAAACGTAGGAGAATGAAACTGGGTCCTCATTTCTCACCTTATACAAAAATCAACTCAAGATGGATTAGGGACTTAAATCTAAGACCTGAAACTCTAAAAATTCTGAAGATAACATTGGAAAAACCATTTCAGACATTAGCTCAGGCGAGGATTTCCTGACTAAGAATCCAAAAGCAAATGCAATAAAACCAAAGAGAAATAGGTGGGACTTAATTAAACTAAAGAGCTTTTGCATGGGAAAAGGGTCAGGAGATTAAATAGACAACCCACAAATTGGGAGAAAATCTTCACAATCTATACATCTGACAAAGGACTAATATCCAGAATCTACAACAAACTCAAACATTAGCAAGAAAGAAACAAACAATCCATCAAAAGTGGGATGAGGACATGAATAGACAATTCTCAGAGGAAGATGTACAAATGGCCAAAAAACATGTTAAAAATGTGTAACATCACTAATAATCAGGGAAATACAAATCAAAACCACAACCACAATGTGATACCACCTTACTCCTGCAGGAATGGCCATAATCAAAAAATCAAAAGACAGTAGATGCTGGCATGGAGGCTGTGATCAGGGAACACTTCTACACTGCTGGTGGGAATGTAAAGTGGTCTAATCACTGTGGAAAACAGTGTAGAGATTCCTTAGAGAACTAAAAGTAGAACTACCATTTGATCCAGCAATCCCACTACTGGGTATTTACCCAGAGGAAACTAAGTCATTATATGAAAAAGGTACTTGCACATGCATGTTTATAGTGGCACAATCCACAATTGCAAAATTGTGGAACCAACCCAAATGCCCATCAATCAAAGAGTGGTTAAAGAAACTGTGAACTGTGAGATATATATATATATATATATATATATATATATATATATATGTGTGTGTGTGTGTATATATATATATATATATAATGGAATACTACTCAGCCATAAAAAGGAATGAATTAATGTCATTCACAGTGACCTGGATGAGATTGGAGACTATTATTTTAAGTGAAGTAACTCAGGAATAGAAAACCAAATGTTGTATGTTTTCGCTGATATATGGGAGCTAAGCTATGAGGCTGCAAAGGCATAAGAATGATACAATGGATTTTGGAGACTTGAGGGGAAGGGTGGGAGGGGGGTGAGGGAGAAAATTCTACGAATAGGGTGCAGTGTATGCTGCTTGGGTGATGGGTGCACCAAAATCTCACGAATCACCACTAAAGAGCTTACTCATATGACCACACACCACTGGTACCATAATTACCTGTGGAAAAAATATATATACATATATAAAATTCGAAGGTGTAGTCCATTTTATATAATCCAAATGCATGAACAATGTTGAGATTTCAAAATGCAAACCACATAGAAACATTAAAACAAAAGTATTACTTAACCTGTTAATAAATCTTAATTTCTGGTTGTAAAGTTCTATGTGCAAAAATGTAAAAGAAAAAAATTGAAATGAAATACTGGTAAACAAGTAAAAAAGATTATCTAAAGAAAGTTATTTTAATCATCAAAATGATATTCTGTTTCAGTTTTACAAATAGAGTAAATAAAAAATGGACAATAATAAAAAGACAATGTCTGGGTTGGGCTGTTTCTCAGACTCATAATTTGGTTAATCTTGCTGATCAGTTACTCTAACTGAGCGAGGGAGAGAGAGACTGAGATATCAAACAAACAAAAATAGCCTAATAAAATTTTAAATTTACAATTAAAACAATTCTCCACCTAGTCTAGACCTCCAGAATAGCCCCCAATAAACCTCAAAACAGACCTAACTTCCCACTTTACAACTGCTACAGAAAACCTGGACACTTAAGAAAATGCCAAAAAGTGAAACAAAGGAAATAACAGCAGGCAAAAAAAAAACAGGGGTACTCCAAAAACTTCAAAGACTCTACCTTTCCTTCTTACTAATAACCCGGGAGATATAAAATTATTTTTTAAAAAGAAGTACGAGCTCTGCTGATGCTGGAACTATATTATCTCGAATGAATCTCACATTATTGCAAAGTCTCATTTCTCAAAATTATTCAAACAACACTCCTATATTGGCACATAAATCTCAGCCTGTAGCTTTTCAGCTAGATCTTTTACAAGACTCACGTTTTTCTCTTGATTCCCTCAGCCCCATCTATTTAACAAAAATAAACTTAAAAATACACCCACATTTCTTTTTCCCCAAATACAGACACATGTTTAGAATTAGAACACAAAAATGAATTACTAGATACAGTGAGTTTTTGGAATCTGATTCTCTTAATTTACAAATTGTAGTTTATGTTGCCATAGGGGACATCAAATTATTGAGTGATGAAGAATTACAAAATCTGCTAAAGGCATACTGGATCCACTGTGGTCAGTCTTTTGCTGCCATAAAAAACAAAAAATCTTGGAGATTATAATCAGGTAGACTGAGCCACACTTGAGTTAATGTCTATTGCATCTGGCTATAAGTCAACAACATGGGAGAAAGTCTCTTTCTTTCCATTTTCTATCATCTGAGAGTGAACGTTTTCGCTTCGCAGATTTATCCCTCTTGGATGTGGAGAACACATGCTTATTGATTTGTACATGAGGCTTTCCATTAGCACGTGAAATTCACATGGATTTCTTTTTTTGCTTTTTGTTGATGTCCCAGTGGGGGGTGGATCCACATCAGGCTGATGATTTAGTCCTAGGCCTCCATGGAATAGTGATTACAGGAAGTACAGAAGCACACACTGTCCCTCCTCCCTTCTGGCAATAATCCTCACTGTTTCACAGGAACTAAAACAGAAGCAATAATTTGGCCACTTGCAATAAATGGTTCTGAATAGTCAAGATGGAAAATATAGCACAAAGTCATGGCTTTAACTACAAAGAGCTTGGCCTCTGCATTCAGATAAAAAAGGGTTTCTGTATTTGTTTTAATACATTTTCTGTGTAACCTTGAACATATTATTTGAATTCTTTTAATTTGCCCATCTATAAAATGTGGCTAGAAGTACTGCCCTTGTCAGGCTGTTCTGAGGACCAGTGATAACATACATGAGATACCTGGCACATGGTAAGTGCTATCTGCACTCCCATATAAACGGACAATGTGTGAAGTATGCTGAAAACCCATGAGCTTCTCCCTCTACCCTGGAAAGGAAGTGAGATTTTGTAAAGTTGTATAAAGAAGCACTTTGGTCTGGCACGGGAGAAAGGTTTGCCAGACTTAGGAAGTAAAAATACCAAATACCCAGTTAAATTTGAATTTCAGAAAAGCGATGAATAATATGTTTTAGTATAAGTACATCCCATGCTATGTGTGGAATACACTTATACTAAAACTCTATTTATTGTTTAAGTCAGTTCAAGTTTAACTGGGTGTTCTGTACCTTATATGGCAACCCTATGGGAGATTGTATTGGAAGACTTTTTTTGCTTGGACTATTCTAAGGTATTATTCTTTCCTCAACAGTCTCATCCTGTGTTTGGCAATGGTGGTGCCTTGCTGAAGCAGCAGACTGCATTGATGGCCTGGACGTAAATGCCCGCTATTGGAACACTCCTTGTTCTTCATTTGTGATACAGTCTACTACACAGGTTTGCATATTGCTACAATTAAATTGGTTAATAAATGTAATGGATTTGGAAACATGACTGGCACTGAATAAATTTTCCAAACGCTAATTATTTCTATCTTTAATCTATTTTAGTATGTTCACTTTTTTCACATTTTAAGATTCTTAAAATGTGAAAGTGAGTTTGAACTGATATCTATTTACAATTGCTGTTGGCTTGGTGGCAGCGGTAATTAGGAACATGAACACACTTGATACCGCCATTCATAACAGCATGGCTTCAGTTGAGTTCTACGTACCATTTGGAAAAAGTTCACTTCTCAGGAAAAGAGAATTCACAGGCATAACAGGGCATCCCAGAGGAACATGGCAAAGTAAATCTTTCCGTCAGAAATTCTTCTAAGGCTCAGAGAAAGAATAGAAAGGCTAGGCTTTCATGGATAAAAGCCGCGGGAATATGAGGAAAGTGTTAGTTCTTGGTGCATTTTTACGAACATGGACGTGAACTGTTAAAGAATAAAGTTGTTTAGAGGTAGTGACTTGGTGTTGGGGGCATGGCCAGATACAGCAGTCCCTTGGTGTTTTGGTCAACACGTTGTTCATAGACCATTGGCAGAAGAAAATGTCCTGGAGTTTGCTCAAGAACTTTCTTTTGAACTGTACTGATAAGATCAAGGAAACACCAATCTCAGACTTGCAGAACAGGCATCAGCCGGGACGTGCATCTCATACTCTGTGTTGGAGTCAGCTCCCTGAGCGGCCCTAAGACTGGCTGCAGCGCCGACACTCTAGATGAAACCGAGGACAAAATTTTGTCGATAAAAACATGGATACTGAGGACTTCGAGTCAAAAAGTGATTCAGAATAGTCAGCCTCCAAATGTGAAGATATTTTTGAAATACCTTAACTAATTCATTTTACTTAATAGATTTTATAAAACCACAAGAGAATGTGTGATGAAAATATATGTTTAGGCTGGGTACAGTGGCTCATGCCTGTAATCTTAGCATTCTGGGAGGCTGAGTTGGGAGGATTACCTGAAGTCAGGAGTTCGAGACCAGCCTGGTCAACATAGTGAAAACCCATCTTTACCAAAAATACAAAAATTACCTGGATGTGTTGGTGCATGCCTGTAGTCCCAGCTACTTGGGAGTCTGAGGCAGGAGAACCACTTGACCCAGGAGTCAGAGGTTACAGTGAGTTGAGGTTGCATTGCTGTACTCCAGCCTGGGCGATAGAGGAAGACTCCATCTCAAAAAAAAAAAAAAAGAAAGAGGAAAAAAGGGACAGTACCAGAAACACTTTGAAGATGATGATTTCCTTGATAGATTCATATCCATCATGAATTTCACAGTCATGCTTAAACATACATTTCGGTGAGATGGGCCTATTTCATTCAATAGGGTATGTTCTGTCATTCCCAACACTTGTTAATGTGATTATAAGGTCCGATAAGCTGTCTTCTATGAACCAGAAGACAATCCTCACCAGACACTAATGTGAATCTGCTGGCACCTTGACCTTGGACTTCCCAACCTCCAGAATAGTGAGAAATAAATGGCTGTTGTTTATAAGGTACCCAGTTTATGGTATTCTGTCGTAGCAGTCAGGACAGATAACACAATCTCTCTGTGGTTCAGTTTGTCATCTGCAACATAGGAATTATAATAATACTTCCTTGGTTTATTGTGAATATTAAATGAGTATGAAAAAATCACTTAGGACTTTTCCTGTCACATAGTAAATAATAAACAAATCCTAGCTATTGTTTTCTCACTGTAACGGTAGTAGGGCATAGTGTTGAAATATAGAATCTAGAGCCAGATGCCTGAAGGTAAGTTTCTTACCACCACTTCCTAGCTTTGTAATTTTGTGTATGTCACTTATCTGTGCTTAGGCTCAGTTTACTCATCTGTAGGATAAGAACAGTAATCATATCCACCTTAAGAGTTGTTGCAATGATAAATTAATAAATGTAAAATGCTTGGAAGCTGTAGTCCCAGCTACTTGGGAGGCTGAGGCAAGAATCACTTGAACCTGCGAGATGGAGGTAGTGAGTCGAGATCTCGCCACTGCATGCACTCCGGCATGGGTGATGGGGCGAGACTCCTTCTTAAAAAAAAAAAGAAGACAATATATATGTCTAAGTACATCTAGGAGATTTCTCTAAAGGGTGCAATTCAAAGTGACAAGAAAGCATTGGGTCACTTCAGTTGGTCTCATTATTTTCGCAGTGGCGTATGAAATATTTGTATGACTTAGAACCAAAGGAATTTTAGAATCTGTAAATGAGGCATTATTTTCTCTAGCCTTGCTCCCACTGAAGAACAATGACGTCGACATTGCCAGGGGTTCATCTTCATTCAGCTGCTTTTATGGAGCACGGTCTACTCTTCTAGGCACCGTGTTAAGCAAAGGACGCAAAGGCAAAGAAAACAGAAGCAAACCTGACATTGCGGACTTTTTATCCTAGGCCTGAGGTCAAAGGACTTATTCTGTGTGAGTCCGGATGTTAACAAGTTTACGCTTTCTGGACTGTCCATGCTCCATTGCTGCTACTCAACTCTGTCACCTTATCCTAAAGGCAGCCATAAACAGTGTCCAGATGAATGAGTGCAATGGTGTTGCGAAAAACTTTACGGACACTGGAATTTAATTTCCCATGTATTTTTTTAACATACATCACAAAATATCCTTATTTTGAATTTTTCTACTTAGAAATGTAAAATGCATTCTTGGCTCTCAGGCTGTACAAAATCCAGAGGTTGGCCACATTTTACCCACAGGCTATAGTTTTCGAGACCCTGTTCTAGAAGGTGAAAAAAGTAAAAAGTAGGCAAACAGACAAATGAAGTAAGTACACATTTCAAGGAAACACACACGGGGGCTAAACTGGAGAGCATGAGACAATGCCTCCCGTAGGAAGGAACGGCTGGGGGCTTCTGCAAAGATGAAACAGGCTGAGAAGCAGCTGGCATAGGAATGGCTGGAAAGGGCTTGCAAGCAGAGGGAACAGTTCATGCACAGAACATAAGACAGAAGAACGCCTGAGCTTGGCAGGTGTCTGTCATCTCAGCTACTTGGGAGACTGAGGCAGGAGAATCACTCGAATCTGAAAGGCAGAGGTTGCAGTGAACTGATATCATGCCACTGCACTCCAGCCTGAGCAACAGAGCAAGACTCCATCTTAAAAAAAAAAAAAAAAAAAAAAAAAAAGGCCGGGCATGGTGGCTCACGCCTGTAATCCCAATCCCAGTACCTTAGGAGGCTGAGGTGGGCAGATCACAAGATCAGGAGTTCTAGTCCAGTCTCGCCGGCGTAGTGAAACCCCGTTTCTACTAAAAGTACAAAAAAATTAACCAGGTGTGGTGGCATGCACCTGTGGTCCCAGCTGCTCTGGTGGCTGAGATGGGGGAATCGTTTGAACCCGGGAGGCAGAGGTTGCAGTGAGCCAAAACCACACCATTGCACTCCAGCCTGGGTGACAGAATCAGACTCTGTCTCAAAAAAGAAAAAAAGAAAAGAAAAAAAAGGAAGAAGAATGGAGAATGCCTGGGCTCTCTGAGCAATGTAGGAGCAACTGGTTTAACTGGAAAAGACAGTGTTACAGAGAATGGCAGTCTGAGATGAGAGAGAAGGGGAATGCCACAGAGATGGAGGGTGCTGAGAGAGCCAGCAGCAGCCCTCGTCGCCTGCTTTTGCGAGCACTAGAGTCATTGTGTTGACTTGAGCTGTGCGATTTAATAATCTTTGTAAATATGCACTTTCCCTGGAGTTTTCAGTGAAAGAAACACTTGGGTGTGAATGTGTGTGTGCAGGAAAAGAGATAATTATTAAGCATCTATTATGGACTTGGGGGGTAATTTTCAAGAGTCATTTCAGGTGAGGACTTAGAGATGGGAAATTAGACCCAGATGAACTAAATCATTCGCTGTAGCTTGTTCAGCTTCAAAAGCAAGTTTGTCTAGTTCTGAAAGCTCATGCCATTTCTTCAGTTGCCAAAAGAGGTGAAAAAGAAATAATTACATATAATAGTAGTAATATCTTCTACTGTTAATGGGAAAAATATAAGAACAAAATAATAGACGTGATGTGGAAATGGAATGAGGGTTAACGAGTTAGTTTTATTTTAAAATTTATTCTTTTAAGTTTACAAATCAGAATCCCATGCAAAGGAGTGATCTCATGAAGACGTTTTAGAGCTCATGCACTGTTCATTATTCTAGAAGATGAAGATGGTGGTGCTCTTTCATTATCCAGGGACCTGCCCCTGCAGTATAAAAGCCTGAGTACAAACAAGTCTTCTCCTTGTCCTGTTTTCAGTACACTAATGAGCACACACAAAAATCATTAAGATAAGACGGTGGTTTAGGAAAAGGCCGTTGACCCTCATTATTCATGGATTCCATATTTGTGAATTCGCCTACTTGCTAAAATGGCTTTTAACCCGAAATCAGCACCCACTGGGCTTGTGCAGTCATTTGTGGACACGTTCAAAGAGGCGAAACGTTTGAGTTGTCCACTGAGTACCCTCCCAGCCAAGGAAGAGCAAAGAATGCTCTGGCGCCTGGCTTTGGCTCTTCCTGCAAACAGGTGACTCCTTCGGTCTATAAGTAGACACGTGTTTTGCATGTTCGTGCTTCGCCTTGGTGGCGTCACACTGTAAATGGTCTACAGGTGTGGTGCTGAATGCTGCTTCGTGTTCCCAAGCACCAGAAGGCTGTGATGTGCCTTATGGAGAAGATGGGGGTGTTAGATGAGCTTTGTGCAGACACGAGTTACCATGCTGCCAGCCATGAGTTTAAATGAATCAACAATATATATTAAATAAGGTGTCCTTAAACAAAAAGACGCACAAAAATAATATTGTATATTATTGGTTGGTGAGAAAAAAGTGTTGGGACCAGAGGCTTGCAGGAACCTAAGTCTGTTTTCAGAGGACCAATGATTCAGCACGTGGTGACCTTATAAAACACAATTACCATGAATAATGAGAACTTGACCCTTATCCCATGAAGAGCTGAGGTCTGTGTACCCTCCCACCCCCTGTGTCTGGGAGGATGACCAATGTACTTTAGAGAAGTGACGCTCTATGACTTCTTAGGCTTGGTCAGAAAATGCCCTGTACTTCAGCCTAGTTCATTTGGGAAGCACTTTCTAGAGGAAGCCAGCCACCATGTAAGAATTCTGATCACCCTACAGCTGTGGCGTGAGAGGGACCGTGTGGAGGAGCTCCTGTCCATGGCTCAGGTGAGCCCAGCGTTTCTGTCCAGACCTGTTGGTGAGGAAGCCGTCTCAAAAGTGGATCCTCCAGTTCCTGCTGTTCCTGCCCATCCATTCAAATCACTCTCAGCTGTTCTTGCCTTCCCACGTGAGGCCCTAGAAATCGTGGAACAGCAAAACGCCCTTTCCTGTGCCTTACTCGAATTTCTGACCCACAAAACAACGTTTGTTGGGTTATACCACAAGATTTAGGGTGATTTGACAACCGGTAAAAGATCGTTGGAACAGATGGTGGTGATCTTAAGTTACAACTCATTAAAGCATATAGCAATGGAACGAAAAAGGTAGAATGAATCTAACAAAAATTAAGTTGACTTTGATTTAGAATGCAGCAATAATAATGCAGTGCTTTTTGATTCTGTTGTGCAATCAAAGGGCTAATAATTAAAGATAAATGACGCATTGTAGAAGGCAGGACACACTTGGAATGTCGACGTAATCGCGGAAAAAGCTGCCAGGTTCTATTGACAAAGGGTCTTGTCCCACCTTGTATCTAGAAAAGTAGCAAGTGACTGTGGAAGGGTCATGCCCGGAACGTTTTTAGGGAGCCCATCTGCAGGGTGGTGTTGACATGGCTGTGAACATATGGTCTCAGCCTCTGTGCCTGCAAATATATTTCTTATAAGCCGGTTGTACCAAAAACTGCCATAAGTTTATACTAATAATGTCTAAGATCTCTCAAGAAAATATCATATTGTGTTTACCGAATGAGGTAGTGTAATGAGTTAGGGAGATGTATATTTGACTTTTATGAGCAATATAAATTTTAATGTCTGGGAAATTAAAGATTAATTATTCTTCTATGAGTTGTCTGTAGAATGAGAATAGAATTCTGTTGTTTGCTCTTTGCAGACAACAGAATGATAAAGAAAGTGAAATAGACAACACCATAATGTAATCAGTTAGTTTAACTCTACCCTTGGAGAGCAGGATGTCCCAGTTTAGGCGAATGAGTGGCTCCTCTTTGGCGTTACTTAATTCCGGGTGTATTTTGTACAGGATCACTTTGCCTTATTAAATTATGAAAGCTTATGAACAGACAACCATGATGCTTATTTCTAATAAATAATACACTTCAAATTCCTTTCTTGAAAGGAATAAATTTACCTTTTGAATGGCATTTGTTGTTGGAGACCATAAAACTTCATACTAACACCCACTAAGGTTTACGTTCTAAGGGTGATGTTTAGTACACCTGGTAGTGAACACAATTTAGAAACAGTGAATTTTTCTCTAGAAAGGAGCACTGGTTGCCAAAATTTTCTATTGGGAGTTATAAGGTTTACATTTGGATATAGTGACTGATAGGAGTGTGACAATTTTCTAAAGTATCGTCTCTGCAGGAAATATTTGGTCATGTTTACCTGTTTGCTTTACTTATTTACTATTCATTTTATTTCAATAAGAAGGTAATTCTTACATTCAAGTTTTGCTTATTGCTGTTGTTGATGCCGTGCCACATACCACATAACTACTTACGTGTTGGGAGACTTAGAAGGGGGCATTCTAATGAGGAGTAAGGCTGGTTCCTAAACGGACCCGGTCTTCTAGGTGTAGCTCTGCTCTGTGAGTCCTAAATTACACGCTTAACTTGGCCTACACTTCTCTTCCATTTGTCTCTTTCTGGACACACACACACTCACACACACACTCTCACACACACACTCACACACACACACTCTCTCTCACACACACACACACACACACACGCACACACTTTGCTTCTCGGCAATATCTACCACTTAATTACCTTGGCTTTTGTGGTTGTAGTTTCTGAAGGCAATCCAACATGAGACTCCTAAATTTCACTCGTTCCAAGTTTTCCAGATCCAGGGAAGGCAAATAGGTGCCTCCTGAACATAATGGTGTGGGGAGTGGGCAGATTCTCTAAGATTTTCTACCATTAATGGAGAAATTACTTTTAAGGCCAAATTCTAAACACCCTCAAACAGATACGGTCATTGCATGATGCCTCCTAGGAAGACCACTCTGGATTGTGGGCGAAGGTCACAGTTGCTAGCTTCTTTCTTTTAAATTGCAATTTGTATTGAAATAGTTGTAGGTGCACATTCAATTGTAAGAAATAGTACAGGGAGATCTTTGTCCATTTCTCCCATTGTCACCCAGTGGTGGCATTCTGCAAACCTGAAGCACAATGTCACACCAGGATGCTGACAGTGACGCAGCCCACTGCTCTTACTCGGAGGTTTTTCATTCTATTTGCACTTCTGCGTGCATGTATGTGTGTGTGTGTAGGGAAGAGTTTTATCCAGTTTTATTGCAAATGTAGGCTCATGTGTCCACCATCACAGGTGAGACATCCCACAGTTCAAACACCACGAAGAGTTCTCATGTTGCTTTGTTACAGCCACGCATACCGCCGTCACGTTCCTGCTGCCTTTGCCCTAACCCCTGGTGACCACTGATGTTCCTCCGTTGCACTTTGTCATTTAAAAAATGTTATTTCAACAGAATCCCCCAGTCTGTAATCTCCTGAGGTTGGCGTTTTTCATTCAGTGTGGTTCTTGGAGATTTATTCACGTTTCTGTGTGTGTGCGAAGAGTTCACTCCCTCATATTGCAGACTGACATTCTGCAGTAAAGATTTACATGGTTAGTCTAACCGTGCTTCAGTTGAAGGATTTCTTGGCTGATTTCAGTTTTTGGCTTTAAAAGTGAAGCTGGATATCAGCCCTTTGTCAAATGGGTAGGCTGCAAAAATGTTTTCCCATTCTGTTGGTTGCCGATTCACTCTATTGACTGTTTCTTTCGCCGTGCAGAAGCTGTGGAGTTTGATTAGGTCCCATTTGTCTATTTTGGCTTTTGTTGCCAATGCTTTTGGTGTTTTGGTCATGAAGTCCTTGCCTATGCCTATGTCCTGAATGGTTTTGCCTAGATTTTCTTCTAGGGTTTTTATGGTGTTAGGTCTTATGTTTAAGTCTTTAATCCATCTGGAGTTAATTTAAGTGTAAGGTGTCATGAAGGGGTCTGGTTTCTGCTTTCTGCATATGGCTAGCCAGTTTTCCCAACACCACTTATTAAACAGGGAATCCTTTCCCCATTGCTTGTTTTTATCAGGTTTGTCAAAGATCGGATGGTTGTAGATATGTTGTGTTGCCTCCGACGCCTCTGTTCTGTTCCATTGGTCTATATCTCTGTTTTGGTACCAGTACCATGCTGTTTTGATTACTGTATCCTTGTAGTATAGTTTGAGGTCTGGTAGTGTGATGCCTCCCGCTTTGTTCTTTTTGCTTAGAATTGACTTGGCTATGCGGGCTCTCTTTTGGTTCCATATGAAGTTTAAGGTGGTTTTTTCCAGTTCTGTGAAGAAGGTCACTGGTAGCTTGATGGGGATAGCGTTGAATCTGTAAATTACTTTGGGCAGTATGGCCATTTTCACGATATTGATTCTTCCTAACCATGAACATGGAATGTTTCTCCATCTGTTTGTGTCCTCTCTTATTTCATTGAGCAGTGGTTTGTAGTTCTCCTTGAAGAGGTCCTTTACGTTCCTCGTTAGTTGTATTCCTAGGTATTTTATTCTCTTTGTAGCAATTGTGAATGGCAGTTCGTTCTTGATTTGGCTCTCTTTAAGTCTGTTGTTGGTATATAGGAATGCTTGTGATTTTTGCACATTGATTTTGTATCCTGAGACTTTGCTGAAGTTGCTTATCAGTTTCAGGAGATTTTGGGCTGAGACGATGGGGTCTTCTAGATATACAATCATGTCGTCTGCAAATAGAGACAATTTGACTTCCTCCTTTCCTAATTGAATACCCTTTATTTCTTTTTCTTGCCTGATTGCTCTGGCTAGAACTTCCAGTACTATATTGAATAGGAGTGGTGAGAGAGGGCATCCTTGTCTAGTGCCAGATTTCAAAGGGAATGCTTCCAGTTTTTGCCCATTCAGTATGATATTGGCTGTTGGTTTGTCATAAATAGCTTTTATTATTTTGAGATACGTTCCGTTGATACCTAGTTTATTGAGAGTTTTTAGCATAAAGGGCTGTTGAATTTTGTTGAAGGCCTTCTCTGCATCAATTGAGATAATCATGTGGTTTTTGTCTGACTATAAACTTTCATTTCTCTGGGATAACATGAACGTAATTGCTGGGTGGAATGGTAGCTGCATACGTATTTTTTAAAGAAAATGAGAAACTGCTTTCCAGGTCGGCTTTACCATTTACGTTACAATAAGCAGCACATTAGAGATACAGCTTCTTCACATTCCCACCAGTATTTGATGTTGTCACTGTTTTTTCTTTTTTCTTTATTTAAGCTGCCTTATAGATGTGTAGTGCTCTCTCATTGTGGCTTAAATTCGCATTTCCCTAACAGCTAAGGTTCTTCAAGATCCTTTTATACGTTTGCATTCTTTAGGTCCTTTATGGTAAAAGTCTCTTCATGTCTTTTGCCCCTTTCTAATTAATGTGTTTGTTTTCTTACTGTTGAGTTTTGAGGCTTCTTTGTGTGCTGTAGATATGGGTCCTTTGTTGAACATGCTGGTTGTGGTTTGCAGTGTTTTCTCACCGTCTGTATTTAAGGTTTCTATCCTCTTCACAGAGTCTCTCCAGGATTAAATGTGTCTTAATTTTGATGCAGTCGAATGTATCCATTTTCTCCCTTGATGGATCATGGTTTTGGTGTCAAGTCTGACAACTCTGTCCATAGTCTTATCCTATTTTTTCCTAAAAGTCTAATAATAGTATATTTTATATCTAATTATGTAAATACATGTTGATTTTTTGTAGTTCTGTTATTTTTAAAATTTATTGATATGTAACAATTGTACATATTTATGGGGTACCTGTGTATTATTTGCATACATAGGTACATACATACATGTAGTTATACATAGGTACATAGAAATACATATGGCAATTGCATACATAGCCATGTATGCAATGTGTAATGATAAGATCAAGACATTTAGTGTATCCATCACCTTGAAAATTTATCATTTTTTTGTGTTAGGAACTTTTAAGATCTTTTCTTGTGGCTATTTTCAAATATGCCATATACAGTTGTTAACTGTGATCATACTACTGTGCTGTCGAATGCTAAACTCGCTCCTTCTATCTAGCTGTGTTTTTGTTACCATTAACCACCCCGTCTTCATCCTCCACTTCTCCCCTCCCTTCCCAGCTCTGGTCACCATCACTGCAGTCTCCATGAGATCTGCCTCCATGAGGCCACCCTGAAGCTCCACTGATGAATGAGAACACGAGATATTTGTTTCTGCATCTGGCTTATTTCACTTGACATAGTGGAATTCAGTTCCATCTGTGTTGTTGCAAATGACAGGATGTCATTCTTCTCATGGCTACATAGCATTCCACGGCTCAACACGACCACATTCCTAACCGTTCGTCTGCTGTTGCACACTTGCGTTGTTTAATTTTGTATGAAGTGTGAGGACTATGTTGAGGTTTCCTTTTTTGCCTGTGGATGCCCGGGTGCTCTGGCATGGTTGTTGAAAAGGCTATCCTTTCCTGGCTCGTGTTTTTGATGGTACAGTTGCTTCCTGTTATGGCATATGGGTTGTTGTAGAAGGAAGGTGAAACAGATGGGCTATTAGAGAATGTTTCACACTGTAGGGGGGATTTGATTGACAGAAACCTTCACAGGTGAGCTGGCCCTGTCGTGACATCGCCTGCTCCCTGTTGCTGTTGGACACTGTGAAGGGTACAGTTTCCTAGGACACTGTGGCTCTGCCTTCACTAAGTTGCCCTTGGAACTCAGAATTGCCACGACCTGAAGTCATTAGTGTCAGTGTGTGTGGGGCGGGATGGGGCCCCCACTGCCAGGGATAATATCGATTTTCTTGATGGCTTCACTTCTGACTGCATTCCATTCTACACAGCTTTAGTGTGAAGTTCTAGTTTGCAATTAGAGACCTCTTCTTCCCTCTTAAATAGCCTAAGCCAGTGGGTTCTTTCCGTAGTCATCGTTAGATGATTGTAAAATTAAACTGATTTTTGGAATATTTTTGCCAGAAAGAAAAGCACTAAAAGTTATAAACATGTTAAGGTAGCTCAGGGCTTGTCCTGCCTCATCTGATGCTGTTATAAACCATACCGGGAGGGTGAGGAGGGGAAACAGAACTATCAGGTAATGGAACGGCCTTCATGACAAGGAATAAGGGTTGCCAAAGTTAATACTTCCTGAATAAGTTTCATGTCACGTGATTTAAATGCCTTCTTTTGTGGTGGATTCTAACAGTGATTCGCCTTCAGACCACACTTACCCCCGTGACCCTATATTAAACACCTGCAATTTCCATTTTCACCAACTCCATCGAGTTTTACATGTAGGTCCAGAAGTTCCTTTATTATGTTTTAGATAAGAAAACAAAAACTATTTTTTGAAAAATTAGTTTCTTCCTTGATGTTTGCAATTCTTTTGACACAGGTATGCTTGCTTTTTCATGCTTTCCAACATGGAAGAGCAGAGAAGAGAAAGGGGAAGTTACAGTCACACTGTCTGGGTACTCACTGTGAGTGCTACCCTTGCGTCTTTTCTGATCATCTGCTTTTCTGATGGCTGCATTTTAAGTTGTTCCTGCTTTCTTCTCCCACTGGAGCCTTGGTGATGAGCACAGGCTAATTCCTGTTCAGCAAATGAATGCGACGTAGACCCAGTGCTCCCGGATCTCCGAGTTTAATAGAAAATGTGGATGTGTGAGCAGGTGTGTCCAATGAGGTATTTACAGATGTCGCCTCAGAAGTATTAACCTGATGTGAAAGGGCACTCCAAGTGGGGATGAGGCCGTTTTATACAGGGAGAAAAGAAGCACTACACCCTCAGTTACTTGTCAGATTCACAGATAACCTAGATGTGTGAAAAAGGGCAAGATACTTAGAGATGTGTAAATAGCTCACATCAGTACAGAGGGTGAGGAGACGGTGAGGAAATCAGGCGTGACGAGAGGCAGGCTTCAGACAGTTGAACTGGTCAGTTATGAAGAAGTTAGAATGCACTCTATAGGCAATTGTGGTTATTGAAATGTTTTCAGTAAGAAAGTAATGTGAAAATATTTGCTATTAGGGACATATTTCTGGTAATAGCAGGGGAAAGAGACTGGAAGAAGACAAAATTGGAATCTGGGGATCTTTCATCCAATCCATCATGCTAAAGATATCATGGTGAACACAACACAAGCAATGTCCATAAAGAGATAAAGCTCTGAAGTAAGACTGTAGTCAAAGAATACTTGGTTTCCTCTAAAATATTAACATTCAGCTTGACTATTAAAGTGGACTGCAAAATTAGGAACTCTATCCAGCCAAGTCAGCTTCATGTAAACTTAAATACTGATGAGGGTATTGTGGGCCCTCTACTTACTTAAATTTCCCTCCCTCCTTCCCCTCCCTTCCTCCCTTCCTTCCTTCCTTCTTTTTCTTTCTTTCCTTTTCTTTATTTTTGAGACAGGTCTTGCTCTGTTGATCAGGCTGGATTGCAGTGGCACAACCATGGCTCACTGCAGCCCTGGCCTCCTGGGGTCACATGATCCTCCCACCTCAGCCTCCTGAGTAGCTGGGCCTGCAGGCATGCACCAACACATTTGGCTAATTTTTTCCTTTTTTTGTTTTTTGGTAGAGACAGTGTCTCACAATGTTGCCCATGCTGGCCTTGAACACCTGGGTTCAAGCAATCCTCCTGCCTCAGTCTCCCAAAGTACTGGGGTTACAGGTATGAGCCACGACACCTGGCCTTAAAATTATTTTCTAATTTGTAGATATGCATTTTTATGTCAGAGTGAGCATTTGACAATACCGTGTCTACTACACTTTAGTCTGTTAGCTTTGAAACTGCTCAACATCTGAAACTGAAAATTCAGGCAGCCTACTCTCTGACCATAACCTTCTATCATCTAAGTTTGCTAAAAAATTTAGCACTTGTCTTTCTGTTCTTTTACCTCACTGAGAGCTAAAGTTCATTGACATTTTTACTTTTATTTTTCTCCAGAACTGCCTGCCTGCTTCAATGACTTTCTTCCATAGAACCTCATATTCATCCTTATTTTTAATAATATAAAAATTTCTCCCAGCACTTTGGGAGAAAGGCAGGCGGATCACCTGAGGTCAGAAGTTCGAGACCAGTCTGGCCAACATGGTGAAACCCTCTCTTTACTAAAAAATACAAAATTAGCCGGGCGTGGTGGTTCATGCCTGTAATCCCAGCTACTCGGGAGGCGGAGGCAGGAGAATCACTTGAACCTGGGAGGCAGAGTTTGCAGTAAGCCAAGATCACACCATTGCACTGCAGCCTGGGTGACAAGGGCGAAACTCCCTCTAAAAAAAACAAAATTATTACCCGATATTTTCATAGCCTCTTGGAACAACTTTAACTTTGGATGAAACAAATCACCTGCTACATTTGAGGTAATTGGTGGCACTTGGGTTCTTGGCTACTTTCTTAGGCTGGATTCCTGAGAAGCAGATCCTGGACTGGCACTCTTTGCAGATGATCTGACATGGAAATATGCTTAGGCAGGAGCAGCAGAGCCAGGAGACACTGAGCAAAGCCTGGCATTCATGGAAGGCTGGCCTCAGCCTGATTCCGGGGGGGCTCCGAGGCATGCTGGATCTGCTGCTGCACCTCTGTGCCAGTCATGGTTGGCTGTGGACTCCCCCAGGTTGCGGGAGAGTAGACTCCTAGGCATCTAGGGTGAGGTAGCTCCTAGTAGTTGCAAGCAATTCTTCAGAGAATAGTACAGCTGTGAGCTGGCAGCAGCCAACTCCAGCTCAGCTCTAGAAATGGGGGTGGGTTGTGTCTCTTTATAGCTGCTAACTCTAGCTGTGTGTTCAACGCTACCTCACAGTCATACTGTGATCCCAATGCTCACTCACTGAAGGGTTCTCTTGTAAGGACTGTTTTAAACCTTCTGGACCCTGCTAAACCTCCAATTCCTCAGCACACACACCCTTCCTTCTCTGCAGATGGCCTTGGGCCTTGCTTTACAGAGAAAATAGAAGCTGTCAGGCAAAGAAACATTCAACTTACTGGCTCCAAATCCATCCTTCCCTGGCATCTGTGCCCACACCACCTTCCTACTCCCTGGTTAAATGGGACACCTGGCCTCTCCCCACCCCACGCACCTCCTGGGAAGACAGTCCATTCACGTCTGAGGGGGACCAGACCCTCATGGCTTTGAGGAAACCATGCCCCTCTCTTTTATCTTCAATGCTGCCCTCCCTCAGATCCTTTTTCTATTAGTATCTTGAAATTCACAGATTTTGTACATCTCACAAACAACAGCCAGGGGTCCTCTAAGCAAATCTGTGTACCTCTCCAGCGCCTGTCCTCTTTGGTCCCTCCCCTTCACAGCTGTCCATTTCCTCACTGCTTAGCAAGTCTGAATGCTGCTGATTCCCCACTGAGCCTCAGCAAGAGAGAGAGGTCACGGATGTGGACATACCCTAAGGATGACACCCGGTCATCCCACCTGCTGCCCTCTGCACCTCTGTCCTACTCCCTGCCCTGGAGTGTGAGCCAGGTTGAAGACTTGCTACTTACAAATCAGTGAAACAAAGGTAATGGTTTGCCCCACTGCATAGGTTCTGTAACCTGACAGGGATGATAGGCTGTCCTGCCTGTGTGTACATCACATTAAATAAGACTTTGCAAGGGCAGATGAGCTGCAGCCTTCTGTGGGCTTCATGGAGCTGAAAGTCATGCTGGAAAAGTGCTCATGGCTGTGAACCTAGAGCCCAAGGGTGGCACCCACCTAATGGCCCTTGGTTTTACAACCATAAGGACAGGTATGCTGCCAGCAACCTAAATGAACTCAAAAATGGATTCTTCCCCAGTTGAGCCTTCAGATGACAATGCAGCCCACCAATGCCATGGTTTCAGCCTTGTAAGATCCACAGCAGAAGATCCAGATAGACACAGGAATGAAAGTTGGAAAATTTACATGTCATGAAAAAAAAAAGCCATAAAAAATGGTGGCTTAGTTCAGAGTACTGAGTTCAGAGTAATTTATTTAGCAGCTCTACATCCTTAAATTCAATTTCCTAGTGTGATTTTTCTATGTGCATTCCATCATTTACTCATTTGTACATTCATATGAAAAAAACAGCTCAAGATTTATCTCAGAGTAATTAAGATCGGCCATGCTTCTTTTAAAGTGTGATTTAACTAAGACCGGCATAAGGAAGATAAGAATTGCTGGTGATGAATACCAGCTGTAGAGCATTCCCCACATGAAGACAGGACAGTTCCATGTTGCCAGTCACATTGCTTTGAAATAGGTAATGAACAGATTGCTCATATTGACTGGCTGGAGGGAAGACCCATGAAGTTAGGTGTCATTTTAACCTTGATCAACATCAGCCTTCAATCACTGCAGGAAGAGATATGCAATCAAGGAGGAGCTATGCAACATGACTTTGTGTAACACAAAGTTATGAAGGTAAGAAACCTACATCCGGCTGGACGCAGTGGCTCACGCCTGTAATCCCTGCACTTTTCGAGGCTGAGGTGGGTGGATCACCTGAGGTCAGGAGTTCAAGACCAGCCTGACCAACAAGGTGAAACTCTGTCTCTACTAAAAATACGAAAATTAGCTGGGCGTGGTGGCAGGTGCCTATAGTCCCAGCTACTTGGGAGGCTGAGACAGGAGAATTGCTTTAACTCAGGAGGTGGAGGTTGCAGTGAGCTGAGATCACACCACTGCACTCCAGCCTGGGCGACCTAGTGAGAGTCTGTCTCAAAGAAAAAAAGAAAGAAAGAAAGAAAGAAAAAAGAAAAACAAGAAGCGTACATGCTTCGATTTTTCCTAATGGTGAAACAGGCTCAGTTAGTGGCAGTTGCTTTGCTGATAGTGAGACACGATGCTTAGAAGTGTGAAAACGGAAAACAATGAACAGCAGGAGAGAGAAGACCAGCAGTGTATGGTAACCAGTCAGTCACACTGGGCATGCACTAAACATGTCCTGCTGTCACTGCTGGGAAGTGAACGTTGTCAGGGATTATGAGCCCGAGTCATTCATTCTTTTTTTTTTTTTTTTTTTTTTTTTTTGAGACGGAGTTTCGCTCTTGATACCCAGGCTGGAGCGCAATGGCGCGATCTCGGCTCACCGCAATCTCCGCCTCCTGGGTTCAGGCAATTCTCCTGCCTCAGCCTCCTGAGTAGCTGGGATTACAGGCACGCGCCACCGTGCCCAGCTAATTTTTCGTATTAGTAGAGACGGGGTTTCACCATGTTGACCAGGATGGTCTCGATCTCTTGACCTCGTGATCCACCCGCCTCGGCCTCCCAAAGTGCTGGGATTACAGGCTTGAGCCACCGCGCCCGGCCCCGAGTCATTCATTCTAACAGGTGCTCCTGATAGAGAACACAGTCAAATAGGCAATAATTTTGGAGAAATTTCAGTCGTGAATTTTTGCTTATTAAATGGGCATCATGTTAGTTTGCTACTTCTGTAGGAACAAATTACCACAAACAGAACAGCTTAAAAAGCATGGGTTTACCATCTCAGAGTTCTGCGGGTCTGAATCCTGGGTGATGCTCCTCTCCAAAGGCTCTGAGAAGGAATCCACTCACTCAGGATGCTGGCAGGATTCAGTTCTACGTGGTTGTAGAACTGAAGTCCTTGTTTTGTTGATGGCTGCTGTCTTCACAATGCCTTTAGCTTTTAGAGTAAAGATTTCATTTTCTCTATTTGTTAGTAGTAGTTCCTTCATTTTTCTGGCTATCTGGTGTGGCTTCTGTCTCGAATATTGGACCCTGGCATCTGAGTGTTCTTCCTTAGCAAGCACTGCAAAGCCGTTAGGAGCGTGGTCTGCAGGGGTGAGCCTGCAGCCTGTAACCTTCAATGTTGTGTGTCTCTTTTTATCTGAGTTGCCCAAATGCTTGGCTCTGTTTGCCTTTTGGTGGTGTTTGAGGATCTCTGAGAAAGAGCCTCCAGTTTCTTGCTTTGGGGAGAGCCCGGCAGCCTTGGCTGAGGAGACAGGGAGATTCCCATTTTGATCTTTCATTTCCAGCTGCTTGGTTTTTTGCTTGCTGGTTGTGTGTGTGTGTCTGTAATCTCCTCATGCCTTCCTCCATGTCTGGATATGGAGGATTTCAGATTGAGTTCCTTTAGAAACCATACTTTCTGTCTCCTGAGGGCTGGGGAGGGGTGGTTCTAGCCACCCCTTCAGCAGAGACTGGCCCCTCTAGTTACCTGGCTATCCTGCTGTTCTCTGGGTGAGCTGGCTTCTTCCTCATAGTTTCTGAGTCATTCAAGCTTCATCTTCCTTTGTTCTGCGAACTCATTTATTGCTTCAACTTTTTTTGCTTCATAAATTTGGTACTAGGCTACAAGTGTCTCCTTGTGTCATTGACAATGGTGTTTATATTTTTTGTCCATAATTCTTTTTTCTTTGGGGGTGAAATATAAGACTACATAGGTTTTCACTTCGTCATGATGAAGCAAATGAAGCCTGCCTTCATTTTACAGGTGAAGAACCTGATATTCAGTGAGACTGGATGATCTTCACAGAATCACACAGCCCGTTGTAGGTTTCTGGTTCTCAATCTTCATGTGATTCGTATTTAGAGACTTGACAGTGACTTTCAGTTTGGTTCGTTCAGCCACCGGTTGCCGGATGGAAGTGACTATATACATGGGAAAGGAACAGGGTATTGCATGAAACCAAATTTATATTCAGATAAACAACCCGACCAGTGTTAGGCCGTATGAAACCTTCAGTGTCCTCACATCTCAGAAATGCTTATCACTGCTGTCACAAACTGATCACGAAGATAAAGGTCAGCTCAGAGCCAGTCTCCCTGAGTTGACGTGGACATCCTTGGGGTCTCATTTGTCTTTGCGTCATGTCAGCAGCACGGTACTGGAGCCTGGCCTGTGGGTAGCCATGCGGTTGTCATGAAGGGAGTGACGGGGTGTGTTCCTCATGCTTGTGGCCCCGGTGGATCGGAGCAGAGAGGGAAGGTTGTGTGTCTAGTGCCTGTGGTACGCACATTTACCTGTTGTGTTAGGAGTGGAAAGTGTGAGTGAGCTGATGGTTGGCTCAGTGCTGGGCTAGATGTTATACGTCGTCAGAATGGATCTCCTATAGCAAACCGATAGTTGCGTTGTAAGACTATAACCACGCTTCATTAAGCCATACATTTGTACAGTACTTTCAAGCTTCTTTGACTTCCACAAGAACACTACTGAATTATTAGCTCAAGAAGAATCCAAGGGCAGTTGGCTTCCGTAAGTATTCCCAGCCACAGAGAGGATAATCTCAGAGTGTACTTGGGTTTTCAGATTGGTAGGGCTAAAATAATTAATTAATATTGTGCTAAAATGATAATAATTTTCACTGAGCTCCTAAAATAGTTTTTATTATTTTTTACCTGAAATGAACAAATGTAGTTAGTAAACATTATGAAGGACTTTTAGCAGGAACTTTATGTAAATTGCTGTGCATGTTGAAATTTATCAGGAGCTGTTATTTCTGCTCAAAAAGGATCCAGCTAACTTCAAATTTTATGAGTATGTGCAACAACGTGCTTAAAACACACAAGAAAGTGTCACAGAAGAGGTGTAATGTTGAATCCAGGAGTGCTGAAATTACTCTAGCTGCTGCCTGATGGTTAATATCCCAGATCCTGTTAAAATCTGTGCATCACTAGAGAGGCAAAAAGTAAAGAAGAGAATCCAGCATCATTTTAAAACTCTCATCATCAAGGGATGATTGTGTAGGAAAATGCATCATCGTATTATCAGCTGATTCAAATCCAAAGCTTACTTTTATAATGTTTCTCATTGGAAGGATCATGATTTACTTTATAAATGACAAGAATCTTTCCAAGGCTTTCAACAATCTCCCATATGGAAAAAGAAATGACTTTATTATTTAAAAAAAACCCCTGAAAATATTCAAATAAAATACTATGGTCTTGTTTCCTATTAATTTTGATATAATTGCCTTTTTAGAAACACAGGTACTTAAACTTTTTGATTAGAAATATTAAAGATTCAGAAAGTAGAGAAATCGAGCTTAAATCTATGGATGATACTCTCCTCAGAGCAGTTTATTCTGTCAGTGCTTTCGTGAAATGTTTATGTTATCTGTCCTCCTGTGTGTTTATCTTGAAGGATAAATATATTGCATATAGTTGGGCATTACCTGTAAGAACCCTCAAGAACTATGTGTTTTGCTGATATCAGCGAGATTAAGCCAGATACGGTAGATGCGTGTATGTTCCTGGCCTGCGCTGTTGTTACTTTTGTTAAATTATGTGACTTTCTGTTTGTAACAGTAGGGTATATAGAAACATGCCAATGAGACAAATAAAGACAGTGGGCAGAGGGGGCAATGGGAATGATTTACGTTTTAGTAAAGTTTAGGTTAAAACAAAAAGCCATCTGGGAAAAGTGCCACAGCAAACCTGCCCGCTGAGGGGCGGCTGGCCCACTCACGCTCCGCTAGCAAACACTTACTTTGTAGCCTCCATGTGGAAGACAGTCTACTGGATACACAAAAATAAGTAAGACCTACTCCCAGAAAGTTACAGGTTGGTAGGGAGGGGGCAGTTTACAGGCAAATAAACCATCAAGATTTCAATGAACAGTGGCAGATGCTGTAAAGGTGGTAGCACACACGTGGGAACACGGGGCAGAGTGTCTACCTAAATCAGATGGAGTGCTGGGGAAACAGTCCGAGGGCGTGCTGAGGCTTCCATCAGAGATTAGTAGGCTAGGAAACGACAGAGGGGGAAAGGCCTCCAGGCAGAGGGACTGACAAGTCCAGATTAGGAAGCGGCAGGAAGTATTTGTTGGCGCGATTGTGACCCTCCCACACGGCTGAAGAATGAAACTCGGAGGAGGAGCAGAAGATGGATCCTGAGCACGTTCCTCAGAGTCTCCTCGCACTCCGCTGTGAGAAATGAGGCAATGGAGCCTGTACGGAACCACGGGAAAAGTCTTCAGTGCTTTGTCTAAGATGAAGGGCAACCTATTCAGATCTGCCTTTTAGAAAGTTGCTCAGAAGGTAACCTGGAAGTTGAGGAATTTGAAAGGAGCACAGCAGGGGTCGCTGGTCTGGGATCCATTGTGCCTGGGACCTCAGCTGAGAAACTTACGGTCTGGGATTGACTGGAGCCTGGCGCCTTGCATGACCTGAAGAGTGGCTCACTCGCACTGTAGCTGTTGATGGGGCCTATTCCTGGGAACTTCCCGGGACTCTCCAGATGGCCTGTGCCTCTTCGAAACGTGACAGCTGGGTTCCCAGGGGAAGTGTCCCAAAGGAGAGTTCAACAGAAGACGTGCAGCAATTCCCACCCTAATCTTGTACACAGCTAAGCATCGCTTGGGTGTACTCAGCCCCCGGGGTCCATTGCAAGGTTCACCTGAGTCGAAGGTGAGGGAACATAGATGTCACTCATGAGAAAGAAGCAGGTTCTGGAGGAGCTTCTAGGGTTGCTGATACAGTTGTAGTTATTTTTGAAAAATACGATAGGCTGAGCACCATGGCTCACACTTGTAATTCCAGCACTTTGGGAGGCCGAGGTGGGTGGATCATGAGGTCAGGAGTTTGAGACCACCACGGTGAAACCCTGTCTCTACTAAAAAAACTACAAAACTTAGCTGGGCATGGTGGTGCATGCCTGTAATCCCAGCTACTCAGGAGGCTGAGGCAGGAGAATCGCTTGAACCTGGGAGACAGAGGTTGCAGTGAGCTGAGATTGCGCCACATACTCCAGGCTGGGCAACAGAGCGACACTCTGTTTCAAAAATCAAACCAAACCAAACAAAAAATAGTGTTGCAGTCACCTGTGGAAAATGCATTTTTCTGTAAACCAGAATGTGACTGTCCATGAAGCAGTCATTTTCAGTGCAAAAAACACAAGTCGCAACAGAAGACAAGGTGCACGGTACGTACTGTAACAAGGAAGTGGGATGGTGGCACGAGAAGTCAGATGGGGCCAGAACGTGGCCTCTTAGCCCGTGGTAGGAAACTTGGTTTTTTTCTGTGTGATGGAGATCACGGGAGGCTGCAGGCACAGAGGTGTTACCTGGCTGTGTATGTCTATTTTTAAGCTCTGTGGCTCCTAGAAGAACATTGAATTAGAGGGGGAGAAGGTGGAGGTGGGTCTGAGCTGCAGTGGAGTGAGCAGCTGAGCGAGTGGGTAGCGCAAACCCCCTAAGGAAACGGGAATGTGGGCAGATAAATCTATAATTCTTGGGACTCAAGTGGAGTCAGCAGGTCTGTTTTGGGAGATTCACCCTTGAAGTCCCTTAGAAAGGTCAGGACTGGAGATAAAAATTTGATAATATGATATAGCTCAGGGTTCCCCAATCCCCAGCCATGTACTGGTGCCTGACTGTCCACGGCCTGTTAGGAACCGGGCTGCCAGCTGGGGCAAGTGAGGCTTCATCTGTATTCACAGCCCCTCCCCATCACTCGCAACCCCACCTGAGCTCCGCCTCCTGTAAGATCAGAGGCAGAGTTAGATTGTCATAGAAGCCCGAACCCCATGGTGAACTGCACATGGGAGCAATCCGGGTTGTACACTCCTTATGAGAATCTAATGCCCGATGATCTGTCACTGTCTCCCATCGCCCCCAGATGGGACCGTCTAGTTGCAGGAAGACAAGCTCAGGTTCCCACTGATTCCCATGGTGAGTTTTATAATTATTATATATTAGAATGTAATAATTGACATAGAGTGCACAATAAATGTAATGGGCTGGAATCATCCCCAAACCATCCCCCAGTCTCATCTGTGGAAAAATCGTCCTTGACAAAACCAGTTCCTGGTGCCAAAAAGACTAAGATACTGGAGATGAATGTCAAAGTTCAGTAGAACTGGCCAAGTGAGTGAAGAAGGATGATGATCTGTCATCCCAGGGAGAGGAAATTGCTTGAGAAAACCACAGAGGCAAGAAATTGGAGATCTCTGCTCCGGTTATGTCTTTGCATGATGACATTTAAAGGCAGCAGCAGCTCCTCTAAGGCAGAAGGGGTCCACTGTCTCTGACGGCAACAGATTTATAGCTGTCAGTATGAAATTGCTTCCTTCTCATTAATCCGTATACTCATTAATCTGTGGCATCTTTCCTCAAGGAGTCTGTACTTATTGTTATTAATCTATTTATCTATTCATTTTTGAGATGGAGTCTAACTTTGCCACCTAGGCTGGAGTTCAGTGGCACAATCACAGCTCACTGCAACCTCTGCCTCCCAGATGTAAGTGATTTTCCTGCCTCAGCCTCTCTAGTAGCTGGGATTACCGGCACCTGCCACCATGCCCAGCTACTTTTTGTGTTTTCAGTAGAGACAGGATTTTGCCATGTTGGCCAGGTTGGTCTTGAACTCCTGACCTCAAGTCATCTACCCACCCCTTGGCCTCTGAAAGTGCTGGGATTATAGGTGGGAGCCACCGGGCCTGGCCTGTTGATCTCTTTAAATCTAAAACATGCAAATACAGAAAGCATGCAAAGCACAGCAAGCAGAGGCTCATGAGTTAGTGACGGAGACAAAAGTGATTGAAAAAGTAAGAACATGGGGGACATTGCACAGGCTTGTATGATAGACATTCCAAGAGCAGGATTAACTTTGAAAGATCAAGTGTGAGTTCTAAAACAGCAGGAAAGTGCTGGCCCATGGAATGAAGCACCGTGCGTGAGAGGGAAGAGAGCAGGACTGAGGCTTCATGTGGAGAAACACCCGTACCCTTTGGTCTGGTTGAGCTAATCGGTGCAACAGGTGATAGAGGCTGGCTCTGTGTTCACACTCAAATCTCATTTTATATCGTAATCCCGAGGTGTCAAGGGAGGGTGTCAAGGGAGGGACCTGGTGGGAGGTGACTGGATCACGGCGGTGGGGGGGGGGCGGTTTGCCCCATGCTGTTCTTGTGATAGCAAGTTCTCAAGAGATCTGAGGGTTTTATAAGTAGCAGTTTCCCTTGCTCTTCTCTCTTCTGTCTCTTCGTTGTGAGGAAGATTACTGCTTCCCCTTCTACTGCGATTGTAAGTTTCCTGAGGCCTCCCAAGCCACGTGGAACTGTGGTCAATTAAACCTCTTTCCTTTATAAACTACCCAGTCTCAGGGAAATTCTTTATAGCAGCTAATCCAGAGGGGTTTTTGCCTGAAAATATTTTCAAGGTAATGAAACTGGGAACAGTCACCTCAGAGAGTATGTGTCAGCAAGAAGGATTTCAAAGGACAAGATTACACTTCTACCTCCTGAAAATTAATCCAAGGACTGTGTGCGTCAACGCTGCCTATTCATGTTGACGTTATAAACCAGTGAGCTTCTGAATGTCCGTCTGGGATCTATGCATGGATAGAGGACCTCCTGTACACTGAACCTTCTTCTCTGAAGTCTGTGTATCTGTACATGGCACCATTACCTCACACAAATTTTGCACCCAAAATATTTGCAAACAATTTCCCTTTTCCTATCATTTAAAAACCTTTCTGTCTGGATAGGAGGGTGTAAATGCTCTTAGAAACTGAACAAGATATATTCCAGTATGTTTTTATTCTTCTTTAAAGGTCACATCTTTGCTAGAGATTTAACATGCATCTTTGCATTTTATCCCGAAACACCCTATGAAGTAAATATGATTGTCATTCCATTTTACATATCGGAAAACAAGGAATCTAAACAGTTAAGAACTTGCATGTCCCGAAACTTATGAAAAGTGAGGCTAGGATCTGAAGCCTGTTTAGTCTCACCCCAAAGCCCACTTGTCTTTCCCCACATGGCGCTGCCTTTCTAGGCTGCCTGGATTTCTCTTTCTCATTCTCTTGGTTCGTTCCACGCTGCCTGCTTCCTTGTCCCCCCTTTCAAGCCAGGGCCAAGAGAAAGAGGAAACAGCAAGCCTGGTAGAAACTGGCTGTTCACAGCCTGTCGTTGTTCTGAATCAGCGTTTTCTGCTCTCTCTGCTAAATTCACTAGCCTGAGCGTTGCCTATTTCATTCTTAGTTGCTTACTGCTCCATACTGGATGGTTGGTAATAAAAGAGCACCCTTTATGCAATCAATAAATGTTTATTGGACTCCTGTTATATGAAACGCAGAAGACTAAATCGTATAGGAAAACCTCTTCCTGGTTTCCGAGTAAATTTTCTTAAAAGGGTGTGATACTATGAGATGCTATTCCTCGCCAGGGTTGCCTTTGCCACACTTACATTCTATGCTGTGAGATGAGGTTTCAGTCCAGTTCAGTCCAACTGTACCACACCTTATAGTCACCTCTTGTGTTTCATGTACATTTTATTCAACACGAGGATTAATACCAAAGCTTCTATTTCAGTGCTTTCCGTAGCTCCTTCCTACTTCCTCTGCAAATTAAATGTCAGCCCTTAGTGAACCATTGGTCAAGGCCAAGGAATGAATCTTCTAGTGGCCAATTAAAATTAGTGTGTATCAGACTGAAGAAAGCTTATCATAACATGAGGTCATTCACTTGCTCTAGATTATAGCTTTTTATGAAAGCAAATACAAATCATTTAAATAAGCAAACAGAACAACTAGAGTTGTAAAGTTAAGCCAGCCAAGGGATCATTTTCACCTGCCTATAAAGCATTCTGTGACTTCCAGTTAAATTATACTGGTTTAGGATTTAGACTATTTTAACAATGAAACATATACATTGCCCCATTCCTCATAAATGATCAACAATAAGCCTGTTTTGAGCATCTCGGAATTAATGTCTTTGTTTATTAACTACTTTAGGATTGCTTAAGTTTCAACTGTGAAGATTAAAAGATATTTAACAAACGTAATGAGATGCTACCACCATTGACAAAATTGAGCAATTGCTTTATTATAGGAATTTCTTCTTCTTCTTCTTTTTTTAAATAATGAAGCTTCTTAATCCTTCTAAAAATGTAAAAATTTACAAGATACTTTTGTCATTCTAAGTCCTTAAGGATGATGGAATTTTAAGTCACACATTTAATGCTTCCTGTCAAAAGCCTCATTTTACTAGCAGAAAATAAATTCACTATGCTAAATTATCATTGACAAAAGTAGGCATTTAATAAATATTTGTTGAACAGATGAATGAAGAAACAAATGAGATAAGAATCAAAATTTCTATCTGACTAAGAATTTTGAAAGTTAATTTAGTCTTATTTAAAGAACAGTCTTAGTTTGAATTTTATTTTTACAATTTTTTGATATTACAGGAAGGGATGAATATTAATGGACACTTTGGCAATAAGAGACCATACCTAGAAGGTGTTTCTCTACACAGCCATTTTTGTCTCGGGCATTATGCTCAGGGAATAGTAGTACCATTATTGTTTCCATAGGAACCGTGATTTTTTTAAAAGCAGAAAGGAAGGTGAAGAGAAAAGAAGGCACAAGGAAAAAGAATTTTTCTAAATACTAGTCCGTGCCTCCCATAGTACTGTGGAATATTAATGGCATTGTTTATCGATGTAAGAAATAACAAGCCGAGAGTATTGCAAAGAAAATTGCTCCAAGGGTTTTCAGCCACGTGGATTTATGGTTTAGCACAGGGAGTAGGGAGTCTGATCGTGGGGGCAAAACTAAAACTGAACAAAGTCGACGTGGCTACGGAAGTGGCTTCCCGGGAGTCGGGCGTCTCTCAGGACGTGGCTACGGAGGTGGCTTCCCGGGAGTCGGGCGTCTCTCAGGACGTGGCTACGGAGGTGGCTTCCCGGGAGTCGGGTGTCTCTCAGGTTTCATTTTTACGCACCTTCCTCCTGACGGACGGCCCCCAGGTTGCCACTCCTCCCCTTGCGTCAAGCCCTTTCTTGCTTCCCGGGGAGGCTTTTTCAGCTATTTACATGGCAGTTTAGTTTTATTGATGCATTATTTCTCCTGGGGCCATATAGGTGTTGCATTTGTTCATTGTGTGGTGAATGGAACTGTCCCCTGTATATGAACAGGGCCCCACGGCAGGTGAGAGGACAAAGGGTCTACATTATTACCTCTGGGACTGTGCAACAGACAGTACTAAAAACAAAGCTTGTTCTGACCACTTAGTGCTTTCACAGTTGCCAGTACGTGGCAGAGAGACTGGTCTCTTACAGAACATCAGGGGAAGAGATTAAGCTCCTTAGAAACTTTGGCTGTGATGGTTGGGTCGGGAGAGCCATTAGGGGTTGGAACAGTGTCTAGTGAGTGCTGTAACACATTACCACAAACGGGCCTTATGAATAAACTTTATTCTCTCACCGTTCTGGAGGCCAGAACTTCAAAATCAGGGTGTCATTAGGGCCATGCTCCCTCTGCAGACTTTAGGAAGAATCTTTCCTTCCCTCTTCCAGGTTCTGCTGGTCCCAGGTACTGATGGTTTCTGGTTCTGGCGGTTCCAGGTACTGGCAGTTTGGGGTACTGGTGGTTTCAGGTTTTGGTGGTGCCAGGTACTGATGGTTCCCAATTCCGATGGTTCTAGGTTCTAGTGGTTCTAGGTACTGGCGGTTCCAGGTTCTGGTGGTGCTGGGTACTGATAGTTCCTGGTTCTGGTTCTGGTACTAGCGGTTCTGTGTCTTGGTGCTGCCAGGTACTGATGGTTTCTGGTTCTTGTGGTTCCAGGTACTGATGGTTCTTGTTTCTGATGGTTCCAGATTCTTGTGGTGCCAAGTACTGGTGGTTCCAGGTACTGATGGTTCCAGGTTCTGATGTTCTAGGTGCTGATAGTTCTAGGTTCTGATGATTCCTTGTGCCCTTGTTTTGGTGGTTCCTGATTCTAGCAGTTTCATTTACTGGTGGTTCCTGGTCCTGGTGGTTCCTGGTTCTGGTTTTTCTATGTTCTGGGGTTCCAGGTTCTGGTGGTGTCAGGTACTGGTGGCTCCTGGTTCTGGTGTTTAGGTTCTGATAGTTCTGGGTTCTGATGGACGTTTGTTCTGGTGGTTCCTGATTCTAGTAGTTTCATTTACTGGTGGTTCCTGGTCCTGGTGGTTCCTGGCTCTGTGTTCCCATGTTCTGGTGGTTCTGCGTTCTGGTGGCTCCTCAGTGCCTTGGCTTGTGCCTGCGTCACTCCAGTTTTTGACTCCTCCTTCTCATGGATCCTTCCCCTTGTCTGTGTGGCTCTGTACCCCCTCTCCTTATGAGGACACCAGTCCTTGTATTAGGGCCCACCCACATGCAATAGGACCCCATATTAACTTGGTTTCATTTCAGAAACCCTATTTTGAAATGAGGCCACATTCAAGGTACTGGGGGTTAGGTTTGAACATCATTATTCTGCACAGGCTGCAATTTCAAGATGCTGGTGGGAGCTTGGCTAGAGATTTTGACTTTAAAAAGGTTAATGAGGGAAACAAGGGTGACAGTGACACCAAGTAATGTTTGTGTTTTGAGGGGATGATGTCCAGGTGAAAGTGAGCACTGAGTAGTCTCTGTGTGTGAGGGTGATGTCAGATGCCAGATGTGAATGTGGGCACCTGGTAATACTCCGTATTGACCATTGCCCAAAGTTCAGACTACACCAGAAAACTTCATTCTTCTTACCCAAACAGCCATCTTGGAAGAGAAGAAATGAGTTGGTCACTGTGAGTGGTAGAGAGACTAGAAAAAAAGTTAATATTTATAAATTCTTATGATAAATATGAACCGATGTGGACTGCAGGCAAGACCATACCCAGAACATATGCTCTCTAGATTATCATCTTTAATATATCTGCGTGAAAATATTTGAAGTAAATTTTAAGGTACTATCAAATTTGCAACTCTGTTGAGCTCTCTGTGTTTTGTCAAAAATCAGGAATTGGGAAAACTTGGTTACTGTTGTCTGAGACTGCCTTTGACCAATTCTTTGTTTTCAGCTGGAAATCATTTTCTTTCCGGATTGAGGAGAGAGAGAGATAGAAGCTAGACACTTGCTTGGCCTCATGTCCTTCTGAGATGCCAGTTATCCGTATGATGATTAACCTCAAATATGTATCTTCAGTGTAGGTTTTCTGCAAGATTTAGCTCAAAATCTTCCGATGCTTTCCAGGCCTCTCCGTTTTAATAATCACAAAGATAACAAAGCATGATCAAAATTGGACTAAACATCTTCCTCCTAATTCAGCTTCTTCTTTTATGTATATTAATTAGATTGACATTATTAGTAATACAGGGATATGACATTAATAAGAAGGTAACTTTCACACAGTATGTCCATCAACTATTTATTCCCAAAACTTACTCAAGAGCTTAAGCTAAATAACTTGAATAGCTGTAATCTGCATTATTATTATTTTTTATTATTGATAAGAATAATTGCCCCAAATAATTGTTTTAAATTGCCATTGCCCCTTCCAGTTTCCCAAATCAAATCATGTACTACTAGTCTGTAAATTTCAGATCAATTGCTTCTTTGATGCACAAGGCTAGACTTGACCATTCTGGAGGAAGCATTGACGGTCATAATCCTTAGTCAAGGGAAAACCAGGTAACACTCGTTCTCTACCCCTGTAGCCATGTAAGCACACATAATTGAGAGGTGATTTAATTTTGTACATTTATAATACTATAAGTATAATCAAATAAAATATCTTTATTATAAATAAATAGTATAGTATATAAGATTCTAATAATATGAATAACAAGTGATAATTCTAATAATTTTTTTAGCACAATGGAGTTTACAAACTCTTTCTCCTAAATTTTTATAAAATCTTGAATTCTCAGCACATTTCTTCATTCAACAAATATTACTTATAGCCTATCAGTCACCTGACATGGTGAGGATACTAAGAAGGTCTCAGGAGAAAATAATTTCTTTGGCAGCTTTCTATTAATTGTCTGATTTATTATATACCAAATTGATTATTCTTGTACTTAAATTATTATTTATGATCAATGCCTTGCATTAGAGTTTAGAATCATTTGTAAGTACACTAAAATATTCTTCTGTTCCCCAAGAAGTCTCACCCTCTGAAATTCTGGATCAAATATTCCTCACCCATTATGTCAGGGACACACATTTTGGGCATGCACAGGCTGCATAGCAATGGATTATGGATGGCACTCTGTGAGGAGAGGGTGAACCCGTGGCTGCTCCGTGAGGCCTGAGCTTATGCCAACTCTGCACCTTGGCTGAAGTGAGGCTGTGAGGAGAGGGTGAGCCCGTGGCTGCTCCTGTGAGGCCTAAGCTTATGCCAGCTCTGCACCTTGGCTGTAGTGAGGCTGTGAGGAGAGGGTGAGCCCGTGGCTGATCCTGTGAGACCTGAGCTTATCCCGGCTCTGCACCTTGGCTGAAGTGAGGCTGTGAGGAGAGGGTGAGCCCGTGGCTGATCCTGTGAGGCCTGAGCTTATCCCGGCTCTGCACCTTGGCTGTAGTGAGGTCACCCCAGCTGCTCTACACAGTTGGGCATGCACGGTTTGAGGCCCTGCACCCCGTTTACTGGGCTGCACAGTGGGGTTCTGGCTACATAGTCAGTGAGGTAGAAAAGATCTCTCAGGAACTGTGGTACTTCTCAGCTCTTTCAGTCACTGCAGTTTTTAACATACAGAAAATGCAGTGATTGAGATCCATCAATCAGGACCTTTCTGGGAGTGATTATAAATAAAGATTATTTTCAGTTGATTATTTTAGTGCTGTTAGAAAGGTCCTTAAACTTCTCTCGTAATGTGAACTCAAACCATGCCATGTAAGAAGGTCATCCCATCGTAGTGTATAGAGAGATGATGCATACTTGCAATAGAACTTATAACACTTTCACAACGCTGTTGATTCCATTTGTGAAGGCAGAATGTCCTCACAAGATGTCACTCTGCCTTGTCCAACATCTACTACTAACGGCAAGGTAGAAGACTGGACATGGTGTAGACAGTGTCGTTGGTGTAGACTCTGTATGTTTTGGCCTCAGGCTACAGGTTGCCGACACCTGCTCTCTATCATCTGTTACACCACAGCACAGGAATTCTGAAATTCAAAAGAATTCAACCAAGTTCATGTTGAACTACATTGAACCCAGCATAGGGTCCACCCTAGGCAGGAGGCAGATAGCCTTTTTGAGACAAGAAGCCTTACTGAAGTTGTGAGACTATATCCTCCTTTTGAGACCTTCAAATTTCTCAAGAGTCTTAGAGTTTAAAACTTAGAAATTACTATTGTAAATATTTCAATTTTAAATTGCCTAATGATTCTAGAATTAGTAGCCATGATCATATTTAATAGAGATAGATTGTATTACATATATCTATGAGTGCAAGATATAAACTTCTTAAGAACTTTTTGAGGTAGACTAGATGTTTAAACTCCCTGAATTTCAACAAATTATCATTTATCTTCGAGAGTTTCTGGAAGGGCCAAGTGAAGGACCATGCGTGAAAGCAACAAATGCAGTGTCCCACACGTGGAACAGAGCCTGCTAACACTGGGCTTGCGTGGTTTTGTGGCTGGATTCATGAGCAACCTTGCCTGGGTTCTCCCAGCTATTTTTCCATATCCTAGTACTTAGGCATCTGCCTTGTTTCTTTAGCACAGTCATTTATGGTATCCTTGCTGCTACATCCCCATAACCACGTCCCTTTTTAGTTCCCAGGAAACAGAGACCCTGGCCCATCCCTGGCCCGTCCCTGTCCGCACTTGCCCCCCTGTGTTGGGTGGGGCCCATTCCTGGTCTCTGCAGGCCCAGTCATGCATCTTCACAAGGTGAGATGTGGGGCTAGGTCAGTGGGTAATAAGTGGCAGAAGAAAGAGGAAAACACATTTGGATATAAGAAACTCTAGAGTTTGCTGCAGTTGGTAATTATTGGGGTGTGAGAAAATAAGGGAAGGAAAGACATCACACTAAAAGATTTCTTTTATTGCTGTGTGTTCGTGAAGGTGCCACTAACAAGCATGAAGAGATATGAAGAAATAATTAGTTTACGGAAATTAACTTTTTAAATAAAATGCATTAAATCTATACATAGGTACAGAGAGACAACACGAACACCCACGTGACTGCCACCGAATGCACAAATGCTAATATGTTGTGGCATACATATTTTAGATGTGTTTTAGAGAACTAAAATATTACATACGCAGGTTAAATGCTCCCTGAGCTCCTCCCAGCTCTATTCCCCTCCCGTGTTTCTAACGAGTAACCATTTCACTTGGAACAATCTTCCCATCCACATTTGTGTTCTTACTTTATTTTATATTTTTTGTTATATACATATAATACATATTTTGTTATATATGTAATATTTAATGTGTATACTGTGCTGTTTTTATATATACACATAGTGAAATGATCACGAAGTAAATTAAGATACTTACAATCTTAGTTTCTCTATGTGTGTGATAAGAACACCTAAAGCCTATTCTTTCAGCAAATTTTCAATATACAGTACAATATTATTAACTATAGTTCTCCTGCACCATTTTAACTCTTTTCCTAGTTCCAAAGCCATTAACAAATAGTGTAGTTCAGTGTGTTTTTAGAAAACATACATACATGCCTGGTTTATTTGAAATTATGTTTCTGAAATGTTCTATAGGCCAGCTCAATGAGGAATGAAGTTGAGTCTATAGATCTAATTGGAAATAATTTATATTTTAGCAATATTGAGTCTTCCAATTTATGATCATAGAATATCACTCCATTTATTTAGACCTTTGATTTCTTTCATTAGAGTTCTACAGTTTTCCATAAAAAGATCCTACATGTATTTTGTTAGTTTTATCCATAAGTGCTTCATTTTTGGTACTGTTGCAAATGGCTTTTTTAAATTTTAAATTCTAATTGTTCATTAAGTAAATATTTTAGAGCTTTTTGTTATTAAATTCACTTAGGTATTCTCTTTTTCTTATTGTTATTAATGAGGTTATCTCTTCTGTTATAAATTCTAATACACACACATATATCTTCTAATCTATTATATATAATATATGTAGATATAGATATTTTTGTGTATGATATATACATATGAGCTATTTCTCTATTTCAATTTTACAATCTGCTACCTTATTAAATTCTCTTATTTTTATATTAATGCTCACATCATAAATTCCAATTAGCTCATTTTCTTCTTTCTAGTTGTTTGTTTCTGATTTTATTCCTAACAGCTTGCTCCTAACTTTAGTGGAAGTCTCAAGTTTTTCTTCCTTAAGAGAGATGATGCATTTGGGCTGAGACATGCAAGAAATACTACGAATTTCTATTTGTTTGTTTTTAACATTATTGAGTGATGAATTTTGTCAAATGTCTTCTTATGTAGAAAAGAAGACATTTGACAAAATTATATACATATATATATATATATAATGCTTTTTTCTTACCTTTAATGTTTTGTTAATGTGTGTATTAGTCCATTCTCACGCTGCTATGAAGAAATACCAGAGACTGGGTAATTTATAAAGAAAAGTTTAATTGACTCACAGTTCTGCATGGCAGAGGAGGCCTCAGGAAACGTACAATCATGGTGGAAGGACCTCTTAACAGGGAAGCAGGAGAGAGAATGAATGCAAACAGGGGAAATGTTAGATGCTTATAAAACCATCAGATCTCATGAGAACTCGCCCACTATCACAAGAACAGCATGAGGAAAATGGCCCCCATGATTCAATTACCTCCTATAAGCCCCTCCCACAGCATGTGAGGTTCATAATTCAAGATGAACTGTGGGTGGGGATACTGCCAAAGCATATCAGTGTGCTTTCTACTACTGAACTACTCTTGAGTTTTTAGAATAAACCTCATTGCTCATGATGTACTTCTTTTTAGAGAAATTATTTTGTACTTAATTCTTTTTCTTATAATTTTATGTAAGAATTGACTGGGATTCTTTGTTTTTGCTGATTTTTAAGTGAAATGTTGTTCCTTTACTTTTTGGATGGATAATTGCACCAGGATAGCTTTCTCATCTCACAGATTCAGAGTTCTCCCTGTCCCTTAAAAAAAATTATGCGGGCTTCAGAGTGTGATAAAAGAGATGAACTCGCAATTTCTGAGGTTGTTTTCTCTGCTCTCCTTGTTCCTTTTATCTGGATCTTCCTGATGTGCAGAGTTTTGTTCTGGAAAGTGTCTGGTTTTCAGTTTTAAGGTTCACAGGACCCTGACCCCAGGGCAATTTCAGCATCATTAGAACTTCTCATGGCTTGCTTATACTTATTCATTTAGTATTTTGTATCTATGCAAGTGAATGAATGCCATGGAATGTTTCCACCACAAATACATGAAAGATGTCTGAGATGATTGATATCCTAATTACCCTGACTTGATCACTGCACATTGTATGCATGTATCAAATTATCATATGTGTCCCATAAATATGCATGATTATTATATATCGATAAAAATAAAAACTAAAAAAAACCACAGCACTGAGAGACTAAATGTTGACCTCACAGAAGGGGCTGGCTTTAAGATAAACTTGCAATCTTGGAGTACTTTGTATGGATATGAACACAGACAGCAGCAAGACATTTTGTAAAGCAGTGTTTCAAACTGCAGCAAATGAAAACATACTCAATTTCCTACAGATTCCTGATATGATTAAGAGAAACCTGGTCAAGTTTCTCTTCACAAATTCCTGCCTCTGCCTCTGCTTCGTGCTGCGATTCATGAAAATCTGCACTGTGTGGAATCTGGGTAAGCTGTGGTGACCTCTTCTTTGCTCTTGTCTTACCTTATTAAAATTAATGCAAGGTGATATAATTTCTATAAAAGGAAGAAGTATGAGCCACGAGTAAAACACTTTGTTTACCGAAAATTCAACATTTATTTTCAAAATGTCTTCAGATGTAGTGGTATCTGACATCCTCCTCTGAAACGAAACAATATACCACGTTTTTTTTCTGAATATTCATTATCTGTAGTTGTGTTTCAGTGAGTCCTAAATCTTTGTTTCAGTCAGTCTCTTGTGTTTTTACTTAGAAGCCCTTAATCAGTGCTTTGGGAAGTCTGCATAAATAAAATGTTTACCAGAGCCAAGCATTAATGCAAATGAGTTTTCTGAAACAAAAATTATTAATATTAAATATTAAATTATAATAATGTTATCAAAATTTTTCAAAATACATGCACTTAATCAGAAAATACAAAAGATTATGTGTCCAAAGAACATTTATTAACCACTAAATTGATCCTATATATATTTGTTATATGAATAATATAGTGAGGGCATTTATAAATTAATGCCTTGATTAAAAATTAATGTCCTGATTATTCATTTTTATTTCTAATAAACTAATGCCCTGACTGTATGTTGTAAACCTAAGGGAACTGGGACAGGAAAAAGGATTAACCATGTCTATCTATATGTTTAAAGGGATAATGTATTTAGAAACATCCCTGTTAACCATCTGAGTAATTACGCACTTGAGATATGCTGGATTTTTAGGGTAGGGTACTTGAGATATGCTAGATTTTTTATGGCAGAATCTTCAGTAGATGGATTCCTTGTGTGTAATTTGCAAGTTTTTATACATTAATGTGTAATATAGATGTCATATAGTAATGTAGATTTATATGTAGTAATAGAGATGCCTTGTCAACTTCATAGGTAGGGTAAACATTTAATCTATCATCAAGACAAGGACAGATGTGAGAGTGAAATGAAAGATGATTTACAATTACCCCTACTGAGGGAGTCTAGGTGCTGCTAAGGCCAAGAGAGGATGTGTGGTCAGCCCACTCAGGCGTCGTGACTTCCAAGTGCACCCGTAACTACGTACATACACAAATGACTTATATTTATAACTCTGACCTGAGTCTTAGGAAACGTGGAGGCTCTGGCCTGTTAGGACTCTAACTTTTAACAATCAAATTATTCAAGGGATCCAATTTTCTGGGAGGCTGAGGTGGGCAGATTGTTTGAGCCCAGGAGTTTGAGACCAGCCTGGGCAACACAGTGAAACCCCATCTCTACAAAAAATACAAAACATTAGCTTGGCATGGTGGTGTGCACTTATGGCCCCAGCTACCTGGGAGGCTGCAGTGGGAGGATCACTTGAACCCAGGAGGTCAAGGCTGCAGTGAGCCATGATCATGCCACTGCACTCTAGCCTGGGTGACAAAGTGAGATCCTGTCATAAAAAAGAAAATTACTTAAAAATGACTTAAAAATCATCCACTTAAGCGTGGATGATTTATACAAAACAGTAACACGTGACAAGAGTGCAATAATGAGCTCTGGGATTCTTGAGAGTTTCTGGTCCTCAGATCAATGGGAAGTAATACAGGTACAAACATATGGTGGGGCGACCTTCCAATAAGGTAGTGTGGATACTAAGAAAAAAGTCATGAGATGTGTCTCCTTCGAAAGTGAGTCTTATTGAATGAGAGGCTTACCATAAGTAGTGAGCTCATTGTTTCAGTTAAGCAGTTGTTTTGTTTGCTTGTTTTTTTTAGTTACAAAGAGACCAAAAAAATGAACTAAAAGATGATTTAAGCCAAAAAATAAATGTTTTGGAGCCTACTATTGGATAAAGAAGATGTGGAACATATTCATCATGGAATACTATGCAGCCATGAAAAAGAACGAAGCCATGTCCTTTGTGGCAACATGAATGCAGCTGGCAGTGTTATTCTAAGCAAATTAACACAGGACAGAAAACCAAATACGCATGTTCTCACTTATAAGTCAGAGCTGAACATTGGGTACTCATGGACACAAAGATGGTAACAATAGACACTGGGGACTAATAGAAAGGAAGGAGAAAGCGGGGGCAGGGCTGAAAAACTAACTGGTGGATACTATGCTCAGTACCTTGGTAATGAGATCATTTCTATACCAAATCTCAGCATCACACAATATACCCATTTAAAAAAAACCTGCACTCATACACCCAAACCTAAAATAAAAGCTGAAAAAATTCTGTTAGAGTTTATCAAAAAAAGCTGATATGAAAGCCCACATATACAAGTATATGAAAATCTCTTATATGAAAGCTTATATATGAAAATATATGGGGCCAGGAGCGGTGGCTCCTGCTTGTAATCCCAGCACTTTGGGAAGCTGAGGTGGGCAGATCACTTGAAGTCAGGAGTTCAAGATCAGCCTGGACAACATGGTGAAACCTCGTCTATATAAAAATACAAAAATTAGCGGGGCATGGTGGTGGGTGCCTGTAATCTCAGCTACTCAGGAGGCTGAAGTAGGAGAATCACTTGAACTCAGGAGGCGGAGGTTGCAGTAAGCCAAGGTCACACCACTGCTCTCCAGCCTGGGCAATAGAGAGAGACTCCATCTCAAAAAAATAAAAATAAACAAATAAAATAAAAATACGTGAAAATTATCTATCTATCCGTCAATCATCCATCTGTCTCTCTTCATCCTGCTGACCCATTCTAATTGAGAGTGGTGCATCTTTCTCGTAGGGGTGATGATGAATTTGCCCTGGTTCAGTTTAGCCATTCATTGTTTCCTGGGCTTCTCTGAAGCATTTAACACTGTCTGATTGAAATTCCCTTTCCTTAGCTACTGTGACCCCATACTGTTTGAATATTATCTTTCTAATTTCATTTTCTGACCTTTACTCTTTCTCCTCTAATTGGTTCCATGTCCTCTACCGTAATCTAAATGTGCCGCGGAACTCAGTTTGTTAAACTTTTTTGCAATTCTCTATTTCTTGGTGATTATATCAGCTCTTATATTTTTAATAATCTATACCTGGATCCTGAATCTGTACTTCCATTCAGATTCTACTGCTGTTCTCTCATTACCTATTAAATCTTCCCACTTGGACATACCATACTTGCCTAATTCTTTTATTTATTTATTTATTATTGAGACAGAGTCTCACTCTGTCACCAGGCTGGAGTGCAGTGGCGCAATCTCGGCTCACTGCAACCTCCGCCTCCCGGTTTCAAGCAATTCTCCTGCCTCAGCCTCCCGAGTAGCTGGGACTATAGGCACGCACCATCACACCCAGCTAATTTTTGTATTTTTAGTAGAGACGGGGTTTCACCATGTTGGCCAGGATGGTCTCGATCTCTTGACCTCGTGATCCACCTGCCTTGGCCTCCCAAAGTGCTGGGATTATAGGCGTGAACCACCACGCCTGGCCTATTCTTAAAATCCAAATTGATTTTGTCTCCTTTACACCTCTTGTTTGCCAAGAACACTCTCTCTCCAAGCCTTAAAATGTGGGAAACACCTGAGACCCTGTCTTCTATCCCAATAGCCATCACATCATCCTGGATTTACTTAGAAAACGTCTTTTGCATTCATTGCTATGTATCTTCCAAATGCCCCAGTCTCGTTCAATTCGTCATTACTTGAAATGGAGATTATTAAACTTATAATTTTTGCCCATGGTATTTTTATTCTACTAATCAAATTTATACATTGTAATCTCATTCACTTTCTCAAAATCTGCTTTTCATGAGTTTCCTGTCTGTTCCCCACACCATCAGTGAATATTTATTCCTCATGGAGCAACTTTCAGGCTCCTTATCCTGACCTGCAAAGCCCCACAATCTTGTCACGGCTGCTCTAAACCCTACCTTTCACTTTTGCTTTCAGTACTGTTCACCTGACCCAGCCCTCTGCCCACCCTTCCAAGCCACATGGCCATGAGACACCGCACTGCCCGTTCCTGCCTGGTTTACTGTGCCTTTCTTAACCTCTTGTCTTCTGCAAACCCATCCTTTTCTCCTCTCTGACCAGGGCCATCACCATCCTCATAAAGACAGCCAGTGACCAGTCCTGCCCTGGGACCTGGGAACGACCCAAGAAGCCAGCATCAGCCAGAACCCCAGGTCTGCTGACTCCTCTGTGTCCCCTGCCAAGGCGGGAGAAAGGCAGAGCCCTAACCTGAGACAGGTGAGTAGCATGGGGCCCCATCAACGTGCGGTCCTCAAGGACAACCTTTCACAGTCAAGTACACCTTTACTGAAGTCTTAAGTCTCTCAACCAATTCCAAGTGTAATTTACGAAGGGTCGTGATGTTGGATGAAACTTCCTGAAACCAAGTCTCAACCTTATCTTTTTAAGGCTCAAACCAAGTTCTAACATTTAAAGAGGAATTAATTCTATTAATCAACTTTGTAGTCATCCTTTCAGTCTCTGATCAGTATTTGTTGCACTAGTTTCTCGGCACAGGTGATTCAGCTTTTGAAGTCGGTTCTCTCTTAGTGACCGGATTCTCTCCTCACCTCGCCGCTGTAAGCACTCGAGGACGTTTCTCTGTGGTTCCTTCTTTGCAGCGCGGTCATACTGCCTTTTCTCCATCACGCATCTGAGGAACACTTCCTGATCAAATAAGTTCAAAATTATGGGCGGTTTCTTCATTAATTTTGCATCTCTGAACTTTATCGTAGCAAGACTGTGTTACCTTAGTATACGTGGTGGGTAGCCCATTCTGTGGTCCTTTATCTGCAAACGTGTGAACTAAACCCTCTGGTTTTCGGTTGAGTTGTGCCACCTAAAATTGTGATCGCTACTTTGTTCCTCCTAGATGGGAGTTTTTCTTTTCTTTCCTGGAAACAAAAATTATAATTCTTGGTAGAAGAAATACGAATCAAATTAGTAATGATAAAAAAGGCAGAGTAAAAGATTTGTGAATTGCAAAGGATGTGAAATCCTTGCTGCTTAACTTGCAAAGTGACACGCTCTTGCCACAGTACGTTCTCAGCCAACTAATGGAAACACTTTCATCAAAATCCACCTGGACACTTCATCATGCTTTTCACCAGATGTTCTTTCAAATGTTGCTCTCCCATTTCATCACCGTGGTTCCTGCAAGCTGAGTACTGTATTTTGTTATGTCAAAGGGAAAGTGCCTTTGGTCAAAGTGCCTTATCTTTCACTTTGCACAGTGCGCACTTGGACTGGAAAGGAAAATGGAAGTCGGTTAAGAGAAAGAGTGTGTGAGTTTTACCTTACTCTGCCTTAGAAAAGATGCATGTATGTTTAATTTTATTGGCTAAGTACTGATCCACTATTTCTTATCCGCAATTACAAAATCTTAAAAGCTTCAAGAAATAAAGGTTTTTGTGTGTGTGTGGTTTTTTTTTTTTTTTTTTTTTTTGAGACGGAGTTTCGCTCTTGTTACCCAGGCTGGAGTGCAATGGTGCGATCTCGGCTCACCGCAACCTCCGTCTCCTGGGTTCAGACAATTCTCCTGCCTCAGTCTCCTGAGTAGCTGGGATTACAGGCACGCGCCACCATGCCCAGCTAATTTTTTGTATTTTTAGTAGAGACGGGGTTTCACCATGTTGACCAGGATGGTCTCGATCTCTTGACCTTGTGATCCACCCACCTCGGCCTCCCAAAGTGCTGGGATTACAGGCCCACCGCGCCCGGCCTGAAATACATTTTTTACTGTTAAATATGCTCTGATGTAGAATGTTGGATAGCAGGCACTATCCTAGAATCTCCTGAAATGTTATGTAATATGAAAAAAAAATCTTAATTCTGAAGCATATCAGGCACCAAGAGTTTTAGCAAAGGGACTGTGTACCCGTGATACATAAACACTGGGTGAATAACCAAAAATTACAGAATGTTATTAAATAGGAAGTAAAATATTCTTGTCTTCAGCCTCAGTTTTATGGAAAGTCAGGCCAGTGTGATAAAGAAAGAAGAAAAAAAATCAGGAAGGGAAAGGTACTGGTCAACTTGGAAACATAAATCTTTACATAAAATATTATAAATAATATGTGAGTTTTGCAAGGTTGCTGGATACAAATTAATATGTGACATTACTGAGAACTATGATTTAAAAGTAAGCATTTAAAAATATGCCATTTACAATAGCACCAAAAATGTGAAATGCTGCAGAAATTCATATACACATACATCAGGAGATGCAAAGCCCACTCACAGCAGCACAGTTTGTTCAAAATAACCCCGGCGTGAAATCAACCCAGTGGCCGTCAAGAATAAAATGGATGAACCTGAAGAATATAGTGAGAACTTGTCTCTGTAAAAAACTTTTTAAACAATTAACTGAACATAGTGGTGTGCACCTGTAGTCCCAGCTACTTGGGAGGCTGAGGCGGGAGAATCACTTGAGCCTGGGTAGTGGAGGTTGCAGTGAACTAAGATCATGCAGCTGCACTCCAGCCCTGGTGACAAAGCAAAGCCCTGCAAAAAAAAAAAAAAAAAAAAAAAAAAAAAAAAAAAAAAGTAGAAGGATTCATTTAGAGAAAACTGTACAGCAATATGAATGAAAGAATCGCAGCTCTCTAGAACAATACCAGTGTATTGGAAGACCTGCTCCCAATATATCCACGTGGATTCAAGATCTCTCAAAGTGATCCAGTGGTTGGTGAAAAGGAAAAAAAAAAAAAGACAGTTTTCTTCAAAGCTGGGCCCAGGGGAGACACCACATAAAGCCGCTCCGTGGATGTCTACAATTCCCCTGAAAACCTCAGTTCTTTGTTAGGCTCTTTCAACAGGGGAGGGTGGGTGAGGCTACACACACTGGGGTAATGATCGTACAAAAGGAATACCTCTGCAAAACTGGTACAGAAAGATCACAGGTGGTATTGTAAAAGCAGAACCATGTGAAGATGACTTTCTGTGTGTCAGCATCGAAACCACGCGCCTTAGCAAGAATAGACGTTAAACGTGAACTTATAGTTATCGGCAAGAATGCACTGGGCTCACAGCTGCAGGGGGAACAGAGTCTGACACAGGACAACCAGCCTGACCACAAAGGTGCAAGAGGAGAGGGCTCCATGCAGGTCTGGAGGAGCCGTGGGAGAAGAAAGACTTTTACAACCTCATCTCCACCAGAGACAGGCTCTCCGTAAGGGTCGCGTTCCCTTTCTAGGGCTGTAATTACCATGCCTTTCCTTGGAAAGGAATCTGGGCAATCAGCCTCTCCATTACACGTCTGCTTAGAGGCCGTCTGCACTGAGAAGCTTATCACGTGCTGTCATCTCTCCCCGGCGGTCAGGCTGTGTGGTTTGTCTTTTAGACAGAGTTCCTGTTTTTTCAAGAACAGCTCAGCAGAGTCAAAGTTACAAGTTACAACTGAGCAGAGCCAAAGTTAGAAGCTACATTTTAACTTTTCACATTATTCTTTGTGTCCCCAAGTATGAATAGTACAGAGCGTACCATGTACAGTAAAGCAGATAACTCGTCTCAGGCAAACTAAGTTTAAGAAGCACAATAAATGAAATGTCAACCAAAGTTTCTTCTCGTAATATCACGTGTCTTGAATTTCGCCAGTCCTTCCAGAGGCCTGGGGCTGCTTGGTTACCACCGAGGGGTCTGGCACGTTCCCAGCACTAGTGAATCTCAAACATGGTGATGCCTGAAAGAAGTGACACCAAATGATTCTACCGCGTCTGCTGTGGCTTCACCGAGGCACAGGTGGAAGGTCCACCCCGAGGCTGCAGGGCAGAGCAGAGGCCCTGGTTCCCTGTGGGAACTGGGAACTGAGTTCCACAGGGCTGCCTAAGTCCTGTGACCTGAGAGTGTGTGGCCAAGGAGCGGGGATGGGGGTGGGGTGGGAGTGCGTGTGCTGGCCCGTGTCACCTGAGGTTGTGCAGTGGTGCAGGGGTCCCGGTGCCGGGAAGAGCTGCCATGCCAGGGCCTGTCCTCTGATGCCATCCCTGATGAGGGAGTCAGGGTCTTGGGACCAGGGCGTGGTACAGCCCTGCAGGGGTTCTGCCCTGCAGGGTGGGCTCTTAGGTGGTCCTTACATGCTTCGTAGTGAATGTCCCAGAGCCACAGGCTCAAAGCTGAGTGGTGGCCTCAGGGACCCTTCCAGAATGCGCATGAATATTTACTGGAAAGAGGCCATTAACCCAAAGCAACCAGAAGCTTTGAAAAGACAAGATGCATTTTCTCTTCCTTGGTGGGAAGAAGGGCTCACCAAGGCAGCTGAGTTAGCACAACAGAGAGAGAATCTTCCTTTTGAACAAATGTGACTGAAGACAGCCTGGGCCATGTGAGGTCCACATCATACATATTCATAAACTCCTCAACCATTACGTCAGAACTGAATCCACTTTCCTTCTTCATGTCTTTTATTATTGTGAGATCAAAAGAATCCAGAAGGAAATTTGCTCCCATGTTTAAAATGGAAGCCCAGCTTGTGCTTCTGAAATGACGCATAAATAATTCATGCTCGAGAGGGAAGCACCGGACACACTTCAGAGGCGCTGAGCCTTGAACCTGGGGCTTGGAGCCAGGCTCTGCTCTGCTGCAGCCCAGGAGGACGTGGCCACCCAGTGCGCTGCACCCCACACCTGGCCTGTGCTCCTCTCACCCCGGTCCTAAAGATCAAATTAAAGAGGGATAAAAATCTTTTTAAAGAACCTCTGTTAGATGTCTACATGGTTCAGAGAAGCGTCTCAAGCAAACGCAGGCCTTCATAATTTGTGATTTGCATCCAGAAGACAAAACCTGCTTGGCTTTGAACTAGTGTGGCTCTCTTGGCTGACCAAACTTGGTTTTTAAAGATGCAACACTCTTCAGAAATACTTAAGATTTAAGTTCAGCACCATAGATTTTGAGACGTTTCTTAATGACAGCACTTTTGCCTTCACTGCTCATGTTTACAGAACCCTGGAAGTTATTGGTTTATCCTGTTAGTTGTGAAACCCCATCCTCAAAATCCAGTTCCCACCGCCACTGAGAAGAGGCTGGAGCGAGTGTGGTTAGCTGTTCTTGGTCTCCGTGACGACAGGCATCGCCCCTTCCTCTGAGCAGCCTGCACTTTGATGCCATCCGTGACATTTAAAGGAAGAGCTGGTTGTGAGGAGCAGACGCCCATGATCACCAAGTCATTCATTCTATTCTAGCCACGAGAGCAAGTGATCGCTTCTTCCCACTTTGTTGTGGGAGAAAAGTGAGTCAAGATTCTAACACAGAAACTCTAAATGTAAGAAAGTCTTCCTTAGTGACTGCTCTGGCAATGAGCACCCTGTAGCATCACTGCAATCTTTTATTTTAAAAAGTGGCCAGATAATGATGTGAGTAAGAGAAACTGATTAGACAAGACGGAAGGCTTTCTTCCTCCTTGTGAAGACGTTAAGCACAGTGGTGTTTGGTGAAGTGATGACAACCTCCTACGTCCTTTTCAGGGAACTTTTCTTCGGAAAGGACTTGGGTTTTGTTCATCAGTCTGAGTCATGGCAATTCGTGAAGTCAGTGCCTCTTTTGAATTTCCTAGGAGGGTAACGCAAGTTGCCTTAAACCTTTGAAGCCTCAGTTTCTACCACAAAAGGTAAAAGTATAAATAATAACGATGTTAGAGGCAATTCTCTTAAACACTGACCCTTAGAAGTGGTGGACGGTCCACTGTCATGATTCAAAGCATTTATCAAGTGTGTGAATATATATTTTGGGATTATTCTAAGTTCCACACAAGAGTGACTAAAGATGGGACTCCAGTCTTATGACGCCACAAGATCCCCTGATGCCACTAAACAGGAAAACTCACTGCAGAGGTCAGAATGGTGCTTCATCGATATAAAATGTATCACCTGTATCACGTTGATCACATACTGTGTTTCTCAATCAATCAATAGTCTTGTACTGGAAACGTGTTCTGTGCAAGACCAAATTTTGGAACTTGTTCTGTGTAAGACCAACTTTCAAATATTGTAGAATAAAGAACAAATTCGACTTACAGCTTCTGTTGTCAAGAAGCTTACGGCTGACCGTTTTGGAGTCAGCCTCAGGGGAGAAAGGCACGGCTGGAAGCAGGGTTGGAAGCAAGAAAGGAAAGTTCATGGACCCCCCCGCTGAGCCTTGCGGTTGCGGGTGGTGAGAGGAACTGGTCAACACCTGAAGCGACCAATCCCTCAGAGACTTTCATCCACTGGGTTCCCTTCTCACTTGCCAAATCCTTGCTGTTCACCTACTGGGCTTCTAGCACTGTGTGGTCTGTGCCTTGAAGACCACGTTCCAATTGATAAGATTTATAAACAATTTTTTCTTTTTCTTGAGACAGAGTCTCACTCTGTCACCAGGCTGGAGTGCAGTGACACAATCCTGGCTCACTGCAACCTTCACCTCCCGGGTTAAAGTGATTCTCCTGCCTCAGCCTCCCGAGTAGCTGGGATGATAGGCGTGCACCACCACACCCGGCTAATTGTTGTATTTTTAGTAGAGATGGGGTTTCACCATGTTGGCCAGGATGGTCTCAATCTTTTGACCTCAGCCTCCCAAAGTTCTGGGATTACAGGTGTGAGCCACCATGCCCGCCCACAATTTTCTTTTAAAATACATTTAATTTATTGAGACATTGAATGAGCAAAATCCTAAGCAAGGTGCCAATTCAGGAAATAAAGAAAAAGCTCTGGGTTTTGATATAGTCAATGAATTAACACAATAATGAATGTGCTTCTTAAAGAATGCATAAAAGTTGACTAGACAGGGAGACTGGCTAGGGTATTTCAGGTATAGAAAAAGCTTCAGTGGTTCCATACGCATTTTAGGATTGATTTTTTCTATTTATGTAAAAAATGTCACTGGGGTTTTGATGGGGACTGCCGTGAATCTGCAGGTCACTGTGGGTAGCATGGACATCTTAACAATGCTAAGTCTTCCAATCCATGAGCATAACGTCCTTCTGAAAACTGGAGCCATCACACTTCTTGATTTCAAAATACATTACAAACAGTAATTGAAAAAGGTCTGGTGATGGCATAAAGACACATATAGATAAATGAAACAGAAGAGAGAACCTAGAAGTAAATTCAAATTACATGGTTAACCGATATTGGATGAGGTCCCGAGAGCACACATTGGAGAAAGGACAGCTAAGTAAAGCCCTAACTCCCCCAGCAGGAGACGTCTCGGCCATTTTGGACAAACAGCGGGTGCTTTCCCAGCGCTGGCGCTGCCGCACAGCCGAGGGGCCCTCCAGCAGCCCTTATGCGGGCGTGGCAGAGGGCTTAGAGCGGCTTGCCTTAGGATCACTTTGTTCACAGTGTCACCTCAGTTCCATGCTTCATAACCCGATAGTCATTAGTAAAATTAAAGGTTATATTGAGTATATATCTTTATAAGTAACTATAAGATTATATAAAGGAATAACTATGTGCTTATATTTCTAATTCTTTTCTAAATCAGTATTTATATGGGAACGGGTTGAGGCTTCAGGCCCTTGCCACGGCACTTGCGGGGCTTCCCCTCCCCACAGTCTATGAGTGTGCACATATGCATGTGTCTCTGTGTGCATGTATCTCTGTGTGTGTGCACATGCGCATGTGTCTGCATGTGTGCATCTGTGAATATGTCTGTGTATGTGTGCACATGTGCATGTGTCTGTGAGTGTGCATGTGTCTGTGTGTACATCTGTGAATGTGTGTGTGCACGTGTGTCTGTGTGCATGTGCATCTGTGAATATGCACGTGTGCATCTCTGTGCATCTGCACATGTGCATGTGTCTGTGTGCAAATGTTTCTGCATATGCATCTGTGCATGTGTCTGTGTGTGTGCACGTGTGTCTCTGAGTGTGCACGTGTGCATCGTGCGTGTGCACGTATGCATGTGTTTGTATGTGTGTCCATGTGTGCATGTGTCCACCCTCCCCCTGCATGCAGAGCTTAGGGTCCTTAAGGTACATCTGGAGATAAGGGTCACCCCTCATACCTGAGACAACTTTGAGGAATCCTCGCAGCTACCACAGCGACTCAGGATAACAATGGAAACCAAGCATTGTAGCCCTTCACTCCGAGCATGAAAGAACCACCAGTACCGCACACAGCCCATTAAACAGCCCTTGTGCTGTGCTCTCCTATGATGCATCCGCCTTCCCCATCCTAAGGGAGTTTCTGAAACGCTGAGTCAGGTCTCTTCCTGGCTCTCCCACCCTGGCTTCTTCCTGCCTAGAGGAAGTGGGGGGCGTCTCCAGGCGGCAGCCCCTTCTCCTGCCCCAGTGGGTGTCCACTGGGATCCTGGGTACAGTCTTCCTTACTTTCTTCACACTTTCCACCATCTTAGAGCTTTGTCCAGGATAAAACCCTTCCTGGGCCCTCCTTCCCTTCTGCTCCCTCGAAAGTCCCACATTTTTCTGAAGTAAACTCCTCCTAAGAATCAAGGTTTGGTTCACAAGTCACCATCTTGTTACATCCCCGCCAAGTCGTCTGGGTTGGACCAGTTCAACTGTTGGCCACACTTGGATAACTTTTTAACAAGATCCTTAGTTTATTCAAGCATTCATAAAACATGAATTACATGCATATAGGAAGCCTTTACAGTAGCATTTTCTGGTTTGCATCGTTATTTTTTCTCTCCCTTCTAGGTGGTGTCAACCTCCCTGCGCAGAAACGAATTCAGCTTTCTATTCTTGTTATTGTTGCTGTTGTTATCATTGGCGTTATTTTAGTGGCAGTAGACAGTGCTGCGGTTAAGAGCTTAGGCATCTGAGAGGCTGAATTGCAAGGAGAGTTTATGTCATTGGAAAGATTAACAAACCGCTTTCAGCCCAGTTTTCTGATCTGTAAATGGAGTTAATAATAGGATTTATCCTCTAAATTGCCACAAGGCTTCAATAAGTCTGGCTATAAATGACTTGCTGCACAGTAATGTTAATAAACGTGAACTATTGATATCATTATCCCCAGCATCTGGTATAGTGAACCTACGGTCCCCGTAAGATGTTTACTTCCATCAATCATGTGGAACTGAGAATGCAGCCGAACGCTGAGCGTGGCCCTCCAGAACCCTGGATTTCAGGGCAGTGTTCTGCAGTGGGAGGGTCGAAAGAGCGTCCTTTATTAATACAATGTGGTGCTTCTGTTCCTTTTATTTTCTTATTTAAAGTTGAAGGAACTTAAAATTAAGAAGAAATCAAGAGTGAATGGAATATTTCAGCAAACTCACTCATCTCGAAAGGCAGAGCTCTAGTTAATTAGCAGCAGGAGTCAGATACTGAAGAAAAGGAGAGGCTGGGGAAGACTGACACACTGATGTTTTTATTGTTAAATGTGTGTGCCAATTAGGATTCCAATGAGCATCAATCTGGACTGTAGCAATTCCCTATTCCAGGGCTGGAGAGGAGTAACTTATTCTTCCAATGGCAGAAAATGCTTTGAGATGGGATTTGACTCCATTCGCAATACTGTGTCTCACTCTTTAAGTCTGGAAGCCTCATGCTGTGAAACCTGGTGATGACCCAGGGCAGTGTTTCTTAAACTTCTTGGTTTCCGGATCTCTTTTTACTCTCTAAAGTTATCGAGAACCTCAAAATAAGTTTAACTTTGTGAGCTATATTGAGATTTAGAAAGGCCCTCTAATATCACACTCTGAGGAGAAGAGATTAAATAAGATATATCTTTGCTCCAATAAAGAACAAAAACGTATAAGTTTGTCTTAAGTAAAAGGACTTTTTTTTTTTTTTTTTGAGATGGAGTCTCGCTCTGTTGCACAGGCTGGAGTGCGTGGTTCAATCTCAGCTCACTGCAACCTCCACCTCCCGGGTTCAAGCAATTCTCTGCCTCAGCCTCCCGAATAGCTGGGATTATAGGCACCTCCCACCAAGCCTGGCTAATTTTTTCATATTTCTAGTAGAGACATGGTTTCACCATCTTGGCCAAGCTGGTCTTGAACTCCTGACCTCGTGATCCACCCACATCAGCCTCCTAAAGTGCTGGGATTATAGGCATGAGCCACTGCGCCTGGCCAAAGGACACTTTTTAAACAAACTGTAAGATGACCTTAGAAAAAGAGAAATGTTTTTGCTTAAAATAGAAAGTTTGCATTGAATCTATATTTTCTTTTTCCTTCTTTACTGAAGTGTTGAGGCATTTTGAAATTTAGATAAACATTTTAATAGGCTTCAGAGAATGAGAAATAAGAATATGCATAGTATTATTATTTTTCTTTTTTTCTAAATTTTACTTTAAGTTCTGGGATACATGTGCTGAACACGCAGATCTGTTACATAGGAATACATGTGCCATGGTGGTTTGCTGCATATATCAACCCGTCATCTAGGTTTTAATCCTCGCAAGCGTTAGGTATTTGTCCTAATGATAAGGATATGCATATTATTACTGTATTGAGTTTCCACATACTTCAGTGACAGAAATGCTCGAAACAGCGATGTCTAAATGTGCTGATGTGACTGATCCTAGCAAGAGCCATGGCCTATTTGATAACCCAGCAGGAGAACCATGTACACTTCTAATTGTGTTAGTATATATTAGAGCTTCCCTTTCAGATATAATTCCTTTTCCCTTGTAAAAGCAATGTGACTTCCTCTACTAAACGGACCATGCCATAAAAATAAAACGTATTTTGATTCACTTATCACTAAGGAAGTAAAGTCTGGTTTCTAGGTATGACTTTGTTGCCATGGAATCCGCACTGAAAGGCTGTCTCACTTACTAAGTTATAGCTCCATCTCCAATTAACACTGCATAGTCAGGTCTGACATTAGCCGCAACAGAAGCTTTGCTTTCGGTGAGGACTTCTGGTATTTACAGACCGTGGGACTCCTTGTTGATAAAAAACAATAGTTTGACCAAACTATGGAGCTAGGCCCACATGCAAAAAGCACGCTTTTTGTGTGACATTTCCTAAATAGCTGAGTTTATAAACAATCTTGCCATTCCCTGACAAATTCTTAGATTACAAACTACTTCCATGAGATTCTTTCTCATTTTGAATTGCTTATGATTGGTAAGAATATTGAAAACCCACATACTGAAATGTCTTATGATCCTGAACGTCTGAAAAATCTAGCACCAAAGTTTTCCAAGTGAATACATTGTTGCTCGTGCTCAACAAAACGCCCCATGACTGAGTTTTTCATCATTCATTGGAATCCCTCTGTCTTCAGTGTGAAATGAGAGCGTGTCTCTCGGGCCTCAAGTGCGCAGTTGGAGGAAACTTGACAGTTTCTTCGCAATCAAATCTTTGTTGCGCTCTCTGTCTGCAGCCTGTGCCAAGCATCCAGGTTTGTCTTCACTCACACTTCTTAGACTCTGTAAAAATCCCCATTTCCTGGACACCCTGTTGCTATTGGTTGTTCTTTGATGACTCTGGGTATTCACTTGAATTAAAGCAAAAAGGCTTCCTTGTTTTATCTTGTGGAAGGTTTGACTTAAGCACTTAACATACAAGATTAAGAAGAAGGAAAATGGGTTTATTGGTGTTTGGGGGAAAGAAGGAGGGGCAGGAGGCTGTGGAGCCTGAATTGCTCCAGCTCCAGTCACTCTGCCCAGCCCTCCCAGGCCAGCCCTCCTCCGGGGGAAAGCGAGGCCGGCCCAGGCATGCCTGTTGCATGGAAGTGGCTGGACCAGCTGCCATATGCAGGGTCCCTCTGAGATGATTCCCTGACTGTGGATGAAAACTCGAGGTTTGGGGCAATGTCTCGGGGTCACCTCTCCAGTGGATGTGCACCCACCCCAGCTTCCACCACAGATCAGGGCTTGATCCTGAGTTCTCCCAGGCACCATGGACCCCCCAACCCACCTGTCTTCAGTAGCCCATTCCAGGAAACAGAAAAACTCCATGTTGATTTATTTTACTTCTAAAACTCATTCAAGTTATTTGTAATCTCTGAGCATAATTTCTGCTCAACTGATGCATTTTAGTTAAGGAAACAAAGTTTAGTATTCAAGTGATTTTTCACATGATTGCTGTCTTGCTGACTAGCTAATATGATTCTTCACTCCTTTTTTCCCATAATATTTGGAATTTAAAAACTGACTCACTTTTCTACACTCCTCGTTACCTCCGGGCAAGACAATAATTGTAAAATTCTTAAGAAAACTTCCCAGACAGTAAGCATTACTCCCAATTCACTTTTTTTTTCTTATCTTAATCCTTACAGATAAAAGTTCAAGACTCAGAGACAGGTGAAATACCTTTATAACCATATTAGTAATTAAAATAGCTGAATTTGGCTAGCCGAAGCCATGTAGCTCTTCTGGTAGAAGCCACACTAGAATTAACAAAAGTAAGGTTTTCATTATGAAATTATGCACAGTAAAGGGGAATAAAATATAGTTTATGATTTATAGTTTCCTTTTTTGTTTGTGTTATTTCTTACACCAATAACAGAAATGCACTCCACTGAGAAGCTTTTTTAATATATTTTTATATTTTTCATAGTTTCATATTTTTACATTTAGTTGTCAATACATCAGAAATTCATTTCGGTATCTAATGTAAAATAGGGAGATATATGTTAAATAATATATTAATCCAAAATAATATTGAATTATGTACCCTTTTCTCAGTAGTTTGCAATGTCACCTTTGCCATATACTGAAATTATATATATTTTAAAATTTACAATCTGTTTCTTAGCTTTCCACTCATCTGCTTGTCTATTTTTCTTCTTTTCTTTTAAGATGCAGTCTCACTTTGTTGCCCAGGCTGGAGTGCAGTGGCACGATCTCAGCTCATTGCAACCTCTGCCTCCCGAGTTCAAGTAATTCTCTGTGTCAGCCTCCTGAGTAGCTATAATTACATGCGTGTGCCAACAAGCCTGGCTAATTTTTGTATTTTTTTAGTACAGACAGAGTTTCACCATCTTGGCCAGTCTGGTCTTGAACTCTTGATCTTGTGATCTGCCTGCCTCAGCCTCCCAAAGTGCTGGGATTACAGGCATGAGCCACTGTGCCGGCCCTGCTTATCTATTTTCAGACTAGCAGCAGTATAAATTTGAAGCTTTAAACTACAGTTAGTGTTGGCAAAGCAGACCATTCTTCTCCTTAATCATTTCTGAAACCTATGGTGGTTACTGATGCTCAGATAACTTTAAACTGAACCGTAGAATGATTTTTTAAAATCTCATAAGAATCTTCAATGGAATTGGAATGTGTTTCTAAACGAATCTGGGAAGAGTGGACACATTTTCAACACTGCAGACCGCCCGCTCAGTAACACTGCGTGCTTCTCAACCTGTCCGTCATCTCCTGTAACGTTTATCATTACTGCGTCTTACAGCTTCTCTACGGTGTTTACCACTTTTATTCCTACATTAGTTTTAAAAAGTCAAACTGAGAATATGAGACCTTTTCAAATAGAAGTGTATGTCTCGTTGACATTTATTGTCAGAGTAAGTATACTCGGGCTTATTTCATTTGCATTCTGAGATTTGAAAAACTATCCATACTATTTCTCTGCCTATGAATATAAATTGTCTTTTCATTTCTGTTTTCTGTAGCATTTTCTAAAAAGCATAAATTCATTAAAATTCTTCAATTGTATTCAAAACAACATTTAAAATATATTGGAATCTGTATTTTTCTATTCAACATAAAAGATAAGAAACTTTTTTATTAGATTTTCCCAAGTAAAATAATAAAATATGCAAATTTATTCTTTTTCTTAAACTGTCGCATTTCACTTCTTGATTTTTATGGTACAGTTTGGGAATTTTTATAGTTTTCAAAAACTTAGTATTAATGTATATCCATGAAGTGTCTTAAAGTTTTTTGTTATTGAGTTTTATTTTAATCGTTTATTTTTAATTAACAAGTAAAAATTGTATATACTTGTGGTGTAAAAAATGATGTTTCAGTATATGTATACATTGTGAAATGGCTAAATCAAGCTTTCATATACCATCTCACATACATATGATTTTTTTGGTAAGGTGAGAACATGCAAAATCTACTCTCAGCAACTTTCTACTATTCAACACATTGTTTTTAACAATAGCCATCATGCTGTGCCATAGTTCCCTTGAACTTATTTCTCATGTCTAAAATTTTGCATCCTCTGTGTTAATTATATGTGAATAATATTGCTTTCTAAAACAAAATGTTAAATGTTTAAAAAAATAGACTCAGTAAATAGTTAATAAATGATTATGAGTGCGTTAACATACAAAATCTAACTTAGTTGCACTTACATATACATTTGTCTTCTATTCTCACAGTACATTCTATTACATTTTATGTTATTGTATTATAATTAGGATGTCACATTATTATAATATTGTTACAATTAATGTCTTCTATAAATAGGATATTAACTGAAATAATATTTATAAAAGTATACACAAACTTGCAAGCAGTGAAAATATAATTTAAAAAAACTTCTCTTGTACACCTAATTTCAGGTTCCCCAAAGAAGCAACCGCTGACTTGCAAGTTTCTTGGGGAGCGTGGCAAAGTCATTTCTTGCATACACAATACTCCGTGTGTGTGTGTGTGTTTACCATAGATTAACCCCAAAGCTACCAAAATAGACCTGTTCTTCTTCGCACAGCCTTTGTCACTCAACAAGAAAATTTAGAATTTTTCATATAATCCTAATTCTAAAAGCAACCTGATTATCTACTGAATTGAGGTGCTAGATATAGAATTTCTTTCCTAATATTTTGCTGTTGAGTACAGCATAGGAAGGAGCAACATGTATTCCTGTTATTTATTTATTTATATATTGTACTGTTTCCAAAAAGAGTTGTAATTTGGATTATTCACCAGGAATGTATGAGCAGACCAGTTTCACTAAATACCTGCCAATCTTGTACATCACAGGTGTAAATGATAACATAGCACACTCAGCTCATAAGCAGGCTGAGCCCTGGGTCTGCCTCCAACCTGCGGGAGCCCAGAAGACTTTGAGCCGGAGAGTGTCCCATAAAGTCACCTGTTAAGAAGGACCTTTTGGACAACAGTGTTTCAGAAAATGCTTAAAATGAATAGAGAATGGAGTTGGGATCACTGGCTGTCAATCAGTTTTATCAGCTCAGAGAGAAAAAGACAAAGATCTGAGAGTTAGAAGGTAGCTGGAACAACGCTCGGACAGAGAGTTGCCAGAGCCAGCCAGCCCTGATTTGCGATAGATTTGTTTGTCTAGCAGGGTTTGCTGGCACTTGTTCTGTTTTTTGAGGAATGAAAGCATGGTGATGCTTAATTGATTTCTCTCCCTTCTCTTTTTCGGCTGGGACCTAACTGGCTTTAGTTGATAATCCTCGCCCGTCTTCATGCTGCAGTCGGACTCCACAGATACAGTCAATTTAGACCTGATGCAACTTCACTTTGCCACCTGAGGAAAATTGGATTTGGACAAAAAAGTGAAAAGCAAGTGACCCTCCTATCTCCTTTTTGTCTCACCTCCGTGTTACTACTGTATTAATTTTACCTGCAGTGTTCAGAGTATAGGATGCCTGACAGGCACATAAGAAATTAAAAACTAAATTTTGTCACATATTTTAGTGGCATTTTAACATTTCAGTTCCGACCTTAACTTTTGGTTAATTGGATCCTGGATGTAGACCTATTTACTTCTTGAATCCTAAAGATCCTGGAACTGTTATATCTGCATTGCCCATTGCCATAAGATCTTGGCTACATCGTGAGGATGCATTCTGAGGTGCCAATCCAGGTGACCTACAGCAGGCTCTCAGGGGTAGCGCCCAGGAATCTGAGTTTCTAACCAGCCTCCCACTTGAGTCTTATGCAAGGTTTATGCTCAGGAATGGCTTCACTCCTCATGCCACCTGCTTGGGGACACCGGGGGACAGGTGCTGGGCAGGGAACCACCTGGCAGGGGTCAGAGGCAGCTCTGCTGGTTCCAGTCTAAAACGATGAGCCCTTACACCAGAGCTGCCTGGCATTACCGCTGAGAGTTAATTAGCATAATTATATGATGTTATTCAGATACCTTAGTTCGAATATGTAGATGCTGGAAATGATGACAGTGAGCTGATTTGCCCCAGTGACTGCTCTAGCCTGGGCTAAACCCCCTTCCTGCAGTGTTTGCTTTCACACCTGATAGGATTGACCCACAATTTCATCCTGATGCTTGAAGCATTGCTGGCGCTTCCCATACACCACTTCTGAGAGCCCTGAAACACAACTGCTCACCACGGAGAAATGGAAAAGGCATTCGATGCCTTGACACCTTGCCGTGAAACGCTGTGAGGTTAAATCCTTCTGGGCAGGTATCGGATTCAGCTAAAATTTACCAGGATACCCAGTTAGTAAGGTGTCAGATAAATTACAGGATTCTCAGGTAAATTTAAATTTCAGATAAATAAATTATTTTAGTGTAAGTATGTTCAAAATAGTGCTCACATTGGATATACTTACACTAAAATTCCTCATTATTTACCTGAAATTCAAATTTAACTGAGAAGACTCTAGTTTTAATTTCTAAAGCATTTTTTAAAATACATAATAGTTGTACATAGGTATGGGGTACTTAGGTATTTCAATACGAGCATGCAATGATCAAATCAGGGTAACTGGGATATTCTTCACCTCGAACACATTTCTTTCTGTTAGGAACTTTCCAAATGCACTTCTCTAGTTATTTTGAAATGTACGATAAATTATTATTAACTACAGTCGCCTTATTGTGGTACCACAAAAAACTGTATTTTTGTACCCGTTAACCACTCACTCTTTATTCCCTGCCCCCTGTGGCGTTTTCAGCCTGTGGGAGCCATCATTCTGCTCCCAACCTTCAGAGTTCAAATTCTTTAGCTCCCATATGTGGGTGAGAACATGTGATAATGTCTTTCTGTGCCTAGTTCACTTCACTTAACTGCTGTCCTCCAGTTCCATCCACGTTGCTGCAAGTGGCAGGATTTCATTCTTTTTCATAGATACGTAATATCCATTGTGTGTATATATCACGTTTTCTTTATTCATCTTCTAACGAACACAAGTTGATTCCTAACTTGCTGTTGTGCATAGTGCTTCAGTGAACACAGAGCGCAGGTATCTCTTAGATGCACTGATTTGTTTTGTGTATTTCCCAACCATGAGATTACTGGATCCTATGGGAGTTCTATTTCTAGTTTTTGGAGGAAGCTTCGTACTGTTTTCTATGGTGACTGCTAATTTACATTCCCACCAACCGTGTGTGAGGATTCCCCTTTCTTTACATTCTCACCGGCATCCATTAATATTTATCTTTTTAATAACAGCCATTTTACGTGGCATGAGATGGTATCTCACTGCGGTTTTCATTTACATTTAGCTGATGATTAGTGATGTTGAGCATCTTTTAAAGATACCAATCAGCCATTTGTATGTCCTCTTTTGAGAAATGCGTCTTCAGGTATTTTGCCCACGTTTTAATCAGATTGTTTGTTTTCCTGCTGTTAAGTTGTCAGAGCTCCTCACATATTCTGGTTAATAATCCCGCGTCGGTTGAATAGCTTGCAGCTGTTCTCTCTTCTGTAAGTTGTCTCTTCATGTTGTCGATGTTTCCTTTGCTGTGTGGAATCTTCTGAGGTCGACGTGATCCTCTTCATCCCTTTTTGGTTTGACTGTCTGTAGTTTTTTCTTTTTTTTTTTTTTTTTGCAACAGAGTCTTGCTCTTTTGCCCGGGCCGCTATCTTGGCTCACTGCAACCTTCACCTCCCAGGTTCATGCAATTCTCTGCCTCAGCCTCCCCCACAGCTGGGACTACAGGCGCCTGCCACCACACTCAGATAAATTTTGCATTTTTAGTAGAGATGGGGTTTCACCATATTGGCCAGGCTGGTCTTAAACTCCTGATTTCTTGATCCACCCACCTCGGCCTCCCTGAGTGCTGGGAATGACTTCACTCCTCAGAGTGCTGGGATCCAGGTGTGAGCCACCACACCCAGCTGATTGCCTGTGCTTTAGAGGTCTTACTCAAGAAGTCTTTGCCCTTTGACCTTTGCCCAGACCAGTGTATTGAAGTACTTCCCCAATGTTTTCTTCTAGTAGATTCATAGTTCAGGTTTTAAATTTATGTCTTTAACTCACTTTGTTTTGATCTTGTATATTGTTAGTGATAGAAGTCTAGTTTCATCCTTCTACCTAAGGACATTTAGTGTTCCCAGCATCAATAATTAAAAAGACTGTCTATTCCTTAATGTATGTGCTTGGCACCTTTGTTGAAAATGAGTTGGCAACCTTCTTCTTCGGGCTCTGTCCAGCTGTGCAGAAGAAAGAAAGATGTGGACACGAAGGAGTCTAATGCCATTCAGCACAGTGGCAACTGCCCCATCTCTGCCAATATTTACTAAACATACACATTACTGCTCCCTCTCACAATGCCTCAACCAACAGGTTCTTTGAATCCTCTCTACAACCCTAAGGCATGTGTATTATCATCACCTACAGGTGAAACACAGGATGGAGGAGTTGCCCAAATGTCATCCAACGTGTGCACACAATGTGATACCTTTGTGTGCTATGACCGTGTTACAGAACACAAAATGCATGGCGTTCTTATGACAATCCCAAGCTACTAAGATGTGAAAGGTATGACAGAGCAGAAATCTGTGCTTTATATTCTAGACACAATCTTCTAAAATTCAAGTTGCAAGAAGTTTACATCTTTAAACCTTAAAAGAGTCCAGAGATGAGCTAATTCTAATGTCAAATCTTCACATTGCAGTTGGAAACAAAACAGAAACTCGGAAAGGTGCAGTGATTGCCAAGTCACCGGTGGTCACTGGGCCTAGAAACAAGGTCTGTTGGCTTCGAGTAGAGTAGCTTTTCCCAGTTATGCTTCACGACACACATTACTCTGTAAGCCAGAAGTTGATCTAAATGTTCTACAGAAACTTGCAGGAGAAGCAAGAGTAATAGAGCAAGGAAAAGTCCATCTGACATTCCGGGCTTGAGCAGAAGGCTGGAGTCCTGATCTTTGGAGTTACTGGAATGTGGGTTTGGAAACATCCTGCTTTGTACAGTGGGACTTTATGCTAATAGAGAGAAGGGGGTAGAAAGAGGGCTCGAGTGAATAACAGAAAAGAAGTGTCAGTTTGCAAGTCAGAACAGTGCCCAGTCATGGTCCTATGCAAGCTTTGTTAGAAAGATGTCCGTCAACCCCAAGGACAGGCCTTTCTCTGCAGTGGCTGGCCAGTGTTTCTATCTGGATGTCAACAACATGCACCTCCGTGGTTCCTGAGCCCTGTAGCAGGCAGAGCAGCTGACGTGTATCTGACTTCTTTTTGTTGTTTTTTTGTCGAAAAAGATAATAGCCTTAGTTATATAAGCAGCTGCCATTTCTCTTCACTAACTTCCAAAATATCAACCAATATTACTCATAATCAAAAACTATCTTTTTCATGTTAACAAAGATCACTTCTGCCTTAATTGAATAAAACCTCTGTTTCTTATACTAATTGTTATCTTTACTATTAGATCTTGCAACTTAACATATGTAAAATTATCATACTTTAAATAAAAGGTTTTGTCTACTCAAAAAACAAAGCTTAACTTTCATGTACTACGAAAAAGTGAGAGCAAGTCACTTCTCTGTGCAAAAAAGGATCCAAAGATTGATCACACAATCACACGCTGTCAAACAGTCACATCTCTCAGGTTAACCTTAAAACATTCTAAAAATTAAAACTGTATTTCTAGAGTGGAAAAAAATCACATTTTGGGTAATCAAGCACAAAATGATGTTGTTCCTGTGATTCAAATACTGAAATCACTTGAAAAGGTTGTTTTCTGTACCACAAAAAATTCCATGGTTCCTTTGGACTAGCTTTTATAAAGGATGGAATAAATGTCAAATTAAGCTAACTGAAAAGGGAATTGTTAGAAAACTTCAGAAAGCAAAATGTCATTTCTCCTGGTTTGATTGTTTAAAACAACCAATTAGCCTCTGTTCTTTTAGACTTTTTATTAACTTTTTATCATAATTAGAATTCTAGTTTTCTAGAAAAAAATCTTGATTCTCCCACACCTGGTGTCATTAACTCTTGTAATACACTGAAAACTTACCCGTAAATATTACACCATGTGCATTGCTTATGGTTAGCTATTTACCAAATGGAAGAAAGCTACATACCTTGGGTAATTTTATGACTGTGATATGTATTTTTTTAATTATTAGGGAAAACATAATATTAATTGTAACTACATAGCATTCTTTCACAAAAAACACATTTTTATCTGTTGACCATCATTGAATTAAATATATCTTTTTAAATAAAAACCCAGTATCCAAACATTTTAATTTTGCTTAGAATAATCCATTTCCACTAGATTAAAATGGTTAAAACTATCACTAAATTCTAAACTAACAAAATTATTTCTCCAAGTCTTTCTTTTTCAGATCAGTCTATTCCAGGAAAATCTGATACAGTGAGAGACACCAAGACATATCCTGGTGGATATTATTGAATATCTGGGATAAACGAAGTATCCCTGGGATATTTATTCAGAAGCATGGGACCTGCAGAGGGAGGATGTGAGGTCATTCCATCTCAGAATGAGGTGTTTCATGGGCTCCGAAATGAGGAGTGGGAATGTGAGTATTCCCCAGTCAAGAGGGGGTTCAGTTACCTAGGCATTTGGCAGCCAGGACCCTCAGGGGCTCATGCCGAGAGCAACACTTCTCACTCATGAAACCCACGCTGATGGGAAATGAGCCAGCACCAGGGGCTGTGGGACGGAAGAGCCAGGTGCCTGCCCTGCGGTGAAGACACACCCCACTTTCACAGGGCAGGAAAGCAAACGGCTGCAGGAAAACAGGAGAAAGAAAATGGCACAAACCTTGCCAGTGTAAAGCATTTAATGAAAACAAGTATGGTGGGATGAGAAGAAGGAAGAGGCAAGTATAAAGGGCTTGTGCCATTGTCCCCAGGAGTGACGGAGATTGAAATACATTTCTCAACAGAAACAACGTAATTCCGCCCTCAGTTTCCAGTTTCTCTGGTTTAAATTGTAGGGACATGTTTTATATCAGCAGTGATTAAATGTCACCAGTGATTAAAAAAATAGTTTATTTGCTGCTTGGCAATAAAAACCTCATACTTGTGATGCTCCCTAAGAAAAGTAAGTCACAGTTAATAGTTTTATCAAAGAATGTGTTTCTACCGATCAGTTTATTCCATGTAAGGAATGCCCATCTTAGGTGCAGCAAACCGCCATGGCACAGGTACACCTGTGTCACAAACCTGTACGTTCTGCACAGGTATCCCAGAACTTAAAGTGAAATTTAAAAAAGGATGCCTATCTTAAAAGACGTTGACAAAAATGAAAGCTGTTCTATTCAGCCAGTAGATTGCATCACGTGAAACTAATGTATTAGAAAAAGCTGCATTGTCTCAAGTCATTGTTGAGGGAAATTATGACACACAGGGAAGAAAACTGGAATTTCTAATTTCAGTTAGAATGGAAATTAGGTAAAAACCCGATTTTATCAGCTTTTAATAGAAATCAGCGGTAACTAGAAAATTAAATATATGTAGAAATAAGAAAATCTTATGTATTTATTTTTAAAAGTAAAAGTAAATGATTTTTATTTCAAGAAACTAGAAGATAATGCACATTTTGTCACCAACCCTGAATATCTTGCTTATGGGCAGCAACTATTTTTAGAGAGGTGATATTATAAGAGAGACAAGGTGACATCTAATTGTCTGCTTTGATTTGTAAAAATTTTCCAGTAATGCCAAACAGAGCACTAACACAAAACAGAAAGTAAAGAAGGAAATACAGATCAGTATAGATGCATATAGGTACAGATATATAGGTAGCCATCACAGTGCTTATCACGTGAGGAAATTCCCAAAGAGTTAACCACCAAGAAATACTTGATTTGTCATAAATTTAATTTTTCCTATTGAATTATGGCTGACATTAAAATGATTTGCAAACCTGTATTGAATGTAGACAATTAAATATTAAGGGACAACATGAGATGCATATATAGGATTATCTCAATTTTTCAGAAACATACATCTTACTATCTTTAAAAAACTAGAATGAAATTGAATACTTTTCAATGTATTCCTAGTAGGAAATTGTGTGATGGTGGGTGATTTCATTTGCTTTTCATACTTACCCATTTCCAAGTATCCTGGTGCCCAAAAATGTACTTTTAAAAAAATCACTAAAAATAAAAAATTATAGTTAATTAAATTTAGCAAATATGTTTATTGACATCACATTATTGAGAAAGCCTGAAGCAAGGTACAATGCCATTTGATTTTCAAGAACTCCATTCCTGACTGTGTTTTTCTTGCGGGCTTCGTAGGAAGGATGGGATTTCTTAGTGGCGATTGAAGGGAGGTGGAAGGAGCCAAGTGCCCCCACCTTCCCTACCACTGTGATTTGTTCATGACTCTATGGTTAATTTGTCTGAGGGCTTTGGGATCACTTTTAACTTTTCTAACTTTGGGTTGACTTTCAACAAAACAATGATAATAATTCTGAGCAGCCTTTTCCAAAAGCTTTACATTCATCTGAACACAGTAGAAGGGTGCTGATTCTAGGGTTTTTATTATTATTACTATTACTCAGTTGTTTTCTCTTTAGCGAGACTGTACAGTGGTCAGTCCCATAGTTTAGACTTTTATAACTAGGGAGTTAACTATACCAATAAAAGTGTGCATTTATCGCTACAAAAACACAGATGGGCATTCAGTGCTTTCACGGTTCCAAACAAGACAGCAGATTTAGCAGTCAAAAGATACCAACTGTAATATTCAGACCTGACGTGCAGGCTTTGGCGCCTCCTCCGTTTACACATGTAATCCACTGCAGAGAAGCAAAGTAGGAAAAGAGAAAAAAGAAGAGTTCTACATTGTTATTTTTTAAAGTCTTGGTTAATATTTATGCCAATTAATCAAGCTTGTTCTCAGTACTTAGAAACATGACATTTGTGTATATTCATGTTTTCGAGGCCTCTTATTTCTACTTTTTCTCTAAAACAGCACTATGATTTTGTCTTCTTTTTATCCTACGTGATTTCATGCTGCTTATTTCCTGATAGCTCCTAAAAGCATGTGAAATTGTACTCAAAAGAAAAGAATAATTAAGATTTTAATATGGTGTTGATTAGAGGTTAGAAAGCTTTGGCTTAATAGACCTTTATAGACCTTTGCTGTTTCAAAAGTCTTTCACGTGTTTGATGTTTACAACAGCCTCATCAGACAGGACAGACAGACATCACTAGCCCCGTTTCCAGTATAAGAAACCTGGCATTCGATAGGCTCTGATACGTGACTAATTGTAGAATCGAGATTTGAGCTCAGAGTTTACAACTTCAAGGCCAGTGTCCTTTTTCTACAAGTTGAGAGAAGGTATCACTTTAATGTGCAGTAGGTGCAAGCGATTCAGTGATAATCTCAACAGCACACTGTGAATGTAAAGAGCAGTAATTTGTCATAGCAGAGATGAATGCCAATGGCATGATCACAGTTTTCTAAAAATGGTGAGACGGTAAATTTTAGAAGTCTATATAACTTTAAAACGGCCCAAGGAAAACTTCAAGTTCGGTCCACCAACCATGGTTCTGTTCATCTCAAGAGAGGGGTAAGTGGGTTATGACAGGAATCACCTGTCCCATGAGTTACCATTTTGATCATGACCTCCTCCGATTGTTCTGGAATGGTGCAATTTTCTTCCCAGTCATGAAGGAAATTCTCCCTCTCTTATTTCTAAACAAAGTCATTCTCTATTCCATATCTCTGTCTCTAGAGAAGCACTGTCTACAATATGCTGCAGCCAAGCCTCCACACTTCAGTGGGAGGTTGTGTTGCTTGCTACAGGCACCCTAACCCCCTCCGATTAAGCAAATTGAATGCTTTCTTCAGAGCCTCCTGGACGTCCCACCCCTTCTAAAAGCCGCCCCCACTCCATCCTCCCCACAGCTTCCTGCCTCTCTGCTCTCTCCTCCTGTCACTGGCTCGTTGTCAGGCTCGTTTTCTCCTGAGGAACAGCCTCCCAGTCTCCTGCTCCCAGCCACAGGAGGCTGGTCAGTATCTGAAACCACCTTACCAACTCGGTAATGGAATCATCTGCCACTGTTTTGTCGTCTGTGTCTCTAGATGACACGAGGGACCTAGTCTTTCTTACATCCTGGAGGCTAGAATGTTTCCTGACACATGGTAGATGGTCAGCAATTATTCAGTGGATTAATTAGTTCTGGAACCTTCCCAAAGGTGAAGTCCTTCTTCTATGTCTCTGCATCCTCCATGGCACCAGTGCATCCCTGTTCCTCAGGCTTGTGTCGAAGTTGATGGGGTGCTGGTGTTGACACAGGCCTCTGACTGCAGCAGTGCAGCAGGACTGCCTCCACTCCAATCCCAAAGCCCAGTGTCCAAGTCCAAGTTCTGCCTCTTACTGCAAAGGAAGATTTGCCTGAGTTAGGTTTTCTTTCTCAAGCGTCCTTCTTGGACATCATAACAGTCAGGTGAAAGAGAAAGGGACTTGTTCACTTTCTTCAATATACAAATTTAAAGTGTTATTATCAAAAGTGAAAATAGAGAAGCAAATTTAAACATGGACCAGCGAACGTATTTTTCAGGGGCAAAATACGACCAAAGTGAGCCTTGTCTTCTGACCCCTGATTCTTTTTTGTTTGTTTGTTTTTGAGACGGATTCTCACTCTGTTGCCCAAGCTGGAGTTCAGTGTGGCCATCTCAGCTCACTGCAACCTCTGACTCCTGGTTCAAGTGATTCTCCTGCCTCAGCCTCCTGAGTAGTTGGGGTTACAGGTTGCGCCACCATGCCCAGCTTCATTTTGTATTTTTAATAGAGATGGGGTTTCACATGTTGGCCAGGCTGGTCTTGAACTCCTGATCTCAGGTGATCCTTCTGCCTTGGCATCCCAAAGTGCTGGGATTACAGGCATGAGCCACTATGCCTGGCCGACTCCTAATTCTTTACAAATGTTTCTGAAGCAGGAAGTTGTTAAAATATGAGTAAGTTTTTTTTATAATCTCTTGCCAATTTCCACCTAGGCATGGGGTGGTGAAAGTCTCAGCTGTCTCGCTGTGATTGGTGTTGCTCTCTAGCCTCATTATGGAATTCAGTGACTTCCTTCTTCTTTCCTTTCATGCTAAGAAAAGCCACAGTTCTGTAAAAAACTCAGGTTAAATGACTGGGATATTCTGAGAGGCCAAAATTACGCTTTATCTTTTGCTTTGTAATAATCCTGCGTTTGGCTGAAACAGGTGAAACTCAGACGGAATTTAGTCAGTTCTCAATGAGATAGATTTCAGTCACTTTCTGGAGGTGTACCATTACCTCTTCATTTACATAACGGCAGTCCTGTCCCTTCGGAATTGCCCCAAGGTCCATTAACAGCCCAGGTTCTCTGGTGCTTCTTTTCAAGTATGAGCAAAATTTCAGTCTGCTCTGCTATTTCATTGTTCTCGCTTTGTTAAGTAATGTTACACATAGATCCCTCAAATTTAATGTTTCTATAAGGCTATTTTATGATGAATTAAATAATACTGAATTTGCAAAGAAAATGACAGCTCAGGTTAACTTTTTATCAATGTCTGATTCTATTTCTACTTTTGATTCCCATGAGATGCCCTCATGATTTAGTGTTGCATTGACTTTGCTGCCACACACTTCTGTCTCTCTTCTGGGCTCTGTGATGTATGGTTTATGACTGTATGTTTTTGATTTTACATCCTATAATGTGGGGTCTGTTGGTCTAACATCATTGGTTCCTTTTAGAAATCTTCATAATAACAAAACTGGATCCATCGTCAAAACAATGCGATTGATACAGCTGGAAGACTCACACGGACTTTCTGATTTCTAGCTCCTGGTGATGACAGAGTAGTCCACTAAGGTGACAATGTATTCACATTGGCATAGCCTTCAGGTAGAATGTAATTTGTGGCTGGGTGCGGTGGCTCTTGCCTGCAATCCCAGCACTTTGGGAGGCTGAGGCGGGCGGATCACTTGAGGTCAGTATTTCGAGACCAGCCTGGCCAACATGATGAAACCCCGTCTCTACTAAAAATATAAAAATTAGCTGGGCATGGTGGTGCATACCTGTAATCCCAGCTATTCAGGAGGCTGAGGCAGGAGAATCGCTGGAACCCAGGAGGTGGAGGTTGCAGTGAGCCAAGATCGCACCATTGCATTCCAGACTGGGTGACAGAGTGAGACTCCATCTAAAATAATAATAATAACAATAAAATAAAAATAAGAAATATAATTTATTACCACAGAATGTACTTTTAATTCTAGAGATGAATCTGAAAATGCCAGCAATATTTTAGGTCCAAGAACTTTTTCTGTAGGACTCGTGGCTTTCCTGAGCTGAAAAGAAATCCAAACCAGTCAATTGAAAAATCTAAGTGATCTCTCTGTGAAATCCTTAATACCTTTCATGTAAGGGTTATTTTTATTTCATTGCCAGGGGTTCAAAGCCAACCTCCTTGGTTTCTTAGTGGATTATGGTTTCTATAGTTGGAGAATAACACACACATACACTCACACACATACACACACAAATACACACACACCTACACACACATACACATACAAATACACACACACAGAGCAGAGTGCAGACAGATACATCTCTCCCACACGTTTTTCTTCTCCTCAGACTTACCATTCCTCCCACTGCTAGGGTCTGTAGTCCCTGTCCTGTCAATCCCAGCACCCAAATTATGAGAAAGTTTAAACTAGCTCCCTAGGGAGGCCCTCTGGAGAGGCCCAGTGGAGAGAAACGGAGGGGCTGAAGGCTCCATCCCGTGTAGTGGGCAAGCCTTTAGACAAGTCCAGACTCCAGAATTTCTGTCTTTGAGCTGAAGCCCAGGATTTGTGGAACAGCATCAGGTTATCTTCACTGTACTCTGGTCAAATGCCTGACCCATAGAATGTGTGAGCAACAGAAGTTATTTAAAATTAAAAGAAAGAAATGGCTGTGTTACGTCACTAAGTAACAGGTAACATGGTACTTGGCCACAGTAGCTGACTAAGGATACTAAACTTAAAAGTCACCTGAAAAGTTTATTCCAGAAGTAAGTTGTACTAGAAGTTAGAGTTTGACTTCCCTTCCATGTACATCAAAATGTATGTACATTTCATCTCATTTTAAAATAGATTTGCACTGAAAAATTAGTAAGTAAAAGTTTAAGGTCTATCTCTTTGTCCTGGAATAAGTAAAAGAAAAAAATAGTTTAAGGAAGGCTCTACAGCAAAATGTCAATTGGTAGAGTTTGGAGAATTATGATATTTCGTAATATTTCAGTTCTTAGCTAGGCAAATTTTTCAAAGGTTCTTAGCAAGTGGCACCAATTATTTACTTGTTTATCGACTGCATTCTTAGCCATTATTAAGGTCCCTCAAGTACAATATTTTTAATGAGGATTTCTGAAGTCATAACTCTTTCCCTCACATTACATTTTTAGTCTCATGTGTTTTAACACTTTTTTTTCTAACAGTTTCATTTATGATGATTTTGTCTTCCCAATATAAGCTGCAGATTTCTTAAGCCATTATTTTTCTGGGGGCTTGGGCTTATAGGAAGTGTTTATTAGTAATGACAGATGGCAACTGATCTCCTTTATACATTTAACTTTCAGTCCCAGGAGCTTAAAAGCAGTTCTGTTGAAGAATAGTGAGAGAATATGATAATTAACAGTTGAAATATTCTTAAGACTAAATAATTCCCTCAAAATAATTTAATTAGAGGAGAATTTCATCAGCATTTCTCAAAATACAATTCTATTTTACTTCACAAATAAATCAGGGAGAAAGATTAAAAAGCAGGCAGGTTTTATGGTCGTCAAATAAAGAATATGCCTTTGCGTGTAAAGGCAAATAAAACACTCATAGGGTGCCAAATCATGACATGGGTTTTAGATCGCTGCTGGAACAAACTTAAAACAATGCAGCTTAACGATTCTGCAGTGCTGGAAGTCAAAAATCCGACGTGGGACTCACTGGGCTAAAATCAAGGTCTGCGTTCAATTCTGGACACCCTAGAAGAGAACCAGTTCCTCTAATTTTTCGGCATATAGAGGTCCTGTTCCTTCCCATCTTCAAAGCCAGTTACAGCTGGTTGAGTCTTTCTCACGTTGCATCACTCCGACCTCCTATTGTGACTTGCTTCTCCACTTTTAAGGGCCTGTGATGGTTTCCTTGGTGCCACCAGGAGAATTCAAGATCGTCTCCCTATTTTATAGTCAGCTGCTCAGTGAACTTGATTGCATCTGCAACCTTAATTCTCTGTTGCTGGGTAAAGTAATGCATCCACAGGTTTCAGGCATTATGACGTGAACACCTTTGGGAGCTTTATTTTTCTGTCCACCATATTCATTTTGAATGTATGGCTCTATAAAAACAATGTTGGATGCCCGGATGCAGGGGCACACACTTGTAATTCCAGCATTTTGGGAGGCTGTGGTGGGAGGATCCCTTGAGCCCAGGAATTAGGGGCTGTCGGGAGCTGTGATCACACCACTTTTCTCCATCGTGGGCAACAGAGGGAGATGCTGTCTCTAAAAAAATTTAAAAATGAGATTTAGAAAATAAGTTTTTAGGAATGAATAATCCTCTTTTCTCACTTTTGAAAATGCATGAATATAGTTTCCAAAAGTTTCTCCTTCTGTCGCAGAAAGTGATAAGAGCTCATTCTGTGATAAACACTCTAATTTGTATTTAGAATAATCAGTTTATTTTTAATGATTCAGATTCGCTCACCTAAACAACAAAAACCACACGGACAACATCTGGACAACGAAACGATGAAAAGGTAATGGACACTGATTCTTCGTTATAAAGCATTTAACACCTCTGTTACTAAAATAGTGATCAGTATTGTGCACGGCACATAATGAGTTGATATATAAGCTTGTTTCCCTCCTATTAATACCAATATTATGCTTAATCCTCTGAAAAGCACAGAAACTTTGGAACACATAATGATAGGTAAGTGTTCCAGGTACTTATTGCTATAAAGAAAACTTTCTCAAAATTTACCAGCTTACATTAACTCTCACTTTATTATGTCTCACGGGAATTTGGACAGTTCATCAGAGTGATTTTTCTGTTCCACATGCCTTGGATGCCATGGCGTGGCATTCCCGGGATAGATGGAAGGAGCGTCTACAAGGTGGAGTGCTGATTCACTGCCGCCTCAGGCACTGTGGTCCAGGCAGCAGGAAGGCTGGACTAGGCTGAGACAGTAAAGCAGGGAGTACGTGGAGCTCCCCAGCGTGATGGTCTCAGGGCACGGTATCCTCCATAGCGGCTCTTGTCACCCAGAGGATGCTCCAGGAGGCAAAACCTGAAAGCTGCTGTTTCTTAATATGTGCACCTGGAAATGGCTGGGATGTCCACCACGTTCTGTTGGTTAACTTCTCACCCTCTTCCTGAGATTCAAGGAAAGAAAACACAGACTCCCGTTTTTCTATGCAATAAGGACTGGTTTTGTTCATGGGGGTCCCAGCGCAATGCAGGCAGTGGAGATGTTCTCTAAGCACCTAGACGTCCACCCTGGAGCTCAGGCACAGGAAGCCAAGCAGAGGCTCCAGGAACCAAGTGCTGGGGAACAGTGACTGTTCGGGAGGCTGAGGCAGGAGAATCGCTTGAACCTGGGAGGCAGAGGTTGGCAGTGAGCAGAGGTCACACCATTGCACTCCAGCCTGGGCAACAAGAGTGAAACTTTGTCTCAAAATAATGATGAAATGAACTTTGGGAACTCAGGGGAAAGGTGGGAAGGAGGTGAGGGATAAAAGGCTACGAACTGGGTTCAAAATATACTGCTTGAGTGATGGGTACACCAACATTTCACAAATCACCACTAAACTTAGGTAACCAAATACCACCTCTTCCAAAAACCTATGGAAAAAAAAAGTAACCGGGCATGGTGGTGCATGCCTGTAGTCCCAGATACTTGGGAGGCTGAGGCAGGAGAATTGCTTGAACCTGAGAGGCAGAGGTCACAGTGAGCTGAGATTGCGCCACTGCACTCCAGCCTGGGTGACAGAGCGAGACTCCATCTCAAAACAAGACAAGACAAGATAAGACAAAAGAAAGAAAGGGAAACAGAATTGGAAAGAAGTGCTGTACTTGAACCCTGGCTGCAGACAGTCCATGCCACCTCGTGGTTCTGCGTCGGTCTTCTCTTCTCGCCTTCCTCAGGCTAAAAGATTTTGAAGCTTCCTTGACATTATCTAAAACTGAGAGATTTTATGCGTTTACTCTGTAAAATAATCCCTCGATGTTATATAGTGCATTAGGAATTGTATTCTGCTGTGGAAATCCAGAAATTTTAATAAATCATAATAGGTTGAGGGCGAAAGATTGTTTACTTGGTTCTTGTGGTGGAGACATGTAGCCAACTCCACGTGATTCCAAAGCCTCATAGACAGGATTTGCTGTGTGACTCTGAGGCAAGAATATAGATTATTTTGTCATTTCACTGGCACAATGAATGCTTGTGAAACCCAGGAGTTTGACATGCATTTCCTAGCAGACTGTCTAATCACACAGGCATTTAAAGTAGTGCTTTATTTACATCTTGATCACAAGTACATAGTTTTCAACAAACATCTGAGGACCAGTTAAGGGGTGGTGTAGTCATTGGAAATTGATGGCACCATATTTCCTTTTAGGAAGAACTTGAGTATACTTGGTTCTTCAGAAGCATGAACTACATGTTTTCATGGAGGTGAAGTGCTGTGACTGACTACCCCTGAGTGGTCAGAATGCTAACCCAAAGAATAGCTCCTGGCTCACTGTCAGGGAAATTAAATCCTTGGAAAGCAGCTGGGCCTATCCACAACACAGGAAGCCAGCCAGTCCGCGGGAGCCTCTGTGGGTTCCTGTGCAGATGCAGGAGTTCATCTCAATACACCTGCCTCCTCCACTGCTAAGCCCTGTAGACTCATCCCCAAAAGGCCCTTCATAATCTGAATTTACGTCTCCATTGTCACCCGAATCAATTTTCTCTCAAGCAACCTTATCCTTTGTCCCATCAAATGTGCTGAATAGAGCATTCTCCAGTTGGTGAATTAGGGCTTCCAGAGTCTACTGATTTTGAGACACACAGCATCTCCTCTTTGACGGCCACCAAACCTATTAATGGCCAAAGAGCCAGTGGCCTCTAAAGTTGCTTAACTGTTTCTCATACGTATTATTTTTTCTTTTGCTGTGACATTTGTTAGTATTGCATGTAAGCACCACTCCATATAATGGACTTTGGGAGATTATTCTTTAAGTGCCACTTACTGGCTCTGAACACTCTTTCTCTGCCTAAACTACTTTCTGTATTTTTTACCTGGAAGCCACTGCTAATCAGTTGATCCTTGACCACTTCAGATGGAACACCTCAGGACTACGGGAATCCCTCCATCACTGCTACAGGGAGAAAGTGTTTCAGGCTTCCCAGAGGAGAACTTCCTCAAGTTCCCAATGCCAGCTTTATCAGCCTGCCTGCATCTGCTTCTGATTCTCTGCTTTTTCACGTGTGCCCTGAAGAGACACATTCTTGCCCCATCTGAAACCAGCCTCTCCATTGTTCCACTCACCAACTCAAGGAAGTTACTGCACAACTATATCCCTTCTCCTTCATGATTTCGTGATCCTTTCCCCCCCCCTTTTTTTTTTTTTCTGAGACTGAGTCTTGCTCTGCTACCCAGGCTGGAGTGCAGTGGCACAATCTCAGCTGACTGCAACCTCCACCTCCCAGGTTCAGGCAATTCTCCTGCCCCAGCCTCCTGAGAAGCTGGGATTACAGGCACGCGCCACCACGCCTGGCTAATTTTTGTGTTTTTATTAGACACAGGGTTTCACCATGTTTGCCAGGCTGGTCTTGAACCCCTGACCTCAAGTGATCCGCCGGCCTTGCCTTCCCAAAATGCTGGGATTACGGGCGTGAGCCACTGTGCCCAGCCTCCCTTTTTCTCTCTGGATTATTACTGCTACATAAAAAATATGCCCCAGTATGTCCCAGAGCAAACCCACTGAATGAACTGCCTGTCCCCATTGTCTTTTTCTCTACTATTTTCTCACCAGTTGCAGCCAGGCCGCCCGGCCCAAGCATCCGGATGCCCCCAGGATCCACATTGAGAGTGCGTGGTCGGGTCTCAGCTCAGCACAATTAACATGCTCATTAACACCCTGACCCTAACACGTACCCTCCTTCTTCATGTGGGTCACGTAACACCACGGGCTTCTCCTCTCCACTCACCGCCCCTCCCTCTTCTGTTTCTTCTACTGACTGTTCTTTAGGGTTGATGGAGGTTTTCCTTAACTCCCTCATTTGTCTCTGCCTGAGTTCTGAGCCAATTCAGCCACAGGGAAAGGAGTCGCGCTGATGGAAACCACAATGTAACTTTTATTTCTGATAATCATAGGTTGAAAGAAGTGGCCTCAGAGCAGCCAGTGACCTTCTAATATAACCCCTATGGTAACCTAATTATCAAAACCAGGGTGGTTTTCACGGGGCAGCCTCTCTTCTCTGTGGGTAGCGGATGTGACGGGAGGATGTGCCGGCAGAGAGAGGAGCCAGGGAGGAGACCGAGGGTGTGGCGTGTGGCGGGGACGTTCTGACCAAGCTCCTTTTCCCCACTCAGCCATTTAAATCCCTTCTGCTTCACTAGGCCAAAGTGAGCTGCATTGAGGAGACATGTTGGTCCACGTGTTTCCTTCCAGATGGAGCCACACGAAAGCAGAAAAACGAGAACACACGTGCCCCCAGTTGCTGCCTATCTGTTCGTGCTTCTGACCTTCTAGGGGTGGCAACCACAAAACCAGCACCTGCTCCTGGGGCCAGTTTAGTTTTTGTCCTCAGGAGACTGAACTGGATTAGGATGGCATTTAACTGCAAACCATGCTGCACCAAAGGCACAAAAAATGCCATTCTACCTTCTATTCTCTTTCCTGTTTCAAATTCTGTTCAGGAACATTGCCCAACAAGGCTTGTCAGATGTTCTCGAAAAATTATATAAGAACTTAGGCACACGTGAATAAAAAGCGCATTCACTGACTCCAATAATAAAGTTCCAGCATGAAATGTCTTCACTCTGAATATAAATTCCCATTGCAAAAGTCCCGGTGAGAAGCCCTGGAAGAAAGTTCAGGGCCTTTGAGAATTAAATTAAATTTCCAAGTGAAATTACCTTAGTCTTACGAGTTGAGTGGCTCCAGCTGGGGCTGGGGAAGGCCGGTTCCTGCAGCAGCTGCAGGCTGGCCTCTTTCATGGCACGGCTGTTCTCCCTCCAGTCCCTCAGCAGCCGTGCCCGTCCTCAGTGTCTCAGAGAGCAGGGAGTCTCTGCTTTGCCCAGCATTAGCTCAGCCTCAAAACAGGCAGAACGAAAGAAACACCTAGTTCCACAGAGTAGTTTTTCCGAGCAGATTGATAGGGTTATAGTACTTCCTGATTTCAAAAGCCCAGTCGGTGCTAAACCCATCAGAGAGGCTGAATGCCACCTGAAGAATGAGCAGCCGGAAAAGCGGGGCAGGCGGGGAAAATCCTAGCTCTTCCCAGGTCTCCTGACCACGGTAACACTTCCACGTTTTCTGCTGACTTCCCTGTTAACGGCCTCTCAACTGTCCACACTTGTGAATACGCTTTGTCTTGCTATCACACTGTGAAAGCCCCTGAAGATTTTCTCAAGAACCTTCCTTTTCAGTCATAAGAACGTACAAATCAATAGTTTCACCAATCAATACTTTCCCGGATCTCGGATCCCTCTGACAGTCACACTGCCTAGTCCCTGCGATTTTTCCTTCTTCTTCTGTCAGAGGTTCTGCGGCTTCATTACTGTGTGTCAACGAAAATGCATCCCCTTCTGTGTCACTTTCACAGAGAGAAACCGGCCCAGGCATGCCTCATTTCCCCCTTGCTGTCATCTTATTTTGGCCTTAAATATCTCAATTTCCCCATCATATCTCTCCAACTGTTTTCTGATGGGTTATTCTTTCTCTCCAAAGATGCTCCTATTTTTCTAGTGCCATCAGGATATTTCTTTATTTGTTTTAATTCTCACCCTGCTCCTGTTCTGCTGGTGAGATTGAAACTTGTTTTTCAGACCACTCCAGAGATTCCACCATGAATCTCTGGGCATCTCCATTCCCGGAGGCCAGGTTTCCAGGCACAGAAACTTTCATAGGCCTCCTGAGCCTCAGGTTTTCCATTTTGTTGAGTTGTTTTTTTATCTGTATTGGTTTCCATGGGCTGTCAAAACAAATTGCCATACATTTGATGGCTTAAAACCAATGTGATTTATTTCCTTAGAGTTCTAGAAGCCAGAGTTTAAAATCAGGGTGTCAGAGTGGCCATGACCTCTCCAAGCCTCTATGGAGGGACACTTCCCTGCCTCTTCCAGCCTCCAGTGTCACCAGCGCTCCTGGCTGTGACCACAAAACCCAGTCTCCTCCACCTGTCTCTCACATGGGGTTCCCCTGGCACGTCTGTCTCTGTGTCTTCTCTTTTTCTTGTGAGGGCACCCATCATTAGATTTAAGACCATCCTGAATCTAAGATTGTTTTTTCTGAGAGCCTTAATTAATTATATCTACATAGACCCCATTTTCAGATACAATAACATTCTGGGGTTCTAGATGAAAATAAACGTGGAGAGACATCACGGAATCCACTACATTATTCAACTCAATAAGTTGGCATACATTTTCTTTCAGTTATTATTATTTTTTTGTATGACAGGGTCTTGCTCTTTTGCCCAAACTGGATTGCAGTGGCATGATCATGGCTCACTGCAGCCTCAACCTCCTGGGCTCAAGCAGTCCTCCCACCTCAGCCTCTCAAGCATCTGAAACTACAAGTGCATAACACCATATATAGCTCACAATTCGTTGTTGTTGTGTGTTTTTGTTTTGTAGAGACAGGATTTTGCCATATCAGCCAAGCTGGTCTTGAACTTCTGGGCTCAAGTGATCCTCCTGCCTCTGCCTCCCAAAGTGCTGGGATTACAGCATGAGAAACTGAGCCCAACCACTTTCAGGAAAATTTACGGTTCTTCTTCAGGAGAGTTATGTAGAACTTGTATTTCAGAACTCTAAAGCCGTCCATGGTCACTGGAGTGCAGTAGCACCATCGTGGTTCACTGCAGCCTCGATATCCGGGCTTAAGCAATACTCCCGTCCCAGGCTCCTGAGTAGCTGGAACTGCAGGTGCAAACCATCACATCAGGCTAATTTTTGTATTTATTGTAGAGAAAGGATCTCACTATGATGCCCAAGGTGGCCTCGAACTCCTGGGCTCAAGTGATCTACCAGCTTTAACCTTGCAAAGTTCTGGAATTAAAGGCATGAGCCACTGCACCCAGCCTTGAAATCATCTCTTATTTGTCTTTTAATCCCCAAAGTCTAAATATTGAAACCGGACATAATGTTTATTACGTGTTCAGTCAGTTTAAATCCGCATGGGATTTGAGAGGCTCTGTAACACATTGCTTACTTCCAATGAAGCCTTCAGGAAAATAATCCTGATATGATAATATTTTCCCATGTACTTGTTACATTTGCAAAAGGAAACCAATGAGAATTTGTATTAATGTATCCATTGTAAGGGTAATTAGGTTATGACCTCTAAAAGTCTACAGAATGTCACTCTCTTCTTAAAACTAAAGATAATTTTAGTTCAATTTTTGTTGTTGCTGTGAAGATATTTCTCAGTGCAAGATTTTCCATTTGAATAGGTTAGTAATTATTTTTAATTACATTGTCTTCAATGAAGCTCACAATAAAAAAATAATGAGTCCACTGCAAATAAGAGGTATATCTTTTGAGGGAATAGTTGTATTCATTTTGAGGAATTCTGAAATTCAAAGATTTGAGCAATCGATGAATAATTTATGAATTGTCTTTTGCTAAAGTTTTACATTATAGCGTGGTTATTCTAATCAGTGAAACTTCAAGCTTTATGAGGAAACATTCATGCCTAAAAGTAGCATCTAATCTAAAGACTGCTTTTATTGACTAAGCTACAAAAACTTAATGAGCTGTGATTAATAAATCACTAAATTGTAATAAGTCAAAGCAATACAGAAGTATTATTAAGAGAAAATGCATTATAAAAGTACATCTTTCAGGTAATTAAATTTACATTAAATATTACCTTTGGTTAAAATCGTATCCTGTATATTTTTAAGTTAATATGTTGCAATCATTACATGCCTCTCTATAGTAATAAAAATTCTGAGTAACATGACATTAACACTTGAGATTTTAGCAGATGATTTTTAAAGTCCTTTCAGTCTTGATGAAGCTGATGCTAAACTTACTACAGTGGTCAGCTTTGACAGCTTATTGATGGCCAATTATACTTAAGCATACATTTGATTTTTTTTTTCAAGACGAATTTTTGCTCTTGTTGCCCATGCTAGAGTGCAATGGCATGATCTCAGCTCGCTGCAACCTCTGCCTACCAGTTCAAGAGATTCTCCTGCCTCAACCTCCCAAGTAGCTGGAATTACAGGTGCTCGCCACCACGCCCAGCTATGTTTTTGTATTTTTAGTAGAGATAGGATTTCACCACATTGGCCAGGCTGGTCTTGAACTGCTGACTTCAAGTGAACTGCTGACTCGGCCTCCCAAAGTGCTGGGATTACAGGCGTGAGCCACCACACCTGGCCAAATTTGATTTATAGAAACTTCTAGATATCATTTTACTTTTCTTTCTTTTTTTTTGCAAAATGTATATGATCAAATTATCTTTTTGCTTTCTAGAAATGTAGGCTTAAGTGGAAAAAAAGAGTCTTCTCTGAGAAGTTAAGACAATTCTATTTCACAGAACAACTCCAGACACAATCTACAGAGCCTCGTGATTTGGAAGTTAACTGTAGGGAGACTCTTTTCTGATACCTGTTTCATCCTCTGATATTCTTTTTTTGTTTGTTTGGGACAGAGTCTCACTCTGTGGCCCAGGCCCAATCTCAGCTCACTGCAACCTCTGCCTCCTGGGTTCAAGCAATTCTCAGGCCTCAGCCTCCTGAGTAGCTGGGACTACAGGCACCCACCACCACATCTGGCTAATTTTTTGCATTATTAGTAGAGATGGGGTCTAGCCATGTTGACCAGGCTGGTCTCCAATGCCTGCCTCTGCCTCCCAAAGTGCTGGGATTACAAGCAGGAGCCACCACGCCTGACCCCATCCTTTGATATTCTTTTCACTAATCCCACGGATGTGGGAATGCCACTTGCTTCTTAAACTTTTTCTCAGCCTATATTCCCTGTCACTTAAACACTTATGCTCTGCAATGTGAATGCTAATCTCTGAATGAATGTGCTCCCTCCCACATCCCCCTGCCTGTCACGGTGAGCCTTGTCACAGCCAGGGGCATATCCAAGGAGTCACTCGCATTGCAAATTGCAAGCTCTGGCAACCAGCCAGGGTGGACGTCGTCGATCCTCTCATATCTGTGGAGTCCCAGGCTTCATGAGTGTTCCTATGTGTTTTTCTTACAAACAGAATTCACAGAAATTCTTGTTAGCCTCTCCAAACTAAAATTAGTGCCATTGGGTTAAAATAGCAGAACTCCCAGTATTCACTCTACAGGCCAGCCATGGATATCAAGAAAATCTGACCACTCATATCAGCACTCAGGTTTTCTTCTGAACAGAGCTCAAGAAACACTGCCATCTCCTCCCTTTTTGGCTCTTGATTCTGGACTCCATGAAGATGACTCAGTTTACCCTGACAAACCTGTTATGTCAATGATAAAATACAATCATTCAACTGAGTAACTGTGCAAGTTCAGTTGTGAGCTCCATGAGTCAGGCTTTCCTTTAGGAGTTCTTGTCCCAGCTCTGTCTCCTGAGCTCATGTCTTCTGGCTCACGCCGGGCTTGCCCGCCTTCTCGGCAGGTCTGCCCCTGTTCACGACCCTCCTCCCCCGACACCACAAGGCAGCTACTGCTGTTCTCAAGGTGCCAATACAACCACAGGCCTTCCCTCTCTTAGTGCAGGCTCTGCCGGTGCCTCACGCTCCAGGGCTTTCTCTTTAATGAAGCGTGCAAGCTATTTTGAGCAGAAAGAAAGGAAAGTGATTTTCTTCTCTGGGACAGCGCCAACCAGAGCCATTGTTTCAGAGTTTATATCCTTAGTCATTCATGGTGAAACAAATCACTGGGGAGAAGGAAAACAAAAACAAAAAACCCCAGAAGTTTTCAAGGTTCTAATATACATCTAGGCTCTGGCTCTGTCTCCGGTGAGGATGCTTCTGCAAGGCCCACGGTGTGTAATGTAAATACATATTTCTCTACACTCACGTAATCCAGAAGCCCTGGAGATGAACTCCAGAGCCGTAATCACGGTCAAATGGCGTCACGTGAAGACCCAGTGCTCAAAATGTAACCACCAGTAATACACTGGGGCCCACACTTGCAGATGTTTTGCTGGTAGTTATAGATACATCTAAATTGTGTGTGTGTGTGTGTGTGTGTGTGTGTGTGTGTGTGTACATAAGTATACAGTCGGGTTCACATCTGTGAATGCAACTAACCTTGGATAAAAATTGTTAGAAAATGTTGCATCTGTACTGAACATGTACAGGCTTTTTTTTGCCTTGTCATTATTCCATAAACAATACAGTGTAACAACTATTTATAGCATTTGAATTTAATTAGCTATTATAAGCAAACTAGACATGATTCAAAGGATGCAGAAGGGTGTTCATAGGTTATATGTAAATATTACATCATTTTATATCAGGTACTTGAGCATCCATGGATTTTGGTACCAATGGGAGGTCCTGGAACCAATCCCCTGGAGATGACGGGATGACTGTATAATCTGTGAGTAGAACTATATTTTTATCTATATTATCATGTTGATAGCTATGTAATATTGCATTGTGTAGATGTATAATAATTTTTAACATTTCTTTATCGAACATTTATTTCCACCAAGACAATATAAACAACTTTTTGCATACATCTTTATGTATTTGTCATTTCTAAAAAAAGTTAATTCACAAAAATTAGATTTTAGATGATAGATAGAAAGATAGATGATATGGTCCATATGGTTCATTACTGGCTCAGTGATTAAAGTGTCTCATGATTCAAAGAATATGAGATCCAAATATATATTATATATGTGTGTAAAGTTGAATGTATTTTGATTTATATCCATTATGATTTTAAGCAGCAAAAGTATATTTACATGCTTAAAGTACTGAACTTCTATGAAGAATTTGTTTCTGTTTACTCTGAATTATCTAAATAATTACTTCATTTCATGTATGCAGATAAACTATATTGGCAATAATCTTACTCTGAACAATTTAGAGATATCAAAACAATCAACTTTAGTAACATTCTAATTAGTCGATGTAAATTTTTCCAGGAGGATGGTTTGCTCACTGGTGAGGAGGCAGGCTGTCTTGGCACACTGATGTGCCTGATGGTGACGGCAGTGCCTATTGTGGGCACCAAGTGTGGTCTCCCTTCTTTCCTATTTCTTCCTTTTGGAACAGGAATGTCTATCCCATGCTTGTCCCACCACTGTATTTTGGAAGCACACAACTTTCTTATTTCACAGATCATAGCGGGAGAGGAATTTGCCCCAGAAGGAATTTTACCTTGAGTCCCACCCATACCTGATTTAGAGGACATTTAGATGCTATTTTGGACTTAAGAGTTGGTGCTGAAGTGGGTTAAGACTTTGGGATGGAATGAATATATTTTGCATGTGAGAAGGACATGAATTTTGGAGGGAGCCTAGGGAAGAATGTTATGGATCAAATGTGGCTCCTCAAAATTCTTATCTTGAAGTTCTAACTTGCAGTATCTCAGAATGTGATTGAGAATGTAATTAAGTTAAAATTATGTCATTACGGTAAACCCTAACTCCATATGACTTGTGTCGTTATGAGAGGAGATTAGGACACAAACACACCGAGGAAAGGCACTGGGAGAAGGCAGCTGTCTGCAAGCCAAGGAGAGAGGCCGCAGAAGAAACCAGCTCTGCCAACACCTTGATCTAAGGTTTCTCCAGGATATACGGGAGAATAGACAGATCCAGAACTATGATAAATAAATGTTTGTCGTACCACCCAATCTGTAGTACTTTGTTATACTAACCCCAGAAAACTAATGCAAGTGGATAGCTTATTCAAGCTAATTCAAGTGGGTACGCTTTAAGTAATCAACTGGGCAGACAAAATGCATCCGCTAAAGCAAACAGGTTCAGGACCATGGTTAGCACCTTGCACATGCCCACAGAAAAAGTTGCTGGACTTCTGCAAAATATTGTTCATCCCATCTCCAAATAGCTGTCCAGGCCGCTTCTTGGATTAATCATGTCATCCAGAGAGTGTTGTTTGTTATGAGAGGGAGAATTTCTGGTTCAAGTGCTCTTTTTTTGTGGTATAAGAACACTGACACATGCATGTGTTCATATGTTTATATTTAATATATATGTACATATGTACAAGTTTTATACATATATATCTACATATATGCACATATACATATATGTATGTGTGGGTATGTGTGTATAAAGCTTTGAAGCATAGTTTACCTTAAGAAAAAGTCATGCCCTGCAAAAAAAGTTGGAAAAACAATACACAGAATTTCTGTATACCCTTTTATTCAGCTTCCCTTAACGTTACTGTTACATAGTCACAGTACAATTATTAAAATCAATAAATTGACATTGATACAGTATTACTGCCTACCTGCAGAGCTTATTCAAATATCATCAGTTGTTCCACTACGGCCCTTTTCCCAGGTAAGTATCCAGTCAGGGTCACACATCACGTTTAATTGTTGTATCTTTGCCGTGGCGGCCGGCACGTGACGTTGCTTTGTGGCATTCCTGCTGTTGTTTACTTTGATCCTCACATTACAGTACCGCCTTCCCAGTTTCTCTCTTGTAACTCTAATTTTCACATTTCTAATTAATAGTCATCTTTTAGGGAGATATTTTAAGAATATGTAAATATCCTGCTTCTCATCAATATCATAATTTGCTTATCAATTTTAGTATCCATTGATGATTTATGCCTGAAACAATTCTTAACATAATATTTGCAAAAGAGTGGTTTCCTATTTTCATCATTTCTTCTGCATTTATTAATTGGTATTCTATTATAAGAGAGACTTTTCCTGTTCTATCTATCTATCTATCTATCTATCTATCTATCTATCTATCTATCTATGTATCTTGCTTCCAACTTGTCTGCCTGCCTGCCTGCCTGTCTGTCTTTCTGTCTATCCATCCAAAATGTGATTTTGTTTTAGACATAGGGTCTTGCTCTGTCACCCAGGCTGAAGAGCAGTGTCACAATTACAGCTCACTGCAGCCTTGAACTAGGCGGCACAAGCAATCCTCCTGCCTCACCTTCCCAAGTGGCTGGGACTACAAGCAAGCACCACAACACTCTGATTTTTGTATTTTCTATAGAGATGGAGTCCACGTTCTCAGGGTTTATTCTACCTCTTTCTCTTATTTGCTAGGCTTTCTTGGCAGTTAAATACCTAGCACTTACTCTCTACAACAGGTTACATGTTTGCACATTGAATTTGCACAAGGTAGTTTTAGATTTGCAAATCCATCACCCTGTAGAAATTTGCTAATTAGAAAACAGTATTTGTATGCAGTTCTTTGTGTCTTTTGCCTTCGGTTGTAGGTGAAGACGTTGTTTCCAAAGTTGTTCAGGTTGACTCTTCTTCCTACTTACTGTATTAGTTTCCTGTTGCTGCCTTAACAAAGAAACACAAACTGGGGCTTTAAACAACAGAAGTGTATGGTTTCACAGTTCTGGAGGCCGAAAGTCTGAAATCAAGGTGTCAGCAGAGCTGCGCTCCCTCGGAGACTGGGTAGAATCCAAGGTGTCAGCAGAGCTGCGCTCCCTCGGAGACTGGGTAGAGTCCGTCTTTGTCTCCTCCAGGTTCTGGGGATGGCTGGCGATCCTCATGCTGCTTGGTTTTTAGACGCATAGCTCCCATCTCTACCCAAACTGCACGTGTTCTCCCTGTGTGTCTGTGTCTCTGTGTCCACATTTCCCTCTTCCTATAAGGACCTGAGTACCATTGGATTTAAGGCCCACCCTAAGACAGTACGCCTTCATCTTAACTTGGCTATGTCTGCAGAGACGATTTCTAAGTAAAGTCACATTCACAGGTACTGGGGAGTGGGTTTTAAACACATCTTTTTAGGGGCCACAATTTCACCCATAACACCCACCCTACTGAGTTAAACCAACAATGATATAATTAAACTAACTCTACAGTCAGTTGTGCTTGTTTTTAACTTTTCATTCCCTACATGTCCTGGTTGATTTTAATTATTTATGTTTGGACTACATAAAATATTAATATGGATCTAAATGTCAGGATCATTCAAAAATGTGCCTTCCTAGAAATGCTATTGCCCTCTCCTTTTTCTACTGTTTTCATTCCTTCCACATTTTTCTACTTCCTTAACAGTTTCTGATTTATCAGGGTGTGTGTGTGTGTGTGTGTGTGTGTGTGTGTGTGTGTGAGATAACATGCTCTGGAAATAACTCCATGCCTGCTCATAGGAATCTTCATAATTTATTTAGAGCTGTGTAGTGTTTCATTGCATGAATTTGTAATATATTTTAGTTTTCTTTTCTCCTACATACAGGCATTTATATTGTTTCTACTATTCTGCAGTTACAAACAATTGTGGAATAATTAACCTTGTGGACATGTATTTTGGATTGTCAAATATTTCAGGGTAGATTCCTAGAAGGGGAAACTGGGTTAAAAGGTAAGTGCATATGTGGTTTTGTTAGATATTGTCAAATTCCTTCACAAAGGTTGTGCTAATTTGCATTCCAACAAGCAGTATGAGTGTCTGTTTCAGTTTTAACTGACAACGTGATCGTATCTCAATTTTCACAGTCTGATGTGTGAAAAATGAGGTCTCTGTTCTTTTGATATTCATTTCCCTAGTTACATATGAAAAGATGTTCAAATACACTCATATTTATTCAGGTTCCTTGGGTTTTCCCTTCTTACTCCTTACAAGTTTATTGCATGAAAGACGTTTGTAATGTTTGCAATTGCATGACTCAAGTGTTTGTCATGGAGACCTCCCTTACTCTGAGAGGGCCTCACAGCCCAAGGGTAGTGAGCCCACCTCCATAGGAAGTGTGCACATGTACAAAAAGACATTCAAGCACACAGTACAGACTTCTATGACGTCAGCAAAGACCCACGTGGGAAAAGCAGTGATAATTTAACCAGACAAATACATGTTTTGAATTAGTTTCTTAAAAACATGTTACATGAATTTAAGTAGGGAATAGAATATAATTACTACCAATACAAGATGTGAAAGAACAAACAAAAATCTCTTAAGACATTAACAAAAATATTTTACTTAGCCATTTATCTGTTAGATTTATTTGAATTTTAGGTTGCATTAATTTGGAAAACAGAGAATGAGATCAAGTGAGAATAACTGCAGGAGATGGGTGTTGCAAAACAAGGCAGTGAATCTGTAGACCTTTGAAAACGGGACATTGTATGAAAGGCGTGTGTAAGTGCTGGTCATTGCATCCGGCCTTGTTATGGCTGTCGGCAAACAAGGCACTGAAATTTCAATATACTACCTGTGGGAACAATGAGAACTAATGAGCTTTTGTTTTTTTCTGTTTTGTGTAGCTTTTGATTGGGTACCTAACAAAAAAAAGAAAAGCACGGATAGTAAATAAGTAGAAAACGAAAAGGGCGCGCAAGGGCAGGATGAATTCATAATACAGCAATAATAACGCCAGATGAAATGATTGTGGTAATTGGAGTGTTTAGAGGTCAACCAACAGTGCTTTGTATTCACGGTTCCTGGAGGATTCAGTGTTAAAGAGAGATACGACACACTCCAGAGAAGGTAGAATCCATCGTTTCATCCTTTAAATTTACACATTAATAAAGAAATGGGAAAGAGAAATGGGCTTCATGACAATTTCATGTTTTTATGCTGAAGGGTCATGGAGTGATTAATAGATGCCAGTGTTTCATTTCCCTCGCTGGGTTGTCAAAATACTAAGTCCAGTTGAATGCGAAGATGCCTCAAATTTTTGAATATCCCTTTTGAGCAGCAAATTGTAAAAAGGACAATGTTCTGGCACAAATTATCTGTTTTTTCATACAGTGATTACAGGGGACCTTTATTTGTGATAAAAATGTCAATCTGCATGTTATATGGTGTAAGGAGGGCAGTTGAACCTAACCTAGGACAAAACCGTAGGCACTTGCAGCAAGCAAATGGGCCGAGCCTGTGAGTGCTTGGACGGGGCCAGACCCAGAAACCAGATTAGAACCTGAGTGCACCAGTGCTGCTGGTGGCAGAGTTATGGAGACAGCGTGGATTCCTGGAAAACAGTAAGAACAAAGAAAGAAAGAAACAAGGATAGAACAAAATCCGTTGCAAATATCCAGACAAGATGCCGTGAAAACGGCTTAAGGAAAGGAGTTAAAGACCAGGGACAAACAGTTTCTATAGGAAGAGTCCAGCGTTAGCCATGGAAGTGGTGGGGGGCGTTCCAAAGAGGCAAAGGTATTGCTTCGACGGGCTTTGATCTTGCTCTCAGGCTGACAAGGGGCTGAGTGACAAGGACGTGCTCCATTCCCTCTACTGTGTGAAAATCTCTCGTGTCAATTCCTCATTATCAGAGACAGGCTAACAAATTTAACAAGTAAAAATGTACAAATGTTATCACAGATGCCTAATACCTTCAATACATTTGTTCTCTCAAGCTCTTAAGAATAGGTGACGTATGGGAGGCAGAATAAAACTGACAACGACCTTTCTCTTGTAGAATTTAGTGTAGTTTAATGATTCATAGTTATGGAAGCTGTCACCTCATCAAAATTTTTATGATGAATGGACACTGTTCCTCAAAAATGCAGATATGACCCTGCATGTATTCCATCCATATTACTCAGGTATTCATGGAACTCTTGGATTCATTTATGAGCAGGCTTTAATAAATGCCAGCTTAATGGAAAAGACCCACTGGTGGTTTTCCTGCTTTTGTGGGTTATAAAAATTTTAACATACATACTTAACAAGATTTAAATTGAATATGGCTAGCCTCTCCTGTGCATTACCAGAGCTTTAGGCAGCTTAAATCCAATCGTACTCCTTCTACTTTACATGTTAATTTTGTCCAGAACTTCAGCTGTAACTTCTTTTATTTTAACCACCAAACAAAATGCATTCTGTACTGTTTTACACAGTCTGTGTGAGTCTAGATTTACTCACGTGCTTGCCAGTTGATTTTTTTTTTTTACATTTTTTTTCTTGTAATTTAGAGTATTCCTGGGAAATAGTTTTAATTTTCTTCTGAAGTGTGTCTTTTAGAAAAATTTCTTGGTGAAATTAGCGAACAGTGATTTTGCAGAAAATCCCACAACCTGGGTTTCTTTGGTATTCACTTACAGCTGGACTCATGGTGTATATCCTTGAAGGAATGTCTCAGAAGCGATGTTCTATTCTCTTTCTGTCCTATCAGACGGGACATGATTTTGACTTTGGTCTGTTACTCAGATATTCACTTTGATCACTTAGTCCAGTATCTTCCAGTTTTCAGGCTAAAATTCCTTTCTTTAACTTTTGTAATTAGCAAGTATTTATATGTAATTCTAACTTATTTAAAAGTCCCATTTCTCATCAATGTTTAATCATTCATTTATGTATATAAAAATGAACTCAGAGTTTTCTATTTTATTTAATAGAGCAAACTTCCCCACTGCCATTTTTCATTCTTATGCTCAATCTGTCTTGTATTTGGCCACTGGGCGCCCTTCCTGCTGGCTTCTGTGTCCCTGTGACATGCTTCCATCATTCTTTCAGCACTTTCCTGCTTTCTGGCACAAGATGCTCTAGGTTCATCCCACACATCTTGCACTTTCTGTTACAACCTCAAAATCAGCCATTTCTGCAAGGAACTTTGACTTACTGTCATGGAGAATGTAATTTAGAAGCCATGATTTGGTGAGCTTAAGGCTATTGGGGTTTCACTTTTAGCAGAAAGAACTAGGGAATATATGTATGAATATAATATGTAAACATGCATACACACATACCTCTATCTATCTGTCTATCTATCTATCATCTATTTCCATCCATCTATTCATATCTATATCTATTCATCCATCCATCCATCCATCCATTAATCTATCTATCTATCTATCTATCTATCTATCTATCTATCTATCTATCTGTCTGTCTCTCTGTGTGTCTGTGTCTGTCTGTCTGTCTGTGTGTCTGTGTGTGTGTCTGTCTGCCTGTCTGTCTACCTACCTACCTACCTATCCATCCATCCATCTATCTAATTATCTGGTCTGTCTATCTATAATGATGTTGATAAATTCACACCAATAACTTCAATTTCCATTCAGTGCCACAGTGTGTTTTCTGATCTTTTCCTTTCTATATTTGCAGTTTCCATTTCCAACACTGAGAAACACATTCTTTTTAACACAAGATATTTACTGATATGCTCAATCCTCTTGCATGCAGCCATCCCCCAATGCTGTCACTACACCAGCAAAGCCCCACATCCCACTTGGATGCCTCACTTTCCTGCTTGGGCTCTGATTTCTCATTCACAGACGTCCATCCCCCCAATGCTCAGGACACCCTTCTGGCAGCCTTGGGCTCTGACATCCCTTTCCACGCCAGCCCTCTGTGAGGCGGCCAGCATTTCTCGGTGATTATTGAGTGTTTTGTGTCTGTGATGAAGCAACAATGACACATTCCCTCAGCAAAGGGGAGATCCATCTTCTGGGTGCAGGGCGCATCCCAACTTCGATCCCCTAATAACAAAGAGAGGGGTTATGTCCACAGCAACCATGGCATACCAAGTTCTTAGCTATGATTTGCCCCAACTTACAAGATTTTTGTGCAAGAGGAGTGACTTAAATCTTCACTCAGACACAACTCAGGAAACACCTGACTGTTTCTCTGCTGTCTCTATCATAACAAGACCGACCGTGAGCAAAAGTGTCATGAAACGTTGACGCTGGCTTAAAACTATTGTGTATCGGGAAAAGCCCAGAAGGAAACCCGGGGTCAGAGACCACCACGCTCTGTTGGGACAGCCTTTAGGTGAGTCATCAGATGGACTGTCAGCTCCCCAGGTGACTCATCCTGACCGTTCTGCGCTGTCTTGCCTGCTCTCTGCTTACGAAGCAAATACGCTCAAAGAGTTTATTATAGTCTTGGTAATTGCCACGCTGGTTACCATTCACTAGTCACTGCTGCCTCTGTTGGAAACTTTTCCTAAATACCCATCTAAAATAGGATGTAAACACAGCACTTAGTAAAATTAGATGAGTATCAGCATTCAGATACTCTTCAAAGTAATTTAATATTTAATCACTTGAGTTTTGGAGAAAACAAAATCACTTTTGATTTACCATTTCATCACTGATAAAAGCTGCTGTAGAGCCCTTTCTTTAAGCTTGTTTTTATTTAAGCCTGAGTTGAGACTAGAACAAAAAAGAACTTCAGAGAAATTCATCTTGCCGCTATTTTTCTAGGAAAAAGGATTTTTTCTTCTTTACTCTTCACATGTTTATTTTTATTTTTATCTTTTTAGAGACAGGTCTCATTCTGTTGCCCAGGCTGGAGTGCTGTGGCATGATCATAGCTCACTGCAGTGATGACCTCTTGGGCTCATGTGATCCTCCTACCTCAGCTTCACAAGTATCTGGGGCTACAGGCAAGTGCCACCACACACAGCAAAGTTTTTCCATTTTTTGTAAAGATGTGGTTTTACTATGTTGCTCTGGCTGGTCTTGAACTCCTGGCCTAAAGTGGTCCTCCTGCCTCGGCCTACAAAGAGCTGGGATTATAGGCCCAAGGCCCCACAACGGATCCACATATTTTAACATAATAAAATATGCTATTTTGAGTATGGAAAAGAGGTCCATGGTGTTCACATTGTCCTTTGAACACATAAGCTATTTGAGTAAAAGCCATTCATTCAACACAGACACACAGACACACACACACAAGCACACACACATGCACACATAGTGCTCATTATTGAGCACAAATATACACACAGAGGTACACACACACACAAATGCACATGCAGAAACACACCTTGAACATGTTCTATCTCCCTTGGCCAGTTCCTACAAATTATGTTCCATGTATTGTAAATGGACAGCACCTATTTCTGGAGACTAACTGTCAGTGTAGTTACAATACTCTGTTAAGATTATCTGGCCCAGAAAGAGAATACTTTTACTATAGAGAATGACTTTAATATAGTTACAATACTCTATGAAAATTATCTGGCCCAGAAAGAGAATACTTTTGCTATAGAGAATGACTTTAATATAGTTACAATACTCTATTAAAATTATCTGGCCCAGAAAGAGAATACTTTCACTATAGAGAATGACTTTAATATAGTTACAATACTCTATGAAAAGTATCTGGCTTCTGCAGATGGAGGGAGTCCCCAGCGGGTCTTCCAGTCTGTGGGGAAGAGCAGAAGGTTTTACAGATGAGCTGGAGGAGGCCACCCTATGATTTACGCAGGGCAAGAAAGATTGGTTGGACCAGTTGTGCCATTTGCATATCACAAGAACTGGTCAGGACTAGGTGTTTGTTTGCATAGCCCGGAAGAGGCTGGCCACCCCACCCTCATCTTTTATTATGCAGATGGTTCTCTACCTGGCTGGGGCCATGCTGCCTGCTTCTTTTACACTTAGTGACAAAGAAAAGGGAAGATGGGACCTCTACGCTGAACTTAACCGGTCCCTTATAGCCTTTTCCTGTTGGCACAGCTGCCGGCATTCACCCCGTGCGAGCTTCCAGCTTGCTTATCTATGTCTGCAGCTCCACTTTACAGGCCGCTCTTCGTTAGAAAAGAAATATTTGGGGGCTGCCTTTTGTTAAAGGGCAAGCCTTGCCAAGCACTCCTTTACCTTCAGTATCTGTCTAAATAATTTCTTTTTAGCTCCTGTATGAAAGTGGCCTTTTCTGGGTGGCTGTGAAGTTAATCCCCAGAGAGGGGCACGTGGAGGCTGCTGAATAAGCCAATGTCAACAGCGACATGGACTCCAACTCACAGATGGAGTTTTTTTCTAAAGAGTTGTTTATAAAAGTATTAGTGGGAATGATGAGAAGAACGGTCACTCACGATGCATATGAAATCCTTGGGACTAGAAGTGGAAACCAGGCAAGTGGAAATCGGGTTCTTGGGACCTCGCTCCGCCTCTGAACAGAATTCTTGTTAAAGTCCACACAATGAGATAAGCATTAAAATAAGGCTGTACTCTTGTTGCTGGACACATCTGTTAAAGTCACGTCTATTCATGAAAATGTATCTTCATGCTGTAGCTCAGTCTCTGCTCTGGCTCTCTATCCATCGAGTTGAAATGTTTCTTCCACATTTTGGGACCCAAACTGAAAAAGTGACAATTGTCACAAAGTGACAATTGTCACAAAGTGACAATGCTCTCCGTAAATAATCCAGGGCCTTTTCTATGCAATGGAATGGATGTGACTCCCCAGAAAGAGTCACACAAAAGTGAGATTTTATTATTTTTGATGACTTTTGATAGTGGCTCCCTACACTTGCCAAAATATCAAAATATTAATACATGAATGAAGGCTTGTTGCACATATACAGGGACCAAAAGCCAAGGTAATTTATTTATATACTTATCATTATTATTTTTAACAGGGTCTCTGTCATCCGGGTTGGAGTGCAGTGGCCTGCGAGGCTGAGACACTCCTCCTACCTCAACCACCCAAGTGGCTGGAATTACAGGCACATGCCACCAAGCCCAGCTAATTTAAAATTGCAGAGACAAGATCTTATTATGTTGTCCACTCTGGTCTGAACTCCTGAGCTCAAGCAGTCCTCCCACCTCCCTCTCAAAATACTGGGATTACAGACATGAGCTGCTGTTCCCAGCTTCCAAAAGCCAAGTTTAAAAGGCAAAAAAAAGAAAAAAAAATGCAATTTGGAGAAATTGGGAATTGTATAAAATGGTGACTTTCTAAATGCTTTGAAAACATCCCTGAGTTCAGGAAAATGTCAAGTTTGCAGACTTGAATTTCACTTCCACTAGACTACTTCTGCATTTGTCTGTTTCCTGTGTGGCAGGGAGGTATAGCATTTCACAGGTAAAATGCATACAGCTATTAAAAGAAAAACAGTTTGTATCACTGTACCACATCAATAAACAAGGCAAAACACATTATTGGGGCAAAAAACAAGTTTATTATCTTTACAAATATAGCCAGAAAGTAGTTTTTACGTTTTCTGGTTCAGATTACTTTCTGATGTAAATCTACTCTGTTAAGAAGAACTGCCCAGAGAATCAAATGAACCATAATTTATAAAGTTTCTACTTAAGACCATAGAACATGTAGATTACTTAATAACTTTAAATATACAGAATGATAAATGTCTACACACATATGCATTTATGTATATGGATGTGTGTGTGCATGTGTGTGTGCTTATGTGTATGAGCAGGTTTGCATGGGGACTGAGATGTCCCTGGAAGCTGTGAACCCTCCTTAGGAACCTGGAGCCTGGAGACGGGAGCTGCCCTTCCGGAGAAGAAACAATTCTCGCACCTTGCCTGGAGACACCGTGTACCTCTCGCTACAATGAACCGTGCGTCCTCCTCAGGTCCAGCCTCCACTTCTCTTGGCCACTGCGCTGATGAGGATCATGTTACCTACTCAGCAGGAATATGGGGTCCTGGTAAAGAAGGAAAAGGAGGTGCAGGAGCACCCAAAGGCACATGACCCAGTCAGAATATCCAACATGAGACGGAGAAGGTGAGTGACTTTGGCACCTGATTCGAAGGTCAGGAGGTTCGGGAGCATTTATAGATGCTGTCATGAGATATAGAATGTATTCCTCTGGCAGGAACCCAAGAGGCAGATTTGCTGCTAGGATGGTACTCAAGATTCAGAAACAGTGATGCTCCATGCTGAGTGAAATTGAAATACCACCGTTTCTGTGGTCATTGGTGGAGGGACGTGGGTGTGCTATGTTGATCACGGTGTAAGTGGCTGCAATGGTCCACTTGGTGACGTGCATGTGGGAAGGATGGAGGGGACGCCACTTCACAGCCAGGAGATGTGCTGGTGCAATGAGCACCCATCTCTCTAAGCTTTTCAGCAGTGGCTCTCCTCTGCCAGGCAGGGCTGCCCACAGCAGAGACTGTTATAGTTTGCCTGTGGCAGTGAAGACAACAAGACCCTGGCCACGGGAAGCTGGAGGGTGGGCAGGAGCAGGTCGGAGGGGGGCCCAGGTGCCTTGCCCTGCACAGAGAGATGGAGACCGTGGAGGGGCACCGAATCTCTGACAAGATTGGAAAGATGGATGATGGGAGAGTTTCTGGGTCTGGGCCAGTTTAGAGATCTAGACTCACTGACTGAGGTGTGGCCAGGTCCCCCATGGCATGCAGACAGAGAGAGGGTTTTCTGTCTTCCCCAAAGGGTCCTTGGCCATTCCTTGATGTGGAGCTGGGAATGTGGCCACTTGGCTGGGCTAGGGAATTCCCAGCGCTCCCTTTCCTGTGGGTGCGAGCAGCTCTTCCGCAAGAGGTGGAGGGCAGAAGTGGCGCCGCAGCTGTCTGGGGCCCACAGACTTCGTTGCTTTTCTGCTGGATGACCTCAAACTGCCCAACTTCCCTGTTACCTGCCTTCAGCGTCTCCAGCTCCTGGCCAGGTGCTTGTACTTCTCTGTGGAATGAAGGCCTCAGTTGTGCTAGATGCTCACACCACCAAGGTCAGGGCCAAGGGGAACCGACGCCAGGGACCGCCTGTCCTGAACTCCACTGTGCCCATGTTCCCAGCCCTAGCAGCTGCCGGCCCGTTGCTGCCACCCAGACTGTGCAGTGCCAGCTCCAGAGTCAGACACAAAGTTGGCGGTCTCACGGAGAGTGCTTCCTCAGCTTCCACAGTGACGCAAGTTCAAGTTCGTAGAACCGATCCCTTGCTATTTAAACCTATGCGTTTCTGAGTGGCTCAGTCTGTGTGACTGATGCACTTGCTAACTGCACAAGACCCTGTGGCCCGGGTGATGAAGCTCATGTCATTGCCCTAAATTCCACCTGCCAGCAACAGAGACCAATGCTGCCCCTGCACGTGGTGCCAGTCCTCGAGGAGACTGGTCAACCACACCCAGGTGAGAGGAATGCATAGCACGGAGAAGGTGGAGGGCTGAGGGGAGCAAAGAGGAAAACCCATTTCCAGAGGCTGCCCGCTTGGGGATGCCTTTACGAATTGGGAGTCACAGTTTAAAACAAAATTAAACATCTGATTTGGACATTCCTCTGGAGTCTGTGTTTAGACTTGACATCACAAGGAGAGATAATTAAAAATAATTCTTTTTTTTTTTTTGAGATGGCGTTTCACTCTGTTGCCCAGGCGGGAGTGTAGTGGTACAATCTCTGCTCGCTGCAGCCTCTGCCTCTGGATTCAAGTGATTCTCCTGCCTCAACCTCTGAGTAGCTGGGACTACAGGCATGTGCCACCATACCCAACTAATATTTGCATTTTTAGTAGAGGCAAAGTTCCATCTTGTTAGCCAGGTTGGTCTCGATATTCTGACCTGGTGATCCTCCTGCCTTGGCCTCCCAAAGTGCTGGGATTACAGGCATGAGCCACTGCGCCTAGCCTAAAAATAATTTTTTTATGCACCATAAATTGTGATGGATGCTTTGGATTATATATTTTGTATATATATATATATATATACACACACACACACACACAATGGATGCATATATATTTGTGTCTATGTGTACAAATGTATCTACACATATAAGCAGACATGTAGATACATGCTTCTACAGAAAGAAAAGTGTAACAATTAAGAGGGTATCCAGGAGTGACAGTCACTGTGGAGCAACCCCTAGTAAGTGAGGATGTTGGGGGGAAGAGAAGCCACTGACCTTCAGAGGGTAAGGGGAGCCACAGAGGACTTGGGCCCTGGGTGGCTGCTGTGTGGGAAGGAGGAGGGAGCCCCTACTCGTGTATCTCACCCAGATCCAGCTTAGGGTGGAGCCTGCAACATTCCCTCAGTCAGTGTTCTCCCGCCGAGCCTAGACATCGAGTCCCAACTCCAGAACTCGATTCCCTTCTCGGGGACTTCTCCTCCCACCCAGGGGACTTTCTCCTCCTCCCCGTGTGTTCCAGAGCCTCACTGCACCTGTCTGTAAGCTCAGGACAAGAAAAACAAGCTGCTACTCTTCTTGGCTTATTTTATTTCCAACCTTCTTTTTCACTGAATATACTTTTAACCTAATTGAGTCTTATTTTCTGTCCTAAAATTAATTTTTAGTATTTCCCAATGTTATATATGTATATGTGTATATGTGTATATATACATATACATGTGTATATATGTGTATATATATTCGTATGTGTATGTATATACACACACGTATACATATACATATATACACATATATGCAAATAATATAAGTATATATGCACACATGTATATAAACACACACACACACACACACACACATCTATATGTATATATTTGAGACAGAGCCCTGCTCTGTTGCCCAGGCTGGAGTGCAGTGGCACAGTCTCGGTTCAAGGCAAGTTCTGTGTCCCAGGTTCATGCGATTCTCCTGTCCCAGGATCCTGTGTAGCGGGGACCACAGGCGTGCGCCACCACACCCATTAATTTTTAATAGAGATGGGCTTTCACCATGTTGCTCAGGCTGATCTCAAGGCTGATCTCAAACTCCTGAGCTCTAATCATCTGCCCGCCTCGGCCTCCCAAAGTGCTGGGAATACAGGTGTGAGCCACCTCGCACCTGGCCCTCAATATGACATTTAAATAGATCCCTACACAGGCTCTGTTTGCTTCTCTGATTCCACCGGACACTAACACACTCTGATGAGAAGGAAGGTTGCCGTGGGTGCGGTGGTGTTTATGTGCACTTTAGCAACGAGGCGGATGAGACAGGAAGAGCACTGATTTGACGTGAACTGATTTCCAGGATGTTGAGTGGGTGCTTTGCTGCCTCGGGTTTCTTCCCCATGCTGTCTCTGCTTCAGCTCCGCAGCGAAGGTGGAATGAACAGAAAGCGTGGGTGGGGGCGATTGCGCTCTGTGGCCCATTAATAGCTCTCCTGGGAAGTGGGTAGATGAACAGTTGGAACTGTTGACTGGAAAGGAATATTTAGATTTCTTGGCAGTAAACTTTTTATCTGCTGTCTTTATTTTCTATTATTACGGAAAATGAAATGCAATGGACTCAGTAGACTTGAGCCCCAAGTATCTGGTGGTAAAACACTAACCCGGGTAAGGGGACTGTATTCCAGGAAGAAGCAACTGATTCCCAAGTTATGTTTTCACTTTGGATGAATGCTCTGAATGGCCCTTGCATGGGAGTGCCTCTTACCCGAAATCCCAGTTCACATTACCCTTCACGTGTCCAGCTCTCCGTATAAGGCCTGAGGCTCCCTCTGATTGTCCCCTGCACATTTGTCCCATTCATCTGAACAGATTGTTTACACCGCGTTTACCTCTGTGCCTTGGGAATTGTGCACATTAATCCTATTTTTTTCTTGATATTTTAACATGAGGAATCTCTTTGAAGTGGAGGAAAATTGAGAGACATATATCATCATGCACATTGTTAATCAGCAACCACTCTAGTTTTATTTTTATAGTAATATACTTACATGTAATTTTTATGGACAATTTCTGTTTGTGGCATATTTGTGCAAGTGACTAAATCCTATGCTTTGAAAAGAAGTTTTCCAACAACGTCGTTTTTTTAATGTAGACTTCTACAGAAAAGCTGTAGCTGTCCCTGGCATTATGGGATGGTTATCTTTAGACCCATTACCTGCTTCCACCCTGGACCTGCCAGCAAGCACCAGCAGTGCCTGAATTTTGAAATAATTGTTCATGTGTTCTTTCTTCATATACACCCTAAGGTTGCTGAACGACTGTTTTTTAACAAGTCTCTACTCACACTTGTGGCTTTCTGCTACTGTTGTTGATTGGCTTTAAATTATGTTCCAGAATGTTGCCTCTGTTGGATTCGGGCAAGTTGCATAGTTCCCATTCAAATGTAGGCACACAGAGGCTGTCTTCTCTCTTTAGTGCTGTTCTGTGGCCAAATCCAAGCTTCAGAATAACCCACCAGCACCCCAGACCCAACCGTAGCAAACATTACTCGCTACGTAAGATCCAGCATTTCAATGGTGTTTTGTTTTCTTTTCTTCTTTCTTTTCTCCAGAGAGCAGGATCTCATCCTAGCTACTTCTTTGCACAGCAGCATACAACATAGGCACCAACACGCTTATTGAGTTCTGCAGATGTTGTCTGTGCAATTAGTTTATCTGTTACACTGATTTAGTGATGACTCACTCCGGTGGCCAGACCTTAAATAATTCTGAAAGCAATACCTCTCAAAGATAGAGGTTGTGATTTTCAAGCATTGTTTATTTCTTTAGATGATTTGCATTAAAAGCAGGACAGAGGACACTAAGGACTGCCTACCCAAGCTGATCCATTCTAAAGATGGAACATAAATTAGTGACAATAGTGAATTCTCACTTGATAAGTAAATCCAAAGGGATTTGGAAGATTTTGCTTCTGCCTTAGTAATTGGAGAATTCAGGGCTGTGTGAGATGCAAACAGAGACAAGTATGCTATGTTAGAAGTCAAAATACTCCTTTAGTTATGAATCAAAATGTTTAAAGAGTAGCAGCTGAAAATTCCTTGACCACTTTATGACAACAGTGATAATAAACTAATTTTTAGAGAGCCTACTTTGAAAACACAGCTGGGGGATACCAACTGTCTATGTAGATGCAAAGTGGGAGTTTTGACAATATTTCCAAGAGTTGCATAGCAGCCAGATTTCTTAGAAAAGTACTTAGAAAGAAATTTCAATAAATCTCACTAGAACAGTCATTGCAACTATAAATGGAAAATATTATGAATCCTGAATTTTAGTACTTAACTAGGATGAAGACAATCAAATACAAAATTGAAAGTTCTTAGAATTATGAAAGCTTTCCCCCTAAAAATGGAAAGAAAAGACTGCGTTTTGCATCAGGAGAGCCCCAAGGCTCCACGAGCATGTCTCATATCGTGTTCGGATGCTCACTGTGCTTGGACATTATTGCTGGGTGACTGACACACTGGCTTGCGTAATTCATCATAGTGCATTCTGATCCTTCGTTCCACATCTACAATATCTGATGTGAAAAGCACACTTCCATCTGGACAGTTAAGATCCTTCCTTCCACATCTACAATATCTGATGTGAAAAGCACACTTCCATCTGGACAGTTAAGCCTGGGAAAGTATTCATTTCCTTCCTTCATTCAACAAACAGGCACTGAAGGTCTTCAGGATGCCCATTGCTGTGCTGGAGACTGGGATACTGTGTGGGAACAAGAGATGCATCAGGACCTGGGGTCTGATACGGTTCGGATCTGTGTCCCTGTCTAAATCTCGTGTCAAAGTGTAATTCTTACACTTTGTTGGAGGTGGGGCCTGGTGGGAGATGACTGGATGATGGGGGCGGACGCTTCATAAATGGTTTAGCACGATCCCCTCAGCGCTGTTCTTGTGATGGTGAGTGAGCTCTCACAAGGTCTGGTTGTGTAAGAGCGTGTAGCACCTCCCTGCTCTCTCTCTTCCTTCTGCTCCACCGTGTAGAGTGCTGGCTCCCGCTTTGCCTTCTGCCATGATTGTAAGTTTCCTGAGGCCTCTCCAGAAGCGAAGCAGATGCTGCCATGCTTCCCGTATAGCCTGCAGAATCGTGAGCCAATGCAACCTCTTTTCTTTACAAATTATCCAGTCTCCTTTATAGCATCGAGAGCTGATACATACAGGGTCCTTCTATAATAACAGAATGAGAAGCATTAGACAAGCAATCACGTAGCTAAATAGGTGCTAATGGAAAAAGGCTGTGGAGGAGCATTCCAAGTGTTATTAAGACACACAGCACTGAGACATCTCCTGATCGAGTGCTCAAGGAAGATCACCTTAATGTATTATTATACATATTAGTTAACTGGGGTCGGGGAGGAGGAGATTTGGAGGAATGGAGCATGTTGAAAGTTCCGAAGAAGAAAGAGAGATGTTCTATTAGACAGATGTAAAGAAGGTGGTCGTGGAACGCTAAGAAAATCCAGGAAGGAGGACAGGTTGGGAAACAACTGGAGAAGCGGGGAGAAGCAGTGGACGGCCAGGAGCCTGGGGAAGTGGTGGACGGCCAGGAGCCTGGAGAAGTGGCGGACGGCCAGGAGCCTGGGGAAGCGGCGGACGGCCAGGAGCCTGGGGAAGCGGCGGACGGCCAGGAGCCTGGAGAAGCGGTGGATGGCCAGGAGCTTGGAAGACCTGCCAAGGATTCTTACTGTCATTCTAAGCATGACATGAATCCAGTGAAATGTCTGGAGCAGAGAAATAATGCAACTAGGTTTGCATCAAAAAATTAAAAGAGAAATTTATTCTGTGTGAAGTGTGAAAAAGGTATCAGGAAAGGTGAGAGTGGGTGTGGAAAGCCAGAGGGATTTGACCAGAGTCCAGGGAGAGAGGAGAGCAGAAGGAATGAAGAGGGGTGGAGGGATTCAGAGGGAAAATGACTTTAAGATTCATTGCATTTATTGGAGAGGCAGAGAAGTGTAAAGAAAACTAGGGCTTGAAGTGAAGCCAATCACTTATGTCCTTAATATAACCCTTCTCCTATTCCTAGGTTGGAGATTCTCAGACTCAGGGCATGCTCGGGGGAAGTGCTGTACAAATTGAACGTCAATAACCCTATCAATAGTCAGTAACAGCAAGTTCTTGGACAGGAACCTGACTGCTGCTGCGCCCGCCTTTGGGCTGCCAGGCTTCTTCCTCTTGGTTAAGCATGGGGTGCACGTTGCTGCTCTGGTCGGGACCAGGACCCCGACTCCGTGCCTTCCTCTCCTAGGTCCTGCAGTCTTCTCTCTCCTGAAGGTCATACCAGAAGAAGAATGTTTCTCTCTTATTATCTTATGTCCTCCTAAGATCCAATTTAAAAAGTGAGAATCTAATTGTTCCAGAATGAACTACTCTAACTTATTTAGGGAGAAAAATTGAATAAATCCGAATATTTTTTGGACTGAGTCATGGTGATAGGTACAGAGTTATTCTTGGTTCATGATACACATGGAGCCAAAACATACTTCCTGCTTGAAAATAAACATTAATATAACTTTGTCCTTATTCTCTAAGAGGAAGAAAAACTGAGTAATAGCAAAGTACTAGGAAATATCCATACATATGTTGATATCTCTTATACCTTTTTATTTAAATCTTAGAGTTGATACAAACATAAATGGAATTATACAAAAAAATTCATATAGGAACAATTTAACATATTTATTACATAGCTAAATATATTAATTCCTTTGTAAGCCTTACAGGATTTTTTGCATATTAATGTAAATATTTTACAGCATGTTTATTCAGTCATCAATGTAATGGGTACCTACTGAGCCCCAATTACTTGAGGGAATGACACAGGGCTAATTGGATAAATGATGACACTTCATCATTTATCCAATTTGTTCCATGAAGAGGCATGAGTGTTGGCTGCATGTGGTGAATTATGCTGAATAACAGATTTCTGATATGAAGAAATTAGTGGTCTAATATATGTCTTATTTTATTACTTTAGGTGAATATTTTGTGACAAGTACATATTTTTTAAAAACTTTGACTTCTCAGGCCACAGAGAACTTCTCAAGAAAACCAAGTTTAGCTTATAGGTATTTCTAGCATCTGTGAGATGTTAAAGACTCCCAAACCATAACATTAGATCATTAGGCCAGGAGCACTGGCTTGTGCCTGTAATCCCAGCACTTTGGGAGGTCAAGGCAGGTGGATCATGAAGTAGGAGTTCAAGATCAGCCTGGCCAAGATGGTGAAACCCCATCTCTACTAAAAGTACAAAAATTCACCAGGCGTGGTGGTGCGTGCCCGTAATCCCAGCCACTCGGGAGGCTGAGGCAAGGAATTGTTTGAACCCGGGAGGTGGAGGTTATAGTGAGCTGAGATTGAGCCACTGCACTCTAGCCAGAGCAAGACTCTGTCTCAAAAAAAATTAGATCTTGAGAAAGATTCGAAAAAGAACAGACATGCTGAAGCGTTAATAATGAGAAGCCTGCTCTTTTTGTCTGTGCTTCACCACGTGGACACTGTCATCACTGCCACCAATGCCCACATTTTCAGGTTTCTGTTTCTGGTGTTGGTGGCACTGCTTTTTCTGTAGAAAACATACTTTAAATGGCTCAGGAAGTAAATGTGGTAAAATAGAATATGAAATAAGTAGGAAGATGAATGAACAATTCAATATTATATTCTGGAGAAGATAAAAATAAGAAGCTAAGCAATTAACACTACACTGAAAAGATGAGTGTGTTGAGTTGACCACAGGCACCAAGGCTCCCTGTACTCAGACACCCAAGTGCTTGACATATTTATATTTTTAGCAGGGCTGCAGAATCACGTGAGTTTATAGATACATGCATGTAATTGAGTTAGTGTGTACACATGCATTCTCTGCCACGTCAGCTGAGAAGAGGATGAGGCCTTTCGCCTGGCTCTCATTCTCCTCTCTTGTCTGCCGCCATGTGAGATGTGCCTGTTGCTTCCTGCCATGATTGCGAGGCCCTCCCCACCCATCTGGAAATCTGAGTCCTTTAAACCTCATTCCTTTGTAAATTGCCCAGTCTCAGTATGTCTTTATTCGCAGTGTGAAAATGGACTAATACACTTGGGGATAAAACTAGTCTTTTTTGAAGATATGAAAACTGACCCAAGATGAGAAGTTCAAGCAAATTTCGGGCAGGAGTTTTCAAAGTGTGGTCCTGGAACCAGCAGCATCACCATCTCTCAGGAACATGGTAGAAGAGCAGCCTCTCGGGTCACACTGCAGACTTATGGGATCTGCCCCTCAGGGCGGGGCCCGGGGTCCTCTGTGCTAATATCCAGATGATTCGGATGCAGGTTGAGTTTAGGAACCATTGGTGAAAGAGCCTGAGTGGTAATTATATATGTAAAGACACTTCTGTGAATAAAATGTATTTTCTTTGAGTTCAATTGAATAGTGACATTTGCTTATTTTCTTGTGTTCTTCACAAGGATCTTGCAACTGTAATTATAAAACAAGGGCACAATGAAATTAAATGCCTGCTTTCAATCTAATGAGAAATTTCTTTTACATTCCCCTTCTGGCAGATTAGTATTAAACATTCAAACACAAATAATATATGATAAGTAATAAAAATGATAGATAATTCAACAGAGCTACAGAAAGGTAACAGAATCTGAAGCCTTCTCTTAATGGGATCCATTAAATGACCACAAATACAGTTCCACCCAAGAGCCAGGAATATAAATTCAAGTATATAGATCTAAGGAAACAACTAGTTGTCTACAGAAAACTTGGAAATGGGTAAATATGCACGGGGCATCAATCTGTTGGCATTAGAGCTGATTCTAGACACAGGACCCACTGTTTCTCCTAAGAGTTTCTCTCTTTAAGTATCAGGTCACATTGATGACCACACATTGCATTTGTTTCCCCTCAACTGAGTTAATTTATAGTTGAGAGAGTGCTGTTGACTTTTCCTGCTAAGGAATATTCGGCACTTCTATTACAAGACTGACGTACTCACCCATGAGTTCATCCATTTACTCGCAAGCATTTATTAATAGTCTATGTGCAGGACATTTTATGTGTTATTTTACTGGATATAAACATTAGTAAGACATGATTAATTTCCTCTATAAATTAATAGTATAATGTAAAATAAAATACACACAGAACTTATATATGCCTAAGTAGACAAATGAATGAAAATAGTAATTTAAACAAGCAAAGAAGAAAGAAAAGGTACCAATCTGAAAGCCGGTAAATATTAACATGGGAGGCAGAAGCAAAATAAACACTTTTCATTTTGTAGTGGGAATGAAATGGGGATATTTACAAGGTTAACATTTAATGGGTCAGTGATCTTATAGTTTGTGCACAGAATAAACTCTGGCGTAAAATGGATCCACAGATCCATTACGGGGCCCCACTGAAAAGATGATGCTTGCAAACTTCAATTTCTCTTCTCTTATAAGAGCCTCAGTAGATTGATATTGTATCTGGAATTTCAATAAGATGCAAAATAATGTCAAAGGTAACACTTACGTTCAGTGAAATACTCCACAGAATTGAACCCTGTGTGATGTTGGTCTACTGAAGATTGCAGCACTCACAATGATTGCAAACCTCTCTTCACACGATTTCCAATTCCCTGTTAATACCTTAATGGAACTTCAAAGGCAGGAAGGCTAAATTGTCTCTCTGTAATTTAATACTTCTCTGAGGGACTTAATAAGCTTTAGAAACTATATGAGAGCAGTCCTATTTCTGTTCTAAATTAAATATAGGTGATTAAGCTTGAGATGTTTTTCCCTTGGTATGCAAGTCATTTCACCAAAGTGTTATTTAAAATATGGATCTGTATTTGGATTTAAGTTCCCAAACGGGACCTGTTCCTTTTGAAGATCAGGCACACGGTGAAGATGCCCAGTTCAGTGGGCGTGGCCGGGATCACGCGCTGCAGTAACACACACAAAAGGAATTGAATAATGTAATATTCTTAACACCTGAATTATTAAGATAACATGTCCTTTAACTGGAAGGGTTCCTGGGTGCTGTAAGAGAACACACAGGTCTAGTTCATGGACGACTCACATCGTCCTGTGCACCGTGTGTCAGCATAGGCGAGTGGAGAAGTTTATGCAGTGAGTGGGGCGTGAATGGGTAGTTTTCCCTAGAGACTCGATCAGTCGTGCTCCCTGCCGTCATCCCAGTATCTGTAACAGCATCTGGCACATAGCAAGCACTCAGCTGAATGCAGGAATGACTCCAGGAAAGATATCGAAAGCAGAAAGTGTATTTAGTGGCCAGTGAGGCTTTTAGCACATCTGCTTAGGGACTTTGTCAAGAGCAGAGACGTTCCAAGTTTTCTTTGGCTGGCGGCTTCTCTGCATACCCGCTTGTTGGCCCTCGAGGCGCAGGTGATATTTGTGAAGATAAGTGTGATAGGTGGAATTCTGAGAGGACCACCAAGGCACGCGAGCCCGGGCATAAACGCCCTGAGTGGTCTCCGCTCCTAGTGCAGGTGGGGCTGTGACCCTAACAGGTCATGGTTCCTGTAATTACACTGCAGGCTGCATTCAGAATCTTTTCCTGGGCTTGAAGAGACCACCAGCCTCACAGTGACCTGCTGTGGAGGCCACACGGCAGGGACCTGAAGTTGGCCTCCAGGAGCTGAGGGCGGTACACAGCCAACAGCTGTCAAGGACATGGAAACTCAGCCCTATAGCCAGAGGCAATGGCTCTGATGACACCAGTGAGCCTGGAAGAGGACCCCGAGCCTCAGATGGGAGGGACGCTTGAGGCAGCTCCTTGATTTCAGCCCAGTGAGACCCAGGAGGACGCAACAGCTCACCCTCAGCCTCCTGCCCCAGGGAAGCTGGGAACTAATAAATGTCTTGTTGTAAGCACTAAATTTGCAGTAATTTCTTATGCAGCAAAAGAGAAAAAATATAAGTAACCAAATAGGTTAATCTTAAGAAGATACCTGCCTACCTGGATACACCTGAGGTGGTGGGTGCTGTGTGTACCTGGGGACGTGAGAAGCCCACACTCCAAAGCCTCCCTTGTAGTTAGATCAGGGCTCAGTGTGAGCAAGTGAAGGTCAATGAACTTCAGGACCTTGGCCTTAAAAACATCCCTCAGCATTCCCTCTGCAGCTCCATGACAAGATGGTAGATGCCCAAGTCACTACTTGAAAAGAGTCACGAAAGGGAGACGCCAGTGAGACGCATCTCATGTGAAGTGAATCAGAGAAAAAGCTTGTGTAGCCTTGAGTTGCTGGAGTACAGGGCTGACTCGTTACTGCAGCACAGATTATGCTATCCTCACTAAGTCTCTTTTTGAACACACTCAAGTTTATGAGGACTCTGTTCAAGTAACCCCACAGTGTTTCTGTCCTTCACCTGAACTCCCACTAGTCTTCTTTAAATTAAGTTCAATGTTTTAAAAAGTAACCATTGAAAGGCAATTTCCAGAAAGGAGAATTCCAGTGGTGTTGCCATTGAACTGGAATGGGAACATCTGAAAACCCCGTGACGTGCTACCGTCTCCTTTCCTGTGCTGTCCAAGAAAAGAACATCTCTTTGGCTTTTGTATCATAGTGAAGAATTATCATGGCAACCTGTTTTTAACTGTTTAATGCATGGCTGCAAGTCCGACAGGGAGCATCAGAGAACTTTGGGTCCCGGGAAGCTAGCAGATGGGCCACCGCATGGCACGTGTACACACCAGACCCCGGAGCCCAGCGGCCATGGATGAGGACTCCACTCATAACTGAGAAAAGGAGTCCAGTGAAAACCTAACTGGAGGTCCGCCAAGGCCTCTCAGACGACGAAAATCTGCATTAGCAGAGCAGCTGCCTTTCAGTGTGGGCTGTGTCTGCGCAGTCTGGGTGCTCCTGGGGAGCAGAGTCTGCATTAGCAGAGCAGCTGTCTTTCAGTGTGGGCTGTGTCTGCGCAGTCTGGGTGCTCCTGGGGAGCAGTGCCTCTGCTGCTCATACATTTTTACTACTCCCAACAGATCCTGTCTCTCCCTCCAGAGCATCAGCACACTCAGGGAAGACCAGATGGAACAGTAAAGTCAACATGCCTTGGTCTCTAACCTCCTTTCTCATGGGACCCAATCCCAAAATAAACGAGCTGGGCATTAGAAGCAGAAACCACTTTTCTCTGCAAGAAAGAGTCCAGGGTGCCAGTGGCGGTGGGTTGATTCAGACAGCCTGGAGGCAGAGTGAGTGCACTAGCTACAGCTGTGGTGCAGAGCTTCTTCCAGGCCTGGACTCCCATTTCCTCCCCGCAGCTCAGGCTCCTTAGGTCTTCCTGCCCTGCCTGCGGGCTTTCTCTGAAGCTGCGGGCCGCACTGAGCGCATGTCCTGTGTGTTAGGCTACTCTTGCACCTTTGTAAGGAAATTCCTGAGACTGGGTAATTTGTAAAGCAAAGAGGTTTTATTGGCTTATGGTTCTGCAGGCTGCACAGGAAGCATGGTGCCTGGCATCTGCTAGCTTCCAGGGAGGTTTCAGGGAGGTTTTATTCGTGGCAGAAGTATGAGCCGGCACATCACATGGCCAAAGCAGGGGCAAGAGAGAGATTGTGGGGGAGGGACAAGCAGATCTCACAGTAACTCACTCTTGTGAGGATAGCACCAAGCCACGAGGGATGGTCCCCAGTGACCCAAATACCTCTTACCAGGCCCACCTCCAGCACTGGGGAGTACAATTAAACACAAGATCTGGAGGGGACACAGATCCAAACCCTGTCACCCTGCAAAGGCAGGTGAGAGAGGCTGTATCAGTTATCTGTTTGCTTCATAACGAGGTGCCACAGACTCGGCAGCTTAGAACAGCTACTTACCATCTCACCTTTCTGTAGGTGGGCTCCACTGGTTCTCTGCTTCGGGTCTCCCCAGGCTAACATCAAGTGTCAGCCAGGCTGACCTCTTATCTGAAGGTTGTAGGGGACTATCTGCTTCTGAGCTGATTCAGCTTGCTGGCAGAATGCAGTAGGGCTAGGTCCTGTTTGCTTGCTGGCTGTCAGCCAGGGCCCTTGCTCTCTAAGGCTTCTGACACCCCCAGGTGACCGGCATTGGTGTACAGATGTCCCTGGGACTTCAATGTCTCTTCTGCTGTGATATTTAAGGAGAGTGCTGTAGAAACTCCCTGCTTTTGAGGGTCATGTGATTCCATCTGGGGTACCAGGATGGTCTCCTTATCTTAAAGTCTGCTGTGTCATCTGTTTTAGCATCACTGGAGTGATAGCTCAGGTTCCTGGGACCAAATCACGGAATCTTAGGGGTGGAGGAGGCTTTGAATTCAGCCCACCACAGCCTCCGTGGGTAACTGCCAGCCATTAGGTGCTGGGCTGGCAGGGCATCTCCACCCACCCTCCCCTCCTTGGAAGGCCTCCCCAGCAGACACTTCACGTACTTCCCAAGGATGCCAGGGACGGCGGCCCGAGTCTCAGGCTGGCACCCACCCGGCACCCCACGCCCTGACTTTTCCTCCTGCCTAATTTCATGCGGTGCTCCCTCTCTTCTGCCTCCTGGGATCACCTCCCAAATGAACTTCTGCAAGGGCAAATGCAGATGGGCCTCCCTCCCAGTTGAAGATGAGGGCAGGAACTAGAAAACGTGACTTGTGATTGTTCTCTTTTTCTCTCTTTGAAAGGTACACAAGTCCTGGTTTTTGTTTGTTTGTTTGTTTTGTTTTTGTGAGACAGAGTCTCCCTCTGTTACCAGGCTGGAGTGCAATGGCGCGGTCTTGGCTCACTGCAACCTCTGCCTCCTGGGTTCAAGCGAGTCTCCTGCCTCAGCCTCCCGAGTAACTGAGATTACAGGCACATCCCATCATACTTGGCTAATTTTTGTATTTTTAGCAGAGACGGGGTTTCACTATATTGGCCAGGCTGGTTTCAAACTCCTGACCTCCTGATCCACCCGCCTCATGATCTGCTCGCTTCAGCCTCCCAAAGTGCTAGGATTACTGACGTGAGCCACCATGCCTGGCCCACAGATCTTTTTAAAATTAAATAAGCCTTTGGAGCACTTTTGAGCCCAGGAATCTCCTCAGAATTAATGGAGTATATCCCTTTCTCAGGGACCTGGGAGCCATCTCTGAAATGCAAGCATCATGAGTGAGGGGGCCCCCACACCCCAGTTCCTCTGGGAGGATAGGAGCCTAACTTCCAGAATACCTGACTCCAGGTTGCAAAACGACATCATGTCATACAGATATGACAAGTTGGTTTTTCCTCTGGACAAAGCCGGTAGCTAACATGGATGGTTAGCTAATGCACAGAGGAAAATTACTAGGTAAGTTAAGTGAGACAATGAACTGAGTGCCACAGTTGGTGCTGTCCAGTCCTCTTACCTGAAAACTGGTTATGGTTTATCTGGAGAACATGCGTGGACGTGAAACGGGTTGCATCTGCCTGGATATCTGAAAGTGCGAATTCCTTTCTGTCTGCAGTCTCTTAGTGGATTGCCTGGGACAGGAATCACATTGTGTTTTAATGCTTACTCAATAAGGAAAGTATTTTCTTTGTCTTCTACATCTGTAGAGAGGTTTTCTGAGTAGGAAAAAGATGTTGCTTTCAATGATATTTCCCGATACTTCCTGCACCCATGAACGTGTCTGAGTCCTGTGTTAGGGGGACACACCAGGTGCCTTGGGGACCCACATCCAGGGCAAGGCAGAGCTGTCCAGCGTCACCCACGCAACTCATGCCTGTGTTAAAAGATGATGTGAATTGGCCAGGCGCGGTGGCTCATGCCTGTAATCCCAGCACTTTGGGAGGCTGAGGCAGGAGGATCATGAGGTCAAGAGATCGAGACCATCCTGGCCAACATGGTGAAACCCCGTCTCTACTAAAAATACAAAAATTAGCTGGGCGTGGTGGTGTGTGCCTGTAGTCCCAGCTACTCAGGAGGCTGAGGCAGGAGAATCGCTTGAACCCGGGAGGTGGAGGTTGCAGTGAGCCGAGATCGCACCATTGCATTCCAGCCTGGCGCCTGGCGACGGAACAAGACTCTGTCTCAAAAAAAAAAGATGTGAGTTTAATGATGGAAGTATGCACAGGCATTTCTTCTAAAATGCATTTGTTTTATAACACAACGTGTGTTTGAGGAGATAGGCCAAAGGCTTCAGTGCTAATTATCTTCTTCCCCTGAGCCTCTGCTGAGAAACTCGTCTGGAGCTCTGCGCTGTCCTCTTTTCCACGAGGGCAGGATGTGCAGTCACTCATGGCCTGGCACCTGTCTGAGCTCTTTCCTTTGAAGTCTGTGCTCAGCCTTACAATTCTGACATTTTATGTGTCATCTTCGTGAGAGAAAAATAGAATCTCAGGACCCAAAACTCACTATGCCAAAGGGAAAGGTAAGCTTTGGAACTGCGTCGAGCAAAAACGGCCTCCCTTTCATTTCCAGATAGCTGTGATCTCACATCCTCACTTTATCTCAGGTACAATGTAGGTTTTCTGCATGAGAGGACTGTGCAGCTGGCTTCTCCTCTGCTCCCTTCTGTTCACATGTAAAACGTGGACTCACTGAGTACTGACTAGGGCGTCACAAGAATGACACCGCCTGCCTCACTGCCTGCCCTCCCTCCTTTGTCTTCCCTTTCCTCTTGGTCTTTCCCCTTTAAATACTGAAGTTTCCAAAACTCTCTTTGGAAAAAGCTCAGGTCACAGACCCTACTGGGACTTGTGTTTCTTTTTCCCAGGTGGGACTTCAACCAAGGCAAAATAAACCTGTAATCAGCTGAGATCTGCCTCAGTCACCCTTCGGTTTACACCTTCAACAGCGAACACTGTGACTCCCTGTAAGAGAGGGTAGCCCTTTCCCACCATCGTATCAGTGTTAGCCCCTGGCCTGGTTTTTGCACATTGTGACTGCTAAATACATGTGGGAATGAAGAAAAGTGCGGAGAAGAAGTTAAAAGAGAGACTGAGAACCTGGGAATGGTGTCCACGCCCTGCCGGTTCACCCCGTTGCTGCAGAGAACGTCACAAAGCGGGAAGAGCGCCAGGCTGCACACGCCAGCTGGAGGGGCCTCTAACGTTTAGGTCAGCAGTGGTTTTGCTGTTTCTGATTCATTCACAGGAAACTAGAGCGCAATGGGCCCTGCCTCGCGCACGAAGGAGAAGAGGTGAAGAACTAAATACTTATTCTTTGATGCGCTGGTGTCTTGCAGGCCATTCTGAATACATTGAAGCTGAGAAGTTGTGAACCCTGTTTATAAGACATGCTTGTAGGAGGTTGCGTGTTTTCACGTTTCTAAGTCATTTTACATTTTTTCTACTTCCTGAAATCATCATGTTAACACATTTTTCCTGATCGTCTTTTTGGCATATCATAACCTTATGCTGAGTAGAATATTGTTTAGTGACTTTAGCCTATAACTGGAATAAAAAGTAAGTTTACAATCTTGGGCCAACTTCCGTTACTATGAAAGGCAGCCTAGAACGCAAGGCTGAGAAATATCATCGTTGTTCAGGCCTGAACCATCTTCTGTGCCCCGTGATCATGGAAATTAGAGTGGGAAATGGCGGAACACGTGCCGCATATCCCCGATAGACAGGATCCCTTCTGATTCTGAATGTGAGCATAACTTAAAAAGCATGGAATTATCATCCAGATGCCCCACGCTCCTGCTTGGTTGTGCTATAATTTTCTGAAAGAATTTGGAAGTCACCTAAAGACCGAGATTCAGTTTCTTTGTGCAAGGATTGTTTCTGTCCTTTCTACTTTCCAGGGTTTTAAAATAAATATCAAATAAAACTGAAACCACATTTGCAAAATTATGACTGAGACAGTGAGAGAGATCTGACCTAAGCAACTCCATCTTGCTTCTAACTTCCAAGATGTTCTCGTTCATTCTGGGTATGTGAACTAATGCGGAGAAACTCAGTTTACAGTTTAGCTTTGGAAACAAAGACATTGACAGCCCTTTCCCAAAACACACCTCCTTTTTGTCTGAGACTACACAGCCTTGCAAGATTAACACATTAGCCACAAGATTAGAAATTGTGGTTTAGGAGTCCTGCAGCTGGGACTGCAGGATTCTCACCCTCCCTAAACTGCTCCTAAGATCAGTGCTTGAGAGATTTTGCAGACCCTGCACCTGATAGGTCAGCTGGCACCACCCAGATCCATAGACTGGCTCATCTGATCCTGTGGCCCCACCCAGCAACTGACTCTGTGCAAGAGGACGGTTTCAACTTCTCATGATTTCATCTCCGACCCAACCAATCAGCACTTGTGACTTACTGGCCTTCCCCCACCCTCCAAATTTTCCTTAAAAACTCTAATCCCCAGATGCTCAGGGAGACTGATTGGAGTAATAATAAAACTCCAGTCTCCTGTACAGCCGGCTCTGCGTGAATTACTCTTCATTGCAATTCCCCTGTCTTGAGAAATCAGCTCTCTCTAGGCAGCAGGCAAGGCGAATCAACTGGGCAAATATACAGGAAAAGATGAGGGAACACAGGCAGCATGATGGAAATAAGGAGATCTCAGTACAGGTGGGATCCAACTCATCAGAGCCCGAAGCTACTTAAGGTTTTACTTCTTTATTGCGAATGCCTTTGCATATGCAGAGCTGGGAGAAAGAATTTTCCGAGAGGACGTGGCAGACATCCTGTCTAATAATGCTAGCTTGTACTTGCCAAACCTTCAAAAATAGATATTTGGGAGGAGAAGGTGATTGTTTGTTCAACAGAGTTTTCCTAAGTGTAGACTGAATCTGTTTTTATAGTGAGGGTCAGAAAACGATGCCTCAGAGTGGAAGCCTCAGAAGCAAAGTCTCCCTCTGACATTCTCCTGCCTTCCTGTCTTAGATCCTCGTTCTCTCCCGAGGCTACCATAGAAACTAGGATCCATCTTTTCCAAAGTGAGTCATAGAAAACACAGCCTCCACTTTGGGAGGCCGAGGCGGGTGGATCACGAGGTCAACAGATCGAGACCATCCTGGTCAACATGGTGAAACCCCGTCTCTACTAATACAAAAAAAAAATTAGCTGGGCACGGTGGTGCGTGCCTGTAATCCCAGCTACTCAGGAGGCTGAGGCAGGAGAATTGCCTGAACCCAGGAGGCGGAGGTTGCGGTGAGCCGAGATCGCGCCATTGCACTCCTGCCTGGGTAACAAGAGCGAAACTCCGTCTCAAAAAAAAAAAAAAAAAAAAAAAAAAGAAAACACAGCCTCTTTTCTCCAAAGCCAGATGTAAAACCTGCCATAATCACTTTAAGGGCCCCCTGCCTTTCTGTGTAAGAGTCAGCCTTAAATAAATCTGTGATCTAACTTGTTTGACTGTAGGTTCTAAGACCCCCATTCCAGAGAGGGTCCTGCCCCAGACTTGGGATGAAGGAACCGTGCACAGAGAGGCCTGGCGGACTCTGAGCAGACAGGCCTTGTGGGTGTGGCCACTCAGTGGGTTTACCTTGCCTGCTGCCTAGACAGAGCTGATTTATGGAGACAGGGGAATTGCAATAAAGAGTAATTCATGCAGAGCTAGTTGTGCAGGAGATGGGAGACTTATTATTACTCAAATCAGTCTCCTCAGGCATTCGGGGAATCAGAGTTTTTAAGGCTAATTTCATGGGTGGGGGGCAGCCAGTGAGTCGGGCATGCTGATTGGTTGGGTTAGGGATGAAATGATAGGGAATCAAAGCTGTCTTGCACTAAGTCAGCTCCTGGGTAGGGGCCACAAGATCAGATGAGCCAGTTTAGGGATCTGAGTGGTGCCAGCTTTTCCATCAAGTGCAGAGTCTGCAAAATGCCTCAAGCACTGAACTTAGGCTTTACAATAGTGACATCACCCCAGATGCAATTTAGGGAGGGTCAGAATCTTGGAGTCTCCAGCTGCATGACTTCTAAACCATCATTTCTAATCTTCTGGCTAATTTGTTAGTCTGCAAAGAGATAGTCTAGTTCCCAGGCAAGAAAAGAGTATGTTTTGGGAAAAGGCTGTTATTGTTTTTGTTTTAGACTAAAAACTAAATTTCTTCCAGAGTTAGTTCAGGCTACACCCAGAGATGAACAAGGACATCTTGGAGGTCAGAAGCAAGACGGAGCTGGTTAGGCCAGATCTCTTTCGCCGCCTCAGTTATAATTTTGCAATGGCGGTTTTGATGCGTTTTCCCAGACAGTCTATTACTATTAGATGTTGGTAGTCTACAATTTATTAGATTATATCCCTTTTGTACCAACCCACTTCTGCACAGCTGGCCCTGCTTCTTTGAACCTAAGCATAAAATCAGACCGCTTCCTCCATATCTGTGGGTCTTTGTTCTGCAAGCTTCTGTGTCCCATAAAAACGAGATTACATAAATGTGTTCTGCTGTTCTCTTGTTTGCCTGTTTTTGCTCTAGTGGAGTTGGTCATGGACCTTAGGCTGAGTGAGGAAATGGATCACGTCTTTCTGCCACTGAAATTCAAAGTGGCAGACTTCAGCTGAATTTCACAGTCAGTGCAGTGTGCGAAGGGCATATTTATTTTCACATGTAAGATATGAACATTTCTCGAGGTGCCCAAATGTGCAAGCTATATATTTCACATAATATTTCTTAAGATTATATAGTTTGTTGCCATTTTATGTGAACGACATGTTTTTTAGAAACTTAACAACTTTCCATTTGAAATGCATTTGCAAACAATAGAAATATCGTCTAACCAAACAGCAATCTTAGCTTTATTCACATTCTCTTCTTCACTTATATGAAGCAACTATCAGTTTCACTCCAATGTAACCATGGAAACATAGTAGAATTCTGCAATAAAAGAAAAGAAAATAAGAGAAAAGTAAAAAGAACATCTAAGAACCATTCAAGGCAAGAGTCACACATTCCAGCAAGATTTGGTAGGAAAAACAGTTCCTTACTGTGTTACAGCAAAATCGAACCCGGGGGAGGAGTCCAATGGGGTATTGTTGAGAGGTCATTTTCCTACTGCAGAATGATCAACCCTGTTCAAAACCTCGAGGACTGATTTGTTCCAATAGCCTCCTTGCTTGGAAAACTGCCTCGTTTCAGGTTATTACAATGAAAGAAGTTGACCAGAAAAGCTCTAAAAATATTTAAAGTTACTATGTAGAAGTTCTTTCAAACTTACACATTGAATAGTTTTTCTCATTTTACTTTGAGCTTTGAAAACTTATTTAATAATTGTTTTTGAAATATACTAAAAATACACAAAAAAGAGACTGAAGCTGGTCTGGTAAATTATTCTAAAGATGCAACAACTTTATTTAACTTTTATATTTTGTCAAACATATCTCCATGTATTAGTTTCTTAAAAGAGGCAGAACTGATAATTGATTCTTCAGGAACATAATAAAGTAAAGCATTTTTGGTAATTGCATGAAATTTTCTGAATGACCCTTTTCTTAAAAAAATAAGCAGCAGTTGATGTTCACGTCTGGAAAATTCTATTAAACACAATATATTCTCAGTTTATAAAATGCATGTCCTTCATGGCACGTTCTAGATTTCAGTATTAGAAATGTGCTTTTAAAATTGTTGACTTTGATGCTCTCCTAGAGAATCCTTAATTCACAGTAACTTCATGGCCTTTTGCAACAAAATCAATTCCATTTCTAGCTTTAAATACTTTTCAGCCAACTGAGATGATAAACATGACTTTACACCTTACAGTAACGACAGCGTCCAACTTCCCATTTTCTCTGCTTGAATGAAACCAGTAAAAGTAGACTTTGAAAATCTCTGTGTTGATGTCACAGGTTCAAACATTACACAAAGGACTCCAAATGTTGTATATTTTAAATTAAATATAGAGAAGACCTATCGGTAAACACAGTGGCAAGAGAAATTGACTTAGAGAGATCAAGGTTAGGAGGAAAAATAAATCCACAACAGAAAAGAAAACGTCTCTTATCCTATGACCAAAGATTAATATTGAGACAGCAAGATGACTGTGAGATACGTGTAGCCAACCATCCCGTTTGGTGTATTTTATAGAAACACTCCCCCGCCTCCTTTTTTTTGGTATTGTATTCATAGAAGAATTGCACTCTACCTGGTGTGAAGGTTTCTCAAAAGGTCCAGCAAAGCCTTACAAAGTGTTATCACTTAACCTCTATTCTCTGTAACAATACATCTATTTTAAAAGGAGTATGTCTCTATTGTAGGAACGTTACAAGAACACTGGCTGGGTGGGAAGCGTGTCTAGTTCTTTAGAACAGAGCAGCAGGGAAACGTGAGGGCTATTCAGATGTGGTGTACCATAAACATTCCTATTTTTCTGTCTAATGGGCATTTTATCATTGATTTTTCCTGACTTCAGGGGTGTCTGAAAAGCTGTCATATTCCCCTAGATCCCATTCAGCAAAGCTGCAGCAGGAACGTGATCAACCCCACCCAGCTGCGTGGGCATCCCGGTCATCAGACGCACTCCCTTCCTGAGTGCACGCTGGCTGCACACCCAGCGGGCTCCGTGCTGCAGCCACAGTTCCCAGACAGCAGTTCACTACAGGGACAGAACTCAGGTCGAATGTTTATAGGCTTCTTGTTTAATAAAATAGGTATTATATAATTCTTTCTAAGCTGACGAGAGTTACTACAGATCATTAAAGAAAGGTTTTTCTCAGCCTCAGAATTTAAAAAGTTAAAAATTCATTAAAAAATTCCTTTTGTTTTCATACAATTGCCTTATTTATAAAAATTGTGAGTCTTATCCAAAGTATTGTAAAGAATATATATTTAAAATAATAACTGGCCAGGCTTGGTGACTCATGCTTATAATTCTAGCACTTTGGGAGGCCAAGGCAGGAGGATAACTTGAGGTTAGGAATTCAAGACCAGCCTGAGCAACATAGCAGAACCCATTTCTACAAAATTGTTTTTTACAAATTAGCCAAGCATGGTGATGTGTACCTGTAGTCCTAACTACTCAGGAGGCTGAGGTGACAGGATCCCTCAAGCCTTGGTATTCAAGGCTGCAGTGAGCTGTGATGATGCTACTGCACTCCAGCCTGGGAGACAGAGCAAGACCTCGCCTCTAAAATAAAAAATAAATAAATAAAATCACTGAGGATAGGTCCATCAAATTGCTAAAAATACAGAAACTGCATCTTGTTCTTTATCAATGTTCCATTATGTCTGTAAACACACAGAGCGACTGAAGTGGTGATCATCAGATTTTCAATGTGGGGTCACTTGGCTGACTTGAAAAGTGGAAAAAATTATTTCCTGAAAAAGAATGCCTAGGTCTGAAAACAGTGATGACAGCCTCCCACATCAGAAAACCGTCACTGAGGGGCGTTCTTGGTGCTTCCCTGAAAAACTGGGAACACACCCTCACTTTGTCTTCTCTAAGAGAAGGAGGCTCATATCTCAAACCTTTACAATAAAAGTAAGAAATTCATCAGCAGAGGGTCAAGGAATGGGTTAATATTTGAATATTATTCAGTGTCTTCTAATGGATCTATCTATGTCTATAAAGAATACATTTACAGAGAAATAACAATTTAAAGTTCATAAAAAACAAGGATAGGGAAGATGTTGGAAAAATAATCTCTAATCAGTACTAATGAGTATGTAAGTTGACATGGAAACTTTCTTGCTGACTTGGCAATATAAACACAATTTAAGCCATTTATACACGGCATTTCGCTCCTAGGTGTGTGCTTGGGAGAAGCTCTCCATACGAATAAGCAGATGTGTAAAGATGTGTCTTATCTGCAGAACCTTGACGGGTCTCAGAGTTTACCTGCTTGGATGCCAACCTGTTAGCCTGCCACGGTTTCAGGGATGCTGGAGGAGACTCAAGACTCCTGCCTCAGAGACAAAGACGGTTTATCACGAGCTCCAACAGCGGCACCCAGAATGCCATCACCTTTGTGCCAGTGCCCTGAGCAAAATACTCCCTCAGAGCAGTGCAAGCATGCCTCGGTGACAGCCGCATATGCAGTGGGCTAAGTTACGGGAAGCGGAGCCTAAGCTTTAGGGACCTGAATCTCTTGTAAAGGGCAGTGATCTGTGGCCCCTTGCTTCAGAGGGAGACACTGTATCCTGGGCACTCAGCATGCTTACCTTAGCCGCTGAGCTAGACACTGTATCTTCCAGAGCTGCAGGCAAACCCAGCCTGTGCACAGCAGGAAGACGCTATTCCTTTCTTCCAAGGCTGCTCATGACACATGCATCTGGAAAAGATAGTCTGGAACAGTGGGAGGGGTTTCCCACTAAACGATGTGTAGAAGTGTGAGGCACAAAACCCATAAAAACAGTCTTTTAGAGTAATGCAGTGTTATCCCTTATATAAATGTAGGTTACTACATTGCTATGGGTTTTAGAAGAAGTGTGTGTGTGTGTGTGTATTCTTTACATACAATTTTAAAACATACTGTTATGTATTTACACATGGAATAATTTTTTTTCCAAATAAAACTACACAGGAAAAATACCCAACAACTTTAGCTATAAGAAGGAAGAGAGAATGAAGTGTTTTTGTCTTGGCTTGATATTTAATATTTGATTTCTAAAAAACAATTCTAAAGAAGTAGAGCTTAATTTGTATTACATTTTGATAATGAGGACTCATTAATTTTGATTACAATGCTATCTGTCGCTTTTAAATGTATATATACTATAAACACAACACACACACATATAGTTCTTCAAAAAAATTTAATATCTCAAAAACAATAGTCTACTTAGACTATGGCAATCAGAATAAATGGATTCCTGATTCTGGCCATATTTCTTGGAGGATACTTGATTATAACATTCTGAATCCCCATCATTCTTACCAAATTACTCAAAAAAGTTGTGCCTCAGGTTTGAAGTCTTAAAAATACAAAAAGAAGTGCACTTGCTATCGAGAATTTAGGGGTCTAGTGTTCCCCCGCGGGGCCTGACTTAATCAGACCCTGACCTGCACTGTATGGCCCCATCTGTATTTTTGGGAGTCAAATATGACGTTACACATCTTCTTACTATGGTGTGGGTTATTCACTTGCACTGACACTCCATTACAAAATGTCTGGATGAGCAGTTCAAAGGTTTACCTCGTCTTCTGATATGGTGTAGGTTATTCAGTTGCATTGATGAAACTGAATTATAAAATTATAAAAATCTATGATGGACAACCCCATCTGCATTTTTGAGAAGCAAATATGACTGTCACACATCTTCTTACTGTGGCCTGGCTTATTCACTCGCACTGACCACTCTATGACAGAACGTATGGACGAGCAGTTCAAAGGTGTACCGAGTGCCGCAGTTTCCCGCGGTGCCATGCTGGAGCAACGTGTCCTAATCACAACCAAAATAGGCTTTGATGGATCTAACAGACCTCGTCACGTTTCAGAAACCATGTTGAAAATTCCTGCCCCACAAAAAACTTAAAATCTGATTTCTCAGTAATAAAGGAAACATAAAAGACTTTTGCTTTTTAAAAGGAGAAATAGTAAGACACGTGAGTCAGTTTCACAGCATAAATCACGCATTTCTTGTGTCGAAACCGAGTTGATGGGAAGACACTTGCTGTCAGTGTGGTACCCATTGTTAATTGATCACCAACCTTACGTCAGGCACTGCCCACATTGCCCAGGTACCCGCGATTCTGAAATAAAAATCTCAGGGGCGCCCGAGCTCTCCTAGGGCTCACATTTCTAGTGGCCCAAGACCAGAGCACACATCGAAATGGACAGAGGGGTTTCAGGGCTGGCAAGAATGTGAGGAAGATGCAAGGGAGTGGAGAGCCCTGAGCATCAACGTGCGTGGCATCTAGCCAGGGATTGTGACAGTGCAGACGGCAGCCACTCCCCCCACCCCTGCAGGATCACTGCCTGTTCACATGTGGACATGAATCAGACAATGAGGCTTCATCCTTGACTTTGCGGGGCTCACATTCTAACGGAAGAAACAGAAAATTTGCCAATAAACATTGATTCAAAAATATTTATTTCAAAGTGCCCATGTCAGGCCACGCATGACATAAAATAACCCCAAGAGCAATCTTTACTATGACTCAGCACTTATGGTATTCACTGTTTCTATTATTATTAGAACTCCTGTAGCACTTTACAGTGCAATTTCACACATGCTTCATGCAACTAAGTCATTAGGGATGATTCCAAGTCCTTCAGTGTGGGAAAAAGCCTTTCTTTTCATGGTTATGGCCTCTGTGATCTTTCCCCACTTCCCCTAACCATCTGCCTCCCAGCATGGCACCAGCGGAGGGTAGGGCCCTGCAAGGCATCGGGTCTGTGACGGGCGTCTCCTGGGTTGAAGGAGGGGCTGCCCTGTGGCCCCGCTCACCCCCTGGCCGCCATCATTCCCTTCTTTCACTCTTGATGTTTCTCCTGCCAAGTTTTTTTCAGCTGGAAATGCCTCTTTAAAAAAAATACCAAGGGAAAGAAAAAGGCAAAGAATGACATAGTGCTGACACCATCTTATTATCGTGCATTAGTAAGTCTCACATCTCCCCAAAATGAGTAAAGCAAGCTGTACCCCCAATGCCATGGGCACGTGCCCTCAGGACCTCCCAAGGCTGTGTCACGGGAGCGTCCTTAACTTCCTAAACTGAGGCCTGCCTCAGCTATTTTGAGTTCACATAGGTTATATTTTCCTTCTTCTGATGTTGAGAACCAGAGCTCTTCGTAAATTAATTTAGAATACTTCCTGTTTCTGTTTTGCAAATCTCTGATTAAATAAGAATTACATGGAAGTCATCAGGATCCTGGAACAGTTAACCTGTTCTTGACCTGAGGGGGTGATGGTTCTTCTCCTGTGACCTCTGACACAGTGAATGTTTCATAGAGTGACTTATTTCACACATAATCTGCACAGAGGGGATGGTGACTGACCGTTCTTGGCCTGGGACTTTGTCTGGATTTCTGACTCTGAATTCAGTGAAAGTAATGTGGCTTTTCAGGTAGGCAAGGGAGGAGGGGTGCAGCATAGCAGAGTCCCTACACGCTCGCAGAGGTGGCCCTGTCCCACTCCCCGCCCACGCCACCCCTACTCTGCCCCTAAGCATTTCTGCAAGAGTGAGTCAAAATCGCTGGTAAAAGTCCAAATTCCTCAGGTGTTAGGGGAAAGAAAATAGTTTAAAACAGTCTTCTGTGAAGACTTAATCTGCCATAAAATTCTTTCTGGAACTTGCAATTGTTGGTGTAAAAACATGCAGATTTTCATACCGTCACTGACTGATATTTTATAATTTGAAATGAACTCAAGATGCAAAAACTTATCATTGGTAAATGCATTTTTTCTTCCTTTTGAAAACAGTTTGCACACTACTAGAAGAAATGAATCTGTTAACATCTGCTCTTACACTTCATTTCAGGGAGTGAAATTGGAGCTTAGACAATGACCTAGATGGGACTGTGTTTTCCACGAGGGAAGAAGCAGAGCTGGGAGGTCTTTGAATACCTGGGCTGGGGACGCTCAGAACACCGCGGGCTCTGGGTTCTGCACCAGGCCCAGAATAGCGGACCCTCGGCCGACTGCCTCTCAGTGGCGTGATGAAAATCACCGTAAGGCAAAAGGGCAAGCAAGGTACAAAATGAGCTGCAAAACTCGATAAAGACACGGGAGAGAAATCGGTTTTCTAAGTGGCCAATCCCAGTGCTGGCTTTCGGCTTTCACTTTCTGGAGCCAGGAGAGCTCATGAAAATTTTTTCCTTCTTTATTTAAATTAAGCTTTTTCCAGGTAGTTTGTGGCTGTTTTCATATTCTAAAACTTGCCAAAGTTTACACTTCAATAAAATTGGCTTCTTTACGTTTAAGATTTCCTGAGACTATTCTTACAATAGAATCAATGGGATATAAAATGCATTCCAAGTTCCATTTCTTAAATTCCCAAAAGCATTTGTCTAATCATTGAGGTTTTGAACTCAATTACAGTTTTCTCAATATTTATGTTTCATGTGCAGGTAAGGAAAATGGCTTATGTAACTGGAAGATGTGACTTATATTCTGAATTGGGTGGAAAACGATAAACTTTTCGTGTTTCATGGATTGTTGCAGACTGAGGAGTAACCGTGTGACTGCAAGTGACCAGCGTGATGCTGGGAGGATTAGACAGGACACGGAGAACACCAGCCACCATCAGCCAGCACGACGCCATACGCCACGTTTTATTTCTGAGAAGTTTTTTCAGCAAAGTGTGAGGCATTTTTTTCCTGAATTAGTTTCACTTAATTATATATATTTTAGCTTAGTAATAAAAGTAAGGAAAGGACCTGGATCATTTGTTCTCTTAATAGTTGTGTTAATAAAGGCTTTGCAGGGCTAAATCTTTTTCTTCGCTATGTGCTATCAAGGCATGTAAGTCTTAATCCTGGGGTTTGGAGTAAAATATCGTATATCTCTAGTCTGTATTTTTTTAACTCTCAGCTGTAGTGAGACGTATTTAGTATATAACAACTGCACATCATTCACGTATACGATCTGGCCAGTCTGGACACGTGCATACATTTCCGTCGCTGCCCCCACAGTCAGGCAAGAAACATCGTTATTGCCTCCAAGGTTTTCCTTGTGTCTCATTGTTTGTTTTTTTTTTTTTTTTTTTTTTTTTTTGCTTGTTTAATGTGAAATCCACCCTGTTGACACAAACTGTAAGCACACAAAAGCATACTAGCCCTGGGCAGCATACCGTACAGCAGATCTCTGGAGCCGACTCATCTTGCTGAACTGTAACTTCATGCCCTTCGGCCACTAACGCCCCACACCCGCTCCCTATGCCCCGCTCAACCCCGACCTGCTGTCTCCTCCTCTGACTATTATTCCAGAGGCCTCCTATAGAGGAATCGGGCAGTGTTTGTCCTGTGACATTTACTTCAGCATCATGTATTTCAGGCCCAGCCTTGTTGTCAAAAATGGCAAGATTTCTTATTTTTCCAAGACTGAATCATGTCCCATGGTACGGATATGCCACATTTTCTTTATCCCTTTATCTGTCAGTGACCATTTGACAGTTTTCTTGTCTTGACTGTTGTGCACGATGCTGCAATACACATGGGTGTGCGGATGTCTCTTTGAGACCCTGATTTCGATTACTCTGGGTCTATTCCCGTAAGTGGGGTTGTTGGATCACAGGGTAATTCCATTCTTACTTTTTGAGAGACTCCCCCATACTCTTTCCTAAAGTGGCGGCATCATTTTCCTGTTCCCACTGTCAGCGGCTGCTGTCCACACACCGGCAGCAGCAGGGAGGCACTGCTGGGGCTACAGACTCCAGGCAGCTGGTGGGAGCCCCACCCTCCTGGGCTGGTTGCTGCAGCTGCCCAAACTGCAGCTGTGGATCCAGCCTCCTTGTGCTCTTGGAGGGGCCAGGAGCAGGTAGGATCTGCCCTCCTGGGTGCAGCTGCAGTCACCCAACCCGTGGCTGCAGTCCTGGGCCTCCCACTCCTTGGAGCATGCAGGCATCAGGAACAAGAAGGAACCCCGCACTTCTGAGAGGGCAGGGCAGGAGGGAACTCCACTGTGGCTGACCTCCCAGGCTCAGAACTGGGCATCTCTGCAGCCTGCACCCTCGAGGGCTTGGGAAGGCCCTCCCCCTTCCCCCAATCCATGCAGGCTCAGAGGTGTCTGCTGCTGCTGCCTGGCCTCTCTCCACCTGCCATGCCCACTCCAATCTCAGAGCAGGGATGGGATTGAGCCCTGGGGCTATGAATGGCAGTGGCAGACAGATTAATTCCTGGGCAGAAGGGGGTGGGTCCCCAGTAAGCACCCACCTTCAGGCCAGGGAGGGCAGGGCTGCCAGCCCCACAGACTGGAGTGGGGACTCCTGGTGCCTCTTCCAGGCCTGCCCATGGCCTCCCATGGACCAATTGGCAGGCACTTCCTTCCCTCTGGGGTCCATAAAATCCCTGGACTCAGAGCAGGGCAGAGGGAGGACTGCATGACCAGCTGCAGAGAGGGGTACTTTCCCTGCTGATAGCTGAGACGATGGGACACCAGCTGCAGAGAGGAATACCCTCTCCACTGAGAGCTGCAGAGACGACTTGCCAGCACAGATGAGCCACTCTCTCTGCTGAGAGCTACAGAGACCTGCAGGAATGTCCAAACCACTTGCCTGCAGAGAGGAGCTATCCTCTCCAGGGCCACTTCAGGGAGCTGAGCATTCCACTGGACGACCTGCCTGCAGAGAGGAGCTCCCCACTCCTCTGAGCTGTTCTGACACTGAATAGAACACTTTGCTTCACCGTTTACTTGTCTGTGAACCTTATTCTTCCTGGATGCAGGAGAAGAACTCGGGCAAAGGCACCACAGCCACAGGGGTTTCCGGCCAGAAAAATGGACGCCCCAGAGGTTCCCTAACATCTTTGGAAGTGTGCAAGGCTCCAGCCTCTCCACAGCCTCACCAACCCTTGTCATCTCTCTCTCTCTTTTTAATACTGATCATCTTGACAGGTATGAGGAGAAATCTCATCATGGGTTTTGATTGGCATCTCCCTGATGACTAGAGAAATTAAACATCTTTTCATATTCCCATGGTCCATTTTTATGTCTTCTTTGGAGAAATATCTATTCGTGTCCTTTGCCTGCTTTCTAACTGGGTTGGTGTCTTTTGTTTCTTATAATGAATGCAATATGCTACAATTATTGTAGGTCTATTTAAGATTTTATCTATAAAAAAACGTGGGAAGCTGATTTCTTCTTTTGTTAGTTGTATTTGACACCTAGAAACATGAAAAAAAAATCCCTGTGTATGTCTGTAGGTCTATTTAAAAATTTATCTATAAAATATGGGATAGTTAGAATGAACTGAAATGTAAAAAAAAAAAAAGTGGGAAGCTGATTTCTTCTTTCGTTAGTTGTATTTGATACCTAGAAACATGAAAAAAAGTGCCCTGTATATGTGAATTCCAGCAGCTCCTCTTGGCTTTTTAGTAGAACAAGCATCAAGATAGTTGTGACTTAAATGTATTGGCGCAGTGTAAGTTCTGTCCGTCCAGGCGGGGGCTCTTTGCAGGTTCTGTAGCCTCTCTTTTGGAAACCTGGACACCTAGGGCTTTACCTTCAACTCTGTCTACTGAACTGGGCCTTGCAGAGGAATCGACTTCAGAATGAGTGAACTGCACCCAACAAGCACCATGTGACTGGAGGCGTTCCCCTGCGGCCTGTAAGAAAGCCAGATGTAGTCTACCACTTTTATTTCTGAGGAAACTGTCAAGCAAGATGTGACACACTTTTCTCCTGAATCAGAGAAAGAGTTATCTCTAAATTATTAGTCTCACTGATGTATACATTTATTGGCTCAGTAATGAAATAAGGCAGTGACATGGATTGTTCGTTCTCTTAATAAAAGTATTCCTAAAAGTTTCGCAGGGCTAACTCTTTTTCTTCACTATGTGATATCAAGGCGTTTTCATTATTTACTGTGATGTGTAATAATAAATCCTTGAGTTGAACAGTCACTAAATGATGTGACTGTTGTGACGGTACATTTGTCTTTTTTTAAATTTTATAAAGTAAGAGTTATTATTGGAAATGTAAGGGAAAACGATTTTTGTTAAAATCTGCAATAATGGTATTAACCTATAGTTGGTAGGTCAATATGTAGTCTTCTATTCAGGATTACGTAGAGATACATTTGATGTAATATTCTGAGGGAGTTTCACTAACTCTCTTTCTCTTTCACATCACCCGAGGTGGCCGCTAAGATTTCTGTCTCCTTGTCTATCCTATGGCTTTTTAAGGGAAGTGATTGTTTTGACATGTGTAATATTAGGATGCCAATTCCTGTTTAATGCATTTTAAAGACTTTAGGAGGTTATATCAGCAAGAAACTAGCATGAAATCGTCTAGTAGAGATCCCTTGCCATCTTTCTTCAATTGTGTTTTAGCAAAGATCATTTGATTATCACAAGGAATGCCAGGGTGTTAATGGCCAGCACTCCGGGTTTCATTTGTCATCTTCGAAGCGTGGAAATAGCACAAGATGCACCTGTCGTTTTGGTTTATTTTCCCCAAATTTAATTTTATTTGTATTCTTTCAGTTCTCTTAGCCACTTGACATTGACTCCTTTGGCCATTGGATATTAGCCCATGCTAATCAGAATACTTGTATACATACAAATTTTATTGAGAATTAAGTAACATTTTGAAAAATACAAAACAGAGAGACACAAAGTCAAGTAAGTTCACTTTCTCTTTCCTGTCCTCTTTACAATGGCCTGCTAATTGCACATTTTCCATGAAATTCTGAGTGCAGCTGGACTATGTGTCTAGCTAGCCATCAGAAATTCAGTTTTGACCAAAAAGTACTACAAATTCACAGTGTTTAAATATGCTCATGCACATTATGCTATTTCAATAGTAAAACCATAGGTATCCTGTAGTCTTTCTCTCAAGAAAACAAATCTTTGGCATCATTTGTAGGTATGACATAATTAAAGGCATAAAAATCCATCAACCAGTCAATATCAAGCTGTTTGTCAATGATAAACTATTTCAGAGTACACTATTGAGCCCTCTTGATTACTGAATTTCATAAACAAAGTATTTTACAAGGATAACTGACTGCGATGCTGCATTTAATATAATAGTGTAAAACAAATTGAATGTGACTGTTGGGAAACATGTCTGACGGCCTGAAATAGTAATCCGGGGCGTGGGGCCAGGCGATTGATTAGAAAGCAGGAAGGTGCTGTTCTTGAATTATAGTTTTATGAAATGAATTATGTATAGAAACATAGGTCATTTCTTATAACTAAAATACCATTTACCATTTGTAATGACACATACTGATTTTTTTCTTTAAAGTTTCGACTTGACTGACTATTCTACTTACTGCAATTTATCATTGTTTGTCAGTTGATGCGTTTAATCTTAAGAGATTAGGTCTTAAAGTGGCCTTGTTTGGAAGAATTATTTTAGAAATAAAGTAGAAATGATTTTTGAACTTGCACCCTTTCTTTTTGTATCCTTATTATGAAATCAAATAATAATTTGTTTTTACATGTAGGTGCATACTTCAGTCAAACTATTAAAATCTGTACGTTTGTGGATCTGTAGCTTTCTGTGAGGCGCAGATAATTTGTTAGAATAAAGACGTACCCCATCCGCTAGATTCCCACTGAGCTGTGTGCTGTGGAGTCACAGTGACACATATTCAAGACTAAAACACCTTTTCTGCACACAACAAGTTGTGTTTCCCGCCTCCTGTGCTAGATCATTTAGGAATTTAATGTCCTGAGACTGGCTTCCTGTTTTTCTCTAAGTTTTCCATCCTTTTTTCTTTGAGATTTAAACTTTATTCCAGGCTCCCAACTTGAACTTCTATCTACTGCTGGGAACAAGATCTCGGCACGACTGGAAGATCGGAATGAAGGATGAGCCACAATCTGTTTGGAAGGTGGCTCCACAGCGGCCACGGACCACACCCCATCCCCCTCCATTAAACAAGCCTGTTAAGAACTTGGTCCACGAATGCCATTCTCATGCCACCAGGGTAAAGACTTTGATGCCCAGGTCCCAGGTAGAGCCAGATCCTTCAGGCTTCAATGCACAAGGCAACCTTGCTCTATGACAAACAGAAAAGAGAAACCCAAAGGCTGCAAAGAAGCCCACCCCGGCATCTACAGAGTACTTCCCACTGGAGTCTGTGGACACATTTTCCGGGGTCTGCAAACCTAGATGGAAAAATTACATTCATATTTTTACTAATTTCAACCTTAAATTTACATTTCATTCTGTTGTGAACATGAGAAACAAATCTAAGTATTTTATGCAGTATCTATCTATCTACCTATCTACTATCTATCATCTATCGTGTATCTATCTATCCATCTATCTCTATCTAATTATCATCTATTATATATATCTATCTCTAACCTATCTTGTCTATCTATACATCTATCTATCATCTATCATGTATCTATTCATCTATCTCTATCTAATCTATCATCTATCTAATCTAATCTAACATCTATCTATTCCCATCATGTATCTATCCATCTATTGCTCTAATCTATCGTTTATCTACCCATCATTTACATCTATGCATTTATCTATAATCAATCATCTATCTATTCCCATCATGTAGCTATCTATCTATCTATCTATCTATCTATCTATCTATCTATCTATCTATCTCTCCAGCTATCCATCTATATCTACCTATCATCTCATCTCTCTCTCTCTCTCTCTCTGCATGGCTTTATTTCTAATTGAAATCACAGGTGCATCTCTAACACTTTACAACTGTTACAGATACTTCAAAATATTTGTGTTCATTGCTACTTTAAAGTTACGGTAGAGATGACAACGCAGCATCTCCTATAATGTGTTAATAAAGATGCATGGTTGACTGTAAAATATTTGTTCTTTGTATTTAGCTACCTGGATTTCACTTTGGTTGGCTTCTTTTGTAATCCTGTGGGGTTTTTTTGTATGTATATATAAACATCATTCATACACGAGGTACATAAGCTTCGCAGACCTTTCAGGGAGGTCATGCTATAAAAAGGTTGAGGACTCGTCGGTATTCCCAGCATTAGAGCTCAGCTTTGTTGAGGTGCAGGTGGTCTGGGACTGTGGTCAGCATCCTTTGCCACGTTGGCATCATGGGTTTTTATACCAGAAAGTGGTTGGACATAGCCCCTCTGACTCAGGACACGGGAGCCAGGGGAAGCCCCTTTCTCTTCATTGGTGACACTCAATTGTGATCTTAATGCAATGCTTTGGCAACTGATAAAGTTTCACCATAATCTAGTTTCTTGGAAATCCATATCGGCAAAAAGAGATAGGCCAAAAGACACAGCTGATACACGTCTTTTAAAGATCGGTGCTTCAGCATTCAGGAGACATTACTTGGGAAATTCAAGAAACATTTGCAGAAGAGGATCTAGCATGGAGCTGGAAGTCCAACAATGGTGAGAAAGGGCTTCACATAGTGAAATAACAGGGTTAGTACAATAATATCTGTTAACATATCCCGTGTTATCCATAACTCTGCTTTTTTATATGAGTGTAATGGAACGTGGACTGCAGCTTACCTTTTGAACTACACCATTAGCAAGTTCCAATGTTAATACATTATCTTCAAAACAATTATTCTTAGAGGCTGTAATAATAATAAATAGAATTAATTTAACCATTCTCCTAATATTAAACATTTAGATTGATTTCCAGCTAAAAATGATAGTCTTAGAAAAATTTTCATCCATATCACATTGTATGCAAATTATAAAAGTATTTTCAAAAAATGTCTTACAAAGTAACATTTTACCACCTTTGAGAAAAATTATTAGTCATTCCACTGATGATTGTTTTTAATAAATTTCGTAGGTTTTTATTGCTAAAGTGAAAAAAAGAATTTCTTGGCAAAAGAAATGCAAATCAAGAGGGTTATAAAAAAGGGCATCCTAATTATATAAAACATCTTCTCCAGCTAACTGTCAGTCAGCAGGGGAATAATCAATTCTTTTTGTCTTCTATGCAAACAGTTTTAAAAGATATTTGTTCTTACCCATAATCTTACCAGAAAGCACTTGCCAGAAAGCAACCAAGACCTCATGACATTAACATTTTCATTAGGACTGAGAAGAAAAAATCATATCTTTGGAGTGTTAGAATAGACTGGGTAATTGAGCAATTTCAGGGACATATAGGGAACCTATGAAAAATGTTTTAGTGGAGAAGCTGAAGGAAGCAAGAGAAGAGGCAAAGAAAAAAGTGCAAAGAAGTTTAGGAAATAAAAAATGTGAACCTTATAATAGGGAAAACATGTAACATGTAAAGATTTTAATAAGAATGAATGCGGTTGATGCTAGGGTCCTGAGAATAGACACTATTGACAGAATTACAGGGGCTGCAATATGCTTCCTTATTCTTTCAAAATATTCGTTTCTTCTCAGATAAGAATAGGGGCTGTGGATAGGAGAATAGGGGCTGTGGATAGAACCATCACTTCCTCTTGAAATCTTAGATAATGGAAGACACAGACAAATCTAGAGAGGCTAAAATATCACGTCCTATTACAGAGACAAGTACAGGGTGTTAGGCTGAGTTTGGGCAGGGTGCAGCCTCCCTGGAGGAGTAAAGCCCAAGCTAGGTGCCGGGAGCCTGGAGGGGCTGTGTCTGGCACTCCGCCGGGGTGCAGGGGGATGACAAGTGCCGGCGGGAGCTGCAGTCAGGACGGGAAGGTGAAGCCAGGTGAGGGGCTCGGAGGCCAGCCTTTCCTGATACTTGGCTCTTAGCATGAGGGCGATGAGCAGCTGAGGAATGGATTTCAGCAGAGAGATATTCAGCTCTTAGAAACGTTGTTCTTGACACTGCAGCGTGGCTAATGGGTGGAAGGAGAGCAAGAATGGTGTAAAAGGAACTCCTAAGCAGGCTGTGCTGCTATCAGCTGTGGGTGCAGAGACAGCCCCAGGGCAGTGGCACAGGCTGGAGAAGCCCCCACAGTCAAGAGCTTCGGAGAGTGGGCAGATCCAGAGGCCTGATGTGGACTGCCATGCACGTAGGCCTGGTGTGCTCCTGTTTGATGGCCAGAGTGGGCGGCTGGAGAGAAGCCCCGTTTGTAATTTTCCTGGTGCCTGTTCCCCAACCATGGCTAATCCAAGCTCCCAGCAGAGGCTGGAAGTTCAACTCCCTGCCCTATCCTCCCACTTCACTGCAGGGATCAGAGCAGCCACCCACAAACTTACACTCACAGGGATTAGTCCCCGCTCCTCTGGAATCACGTATGTGGGGAGCACGTGTTTCTCTCGTGTTTTACCAGAGTAGGGTGGGACTCGCCAACAAGTTTTCCCGCAGCTGGAGGCTGTTTCCCTGGTACTTTGGTCAGGGGCAGGCTGTGTGTGGAGTTTTGTGTCTGTGTCTGCTGGTGGCCCTGGCTTGTGGGCTCTGCACACATGTCTGGGGTGTGTAGGAAGCCACAGAAAAGCCAGAAATCCAGAGCACACCTGGCCTTGAGTCCCAAGGCCCCCTGGCCTCCTGCCTCCTTCCTGCCTTTCAGTGTCCCTGAGTGAAGCTGCATGCAGGAAGTATCCATGTGGAGAGTGTGTGTGTATGGGTGGGGGGTGCTGGGAAGAAGGGGGTGCTGGGAGGTAATTGAATCACGAAGGCAGGTCTTTCCCGTGTTGTTCTTGCGATAGTAAGTCTCAAGAGATCGGGTGGTTTTATAAAGGCTGCTTCCCTGCACATGCCCTCTTGCCTGCCGCCATGTAAGGCATGCCTTTGTTCCTCCTTTGCCTTCCACCATGATTGCGAGGCCTCCCCAGCCACGTGTAATGTGGGTCAATTAAACCTCCTTTCTTTATAAACTGCCAAGTCTTGGGCATGTCGTTATTAGCAGTATGAGAACAGACTAATACGTCTTAAGTGTGGCCATGGAGGGACATATTTGTGAAAGTTGTGAAAGTACAAAGAACCCGAAGGAAGGCACGTAGCCTCTAAAATCTTGGGCATACCATTTACACTCACACGGCATCTTAGCTTCTTTCTAAAGACTGCACTTTAATATGCCTAAAATCATTAAAGCAAAAACCAGGCTTCCACTTGATCTTTCACAAAAGGATCTTGCTTTTGTCAATCTTAGTTTTTGTTTCTAAGACACTAGATCAGCCGCCCATTTTTAAAGAATCAATTGATTTTTTTCTAAGAAGCATATTAAAAATTCTAACTATTAAAGTTGCTAAAAATTCATTTTGAGGCTCTAGTCTATTTATTTAAACCCTTTTTAGGGAAAGTAGGTCTTAAATTTTATATGAAATAGCTGACATGTTGCATGCAGAAAAGTGAGAAAAACTCTTGTGATGAGTACTTCTTCTGAGATTCCTTTAACTTCTTAGAAACACGGATCAGGAAGGCTAAGCAGATCCATGATCAGTGAATCCAAAGGATGTTGGTCAAGGAGAAACCTGAGGTCAGATCCAAAAGAGAAGCTGCCTTCAGCCACTGGGGAGGGAGCAGTGACTTCTTGCACCCCTCTCCGTAGGTACGGGCCACTTAGAACTTCCTGCGCTCATGACGATGTGACAGTGCTAACTGGCAGCCACAATTCACCGCACACACACATGTGGAGACAGAAACTTGGTCAGGCAAAGAGGCATCAGCCAGCTTCTAACAGGATGGAATTGTTTTCTGTGGTGAAACCGAGTGTCATACCAGATACCTGTTGACTTTAGTAGCCATGGCACCACGTTCAAGAGGCCAAAGAAGAGACTCGGAGCCAGCGAACAAGACACAGGCTTTGTGTGAGGGGACTCACATACAGGGTGGGCCAGTGGGGGCGGGCTGGACAGGAGGACCACCGTCGTTTGTCAAAAGCATGCAGTTTATACGGCAATTTCACCCAGCACCCCCACCCCGCCCCAGCAACCTCCACGTGGCAACCCCTGTTTCTTAAGTTACTGCTGTCAGGTGCCATCTGCTGTACACTGAGAAACTCATTTCTAGGCTTGCAGAAAAGAATAAATACTGGTAGGATATTAAAAGTGCCTCAAAATAAAGCTTCCTGCTATTTATTTGTCTGAGATTTCCATTTTCAAATACCCACACAATTGGTGACAAATTTAACTCTGGTGAAGAACAAGCTCTGACCTACAGTGAACAGCCCCTGTGTGTGCGCTCCATGGGAAAGCTCTGACAGTTAACATAAGGCCAGTCAACTCACTCTGGCCAGAAAAACAATTGCCTGGAAAACTGTTTCACCAAATAACATCTGGCCTTCATGAACACTAATGCATTGTGGCTTTCAGTGAACTTCCATGTGGGCCAAGAATATTTTGAAATATTTAGAAAACATATTAAAAGATTTGTGTAAAATTTCTGGCTTTCTGGACAAATAGAAATTGGGTATTTGAGTCCTTGAAGAGAATTTCTGACTGGCTATATGTGTATGTTGCACTTAATTAACAAAAAATGAGCATGCAACCTACTGACTACATGAAAGTCCCATCATAAGTAGCACAGAAAATGCAGGTTTAGGCTGGACAAAGTGGCTCACACTTGTCATCCCAGCACTTTGGGAGGCCAAGGCAGGCGGATTACTTGAGGCTAGGAGTTTGAGACACCAGCCTGGCCAACATGGCGAACCCCTGTCTCTACTAAAAATACAAAAATTAGCCAGGCAAGGTGGTTGCACACCTTTAATTCCAACTACTTGAGAGGCTGAGGAATGAGAATTGCTTGAACCTGGGAGGCAGAGGTTTCAGTGAGCCAAGATCGAGACTCTCTCAAAAAAAAAAAAAAAAAATGCAGGTTTAATCATTTTCATCTCGGCTGCACATCACTGGAATTCTAGGGAGACATTATCCTACATAAGTGCCTCTACTTCACAAACTGCGTCTGCCGCCTGTGGGTTCAGCCCTCCGTGCTGATGAAAGTCCGGTGGAAATGAAGCAAGCAAGCTACGGTAAAGGAGATAGAATCAAATTGATTTCTTTTTACATTTTTGTAAGCTTCTATACAGATTACTTTGAGTTAAGATGGTAGAGAGAACAGAAAGGCTGAAAATTTCCTCTCCCCAGTTGTTCGTACAGTCTTTGGAAACTGTCAGAGGAAAATAAATTTTTAGTAACTGCAGTAAAAATGCACAAAATAAAAAGAAATGTTTCAAATTCTCAGAAATTGCACAGTCAAGTTTGCTACTGCAGATTAAGAACGAAGCCCTCTGTAGACAGAGAATCATTACTTCTCTCAATTTATTTAAGGAATTGAAGTTTCTCCCACCTCTTGTCTACCCCAGAGACTTTTCAACTTCCACTGCTATTTGCAGCACATCTCTGTTTGCAGTGACCAGAATTCCGTATTGTGTTCACCGTGGAGTGCGCCTGGGTCCTGGCTATTCTCATCGACCTGCCTGACGTTTCCCACAGGGCCGGCTGGACGTTTGTGCCGCAGCTCAGAGTGTGCATCTAAATCAGCCTGCGAGCCGCAGTGGGGGACGGCGGAGCACTGAGGGGAGCCGGAGAGGAGCCGGCCCTCTGTGGGCCAGAGGGAAAAGACATCATCATATGCAAATATCTCCTTCCTGCCTTGATGGAGAGGACGACGATGCTACCATTTACCCTGGTTTTGCCATGTGGCAGGCCCTGACCTGAGTCCTTTGCACACATTACATCATTGAATCCTTTCCATGGACTTTTGAAGTAGGAGCTATTCTCATCCCATCAAGCTGAAGTCCAAGTTCGAGTTATCTGATTCCGCTATGAGGCCCTGATGGGGAAAAAAACACCCTAAAGGAGAAGTTTTACTGAAACAGAAAGGAGAGGCAGCAACTCCTAATCCACTTTCAACACACCCTGTAGCAAATTTGACTGGAATGCAAGAATAATTTATTAGATAAAATACTATACTGTATTGCAAAATTCAACGGGAAAGAATATAATCGTTATATACCTATCAGTGGCCAAAAAGCATAGGCTATAATTCAGCAGTCATTCATAATACAAACACTAGCTAAAACAGGAGCAGGTGAAACTCATCTAAGCGGGATGAAGACTGAAAAGCCAACAGTGAGCATCAGATCAGCGCCCTCAACCTTGGCTGCTCATTCGACCCACCTGAGACCCTTGAAATTCCCAAGGCCCCCTGTACGCCACCAAATGCATCAGAATCTGGCGGGGCAAGAGCCGGGCATCAGTATTTATTTTAAAGCTCCTCAGGTGATTCCACTTTGCAGCCAACACTGGATAGTGCCGGGTTAAATTAGGGAAGTCCAAAACTGACATCATCAAAATCGGAGACATTTCATCTGAGGTGTCTGCGCAAAATCCAAGCATCAGTTGGTCTGAAATACTGATCTCAGGGCTTGGCCTTTGCCTGAGGAGAATTTGATGGGTGTTTTGGGGACGGGTTGCTGCCCTTGAGAATTAGAGAATTAGAACTCCTCAAGTGGTTTTCATCGAGGCGTCTCCAGAACATCTTTGGGGAAACTGCACTCAAGGTAAGATCTGGCCCAGGCAGAGGGCAGGACTTGGTGGAGACGGAACATGGGCTCCGCATTTCAGAACGGGCCGCTCCGCCAGCTGGTTAGCGCGGTGTTCCCACCAGGAGCTGCGGTGATGGGGAAGATCCCGGGATGTCTCTCCGGTTTGCTTGTAAGGCTGGCTCCGCGGGCACAGATGTTACCCGTGGGGGGTGTCCAGGTCCTTGGCGTCTTGGACGAAGAATCGAAGAAAACTGACAAAGAAAAGAACAAAGCAACAGAGGTTTACTGAAAATGAACGTACAGCCCAGCGTGGGAAGGGACCCCAGCAAGCAGATTAAGAGCCGGGTTACAGAAGCTCCTGGGGTTTAAACACACTCTGGAGGTTTCCCATTGGTTACTCGGTTTACACCCTATGTAAATGAAGTAGGGGCTCAGGAGCAGTCTGGTTGGTTGTGGGAGGGAACCAATCAGGGCTGAAGTGAAGTTGCAAAGTAATAATCCTATGCAAATGAAGACTTGGCCCGTGAGCCTGATTGGTTGCAGGAAGGGTCCAATCAGAGGTACTTTCAATTTTTCATCTGCCACACAGAAACGGGCAGAGTTGCAAAGGGAGGAGCCTCCGTCCTTTCCACTTGGGCATGGAAAGTTGGGGTTTTCGTTTTGATTTAGTTCTAGGAAGTCAGCGTGGATCGGCCTTATGCTCCCAGCCTCCAGGCCCTATTCTCCTGCCTCACAGAGAGGACAACTCCCAGGCTGAGCACCTGCCAGAGCTCAGCGGTGGAGGGCTGATCGTGCCCTGCAGGCCTCTGGGAGAAGGAAGCTTGGCTCCCCCGTGAGATGGGGAACAGTGGGGCTGTGAGGTGGGGTCTCAGATCAGGACGGGGATGTGAGGTCATCCTGGGCACGTGGCCCTGGACTGTCCCAGGGGAAGCCCTCTCTCCACTTCCTCGATTCCTTCCCAAGCCAAGCCCAGCAGCCAGGAGGCATCAGCGGTTACAGAAGACTACAGAGCTTACAAAAGGCCCACGGTGCACCTGTGAGTTTGCCTTGCGAGTCCACGCGGGTGGGTGAAGAAATTCACCAGGTACAGTGCTGAGGGTAGAGTCAGGAGTTTTTAAGTTGTAGAAAAGAGGAGTTTATGTTGGTTGTGCCCTTTAAGAAGCACAGGGGGCCCTCTGGGTAGGGAAGGCCAAGACTCTGTTCACACTTGGGGTACTCAGACCCGTGGCTCCCGGTCAGCAGGAGTTTTCTGCTAGGTCCAGTTGGGGTCTGGGTCCCACAGAGTAGATGACCTGTGGAAGGTCCGGATTCAACTGGCTCTGACGCAGCAGCTGCGGCGAAAATAACATCCAGTTGTGTTTCCTCCCCGGGTTCTGCTCTGAGCGGGAAAGCTCCCTGTGCACGCCGCGCACGCGGGAAGGCATCCGCACCAGCACCGAACCCTCGGCCCCTGGGCTGCTCTTCTGCTGCTTCAGCCCTGGGCTGAAAATAATTAAAAATCAATCTTTCATATCAAAGGAACCCTGTTTTCTCATCGTATTACCGCAATTTCTTTAACATTGGGACAGATACATCCGTATGTGCATTTCAGATTTTCAGATGTTTTCTAATCATTGAGTTGGGAAGATGATATTTCTCTGCAAAGCTTAGTCATGTAACACAAAGTATTAGCCAATAAGTAGCTGTAAATCCAGCTTCGCTCTTAATCTAGTTCAAGGTAGGATGTCAGTAGGACTGCCAACACCAAGGAGCTGAAGTTAATTCAAAATAAAACCACCATGTGCCAAGAGCCAGCTTTCCTAATAAAACATTAAGAGTTAGCATGGCCGTTTGTGAGGACCCTCGTCTATGTTACCGACTGTTCTACCTGAGATAGAAACGGAATGTTACAGGGGGTGGGTGCATTAACTAGCCTAAGTGCTATTTTACTTGAGGAAACTCAGCGCTTTGCCTCTTAGAATCATCTTTTCAGACTTTAACATTGGTTGAGGAGGAAAATATTCCTCTCCTGGCGGGGGTCGTGCGGGCGAGAAGGGTCCGTGGTGGGTGCAGTCGCTCTGGGGAGGAGGGAACAGGAGAACGCTGCCACAAGGAAACAGCTCTGAGCTCGGTGTGTGGCATTTTCTGCAAAGTCCTGCAGAGCCACCCACCTTTGCAAGTACTGCACCCCCCAACTTCCCCCTTCGCCAGAGGGCCTGCACCGGGAAAAACGGGGCTGGGGAAGATGCCCACGTCGGCCCACTTGTTTATTGTGAGGGTTAACAAGATGAGGCCAGGCTCCGTGGCTCACGCTTGTAATCCCAGAACTTTGGGGAGCAGAGGAGGTGGTCGGATCACCTGAAGTGGGGAGTTTGAGAACGGCCTGAGCAACATGGAGAAACGCCGTCTCTACTAAAAGTACAACAATTAGCCAGGCATGGTGGTGCTTACCTGTAATCCCAGCTACTCTGGAGGCTGAGGCAGGAGAATCGCTTGAACCCGGGAAGCGGAGATTGTGGTGAGCTGAGATTGTGCCATTGCACTCCAGCCTGGGCAACAGGAGCAAAACTCCGTGTAAAAAAAAAAAGGCCAGGCTCAATGGCTCACACCTGTAATCCCTGCACTTTTGGAGGCTGAACCAGGTGGATCACTTGGGGTCAGGAGTTCGAGACCAGGCTGGCTGACATGGTGAAACGCCCTCTCCACTGAAAATACAAAACTTAGCTGTACCTGGTGGTGGGCACCTGTAATCCCAGCAACTTGGGAGGCTGAGGCAGGAGAATTGCTTGAACCTGGGAGGTGGAGGTTGCAGTGAGCCCCACTGCACTCCAGCCTGGGCAACAAGAGCAAAATTCCATCTACTTTCCCCCACAAAAAGAGATGATAACCAGGAGGAGCCTGCTTATAATTAGGTCATTCACTGGTCCCTTCCCTCCCTCTTTGCTTCCCCAGTCTCCTTCCCTGGCCCCACTCCCCAGGTACACACCGCAGCGTCACCGTTATGCTCCGGTCAAAGCCCTGGTTTTCTACATGGCACCTGGCCCCTAAGGACTTCTCAGCTGTGCTCCTGTGGGGTTGGGCAGGTATTTCCAAGTTCTGAAACACAAATCCCTTCTTTCTTAAATTCAGAGGTAATTCTAAGACGTGAGGTAGCTGTTTGTTCAGTTCTCTCTATTTACCATTGTGTTTGCCTGTTTACTTTCCATTATGTAAATGGGTGCACTTCTGAACTCTTCTTCTTCGTTATAATAATTTCTTATTTGATCCTCTTAGATTTTTAAGTGGAGAATCATTGGCTGTGAATAATCATTTGTCTCCTGCTTTCCAGTGACTGAAACTCTGACTTATGTTTTCGTAATCTGTCTATTACCGTTTGAATTTCCAGAGTAATAGTACTAAATATTTGCCATTTATGGAATTTTCAGGTTTTCCTTGACGTTGATGGGGATATATGTCATGCAGTGTGTCACAAACTGTGTTCTGTAGCGCACTGGTGTGCCCTAAATCCAAAACGGGTTTTTTTTTTTTCTGGAAAAAGTAATTTTGAAAGGTATGGAATGAAATATTAAGTGTATCATATATCAATCAATTGTATGCAACGTGTTTTATAAAATCTGTATTTTTGTCAAATTTTTTGAGATAGAATTTAGCGACAAACTTCACCCTTTTTAAGTGGATACGCTGAAGAGCTTTTGCGCATGCATGTGGCTGGCACGCACTCCTGCAACCAAGATCCCGACCGTGTCTATCACCCCCGCGTCCCCTCGGACCCCACCACTGCCCACCCACACGCCTGACACTCACTGGTCTGCTTGCTGTTGGATGCTTTTGTCTTGCCTAGAATGCCCCATGAGAAGCAGAATTCCGTTTGGTCTTTGTCCCTGCCTTCCTTCACTTAGCTCTACGACCTTGAGAATCGTCCGTGTTGCTGCATGGTCAGGATTCGTGGCATGAGTTTCACAGGTTGTTATCTGCCACCTGTTCCGGTTGCGCCGAGTTTGTGACTATATAACCGAAGCTGCTGTATAATAATTGTGTGGACACGTTTTCATCTCTCTTGGATGAATGCTGAGCCTTGAGATTGCTGGATCCTACTCCAGACGCACTTTTAACTTTGTAGCGAACCTCACTTCTTTCCTTTCCACGTTTCCCGTGAAAAGGGGCTGGGCTCTCCAGCCGCCTCACGTTCCTGCACTCGAGCGCCGGCCTTGTGACTTCAGATGACGTCGCTTTGTTCTCTGGTGCTGTGGGGCCTCTTTCTCTGTCTTTGTTGGCGATTCGTGGGCCTTCTCTGGTGAAATGTCTGTTCAAATGTTTTGTTCACTTGTGTCGTTTGTCATATTTTTGCATTATAACAATTCTTTATATAATTTGGAATTAAGATCTTTATTAGGAGGGAGTTTGTAAATATCTTCTCCCAGTCTGTAACTTATCTTTTTATGTATTTATTTAATTTTTATTATTAAGAAATAGTTTAGGTGTACAGAAAAGCATAGACAATTTTCTAGTAGGAATCTGTTAATGTGTGTTTTACAATGTTCCATTTCTCTGTCTCACTTCACACCAGTTTCCCACTTTCAGTAGAATAAAAATAAACATCAACAAACCTATATATGCAATTGTGATTGTCTCAAATTCTCATTTACTTTGATGACTTTTTAGATAATGTTTTACTCTTTGGTGCATAAGCGTTATACATTTTATAGCATTAATAATAATTTCTTTTATTAATCAACAGAAACTCTGCGTGTTTGCCATACTTTTAATGCTTAGCAATGGAATTTTCTATGTTTTCTTATTATTTCCCCACTCATAAATGCATCAAAATTGTCAGGACATAGACTTCTTGGTTCTAAAAATTATCCTTATAAATATACCACTTTGAAAACACTGATAAAAAAATACCAAAATAAATTCAGCACTGCAGATGTGAAATCTCAGATCAGCCTGATTGTTTGGATGTAACTTTTTACTTTGCAGTTTACCTTATTTTTCTATGTTAACAAACTTTTAATATAATAGATTCAGGATTTGAAACCAGTGGAGGAAAGATAAGCACTCAATGAGGAAGACCAGAGAAAGTGCTCCGAGAGGCAGCTGACCTGCAAGCCCGAGAAGTCTGGCTGCTCTCTGAAATACTTCAAAGGAAAAAAATATAAAACACCACAGACAAAACACTTTGAAGACAATTTCCCCCCAATCTTAGCACCAGGATCATATCAAGAGTATGAAATTTGATGTTGTTTGATGGCATGATAAGAGCTCTAGTCCCCTAAACTCGCTGTCCTGTGACCTAGACTGCATTTCTAGCATTGTTTGTAGGAAGTCGAGGAAGATTTTTGCTCTTCTGCAGATGCTGAGGTATTGAGAAGAGGTTAATAATATATCAGGAACTGTTCAGAGAACATGTGCCAGAGGTACCTGTTTGATTAGATAGGTGCCCTTGGATTAAGAATTCAACCGTTCGAATCGTGTTTTGAGAAAGATAAGGAGTCAGTTTTATTCTAATGCTTTTAGCCATATGTACAAATGGTAGAGAGGAGAAAGCTATAATAACCAGGTTTCTCTGAGGACAGTTGAGGCCACGTGTGCCTGTTTAACTATTTGAAGACACATCTCTTTACAATAAGCACTTCATGTTTACGATGATTCTGACAGAAATTCTACAGTTACTTAGAGATTAAAAAAGGGGGTGGGGCCTGGTCAACATGGTGAAACCCCGTCTCTACTAAAAATACAAAAAATTAGCTGGGCACGGTGGTGCGTGCCTGTAATCCCAGCTACTCGGGAGGCTGAGGCAGGAGAATTGCCTGAACCCAGGAGGCGGAGGTTGCAGTGAGCCGAGATCGCGCCATTGCACTCCAGTCTGGGTAACAAGAGCGAAACTCCGTCTCAAAAAAAAAAAAAAAAAAAGGGGGGGTGGGGAAACTGTTTTGAATGGGGGATATAGATGCCATTGAATAAGTTGCAATTATGTTTTCCTAAGGTATAGATAAGATGAGATGGTGTTTCTAAAAAAATTTTTAAGCATAACTTTAAACAAATTTAACATTTTTCTGGCAAAACCACTTTTGAGTGAAAATCTCCTTCCTTTGAACCCAAGGAGTGAAATTATGATTGTACCATTGCATATTTTGTAGCATTAACACGGACGTTGGCACCAGGGCTGGGCTCAGGTCTCCATTTGTTCTGTAAATACTATGTGACCTGAGCTGTATGAATCCATGTTAATAATCTCCATCTGTGAAATGTAGATAGACCGCATTTCCTTACAGAGGTGTTGTAAAAGTAAAGTAAGTGAAATAGCATTCATTTCATATCCCTTTTTGGAATTAAGAAAATACATAGATGATAAAATGAGACAACCATTCACACACGAGTAGGAGTTTTGTGAGCATTTTGTACCCTGCTGATTGCACAGAAACGAACTTTATTTTTTAGGATGGTGTGCAGAGGCATGGCACATCCTCGACACTCCCACTCCTGGTGCAGACAGGCTGGAGCTCAGGAGGGGCAGTGAGCAGAAAGTGGCCAGTGTGGGTGGCTCAGACCCTCAGCACCAGGCTCAGTTGCTCAGAAGGGAGGGCACAGCCTGCACCATTGGGCATCGGAGTGCAAAGCCATTGCCCTACCCATCCTGCCACCTCCCTGGATGGCACCTCCCTGACTGGTCTGGGGCTTGGAGGATGCCATCCCCAGAAATAAGGGACTCAAGAAAGGAGCCTGCCGGGTGGGCTAGCTTTTCTCCAGCATCCCTACAATACCACTGTCAGCCATACCTTTAATTGGAAGATGTCTGCAGACTATGCTCACAGTTCACAACCGTTGTTAAATTTAGCTTAAGGCTACTGCCTTACAGATTTTACGTGCAGCCCAAGGGTTTCTTTGTACACAGTGAACTGTCACTTAACTGGATGTGCAAACAGACATAACCCACTCTTGTGCCAGTCACAGGCGACCATCCATTCAGACCATGTTCACATAAGGCACGTGCCAGCTGTTTGTGAATCTCACACCTTTTTCTGTACTTCACTTTCCTTTTTCCAACCATAATATCTGACCATGTGGTGTATTATTCTGTCCTCCAGCTGCTAATAAAGACGTAACTGAGCCTGGGTAATTTATAAAGGAAAAAGGTTTAATGAACTCACAGTTCCACGTGGCTTGGAGGCCTCACGATCATGGTGGAAGATGAAGGAGGAGTGAAGGGATGCCTTACGTGGCGGCAGGCAAGAGAGAGCCTATGCGGGGAACCGTCCTGTATAAAACCATCAGATCTCGTGAGACGTGTTCACTACCATGAGAACAGCATGGGAAAGACCTGCCCCCATGATTTGATCACCTCCCACTGGGTCTCTTTCATGACATATGGGAATTATGGGAACTACAATTCAAGATGAGATTTGGGTGGGGACATAGCCAAGGCATATCATGTGGCAACCCCAGAGTTGCTGTGAGCCTATTCAGAATCGTTCTTTGCTCAACTGTAATCTGTTAAATTTAACTTGTCTTTTCTTTATCGCACCATCATAATTCATTGATGTGAAAAACACTGGCATTCAGGCCATGGAACAGAAGGCAGGGTGGAGGAGGGTCCCGGCAGCCCTGTTTTTTCTGGGTGTTGGTAGAGAGAAGGCCAGTCTTTAAATGGAGCCTCTTGTTTCAGTTTCCAAAGGAATTACTTTGAGAAGCACCATATTCCGCTGAAAACAGAGTAGAAGAAGCAGCAATGGCCATGAATGTGGAGTGGGTGGGAGGGGAGAGTGAATCTGCTTCACAGAAGGGTAGGCAGAGGGCGTGGCTCCCAGTGCTCTGGACCCCAGGCAGCCACTCACGTGGCTCCACTTCTACAGGTGTTGGACCCAGAAAGAGCAGTTTTTTCTCACTTCCCCTTTGTGTTGCCTGGAAGTTTTGCCAGCTGTCCACATGATCATCTTCACTTTCCTCAGCGTTTTTCTGCCACTTCCTTTCTGGCTTAACTTTCCCTCCAGCTTCAATCTGTTCTTCCTTGTTGTTCCCTTCTTTTGCAAAGCCCCTGTCTTTGTTCTTTCTCCTTTTTATTTCCAGTTCAGCGATGAGCTTCATGATCTGTCCACGCATCTGCAGAGCTCTGAATCCTCATCCTCTGATGCATTGCCCTTTATGGGTTTTTTTATGCATTGGTGCCTGTTGAACCACACCTGGGGCCCCTGCCTCTGCCCAGGCCCAGGGGCCACCTGTGGGCTTTGTTTTCAGCTTTGAGAGTCGTGTGTGCTTTGCCAGCATCATCTTGATTTTTGTCAGGGTGCAGTCACTGAAGTAACTGCTGCAAACCCTTATTTCCTCATCCACCCTCCCCATCAGGATGGCCTGCAGAACTTCAGAAGGCCTTGTACTGATGCAGGAGGAGCCAGGAAAGACTGGTCTATCTGATACTTGGACTCAAAACCTGCATTTGTCTGTTCTCTCACTGCTATAAAGAACTGCCCGAGACTGGGTACTTAAGAAAAGAGGTTTAATTGACTCACAATTCTTCATGGCTGAGGACGCCTCAGGGAACTCAGAATCATGGCAGAGGGGGAGAGGCATGTCTTACATGGCAGCAAAGGGGGAAAAGCCCCTTATAAAACCATCAGATCTTGTGAGAACTCACTCAGTGTCATGAGAACAACATGGAGGTAACTGCCCCCATGATCCAGTCACCTCCCAACAGGTCCCTCCTCCAACACATGGGGAGTATAATTCAAATTACAATTCAAGATGAGATTTGGGTGGCGGCACAACCAGATCATATCAAGACCCAGATCTTCCTTCTCTGTGTCTCACCTCACAGAAGGTCCTGGGCCCTTCGTCCTGGTTCTCCCCACCACCATCTGCCCTTGGCCACACTCAGTCACTCCTGAGCAATTCTTAGGCACACCTTTGGGCTCCATTGGCAGCTGGAGTGTGGGCACAAGTTTTAAGTCAAAGCCAAAAGAAACAGCTCTTTGCATCTGGCCTGTGGGTCATGAGGAGAACCACACAGCTATCCCCAGCCCACCAGAAAGCTCTGAGACCCCAGGGCCCTTGGCTTTTCTCACTTGACCTCATTTGCATCTCCCCTTCAAGAGTGGAGGGATTTCCAGCCACCAGGATCATCCCTGATGCAAGAGCGGGTGTGAGAATCGAATCCAGCCCAGCCCCAGTTGCTCCATGTGAATATTATTCCTTAAGGGGGAGTCCAAGGTCTCCACAGCCCCTGCAGTTCCCTGTCATGGAACTCTTCCTGTGTTTAGCTGGTCTCACTTTTGCTTTAAGGAGGAAGGGAGTGGTTTCTTTTCTTCTGCCTACAGAGGGATAATGATGAAGATGGGTCGTATTTACTTCCCTGGACTCAGTGTTTTGTTTTCCACCAGAAAAATTGCTTTCAGAAAGAAAAAAAGGGCTACATGATAAAGGGAGCATGAAAGAAGCTCAGATGCTGTGTAAATGCAGAACAAGAACAGCTCCTGGAAGGTTACAGATGCTTCTGGAATTCCAGGTGCTGCCCCTCAGCTGTCGCAAGTATCAGGAGAGTCTCCAGGACGCTGATGCCATGGGAGTGCTGGCTGCTAACCACTATTGTTACCTAAGTGACTCCTCATGAGGAGCAGAAGTCATCTTCCCTATTTCACTAGTGGGGAGAATGAGGCCAGAACGTCACAGCTCGTAAGCGTCAGAGCTGGAATTAGAAACACGTCTTTCTTATCTCAGAGGCTGGGCTGGTAATTTCCATGCTAGAATGCTACCAATTAAACAGAGAAATCTATAAATTATGCATACCGCTCAAAACTCTTGAAACCCTTTGTAACAGTAATAAACAAGAGTGGCAACATACACAGTAAATCCATGGATTTCCATTTTAAATCCGTATCCTGTATTACTTCATGGTATCCTCAGAGACCACGCGATGCAGAACGTATACGTAAAAATTCTGCAGTGAGCTACTTGTTTTCTGTTCCAGATTCCTATGATGAATAAGTAGTGTGGATGGGATGTGTGAGTGCAATTGTGATTCATGGTTTAATTTTCCTTCACTGAGAAAACATGCAACTGCCCTTTCCTGTGATAAGACTTTTTAAAATATGGGAACCTCTCAGAACCAGTATTATTCTGTTCTCAGTTCCTTTTACAACACTTGACACATATGAGCAAGTTTGATATACCTGCACAATAAATATATGCATATTTTAAAAGTTGCTGGCATATTGAAAGAGAGGTAGGATGGCGGGAGATCGCCCCGAGAAATCTGCAGAAGGGGTAATTTACTCCACAAAGAACATCAGGAAAGGGCAGGTGACAGAGCCCCACCCCAGCTTCCCTCAGAGGCTTGGATGAGCCCCTGAGGGCGGGAGCTCGCTCAGCCTGCATCTCAAACACACCACGCCCTTTTCCTTTGTGAGCTGCTAACCAGTGATGTTCACAGATGTAATGGTGTCAGGGCCCCAGCTACTCCCACACGTGAAACAGCTTCCCTGGCAAACACCTGGTTTGAATCAAGCCAGCTTGATGGAGCTGCCACAGTGAAGAGCTCAGGGAAAGTTGGCAGAAGCTCCAGGAACAGTTTTCAGTTCTCTTTAAAAGAAACACTCAGTATGAATCACACAACATGACGTACATTTGGACAATTTTACCTTTTTGTATTTTTCAGAGGAGTTTCAAAGTTGAATATCAATTATATCTTTTAAAAAAAATTTCCCAGTGGGTGTAGCTTCTGGATGGAACACATGGAGTTTTCTTTCTTTTTTTTTTTCCTTCAATTTTTTTTATTGCATTTGTACATGTGAAGGACATGCAAGATTGTTGCATAGGTACACACGTGGCAGTGTGATTTGCTGCCTTCCTCCCCATCACCTATATCTGGCATTTCTCCCCATGCTATCTCTCCCCAGCTCCCTACCCTCCGCTGTCCCTCCCCTATTTCCCCCCAACAGATCCCAGTGTGTGATGCTCCCCTCTCTGTGTCCATGTGTTCTCATTGTTCAACATCCACCTATGAGTGAGAACATGCGGTGTTTGATTTTCTGTTCTTGTGTCAGTTTACTGAGAATGATGGTTTCCAGGTTCATCCATGTCCCTACAAAGGACATGAACTCATCGTTTTTTATGACTGCATAGTATTCCACGGTGTATATGTGCCACATTTTCCCTGTCCAGGAGTTTTCTTATGTTGGTTGGTAGTAAATGGTGTGGAGGGGCTTCACTCACAGGTGAATTCTGGCCAAGTCCCCATTATCACGGCTCCGTGCACCCGTGGTGTTGGTCCTGGCAGCGTGGAGCCGCCATGTGGGTCCATTTCAGTCCTGCCAGGGTCTCTGATTTTCTGGTCACTGCCAGCACGTCAATTGCCCGTTGAAAGCCTGTATTATGTTCGCAAATGCAAGCTGTCTCAAAACTGTTAAGTAATTTTCCTGTGCAGAGGTTGATTTCACAATAGCTAAAGGCATTTCCTAATCCTCATGCTCTTTTTTCCTTTCTTTTGCTGATACAATCAATAGAATATGGATGTTGTTTACAAAGTATATTTACTCATTTGGTTAGTTAGCACTGAAAACAAATCATACAGGGTTGAAGAAAATTAGACCATTTTCTAAAACTGGACACTTTTATTGTTATTATATTTGTCTCATTAATTTTACGTGGATGTGACTCTAGTAGGACTTAGAGTTTCGTGTATAGAGTACTTACACCACCTTCCGCAGGAGCTGGCAAACTATCGATTTGATAAGCGGGTTAGCACACTGGGATTTTTGGACCAAACGTTACATTCAATTCACCAAATGTGTATTGCTGTGTGCTGTGTCCCAGGATCTGTGTAAGGGAATAAAGGCATTAAGAAGATGAATCAATTGGAATTTCTGCTCTCCAAAGATCTGTGGTTTAATGAGGAGAGGAGTTTATAGATAGCCACAAAACAATCAAAGTAAGGCCTTGCATACAGAGCTCAAAGAGTAGGAAAATTATATCGAGCTGGAAAGGGATGCTGTGTGGGAAGTGGTCAGGAAAGTCTCCATGGAAAAATTACATTAGGGATATTTCTTAAAGAATGGAAAGGTTTCGTAGGGCAGAGTTGGATTATTGAGAAACTCATTGTAGAGGCAGGAATGTCACGAGCAAAGTTTCAGGGACGCAAAGCCATGACACAGATTTGGCCCAAGAAACAATCCATCTGCCTATTACAAGTCACCGGGAAAAGGGGAAAACAGGCTGAAAAGGAAAAAAAAAGCAGCATGAACCCTCCCCCTGCGAATGTGTGAACGTCGAAGCCTCATACACACATGTCATGTGGGTTACTTCTTTTCAAAGCTAGTTTTTTCTTTTTTCTTTTTGAGACAGAATCTCGCTCCGTCTCCAGCCTGGAGTGCAGTGGCACGATCTTGGCTCACTGCAACCTCCTTCTCCTAGTTTCAAGCAATTCTTCTGCCTCAGCCTCCTGAGTAGCTGGGACTACAGGCGTGCGCCACCACACCCGGCTAATTTTTGTATTTTTAGTAGAGATGGGGTTTCACCGCGTTGGTCAGGATGGTCTCCATCTCTTGACCTCATGATCCACCCACCTCAGCCTCCCAAAGTGCTGGGATTACAGGCGTGAGCCATTGCGCACTGCCTTTTCAAAGCTACTTTTAAGAGAGGCCTCGTACTGGAAAGATTGCCACGGGAGTCATGGATGATTCCAGTTTTCTTTCTGCCGGGGTGTTGCTGTGGGCAAGTTGTCACCAGTGTGTCCCAGGGGTTGCATTTATAAGAAGAGGGGATTGAAAGTGGGTCTGCAAGGACATATCTTATGATGTTTATACCTGTTCCCAAACTTACATCAACTCAGTTAGTTAGCATGGCATCCACCTAGTCATTTCAGTCAAAAACGTAGAAATCATCTTGAACAATAAGCATCTTTAATCAATATTTCTCATATCTTGAGTTCGCATGTCTGGATCTAAGCTTTTCTGCACAGATTCCCTGTGCATTCTGGCCCAAGCCACCATCGCTTCTGTCTGGACTCTGCCCACCCTCTCCCAAGTCATTTCTCTGCCTCTTTCCCTCCTTAGGAGCCGTTCGGCATACAACAGCTAAAGTGATTGATTTTAGAAGGTCAGTCTAGTAAGGCTACACCATTCTTGAAAACTCTGCTGGTTTTTTTTCTTCATTTATATAGGGTGGTATATAACTGGGCATGATTCAGGGGGAAAGCTGAACGAGCAGGACCCATTTCTGTCCTCCACTTGGATGGGTGGCTTCCCTGACACTCCCTGTGATGGCTGGAAGATAGGACTGGGGCAGGGGCTTACTTAGGACTCTGCTTTACTGTCATGTGTTGCTTGTCCTACAGTCACAGCCTTGGCCTGTCATTCAGGTAATATTTTCTACAGCCACAGCCCTGACCTGTCATTCAGGTAACATTTTCTACACAGCCTTGGCCTGTCATTCAGGTAATATTTTCTACACAGCCTTGGCCTGTCATTCAGGTAATATTTTCTACAGCCACAGCCCTGACCTGTCATTCAGGTAACATTTTCTACACAGCCTTGGCCTGTCATTCAGGTAACATTTTCTACACAGCCTTGGCCTGTCATTCAGGTAACATTTTCTACACAGCCTTGGCCTGTCATTCAGGTAATATTTTCTACACAGCCTTGACCTGTCATTCAGGTAGTATTTTCTACACAGCCTTGACCTGTCATTCAGGTAACATTTTCTACAGCCACAGCCTTGACCTGTCATTCAGGTAACATTTTCTACAGCCACAGCCCTGACCAGTCATTCAGGTAACATTTTCTACAGCCACAGCCCTGACCTGTCATTCAGGTAACATTTTCTACAGCCACAGCCCTGACCTGTCATTCAGGTAACATTTTCTACAGCCACAGCCCTGACCTGTCATTCAGGTAACATTTTCTACAGCCACAGCCTTGACCTGTCATTCAGGTAACATTTTCTACAGCTGCAGCCCTGACCTGTCATTCAGGTAACATTTTGGACTCATGTAACTTCATGTGGTCTCATCTCGCAGTTTGTTCAGAGTCATCTGCTGGAACCTTCCCACAACAACCTGGTACATGATTACCCGTGGCTCAATTTCTAATAGTGGCATTTTGGGTACCGAGGTTAGCTTAAACCTACATTTTAAATCAGTACATTGTTCAAAGGAAAGCCAGTTGTTTCTCTTCTAGATAAATGCATCAAGTCATCATCTATTCTCAGAAAGTTTTAGAAGAGACTTAGAAAAAGAAAGTTTTATAGCATTTTATTAGAAAACTGTATTACCAGTGAGAATTTTATTTCCACGTCAGATAGAATCTTGGTTGATTTTATTTGACATGGAAATAAAATTCTCACTGGTATTCTATTCTTTTATTATATATTATGTTCATTTCTATGTCTTTTTATTATGTATGATGGTCGCTGTGAAAATTCAAGGAAAATTCAAGAATATCTCCTCTGAAAGCAGCTTATAATTGATTCCAGGAAGCAAGCTATAAATACCTGATGAGTAAAATATGAAAACACCTCAATATCTGTTTTCAACCTTATTGGTAAGTGAATTCCTTTAAAATTAATTGCCCTAGCAGCTCATATGGCTAGCTCAGGAAGGCTTTCTGAATGAGACAGCATTTGAAGTAGGTTTTGCAGGGCAGAATTTAAAGAGATGTAGAGAAGGTGGGAAGCATCCCAGGCAGGTGAGAAAGGACGGGCCGGAGGGTGGGGTAGAAAGTGAGTCCCACTGGAATCATGCCACATAACTGGGTCTAGTCAGGGGCAGAAAGAGGGCTCTCAGTTGCTTAGATAAAGAATGAGAAGGCGGTGTAAAAATTTGGAAAAAGCGTCACCACAGACTCAAAATAATAACTTTCTGGGCTGGAGGTGACAGTGGTTAGTGATGTGGCTAGACAATGGCAGATGTGAAATCTTAGTCTCAATCTCTTCACCTGCTGGCACATGTGATAACACCCATCTCCCGACCCCCATGGCGTCTGTGGCCAAGACACGAGACCCTGCCTGTCACAGAGGCTTCAAAGGCACAAGAGTCCCAGAAAATGTAAATTCATTATTTACAAACTGAGACATTCATAATATTAACTGGGGAAATTTCGTGTCCAAATCAGTGCTGGGTAAATATGAGTGGATTTTTTGGAAGGGCAGAAGGGCATTTGGGGGCTCTTCCAATATTCAGTAATGCCTAACAGGATGCAAGCCCGTCCGTGCTCACAAGTGCTAAACGTGTTACTGGGAACACCCAAGAACTTGCTTCTGTGCTGTCCTTGGTCCTGAGACCTCAGCCTGTCTGCCTTCTGTGCTGCCAATGCCTGTTCTACTCATAATGTTCAAGATTATTCATTACGCTCAGTGGGAACAAGAGGGAAAAAGATGCATATTTCTTCTTCCCAGAAGGGAAATCCCACTCATTAAAAATAATTCCTTTGTACATTCTATTTTGATACTTTGAGAAACAGGGTTCCTAAGAGTATTATGGCTGAAGGACCAGGAATGTCCCAGGCGAGCCTCAGCCCAGTCACTGTGAGTTTCTCATGGAAGTCCAACCCACCAAACGCCAAATAAAAGAGCACCACATGTTTGACGCTGGGCTAATGCCCTGTCACAGCAGTCACTCTGCAATTTATTATCCAAACTAGACTATCTAGCTGAGAGTAAAACAAAGTGCTAAAACATTAAAATTTTACGTACTTAAAAAAAAAACTGTATTCATGTAAATTCGAGCACAATAAAAACGTTTCTTCATAACAGTGTCTGAATATTAAACACAGTTATTATTACCGTTGAATATTCACTTAATCTAAAAAGCTCTTGATGATGTCACCATTGCTATATCATTCATATTTTAATAGCTTATTTCACAAATTATCTTTTATAATATTTTTCTTTAAAAAATCTACATTTCTTTTCAAAGTTGCAAAAGTTATGGTTACAAGCATTCAACATTTTCAACAGTTTCAATTAACTACAGTTTTGAAAAAAAGAAAACTTGTGCTCCAGGTGTTAAGGGACCAAGAACTCAGCCTTTCAGACCCCTGAGCCGGGTGCATCATGAGTCTGGATGTCAATTTTGGGTAGGAGGGGGCTGCTCCCTCTCTCTTTGTATAGCTGCAGAATGATGACTCAAGCCTCTGCTCCCTCAAAGAGGCCACAACTCTACCTACGGTGTGTCTACAACACGTCCAGAGTGCTGTGGCTCTCCTCCTTCGGAGAGGTGGTCCTGCCTGGACTGACTCTTGTGACAGGTGCACAGCTGAACGCAGCCATCACTTCTGAGCTTGGGTAGAAAAACCCATGGAGCTCCTGAAGCCTCCCTCCTGGACACAGACACGGGATGCCTTTGCAGTACTGGCGGGGGGTACCTCCTGCTGGCTTCCATAAAGCTGTCATGTGGCAACGTGAGAGAGAGAAAGAGAGAGGGAGGGAGAGAGGGAGAGAAACAGAGAGAGAGAGAGATGTAGAGATTCAGATTCAGATAAATTAACATAGAGGCAGAGAGATAGACAGATAGAAAGATACAGTTTGAGGGATGGAGATACAGATAGAGAATATAAAGAGAGAGACAGATAGACACAGATTAAGAAGTTGGAGGCAGGCCCAGGGACCCTCAGCTCTTTGAGTTTACCGGCCTGGGTCACAGGTAGGTGCATGAAGGACCCTTCGGCCTTCCAGATGACCAGCAGACCTCTGTAAAGTCTGGCTGCAGTTTCATTGAGTCACCCTAAATTAAAAAGCGGCTGACAGCGCTTCTTCGACCCCCACATGGTAAGTGAAGTGAATGACTGTGATGTTTGAGTTGCTGTGCGGGGTTGTTTGTGATGCAGCCGGCAGAGGTGTTGACCACTGATACACCTAGTTTCGTGTTGACGGGAGAAGGCCAAAGAACCATTCTCATTTCTATTTCTTTACAGGTAAACTCATTTTTGTGGCTTGAGTGTAGGTTTTTTTTTAAAATCTCTAAACTTGAAGACATTGATCAAAATGTCATTTTTTTCAATATTTTGCCTTTTAGTTAGGTATTCATTTCTCATAATTTTCATCTCATTTTCTTCTGTGTTTCTTGCATTTGGAGATTCTCGAGTGTACCTTCATTGCGGATTTTCCTTCTGTTGGACTGGCTGTTGCAGTCAGAATGCACGTGTTGAGTTTCTGAGCCCCAGCTCTGGGCAGCCCTCCTCCCACCTCTGCCTGTGCCTGGCTGGGCCCCCCACATGCCTGAGACTGCTGCACCTCATCCCTCCTTGGCCTTAACAGAGCTCAAGTTTCTGGATATTAATTAAAACACAATGCTGCCGGGCTCGGTGGCTCACGCCTGTAATTCCAGCACTTTGGGAGGCTGAGGGTGGACGAATCACCTGAGGTCAGGAGTTTGAGACCAGCCTGGCCAACATGGTGAAACCTCATCTCTACTAAAAATACTTAAAAAAATTAACCAGGCTTAGTGGCAGGTGCCTGTAATCTCAGCTACTCAGGAGGCTGAGACGGGAGAATCACCTGAACCTTGGAGGTTGCAGCGAGCTGAGATCAGGCCATTGCACTTCAGCCTGGGCAACAAGAGCGAAACTCTGTCTCATGCGCACGTGCGCGCACGCGCACACACACACACGCACACACACACACAAGCATGTTTTACCATTTGCCTGCTGACCACTCCTCTGACTCAGGAGCACACATTCCGTTCTTTTGTTCTTAGCATTTAACACTATTTGACACATTCACCTTTTTAATGAAGTTTTGGCTCCCTCTGTGAGAATATGAGTCCGTGAGAGCTGGCTGTGTTTTTGGTGGCCTCTGTATGCCGTGTCCTGAATGCTGCCAGGCTCATTCTAGCTCCTTAAGAAGTTCTTGTGACATTACATTTTATCCAGTTAAATTAAATTTTGTTTTTCACAGAGTCCATTTTCAAATGTATTTTTTCATCTTTGCTCTGATTTTCCTTATTTCTCCCACTCTCTTTATGCATTGTTGCTTGGTTTTCTGTTAACTGAGTTTTGAGGGAGGCGTTGTGCACTGTTGCCCACTGGCCAGGTGAGTGAGTCCAGCTCTCCCTTCTCACTGTCACTTTGGTGGTTGTTGGAACTCATTGAGCTTAAGGTGGGGATCCGTGGAGGCACACGGCCCGCAGCCATGGTGGTCTGGATGCCTGCCTTTCCCCCAGGCCATCATAAAATGCAGGTATGACCTTTTGTCCACTCCTTCCATCCATCCATCCATCCTCCATCCGCCCCACCCATCCATCTATCCATCTATTCATCCGCCTACCCACCTACCTGTCCACCCACCTGTCCATCCATCTCTCCCTCCCTCCTTCCTTCCATTCATCTGTCTACCTATCCATTCATCTATCCACCTATCTATACATTCACTCATCATCCATCCATCCATCCACTCACCCATCCATTCACTCATCCATCCATCCACCCATCCACCCACTCATCCATCCATTCATCCATCATCCATCCCCCCATCCATTTATCCATCCATCCATCAACCCATCCATCCATCCACTCATCTATCCATTCACTTATCATCCATCCATCCACCCACCCACCCACCCATTCACTCATCCCCCATCCATCCACCCACTCACCCATCCATTCACTCATCCATCCATTCATCCATCATACATCCCCCCATCCATTTATCCATCCATCCATCTACTTATCCATCCATTCACTCATCATCCATCCATCCAACCACCCATCCATCCATTCCCCCCACCGATCCATCCGTCTATCTATCTGCCCACCTATCTATCCATGTATCCATCCAGCCAGCCATCCAGTCAGCCATCATCGTCTCTACATAGAGACACGTGTGTGTGTCAATATCTCCATACAGAAAAAGAAAGAAGCCTTTCTTTGCAAATCAACCACCGCATTTTCCTTTCTAACGTCTGTGTAGCGAGCACAGGGTCCCTGGTCAGCATCGCGCAGGACGCGGGCTGAGGCTGCAGATGCCGGCCATGCCCTGGGCTCCTCTCCCGCCGCGCGCCAGCACTGCCCCCTGCTGGCTGCCTGGCAGCACTGCCCGCTGCCGCGGCGGGAGGAGGCCGGGAAGAAGCCGGGACCGCGCGCTGGCAGCTGGACGCTTTGTCCCTGGGGCTCAGGCGCACCTTTTAGTCACAGTGACAGACTACGGGGGATTCGAAGCCTTCGCCTTAGTTTTTACTAAGAAATATAGAAAATTCCTTGGCTTGTGTTTGATGTTTAAAATATATAGAAATTAGTTGCAAGAAGCAATAGGCGCAGGTGCCCCTGCTTTAATTCACTGTTGCATCGCTGAAGGCTTAGACGAGTTTCAGGCCCCTCCCAGCCTCGTTGCTCTCATCTGTGAAATAGAAATAATAATCATACTTGTATTTCAGGGTTTCGTGGGGATTAAATGTGATCAGAAAACTAAACCGCCCAGACATCTTCCGTAACCAAGAAATATTAGCTACAACTTATTATTAATGCCGTTAGCTGTTAGTGTAATTCATCATCCAGCCCAGCCAGGTGACCTGGGTGGGGAAGGAGGGAGAAACCCCTGAGTATGCCCCGCATGCTGCCCGCCCAAGGAGACCCCCTCCCTGCTCCACTCACCCGGCTCATGCTGCTCCGGACTAGGCAGAGGCAGGTGTGGGGAGGCTGAGGGACAGGCGCCTCCTAAGCCAGCAGAGACCAGGTGTTGTCACCTTGGGTGAGGACATGCAGGAAGGGCAAACACATGAGGCTGTTCTTCAGAGGCAGCCATTGATGTAATCTGAAAAAATCCACAATACACCAGCAAAAAAAAAAATAAATAAAAATAAGTATTAACGGTGCAGAGGCTTCAGGTTCTGTTTATCCATCCATCCCATCTCGAAATAGACCTGGCTCTTACTGGAATTTCTCCAGCCACAGGAAGGTCACAAGAAGGTGTCAACTGAAGCACTTCATACATAAAAGAGATACATAAATAAGCAGTATACACTGAGATCTGATCACGACTCAGAAACAGTACATACATATTTAATTTTTTTATTTTTTATTTTTTATTTTATTTTATTTTTAATTGCATTTTAGGTTTTGGAAATGCAATTAAAAATATTTAATTAATAAGCCTACTTGCTCCTCACCATCCTGCTGACTGCAGCCTCTGGGTGCGGAATGGATATTAGGAGTTCCGTAATCAGCTGTCTAGGTACAGGCAGCACATTTCTTCCTCTGTAAAGGTGATAGGAACATACAGGAGGATGCCAAGTCCAAACTGATTTGCTCCCAAAACGTCACAGCACAAGGGTAACATCACAGCACAAGGATAAGCTGTGTAACACGAGTTAAGAGAGGCCTCAACAATGTCCTTAAGTAGCGGCAGTAAGCGTGTGAGGCTGTGCTGGGAGTGCCCCGGCTTTCTGTGGAGCTCCTGGTGCACCGTGGTGTGCAGAGGTGGCCACCGACCCGCGAGTTGAACTCCCTGAGACCCCACATCAGTCAGTTGGAGGTAATAATATTTACTTACATCCGGCAGAGCACTAGGACAACCTTATGCAACCATTACACTGCCGGGAGTAAGGATTAGTTCATGCCCTGGAAATGCTGGTGGCATACTTTAAGCGAAACAAAAGTAAAGGCGTACATGTATGATATGATCACAGCACTGTAAAGTAAAATAAAGAAGGGAAATGAAGCATGAGTTCAGCCACAGAATTATTAACAGTAATATTTTCTTCTATGTTTTATAAAGTGTATTTACAATGCTTCTGACGTAAAATGTATTAATTTATTATAAACATAACATTACCAGTTGGTTTAAAATAAGTATCTTTGATTACAGAAAGAATAATCCTTTATCTCTACACAATAGGCTTATTTTAGAAATAATACACAATTTCATCGAATATATTTAGATTGTCTACTTATATGGATATTCTTTTTGATCAAGAGATATATTCTATTAGGCTATTAAATCAATCTTACATTCCTGAAATTAAGATTATTTTAAATACTATGAGGCTCATTCAATGTCTTATTTATAATTATTACAGATCTAGTCATAACTAATATTGGTCTTGTCAGATTTTAGATATCAAGACTTCATTAGTTTTATAGATAGGATTGATTTTCATCATTATGTGTACTAAAACAATTATTTTAGTTTTATTTTAAAATGTAACATTTGGTAACATTTTTTGCAACAAGTAAAGTGTGTTTCTTGATAGAACCCAGGCAAACCAACGTTAGGTAAAGTAACCCAAAGCTTCAGTGGAAATAAACCTTGATTACTTCTTCACTCCCCTCCCCAGCAAGATATACACATATTGGCTTTATGTTTCTTTTTGATGCGATTTACAGTTGCACAGAAAATAGTTTATTTTGTGAATATTTAAGATGAAGAGCCTCAAATCCTGGGTGATTTAACATCCTGCCATACTTCATGATCTAACATAGCAATGAAGAAATTGGTTTGTAGTAATGTATTAGCTAATAATACAATATACCTATAAAGTACATATTTCTGGAATAATTCTCAGCAGCTTGGGTATCATGTCAGTCAGGATGCCTGACCAATAGGAACAGGAATGCTCTCAAATCAGACGGATAAAGACTCAACTCACACACACATGTTTTTTGTTTGTTCGTTTTAACTGAACAACAGGCGAGGGGGGTTCCAGGGGCAGTGATGTGGCTTCCCTCTCTGTTCCTGTGTCTCCCGGTTCTACACCCCCATGTGTGCTGGCTACAACCAAAGACTGGTGGCCCTCTAGATGCAGCCTTTCTAAGGGCCACAAACAAATGAGAAAATATCCAGCTGCAAAGAAGAGACTGTTTCCTCCTTGAATGAGAAAACACATTTCTGCTGGCACCTCACTGGCCTCACGCCCGCTTTGATGCGCGTGGCGTGTGTGTGGGGCTACCACGCTTTGTCCCTGGCATCTGGAAGGAAACATCGATGGGGTCACCCTAGTACGCATGACCTTCCGAGGCGGGGGAGGTGCCCACACCCGCAGTGGGCACTGAGAGGTTATTGCCAGTGCCCTGAAGCTGAGGGGCACGAACCCCACCGCTACCCAGGCAGGGATACGCAGCCGGCACAGAGAGGCATGGATGCAGAAGCATCGCCTCCTAAACACGCCCCTTCAAAAGCTGCAAGGCGGTGGTCAGGGTCCTGCATGGTGGGCCACCTGTCTCAAGGACACGGTGTGGGACACACTGAAGACAAGGGCCACCAGGCTCAAGGCCAGGGTGTGGGACACACTGAAGACAAGGGTCAGCTGGACTCAAGGCCAGCGTGTGGGACACACTGAAGACAAGGGTCAGTTGGACTCAAGGCCACGGTGTGGGACACACTGAAGACAAGGGTCAGCTGGACTCAAGGCCACGGTGTGGGACACACTGAAGACAAGGGTCAGCTGGACTCAAAGCCACGGTGTGGGACACACTGAAGACAAGGTCAGCTGGACTCAAGGCCAGGGTGTGGGACACACTGAAGACAAGGATCAGCTGGACTCAAGGCCAGGGTGTGGGACACACTGAAGACAAGGGTCAGCTGGACTCAAGGCCACGGTGTGGGACACACTGAAGACAAGGATCAGCTGGACTCAAGGCCACGGTGTGGGACACACTGAAGACAAGGTCAGCTGGACTCAAGGCCACAGTGTGGGACATACTGAAGACAAGGTCAGCTGGACTCAAGGCCACGGTGTGGGACACACTGAAGACAAGGTCAGCTGTCTCAAGGCCACGGTGTGGGACACACTGAAGACAAGGTCAGCTGTCTCAAGGCCACGGTGTGGGACACACTGAAGACAAGGGTCAGCTGGACCCTGATGCATCAGCTAAAAAGTCCCGAGTAATCTGCCGGACCCCAGTGCTGCATCCAGAATTTGTGCTTCCGTCACGGGCCCCCAGACTTGACCGCATTCTGAGTAAACCTCCCTAGAGTGGCTTCTCTCCCCTCCATCCCTAAGAAGAATAAGCACCACGTTCTCCCAGCAGGTGGCAAGAGGCACTCACCTTCGATGCCTCCTCCTGGCTCTGGAGGCCAGGGCGCCTTCGGGTGTGGCCCCACTGCTTCATGAGTTTGGCCGACTCTGGGTTGATGAGGAGGCTTCCCCGGCTTTCCTTTCTTCACAGTGAGCAGCTCTCCCTCTTCTCACACAGGAGGAGCTGCGAATACTCCCTGATCACCACCAGTTCAGCCCCGTTTTCTGACCACCCTACAATGGCTGGCAGAACGCCTTTCCGTCTCCCACCAACGATGCCCACAACGTCATCCCCAGAAACAATGAACACGGTCAGCTTGCAAAGGGGATAGGATTTATGCTGTTGATCAGCTGATGTTAATTTATGGGGATTTTCCAGGTGGACCCAATGTACCCATGGGGACCTTTCAACATGGGAGAGAGAGGCGGAGGGCTGCGGGCAAGGAGAGACTGAAGATGCCAGTCCGTTGCATTTTCCAATTATAGAGTGTATCAGGTGCAGTACATAAACATTGAAGGAAGGGGTTTACTACAGTTCTTCTGAAAGTAAGCAGATTATTTCATTTCATGTTTCTTTGTGTGGTTCAATGATGAGTGAGTACAACCATACAGGATCCTGTTCCAAACAAAACTGTAACGGCTTCCTGTTCAGTAAGAGTACTGTGTCCTGTGATTAGCAATCTCCTTTATCAAGGACAGTAATTGGGCATTCAAATAGATGTTTTTTTTTTTTTTTGAGACGGAGTTTTGCTGCTGTTACCCAGGCTGGAGTGCAATGGTGCGATCTCGGCTCACCGCAACCTTCGCCTCTTGGGTTCAGGCAATTCTACTGCCTCAGCCTCCTGAGTAGCTGGGATTACAGGCATGCACCACCATGCCCAGCTAATTTTTTGTATTTTTAGTAGAGACGAGGTTTCACCAGGTTGACCAGGTTGGTCTCAATCTCTTGACCTCGTGATCCACCCACCTCGGCCTCCCAAAGTGCTGGGACTACAGGCGTGAGCCACCGCACCCGGCCAAGATAGATTTTTTTTAAAACTTTATCTCCCTGTCTGTACTTCTTTGCTGTGCAAAGTTTCAGAAGAAATACTTGAACAGAGAGCCGAGACTTCATTAATGCCCAGAGAAGAAGAAAGGGTAATCTTGTTTCAGCATTCCTTCAAAGTCTAGGACAATGCTGTCAGCCGGGGGAGTGGGCAGTGGTAAATCCAATCAGCTTCTCAGTTAAGCTATAAATAATCCTCTAATCAGTGGTGCTGGAAGTGACTCAGGTGATATTTCATAACCATGGAGATTAGTTTCTTTTAAGGGAAAACCACACATATGATCCTCTAGTAAATGGTTTTTTTTAGGTGGAATTTTTAGAGCCATCTTAAGAGCTTTGTTTACTTTTTTCTCTAAAACTCTTATTTAAAAAAAATTTGGTAGTTGGTACCATCAGTTACTCTACAAAAACCCCTCAACCTTTAACAACTTTATTCTATATAATGTATTAACTTTTTGGGTGAACATCATACATTCAATGTTAAAATTCATGATATTTTATCAAAAATTATTCATCCAAAAGTGTTATTTACTTTTAACTCTGTAATCTTCATAATGGGCAAAAAGAGAATAACCAAGATTTGTCAACTGAGTTAAAGTTTAAAGTGGAATAAACTCCTTTACTTACTAAAATGGAATACAAATTTTAAAAAATCTGTAAATATCACGAACACTTGGCTATTTGGAGGAATTTTCTCTTGCAAGTAGCACACCTTACAAAGAATGACAGTAAGTTTCGCTGGGTAGGGACACATGACAAATGAAAATCAATGCTCCGTAGGGCTTCCACTTTAAGGTATTTACGAATTAAGTCCAAGTCCCTGGCTGGTGAGCAGAGCTGTAAGGCAGCAGGATTGAGGGAGACCCACGTTAGGCGGAGTCCTCAGGGGAGCTGGCTCTCGGAGCCAGTGGGAGCTGCGTCCAGGTTCTGTGAAACGGCAGCTGAGAGGACACGGGACAAGCGCTCCAGGGAAGTTCCTGAGATGGGACCAAGCTGGGAATGTTCAACAGACAAGAAAGCCAGGGTGGCCAGAGAGTCAGGTAGGTGGATAGGGGAACTTCAGCGGTGGTGAGAGTCGGGCCGGATGCAGACTCACAGAGGCCGTGCACAGAGCCACACACAGAGGCCGTGCACAGAGCCATTTTTAAGATGATGGCAGCTCTGCTTACCAGGAGTCAACCGTGAGAGGGGCACTGTCCTGGATGCTGTGAGTGCGGAGTGTGGGTTACCCTCCCTGGAGTCCTGTGGAACAGACGCACTGTCTCCTGACACAGAAGCAAGAGTCAGCCTTTGGAAATTTAGCAAATTCCCCAAGAATGACTGCCAGCTCCCTAGAGTCAGGAAACATGTATCTTATAACCAGTCACCACAGATTCTCATGTGGTTTTGAATGAGCAAAAAAGGGCTGGTTGAAGACGCTGGGTTCCCAGATCTAGACTCTTAGGGGTGGCTACTGGGTGCAGGAGGGTGGGGCTTAGACGTCCTTCTCTCTCCACTCCCCACCCTTCACTTCTACCTGTGGTCCTGAGCACCTGGCTGTTGATGCTGCCACTGCCCTTCTGCTAGCCCAGACAAAGAAGCCGACTTCTGCAAGAAAAGACCTGCAAATGTGTGAAAACAAACTGACCAGGTTTTATCTAAATTCTAGTCATTGTCTTCTAGGGTTGATTCCGAGGAATGATTTCCTTTATCATGTAAAAACGGATATGTTATTTTATTCAGAAAATTATTCTTCATAAAATAATTCCAATTTGAATAAGAAAGTGCAACGATTATATGATGTGAATTGCCTCGTGCAGTACTAAACAGAAAAACGATAAAGAGCAGCAGAAGTCACCATTCTTGCTCACATTCTTGAAAATTAATTCTTATTTCCTAAATCACTTCAGTGGAACTACTAAAAGTGAAATATGCTCAATGTCTTGAAAGAATGAAATAAATAATTAGTGAAGAATTAATGGCGGTACCAGAAGGGGAATATTTAAGTATAAATTGTGACCCACATAATAAAGAATGACAAAGACCATAAAGAAATAAGAGCTGGAAGCAACAGAAACTACAGCAAACAAAGGAAATAAAAATGATGCATCCACTTTGGTCTAATTGAACCCCAAGGAAGTTTTTAAAAGATTGATATAAATTGTTAGAAATCTCATGATTAACTACTTTGGAGTAGCGGGAAGTTGGAAATTCTTCAGCTGGTGTTGGAAACATTCCTATAAACTTTGTAAGATCAGTCGGTGAAGAAGGGAGCTTGTGGAACCAAGCTTGCAGCACATTCAGCTTTAATCATTAGGTCAGCTTCTCTCCGACCTGCTTCTTCATCATTGCTTGGTGTCTTTTATTCCCGAATTATGTAGACTGTACATTACAGTTTCTCTTAACTGCACTATAGATAACAAGCATTATAAAATGCTAAGTTTTTCCTTTGAGATATTCTTCAGCATCCTGCATGCAAATGAAACTACTGACAGCAGCTGGTCTGAATGACCCATGAGAAGCTGACTGACCAAAGATTGCAGTTTCCACATCCTGGTAATTTCGCCCCCTTACCTTGACTAATGACCCCAAGTTTCCAGCCTCTTCCCCTCATTAAAGCCTTAAAAAAACCCAGACCAGAACTCTGGAAGGTGGATGTCAGAGCCTCCTTCCATCTCTTTGCACAGTGTCCTGCGATCATTGAACTCTTTCTCTGCTGCACACTCTGCTGTCTCAGTGTATTGGCCTGTAGCTGGGCAGTGAGCATATAAACCTGTTGGTCCTGTAATGATGTGATAAATATTATGTAAAACCCAGTTGCGTGTGCTTTGTCCCCTGACATTGGAGCCTCAATGCTGTTCAACTACAGTAAGTCGCCATTTATTTAATTCCTTGTGCCAGTTGACTTACGTATTTTTTTCTAACAAAAGCACAAGTTAACAAAACATTGCTGAGAAGCTATTGATACCCAGGAAAGAACTGAAATAATTTAATAAGGAAAAAATATAAATTATTAAGAATCGAAACAGAGAGACCATTTTTTTGTTAATTCTGTGATCTCATAAGGTTCATTGTAAGGTCCTTACAAGATCCCAGAATTAACAAGCAATTCAGAAAGATTTATTCAGAAATACTTACTTGTATGAGATGTTTTGATGTCAAGGCCAATTCTTGAAGTAATAACCTCGAACATGGGATATTAAGTGGGAATATATTCTAAAATGTTCATTAAAATAGAATCATAAGTCAGACATCAGGCCGAAAAGCCTCCAAAGATAGAGGGAAAAAACTGTTAATCAGACTAAATTGTTGTGAAATGTGCAGCAAATCTGCAGCCTCTGAGGCTCTTCAAGATGCCAATATTGGGCCTGAAATTGAAAGTGACGGAAAAGTTGGAACTTAGGTCACGCCTAGAAGATTTCCATGAGAATAAACTGTAGGATGCATGGACAGTGAACAGGGAGGGACACCTTTCCACAGATGTCTTGTTCGCAGGGAAACAGGAGTTTTCAGGAATGGACAGGGTGCAGTCATGAAGAATGGGGATGAGCACAGAACACCAGGGGAAGCACTGACAGATGTGGCAGCTTATTACTTGGAAGTAGCGCAAATGAGGCTAACAGAAGTCTAGTTGAATGTCTGATGTTAAAGGAGAAAGTATTTTATGTTTGTGAGTCTACATGGCTATTTTAAATCACTTCAAGTAAAAATGTACAAATAATCTTTTAGGAAAAGCTATAAGAATACGTCCCATTTTGGGGAACAACATTTTAACTGATATTTAATAGCAGCCAGTTTTTCTAATAAATATTAATGTTCCCATGATTTTTATTTTATTTAGTAAAACACAATAGTCATTTTCCATGTGGAATTGTTACATTATTGCAGGTTTGCAATGAAGATACACCACTCTATGGAAATTATTCTTTTACTATTTTCTTGCCAAATATCTTAGCACTGAATTCATTGTGGATGGGACAAACACTGCCTGCGGCCGCATTCTGCTGGGGTAACGGATTTAATTATCCACATGTAAATGCATGAATAAAGACAAGTAAAGATTATAAAATATGACATTCAGAAACTAACTGGATGAAACATTTTGAGATAAAAGAGTTTGAGTGTTATGTGATGTAAATAATGAGTGTGCAGCATTCTACTCTCTTTAATTGAACTTGCTTGAAATATTTTCCTTTTTTGGCTGGGCTCCTAGCGTCAGACATTCTGACTTTGATCTGTGACCCTGGATGGGGTGAATGTTCTGAACATAGTTTGTGTGTCTGTCAGATGGGAATGGGTAAGGGCCACTTGCTCAAAGAGTTCCTCTGAGGCTCGTAGAAAGATGCAGTCACATCAGCCCAGCGTGACCTGCCAGTGCCTGGCCTGTCCACATTTCTTCCATAATTTGTGCAGCAAGCCTCACGCTTATCCACAAGGAACTTTTTGTATATAGGATTGCAGATAAGCACTTGCCCTTAGACAATTTTTCATAACCACTAATTAAGCTATAATCATTAATTAATTCGCCAAACATTTTAAATGGATGTTTTTATGTGAGTTGACACAGCTGGTCCTGAGAGGTCTGCTAAGAGAATTAAGACATAGCTGTTGACCCCAAAGACATAGTCCTTGCCCTGCGGTTGTGGGTCTCAAGCTTGGGCTCGCATGAAAGTGAAGAAACAACCATTTTTGTGATCATCTCTTAACAACTATCTTGTACATTGAGCATAACATGCTGCATTCTAGCTTCTGTGTTTCAGAATGATGTGAAACTCCTTCACTTACACATGTAAATGTTTATAGGAGCATTTAGGAAAATACATTGTGTTGCAAAGGGAAATTCACAGAGAACCCTGACTCTAGAACACTCCTCACCCATCTATCGTCCAAAAGATAACAGGAGTGATTTTGTTTGTACAGACTGTTAGTCTGCTCAGTTACAACATGGAATTATCATTCAGGCACTGACAAACCCTGGGGCAAACAATCGTTTTTTTTTTAATCTGTGATGACCATGAGCTACTTCTTGGAAAAGAAACTGTGTAACAGGTTTTGGGTCTGGCATTGCTGTATCTGGGGCACTAAGATTAATCTGAGGGAAAACTTATTTGCATCTATAAGGCCTCACTCAAACACTACCTTTCCTTAGCTTTGTCCAGTGAGAGCTAATCCTTTTTTACCTGAGATTCACCCCAAAGTAATTCATGTTTTGTGAAATTTCAAATAATCATAAGACTTACGATCATTATGAATTTTTATTTGTAGTAAAAGTCAGACGTTCTAATTGGACTGAAGTTTAATGACAACTGGAGACATCAGTATGAACCTGAGAACAAGGCTACGGTTTGTCTTTCTAACAAATGACACAGATCAGGGCAACGTGCATGATTGTGCAGCATTTGGTGAAGTGCTGGCAATGAGTGGAAGTTCTGAACAGCTACCAGGTGCCACTGATGTGATGGCAGCTCCCACCTCTTCCAGCTGGGACCAGCCTCAGGAGGAGAGGCACTGCGGGCCAGTCACAAGTAACAGAGCAACTTAAAAAAGACATACAACCTCAGGCTGTCTTCTTCCGACGGGGAACGGTCATACATAGGAAATTCATCTCAGCAAAGTGAAAGAAGAAGTGAGCTGTGGGAGCCACGGGACTCGTTCTTCCCAAGCACCACGCCCTTGGCGTTTGAGCGTTGGTCCTCGTGGTGGTCCACACAGGGCTTGCTAGAACATGTACCAGCTTTGTGAAGCGCAAGGTTGCGCACTGGGAAGGGGGCTGGAGGAAACGTCTCCAACACATCCCACCGAGTACAGAAAGTGACACATAAAGACACAAGGAGTACAAGAAGTTTTGGAGACAGAATATCGAAGCCACTACTGAGCCAATGACAAAATGGAGAAAACAGATGATACCAAGAGTGGAGTTTGAATTTCAGATCCATAATATGTGGTCGCAAATTGGTAACCTCTTAGTCATGAGGTTATAATCCACTGGCATTTACGTGATAGAGAAAATGCCCATTGGTAAGGAAAGAAGAAAAACTCAGAGGCCTAACAGGCCTAAGTAAGAGAAGAAAAAAGAACGAGGTTAGCACTTGAAAAAACAGTGTGAGCGCAATGCTGTATTCCATACGAGAAAAAGATGACTCGGTTCCCACATAAGCCAAAGACGCGGCCTTTCCCTGTGTCTGCAGAACACAGGCGGTGCGATGAACCTGCAGATGGACAGTTGCTCACTGGATGTTCTGCAATTGTCACGGAGATGCCATGGGGGGCGCGGAGTGGGAATCAGGGCAGTGGAAGAAGGCGCGCTACAAGAGGTCCAGTTTATGAGGGCAGAATTGGTGTAGGGCAGTATGCTATGCATTTGCATGGGGCTGAAGCCTCCTGTGGAAATGCAATTAGCAAGCATCTCAGAGGGAATGAAGTAGAGGGAAATGCAAATCGCAGAGCTGCTGGGTTCGGGCGTAGATGAGACAGACGTTGCTACGCCATCGTTGCTTTGTCTGTCTGATTTTCTGGGCTTGGTGCTCCCTGGGGAAAGAAGTTGCTCTGCTGGATGTGGTGCTTTCTGCATGTAGCGCAGCTCCTGGCAGACACCAGGTGCTTTAATGGATCTTTTGTGCTTTCTGGTCAATTTTTCAACTGTCTGAATGTTCCCAATTGCATCACTTTGGGGCGGTTGGTAATTAGCTAAAATTGCAGCTCTGTCCTGAGAAAGCATCAGATAGCAAACATATCTCCACGGCATGGAGAAGGATTATAACCAGGCCCAAGGCATGTTTGTGAGGAAGCAAATAAGTGCATGGACACACAGACACAAAATAGTGAAAGTATAATGTAAACATGAAGGGCAGTGCCAGCACAGTAACACCCCCAGGTCTGCAGTTTGCACCTGTGTGCTGTGAGCAGGACCCAGAAAGGCTGCTGTCATGAGGAGATGGTTGAGAAGTCACCCTCCGAGCTGCTCATGTTGGGGTGGTGAGGGGGGAGACCCCTCACCTCCTTCTGTTTCCCTGTTTCCACCTCCTTCCTCCACTCCCCTCCAGATGGGAAGGAGGGTAAAAAAGAGAAAAAAAAAACCACCAAAGAGCTGGGGAGATGACTCCCTTTTCGGTTCCCAGCATCTCTGCTATCTGAAAGCCTTGAAAGAGTTGCAAATGAATGTTATCCCTACCGGCTGGAGCCCTGCACTGGGTCTGCACGGCCCAGGCTCCCTCCTGGAAACACCTCCACCAACTAATAGCTTACTGCCTTTGTCTTGTCTCTGTAAGCCCCTCCCCTGCTGGTCCCTGCTCATGCTGCATATGACTTAGCAAATCAGTGATGCCAAAAGATTGTAAGGTCAGACGTCCAGCAAATGGACAATGATATAGTTTTGCCTCAGTTTACCCCTTTAGCGTTGTAAGCCTATAAAAGGGGAGAGAAGCTGCTTCTCGGGGAGCTTGGTGGATGTGGCTCCCCCCGCGGCTCCCAACTGAATAAAAAGCCACTTCCTTCCTCAGTTCCGCGTTCGAGAGGTTTGTTCCTCACCACTCCTGCTTCAGTGGGTCCCCCAGGTAGCCTCACTCCCTTGCAATCGGAGCCATGGTATCAGAGGGGAGTTTATCAATGAAAAATCATACAAATAAATTTTAGAAGCAACAACAATGAAGACCAGAGTTCCTCATCTAGCATTTTCCACTGTGATCCACGATTCCTGTTTTTTTGTGGAGTTCGGCAGAATCTCGCTATTAACCCTGCAGCCTTGCTGCGAGGAAGCTGTTCCATGCTGTCACCTGCATCAGGTCCTCTGCACGGCTCTCTTTCTAGCCCTGCTGGGTGCAGAGGATCCAGTGGAGGATGCTGGGCTACCTCGTGCATGGTGAAGGCACTGAGTAAAGGAGCCTGGGGCCCTGAATGACTGCGTGGAGTCATCTTTCACCCTTCCTCGTCAGCTCTGTTGGACTCGATAAGAGTTAGACATGAAAACACTGTTGGATTTAGCCACTGAGATTTGGGAAATTATTTATAGTAGAGTGCCCATCCTAATGAGTATAGAAACAATTCTAACTACTCTTCAAATATTTTCGTCATTATGCATGGTCCCGCCAATGGGTTAAGATGATTGACTGCTTCCCGCTGTTGCCAGTGCTGTCCTTTACCCATCTTTGCAAAACGTTTGCCACCACTGTCAACAATGAATCTCAATTATCAATGTGGACCTAAGTAAGAATTATATTGAGCACCATTTCATGTGTTTATCAGCTTTTCTTCTGTGAATTAATTGTCTGCGTGCTCCCCTCCTCTCTCCTCTCCTCTCCTGAATTTCACAGGGAAAGGCTTTTTTGTTAAAGACATGTCCTACAGTTATAGAAACAGTGAATCTTACTGAGATTTCACCTGTAGTTGTGTTAGGAGACAGGAAATAGGCATAGGACATTCTGAAAAAAATAATTACATGGTTGTTTCCAGGGAAACTGACAAGTGAGTCCTCGAATTCTTCCAAAGAATGGGAAAGCAAGTCATCCACTGTCAATCTCCCAAGTTTAGCTGAAGGTCATTTCTATAAACCCCAAATGAATGGCCTATAACAGATCCCAGCTCCTTATGTGAGCTGTGTCAACGGAGATCAATACCCATTGTGCAGGTGCCTGCAGGAGCGACCCGGGAGGTCGCTGGTCAATACGCGTTCAGGACAAGGCACATGCCGAACTGGAGCTCGGAATTTTATGGCTGAAAGTCCACATGTTCAAATGACTGATAATTAAGTATTTATGGAACTTCTTATGCCAAAAATCAGCAAAAATACTAAAGACTAAGCTCTTCCCTTAGTTGGTTAGATTTGAAGATGACAACATTTTTAATGGGCTTTCTATTTTAGATTTTATTCCTTTTATTTTTGAAAAAAAAAAAAAACAGGATAAAATTCAGTGTAATGACCGCAGAACGTGACATTGGTAAACACTCATGTCTTAGTGAGAGACTTCTACACATTTGCCTGGAATTTTAATCAGATGTTTAATATGTAGTTGTAAGAATTTATTGCCACACTTTTCAACTTCTTTCACAATTCACCCCGTATATATTTATTAACATGTTCTCACATACCTGATTACACACTGTGATAGGCACTGGAATAGTGCAGTACAATAGCCGTGAAAACGAGGAGGGCACCTGAGCTCATGGAGACACACTTGAGTGTTTACATTTAATGCGTTATTTTTTCTTACAGCTCTCTCTCTTTTTTTTTAATTTCAAAGAACTCTATGTTTCTTTTCCATTTAAAATTTCACATCTGGTAATTGCTGTCTGATTTTCCATAGAAAAGACAATTATTTTACTCTCAGGATATTCTAGATAATGACATTTTTTGGCAAGCAAGTAATTGTAATGGAAAAATAAATATTGAGCTAAATATCAGAAGATTTATCCGTATCATTGTCTATGTAATCCCATGCCTTCTTTCCTCACACAAACAAGGAAAGTTACTCACTCGAATTTTTATCACCTTTAAAATGAGAAAAACTACTCATACTCTTTCTCACAGGATGCTTGTGAATGGCATGTCGGGTGTTCTTCGGAAGCGCCTTGAGAATTGTTACAACGCGCAGGTGATCTCTTAGAACACCCTGTGGAGCTTGCCCTCAGATTCACCTCCTGAAAATCAGCCCTGACTGCCCCAAGACACCGTGATCTGCAGAGTCGGCACAGGTTCCCGTCTACCCTATGTAACAGGGATTCGGCGAGCCACCTGGGGAGCCCCGGAAAGATCCTTTCAAGATGTGTATTTTCCTCCTGACACTTGCCTTTCCTCACCCATCTCATGCTCCTCGCCATTCACGCTGGCACTGTGCTCATGGACCCTGCAAAGAGGAGGCAGGCCGCAAAACAGAAATAGCAGAGCTGCTGGCATTCATTCTCAAAAAACCTGGCTCTTAGATAAAGGAGATTAGGGAGCATAAGAAATTACCTTGGTCAGAAGCGTTTAGGAGATGTAGGTTTCGCTGCCAACTTTGAGCAAATACCGTGATGTTGCTGCCTTCATGGTCTTACGTGGCATCGAGATGAAACATTTTTGGCTCATAAATATAAATATCGATTGTATACTACTTAGTAATAAATAGGAGCAGAATAGTAACACACTCAATAATCTGAGTGAATCTGCAGAGAATTATGCTGAGCCGAGACAGCCAGTCCCAAACGTTAGCATTCAGTATGATCCATTTGCATGACATTTTTGAGATGACAGGTTTATAGGTGTGGAGAATACATCAGTGGCCACCAAGGGCTAAGGAGCCGCTAGGGTGGGAGCAAAGTGGATCTGGCTCTGAAAGGCAGCAGGCGGGACCTTCTGGTGGCAGATGTTCCCCGTTTGGACCAGATCGACGCCAATATCCTGGCCAAAAGGCTGCAATATGGCGTTGTCAAGACGTTACTCCTGGGGTGGGAGGGGGGTCTGCCTGCGTTATTTCTTACAACTTCATGTGAATCTTCAGTGATCTCAAAATAAGAAGTTAAAACATGTATTTATGGCATTGTTTACATTTATTATCATGACACAGCTTTTCATTAACTCTTTATGAAGAGGTAAGAAAAAAATCAGCAAAACCCCAAATACCAGCTTTTGGTTGAGCTGCTATCTATCTGAATTTCTCTTTCTTCATGCTTGCCGTGGGCTAGATCTTTAGCTGTCCCCCAAGGTTTTCTGTGCCATGAAACACACACACGCACACACACACACACACACACACACGGCATCAATTCCAGGGACTGGGGATTCAAACAGATTTCACTCCTATAATCAGGTTGTATCTTAAGGCATGATTGAGCATACAATGCTGAAAGCATCTGTGTGGGCTGGACCTATTCTCATGATCCCTTTAAAAGAAAAGTTTTCTCTGGCTGGTTGCAGAAGGAGAGCTGGGCGTGCAATTTCTGATTCTCTAATTGGATTGAATGGTAGACGTGACCTACAAGAAATAAGAGCAGAAGTTCATACTGGGAAGAGGCGGAGATGGAAATTGAGTAGGCAAGACTAGAGAAAATGTTTTATGGGACTCAACAGCCGAGCAAACAGCAATGGATGATGTGGGGCTTGCAGATTAAGCTTGGCTAAAATTGATAATCATTACAAGTGTGCACTATTGATGCAAGTTCAATGGATCCAATTAGAGAATCAGGAATTAACTTCAGAATATATAAGGGCTGGCTGGGCGCACTGGCTCATGCCTGGAATCCCAGCACTTTGGGAGACCGAGGTGGGCAAGTAACTTGAGGTCAGGAGTTCCAGACCAGCCTGGTCAACATGGTGAAACCCCATCTCCACTAAACAATACAAAATTAGCCGGGCATGGTGGCAGGTACCTGTAATCCCAGCTACTTGGGAGGCTGAGGCAGGAGAATTGCTTGAACTCAGGAGGTGGAGATTTCAGCGAGCCGAGATTACGCCACTGCACCAAAAAAAAAAAAAAAAAAAAAAAAAAAAAGAATATATAAGGGCTTAGCGCCTCATTAAGGAGGCATAAACATGAAAACAGAGTTTATTTTCAAAGCATATTTGATTATACTTATGAATAAAGTTGGATTTTTACTTATGTACAAATACTGTAAAAAATGTAGACCTGCAAGGAATTCAGACTAATCTTCCAGTTTTAACAACTACAAACATTGTGGCAATCGTGTTTATCTACTTTACACTTGTTTACTGTGATTTGCCAAGCAAATCTAAGGGACTGTCTCGACCAGCCCTGAGTAGTTCTCTAATATGCATCTCTAATGGATAAGAACTTTTAAAGCTGAATCACCATGTCATTCTACCTAACAAAATTAAGTCCTTTATCTTATACTGAGATATTAGTCATTTAAAAATACTTTCTAGTGAAAACACAGAATATTCATGAAACACTACATGAAAAACATACGATTCACTATTTCTGAGAACGATAGTATCGTTCCTATCAGTACATATTTGCACTGAAAACAGAGGCTGAAATGCAGAAAAATGTTAATAATGGTTAATTGATAGTGGCATTTTTGTATTTTTCCTTATGATTTTCTTATTTTTCTGAATTTTCTGAAATAAGCATGTACTTATTTGTATCTAAAATATTATTTCTAAATAGGAGTTACAGAACATTTCTCTTCACATAGAAATGTATTTAAAAATATTTAGCGAAACATCAACATGAATAGCTTTATAGCATCCTTAATTTGTACAATATTTCTCAAACACTTTTACTCCATTAAGGCTTTGTTTTGATTTTGTGAGTAGATTTGTCTGTAACCTATTGTATTTGACATTGATTCATTAGTAATATATAAATTTCTCTTTTATCAAATCACATTAGTTAAGCCCTTGTTATGTGAGTGACATGTCTACCAAAGCAACCAGCTCAATGTCATCTAAAAAGTAAGTAAAGAGGACATAAGAGAAGGCTTGCATCTGTTCTACAATTGCTTAGAAGAGGATGGATATTTATTCAGAGCCCTCTGTAGAGCACAATATTGGATGTGGCTTTGGAGATGATCATAATAATGAACTCGCTGGAAGAAGAGCAACTATCTGTACCAATTTAACACTGACTCATAAACTTCACCTTGCTGGAGGGAATTGACACGTTTACCAGACGTGCACACCCAGGCCTTCCAGACCTCACGCTAGGGTCTCCTCATTCCACGTTAGCCTTCAGGCGTTGCTACGTACACCACGCAGAAGGTGCCCGAGTGGTTGTTTTGGGAGACTTCCTGAATAAACTTACAATCAGTTTAGATTTGCAGCTGATTTTCTTTACTCTGAAGTCTGCTACACCTGACATGGCTTCTGGCTGGGTAATTATCCCATTGCTACTAAAAATCCATATTTAATTTTGAAAAAAAATCACTTTAATTTTCCTGTAAACATTTATTCCTATTCAAGTTTCGGCTTATGGGCCAGAGAAAATAATTTTTTAACTTCTACTAAAAATGTAATACAGTCACAGAACAGCTCACAAGTCTGCACAGAATGTAACAGGACTGTAAAGTTTAAATAATCCAATATGCCTTTCAAATATTTTAATTTACAGCATTATGGAAAATGATTATTTCTTAAAACCATAACCATTTCTTTGGTGGATTTTATTCAGATAGCAAAGAAAGCCTTATGAAGATGATCTATCTATAACTGTGTTATGATTTGATTTCTTAATGTCTTGTGATATTAGCTTAGTCTACTTAACGTTTATTATGCACTTAAGACCTTCCTTAGTGTTTCAGAGAGACTCTAACCTATAAATTCCCGTTTTAACTGTAACTATTGTTCATAACATCTATTTGGGGTAATGACTTTGTGGTTGGGTTTCATTAACTCATACTCTGAGTAATTACACAATAGCACAACATTGCACTTTAGGGAACTTGCATTCGTATACCTTGCTGAGCTTTATGGAATATAAGCATTTTTGAAACTATTTTGTTAGGAGGACAGCCTTTTAAACATATAAACGTATAAAATGGACTTTTTAAAATGAGACAAACGGGCCGGGCATGGTGGCTCATGTCTGTAATCCCAGCACTTTGGGAGGCCAAGGCAGGAGGATCACTGAAGGTCTGCTGTTTGAGACTAGCCTGGCCAACATGGGGATACCCTGTCTCTACTAAAAATATAATAATTAGCTGGGCATGCTGGCAGGTGCCTGTAATCCCAGTTACTCTGGAGGCTGAGACAGGAGAATCACATGAACCCAGGAGGTGGAGACTGCAGTGAGCCAAGATTGTGCCACTGCACTCCAGCCTGGGTGACAGAGAGAGACTTCATCTCAAAAATAAAATAAAATAATAAAATAAATAAAAATGAGACCGACAAAGAAGCAGTCTATTCGGAGAAATATTTTCTACACCTGGAATTATTTCCCAGGTGCAGAAAAGAGCTTGCTGATGGATAGAGAGGAAGTTGCAGTAAAAATCAGTGACAATGGCAGCTCTTTTGCATTGTGCTGGGATTCAGTGTCAGGAATTGTCAGTCATTAGCAACGCAAAAACAAACTATGTATCATTATCTAATGTTTTTAGCCTTTAATAAAAAGAATGAAGAGAATCCTTTAAAAAAATTAAGATTAAAATTCTGGCATCTAAGAGATGCAGAAGGCAAACTGTGATTATCTCTGGGTCCTTGTGAAATGAAGCAGAGTGGCAAAGCCCAGAGTTTCGTGAATGTCCACAGGGTCATGCTTGCCACTAACCATGAGCTACTGCTTTAAAATGGGAGCTCTTCAGTGAGCTTGCTGATATCTGCACCTTCTTAAACATGGCTTCATTCCCAACAATGTGTATTATAATTTAATGTGAATTTTTTTTTTTTTTTTTTTTTTTTTTTTTGAGACAGAGTTTCGCTCTTGTTACCCAGGCTGGAGTGCAATGGCGCGATCTCGGCTCACCGCAACCTCCGCCTCCCGGGTTCAGCCAATTCTCCTGCCTCAGCCTCCTGAGTAGCTGGGATTACAGGCACGCGCCACCGTGCCCAGCTAATTTTTTGTATTTTTAGTAGAGACGGGGTTTCACCATGTTGACCAGGATGGTCTCAATCTCTTGACCTCGTGATCCACCTGCCTTGGCCTCCCAAAGTGCTGGGATTACATAATGTTAATTTTATTCCTCAAAATACATAAAATAGTTTAAAAATGTATTACCAACATTATCATAAACAAGGATAACTGCAACGTGAATTTTAAGCTTGTGTGAAACCCTCTTTGACTTGAAAATATATCCCACTATGGGTGTGCACTCAAAATACTGTGTTTTAAAAATACCTGGAAATCCCTCCTCTGGTGTGGGTACTGTCACTGGTTACGTGACCAACTTGATAGACTGGCTCACTTTTTCTAGGTTTCATTTTAATTTTAAAGCTTGCTCAGTTTAATTCTGACTTTTATTATAGTTTTTTAAAATGCGAATTTTTTAAAATAAATATTAAAATATATAGATGTTTTGACTCTTGCCCGCTGGTTCCCCTTGTTCTTTTAGGCAGACATTTGTAGAGTTCTGGTTATTCTTCCAAGTGCTATTTTTTTCAGATTAAAATAAATATGTGTAACTCGACAGATAATTAGGATTTGCTCTGTCTCCCTTTTATTTTTTTCTTTGTCTCTTAATTTGCCAATTCATCGAGGGTAATTACTTTTATGTGTAGAAATGTAGACATATAGAGATAGATGTGATCTTTCAGCTGCTGATTTCTTTTACTTAGCCACATGCCCTGGAGGTGATTCCCAGTCGAGGGAAGAGAATCCCCCATTCCTTTTTGACAGCTGCATAGTACTTCATTGTCTGCTGTTGAGGAACATTTGGGTTTCCAATATTGTGTTACAATGAAACAAGGTGGCAATCACTCAGTGGCTTTTTGCATAAGTCTGTTTCTATTTCTTCCATTGCACCTTTTGGACAGATTCAGGAAAGTGAGTTTGTTAGGAGAAAGGCTGAATATACTTCTGCTTTCGCCAAGTATAGGCAAATTGAACTCCACTGGGAATGCCGTTAAGCGTTCACTGAAGTCATAGATGAAAACGGCGCTTGGGCCAACAGAATGTTCCGCTAATGTTTTGGGATTTTTACAGCAAACTAATAATGGTGTATAAATGAAATTTCTTATTTGTTTGCATTTTACAATTGAGCTTTCAATTGGTTTAAGGATATTTTCATTTATTTTCTGTGAACTGTCTGTTCATATCTTTGGTACATTTTACATACAGGTTGTTGATTTTTTAAAATCATCAATATTTAGGAGAATTGTCAAGTCTATTCTGACTATACTTAATGCAGTTTCACAAACGAATTTTAGAACAATTGTAAAATAGAGGAAAGCAGACATGATTATTGGGATCATGATAAAGTTTCAATTGGCTTAAATGAAACCTGATAATATCGAGTCTTGCTTTCCAAAAACATGGTTTGTCTTTCTATTTACTTCCATTTCTTTTTTTTTTCAAGTATATGTTACACTTTTCCTTATATAAAGTTCACGGAATTCGTTAAGCTTATCTTCAGCTATTAAATATGTGAGTCAGTATTGGAAATAGCCTCTTCATCAATGTTCCAAATAGAAGCCTGCTTTTCTGTTCATTTACTTTCTGCTTTGCCACACTTCCAATTGTAATCATTTTATTGAAGATATTTTTTCTAAATATTTACTCATGTCATCCGCATATTGATATTTGGTTTTTGTCTTCCAATTCACACCCTTCTGTCTTAGTCTGTGTTGCTTTAAATAAATCCCTGAGGCTGGTTAATGTGTAGAGCAAAGAAGTTTGCTTCTACAGGTTCGTCAGGCTGCGCAGGAAGCACAGTGCTGGCCTCTGCTTCTGATGAGGGCCTCAGGCTGCTTCCACTCATGGTGGAAGGTGGAGGGGAGCTGGGGTGTGCAGAGATCACGTGGCAGAGAGGAAGCCAGGGTGCAGAGGAGGCGCCAGGCTCTTTTCCACAATTTGCTCATCGTTTAAACAAATATTTCTTGAATACCTACATATACCAGGCATTGTTCTAGGGTCTATGGTACATCAGTGAATACAGCAGGGCAAGTTCTTGGCCCAGAACATGAAACCTGAATTAAACCTTTAGAGGAGGAGTTAGCCAAACAAATGTTTGAGCAATGAGTGCTTCAGGAAGAGGATTTCATTAGAGGAAGGGTGCGAAGATGGACTGTGCCTGATTCACTTGAGAAATGGAAAGAAATCCATTCTGTCAGGAGCACACTAGACAGATGAAGCAAGGAAAGGATGCTGGACAGTGGAACCAGATCTGATGGGCGCCTGCTCATACCTGGCGCTCCTCACACTGTCCTTACGTGGTGGGAAAGGGTGAGGAGTCTCGCTCAGGCCTCTTTCATAAGAGGAGTCATCACATTCTTGAGGGTTCCACCTTCATGACCCAGTTTTCTCCCAAAGGCCTCACCTCCTAATGCTATCATCATGGAGGTTAGGGTTTCAACATCTGAATTTTAAGAAAGCACATTCAGTCCATTGCAATAGTCTCATAATGTGCTTGTGTAAATATCTTAAAAAAACCACATAAATCTATAAAATATTATTTGCAAAGGGTGCACAATTACTTAGAAGTGTATCCAGGCAATAGTCTAAGATAAGTTCTCAATTTCCACGGAATTTTCAAATATATTACTGTTGGATTGCTGAGTATTACTGTTCATGCACCCTCAAGCAGCAACCTGGTTGGTTTGTTTGCTTTTCTGGTGAACAAAGTTCCAGGTTTTGTTCTATGCAACTCTTATCAATATCACAACTAAAATAATTTGTTGTTTACGGAGTATAATTTGATGAATATTATATCCATATATCCTGCTAGGTTGCAATGAAACTGGCAGTCTGACTGTTTGAATCATATTGTTTAAGGCAATTGCTTCATGAATTAACTTTTTGAAAAAAACTCTTCTTAGTAGTTAGTTTTCACTGGAGAACACTAAAAATAGCCTGTATAGCTCATAACCATATTTGTTATATAGAAATTGCTAATGGCATTTTGTTACTGTATCTCTCAATATGCCCTATTTGAAGTTCCATTTTTAAATGCTGGTTAGAGAGAAATTCTATGAACAGCAGCGAAATACAGAGAACCTGCTGGTCTACAATCTGGTTTGATTTTACTGAAAACTACTGGTATTATTTACTAATTATTCTAATATGCATTCCACACTTCTATTAAACAAATATTTTTTGAATACCTCCATATGCCAGGCATTGTTCTAGGATCCATGATACATCAGTGGATACAATGGGACAAGATCTTGGCCCAGAACATGAAAGTTGAACTAAAACTTAAGAGGAGGAGTCAGCCAAACAAATATTTGAGCAATGAGTGTTTCAGCGAAAGGATTTCATTAGAGGAAGGGTGCGAAGATGAACTGTGCTGGCATGTTTGAGAAAAGTCTGTCAGGAGCAGACTAGACAGGGAGAAAAGAAAGGATATTGGACAGGTGGGAGCAGGTCTGACAGGTGCCTGTTCCACATGGAGCTTGTTTTTCCTATAAGATGGAGAGCAGAGGAGCTTCCTAATGTGGCTTACACTCTAAGGGAATGTTTCTGGTTCTTTTTTTGAGAGTGAACAGCAGAAGAGTTATAGTTGAAGTAGAGAAATTACCAGCAATAGCTACAATAACCCAGCAGAGATGACCATAGCTATGTGCATGGTGTACCAGTGGAAAATTTAAAAAGCGGTCATATTCTGAGTATTCTTTGAAAGTGGAGGCAACAAGATTTCTTCGTGGCTTGGGTAAAAAGTAAAAGAAAAAATTTCAAATTTTTATGGAGATAGACTCTTGTACAGATAAATGACAATGGTAAGTTGGACATCTTTGGGTTTAGCAATGTTCACACACTTCCTGATAAATTCAAATATTTATTTCTTCAGATTTTGAGATTTAAAAACGATAAATGTATGGGTCATTTATATGTTTTTAAAATATACTGTTTGGTGCAATTGGGTAGAAATAGTCTATAACAAATTGGAAAATAGTAATTTTTAATTCGTGTTTGTATACAGTATATTTTTTATAAAATCACCTGGAGATTTTATAAAAATGTGAACTCCAAGGCCAAATCCAGGACAGTCCACATAATAGCAGATTCCTTTCTCAAAGGAACGCAGTTTGGAAATGATACACCAAGACGTGAAATAAATTATATTGTGTTAAAAACTAGTAGGAAAAATGAAATAGGCAATTAGAGAAATTCAGATTATGAATACAGTAGATCAATTTCTATGGAATGAAAAGATAGAGGAGGCAGAGAACAAGCCGAGCCCAGCCTCAGATCTGAGCTCCCACGGGTCTATGGGTGTGGGACCGAAATGGGACCCTTGAATTCACAATCATAAACACTGCAGAGAAATAGTCTACTTTTGTTCATTTCATCAGTTTTGGATTATATTTGGGAAACACGAGGATGTGAAACATATTTTTTAATTTTATTAAAATTACTTTTAAATAACTTTAAGGTCTTTAGCCCTAAAATACATGAGGTGACAGAGTTTTGATGTTATTATACAAGTGTAAGTGGGTTCTCATACTTGGAACATCCAAAATACTTAGTAAAATCCGATTTTACTGGAGAACTGCTTATGCCTTTTGTCCGTGCCATCCCTTCTGGCACCTACACTATTAATTACTCTGTCTGCTAGAGGCAAGATATGAAAGAGAACAGAAATCGGAGCTTAGTTATACGTTGGCACACTGATCACGTAGAGCTGACATTTATATAACGCATTATTTTTGTGGAATGCGTAAGTGTCAGGGTAGAATGAACTTGGAGTGCTACAGGATGAAACAATTGAGTGTCGATTGTGTGGTGATTTTATTGTGTTGACACTAATCTGCTCTCCATTTAACCCTGAACACTGAACCTTGACTGATATGAAGACAACCCCTTCTCTATTTCTGAAGTATCAGCACTGCCGAGTTTTGCTGCATTTCGAAGGGGAACTCTAAAAACTTCTGAACCATTAAACATTGTAATTTTTTCTCCTTAAAACTTTAAATTCTTTCCTAAATGAAGAACATTTTGAGATGATTAGACGAAAGCATGAAAATGGGTAGTAACTTGACATGAGAAGAATGAGAGATCGTGAGGAAAATGAGACTCAAGCTCATCACTTTCTTAACACAGAATCCTGCAAATCACCCGCTCATTTCTCCAAGCTACAGATTTGACTAAGCATAAGTATTCAAATATATTACTGAATCAATTCCAAGAACTCTAATGTGCATTGCTCCGTTTTCCATAACACGGACACCGCTTCTCTGACGAGTGTGTATGTGCACTTCGAGACTCTGCTTCGGGTTCGATTTGTGACCTTAGGCAAATCACATTTTTTCTATCATAGATTTCTCATCTGTAAAATGACAATGCCATGTTCCCTCACATCGAGACACAAATGACTGTTTAATAGCTGTAAGGCACCATTACGCTAAACAGCATAAAATGCTACGGAGAAACAGGCAACGATTCAAAACAAAAATAAAACAAAACTTAAAGTCTCATCCACAGTTACGCTTCGGTAAGATTGCTGACTCCTGTCACTTCCTTCCTAAAATCACCAAGCTGACTATGTTTGTGAAAAGATGGAATAAGGTGAAATATGTCAACGTCACATTTTGCCTCCCTTCTGCCTTTCGGATTTGCATGGATGCCAACCAATACCATGTTCACCTGCGGCTCCCAGAGACACGGGGCTCTCTGGCCTCGAGGCTCTCATCTCTGCGCCTAGGGTATCAACAAGCCAAGTTTCCTATCCTTGAAAATACTGCATATTTGGATAAAGCGTTTCTTTATGAAGGTAGCCAAAAACTTTACCTGTGTTCCTATGCATAATCACACAATGCTGGAGAATATGCAAATACTGTGCAGCTATCAATATATTGGCTGTTGTTTCTTCTCCATTGTGGTTTTAGAGAGGCAAAGTCACGTGACGGATATACAGAAATGTTTGGTTACGCAACGTAGCTGGCAGGAAAATTCCCACCTGTCCCTAGCCTCATTCTCCACCCCTTGGCTGACATCCATTTCCATGGTCTCAGAAGTTTTCATAATTCATCGCTGATCAGAAGACCTTAGCTTGGTTCTATCACCCATTCCACAGACATCTCGGCCCCACACCCATAGACCCGTGGGAGCTCAGATCTGAGGCTGGGCTGGGCTTGTTCTCTGCTTCCTCTATCTCTTCATTCCATGGTGAGATCCGAAACATAGAAACTGATCTACTGTATTCATAATCTGAATTTCCCTAATTGCCTATTTCTTTTTTCCTACTAGTTTTTTAACATATTATAATTTATTTCAGGTCTTAGGGTATCATTTCCAAATTGGGTTCCTCTTAAGAAAGATTTTTGGGAACTTTCTGAAAGGCCCCAATCAGACCCACTGCATCAGCCCACGGGGAGGATTCCAGGAACTTGTATCTTTTGAAGCTCATGGGTAATTTAGCTCCCAATGAGGATTCAAGCCTCAGGGCAGTGTTGCTTCATGAGGTGTGCAGTTTTGCAAATCATGTATATCAGAGTCACCTGGAGATTTTATAAAAACGCCAATTCCAAGGCCAAATTCAGAACAGTCCGCATGATAGCAAGCACCCTCACCCAAAGCCAACGAGCTCCAAACCCCGGCTCTGGTTGTCGGTGGGACCCCGCCCAGGAAGCACTCTGGTCTCCCTCAAGTTTCAGTCCTCTGTTGACATCCTGGTTCTGCGCAAAAACCCTCGGTCCTGTTAGGGTCACAGCATATCAAGCCACTGCAGGCAAGATCATGGTTCTCCAGAAAAAAGCAAAATCCTGCTAAGGAGGCACCATTCGATCATGAGCTACATGTCCTCAGATCAACGCCTTCCTCATGCCACCACAAGGAGGGTTGTTGGGAGGTGGCCCAGCGATCCGTGCCTGGGAAATCTGCTGGCCGCTCCCACTCCCATTAAGTGTGTCCTGGAAATTGTTTGTTGAAGAAAACCCCTCCTCTAGCAGAGGTGTGGACAGAAACACGTCTCCAGAGTGGACTTTCTGATTCAGGAAGCGTGCACCGTCAGAGGTAGCTAGCCTAGCAGTTCAGATTATGTCCTCGGCCCCCAGTAACCTGGACTTTATCCTATCCTTACCACTTACCATCTGTTGATTTTGGGCAAGTTACTAACACTTTTTGTCCTTCAATCTCCTCATCTGTAAAACAGGGATAGAGGGGTACCTACTTCACAGGATTTTTGTAAACATTAAATGAAGGAACACAAATAAAGCCCTTAGACCTAAATATAATAAGCACTCAATTATAAATTACAATTATTGTCATTAACATCAGAACAACAACAACAAACACATTCCCCCAGTACTGGGTAGGAATGTCTCAGAATTCAGGCACTTGTAGGATTTAGAATCAAATCAAAACTTCCCGGCCAATGTTCCATGGTCCTGCATGTATGGATACATATCTTTTCAGCTCTTAGGGTAGCTGAGTGGTGCCTGGGGCTACCAGGAACCCTAACCCTAGGCTATTCTCCCATCATGAGTGATCCCATGGAGTTTTCCCATGCCATGTGAAAATATTGCCATTTTTTATGAGGCCGTAATATCAAATATGCAAATACCATCATTTTCTGTGTGTCACAGGTTGGTGGCACTGGGGAAGCAATACACATTGACATGGTGTGGCTGTGTGTCCCCACCCAGATCTCACATTGAATTGTAGTTCCCAGTGTTGGAGGTGGAGCTTGGTGGGAGGTGATTGCATCGGGGGAGGGAGGTGATGTCTGATCCTCTAGCTCTGTCTCATGATTGAGTTCTCATGAGATCTGGCTGTCTGAAAGTATGTACCACCTGCCCCTTCGCTCACTCTCTCCTGCTCTGGCATGGTAAGACATGCCTGCCTCTCCTTCCCCGTCTGCCATGATTGTAAATTTCCTGAGGCCTCCCAGCCACGCTTTCTGTATAGCCAGTGGAGCTGGGAGTCAATTAAATCTCTTTTCTTCATAAATTACCCAGTCTTGGGTAGTTTCTTATAGCAGTGTGAGAACGGACTAATACACACGTCGTCTACAGATGTGCTGAGAGAATACTGAAGCCTCAAAAGTCACCCAAAATTCTGTTGAGTCTTTTGTCAACTCTGCTCTATTTGGGAAGATCTAGGCAGAATCTTCCCTTTTGTCTACATTTCATTATTTAAACCTGGTAAAGATTACAGGCCAATCATCAGAGACATGGACTGCAAGCCTCACACCTCTGCCTCATCTAAGCTTCACCCTCCACTGGCCTTAAACCTGGGGATTCCACCTTCTTTGTTTCCTGTCCTGGTCAACTTCAGTGAAACCCACAAAGCAAGGTTTTCTCTCAATGCTGCTATGTATCCATCCTCATATTGATCAGTACTTCCTCACTCTCATTTTCCATCGTGCATTTTAGAGCCTCCATTCTGTTGCAAACAAACCCTTTAATTGCTTAAGAATGGTGCCAGCAAAACAGAAAAAGTGATCGGTGTTTTTCAATTTCTGCACTAAGAACCATTAATGGGCCCTAAAATCAGCTTGACTGGTGGCAACCATATTAAAAATGAAAGAGGTGAGAATATAAAATGTCAGAATGCATCACCTATAGGATAGTTTGTGTGTTGGGGGGGCAGGTACACACACACACATGTGTCCTGAATAATCATTTTAAATGCATTTCTTACTACAGAGCAAGGTCAAAGCTTAAAACCCATTGCAATCTATTACCTTCTATTATCAATATTGAGAAATAGTAATTCACATACAATTTCAAGACATAATTAAAGTACACAGGGAAACAAATGGACATCTCTAAAAGCTGCAAAAGCAGAAGGAACTAGGAAGCCGATGAGCAAGCCTTATGCTTGAATGGCATTGCAAGTTCACAGGTGCAGTGACAGGTGGGAGGGCACACAGCTGGTGCGTCGGGAGTGGTGGGTAAGGGCTGATATTTCATAGCTCGTGCTGTGTACACACTCAGGACACAATCCTGTGTGAGTGCAGATGTCAGAGCTCACCTGGAACTGAGAACCTTTCTGCCATCGCCAGGGCTCCTGGATGAATGTGGGACAGAAATGAGACACCTGGACATGACAAGGAGTAAGACAGGACTTTGTGTGACAAAAATGATCTCATGTGTGCCACATAACACACACATGCACACACAAACACACACCCACACACCACACACCTACCACACAGGCACACCCATTCCATGAGGCCACACACACACTAGTCACATATGCATAGGCCCACACACAGGCATGCACATATACACAGCACGTGAACACACAACACACACACAGGTAAACACAACACAGACATACACATGCACACCAAACTGACACAAATGGATAGGCACACACAGGCACACACATATTCACACCACATGCACACACAACACAGACACACACACATATACACAGTTACACACACCACACAGGCATGCACATACATATCCAGACACACACCACACAGGCAGAGACACACATGGACACCACACACACGGACACCACACACACACACACACACACACACTCCAAATAGGCACATATGCATAGGCAAACATACACAATGACATGCAGTCACAACATAGACACACACACAGGTACACACATATACATACCACAGAGGCATGCACATATACACACCACATGCAAACATTGCACAGATACACACATACAGGTACACACATACATTCAGCACACAGGTATGCACATACACATACCACACACTACACAGACACAGGCACACACAAAACCACAGAGGTACGCACATACATGCACACTACACAAGCATTTATACACACACACCACATGCATGCAAAAAATAGGCACACTCAAATATACACATACACACACCACACGCCTACCACACAGGCACACAGACACTTCATGAAGCCATACATACATACACACCACACACACACCCCACATAAGCACACATGTACAGGCACACATATATATACCACAAACACACCACACAGGCATTCACACACAAACACTACAAATACACATAGATCACATCCCCCACACAGAGACAAACACATACACACATGCCACACACCTTATACAGACACATACATACACACACACTATGCTGATACATCAGACACACCACACATACCATACACAGTACATGCCTACACATACTACACTCATTGCACATACACACTACACACATACACACACCACACACTACACACACATGCATACACCAGACACACACACACGGGCACATCACATAGGTCCTGCAGTACATACCCACACTACACATACAGCAAACATACCAGGCACACTACATACACTACATATACACACTAAACACATACTACACACATGCACACCAAACACTACACACACTGCCATACTATACACACACCTATACACCACACACCATACACACATGCACATCACACAAAGAACACTGCACTACATACACTCACACCCACCTCACACACAAATTACAAACACACATGCTACATACACACTACATATAAACACACTGCACACACACAGTCCATTAAAAACAGTACCTTCTAGAAATACAAAAATGTAATGTCTGAAACGACAAACTCAGTTGATGGGTTAAACGACAGTTAGAAATGGGCTGACGTGACAGTGCATTTGGGAATGACAGAGGCTATTGTGCGTAGATGTAAAGAGCTGACAACATATAAAATGGGTAAGAGCAACAGTGGCCACACAGAAAAGTCTCACGAGGAAAGAAGAGTGTAAATAAGAGAAACTCCTTACAAATTTCCTGCAATTCATGAAAGATATGACATTAACGATCCAGAAAGTGTAATGAAAATCAACTAGTTTGATTAAAACCAATCTACACTGTGGCAATACATAGCAAAATAAAAATACATTTATTACCAATGAATGACACTGGAGTAATTGAACTTCTTAAATGTCACAACTAAGGCTATAAAATAGAGAAATTATATCCCAATGCTGGTGGAATGAAAAAGCTCTTTTTCTATGTAAAATATTATTCACAAGTGAGATTAAAATATAGAATTCTTCAGGTGTAAATTGAGATATTTTACAACCCACAGATGCTCCACGAAAAAGTAATAAGGGATAAACTCTGGGAAGAAGGAAACTGAACCCAGAAGCATATTCTAAGACTGACATGGAAGAACTCTAGGCCCAGAATAGCCAAGAGCCGTGTTCCCTTTCGGCAGCATGGAAGACAGCTCTCAGAAGAGGAACCCTACTAGTGCAGTGCTGGACCCACAGAGGTAGCAGAGATTATTACCTGTCTGTCTCCAAGTGGCCCTTGCCACTCCCACCCTACAGCAACAGAAGCAGCAGCTTGTTCCCTGCACCTGAACTCGTCAAAGCAGTGGCAGGTTTACCTTGTTTGGTAAAAGATAATAAAAATACAACAATGTGGGGACTCAGCCCAGGAGAAGTAAAAGGGAGCAGGGCTGAGGCGAGGCTCCCACCAACAAGACCAGAATCTATCTGGGAATGATGTAGGCCAGGGCCTCCAGCAGGGGGAAATGGAAATCCACTCTGGAAGAAAAGATGCCCCACTCAGCACAGGATGGATAAAAAATCATAATTTGGCCAGCGGGCAGAAGACACAGGAAAAACCACGAGTTTCAAAGCCTCAAACATTTCAGGTATTAGATTTTCAGATAAAGAATAAAAGTAGTAATATAAAATATAAAAATAAATAGAAGGTAGAATTTGTCAAGTGAGCAAAATATGAAAAATATAAGAAATTAGCAGGAAATCAGAAAAAAATACAGTTTTATAAATGATGATTACATTTATTGAATTAAAAACACAATGAAACAAAAAGATTAGACAAAGTAGAAAATAGAGAGCTAGACAAAAAAAGGTAAGAAATAAATAACCCACCTAAAACAACATAAATATATGACAGCAAAGGAGCTATGAGTGAGTCTAGGTGGCGAGGAGAGAGGCTGAGAAGGCCCAGAGAAATCCGTTTAACACCAAAGAAGAAAAGAGAATGGAGAAACAGCAATGTGGACGTGGATGGTGGCTGAGAATTGTTCAGAGCTGCTGTTAAAACACAGAGTACGATTCACACAAGCTCAGGCAGAACAAATTCACATCCATGCACGTTGCAGTAGAATGACACAGCACCATTGACAAAGGCAGAGCTTCAGTACAGCTGGAGAGGAAATGGCACTCGCGTGAGAATGGCGAGGCAAGGAAGAGCAGCATTATCGGGGAACTGTGGCAGCCAGAGCCTGAGAAGCAAATAGAAAGTATTTTCAGTTGAACAAACACTGAGTTAATGAAATAAGTCTTTTCTGAAGTAATTTCTAAGAAAAGTAATTCAGAAAACATAGCTGGTGGCAGAAATATATGAGAAGTGAAATGAAAACGTGAGCTGAGAAATTGATAAGTAAATCTAAACAGAAATGTTTGTATTTAATAATATCTAATATGTTACATGATTAGAAGGAAAGAAATAAAATAACATCGATATGCTAGTTATAAGGGGGTTGTTTGGTGATTTTATTTTCAGACTGAAAATAATAATTTCAGAATATTTAAGATGTACATGGTGAAATTCACAGTGTATCCTATCAGATTAAACAAGTACAGTATATAAATTTTCAACCTAATGGGTAAAAAAACTAAGAAAGCAAATAAAAATTTCAATCAATTCAAAAAATGCAAATAGTGAGAATAAAAAGAAGAATAAAGCGGAACCAAATAAAGAGCACAACATAGGAAGATAGAGAAGTGCAGGTTCATGAACAGAATCCATCAGAATGGATCACCAACACTTTGCAAGACTTAATTCAATAACCCATGCAGACAAAAAAGACATTTTTAGTATTTAAACGATACATATCTAAGACACAAAGCACAGAATTGTTGAAATTACATGATATACTAATCAAAGATGTCATACGTATATTAATATCCCACAGAAATAAAAAAAAACTAATACAGATTTCAGTATCAGAAGTGGGGTACTCTGTAAAACACACCTAAAATGTGGAAGCAGCTTTGCAACTGAGAACTAGACAAAGGCTAGAAAAAAATGGAAGGAAATGATAGAAAAGCTCAAATTTTCTTGAACAGACTGTTGGTAAAAATAGACTTTAGGGACATTGCACTGAGAGCTCAGGAGGAAGTGAGGAATGAAATAATTTAAAGTGGAAGGAAGCAATTTCTCCTTGAGTGTTAGTTAAAAGGTTAGCAAGGTTGTGTGCTGCAGATATGTGGAGAGCAGGGCCTATAAGAAGTGAATTTGAATACATACAGAGATTTCTAGGCAAGTATTTATATTGTTGCTTGGTTTCTTCTTGCTGACCATAGTAAAACATGAAAGGAGAGAGATACATTGAGAGACAAACTGTTAAAAGTAATCAGGACATGATATTAGTGACAACTTTCAGCCTCTCCAAATGGCAAATAATGAGAACATTAAGTGATTTACTGGGGAAAGCATGGCTCTAGAAAAATTTTCAGCAAACCGTTTTTACAGCCGAAAGTGTGACTGTAAAAACATTTGCTGAAAACCTCAGGAAGATCAAAGGTGAGAATATTGAGTCATGAAATGGTCCTTTTGAGAAATTGAGAAATTGAGGTCTCGCCCCACAGATCCCAACCAAATCAAAGGAAACCCAGGGGCAGTGTCCCTTAAGCACCTCAGCAAGAAGCCAAAATACAGGATGGATTATCTCAAAAATCAGCAAACATGGCTTTTGTTGAATGGAATAAATATCTGAAAATTCCGTGCAAGATCCATACAGTTTTGGAGAAATTTATTTTCTCAGAAACACTGCCAAGTTTGACTAAAAGGGGCAGAGAGACTACAAAGGGAAAGGAGGCTGTTAAGCCCCCCAGATGCCACTGGCAGGAAGCAGGCAGGAAGAACCACTTGGCTGCAGACATGTGTTACCTCTCCCATTATAACAAAGGAAAGATGGCTTCTGGCAACAGCCCGAGGGTGCTTGGAAGAGGGTCCTTCACCGGTCAGTCTCCGGATGAAAATACAGCCCTGCCAGCCACACGTGTCATGGTTCAATAAATTCAATAAATGGCAGCTATTTTTGAAAGCATTTATTTTTGGACTTAGTAACCATCCCCCTTGGCTTTATCAAAGTGAGGCTGTCCTCTGAGGACCCTCCTCAGCAGCCTTCCAGATTATGGCTTTTCTTACATCTAAAACACAAGAAAGTGGAGGCTGTCAGACTCTGTTTTTTGTTCTTCTAAATTGGACATTGAATGATATTTTTCTCCCTAAGGAACTGTGACATCACTGCCTCTTTATTCTGTTGTGTTGTTCAGTTTCTATTTTCTAGTGTTAGAGTGAAAATGCTGGATACCTGCATCTGTGTAATATGCCTTGCTAACTGCTGCAGCTCAGTTCTTCCTCTCGAAACACTTCTCATCAGAGAGGACCAGGCTGGGTTGAACAATTATTTGATGAAGCTGATTTATCTTTAGAAAACAGTAATTTGAGGAGACGATGCATCTTCACATCATGCGGTAACTTCACCCAGGAAAATGGTGTTTCTACGTGTATTTATATCCTCATTCTTTGTTTTGTTTTGTTCCAGGAAATTTATTAAATTTTTAAGTATTAACCTATTGATGTTTAACTGAGGACTTGAAACTGTATCATATGGGATATTTTGTGAGATAAGTATGTGTATATTTACTGATAATATTATTTTCATACTGTTTCTATTATTTATTTTTTTAATAATGAAAGTACTCAATATAGCTCTGTGTGAAACTCGTAAGTTTTGAAATAAGACATTCCCATGATTATTATTTCCTAACATATTTTCCCCTCATCTCCCAGTTATGGTCTGGGGCAAAATTGCTGCTATTCTGAAACCCTTTAAAAATGTTTGTTTGTGATATCTAGCTTTTGTTGCCAGAGATATGAATGTCATACTTTGCTTAAATAGTGGCCAAGTGTGGTGGCTCATGCCTATCATCTCAGCATTTTGGGAGGCTGAGACCAGAAGATTGTTTAGGAGTTTGATTCCAGCTTAGAAAACATAATACTTCTCCATCTCTACAAATAATTTTAAAAATTAGCCAAGTGTGGTGACATGTACAGTAGTTCCAGCTGCTCAGGAGGCTAAGGTAGGAGGATTGCTTGAGCCCAGGAGTTTGAGTTACGGTGAACTACAATCCTGCCCTGCACTCCAGCCTGGAAGACAGAGCAAAACCCTGTCTTAAATAAATGAATAAGTTAAAAAATACAATTAAAAATATTAGAGTAAATTATAGAGCATAAATAAATCAAATAACCAAGAATCGAGATAAGAAGAAATTCTATGCAAATTTAAATCTGGATTATACAAAAGCTTAAAGACGCATAATGATAACAATCATTGACAGAATTACGGATCAGTAAGTGTGCTTACACACTGACAGAGAGGATAGAAATGATGAAAACCACTTTGCAAAAAAATAGGTGAAATTGAAGATACACATACCTGAAGTCCCAGATTTTACGAGTGTAGCTCCACCCTGGAGAACGCACACACACAGAGAAACGCATGCCACGTGGGGACACCACTGGGGGCCAACTCCAAGCATGCCACCAGGTGGGACACTTGGCCCTGGTAGGGTAGATAAATGTCTGCTCTGTCTTTCTGTCTTGTGTATCTTATTTTTCTCAGGACTTCTTTCCTTTTTTTTTTTCCCCAGGGAGGAAGAAGATCATGGAGGAAGACAGAACTTTGGACTTTTCTTCAATGCAATGGCTCTCTCCCATTTATGGGGGCATTGCCTTTCTCTGCCCAGGTTGCACCTCATCCTGGTGGCCTTGGCCTTGCGTCGCAGACTCCCTGTCCAGTGACTGAGACGGCCGGCCGTGTGCTCCTGGATGGGGTAATGCAAGCGTTGCTGCTTTTCTCATTCTTTGCTTTTAGACACATTTTAAGGGGGAATGTGCCGATCTCTGTTTCCACACTCCCCTCTGGGCCCTGCAGGTTCACGTCCTGCGTCTGCCTTTTCTGTTGTGTATGCTACTCTTTTGTAGAAGGCAGATGATATCTTTTTTGCTGGAATATTTAAAGCTCTTAGACAAGTTTTATAAGGCATGAATGAATTCTGAGTTAGAACCACTTAACGGAAGATGAGGGTCGTATCGGCAGCAGAGCTAGGACTGGTCAAAGTTCAGACTTTTGAGTCAATCTCTGCTCTTCTCTTTCTGAGTACCTCTGTTCTCATCTGCTACAGCTTATTTTGAGCAGAGTTGTGACTCCCCCTACATCTGCCAATTTTCCCTGCTGCTGACATCTGCACGTAGCTCTCAAACACTTTTTGGAAAACTCCTTTTCCTTCACCAATAACTATAGAAACAGTTAGATGAAAAAATCCCTTACTGTGGTTGCAAAGAATCTGCCTTTCGGGGCCCGTTGGGGATTCTGTTCTCCTTATTCAGACACCACTTATCTGATTGCTTTCTTTTTCTCCGTCAACTTGATTCTGACCCAGGCAGCAGGCTTGTTGGGGCTCAGTGGCCCTCTGCCGTCTATCTGGTCTGACTGTCAGACAGTGTGCTGGCGCTCTAAAGACTCAGTCACACCTTGTCTTAATTAAGGCTCCACTGCAGAGCAGCTAAATTCACTCAATCTCAATATCTGTTTTTTTGCATTATACAATTTTTTAATGCAGTTCTGGAAATGGAAATTCACTATAGTAAAACATGGAATAGACTCTACCCTACAAATAGGCTTAATTGTACTTTGCAATACCCAATGAACTAATATTAGAATGAAAGGAAGGGAAAAGAAACTGTTGATGTTTCCCATGATAATAAAATAAAACACTGAAGTGGGCAGGTTCTTTTCTCCTTTTTAGTAAATTGTGATGATCTCTTGAGGTCAGGCCACTAGCCTTTGGCCAAATGGCCAATTTCTTTTGAAAACTGAGCATCCAGATCCCTGGGATATGTTTCTGTTGGAGTGAAGGTGGCCTGAGGGGCACAATGCTATTCACCTGGGCAAAATCTGTAAAGTGAGGATTAAGAACTTTAATGTTTAAATGAGTGTATAGAGAGTAACAACAACAAAACCCAGAAATAACAAAGGCTAATAATCTTGTCATATTAGCTCCTAGTCAATTTTAAATAAATAAATACTTAATATAACATCAAACCATCCCACTCTCCCATACACCAAGAGGTGACCACTGTCATGATTTTGATGTTACTCCAAGTCATTTATTTTACATATTCATGTATGTATGTATTTACAATATATGGTATTGTTCCTATTTATGTTTAATTTTTCTTTACCCAAGTACTCCCCACCTTTTTTTTGGGCACAGAGTGTCTTTCTGTTGCCCAGGCTATAGTGCACTAGCATGAACATGGGGGGCTCACTGCAGCCTCAACCTTTTGGGCTCAAGCGATCCTCCCACCCTAGCCTCCCAAAGTGCTGGGATTATAAGATGCACCTGGCCTACATCTTGTTTTGAACTCAGCAGTCCGTGTTGTAAATCTATTCATCTTGATGCACAATTTTAATTCATCCCATTTCACTGATATGGGGCTTCAATGATGAATATTCCACATTTTGTCTGTTTATTTTCTTACAAATGGTTATAGAAGTTATTTTCAATTCTAGTTATTACAAAAAATGGTGCAACGGTCATTCTCTGCATGTATTCTTGAACAAATGTGTTGGAATTATCCAAAGCTTTCAGACTTTCTTCTATTTATATGGCAAATGTTGTTATCCTGGTGTTTACATGTACATATATTGTCTTTGGTTGAATATCATTAATAAAATTATCAGAACCTTATGCCTGAGAGAGTTGCATGTTAAGTATATACATCAAGATTAATAAAATAGGTGCTATTCTCTCTAAATATTAAAATTAGAGATAATATTTTCATAATGTCAATGTATTCTCCCACAATTAACGTTCATAGTAAAGAAAAGGTTTTCTTCACCTCACCCAAGTCATCAAATGTAGCATCATAAATAGTGAGAAAGTCTCACCTTATTATCTGTTGATGTGGCATATTATGAGAAATACAGCATACTCTGAATTGTTCTTGCCAACTTAGTTTAACCTGAATCTAATCAAGATGTCAGAGTTAATATTCAGCTTAGTTAAATCAAGGAGTCAGATAAGCAAGTTTTAAAAAGTAAAAGCAATTAGTCTGACAATTCTAGAATCTAAAATACATTGGGGACCAATTGCCCGGGTTGCTTCAAAAGGTCAAAAACATCAAAAAATTATGTGGTGAAGCTGTTCAAAATTAAAAGACGCTGAAGAGATACAATATACAGAAAAAATATTTTAAAAGATTTAGCTGTAAAAGTCCCTTTTGAGGTGATCAGAAACATGGGTGTGTGGCTGGACATTGGATATTAAGGATTTGCTGTTAATTTTCTTAGACTTGGTAATAATGTTATGGCTGTGCTGGGAAATATCCTTATTTTTAGGAAATAAAAGCTGAGGTATTTATGATAAGGTGTCATGATGTTCATACTTACTTTCAAATGATTCAGCAAAATTAAAATATATTCATATTCATAGATGGATAAACATCTAGAACAAATATGGAAAAATGTTAACAAGTAGTGTATCCATGTGGTTGGTATCAGTTGATAGCTATGTCATTCTTTCACTTTTTCTGCATTTTTGCATTATACGATTTTTTAATGCAGTTCTGGAAATGGAAATTCATTATAGTAAAACATGGAATAGACTCTACAAATAGTCTTAATTATATTTTGCAATAGCCAATGAACTAATATTAGAATGAAAGGAAGGGGAAAGAAACTGTTGATGTTTCCCATGATAATAAAATAAAACACTAAAGTGGGCAGGTTCTTTTCTCCTTTTTAGTAAATAGTGATGATCTCTTGAGGTCAGGCTACCAGCCTTTGGCCAAATGGCCAATTTCTTCTGAAAACTGAGCATCCAGATCCCTGGGATATGTTTCTGTTGGAGTGAAGGCGGCCTGAGGGGCACAATGCTATTCACCTGGGCAAAATGTAGCCTCTCTCCGATGGTTTGATTCTGGAACACTCTCCATTGTCTTTACAATCTCCTTTTGATAAGTCACTTCAACCTTCAGGATGGAGAAAAACTATGTGTTTCAGGAGCACAAGATACAGCAGAAACAGAAATAATAAACAGCAGCAAAAGTAAAACATAAAACAGACTGCACGATGAGGTTGACTATGCCATTTTTCTTTGGTCTAATAGCCATATGAAAACGTATCTGACGTTTGTTTATCTTGACCTTATAAAGGTAAAGAGTGAGCAGCGTCTGTCAGATAAGAATGTGATATTGCTCTCCTAATTGTAAATAGTATTGGTAGTTGTAGTTTACGGCGACTATTTGTATTGCTGAGTTGCTTCATTTCTGTTTGTTCACTGTTTAAACAGGTCAGGCCTCTCAACGCTTTTTCTGAAGGATGTTATAGCTGTGGTCTGAAGCATTCCACATTCATTCATACTCCTTTATTCAATCCTCATTTAGGATTTGTTTGCTCTGACTGGTATTTGGTATTGCTAATGTCTCACTCTCATTATCAAGAAGTCCATAAGTTATAAAGAAACCAGTAAATGTAGCATTCAATATTGTGTAATGTGTGTGTCTTAAATAGAGTAAGTGTACTTATGCATTTCAAATGGAGAGTGTTACTTCAATATGAATTAAGGATTTTATTTTTTACACCTGCGTGCTTGGGGAAATATACATGATTATCCAGGTGGTCTTTTTGAAATGTCTAACTAATCTGGTGCATATTTTGCAGATGAAATTTTAGACTAATGTAACTATAGATCTGTTTCTTGTATTAAACCACAGAACTCATTATGCAATAAAATAGTCATCTACAAAGTCATCACAAAATAAATAAAATCAGCACAGTACATTGCTCTGTTGATGAAACTATGAACATTAATGTATTGTTTTACAGAATGAATATTGTTTTCTCTAATAAAGAGCTGCCATATTATGTGGTTTAAATACAGAAAATTTATTAAGCTCATAGCCTCCTTTCCATACATAAAGAATTAAAATAATAAATATCGATTATGTATTTGTAGTATCTTGTGAATTTCATCCTTCCACTATAACTTATGCATAAACAAAAAAGTCAACTACCAGTTACAAAAAGTCATTATTTATTTTCTGCTTTAAAGTCATTGATAAACAGGGACGTCCATGTTGCTTTTGCTTACTGTGTCATCCTTATCCTTTTTAAAAAATAGACATAAAATTTACAAAGAGTGAAATGTGCAGATCTGACACGTACATTTGATGAGTTTAGACAAATGTCCACGTGCCAGTCACTGTGGGGAATATTCCCATCACACCACAAACGTTCTCCTGCCCAGGCCAATGGTCCTCACTGCTCCGTGCTGCTCCAGTCCCCATCCCTTTGTATGCATTAAGCTTCCATTTCTTCTAGAGTAAATCTGTGGCACTCATCCATATAGATGCAAGAGTCAGTAGTTCATTCTTTTTAGTTGGTTGTGTATAACATAATTTGTTTTTCCATTCTCCTGTTAATAGACATTTGGTTTCTTTTCAGTTTTGACTATTGTAAATAGATCAGCTATAAACATTCTTGGACAAGTTATTTTTTCAATGTATGCTTTTAGTTTTCCTGGATGGATGTTGATAAATGAAGTTTTGTGTGTGTTTTAATGTACACGAGAAACTTCCAAAGCACTTAAGGATGAGAATTCTGGCTGTCCCATATTTTCCCAGGATACATCACTGTAAGCTTTAAAAGGGACACCCATTTTAATGGGTATAAAATGTCACTTTACATGCATCTTAATATCCATTTTCCTAACAACTAATTGCATTAAGTTCCTGTGGTTGCCATAAGAATATACCCCAAACTAGGTGTCTTAAAATAACAAAACTTCATTCTCTTAGTGTCCTGGGCTAGAAGTCTGAGCTGTAGGTGTTAGCGGAGCTGCTGGCAGCCTGGCCTTCCTTCATCCTGAAGGTGGAGCCTTCCTTCCCTGCCCCTGCGGTCACGTGGCCTGCTCTTCTTCACTTAATCTTCTCCTTTCTTAGAAGGATGCCAGTCATTTTGGATGTGGGGCCCATCTTACCCAAAATGACTGCATCTTAGCCTAACTGATGAAATTCACAAGGCTCTCTTTCCAGATTAGGTCACATTCTGCTGTTGTCGAATCTGCTATTCAGCCTGGTGCACTCGTGTTAAACACCTCTTCTCTTACTTAGCTGTCTTTTCTGTGTGTACTTAACGTTTGGTTTGTTCAAGTCTTCTGCTTTCATTAACTTTTTTCTGGGGAAAAAGGTTATTTTATTACTGATTTTTAGAGATTATTTTAGTATTCTGAATGAAAGTTTTTTGTCACATGTATAAATATGTTGAGATTTTATAAATATGTTATATATATGCATATAGATAAAATCTCAAATAATGTATTTGATTCTGTGTCTTGCCTATTTAACAATGTCTTTTGATGAAAAGAAGCTTTTAATTTTGCTTAAGCCCAATTTATTATTTCTTTGAGTGTGATTAGTGTGTTATATTATATATATATATTACATTATGAAGACATTTTGTACGTTTTGTGTAGAAGAATCACAGGTTTAACTTTTATGTTTATGTCTATAGTGAATTAATTTTGTGTATGGAGAGTAAGGAGCTGAGCTTCATTTTTGTTTCTTCATACAGTACACTGGTTTCGGCAACCTTTCTTCCAAAGGTTATCCTTTTCCGGTTGAATCTCATTACCAAATTTGTTGGAAATGTGTTGGCTCTAGAAGTGTGAAACTTTGTTTCGGCATCCTGATTTATTTGTTTATGCTCTTGCCAATACCATAATGACTGGATAATAGTAGTTTTATAGTAAGTCTTAAAATCAGATGGTAGTGGTTCTCCAACTTTGTTCTTTTTCTGATTCTTTTAGCTATTCTATATCCTTTGAATTTCCATATACATATTTTAAATTATAATTTAAGTATTTATAAAAGGCCATCTGTGGTTTTGATTAACATTTTCTGAAATCTATAGATCAGTTTCATGAGAAAAGAAACCTTAGCTATTCTGCAATGAATACATATTTCAAAATACGTTGCACATGATAAACATGCAATTTTTATTTGCATATGTTTATACAGCAAAAAATTAAAATAAAAAAAACTAAAACAAAAAAACGGTTGGGTCTTGCAATCCAGAACCAGGCTCTATGTCTTCTGTTATTACTGAATCTTTTAAATGTATTGTCCTTTTCGGTTTCAAGGTCTTGTATATGTTTAGAGCTTTTGACTGTGGTTAATAACAATGTAATATATTCTTGAAAATTGCTAAGAGAGTAGATTTTAGGTGTTTTCACTAAAAACAAAAAAGTATGTGAGGTAATGCAAATGTTAATTAGCTTGACTTAGCCATTCCACAATGTACACATATTTCAAAACGTGTTGCATATGACAACTGCATCGAATTTTTGTCAGTTAATAAGAAAGAATACATTGAGATGATTTATGCTGACAAAAACACGTTTCCCATTTCTGGTACTTCTTTTCTTATGGAAAGATACTGGTGAGGTATAAGCCCTGACGCTCTTCTCTGTTGCCCTGGCCCAAAGCTGCACCCCTCAAAGTTAAACAGAAAACATGAGAGTAGACAGCTCCATCTTGCCTTGGATAACGGGAGAACATTAAACATTTTTTCACTATTGGGCATGTTACTGGTTAGACTCCTGGGTTTGTTGATTTTTTACTATAAATTGGTATTTAATTTTGTTAAATAATTTCTGAACCTTTTCTTTACATGGTAAATGGCAATAATTTAGTTTTGCATGTTTAATCCACTTTCTCTTGCCGTGCTGAGATAAACCTTATTTGATCATGATGCATTATTTTATTTTATTTTTTGCATATTGCTCGTTTTAATTTGCATCTACATTTTTTGAAAGTGTTTTCCTGATTTGGTGTTAAGGTATGCTGGTCATATAAATTGAGGGGAAATAGTTCTATCTTCATCTAACTCCAGAAATACGTTGTGTAACAGTGGTATTATTTCTTCCTTAGATGTTTCATATAATTCACCAGTGAATAATTATACAGAGAGCTTTATTTTTGAAAGGGACTTCAATTTCGTATTTTATTTTAATAGTGTGGAGCTATTCCAGATTTTTGATTTCTTCTTCAGTCATTTTGCTAAGTTATGTTTTTAAGGAATTTTGTCAGATTATCTAAATTGTAGAATTTATTAGCATAAAATTATTTATAATATTATCTATTATCATATTAACAATTATTATAGTATCCACAGTTATGCCCTCTAATTAATATTAATGATCTTTGTGATATTTGGATATTTATATTTTTCTGATGAATTCACCATTTTACCAACATTAAATGTCTCTCTTCATCTCAGAAAATCCACCTTGTGCTAAAGTCTATTTTGTCTGATATTAACAAAGTGACAGAAGATTTCCTATGATTCCTTCCTTTTTCTTATGGTTTCTGTAATGTATTTCTTAAATTTCCTTTTATTTTCAACTTTTCTCAGTATTTTTATTTAGGGTTTGTCTCCATTGCAGAAAACATATAGTTGAATTTGCATATTTTCTAATTTGACAATCTCTGCTTTTTTTTTTTTTTTTGAGACAGAGTGTTGCTCTGTCACTCAGTCACTCAGGCTGGAGTGCAGTGGTGCAATCTCAGCTCACTGCAACCTCTGCCTCCCGAGTTCAAGCAATTCTCCTGCCTCAGCCTCTCAAGTAGCTGGGACTACAGGCGCATGCCGCCACACTCAGCTAATTTTTTTGTATTTTTGTAGAGACCGTGTTGCCCAGGCTGGTCTCAAACTCCTGAGCTCAGGCAATTGGCCTGCCTCAGCCTCCCAAAGTGCTGGGATTACAGGCGTGAGCCACTGCGCCCGGCTAATCTCTGCTTTTTTAATAGTGTTGTTTATTCAATTTATTTATCATGTTTTTATATGATTGAATTTGTTTATCATGTTATTTTTTATTCTCTATTTGTCCCATCTTTCTTTGTATTCCTCAGTTCCTCCTTTCTCGCCTTATTTTGTGTTAATCAAAATATTCTATTTTAATCCTCCAACTGAGTTTTAGCTATATTCATTTATATAGCTAAATAATCATAAAAATTTTCTCTAATTTGGAAAACAATAATTTACAGATTCAAGAGTCTTGGCCAATAATAAGCAGACTAAATACAATGAGAGCCACATCAAGACGCATCAGAGTCAAATTATTGAAAACCAAAATGCTAGCAGTGGATTTGGGGACATAACTATGCATCTTCATGCTATTGCTGTCTAATCCGAGTTGATATTGTACCTCCTTACATAAAGTATAAGAAGCTTAGAACAGCATAACTTCACGTGTTTCCTCTGTTCTTGTCTTTTGACCCCTAAGACAATAAGACAATTTTTCTTTAAGAAATCTGTTGTCTCTTACAGAAATTTAGAAGGACAGTCTCCCATATTTATATGCACAACCGCCAGTTTCCCTCTTCTTCACTCCTTTCTATAAATCTGACTTTTCACATGGTGCTATTTTTTTTTCAGCCTGAAGAACTTCCTTTGGCATTTTTTGTTAGTGCAGATTTACTGGTGATAAATGTTCCCATTTTTAGTGATCTCAAAATGTTCTTATTTTACATTCATTCATAAGGGATATTTTTGTTGGATATATATTTCTGAGTTTATTGTTTTTCCCTCTACTTAAAGATAATAACCCCCCATATTTTCACCTTTGTTATTTCTGCTGAAATGTCAGGCATCATTTGCATCTGTTTCCCTGTATGTAAAGCGGCTTTTCATGTCCGTCTGTTTTAGTTATTGCTCTCTGTGCTTGTTTTCGAGTTCTTTCACCCAGACGTGCCTGAAGCATTTTGTTTTACTTTTGGTTTACTCGATTTTGCTTCTGAATTAAATTGCTGGCATGTGAAGGAAGTGCCGTCGATATCCATGATATTTCCTTTTGTTTGGTATCTCCCCACCGTCATCCTGAAATATACTTTACAGATTAAGAGTTTGAAGCTCTATGTTTTATTTCAGTGATTCGGTCACTTAGGCTCAGATTTTAAGTGATCTACCCAGTACAAGAGCAATAAATTATGGAAACCCGGCTTTCATGATTTGACCATTTCACACATTTCGAAAGAAGGAAAAATAGTAGTATAATACATTTTATTTGGGAAACAAGCAAAAGGAGGACTCTAACATGTCTGTTGTCCTTAATGAAACCTATCTTTGATGTTTTTTTATAATTTGCTATATAATAAATAATAAGCGGGAAACTGTTCATTCAGCAGAGAAGCTTGCCTACTTTTTAAAATTTGAATTGATCCCACACTACTCTGCAGTACAGGAAAAAAAAACTAGAATTATTCTAAATGTTATTTTCAGGGTGAAGAAAGAATAATCGATTTTATGATTTTTTTCTTTATCCAGATTTGATTTCCTGCAATAGGTCGTATCTATCAAAACTTGTTTAATATTGATATTTCCTAGACAATGTATTTGTGCTATTAAAAATAACTTACATTGAAGGTGTTGGTGCATTTTTTTGATATAAAATATTTAAACTTCTATTTCTCTCTCCAGAGCCAGTGGCAGAAGAGGACAGGACCCAGCTGAGAGCATCATGGGATCTCCTCTGTGGGTCCAGCACAGGGGCCATGCCATGCTGGTGGGTAGCCTTTGTTCCAGAGGCTCTTGGGGGAAGTCCTTCTGGCATCGTTCCTGAAGGCTCCTCCCCTTTCCTATTGAGAAAGAGGATCTCAGGTCACAGGGAAGCAGCGTTTCTTCCACTCATACAGGGAATAAAAAATATCGCCACCCTCCGTCCCCTCATGCAGATTAGCTTCCTACTGTATTGTGCTGTAAAACCATATCTCTTTGCTCCAGCCACTACTGTGGAAACCTCCTGCTAACTGGAATAAAGAGGGTAGGATTTGGACTCAAAGTGGGGAGATATTAAATCCCGCTCAGACTGTGCCATCCAAGACCTTAACCATTAGGAATGTGTTTTGACCTCCTGAAACTATTTTCTTGTTTGTAAAAAAGAGTACAATGTTGTGATTAACATATTATCTGAATGCCACAGGTAAGACACATCCTTCCTCATCATTTGCCACAACTCTCAGGGTATTAAAAAAATCCCGTTCCAGAATTATCCTTGTCCTACAGTTACATCCTCCTTCTTTCTGTCATGGAAACAGTTGTCACTGACCTCTACCCCTCACCCATGTTTGGGTCTCATTTGTATCACAGTAGTTTTGGTGTCAAAGGTGGATGGTGCAGTTATTTTAATCCTTCGATTAAAAGAGAGAGGTATTTTAACTTTTAATGGAATAATTGAAAGAATAACCTCTGAGGAAGACATTTCAAAACAAATTAAAAATACTACAATTCAGTATAAGACTTTCATCCAGACTTTAAAATTAGCTGAATATATTCTGGCAGAGTGGTATGTATTTGTGGGATTCCTGACAGTCCTAACATGTCTGTAGGGACTTTTAAACACAGGGCTAGTAAATGCGGTATTCCCTAAGGTTATGAAACATAATTAAAAGACCCAAACACCTAAAAACTCCAGCCTGTGCTGTTCCTTTTTGCTATTTCCATTCAACATCATCATCATCATTGTCATCATCACGTCATAATTACCAGCACCATTAACCATCATCATCATCCTCACCATCCTCGTTATCATCACCACCATCATGATCACCACCATCATCCCATCGCCATCATCATCATCACCATCACAATCATAATAATCCCCATCATTTTTTACAGCAATTATTAGAAAACAAAGGCCTTTTAAATAAAGTATTCTGTTAATTTATATTGGAGGTGTTAGGTTTTTTTAAAAATTGGATAGACATCTAATGAAGCTAAGAGCTAGGCCATCTGTCCTAGACTAACCAGCAAGAATTTAATCTATCAATCATCAAATATCTTCTAACTGTCTGGGATTATGCTATGTGAGCCAGAGTGCTCTAAAGATGGGAGCTCTCAATTCAATGAAATTCAATTTCCAATGTGCACGTTGAGAATGCACCACACGCAAGGCACTGCCCAGGTACCACTGAGAATACACAAAGCTGTAAAGCCTTCTCAAGAGGTGGTGGATGTTTAAAAGGAGTAATGATATGTAAGCACTGGCATAAAATAATACATAACCCTCCCACTGTATACAACATGAAATCACAAGTGTCAGGGAGTCCACAGTAGACATTCTGTTTGCCTGTTCTTCAAAAAGTTATCCAAAGACATTGTTAAAAAATAAATAGGCAAGAAAAAAGACCCAAATAAATTATTTGAGATACAAATATATCTGCCTAACGCTTGGAAGTTCAGCAACACAGTTTTGGGGAAAATGGACTTTTGGTTACAAAGAACTAGAACGTCACTCTTTCATTTTGTCATTTCATTATAGGAACGGGCAAGTTCTTAAAGAATTTAGCATTTCCATGCTCAGTAAATATTTTAAACATATTCAGTAACTGTTCTATTTTAATATCTTACATACTTGGTGAAGATTATTTGAGTATGAAGACATCGTTAACCAGACAAATGATTAGAGCAAGGTTGCTGTATTTGTCTGTTCTCACATGGCTATAAGAAAATGCCAGACAGAGTGATTTATAAAGAAAAGAAGTTATTGACTCATATTTATGCATGGCTGGGGAGTTCTCAGGAAACTTACAATCATGGCAGAAGGCACCTCTTCACAGGCGGCAGGAGAATGAGTGTCGGCAGGGAAAATGCCAGACACTTATAAAACCATCAGATCTCATGAGAACTTACTTACTATCACGAGAACAGCAGGTGGGAAACTGTCCCCATCGTTCAATTATCTCCCACTGTGACCCTTCCACGGCACTTGAGGTTTTACGATTTAAGATGAGATTTGGGTGGAGACACAGCCAAACATATCAGCTGCCTATCTATGCCGCTTGAAATACTCTGCCCCTATTTCTGTTATTCTTTCCCCGAGTTCCATATAACATACAATGGAATTACTCAGTAAGTAAGTCCCTTCACAGAAAAAAGTGGATTTGGAAACTCACTCTGGTATGTACTGCTGTGTACAAGTCTAATTGCTTATTTTGATAGATAATATGATTTCCTGCAGACACTAATGGTAAATATTGCAAACTAAGGATATAAGTAAGTTTTAATCCTTTGAATTTATTCTCAGATAATGGAAATTGAAGAAATAGCAAATAACAGTGTAGTTTGATTGCTGCCTGTCTGTGACTTGTTGTTATTTAATTTCATATTTTGATACTGCAGTGTAAACAACATGGAACCTTTCTTGAAAAGCATCCTCAGCTCACATCTGGTCTCAAACATCAAGAGCCTTGACTCCAAAATGGTGTGAATTGGCTGCCATCTGCTGGACTGGGACACGTAAAGGTAAATTCTAGGTTTTATTTAGCATCTAGGAAAATCAAATCCCAGTCTCAAACACTATGGTCTTAATTAATTTTTCTGAAAATGTCAACATATACATATGTTAATGATTGCACTTAATTACAATTGCAATTTATTGATCAAGAAGGCACTTCACTATCTTCCAGTAGATTTAAGATCATTACAAAATCCTGTTATAAATCAGGGTGGAACTTGTCACAGAAAAATGACATATGAAATAATGTATATAAGGATTTTTAACATAAAATGTCTTTAATACAAAAGTACTGTGTGTTTTGAGTGCCTGGTATATTTTAAAAGCCATTGTTAAATATTGTAAAGCATAAAAATACTCATCAGACACAATAATACATTTATTCATTGCTTAGAAAAGAGGACTCAGAGGAAGTCAAGGCAAATTCAGGTAAACTCCAAGACAGTGACACTGAGAAGGTGTCTTAAGTCAACAGCACAGATGTGCTCACCTCTAGGGAGTGGGTGAGTGGGGCTTTGTGAGGACAATGGCCTTCAGTCTGGGCACACGTGGGTGTGTGGATGGAGACCCCAAGTGGAGGGCGAGGATTCCAGTGGTACACATCATAAGAAAAATCATGGAGACTGAGGAGTTAGGAAATAAAGAGAGGTTCAGGTTAGCTGAAACACTGAGTGTGAGCAGGGAGGTTGTTTGGAAGAGAATGGGGAGGCAGCTTGGGGCAGGTGCATGGAGGGGCTTGTAAACCATCATCAAGAGTTCAGGCTGCTGGAAGCTTCCACAGTAAAGCTGGGATTCTCTTAGACAAAAGGCAACTGACTTACAAATTGAACATCATGGATGAAAAAAAGTGTTTGTGGGGAATATTTGTGCTATTTATTCATCACTTTCCATGACCCAGGTCATATTCTAACTGCAAGAACACAGAGAAATAAGAGACCGTCTCCTGCCCTCCAAGGCCTCCATTCTCAGAGTAGAGGCTTCTGGGTAAATGGCTCTAATGCACAGCCTGCGGCGGCAGAGCAGAAACATGAACCCTGGAAACTACTACAGGAACATGAGAAAAAAGCACCTGCTTCTGGGTGGAGATGCTGACCAAACTCCATATGACAGGTGCATCCGAGTAGGCGGGAAAAGTCAGCAGAAGTGTTGAAGCATAGAGGCCAGGGTAGGCACCCAGGTGGCTCCAGATTTTATAATGTCACAGAGTCCTGGGGGTGTGGCTCAAGCCCAGGAACCAGTCCAGTGGAGTGGATGTCTGAGGGACTGTCAGTAAAAATAGTCAATGTGTGTCAGAAAGTCTTGGGAGTAACACAGAGATGGTCCCCCACTTTGACACTTAAATCTCTGTATATCAGTTAGGGAGGTACAGTTAAAAAAATGCTGCTGGAGAGATAACTTGGGTTTGATTTAGAACTCTTTAGAATACAGGTGGCAATTAAACCACACAAGAGGTGAAATTCCATGTGTAAAAGACACATTGCGGAGAAGGCAGCCCTGCTCGCCGTTGACTGGGAGTGGTAAGGCACTGAGGGCCGAGGCACTCTCCTGTTACCATAAAGAGTTTCTCAGATGGCCGCATCAGAAAAGGCCATCTGTGATGAGCATAGGAAAGATAAGCTTGAGAACACTGGCCAGGCCATGCAGGCAGCCCCACGCCCCCCTTCCCAGGCTCGTCTACACACTGCGGCTTCTTTACCACGTTGGCTCAGTCATTGACTCTATTCTGTAGAGGATTATCATTGAGTTTTCCTGGCTGTTGACAGTGATCAGTCTGGAGCAAACCCATTCTTCCCTGAACCCTACCCCAAATGCCCTGTCAGGAGCCCGAGTCCTCTAATAATCCCTATTTCTGCCTCTTACCAAGACATCCTGTGCCCCTCCGGGTTGCTCTTCCCAGTGCAGTGAACCAGTAACTCACCTTGACCTAAGACATGGCCAAGCGGAGGAGGATGCAGAAGATGACTCAGGTGGAAAGGATTCAACATTGCGAGTTCTTTCCCCTAGGACAGAGCTTCTCAGACCGCAGGGAATCTTCAGTGCTGAAATTATATTTGTTTAGGGAAATGTAAGATGAATTTGGAGCAGGCAGGGTCCAGATCACAAAAGGTATCATTATTTAATGCCGTGATATTTTGATTGTCTGGGAGGTTTGGGAGTGAGGAGGCATTACAGCGTCCGATCTAGGGAGGTGCATGTTCACTATAGAGACCCCCTTCTGGAAGCACCTACATGTGCATCAATGTCATCCAAAGGTATTAAAAAAATGCAGAAGATCCAGTGGCGCTGAGACACTGTTTCACAAAGGTCCAGGAGAGGCTAGGATGGTGGTCTTCGAGGGGTGGCTACTGCATCAGCAATGTCAACATCACCTGGAAATTTGTAGGACATGCAGATTATCACCTGACACCAGACCAAACTGAACAAGGAATTTAAAAAAAGATTAATAGCAGATTGTGACAATTGATTGTATGTTTTGACTTGGGTAGCTGGTACAACATTCTTTCTAGGTGTGTCTGTGAGGGTGTTTCCTAGTAAGTCGGCATGTGAATCGGTAGACTGAGTGCAGAAGCTTCACCTCACCCATGTGGGTGGCAGCATCCAACATGTTGAGGACCCAGATAGAACAAAAGGCAGAGGAAGGGCAAATTTCCTCCCTTTCTTGAGCCGGGACTGCCATCTTCTCCTTCTCTTAACCACTGAGTTCTTGGCTCTCAGGCCTTCAGGCTCAGTAACATGCACACCCCACACCACCTGTGTGGAGTTCTTTGGACTCATGTGAATGATACATTGGCTTTCCTGGGTCTTATCCTTATGGATGGCAGATAGTGGCATGTCTCAGCCTCCACGGTCACATGAGTCGATTTCCATCAACTCCTTCTCTATGGATCCTACTGGTTCTGTTTCTCTGGAGAACCCTCTAGCTCCAGGTAATTCTGATGTCCATTAAAGCTTGGGAACATTATTGTTATTGGCATAGTTGAAGCTGGATCGACACAGATGTGGTCCCAGAAGATGCTAAGAAGGAAGAGGATTCTGAGGAGTCACAGTAGTGATATACAGCCCGGGCCTAAGAGTAGCTCCCAGAACGCCCACTTGTAGCTCTCTGGTGAGATGTCAACTATGTGAACAAACCTATCCCTAACAGAGTCTGGGAGATACAGGCCAGTCATAGCACAAGATGCGTTTGGTTGGACAACTAGCCCTTTACATCCTGTGTGTAACGTTTGGACAAACTAGTCAGGTTTGCCTGTGTTCAGGCAAAGGTAGCACATTCAGAGGGAAATTAGCCTCATTAATGCAAAATTATGAAGTGAGGGTCCTAAACGTATCATGCTTCCCTACTCTGAGCACTAAAATCTTAACTGTAGTATTAGCATCTACTCATCAAAGTATCTATTTTGCTATAATAGCGTCTCCTAGAATGACTCTTTAACTTGGAACCTGTTGGAGACAGGGGAAGAGTTTGCTCAGAATGATGGAACCACGCGCTGCACTGAAAATGCTCAACAGTTCAGAGGATACTATAAAGCTGACATAGTGGGTCTCGCACTGGTCCACAGGGTCTTCTCCATGATGGGCTGGTGAGAATGTAATGACAGTGGCTTTGGGGACATTCCTGATTCTGCTACAGACTTCACACTCCTCTTCACCCCTTCTGCCTGTGCCAGGAGTCTTGCTGTCATTCAGGGCATTTATGATAAATTTGTATTTTTTAGATATGCATCTTCTCCCCATGGAGTAATTTAGAGCATCATTTCTGTCTAACCTGCTCCACAGACAGTGGTGGGGTTGGGATGCCCTGCATCTCAGTGCTGCCCAGGAGCCTGTGCCCACTGGCCTGCACCTGCACCCTGCTGATATCTACACCTCTGCTGGAGTCAGTGCTCATCGCTCAATCAGGGAAGGGGCATTTTAGAGCTTGGTTTTCAGGAAGGGTCTCTTCCTAGTTGAGTTCAGGACAGGAAAGAGCTCTGTCTGAGTAGAGCCATAGATGCTGGTGGAGAAACACCTTCCACAGCTCACCTGAAGCAAAGGTCGAGTTGTGTCTGTAATTCCCTGTATGCCTGGTACTCGCTGGGTGTCAGTTGGGGTATGTGGAGTTGTGCAGGGCAGCACCTTCATCCTTTAACATAGTAAGGAGGAGAGGTATTTACAGAAACAATCTCAATAAAAATGAGATAACATGAAATCAACATACAGAAGTCCACTATTTTTTATACACTAATAACAAACTATTTGAAAACTAAATTAAGAAAGCTATCAAGTATACAATAACGTAAAGAAAGTACCAGTAATAAATTTAACCAAGGAAGTTAAGGATCTATACACTGAAAACTACAAAACATAGATGAAAGAAACTGAAAATGACACAAATAAAGAGAAAGTAATCTGCATTCATGGATTGGAAGAATTAAAATTGCTAAAATATCCCTACTACCCAAAATTCAGTAGAGGACCAATTAAATTTCTATCGTAATTCCAATGGCATTTTTTTCCCCATGGAAACAGAAAAAAAAAGATTCCTGGAATTCGTATGGAAGGAATCACAAAAGACCCAGAAGAGCCAAATCAATCTTGAGCAAAAAAATAAAAATAAAATAAAGTTGGTGGCATCACACTTCCTGATTTCAGAATATACTACAAAGCCATAGTGATCAAAACAGTATAGTACTGGCATAAAAACAAATATATAGACCAATGAAAAAAATGAAGAACCCAGAAATAAATCTACACATTTACAATTAATTGACCTTTTACAAAAATGCCAAGAACACACGAGGAAACAATAGTCTCTTCAATAATTGAAGAAACAAAGAAACAACAACAACAAATAATAAAGCAATTCAACGTCATCTTACTCTATATACATAAATTAACTCAAAGTGGACTACAGACCTAAATATAAGACCTGAAATTATAAAATACTAGATAAAAACCTGGGGGAAACTCTTACCGACTTTGGTGTAGGCAATGATTTATTAAATATGCCATCCTAAATACACAAGAGAGGCAAAAATTGACAAATGGGATTGCATCAAACTAAAATGCTTCTGTACAGACAAGGGAACGATCAACAGAGTGAGGAGACACCTGTAGAATGGGAGAAAATATTTGCAAATCATGCATCTGACAAGATGTTAATATTTGAAATGTACACAAAACTCATACAGCTTAACAAATAACCCAATTTTTAAAAAATGGGCAAAAAATCTCAATAGATGTTTCTCAATGAAGACATACAAATGAACAACAGATATATGAAAAATGCTGAACATGGCTAATCATCAGGGAAATGCAAATCAAAACCACAACGAGATATTATCTTGTTTGTTAAAGAGCTGTTACCAAAAAGGCAAAAGATGGCACGTATTGGTAATGATGTGGAGACAAGGAAACACTTTCAAACTGCTGGTGGGAATGTAAATTAGTACAGTCATTGTGGAAAACAATATAGGAGTTCTTCAAAAAATTAAAAATAGAACAACTGTATGATTCAGCAATCCCACTCTGGGTATATATCCAGAGGAAATGAGATCAGTGTGTTGAAGAGATATCTGCACTCATATAATTGCAGCATTGGTCACAATAGCCAAGATAAAAAAATAACCCAAGCATCCATTAACAGATGAATGGTATCTCCAGAAACAGAACCAATAGTAGATTTTATGCATGTGTGTGCATGTATGTGTGTGTGTGTGTGTGGACACATATGTATATGAGGAGCTATACTATGGGAATTGGCTCATGCAAGTATGGAGGCCAAGCAGTCCCACAACCCGCTGTCCATGAGCTGGAGAAACAGGAGAGCTGGTGTTGATATTCAGTCTGAGTACACAGTCTGAAGAACTGAGAAAGCTAATGGGGTTTTTCTCACTCTGAGGCTGCAGGCCTGAGAAGTGGGGGATCCTGGGGGAAGCCCCATAATCCAAAGACCCAGGAACCAGGAGCTCCAGTGTCTGAAGGCAGAAGAAGAAGGATGCCCCAGCTCAAGGAAGAGAGCACATTCACCCCTTCTCAGCCATGTTGTTCTCCTGGGTCCTCAGTGGTTTAGAGGATGCCTGCCTGCATTGGTGAGAGGGGAGCTTCATTACTCAGTCCACTGATTCAAATGCTGAATGCTTCCAGAAACCCTCACAGGCATGCCCAGAAACAATGGCGTTCCTTAGCCCAGCCAAGCTGATACATTAAATTAACCATCACAAGTAAATTTTAAAAATGTGGAGGGAAATCCTGCTATTTGCAGCATGGACCAGTTTGAATGTTGTTGTGCTAAGTGGAAGCCAGGCACAGAAAGACACATACCCCATGATCTCACTCATATGTGGAATCTAAAAACCTTAAGCTCAGAAGCAGAGTAGAGTGGTGGTTACCAGGGCTGGGGAGTCCTGGGAGTGGCATTGGTCAAAGGGTACCAAGTTTCAGTTATAGGACGAATAAGTTCTGGAGAACTTATTCACCCTGCAGAGTGATTACAGTTAATAATGCTCTATTGTGTACTCAAATCGCTAAAAATGTATCTTAACTATTCTCCCCAGTCCCACAAACACACACACGCACACACACACATGCACACACACACACGCCAAACGTGAAGTGATGGATGTGTTAACTAGCTTGATGACAGTGATCATCTCCCAATGAATACTTATATCAAAACATCACAATATATACCTGAAATAATTTTAATTTGTCATTTATACCCAATAATGCTGAAATACAACCAACTCAAAAAAGTATTAAGAAAATGCTCTGAGCAGTGCTTGGTTCAGGTATAGTATGATTCCAAAACACAAACCTAATTTCATTAAACTTATCAGACAATGGAGACCTGTGTTCAGCAACAAAATCTCTCAAAACAAAACCTGAAATGGTCTTATATACCATTCTGGGCAAGCACAGAAGGTTTTGAATAACTCCATCTAAAATGGGAAGCAATCTTGATTAGATTTGAGCAGGACTGCTGTGATAGTCCCAGCATTTTTATATGTTCCTGGTTGAAGCTCGTTTGTTTTGATCTTGTAGTTTTCATAGGACTTCAAAGCCAAATGTCTCAAAGTATATTTGTGTTAGTCTGTTTTCACGTTGCTCATAAAGACATACCCGAGACTGGGTAATTTATAAAGAAAATGAGGTTTAATTGACTCACAGTTCCACATAGCCAGGAGGCCTCACAATCGTGGCAGAAGGTGAAGGAGGAGCAAAGTCACATCTCACATGGTGGCAGGTGAAAAAGAGCTTCTGCAGGGGAACTCCCTTTGGTCAAACCATCAGATCTTGTGAGACTTATGAAGACAGTAGGGGAGAAACTGCATGATTCAATTATCTCTACCTGGCCATGTTCTTCACATGTGAAAATTATTACAATTCATGGTGAGATTTGGGTGGGGACATGGCCAAAATACATCAGTATTGTTTTAAACAAGAGGGTTTCAAGTGCCATGTCCTTTCTAATGATACAATTCAAAAACAAGACTCCTTGAGCTCACCAGCTGGAACCCTGTGGGGTTTAACAATAGTGAGTACTCAATAAGAGTCACGTGTTCTTATTTTTTAATGAGATATCACTACAAGGGATAGAGAAAGCACTTTGTGAAGTATAGTGAGTAACCAGATAAATAACAGCACTGAAGAGATCATGTTTGAGTTTAACGTCAATATTTTCATGTCTTTTTGACAGTAGAGAATAGGAAAAGGAGGAGAGGAAATTTTTCTTATTAATTAGTTTATGAGAAACTCCAGCAGGACAAATTAACATGAATGGGTGGAATAAATGAAGGTGTAGATTAAACAAGTTAGGCCACGAGTGAATAATTATTGTAGCCTGGTGATAGGTGTGTAAGAGTTCAGTCTACTTTTGTATATGTTAGAAATTTTCCACAATAGTCAGCTTAAAATAAATAAATACAGAAAAAACTTAGGAGAAATATCTTTAGCAGAAATACTTTTAAAGGTTAATAATATTCATTAGCCAGCAATATAGGAAAAGTGTTTTGATATGTCCTCAATGTCATTAATATCTTTTGCTTTTTTTTTTTTTTTTTTGAGACGGAGTTTCGCTCTTGTTACCCAGGCTGGAGTGCAATGGCGCGATCTCGGCTCACCGCAACCTCTGCCTCTGCTTTTAAATAAAACAAAATGAAACAATAAAACTCATTAACAAAACAACTTAGGGATTAATAGAAAAAAAACCCCGATGATGTAATATAGTTAAAAAAAGCGTTGACATTATGTTAATGTATTATAACAGTACTTCTTATTAAATAATAAATCTATTTACGTGTCTTTTACCCAAAGTAGCATCTGAGAAAATATATTTTTGGTCAGTGAAGAAATTAAACATGGAGTATTTACTTCTAGAAATGCCTCCCAATATCAGATTTTATATTCATTGGAACTAACATGACAATTTCTAAAGCTTGGTTGTTTTTTCTAAAGATGTATATTTGATGATCTTTACTCCACTAGAGGGCTCTGTGGATAAGAGAAAATACAGCTTTTAAAGCCATCTCAAATGTATGCCATTTTAGCAATTACGGTCTCTTGGTAATTCTTATTTCATATTCAGATGTAACTTATTGTTTCTGAAACAGAGAAGCAATACAATTAGTATCTTTAGATATTCTTTTTTTCTAATTAATTTATTACTGATAGTTCAACTGAGAAAGATTTAAACTACAATAAAATGTGTCCTTTTTTCTTCATTAGGAGCTAGAATCACCAACACATATAGGTGGTTGGTGATTCTATTTCTGAATATAGAATACTTTCATGAGCCAATGGCCTACTTGATAATTCAGATGTCTGCTGTCTCATAATTTAATACTACTTCAAGATTACTTTGAAAACTTTAATAACATTATTATATAAAAGTTATGAGTTCTTAGGTGGGATTTATATTCACTCAGACAAATTGCCGTATTTGCGAGCATATTTATGTCTCATCTAATTTTAAAGGAGAGAGGCAAGGTTTTCACATAAATAGCAGCATATTCTGGTATTCATCCCTGCATTTGAAGCAATCAGAATTTTTAAAATTTTCAGCTGTGAATGTTACAGGCCCCACATAGAGGAGGAAGGGAGGATTCAGTAGCCAATGTTCATACAATGTATTGTCAAATAGGCCAAGTTTTCCACACAAAATTATAAGTCATGCAAAGAAATAGAGAAAAATCAGGAAGAAAACACACAGGAAAAAAGAAGTTAACACACGTGTCTGTGAGAAAGAACTGATGCAGATTTAAGCAACAGGGACTCCAGCCTGGGCAACAAAGTGGGACCCTGTCTCAAAAAACAAACAAACAATCAATAACAAAAAACCCACCGAATCAAAGATCCACATGTCAGAGCGAAAACTCCAACAGTAGCAGAAGAGAACGTAGGCATGCATCTTCGCGACCTTGGCAATAGTTTCTGAGATTTGACACTAAAAGCACAAGCAACTGATAACAAAAGTAAATAAATTAGACTTCATCGAGATTTTTAAAAATGTGCTTTAAATGATACCATCTAAAAAGTAAAAAGATAATCCACGCAATGGGAGAAAATATTTGCAAGCCATGTATCTGATGAGGAGCTATGTTCAGAATATGTCTGAGAAGTCAGTAATCAGAAGGCAAATAAGCTAATTGAAAAAAGCGTGAAGGGTCTGAATGAATAGATATTTATCTATGAAAGAGTCACAAATGTTCAATGAGTTCATGAAAATATGCTCACCATCATCAGCATTTAGAGAATGCAAATCAAAATAGCAGTGATGTGCCTACTTACACCCTCCTGCATGGCTCTCATCAGAAAGATGCAATAGCAAATGTTGGCGAGGACGTGGAGAAATTGGAACCTTTATACCCTGCTGGTGGAAACAGAAAACATTGGAGCTTCTTTGAGAAACAGTCTGATAGTTCCTTGAAAGCTTACCATGTGACCCAGCAAGTCCACTCTTTGTTATATATATACTAAGCAGAAATGATAGTATATATCTACACAAACATTTGTATTTGAGTGCTTATTATTCAAAACAGCCCTAAAGTAGAAACAACTCACACGTACATTAACTGATTAATGGGTAAGTAAAATGTCCTCTATTTCTACAACGGACTATTATTCAGCCACAAGAAAGAACGCATTACTAATACATGCTACAACACGATGAATCCAGTGAACATGCTAAGGGAAAGAAGCCAGTCACAGAAGGCCATGTACTGCATGATTCCATTTATAGGAAACTTCCAGAGTCGACACATCTATGGAGACAGAGAGTGCATTCAAGCTTCTTTAGGGCTCAGGATGGGACTGGATTAAATTTGTGGTGAATGTTAAGGGTGGAGAGTTTCTTTTTGGAGTGACAAAAACGTTCTATAGTTGATTATGATGAAGGTTGCAGGACCTTGTGAATATATTGAAAACCATTCAATTGTCCACTTTATAAGAGTGAATTTGATGGTATGTGAATTATATCTCAATAAAAGTGTTATTAATAAAAAAGAATAAATAAATCACTAGTTAGCATTCTATGGGCTCCATGTATTAAAATGTCTTTGGTCAAAGGATTAATAAGTAGATATAATTAATTGTTTCACCAGATTCTCTTGAAAAAAGCGTGAAGGGTCTGAATGAATAGATATTTATCTATGAAAGAGTCACAAATGTTCAATGAGTTCATGAAAATATGCTCACCATCATCAGCATTTAGAGAATGCAAATCAAAATAGCAGTGATGTGCCTACTTACATTTCCTAATGACATTTCCTAATTTCAGACTTTTCCTGTGAACTTGGTTAGCAATTTCTAATTTAATAGATAGTATATCTTCCCTTCACGCGTTAGAAGCCCAGCAAGTGAGAAGAAGGTACTTGAGGCCACAGCTTGGGAATACTCTTACGCTACTAGTCTGAGGACCACAGCCATAAAATGCGAACTCTGAGCAACTGGGCAAAGACAGGAACAGACAGTCTGGTTTTCACTTGTATATATATTATTAGGGATTTTACTCATCCTTAAGGGTAGTTCCAGGAGACTTCAAGGTGGGCGTTTCTGGGTGACAGAGTGAGACTCCATCTCAAAAAAAAAAAAAAAAAAAGGTTCCGCTGTCGTTCTCCAATCCCCGACTTGAAAGCAGCGCTTGCGGCCTCTCTTGCTGGAACAAGGTGCCCCTGGCTCTCTGCAGCTTCTAGACCTCAGCTCAAACACCACCTCTTCCTTCAGAGAAGGTTTCCTCACCTCGGGGTCTAAAGCAGCAATCTCAGTTACTTTTTCATACCCTTAATTTATTTTCTTCACATTTATTAAAAGCTATGTTTTTAATCACCTGTTTAACTGCATATTTTTAGTATCTTCCCAATAAATACTAAGGCATATGAAAGTAAGAATCTTTAACTTTTGGTCACTATAATGAAAGCATTTAAGGACATATGTCCAGTGAATATTTATTTCAAGAATGTGAAAAGAATGAGCATAGCTGCTTGTGTGTATAAATTTACACCCAGAACATCAGACAGAATGATCCCTGCTGCCACTGCTGAGAAAGATAAGATTCAGTTACTTGAATTTTACAGATATATTGATACTTTAGTTCCATATGAAGAGAACTTTCTAAGTCTTAAAACTTCCTAAAGATGAGCTGAGTTTTCAAAATGCTTCAACAGGTGCTAGGAGGTATTTTAACAAACTTTGAAAGTGTCTAAGGTCACCCTAAACATCCACGTATAAGAGCCTAAGAAATATTAATTAGTCTATTTTTATTGTTTGAAAAGGGATGGCTTTATTTAAAAATTAATAATAGAATTATAGAACTAGAGGGCATGAGCTGGGCACAGGCTAGACTGTGCTGTTAGTCAGACTGAAATGCATCCCAAGGACAGTGGTCTTGTTTCCATTTGTAATTAAAAAAAAGCAGTAATGTCAAGAATATAATGAAGTTACAACAGGACCAGCTACTCCTGTATACTCTTTACACAGTACCCGCCGCTACCACCTGTTTAAATTTACGTAACTAGCTATTGAACAAGTTGGAGACATCGTGTCCTTTTTCCCTTCACAGCATATTTCCTTAGAAGGGGGATTTTTCTCTTAAGTAACCACAGAACAGTTAACTCAATCAGAAGCACTTAGCACTGCTGCCATGCCATCACTGAGTCGTCAATTCATATTCAAATTTGCTCCTCCAGACTCTCCACTGTCCTTTCATCTGGAATCGCTTTGCAGTCTTCCTTGTGCCTTTGTAATTTAATACTCTTATTATTCTGGTGCTTGTTCTCAGGGTGAAAGTTGTCAGTAGCATTATTTTGTGTCTATTTGTGGATATATAGATTTTAGGAGGTTAATACTTTGGAATACAATAATTGGATCCAAGAGTAGAGGGATGTTAACATCAAAAGAAAGTGTCAAGCTGTTGTTCAAAATGGCCACTTTCATTCTGCCAATCACGTGTGAGAGTCCGGTTGCCCTAAACCCTGAGCTAACACTGAGATTGACGGCAATTTCAATTTCAGCAATTCTGGAGCACGGTGTGGCTTTAATTTTCCAAATGACTGATAATGTTGAGCACTTTTCCCTGTTTTACTATCAGTGTGTCTGCTTTGGGGACATGTCTCAGGAGGCCTCTGCTCATCAAACGTACTGGGTTGCCTTCACGTTGTGCTGTTGCAGGCATTCCTACGTGTGCTGTCACCACCTCCTCTGTCACACATACATACTGTGAATCTTCCCTCCCAATCTTAGCTGACCTTCTTATTCCCTAACCAAGATTTTGATGAGCCAAATGTTTCACTTTTGATGAAACATAATTTTTTTTTCCACACAGAGTTTCACTCTTGTTGCCCAGAGTAGAGTGCAATGGCAGGATCTCTGCTCACTGCAGCCTCTGCCTCCACCTCCCAATTCAAGCGATTCTCCTGCCTCAGCCTCCCGAGTAGCTGGAATTACAGGCATCTGACACCACACCCGGCTAGTATTTTTAGTAGAGATGGGGTTTCACCATGTTGGCCAGGCTGGTCTCGAACTCCTGACGTCAGGTGATCCACCCGCCTAGGCTTCCGAAAGTGCTGCGATTACAGGCGTGAGGCACCGAGCCAAGCCAATAAAATACAATTTTTATAAAATACTTTTGACTTCTTATGCCTGAGAAATCCAGAGTGGCAAAGATAATCCCTGCATATTATTCTAAAAGCTTTACAATTTTCACACTCCTGTTCAATTCTACCATCAATATACAGTGCTTCCTGAAAGAGTAAAAGATTGTTCCCCAGGCAGGGCCCCTCGTGTCTCCAAGTGGGGGGCCTGGGCTGAGACCACCCCATACCAGACCCCGCCATTCCAGTGTCTTAGGTGGCGGAGGGGAGTCTCAGGCCCACATGGAGGAAGAGCCATCCCCAATAGGCCGCCCGCTGAGAGGGACTGCCTTGGCCATGTTCAGCCTGAGGAAACAGGTCTGTGAGGTGGGGTGCTCAGGAAGAACAGGCTCTGCCAACACCTTGATTTCAGACTTCCAGCCTCCAGAGCTGAGAGAATACATTTCTGTCACTTTTTTGTCATCCAGAGTGTGGTAATTTCTTGCAGCAGCCCAGAGAAACTCACACGGACCCACCGGCTCTGTGCTACCTTCCTGGACTCTGTGGCTGGGACTTGGGTAATGAGGTCACCAGCGCCAATGAATTGTCAGAGGCCCTCAGGCAGCACCTGCCATGGATGCTGAGGCAGGTGCCCACAAGAGGTGAGGTGGCCTCACCGTGAGGAGTCGCGGGTGTGCCATTGGAAGGGTGTGGAATTCCCCGGGGTGGGCGGGGAGGGGACCTGGGCTTTGGTTCCAGACAATCTCGATCTTTCTTGCTTCCAAGCGGCATTAGGAGGAAAGATACCTGAATGTGTCTGGGTGAAGGTGAAGTCACAGCTGAAAACATTATGTGTCAAATCTGGAAATGGGGAAGCCGGTGGCTTGGGGAACAGCAGGGACAGGTTAAGCATTGTTGACTTTTGAAGAAGGGAAATAGGAAAGTGTGTCACCTGCTCTTGGAGAGGGTCTCACGGAGTGGACATCAAGGATGGTGTGGCAGGAATGAGGTCATTACGAAGATGAAAGGGGCAGCGAATCAGGGCTTGGAGTCCAGGGGTGGGCAGCTTCCTTCCAGTGTCACGGCGGGAAGACAGAGGGGAGATAGGGAAAAGCCCCTGGGTGTTCAGTTTGCTGGTGAGAGGGGAGTGGGTCTGAGTCATGGCTGACACATCTCGCTGGGTGTTGACTAACCCTCCACTGGATACCAAGGCCCAGCCCCTTCCCAGGGATCCCAGGAGGGTAAGTGAGCAACAGCTTCTGGACAGAGTCCACCTCCTCTCTGGTCTTCAGCATTTATGCTGTGGTGTAATTTGGTTTTCCGACGTCTCCTCCACGTTCCACAGTTGCTAACGATTTTCTAACATGCATTTCAGGAACCCGCCAGCAAACCCTCAGGTTTCCCAGCTCACAATGGAAAATGAACATCCCAGGAAAACCCAGCACATTCCAATACATCTTCCCTTACCACTTCCTCCCTTTTCCAGGACTCCATCTGTCTCTTAACTATTTTTCTTTTCTTTTTGTGACTAGAAGGACATCCTTTTTGAGGAGAAAAGAAAAGTGTGAGTTAAGTAAGCTCATGCGAGACTGTTCCAAACTGCGTGTGAAATGGCACACCTGTTGTCTCCCTGGCCTCACTTCTGGGCTTCTCTGACCCCCTTCCTTCCCAGGCACCATGGCCTCCTGGTTTTTCCTGGGGGTCTCTGCGGGTGCTAGTCCTTCCTCCTGGAGTGCTTGTCCTCTGACAGGCTTAGGATCTGTGCCTTTGAGGTTTAAGTCACATTCCTCTTGTTTACAGGGTCACTGAGGAACCCACAACAGTTTCAATTCTGTCACTGCCGCCTCCAGCATTTTCTACCTGCCTCCCTTCCTTGACTATTTATAGTTATCACTATTTAAAATGCATTATAGTCCAGTGATTTAACTTCATTCCTCTTCCATGATTTATTTTTTCTTCTTAAGATTTACCGCTATCTAAACTACGACAGCACCTGTCATATGATAGTTGCTCAATAAAAGCTTATTGAACGAAAGGATAAAATACTTCGTAGAGTCCTGACAAGACAGATGAGAATGTGGCTCATGAAGTTCTCAAGGATCAAGAGAGAAGAATATTAAGGGTTTAAAAGTGGCAATTGGTAGAGGTGGCGCAGGCAGCCGGGGATGGGAATTAGGGTGATAAGACACAAGTTTCAGGGCTGGAGATTAAGCTATAATTTAAAGAGGAAAATGTTACAGTTTACAATAGAAGACAGCTGTAATAAAATAAAATAAAATAAATTAGTATTTTTTTTCTAAACCTAAGTAGTCTACCTCTATTGTAGAGACTGGAAGACTCTAGATTCCAGAAAATCCAGATACAGATGTAGTTCCTGGATCTGACGAATGGACAATTTCAGCCTCTAGAATTAACTGGAGGCTTACCAACAGGGATGATGGGGTTGGCTTATTTGTTAGTACAAATTTGGAATATATTTCTCATTTTGTACACCTCCAGATCTTTTAAAAACATATCTTTTAAAAATTGGAGATAACATTGTATACTACTGGCAATGTCATTAGACAAATGCATTCCATTGTGTTTTTCACGCAGGTCACCTGGGTGCCTTTGATTTTAGCTCCTCTGAATCTCCATGATCTTGCCAGTAAAATGCTGAAAATATTAAACAATGTTTATGAAATGCAAGTTTTCAGTTGTATATGTAAAATTAACAGTGACATAGAAGTGTTTTTCCATCGCCATGTTCATTTCTTATAACATCCTTCCCTCTCTTTTCATTCATTCATTTTCATGGTGGCATGTGAATGCTTCGGTTTTCATGACTAATCTCTCTCTCTCTCTCTCTCTCTCTCTCTCTCTCTCTCGCTCTCTCATTTTCTTCTCTTTCAGGGCCTTTGCATGTGGAGTCAACTTCAACTCGGTATTTTCTCTAAACTTTTGCCATCTGCCTTGACGGAAGGCTATTGCCCACCTGCTCACACCACCTGCCGTACCCACTGCACAGCGAGCAGTGGGGGGACACCAAGTCTCTGGGGGCTGCCATAACAACAAAGCTCTTTTTATCGTTATTATTTGTTCGAGAACAGCAATAGTCTTCTGGGTTGTTGTTTTGTGAGGGTTGCTGGTTCCCACGAAGTCTCATTAGCCTGTCCTTTCTGATAGTTTAAATGCTTGTGTAGCCCACACATGTTTGGGTGTATCTTATGTGCCAGGAAACTTGTGAGAACTTCCACAAACTTTTCGTCTTCTTTTAGGTCAGAAGAAGTGACAGTCCTTCCCGCATGCTTCAGAAGATGACGCTAGAGCTTGGAATCCGGGTCACTTGCTGGGTGTCACACAGACATACCAGGGACAGGAACCAGGTCATGTAGCTCCGATCCCACTCTTTCTCCTAGGAAGTGAGCACATCAGAAGTGGAACACGAACAGGAAAAGGTACTACTTCTGGAAGTAGGAAGTGAGCAAAAGTAACACATAGGCATACGTTATTAAGTGCACGAGCAATCCTCTCGATCGGAACACACGGAACACAAAGATGACACAAGCATTTTTCACTCCCTGGACATGACTGGCCTTCAAGCAAAATGCCGCATATCATCTGGTGACCAGGGACCTCATGCTGTCACGTCTGTCTTTCTTGCTGTATTACAGATCACCGAGTCTTATGTAATTACCCACAAAACTGCTAGTGCTGCTTGATGACAGGCGTGACAGAGCCTCAGTGAGGCCTCTTCGGTTGCCTAGAAAATGATTAACCTCTTCCTGCAACCATTGGATGTGATATTTAATATATGCAACAAAATATATATGCATACAACTTCAGTGCATGGCATCTCACAGTATTTTCTTCACGGGTCGAAGTTTGCCCACATGACCTCACCCACTAACTCCATTAGTTTAAAATTTTAGGTCAAAATAAAATAGCGATCTAAAATCATATAGCTTTTATCCACTGCACAACATGGATATTCATACGACCCCTCCATAAATGTTTGGTCCAGATCTTTCTTCCACTGAATGAAGTTTGACAATTTGTGACAAGACAGAAAGGAAATTCATTATATTTAGTAATAGAAAACCTATTTCTCATTTTTCAAGAGCCAAGCAGCCTCGATGAAATTGCCTAAACCGCTGCATCACACACCTCCACCTTTGTGGTCTGTGAGGTCGCTCAAAAGGGTCTTCAATTTCCTTATGTTCACAGCTTGGCATCTGGTAATTTTCAGTATCAGAAAACATAAGGGGGCTATATATTTTTTCCTCAGAAGAAGTATTTCTGATTTGAAAAGAAATAAATCTGTCAAGAGGAAAATATTAAAAATAAAAAGCATGACTGTAATAATCACATCGATGTCACAGCCAATTTTGCTCATTCGTGTTGGGGAAGGAAAATTCCCTGCCCCCCAAAGGAATTGTCGAAGTAACAGAAATGGAATTTTTATTTCAATAACCACTGTGGTTTAAGGGTAATTTATGTATAAGGAAGCACAGCAGCCTCAAGAATCAAATTTCCTTAAAATATTATTTTGTATTCTCGCTGCTACAAGGCTTAGTGAAACTGATGGATCAAAGTGAGGAATAACTAAATCTGTTTCTGTAAGTTACAGTCTAACAGACACTGCACACCGCACATAGCCCTGGCCAAAGGGCAGCGTTCTGCGTTTTGCAGAGTTATACTTACAGAATAATATTTCTTGAAATTAAATAATTCTCATAATGTTAATACTAAAAATGGAAGAAAAGCTAGTTTTGTATGACCTGACTGAGAAAAGTGGCAAATCTTCCACTGCCCACACCCGCCTCTCGCCACACATTCACCCTTCGGCTCAGTCACTGCTGTTTTCATCAATAATAAATAGCAGTGCTACATGTCATTTAAGTGTTTTTTTTTTTTTAGCATGCATTTCCTAAGAGAAGATAAAAGGAATGTTCAGACACTTAAATGACCAATTTAAATTCTTATTTCTTTTTAGAATGATCTCCGGCTATATCTAGAACTATCTGTATTTAGGATTGAAAAACAAAGGAAGAAGAATATATAGAATAACTAAATCACGGCTTCAGATTTGCTCAGCTCCACACAGGAAATATTTATCACTCTCCAGTAGCAATTCTCACTGATCGCATCGACTAACTCAAGGTGCACTCGCAGCACGCGGTGGGGAGCCTGCCGTCCATCTGCCAGTGCGTCCAAGGCTCGTTCTCCTTTCTTAACCACCCTTTTCTGATTAGCGCCTTGTTTCTGAGACGCTCGATTTGGCCTTCCTGCTGTAGGATCGTAGGGTCCTCTTTTCGCACATGGAATACTTTTCCATGACAAATGCCGTTACTCAAAGTTATTGAAGATTGATAACTACTGAAACATAACATATTCCCCAGAAAGTATTCAGTGTTTTTCACTTTCTGGAAAAAAAAAAAAAGAAAAAAAAACAAACTTATGGAAAGGAAAAGACTGGACATTTGCCAATTTCCAGATGTAAAGGTCCCCCGTTAGATGATATGTGACTTTAATTCTAAAACAGAAAACAAAGAAAGAACAGCTATCCTAATTGTGGTAAAGAGGAATTAAAAGAAAAAGTCTTCAAGCTTCATTCGTGATTGCTTCTGTTTATTTTGAGATTAAATATTACACTATATTTGAGGTCTGAGGGAGGTTACATGAGATATTAATATATGTAATAGCACCCATTTGCTGGCATGTTGCTAAACACATCATCAAAACATGTTCTGATCTTTTTTAATATCAAGAGATGGGGACATGATTCTAACGTCTGTGGTGTTCTCATGTTGGTTTAGATCTGACTTTATTTCTCTGTATTTATTTCTGTCAAAGGATAAAATATGGAAATTGTTCACACATTGTGATTTCTATAATCTATTTTCTAAACACTTGAAAGTTTTAAAATTTTTACATTTAAGAAAGAAATTATAACTACTACTCAGCCATTAAAAAGAATGAAATCGTGTCTTTTGCAATAACCAAAGCTATGATGACACATTTGAGCATTTCCCGTGTCCAGGCACTGCTCCACATGCTTTTCAAATACTAACTCACTTAGTGCTCCCCTGTGAATTAACTGGTGCTATATTCCTGTTTTAGAGATGAGATGTCTGAGATAAAGAAAGATAATTAGATTCACTTGCCAGATTCTTAAAATGTGCTGTTGACACACTCTAATTTTCCACAAAGCAACAGGCACATACAGTTCATACAAATGCCCCACCTGTCAGGGGTCATTTGTTTCTGGCATATGTCTACATGAAGTCTCACCCTTTTGCACGGGCTGGAGTGCAGTGGCGCCATCTTGGCTCACTGCAACCTCCTAAATCTTCGGAGTAGCCAGTTTTACAGGCGTGCGTCACCCGCCTGGCTAATTTTTGTATTTTTAGTATAGACGAAGTTTCACCACGTTGGCCAGGCTGGTCTCCAACTCCTGACCTTAAGTGATTCACCTGCCTCAGCCTCAAAAAGCGCTGGGATTACAGACATGAGACACCACACCCGGCCAGATCACAGTGTTGATAGAAACAAAAGTTAGTGATCCTTTAAGAACCAGAAGAGCTTGTCATCACATCAGTCAGTTCTTAACTAAGTAATAAAATCTTATATATGAAACGCAGAGAGGACCGTTTGTGAATTATTGCCCTTGTGGAGTGTGAGTTTAAGGAGCAGACCGTCTACAAGACATCTTGGCTTCTACATGGCCAAATCATTGCAGCTGAATAGAACAGACCTTTGAGCAATCTCTGCACATGTTCATCTGTTTAATTTTAGTAAAACATTGGAAGGTGAAAACCAGGCATTTGAATTCATCGATTTTTTAAAAGTCTGAGTGACCAGAAAACCTACACCACTTTAAATCTAGAAAGAATGAATAAAGATTTGGGGAAATACCACTTAAGGAGGCAGATTTTACATTGAAGAAAACTGCATTTTGTTGGTAAATTTCTCAGTTTGCATAAGATTATCACCTTTTAGAAATGATTTTTGATGTACTTTTCAAGTGTCCTACAACAGTCTTAATGGGACTACTTCTGTGGAGTCTATGGAACCATTTGTTTCTCTCCCCATCCCCTCCACCTCTCTCTCCCTCTCTCTCTCCCTCTCTCTCCCTCTCTCCCTCTCCCTCCCTCTCCCTCCCTGTCTCTCTCCCTGTCTCTCCCTCTCTCTCCCTCTCCCTTCCTCTCCCTCTCTCTCTCCCACTCTCTCCCTCCCTCTCCCTCCCTCTCCCTCCCTCTCCCTCCCTCTCCCTCCCTCTCTCCCTCTCTCTCTCCCTCTCTCTCCCTCTCTCTCCTTCTCTCTCCCTCTCCCTCCCTCTCTCTCTCCCTCTCTCTCCCTCTCCCTCTCTCTCTCCCTCCCTCTCCCTCCCTCTCCCTCCTTCTCCCTCCCTCTCCCTCCCTCTCTCTCTCCTTCTCTCTACCTCTCTCTCCCTCTCCCTCCCTGTCTCTCTCCCTCTCCCTCCCTCTCCCTCCCTCTCCCTCCCTCTCCCTCCCTCTCCCTCCCTCTCCCTCTCTCTCCCTCTTTCTCTCTCTCACACACACACACACACACACACACACACACATCATCATCATCATCTGGGTAACATGTGAGATAATATGATTTGTGAGTTAGTTATGAAAGTAAGTCATGACGCTGAGTACCCTGACGGGACTTAGTTTTCCCTGACAATGCGCATGTACTTGCCAGTTGTTTTGTAATTTACAAATGTTTCCATATCCGCACATGCGTGATCTTACTTCATCTTCGTAACAACTTTATGATCTGGAGCATGTATGGTTTTCTGACTCACAGATGCAAAACCGAAATGCAGGAAGGTTGAGTGACCCTTGCCCCTCCCTGTCAGTGCCCGCCACAGCCACAGCCATGACCAGCACACAGGGCAGTGTGCTGGGTAGAACCCCAGTCATCCGAATCCTCCTTAGGAGGACTGCACCCCAGTAGCGGGAAAGACATGGTCCCTGGGAGCAGTCCATTCTGGCAGTGGAACAAACAATGAGGTGCTTTGCTTGTCTGTAGAGAATTTAAAAACAATAATCAAACTGGTTGAAGTCAATCCATTTTTGACCTGTCACCAGATTGGTAATGCTGAGCGCCAGGCGCAGTAAAACCCTCCAGCAGGGCAGGAGACTCCCTCCGCTCCAGCTTTCCAGGCCGCGCTGTCACACACTTGTACAAAAACACACAAAAGCACCCGATGCTGTGTTGCTTTTGCATAATTCAGCCCTCCTTCTCTTATGGGAATCACGTCAGTAAAACCACTCATTTAACGGAAGTACTGTTGTGCCTGCGTGTTCAACACTGACTATGCTTGGTTCTGGGACGACAGGTGACAGGCTTGTTCAGAGTTGCTGTGTGCAATGAATGGCACATCAGTATTGACAGTTCTGTAATAATGCAGTTTTGGTAGAATGTGTGTGAAACTAGGACATATTCGTTTTTACATGATCTTTGACGAGGATGAAAAATTCTTTGGGACCAATTCTAATTCTACTTGGCAATTATATTGAGAAAAAAGCCAGAAGAAAACAGCACCCTGAAAATGCTAATTTCCTCATCTACCTTATAAAAAAAGCCAATATACTATTTGCTAAAATAAAACTCCAGAACTACCTCAGGTGAGAGAGAAAGGTGAGAAGACGGTTATTAGTCACCGTATTCTTTGCAACAATCTTTCCAGGTCTTTACCTCTAAGCATGTGGGAAACTCTGAGTTTACTGCATTTTCCAGAACCCAGTTTAACATAATACTTTCAAGGAAGAAATGCAAATCCAGGTCTGTATTATGATTAGATAGCAGAGGCCACCAGGCGATCTTTGAAAGGAGACGTAAAAATTACCTCTTTCCATGTGATTTTACAAGAGTGGCTATGACAGAGCTGCACTACACCGTCCGGGACAGATCTGTTTGCATGTAGACGGGTGATTTTGACAGCAGATCCAAATCCAGATGCCTAAAGATGGCAGAAAGATCACCGAAATAAGACCAGAGTTCCTACCGTGAACTCCTAGGGAAGACACACATTTACTCAGCTTCTGTATATTGTTACAACTAGAGAAAAGACCCTAATGTTGCCCGGAGTCTTATTTTTTCCCAAAGAGTACAGAAATCCACATTTGTCCTGTGAAACATCTTATAGCTAAATATTGATGGTTAATTTTTTAAAGTACAAAGAACTATGGGAGCCAAACAAAGTGCCAGCTGCCATTTTAACCTCTTTCTCAACTCCTTAACTTCAGAAATCTGAGCGTGTTAACACAATCTCAGTCTTTCCAGTTTTCTTGCAGAAAGTAATATTTCTGAATATTACTTATGAAAGAAATTTCATAATATTTTGTGTGTTACGAAAACCGGATGCTGAGCACAAACTCCTATGTCCTCTACGATTTTCTGGTGATTCAAAGGGGGAAGAACAGGAAGCGCTGGGCAGCTGCTGGGGACACTGTGGATGCATGCACCAAGTGAGCCTGCAGGTAGAATGCAGACGACCGCAGGAAGCATCCTGTGACTCTTCTCTGCTTCCTCACATCTGCTCTTTTCATTCCTCTGCTCGTCCTCAGGTGTGTGTAGCTGCTGTTGGAGAAATGTGCTTTGTTTTTGTGTCATCGATAAGGACATCGCCTTTCCCTCATTTTTAGAAACTCTTGATTCTCACCTGTGGCTCTGTCAGCAAAGTCCCTGCAGGAGAACTTCCTGTGTGGGGCTTGGAGACAAGGGCTGGAGAGGGTGGAAACTCAAGGCTGGAACACGTGTCCCAAGAGCCTTCTTAATGTGGGGGATGAAGAATCTCAAGGCCTCTGTGTGCCAGGCTGCCTCTCAGACACAGCCCCATCCACACCCTCCCACATGCAAGGTCCAGGCTGCCTCTCAGACACAGCCCAGCCACACCGTCCCACATGTAAGGTCGAGGCTGCCTCTCAGACACAGCTCATCCACACCCTCCCACATGTGAGGTCCACAGACTGCCTCTCAGACACAGCCCCATCCACACCGTCCCACATGTAAGGTCCAGGCTGTCTCTCAGACACAGCCCCATCCACACCCTCCCACGTGAGATCCACAGACTGCCTCTCAGGATACGGTCACATCCACACTCTCCCACATGTAAGGTCCAGGCTGCCTCTCAGACACAGCCCATCCACACCCTCCCACATGTGAGGTCCACAGACTGCCTCTCAGACACAGCCTCATCCACACACTCCCACATGTGAGGCCACAGGCTGCCTCTCAACACACCCCCATCCACACCCTCCCACATGTGAAGTCCACAGGCTGCCTCTCCACACACCCCCATCCACAGCCTCCCACATATGAGGTCCACAGGCTGCCTCTCCACACACCGCCATCCACACCCTCCCACATGTGAAGTCCACAGGCTGCATCTCCACACACCCCTATCCACACCATCCACACCCTCCCACATGTGAAGTCCACAGGCTGCCTCTCCACACACCCCCATCCACACCATCCACACCCTCCCACATATGAGGTCCACAGGCTGCCTCTCCACACACCCCCATCCACACCATCCACACCCTCCCGCACGTGAGGCCACAGGCTGCCTCTGAAAGCACCAGCACTGCCAGATTCTGTTTCTGCCCCACGGACCAGCGGCTGCCGGCATGAATTTGTGTATGTAATAAAAGCGATGTCTGTGCAAGGCATTGAGTCAATCACTGTACTTCAATGAGTAATTAAATGAGAAAAAAATGCAGTCAAACTGATGGATTGGATTCCCCAGGCATGTGTCTGAATTGACTGAATTCAGTTAAAATGGCCACACTGATAGTTCTGCATGGACATAACCTGCCTCCAGTTTTGTTTTTCAAACCTTTGGAAATGTTTAACTTCCCAGAGTGCTTCTAGAGAAGGGAGACTGTGGAACACCCCGGGAATGTGCCCCCCAGTTTTGAACTGTTGTTAGCCCGTTTGTCAAAACAGAGCATCATGGGGCATGTATGGGGAGGGGCAGGAATACGGCTACAGAAGAATCTTCCTCCAATGTTTGTTATTTAACCAGAACAAGAAAATCAGACTGACTAGGAAAATGGTTTTTAACCTTTATTCTTAGCATAAATCAAGAGGTTCATTTTTCAATCTATTCCTATAGAATTCAATTAAAGGTCAGGTTTGTAATGGAGATCCTAATTATTAATGTGCTGTGATTTTAATTATTAATAAGTTGAAATATCTGCATAATGGATAAAGCAAATGGCCAAGAACAACTTTGGAAGCATTTGGAGAGCCTTCAGTATTTCATCAATATCCTCCTCATGGGATCATATGGATGATGTTTAAACACATCTACCTAAAACACGTATTGAAGGTGTTAGGGAGTTACTGTGATTGTTACCCATGAGACAAACTATTAACAATCACATTGCAGCAATCGTGGTTCTGAAATAGTTTTAGAAAGCAAGTTATATAGAAATCATCCAAAAAGAGTAAATATATTTTTAGTACTTTATTCAATTCTAACATTTATTTTTAAAGACTAATTTAGTGCATGATTTATTTTAAGCATACCCAGTGTGCATGAACTTCATCCTGCAAAGGTGTGGAATCTAATTTTGTGACTGGAGTTTTGAACAGGCAGAGGCATTGCCACAGATGTGAAGCTCTTGGCCACGTGCTATTCAAATTTGCTTTTCTATTTGCAACTTAGAAAATTCCATTTCTGGCATAAAAAATAAAACTCCTTCAAAAAATAGGCAGCAAATAGATCATGGAAATGATAATGTCACCTCTACTTCAACTCAAAGGAAAGGTGTTTCCCAGTCATTTGCTTTTGTTAACGATGGTGTTATGATAAAGTACAAATTTTCTTGCAAATTTAAAGTGCCATTAAAAATTTATTATCAGTATAATTTGATTCATTCATTACAATTAAACTGTGTGACCTCAAATACTGAGAATAATTTTCACTGTTATTTATATAAACATGTAAAAATTATTGTCCCTAAGAGTCAATCAATTCCCTCTTTTAAAATGAGAAAAGAGAGCAAGAATATTTCAGCCTTAAAGAAATAATTTATCCAGGGATGTTTGAGGCAGGATTAGTGATACTGACTAAAATGAACTTTTCAATACCTAATGTGATATTTATTAGGGCTCAGTTTAACCAATGTTAGTAATTATAAGAGACACAAAATTCACTATTAATTAGTTCATCATGAATTATTTAGGAATAGACCTTTAAAGGATAGCCATTTTCAAGCTTGTTTTCTACATTTGGTGTGGTTCTCATTCCCATATTTCTTTACATTAATTTCTTTTCACCTGGTAAAATTATATTTTATTGTTTATCACACCTATTAGATTAAAGTGTTTTGTTCCTAAGATTAATATCAAACTGTAGGTTTTTTTGTTAGGGGAGGGATAGAATTCACTGTTTATATGGAAGATACTATGTTTTGAAAGAGATTTTTTCTTTAATTCTAAAAGCTCCCAGTTTAAAATATCATTTTTTTCTGTTTTTTCAAATGAAAGAATTACCAGCAAAGCCTTGCTTTTCAAAATATGACTGCATTATGAAAATAGTGGTTAGTACAATTAACTCATAACTTAATGTTGAAGAACATCTTTGCTTAGAGAGTTTTCCTTCTTGAGAATAAACTTAACTAGATGAAAATTAGTCTCATGTATAGATATATGAAGGGGATATCTGTTTGATTTGGTTTTGCTGACATGGTTTAAAACTTATATGACCTATTTACAGCAATTTACCCGATTAACTTCATTCACTAATTCACTTATTCACACACTTACTGAGCACCTGCTTTATATCTGGTTTTAGTTTTAACAAGACACCTGGCAACAGAGACACAGGAAATGACAAGTCAGGTGATGCCGTTTCCTCTTTCAAAGGGAGACTGCGTCAGGAGAGCGCTAGGTGATCACAATGACGAGAGCGTGCTGGAAACCAAAGAGCAGCCTTTCCTGATTAGAATTCCCGTGGGTGGAATCACGGAATTGTTTACTCGTTGGAAGAGCTCACTTCGACTTTAGGTAGATTTTAACACAATGCGTCTTGCCCCGGCCTACTTATGTTGGGGAATACAAGTGAAACGAGTTCACATGCCCATCAAGATTCTTCACCTGCTGACTGGGAGGAGGCGCCTTTGTGCTCCGAGCCAGGAGGGCTTTCTCTGTGCAAGTGCCCTCTCGGCCACCGCGTGCGTGGCTCTGCCAGCGTTTCTTTAAGAAATGCTCCAACACCATCTCCCAACATCATTTCAAAAGTCACTGGTGTTTCCACACTCCTCCGTTGTACAAATATAAAGAGCAGTCAACTTCAAATGATTAGGGAACAGTCAAGGGATCAAATCATCTCAGAGCAACAGCCTTCTGGTTGAGTTATTCCTTAATGGAGTTTTCACCATGTTTTAAGATGAAGCTCCCCATATCTCACAAATATGCAATAGCAGGGCCTCTACGTTCCATGATGAGGCCCCTTTTAATGGCGTTCAATTTGGTCTACTTACTGTTTCTTAGTCACAATAACGAAAATGCAAAACAGAGAGCTTGTGTAATGCATATCTTTTATGATTGCAAGCATGCCATTAGCTCTGGAGAAACACGCTGGCTTAAAACCGTGAAAGATATTGAGTTCTGTGGTTAGCACAACCGCAGACTGCAGGTGTCCTTAAAGGCCAAGGTCTGTGTCAAGGTCAAGGTCAGGAAGCCAGACAATCATTTAGGGGGATAAAAATTCTCCTTTAAGGAGAAGGGTTTATTGAGAGTGGTTCTTGGTAGGTTTAATAGCAGCCATAAAACTCAGCACATTCAATTTAGTGCTGTTTGGAGGAAATGAGGAAACGATGTGAAAAACACAAAAGCAGAGGCTTAGAGTCACACACGACGGAACAGCTTTACCGATTGTATGAATCAATTTTAAAACATTTGCTTCAATTTTAAAAAGTCAACCTCAAAGAATAAAGACTTGAAAGAAGTGTGTCAGTGTCTTGAAAATTGTCATTCAGTCTGTGACAGTGAGCAGCAAAATGAAGGTCTCTCAATTCCAAAACACAGTGAAACCTGCTGGAACTGGGACTTGCCTTATCATGCAGGGACACCTGTTAGTGATGGAATACGCTCCCTTGCACACAACTGTTACTTCAGTTCTGGGAAACACAAGAGTCCTGGTGGACAGCGTTGTCGACGTGCGGGCCAGTGACGACATCACCACTCCTACGCACTCTGTCTCAGGCGTCAGGCCTCTACTTCAGTAATTGATTGTGTAACTTTTGTCCACTCTGAGAATGTGGGCTCCATCAGGGCCATGCTCACGCCGATCTCCGGGACCTCCTGATCTCTAGTGCTGAGACCATAGCCGGTCTGTCTCCGTTTTTGTTGGCCAACTGAGTACCATAGTTGTAAGAAGCGTTATACGCATTCTGTTTGCATCACTGTGATGGTCCGTCACTTATTTTCCATCTGTTCTTGTGAGAGTGTGTCAGGTATCCACTCAATCTCACCGATGCTTTTCCACAGGAGAAAATAAAGTCACACATTGGCAGGTACAGGAAATTATCTTGGCTTCCTAATGAGGAAGGGCCACTGGACCCCGTAGCCTGGAAGGCAGGTTGCCATTCCCCTTTGCTGGGCCTTCTCTCCACCTTCCTGAGCCCTTTTTGTGTCTGTTTCTCCTTCCTTTCCTCTGTTTCCCCTTTTCTCAGAGGCAACATGAGTTGCTTCTGTCTTCTCTCACCCTGGGTCTCCCCAGCCTTGAGTCATCTGGGACTTCCAATGAAACTCTCTCTTTTTTCTGTTATAAAGGATGCCATCTGGATGATTTACAAAGTGTCTGTAAATTCTAAAATTTTATGAGGTCATATATGAATTTTTGAATTTTAGAATTCAATCATACGTGACATCATACAATTTTAGAATTTACAGACACTTTGTAAATCATCCAGATGGCATCCTTTATAGCAGAACAATAACCCAGGACCTCCCAGGTGACTGCGTGCTCCAGAGGAACGCACAGAGCCTCTGCCGGTATCTCCTGGTGATGGTGAAGGTTTGCCTGGGCATGAGGGCAAATGGTGAATGAAACCAATTGTCTTTAATAACAAAATACGTGGGGAAAAATACTGTCTGATTTAGGAGGTCTAATTTATAAGATGGCTTTAAAAATAGCTGATTGTGAAGCAACAGTAACACTGTTATTTCATGGCCTTTCAACATTAATAAATACATGACAATTAACTAAGCATTTTTATTCATTCTGCTTCTAAAAACACATTAGAATTTCTGAAAACAAGGTACTTTCTTCTGTGTTAAAATGTCATAATATAAGCCGTTTAAAATACTAACAGGATTATATATGAGTATCAGATTTGCAGAACTGAGGAAAACTTTGAAATGAGATTCCAAATAAATTCTGTTTGATTTTGATATGGAAATGTGTTCTACAATTCACCATGTCCTAGTACAGCTCTGTGTCCTCTGTAGTATAAATGGACACAGGGTCAGGCCCTCCTCTGTGTGTGTCTGTGTGTACAGACTTTTTCTTTGCCTAGATTCTCACGCAAAACAACTTCCGCCCACAGACGCCAGTGGGAAGGCTTGGTCTGTGGCTGATTTGGAAAAGTGGCCAAGCCACTTAACCTCTAGGTTCTCACTTGTAAAGCTTCCCCTGGCCCTGCTGAGAGTATAAATGGGAAGTTGTGTTTCACTGCGGGAGCTCCTTGGAAGGTAAGTATTAATTCAAGATATTTTGTTTAGTGTGAAATATAACACCCATTTCTGACCCCCTGGAGAATCGTTTTAAGGCAAAGAAGGGAGCATATCCTTCCATATTCCTTGAAGAGCGTATATAATGAATAACATAAAATTGAGGTAACATTAGTGCCTAGGAAGCATCTAGATATTCTAGAAAACAATTTTATATAAAAGAAGATCAATGTCATTTCATCAATTTTATGACAATTGATGTATGAGGCAAAATTTACAATATTGTCAAATGTTTTTAGCCACTGGAATCACTAGGAATGTGTACAACTGCATTCACGATACTTTAAAATATTATCTGCTTTATGAACATATTTTGATCTCAATAGAGCCAATGAAACACTCTGAATTAATAAAATTGAGAAAAAAGAAATGAATTTGAAATGTTAAAGAAAATGTGTATTTATTGCACCATATCTAGTAAATTCATTATTTCCTCCTTCAAATAATCTCCATTTAATTAACTGATTAAAATCAAAGTGGATTTTAAAGATAGATATTGATTTTTAAGTGGAAAATAATATGATTTCATCTTTGAAAAGTAGTCAAATTAAGATCAGTCTCAAACTTCTTCGATATCAAAAAACGTATGAACTCTTCATATAACTATTGTACATTTTCATAATTTACTTAAGCAATGACATTGTTTCCTAAGGAAATATTATTTGTGAAGAGAGAAAATAAAACATAAATAAATAGTGGGAAAAAACTGAATCATTCATTATGTGGAATGATCACACATTCCTCTTTATATGAGGAATCATGTTTAGAATTTCAACATTTAATAATATAAAAGTGGAGGTTGAGGTGGGAGGATTACTTGTGGCCAGAAATTTGAGACCAGTCTGGGCAACATAGTGGGACCCTTTCTTTACAAAAAATTTAAAACATAGTTGGGCAAGGTTATGCACCTGTGGTGCCAGCTGCTTAGGAGGCTGAGGTGAGAGGACCACTTGACTGAGGAGGTTCAGGCTGCAGTGAGCCGTGATCACACCACTGCACTCCAGCCTTGGCAGCAGAGCAAGACCCCGTCTCAATAATAGTAAAACAATAATATAAATCTAAATTATGTGAAGCGGTTAAATACATCTTCTTAAAGTATTTATAAAATTAACTAACTATGGCATATGTTGTAAATATTTAAGGAATTTTAAAATCTTTTGTTCCTTCAAGCTAGATGGAAACGAGAATACTTGTGAAACCTTCCTCAACTCCACAAAAATGAAAATAAAGTTTTACTTAGCTGGTGAAAAAATATTCTTTTTTCATATTTAGATAATATTTTATTCAAAATAGAATGTTCGATTTGAACTTATTAGTAGTATATTGTTATGAAAGGGACATTGTTTTGAATTCACAAGCTGAAAAAAACTCAACAAAAAAAATTTACACCTATCCTCAAAACAACTAAAACAGCCAATCACAAATGGCTTCCATTTGAGCAGTAAATTTTACAAATTAGTTTATTTGAATATCACTTACCACTGAATGAAGAAAAATTACTTGCAAATAGCAACATCTTGAAAAGAATTAAGAAGTAAATGATTTTTAGTTTCTGTTTCTACATATAAACCAATTTTTAAAACTGTAGTTTAAACTGAAAGAGAAAAAACACAACATCTTATTTGGATCAAGAACTTCTTCATTATATTTCATTTTCTGGGAAAGGTAATAAGCTCCTAATACTTATTAAAATAAGATAAGGTGAAATACAAGAAGAAGAAGATGTTTTAAAGGGCAATTACTTTCATTGTGTTGTTGATTACTTGATAGTGGTAGAAAACATATGAACAAGTAACTTACGAAGTGATTTCTTTCCTGTTAATCATGATATTGTCGGTTCACCTAAAAAATGAGAAGCTTTAAAGCACATCTTTTGGTGTAAGTCCAGGGTGTCAAGTTGCCCTTTAGTTTGGGAAGGAGTCATGTAAGTGTCCCAAAGGAACAGAAATTGAAGGAAGAAGATTTGCATTTCCAAGAATAGAAATGATTTCTCAAGAATAGAAAGATAGCCAAGTGGCACCCAGCCATAAGGAAGACCTCCATAATTACAGATCGTGGAGCCAGGAAACTGACAGAGTATAATTAAGGACGGAATAATCTAACACTTGCATAAAGTACAAACTAATAGGACCATGTCCCCGAAACACAGCTAAGATCGAAAACCCCAGAGAAGGTCAGTAGAGACAGTTACAGAAATTTCCAAGGAGAGGTTTCATTTACCTTGAAAACAAATAACCCATGGAGACTGGTGACATGATTAAAATTTGCGTTTAATTAAATGGAAATTGTCAAATCACTCTCCGAACAATGAACAAAAACCAAATCAAAATACCAAACCCTTAATATTAATATTATCTAATAATATGCATTTAAACATAGAATAATGTTATTTATGCTCTCGCTTGTAGAGTTACACGGAAAAGCACCTGTAAGGCCAGGAATACCTCATGATGAAAGATGAAAGCAGGACTTTGTTATAAGGACAATATTATCAACTAATTTTTGTAACGTCATGATTCAGTATAACAAATTCAGGCCATGAATCATATAAACGAAATCCCTTATATGACAGCTGTCTGACCACTGTGTTCTTACCCTAGTTTCTGAATCTGACCCATAGATCTTGACATAGATTTAGCATGATTGATGAGACCAGGCACTCATCAGATCCCACTAACCTAATCAGACAAGAAGCCATTCAGATCACATTAAAGTTTCTATTTTTCTCAGACCGAGAAGATATGCTATTTAAAATAATTTTTACTTAGCTGATGAAAGAATCTCTTTTTTCATATTTAGGTAATATTATATTCAAAATAGTATTTTTGATTAGGACGTTGGAATATTGGATTATTATAAAAGGGAAATTGTTTTCCATCCATAAGCTGGAAAAAAATTAGCAAAAATAGAATTCCACTTATTCTTAAGGCAACTAAAAAAGCCCATCACAAATGACTTCCATTTTGAGCAGCAAAAATGTCAATACAACGGTTTTACTGATGGAAAATGTCCAAGAAAATAGTTTGTGGTAGTATCCTGTATCCTGGAACGAAGGGTTTTCTTTTATGGTACTAAAATTTCATCCTCACTATGTAGCTGACTTTGGACCTTCTTGAAATCACTTGAGAAGTGACTGGTAAAGCTGTCCTAGGACTGTGCATGTTTTCCAATTCATCAAGCTGTCAGATGAACCCCTCAAACCTTAGACATGAATGCTTAGGTTATCATGAGTCTTCTGTTGAGTCCTACACCCCTGATCATACCTTCTGTAAACATGACCTGGATTGTTTTCATCAAAACTGTTGAAAGGCTAGTGTGTGTGTGAGAATGCTTTATCTCCAAGGAAATAGGACTCAAGTAACTTTAGAGAACACTAGAGAACAGAGTTGCAGTATCTTTAAAGTGAAAGAAATTCTGAAGCTGATCTTCAGTGTTTGGGGAGAAAACTGAGTAACATGGGCCTGAACCAAACAAATGAAAACTCGAATAATGATAACAACTTGGATTTAGTCGAAATTGTCATTTAGACCAGTGAAAAGTGGAAAAACAGAAACAAAAAGGTTCTTTCCAAATCCCCTTGCCTGCCTTGTTAGCTGCTTAAGGATATGTATGATGCCTGTGTCAACCTGTAAAATCCAGACTCTCTACCTCAGTTAAACACAGTCTCCCAGTTAGTACTGATGTTAGACCCAAGTGCCACTCTGCTTGCAAACACACTGAAGCCCTTTCCGTGGATTCCAGAAGGATCTCAATGGGACTTTCATGAGAGATCCCCAGCAAATTCTAGAACAGCTCACAGAAGCATGCTGAGCACTGGCCACAAGCCATGTCTTTCTTCTAAGCATCTGGGAAACCGGTATGTAAATAAACAGGGCAGAGTAAGGTGTGTGGAGTAAGGTGTTTCACTGGCATTGAAAAAAGGATAGGGTGGCTTAAAGTGCTTAATTCTTAAAAAAAATATTTGAATTATTACTTAGGAGGAGAACACAATGAACATGTCCAAACAGCAATGCAAAAGTCTTAGGTTAGAATATGTACAAGGCACAGAGAGTTAGACATCTGGGTGGTTTATTAAAATATATTCTGGAATCTTCTTCTTTAGAGTTTAAAACAGCCTCACCATATTGAGCTGTGATGATTTAGCTATAGCCCTGTCAAAGCAAAGGACTGGAATAAAAATATATTTTGTTATTATACTGTGATGTAAATATTTTATACATATAAAGGTCTTTATATGTATGTCACATGGTAGAAAATCTGGTGATGCCTTCCCTCTCATCCATTCATCCAGACCCTGTAATCAAACATACTACTGGCACTGACATGGATGATTCTCTCTCTCTCTCTCTCTCTCTCTCTCTCTCTCTCTCTCTCTCTTTCTCTCACACACACACACACACATATGTATGAGAGACACACATATATATGCACATACATATATGTATGTGTGTGCATGATAGAGGAAGCATTTCATTGAATAAACAATGCCACAACTATATGGAAATTAGTGTTGTGAGTTCTAATTTGGGGATCTGCAGTCTACTTACCTCATAGTGTGATGAGTCACATAAACTCTGGTATAATTTTGCAAATTATTAAATGCATGAATGAGGACACACTGCTACCTCACAGGGTTGTTAAAAAAAAATTAGTCACATTGACTCATTGTGAAGACTTGAGGCCATAATTAAGTTAACTGAGAAAGCAACACAATTATGATGATGGTAAAAATATAGAATCACTTCTAAAGAGCTGACAGGAGAAAGAATCAGTAGAAACTTATAAAAATGGCAACGATTGAAAAGACATTACACAATGGGCGTAATAAATGTTGGAAATCATGAGGTTGTGCACAACAGTTTTATTCCACGAGTGGCTCCGGAATTTCAGCAAGTGCTATTAAAGGAACAGATGAACTCGCCCCCAATTACCAAATTGACCATAAATGAAGCATTTGGCAGGAGGGTGAGTCCTGAGAGAGAAACATTTCAATGCTGATGCTTAACTGTCAAAGAGTTAAGTCACTTTAAATTGCACACATCAAGACGAGCTACTCTATTTGGAGAGCTAATTTTGCCTTTGCTTGTAATGCAGGAAATGATCCTGGATCTTGGAGAAAAGATGATATGGATGCCAACATAGAGGCTCACTGCTATCGGGTTGCCCCTGCCCATCAGACTGAAATATTCCAGTTCAAGAACTCCACTGATACATCCATCTCAGGGGGGCAAAAGACCATAAGGTCATAGAAGTTATAACAAATATGCTTTGTTGACTCTAACTCCGAGATATTATATGTGAGAAACAATGATTTCTCAGAGTAGACGTATTTCCTCAGAGCAGCCCAATAGTTAGAAGTCTGAACCTTCCAGGGCCACATTTTTAAACACACTCACATTCTCAGCCAACTTGGATACTTGGACTGTCCGACTTTATTGGGGAAGATCCATTGGTGGGAGGATTTCTTCAGTGTGGCATCACTCTACGGCCTGGACAGCTACATCATGGTCCTATGGACCACAGGGAACAGGAAGTGACAGGAGAAGCATCTAGGAGCCACCTCTCGGCAGACGAGCAGGAAACACTGTCCTCTGACTCACCTTTGGGAGAAAACAGAGTCCCGCGATACACATATCACAAAAATTATCCCACATAAGATTCAAAAATTCTGAAGAGCAAAGAAATATTCAATGAAATCTGATTTCGGTCTAAATTAGCACATAGGCTTTTACTGTGGAAAGATAGGATTAGTGAATTGTAATGTTGCTTCTGGATTTAAGGTTAAAGGTGAAGTTAAAAGTTTGGAGTATTTTGGCAAGACGAACATCTTATATCTAATTCTTCAAATGCATAAACAAATGCTTTGCTACAGTAACAAAGATAGAGGGTATTTTTTAAACTGAGTGAACTATATAATATTAATATCATAGAAGTAGAATTTAGATATGAATAGAAATTGAGATATTTTATCCCAAGGCCCACATACCGATAGAGTCTCTAATGAGCAAGAAATAAAAATTCTAGTTTGCAGCAGTACATCTGGGGTCCATAGAACCTTCAAACTGTACCATTTAGTGGTACTTGAAGTTGAACTTTGACCTGTAAGACAAGGCAAAACCATCATATACATAGTATACACAGAGTGCATGACACAGAGCAGACTGTTCTTGTGTTACCTTAAATACAGTGAGGGTCATCCTTGTACTCGAAAAATATTTGTTTAATATCTTCTTCCTAATAATATTCACGTGTGGCTGGAAGGTAGAACACAAAGGAACCTAAGTCCCTGTCTTCTGGAAGATCACAGGTTGCTGGTGAATGTGGAAGGGAAGTTGGAGTGAGGGGAAGGTGAGTAGAATAGGCAGAGGAGGAAGGGGAGGAGCATGGAGAGGAGGAAGGGGAGGAGCATGGAGAGGAGGAAGGGGAGGAGCATGGAGAGGAGGAAGGGGAGGAGGAAGGGGAGGAGGAAGGGGAGGAGGAAGGGGAGGAGGAAGGTGAGGAGGAAGGGGAGGAGCTCCTCTGTTCATGGGCCGTAAGGCCAAGGAAGGGCTGGTGGCTTGGAAAGAATGGGATGCAAAGGAGGTCTTAGCAGCAGGAGAAGTCTGTGGTCTGGAGCTGTGTGTGACTGCAGAACAGCTGTAGCAGCCATATTGGGAAAGAGAGCAAGAGGAACAGAAGCGGGGGTCCAGAGAAGAAATGCTTCCCATCAATGTTTTGAAGATATCAGAGAGAAGAGGAAAGTGTCAAGAGTCCCTGGAAGGCAGTGATGACTAATGTCAAGTAAAGCTGCTGTGGGAATGCCCTTGTAATGAAAGGAGAGAGTTTTGAAATGCAGAGTTCCTGCAAGGACAAAGGAACATCGTTGGAGAAGACCCGGCCATATTACCTTCGTGAGAGCCTCATGTTCCACGTGAAACAGTGCAACATTACTTGAAGGCTAGCTCTGAGTAATTAAAGATGTATGTTGTAAATTCTAGGCAATCTTTAATTGTTTATTTAAAGGTATAAATAATTTGGTGGTGGAGATAAAATGGAACCATAGAAAATGATCAGTTAGCCCAAAAGAAGGAAGAAAAAGAGACAAAAAGAAGCAAATAAAAGATGAAATAATTGGAAAACTGCTAGAAAGATGTTGGATTTTAACCAAACTATATCATTAATCACCCAAATGTGAGAAGTCTAATCTTACCAATTAAAAGACTCAGGTCCTCAGCTTATATAAAAAAGCAAGACAAAATCCCCCTGGCTTCTGGTTCCTGACCACAGCCCATCATTCCTCCAGGGAAACCACCCTTCTGCCTCTCCTGATCCCCGTTCCCTAGCCTTTAATTAAAACGCCATTCCATATAAAAAATGCTCATAATTTCATTTTGCCTGTTTCTGGACATGAATAGAAATTACACTCTAGGTATTATTGTGTGCCTTCCTTTCTTTGCAAATATAATGTTTTTTAGGTTAATGTATTTTGTTACAAATAGGTTGATACTATTTACTATATATTTCTAGAGTATTCAATTGAATCATGCCACAAATTAGATATTCATTCTATAATAAACATGCAATTAAATTGTTTGAATGTTTGCCTCTTACAAACAATTATATATACACAATTATATATACACACACATATACATATTCATAACAGAATTATGCGTAAAAGCCAACAATTAAAAGAAGCTAAAGTCTCTGTCCAAACACAAAGACTAAAGCATCCCTATGTGTGGATGAAACTACACACACAGGCATATCTAGGTTCACACACACACAACCGTTTCTCTAAGACACACTTAGGGGGAAATTGTAGGGTGGTAGCTATTAATTTTTACAAACAGCGCCAAGTTGTTTGCCAGAGTGCTTGTGCTTCACAGCCACGTCCATCCTGCCATAGCTGTTCCTTCAGCCCATCCAAGCTGCAGGGCATTTCCTGACCACATTCATGAGCGGGGCCCCTGTGCTGCCCAGCCAGTCGTCACACTGATCCGCTTGACTTGCTTTCCTGAACTCCTGTTTTCAGCCAAAGCTTTCCTGTGCACTTTGGATCTCTAAATCCATTCTTCACGTGGACATCTCAAAGAAAATCCAAAGCAGACGTGTATAGACACAGGACCCTCACATCTGGGTCGATTCAGGTGTTTTCTCTGCCACTGCCCTCAAACCTGTTGTCTGAGCCAGAACCCCAGCAGTTCTTCGTTACCTCCTCCCACCCCTGCACCTGCCGGATCCCAGCCAGCTGTCTGAACCTCCTCACCAAGCCACAGCCCACCACCACCGGCCGTTCATCCAGGAGCCAAAGTGACAGTCTTCAAAAGCACCCCCGCTCAGCACGCGGTCCGCATTCTGCTGTCCCCACTGGGAAGTGCCGGCCCTGCATTGCCCTCGGCATGAAGGCCCGGCTCCTGTCCACGGTCCCGAGGGCTCCTCTGTGCTTCTCGCCTCCCCCATCCCCGCCTTCCACGCATTCCTTCTGCATGCCACGTCTTCGTGATGCCCACCCTGTACCACGCTCCTCTCCGTCTGTCCTCCTTCCCACTGCCTCATCCTTCAGACCTCAGCAGACTCCTCCAGCTGCGCTCCTCCAGGCTCACCTCTGCCCCAGCCCGCAGAGCACTGGGCCTTTCCTTCCGGGCACACATCTCACCGAGCAGCCACACATCCTGAAGGTGATCATTTTGCTTTACATCAATGTTGTCTTTAACTCTCAGGAGCTCGACGTTGCTTCGTCTATTTGTCCATGCACTTAGCATGCTTTAAGTGCGCTCCCTACCAAGGGAAGGCTTTGGTCCGGTTGGTAGCTACATAAGAACAAACACAAATCGTGCCCTTGAAGGCTCACACACTGTGAGAGATGAGAAAGTCCTGCAGAGTGTGGACGAGCTGTGAGGAAGCCCCACGTCCCGTGTCAGGCAGGCCAGATGGGAGGGTGTGGAGGGCAGGGATGGTGAGAGAGCTGTAATGCCACGTCCAAGGACGGGGAGGAGACTGCTGGGGTGGGTGTGCGTGAGCAGGAGCCACGGGAGAGAATAAGCAGGGAATACCCAGGGAGTTTCCACCAGCTCAGGAAGACGAAGGCTGGACGCCAGAGGAAGGCCAGAGAGACACCGTCAGTGAGTGAGAGAGGAAAGAGCCTGGAACCTGGAACCGGATGTAGAGAAACGCAGACCCGCAGCGTTTATTACGAAGAATGTGCCGTGTTTGCTTGACTTTGCTGGGTCTGCTTGCGACACATAATTTAGTTGTGGAGGAAACGCACTCTGACTCCGAAGCCTACTGTTGCTGCACCTCAGCATGGTTCTTACGGTTCAAAGGCTCAAGCGTCTCCTACACAGCAGGTGCGGACACTGAGCCTGCTTCCAGGTGATGGGCACATTAGTGACTGCCACACAGGGGACTGGCAGCGTCAAGTGCAGTCAGCCCATGGTGATCAAGTCTTTAGCTGCTGCCGAGGGAGGGCTGTGAGTGTGACTGAGCATTGCTCGGTGGTCACAGTCCGTCCGATCGAGCACCTCACTCATGGAAACAGCACCCCGGCAGGGGTTCCCTTACCGGCGGTGCCTGGACAAGCATTTAGATATTTGGGGCCAAATTAAAAACGTGAATTATCAAATTTTGTTTTCTTTAACAAGATTTCAAAAGATTGAATGTTTTGCTTAGTTAACTAATATTTACCGATTAGAAATTCCCTGAAATCCCCACGTGTGTATCAGAGGCACGGTTCCCTTTGACCCAATGTCTTCCAGCTCTTTCTTCTCGTGGCCCCAGCTGAATTCTAGAAGTCGTCCATCTGACCTCCTCCTCTCTCCGCCTGGCAAGAAAGTGGTCAGAAGCCTGGAGGCCTGGGCAGGTCTCGGCTGTCATGCTTGCGTGACTATCTTTGTAGGACACCTCGTATGATTCTGACACATAGAAGCAGTGCTTCAGTGGAAAGATTGTCACCTGTAGGTGAGTTACGTTGGAACACTTTGGTTTTTCTACACTCTTAGCTGGTAGTTCTTTTTCTCTTATTTTTACATTTTTGATTAAGTTTTGCAGAGGTCAACTTGGGCTGTAGTTTTGATATTTTTCCCAGTGTGGTGTCATGGATTGAATTTAGTTTATGTAGCATACAAGAATTATCCTTTTGCTAAACATAACATGTCAATAGATAATAGAGACATTCTTGAGAGCTTTCAGCTAAAGGATAATATTCTTTATACACGTCTCCAATGCACTCAGTACATACCAGAAGAAAAGATGAATTTCACATCTCTGGATGTGCAGAGAGGGACCAGCACTTCTCAGTCCCACCGGACTGGAGACCGCCACCTGGAGCCGCACTTTCAGGGAAAGCCACCAGAGGGCACTGGACCCAAGACAAGTGAAGGGAGGATTCCAAACGGGACCTGCTTAAATATTGAGGGTAATGACACTTACTCATTACCAAGAGGGAATATGCATATTTTAAAAGCTAGCAACCACCACAAGCAATTTCTTTATTTTTTAAACAACTAGTTGAATAAGGGCCACTAAATACCAGCTTCAGGTTTTTTTAGATGATGCTAAATTTACAGGAAGAAGTTACATTTTTGGTATAAAGTTGTCTCTAAGTACTGGTTCATATAAAAAGAAAAATATCACAAACTGATATTTTTCCCAGAAAGAGTCGTATGTGTGTGTGTTGATGCAGGCTTTAAAAATGTTGTTCTCTCATTTGAATCACCTAAATATGTATGTGGAAAGGAACAAGGAAATGTGCAGATCTAAATACCGTGGCCAGGTGTACCTGGCAATCAGCACACAAATAACTCGGCCGGAGGCCTTGAACCTTTGTCCCCGCTACTCCATTCTGCTGCTCAGTGTGGCGTTGCTAGACCCTCCACAGCAGGGATAAAAGGAGGAATTAGGAGAGCTGCTGAATGCTTGCTTCATTTTCCCAGTGGTTTGGCACAGAGTTATTATTTAATATTTATCACTGGCGTTTCCACAATTGCCGAGCCCCACGGAAGCAGCACATTGTGCGATGACCCCCAAGACTCCAGCTGTGAGCGGCCCGGGCTGGAATCCCAGCCCATGATGCAAACGGGCGGGCTCTGGTGTCTGCTGCTCCACGCTCAGGAGTCAGGGCTGAACTGTGTGCAGGAGGAGTCTGTTTCCAAAGCCTCTTCAGCGGTTACAGCTGGCAAAGGGTGGGAAGTGGACCAGACAGCTGCACAGATGTGGAAGGGAAGCGAGCAAAGAGAAGCAGAGCTGGGTGCAGAGCCAGAGGGTAAGCTGCTAGAGGCCTTAAGTTAACATTTCAAAAATTATCCAAAGCTATACTAACCTGTTATAAAGGATTTAGGCCATGGAATAAAGCCAAAAGGAGAAGACAAAAATGATGTATGGTCTCTATGCTCAGAGGTACGCTGTGAAAATATGGACCATGTTCTTCCGTGCTTCTGGAGTTTTCCACTTGAAGTTGAGCTTAGTTGCCTAACAATATGGATAGTATTTCTTGTAGCAGGAAGGCACCCATAGAAATTTTTCCCTCTTCAAATCAAATACTGAAGGGTAAAGGGGGGAGCATGACCCGGAGGAGCGCGTCTCAAACCCAGAGCCCGGGAGTCCTGGAATAGCTTCTCCTGGAATCTAGAGGAAGGAGCTCCGTCCCCTCTCTCAAGGCTTAGAATCTTTCTAATGTTTCCAGACAGGAGATGAATTCTTTTTCTATCACAGTGTTTTAAAAAGAATTTACACTTAGGATGTGTAACGTGCAGAAGCAACGTGGTACACAAAATGGTGACTACATTCAGACACTCAGTCTTTTCCTTTTGAAAATACAGGGTAAAATTCAGAACTTTCTGAAACCTAAAAATAATGCAAAGAAATAAAACTTCAAATGGCTTTGTAGTAAGTGAAATCTCTGCAGAAATACCTTTCTCAAAATTGGGACCTGGGCAAGGAAGGTTCCTGACGAGGTGATGAACCTGCCAGCATGGGCCAGGAAAGGAGGCAAAGATGGTTTCAGTCATGGATTACATCATTGGTTGTGTTAATGGACTCCTTTGGGATTTTTTTTTTCTTTTTCTTTTTCTTTTTTTTTTTTTTTTTGAGACAGTCTCGCTCTGTCACCAGGCTGGAGTGCAGTAGCGCGATCTCGGCTCACTGCAACCTCCATCTCATGGATTCAAGTGATTCTTCTGCTTCAGCCTCCCAAGTAGCTGGGACTACAGGCATGCACCACCATGCCTGGCTACTTTTTGTGTCTTTTGTAGAGACAGGGCTTGACCATGTTGGCCAGGATGATCTTGATCTCCTGACCTCGTGATCCACCCGCCTCGGCCTCCCAAAGTGCTGGGATTGCAGGCATGAGCCACTATGCACTGCCTGGGATATTTTATCTGCAGTATATAACAACTCACATGGATCCTATTAGAGCATTTCAAATCAGGTCGCTCTTCAAAGGTGTTGTCAACTTTGTGGGACTTTGGCTCTGAGAGGGAAAGTCGTCCTCCTGGTCGGGAGCCTGGCTTGTTCCACTGTAACTGAACTTTCATACACATATGCAGAGGGCATGGGTGAAGAGCGTCCCCTAAATCCCTGTCCACCCAGAACCCCCAAGGTTGACCTTATTTGGAAGAGTATCTTTTAAGAAGGAATTTAAGTTAATATTAGGACATATTGGTTTAGGGTAGGCCCTAAATCTTATGACTGGTGTCCTTAACAGGAGAAGAGACGCAGAGACACAGACACAGCTGGGAAGGCCGTGTGATGGTGGAGGCGGAGACTGGAGTGATGTGTCTACAAGCCAGGGAATGCCTGGAGCCACCAGACCTAAAGAAGGCTCCAGAAGGAGCCAGCCCTGCTGAGACCTTGATTTCAGATGCCTGGGCTCCTGAGCTGTGAGTGAATACATTTCATTTGTCTTAAGCCACTAATCTGTGGTCATTTGCAGCAGCCGCCCCAGGACATTCACACAGACCCACTGCTGGTCCGCCAGCCAGCAATACAGCAGGAAGAACTGGGCCATGAGACGCTCATCCCTACACACAATGCAACCTTGCTGACTGTGCCATGGGCTTACATGAGCCCAGGAACCAGAGAAGGTGAATTCAGTGTCTTGCACATAGAAGATATTAAAAAAAAATGTCTGCAATTAAATGTTAGGTCTGGATCCTCTGTAATATCTATGCAATGAAAGCTTAAAAATGCTCAACAAACTAGATATGAGTCTTTGGAGAGGACATTGCGGACCAGTGTGTAAGTCGCCAGGGCGCAGGGACATTCTCTGGAGGAGGGGAAGCAACTAAGAATCTGGGAGAAAGGAAGTCAACGAGTTTTGGGATTTCTTTGTGAGGAAAGTACAGCTATCTTTGAATAACTAGACTTCATGTTCTGGAAAATGCTGCCCTGTTTGATGGGTACCTATGGTGTGGGGTCCTCTTGACTTTGATTGAGGGAGAATAATGTTTAGACAAACATTTTTCTATAATTAGTTTACTTTTGCTCTGTTATTATTTTGAGCAAAGTTATTTTGAAAATGACATTATGCTCCTATATTGAGAGTCTCTTATTTTCCTTTGTATTCAGACTAAAATGTTGAGTGCAATGGAGGAAATATTCTACTGAAAAATTCCCAGTGCTGAGGAATGTTCCATTTTTGTTTTGGTATTTTCTCCAGCACAGGCTCAATTGCTTAATTACTATGAGCCGAGAGTGTTTGTACTCATGGGGGAATCGCTCACAGCCTCTGACATGCAAGGGTTCAGGAAGGATAGAATAAATGCCTATGCAACTAATAACTAGTTATGTATTAAAACTCATGCCGTATAGAATTGTGGAGAAGTGGCTAATCTAAACTCATTCTACAAAAGAGAAAAATAAGACAGTGAGATCTTTGGCTCTGCAGCCACTAAAAGATGAATGCACATTTTGCAACTTGTAGAGATGGGTTTCTCTGTAAAATCAGGGAGGTTGCGTTAATAAAATTCTGTATTTTCGAGGGGAAAACTGGACATCTTATTTAAAAGGTGTAAGTACAAGAATAAGTGGAGAGACAAGCGGCTGCCGTAACGGCGTGACACGCATGGCAGAGGAGCTGATGGGTGGACAGAAACACATAAGAAGAACGGTGTGACCGTAATTTGGAAAACGGGGGGTTGTTCAATGATGATTTGCATATGGCTTCTAAATGGCTTAGAATGCAGTTTCCTGGTAATAAGTGGGTCATGTGTTTAGGGTATTAGGGGAAACAGCAGCTGCCTTTCACACAGTGAACTTTCAGGGCCTGTCAAGGTTTTCCAGTGCCACAGATAAGCTGACCTCGTGGCCACCCAAACCCTAACCCGAACCTCAAGTCCACCAGTCCGAGCCTGATCCTGTGACTGCTGCTCCACGCCTTCCCGCCCTTGCTGGAGCTGCAGATGCCAGCCTGTTCCGCCCTGCAGCAGCGGCCTCCCTTCTCCCGCCGCCCCGAGGAAGCTCGAAACTGGACTCGCTCCAAGCCTGAGATAGACTCAGAAATTTATTTATTAGTGACGATGATGATGATGATCTACAACGTTGATGACTCCAAATTTTCATGAGTCTTCCAAATTGTAATTAAACTCCCTCAAGCATAAAACTAACACTGGCACAGAATCACGGAAACATCAGTCACAGCTGTGCCTGAGAGTGGATTCCAGTGGGTCAGGGCAGCTCGTGATGTTCTACTCGCTGTGTGCGAGTGTGTCTCCTTAGCTCTCAAGACATTACCGTCACAGAGGAAGAGGAGTCTCTGCCCTGTGTTTATTGAAGTCACGAAGCCCAGCTTAGCAGGCCAGCTGGAGGGGTGTGGGATGCCTGCCTGGCCTGCACGGGCGCTGGCACATGCATGGGCACATGTGCATGGAGCGTGGCCAGCTGCAGGAGGATGGGGGCAGCGTTAGCTAAAGGAAGAGGAAAGAGCAGCAGGCATGGCCTGCGTTGGCACAGACAGCTCCCTGTAGACTGGCCTTGCCACACCAGGATGCCCCTCAGAGTGTGGGAGGCACAGGCTCTCAGGCACGCCTGAGTGTACGCTGTCAACCAGGACATTTGCTCACCTTTCCCAGGGCACATCCATACACACGTGTATATTCCCACCTCCCCTCATGGGCTATTCCCCTTGTTCACTCCTCTGAGAACACTTACGGCGGTAATTAAAGTTAAATAAGCCCAGTTCGAGGGCTGACTGTGATTGTTGGACCAACCTCCTCCTATCACACATGACGGGAAGGAGCTCAGAGAGAGGAGGACATTTTCTGGGGCCGCCTCCCTGACAACAAAGCTAAGGCTGTAATTCTGGTCAGAAAACAGCTCCTTCTTCCGCATTTCCAGCATCTCCCAGGAGCCCCCACGCATGTGAATGATGGCCTTTGCATTTTGGCTTTCCTATTGGTATATTCAGTGTTGGGGCATTTTCCAGGACCATCGAATAAAAATGTAATAAGCTAAAGATTAAAATAAATAAACAATCATACATACATACACACGTAAACTAAAAGGGTAATGCTGCTATGGTCAAGAAAAGGAAGCAAATCACACTAGAAAGCAAAATGTTGGCTTTCTCTAAAGCATAGATAACTATCTTTATCACAAACCTTTACCCCAAGTGGGTTATTCTGTCCCCCAACTTCAGAAAAGGCTCCCAGCTTCTTTATTTTGGAGTGACCTTGCCCATCCACAGTGTCACGGGGTTGTGTTCTGAGGGAGGGAGTGAGCATGCAGGTGGAGAGAATGCATTTCCCGGCGTTTAGTGATGATGGTGCCAACGTGCTGAAGGAATTCTCTTTTACTGAGTCAACCATTCTCAAACCATTATTAAAACACACCTCCTCCTAAACCACAAAGAAAAAGAGGCAGGAAGCTCCACACAAATGCACAATTAAGGGTATCTGTGTGATAACCCCTCGGCATGAGACACATTTGCAAGCCACACGCCCGACCCCTGCAAGACCGCGCCTTCCCCGGCACACCTCCCAGGTGGGAGTCAGGGCTGCAGCACCCCACCACTCACATGGTGCTGTGCCTGGCCCTCAACATTGCTTTAATGCATTTGTTCTGCATTAATAATATGGATTAGCAAGTAAGAGGTTGATTAGCTTTATTTTTATTTTTTTTGCATCGGCAATTATTTTAAATTGAATGTTGAGCATTTTTTAATTAGACTTGCTTACTGTGAGCAAAAGGAAAAATAGAGTGTATGATGCTGACTACTTGAAGCAGTCAAAAAATAACATATGTAATTATAAAATCAGCATGTTACAGCAGCAAAGATTCAAATCTAGAATGGTTACAGATAGCGAATCCTTCGCGTCCAAAGGCTGGGGCAGTGTTTGCTTGGAGGGGGCTGCGATATCAGCGGAAACCTTATACGTGTTTGCAAATGGAGATGATGCAGGAAGCTTGTCCACTGGGTAACTCAATTCACATCGCCCATTATGTGAATGAGATGTGAAAAATAATGTCCTGTATCTCTGAGGTATCCCAGCACTAAGTGGATTGCTGGCTCTGGCCCATGGAAAATAATAAAGTGACATTGCCCACACCAGCACACCCAGCAGGGACTCTGTGTTGTCCTCCTTCAAGCTTACTGGGAACGGCGACCGTTCGACTCACAGGGAGACAACCAATTCTGCTCCAGTGAAACAAATTTTAATGAGCCCTCGTTGCAATATTGGGTTTTAAGTGGTAGCTTTTAGCTCTTCAAAATTATGTCCACTAATTAGAGGCATGTGATCAACTTAGTTATCTCCCAGCTATAAATTATAATACATATTTATAGTCGCATGAATTTCATCTTCTATGAAGCAGCCCTTATGCAAACAGTAATAGTAACTATGTCATTAGAATGTATCGGCAATTAATTCTCAAAATGATCAATGGGAAGAATGCCCTTTTCCCTTCATACGTGGTTTATTCATGTGTTCCCATTAATTATGCCTAATTTTCTGTTGTCACTTCTCTTCCTAATGTAATTCAATTTAAGCATATCTTTCTAGAGACTTATTAATAGGTAGGGTCATTTATATTGTGTAGCACAAATATTTTATAATCCACTAATCTTGACAAAAAGGCAATGCCTTCCTAATAAAAAATGTATGAGGAGTAATGGTTCCCTATTAATAACTTATTAGGTCAGATCACACAGTTTCAAGTGTCTATTACACCTTAATTTTATCAGATTTCTTCCTCTGGAATTTGCCATGCTTCCCTTATCTTTTGATTGAGATTGTTTTTAGCACCACCTCAGTCTCGACAACCCCAAACAGTGCTGGTGTCTTTGCCATGGCAGGAGTGGGTGAGATCTGCCAGCCCCGATGGAGCAGGGCCTAGAGAAGAAAGAATTCTGCTGGTGTGAAAGCGCCCTCTCCTCCTAGAAGGGCGTTCATCATCAGGCCGTCCTGTATTCTTACTGGCCCACACACCCGGTCAACAACAGACCTTTTCTGCAAAATACACACACACACACACACACACACACACAGAGGCACACACACACGTGGAATTCAAATATAATTTCAGGGATTTATACAAATCAGGAAATTGATCTATGGACGTCTTAGGGGTAAAAGAAACAGAACTTAGGACCTTTGGTTAAAATCCACTATGTTGATTATAGACAGATACTTTGACTAATAACATAAGCTGAATAAATATTCTTTTCTTAAATTTGTGCATTGTAGCCAAGATTTGTGCAGTCACCAATTTGATGTGTCCTTTTAAATACTTTAATGCTGACTTGGAAATGTCTCCATCAAATTGCTAAGACTTTCATGAGGTCCGATGGGGATAATCTTCCACAGCCCCTGCTCTCAAGTAACTAGAGGAGAAAGACAGAACATATTCGGGAAAACAGTTTCTCTTGGGCAAGATGTTTAACCTTCCCTAGACTTCAGGTTTCTCATCTATAGCGTGAGGGAATTGGACAAAGTTATTTAAAAGGTCTGTTCCAACACTAGTGTTTCATGACTCTATGGGTCTGAAAAATTATATGAATATACAAAAGCAGGTTGTCATAATAATGTCCCAGTGAATGTACAAAGGTTAATCTGACTTATGGTGAGGAAATGGGCCATGCTGTCCGGGGAGGTGCTGCTGCTGGACTGAGCTCCTGCTGGAGGACTGGGCATTATTGTGTCATGACTCGGTTCTGTTACAGCAAAACGAGTCATGCATGGTAGTTTGGGAGTTGGTTATATTAAAAGATAATATACATGTAAAATGATCATCTCAATAAAATGTAGACTAGATTACTTTTGTCTTCATTGGCAGGTGTATGATCTAAGAACCGCTTTTTAAGATAATGGAATGGGGTTATGAGCAGTTTAAATGGATTTTGAAGCTTCAATAATGAAAGACAAAAAATTGTACCCAAACTAAAGACAAGACATCAAATTTGTACATATAATTAATAACTCTTTACAGAGATATAGTAATTTGGAAGAATACGTGTATTAAACTTCTTTAATAAAATGTTACCAAATAAGGCATCATTTAAAAAAATTAATAAAAATTTACCTTAAGATTAAATTCTCCATTTTTTAAAAAGATATTTTATTTTTGCCTTTTCAAAAAACATTTTGTAACTTTTAAATTATAAATATTAGCATCTCTCTATAAATCTCATGATGTTCTAAAGATCCACTTGAATAAAAGAAATGTGATGATATTAGAGAATAATATTCTGTTCATCACATATGCATTAAGCTTGTGTGTGTGTGTGTGTGTGTGTGTGTGTGTGTGTGTGTGTTTCCTCTAATGCGGTTCTTAAGTGCCTCATTTGGACAAAGGCATCTAGACTGACACACCTGCAAAAATATAATTCCTTTGGATTCTACTCATAATTATCTACACTACACGTTTATTAACATATGCACACGGTGCTAAGTCTCGGTGATACAGACACAGATAAAAGGAAGCCAGTACTAGGCATCAGTCCTTAAAGAAGAGAAAGAAACGCAACTTTAATAAGCACATACTGTGTAACCAAGCCTTTGCATGTGACGTTGATAGACCATTGGCTTATCCTTCCACAGTGCTGCGAAGTAGTGATCTCCATCACTGTAGTTTTGGAAAGGGGACCACGTGGGTCAAATCGGTCACTCAGCTTCATAAGCATAAACGAAGTCAAAGTCATAATTCAAACCCAGATCCGTCCGGACATGGAACAGTAAAGTAGTCAAAAGGATAACAATAAACAACTGAATGGCAAAAGAGTGATTTAGGTAATTCATAGACTATCAGCAGAAATTGCTCTTAGTTAAATGACCAGGGCACATTTCACGGAGAAGATCAATGCTGGTGGAGGATAATGTTTTGGTAAAAAGACATTCGGGACTCCAAGCAGGTAGAAGAGCATCTGGAGCAAAAGAAAGAGGCACCCCTGAGCTAGGTCTATTCTGGGAGGAAAGTTAATGGATTTGAGAGGAAGTAATAAAGACAATAAGGGTGAACGCTTTGTAGAGGACCTTTGTATTGAGCAGAGAGACTTATAAATATTTTCCCGTAAGAACTTAGAGCTTCACATGTTTTTAAGCCAGATTCCTGTATGGTCATGAAATAACAGAGGTTAATTTCCATTGTTCTTCAGGACACACTAGGATAATAGTTAAGATGCTATTCCAATAGCAGAGTTAGGGATTTACAGAAGCAGCAGCATGGTTGATCACAGACCCTGTGGAAAGGACAAGGCACACAGAAATCACGGAGAAACAGTAGTCTCGGTGAGAGGTGGAGGAGGAAGACCATGGGAAGAAAAGCGTCAGAGCAGATGATGCCTTTCAGCCTGTGTAGCTGGTGGGAAGTTGAAAGCTTTTCTGAGACAACATTGGAAAAGGGAGCTGGAAGTTTGGGCAAGAGAGAGTTCACTTCTGATCACTGAGGCTGTGTGTAAGAGGCGGTGTCCTCCTATTCACTGAGGCTTCTCACCTTGAGATCTGAAAACTTGTTAGAGGAAGAACCTTGACTTGCTACTGATTTGCATTGAGGTGGTACTTTAAATCTTTGGGATAAATAATTTATCTCCTGAAAAGAGAAAAGCGTGTCAATAAATGAACTTTGAGGAGCACCCTTTGGAGGAAGAGGATGCAAGGAGCAGTTAGGGCCCTAGACTGCAGGAATGGGCTTGCTCTGCGCAGACGCCAGCTGCAGGAAGGAGCCCCGAAAAGCCACGGGCTACAGATCCTCACAGGGATTGAGGATGACGTTATTAACGACCCGGAGGCCTGTTTACTAAGGGCTTCTAGGAGAGAATTTTAAGAGAGAGGCCAAGAGCCAGATGGAAGGAAATGAAGGACGGTCGTTGGCTATTGTATAGTAGATGAAACAACGGCTATGACCCTTCAGTTAAACACAACTCTTTTTCAAAAGAGAGGGCGGTATTGGCCACCCGCAGCAAGGATCAACAGGAATCAAAAAATGGGTTTTCTATTCTTTTCTCCTTAGTCTGGAAGGCATAGAACTTTGGAGACAAACACAAAGTGGGGACAGATGACGAGAGAGAACAGGAGGCAGAGCTATCAGCATCACACGGATCGCTTGACGGAGACCCTGGGCCAAGGAGGCCCTGTACACTGCCCTTTGAAATGAATGTTATTTCACCCAGGCTGAGCAAAGAATAAAATAGCCTAAAGGACGCACAGTCTTGCCTTAAATGGAAAGTGAGATGACCGTGGCTGCTTGGTGTGGACACCCTCGTTCATCTCTGCAGGGTGGATATGAACCTGCACCAAGAGTGAGCACACGTGGGCCAACATGCGGGCAAAGCATTCCCACCAGCACACGTTCCATGAAGACCTACTACATGCCAGAGCTTAGTGCTGGAAGCTGGGAATGCTTCTTGGAATAAGATAATTTTTAAAGAGGCGAATAAACAACCACCATGTGCACAGTGAATAAATCAGCAGGCTGTTTCGTGCAGTGTGGTCCAGATCAAGAACGGAGAAGAGAAGCCGAGTGTAGCCCAGTCATTAGGGTGTTAGTTATTGGGGCATCGATTCAACACCAGGACAACAATCAAGTGGGCCCAAGAGTCCAGGGTCTTATCTGGGATATTATTTAAGTAGTTGATTACAACATCTGATTGATGAAGAATCAGCTAGTTTTAGTGAGCGTTTTAAATTGTATAAAACACTTATGTATCCTTTATCTCAGAAAGTCAAATGTAACTACAAACAGGCTAATAGGCTGAGTGAAGTGAGCTGGATTAAGTAATTTGAGATCACAGCGAAAATAGTCAATTCATAAGACGAGTCAATTAAGGAGGCTGTGATCAAAGACAGGAACGCTTGAGTTTAAGATTGTGGATGGACTTATGAGCCCAATTTAGGATCAAGCAGGTGGCTCGGCCTGGCTGTGGGTTTTAAGGGTCTCTCTGCGGGAGGTCTGCCCGCCTGAAGCTGAGAAAGGGTTAACCTAACCAGCTACAGACAAACGCACTCTGAAGTATGAGCTGGGGCAAGCTGAGAGCCAGTGTTGGAATTAACACTGACTGTCATCAGAGCTTAAGTGTGGATGTGAGTCTGAAGTGAGAATTAAGGCAGGATGCTAGGAGCCAGGCCTTCCAAACAGCAACTGGGAAGAGAGAGCAGTGAGGAGGAGGACTCCCATCCCTGGGTGCTGCCCTCCTTGAGTCAGCTGGTGGAGTGAGATCAAGGAGCCACCCTAGCCTCAGAGCCCTCAGTGGTCCAGCTTTTATCTTGCACCCACTGCAGCCTGCTTCTCCTTAGCCCCATGCAATGGAGTGCAGGGGCCAGGGACGGAGGCATGGGGAGAGTCTGGAGAAAGCACGCGGACTCCTGGGGAACCTCTGAGTAGTCCCAAAGACTGGAAGAGGGGAGTGGAAATAATCAGCACCGAATTTACACAAACACCTGACTCATTTACATAATGATGCTGAATTTACACACTTAACTCATTTACATAATGACACTGAATTTACACAAACACCTAACATTTACACAATGATGCTGAATTTACACACTTAACTCATTTGCATAATGACACTGAATTTACACAAACACCTAACATTTACACAATGATGCTGAATTTACACACTTAACTCATTTGCATAATGACACTGAATTTACACAAACACCTAACTCATTTACATAATGATGCTGAATTTACACACTTAGCTCATTTGCATAATGACACTGAATTTACACAAACACCTAACTCATTTACATAATGATGCTCAATTGACACGAACACCTAACACATTTGCATAATGACACTGAATTTACACAAACACCTAACTCATTTGCATAATGATATTCAATTTAATGAGAGTCACAGTTGAAAACTGGTCAAAATGTGTGCCTCACTCTTTGACTTTGCTCTTTCTCACATTTGCCGTCTGAACGAAGACGGTATAGTTTACTTCTTTAAATTGTCTCAAATAATAATCATGTTGGAAGAACAGAGAGAAAAATGTTGAGTGCTTTGGGAAACAGAGAAGCAGCTCTGAGGATCTTTTGGAAAGGAAAATAGCACCGAATGAACGGAAAACTTGGACACCAATGGATGCTCTTCAGGATGGCCTTCTGTTTGACTAACTTGCGTTGTGATTTTTCAAATGTATGACTGTTTTTATTCAAATAATTAATAAGAAGAAGAAATCCACGATTCCTGATTGCATTATTCCCCGAACATGTTTAAAATCAGGGTAGGTAAACTTCCTCTTCTCATTAACAATCTCACTATGGATTACTTTATAATTAAAGTCTGAGAACATGGGTTAAACTATAAAAATGACTTCCTCAGATTTTGAGACTAGGACTCTGTTTCTGTTTTACACTTTCAAAAAGTATTAAGAAGTCTCAAAATCTGAACATGGGTTAAATATAAGAAATGGCTTCCTCAAAACCAGACTTCCTGTAGATGCAGGTTTATACTTTAAACCAAGTCAAATTTTCATACTTTTCCTAATAATTTTTACATGATTAATAATTGTATTGTATCAACGCATGTCTGTAAAAATTTATTGCTAATTTCCCCTAAAAGAATTGAAAGTCAAAGGCATGCTCACTTCAAAATAGAAAATAAACGTAAAAATAGCGAAGGAATCTACCATTGTCAGAGAAAGCTCTTTGGGAGCCAGTTCGGCTCCCCGTTGCCTCCCTGCAGCGCTCGGTTTTCCCAGGGTCTAGTGCACTACACGGACATGGTCTTTGATAATCTGCTGCTCCTTGTTAAATTTCAAGCTTGCTGTTTAAGCAAGTGCACTCCTTCCATCCACATAATACTGTGCCCTCCGTGACGGCCTGGCTTCCCTCCACTCCATCTAGATATCAGCCCTGGTGGTAGGAGCCTGAGTCACCAGAATATCATTCCGTAAAAACAAAAACCAAAACCCAACAGCAACTTCTCCACCCTGTCTAGGAATATCAAAAAGAAAATGCAAACAGCGGTTTCCCAGTGCTGGTCTAGAGCCCCTCCCACGGCGCGGTAGGTGGAACAAAAGCCCCTTTTTGGCGTTTGCAGCACCAGCAGCTGCAGGCTGATGCACTTGGCTTTCTGTTAAATAGAGGCTGGGGCATAAAAATAGACACTGGCATTTATTGGAAGCTTAAGCCTGTTGAAGTTTTACAGATTTAGAAAGTTCACTAATCGCTATCAATTAAAATCCCTGCCTCCTTGTTGTGTAAATTATTCACAATGGTGCACACAATAGTAGGGCTCCTGGAAATATTTACTGTGGCCAAATGTTGGAAATAGTGAAGTGCAAACTAAAGATTTTTAAAAGTGTTTCAATCTGTAAATACAAAGGAAATGGCCACTTCAGCATTATTACTGGAATATATCTTAACCTAAGCAAGGAGTGATAGGTGTGTACTATAAAAATATTTGCGATCTGTGAGACACTTCTAGCCAAATTTAATAAGAGAATGTTCTTTAGTCTTTACTTAAAATTAAAGAAACATGATCTAGCTAAAACTATCGGTCCATCAGCCATAAATATGCAAAGACATATATGTGTGTATGTGTGTATACATAACTACGTACATGTATGAATATACACACTCCTGCGCATTGATTAACATTAATTGCTAACATCTGAATGCTTTATTAAAAGTTAGAATTAAAGATCAAACTAATCAAATGCTCGTTGGGTCGAACACTGTCACGTGTGGACGCACTTTCAAATCTGTGCTGTTTTTGATCAACACTTTGTAAGTAGTCATTTCACTGGCCCATGTTGCTCTCTCCTGAGCCCTTCCACAACCCCCCACCACCTCCCGCAAGCAACACTCCTCAGAGGCTTTTCTTCAGCTCTGGCGGTGGCTCCGTCCCTGCAGAACAAGGTCCAAGGTGAGCACCGCCAGAAGAAACGGGTCAAGAGCGGCCGCCTGGGTTCTGTCACGCCTGCTTGACAATAGGAAACTCAGATATTGCCATTTCCTGAATCCTCCCACTCACCAGCACCAGCGAAGCTGCTAGAAATGGCTCTAAAAGGGGAAAAGCAAATGGAAGAACACATTCAACAATGATAATAATGCTGTCATTAAAGATTGATGAAGACTTTCAATTAGAACTCACTCCCGATCCGGAGCCGCTCAAGCCAGTGCTGCCTCCTATGAGCTGACGCTCTGCAATACAGATGAAAGGTCATTATAATCTATTGAATTCAATCATGACGAGTTCATTTACCTGACGGGAGCATGTATTACATACAAAAAACTAAATTAAAATAACATTATGGGTTGACTGAAATCCACACAAGAAAAGAAATTCAGAATGAAGGACAGAACTAATCACAGGCTAAGAATAATTTGATTTATAGTTCCTTTTTGTTGCAGAAAAATACTTATTCTGTTGCCCATCCTAACTGACAATGTAACCTTCCTTTGAGAGAGTACACTGTCTCATTCAGTCGTGCTGTACTTCAATCCAACAATGATAATATCTGACATCTAAGAAGAGAGATTTAAAGACATACCATTCATTAAAATGATTTACTAATTCTTACATAAGAATAAATATAACACATATAATTGTGCAAATATATAGCCAAATATATTTATTTAAATAAATTTTAAGGGTAGCATTGAAGCTACTACATAGCCACGGGAACATATAATTATAATGAAATATTTGTAAATACTTTGTCACCAATTTTAATGTCTTAAATATTGCATTTTTGACTAGAAAATTCAAAATATTTATGAGGAGAAAGATAGGCTAAATGTAAAATGATATATTTAAACAATTAAATGTATTATTAAAATATATTTTAATGTTTATATATATACACTTACATTCTTATTTTTCTAGTAATATTTAACCTATGCGTAAGACTCTGACCACTGAAAGATACACTTTCAACCCAACACCATCTGTATTTGTTCAATTTTCTAAAAGATCTCCCAAGTCTAAGCTCACAGTAATTGATATGTCTTTGAAATTTGTCCCTAAGTAATAAAAGGCACATCGTTCATATTAAAGAGTTAATGAGTGAGGTTCTTAACTATGAAAAGTTGATAGTTCTATACTGAAATAAATTCTGCAAACTCAAAAGAAAACAGTCTCTCAAACTTTGTTTTATCACTCTTTTTTAAAAGAAGTTTAGGTTATCTTTGCACTAACATAAATTATTGGACATCTTTATTAAATGTTATTTTAAAATCTTTAGTGAATAAGAACAGAGTAATTGGAGTCATTTTATCTACTGTCTTAAACAATGTAATCTGCATTGAAACACAAAAGCTTTCAGTCCTACCGAAGGAATGTCAGTACCTAGGCTTCAACATTCTTCAAGCTGAAAGCACTTTTTATTAACTTGATGGTGGATGAAGAAGAGCATTTTTGCGATGATTTTCTAGGTATATTCTATGTTACAAATGAGAATTTATTTCTGTCCTAATTAAGGACACCATTGCTGTGGCTGTCTTTACTCACAGCGTCTACACTACGTTTGTGCCTGCAGCTGTCAGGGTAGAGCTCCGAATGTTGAATTTTCCTAGAAACCCATTTCAGTGCCAGTTTAGGAGCAGGTGACATGTTCACAATTTTAAGCTTCTACTGTTTTCATTCAATAAATTGTTAACATTATCCTCACATATAGAGTAAATACCTTAACCCGCTAACGTGCTGCACTTCTGTGCTGTTAATACAGGGAAAAGCGTTAATGTCTTCACCGCTGCGAGTATTCTCTTTGTTGGAGGCAAGGCGTATGAACACACAGATGGCAGTGGGTGTATGTGGTAGGATCTTTGGATTTAAAATACCCCTTTTATGTCAGAAATTCACTGAGTCTTTCTGAAAACACATTAACCAGCCCTGTGTAGTGATCTCTACCATCTGGTGGCAGCATTGCACCAGTGTAGACCGCCGGAGCGGCGCCTTCCTTTGGAGACGGCAGAAATTAAAGTCCGTGTGGTTTTCTCAGGAAGCATCATTGCACAGATATGATGCTCCCAGAAAATTGCACAGAGCTACGTTCATGACATACTTTATAACACTTAATCAGCAAAACAGGACTTAACTCAAGAGTCTTACTTCTATTAACTTAAGTATGCAGCAGGTTAAGTTATGCTATTAAATAAAAATCACAATTTTATGAAATTCTTCTATTTATACTCATAGCTTACCATTCCCATTTCAAATATCCCATAAGTGCTCAGGCAAGATAAAAATCCAGCATCTGTTACAGCATCATCACTTAGTGACGAAGCTAACATCACCCATGTATGTTTTCAATCACATCAAAGCTGCATTTTTGAAATCCTCAACCTAATTTTTACTGTTTGACAAAAACAATATACATTCTTTGGGAAGTAGTTCTATATGAGAGAATTTTTTAAAAATTATATTCATTAAAAATCCAAAGATGTATGCTTTACAAGTAAGTGTCACTTGAAATAGAGACATGTTTCTGGTTAAAATATGCTCTATACCTAAATAAGTGGAAAAATATCTTTCTAAAATTATTCTTTAATGCATAATATAGTTTCTTTAGACCCAGTTGAGGGCAAGATGGCTATTAGTAAAATAGTCACCTAAATATATTATTATGAAATATTTTAACTGTGCACATTACTGTCAAATTTTAATTTTATTAAAAATTTTTATTTATTCAAATATTTATTTTAAATTTCAAAGTTTTGCACTGTTATTAATTAAGTCCAAGTAGAAATTATTTGTCACCTAAAGCAAACTGACCAGTCAGATGACGCTGCCGTAAGACAGGTAAGTTGCCCGGGGGGCGTATCTCACAAAAGGCAGCGCATCCGCCCTGAGAAACGTGCTCAGCGTGGCGCTCCCGGAAGCAGCTCTCTTGCTCCCAGGCCTCCTTCTTTCTAACTCCTGTGTATCTTTCAGCTCCATCGGTTCCTTGATAAAAGGGAAACGGAGAAGCAAAAATTTTAAAGCAAAATATCTCAAACCGCACCTTATTTGGAACAAATTGAATGACAGTAAAGAATGTTATAAAGGAAGTCAAGAGAGCCCCAAGACCTTCCGGTGTTCTGACCTCTGGAATAGCGTGTATTTTCATTCTGTTGCAATGATCACATCTGCAAAGGACGTTTATTCCTGGATTCACAACTTCTTTCAAAGACACACACCAGGCACCATATTTTTACCAGATGCAATTACAATCAAGACAGAATATGTTTCGGTTCCTAAAAATTCTAAGTTCTAGACTGACTTACTGGAGTTTAATGAAAAACAAAAGGCTCTAACTAAACAGGGTGAATTCTTATGTGCTTGATCTGTATAAAAATACACTTGTTTTTTTTTTTTAAATCAAAAAAGAAGTTAGTTAATGGTTAAACGTGCAGAAGAATCAGAGCCAATGCAGAAGTGAGTACAGGTTTTGTTACTGTTGCTTTAATCTCTGGAGCCTAACACAGCGCCTGGCGTACAGCAAAGGAGCAATAGATGTGGACGGGAAAGTGGGAGCAAGGGAAGCACGTGCTGTCGGGTTCTTCGTGCTCTTTGCCTCACAACTACTCCTGCACCTGTGGTTTGCAAAGGCATGTTTTTTAGCCTGTGTGCAAAGTTAAAACCAGAAATAAAAATTGCGTTTATGTACTGAGAATAACAAATTATATATATAATACACTGTATACTTATGCATATACATGATATGTATACACGGTGTATTTACACATATACATGATACACATGAGCCTATCCACATGTACTTAACAATATATAATATTGACTATATAGTATATATACATGTATACAGGCACACAGGTATACCCATATACACACACATGCATTTATATATGAACAATGCATAACACATCTTTTATATATACAACTCAGAGTGGATTATATAACATATCATAACATATTAAGGAAGAGGCGTATGGCAATATGAGATTTGAAATACTTGAAGAAATATTGTGAAGATTATTCAGTTATTCAACAACGTCTACCCTTTGTCTGGTCTTTGTTAGAAGCTTGGGATAAAGCAATAAACAAACACGGTCCCTGAACTCATGAGGCTGAACAAAAACAAAGAACCCAATAACTTCACAAATAATGTTTACGTTGTATTTTTACAAGTAGCATATTTAGTATGTGTAAGAGTCCTCTCATATTAGTAGCATATGGGGAATATCGGTAGATCTGGGCCATTTGTTTTCTTTGTTAAACACGCTCAGCTAAGTTTTCGCGACACGGCCCTGGGTGAGCTCAGTGAGAGACGGTAGGGTCTGCCGTGACACTAACAGGTGCAATCTGACCTTTTCTATGTATAAGACACAGTCTCTGGATAAAGTTTTAAAATTTCGGTCAGTGCATCTAATGCCTCAGATTCCCAAAATATTTGGTTGAGTACAGGTTGCAAGGAGTAACTTGACAGCATTTTTCTCTTTTTAGGCGTTTCACATTTTACTGTTAAAAGTACTTATTTATAAAATAATTTGAACAATCTTATTCCATTAAATCTATGCTATGCTTTCTCTTTGCCTAATTAAATTCTTTTTCTTACATTTTCTTTTTTTTAATCTCCTTCCGTGTTACCCATGTTGACCAGAGGAAAGGTTCTATGCATTAGATAGGACATTTGGGGGCTTAATCTTCACGATGTATTCAGCATTAAAATCATGTTGCCCTGAATTCTAAATTATTTTTATCTTCCCTGACATTACAAATTCCCTTTTGAGAACTATTTTTTGGCTGTGTCTTGTTCCTCATGTCCAGATCCTTAATTGCATGACCATCAGGAAGGTGATATACAGTCTATTTAAAGATCACATGTTGCTGTAAATCTCCAGCACAGTGATGTGGTTTATAAGGCAAATTACAACTCTATTGGACTCCTTTAAAGCGATTAAGATTGTTCTTTTTGTTGACTCTTTTTGGTCATAGTAGGCAATGATTTTTTTTTAAAGGTTACTTTTGATAAAAGGTATGATGCAATGATAAAATAAAAGAATTCTAAGATTAGGGCAAACACATTTTCCTGTGATTTTGGTAAATTTACATAGACGATAAAAAGGTTCTAAAGGAGATTTTATCTGTAAATCATGCTCCTGACATCTTGCATTCTATAAATAATGTGGATCAAAATCAAAGAACTGACTACTTGATATTGTGCTCCCTGATGGGTTGAGCTCTCTCTCTATCTCTAGTTATGATGATGTGGTCATGAGGATGTGGTTATGGTGTTGCGGTCGTGGTGGCATGGGTGCAATGGCATGGTCCTGGTGGCATGGTCATGGTGGCATCATCTGGTGATGTGGTCATGATGTGATCCTGATGGCATGGTCCTGGTGGCCTTATCTGGTGATGTGGTCATGATGTGATCCTGATGGCATGGTCCTGGTGGCATGGTCATGCCCTATGGCGGTGGTGGAATGCCCGTGGTGGAATGGTTTTGGTGGCATGATCCTGATGGCATGGTCGTGGTGGCATTATCTGGTGATGTGGTCATGATGTGATGTGATCCTGATGGCATGGTCATGGTGGCATCATCTGGTGATGTGGTCATGATGTGATGTGATCCTGATGGCATGGTCGTGGTGGCATCATCTGGTGATGTGGTCATGATGTGATGTGATCCTGATGGCATGGTCGTGGTGGCATCATCTGGTGATGTGGTCATGATGATGGGGTCGTTTTACAGCCTGACCTCCATCTGCTACTTGCCTTTTTAACCCATCCTGTTAATTACTGACAACATAGGCCTGATTTTTCTCAAATATTAGATCTCAGATGCACATTTTGCCACCTCCGGAAAACCCCAGGTGTATTTATTTTTGCTCTCCTAGTGTGACTTTGTGTTCCATAAATCCATAAAGGGACCGATCATACAGCAAATTCAGTATCTAGAACTGACAATTGCCCATATGTGAACTAAGGTGACCCCTAGATTGTGTGTAAAACGTATTTAATATCCCTTTACCTGCTTTTGTCACAGTGTTCTCAGCTGGCATGGAGACCACGACAGGCATTCTGTACCATGACAAACATACATTTGTGGCTTCCCAGACCTAAAATGTATGTCCAGCTCTGTCATGAGACCTGGGTAGAAACTGCTATTTCTGGCTTTCCTGTAATTCTTCTCTACTACATCTTGGCATTTCTGGGTTGTGCATATTTAAATCTGCTGCTCTTCCATTTTTAGGCTGTATCCCACAGGAGATTCTACTTTATGCTGTTACCCATCTAAAAGGAATCCACCCTGGGGATTTTCTATTTTACTATTTAGGACCAGCAAATTAATTTAATTAAAAATGGTTAGCTCTTTAAAAATTAAAACAGTTAACATGTAATTTTTGGCAATAGATATTTTAAAATCTGGCTTATTGTTAAACCAATGAGATAATAGTTATGATCTTAACATTTAATGGTAACTTTCAATATTCTAACTTTGAGAAAGAAGATTATAAGTTGAAGATAACAGGTAAATTAATGTTGTTTCTGTTCTATTTCATTTGATAGAAAAGGGCAGTGGGAGATGATTTTGGTTAGTTGAAATGTTAATAATGACATTTATTTATTTTATAATATGTCTAGATAAAAAGCTGTGAGTATGCAGTATGTTTGTAACACTAAAACCTCAGTTCCTTTTCATTCATTATAACATGTTTTACAAAATTGCTTGATTTTTGTTAATTTTCCATTTCAACTCAAAATGAAACATTCGATGACAATTGACCAGTTCCGTAAACAGTGGGCACGGGGTTTCAGGATGTTGATCAATTCTGGGCGTCCTCTCCATCAGTTTTCCTGGAACCCCAGTAGAATAACTAATACAATTAGATATTGATGGGATGTCACAAGCTTTTTATGATGGGCAAGGAACTCCAATATGCAACAGTATTTCCTCAGAGTGTGTGTGTGTAAGTGCATGCATTTGCATTACGAGCTAAGAGTTTTAGAAAAATAATACCTCACCCGGCCATTTGCTAGCCTCTAGTTCTAGTTTTCTCAGAATTTCCCTTATTTCCTAGTCACATGATTGAATAACATCATGAGCTTTAGAATTATTATAGCTTTGCTTTTTATGTTTAACCTCAATTCCCATTTGTCAGGAAAGGCAATCTGGTGCCCTGACAGAACCACAGGTGCCTGTCCCACCCTGTGAGAGACCAGGTGTATTGGTGTCTGATGATCTATGTGGTTTATGCCACAAGCTCAGTTCCATTCTGGTCCTTAAATGTCCATTCTACACGCTCAGCATTTTTTTTTTGAATGTAATATATGTCTAAAACTATTAGAGACTCTAACAACTTTAGAAATACACCAGGTTTTCCATGCAGCCTAGGGCTTCCAATGTGAGTATTCAATGAATAATAGGAAAATTTGAGCCTTGCTGAAGGCACATGTCAATATTCCGTGCGTCTTGATTGAATGCAATATTGTCTCTTTAGCTGCAGAGAGTCCCTGTAGCCTGAGCTTCTTTACGGTCCATGCAAATACGCTTAAGTTGATTACTGTTGTAACTCTTTGAAAAGTTTCTCGTCACTTCCCCGTAAAAATTTGAATATGCATAAAACAAATTTCACATGCATTAAAAGTTCATTGAGTTTGAAAGCCAGCAGTGATTTGATTAATATAGATTGAAAACAAAAATAAATATATGTATTTTCATACTTAGAAATTTAGAATAGTTTCAGGGAAAAAAAAGAATTGCTGTATATCTGGTGTCCAGTCTCAAAATACCTAGAGTGAGCTTTGTAGCTGACTAACCCTGACTTCCATAGGTGTGTCTGCATGGAAGTGAAAGGAGCGTTACCTTTGCGAAGGCTGGCGGCAGGCTGCTGCACATTCATTTCCAAAGCTGGCGTCACCAGAACTGAAGTTCCAGCAAGGACAGACCTCATGGCTTCGTGCTTGTTCATCACAGCCTTATGGCGCCAGCGTGCATGCACACTCTGTATTTCTTACGCTTTTGCACACAACTTCTTATCCCAGCTACAATCATACATACGCATCTAACTCAGAAGCAGGGTCTCAGTCCAACCAGGAGACGACTCATGTGGTAATTTGCATGGAGAAACTTCTCCTAAAGAAAGGGAGGAGCAAGCAAATGGAAAGAAAGATAGCTCCAAGGGGCGCAGCTGTAGCAGTTGTGGGGAGCAGCCATGGCCCCGAGGGCTGAGGTGGACACTGGGGAGTGGCTCCCTAGAGCAGGGTTTGGCACTGTGGGGAGGGGTGGGAATCTCACTGAATGGCAGGGAAGTCCCTGTGCTGGAGGAGCTTGCCAGAAGCTCACCCTGCGGACATGGGGGGACATCCACTCTGCAGGATGTGCTGGAAAGCTAGATCCTCTACAACTAGCTGGAAACCCACCCCCTGGCGTTCTGCAGCAGGGGACAGCTCAGGGATGGTGTCTTGGGAGGGATCCCCTGCTGCAAAGCCACCCCAAGGGACTGCACACGGCTTCGTGCTCCCGGAGCCTACGCTGGAGACTGCCTGTGAGGCAGGAGCCGGGAGGGGAGGACAGGGAAGAAGGAAGGAAAACCTTCTTCCCACGACGTCTTTTCTGCACCCTTTTCTGACAAAGCTTGGCACTGCATGGCTGGCAAAAACAGATCTGTTAGGGGGTCCAGTTCCATTCACACTGAGTTCCGTTCACACCGAGAGGCCAGTGTAAGTGGATTTGGAGCAGAGACGCAACCAACCAGTCACGAGTGTTAAATTAAATGCAAATGTTTATCATTTTTCATCTCCAATCTTTTACTCATAATGACATTTATGTGTTCTGGTAACAAACACTGAGCATGCCCTTACTACGTGCCCTGAACGCAGGACAAAGGTGTACACCAGGCTCGTGCCCTCTGCAGCAGACGCCGAGCATGCAACCCCCTCCTCATTAGAGAAGTGCCGATTGTGGGAAATGAGGGGTATTAGCACAGAGAGGCAGGAAAGGTTTCTACGAGAGTGACATTTAAGCTGGGACTGGAAGACTCAATAGGATATAAGCACGCATGGAGTGGGAGAAAAAGCCACAGAAATAGCGTGAGCGGCTGCCCGGAGTCAAGGACAGGTTGGTGGTTTCTGAGAACTGAAAGCTGGGCAGGGCAGGCAGGCTTTCTGTGAGGGGACCGTGTGGCCAGGGCAGGCCAGGCCGCAGGGGCAGTGGGTCCTGTGTCCCCTTGTCCAGCATGGTGCCTGCAGGCAGAAGCCCAGAGGCACGTGTCACAGTAGGTGACGTTTCTAGCTCCTCACTGCAGGCTCACCCCGTGTTCTTAGGATGCCATGCTGAAGATCTGGAAAGGAGGCACGACCACAATACTACATTTAATACCACATTTAATTTTGTCTTCTACTATCTGTTTGGCATGTTCTTCTATTGTCAGCGGCCTTGGTTTATTTATTATTTGTCTGTGGCATCCTGAGTTGGGTCAGCACTTCTTCTACATAGAAGAGGGCAGACGGTCTATCCTTAGCACGTTGGGTCACTGCATTTGGGATTAAGGCTGGGCTCTGGATGGTGGTGATTGCTAGGGGGTTATAGGATACTATATACGATATTATATCATATTTATTGTATATACACATATATATTATATACATGCATACACACACATATACATATCAACCAGGCCCACTTACTAGATTAAGGTAACTTTTGGATTTTCATTGGAAACATGTTCATCATCCAGCCAGGTGTGGTGGCTTATGTTTGTAATTCCAGCACTTTGGGAGGCCAAGGAAGGCAGATTACTTGAACTCAGGGGTTTGAGATCAGCCCAGGCAGCATAACTTAATCCTGTATCTCCAAAAAATGCAGAAATCAGCCAGGCATGGTGGTGCATGTCTGTAGTTTCAGCTACTTAGGAGCCTGAGGCAAGAGGACCACCTGAGCCCAGGACAATCAAGGCTGTAGTGAGCCTAGATCTGCCATTGTGTTCCAGCCTGGGCAACAGAGCGAGACCCCACCTCAAAAGAATAAAAAGGAAGAAAACCCTGCAGCCTGCCATTGTTGACCTTTCCTCGGGAATCACCGTTAAAGAGCATCGTGTCTGTCCTGCGTTCACACAGTGAGCTCTAAATCAGCACTCACTCAGAATTTTCTGCAAGGACAGAAATGTTCTACATCAACACTGCTTGGGACTACCTGACGTCCAACACCACCTCCCAAATTAGTGCTCTGCATGTGACTTAGATTATTAGTTCACTGAATTCTCCAAGAGGGAATAACCCCCCTAAATGCTTGAGGTGGCGCCATTTATGTAACCGGCCCACAGTAACCCTACACAGAATGGAATGCCACCGCTATCATATTGAATCTGAGAAGACAAAAAAATTTAGTGTACTTTCTTCAGAAGTAGCCATATCCTTATTTTTAACAATCATTCATTCAATAACTATGCATACTGAGTACCTATTTTTCTAAATTAGGATAAGCCCTAACTTTCTATGTAGGGAGGATCCTTATAAATGTATTTGTGATTCTGAAAGATAGAAAACTGTATATCTACAGATAGTTAATAAGGTTACTTATTAGTTATGGCTGTGAAAACTGTGCTGTGTTCTTAAAAGACAAAGAAATAGACAATTACTCTCTAACTGGGCAGAGATAAGAATATTGTCTTAATATTCTGTGCTGTGGCAATGGTGTGATTGGGCTGTGGTGGTCTTTAGGGCTAGCGTGCACGTCTTTGATTGGATTTGGATCTTCCTTCCCTTAGAAGCACTGGGCCCTGTGCACTGGCATTGGTCATTTCTGCACCTGCACTGGACATTTAAATACAAATCTTCCTGTGAGACGTATTCTTCTTCCATGTTTGAATTTGTGGAAAACTTGGAGGAGCTTTGTTTGCAGTTCTTGTAATTAGCTCCTTAAACACGGTATTCTTCCCTTTGAATGAGCCCTGGAGACTTCATGTAACTGTTTCCACCGTGCTGATGACCGTCTGTGGTCACCATTAGGGAACAGCCCCCATGCCATCCATTTTGGTGTTCCCTATTGGAAATCTGTTCAGGAAATGGGACTAAGAATTAGGAACCTGGGGTGTCCTTAAGCAAAAAGTGAGAATATCATTACCTATTCTAAGTCAAAGACTCTCCAGAATTAAAATAGCGCCTGCCCATTACTTCCCGTGTGCATGGGGAGTCGTAGGGTTTATGGTGCCTAGATCAGTAAGGCAATGCCGTCTTCCTCTGCTGCACCACCGGGAAGGCACTGCCACCCCCAGCCCCCGAGCTCTGCAGCGTGGCCGCTGGACACACGTCAGCCAGTCAGTCTGCCAGGCTTTTCCACACAAATGCCCCTTTCAAGAATGAGGACTTTCTTACTTCTGTGTGGGGATGTGAACTAAAGAACGTGATGACCCAAACTCTTGACTGGGTCATTCAGTGTAGAGACAGTTAAGGGTGATTGGCATAGATACTAACAAATGTACTAAATAATGCTGCAAGGCCCAGAAACTAAATTTCTTCTGTTCTTCACCAAAATTTGTTTTCATTTGGAATTCTTCCTGATGATACCTTCATTAAATAATTATCCTAGACCCTTTTATCTCCTCCCTGTATCTTGTCATTTCCTAGTATTTTAACAATCTTAAATTAGATATAAACTCTGTCCTCATTCAGATTTAATCTAACATACAGTTTAATTATATATATGTATGGAACACATGTACATGCTATATAAAATAATATATTCTGGTTTCAGCATATGGGATAAATTTGTGCCAGAATACTTAATAGATTTTTTGAAACTATTACTAAATTCAGATGTATGCAAATATATTGCTTTATTATGTAATAGCCAATAAAATTTTACAATATATTTTTATAAAAGTATTTCACGCTTCATTTTGGAGTTAGAATTTTTTCACTTGCTTTGAGTTTAAATCTTGGTCAACTTAGATCTGTTTTCCTCCATATCAGGTAGCCACAATTTTATCTCCAAAACTAGCCGGAGAAAACGCCAGCATTTCAGGTTTGTGGCTCTTGTCTTGGAAAGAGATATATAGTTCTCCTCCCCATGGAAACACAGATGTTGGTAGTTTGTGAAGGATAGCAAAAGGAAGGGAGGAAAGACACCAGCGTTTGCTGTGTGCTGGCTACGCCCAGCCCTGCGTGTGGTCCCAGCGGGCCGTCACCTGTCCGGGCTCACGCGTGGCACCACGTGGAGTGCCGGCAGTCTTCCTCCCCACGTGGCTACAGTTTTCACCTCGTGCTGGATGCTGCAGGCTGCCAGCATGGTTCCACCCCTGTCTCAGACCCTTGTTCCTCTGCTCTGCATCTTAGTTCATGTCGCTTACCTCACTCATGACCTCACTGAGTAAAAAAGCTCTGTTTTCAAATAACTCACCTTCTATTACAGGAGTGAGCAGATGACAACATAAAACATGCCAGATGCAATGATACATTTCACTCCATGACAATCAAAGGCATGGCAGCTCTCCCAGCTGGATGGCTGCAGGAAGGCAATGCCCACTGCACTACATCCAAAAGGAGATTATGAACGCACCCCATGAAACACAGAGATTGTGGGTGAGGATCACAGAGACAGAGAAGTAACCTCCGTTCCTATGGTACAAATCAAATGTGTAGCTGTGGCTAAAAGCATGAGGTGTCAAGAAATGACACACGGAGCTGGAGAACGTGATGACAGATTTTCTCTCAGGTGGGCTTACCTGTGGCTCTGAAGAAAACGTATCTGAGCAGCAGAGCCTGAAGTCCCCCTGGCCATTTGGAGGCTTGTTTTAGGAATCTCCAAGTTGGCAAGACTTCAGTGGGGATGGTGTCTTCAGGCGAAGAAGACAGACTGGTTAAAAATCTCAAAAGGAAAAATGGAAGGACACCCAGCATATGCAGCCAAAGGCAAGCTGAGAAGCCAGAGCAGGCGTAGGGACCAAGGCAGATGCCAAGAGAAGAAGCGCTCGTCAACAGGAGGACGTGCATCCGGTCTGCAGGTGTCAAGAGCTCGTCAACGGGAGGACGTGCATCCGGTCTGCAGGTGTCAAGAGCTCGTCAACGGGAGGACGTGCATCCGGTCTGCAGGTGTCAAGAGCTCGTCAACGGGAGGACGTGCATCCGGTCTGCAGGTGTCAAGAGCTCGTCAACGGGAGGACGTGCATCCGGTCTGCAGGTGTCAAGAGCTCGTCAACGGGAGGACGTGCATCCGGTCTGCAGGTGTCAAGAGCTCGTCAACGAGAGGACGTGCATCCTGCTGTGAAGGTCGAGTTTGAAGCTGTGAACATCAAGTGACAGTGACAGACGGTGAATGGTGGAGAAGCCTGAAGCTTGGAGGATGGGTCTAGGCCTCATTTGTGAGCAATCACCAGATGGAGGAAGACAGACCCCAGAAGAGTAGGTAAGTGAATAGACCCCCTCGGGAGATAATTCCATAGGCAAAGGTCAAGGGGCAAAGAAGAAGAGGAGAGGAAGGCCAGTGGCCCACGCTCGCCCAAAGTCCAGGCAGTGGAGGTGCAACGAAAGCTCAACAGCGACATGAAACCGCAGACAGTGGGCAACATGAAAACATCACTTCAGAGGTAACCGCTAGGACTCCCTACATTGACCCACATGATAGAAATAATTCTAGTTGAGTGGAGGTGCATGTCTGATTGTAGAAGCTTGAGAAGAAAATGAGCAGTCCACAGAGTCAGGGAAGCTCAGTCTTGGAGAAGCTCCAGTGGAAAAGGGAGGAGAGACTGATGGACAGCTAGGGTGGCATATGGAGTTAAGCGGGGAGGAAGGCTGGGGAGAACTCAACATTCAGGCTGAAGTCAGGGAGTCAGCAGGGAATGCAGTGCTGGTAATCCCTAAGTCAGCTTCAGAGCTAAGGGGCTGGACTTTGAAGAGGCAGGGGAAGAGCCCAGGCCCCTGCTGCTCAGGCAGTTCACTTCCCTGGTGGAGCTGGAGGAAGTGGGGGTGCCCTGGACACAGGAACAGCTGTGACTGCAGGGCGGGCAAGAGTGTGAGTGCACAGCTGCCTGCTGGCTTCACTTCCTTCAATTACATAAAAGACAAATTGATTTTTAAAAATGAGTGATGGGCTCCTGTAGGAGGTTGATGGAGGATCTTGGAACTTTGGATTTAGCTAAGAGCAATGGATGAGCTAACTGAGCAAGGACATGGAAAGGATGAAGGACAGAATGGAGAGCTCACTGGCATGGGTGAGGCTATCATGCTCGCCTTTGTCCAGGGCAGAGACTTTACATGGCTCAAGGCATGGTCATCCAGCACCATCCAGCACCCGAGCAGATTGCGGTGGTGGGAGGAAACACACGCCCTCAAAAAGGTGAACAGAAATCAAAGTCAGAGAGAAACAGGAAGGAGAAGTCACATTTGAGGCATGCGGCGGGTGTGGCACGGGCTGAGAGGCGGAAAGGACCTGGCTGTGAGCCAAGGAATGAAGGTGGGACCCGGAAGCTCAGAATGAACCGAGCTGACCACAGTCCCACGGCCGCATGGAAGCGAATCCCATGAGTGTGGAATAAGCCCAACAGTGGCTTCTCCACCAAACTCCAGGTGAGAGTGCAAGCTGGCTGACACTTCCACTTTAACTTTCAAATCCCGAGCAAAGAATGCAGCCACTCCAGGTGGAACCTCTGACCTTCTGACCTCTGACTCACAACACTGCAAGGTAAGACATCCATGTTGTGTTGAGTTGATACATTTGCAGTGATTTTTTTTTTTTTACAGCAGAAACAGAGGATGAAGACGACACCTTTTGTGAAGATGAGTGACTATCACATTAATCTAGTGTTGGCGTTTCTCTGTGTGGAGATGAGGAATTGACAGATGCAGGTGAGTTTGGGGTGCAGTTGAGTGTGATGAGGACAACCTACCTGTGGCCCAGGTTATTCAGGGAAGAGATATGATGGTCTGGGAGAACAAGACCTGGATATCTGTGAGCTGAAGACATGCTCCAGTGAGCGCCAGAGCATCTTTCTAAACACCTGATTTCGGTAGCCCATTTCCCTAAAGCCAATTCCCACTTTAAAATCGTCCTGGATGCTTAATGTTCACCAAGTCATATTTGTATTACTTATTTAGACACTCAAGCTCCTTGATATTTGGCTTCTGACCAGCAGTGTGCTTGCTGCTCCTCACGCCCACCTCTGACCTGGCTGGTTGTACAGGAAGAACCCCTGCCTGATTCTTCACTCTGACTCTTCACTCCTCCGTAAGAGCACTGTGTGTCTACATAATGGTGTGGGTACCATGGACACAGAATGGATTTTAGGCTTTGCCCTGTGATTTGATTTGTTTATTGAGATATTAGGAGATACGGTGCAAGCAGAGGCTTAAAATGTTCTTCCATGGTGGGGCTTGACTTCTTGAAATTCTGCCTTTGCCATCAACAGAAAAACCTTGGGCAGCCATTGCCCCCACCTGCGATTGGCCCCAGACTGGGACTTGTGAAGCCCGGCCACCCCACCTAGCCATCTGATGCATGAGTGTAAAATAAATGCATGCTACTGAAATTTGTTTGCTTTGAAGCAAAAGCTCTCTTATTATGAGACTATCTTATTGCCCTCTTTCTTTTTTACTTTAGCTCATGACGTCTCCTTCTTTCTCTCATACAGAAGATATTTTCTTTACTCCTCTTTAGCTCAAAAAATCTTACTCATTCTTCACGTTACAGATCACACCTTTATCACCATCCTGAAAGCCACCTTAGCACTAAAATCCAAAGAAAATGCCTCTGGCTGCATATTTTCTTTCTCCCACAAAATTAATCCTTAGGCGTTATCTTATTTGGCCATTAGACTGATGCTATGGGATAAGCAAGGTAGATGATATTAGATGAACTTGGTAAATTATGCGAAAATTAGTGCTCAGAGAAGTTTAGTAACTAAATCTTACTGTAACAACCTGTAAAGGACATAGATAGAGTCTCGATCCAGAATTCAGAGTCCATGTTCTGTGTACTCACAACACACTATGAACCATATCCAGCCAAATCACAAACCCCAACAAGGCTCAGTCTAAATATACTCAGCACAGGGCTTTGCACAGAGCAGACGCTCATTAGGTGCTCATTGGCTGAAATGACAGGAATGAAAGTTACCGCAAGTCAGCAGCGTGTTTTCAGCCTCTCTCCGAGCGTGGGCTTCTTCGTTCATGCTCCTGTTGGCTGAAGCTCCGCTTCCTTCCTCCAGACAGACTGTGCCCAACCTTCCCTGAAGAAGAGTCGCTTCGGATTTCCATGAAGTGGTATTATTACCAACAGTGCAAGAAGTTGAAGGTTAGGTGGGTTTTGTCTACCTTCTTTCCATATTATAATAGCTACTTAGATTAATCATGACGAGTCGCCATTGTGTGCCGACGTTCATTTCCCATCTGAATTGTCCATACCCAGTGGGAGCTCAAGACAGATGGACCAGCTGACTGATGGTTTGTCTGTGAAACCTGAATTTGGGGAGCTACAGAAACATGTTTCCTGTGATATTTGGGCCATAATAGAAAAATAACACTGTTTATGTCGGTACTCATTGATATTTTACTTATTCGTGTCATTAAAATGACACATTTTGTCATTGGTTGCTTTTGTTTACAGCTTTATTGAGATGTAGTTAATATACTGTAACTCTCACCCTTTTGAAGTGTGCTGATCAGTGGTCTTATTTAGTATATTCATACCTATGGTAATTGGCAACAGTTACCGCTGATTTCAGGATGTATCACCACATCTTAAAGAAACGACATTAGCCATTTCTTAGCCATCACTCTCCATCTCTTCCTCCCCTTTGTCCTCCGTCATCACTGACCTACTTTTTTTCTCATTTTGGCTTCTGTATTCTGGACATTTCATATAAATGGAATCATACAACAAGCAGCTTTTGAGACTAGTTTCTTTCACTTCACATAATATTTTCCCAGATCATCCATATTGCAGCAAGCCTCGGTCATTCCTTCCCTTTCACGGTGGCTGGTATTACACGGTGTGACGCACCAGCCTGTGTTTACACTTATCAGGTCGTGTACACATGGATCGTTTGCACTTTGGGCTGCTGTAAACAATGCGGTTGTGAGCCTTCATGACTCAGAAGCTTTTGTGTGGATGTATGCTTTCATTTCTCTCAGGTGCATGCCTGCAAGTCGAATTGCTGGGGCACATGGTAACACTGTGCTTAATATTTAGAGACATGCGAACAGTTTTCAAAATAGCTGTACCATTTACATTCCTACCAGCAATGCATGAGAGGTTCTAAGTTACCTTTTTCTTTTGTTTCATTGACTTCTTCTGACAATCAAATGTTCTATGTGTTCAATATTCAACTAATTTAGCAGTCGCTTGTCTGAAAGCAATGCTGGTGAAAATAGATCATGTAATTCTCCAGGATCCAATTTGAACCTCATGGTGATGGTTAGATTTACATACTCATGACTACAGGATGGATGAATGGATGAAAAAGAGCAAGAGAACCTTTAAAAATCCAGCACCTGCCTAGCTTTTTAGGTTCTGAATGCAATGCTCTTGAGATTTTGAAATAATCAATACTGTATGTGGGGCATGGGAGTCTGATTACAGGAAACAGCTTTACCTTTATTTAGTGGTCACTGTTCTCCAAAAAAAAAAAAAAAAAAAAAAAAATGACAAGAAAAGCCATCAAAGTCATTTTGGTGGGTCTTTTGAGGTTCCAGATATTACTTTTAACACTTGATTAAATGGTCCTTTTTGATTACACTTCCCTGAGAATGCAGAAGAGGTGACACTTTTTCAAGTATGACATTTACCGCTATTCTTATATCATTGACTGAAAAATAAAAAGGGCTGGTAGCCAAAACTACTGGGCACAAAAAGAGTAAAACCCCTTTAGGATCCCTTGGTAGCTTCTTTGTTGGCAAATATTCTAGTAAATATACGAGCTGGAAGGCCCTCCACTATATTTTGTATGTAAATCACATTTTTAGCTAATAACTTCTGTACGTTCCTAAGAGTCAGAGTTCCACTTTCAACAGAAGTGGATACATTTCACATTACAGGAGAAATTTCGTAGCAGTGTCAAATTCATATTAGTTCAATAAGAAGAAATTTGGCCATTGATAGTAAAAAGAAGAGAGAAGATATGCGTACAAAAAAAAAAGAGCATATTTTAATTGTGAAAACTCAAGAAGGCGTCGTGAATCAGACATTCAAACATTCTCCAGGTGAGTCTACAGGCCTGACCTTCCACCCGGTTCAATTCCTGAAATCTAAGCCAGCAAGAAGCTGCTTGGGCGTTTATCCAGTGTAACTTCCCTTGCGAAAATTCTGAAGGATGCGATAACATTGGAAAGTACACTGAGATCCATCAGGGTCACAGTTTCCAGCGAACAACAGGACATGTTAGAACCACTATGCTTGTAACTGTTGCTAATGCTATTCCCACCTTCCAGTTTTTCTTTCCTGTGGAATGTCTTGTCTTTTTCCTGCTGCCTTTCTGCCTCTTCTATTCATCTTTCTGTCAAGTACTTCCTGTGATATGATTTAACTGAACAGAGATTTTGATAAACATCACGGAACTCCTTCATTAACATGGAATTTATGTACAAGGGTTCTTCCTGAAATGGCTGACCCAATCTCCCACTTAATAGAATGCATCTGCTTTTGCTTGTCTCTCTATTTTTTTTTTTTTTTGGCAGGCACACAGAATGCAAAAGAAATGAGTTTTGCTGTATTTCCACGTCGCATGAAGCATTCATTTCTATTCCTCCCAGCTAGCAGCATTTTCTGTTCAATTAAAGGGAGAACAGCAGCTCACAAAGAAGGCAAAATTTCCTTCCAGAACTTGGAGAAGGCGCTTACAAATTGCTCCATCAAGCCCAGCAACAGCCTTGACAGGTTCTTCTTTACTCAGAGTAGGGAGGAAGGTAAGATTTGATATAACACTTTCTTTAAAATCCTGAGTGAATAAAGTAGTCTTGAGAGAAAGTTTCCAGATATAGATTACCTATAAAAAGAATAAAAGGGATGAACATTGAAGATATTTCATCGCTGTAAACAAATAATTTGTGATCGCTCTACACTCAAACCACAAATAGGACCAAGAATTAGAAGTGCCCCTAGCTGAGCAGCACATGCGTATATCATTGGTCTGGGGTAATGAAGATTGCCTGATAAAGATCACAATATGACAGCTTTCCTTTTGCATTGGCTGCTGAACAGCCAGAAACGGTTTTCTGCGGCCGGCCTGCTATTGATCCAGCTCTCTCTTGTCAGTGATGCAGTTAATGGGAATTCCACAGGCAAATAAAAGCTACATTTTGTCTTCATTTTCATCTGAAATATGAGCTGGTCCTTTGTACTCTAGACAGTCATTTATTACTCATTTTCCCTTATTGATGTTTATGAGCTGAGGCATAAAATGATTCTCAAATGTAGTTTAATTGAGGCATCGGTTGACACTGTAACCATGATTACCGATGCGCCATCAGCAGCGTGGAGGCCATGAATCAAGGTTTGCTTTTCATTGGTCTTGGAGGCAGCACACGGTAGAGAGTATCCTTAGAAAGCAACTGGGCTGGAGCTAAAGAAATATGTCAATTTATCTTCATAGGTGGCAAGAGGGAAGAAGTCTCCCCAGTCCTCACTGGGCAGGCACATGGTGGCCAAGCTTTCCTGGGCACCTGGCATCTGACGGCTGGCTTTCCTAGGATGGGAACCTTCTTCTGAAATAGAATCCTTATTATTATTTTAAAGAATATTTTCAGCCTAATGGTTAACCTTAAAAATCACATGAGAAAGTGCCACCAGACACAGCCAATACACAGCAAGACGGGGAGGCCCAGTCCTTCAATTCATTCGTAAAATGGTGAGAACAATCAATACTGGGAGAAGTAGTTTTTATATGCAGTTATTAACTCATAAGCTACAGTATATCTCATCTCATTTCGACAACAGCTGAGGTCTCCATCTCCCCCTGGAGACCCCTGCAGGTCCCATTATGAGAATCATAAATAATATGTGCTAATGAGATATGAATTGATTATGTTGGAAAAGCTGACATTTTCATCCATCATTCTAAATGATGTTTAACAATGGATTACCAGCCAGTAATTCCTCTGATATGAGATTAAATAAAATAGCCGGCTGTTTCAGCAGGCTAGCTCAAGGAGATGGCAATAAATCTGCTCAATTACTGTATTACCAATCCGTTTTTCACTGCTAAGGATATTATTATTTCATTTAGACTTGTTCATGCATCATAGATTATTTTATTTCAGGCAGTCAATGGGAGAAACCGCAGCGCTTTATTCACTGAGCCGAGGCGCGTGGCTCTGCCCGAGTACAGTAAATGCCTCTCGGTGTGCCCCATACGCCCCGAGGAGAGGCCACCCAGCTGCCCCAGGGCTGAGTGGGCAACCCAAGACACATTTGAGAAAGGAGCATTTTGCTTTTAACCTAATTTTCTTTACTTATCTGAAAAGTCTCAACCGAAGGATACTGCCTAAGAAACTGATCAATTGAAACAAGATTATTAGATTCTCTAAGATGATTTGGTCTTCATCTCAATCCTGTAGTAGATTGAGAATTAGATCACAGGGACTATCCTTTGGCCTGGAAAATTAGATTAGCAGCCACTGCAATACAAAGGGTGGCCTTTCTCCCCTGTGCCAAACAAACAAGCAACGCACACACTCTATTGATGAGCAGAGCGGACTGGCAGGAAGCGCTTCCCCGGCGCTCCCAGCATCAGTCAGCATTTCTGACAACCCTGATGAAGTTTTGTGACTGCACTCAGTGATCGTCTATGATAGTAAAATAAAAGAAGGACGAATTACCCTAAAACAGAGAGTTCATCAGTTCATTCCACCATTCATATGATCCCCCATTTGCTGGTTGACTAAGGAAGACAAAGTCTGCGCCTGCTGAGGGCCACCCTGTTTTACGGTGTGGGACATGAGAGAGCCACACCTGCTGATGACTCCACCAACACCTCACCTGGGCAACTTCAGGTCCTCGCCTGTGCCAGCCTGAGATGTGGAGCAGCCTCTGACCACTTCCCATGCACACGGAGAGCAGGATCAGCCTCTTACCTCCTGCCGTGGGGGTTCACAGTGACACAGGCATTACTTGCCACCTGGGGCACCGATGCACACACAGCCGGAAGTGTGAGGGAGTCAATGTTACAGGCAAAAGACCTTTGATGGGAGCTGGTGGTCAAATGCCTCTCTCTTCTTTCTCTTCTTATTGCAGACAGACTTCTCTGAGGAGGCACCTTTATAAGCCTCACCAGCGAGATGGAACACTCAGTAACCGGACCCAGCAGGGGCCAGCGTGGGGCATGGACACGCATATTGGTCTCCTCCTCCCTTGTCTCACAACCCTTTCTTCTCACTCGTGTGTCTCAGGATCGCAGCCCTGAAACAAGAAGTAGCTGCAGAGATTTTGGTCTGCCTCTGGTTTCTGCAAAACGCAGGCTAAAGCCATGTGTGGCCCTGGCCGGCAGACCTCCCAGGTGGGCTATGGAGCTGGGCTATTCTGTGGAGCACCGATTGCAGGTGGTGATAGGTGATGATGCCTCTATGAGGGTGTGGCAGGACCGTTTCTAAGTCCGTATAAAGTACAAGCAGGACACAAGGTGTCTGGATATGAGGTAGCAGGTGGCTCTTGCCTGGGATGAGTCACTGACAACTGCAGGATAAGATTGTGGAATAAAATGACTGGTGATACATTTGAATGTCTTGGCAAGTGGAAACGTTCAGCCCAGAGTAGTCCAACCCCACTCAGACCTTCTGTGCGAGCAAGAGGCGTTAAAGGAGAACAGCAACTCCAGGAAGTGTAGGAGGACGATTCTGAACACTCGGGCCCGGACCTTCCCGCAGGCCCGTGGAGGGACTGTAGAGGGAGGGAGTGTGCAGACTTTTTAGCTCCCTACTCCGAGGAAAGCCCTGTGGTCTTGACCCCTGAGATGGGACAGGTGGGGAATCTTAAATGCACAAATTCTTCTAAAGCTTTTGAGTTAGAAAAAAGATGCTCCCCTAAGATCCTGGCCACTTGTTTTGTTCCAGTAAGTGCGTAAGTGACTAGCAGGATTGTGTGTTGATTTTATATAGAAGAGCAACGTTACACTGTACATAAAATACTAAAAATGGAAATTGTTTACTGGCATCTATGTTTAATTATTTATTGCTCAGAATATTTACAATATATATTTTAATTTTGGTTTTATGTATGGGGAAAGTGAAGCTCAGAAAAAAATATCTTGCTCCAAACTATTAAAGCAGAGCTGAAATTTACGCCACTTTTACTTTCTTCTTCCCTTTATAAATTATTTAATATTATTTCAAGAAGTGGAATTACACTTTCTTGTTCCCAGTAAAGTCTCACCCGGTTGTTTTTATATAACGATGACTAAAAAACAAAATATTTCACAAGGGTAGTTGTATTTATATCTATAGGTTGAAAAAATATGTGAAAATTACAAAGAACTACAGCAAAATTGTTACAAATTAATATATATTTTATTAATCACAGAATTGTCACTATGTATTTGATATATCATAATACCTGTATATGGAAAGTGTATGTTTAGGTAGAAACACGCACATTTTCAGAGTTATAAACCTGCTTGCGAAATTCTTTATTGTCAACAGGTTTTGAACAACCAGTTTGGAACATTAGTTCTACCAAGGTATCCCTGCTACACTTTTCTGCCTCTGATACCCTGTACTGTTGCCAGGAATGAAAGCGTTCCCAGTGGGCGGGGGAGGTTCTCGGAGTGAGGTTCACTTCCTGGGCTCTGGCGGGCCTTGCACCGGGCAGAGCCTGTGTACGGATAGTGAGGCTTCTGTGGCGTGGCCTCAAATCCGCATTCCTCCCTTTGTTTACACCTTTGTGGTAAGATTTTGTGTTTTATTCCATGAAAAAGTCCAAGTCCGTTTGCACTCTGTGAAATCCGGGCTGGCCTTGGAGGTTATTTGGCTCACTCTGGAAACACAGGGGAATACGTGGTACAAACCTGCACATACTGTCGTGGTGAATTTTGTGTCAACTTGGCTAGACCCCAGCGCTCCACCTTTGTTTAGACACCAATCTAGATGCTGCTGTTAAGGTATCTGTTGGATGTGATTCACATTTAACATCAGTAGACTGAGGAAAACAGACCCTGCTCCGTAATGTGGATGCGCCTCGTTCAGTCAAAGGCTTTAAGAAGGAGACTGACCTGCCCCGGAGAGGAGGGGATTCTGCCTCCCGGAGGCTTTGGACTCAAGCCCGCAACATCAAACCTTTCCAGAACGTCCAGCCTGCCAGTCTGCATTGTAAATTTCCTGCTTGCCACCTCTGTGATCATCTCAGCAAGTTGCTGAAAAGTCTCTCTCTCGGGCCGGGCGCGGTGGCTCACGCCTGTAATCCCAGCACTTTGGGAGGCCGAGACGGGTGGATCACGAGGTCAAGAGATCGAGACCATCCTGGTCAACATGGTGAAACCCTGTTTTTACAAAAATACAAAAAATTATCTGGGCACGGTGGCGCATGCCTGTAATCCCAGCTACTCAGGAGGCTGAGGCAGGAGAATTGCCTGAACCCAGGAGGCAGAGGTTGCGGTGAGCCGAGGTCACGCCATTGCACTCCAGCCTGGGTAACAAGAGTGAAACTCTGTCTCAAAAAAAAAAAAAAAGTCTCTCTCTCATATCGCACTGGTTCCATTTTTATAAACAACTCCAGCTCCTACAGAACAAAATCACAAGATAAAAAATGCAATTCATGGAAAAATAATATCATCTGTGTGTCTGTGCTTCAGGGTCCCTCTGTAAACCCGGAAAACTGATGGGCTCACAGTGCTCAGGCTTGAGGGGGCCCTGAGAGTCTCCTCCTTGCCCTCCTTGTGCCTCTGTCCTCACTGATCGTGACTGGCCTGGCCTGCTGGAGGGGAGGTGGCCCGGCCACCCTATCACCCACACATAGCCAGTTCACCTGTGAGTGTGTGATATGGACATGAACCCAGCAGGATCCAGAAGATCACCTAGCCAAGTGCACCCGACCAACCCAGGCCACAGCACAAAACCAGTTCAGTGGAGTCCCATCCTCATGGAGCTATATGTACATGGAAAATGATGTCAGTCAGTTGACATAATTTCTTTATGATAGAAGCTTTGAAGGGTATATCTGAGAAAGAGAATGATTGAAATAGCAGAAGCAGGGAAGGCCTCTCTAAGGGGTCTAAGAGGTGGTACATTTGGAATAAAACAGACAGGCATAAGTCGACCCTTCAAGGGGAGGAACTGCTTCTAGTCATTAGAAAATATTCTTTGAAGGCCCCGGGAGACAGCTAGTTTTGCGCAGCTGTGGGAGCAGAAGCCTGCAGGCAGCCTTGCGTCAACCACAAACCACGACTTTTTGCAGAGTCATGGCATTTGTGATGGAACAATAATTCTTACTATATGTGAAAAGAATATTATATACACAAATAAGTTTTATGAACATTGGTTGAGACGATGCTAAATCGTTTTATTTTTCAACTGTAGGCTTTTCAGAGCCCAATGAATATTACGAATGACCAAGAATTACATTTTATAAATGAAACACGTTTCTTGGAGGTCCTAGAATTTGAGAAGTGATGAACTGCGACTCTAAGTGTTTTTCTGCTTGAGCTGCGGTAGAAGCAGGAAGCATGTGTGAGTTTCAGGTAGGCAGATGCTGGGCAGAGAAAGGCACACGAAGCTGGAGGAAGATTCCTGGCCTTGCCAGGTTGTTGCGCACTTTTCTCTGACTTGCGTATGTTAAGAGGACCATTGACAAACTTGACAAGGTGCAGAGGAAAGGCTGAGAAGCCCCAGGCTTAAGGTTTATATGTTGTCAATGGGACCGATGTAGGTGTTCAGAGGGAGAAAGGAATCAGGAAAAGGCACCAATATTTCAGATAAATAGGACAAAAAGAACCCTGATGCAAAACAAAAATATGTTATAGCTTCATACTGATCTTTGCAAATAGAAGGAAGAGAGATGTAGGCTAAAATAAATAAATAAGACAAGACAGGGTGCAGTGGCTCACGCCTGTAATCCCAGCACTTTGGGAGGTGGAGCGGGGTGGATCACCTGAGGTCAAGAGTTGCAGACCAGCTTAGCTAACATGGTGAAACCTTGTCTCTACTAAAAATGCAAAAATTAGCCAGGCATGGTGGCAGGTGTCTGTAATCCCAGCTACTTGGGAGGCTGAGGCAGGAGAATCACTTGAACCCAGGAGGTGGAGGTTGCCATGAATTGAGATTGCACCACTGCACTCCAGCCTGAGTGACAGAGTGAGACTCTGTCTCAAAAAAAAAAAAAAAAAAAAAAAGAAAAGAAAATTTCCTTTGCTTGAGATGTCTGCATTCTGTATTTTCATATGCTGGAGAAGTGCTTTTCTTGAGCCACCTCAGCTCTGGCCAGCTGCAAATTCCCTGCTCACCCACCTGGAGGTGTGTCCCGTGCTTCCTTTCAGGGTCATCCTTGGAATGTTCTCATCTTACTATGCAGTGTAATTATCTCCTCCTGTGGCATAACAGAAATCAGCAATACATCCATTCAATGTCAAAATGTTCTCTTCAAATACTTATGATCCTCCCTGAATCCACCAAAAGGATTTAAATACTTTTGATAAAAAGATTTGCATAAACTTCTAATAGGAATATTACTTTAAATTAACCATGAAGGGAAGGGCTTCACCCTCATTCAATGGCCTCTCCATCCCCTTATCCCGGGGCACACTGTCAAACATTCAAGTTAGCCCCACGTAACTCTGTGACAAACCACAGAGGCACACCGCAGGACGTGGGTGTCATTCTGCCTCCTCGTTCACTGAAACACAGCTGGAAGCTTTCTGTGTCTGTGACTTCGGCTTCCCCCAAACGATGTCACTTCGTCCTCTTCCGTGCTGTACACTTTACCCCATCAGCGGTGTCTTGCTCACTCATCAATACCAGGATGTTGGGAGAACAAAGAAATCGCCTCTCCAATAAATAAAACTTCAGAGCAGACAGCAAACTAGTGTTTTCTGCCTCTATGCACCTCCAGATATACAGCAAAAATATTTTGTATTATTGGTAAAAATATAAGAATTAAAAAAATAAGTTGAATAATTTTTACCTAAATAATCCAATGTGGTCATGTAATGTTGGTAGGTTTAAAGAAAAATGAAAAAAGCCTGGAGGTTATCCCATAGCTGCCTTGAGATACAGGAAATTTCTTATTCTGTAAAGTTGGTGTTATAGCGGGTTAAAAAGGGGGTAAATAGGGCATTTGACTTATTTATATTGGGCTTCAGACTCAAATAAACATCACATACCTTCAGAGAGCATGAAATTACGTCGTGCATACAATGGAATAAAATAGCTTTGATTTAAATTGAGTGTGTATGGAGCATCTTGAGTATCAACAGTTTATAATATATCATTATCATTATATACATTTTATTAAGATAAGCAGAAATTCCAATAAATGTATCCTTTTACCCCCTGAAAAGTCAAACTGGGAGACAAATTTACAAACGAAATGCACAGAAAGTTGCTTGTTCTAAGAGAATGGGAAAGATCCTTTGTCCAACAGGAGAATCCTGCAATCAAGGCCTGAGACATTTCTTGAAGTCTGTACATAGAGACTGTCGTAGTTTCTAACCTTTCGCTCATCAGTAAGAACTCCTCTCATCCTGGTACCTCCTCTCCCTTCTTGAGGCTAACGTAATAGTGCATAAGTGAGACATGATTAATGACAGAACTATTCTAGACTGAAGGCAGCCTGTCAGTTCTGGTAAGTGAGTTCACTTTGACAGTGGAGAAAAGGACAAGTTTTGTAGCTATTGTTTAGTGAAATGACTGTGGAAAGGAGATTTTACCAAAGCTGGGTTTCTGAATCCAAAGCATCAAAGGAGTTTCTGTAATAGTAGAACTAAGAAGTAGCAGTAGGTAAGGGAGTGGTGAGCCTCACAATGTTAATAAATGTGATTGTTATTTTGGTGGAGCAAATATGTGTGTTCACCATACTCTAGGAGCCAGGATCCTAATGAGTTACAAGGCGATCTGATATGCAGCAGTGAGCTCAACGATAGAGTACACGAGTCAGTGAAGAAAGGACTATAATTTTCATGCAAACTTTCTCCAAAGTATCTGTGCTAAGTAATCAACAAATCATTGATTTCTTGATGAAAATACATGGATTTTGTCTTATTATTATTGTTTTTATTTTACTTTAAGTTCTGGGATACATGTGCAGAATGTGCAAGTTTCTTACATAGGTGTATGTGTACCATGCTGGTTTGCTGCACCCACCAACCCATCATTTAGGTTTTAGGCCCTGTGTGCATTATGTATTTGTCCTGATTCTCTCCCTCCCCTTGTCCCTACCCAACTGCAAGCTCCACTGTGTGATGTTCCCCTCCCTGTGTCCATGTGTTCTCATTGTTCGACTCCCATTTATGAGTGAGAACATGTGGTGTTTGGTTTTCTGTTCCTGTGTTAGTTTGCTGAGAATGATGGTTTCCAGCTTCATCCATGTCCCTGCAAAGGACATGAACACATCCTTTTTTGTGGCTGTATAGTATTCCATGGTGTACATGGGCCACATTTTCTTTATCCAGTCCATCATTGATGGACATTGGGGTTGGTCCCAAGTTTTTGCTATTGTAAATAATGCTGCAATAAACATACATGTGCATGTGTCTTTATAGAATAATTTATAATCCTTTGGGTATATGCCCAGTAATGGGACACATGTCTACAAAATGTATCTGGGAATGTCTGGACAAACACTAACTCCATGCTCAAAGATCACCACACATACAGATATAAAAATAGGCACCATAGACCCAAATGTATCATTTTACATTGCCACAGCATTTGGGAGATTTAATCTTTCAAATGATGGAATAATACAATGACATTTGTAATCAAATTAAGGGATGATATTACTAAGTCCTTTTAATTTGCACTATGAGGTACGGTTTGACTGTGTCCCCACCCAAATCTCATCTTGAATTGTTATCTCCCACAATTCCCATGTGTCATAATTGAATCATGGGAGCAGGTCTTTCCTGTGCTGATCTCATGATAGTGAACAAGTCTCAGGAGATCTGATGGGTTTAAAAATGGGAGTCTCCCTGCACAAGCTCTCTCTTTGCCTCCTACCATCCATGTAAGACGTGACTTGCTCCTCTTGCCTTCCACCATAATTTTGGGGCCTCCCAGCCATGTGGAACTGTAAGTCCAATAAAGATCTTTCTTTTGTGAATTGCCCAGTCTCGGGTATATCTTTATCAGCAGCATGAAAATGGACTAATATGGCAGATGTTGATATTGCCCATGTTTTAAAGATGAAAATTACTGAGATGAAGCAAACATTAGTCACTTTTCAAAGTCACACCTTTACTAGGTGTTGGAAATAAGGTCAAAACTTAGGTCTCTCTGACTCAAAAGTCTACAGCTTAACAACTGCTGACTGTAAATTGCTAGATCTGGGGAATCTCACCATTTCCACTCAGTCTTATTCTCAGACTTTATCTTAATTCACCTCAAAATCAAATTGTTCAAATCAAAGCAAACCACAGTGAGTTCATTTTAAATCTTTTCAAATTGATTGTGCAAATCAATGCAGCCAAAGTGATTAAACACTTACTGTGTGCCAGGTACTCCACTAGGTGCTGGAGGAAAGGAGATAGAAGGCGAGGTGCCCAGCTTGGAAGAAGTCAGCATAGAGGAAGAGCCACACCTGTGAAGAAGGAATCATCACACGTGAGCAGGGACCATCCCAACAGGTTCCCCAGGGAGAAGAAGGATGCCAGAGTGTTAGTCTCCTCCCACTTAGTGCAGGTGGCAATGGCTTTTCTGCCTCACATCAGTGGAGGTCACCAAGGTACAGAAGGGAGAGAGTCAAGGAAGGACACTACAGACAAAAGGGGAATTTTTGTAAAGGGAAATTTTAGTGTATTCTGGAAATATCAATGTTCACTTGTAAAGGAAACATATGTACATGCTGGGGTTAGCATCATTTCTTTGCACTGTTGAGGTGATCCTGGGAAGCATGGAGAAAATGAATATTAAATATCTTCTCTTGATCCCCTGCTCCATTTTAAGTTACCATTGTCTTGGTTATGAGGTTTAAGTCAAAGTTCATGTTTTTGCTTACAGACGTCCAGTCGCCCCAGTGCAACTTATTTAAAAGCTGTTTTTCCTCCTTTGAATTGCTTTTTTATCTTTGTAAAAAATCCGTTGGGCATATTTGAATGGATCTATTTCTGGGCTCTCTATTCTGTTTCACTGATCTGTGTGTCCATCCTTTGGCCACACAGTCTTGATTAATGCAGCTAGAGAGCACACCTTCATCAGAAGACTAATGCCTCTCGCTTCATTCTCCTTCTTCAAAATGCTTTGGACTATTCAGGGCCTTTGAATTCCTGTATAAATGTGTGAATAAATGTGCATATATCTAAAAATTACATTGCTTGGATTGTAACAGAAGTTGCATTATGCTTGTAGATTAATATGGAGAGAATTGACATCTCTACTATGTGGAAACTGCCAATCTAGGGAAAAACCAGTATTTCTTGCCATTTATTAAGGTCTTCTTTTATTTATTTATTTATTTATTTATTTATTTATTTATTTATTTATTTTGAGACGGAGTTTCACTCTTGTTACCCAGGCTGGAGTGCAATGGCGTGACCTCAGCTCACCGCAACCTCCACCACCTCCTGGGTTCAGGCAATTCTCCTGCCTCAGCCTCTTGAGTAGCTGGGATTACAGTCACATGCCACCATGCCCAGCTAATTTTTTGTATTTTTAGTAGAGACAGGGTTTCACCATGTTGACCAGGATGGTCTCGATCTCTTGACCTCGTGATCCACCCGCCTCGGCCTCCCAAAGTGCTGGGATTACAGGCGTGAGCCACTGCGCCCGGCCCTATTTATTTATTTTTAGTCAGCATTATTTTTGTAATTTTTAGGGTACAGATCCTGTCCATGGTTTTATAGATTTATAGTTAAGCCATTAATATTCTTCAGAGTGCTTTTAAATAGAATAATGCTTTCAATTTTGTGTCCACATGTTTGTTGTTAGCATACAGAAATGCAATCGAGACTTTTGTGTTGAACTTGTATCTTCTAACCTTGCTGAATTCGCTCTTAGTTCTAGAAGGTTTGTCGTAAATTTCTTAAAATTTTGGTACATAGACAATTATGTCTTACGCAAACCGAGTTGTATTTCTTTCTTTCCAATCTGTAGGCCATTTATTTATTTAGCTACATCATGCTGACTAAAGCTTCCAATACTCTGTTGAGTAGTAGTGATGAGAATTTACGTCATTGCCTTCTTCCCGATTTTAGAGGGAAAGCATTCAGTCTTCCACCTGTAAGTAGGACGTTCACTGTAGGTTTTCTGTAGATCTTCTCTATCAGGCTGCAGAACTCCCTTTTATTTCCAGCGTGCTGAATTTTGGTTTTAATCATAAATAAGTGAATTTTGTCAGGTACTTTCTTTTTTTGCATCACTTGATACAGCTATACTATTTTTTCTTCCTTAGCTTTCTGATATATTATATTGATTTTCAAGTATTGAACTAGCCTTGCACGCTTGGAATGAGTCCCATTTAGTTGTGAAGTACTGTACTTTGTGTACATCGCTGGTTTAATCTGCTAATATTTTATTGAAGGGTTTTGTATCTAAGTTCATGAGACACACTTGTCTATGTTTTATTTTTTGGTATTTCATATATATATATGTTTGGGTATTAATTCTTCAGGAAATCTTTAGTTACAAATCAATTTACTTGATGGTTATAAGACTATACCTGTAACCTTTTCTCTTTGAGTGAGATTTGGTAGCTTCTGGTTTGTAAAGTATTGGTCATTTTCTCTAAGTTGTTAAATTTTAGAACATAAAGTTCATACAAATCCCTTATTATTTCTTTAATTATTTCCCTAATTATTTCTTTAATATCACTACAAAATAGTGATGATATTCTTTGTTCCATTCCTGATATTGGCAATTTGTGTCTTTTCTCTCTTTGTCAGTATTGCCAGAGTTTAATTGATTGTTTTCCCAAAGAAACAGCTTTTTTTTAAAAATGATGTTCTCTTCAATTTCATTAATTTCTGCTCTTATCTTCATTAATACCTTCTTTCTCCATGGATTCATTTTGTTCTTCTTTTTCCAGTTTTTCAAGAAGTAACTTAGATTGTTCATGTAAAATCTTTTCTCTTTTCTAATGTCAGCACTTGGTATTATAGGTTTCTTTCTCAACACTGTTATAAATGCTTTATATGGACTTGATATGTACAGTTTTTGTTTTCATAACAATACAAAAATAGTTTGACGCATTTTTAAAAATGTCTTTGAGCTTCCCTGTTTGGCCTACGGGTTACTTAGAAGTGTGTTGTTTACTTTCCTTGTATTCAAAGATGTTTCCATTGACTTTTAGTTATTCATCGGCAGCTTGCTTCACTATTGGTAGAGGACTAATCTGGAGGACTTCAACTTTTTAAATTTATTAAGATTCGTTGTATGCTTGAGGATATGGTCTGTCCTGGGAAATGTTCCATGGGTGGTTAAAAAGGATGTATATTCTCATTTTGTTGTTGGTAGAGTTTCCTGTAAATGTCAAATAGTTCCTTGTGATGGATGGCATTGTTTTTCCATAGCTTGCTGATTTTTGGTCAAGTATTATATTTCTATGAATTAATGAAAGTAGGTTGTTGAAGCTTCCAACTATAAAAGTGGGCTTATTTCTCTTTTGTTTTCATTAGTTTTTTCTTCGTGTATATGGAAGCTCTGTTTTTTGGTGCACACAAATTTAGGATCGCCATGTTTTCTCAGTGGAATAATCCTTTCATCACTATGTAACACCTGCTTCTCTTTAATCTTAGTAATTTTCTTTGTTCTAAAGTCTATTTTTATCTGATATTAATATAACCACAACTTTTAATTAAAGTTTTGGTGATACAGGTTTTTGCATCATTTTACATGCTTAAAGTGAGTTTCTATAGATAGCATGTCATTGTTTCATGGTTTTTGTCTGCTCAGTCAATCTGTCTTTTGAGGTGTATTTAGGTCATTTACACTTAAAGTAACTGTCCTCATAAAGTAACAAAGTAATTGTCAGGGCATCAATTTGCCATGTATTTATTTTCTGTATGTACTCTCAGTTTCTTGTTCCTCTGTTTCTTTTTCTTTCTTTTATTTCCTGTGGGGATACTTGAACATTTTCTTTAGAATTCTGGTGGTTATTTTTTTTTTCCAAGACTGAGTCTTACTCTGTCACCCAGGTTGGAGTGCAGTGGTGTGATCTTGGCACACTGCAACATCTGCCTCCTAGGTTCGAGCTATTTTCCTGCCTCAGCTTCCCAAATAGCAGGCGTGTGCAACCCTGCCCAGCTAAATTATATATTTTTAGTAGAAGCAGGATTTCACCATGTTGGCCAGGCTGATCTGAAACTCCTGACCTCAAGTGATCTGTCTGCCTCAGCCTCCGAAAGTGCTGGGATTATAGGAATGCACCACCACACCTGGCCTAGAATTCTATTTTGATTCATTTATAATGTGCATGACTATATTGCCTTATATAATTTTATTTGGTGTTGCTCTAGATATTACTAAATATATATCTTATCTCAGCCTATTAGTATCAGTATTTTACCTTTTCAACTGAAGTATTGAAATCTTACTTTTAATTCAATCCCTTACCTTGTCTACTTTTTAAACTTAACTTTTTAAAAAGTTTCCTCTGTGTACATTGAGCACCATAGCTAATGGCATTATAATTTGTGCTTTGACAGTGAAATATGATTAAGAAATTCATGAGGTGAAGCATAGTTAATTATGTTAACTCCCATTTTTCTACATTTCATTGTCCTTTCTCTCCTTTATGAAGTTCACAATCTGTGTCTGTTATTATTGACTTTCTATACATTTGTTTGCCGTTAGCTATTAAGTGTAAGTTTTCTAGTGACAAGTTAGCTTAATTTGCCTTCGACTGGAAATATCTTACCTTTTCCTTCATTCCTGAAGGATAGTTTTGTTAGCTATAAAATTCTTTTCTTTCAGTACCTATAAAATGTGATGCTTCTCACTTCCAGGGTTTCTGATGAGAAACTCATATTAAGATTGTCTTCCTTTACAAATAATGTCATTTCTCCATAATGATTTTTTTTTTACATTTTGCCAAGTATTTTTTATTATTTATTTATTTATTTATTATTGCATTTTAGGTTTTGGGGTACATGTGAAGAACATGCAAGATTGTTGCATAGGTACACACATGGCAGTGTGATTTGCTGCCTTCCTCCCCATCACCTATATCTGGCATTTCTCCCCATGCTCTCTCTCCCCAACTCCCCATCCCCTGCTGTCCCTCTCCTATTTCCCTCCATCAGACCCCATTGCGTGATGCTCCCTTCCCTGTGCCCATGTGTTCTCATTGTTTAACACTCGCCTATGAGTGAGAACATGTGGTGTCTGATTTTCTGTTCTTGTGTCAGTTTGCTGAGAATGATGGTTTCCAGGTTCATCCATGTCCCTTTAGATTTTAGAACTTTAATTATCAGGCATTTTGTTTAGGATTTCTTTGCATTTATACTATTTGGAATATATTAAGCTTCTTGAATCTGTAGAGTTATGTCTTTCACCAAATTGGAGAAATTTTCAGCCATTCTATATTATTATATAGAGTTTACCAAAATCATATAATTATTTCTTCAAATACACCTGCAGTTTTACAATTTCTTCTCTCCTGGGATTTTGATGATACAAATACTAGACCCTCTGCTATTGTCCCAAAAGTCCTTGACACTCTGTTATCTCTTTTGTTCAAGTTAATTTTTCTCCATTGTGCAAACTCTCATAATCTGTCTTCCTGTTCACTGATTTCGTCCTTTGTCATATCCATTGTGCTTTTTAGATCATCCAATTAATTCTTTATTTTGATTTTTATACATTTTAGTTCTATAATTTTCAAGCAGGTCTTTTTAAAAATTTATAAAATTATATGTGTTTGTAGAGATTTTCTATTATTTAGTTTTGACAAAATTATAATTGTTCAAACATTTTATAATTAAAATTATGATTTTATAATTAAATTTTTATCACCAATTTTTATAATTTTATAATTAAATAATTAAATTACAATTTTATAATTAAAATTGTTTGAACAGTCAATTATATTGTAATAAAATTATAAATATATTTTAAATTTCTTCTCACATAACTCCAGCATTTAATCTATCTTAATGTTGAAGGAAGAGAGGTCAGTTGATTTTCTTTTCTCGTTCAGGTTATATTTTTTCTGTTTACTTGTGTCATGAGTGATTTTTCAAAATCCTTAATACTTTAGATACTATCTTAGGATACCCTTGGTTCTATTTACATCTTCTATTTTTGCATGTGCTTTATTTAGGTTTAGTATATGCATCCTGGCTTACTTTGTAATCCATAGTTTCAATGACAATTTAATTATATTTTGAGAGTCTTTCCAAAGTAAAGCTCAAAAACTCCCTGTTCTGCCTTCCTCTAGTCCACAGGTCTTCAGCTGGTCTGTTTTCCCTCCACCTTTCAGGGACCTTTTATGGTTTTCTGTCAAGTTATTTATTCCAAGAGTATTTAGTCATATTTAGAGAGAGGTCCAGGGAAAGTGAGTCTTTGCCATCAAACCTAGACTTTCTACTTTTAAGTCTTGTATACTTCTCCTTCCTCTTGGAGATATTTTTGTATCAGAGGTCAACCAGCGTTTATCACCTTGCAAATGGTCCTCAACTTTAAGAAGAGAGACAATGAGTTCAAAATGCTTGTATTCTCCATTCCTCCACTCTAGAGTCAAAGGATGTTGAGGTCAAAGCAAGGACAGAAGCTCAGGTCTGCCTGTAATCCACATCCAAGGTGACTGGAAATAAGAAACTGAAATTCAACACATAACCCCAAAGAAGAGATATAAGTGTTTGAGAGAGCCAAATGTTCCACACAAACCCATCATGTTTTACTTTTATTTAATCAATGCTGTTCTCCTTGATAGAAAGGTTTGTAATTTTACCACATTATGACAGTTAAAATACATACTTTTTAGCATTATAAAGACAACAGGTTAAATCTAAAGGCAACAGATCAATCATATGAAGTAAAAAACTGAAACCACTATGAAATAGTCTCAGCTGAATGCTAAAAGTCAACATGTACAGTTAAGTAGAACTAAATCAACAGCAGAATTTTTAGTTATTAAGAATGCAGCTGATACTTGTGCAATGAGCCTAACTGGCAATGATGAGCATAACAACATTTAGAAGGCAAGATCACTGATTATTTATTAAAGTATTCTAACTATGCTAACAGCTACTATTTCATGTTTCTGAGAAAATTTTTCACAGCAAATGATTTTTACTTTACTTCGATGGTCATACAGCTTACCCCAAGACCTGTGGACTTGAGAGCACTTGATTTATGGTGGATAAATCATGCCCATTGCCCCAGGGTCAAAGCATCTTCATTCTCTTTTCCTGAGGTCAAGTGGCACATGACAAAAAGAGTTAAGGGTCCCTTGGATGGCCTTTTTGTCTGGGAGAATAGTCATTTTTAGCCTGGAATCTATCAGAACTCATTCAAATACAGTGATTTTTTTTAACGAAAGTAATTCCTGAGGTTAGGAAGAATCGCAGACATATAGACCCCAATCACCTGAGAGACGACAAGAGGAAAAAGAAAACTCAAGGTCACAAACCCTCAGTGCCTTTGATTAGAGGTTAATACGGACTTCAGAATTAAATATTGGTTGTTCAGGCTTAAGAATATGGAAAATTTCATGAATATTACATGCTCTTAGTTAAAATTATAAATAAGACTAGGTGACTTATTCTAGACCCACATATAAATGAATAAAATTGATTTTTAGTATTATAATATTACTGTAAGACATGTTACATATTCACATGGCTCATGATTTCATGTGCTATTCCAAGCATATGACTATGCAGCTAGCAGATAACAAGAACAAAAACAAACTTAAGCTACATGTAAATAAAAATAAGGAGCATAAATTATGTGATAAACATGTGGATCAAACTTCCTCTAAGAATTATTTCTTCCAAATATTTTTTAAACTGAAGAGGAGCACTATTTATTTAATTTTAATTGAAATTTTATATATTTAATGCATATAGAATGAGGTTTTGATATACATAAACATAGTGGACCAATTATTGAAGTCAAGCTAATTAACATATCCCTTTCTTCACATAGTCATCACTCATTTTTATTCTGAGAACACTTAAGCTCTATTCTTTTAGCAAATTTCAAGTACATAATATGTGTGGGCCATCTAATACTTGTGAAAATTTCTATATTCTCAAATTTGTCAAACCATATTCACCTTTTATCTTAAAATTTGAAGGTCATTTTTTCACTTCTAATTTAAGCTGGCTTTAAAATTATGTAAATCATGTCCCTTTTCATTTAATGAACATCAATATTCCAGATTTTGTACTTTTTATTTTGAAGCTGTAGCTTTGGCATAACCAAGGTTTTTGAAAACTTGAACTTCACACAGCACAATGTTCTTTCTTCAAAACTCTGCAGACTAGCACATTGAAAAAATGGAAAAAAATCTCAAAATTTTCCTTGCACTTGGTAAGTCAGTACTCATCCATCAACCCTAGATAATTGAAGAGGCGTTGCCACTGAATGGCTCAGGCACTCCAACCTAATGGGACTGTGTATTTCCTCTGTTTATAAATTAATGTGGGCAAAACTAGACAAGTGAAAGTGTTACCCACTGTAAGAATGCTAGAAAACTACTCCTAGACCAGAAGCACTGAAGAGAACACACAGGTTTGGACAATTTAGTCTATCATACATGTGGTTCTGAATCTTCTCAGTGTATCAAAATTGAGTTTGAACTGGTAAATACTGGGATACACCAGATGTAAATCTGTCCCAGTATAACAATGAATATAAAGCTTGAAAAAGTCTTGTTTGAAAAATATACAGAAAACATAGGAAATCAGAAACACAGTCAAATCAAATATTCATAAATGTCCAAGTATCAGAACCAGACTAAATGTGTTTGCAGAAGCAATGACAGAAATATGTCTGATGAAATTAAACATCCTTGCTTTGTTTCCTATGTTAGAGGGAAGGCATTAAATGTTTCATTGTTAAGTATAATGTTAGGTGAATAAACCTCCTGTAATCAAGATATGTGACTTTTTATATATTGCTGAATTCTAATTGGTAATCTTTTGTTAAGGATGTCTGCATCTATATTCACAAACATCATAGATTATTAGTCTCTAGTTTTATTTTCTTTGTAGTGTTGTCTATTTTGGTATCAGGGTAATATTAGCTTCATAAAATGAAATAAGAATGCTCCCATCTCTTCTATTTCTTGGTTGAGATTATGTAGAATTGAAATTAAATTCTCCTGTGAAACCATATTAGTCTGGAGATTTCTCCTCTGAGAGTTTTTAAATTCTAAATTTATTTTTTCTAATAGTTATAGGACAATTGAAATAATTTTATATTGGGTGAGTTTTGGTAGTTGGTGTTTATCGAGGAACTTATCCACGTCACCTAAGCAGGTGAATGTGTGTGTAGAGTCGGTTATTATCTTTTGGATGTCTGCATGATCTGTAGTGATGTCTCTTATTTCACCCTTGATGTTCGTAATTTGTCTTCTTTCTTTTTTTGTTTGTCAATATTGTCAAGAAGAGTGTCAACTCTTTGATTTTCTTCAAACAACCAGTTTTTTAAAATTGTTTTTCAAAATTGTTTTTCTATTTTTGTTTCATTTATTTCCGGTCTTATCTTCATTCCTCATTTCCTTTTAATTTGCACTTGTTTTACTCTTCATTTTCTAGGCTCATGAAGTGGAAACTTAGTCTATTTGATTTTTTCCCCCTCTGTCTTTAATGTAAGCATTTAGTTCTATAAATTTCTCTCTTAGCAATGTTTCAGCTTTGTACCACAAATTTTGACATTTTTTCACTTTAAGTTCAATATATTTTTTATTTCCTTTGAAACTCACTTTTTGACCCATGGGTTATTTAGAAACATGCTGTTTAGTTTCAAAATGTTTGAAGATTTTACTGTTATCTATTACCAGTTTGATTTTATTGTGATAATGAACATACATTCTGTGCTCATACTCTGTATGATTTCAATTTTATAATTTGTTGACTTTTGTTTTCTGTCTCCTGGTTTTTATGTTTCATCTGAATAAGTGAATTAAAGAAGTCTCATCTCTGTATGCCTTTGTCTTTTCTCCTTTGTGATATATTTTTCTTAAATATTTCCTTGATGTAATGTAAGAAACATTTGATATGGTGTTGAAGTTCTTGCCTCAACTGCCAAACATAATTTAGAAAACTTAAGAGGAAAATGAATATTTATCATTTATCCATATTTTTACTGTTTTCTTTGTTCTTTCTTTAATTCCTGGTGTTTCAAAATTCCTTATTTTATCCTCTTTCTTTGTTGTTGTTTAGAGAACTCCCTTCAGTTATGTTTTTGTAGGGTAGGGATACTAACCATCCATTTCTCAGTTTTCCTTCAACTGAGAATGTCTTGATCCCCCTCAATACTGGAACATACTCTCACTGGATATAGAATTCTATGTTGATAATTATTTTCTTCCAGCATTTAAAAATGTTGCCTTCCTGGTTTCTTATGAGAAATTCCCTGTCACATGAATGTTTTCCTTCTGTGTGAGGTGTTAGTGCTCTTTCTTCCTGCTCCTTTGATATGTTTTTCTTTGTGTTTAATTTTCAGATGTTTTACTAAGATCTGTCTTGGTGTAGATTTGTTTGTTTGTTTGGTTGGTTAAGCTCCTTGGGTTTTGCCCAGTTTCTTAAATCTGTTGTTCTATGCCTTTTACCAAATTTGTTAAATTTTCAGACATTTTTACCTCAAATGTTTTTCAATCTTACCTCCTTCTTTCTTCTCTTTCTAGGACAGGAATTTTAGATTTTTGTGTGTATGATAACAGCATCGGTCTTCAGATTCTTTGTTTTCAGTCTACTTTTCTCTCTGTTGTTCAGTTTGAACACTTTTTATTGTTTTCAGTTCACTGTTTGGTTTGTTTGCTTTGCTCTTTAGAAAATCCATTGACTTTCATTTCTTTAATTAGACTTTTATAGTTTTTAGTTTTAAAATTTCTATTTGATTCTTCTTTACATCATTCACTTCTGGGCTGAGGCTTTCCTTTTTTTTCATTTGTTTCCAGCATGTGCATAATTGCTCATTGCAGCATTTTTATGATGACTGATTTAAAATCTTTGTCAGATAATTCTAGCATATTGGTATTCTTTCTATTGGCATCTACTGATGGAATTTTTCATTTGGTGTGTGTGTGTGTGTGTAAGTAGATGTGTGTTTATGTGTGTACATGCATGTAGATGTGTGTATGTGTATGTGTATGTATCTGTGTATGCATTTCTATGTATGTGCCTTTGTGTTTATGTGTGTATGCATGTATGTGCATGCATGTTTTATGCACGAGTTTATGTGTGTGCATGTTTGTGTGTATGTGTTTATGTGTGTATGCAAGTCTGTATGTGTTTGTGTGTGATGTGCATGTGTGCATGCATCTGTGTATATGTGTGTACATGTGTACATGTTTATATGTGTGTATGTGTATATGTGTGTTTGCATGTGCGTATATGTGTATGTATGTGTGTATATGTGTGTATGCCTGTGTGCATGTGCATCCGTGTGTATGTGTGTGTATGTATGTGTATGCCTGTGTGCATATGTTTGCCTGTGTGCATGTGCATCTCTGTGCATGTGTGTACATGTGTGTACATGTATTTATGTGTATGCATGCGTATGTGTACATGCCTGTGTGTATGTGTGCATGTGTAAGTGTGTATGCATGTTTATGTGTACATGTGTGTACATGTATGTGTGTATATGTGTGTGCATGTGTGTCTGTGTGTGCATTGTGTGTATATGTGTGTAATGTGTGTGCATGTGTGTATGTGTGTGCATTGTGTGTATATGTGTGTAATGTGTGTACATGTGTATATGCATGTGTGTGTGTGTATCTGCACTCTTTTAGTGCATCCAGATGATTACTTCTCTGGAAACTCAACTGGTAAACATGTGACCCAGCCAACTCCCTGCTGTGCTGCTCCTGAACAAGGCTCTGTGGCCCTGTGATGTGGTTTTGCAGTGTCCCCACTCAAATCTCATGTTGCAGCTCCCATAATTCCTCAGTGTTGGGAGGGGCCTGGTGGGAAATAATTCAATTCCAGAGACAGGTCTTTCCCTTGCTGTTCTTGTGATGGTAAGTCTCACGAGGTAACTATTTCCTCCTGTGTGAGCCAGTAATCTTACCATGTTGGCACTCTGAGAGAAGATGCTTGGGCTGAATTTTGCAAAGAGAACGTTGACACCGTTATCAGAGATTTCTGTGTCTAATATTACAGACGACAGAAATGACCACCAGTGACTCCACCTTAAGTAAACTATGGCCCCATTGCAGTTCCCTGAAATACCTGAGCCCCTGAGGTTGGACTTGCAGTCAATGGCTTGGCTGCTCCTTGATCTTGCCGAGTAGTGGCTCAGAGTCAAATTTGTTTTGATTTATACAATTTAAATAATTATTCTCATGTGTTGTACATCATTGCCTATGCCTTATCACCGCTTTGTCTAGAACCTGCCTAACCAAGGAAGCTTGTGGGGTGAGATGTGAGGTCATGAGATGCTGAGGTCCCCACACTCAGTCCTGTGGCCCCCTTGTCTCCCTCATCTCTGTGTGTTGTTGATCAAGACAGTGGTTCCATAGTCACTGCCAAGAACCCTGACCCAAGATTCCTGCTCATGGACGGGCATAGTGTCCCCTGACGAACAGAGCTTCCCAGTAGCCCAGGGCAAGATAAAGGATGAAGCTGCTCCGGGTGTGTCTCTGAGGCTCAGTTCTTGTGCTCTGAGATATGTTTTAGTGAACTCTCTTTAGTCCCTGGTGATAGTTAGAAGGGAACATCAACACTGAAGGTTAAAAACACCAAGCGCTAGAGGTGGTACTGAACTTCTACTAATGTTGGTTGATGCATTTGTTTCTTACTCATCAATTGTAAAATCTCTATTTTCAGATTAATACATGGAAACTAACCATGCCATTTATATTTTAATTAAAAGATTTAAGATCTGAAAGTGTTATATTGATTCTAAATGTTTAAAGCTGTTGGAGGGCCTCACACTTTGTGTCTTTCCACTGATATTGGTGTGTGCCAGTGATGGAACCCAGGAGGCCTGTGCCCCCCAGGCAGGGATACAGACTACCAAGGTGCCCATTTGCTCACAGTTGGGGCTGGGTGGGAGGGAGGAGAAAGGGGGCTTTCAAATGTCATCCATAAAGAACCTTATTCTTTTGCTACCACTTCCTGTGCTTTTCATTAAAACCCCAAACCTTTTGTTTATCTATTTAAACAAAAAAGTAAAAGGAAAATCTGGGCTCTGATTATAACATGCTCTACCTTCTTCCAGCCTGTGTGTCACTTATTGTCACTTTGGGGTACACCGGAGGTAAATTAAAGTGCACACACTCACAAACACAGAGAAATGTGAGGCAAAACACAACCAACTGCACAATGACCCTGCCTTTATTCTGAGCTCCTGTTTCTGTCAGTGGCAACGCAGGGATGACAGCCACGTGTGTGCTTCACACCTGCTATAAACTCCTGTCTTCCTTTACCGCTGTTTCTGTAAACACGTATGAATCACAGTTCTCTTGCACCTTAAGCTGAGCAAGAGTCGCTTTTCTTGGAGCCTGGCCAGCTACTGATGGAAATCTACTCCCTGTGCAGAGATGTGCTGTTCCTGCACTCAGCATGGCCTGTGGCTCCAAACAAGTCACCTCTCCCTTGGGCATCGATGGGGGTTCATTTTTCCTCATGAGAGACTGGGAAATTGTCATTAGGAACGTGGAAAAATAGCAAATATTGCAACAGTCCGGGCTTCTTTATTCATTCAGTAATAATTGAGCACCTGCCATGTGCAATACAATTCTGGAGTCTGGGGACACCTTACAGGGCAGGTCACACAAAGACTTCCACCCACCGGAGCTCACATTCCAGGAGTAGAAGGGCAGCTACAATTAATAAACATGGCGAATAAGGCATATACCATGTCAGAAAGTGAAAAGTTCATGTAGAGCAAGGTAAGGGAGATCAGGAGTTGATCGGGAAGCGGGAGCGGGTTTTTTAGTCGCTGTGCTGAGGATGTAGGCCTGATTCTCTCCATCATCCCAGACCCGGGAAGAGCCACATTTTGTCTGCTTCTTTCCGAGCTGTTTATATGGGCAGTGGGCGAGGCAGGTTCTCTTGCTCCATCTCGTTCACACTATCATTGGATTTCTCTTTTCTCCACTACTTCACCTTTAGAGGATTAAGTGCTCTCCCATAAGGCTAATTGAAAGAGCAAATCTGCCCCAAAAAGTAAAAAGGAATTCTCCTTTCCACAAAGGTAATCCAGGGAATGGACACAAATCGATCTTGGACATTCCTCTACTAGTTTTTGAAATGTGTCCTAATGGAAAAGACCAAGTGTTTTCTCTTGAGAATGACTAAATGCCAGGTCCAAGGAGCTGGAAGTTTATGGAGCTGTTTATCACGTGGACAGTGAGTGCAGAAGTGGACCAGAAGGTGTCTCCCCAGACAGGCACCATACAGCCCAATGGGCCATCCCGTACCTTTGTTGACCTTCTTCCTAGGAAGCATGGCGAATGGGACCACCAGCCAACGATGGCACCTGCTGATGGACACAGGCTGATTCAAATAATTGGCTACAAACATTCAGAATTAGTTCTACAGATTTAACTCATTCTTGAAAATTTCCACAAGCAGAATCCAGAATGTTTATAGCCTTTGTGTGTGTGTGTGTGTGTGTGTGTGTGTGTGTGTATTAAGCACCTTTATTTAAATGTCACATTAACTCAGAAAGACAACTGTATTCATTTCATTTTTACAGATGAGAAAAATGAGGCTCAGAAAAATAAAGACACATGACCAAGGTTACACAGCACGACCGACACACAAGCCCAGGCCTTATGGTTCCAAATCATGCTAAGTTATTCTTAATATTCAGATACGGATACTACAAATGCTTATAAGCAAGGTCCATAAGGGAAACATGACAACCGCCATTATGTTTTCCTTAAAGTGGATTATTTATTTATGGGAAACTCTGAAGTGCAAACTATTCTTTATCAAGCTTTACATGCTTTTTCCTCTCATTTCTGGTCCTAACCCAGAACTTCACCACTCAACTCTTGAATTTCAGAACAGCATTCTTGAGAAACTACTTAAATTTACCTTCTAGAGTCATTTTGCTTATTGTTGCAAGATAGTTCATCGGCTTTAAAATGCATACTTGTCCTCCTTAAACGATGTTCTCTGTCTACTTTCTTACTAGTTTTTGTGAAAGACATGTGAAGCCCTTCATATTTGTTCTATTAATTAGTTGCTATTCTTTAGTATGTATGTTCTGGTACATTTACTGGTCCATCTTAAATATATCGTAATCATTTTCACACGATACATTTTACTATGTCCCTCCTGATGCGCTGTATATATTGTAATTCTACCCAAATTTACAAACCAAATTAAGTCTAACATATTCCACAAAGCTTTGTTTGACAATTACAAAACTCATTGACTCATATATGAAACCAATACTCATTGAATGTCTAGTAAATGCCAGATACTATTGAGACACTTGGTTTAGAGCATCTAGTAAACCAAAGAGAAACACTTGTCCTCATGGCAATTTTTAACTTAGAAGAATCTACACTTGTTCACAAATAACATCATATTTTATGTTTTATAAATATGAAACAAATTTTAAATAAATACAGGCATTTATTTATAGTTTTGCCTCCATACATACAAGGTTTCCAAGTGTAATCATGTTTTGGTTTGAAATAAATCATATTTATATCCTACATGTTTTCCAAGACAAAAGTTACTAAGTTAATTACTTATTAATCCTACGCTTTTTTGTATGCTCAGGTTTAAAATCAGCTATGGTAAAACTTTCAAGCTCTTAGAAGTATAGAAGAGGAATTTGCAATTCCATTGGCTTACAGATAAGGAAAATAAACTTACTTATAATGCCAGCCAGTTTATAGTGGCTACAATGCTAAATGTAAAGTTACTCATTGAATCTTTTTTTCTCTAAAAGTTGAAGATAATTCCCTTTAAAAAAAAAACAACAAAATACGTATATAAGTCATGTGTAGAAATTGTCAATTCTAAATAGTAAGTTACAATGAGGAGCAGGAAATTCTATAATATGCAAGTTTCAATAAAGGTGATGATGTCTATTCTTGGGAGATTATTACTACGTTGAGAGTGTCTGTATGCACGCATGTGTGTACGTGGAGTCTGAAAATTTTATTATACTCACTATACTTACTCTGAAATGAAAATGTGTGGGTTGATAAAAACTGCTCTGGAAAAAAATTACTTCTGGAAAAGTGATTATCAAAAAATTATTTCTCAATGTGTTTCCCATATTATTCAGATAAGAAGGGATCCTGACTTGGGGATTCCGGAATTTGGTCTCTTTGACAAGTGTATTCTCAAAGTATAACTGGATACATGGCATCTCCTCTCTCTTTTTCCCATTGATCTCTAACTGTATTATTAGTATAGATATCAAAAATAATGAGATAAAGTTATACCATAGAGCTTTTAGTGTTTATTTCTTAGTTGTGAGTTTCAGATAATTTACCTAACTGCATTTTCCATTATGAGTATTTATTCCTTTTATAATTATTCAAATATGTTAGTTTAAAAAATACTTCTGCAACAAATTTCCTCTTAAAATTCATTTCAAGCACTGAATTAGCTACTAAGAATACAAAGATTAACATAACAAAGTCTCTGTTCCACTGACTTTATTATCTAGTAGGGAAAATACAAAAACAGATATAAACAAAGAGATGTTTAGGATTACATAAGTCCTACCTAGATACATAGACTCACAAGATGGCATGGTAAACTATTGTGTTTCAATGACCAACAAACATGAAATAACGTAATATTCTATGCAATAAAATAGCACACTGAGTGGTCCATGCAGTATTTGTTCACTAAAATGATGCAATTATGCTGATGCTTAAGTCTGAAAAATATGGATTTTTAAACCAAAAATCCCACTTGTAAAAATTTATTTTAGAGACATAATCAGTGATCTTTAAAATATATAATATATATTGAATCACAGCAATATTTAGTAAAATATAAAAACTATGAATCCTCTAAGTATCTAAGTGGGATTCTTTTACCATAGCAATTATGTACTGTAATGCAGTCATTAAAAATCATTTTATAGAAATATATTGATTGATCCATGAAAATGTTCCTGATATATTGCATGATTTTAAAAGTTTATAAAATAATATTTACCAGTATTTTTAAAGAAAAAAGGTTATTCTTGTACTCTTCCTAAGCATGTGCCATTCTTGAGTTTCAAAGTAAAATCACATCATCTTATCAATTGATACATAATAAGCATTTGAAAAATATCAACATCTATTTGTAATAAAAACTCTCAGAAGGAAGGAATAGAGGGAGAATGGACAGACGACATTTACAAAAAGCCTGTAGCTACCACTCTGTTTAATCAGAAGATTCAATGCTCTCCCTTGCAGTTGGGTAAAGGACAAGGATGTCCACTGTAACCGCTGCTACTCAACATAGTGCCAGCAGTTCCATCCATGGCAATAGGACAACGAAAATAAACCCTTTTTGCAGTTGTCATGATTGTCTACCTAAAACAATTCCAAAGATCTATAAAAAAATTCTTAGAGGCCAGTTGTGGTGGCTCAAGCCTGTAATCCCAGCACTTTGGAGGCCGAGGCAGGCAGATCACAAGGTCAAGAGATTGAGACCATCCTGGCCAACATGGTAAAACCCCATCTCTACTAAAAATACAAAAATTAGCTGGGTGTGGTGGCGCACGCCTGTAGTCCCAGCTACTCGGGAGGCTGAGGCGGAAGAATCGCTTTAACTGGGGAGGTGGAGTTTGCAGTGAGCTGAGCTTGCACCACTGCACTCCAGCCTGGCAACAGAGCAAGACTCTGTCTCAAAAAAAAAAAAAAAAAAAAACAAAACAAAAAAAAAACTGTTAGAACCAATAAAGTAATTTTGTAAGGTTGCAAGATACAAGATAAACATACAAAAAATTATTTGCATTTCTATATTTAGCAGTGAACATAAGGACATAAAGTTAAAAATAAAATAACATTTACAATCAGTCAAAAATAGAGAAATATGTGGCAATGATGTCTTCCACTTAAAAAAAAACACAGAATATTTGCGTTTTCTTTCCTCACCCCCTGCCTGCCCCATCAACCAATTATATAATACTAGCCAGATCTTTCTTAGTCAGTTAAGGTTGCTATAACAAAGTATAGATGGGTAGCTTATAGACAACAGAGACTTGTTTCTCACACTTCCGGAATCTGGAAGTCTGAAGTCAGGGTGCCAACACAGTTGGGTTCTGTTGAGGGCCCTGTTCGAGGCTGCAAACTGCCGACCTCTTGTATCCTCACATGGCTGAAAGAGAACGAGCTAGCTCTGGTTCTCTTCTTGCAAGGACACTAATATCATCATGAGGTCTCTACCCTCCTGACCTAATGACTTCCCAAAGGCCCCATCTCCTAATGCCTTCCTGTTTGGCATTAGGACTTGAACATACGGTTTCTGGGGGGATACAGGTATGCATTCCACAACAGTGGTTTACAATTCAGTTAGGTTCTGACTTTGACTCCCTATAGTTTGCATCAGATCTCATCAGAGTCCACAATTAAAGGTTCAGCCCTACAAGACTTGCCCCACTGTAATTCCCAGGCCTCTCATACTTCCGACCAAACATCTATAAATCAAAGGTTCCCACAACCTTTCCCCTGGGTTCTATAATTTGCTAGAATGGCTCACAGTCCTCAAGAAAACAGTGAACTTAAAGGTTTATTATAAAGAATAAAACTCACAAAGATGCATAGAGCAAGGTTTGGGGACGGCTGAGGATCTTCCATGCCCTCTCTGGACATGCCACCCTCCCAGCACCTTGATGTGCTCACCACCCTGGAAGACCTCTGAAATCCGTTGTTTAATTTTTTAATAGAGGTTCTATTACATAGGCATGATTAATTAAGTCATTGGTTACTGGCGATTAACTCAGTCTCCAGCCTCTCTCCTTTCCCCAGAGGTTCGATGTTAGAGCTGAAAGTCCCAACCCTCTAAATCACAGCTTGGTCTTTTTAGTGACCAGCCCCCATCTTGAAGCTCTCAAGAGGCTCCCAGCCACCAGTACTTTAATTAGCATCCAAAAATACCTCTCTCGTATCACTCCGGAGATTCCAAAATTTTAAGAACTGAGTATAAAGAACAAATACTTTAACAACAGGCTTTTATCACTGAGGAAATTTTAAGAGTTTTAGGAATTTTGTACCAGGTACTAAGGAAAGGACCAAATATATATATTTTGTATTATAGCACAATATCACAAGTAAAAATCCAATAAAATATATGTAAAATTTGTATGCTGAAAACTAAAAAAATAAAAATAAATGGAAAAACATTCTGTGTTCATGGATTAGACAATTCTTTCCAAACTGATACACAAATTCAACAAAATTCCTATCAAAATTTTACAAATAATGTTTGTAGATGTAAATTTCTTTGAAGAAAATTTGTACAGAAAGAGGAACTAGAGTAGCTAAAGCAATTTTGAAAAGTTCAGTAGGACCAGACAGATTTAAAAATTGCCGTGCAATTAAATAACTGCCCTGAAGACAAAGTGGTGGGCAACGAAGCTCTCTGGAGCAAACGTGTCGGCAGAGTCTTGGAAAGTGAGTGGTGGTCCCTGAGGGAAGCAGTTCCACGAAGGTCCTGAGAGGAGTTTAGAGAACACCAGAAGAGGACCCCCTACCCGGGACTCGATGGTAAGCTTGTGTTGAGGTTGGCCGTGCAAGGTGAGCCTGGAGACTGTGGTTTTCAGGTAATGGTAAGGATTGTGGATTTCGTATTTGGTGCAGGCTGCAGATGTCCAGGTGTCACGAGTTTTACTCTCCCACATGTCTTGGGAACACCTTGACTGTTGTACTGAACGGATTGGAGGGAGGTGAGCATGAAGGAGGGATTGCATCTGGGGTCTAGGTGTGTTATGGGGTGATGGTCTCATGGGAAAGACCGTCTAGTGGATAACAACAGTTGTCAGCGGGATTCCGAGGAACAAGTGTTATGATGCCGTGCAAACATGTCAGGTTAATCTAAATTACACTGGAGATTAGGAAAAGGCTTTCCTGCATGCATGATGTTTAATCTGAGATCTGAATGATGAGCCACAATTAGCTATGTAGAGATAGAAACAGCCAGTCTAGTGGATATAAAACTGAAAAACTGAATGGTTCTTTCAAAGAATTCAGTAAAGGGGTGTGGTTGAAATATCTGAAACAAAGAGGGAAAGGCAGGCCATGAGATTTCAAGGGAACCTGAAAGTCAGATCTTACAGTTTTTTGCTGACATGCTAAGGCATATGGACACTGTCCCAGGGACAAAGGCAAGCTACTGGGTGGCCGTGGGCAGGGTGGCCGTGTCACATTTGATCCCGAGAGCTCACTCCAGCTGCTGTATGCGGGATGGAGTGCAGAGAGGCAGGACGAGATTCAGGAGAACCAAGGAGGGGTTTCCTTTAGCTTGAGTGAGGGGGCTGCCTTGGACTGGTCATGGTGGCTGAATGGAGGTCAGTGGTCAGAATTCAGAGAGAAGCAGACAGCAGAATCAATGGGATTCGATGATTGAGGCAGATGTAAAGAAATGGACACCCTGTGTCCACAAAGGTTTCTGCACAGTGTGGCGCTGTGGCAGGTGAGTATTCTTTGTAGGAAATGTTTCTGTCCATGGCAGCTTCAGTGACACCCCCAGCGCCCCGCACAGCCCTATATTTTTCCGAATCTCTCCTCAAAAGACAGCAGCTTCAGAAAACGATTTAACTTTCCTGAAATGTTGAGAGATGAACTCATTAACTGTCCAGATATCACACATGGGTATTTGATATTTTAGCATGAGACTGAGGGTGTTAAATAATTGGTTATTTCCTTGGAGTGACCTGAGTACATACTGCTGTCATGTGGACGATAGGCATGAACGTGCCAAATACTGTGTCTGATGTTTACATACATGTAATTCTGGGTAGGAAAAAATGATACATCTTCTGTACTGTGACAGGGAAGCCTCACTGGTGACATGCCATGATAATTTTGGTCCTATAGCACCTGAAAATGTGTGCCTGGTCATCCGTTCCTGTTTTGTTAATTAAAGCCGAGAAACACCACTGTCTGGGCTGTGCCAGAGCAGCAGAGACCACAGCAAACACCCCAACATGGGGCCCAGGGAGCTATCGGCTTTTCACTTTTGTGGTTTTACTTGGTAGAAACAGTGTAGGCTGCTTGACCTTTTATTTTATTCCAAGGGAAGACTTTCTAGGTCTCTAGAGAGAGGAGCATTATCTAATCAAAAAGCCAAACAGAATTCAGGCAGGCGGGCAAGACCAGCCCTTCAAAATGCTGATTCATCCACCTTCCTATCCAGAAGGGTGGCGGGCCACGGCCAGGGCGGCCAGATCAGGCCACTGCATCGTGGGCTTTCTCTCATGCGCTGGGAGGCCGAGGGCTCCAGGTCAAGGTCAAGGCAGAGGGCAGGGAGCGGCCGTGCCCGTTCCATCGCACTGCCTTTCAATCTCCCTGGTCGGTGGATAGAGATCTTCAGCTCTTAGCCCCACCGGTCTCTTCACTGCACAATCAACTGACAAGCACAAGTAATTTCCTGCTGTGATCCCTTCAGCGATATCCTGAAAAGAGAAGAAAATAAAACGGGGGGGAAACTGCAGCATACAAAAATATCCCTTAAGTGCACTGCCTGGAAAGAGAGAAGAGATTTTAGTTAACGCATGTTAAATGCTTTCTGCTACCATTCCTTTCCAATTGGAAATTATTTATTTATTCTTTCTAATTCTCTAAAGGTTTTGCTCTCCCAAATTGCACATGTGTGACCTATTACCTCTTTTCTGCTTTACTTTTATTGCTCAGAGCAGAAAAATGAGTACGTGTTTTCCGTTTTTATTCAACTCAGAAATCTCTAGCCGTTTAATATTGACTGACAAATTAATGAATGAAACTGGATAAATGAGTAAAAGGCCATTCTCTGTAATAGAGCTTTGGGCTTAGACTGTGTGTTGAGTCACCCATTTTTTTCCCCATTAAGTTGTACTGGGATTTTGTAGCTGGGATTTTGAGAGTGTGATATCAGAAGAAACAATAGCTTATTTCTGTTTTTCCACCTTCCCCACGTTTCCATGGGTATTTGGTGGTAGGGAATAAGGTGGCCTCCGTATTTAAATTGTGGGTTTATTTGGAAAGGATGAACAACACCAGAGATGTTTTGTTATGTTGCCTCTGATTTTCCGTCACGTTACTGTGCAAGGTGGCACGTCCAAGATAATTTGGACCCAGTGGTAGCACAGGCGTTCCTGAGCGTGCTGTGAAGAGTGCGGTGCTGCCTCTGCGTGTTCTTCTGCCTCCCGGGTTCACAGTGAAGTAGGTACCTTATCCCTAGTTAGTGACAATTAAACTGAGGCTTAGCAAGTTTAGGAGAATTGCTCAACAACATACTAATTTGGATTCTAGTCCACTACGGATATTTAATTCGTGTCTGGTTTCATCCCATTCTAACTCTTACACGGTGAATGTCCTTGCAGCCAGACCTCAGCCTGAAGTACGGACTTCTGCGAGGCCAGTTTAACAAGAGAGCCTGGGGCACCTCACCCCAACTGCAGCCACCAAAAACCTAAGACAAGCAGGACGTAAAACAAATACATCATGGCGGGGATTTTCATGCCATGGGCGTGGAAAACGGGGATGATTCCTATAACCTGAACCTTTTCAGTGACTTACAGAACCAGCAGCAGCGCCACCACCACCTTCTGAAGACTGTTTATTTGCTGGGTTATCTCCTTGTTTGCTGTAGGATATCTATGTGTCTGAGGCCTCTAAAATCAATTTTGGCATACAGAAGAAAACAAAAGCAGCCACCACGTACTGTACAGCTAGCTGGGACATCCTGGGTGTGAATAAAAATGACAATAAAACCCTCGGAAACCACAGAATGAGAGGAGGAATGAGAGGCCGGGACCCATGTACGGGACAAAACCGAGGGTCACGCAGGGCAGGGGAAGCCTTCGAGTCAGTCTACAATACCCAACCCCTGACACGCTTTCAAAAACCAGGGTGATGCGGAGAGACAACAAAGGCTTGGTGAAAAACTATCTGTCGCCTGAGTTTGGTAACTCCCAGACTCTAGAAGGGGAAAAAAAATATGTGGAACATAAAATAATGTCCAGGCTGAGGTGCTTGAAGGATGAGAGACATTTCATCAATTAACACGATAATGACATTTTATTTTTATAGAACATAAGATCTCATTTTTAACCATCATTTAAAATGCTACCATAAAAAATAATAATAGCACGTAAGAATATATACATATCTCAGAAAATCAAGCCACTATTGTCTGTGGGTTTTATAAAAATACAATAGGTCTTATTTTTTATCTGATAAGCACCTCTTTCCACAAGGCGCAGAATCACCCTTGTGAATCAATGCAATATCCACGACAGAGCACAGATCTTATGGCCACTTGCTTGGAAGAAAACTAGAATATAATTATAAAAAAGTTAGAGTTGATGTCAAAATTCTATTTTAGTTTGCAGAAAATTTAGGACTTTGAGCCACTTTCTGTATATAACTTATTAGTGATTATTTGAAATAGAATATTCAATTCAGTTAATCAGTTTGCAGAAATTAAGGGGGTGTGTGTGCCTCAGAGGACCACTTGCCCCCAACAGGCGAGGAAGCTGATGCCTGAACTATTGGGAAGTCTTCAAGACCAAACAGCCTACAGGTGGAATTTTTTTTTTTTAAAGACAGAGTTTTGCTCTTGTTGCCCAGGCTGGAGTGCAAAGGCATGGTCTCAGCTCACTGCAACCTCCGCCTCCCAGGTTCAAGTGATTCTCCTCCCTCAGCCTCACGAGTAGCTGGAATTACAGTCATGCGCCACCACGCCCGGCTAAGTTTGTATTTTAAGTTGAGATGGGGTTCTCCATGTTGGTCCGACTGGTCTCAAACTCCTGATCTCAGGTTATCCGCCTGGCTAGGCCTCCCAAAGTGCTGGGATTATAGGCCTGAGCCACCGTGCCTGGCCTACAGGTGGAATTTGAACCAGAGTTCCTGGCTCCCAGTTCGGAGAAATGTTGCCCACTCACCTGCCCTTGGCTAAAAGTGATTTGACGTGCTGGTTGTCTCCATGGGATCATTTTCTCGTTTACGCAGAGACGGAGGCAGATACTGGTCAGATATTTTTGGGGTGGAGAAGGACACTTCAGTGGCTAATAGAGAATCACATTCCTCTGTGCAAATTAGCAACAAAGAAGAAAAAGGCAGCCTAAGAATTCAGCTCTGAAGACAGGATTGAAATGTGGTCAAACAGCAGAGGGCTTTTTTTTGTATTGGTTTTGTTCGTTTTTAATGGGTCCACTCTGATTGCCCGAATCTGACTGTGTACCTTCTATTTTTGCCTTCATAAACTAATCAACAATCTTCCCTTGTTTCTGACTAAACCAGATCCTTGACTGACAGTTTCTAAAGAACTTGAAAAGTTCCTTTGTTGAAACCATGTTGGGGGGTTGTGAATATGAATAAAGAAATTGCACAGAGTAAAAATAGGGTCATTGATATTTCTCAGGAGGGCAGGGTGGTATTTCTGCCAATGTCCCTGATTAGCGGGCTTCATTGTTAACGCGTTTATTAACTCAGATGAAATCAATATATTCACCAAGACCCAAGGGTTTTCTTGGACATTGTTCCTCGAAGCACTATTGTGTTTATATCAGGGCAAAGTGGGGCATCTTCTAATGTAACATTCAGCCATGATGGATCAAATTATCTTTTATTTAAGAAAAATCAAAATTCCCCTTTTGGACATTTAGTGAATGACAGGCCTGACCTTTCCCGGTTTGTTTTCGAGTTCATTGTACTCAGGATCCTGCTGGCATTGGAAAATATATTTCCTTTTTCCTCTCACAACCTAATCTGACCTCCCTAGGATGAAATTGAGACAATGCAAGTTCAGAAGGCTTCTGTTGTGCAATCCAGAATTCAGAATCTGTCCTGAACAGTACTCACGGGTATGATATCTCATGGGAATTTGCCTTATTATTTGTACCTGAACTTTATCATTCACGCTAGAATTATCATCATGCAAAATTTTCATCATCAAATCATTAAAAACATTGAATATTTTACAATTCTAATTTTTAGAGTTAGATGAAACGCCTGGCACTTTCATTTTGTTTGCCGTTGGCTTCTTACCTTAAAAGACTTATTTTTATAGCGCTTTGACTCTGGTTTGTAATAGTATTACACAGAAATACGGAAGCTCTTTGATATGTATTTTACCTCTTGGTTTTAACATGCATTTGTTTTTCCTGGGACTCTAATTTCATACAAGCCTTACTGTGCTCTTCCTTCTCACTCACACGTATGATTATTCCCCCACAAAGCTCCCAGCAGGTGTCATCGAGACAGAAGCTCTTCCTTCTCACTCACACGTATGATTATTCCCCCACTAAGCTTCCAGCAGGTGTCATTGAGACAGAAATTTATTGGAGCCGTTCCCCACAAAACACATTTTTGGGGCTTGATTATAGAGAGACTCACAAAAAGATTTTGATGGAAAAAAATAGGACATTATCATTTTGCATATGAATTGGACAGTATGCAATGATACGTATTTTCAGTCTTGGAATGAGCTGTAATCAACACAGTATGTACTTCCTTTCAGCTAGGCTATGTGTGACAGGTTCTTATGTAAATTTGTTGACACTGTAAATGGTAAATGTCAACAAATTCCAGATAAAGTCAGCTAAATAAGCTAGTATAAGCGATGCAGCATACACAAATCAAAAGGTTGTTATTGTAAGGTTGAGGATATTGATGCTGTAGTGACTCATAAACACGCATCTGCTCTTGATGTGCAAATGGTAGGATGCAGGGTGGGACATGTCATCTCCCCAGTTTATTCTAACATGCAGGCCCAGAGAAGCTCTTTGAGGTCACGTAAGTCAACTTCTAATTTTACAGATAAAGACCACGATTCCGAACGGGACTGTGACTTAGCTCAGGCTTGACTCATTAGAAATGGATCTGAAGTCCGAAACAGCTCTAAATGATTCTAAATTCAATGTTTGTTCCAAAGCTCCAACACACTTTTGGTATGAAAATACAAAAATTAAAAATGTAAGAAAACAAAGTATAAAAACATCACGTGTAATAATAAAAGTTGCTTTAACATATGGCAAATTTGTTCGTTTTTAGACAATATACATATTTGTGTTAATGTGGTTGAGATTTATTTTGTTCAGTCTCCAAGTTGCAATTTTTATTTGGACCCAAATAAAAAATTATCAGAAGAGATTCACCAGCCCCTTTGGGGAAGGCTGAAGTGAACAGAGCACATAGGCATGTGGAAACACCATTCCAAAGGCCTTACAAAACGGTAACAGGAATGAATAAAATCTAGAGATATCAATAGAACTCAATGTTTAAAAAAAATATATGCTTGGCCGGGTGCAGTGGCTCATTCCTGTAATCACAGCACTTTGGGAGGCTGAGGTAGGCAGATCACCTGAGGTCAGGAGTTTGAGACCAGCCTGCCCAACATGGTGAAACCCTGTCTCTACTAAAAATATCAAAAATGAGCCAGGCATGGTGATGGGCACCTGTTATACCAGCTACTTGGGAGTCTGAGGCAGGAGAATCGCTTGAACCCAGGAGACAGAGGTTGCAGTGAGCCAAGATCACACCACTGGACTCCAGCCTGGGAGACAAGAGTAAAACTCTGTCTCAAAAAAAAAAAAAAAAAAATTATACTTGAAGTAATATTTCTTTACAAAGCTCTAACTTGGTAAAAAAAAATGCTTTCAATGTCCATATAAATGGATAGAGTCATGCTTTGTAGGCACAGCAAATCAAATCTTCAAATATGATTTTTCTCGGAGTCCTAAGAGATGATGCAGCTTCAGCCTGTTTCTCTTGGGACACTTGCTGTGGACACCTAACCACCATACTGGAAGGAAGTCCAAGCTTCCCTGAGGAGAAACTCATGTGGGAAGAAACTGCCAGGCAGCACCACTGTGTATCTTAGGGATGGATCCTCCAGTTCAGCTGAACCACCCCAGCTAATGCCATTGGAAGCCAAGACAAACCCTCCCTACAGAGCCCTGTTCACTCTGATTTTAGTCATTGGTTAATATATTTTATGTTCCTAATCCTGTTTTCATGATTGGAATACCAAGCATTAGAAATGTAATTAATTTTCATATTTAAATTTTTATACAAATAATAGAAAAAATATATATTCTTTTTAAACATAAAATTTACTGCAAAAACAACTGGAAAAAAGGAGAAAAAATTCATACATTTGCAAATTTTGTTTTTTTTCACCTGTCTGTAAGCACTAATCATTACTTGTTTTTAACTATTGATGTACCTATAAAGATCCATTTATAGAAAGAAAAATTGTATATTATGATCCTAAAATTTTGCATGATGAGTAATTGAATTCTAATTAAGAGTTAAAGTATAATTACAATTTGAACCAATCAATAGGGAATATTTAGTGTTACTAGTTAGTTTGGGCAATCTAACGAACTTCCATATTTTCATTGACCCACTCCTGAAACCATTTCTGTGATTTACAAATTCTAGAGAGAAAGTTTTCCATCTCATAAGACCATTTCAGCCCATCGTAACTGTATTCATAATTCCATGTGGTCTCTCTGTCTAGACTCTTCTTAGAGTCATGATCCCATTAGTTTGCTACTTGTTGCAAATGTAAATATTTTATGTCCTTTACTTTTAGAAACAACAAACACTTCTTCAAATGCAACAGTTTTGCCTGTCCTAAGGACACAGGAGAATGTGAAGAAACCAGGGTTATTGTGCCATCCTGTTCCTGGGCTCAGTGGATTGGGTAAAAGAAGAAGAAAAGGAGTAAAGTCTGTGCTGACTGGTTTCTGGTCATTTTTATATATCACCCAAGTTCTTACATGAATTGAATGATGCCATTTGTAATGCAAATCAAATACTTCATGCATTCATGATTTATATGATACTAAATAAAATAAATATTAGGCATGTAGAATTCCCAAATTCACCCATTCAATAAATACTTATTAAGCACTATTCTTATCAGGCATATCTCTGATCATCAGGTGTGTCAATCTTTTTGTGTGTTTGTATTTTTAGAAACCAGGTCTTGCTCTGTTGCTCAGGCTGAACTCAAACTCCTGGGCTCAAGCGATCCTCCTGTTTCTGTCTCCTAAGTAGCTGGGACTACAGGTGCACACCATCATGCCCAGCTCTTAAGGATGCCATCTTGAATAAGACTGTGAGGTTCTTGCTTTCACGGAACTTACAGTGCAGTAATTTTACTGGGAGGAGTTTTAGCCTTTAGGATTCATGCACAGCAATGGGATGCTATCCTTGAATAGGAGTTCTAGAATTAGTTTCATTGCCAATTTTCTTCTAATTAATACAAATCTTTTGCCAACCAAATTTATCATTTCTTCAATTCTCTCATGTAACAGGGTGGTAGGCTTAATAAAAATAATCACTTTAGTTTAAAAGGTTTTCAGGTTTTTCTATCTGACTTTGAGGATCCCTATTTGCACATTTGCATGAGAGTTTTAAAATAATAATTAAACTCTTTGAAAATTCACCTTGCAAATATGAATTCTGGGTAATATGTATATGAATACAACAATAAATATTTTTAATTGAAGTATTAGTTAAAAGGTACACAACACTGGTAAATATTAGAAATACATGTCGTTTTCCATTCAGTTTAGACTCTACCCACTCGCCTTCAATGGTGGTTTATACCTTTCCTTATTGTCTATGAAGTAAATGATTTAAACATGGTATCCTTCTTAACCTTTCTTTCAAGTTTATGCACTTAGTTAAGCAAGTACCTACACATATTACAATTCTACTGTTCCGATTTTTTTTTCCTTGGTTTTGCACTAGCATGGAGTCGTTTCATTTATACCTAGAAAACATTTGGGAAATATTTCATTCTCTCTAAGGACCCCCATGCGGTTTTTAGACTAAAGTTCTTGTGGACACTTACTCAATTAGCTTGGCAGGTAACATCATAGATCTCAGGGTTAGAGAAAGGTGAGCACTGGGACACTTTTAGCATGGGATGGAGCAGGAGCGATTCTTCCACATCCCTTTACACCTGCCTGACTTGGACTGAAATACATAATAATGAGGACCGTATCGTACCCATGAATCCACTTGTCCTTCTCATCTCTTGACATCATTTAACAGCATTTAAAATGATCCAGTTTATTAATGTGTTATCCAGGGCTATTTTGAAGGGTATGTGCAGAGGGGCAGTTCAACAACTCATTGAAAAGATATATTGTCATTTCTC